>NW_027361736.1:3542500-8342500 GCF_039654945.1 Dendrobates tinctorius | reverse complement strand
CATCTTTTTAATCAACTTCTTCTTCACCTCATTCATCATCTTCTTCACCGTCTTCCTATTATTCTTTTTTTTACATTCTTCATATTCTTCTTATTCAACTATTATTCTTCTTCTTATTCTACTTCATCTTCTTCCTATTCTTCTTCTTCTTCATCATATTCTTATTTGTGATTCATTCCTGTAGTTGCTATGTATAAAAGTTTGAAGATTACACATTCCGTTCTGCCTGTCACAAAAGATTTACAACAGGCTTTGTCCGCGCTCAGTTTGGCCTGCAGTAGCAGGCATTTTCCAGGGGCACCACGAGGAGGAACGGACTCCTAGAATCATAGAATCGTAGAGTTGGAAGGGACCTCCTGGGCCATCTGGTCCAACCCCCTGCTCAAAGCAGGATTTGCTAAATCATCCCAGTCAGATGTCTGTCCAGCCTCTGATTGAAGACTTCGATTGAAGGAGAACTCACCACATCTCGTGGCAGCTTGTTCCACTCATTGATCACTCTGTCAAAAAGTTTTTTCTAATATCTAATCTGTGTCTCCTCCCATTCAGTTTCATCCCGTTGCTTCTAGTCTTTCCTTGTGCATACACTGCTTAGTCATCTTCTGCTTATAATTTAGATATCTTTTGCTCTGATTTTTAGTCTTATGCTCAATGTTCTTCTGCTTCTTGGTCTTCTGCTTCTTGGTCTTCTGCTTCTTGGTCTTCTGTCTCTTGTTGTTCTGTATCTTGGTGGTTGTCTTCATGTTCTTTGTCCTCTTGGTCATCTTCTTCAGGGTCATCATTTTGGTTTTCGGGGTAGTCTTCCGGGTCGTCGTCTTCAGGGAGATCCAGAGTGATAATAAACAAAAAACATTTCCAAAAGCTTGAACTTGGAAATGTAGCAGAAGGTACAAGGCGGCTGAGGAACTGTCGAGAACCAGCTGACGGTGCTGGAATCCGGATGGGTAGCCGAAGCTGCAAGAGCCAATGGAACTAGCGAGGACCAGCTGATGGTGCTGGAACCCGGAAGGGCAGCAGAAGGAACAAGAGCCAATGGCACTACCGAGGACCAGCTGACCATGCTGGAATCCGGTTACTAAGCAGGAGGTACCTGTGCTAGAAAGCACTACCAAGGACCAGCAGACGTTGCTGGAACTCGGCTACCAAGAAGGAGGCACCTAGGCCAAAGGCACTGCCTGGAACCAGCTGACAGTGCTGGAACCCGGAAGGGCAGCAGAAGCTGCAAGAGCAAATGGTACTAGCGAGAACCAGCTGACGGTGCTGGAACCCGGAAGGGCAGCAGAAGGAACAAGAGCCAATGGCACTACCGAGGACTAGCTGACGGTGCTGGAAGCCGGCTACTAAGCAGGAGGTACCTGTGCTAGAAAGCACTACCAAGGACCAGCAGACATTGCTGGAACTCGGATAGCGAGAAGGAAGCACCTAGGCCAAAGGCTCTGCCTGGAACCAACTGACGGTGCTGGTACCTGGAAGGGCAGCAGAAGCTGCAAGAGCAAATGGAACTAGCGAGAACCAGCTGATGGTGCTGGAACCCAGAAGGGCAGCAGAAGGAACAAGAGCTAATGGCAGTACTGAGGACCAACTGACGGTGCTTGAACCCGGTTACTAAACAGGACGTACCTGTGCTAGAAAGCACTACCAAGTACCAGAAAACATTGCTGGAACTCGGATACCGAGAAGGAGGCACCTAGGCCAAAGGCTCTGCCTGGAACCAGCTAACGCTGCTGGAACCCGGAAGGGCAGCAGAAGGAACAAGAGCCAATGGCACTACCGAGGACCAGCTGACGGTGCTGGAACCCGGTCACTAAGCAGGAGGTACCTGTGCTAGAAAGCACTAACAAGTAACAGCAGAAATTGCTATTGCTGGAACTTGGATACCGAGAAGGCTCTGCCTGGAACCAGCTGACTGTGCTGGAACCCAGATGGGTAGCAGAAGGTACCCATGAAAAACAAAGTTGCAAGGTCGCGAGCCGGCCGCAGCTACCGAAACCCACAGTCCTTACAGGGGTGCTTGTCCTATTGGCACTACGGAACCAGCCTTTATTACCAGAACCCGCAGCCCACATAGGAAGGACCTAAACTGCAGGCACCATAGACTCGGCTAACCCGGCCGCAACACGACAGGAAAACGTTTTGTTGGCAAAGTGACGTTGACACTACCTGGAAACAGCAGGCGTGCTGGAACCAGGATGGGCAGGAGAGGTACCCATGCCAAAGACACTTGTGAGCAGCAACTGGCGATGTTGGAGCCCAGGGTCAATCAGGGTGTAGGCTGAGGCCTAATTTCATCAAGTTTAATATCGGTTGTAGACTACTACTGATTTTAACCGTGCTCCAATTAGGCCTCTGGCTTCAGTGTCTCTAGTATTTACCCTGGTGTCCAACACCGCCAGTTGCTGCTCAAAAGTGCAGTCTGCACAATCAACTAGTAGTGGGAATGTGGACAGAGCAGAAGACATTGCCGGACACACATCAGGGGATCAACTGACGTTACAGAACACCAGTAACACACGAACAAGTGTTCATTGTGCAAACTGCACTTTTGAGCAGCAACTGGTGGTGTTGAAGGCCAGGGTAAATACTAGAGACACTGGAGCCAGAGGCCTAATTGGAGCATGGTTAAAAATTAGTTGTAACCTGAATGTAGAGGCAGCAGTAGACATTGCCGTACACACAGCAGGGGAGCAGCTGGCATTACTGCACCCGACTAACACTGGAGCATGTGTTTTTCTCTGTGTAGATGGTACTTCTGAGCAACAACTGGCTGTGTTGAAGCCCAGTGTGAATCATGGTGTATGCTGAGGCCTACATGGAGCAAGTTGAAAAGCTGATGTAGTGTAATTTTGGAGGGAGCAGGAGACTTTGCCGTCCACACAGCAGGGGAGCAGCTGGCGTTACTGGACCCCACAAGCACAGGAGCTAGTGTTTTTCTCTGTGCACACGGCACTCTTGAGCAACAACTGGCAATGTTGGAGCCCAGGATCAATCATGGCGCAGGCTGAGACCTACTTGGTGCAAGTAGAAAATATGATCTAGTTTGCATGAGGAGTCAGCAGGAGATATTGCCGTCCACACAGCAGGGGAGCAGCTGGCGTTACTGAACCCCACTAACACAGGAGCTAGTGTTTTTCTCTGTGCAGACGGCACTTCTTAGCAACAACTGGCTGTGTTGAAGCCCAGGGATTACAGTTCAGGTGGTAGAAACATGAACACAACAGGAGACCTGGATACTGTTGCCAACCAATTATTTATTCTGGAACAGGACTGGCAAATTCTGGCGAGATCCAGGCCTTGCTCATTTTCAGAAAAGTAAGCCGGTCAACGTTATCGGAGGATAGTCGCGTGCGACGGTCTGTTAGTACACCACCTGCGGCACTAAAGACGTGTTTCGATAATAAACTGGCAGCAGGGCAAGCCAGCACCTCCAATGCATACTGGCTAAGCTCTGGCCATGTATCCAGCTTAGAGACCCAAAACTTGAAGGGGGAAGAGCCGTCTGGGAGTACACTGCACCTTATCTCACCTGTACATACCAAAGAAAAAATGAATGCAGAGCAACCAAAGTTGCAAAAAGCATTCAAATATTGCTTTGAAAAGACAACTTGCTTTGGTTTCAATTCAATTCAGTCTGTTTTTGGAAACCTTATCTCTCCTGATGCTGGGTTTTGAAACCAACAAGTGTGCATACCCCCATCCCTATCTGTCTGCTGAGGCTCCCACAACAGAATGAAGCTGGCTGCTGCCACACTGCTGGAAGACAGTCTGGGATGCCCATTGTGACACGTGTTTCAATGTTCCATTGTGACACACCTGGGTGCTGTAAGCCGATAGAAAACTCAGACAGGTGAAGGTAGGTAGTTAGGTAGGCCTCTAATTCAAACAACACACCAGGGGACTGAACAATCTGCCACAAGCTGTAACATATGAGCGGGGCCCAGCGCTACCCCCAGCAGGGAGTACTCTGAACCTTAGCAACAAAGCAGAAAGCAAAAAAAGGCACAACCAAATTAGATGCAAAGGATTAGCAAAGGGTCTTAGTGAAACTTCACACTGGACTCGGATGTCATCCCAGTGCAGTCCGATATACACCAAGTCAGGCCAAGTAGGAGACGGAGAAATTACTTTCTCCGTCTCCTTCGCTTCTGT
Organism: Dendrobates tinctorius; assembly: GCF_039654945.1. Classification (NCBI taxonomy): domain Eukaryota; kingdom Metazoa; phylum Chordata; class Amphibia; order Anura; family Dendrobatidae; genus Dendrobates; species Dendrobates tinctorius. The sequence continues at coordinate 8,338,354 of NW_027361736.1, read as the reverse complement.
GCTGTGATACTCTCATGAGAGAGGATTGGAGCACAGAGCACGGACACTCGTATCATGCTCGCAGCAGAGCTGGAGCCGAGTATCATTAGTGTATCGCATCCGATGTGACTCCACTCCAGCCTTAGGCTCTGTGTCCACAATGAGATTTTGGTGTGTTTTTGACATGACATATTTTTGTTCCATCAAACACACAGCTTCTTACAGTTCAGCAATGTGGATGGGATTTATAAAAACCTCCTGCCCGCTGGGCTTTTTTTATGCAGTGTAAACTTACCTGGGGTGTGTGCTTCAAATACACAACCTGTCACTTTTTCTTGCAGATATGCTAAGTTTTCTGTGCACATTTTTCCCATAGACACTTTGGATCAATTGCCCAGGATCAATAACTCTGTAGCATGAGATACCATGAAGCTTAACTTTTAATATACAATAGGTAAACTAATTCAAATGCAAATAAAATATATATGTGACACAGACTATTACAAAGTGCTCACGACAAAATCAGTGCAGGTAATAAAACATTGGGGGGGGGTCTTCCCTGTTTCTCTGAAGATCACCCTCAGAAGGCAGTATAGTAGGATGGGTGGATTAGTTCAGTCCTTAATATCCACTGTCGTGCCCCAAATGCAGGACTCCCATCCTGAGGCCGGAGTAACTCCAGCGATGAATACGGACGAGTGCTATGCGATAAAACATCACATAGCACTCGGACCAGTATTCATCTACGGGACAGCTCCCATCACGGTTTTTTTCCCCAGCCGTTTTCAGTGTCCGAGTGAAATGGTAGCATACAGAGATTGCCACTGACACATGGCAGAGTCTCAGCTCACTCGCACCCATATAAGCCTATGTATGCGGATGAATTAGAAAAAACACGGCACTCGATGACAGAGGGAGGTGCACAAGTACGGTATCCAATACACTATAGATTATAGTAAAGACTTGGCACTCAAGAGGGAAAATTGAATTTAACCATTCCTTTATTGTACAAAGCATCCAGTTCAAAAATTCTTGAATGTTTCCGGTCGTACAATCGACCTTAGTAACATAGTAACAGTTAGTAAGGCCGAAAAAAGACATTAGTCCATCCATTAGACCCCCCCCAAGGAACTTATCTAGATGCAGAGTGCTCACTTTGAACCCCCAGGTGCTTCACAATTGATCCGTAAATAAAAAAGGTACTTTTTTTTCACAAAAATTTTCTTTTAGCCTATTTTTTCATTTTCACATGGGCAACAGGATAAAATGGATCCTAAAATTTGTTAAGCAATTTCTCCTGAGTACACCGATACCTCATATGTGGTCATAAACCACTGTTTAGGCGCATGGCAGGGTCCAGAAGCGAAGGAGCGCCATTTGACTTTGAATGGAAAATTAGCTCCAATCGTTATCGGACACCATGTCGCGTTTGGAAAGCCCGTGTGCCTAAACAGTGAAAACCCCCAAGTAAACCCATTTTGGAAACTAGACCCCTTAAGGAACTTATCTAGATGTGTAGTGAGCACTTTGAACCCCCTGGTGCTTCACAGAAGTTTATAACACAGCCGTGAAAATGAAAAAAAATTTTCTCCTCAAAAAATTATTTTTTAGTCGGCAATTTTTTATTTTCACAAAGGGTGACAGGAGAAATTGGACCCCAAAAGTTGTTCAGTTTGTCCTGAGTACACTGGTACCCCATATGTGGCGGGGAGAAAACTGTTTGGGCACACGTCGGGGCTTGGAAGGGAGGGAGCACCGTTTGACTTTTTGAATGCAAAATTGGCTGGAATCAATTGTGGCACCATGTCGCGTTTGGAGACCCCCTGATGTGCATAAACAGTGGAAACCCCTCAATTCTAACTCCAACCCTAACCCTAACACATCCCTAACCATAACCCCGATACACCCCTAACCCCAACCCTACCCATAACCCTAACAACAAGCCTAACCCTAACCCCAACACACATCTAACCCTAATCTTAACCCTAATTCCAAGGCAGGGGGAGCAGATGATGAGGCGGCGGCAAATCCCCATTGCCAGCCGGTATGGGAGGGGGTTCAGATTAGTGTCTCCAGCCATGTCCGATGCTACTGCAGCATCGGCCGTGGTGGGATTATAATATTTCATCAAATTTCATTGATGAAATATTACTATCGCTCTGATTTGGCTGTTTCACTTTTAACAGCCAATCAGAGCGATTGCAGACACGTGGGGGTGAAGCCACCCCCCACCTGTGGTGAAGTACAAAGCCCCCTGTGTGTGTGGGTCAGGTGGGGTCACTGAAAGGTCAGTCACCCGACCCGCAGGAGGGCAATTAATTCATGACGCCACATAGGCGTCACTGGTCAGATTGGCACAGCTTTTCATGATGCCTATGTGGAGTCATTGGTCGAGAAGGGGTTAAAGGAGCATACACGCCTTTGCACAGTGGGGGTATTAATATTTTCTTTGGGACACTAATTTTTGGGTTAGGGAGTAATCATAGTAATGGCACAGTTTTTTAAAATATTGGGGTCAGTATCCTATGCCTCAGGTAAGCAGAGTGGGGAGTTTTTGTAGGTTGGGAATAAATGAGACATCAGTAGAAATGTGAGATGTCAAATGTGTTTTTGTTGTAATCTGTGCAGATGAGTTGTGGCTGGAGAAGTGGTAATGGAGGTCTGGGCCTGATGAAAAAGACAGGAAAAGTGAGCGACCCAAATCAGAAAGATTGTCAGCTGTAAGGTTCTATATATAACTACTGTACTCACGTGTATGTTCTGCGGGACTAGTATCTACCAATATACAACAACAGTAAGATGGTAATATTGCTCTTTTTAGAAGACTATTCTTTTATTTAGTGACCGCTAAATTTGTTTCAGTCTATGTAGTAGAAGGTGTATGGTGGTGTCATTGGTCTCTGTATAGTGTTTTGTTATGTAAAGGTAATGGTTATATTATATTATGTATTTGCTGAGTAGTGGTGATGGTGGTGGACATTGAGTAGTTTTATTGTTTTGGTCTTTTATAGTAGTAATTTTGATAATATTGGTCTTTGCATTGTATGTTTTTGGTTAGCAACAGTGGTATACTGTAATTATATATCTATAGATGCTCTTTAGATGATTATAGGGGGGTCAGATGGGTAGACATGCACTTTGAGGCTTGGACCCCTGAACTTTTAGAACCCTAGCAATGTCCCTGCTGTACTGTGTGTTTACTTGTCAGTGTTTCTAGAGATATATGTATGTTTGTCAGTAAGCTCAGTTATGGTACCATATCTAAGGAGTAAGCTTGGTTCTGGTTCTGTATTGATGTAGTAATCTAAATTCTTGTACCATATGCATGCTGTAAGCTTGGTTCTGTTCCCATATCTGTGTAGTAGACATATTAAGCTTGGTTCTGCTCCCTTATGTCTGTAGTAAACTCGGTTCTGCTCCCTTATCTCTGTAGTAAGATCGGTTATGCTCCCATAGCACTGTAGTAAGCTCGGTTCTGCTCCCATGTCTCTCTCGCAAGGTTGGTTCTGCTCTCTTATCTGCGTAGTAAGGCTGGTTTCACACTAGCGTTCTATCGCGCAGCGCATCGTGCGCACGCGCAATGTCCCCCTATCTTTAACATGGTGATGGCAGGGTCTTGAGAATGTACGCGCTCTTCAGCGTTTAGCGTGCGCTGCGCATTTTACAGGTGTGCACCCAGACGCGACGTACGCTACATGTTGCATTTTTTTTTCCGGTGGCACGTGTGCGCCCAAAAATAGCATTACAGTCTATGTGGTTGCTGACGAGCGCTTGGCACCGCGCACATCAGCGCCTTGAGCGCACACGCGATTTGAGTAAACAATGTCTAGACACTTGTCTAGAACTCCCCCTAAACAAGCAACATTGTTTTGGAGGAGTGTACATAAAAGAATGTGTCTTCAGGGTCAGACAATTACTCTACATAATGCCTTGCAGAGACCAGACAAGCATTCTACAAGAGCCTTCTACCTGTGGATTTAAGCTTCAGGAGCCAAAATGTGAGTATTCTTAAAAATAATGTCTGTGTGTCCTGTACAATTTATTATGTACTAATGTATTTTTTGTTTTCTTTTCAGCATGTCTTCTTCCGGATCGGTCTATTCGCCATCTCGGCAAGAACTGGCCCAAGCTGATCGTGAGGTGAGAATCTTGCTGCCTTTTGATAAGTATAGCTGCCTCTAGAAATGTGTTTTAATTTTTTCTCTCTTTACAGACATCGGACACGGGAAGTGAAAATGGAGTGCGGGAGCGGTCTGAGCAGGAGCCGTCTGAGGATTCTGAGCGGGAGCAGCGTAGTCAAGTCGTGGCGAGGAGACGCAATGTGAGTATATATATATATTTTTTTCTGTCTTTCTTTCTCTTGCTTCTTTTCTGTTTCTTTTTGTATCTTTTCCAAACTTCTAAACATTCTATATTTTTTTTCTAGGTTCCACAGCGGGATGACGAAGAAGTCTACACAGACAACGAGCACCTCATCCGCCTCGTTGAGGAGCGCATCCCATTGTGGGACAGCTGTGACCAGCAGTACAAAGACACAGTGGTGACCCGGCAGCTCTGGAATGAGGTGGCCGCAGTGATGGATGGCTTGGACAGCGCCTCTGCAGCTTCAAAAAGGGTGTTCAGTAAGTATAAAGATGCTCTGTGATATAGCATTTATTTTTGGACCTGATGGTGCTGATGTGTTTTTTGCAAGATATATTCTTGCATTAAACACACCAATGCCTGGTGGAAAACTGTGATTGATTTGGGTCTTGAACTGCTGCATTGTTTTGTGGACCTGACGGTGGTGGTGTTTTTTTTGGCAAGATATATTCTTGCATGAAAACCACCAAAGCCTTGTTGAGAACTTTGATTGAATTGTGTCTTCAACTGCTGCATTGTTTTGTAAAACTGATGGTGGTGGTGTTTTTTTGGCAAGATATATTCTTTCATGAAAAGCACCAATGCCTTGTTGAGAACTGTGATTGATTTGTGTCTTCAACTGCTGCATTGTTTTTTGGACCTGACGGTGCTGTGTTTTTTGCAAGATATATTCTTGCATTAAACACACCAATGCCTTGTTGAGAACTGTGATTGATTTGATATATTACCAATGCCTTGTTGAGAACTGTGATTGTTTTGATATATTCTTGCATGAAAAGGACCAATGCCTTGTTGAGAACTGTGATTGATTTTTCAACTGCTGTCTTGATCCTGTTTTTACTCTTGTTCCTGATGATACTGTTGTTTTCGCTGATACATATAGTAGCAGGAAACATAACAGTGCCCGCCGTCTCAACAGTTACTGCATTGTGTCTAGAATTTTATTGGTGCTGCAGCAGAGACTGTTTTCAAAGTTCAATGAGGTGTGTGGTGAGAATGACAAACTAGTGCATTTTTAATTTTTTTTTTTACCAACAGTGAAAAAATCCGCACACGTTGGCGCTCGATGAAGGACCGCTTCAACACTGATGTTTGTGCTGAGGGACCGGTTCGGAGTGGTTCTGCGGCAAGGCGCAGAAGAAAGTACCGCTACCATCATGAGTTGGCTTTCCTGAGACCGGTCCTTGCCAGCAGAGCGTAAGTTTTTTTTTTTTGTTTGTGCTTAATATATGCTTTTCTATTCCACAGGTGATGCTTCTTGTAAATGCATGATACTCATGTTTTCCCTTTCTTTCCACAGCACTTGGAGCAGCACCCTGCAACCTAACCCTGTCCCGGGAGCGGTTCTTCATCGATCGACCTCGGACCCGTCTCAGCCATCCGACAGCCAGGAAGCATCTTGCAGGTCAGCAACACAGACAGCCGGTGACCAGAAAGCTGGTCCATCAGGTGTTCCCCTGTCCCAGGTCTCTGTCACTGGTTATGCGGGCACTACCTGCCAGCGGCAGTGGGCCTTGGACAGTAATGTCATGCCCGAGTTCATGCACTTGAGCGAGGCCTTTAAGGTCAGCCTCAGGGCGCTGGCCGCCAGAACGGAAAGCGTTTTTTTCCTGATGGAGCGTGGTTTTAACCACATGGAACGTGGTTTTAACCACATGGAACACCGCTTCCACTCTGTCGACCAGCGCCTTGACCGTCTGGAGGTCGACCTCAACAGACCAGTGCACCATTTTTTCAGTAAAATTGAACAGGGCATGGCGGAACACCTTAGTCCTGAGCAACAGCTGAGTGTGTTACAGGCCTGCAACACTGCTTACTTGCAGGCTATGCAGCAGAATCGGTATGTGCAGCAGTCAGTGGGGTCATTTCCAACAGTTCCACCACTGGCTCGCTTGACCACACTACCGACTTCTGCTGCATACCACTGCACGGCCACCTGCATTCCCAGCGAAGCCGGACATCACTACACCACCTCAAGTCTGAGTGCTGCAGGACACACCTCCGCCACCACCACTATGGCAAGCGCTGCTCCTGTATGGAGCACCACCACCGCCACAGCACCACCAGCTTGGAGCCAAACCACCACAGAACCTGCTTGGGCAACCGACATCAGCAGTTAACAGCAAGGAGCACTGCCAGCACTCCTCAGCAACGGAGCACCACCAGCACTCTCAGCAAAGGAGCACCACCAGCACTCCTCATCAAACGAGCACCACCACTCCTCATCTTCAGAGCGCCGCCACCAATTCTCCTCCTCATAGTCCCCCAAGAACTTTGGCTGAGATACCTGATTCGCAGCCTCCTTCACGTAGCACCGACCCAACATGCTCCCCTTCTAGGAGCACCGCCACTGCCACTTTGAGCAGCACTGCCACCACAGAGCAGCAAAGGGGTGATCCGCATTCCCTATTTTACAGGGCAACGCCACAGTCCACAGTCACCAGGCGGTCTACAAAAGAAAAGCGGTCACAGGCTGCAAGTAGGTCGGGGCAGGATATACCTGTGCCAAAAAAGAAGAAAAAAAAAAAAACTTTGTTGGTCCATCCACCGTCTCCTCCTAATGTGTCTCAACCTGCCTCAATGTCCATTCCAGAGCTCCCTTCCTCGAGTACTTTTGTCACCCCTTCTCCTAGAACCCCTTCCTCTACCTCCAGTCGTTCCTTGTATCTCCACACACCCAAAGTCTCCCAATCTTCCCCCAAATGTCATTCATAATAAAATTTTTCTTGTTTATTTTTGGTTTCAAAATAAATGTGCACTTGTGCTTTCAAAAAATTGGTAATGGTTTACCGTGTCTATCGCCGACTACACACACTGCACCATACACATAGGGTTTTTGGAAAAACATATCTCCATTACTGTTTCTTGTGTGAGACTTGTTTCTTGTGTCAGTCTTGGAGATATGTGTTGTCAACAAACCAAATCTACATGACTTTCCTTTTCCAGAACAGTCTCTACATTCTAGGAATATTGCACAGAGTGCATCCAGCAGGGTTCCCCAACTCCAGTCCTCAAGGTCCAACAAAAGATCATGTTGTATGGAATCCTCTGTTTGAAAAATTTTTAGCAACTGAGCTATGGATTTCATTACAACATGATCTGTTGGTGGACCTTGTGGAGTGGAGTTGGGGAACCCTGCTGGATCTAGTGTGTTCAATATTACTAGAATGTAGAGACTGCTGTGGAAAAGACAAGTCATATAGGTATAATCTACATGACTTGGAGTCAGACACACTCCAAATAGAAAGACAGGCTTGTCTCCCTTTGAAGTCCTGTTTGGTAGTGCACCAAAGACTGGTCTGTACTTCCCACAGGTGCTACAAATGCAACACGGTTCTATGACAGCCTATGTCCAGGCCTTGCAGGAAAGACTTAAAGTGGTGCATAAACATGTGTTCTCATCCATTCCAGATCCTAATGTCAGTGCAGATGTGCATCAGCTCAATCCAGGTGATTGGGTGGTTATACGCAGACACGTGAGAAGGAGCCTGAACCCACGATTTGACGGCCCCTTCCAAGTCCAGCTGACCACATCCACCTCAGTAAAACTTGAGGTAAAGCCCACCTGGATCCACGCCAGTCACTGCAAGAAGGTCCTTTCAACAGCAGAATGACTGTTCTCCTAATCACCTTGCTGGCAGTGGCAGGGTTACTGCACTCTACAGAGACACAGGAAAAACTCTTAAATGCTGACTGGGACAACAAACGTATTCAACATCATGCTCTTCTTATAAAGGACATGGAAGGACAGAAACCAAAAGACTGTTGGATCTGTACACACAGCCCAGTATCTGCAAGGACTATACCATACTTAGCCTTACCTATGGAGCCATGGAATAATAATAAATCTAATAATAATCTTTATTTTTATATAGCGCTAACATACTCTGCAGCGCTTTACAGTTTGCACACATTATCATCACTGTCCTCAATGGGGCTCACAATCTAAATTCCCTATCAGTATGTCTTTGGAATGTGGGAGGAAACCGGAGTACCCAGAGGAAACCCATGCAAACACGGGAAGAACATACAAACTCCTTGCAGATGTTGTCCTTGGTGGGACTGAGCCACCGTGCTGCCCTAGAAGGTATTAACACCACACTGCATACACAACGAGACTTGGACTCAATCTAGGTTTCTGGGAAAAGATGTGCCCCGTCATATATCTGCCTCATTGGCTATAATCGGATGGGCCTCTAATCCCTGGTTTCAGTTTAACATAACGCGGCCTAAGGTACAAATGTGGTGGCGGGAATATGATTCAGACATCGGAAATATGGTCGCCAGGAGGAGGACTGAAATCCCTCACTCAGACCCCATTCCCAATGATGGACTGTGGTTCAGTCGTCAACACACTGGAGCAAATACCTGTGGTGAGGACAATAATTGCTTCCGTATATACACTCATAATCAAACACAGGTTAATGAGACGGTGTACCAAGATGGTGTTGAAGGCTGTAGAGCATCTACGGGTAAAATAATAAGGAAAGAAAGGGGTAAATGTACATCTGGTATAAGTGGAAATCAAATGAATAATACTTGGTGTGCCCTTAAGCCTATGTCAGGACTTTTGAGTTTATACCAATGTATACAGACCCCTGGTCACGTTTGTGTTCTCCCTGAAGGAGTATTCTTGGTTTGCGGGCATCGTGCCTACAGGTGGGTGAGCCCAGACATAAGAGAAGTTTGCACTCTTGCCAAACTAACACAAGCCACTTTCATAATTCCTTATAAGAAAATAGACACAGCAGCAATTCCAATTCAGTCTTTGTATAGAAGGGCTGCAGACAATAAGCCCCGTCCAAATGGTAGGCCGCATCTAGTAGAAATGGGGATAACAAATAAAATATTCAGTTATATGCTAATATACCCCTTCATAACACAAATGAGGGATAAATTAGTGGAAGCTATCGACTACCTAGATGATCAGATTTTCCAGATTCTTGAAGTTCTTAATGAAACTAATACAATACAGAGACAATTAATCATAGTTACTAACCAACATACTATAGTACTAGATTACCTGACAGCAAAAGAAGGAGGAATGTGTCATATAATTGGTCCCACCTGTTGCAATTATATTGACAAAATAGGTGAACTTAGAGACCAATGGTTAAAACAGCACAGTGCAAACAGACTCCTGGTGGGGTAACACATTCTCTTTTTTTAAATCCAGCAAATTGGTTTAATGGCCTAGCAGGATGGATTTTTGGCATTGTACAGACTTGTATGCAAATTTTGTTGTTTTGCTTATTGTTTTATGTAGTCGTGTTATATGGCCGGAACAAGATGCAGTGCCACCGACGGCGCGCAGGCAGGTAAATAGGATGGTTTTTTTCTTAACAGGAATCATACATACAAAGATAGGGGATAAGGAGCCATGCATACAATGACAGGGACGGGGGAACCATGCATACCACGGTAGGGATGAGTGGTCAATGCACACCCGGCTTATACTCAAGTCAATAAGTTTACCCAGTTTTTCGTGGCAAAAGTAGGTGCCTCGGCTTATACTCGGGTCGGCTTATACTTGAGTATATACGGTAATAGGTAAAACCTGACAAGTAGAGTTGAGCGAAACAGGTCGAAAAATTTCAAAAGTCCCCGACTTTTGGCAAAGTCGGGTTTCATGAAACGAAACCCGACCCTAGTATGAGGTCGGCCACGAGGTCGGCGACTTACGCGCCAAAGTCGCGTTTCAAAAGTTTGTTTTGCGCTCTTTTTCAGCCAATCAGGATCCACGGACACTGTGGGCAACGTGATGACATAGGCAGGGGTCACCACCATCTTTCAGAAGGGCATGCAAGTGATTGGCTTGCTTTTTGGGCGTCACAGGAGGTATAAAAGGGCATGCACGCCGACCGCCATCTTACTTCTGCCGATCTTAGCATAGGGAGAGGTTGCTGCTGCTGATTCTGTAGGGAGAGCGTTAGGCAGGGAAGAAGAAAAAAATACTGCTTCTGCTGCTAGCGATTTTGCCTGTACAACATACCAGTCACTGTGTGTGCAGTGCAAGGGGAGGCTATATTGTGGTAGATCAGCGGTGTTGGTTGTTAGGCTGCCTTCTAAGGCTTCCTGACAGCTGCATTGCTGTTTACCCACTGCTCTGCAAACTGCTTTTTTAAAAGCAATCCCAATTTTTTTTTTTGTCCTGCTGAGGTACTGAGCTGCAAACTGCTTTTTTAAAAGCAATCCCAATTTTTTTTTTTGTCCTGCTGAGGTACTGAGCGTGCATTTTTTCACACCATACAGCGGTGTACGCTCCTCACACAGTACCGTGTAACGGCTGTTATCACAGCCACAGTGAAGCTATCTGTGTGTCACTCTGTGAGAATAAGTCGAGGACATGTTCCGTTCTTACAGACCTGCACCTACTAGTTTTGTCTAGCTTTCAAACAGTTAAATATATTTGCTGTTTGATCACATTCAAAACTATATAGAGAGACAGTGTGTGTCAGTCCGTATACTTAAAAAACACGGAGCTTGACAATTTTACGTACACTGGACAGCCGTGTACGTGCACGCTCCTCTCAGTACCGTGTAACGGCTGTTATCACGGCCACAGTGAAGCTATCTGTGTGTCACTGTGGAAGGATAAGTGGAGGACTTGTTCCGTTCTTACAGACCTACACTCTAGGGAGATTCCTATTCTGCCCAATTCTACATACACCTTGTAGTTTGTGATACACTAGCCAATTTCTGCCTGTGACATAGCGCTCTGATATTCAGTGGGCCTCACACAATCCAAAAGTGTCCAGTGTCCAATAGTGTGTGCAGAAATTCAAAATCTCTGTGATCCTGTAGTCACTTTTTTCACACCTGTGCCATCGAGCCTGTGACATAGTGCTCTGATATTCAGTGGGCCTCACACAATCCATAAGTGTCCAGTGTCCACAAGTGTGTGCAGAAATTCAAAATCTCTGTGATCCTGTAGTCACTTTTTTCACACCTGTGCCATCGAGCCTGTGACATAGTGCTCTGATATTCAGTGGGCCTCACACAATCCATAAGTGTCCAGTGTCCACAAGTGTGTGCAGAAATTCAAAATCTCTGTGATCCTGTAGTCACTTTTTTCACACCTGTGCCATCGAGCCTGTGACATAGTGCTCTGATATTCAGTGGGCCTCACACAATCCAAAAGTGTCCAGTGTCCACTAGTGTGTGCAGAAATTCAAAGTCTCCACTGTCCTATAGACACCTTGTACCTTGTTTTACATTACTATATAGTTTGTTGGATTTTGTCTACATTTCTACAAAAAATGAGGAAGGCTGGTGGAAGAGGCCGTGGAATTGGGCGGGGGTTGGCAGCTGGTAATGATGGTGTTGGTGGTGGATCTGATGGTAGTGGCAAGAGCAAAATATGACCGAATGCAGGAGGTGTTGAGCCTGCGTCATCGTCTGGCTCCACAAGGCCTCGAAGGCTTAGTATTCTAGGACTTGGCAAACCGCTTTTAAAGCCAGAGCTGCAGGAAAAAGTTTTGTCTTACATTGCTGACTCAGCCTCCAGCTCTATCACCTCCTCTTCTTCAGTTGTAAAAAGTAAAAGCACTGAGTCGTCATTGGAGGCTCATGTTCATGAACCATGCCTTTCCTTGTGTCCTTCACCCCAACCAAGATTGAAGGATGACGCAGGCCATACTACTGATTACTCCATGGAGCTGTTTTCACATACCATGCCTGGATTATCAAGTGAAATGGTGAATTACCCAGGCCAAGATGAATCTGACATGGAGTGCACTGATGCACAGCTGCTGATAGATGATTCTGCTGGTACATTCACTCAGAGAACTACATTGTCCTCGCAGTGTACAGAGCCAGATTCTGACCCTGATGAGACTCAGGTGCCCCTTCCCGCACACTATACCACCATACACGGTGACACAGAGGAAGGTGCATATGACATTGAAGAGGAGGTGATGGATGACCCAGTTGTTGACCCAGATTGGCATCCATTGGGGGAAGAGGGTGCTGCTTCCAATAGCTCAGATGAGGAGCATCCACAGCATACATCGACATCGCAACAGCTGTTATCTGGCAGGCCCGGAGCACTCCAAAGACAGGTTCCAAAAATCAAAAGAGTTGCTGGACAGCTTGTCCAGAGGGTCAAAAGATCACAGCATGCTTGGCCGCAAAATGTCTGCCAAAGTAGGAAGAGTGCAGTGTGGCACTTTTTTGAACAAAAACCTTGGCCTGATCATGAGGATATCTGTAAGAAGTGCGCAAAGACCTTTAGCCGAGGGAAAAATCTGAAAAATTTGAATACCAGTTGCATGCTTAGACATTTAACCACCATGCACTTGCAAGCGTGGACACAACACCAAACCTCAAGTGCCACATGTGCAACTGATCACAAAGAAGGTAGTCAGCAACGCTACATTGTTTCCCCCACTGTAAGCCCACCGGTTAGCACAGCAGCAAATGTTGAGGTGTCGTTGCAAGGCCACAGCAGTCAGGGAATCCCACTGTTATATCAACGAAAGACTGATTCTAGGCCATCAGAAAGAACACAAACTCCATCACCATCATCAACCCTCTCAGTCCGCCCTGTCCACCGCTACGTCCACCATATGCAGCTCTCAAGTCCAGCTCACCCTCCCAGACACTGAGTAGGTCAAGAAAGTACTCTCATCCGTGTACACTGGGTTTGAACGCCAACATTGCCAAACTAATCTCGTTTGAGATGATGCCCTATCGGTTGGTGGAAAGCGCAGCTTTCCGCGAACTCATGGCCTATGCAGTACCACGCTATGACCTACCCAGTCGCCACTTCTCTCGCAAAGCCATCCCAGCCCTCCACCATCATGTGAAAGACCGCATTGTCCATGCACTCAAGCAGTCAGTGAGTGGAAAGGTGCACCTCACAACTGATGCATGGTCCAGTCGGCATGGCCAGGGCCGTTACGTGTCCATCACTGCGCACTGGGTTAATGTGGTGGATGCAGGGTCCACAGGGAACAGCGGTGGTGGGACAGTGCTGCCTAGCCCACGGTATAGGAAACAGTTGGCTGTAGGCATTCGACCCTCCTCCTCCTCCTCCTCCAGAAGCGAAAGCTCGTCCACAGAGCGCAGTCATACGAGCACTCCATCTGCAGCTGCCACTGTTGAACACGAGGTGTCCCCCTATCGAGCAGCTAGTGGAAAGCGTCAGCAGGCTGTGATGCAGATGATGTGTTTGGGCGACAGACACACCGCTGAGGTGCTGGCCGAGTACTTTCAGCGACAAACTGAGTCATGGCTGGGCAGTGTACATCTTGAGGCAGGCAAGGTAGTTAGTGATAACGGCCGCATTTTGTGGCAGCCATAGCCCTTTCAAAACTCAGCCACATACCTTGCTTGGCTCACACCTTGAACCTGGTGGTGTAGTGCTTCCTCAAAAATTATCCGGAGTTAACAGCCCTGCTCCAGAAGGTGCGAAGACTGTGCGCGCACATCCGCCGGTCGCCTGTACACTCCATTCGTATGCAGAAGCTGCAGCGATTGCTCCACCTTCCCAACCACCGCCTCATTATCGACATTGCAACAAGGTGGAACTCCACCCTGCACATGGTTGAGTGGCTGTGCGAGCAGAGGCAGGCCATAATGCATTTGTGGGAGGATACACGGCCAGGCACTTTGAGAGCAGACATGGAGTTGACAGGTGTGCAGTGGTCGAAGCTGAAAGACCTCTGTAAAGTCCTTCAGTGTTTTGAGGAATGCACACGGCTGGTAAGCGCACACGACGCCATCCTAAGCATGAGCATCCCACTTATGCGTCTGCTCATGCAAACTTTGACGCACCTTAAGGAGCAGGCGTCTGCAGCCAATGTTGACGAGGAGGGAATCCTTGATGACATTCAGCCATTGTCTGCTCAGGGAACTCTCCTGGACGAGGTGGAGGAAGAAGAGGAGGAGGAGGATAATGATGGGGATGATTACTTAGGGGAGGAGGATGCATCTCGTGGGGCAAGTGAAAATGTTGGCGTGGCAAGGTCTGGTACAGGGTTTGTGCGTGACTGGAGGGATGTGGATTTGCCAGAAAGTGCTCTTCCAACCAGCACTCGCAGTGCATCATTGACACCGGGAACATTGGCCCACATGTCAGATTATGCCTTGCAGATCCTAAAAAGGGACCCCCGCATTGCCAAAATGATGAACGATGACGACTACTGGTTGGCCAGCATCCTGGATCCACGCTATAAAGGCAAATTACAAAACATCATGCCACAGGAGAACCTTGACCTAATATTGGCTAATAAACAAGCAACTCTGGTAAATCGGTTGCTTGAGGCATTCCCAGCACACAGCAGCGGTGATGGTTCTCACACGAGCCGTACGGGCTGGGGGCAGCTTGGCAGAGGTGTTCGTGATGCACACAGCAGAAGTGGCGTTGGAGACAGGGGTTTCATGACAATGTTGTGGACTGATTTTTCAAGTACCGCTCACACAACTGGTAATACTGCATCGATGGAAAGTGACAGGAGACAGCAGTTGTCAACTATGGTTACAAACTACTTTTCCTCACATATCGATGTTCTCCCACACAGGTCATTCCCCTTTGACTATTGGGCCGCTAAACTGGACACCTGGCCTGAATTGGCACAATATACCTTACAGGAGTTCGCTTGCCCAGCTGCAAGTGTGCTATCGGAAAGAGTCTTCAGTGCAGCTGGATCAATCCTGACAGAAAAAAGGACCCGTCTGTCAACCCAAAATGTGGATGATCTAACCTTCATTAAAATGAACCATGCATGGGTTTCCAAGGATTTTGTCCCACCTTCCCCTGATGACACATAGGGTGACAGAAAAATGGCTTGCTTTGGTCCACCTCTTCCTGGGACTTGACCTATTTCGCCTTTTGCAGCAGCTGAATGTCCAACATCAACATATGCCACTTTCAAAAACTCCCTAACTGTGCTGCCTCCCCCCCCCATGGCCGTGGTCACCACCTAGCGCACGACACCGTGCGAGTGCCGTTGCCCTGGACAGGTGGGTAGGCCGACTCTTGGGCGCGGGCACTGGCACAGGGTCCCTCATAGTGCAATCAAGTGTCTCTGACGGTGGTGGTGCACACCCGCCGTCAGACACACCGCCGTACTATGAGGGGCCCAGTGCCAGTGCCGACGACCACGAGTGGTCCCCCCTTGCTTGGGCAGGGCCCCAGCATTTGCAATATTTACCTCTCCCTGCTCCTCCGCTGTGTAGTCTGGGCCGTCAAATCCATTCTGTGCCTGACACCGTCTGAGCCTGCCTCCTGATGTATAGACATATATTTTGAATGTGTACGCTATCCATACATGTTATCCGGGGATACGGTACCCTTTCTCACCTTTGTGCAAACACGTGCAAGCCATACTGGGCCTAACACCGCCTGAGCCTGCCTCCTGATGTATAGACATATATTTTGAATGTGTACGCTATCCATACATGTTATCTGGGGATACAGTACCCTTTCTCACCTTTGTGCAATCACGTGCAAGCCATACTGGGCCTAACACCGTCTGAGCCTGCCTCCTGATGTATAGACATATATTTTAAAGTGTACGCTATCCATACATGTTATCTGGGGATACGGTACCCTTTCTCACCTTTGTGCAATAACGTGTAATCCATACTGGGCGTGAGAACGGCTGGCGAGCTGTTAAGCAAGCTACAGCACCTGTGGTTTGCACACGTAAGTTTTTCATTAGGTGCCTCCTTTTCGGTATCAGAGTTCTAGCAACGTCTGCTGGTCCTTGGTAGTGCTTTCTAGCACAGGTACCTCCTGCTTAGTAATCGTGCTCCAGCACCGTCAGCTGGTCCTCGGTAGTGTCATTGATTCTTGTTCCTTCTGCTGCCCCTCTGGGTTCCAGCACCGTCAGCTGGTTCTCGGCTGTGTCTTTGGCACGGGTACCCCCTCCGGCCCAGCCTGGTTCCAGCACGCCAGCTGTTTCCGGGAAGTGTCAACGTCACTGTCACCAATACGTTGTCCTGTCGTGTTGCGGTCGGGTTAGCCGAGTCTATGGTGCCTGCAGTTTAGGTGCTTCCTATGTGGGCTGTGGGTTCTGGTAATAAAGGCTTTTTCCATAATGCCAATAGGACAAGGGGTTAGGACTGTGGGTTTCGGTAACTGCGGCTGGCTCACGACCTTGCAAATTTGTTTTTCATGGGTACCTTCTGCTGCCCTTCCGGGTTCCAGCACCGTCAGCTGGTTCCAGGCAGAGCCTTTGGCCTAGGTGCCTCCTTCTCGGTATCCGAGTACCAGCAATGTCTGCAGTTACTTGGTAGAGCTTTCTAGCACAGGTACCTCCTGCTTAGCAACCGGGTTCCAGCACCGTCAACTGGTCCTCGGTAGTGCCATTGGCTCTTGTTCCTTCTGCTGCCCTTCCGGGTTCCAGTAGCGTCAGCTGGTTCCAGGCAGAGCCTTTGGCCTAGGTGCCTCCTTCTCAGTATCCGAGTTCCAGCAACGTCTGCTGGTCCTTGGTAGTGCTTTCTAGCACAGGTACCTCCTGCTTAGTAACCGGCTTCCAGCACCATCAGCTGGTCCTCGGTAGTGCCATTGGCTCTTGTTCCTTCTGCTGCCCTTCCGGGTTCCAGCACAGTCAGCTGGTTCTCGCTAGTATCATTTGCTCTTCCAGCTTCTGCTGCCCTTCCGGGTTCCAGCACCATCAGCTGGTTCCAGGCAGAGCCTTTGGCCTAGGTGCCTCCTTCTCGGTATCTGAGTTCCAGCAACGTCTTCTGGTACTTGGTAGTGCTTTCTAGCACAGGTACCTCCTGCTTAGTAACCGGGTTCCAGCACCGTCAGTTGGTCCTCAGTAGTTCCATTAGCTCTTGTTCCTTCTGCTGCCCTTCCGGGTTCCAGCACCGTCAGCTGGTCCTCGCTAGTTCCATTGGCACTTGCAGCTTCGGCTACCCATCCGGATTCCAGCACCGTCAGCTGGTTCTCGGCAGTTCCTCAGCCTTCTTGTACATTCTACTACATTTCCAAGTTCAAGCTTTTAGAAATGTTTTCTGTTTATTATCACTCTGGATCTCCCTGAAGATGACGACCCGGAAGACTATCCCGAAGAAGACCAAAAAGATGACCCTGAAGAAGATGACCAAGAGGACTAAGAGCATGAAGACAACCACCAAGATACAGAACAACTAGAGACAGAAGACCAAGAAGCAGAAGACCAAGAAGCAGAAGAAAAAGCAGAAGAACATTAAGCATAAGACTAAAAATCAGAGCAAAAGATATTATCTAAATTATAAGCAGAAGACGACTAAGCAGTGTATGGGGATGAGTCCGTTCCTCCTCGTGGTGCCTCTGGAAAATGCCTGCTACTGCAGGCCAAACTGAACGCGGACATATCCTGTTGTAAATCTTTTGTGACAGGCAGAAAGGAAGGTGTAATCTTCAAACTTTTATACATAACAACTACAGGAATGACTGTCACAAATAAGAATATGATGAAGAAGAAGAATGGGAAGAAGATGAGGAAGTAGAATATGAAGAATAGTTGAATAAGAAGAATATGAAGAATGTAAAAAAAGAATAATAGGAAGATGGTGAAGAAGAAGTTGATTAAAAAGATGGTGCTGCTGCTGAGGATGATGAAGGAGAAAGTGTGGGAGAAGTAAAAAAAGAATGTGAAGAGCATGGAAGTAGTGAAACTTACATATCTGACAAAATATAGAAAAGGTTAACATAGTCAATATTTTTGTAACTCCGAACGTCTTTAAAAAAAAAAAATTAATTCCTGCTATTCCATTTGATTGGGCTAAACCTCTATGCCTTTAATGTCTCGTCCACCTCCCCCAATACATTCTACATTATTCTTAGTTGTTTTTCTTCATGTAGAATTAACCTACAAGGAAAGAAAGGGTTTTTTTTAATTCCAATATTTCTGTCCCATTGACTTGAATTTGGCTTCCGGTATCGGAATCGGCGATACCCGATACTTTTGTGATATCGATCCGATATTTCACGATATCTGATGGTATCGCTCAACACTATTGACCAGCGATTTCTCATTTTTGCAACACCATTTTATTTTTACGGACCACATCACATTTGAAGTCACTTTGAGGGGTCTATATGATAGAAAATACCAAGAAAATACCAAAAAGTGACACAATTCTAAAAACTGCACCCCTCAAGATGCTCAAAACCACATTCAAGAAGTTTATTAACCCTTCAGGTGCTTCACAGGAATTTTTTGAATGTTTAAAAATAAAAAATGAACATTTAACTTTTTTTCACAAAAAAATTACTTCAGGTTCAATTTTTTTATTTTACCAAGGGTATCGGGAGAAATTGGACTGGAAATGTTTTTGTGCAATTTGTCCTGAGTACGCCGATACCTGAATTGTTGGAAGGAACCACTGTTTGGGCGCATGGCAGAGCTCGGAAGGGAAGGAGCGCCGTTTGACTTTTTCAATGCAAAATTGGCAGGAATTCAGATTGGACGCCATGCCACGTTTGTAGAGCCCCTGATGTGCCTAAACAGTGGAAACCCCCCACAAGTGACCCCATTTTGGAAACTAGACCCCCCAAGGAACTTATCTAGGATTTTCTTCTCCAATAATGAGGGAAGAAAAAAAGCTGGGGTAGCCATTGCCTTTCATAAGGATCTATCCGTGGTAATTTCAGACGTACATAAAGACAACAAAGGCAGACAGCTGGCCATTAACTTTTCTTTAGAGGGTATAGAATATACTGTGGTCAATGTGTACACCCCCAATATAAGACAAATTAATTTTCTTAAAGTTAAGAGAAAACTCTCTAGCTTTAGCAAAGGACAAATTATATGGGGAGGAGACTTCAACTGTATTGTAAACCCAGACACTGACTGTTCTTCCTCAGATTTACACTCCTATAGTATGAAGCAGAGGAAGTGGCTGGAAGACTCCAACCTACACGATAGCTGTAAAATATTAAACCCCACCTCAAAAGAATATACCCGATTCTGCCCTCACAACAAATCTTATACCAGAATAGACCACATATTTACCAGTTTCTCATTACTAGATCTATACGTAGATTTCCAAACTGGTCCTATCACATGGTCAGACCATGCTCCTATTCTGTTGACACTTTGTGTCTCCTCACTAGACCAAAGACATTACAACTGGAGATACAGCAAATTTGTTGTAGACTCCTCAGACAATATAACATTAATAAGAAATACTCTGATGGATTACTTTAGAGAGAACAAAGCCCAGGAGATCACACCTGAGACTTTATGGCTGGCGCATAAGTGTGTCATCAGGGGACATTTGATCCAGATGGCCTCAAGACAAAAGAGAGCGCAAACAAAAAACATTACTAGAACACATCACAAAATTAGAGGGTCTAGCCAAAGCAGATAAAAATTTAACCAAATATAAAGAGTTATATTCTCTCAGACTGGAATTAAGAAACCTTCTTATAAATATCTATGAGAAAAAGACTCTGTTCAACAGAGCAGGGTTTTATATAAATAACAATAAAACTTCAAGAAGTATGGCCAACAGATTTAAACCTATAAATAAGAAGCACTTAATCAAAAAAATATCCCAGAATTCACTAACTATAGAAAAACCAAAAGAAATAGCCTTGGCCTTTGAGAAATTTTATTCTAATTTATACAACATAGGGGAAAATGGGGCTAATCCCCCTCCTACAGAAGAGACGATAAAATTTTTTCTAGATAATGTAAAACTAGGATCTCTATCTCCAGATCAGAGAGAACTCCTTGACACACCTTTCTCGGAAGACGAGGTCTCTCTTGTGATCAATAATCTGAAAAGTAACAAAGCTCCAGGCCCTGACGGTTTCCCAATAGAATAATACAAAACATTTCAAAAAGACCTTGTCCCATATCTAACAAATACTCTTAATTTCATAAGGTCAAGAGGTATATGTAGTGCAGACATGCTGAGGGCCACAATAGTGGTAATTCCTAAGCCGGACAAAGACTCTACAAAAATCAAAAACTATAGACCCATATCCCTTTTGAATGCAGATATTAAAATTTATGCAAAAATATTAGCGGAGAGGGTACAGAATGTTATTCCTTACCTTATACATCCCGATCAGGCGGGTTTTGTAAAACATAGACAAACCTCTGACAGCTCTAGAAGCATTCTGCACCATTTACATTTATGCAACAAGAAAAATATTCCCAGTCTGTTTATAGCCCTTGATGCCGAGAAGGCTTTTGACCGTGTCAATTGGGCTTACGCCTTCGCAGTACTTGAAAGGATGGGTTTTAGTGGGGAGATGATAAAGGGAATTCGAGCTCTTTATTCTCAGCCATCTGCCTCTGTACTGGTCAATAGCACTATGTCTGAAAAATTCTTTATAACAAATGGGACAAGACAGGGTTGCCCCCTGTCCCCAATTATTTTAATTTTGAGTCTGGAGCCACTGGCTCAAATGATAAGAGACTCGGGTAGGATACGGGGTGTCCGGCTGGGAGATTCAGAGCATAAAAAAAATCTATATGCGGATGACATCATCCTCACATTGACAGACCCTGTTGCCTCTCTGAAGCAGACTTGGGACATCATAGACCTGTTTGGATCGGTTTCATATTACAAGCTTAACATAAAGAAAACTAATGTTTTGTCACTTTTTATTCCAGCACCAATTAAGCAGCAACTAAGAGACAGATACCCTTTCAATTGGGACTGTACTAAGATTCCATATCTTGGAATATGGCTCACAGGTAATCTCACACACATGGGTGAGGTGAACACTGAATGTCTTTTGCAGTCTCTCGAGATCAAGTTGGGAGAACTGTCAAAGACCCCGGCCACTTGGATGGGTAGAATAGTTCTGTACAAAATGTTCTGCCTCCCAAAGGTATTGTTTTTCTATAGAAATGTACCTTTACCTCTCTCAATGCAGTCTATACAGAAACTCACCTATCAAATGAATAAATTTATATGGAACAACCAAAAATCAAGAGTGAGGAAACATACTCTGCTCAAATCCAAAGAAAATGGTGGGATAGCCCTCCCAGACCTAGAGGCATACTACTTTGCTACCATGGCTGAGCTAACAAAAATGTGGTTTACGGGGTGGACCGAGATGGGGTGGCCAGAAATTGAGAGAAATCTGATGCCTAAAAAAGAGCCACTACTATACATATCTTATTTTCTCATCCACAGGAAAGAGATTACATATATAGAGAACCCAATACTTAGGGCTTCTATGATTTGCTGGTCACATTTGTGCAGGAGGAAGTTTAAGGCTTACCCTCATTCGACTAAACAGTTGAGAATTCCCTTTTTGTCGCCTGTCAGAGTCTCTTTGAGACCATTGTTTGACAGCTGGACAAAATTCTCCATCATGTTTGTTGATGATTTACTTGACAACAATAGAGTCATACCTTTTGAACTGGTTAAAACCAAGTTTGGAGTCCCCAATACTGAGTACATGACATATCTCCTGCTCGAAGAGGAGTATAGTAATTATAAGAAAAACTTCTGTGGAGTGATCATGATTAACCATACTATTTACAATTTTTTAATTAACACCTCCCAGCCACAAGAGTTTCTTGAAACCCTTATACACTATTCTAAATAACAAATACACCTTTTCCAATAAAGGATGTTTTGAAAAGTGGGAAACCACTCTACAGAAACAAATAAAAAATTCCCCAATGGACAACATTATTCAAAATAGCGGCAAAAGCCACAAAATGTATGAATATTCTTGAGACTCATTATAAGCTGGTCCATAGATACTATCTCACTCCGAATAGACTCAGATATTTTGGAGGAGGGGGGTCTGGACTATGCTGGTGCGGATGTGGATCACAAGCTGACTTGCTTCATGTGTTTTGGGGATGCCCTATCTTAAAAGTATATTGGCTCAAGGTTTTTCAATTAATCTCGATTATATGTAACTGTCGTGTCCACCCACACCCAGCTCTAGCCTTGTTACTCATTGGAATCTATAGGTTTAAAAAAGAAAAATTTCTGGTCGCTCATATTCTAATGTCTGCTGTGTATCTAATAGCGAAAGGTTGGAACAACATGCAACCACTTGATGTTGTTACATCGATTATGTTGGTCGACAAACATTACACATATGAAAAAATTCATTAATAATTTATCAATAAAACTATTTGGAGATAGATGGAATAAATGGTTTGAACTTAAATCTAAAATAGAAAATGTTTTCATATCTTGAACCCTTTTTTTTCTTCCTTTTCTCACTCATATCATGCTCAAAAACTTCATATTTCCAGATGCCCGCCGGCGTTTCTACATTTGCCTATTGGTTGATTTGTTTATTGTTGATTACATTCATCTCAAGTGTCTTTGATTTTGATACATGATGGAAAATAGTACCATATTGTATTGTATTGTTACACAATGTTTAAAATGCCATATGGAAATGACTCACACTATATGAATGTATGTTTTATATTTCTGTTATCTTGAAAAACCTTAATAAAAACATTGTTTAAGAAAATTCAAAACATTCATTATTCAATAGAGCCCAATAGGAAAAAGCAGCGTTTTGAATGAACAATCACATTTCTTGGTAGAATCATGCAGGATTGAAATTTTTGATGTTTTTTTACTCCTCTCAACAGCCCAAACAAGTTTCTAAAAGGATGAGTTTGCAACTACTTTACTTTTGGAGAAAATTCAAAACATTCATTATTCAATAGAGCCCAATATAGCAAAAAGCAGCGTTTTGAATGAACACTCACATTTCTTGGTAGAATCGTGCAGGATTGAAATTTTTGATGTTTTTCTACTCCTCTCAACAGCCCAAACAAGTTTCTAAGAGGATGAGTTTGCAACTACTTTCTTTTGGAGAAAATTCAAAACATTCATTATTCAATAGGGACCAATAGCAAAAAGCAGCGGTTTGAATGAACAATCACATTTCTTAGTTGTTATAGTTATATGATGCACATACACATTATGCGAATTGTTAAAAAAAAAATTTTATTACTTGCATAGTGTGCTTATAATTGACACATATGTGTGTGCCTTTGCACTCTATGTCAGGCATATTCACTTTAACGGTTCATACACACCGCTATAATTATTTCAGTATCATTATATTTTATCCCCTCACTTTCAACACTTGCTATCACTTTAAATAGTGATTATTATTCTTCATAATTATTTTATTTTCTTGTCCTCACTTGAGCGCATGCCCAGTTCTGTCCTCCCTAGGAGCCTTCTGACGTGCTCAGTCTGGTATGTGGCTGTCTCTGGCTGTTTTGCAGCTTGAGCCGCTTTCATGCTGATGAGCGCTGATCATAGTCTCCCTGTTCATAGTGGGGACTCAACAGCGCATGCGCCGATAATGCTGTGGACGTTTAGAACTGAATACTATTAACGTCATTGTGGACACTACAGCGCAGGTCCTGAATTTTACAAGCTTTATTAGGGAAAGCGGTTTATTGGTTGACGGCACTATATAAACTAGATCCGGGGCAATTGTAAACCACGCCTCCTGAGGAAGCTGCGGCGTAACGCGCGTAGAGGTGGCAGGTTTTACAGCGACATACACAGCACATGTAATTTGTTACTTTCTAATGCAGTCCTTGTATCTTACTCTGGAATTTGTATAGACAGTTTTTACTCTGTGTACACTTAACGCCTACCAGGCTTATTTGATACAAGGCACTTATGCACTTTATATTCAGCAGTTTACTCTGGGCACTTATTGTATGCAAAACCTTATCTGGGCATACATATGTAAATGTGGAGTTTGCTGTTTACTATGCATTCTATTTGTGAAAGGAAAGCAAAGAAATTACATGTTTTATACAGATAAAAACCTTATTAACTGTCAAGGTGCTGGTTTAATTATATTGTGTTTATGTCTGCTGTAACTTGCATTTAGCATTTATGCTGCTCTGTTAATTATTCTAAATAAATTAATTATTTAGCTTGAAAAACTCCAATTTTGATCTCTTGTGATGCTTAATAGCTCATTTATGAGATTTTTTTTGCTATTATATTTCCAGTGAGTTGAGCCTTTGCAGAATTTTTTCCAGTATTTGGGATATATTTGTACTTTATCCTATATACAGTATGAGCCTGTACATTGCTTCCTATATACAGTATGAGGCCGCATATAGCCTTCTATATACAGTATGAGGCCGCATATAGTCTCCTATATACAGTATGAGACTGCACATCGCTTCCTATATACAGTATGAGGCCACATATAGCCTCCTATGTATGGTATGAGCCTGCACATCGCTTCCTATATACAGTATGAGGCCGCATATAGCCTCCTATATACAGTATGAGCACCCACATATAGCCTACTGAATACAGTTTTTGCCTCCTATATACAGTATGAGCCTGCACATAGCCTCCTCTATACAGTATGAGCCTGCACAAAGCCTCCTATATACAGTATGAGCCTGTACATCACTTCCTATACACAGTATGAGGCCGCATATAGCCTTCTATATACAGTATGAGCACCCACATATAGCCTCCTACGTACAGTATGAGCCTGCGCATTGCTTCCTATAAACAGTATGAGCCTACAAATCACTTCCTATATACAGTATGAGCCCACATATAGCCTCCTGAATACAGTGTTGGCCTCCTATATACTGTGTGAGTCCCCATATAGCCTTCTATATACAGTATGAGCCTGCACATTGCTTTCTATATACAGTATGAGGCCACACATATAGCCTTCTATATACAGTATGAGGCCGCATATAGTCTCCTATATACAGTATGAGCCTGCACATCGCTTCCTATATACACAATATGAGCCCACATAGCCTCCTATATAAAGTATGTGCCTGCACATCGCTTCCTATATACAGTATGAGGCCGCATATAGCCTCCTATATACAGTATGAGCATCCACATATAGCCTCTTATGTACAGTATGAGCCTGCGCATTGCTTCCTATAAACAGTATGAGCATCCACATAGCCTCCTATGTACAGTATGAGCCTGCACATTGCTTCCTATAAACAGTATGAGCCTGCAAATCGCTTCCTATATACAGTATGAGCCCACATATAGCCTCCTGAATACAGTGTTTGCCTCCTATATACAATGTGAGTCCCCATATAGCCTCCTATATACAGTATGAGCCCCTATATAGCATCCCATATCTAACTGCACTTACCTTGGTATCATTAATTTTCTATGAGACTGCTCTGTTCTCATATTGTGCATTTATGCATTTAGTAGGGCTTAAAGGAATGATTGCGCTTGTTACACATCAACTCTAGATGCGCTCACTTATTAGACTTTGGTTGGGGCAACTTTAAAATATAATAATGATAATGGTCCTGTCTAGTGACAAGTTTATTTTACAGGCTTCTGGAGAAAGGCACAATACCAGTCATTCAAGGGTTAATTCTTTGGAACACTGAGAGGGACTTTCTAGCCAATGAAACCACAGTATAAAACACCTGTGATAACTATGGCAACTGCGCTGATGTCATAAACACATGCATCTACGATGCAGGAGAAGATTCCAGAACCACAAGTCATTTAGCCGTAGACGGAGCCATACTTGATGTGTCTGGAGACCTGGAGCTTCATCACTCCACAATGGGAGGAAGGGGACACCGCCTAGCCAGCCAGAAAGATATTATATAGTCACATGTGACTAGTGGGCCTATGTAACTTCAAATGCCAGGGCTGAATTTTAGTCCCAGTCCGGCCCTGGTGACTACCTTTTGTCCCACTTCTTGTTTTTTTGAGTCTATCAAATATTTAAAAACAAAATATATATTGAAAAAATGTTCAAAAAACCATAAAGAAAATGATGTGTCAGACTTTCTCTTGATGAAATGTATCACTCTGCGGTGGATTAGGCTGTGAAGCTGGTGAAAATACCGGGAGGAGAGGGCTTCAGTGACATGACTACTGAAGACGGAAACACCCTTCAGCAAGTGAAGAAGAGGATGAGGAACAGTTTGAACAACGGGTTTAAGAAGAGGAGGAGGTTGGCCTAACACTTGATCGACTTGTAATCATGGTCATAATGGGCAATGTACTTCATCGATTGGCAGAGGAATAGGACCTCCGTATGGTTCTTAAGAAGCAGAACCAGCATCTCTCCATGACTATGTTCATCACTCGAACAAGAGGTTGGTTACGCATTTAGTGGTATTAAAAGTTACGGATGAGGCTGAAGATACTACTGCCACACCTGAAGAAGCTCCTGATGAAGTGGTGCCAATAGGAGAGCTGTAATGCTCTTCCATGCTGTGCAGTACAGTACTGTACATTCATCCCATTTTCATCACCTTCAATCATCAGTACTACACAGCTAATTCATCATCTTCATCATGTAGAATTTGTAGTAGTGTAGTAAGTAGTGTTTATAAAAAGGTGCAAAAGGTTAATAAGGAACGGGGCCGACTAATAAGGGACTAGTAATGGTAAATAAGTGTGTGGGAGGGGTTTGTAAATCCTTAAAATATATAAATGCTAAAATAAATGTAAGTTTCTTACTTGGTGGATTTTCAACTATCGTGTTGGAGGTTTAGAATGTAATGCCCGCGATAAGTGGGGGATCATTGTGTAGGATTGCTGTGGATTATATTCACTTTTTGCAGTGGTTTTGAGGCTCTTTTTAAGGCAGATTCCAGGCAGAATTTAAAACCAATTGGGGGCAATATGAAAATAACACCTGACACCAGATAAAAAGGGGAGAAGTTGACTCAATCTTTGCAATGTTTGTCTCTGTGCCACACTAAGCATGGAGGACATAAAGAAAAAATGAGAACTGTGAGGACTTGAGAACTAAAATTGTTGAAAGATATCAACAATCTCAAGGTGGGGCGTGGCTATGCCGTGATCGGGAGAGGACGCTGGCTAGGAGAGCTCCTCATCATCCTGCTGGATCCTGGACCCTATATAAGATATAGTTTGTGACGCCACCTGTGGTATTCGGCAAGGGATAGCCGACGCTGCTTAAAAAGACCGCTGAGGCTGATGGTGATGCAGCAGAGTTGGTACAGCTCTCCACAGGTGGAGCTAAGTCCCAGGGCAATTATATTATAAAAGATAGTGATGATGGATGTAATGCAGTGCTGAGGTGACGCAGCAAATAAACAGGAGAACACAGCGGGGTGCAGTCTTTACGCTTTTACTCACATTTTGAGTTGCTAACCAGGGCACTGAGTATAGATGGTAATGGAGATCCAGCCAGCCTGGAAGCAATTTAGGATCCACTAAGCCAGATGGGTTGGAGGCCTCCTTTCTACGCTGTCCCATGAGGTCTAAAGCTATGCTCAGTCCTCTGTTCCTTGCGGTTCTTTAGTCCTTGCCTGTATGGCAGGCAGCTTGAGCCTTTCACAGGTGTCACTCCTTCGTGGTGGCTCTGGCTCTGGTATGCTGCTGTGCATTCAGGTGTGTGATTGGGTCAGGAGGGCTGCAGTCTCCTGCCCTCCGGATTTGGCTGCTGGGACTGTTGTACCCGTGCAGCCACGGACTCTGGCGTCCAGTGTCAAGCGCTGTTCGCTGGGGTGAGCTTGGTCACAGCTCCAAACTTAATGTGTATGGCGGTGTAGCACTATAGCACCTTATATTACTGGGTCATATTATAGTAATTTATATCTTGGCATATTTTAGTATACGTAAACTTTCATTTGTATTTATCCCTCATATTTTGCAGTACTCTGCAATTCATCTATAGCACTGCAGTGCTTTTTGTAGAGCATTATTTCTTGGTTATACTTGTATATTCATTTATTTTCAATGTGCATTGAATGTTTTGTCCTCCAGCACTTTATAGTACTGAATCATTTACAGTGGATTTAATTCTATATCTTGCAATACTTTTCACTTTTGCACAATTTTTGTTTTACAGCACTATAGCACTTTTTAGTGCAATTTTTAGAATATTATGGTAGTACTTTTCACGATATTATTGTCTACACTATATATTTAACTTACACATTATTAATAGAAAAGTTTTTTGAGCGATATATTTTAGCACTTAGCATTTTTTTTTACATATTTTTTATTTATTTTTTTCTGGTGCTGATATTATACAAATTTTGGCAAGATGTATTGATTTATTTATTGTATGTATTCAGATTTTATATTTTAGCACTTAGCACTTTTTGATATATATTTTTTATTCTATTTTTTGTGTTGATAATATACTAATTTTGGCAAGATGTATTGATATATTTATTATTCAGATTTTTATGTCATCACATTATAATTTGGTATACAATATATATATTTTTAATTTTGGCTTTCCATCATTTTTTCATGCTTGATCCGTTTTTTTTCTCATAGACTTGTATTAGTGACAGATTGTGACGGATGGCCACACGTTTCATCCGTCGTCCAACAGATCCGTCAGAAATTCTCTGTCCGTCGGCCGGAGACAACGGACAGATGAACTTTTTTGTGTACGTCGAAAAGTCGGATAGCGACGGATTCCGTCTTTTAAAACTGAGCATGCCCGAAATCATTTTAATTCCTTTATTTTACCCCTGCGGCTGCTTTTTCTATTCTGGCACAAAATCCCTCTCTCTCTCTCGCTCCAGAATTCTGTTTCTTTAATTCCTACAGCAAGGCTGCTACAACGGATCAGTCATAAAAACGGATCCAGTGCATCAGTTTTTTGCAATATACGCAGGATCCGTCCACTTGACGGATCTGAACACTTTGACAGATTGTGACTGATTGCAAAAGACTGGAGTGTGCAAGGGGCCTTAAGAAGCGAGATGTGGATGAGAAAAGGCGGTGGATCCGTTGCCAACCGTTAATTGAAGGAATCCGCCAACGGATCCTCCTTTTTATACTGAGCATGCCCGAATGAATGTCCTTTCATGATATTTAACCCCAAATCCCATTCTGGCAGCTAAATCTCTCTCTCTCGTGAAACAGGCCTTACTTTAAATTTCATGCACTAGCGTCTAAAGCGGATCCGTACAAAAAACAGATCCAGTTGCATCCGTTTGCCACAAAACGTAAACGGATCCGTTTTTGCACACTGGCGGATTTTGACTAACGCCAGAAAACTGAAGTGTGAAACAGGCCTAAGAGAAAGAAAAGACTCAATCTGAGAAGAGGTCACCTATAAGGTACCAGGATGTACATTTTTAGCTATTGGTACTGACTGCGTCTCATCAGTACTATGGTTCCTGTATAGTCCACAGTCTGATAAAGACTGATAACTCCCAGCATCTCCTTACCATTGTTAAGGACATACTGGGAGTTGTAGGTTCATGAGATACAAATGTATATGGGCCTGACTTAGAAGGATTCAGCTCATTAGTTATTAATCACATGATGTCATAGACCTAATGGAAAAGGGAAGAATCATAGAATCATAGAATCATAGAATCGTAGAGTTGGAAGGGACCTCCTGGGCCATCTGGTCCAACCCCCTGCTCAAAGCAGGATTCGGTAAATCATCCCAGTCAGATGTCTGTCCAGCCTCTGTTTGAAGACTTCCATTGAAGGAGAACTCACCACTTCTCGTGGCAGCCTGTTCCACTCATTGATCACTCTAACTGTCAAAAGTTTTTTCTAATATCTAATCTGTGTCTCCTCCCATTCAGTTTCATCCCATTGCTTCTAGTCTTTCCTTGTGCAAATGAGAATAAAGTTGATCCTTCTACAATGTGACAGCCCTTTAGATATTTGTAGACAGCTATTAAGTCTCCTCTCAGTCTTCTCTTTTGCAAACTAAACATTCCCAAATCCTGCAACCTTTCCTCATAAGACAGGGTTTGCAGACCGGTCACCATTCTGGTCACTCTTTTCTGAACTTGCTCCAGTTTGTTGATGTCTTTTTTAAAATGTGGTGCCCAAAACTGGATACAATATTCCAGATGAGGTCTGACCAAAGAGGAGTAGAGGGAAATAATGACTTCACGTGATCTAGACTGTATGCTTCTGTTAATACATCCTAGAATTGCATTTGCCTTTTTTGCTGCTGCATCACACTGTTGACTCATATTCAGTCTGTGATCTATTAGTATACCCAAGTCTTTTTCACATGTGCTGTCACTTAGCCCTATTCCTCCCATTCTATATATGCTTTTTTCATTTTTATTGCCCAGATGTAGTACTTTGCATTTCTCCCTGTTAAAAACCATTCTGTTAGTTGCTGCCCACTTCTCCAGTTTATTTAAATCTTTTTGAATCCTCTCTCTCTCTTCTCTAGTATTAGCTATCCCTCCTAGCTTTGTGTCATCAGCAAATTTAATCAGTTTACCCTCAATTCCTTCATCTAAATCGTTGATAAAGATGTTGAACAATACAGGGCCCAGGACAGAGCCCTGTGGTACCCCACTTGACACATTCTTCCAACTGGATGTGCAGCCATTTACGACCACTCTTTGGGTCCGATCACTAAGCCAGTTATGAATCCACCTAACAGTTGCCTTGTCCATTCCATACTTAGTCATTTTTTCAATAAGGATTGTATGAGAGACTTTGTCAAATGCTTTGCTGAAGTCAAGATATACTATATCTACAGCATTTCCTTGATCCACCCAATCAGTAATACCGTCATAGAAGGAAATTAAATTAGTCTGACATGACTTATTAGTTACAAACCCATGCTGACTCTGTTTAACCCCTTCCTGACATGAGACGTACTATCCCGTCCACGGTACCTGGGCCCGTATGACCGGGGACGGGATAGTACGTCTACCGCGATCAGCGGCGCCCACATGGTGAGCGCCGCTGATCGCGGCCGGGTGTCAGCTGATTATCACAGCTGACCCCTGGCACAATGTGTCAGGGGCGGTCACGGACCGCCCCCGACACGTTAACCCCTTGCACACCGCGATCAAACGCGATCGCGGTGTACCGGGACTTAAAGGGAAGCATCGGCAGGGAGGGGGCTCCCTCCGTGCTTCCCTGAGCCCCCCACGGCAGCGCAATGTGCAGCGCTGCTGCGGGGGGCTCCTTTCCTCCAGGCCCCCGAATCCAAGATGGCGACGGGGGCCTTCGGGGGCCTGGGGAAGCTGGCTTCCTCAGTGCCTGCAAAGCGCAGGCATGAGGAAGCCTTGTGCACTGCCTGTGACAGATTGCTGATCTGTCACAGTGATCTGTGATGTGACAGATCAGCGATCTGTCACAGGACAGTGATGTCCCACCTGGGACTATGTAATAAAGTAAAAAAAAAATTAAAAAAAAGTGTAAAAATAAATTTAAAAAAATCGCCAAATAAATTAGTAAAAAAAAAAAAAAATATTCCCCAATAAATTCATTTTTTGAAAATAATAAAAAAAAAAAACAATAAAAGTACACATATTAGGTATCTCCGCGTCCGTAACGACCTGCCCTATAAAACGGTCCCATTAGTTAACCCCTTTAGCGAACCCCTTAAAAAATAAAAATAAAAAACGAAGCAAAAAATAATGATTTATTATCATACCGCCAAACAAAAAGTGCAATAACGCGCGATCAAAAAGACGCATATAAATATCCATGGTACCGCTGAAAACGTCATCTTGTCCCGCAAAAAACAAGCTGCCACACAGCATCATCAGCGAAAAAATAAAAAAGTTATAACTCGCAGAATAAAGCGATGCAAAAATAATTATTTTTTATATAAAATAGTTTTCATTGCATAAAACCGACAAAAACATAAAAAAACGACGTAAATGAGGTATCGCTGTAACCGTACTGACCCGAAGAATAAAACTGCTTTATCAATTTTACCGCACGCGGAACGGTGTAAACGCACCCCCCCCAAAAGAAATTCATGAAACGCTGGTTTTTGTTCATTCTGCGTCCCAAAAATCGGAATAAAAAGTGATCAAAAAATTTCACGTGCCCGAAAATGGTACCAATAAAAACGTCAACTCGTCCCGCAAAAAATAAGACCTCACATGACTCGGTGGGTCAAAATATGGAAAAATTATAGCTCTCAATATGTGGTGATGCAAAAACTATTTTACAATAAAAAGCGTCTTTTAGCGTGCGACAGCCGCCAAACATAAAAACCGCCATAAATAGTAAATCAAACCCCCCGTTATCACCCCCTTAGTTAGGGAAAAATAATAAAATTAAAAAAATGTATTTATTTCCATTTTTCCATTAGGGTTAGGGCTAGGGTTAGGGCTAGGGGTGTGTTGGGGTAGGGTTGGGGTAGGGTTAGGGCTAGGGTTAGGGCTAGGGCTAGGGTTAGGGCTAGGGTTAGGGCTAGGGTTAGGGGCGTGTTGGGGTTCGGGTTGGAGTTAGAATTGGGGGTTTCCACTGTTTGGGCACAACAGGGGCTCTCCAAATGCAACATGGCGTCTGATCTCAATTCCAGCCAATTCTGAGTTGAAAAAGTCAAATGGTGCTCCTTCCCTTCCAAGCTCTGCTATGCGCCCAAACAGTGTTTTACCCCCACATGTAGGGTAGCAGCCTACTCAGGACAAATTGCAAAACAATTTTTGGGGTCCAATTTCTCCTGTTACCCTTAGGAAAATAAAAAATTGGGGGCAAAAATATCATTTTTGTGGAAAAAAATGATTTTTTTATTTTCACATCCGAGTGTTATAAACTTCTGTGAAGCACTTGGGGGTTCAAAGTGCTCACCACACATCTAGATAAGTTCCGTGGGGGGGTCTAGTGTCCAAAATGGGGTCACTTGTGGGGAGTTTCAATAGTTTAGGTACATCAGGGGCTCTCCAAACGCACATGACACCCGCAGACCATTCCATCAAAGTCTGCATTCCAAAACGTCACTGCTTCCCTTCCGAGCCCCGACGTGTGTCCATACAGTAGTTTTCTCCCACATATGGGGTGTCAGCGTACTCAGGACAAATTGGACAACAACTTTTGGGGTCCAATTTCTCCTGTTACCCTTGGGAAAATAAAAAAATGGTGACTAAAAGATCATGTTTGTGGAAAAAATACGAATTTTTTATTTTCACGCCCGGGCGTTGTAAACTTCTGTGAAGCACTGGGGGGGTCAAAGTGCTCACCACACATCTAGATAAGTTCCTTGGGGGGTCTAGTTTACAAAATGGTGTCATTTGTGGGGGGTTTCCACTGTTTAGGTACATTAGGGGCTCTCCAAAGGCAACATGACACCCGCAGACCATTCCATCAAAGTCTGCATTCCAAAACGTCACTACTTCCCTTCCGAGCCCCGACGTGTGCCCATACAGTAGTTTTCTCCCACATATGGGGTAGCAGCGTACTCAGGACAAATTGGACAACAACTTTTGGGGTCCAATTTCTCCTGGTACCCTTGGGAAAATAAAAAAATGGTGACTAAAAGATCATGTTTGTGGAAAAAATACGAATTTTTTATTTTCACGCCTGGGCGTTGTAAACTTCTGTGACGCACTGGGGGGGTCAAAGTGCTCACCACACATCTAGATAAGTTCCTTGGGGGGTCTAGTTTACAAAATGGTGTCATTTGTGGGGGGTTTCCACTGTTTAGGTACATTAGGGGCTCTCCAAAGGCAACATGACACCAGCAGACCATTCCATCAAAGTCTGCATTCCAAAACGTCACTACTTCCCTTCCGAGCCCCGACGTGTGCCCATACAGTAGTTTTCTCCCACATATGGGCTATCAGCATACTCAGGACAAATTGGACAACAACTTTTGGGGTCCAATTTCTCCTGGTACCCTTGGGAAAATAAAAAAATGGTGACTAAAAGATCATGTTTGTGGAAAAAATACGAATTTTTTATTTTCACGCCCGGGCGTTGTAAACTTCTGTGAAGCACTGGGGGGGTCAAAGTGCTCACCACACATCTAGATAAGTTCCTTAGGGGGTCTAGTTTCCAAAATGGTGTCATTTGTGGGGGGTTCCACTGTTTTGGTACATCAGGAGTTTTCCAAACGCGACATGGTGTCCGATCTCAATTCCAGCCAAAAACGTCAAATGGCGCTGCTTCCCTTCCGAGCTCTGCCATGCGCCCAAATAGTGGTTTACGCCCACATGTGGGGTATCAGCGTACTCAGGACAAATTGCACAATAACTTTTAGGGTCCTGTTACCCTTGGAAAAATAAGAATTGAGGGTGAAAAGATCATTTTTGTGGAAAAAATATGATTTTTTAATTGTATGGCTTTATGTTATAAACTTCTGTGAAGCCCATGGGGGTTCAAAGTTCTCACCACACATCTAGATAAGTTCCTTAGGGGGTCTAGTTTCCAAAATGGTGTCATTTGTGGGGGGTTTCCACTGTTTTGGTACATCAGGGGTTTTCCAAACGCGACATGGTGTCCGATCTCAATTCCAGCCAAAAACGTCAAATGGCGCTGCTTCCCTTCCGAGCTCTGCCATGCGCCCAAATAGTGGTTTACCCCCACATGTGGGGTATCAGCGTACTCAGGACAAATTGCACAATAACTTTTAGGGTCCTGTTACCCTTGGAAAAATAAGAATTGAGGGTGAAAAGATCATTTTTGTTGAAAAAATATGATTTTTTAATTGTATGGCTTTATGTTATAAACTTCTGTGAAGCCCATGGGGGTTCAAAGTTCTCACCACACATCTAGATAAGTTCCTTAGGGGGTCTATTTTCCAAAATGGTGTCATTTGTGGGGGGTTTCCACTGTTTTGGTACATCAGGGGTTTTCCAAACGCGACATGGTGTCCGATCTCAATTCCAGCCAAAAACGTCAAATGGCGCTGCTTCCCTTCCGAGCTCTGCCATGCGCCCAAATAGTGGTTTACCCCCACATGTGGGGTATCAGCGTACTCAGGACAAATTGCACAATAACTTTTAGGGTCCTGCTACCCTTGGGAAAATAAAAATTGGGGTGAAAAGATCATTTTTGTGGAAAAAATATGATTTTTTAATTGTACCGCTGTACGTTATAAACTTCTGTAAAGCCCTTGTGGGTTCAAAGTTCTCACCACATATCTAGATAAGTTCCTTGGGGGGTCTAGTTTCCAAAATGGGGTCACTTGTAGGGGGTTTCCACTGTTTAGGTACATCAGGGACTCTCCAAATGTGACATGGCGTCCAATCTGAATTCCAGCCAATTTTGCATTGAAAAAGTCAAACGGCGCTCCTTCCATTCTGAGCTCTGCCATGCGCCGAAACAGTCGTTCCCCCCCACATATCAGGTATCTGCGTACTCAGGACAAATTGCACAATAACTTTTGCAGTTCAATTTCTCCTGTTACCCTTGGTAAAATAAAAAAAATTGAACCTGAAGTATTTTTTTTATGAAAAAAAGTTAGATGTTCATTTTTTTTTAAATATTCAAAAAAATTCCTGTGACGCACCTAAAGGGTTAATAAACTTCTTGAATGTGGTTTTGAGCACCTTAAGGGGTGCAGTTTTTAGAATGGTGTCACTTTTGGGTATTTTCTATCATATAGACCCCTCAAAGTGGCTTCAAATGTGATGTGGTCCTAAAAATAAAATGGTGTTGTAAAAATGAGAAATCGCTGGTCAACTTTTAACCCTTATAACTTCCTAACAAAAAAAAATTTTGGTTCCAAAATTGTGCTGATGTAGACAGAGAACAGATGCAAAATAGGAATATAAAAGTTCAGCCTTCTCAACATCCTGGTAAGCCATTTCATCATTTTCATCCTGTAAAAATCCTATAGCATCTTTGACTTTTCTTTTACTTTTGACATATCCCCAAAATCCTTTATTATTGCTTTTGACATCTCTTGCAAGCCTCAATTCATTTTCAGCTTTAGATAATCTGATTTGTGTCCTGCAGGTTCTGCAGACAGCATTATATTCTTCTTTAGATATGCCTCCCTCTTTCCATTTTATAAACATTTTTTTCTTCCTTTTTAGCATGTGCTTAAGTTCTGTGTTCATCCATCCTGGTTTCCTTAAATGCTTCCTATTCTTCCCTCTTTTCGGAATTGTTAACAACTGTGCTTTGAGAATTTCATTTTTCAAGATTTCCCATCCTTCCTGGACATTTTTGTCTTTAAGGATATTCAGCCATTGGATCCCTCCAATTCTCTTTCTGAATCCCTTAAAATCTGCCTTTCTGAAATCTAACCTTGACGTCTGAGTCTTCACAGGTCTTCCGCCTCTAGTTATCCAAAATTCTAAAATAGCATGGTCGCTACCTCGTAGGGTCCCAGCCACTTTTACCTCCTCAACCATTTCCTCCCTGTTTATAAGAATTAGATCCAAGGTAGCAGTTCCCCTTGTTTTCTCCCTTACCTTATTAGCTGGGTAGAGATGCAAAATGGGCGCCTTCGGCTTCATCTGCCTTGGGCACCCAAAATACTTTGTTTCAGCCCTGGTAACGGATAAAGCAAAATCCTACATGACCTATCAGTGTTCTACGATTTGGGTTGAGGACACTTATTGTATGTGGGCTGGTGAATTTTGTGTGCCAGGGCTGCTTTTTAGTCCCAACTCGGCCCTGAATCCCCTCGTGTATCTGAATGGGAGGAAGAGTGTGAACTTGTGCTAATTGTACAGTCACACTTTGTCATCTCTGCTCCGTCCTGTCTTCCAGCGCAGGGTTAAATTGCTCTGACTTCATATCTGGCTTCATGGCTTGATCATAGATGCTGGATCCTGATCCCCAACAAAATCTCACCAACTGAAGATTGTGAAAGTAACACACAAAACACTTTTATTGGATATTAAATTGACCGAATTTTATTCCAAATCTCATCATTATTATTTCTTTCAGTGTCTGAAATTTAGAATCAGCCAATTACTATGAAAGAGACACCTTAAATGGCAGAACCCCTGACTCATGAAGAATCGTCCTTCAGCACTCAGGAGAGGAAAAACCCCCTGTGGTGGAAACCTCTAGGGAACCATGGCTGCAGGACTGCCCTTCCCTTGGGCTTAGAAGGTTAGTGCCAACATGTAACAGCAAATTGTACCTGAATTTGTACATTGTGTCATATTTGTTTTGGAGAAGCCTAATGCGACCTCTCCAGGCCGTACACATAAAGTGAAGGCGGCGAGTACCGGACGTGAGGGAGATCTGGCTGCAACATCTGTCACCCCATTGATCTGGCTGGCTAGGCGGTATGGCTGATCTGGCTGGCTAGGCGCTATGGCTGATCTGGCTGGCTAGGCGGTGTCCCCTTCCTCCCATTGTGGAGTGATGAAGCTCCAGGTCTCCAGACACATCAAGTATGGCTCCGTCTACGGCTAAATGACTTGTGGTTCTGGAATCTTCTCCTGCATCGTAGATGCATGTGTTTATGACATCAGCGCAGTTGCCATAGTTATCACAGGTGTTTTATACTGTGGTTTCATTGGCTAGAAAGTCCCTCTCAGTGTTCCAAAGAATTAACCCTTGAATGACTGGTATTGTGCCTTTCTCCAGAAGCCTGTAAAATAAACTTGTCACTAGACAGGACCATTATCATTATTATATTTTAAAGTTGCCCCAACCAAAGTTTAATAAGTGAGCGCATCTAGAGTTGATGTGTAACAAGCGCAATCATTCCATTAAGCCCTACTAAATGCATAAATGCACAATATGAGAACAGAGCAGTCTCATAGAAAATTAATGATACCAAGGTAAATGCAGTTAGATATGGGATGCTATATAGGGGCTCATACTGTATATAGGAGGCTATATGGGGACTCACATTGTATATAGGAGGCAAACACTGTATTCAGGAGGCTATATGTGGGCTCATACTGTATATAGGAAGCGATTTGCAGGCTCATACTGTTTATAGGAAGCGATGTGCAGGCTCATACTGTACATAGGAGGCTATGTGGATGCTCATACTGTTTATAGGAAGCAATGCGCAGGCTCATACTGTACATAAGAGGCTATATGTGGATGCTCATACTGTATATAGGAGGCTATATGCGGCCTCATAATGTATATAGGAAGCGATGTGCAGGCACATACTTTATATAGGAGGCTATGTGGGCTCATATTGTGTATATAGGAAGCGATGTGCAGGCTCATACTGTATATAGGAGACTATATGCGGCCTCATACTGTATATAGAAGGCTATATGTGTGGCCTCATACTGTATATAGAAAGCAATGTGCAGGCTCATACTGTATATAGAAGGCTATATGGGGACTCACACAGTATATAGGAGGCCAACACTGTATTCAGGAGGCTATATGTGGGCTCATACTGTATATAGGAAGTGATTTGTAGGCTCATACTGTTTATAGGAAGCAATGCGCAGGCTCATACTGTACGTAGGAGGCTATATGTGGGTGCTCATACTGTATATAGAAGGCTATATGCGGCCTCATACTGTGTATAGGAAGTGATGTACAGGCTCATACTGTATATAGGAGGCTTTGTGCAGGCTCATACTGTATAGAGGAGGCTATGTGCAGGCTCATACTGTATATAGGAGGCAAAAACTGTATTCAGGAGGCTATATGTGGGTGCTCATACTGTATATAGGAGGCTATATGCGGCCTCATACTGTATATAGGAAGCGATGTGCAGGCTCATACCATACATAGGAGGCTATATGTGGCCTCATACTGTATATAGGAAGCGATGTGCAGTCTCATACTGTATATAGGAGACTATATGCGGCCTCATACTGTATATAGAAGGCTATATGCGGCCTCATACTGTATATAGGAAGCAATGTACAGGCTCATACTGTATATAGGATAAAGTACAAATATATCCCAAATACTGGAAAAAATTCTGCAAAGGCTCAACTCACTGGAAATATAATAGCAAAAAAAATCTCATAAATGAGCTATTAAGCATCACAAGAGATCAAAATTGGAGTTTTTCAAGCTAAATAATTAATTTATTTAGAATAATTAACAGAGCAGCATAAATGCTAAATGCAAGTTACAGCAGACATAAACACAATATAATTAAACCAGCACCTTGACAGTTAATAAAGTTTTTATCTGTATAAAACATGTAATTTCTTTGCTTTCCTTTCACAAATAGAATGCATAGTAAACAGCAAACTCCACATTTACATATGTATGCCCAGATAAGGTTTTGCATACAATAAGTGCCCAGAGTAAACTGCTGAATATAAAGTGCATAAGTGCCTTGTATCAAATAAGCCTGGTAGGCGTTAAGTGTACACAGAGTAAAAACTGTCTATACAAATTCCAGAGTAAGATACAAGGACTGCATTAGAAAGTAACAAATTACATGTGCTGTGTATGTCGCTGTAAAACCTGCCACCTCTACGCGCGTTACGCCGCAGCTTCCTCAGGAGGCGTGGTTTACAATTGCCCCGGATCTAGTTTATATAGTGCGGTCAACCAATAAACCGCTTTCCCTAATAAAGCTTGTAAAATTCAGGACCTGCGCTGTAGTGTCCACAATAAATTATTTAGCTTGAAAAGTCTTAGTTACTCACCGGTTAACGGTATTTTTCGGAGTCCATGACAGCACCACCTGAGAGAGGGGATCCGCCCTTTAGGAACAGGAAACTTACAGATACAAAAAGGGCGGCACCTCTCCCACGCATCAGTTGGATTACAGAGCACAGAGGACCACAATGGTTAATAGCATAACTTATATACAATACTATACACAACTATTTAAATTACCCGTGTACGTATAAGAAGAAGTGCACACCCAAATTAAACTAAAGGGAGGGAATATACGGGTGCTGCCATGGACTCCGAAAAATACCGTTAACCGGTGAGTAACTAAGACTTTATTCGGTCGTCCATGACAGCACCACCTGAGAGAATTACAGAGAGTAATAACTACTTTAGGGAGGGACTACAGCCTGCAGCACCCTTATCCCAAAAGAGAGGTCTGTGGAAGCACCCAAGTCTAGCCTATAATGACTATAAAAGGTGCTCGGAGAGGACCAAGTAGCCGCCTTACATATCTGGTCGATGGAGACTTCTGATCTCTCGGCCCACGAGGTCGCCATGGCTCTGGTGGAATGTGCCCTCAGCTTCCCGGGTGGCGACCTGCCTTTTGAGGTGTATGCTAAGGCAATCGCTTCTCTAATCCACCTGGCTAGTGTATTCTTTGATATTCTACAACCTTTCCTAGGGCCTTGGTGGGAAATAAACAGGGCATCCTCTTTCTTCCAAGGATCGGTAGCTGCCACATATTCTATAAGGCACTTCCTAACATCCAGGGTATGTAGTTTCTCTTCCTTCTTATTAGCCGGATTAGGGAGGAAGGATGGAAGGACTACTTCCTGAGTCCTATGAAAGTTAGAATCCACTTTAGGTAAATACGCTGGATCAGGTGTGAGTATTGCTCTATCATTTTTAATCTGTATATAAGGAGGACGCCTAGATAATGCCTGGATATTGCTAGCTCTGCGAGCAGAGGTTAGAGCTACCAGGAACGCTACTTTGAGGGACAGGTTTTTTATGGAAGCTGATGAAATAGGTTCGAATGGAGCTTCCGTCATGGCCGTGAGGACTAGATTCAAGTCCCATGGCATGAATCTATCCTTCACTACCGGCCTGGATCTTCCTGCTGCTTTAATGAATCTTCTGATCCAGTAATTACTCGCGATGTTGCAGCTAAAGAGGGCCCCTAAGGCTGCTACTTGTACTTTAAGGGTACTAGTGGAAAGCCCCATGTCCAGACCTTTCTGAAGAAATTCTAAGATCTGATTTATAGGTGTTGAACCCCCAGCGACTATTCCCGAGCTGTGAAGGAATTTCTTCCAAATTCTAACATAGATCTTGGTAGTAATGGCCTTTCTACTTTTAAGAAGGGTATTAATTAAGTCTGGGGAGAAGCCTTTATCTTTTAAGAGCGCCCGCTCAAACTCCACGCCGTCAGATGTAGGCCAGCCACCTGAGGATGGAAGACTGGGCCCTGGGATAAGAGATCCGGGATGTCCGGAAGAACCCAAGGATCGGACACCGACATGGTCCTGAGGCAAGAAAACCAAGCCCTCCTGGGCCAAAATGGGGCGATGACTATAACCCTTGCTCTGTCTTTCCTGATCTTTCTCAACACCAAGGGTAGTAGCGATAGGGGAGGGAAGGCATATGCTAGCCTGAAGTCCCACTTTATCAGAAAGGCATCTACTGCCAGGGGGTTGTCTCTGGGATTTAGGGAGCAGAATAGTCTCAATTTTCTGTTTTCTTTGGTGGCGAAGAGGTCTGCCTCTGGCTGTCCCCACCTTTGCACAATCAGGTGGAAGATCGAGATGTTTAGGGACCATTCTCCTTGCCTTAGCAGATTGCGGCTTAAGAAATCTGCCATAATGTTTTCTTTCCCTTTTATGTGTAGCGCTGTCAAAGATAGAAAATGCTGCTCTGCTAGTTGGAACAACCGTTCTGTCACATTCATCAGGGGTTTGGAACGAGTCCCACCTTGGTGGTTGATATAAGCCACGGTGACCTGATTGTCGGAGAGCACTCGCACATGATGGCCCTGCAGATACATAAGTAGCTTCTTAGCTGCCTGTTCTGCTGCTATCAATTCTTTCAAATTAGATGACATATTTATCTGGTGCTGGTCCCATAGGCCCTGGACCACGACCTCACCCATATGAGCCCCCCAGCCGGAAGGGCTAGCATCCGTAGTGACTATGCGGGATATGTCGAATTCCCAGGGAACTCCTCTGGATAAATTATCCTTGTCCAGCCACCACTCTAGGGACTCCCTTGTGTTTCGGGACAAGGTTAGCTGGCCCTCTAAGTAACCTCCGAGGATT
The DNA here is from genome assembly GCF_039654945.1 of Dendrobates tinctorius. Lineage (NCBI taxonomy): Eukaryota > Metazoa > Chordata > Amphibia > Anura > Dendrobatidae > Dendrobates > Dendrobates tinctorius. The sequence goes on along the minus strand of NW_027361736.1, from coordinate 8,296,577 downwards.
CTTTGATGCAGTAAAACCTCACCCTGAAGTGTTCTTGAATGAAACTGGGCCCACTGCACCGCTGGGATACAGGAGGAAAGGGAACCCAGAAGGGACATGGCTTTCCTAAGGGACATGGTGGGGTTATTGGAAGCATTTAGGACCTGATAGTGTAAACGAACAAGCTTCTCCGGAGGCAAACGGCATTCCTGTTTCTCAGAATCTAGAATCAGGCCTAAAAACTGCTGGCTTTTCATCGGCTGTAACCGAGATTTTTTGATATTCAGCAGCCATCCTAACCGCTCCAGGGCAGACATTGCCCTCTGTAGCTGTTCCGTACAATGTTTTGCCGTTTTTCCTATAATCAGGAAGTCATCTAAGTAGGGTACTACTAGAATGTCAGATTCACGTAGATGGGCCATAACTTCCGCTACTACTTTGGTAAATACCCGGGGAGCGACTGCCACCCCAAAGGGGAGGGCCGCGTATTGGAAATGTTCAACTGACCCATTTAACTGAACCGCCACTCTGAGGAAGCGCTGATGAGCTGCATGAATGGGTATATGGTAGTAAGCATCTTTCAAATCCAACACCACCATAAAGCAGTTTTGAAACAATAATTTTATTGTTGAATTAATTGTTTCCATTTTAAACGGGCGTATAACCAAGAATTCATTAAGGGACTTAAGATTAATTATAGTCCTAAAGGAACTGTCTGGCTTGCGGACCAGGAACAGAGGGGAGTAGAAACCTTCCCCCTTTCACCTTCTGGAACCACAGTTAGGACCTTCTTAAGGCAAAGATCATGAACCTCGGCCTCCAGGGCAGCTTGTTCTGATGTGGAGGACCTGATTGGGGTGACCCTAAATCGATCATGGGGAACCCGGGTGAATTCCAGTTGTAGACCCGTAGCTATCACCCCCCGTATCCAATTACTATCCAAAATCATGGACCAGGCTGGGTAGAAGGCAGCTAGTCACCCCCCTACCAGGGCCTCTAGTCATTGGGGCGGCTTTTTAGTGTCCCGTGCTGGACCTTCCTGGCGCCCCCCTCCTCCGAACATGAAACCTGTACCTCTCCTTCTTTTGTCATCCCATCTGCCCTGATCTCTGGACGACCTTCTACGGAAATATCCTTTCCTGGTAAAGGGGCGTCTATAAGAAGGATTCGGGAGGCTCGGAAACTTCTTTTTATCATCCCCGGCTTTCTATAACAGTTCATCCAGGGCAGAGCCAAATAGATATTCCCCCTCGCAAGGAATGGAGCAGAGTCGTGACCTGGCCTGGATATCCCCTGGCCAGCATTTTAACCAGAGGGCCCTTCGAGCTGCGTTAGATAACCCTGCGGATCTAGCCGCCATCCTTGCAGAGTCTGCTGAGGCATCGGCCAGGAAAGCAGCGGCACTCTGGATAATTGGTAGGGTTTTCCGAATGGATGCTCTTGAGGCTCCATCTCTCAGATGGGAATCCAGTTGATCTAGCCAGACCATCATGGATCTGGCTGTACAAGTGGCAGCTATCGCTGGTCTTAGGGCAGCTAAGTCTGCTGACATCTCCCATGATCACTTTAGAAAGGAATCCGCTTTTTTATCCAGCGGGTCTTTTAGGGAAGCCATGTCATCGAAAGGGATGGAAGATTTTCTGGAGGCTTTGGCTACTGCCGCATCCAGTTTAGGGGCCTTAACCCATCTGTTCACCACTGGGTCATCAAATGGGTACCTTCGTTTGAAGGCCGGTGGCAAGGAGCCTCTTTTTTCGGGTTTTTTCCACTCCCTATCTATTAAGCTCTGGACCTTATCATTTAAAGGGAAGGCCCTGCGCTTCCTGGGATCTAGACCTCCGAACATCACGTCTTGTGCCGAAATTTCTGGTTTTGAGTCTGTTACTCCCATGGTGGACCTTATTGTTTTAACTAGTTTGTCCATCTGGTCTAACGGGAAGCAGAAACGGCTCGAGTCTTCATCCGAAGACGACGAAGTGGAGGCCGGGGAATCCGAGGAGTCATTGTTCCTAGGAGCAACCGAGGACTCCGAACCTGAGAAGCTAACTTCTCTCCCCCTAGAAGAATCCCTTTTTGACGGGGCTTTCATTTCTGTCCTGATTATTTCTCTCAGGCTTGTGGTGAAATCTGGCGTTTCTTCCGCTACCTGTAAGGACGGGGGAGAATGTAAGGGCCTGTCAGTCTATCCCTGGCCCTCATTCCCTTCCAACCCCTACCGTTTGTCGCACACATGGCTGACAATCTTTTGGGGTGGCCGTCTGGCAAGGGGCAACTACAGAGGGCACATTCCCTGTGCTTCTGTTTTCCCGTAGCTTTCCTCCCCTGCAAAAAATACATAAGGGAACACTGCATCAGGGTACATTCACGAATATCTCTTACCCATGCAGGTGAGGCAGGTACCGGATCACGGAGGGAGGCAGGAGGGTCCTTTAGTCTGGAGGAACTTCCGCGGCTCTGTTCACTCGATCGTTTTTTCTTCTGCTGGCCACTCGCATGAGGCTTCGCCACGGCCTCCTTCTGTGGCCGCTCCTGTATCTCGTCCTGCTGCTCTATGGGGGCTTCTGTCATATCCATCGCTGGGCCTTCAGAAGCACCCCCGCAGCGTTGCCTCCTGCCTTTTAAGGCCTCCCTGTACCCGGGTCAGCAGGGTTCTGGCGTGGCACCTCCCCAGCATCCGCGACCCCCCCTGCATGCTCCGCCTCCCCCCACCCCTCGCCACGGGTACAGCGCGTCCCCCCGGACCGCCGCGCACACGCGGCCCACACTGGAAAGCCGGCCAGCACACGACTTCCTGTTTCGGCATCCCCGGCTCCGCCCCTTCCGCCGCGTCACTTCCACCGTGCGTCAGAGACCGCGGGAGCGCGCGGAACGGAGCCGGCAGGGCGCCCCCGGCTCCGGTGTGCCCGCCGCCCCCACATGCGCCCGCCTGCGCCCGACGACAGTGCGCGACCGCCGACCCGGACGCGGGAGGATAACCGGACCCCAGGGGGAGACTCAGGAGGGGCGTATACGTACCTGGTGCCCGCACTTTGGAGACGGCTGTCCACCGGACCCTATGCTCCACCTGCTCCAACCACAGCCGTGGCGACCTACCCGGCCCCACCGTGGTGCTTCCAGGGACCCCGAACTGGACCGAGGTAGGAGATCCCCCATAGTGGAGTTTGGAGTCAGACTGTTTGAGGGTGTGCACAGGTGTCTTTTTATACTGATAACAAGTTTAAACAGGTGCCATTACTACAGGTAATGAGGGGAGGAAAGAGGAGACTCTTAAAGAAGAAGTTACAGGTCTGTGAGAGCCAGAAATCTTGATTGCTTGTTTCTGACCAAATACTTATTTTCCACCATAATATGCAAATAAAATGAAAAAAAAACAGACAATGTGATTTTCTGGATTTTTTTTTCTCAGTTTGTCTCCCATAGTTGAGGTCTACCTATGATGTAAATTACAGACGCCTCTCATCTTTTTAAGTGGTGGAACTTGCACTATTGCTGACTGACTAAATACTTTTTTTCCCCACTGTACCTCTTCATAAAAGCTTATCAGATTAGTCTGACAGGAAGGGTCTCTTGTAAACCCATGTTGATATTGGGTCATAAGGTTTTTCTTCTCCAGATACTCCAGTATAGTATCTCTTAGAAAACCCTCCAGGATTTTACCCACAGTTGAGGTTAAACTTACTGGCCTATAATTTCCAATTTCAGTTTTTGTCCCCTTTTTGAATATTGGCACCACATTTGCTATACGCCAGTCCTGTGGTACAGACCCTGTTATTATGGAATCTTTAAAGATTAAAAATAATGGTCTATCTATGACTGTGCTTAATTCCTGCAGTACTCGGGGGTGTATCCCATCCGGGCCCGGGGATTTGTCAATTTTAGTGATTTGTAGACTCCACCGTACTTCCTGCTGGGTTAAGCAGGTGACATTTAACTTCCTGCTAGGTTAAGCAGGTGACATTTATAGCCTCCTGAATACAGTTTTTGCCTCCTATATACACTCACTGGCCACTTTATTAGGTACACCATGCTAGTAAGGGGTTGGACCCCCTTTTGCCTTCAGAACTGCCTCAATTCTTCGTGGCAGAGATTCAACAAGGTGCTGGAAGCATTCCTCAGAGATTTTGGACCATATTGACATGATGGCATCACACAGTTTGCGCAGATTTGTCGGCTGCACATCCCTGATGCGAATCTCCCGTTCCACCACATCCCAAAGATGCTCTATTGGATTGAGATCTGGTGACTGAGGAGGCCATTTGAGTACAGTAAACTCATTGTCATGTTCAAGAAACCAATCTGAGATGATTCGAGCTTTATGACATGGCGCATTATCCTGCTGAAAGTAGCCATCAGATGTTGGGTACATTGTGGTCATAAAGGGATGGACATGGTCAGCAACAATACTCAGGTAGGCTGTGGCGTTGCAACGATGCTCAATTGGTACCAAGGGGCCCAAAGAGTGCCCAGAAAAAATTCCCCACACCATGACACCACCACCACCAGCCTGAACCGTTGATACAAGGCAGGATGGATCCATGCTTTCATGTTGTTTACGCCAAATTCTGACCCTACCATCCGAATGTCGCAGCAGAAATCGAGACTCATCAGACCAGGCAACGTTTTTCCAATCTTCTACTGTCCAATTTCGATGAGCTTGTGCAAATTGTAGCCTCAGTTTCCTGTTCTTAGCTGAGAGGAGTGGTACCCAGTGTGGTCTTCTGCTGCTGTAGCCCATCTGCCTCAAAGTTCGACGCACTGTGCGTTCAGAGATGCTCTTCTGCCTACCTTGGTTGTAACGGGTGGCAATTTGAGTCACTGTTGCCTTTCTATCAGCTCGAACCAGTCTGCCCATTCTCCTCTGACCTCTGGCATCAACATGGCATTTCCGGCCACAGAACTGCCGCTCACTGGATTTTTTTTCTTTTTCGGACCATTCTCTGTAAACCCTAGAGATGGTTGTGCGTGAAAATCCCAGTAGATCAGCAGTTTCTGAAATTCTCAGACCAGCCCTTCTGGCACCAACAATCATGCCACGTTCAAAGGCACTCAAATCACCTTTCTTCCCCATACTGATGCTCGGTTTGAACTGCAGGAGATTGTCTTGACCATGTCTACATGCCTAAATGCACTGAGTTGCCGCCATGTGATTGGCTGATTAGAAATTAAGTCTTAACACACAGTTGGACAGGTGTACCTAATAAAGTGGCCAGTGAGTGTACATTATGAGCCTGCACATTGCATCCTATATACAGTATGAGCCTGCACATAGCCTCCTATATACAGTATGAGCCTGTACATAGCCTCCTATATACAGTATGAGGCCGCATATAGCCTCCTATATACAGTATGAGCACCTACATATAGCCTCCTATGTACAGTATGAGCCTGCGCATTACTTCCTATAAACAGTATGAGCATCCACATAGCCTCCTATGTACAGTATGAGCCTGCAAATCGCTTCCTATAAACAGTATGAGCCTGCACATCGCTTCCTATAAACAGTATGAGCCCACATATAGCCTCCTGAATACAGTATTTGCCTCCTATATACAGTGTGAGTCCCCATATAGCCTTCTATATACAGTATGAGCCTGCACATCGCTTCCTATATACAGTATGAGGCCACATATAGCCTCCTATATATAGTATGATCACCCACATATAACCTCCTGTATACAATATGATGCTGCATATAGCCTCCTATATACAGTATGAGCCTGTACTTCGCTTCCTATATACAGTATGAGGCCGCATATAGCCTCCTATATACAGTATGAGCACCCACATATAGCATCGTGAATGCAGTGTTTACCTCCTATATACAGTATGAGCCTGCACATTGCTTCCTATATACAGTATGAGCCTGCACATAGCCTGTACATCGCTTCCTATATACAGTATGAGGCTGCATATAGCCTCCTATATACAGTATGAGCCCACATAGCCTCCTGTATACAGTATGAGGCCGCATATAGCCTCCTACATACAGTATGAGCCTGCACATTGCTTCCTATATACAATATGAGCCCACATAGCCTGCTATATACAGTATGAGCCTCCACATCGCTTCCTATATACAGTATGAGGCCACATATAGCATCCTATGTACGGTATGAGCCTGCACATCGCTTCCTATATACAGTATGAGGCCACATATAGCCTCCTATATACAGTATGAGCACCCACATATAGCAACCTGAATACAGTTTTTGCCTCCTATATACAGTATGAGCCTGCACATTGCTTCCTATATACAGTATGAGTCTGCACATAGTCTCCTATATACAGTATGAGCCTGCACATCGCTTCCTATATACAGTATGAGGCCGCATATAGCCTCCTATATACAGTATGAGCCTGCACATCGCTTCCCATATACAGTATGAGGCCACATATAGCCTCCTGAATACAGTATTTGCCTCCTATATACAGTATGAGCACCCACATATTGCCTCCTGAATGCAGTGTTTACCTCCTATAAACAGTATGAGCCTGCACATTGCTTCCTATATACAGTATGAGCCTGCACATAGCCTCCTATATACAGTATGAGCCTGTACATCACTTCCTATATACAGTATGAGGCCGCATATAGCCTCCTATATACAGTATGAGCATCCACATATAGCCTCCTATGTACAGTATGAGCCTGCGCATTGCTTCCTATAAACAGTATGAGCATCCACATAACCTCCTATGTACAGTATGAGCCTGCACATCGCTTCCTATAAACAGTATGAGCCTGCAAATCGCTTCCTATATACAGTATGAGCCCACATATAGCCTCCTGAATACAGTGTTTGCCTCCAATATACAGTGTGAGTCTCCATATAGCCTCCTATATACAGTATGAGCACTCACATATAGCCTCCTGAATACATTGTTTGCCACCATATTGCCTCCTATATACAGTGTGAGTCCCCATATAGCTCCTATATACAGTATGAGCCCCTATATAGCATCCCATATCTAACTGCATTTACCTTGGTATCATTCATTTTCTATGAGACTGCTCTGTTTTCATATTGTGCATTTATGCATTTAGTAGGGCTTAATGGAATGATTGCGCTTGTTACACATCAACTCTAGATGCGCTCACTTATTAAACTTTGGTTGGGGCAACTTTAAAATATAATAATGATAATGGTCCTGTCTAGTGACAAGTTTATTTTACAGGCTTCTGGAGAAAGGCACAATACCAGTCATTCAAGGGTTAATTCTTTGGAACACTGAGAGGGACTTTCTAGCCAATGAAACCACAGTATAAAACACCTGTGATAACTATGGCAACTGCGCTGATGTCATAAACACATGCATCTATGATACAGGAGAAGATTCCAGAACCACAAGTCATTCAGCCGTAGACGGAGCCATACTTGATGTGTCTGGAGACCTGGAGCTTCATCACTCCACAATGGGAGGAAGGGGACACCGCCTAGCCAGCCAGATCAGCCATAGCGCCTAGCCAGCCAGATCAATGGGGTGACAGATGTTGCAGCCAGATCTCCCTCACGTCCGGTACTCGCCGCCTTCACTTTATGTGTACGGCCTGGAGAGGTCGCATTAGGCTTCTCCAAAACAAATATGACACAATGTACAAATTCAGGTACAATTTGCTGTTACATGTTGGCACTAACCTTCTAAGCCCAAGGGAAGGGCAGTCCTGCAGCCATGGTTCCCTAGAGGTTTCCACCACAGGGGGTTTTTCCTCTCCTGAGTGCTGAAGGACGATTCTTCGTGAGTCGGGGGTTCTGCCATTTTCAGTGTCTCTTTCATAGTAATTGGCGGATTCTAAATTTCAGACACTGAAAGAAATAATAATGATGAGATTTGGAATAAAATTCGGTCAATTTAACATCCAATAAAAGTGTTTTGTGTGTTACTTTCACAATCTTCGGTTGGTGAGATTTTGTTGGGGGATGAGGATCCAGCATCTATGATCAAGCCATGAAGCCAGATATGAAGTCAGAGCAATTTAACCCTGCGCTGGAAGACAGGACGGAGCAGAGATGACAAAGTGTGACTGCACAATTAGCACAAGTTCACACTCTTCCTCCCATTCAGATACACGAGGGGATTCAGGGCAGAGTTGGGACTAAAAAGCAGCCCTGGCACACAAAATTCACCAGCCCACATGCAATAAGTGTCCTCAACCCAAATCGTAGAACACTGATAGGTCATGTAGGATTTTGCTTTATCCGTTACCAGGGCCAAAACAAAGTATTTTGGGTGCCCAAGGCAGATGAAGCCGAAGTCGCCCATTTTGCATTTCTACCCAGCTAATTCTTCCCTTTTCCTTTAGGTCTATGACATCATGTGATTAATAACTGATGAGCGGAATCCTTCTAAGTCAGGCCCATATACATTTGTATCTCATGAACCTACAACTCCCAGTATGCCCTTAACAATGGTAAGGAGATGCTGGGAGTTATCAGTCTTTATCAGACTGTGGACTATACAGGAACCATAGTACTGATGAGACACAGTCAGTACCAATAGCTAAAAATGTACATCCTGGTACCTTATAGGTGACCTCTTCTCAGATTGAGTCTTTTCTTTCTCTTAGGCCTGTTTCACACTTCAGTTTTCTGGCGTTAGTCAAAATCCGCCAGTGTGCAAAAGCGGATCCGTTTCCGTTTTGTGGCAAACGGATGCAACTGGATCCGTTTTTTGTACGGATCCGCTTTAGACGCTAGTGCATGAAATTTAAAGTAAGGCCTGTTTCACGAGAGAGAGAGAGATATAGCTGCCAGAATGGGATTTGGGGTTAAATATCATGAAAGGACATTCATTCGGGCATGCTCAGTATAAAAAGGAGGATCCGATGGCAGATTCCGTCAATTAACGGTTGGCAACGGATCCACCGCCTTTTCTCATCCACATCTCGCTTCTTAAGGCCCCTTTCACACTCCAGTCTTTTGCAATCAGTCACAATCCGTCAAAGTGTTCAGATCCGTCAAGTGGACGGATCCTGCGTATATTGCAAAAAACTAATGCACTGGATCTGTTTTTATGACTGATCCGTTGTAGCAGCCTTGCTGTAGGAATTAAAGAAACAGAATTCTGGAGTGAGAGAGAGAGAGAAGGATTTTGTGCCAGAATAGAAAAAGCAGCCGCAGGGAGTTAAAATAAAGGAACAAAAATTATTCCGGGCATGCTCATTTTAAAAGACGGAATCCGTCGCTATCCGACTTTTCGACGTACACAAAAAACGTTCATCTGTCCGTTGTCTCCGGCCGACGGACAGAGATTTTCTGACGGATCCGTTGGACGACAGATGAAACGTGTGGCCATCCGTCACTAATACAAGTCTATGAGAAAAAAAACGGATCAAGCATGAAAAAATGATGGAAAGCCAAAATTAAAAATATATATATTGTATACCAAATTATAATGTGATGACATAAAAATCTGAATAATAAATATATCAATACATCTTGCCAAAATTAGTATATTATCAACACAAAAAATAGAATAAAAAATATATATCAAAAAGTGCTAAGTGCTAAAATATAAAATCTGAATACATACAATAAATAAATCAATACATCTTGCCAAAATTTGTATAATATCAGCACCAGAAAAAAATAAATAAAAAATATGTAAAAAAAAATGCTAAGTGCTAAAATATATCGCTCAAAAAACTTTTTTCTATTAATAATGTGTAAGTTAAATATATAGTGTAGACAATAATATCGTGAAAAGTACTACCATAATATTCTAAAAATTGCACTAAAAAGTGCTATAGTGCTGTAAAACAAAAATTGTGCAAAAGTGAAAAGTATTGCAAGATATAGAATTAAATCCACTGTAAATGATTCAGTACTATAAAGTGCTAGAGGACAAAACATACAATGCACATTGAAAATAAATGAATATACAAGTATAACCAAGAAATAATGTTCTCCAAAAAGTACTGCAATGCTATAGATGAATTGCAGAGTACTGCAAAATATGAGGGATAAATACAAATGAAAGTTTACGTATACTAAAATATGCCAAGATATAAATTACTATAATATGACCCAGTAATATAAGGTGTTATAGTGCTACACCGCCATACACATTAAGTTTGGAGCTGTGACCAAGCTCACCCCAGCGAAGAGCGCTTGACACTGGATGCCAGAGTCCGTGGCTGCACGGGTACAACAGTCCCAGCAGCCAAATCCGGAGGGCAGGAGACTGCAGGCCTCCTGACCCCATCACACACCTGAACGCACAGCAGCATGCCAGAGCCAGAGCCACCACGAAGGAGTGACACCTGTGAAAGGCTCAAGCTGCCTGCCATACAGGCAAGGACTAAAGAACCATAAGGAATTGAGGGTAAACTGATTAAATTTGCTGATGACACAAAGCTAGGAGGGATAGATAATACTAGAGAAGAGAGAGAGAGGATTCAAAACGATTTAAATAAACTGGAGAAGTGGGCAGCAACTAACAGAATGGTTTTTAACAGGGAGAAATGCAAAGTACTACATCTGGGCAATAAAAATGAAAAAAGCATATATAGAATGGGAGGAATAGGGCTAAGTGACAGCACATGTGAAAAAGACTTGGGTATACTAATAGATCACAGACTGAATATGAGTCAACAGTGTGATGCAGCAGCAAAAAAGGCAAATGCAATTCTAGGATGTATTAACAGAAGCATACAGTCTAGATCACGTGAAGTCATTATTTCCCTCTACTCCTCTTTGGTCAGACCTCATCTGGAATATTGTGTCCAGTTATGGGCACCACATTTTAAAAAAGACATCAACAAACTGGAGCAAGTTCAGAATAGAGCGACCAGAATGGTGACCGGTCTGCAAACCCTGTCTTATGAGGAAAGGTTGCAGGATTTGGAAATGTTTAGTTTGCAAAAGAGAAGACTGAGAGGAGACTTAATAGCTGTCTACAAATATCTAAAGAGCTGTCACATTGTAGAAGGATCAACTCCTGAGTCTCCCCCTGGGGTCCGGTTATCCTCCCGCGTCCGGGTCGGCGGTCGCGCACTGTCGTCGGGCGCAGGCGGGCGCATGTGGGGGCGGCGGGCACACCGGAGCCGGGGGCGCCCTGCCGGCTCCGTTCCGCGCGCTCCCGCGGTCTCTGACGCACGGTGGAAGTGACGCGGCGGAAGGGGCGGAGCCGGGGATGCCGAAACAGGAAGTCGTGTGCTGGCCGGCTTTCCAGTGTGGGCCGCGTGTGCGCGGCGGTCCGGGGGGACGCGCTGTACCCGTGGCGAGGGGTGGGGGGAGGCGGAGCATGCAGGGGGGGTCGCGGATGCTGGGGAGGTGCCACGCCAGAACCCTGCTGACCCGGGTACAGGGAGGCCTTAAAAGGCAGGAGGCAACGCTGCGGGGGTGCTTCTGAAGGCCCAGCGATGGATATGACAGAAGCCCCCATAGAGCAGCAGGACGAGATACAGGAGCGGCCACAGAAGGAGGCCGTGGCGAAGCCTCATGCGAGTGGCCAGCAGAAGAAAAAACGATCGAGTGAACAGAGCCGCGGAAGTTCCTCCAGACTAAAGGACCCTCCTGCCTCCCTCCGTGATCCGGTACCTGCCTCACCTGCATGGGTAAGAGATATTCGTGAATGTACCCTGATGCAGTGTTCCCTTATGTATTTTTTGCAGGGGAGGAAAGCTACGGGAAAACAGAAGCACAGGGAATGTGCCCTCTGTAGTTGCCCCTTGCCAGACGGCCACCCCAAAAGATTGTCAGCCATGTGTGCGACAAACGGTAGGGGTTGGAAGGGAATGAGGGCCAGGGATAGACTGACAGGCCCTTACATTCTCCCCCGTCCTTACAGGTAGCGGAAGAAACGCCAGATTTCACCACAAGCCTGAGAGAAATAATCAGGACAGAAATGAAAGCCCCGTCAAAAAGGGATTCTTCTAGGGGGAGAGAAGTTAGCTTCTCAGGTTCGGAGTCCTCGGTTGCTCCTAGGAACAATGACTCCTCGGATTCCCCGGCCTCCACTTCGTCGTCTTCGGATGAAGACTCGAGCCGTTTCTGCTTCCCGTTAGACCAGATGGACAAACTAGTTAAAACAATAAGGTCCACCATGGGAGTAACAGACTCAAAACCAGAAATTTCGGCACAAGACGTGATGTTCGGAGGTCTAGATCCCAGGAAGCGCAGGGCCTTCCCTTTAAATGATAAGGTCCAGAGCTTAATAGATAGGGAGTGGAAAAAACCCGAAAAAAGAGGCTCCTTGCCACCGGCCTTCAAACGAAGGTACCCATTTGATGACCCAGTGGTGAACAGATGGGTTAAGGCCCCTAAACTGGATGCGGCAGTAGCCAAAGCCTCCAGAAAATCTTCCATCCCTTTCGATGACATGGCTTCCCTAAAAGACCCGCTGGATAAAAAAGCGGATTCCTTTCTAAAGTGATCATGGGAGATGTCAGCAGACTTAGCTGCCCTAAGACCAGCGATAGCTGCCACTTGTACAGCCAGATCCATGATGGTCTGGCTAGATCAACTGGATTCCCATCTGAGAGATGGAGCCTCAAGAGCATCCATTCGGAAAACCCTACCAATTATCCAGAGTGCCGCTGCTTTCCTGGCCGATGCCTCAGCAGACTCTGCAAGGATGGCGGCTAGATCCGCAGGGTTATCTAACGCAGCTCGAAGGGCCCTCTGGTTAAAATGCTGGCCAGGGGATATCCAGGCCAGGTCACGACTCTGCTCCATTCCTTGCGAGGGGGAATATCTATTTGGCTCTGCCCTGGATGAACTGTTATAGAAAGCCGGGGATGATAAAAAGAAGTTTCCGAGCCTCCCGAATCCTTCTTATAGACGCCCCTTTACCAGGAAAGGATATTTCCGTAGAAGGTCGTCCAGAGATCAGGGCAGATGGGATGACAAAAGAAGGAGAGGTACAGGTTTCATGTTCGGAGGAGGGGGGCGCCAGGAAGGTCCAGCACGGGACACTAAAAAGCCGCCCCAATGACTAGAGGCCCTGGTAGGGGGGTGACTAGCTGCCTTCTACCCAGCCTGGTCCATGATTTTGGATAGTAATTGGATACGGGGGGTGATAGCTACGGGTCTACAACTGGAATTCACCCGGGTTCCCCATGATCGATTTAGGGTCACCCCAATCAGGTCCTCCACATCAGAACAAGCTGCCCTGGAGGCCGAGGTTCATGATCTTTGCCTTAAGAAGGTCCTAACTGTGGTTCCAGAAGGTGAAAGGGGGAAAGGTTTCTACTCCCCTCTGTTCCTGGTCCGCAAGCCAGACAGTTCCTTTAGGACTATAATTAATCTTAAGTCCCTTAATGAATTCTTGGTTATACGCCCGTTTAAAATGGAAACAATTAATTCAACAATAAAATTATTGTTTCAAAACTGCTTTATGGTGGTGTTGAATTTGAAAGATGCTTACTACCATATACCCATTCATGCAGCTCATCAGCGCTTCCTCAGAGTGGCGGTTCAGTTAAATGGGTCAGTTGAACATTTCCAATACGCGGCCCTCCCCTTTGGGGTGGCAGTCGCTCCCCGGGTATTTACCAAAGTAGTAGCGGAAGTTATGGCCCATCTACGTGAATCTGACATTCTAGTAGTACCCTACTTAGATGACTTCCTGATTATAGGAAAAACGGCAAAACATTGTACGGAACAGCTACAGAGGGCAATGTCTGCCCTGGAGCGGTTAGGATGGCTGCTGAATATCAAAAAATCTCGGTTACAGCCGATGAAAAGCCAGCAGTTTTTAGGCCTGATTCTAGATTCTGAGAAACAGGAATGCCGTTTGCCTCCGGAGAAGCTTGTTCGTTTACACTATCAGGTCCTAAATGCTTCCAATAACCCCACCATGTCCCTTAGGAAAGCCATGTCCCTTCTGGGTTCCCTTTCCTCCTGTATCCCAGCGGTGCAGTGGGCCCAGTTTCATTCAAGAACACTTCAGGGTGAGGTTTTACTGCATCAAAGAATCCTCGGAGGTTACTTAGAGGGCCAGCTAACCTTGTCCCGAAACACAAGGGAGTCCCTAGAGTGGTGGCTGGACAAGGATAATTTATCCAGAGGAGTTCCCTGGGAATTCGACATATCCCGCATAGTCACTACGGATGCTAGCCCTTCCGGCTGGGGGGCTCATATGGGTGAGGTCGTGGTCCAGGGCCTATGGGACCAGCACCAGATAAATATGTCATCTAATTTGAAAGAATTGACAGCAGCAGAACAGGCAGCTAAGAAGCTACTTATGTATCTGCAGGGCCATCATGTGCGAGTGCTCTCCGACAATCAGGTCACCGTGGCTTATATCAACCACCAAGGTGGGACTCGTTCCAAACCCCTGATGAATGTGACAGAACGGTTGTTCCAACTAGCAGAGCAGCATTTTCTATCTTTGACAGCGCTACACATAAAAGGGAAAGAAAACATTATGGCAGATTTCTTAAGCCGCAATCTGCTAAGGCAAGGAGAATGGTCCCTAAACATCTCGATCTTCCACCTGATTGTGCAAAGGTGGGGACAGCCAGAGGCAGACCTCTTCGCCACCAAAGAAAACAGAAAATTGAGACTATTCTGCTCCCTAAATCCCAGAGACAACCCCCTGGCAGTAGATGCCTTTCTGATAAAGTGGGACTTCAGGCTAGCATATGCCTTCCCTCCCCTATCGCTACTACCCTTGGTGTTGAGAAAGATCAGGAAAGACAGAGCAAGGGTTATAGTCATCGCCCCATTTTGGCCCAGGAGGGCTTGGTTTTCTTGCCTCAGGACCATGTCGGTGTCCGATCCTTGGGTTCTTCCGGACATCCCGGATCTCTTATCCCAGGGCCCAGTCTTCCATCCTCAGGTGGCTGGCCTACATCTGACGGCGTGGAGTTTGAGCGGGCGCTCTTAAAAGATAAAGGCTTCTCCCCAGACTTAATTAATACCCTTCTTAAAAGTAGAAAGGCCATTACTACCAAGATCTATGTTAGAATTTGGAAGAAATTCCCTCACAGCTCGGGAATAGTCGCTGGGGGTTCAACACCTATAAATCAGATCTTAGAATTTCTTCAGAAAGGTCTGGACATGGGGCTTTCCACTAGTACCCTTAAAGTACAAGTAGCAGCCTTAGGGGCCCTCTTTAGCTGCAACATCGCGAGTAATTACTGGATCAGAAGATTCATTAAAGCAGCAGGAAGATCCAGGCCGGTAGTGAAGGATAGATTCATGCCATGGGACTTGAATCTAGTCCTCACGGCCATGACGGAAGCTCCATTCGAACCTATTTCATCAGCTTCCATAAAAAACCTGTCCCTCAAAGTAGCGTTCCTGGTAGCTCTAACCTCTGCTCGCAGAGCTAGCAATATCCAGGCATTATCTAGGCGTCCTCCTTATATACAGATTAAAAATGATAGAGCAATACTCACACCTGATCCAGCGTATTTACCTAAAGTGGATTCTAACTTTCATAGGACTCAGGAAGTAGTCCTTCCATCCTTCCTCCCTAATCCGGCTAATAAGAAGGAAGAGAAACTACATACCCTGGATGTTAGGAAGTGCCTTATAGAATATGTGGCAGCTACCGATCCTTGGAAGAAAGAGGATGCCCTGTTTATTTCCCACCAAGGCCCTAGGAAAGGTTGTAGAATATCAAAGAATACACTAGCCAGGTGGATTAGAGAAGCGATTGCCTTAGCATACACCTCAAAAGGCAGGTCGCCACCCGGGAAGCTGAGGGAACATTCCACCAGAGCCATGGCGACCTCGTGGGCCGAGAGATCAGAAGTCTCCATCGACCAGATATGTAAGGCGGCTACTTGGTCCTCTCCGAGCACCTTTTATAGTCATTATAGGCTAGACTTGGGTGCTTCCACAGACCTCTCTTTTGGGATAAGGGTGCTGCAGGCTGTAGTCCCTCCCTAAAGTAGTTATTACTCTCTGTAATTCTCTCAGGTGGTGCTGTCATGGACGACCGAATAAAGTCTTAGTTACTCACCGGTTAACGGTATTTTTAGGAGTCCATGGCAGCACCCGTATATTCCCTCCCTTTAGTTTAATTTGGGTGTGCACTTCTTCTTATACGTACACGGGTAATTTAAATAGTTGTGTATAGTATTGTATATAAGTTATGCTATTAACCATTGTGGTCCTCTGTGCTCTGTAATCCAACTGATGCGTGGGAGAGGTGCCGCCCTTTTTGTATCTGTAAGTTTCCTGTTCCTAAAGGGCGGATCCCCTCTCTCAGGTGGTGCTGTCATGGACTCCGAAAAATACCGTTAACCGGTGAGTAACTAAGACTTTTCAAGCTAAATAATTTATTTAGAATAATTAACAGAGCATAAATGCTAAATGCAAGTTACAGCAGACATAAACACAATATAGCAGTTAATAAAGTTTTTATCTGTATAAAACATGTAGTTTCTTTGCTTTCCTTTCACAAATAGAATGCATAGTAAACAGCAAACTCTCCATTTACATAATATGTATGCCCAGATAAGGTTTTGCATACAATAAGTGCCCAGAGTAAACTGCTGAATATAAAGTGCACAAGTGCCTTGTATCAAATAAGCCTGGTAGGCGTTAAGTGTACACAGAGTAAAAACTGTCTATGCAAATTCCAGAGTAAGATACAAGGACTGCATTAGAAAGTAACAACTTACATGTGCTGTGTATGTCGCTGTAAAACCTTCCGCCCCTACGCGCGTTACACCGCAGCTTCCTCAGGAGGCGTGGTTTACAAGTGCCCCGGATCTAGTTTATATAGTGCGGTCAACCAATAAACCGCTTTCCCTAATAAAGCTTGTAAAATTCAGGACCTGCGCTGTAGTGTCCACAATGACGTCAATAGTATCCAGTTCTAAACGTCCACAGCATTATCGGCGCATGCGCTGTTGAGTCCCCACTATGTACAGCGAGTCTATCATCAGCATGAAAGCGGCTCAAGCTGCAAAACAGCCAGAGACAGCCACATACCAGACTGAGCACGTCAGAAGGCTCCGAGGGAGGACTGAACTGGGCATGCGCTCAAGTGAGGAAAAGAAAATAAAATAATTATGAAGAATAATAATCACTATTTAAAGTGATAGCAAGTGTTGAAAGTGAGGGGATAAAACATAATGATGCTGAAATAATTATAGCGGTGTGTATGAACCATTAAAGTGAATATGCCTGACATAGAGTGCAAAGGCACACACATATGTGTCAATTATAAGCACACTATGCAAGCAATAAAATTTTTTTAACAATTAGCATAATGTGTATGCAGGCTATATGAAAGTGTATGTGCATCATATAACTATAACAACTATATATCATGTCTCTGTTAAAAAACAAATGTACATAAAAATAACACATGGCATTCAATACATACATCAAATGTCATATATCATAAAGTAATTATACACACAATTATGTATAATGAATAATACATAGCACAAATATACAAAGAAAATTGTGAAAAAAATAAAAAATGAGTGAAAAAAATATAAATAAAACAAAAATGTAAATGAAATAAACAAAAAAAGAAAAAATGAATAAAAATGTGAACAAATAACATGAAATATTGAAGACCCAATGGGTACGAAAAGAGCCGTAGATTTCTTGTGAGAGGAGTGTTTCTTCATAAAATCTTGAAATGCCCTCAACAATGAATTCCATGCCAGATCATATATTGCGATGCGAAGATAGAGAACTGGAGTATAAGCACAGGAAAAAATAATTAAAAACAGAAAACTAAAACCAAGACTAAAAAGATACCCATACGATTTTTACAGAAAGGACCCAAAACCATTACTCTCATACAATCATGTTTTTTTTGCTACTGTATATAGGAGGCTATGTGCAGGCACGGCACTATATAAACTAGATCCGGGGCAATTGTAAACCACGCCTCCTGAGGAAGCTGCGGCGTAACGCGCGTAGAGGTGGCAGGTTTTACAGCGACATACACAGCACATGTAATTTGTTACTTTCTAATGCAGTCCTTGTATCTTACTCTGGAATTTGTATAGACAGTTTTTACTCTGTGTACACTTAACGCCTACCAGGCTTATTTGATACAAGGCACTTATGCACTTTATATTCAGCAGTTTACTCTGGGCACTTATTGTATGCAAAACCTTATCTGGGCATACATATGTAAATGTGGAGTTTGCTGTTTACTATGCATTCTATTTGTGAAAGGAAAGCAAAGAAATTACATGTTTTATACAGATAAAAACTTTATTAACTGTCAAGGTGCTGGTTTAATTATATTGTGTTTATGTCTGCTGTAACTTGCATTTAGCATTTATGCTGCTCTGTTAATTATTCTAAATAAATTAATTATTTAGCTTGAAAAACTCCAATTTTGATCTCTTGTGATGCTTAATAGCTCATTTATGAGATTTTTTTTGCTATTATATTTCCAGTGAGTTGAGCCTTTGCAGAATTTTTTCCAGTATTTGGGATATATTTGTACTTTATCCTATATACAGTATGAGCCTGTACATTGCTTCCTATATACAGTATGAGGCCGCATATAGCCTTCTATATACAGTATGAGGCCGCATATAGTCTCCTATATACAGTATGAGACTGCACATCGCTTCCTATATACAGTATGAGGCCACATATAGCCTCCTATGTATGGTATGAGCCTGCACATCGCTTCCTATATACAGTATGAGGCCGCATATAGCCTCCTATATACAGTATGAGCACCCACATATAGCCTCCTGAATACAGTTTTTGCCTCCTATATACAGTATGAGCCTGCACATAGCCTCCTCTATACAGTATGAGCCTGCACAAAGCCTCCTATATACAGTATGAGCCTGTACATCACTTCCTATACACAGTATGAGGCCGCATATAGCCTTCTATATACAGTATGAGCACCCACATATAGCCTCCTACGTACAGTATGAGCCTGCGCATTGCTTCCTATAAACAGTATGAGCCTACAAATCACTTCCTATATACAGTATGAGCCCACATATAGCCTCCTGAATACAGTGTTGGCCTCCTATATACTGTGTGAGTCCCCATATAGCCTTCTATATACAGTATGAGCCTGCACATTGCTTTCTATATACAGTATGAGGCCACACATATAGCCTTCTATATACAGTATGAGGCCGCATATAGTCTCCTATATACAGTATGAGCCTGCACATCGCTTCCTATATACACAATATGAGCCCACATAGCCTCCTATATAAAGTATGTGCCTGCACATCGCTTCCTATATACATTATGAGGCCGCATATAGCCTCCTATATACAGTATGAGCATCCACATATAGCCTCTTATGTACAGTATGAGCCTGCGCATTGCTTCCTATAAACAGTATGAGCATCCACATAGCCTCCTATGTACAGTATGAGCCTGCACATCGCTTCCTATAAACAGTATGAGCCTGCAAATCGCTTCCTATATACAGTATGAGCCCACATATAGCCTCCTGAATACAGTGTTTGCCTCCTATATACAATGTGAGTCCCCATATAGCCTCCTATATACAGTATGAGCCCCTATATAGCATCCCATATCTAACTGCATTTACCTTGGTATCATTAATTTTCTATGAGACTGCTCTGTTCTCATATTGTGCATTTATGCATTTAGTAGGGCTTAATGGAATGATTGCGCTTGTTACACATCAACTCTAGATGCGCTCACTTATTAAACTTTGGTTGGGGCAACTTTAAAATATAATAATGATAATGGTCCTGTCTAGTGACAAGTTTATTTTACAGGCTTCTGGAGAAAGGCACAATACCAGTCATTCAAGGGTTAATTCTTTGGAACACTGAGAGGGACTTTCTAGCCAATGAAACCACAGTATAAAACACCTGTGATAACTATGGCAACTGCGCTGATGTCATAAACACATGCATCTACGATGCAGGAGAAGATTCCAGAACCACAAGTCATTTAGCCGTAGACGGAGCCATACTTGATGTGTCTGGAGACCTGGAGCTTCATCACTCCACAATGGGAGGAAGGGGACACCGCCTAGCCAGCCAGATCAGCCATAGCGCCTAGCCAGCCAGATCAGCCATACCGCCTAGCCAGCCAGATCAATGGGGTGACAGATGTTGCAGCCAGATCTCCCTCACGTCCGGTACTCGCCGCCTTCACTTTATGTGTACGGCCTGGAGAGGTCGCATTAGGCTTCTCCAAAACAAATATGACACAATGTACAAATTCAGGTACAATTTGCTGTTACATGTTGGCACTAACCTTCTAAGCCCAAGGGAAGGGCAGTCCTGCAGCCATGGTTCCCTAGAGGTTTCCACCACAGGGGGTTTTTCCTCTCCTGAGTGCTGAAGGACGATTCTTCATGAGTCAGGGGTTCTGCCATTTAAGGTGTCTCTTTCATAGTAATTGGCTGATTCTAAATTTCAGACACTGAAAGAAATAATAATGATGAGATTTGGAATAAAATTCGGTCAATTTAATATCCAATAAAAGTGTTTTGTGTGTTACTTTCACAATCTTCAGTTGGTGAGATTTTGTTGGGGATCAGGATCCAGCATCTATGATCAAGCCATGAAGCCAGATATGAAGTCAGAGCAATTTAACCCTGCGCTGGAAGACAGGACGGAGCAGAGATGACAAAGTGTGACTGTACAATTAGCACAAGTTCACACTCTTCCTCCCATTCAGATACACGAGGGGATTCAGGGCCGAGTTGGGACTAAAAAGCAGCCCTGGCACACAAAATTCACCAGCCCACATACAATAAGTGTCCTCAACCCAAATCGTAGAACACTGATAGGTCATGTAGGATTTTGCTTTATCCGTTACCAGGGCTGAAACAAAGTATTTTGGGTGCCCAAGGCAGATGAAGCCGAAGGCGCCCATTTTGCATCTCTACCCAGCTAATAAGGTAAGGGAGAAAACAAGGGGAACTGCTACCTTGGATCTAATTCTTATAAACAGGGAGGAAATGGTTGAGGAGGTAAAAGTGGCTGGGACCCTACGAGGTAGCGACCATGCTATTTTAGAATTTTGGATAACTAGAGGCGGAAGACCTGTGAAGACTCAGACGTCAAGGTTAGATTTCAGAAAGGCAGATTTTAAGGGATTCAGAAAGAGAATTGGAGGGATCCAATGGCTGAATATCCTTAAAGACAAAAATGTCCAGGAAGGATGGGAAATCTTGAAAAATGAAATTCTCAAAGCACAGTTGTTAACAATTCCGAAAAGAGGGAAGAATAGGAAGCATTTAAGGAAACCAGGATGGATGAACACAGAACTTAAGCACATGCTAAAAAGGAAGAAAAAAATGTTTATAAAATGGAAAGAGGGAGGCATATCTAAAGAAGAATATAATGCTGTCTGCAGAACCTGCAGGACACAAATCAGATTATCTAAAGCTGAAAATGAATTGAGGCTTGCAAGAGATGTCAAAAGCAATAATAAAGGATTTTGGGGATATGTCAAAAGTAAAAGAAAAGTCAAAGATGCTATAGGATTTTTACAGGATGAAAATGATGAAATGGCTTACCAGGATGTTGAGAAGGCTGAACTTTTATATTCCTATTTTGCATCTGTTCTCTGTCTACATCAGCACAATTTTGGAACCAAAATTTTTTTTTGTTAGGAAGTTATAAGGGTTAAAAGTTGACCAGCGATTTCTCATTTTTACAACACCATTTTATTTTTAGGACCACATCACATTTGAAGCCACTTTGAGGGGTCTATATGATAGAAAATACCCAAAAGTGACACCATTCTAAAAACTGCACCCCTTAAGGTGCTCAAAACCACATTCAAGAAGTTTATTAACCCTTTAGGTGCGTCACAGGAATTTTTTTGAATATTTAAAAAAAAATGAACATCTAACTTTTTTTCATAAAAAAAATACTTCAGGTTCAATTTTTTTTTATTTTACCAAGGGTAACAGGAGAAATTGAACTGCAAAAGTTATTGTGCAATTTGTCCTGAGTACGCAGATACCTGATATGTGGGGGGGAACGACTGTTTCGGCGCATGGCAGAGCTCAGAATGGAAGGAGCGCCGTTTGACTTTTTCAATGCAAAATTGGCTGGAATTCAGATTGGACGCCATGTCACATTTGGAGAGTCCCTGATGTACCTAAACAGTGGAAACCCCCTACAAGTGACCCCATTTTGGAAACTAGACCCCCCAAGGAACTTATCTAGATATGTGGTGAGAACTTTGAACCCACAAGGGCTTTACAGAAGTTTATAACGTACAGCGGTACAATTAAAAAATCATATTTTTTCCACAAAAATGATCTTTTCACCCCAATTTTTATTTTCCCAAGGGTAGCAGGACCCTAAAAGTTATTGTGCAATTTGTCCTGAGTACGCTGATACCCCACATGTGGGGGTAAACCACTATTTGGGCGCATGGCAGAGCTCGGAAGGGAAGCAGCGCCATTTGACGTTTTTGGCTGGAATTGAGATCGGACACCATGTCGCGTTTGGAAAACCCCTGATGTACCAAAACAGTGGAAACCCCCCACAAATGACACCATTTTGGAAAATAGACCCCCTAAGGAACTTATCTAGATGTGTGGTGAGAACTTTGAACCCCCATGGGCTTCACAGAAGTTTATAACATAAAGCCATACAATTAAAAAATCATATTTTTTCAACAAAAATGATCTTTTCACCCTCAATTCTTATTTTTCCAAGGGTAACAGGACCCTAAAAGTTATTGTGCAATTTGTCCTGAGTACGCTGATACCCCACATGTGGGGGTAAACCACTATTTGGGCGCATGGCAGAGCTCGGAAGGGAAGCAGCGCCATTTGACGTTTTTGGCTGGAATTGAGATCGGACACCATGTCGCGTTTGGAAAACCCCTGATGTACCAAAACAGTGGAAACCCCCCACAAATGACACCATTTTGGAAACTAGACCCCCTAAGGAACTTATCTAGATGTGTGGTGAGAACTTTGAACCCCCATGGGCTTCACAGAAGTTTATAACATAAAGCCATACAATTAAAAAATCATATTTTTTCCACAAAAATGATCTTTTCACCCTCAATTCTTATTTTTCCAAGGGTAACAGGACCCTAAAAGTTATTGTGCAATTTGTCCTGAGTACGCTGATACCCCACATGTGGGCGTAAACCACTATTTGGGCGCATGGCAGAGCTCGGAAGGGAAGCAGCGCCATTTGACGTTTTTGGCTGGAATTGAGATCGGACACCATGTCGCGTTTGGAAAACTCCTGATGTACCAAAACAGTGGAACCCCCCACAAATGACACCATTTTGGAAACTAGACCCCCTAAGGAACTTATCTAGATGTGTGGTGAGCACTTTGACCCCCCCAGTGCTTCACAGAAGTTTACAACGCCCGGGCGTGAAAATAAAAAATTCGTATTTTTTCCACAAACATGATCTTTTAGTCACCATTTTTTTATTTTCCCAAGGGTACCAGGAGAAATTGGACCCCAAAAGTTGTTGTCCAATTTGTCCTGAGTATGCTGATAGCCCATATGTGGGAGAAAACTACTGTATGGGCACACGTCGGGGCTCGGAAGGGAAGTAGTGACGTTTTGGAATGCAGACTTTGATGGAATGGTCTGCTGGTGTCATGTTGCCTTTGGAGAGCCCCTAATGTACCTAAACAGTGGAAACCCCCCACAAATGACACCATTTTGTAAACTAGACCCCCCAAGGAACTTATCTAGATGTGTGGTGAGCACTTTGACCCCCCCAGTGCTTCACAGAAGTTTACAACGCCCAGGCGTGAAAATAAAAAATTCGTATTTTTTCCACAAACATGATCTTTTAGTCACCATTTTTTTATTTTCCCAAGGGTACCAGGAGAAATTGGACCCCAAAAGTTGTTGTCCAATTTGTCCTGAGTACGCTGCTACCCCATATGTGGGAGAAAACTACTGTATGGGCACACGTCGGGGCTCGGAAGGGAAGTAGTGACGTTTTGGAATGCAGACTTTGATGGAATGGTCTGCGGGTGTCATGTTGCCTTTGGAGAGCCCCTAATGTACCTAAACAGTGGAAACCCCCCACAAATGACACCATTTTGTAAACTAGACCCCCCAAGGAACTTATCTAGATGTGTGGTGAGCACTTTGACCCCCCCAGTGCTTCACAGAAGTTTACAACGCCCGGGCGTGAAAATAAAAAATTCGTATTTTTTCCACAAACATGATCTTTTAGTCACCATTTTTTTATTTTCCCAAGGGTACCAGGAGAAATTGGACCCCAAAAGTTGTTGTCCAATTTGTCCTGAGTACGCTGACACCCCATATGTGGGAGAAAACTACTGTATGGACACACGTCGGGGCTCGGAAGGGAAGCAGTGACGTTTTGGAATGCAGACTTTGATGGAATGGTCTGCGGGTGTCATGTGCGTTTGGAGAGCCCCTGATGTACCTAAACTATTGAAACTCCCCACAAGTGACCCCATTTTGGACACTAGACCCCCCCACGGAACTTATCTAGATGTGTGGTGAGCACTTTGAACCCCCAAGTGCTTCACAGAAGTTTATAACACTCGGATGTGAAAATAAAAAAATCAATTTTTTCCACAAAAATGATATTTTTGCCCCCAATTTTTTATTTTCCTAAGGGTAACAGGAGAAATTGGACCCCAAAAATTGTTTTGCAATTTGTCCTGAGTAGGCTGCTACCCTACATGTGGGGGTAAAACACTGTTTGGGCGCATAGCAGAGCTTGGAAAGGAAGGAGCACCATTTGACTTTTTCAACTCAGAATTGGCTGGAATTGAGATCAGACGCCATGTTGCATTTGGAGAGCCCCTGTTGTGCCCAAACAGTGGAAACCCCCAATTCTAACTCCAACCCGAACCCCAACACGCCCCTAACCCTAGCCCTAACCCTAGCCCTAACCCTAGCCCTAACCCTAGCCCTAGCCCTAACCCTAGCCCTAACCCTACCCCAACCCTACCCCAACACACCCCTAGCCCTAACCCTAGCCCTAACCCTAATGGAAAAATGGAAATAAATACATTTTTTTAATTTTATTATTTTTCCCTAACTAAGGGGGTGATAACGGGGGGTTTGATTTACTATTTATGGCGGTTTTTATGTTTGGCGGCTGTCGCACGCTAAAAGACGCTTTTTATTGTAAAATAGTTTTTGCATCACCACATATTGAGAGCTATAATTTTTCCATATTTTGACCCACCGAGTCATGTGAGGTCTTATTTTTTGCGGGACGAGTTGACGTTTTTATTGGTACCATTTTCGGGCACGTGAAATTTTTTGATCGCTTTTTATTCCGATTTTTGGGACGCAGAATGAACAAAAACCAGCGTTTCATGAATTTCTTTTGGGGGGGGTGCGTTTACACCGTTCCGCGTGCGGTAAAATTGATAAAGCGGTTTTATTCTTCGGGTCAGTACGGTTACAGCGATACCTCATTTACGTCGTTTTTTTATGTTTTTGTCGGTTTTATGCAATGAAAACTATTTTATATAAAAAATAATTATTTTTGCATCGCTTTATTCTGCGAGTTATAACTTTTTTATTTTTTCGCTGATGATGCTGTGTGGCAGCTTGTTTTTTGCGGGACAAGATGATGTTTTCAGCGGTACCATGGATATTTATATGCGTCTTTTTGATCGCGCGTTATTGCACTTTTTGTTTGGAGGTATGATAATAAATCATTATTTTTTGCTTCGTTTTTTATTTTTATTTTTTAAGGGGTTCGCTAAAGGGGTTAACTAATGGGACCGTTTTATAGGGCAGGTCGTTACGGACGCGGAGATACCTAATATGTGTACTTTTATTGTTTTTTTTTTTTTATTATTTTCAAAAAATGAATTTATTGGGGAATATTTTTTTTTTTTTTTACTAATTTATTTGGCGATTTTTTTAAATTTATTTTTACACTTTTTTTTAATTTTTTTTTTACTTTATTACATAGTCCCAGGTGGGACATCACTGTCCTGTGACAGATCGCTGATCTGTCACATCACAGATCACTGTGACAGATCAGCAATCTGTCACAGGCAGTGCACAAGGCTTCCTCATGCCTGCGCTTTGCAGGCACTGAGGAAGCCAGCTTCCCCAGGCCCCCGAAGGCCCCCGTCGCCATCTTGGATTCGGGGGCCTGGAGGAAAGGAGCCCCCCGCAGCAGCGCTGCACATTGCGCTGCCGTGGGGGGCTCAGGGAAGCACGGAGGGAGCCCCCTCCCTGCCGATGCTTCCCTTTAAGTCCCGGTACACCGCGATCGCGTTTGATCGCGGTGTGCAAGGGGTTAACGTGTCGGGGGCGGTCCGTGACCGCCCCTGACACATTGTGCCAGGGGTCAGCTGTGATAATCAGCTGACACCCGGCCGCGATCAGCGGCGCTCACCACGTGGGCGCCGCTGATCGCGGTAGACGTACTATCCCGTCCCCGGTCATACGGGCCCGGGTACCGTGGACGGGATAGTACGTCTCATGTCAGGAAGGGGTTAAACAGAGTCAGCATGGGTTTGTAACTAATAAGTCATGTCAGACTAATTTAATTTCCTTCTATGACGGTATTACTGATTGGGTGGATCAAGGAAATGCTGTAGATATAGTATATCTTGACTTCAGCAAAGCATTTGACAAAGTCTCTCATACAATCCTTATTGAAAAAATGACTAAGTATGGAATGGACAAGGCAACTGTTAGGTGGATTCATAACTGGCTTAGTGATCGGACCCAAAGAGTGGTCGTAAATGGCTGCACATCCAGTTGGAAGAATGTGTCAAGTGGGGTACCACAGGGCTCTGTCCTGGGCCCTGTATTGTTCAACATCTTTATCAACGATTTAGATGAAGGAATTGAGGGTAAACTGATTAAATTTGCTGATGACACAAAGCTAGGAGGGATAGCTAATACTAGAGAAGAGAGAGAGAGGATTCAAAAAGATTTAAATAAACTGGAGAAGTGGGCAGCAACTAACAGAATGGTTTTTAACAGGGAGAAATGCAAAGTACTACATCTGGGCAATAAAAATGAAAAAAGCATATATAGAATGGGAGGAATAGGGCTAAGTGACAGCACATGTGAAAAAGACTTGGGTATACTAATAGATCACAGACTGAATATGAGTCAACAGTGTGATGCAGCAGCAAAAAAGGCAAATGCAATTCTAGGATGTATTAACAGAAGCATACAGTCTAGATCACGTGAAGTCATTATTTCCCTCTACTCCTCTTTGGTCAGACCTCATCTGGAATATTGTGTCCAGTTTTGGGCACCACATTTTAAAAAAGACATCAACAAACTGGAGCAAGTTCAGAAAAGAGTGACCAGAATGGTGACCGGTCTGCAAACCCTGTCTTATGAGGAAAGGTTGCAGGATTTGGGAATGTTTAGTTTGCAAAAGAGAAGACTGAGAGGAGACTTAATAGCTGTCTACAAATATCTAAAGGGCTGTCACATTGTAGAAGGATCAACTTTATTCTCATTTGCACAAGGAAAGACTAGAAGCAATGGGATGAAACTGAATGGGAGGAGACACAGATTAGATATTAGAAAAAACTTTTGACAGTTAGAGTGATCAATGAGTGGAACAGGCTGCCACGAGAAGTGGTGAGTTCTCCTTCAATGGAAGTCTTCAAACAGAGGCTGGACAGACATCTGACTGGGATGATTTACCGAATCCTGCTTTGAGCAGGGGGTTGGACCAGATGGCCCAGGAGGTCCCTTACAACTCTACGATTCTATGATTCTATGATTCTATGATTCTTCCCTTTTCCATTAGGTCTATGACATCATGTGATTAATAACTAATGAGCTGAATCCTTCTAAGTCAGGCCCATATACATTTGTATCTCATGAACCTACAACTCCCAGTATGTCCTTAACAATGGTAAGGAGATGCTGGGAGTTATCAGTCTTTATCAGACTGTGGACTATACAGGAACCATAGTACTGATGAGACGCAGTCAGTACCAATAGCTAAAAATGTACATCCTGGTACCTTATAGGTGACCTCTTCTCAGATTGAGTCTTTTCTTTCTCTTAGGCCTGTTTCACACTTCAGTTTTCTGGCGTTAGTCAAAATCCGCCAGTGTGCAAAAACGGATCCGTTTACGTTTTGTGGCAAACGGATGCAACTGGATCTGTTTTTTGTACGGATCCGCTTTAGACGCTAGTGCATGAAATTTAAAGTAAGGCCTGTTTCACGAGAGAGAGAGATTTAGCTGCCAGAATGGGATTTGGGGTTAAATATCATGAAAGGACATTCATTCGGGCATGCTCAGTATAAAAAGGAGGATCCGTTGGCGGATTCCTTCAATTAACGGTTGGCAACGGATCCACCGCCTTTTCTCATCCACATCTCGCTTCTTAAGGCCCCTTTCACACTCCAGTCTTTTGCAATCAGTCACAATCTGTCAAAGTGTTCAGATCCGTCAAGTGGACGGATCCTGCGTATATTGCAAAAAACTGATGCACTGGATCCGTTTTTATGACTGATCCGTTGTAGCAGCCTTGCTGTAGGAATTAAAGAAACAGAATTCTGGAGCGAGAGAGAGAGAGGGATTTTGTGCCAGAATAGAAAAAGCAGCCGCAGGGGTAAAATAAAGGAATTAAAATGATTTCGGGCATGCTCAGTTTTAAAAGACGGAATCCGTCGCTATCCGACTTTTCGACGTACACAAAAAAGTTCATCTGTCCGTTGTCTCCGGCCGACGGACAGAGAATTTCTGACGGATCTGTTGGACGACGGATGAAACGTGTGGCCATCCGTCACAATCTGTCACTAATACAAGTCTATGAGAAAAAAAACGGATCAAGCATGAAAAAATGATGGAAAGCCAAAATTAAAAATATATATATTGTATACCAAATTATAATGTGATGACATAAAAATCTGAATAATAAATATATCAATACATCTTGCCAAAATTAGTATATTATCAACACAAAAAATAGAATAAAAAATATATATCAAAAAGTGCTAAGTGCTAAAATATAAAATCTGAATACATACAATAAATAAATCAATACATCTTGCCAAAATTTGTATAATATCAGCACCAGAAAAAAATAAATAAAAAATATGTAAAAAAAAATGCTAAGTGCTAAAATATATCGCTCAAAAAACTTTTCTATTAATAATGTGTAAGTTAAATATATAGTGTAGACAATAATATCGTGAAAAGTACTACCATAATATTCTAAAAATTGCACTAAAAAGTGCTATAGTGCTGTAAAACAAAAATTGTGCAAAAGTGAAAAG
Organism: Dendrobates tinctorius; assembly: GCF_039654945.1. Lineage (NCBI taxonomy): Eukaryota > Metazoa > Chordata > Amphibia > Anura > Dendrobatidae > Dendrobates > Dendrobates tinctorius. The sequence goes on along the minus strand of NW_027361736.1, from coordinate 8,267,499 downwards.
TATTGCAAGATATAGAATTAAATCCACTGTAAATGATTCAGTACTATAAAGTGCTGGAGGACAAAACATTCAATGCACATTGAAAATAAATGAATATACAAGTATAACCAAGAAATAATGCTCTACAAAAAGCACTGCAGTGCTATAGATGAATTGCAGAGTACTGCAAAATATGAGGGATAAATACAAATGAAAGTTTATGTATACTAAAATATGCCAAGATATAAATTACTATAATATGACCCAGTAATATAAGGTGCTATAGTGCTACACCGCCATACACATTAAGTTTGGAGCTGTGACCAAGCTCACCCCAGCGAACAGCGCTTGACACTGGACGCCAGAGTCCGTGGCTGCACGGGTACAACAGTCCCAGCAGCCAAATCCGGAGGGCAGGAGACTGCAGCCCTCCTGACCCAATCACACACCTGAATGCACAGCAGCATACCAGAGCCAGAGCCACCACGAAGGAGTGACACCTGTGAAAGGCTCAAGCTGCCTGCCATACAGGCAAGGACTAAAGAACCGCAAGGAACAGAGGACTGAGCATAGCTTTAGACCTCATGGGACAGCGTAGAAAGGAGGCCTCCAACCCATCTGGCTTAGTGGATCCTAAATTGCTTCCAGGCTGGCTGGATCTCCATTACCATCTATACTCAGTGCCCTGGTTAGCAACTCAAAATGTGAGTAAAAGCGTAAAGACTGCACCCCGCTGTGTTCTCCTGTTTATTTGCTGCGTCACCTCAGCACTGCATTACATCCATCATCACTATCTTTTATAATATAATTGCCCTGGGACTTAGCTCCACCTGTGGAGAGCTGTACCAACTCTGCTGATCAGCCTCAGCGGTCTTTTTAAGCAGCGTCGGCTATCCCTTGCCGAATACCACAGGTGGCGTCACAAACTATATCTTATATAGGGTCCAGGATCCAGCAGGATGATGAGGAGCTCTCCTAGCCAGCGTCCTCTCCCGATCACGGCATAGCCACGCCCCACCTTGAGATTGTTGATATCTTTCAACAATTTTAGTTCTCAAGTCCTCACAGTTCTCATTTTTTCTTTATGTCCTCCATGCTTAGTGTGGCACAGAGACAAACATTGCAAAGATTGAGTCAACTTCTCCCCTTTTTATCTGGTGTCAGGTGTTATTTTCATATTGCCCCCAATTGGTTTTAAATTCTGCCTGGAATCTGCCTTAAAAAGAGCCTCAAAACCACTGCAAAAAGTGAATATAATCCACAGCAATCCTACACAATGATCCCCCACTTATCGCGGGCATTACATTCTAAACCTCCAACACGATAGTTGAAAATCCACCAAGTAAGAAACTTACATTTATTTTAGCATTTATATATTTTAAGGATTTACAAACCCCTCCCACACACTTATTTACCATTACTAGTCCCTTATTAGTCGGCCCCGTTCCTTATTAACCTTTTGCACCTTTTTATAAACACTACTTACTACACTACTACAAATTCTACATGATGAAGATGATGAATTAGCTGTGTAGTACTGATGATTGAAGGTGATGAAAATGGGATGAATGTACAGTACTGTACTGCACAGCATGGAAGAGCATTACAGCTCTCCTATTGGCACCACTTCATCAGGAGCTTCTTCAGGTGTGGCAGTAGTATCTTCAGCCTCATCCGTAACTTTTAATACCACTAAATGCGTAACCAACCTCTTGTTCGAGTGATGAACATAGTCATGGAGAGATGCTGGTTCTGCTTCTTAAGAACCATACGGAGGTCCTATTCCTCTGCCAATCGATGAAGTACATTGCCCATTATGACCATGATTACAAGTCGATCAAGTGTTAGGCCAACCTCCTCCTCTTCTTAAACCCGTTGTTCAAACTGTTCCTCATCCTCTTCTTCACTTGCTGAAGGGTGTTTCCGTCTTCAGTAGTCATGTCACTGAAGCCCTCTCCTCCCGGTATTTTCACCAGCTTCACAGCCTAATCCACCGCAGAGTGATACATTTCATCAAGAGAAAGTCTGACACATCATTTTCTTTATGGTTTTTTGAACATTTTTTCAATATATATTTTGTTTTTAAATATTTGATAGACTCAAAAAAACAAGAAGTGGGACAAAAGGTAGTCACCAGGGCCGGACTGGGACTAAAATTCAGCCCTGGCATTTGAAGTTACATAGGCCCACTAGTCACATGTGACTATATAATATCTTTCTGGCTGGCTAGGCGGTGTCCCCTTCCTCCCATTGTGGAGTGATGAAGCTCCAGGTCTCCAGACACATCAAGTATGGCTCCGTCTACGGCTAAATGACTTGTGGTTCTGGAATCTTCTCCTGCATCGTAGATGCATGTGTTTATGACATCAGCGCAGTTGCCATAGTTATCACAGGTGTTTTATACTGTGGTTTCATTGGCTAGAAAGTCCCTCTCAGTGTTCCAAAGAATTAACCCTTGAATGACTGGTATTGTGCCTTTCTCCAGAAGCCTGTAAAATAAACTTGTCACTAGACAGGACCATTATCATTATTATATTTTAAAGTTGCCCCAACCAAAGTCTAATAAGTGAGCGCATCTAGAGTTGATGTGTAACAAGCGCAATCATTCCTTTAAGCCCTACTAAATGCATAAATGCACAATATGAGAACAGAGCAGTCTCATAGAAAATTAATGATACCAAGGTAAGTGCAGTTAGATATGGGATGCTATATAGGGGCTCATACTGTATATAGGAGGCTATATGGGGACTCACATTGTATATAGGAGGCAAACACTGTATTCAGGAGGCTATATGTGGGCTCATACTGTATATAGGAAGCGATTTGCAGGCTCATACTGTTTATAGGAAGCAATGTGCAGGCTCATACTGTACATAGGAGGCTATGTGGATGCTCATACTGTTTATAGGAAGCAATGCGCAGGCTCATACTGTACATAAGAGGCTATATGTGGATGCTCATACTGTATATAGGAGGCTATATGCGGCCTCATACTGTATATAGGAAGCGATGTGCAGGCACATACTTTATATAGGAGGCTATGTGGGCTCATATTGTGTATATAGGAAGCGATGTGCAGGCTCATACTGTATATAGGAGACTATATGCGGCCTCATACTGTATATAGAAGGCTATATGTGTGGCCTCATACTGTATATAGAAAGCAATGTGCAGGCTCATACTGTATATAGAAGGCTATATGGGGACTCACACAGTATATAGGAGGCCAACACTGTATTCAGGAGGCTATATGTGGGCTCATACTGTATATAGGAAGTGATTTGTAGGCTCATACTGTTTATAGGAAGCAATGCGCAGGCTCATACTGTACGTAGGAGGCTATATGTGGGTGCTCATACTGTATATAGAAGGCTATATGCGGCCTCATACTGTGTATAGGAAGTGATGTACAGGCTCATACTGTATATAGGAGGCTTTGTGCAGGCTCATACTGTATAGAGGAGGCTATGTGCAGGCTCATACTGTATATAGGAGGCAAAAACTGTATTCAGTAGGCTATATGTGGGTGCTCATACTGTATATAGGAGGCTATATGCGGCCTCATACTGTATATAGGAAGCGATGTGCAGGCTCATACCATACATAGGAGGCTATATGTGGCCTCATACTGTATATAGGAAGCGATGTGCAGTCTCATACTGTATATAGGAGACTATATGCGGCCTCATACTGTATATAGAAGGCTATATGCGGCCTCATACTGTATATAGGAAGCAATGTACAGGCTCATACTGTATATAGGATAAAGTACAAATATATCCCAAATACTGGAAAAAATTCTGCAAAGGCTCAACTCACTGGAAATATAATAGCAAAAAAAATCTCATAAATGAGCTATTAAGCATCACAAGAGATCAAAATTGGAGTTTTTCAAGCTAAATAATTAATTTATTTAGAATAATTAACAGAGCAGCATAAATGCTAAATGCAAGTTACAGCAGACATAAACACAATATAATTAAACCAGCACCTTGACAGTTAATAAGGTTTTTATCTGTATAAAACATGTAATTTCTTTGCTTTCCTTTCACAAATAGAATGCATAGTAAACAGCAAACTCCACATTTACATATGTATGCCCAGATAAGGTTTTGCATACAATAAGTGCCCAGAGTAAACTGCTGAATATAAAGTGCATAAGTGCCTTGTATCAAATAAGCCTAGTTTTTACACAGAGTAAAAACTGTCTATACAAATTCCAGAGTAAGATACAAGGACTGCATTAGAAAGTAACAAATTACATGTGCTGTGTATGTCGCTGTAAAACCTGCCACCTCTACGCGCGTTACGCCGCAGCTTCCTCAGGAGGCGTGGTTTACAATTGCCCCGGATCTAGTTTATATAGTGCCGTCAACCAATAAACCGCTTTCCCTAATAAAGCTTGTAAAATTCAGGACCTGCGCTGTAGTGTCCACAATGACGTTAATAGTATTCAGTTCTAAACGTCCACAGCATTATCGGCGCATGCGCTGTTGAGTCCCCACTATGAACAGGGAGACTATGATCAGCGCTCATCAGCATGAAAGCGGCTCAAGCTGCAAAACAGCCAGAGACAGCCACATACCAGACTGAGCACGTCAGAAGGCTCCTAGGGAGGACAGAACTGGGCATGCGCTCAAGTGAGGACAAGAAAATAAAATAATTATGAAGAATAATAATCACTATTTAAAGTGATAGCAAGTGTTGAAAGTGAGGGGATAAAATATAATGATACTGAAATAATTATAGCGGTGTGTATGAACCGTTAAAGTGAATATGCCTGACATAGAGTGCAAAGGCACACACATATGTGTCAATTATAAGCACACTATGCAAGTAATACAATTTTTTTTTTAACAATTCGCATAATGTGTATGTGCATCATATAACTATAACAACTAAGAAATGTGATTGTTCATTCAAACCGCTGCTTTTTGCTATTGGTCCCTATTGAATAATGAATGTTTTGAATTTTCTCCAAAAGAAAGTAGTTGCAAACTCATCCTCTTAGAAACTTGTTTGGGCTGTTGAGAGGAGTAGAAAAACATCAAAAATTTCAATCCTGCACGATTCTACCAAGAAATGTGAGTGTTCATTCAAAACGCTGCTTTTTGCTATATTGGGCTCTATTGAATAATGAATGTTTTGAATTTTCTCCAAAAGTAAAGTAGTTGCAAACTCATCCTTTTAGAAACTTGTTTGGGCTGTTGAGAGGAGTAAAAAAACATCAAAAATTTCAATCCTGCATGATTCTACCAAGAAATGTGATTGTTCATTCAAAACGCTGCTTTTTCCTATTGGGCTCTATTGAATAATGAATGTTTTGAATTTTCTTAAACAATGTTTTTATTAAGGTTTTTCAAGATAACAGAAATATAAAACATACATTCATATAGTGTGAGTCATTTCCATATGGCATTTTAAACATTGTGTAACAATACAATACAATATGGTACTATTTTCCATCATGTATCAAAATCAAAGACACTTGAGATGAATGTAATCAACAATAAACAAATCAACCAATAGGCAAATGTAGAAACGCCGGCGGGCATCTGGAAATATGAAGTTTTTGAGCATGATATGAGTGAGAAAAGGAAGAAAAAAAAGGGTTCAAGATATGAAAACATTTTCTATTTTAGATTTAAGTTCAAACCATTTATTCCATCTATCTCCAAATAGTTTTATTGATAAATTATTAATGAATTTTTTCATATGTGTAATGTTTGTCGACCAACATAATCGATGTAACAACATCAAGTGGTTGCATGTTGTTCCAACCTTTCGCTATTAGATACACAGCAGACATTAGAATATGAGCGACCAGAAATTTTTCTTTTTTAAACCTATAGATTCCAATGAGTAACAAGGCTAGAGCTGGGTGTGGGTGGACACGACAGTTACATATAATCGAGATTAATTGAAAAACCTTGAGCCAATATACTTTTAAGATAGGGCATCCCCAAAACACATGAAGCAAGTCAGCTTGTGATCCACATCCGCACCAGCATAGTCCAGACCCCCCTCCTCCAAAATATCTGAGTCTATTCGGAGTGAGATAGTATCTATGGACCAGCTTATAATGAGTCTCAAGAATATTCATACATTTTGTGGCTTTTGCCGCTATTTTGAATAATGTTGTCCATTGGGGAATTTTTTATTTGTTTCTGTAGAGTGGTTTCCCACTTTTCAAAACATCCTTTATTGGAAAAGGTGTATTTGTTATTTAGAATAGTGTATAAGGGTTTCAAGAAACTCTTGTGGCTGGGAGGTGTTAATTAAAAAATTGTAAATAGTATGGTTAATCATGATCACTCCACAGAAGTTTTTCTTATAATTACTATACTCCTCTTTGAGCAGGAGATATGTCATGTACTCAGTATTGGGGACTCCAAACTTGGTTTTAACCAGTTCAAAAGGTATGACTCTATTGTTGTCAAGTAAATCATCAACAAACATGATGGAGAATTTTGTCCAGCTGTCAAACAATGGTCTCAAAGAGACTCTGACAGGCGACAAAAAGGGAATTCTCAACTGTTTAGTCGAATGAGGGTAAGCCTTAAACTTCCTCCTGCACAAATGTGACCAGCAAATCATAGAAGCCCTAAGTATTGGGTTCTCTATATATGTAATCTCTTTCCTGTGGATGAGAAAATAAGATATGTATAGTAGTGGCTCTTTTTTAGGCATCAGATTTCTCTCAATTTCTGGCCACCCCATCTCGGTCCACCCCGTAAACCACATTTTTGTTAGCTCAGCCATGGTAGCAAAGTAGTATGCCTCTAGGTCTGGGAGGGCTATCCCACCATTTTCTTTGGATTTGAGCAGAGTATGTTTCCTCACTCTTGATTTTTGGTTGTTCCATATAAATTTATTCATTTGATAGGTGAGTTTCTGTATAGACTGCATTGAGAGAGGTAAAGGTACATTTCTATAGAAAAACAATACCTTTGGGAGGCAGAACATTTTGTACAGAACTATTCTACCCATCCAAGTGGCCGGGGTCTTTGACAGTTCTCCCAACTTGATCTCGAGAGACTGCAAAAGACATTCAGTGTTCACCTCACCCATGTGTGTGAGATTACCTGTGAGCCATATTCCAAGATATGGAATCTTAGTACAGTCCCAATTGAAAGGGTATCTGTCTCTTAGTTGCTGCTTAATGGGTGCTGGAATAAAAAGTGACAAAACATTAGTTTTCTTTATGTTAAGCTTGTAATATGAAACCGATCCAAACAGGTCTATGATGTCCCAAGTCTGCTTCAGAGAGGCAACAGGGTCTGTCAATGTGAGGATGATGTCATCCGCATATAGATTTTTTTTATGCTCTGAATCTCCCAGCCGGACACCCCGTATCCTACCCGAGTCTCTTATCATTTGAGCCAGTGGCTCCAGACTCAAAATTAAAATAATTGGGGACAGGGGGCAACCCTGTCTTGTCCCATTTGTTATAAAGAATTTTTCAGACATAGTGCTATTGACCAGTACAGAGGCAGATGGCTGAGAATAAAGAGCTCGAATTCCCTTTATCATCTCCCCACTAAAACCCATCCTTTCAAGTACTGCGAAGGCGTAAGCCCAATTGACACGGTCAAAAGCCTTCTCGGCATCAAGGGCTATAAACAGACTGGGAATATTTTTCTTGTTGCATAAATGTAAATGGTGCAGAATGCTTCTAGAGCTGTCAGAGGTTTGTCTATGTTTTACAAAACCCGCCTGATCGGGATGTATAAGGTAAGGAATAACATTCTGTACCCTCTCCGCTAATATTTTTGCATAAATTTTAATATCTGCATTCAAAAGGGATATGGGTCTATAGTTTTTGATTTTTGTAGAGTCTTTGTCCGGCTTAGGAATTACCACTATTGTGGCCCTCAGCATGTCTGCACTACATATACCTCTTGACCTTATGAAATTAAGAGTATTTGTTAGATATGGGACAAGGTCTTTTTGAAATGTTTTGTATTATTCTATTGGGAAACCGTCAGGGCCTGGAGCTTTGTTACTTTTCAGATTATTGATCACAAGAGAGACCTCGTCTTCCGAGAAAGGTGTGTCAAGGAGTTCTCTCTGATCTGGAGATAGAGATCCTAGTTTTACATTATCTAGAAAAAATTTTATCGTCTCTTCTGTAGGAGGGGGATTAGCCCCATTTTCCCCTATGTTGTATAAATTAGAATAAAATTTCTCAAAGGCCAAGGCTATTTCTTTTGGTTTTTCTATAGTTAGTGAATTCTGGGATATTTTTTTGATTAAGTGCTTCTTATTTATAGGTTTAAATCTGTTGGCCATACTTCTTGAAGTTTTATTGTTATTTATATAAAACCCTGCTCTGTTGAACAGAGTCTTTTTCTCATAGATATTTATAAGAAGGTTTCTTAATTCCAGTCTGAGAGAATATAACTCTTTATATTTGGTTAAATTTTTATCTGCTTTGGCTAGACCCTCTAATTTTGTGATGTGTTCTAGTAATGTTTTTTGTTTGCGCTCTCTTTTGTCTTGAGGCCATCTGGATCAAATGTCCCCTGATGACACACTTATGCGCCAGCCATAAAGTCTCAGGTGTGATCTCCTGGGATTTGTTCTCTCTAAAGTAATCCATCAGAGTATTTCTTATTAATGTTATATTGTCTGAGGAGTCTACAACAAATTTGCTGTATCTCCAGTTGTAATGTCTTTGGTCTAGTGAGGAGACACAAAGTGTCAACAGAATAGGAGCATGGTCTGACCATGTGATAGGACCAGTTTGGAAATCTACGTATAGATCTAGTAATGAGAAACTGGTAAATATGTGGTCTATTCTGGTATAAGATTTGTTGTGAGGGCAGAATCGGGTATATTCTTTTGAGGTGGGGTTTAATATTTTACAGCTATCGTGTAGGTTGGAGTCTTCCAGCCACTTCCTCTGCTTCATACTATAGGAGTGTAAATCTGAGGAAGAACAGTCAGTGTCTGGGTTTACAATACAGTTGAAGTCTCCTCCCCATATAATTTGTCCTTTGCTAAAGCTAGAGAGTTTTCTCTTAACTTTAAGAAAATTAATTTGTCTTATATTGGGGGTGTACACATTGACCACAGTATATTCTATACCCTCTAAAGAAAAGTTAATGGCCAGCTGTCTGCCTTTGTTGTCTTTATGTACGTCTGAAATTACCACGGATAGATCCTTATGAAAGGCAATGGCTACCCCAGCTTTTTTTCTTCCCTCATTATTGGAGAAGAAAATCCTAGATAAGTTCCTTGGGGGGTCTAGTTTCCAAAATGGGGTCACTTGTGGGGGGTTTCCACTGTTTAGGCACATCAGGGGCTCTACAAACGTGGCATGGCGTCCAATCTGAATTCCTGCCAATTTTGCATTGAAAAAGTCAAACGGCGCTCCTTCCCTTCCGAGCTCTGCCATGCGCCCAAACAGTGGTTCCTTCCAACAATTCAGGTATCGGCGTACTCAGGACAAATTGCACAAAAGCATTTCCAGTCCAATTTCTCCCGATACCCTTGGTAAAATAAAAAAATTGAACCTGAAGTAATTTTTTTGTGAAAAAAAGTTAAATGTTCATTTTTTATTTTTAAACATTCAAAAAATTCCTGTGAAGCACCTGAAGGGTTAATAAACTTCTTGAATGTGGTTTTGAGCATCTTGAGGGGTGCAGTTTTTAGAATTGTGTCACTTTTTGGTATTTTCTTGGTATTTTCTATCATATAGACCCCTCAAAGTGACTTCAAATGTGATGTGGTCCGTAAAAATAAAATGGTGTTGCAAAAATGAGAAATCGCTGGTCAATAGTGTTGAGCGATACCATCAGATATCGTGAAATATCGGATCGATATCACAAAAGTATCGGGTATCGCCGATTCCGATACCGGAAGCCAAATTCAAGTCAATGGGACAGAAATATTGGAATTAAAAAAAACCCTTTCTTTCCTTGTAGGTTAATTCTACATGAAGAAAAACAACTAAGAATAATGTAGAATGTATTGGGGGAGGTGGACGAGACATTAAAGGCATAGAGGTTTAGCCCAATCAAATGGAATAGCAGGAATTAATTTTTTTTTTTTAAAGACGTTCGGAGTTACAAAAATATTGACTATGTTAACCTTTTCTATATTTTGTCAGATATGTAAGTTTCACTACTTCCATGCTCTTCACATTCTTTTTTTACTTCTCCCACACTTTCTCCTTCATCATCCTCAGCAGCAGCACCATCTTTTTAATCAACTTCTTCTTCACCATCTTCCTATTATTCTTTTTTTACATTCTTCATATTCTTCTTATTCAACTATTCTTCATATTCTACTTCCTCATCTTCTTCCCATTCTTCTTCTTCATCATATTCTTATTTGTGACAGTCATTCCTGTAGTTGTTATGTATAAAAGTTTGAAGATTACACCTTCCTTTCTGCCTGTCACAAAAGATTTACAACAGGATTTGTCCGCGTTCAGTTTGGCCTGCAGTAGCAGGCATTTTCCAGAGGCACCACGAGGAGGAACGGACTCATCCCCATACACTGCTTAGACGTCTTCTGCTTATAATTTAGATAATATCTTTTGCTCTGATTTTTAGTCTTATGCTTAATGTTCTTCTGCTTTTTCTTCTGCTTCTTGGTCTTCTGCTTCTTGGTCTTCTGTCTCTAGTTGTTCTGTATCTTGGTGGTTGTCTTCATGCTCTTAGTCCTCTTGGTCATCTTCTTCAGGGTCATCTTTTTGGTCTTCTTCGGGATAGTCTTCCGGGTCGTCATCTTCAGGGAGATCCAGAGTGATAATAAACAGAAAACATTTCTAAAAGCTTGAACTTGGAAATGTAGTAGAATGTACAAGAAGGCTGAGGAACTGCCGAGAACCAGCTGACGGTGCTGGAATCCGGATGGGTAGCCGAAGCTGCAAGTGCCAATGGAACTAGCGAGGACCAGCTGACGGTGCTGGAACCCGGAAGGGCAGCAGAAGGAACAAGAGCTAATGGAACTACTGAGGACCAACTGACGGTGCTGGAACCCGGTTACTAAGCAGGAGGTACCTGTGCTAGAAAGCACTACCAAGTACCAGAAGACGTTGCTGGAACTCAGATACCGAGAAGGAGGCACCTAGGCCAAAGGCTCTGCCTGGAACCAGCTGATGGTGCTGGAACCCGGAAGGGCAGCAGAAGCTGGAAGAGCAAATGATACTAGCGAGAACCAGCTGACTGTGCTGGAACCCGGAAGGGCAGCAGAAGGAACAAGAGCCAATGGCACTACCGAGGACCAGCTGATGGTGCTGGAAGCCGGTTACTAAGCAGGAGGTACCTGTGCTAGAAAGCACTACCAAGGACCAGCAGACGTTGCTGGAACTCGGATACTGAGAAGGAGGCACCTAGGCCAAAGGCTCTGCCTGGAACCAGCTGACGCTACTGGAACCCGGAAGGGCAGCAGAAGGAACAAGAGCCAATGGCACTACCGAGGACCAGTTGACGGTGCTGGAACCCGGTTGCTAAGCAGGAGGTACCTGTGCTAGAAAGCTCTACCAAGTAACTGCAGACATTGCTGGTACTCGGATACCGAGAAGGAGGCACCTAGGCCAAAGGCTCTGCCTGGAACCAGCTGACGGTGCTGGAACCCGGAAGGGCAGCAGAAGGTACCCATGAAAAACAAATTTGCAAGGTCGTGAGCCAGCCGCAGTTACCGAAACCCACAGTCCTAACCCCTTGTCCTATTGGCATTATGGAAAAAGCCTTTATTACCAGAACCCACAGCCCACATAGGAAGCACCTAAACTGCAGGCACCATAGACTCGGCTAACCCGACCGCAACACGACAGGACAACGTATTGGTGACAGTGACGTTGACACTTCCCGGAAACAGCTGGCGTGCTGGAACCAGGCTGGGCCGGAGGGGGTACCCGTGCCAAAGACACAGCCGAGAACCAGCTGACGGTGCTGGAACCCAGAGGGGCAGCAGAAGGAACAAGAATCAATGACACTACCGAGGACCAGCTGACGGTGCTGGAGCACGATTACTAAGCAGGAGGTACCTGTGCTAGAAAGCACTACCAAGGACCAGCAGACGTTGCTGGAACTCTGATACCGAAAAGGAGGCACCTAATGAAAAACTTACGTGTGCAAACCACAGGTGCTGTAGCTTGCTTAACAGCTCGCCAGCCGTTCTCACGCCCAGTATGGATTACACGTTATTGCACAAAGGTGAGAAAGGGTACCGTATCCCCAGATAACATGTATGGATAGCGTACACTTTAAAATATATGTCTATACATCAGGAGGCAGGCTCAGACGGTGTTAGGCCCAGTATGGCTTGCACGTGATTGCACAAAGGTGAGAAAGGGTACTGTATCCCCAGATAACATGTATGGATAGCGTACACATTCAAAATATATGTCTATACATCAGGAGGCAGGCTCAGGCGGTGTTAGGCCCAGTATGGCTTGCACTTGTTTGCACAAAGGTGAGAAAGGGTACCGTATCCCCGGATAACATGTATGGATAGCGTACACATTCAAAATATGTCTATACATCAGGAGGCAGGCTCAGACGGTGTCAGGCACAGAATGGATTTGACGGCCCAGACTACACAGCGGAGGAGCAGGGAGAGGTAAATATTGCAAATGCTGGGGCCCTGCCCAAGCAAGGGGGACCACTCGTGGTCGTCGGCACTGGCACTGGGCCCCTCATAGTACGGCGGTGTGTCTGACAGCGGGTGTGCACCACCACCGTCAGAGACACTTGATTGCACTATGAGGGACCCTGTGCCAGTGCCCGCGCCCAAGAGTCGGCCTACCCACCTGTCCAGGGCAACGGCACTCGCACGGTGTCGTGCGCTAGGTGGTGACCACGGCCATGGGGGGGGGAGGCAGCACAGTTAGGGAGTTTTTGAAAGTGGCATATGTTGATGTTGGACATTCAGCTGCTGCAAAAGGCGAAATAGGTCAAGTCCCAGGAAGAGGTGGACCAAAGCAAGCCATTTTTCTGTCACCCTATGTGTCATCAGGGGAAGGTGGGACAAAATCCTTGGAAACCCATGCATGGTTCATTTTAATGAAGGTTAGATCACCCACATTTTGGGTTGACAGACGGGTCCTTTTTTCTGTCAGGATTGATCCAGCTGCACTGAAGACTCTTTCCGATAGCACACTTGCAGCTGGGCAAGCGAGCTCCTGTAAGGTATATTGTGCCAATTCAGGCCAGGTGTCCAGTTTAGCGGCCCAATAGTCAAAGGGGAATGACCTGTGTGGGAGAACATCGATATGGGAGGAAAAGTAGTTTGTAACCATAGTTGACAACTGCTGTCTCCTGTCACTTTCCATCGATGCAGTATTACCAGTTGTGTGAGCGGTACTTGAAAAATCAGTCCACAACATTGTCATGAAACCCCTGTCTCCAACGCCACTTCTGCTGTGTGCATCACGAACACCTCTGCCAAGCTGCCCCCAGCCCGTACGGCTCGTGTGAGAACCATCACCGCTGCTGTGTGCTGGGAATGCCTCAAGCAACCGATTTACCAGAGTTGCTTGTTTATTAGCCAATATTAGGTCAAGGTTCTCCTGTGGCATGATGTTTTGTAATTTGCCTTTATAGCGTGGATCCAGGATGCTGGCCAACCAGTAGTCGTCATCGTTCATCATTTTGGCAATGCGGGGGTCCCTTTTTAGGATCTGCAAGGCATAATCTGACATGTGGGCCAATGTTCCCGGTGTCAATGATGCACTGCGAGTGCTGGTTGGAAGAGCACTTTCTGGCAAATCCACATCCCTCCAGTCACGCACAAACCCTGTACCAGACCTTGCCACGCCAACATTTTCACTTGCCCCACGAGATGCATCCTCCTCCCCTAAGTAATCATCCCCATCATTATCCTCCTCCTCCTCTTCTTCCTCCACCTCGTCCAGGAGAGTTCCCTGAGCAGACAATGGCTGAATGTCATCAAGGATTCCCTCCTCGTCAACATTGGCTGCAGACGCCTGCTCCTTAAGGTGCGTCAAAGTTTGCATGAGCAGACGCATAAGTGGGATGCTCATGCTTAGGATGGCGTCGTGTGCGCTTACCAGCCGTGTGCATTCCTCAAAACACTGAAGGACTTTACAGAGGTCTTTCAGCTTCGACCACTGCACACCTGTCAACTCCATGTCTGCTCTCAAAGTGCCTGGCCGTGTATCCTCCCACAAATGCATTATGGCCTGCCTCTGCTCGCACAGCCACTCAACCATGTGCAGGGTGGAGTTCCACCTTGTTGCAATGTCGATAATGAGGCGGTGGTTGGGAAGGTGGAGCAATCGCTGCAGCTTCTGCATACGAATGGAGTGTACAGGCGACCGGCGGATGTGCGCGCACAGTCTTCGCACCTTCTGGAGCAGGGCTGTTAACTCCGGATAATTTTTGAGGAAGCACTACACCACCAGGTTCAAGGTGTGAGCCAAGCAAGGTATGTGGCTGAGTTTTGAAAGGGCTATGGCTGCCACAAAATGCGGCCGTTATCACTAACTACCTTGCCTGCCTCAAGATGTACACTGCCCAGCCATGACTCAGTTTGTCGCTGAAAGTACTCGGCCAGCACCTCAGCGGTGTGTCTGTCGCCCAAACACATCATCTGCATCACAGCCTGCTGACGCTTTCCACTAGCTGCTCGATAGGGGGACACCTCGTGTTCAACAGTGGCAGCTGCAGATGGAGTGCTCGTATGACTGCGCTCTGTGGACGAGCTTTCGCTTCTGGAGGAGGAGGAGGAGGAGGGTCGAATGCCTACAGCCAACTGTTTCCTATACCGTGGGCTAGGCAGCACTGTCCCACCACCGCTGTCCCCTGTGGACCCTGCATCCACCACATTAACCCAGTGCGCAGTGATGGACACGTAACGGCCCTGGCCATGCCGACTGGACCATGCATCAGTTGTGAGGTGCACCTTTCCACTCACTGACTGCTTGAGTGCATGGACAATGCGGTCTTTCACATGATGGTGGAGGGCTGGGATGGCTTTGCGAGAGAAGTGGCGACTGGGTAGGTCATAGCGTGGTACTGCATAGGCCATGAGTTCGCGGAAAGCTGCGCTTTCCACCAACCGATAGGGCATCATCTCAAACGAGATTAGTTTGGCAATGTTGGCGTTCAAACCCAGTGTACATGGATGAGAGTACTTTCTTGACCTACTCAGTGTCTGGGAGGGTGAGCTGGACTTGAGAGCTGCATATGGTGGACGTAGCGGTGGACAGGGCGGACTGAGAGGGTTGATGATGGTGATGGAGTTTGTGTTCTTTCTGATGGCCTAGAATCAGTCTTTCGTTGATATAACAGTGGGATTCCCTGACTGCTGTGGCCTTGCAACGACACCTCAACATTTGCTGCTGTGCTAACCGGTGGGCTTACAGTGGGGGAAACAATGTAGCGTTGCTGACTACCTTCTTTGTGATCAGTTGCACATGTGGCACTTGAGGTTTGGTGTTGTGTCCACGCTTGCAAGTGCATGGTGGTTAAATGTCTAAGCATGCAACTGGTATTCAAATTTTTCAGATTTTTCCCTCGGCTAAAGGTCTTTGCGCACTTCTTACAGATATCCTCATGATCAGGCCAAGGTTTTTGTTCAAAAAAGTGCCACACTGCACTCTTCCTACTTTGACAGACATTTTGCGGCCAAGCATGCTGTGATCTTTTGACCCTCTGGACAAGCTGTCCAGCAACTCTTTTGATTTTTGGAACCTGTTTTTGGAGTGCTCCGGGCCTGCCAGATAACAGCTGTTGCGATGTCGATGTATGCTGTGGATGCTCCTCATCTGAGCTATTGGAAGCAGCACCCTCTTCCCCCAATGGATGCCAATCTGGGTCAACAACTGGGTCATCCATCACCTCCTCTTCAATGTCATATGCACCTTCCTCTGTGTCACCGTGTATGGTGGTATAGTGTGCGGGAAGGGGCACCTGAGTCTCATCAGGGTCAGAATCTGGCTCTGTACACTGCGAGGACAATGTAGTTCTCTGAGTGAATGTACCAGCAGAATCATCTATCAGCAGCTGTGCATCAGTGCACTCCATGTCAGATTCATCTTGGCCTGGGTAATTCACCATTTCACTTGATAATCCAGGCATGGTATGTGAAAACAGCTCCATGGAGTAATCAGTAGTATGGCCTGCGTCATCCTTCAATCTTGGTTGGGGTGAAGGACACAAGGAAAGGCATGGTTCATGAACATGAGCCTCCAATGACGACTCAGTGCTTTTACTTTTTACAACTGAAGAAGAGGAGGCGATAGAGCTGGAGGCTGAGTCAGCAATGTAAGACAAAACTTTTTCCTGCAGCTCTGGCTTTAAAAGCGGTTTGCCAAGTCCTAGAATACTAAGCCTTCGAGGCCTTGTGGAGCCAGACGATGACGCAGGCTCAACACCTCCTGCATTCGGTCATATTTTGCTCTTGCCACTACCATCAGATCCACCACCAACACCATCATTACCAGCTGCCAACCCCCGCCCAATTCCACGGCCTCTTCCACCAGCCTTCCTCATTTTTTGTAGAAATGTAGACAAAATCCAACAAACTATATAGTAATGTAAAACAAGGTACAAGGTGTCTATAGGACAGTGGAGACTTTGAATTTCTGCACACACTAGTGGACACTGGACACTTTTGGATTGTGTGAGGCCCACTGAATATCAGAGCACTATGTCACAGGCTCGATGGCACAGGTGTGAAAAAAGTGACTACAGGATCACAGAGATTTTGAATTTCTGCACACACTTGTGGACACTGGACACTTATGGATTGTGTGAGGCCCACTGAATATCAGAGCACTATGTCACAGGCTCGATGGCACAGGTGTGAAAAAAGTGACTACAGGATCACAGAGATTTTGAATTTCTGCACACACTTGTGGACACTGGACACTTATGGATTGTGTGAGGCCCACTGAATATCAGAGCACTATGTCACAGGCTCGATGGCACAGGTGTGAAAAAAGTGACTACAGGATCACAGAGATTTTGAATTTCTGCACACACTATTGGACACTGGACACTTTTGGATTGTGTGAGGCCCACTGAATATCAGAGCGCTATGTCACAGGCAGAAATTGGCTAGTGTATCACAAACTACAAGGTGTATGTAGAATTGGGCAGAATAGGAATCTCCCTAGAGTGTAGGTCTGTAAGAACGGAACAAGTCCTCCACTTATCCTTCCACAGTGACACACAGATAGCTTCACTGTGGCCGTGATAACAGCCGTTACACGGTACTGAGAGGAGCGTGCACGTACACGGCTGTCCAGTGTACGTAAAATTGTCAAGCTCCGTGTTTTTTAAGTATACGGACTGACACACACTGTCTCTCTATATAGTTTTGAATGTGATCAAACAGCAAATATATTTAACTGTTTGAAAGCTAGACAAAACTAGTAGGTGCAGGTCTGTAAGAACGGAACATGTCCTCGACTTATTCTCACAGAGTGACACACAGATAGCTTCACTGTGGCTGTGATAACAGCCGTTACACGGTACTGTGTGAGGAGCGTACACCGCTGTATGGTGTGAAAAAATGCACGCTCAGTACCTCAGCAGGACAAAAAAAAAAATTGGGATTGCTTTTAAAAAAGCAGTTTGCAGCTCAGTACCTCAGCAGGACAAAAAAAAAAATTGGGATTGCTTTTAAAAAAGCAGTTTGCAGAGCAGTGGGTAAACAGCAATGCAGCTGTCAGGAAGCCTTAGAAGGCAGCCTAACAACCAACACCGCTGATCTACCACAATATAGCCTCCCCTTGCACTGCACACACAGTGACTGGTATGTTGCACAGGCAAAATCGCTAGCAGCAGAAGCAGTATTTTTTTCTTCTTCCCTGCCTAACGCTCTCCCTACAGAATCAGCAGCAGCAACCTCTCCCTATGCTAAGATCGGCAGAAGTAAGATGGCGGTCGGCGTGCATGCCCTTTTATACCTCCTGTGACGCCCAAAAAGCAAGCCAATCACTTGCATGCCCTTCTGAAAGATGGTGGTGACCCCTGCCTATGTCATCACGTTGCCCACAGTGTCCGTGGATCCTGATTGGCTGAAAAAGAGCGCAAAACAAACTTTTGAAACGCGACTTTGGCGCGTAAGTCGCCGACCTCGTGGCCGACCTCATACTAGGGTCGGGTTTCGTTTCATGAAACCCGACTTTGCCAAAAGTCGGGGACTTTTGAAATTTTTCGACCTGTTTCGCTCAACTCTACTTGTCAGGTTTTACCTATTACCGTATATACTCAAGTATAAGCCGACCCGAGTATAAGCCGAGGCACCTACTTTTGCCACGAAAAACTGGGTAAACTTATTGACTTGAGTATAAGCCGGGTGTGCATTGACCACTCATCCCTACCGTGGTATGCATGGTTCCCCCGTCCCTGTCATTGTATGCATGGCTCCTTATCCCCTATCTTTGTATGTATGATTCCTGTTAAGAAAAAAACCATCCTATTTACCTGCCTGCGCGCCGTCGGTGGCACTGCATCTTGTTCCGGCCATATAACACGACTACATAAAACAATAAGCAAAACAACAAAATTTGCATACAAGTCTGTACAATGCCAAAAATCCATCCTGCTAGGCCATTAAACCAATTTGCTGGATTTAAAAAAAGAGAATGTGTTACCCCACCAGGAGTCTGTTTGCACTGTGCTGTTTTAACCATTGGTCTCTAAGTTCACCTATTTTGTCAATATAATTGCAACAGGTGGGACCAATTATATGACACATTCCTCCTTCTTTTGCTGTCAGGTAATCTAGTACTATAGTATGTTGGTTAGTAACTATGATTAATTGTCTCTGTATTGTATTAGTTTCATTAAGAACTTCAAGAATCTGGAAAATCTGATCATCTAGGTAGTCGATAGCTTCCACTAATTTATCCCTCATTTGTGTTATGAAGGGGTATATTAGCATATAACTGAATATTTTATTTGTTATCCCCATTTCTACTAGATGCGGCCTACCATTTGGACGGGGCTTATTGTCTGCAGCCCTTCTATACAAAGACTGAATTGGAATTGCTGCTGTGTCTATTTTCTTATAAGGAATTATGAAAGTGGCTTGTGTTAGTTTGGCAAGAGTGCAAACTTCTCTTATGTCTGGGCTCACCCACCTGTAGGCACGATGCCCGCAAACCAAGAATACTCCTTCAGGGAGAACACAAACGTGACCAGGGGTCTGTATACATTGGTATAAACTCAAAAGTCCTGACATAGGCTTAAGGGCACACCAAGTATTATTCATTTGATTTCCACTTATACCAGATGTACATTTACCCCTTTCTTTCCTTATTATTTTACCCGTAGATGCTCTACAGCCTTCAACACCATCTTGGTACACCGTCTCATTAACCTGTGTTTGATTATGAGTGTATATACGGAAGCAATTATTGTCCTCACCACAGGTATTTGCTCCAGTGTGTTGACGACTGAACCACAGTCCATCATTGGGAATGGGGTCTGAGTGAGGGATTTCAGTCCTCCTCCTGGCGACCATATTTCCGATGTCTGAATCATATTCCCGCCACCACATTTGTACCTTAGGCCGCGTTATGTTAAACTGAAACCAGGGATTAGAGGCCCATCCGATTATAGCCAATGAGGCAGATATATGACGGGGCACATCTTTTCCCAGAAACCTAGATTGAGTCCAAGTCTCGTTGTGTATGCAGTGTGGTGTTAATACCTTCTAGGGCAGCACGGTGGCTCAGTCCCACCAAGGACAACATCTGCAAGGAGTTTGTATGTTCTTCCCGTGTTTGCATGGGTTTCCTCTGGGTACTCCGGTTTCCTCCCACATTCCAAAGACATACTGATAGGGAATTTAGATTGTGAGCCCCATTGAGGACAGTGATGATAATGTGTGCAAACTGTAAAGCGCTGCAGAGTATGTTAGCGCTATATAAAAATAAAGATTATTATTAGATTTATTATTATTCCATGGCTCCATAGGTAAGGCTAAGTATGGTATAGTCCTTGCAGATACTGGGCTGTGTGTACAGATCCAACAGTCTTTTGGTTTCTGTCCTTCCATGTCCTTTATAAGAAGAGCATGATGTTGAATACGTTTGTTGTCCCAGTCAGCATTTAAGAGTTTTTCCTGTGTCTCTGTAGAGTGCAGTAACCCTGCCACTGCCAGCAAGGTGATTAGGAGAACAGTCATTCTGCTGTTGAAAGGACCTTCTTGCAGTGACTGGCGTGGATCCAGGTGGGCTTTACCTCAAGTTTTACTGAGGTGGATGTGGTCAGCTGGACTTGGAAGGGGCCGTCAAATCGTGGGTTCAGGCTCCTTCTCACGTGTCTGCGTATAACCACCCAATCACCTGGATTGAGCTGATGCACATCTGCACTGACATTAGGATCTGGAATGGATGAGAACACATGTTTATGCACCACTTTAAGTCTTTCCTGCAAGGCCTGGACATAGGCTGTCATAGAACCGTGTTGCATTTGTAGCACCTGTGGGAAGTACAGACCAGTCTTTGGTGCACTACCAAACAGGACTTCAAAGGGAGACAAGCCTGTCTTTCTATTTGGAGTGTGTCTGACTCCAAGTCATGTAGATTATACCTATATGACTTGTCTTTTCCACAGCAGTCTCTACATTCTAGTAATATTGAACACACTAGATCCAGCAGGGTTCCCCAACTCCACTCCACAAGGTCCACCAACAGATCATGTTGTAATGAAATCCATAGCTCAGTTGCTAAAAATTTTTCAAACAGAGGATTCCATACAACATGATCTTTTGTTGGACCTTGAGGACTGGAGTTGGGGAACCCTGCTGGATGCACTCTGTGCAATATTCCTAGAATGTAGAGACTGTTCTGGAAAAGGAAAGTCATGTAGATTTGGTTTGTTGACAACACATATCTCCAAGACTGACACAAGAAACAAGTCTCACACAAGAAACAGTAATGGAGATATGTTTTTCCAAAAACCCTATGTGTATGGTGCAGTGTGTGTAGTCGGCGATAGACACGGTAAACCATTACCAATTTTTTGAAAGCACAAGTGCACATTTATTTTGAAACCAAAAATAAACAAGAAAAATTTTATTATGAATGACATTTGGGGGAAGATTGGGAGACTTTGGGTGTGTGGAGATACAAGGAACGACTGGAGGTAGAGGAAGGGGTTCTAGGAGAAGGGGTGACAAAAGTACTCGAGGAAGGGAGCTCTGGAATGGACATTGAGGCAGGTTGAGACACATTAGGAGGAGACGGTGGATGGACCAACAAAGTTTTTTTTTTTTTTCTTCTTTTTTGGCACAGGTATATCCTGCCCCGACCTACTTGCAGCCTGTGACCGCTTTTCTTTTGTAGACCGCCTGGTGACTGTGGACTGTGGCGTTGCCCTGTAAAATAGGGAATGCGGATCACCCCTTTGCTGCTCTGTGGTGGCAGTGCTGCTCAAAGTGGCAGTGGCGGTGCTCCTAGAAGGGGAGCATGTTGGGTCGGTGCTACGTGAAGGAGGCTGCGAATCAGGTATCTCAGCCAAAGTTCTTGGGGGACTATGAGGAGGAGAATTGGTGGCGGCGCTCTGAAGATGAGGAGTGGTGGTGCTCGTTTGATGAGGAGTGCTGGTGGTGCTCCTTTGCTGAGAGTGCTGGTGGTGCTCCGTTGCTGAGGAGTGCTGGCAGTGCTCCTTGCTGTTAACTGCTGATGTCGGTTGCCCAAGCAGGTTCTGTGGTGGTTTGGCTCCAAGCTGGTGGTGCTGTGGCGGTGGTGGTGCTCCATACAGGAGCAGCGCTTGCCATAGTGGTGGTGGCGGAGGTGTGTCCTGCAGCACTCAGACTTGAGGTGGTGTAGTGATGTCCGGCTTCGCTGGGAATGCAGGTGGCCGTGCAGTGGTATGCAGCAGAAGTCGGTAGTGTGGTCAAGCGAGCCAGTGGTGGAACTGTTGGAAATGACCCCACTGACTGCTGCACATACCGATTCTGCTGCATAGCCTGCAAGTAAGCAGTGTTGCAGGCCTGTAACACACTCAGCTGTTGCTCAGGACTAAGGTGTTCCGCCATGCCCTGTTCAATTTTACTGAAAAAATGGTGCACTGGTCTGTTGAGGTCGACCTCCAGACGGTCAAGGCGCTGGTCGACAGAGTGGAAGCGGTGTTCCATGTGGTTAAAACCACGTTCCATGTGGTTAAAACCACGCTCCATCAGGAAAAAAACGCTTTCCGTTCTGGCGGCCAGCGCCCTGAGGCTGACCTTAAAGGCCTCGCTCAAGTGCATGAACTCGGGCATGACATTACTGTCCAAGGCCCACTGCCGCTGGCAGGTAGTGCCCGCATAACCAGTGACAGAGACCTGGGACAGGGGAACACCTGATGGACCAGCTTTCTGGTCACCGGCTGTCTGTGTTGCTGACCTGCAAGATGCTTCCTGGCTGTCGGATGGCTGAGACGGGTCCGAGGTCGATCGATGAAGAACCGCTCCCGGGACAGGGTTAGGTTGCAGGGTGCTGCTCCAAGTGCTGTGGAAAGAAAGGGAAAACATGAGTATCATGCATTTACAAGAAGCATCACCTGTGGAATAGAAAAGCATATATTAAGCACAAACAAAAAAAAAAAACTTACGCTCTGCTGGCAAGGACCGGTCTCAGGAAAGCCAACTCATGATGGTAGCGGTACTTTCTTCTGCGCCTTGCCGCAGAACCACTCCGAACCGGTCCCTCAGCACAAACATCAGTGTTGAAGCGGTCCTTCATCGAGCGCCAACGTGTGCGGATTTTTTCACTGTTGGTAAAAAAAAAAATTAAAAATGCACTAGTTTGTCATTCTCACCACACACCTCATTGAACTTTGAAAACAGTCTCTGCTGCAGCACCAATAAAATTCTAGACACAATGCAGTAACTGTTGAGACGGCGGGCACTGTTATGTTTCCTGCTACTATATGTATCAGCGAAAACAACAGTATCATCAGGAACAAGAGTGAAAACAGGATCAAGACAGCAGTTGAAAAATCAATCACAGTTCTCAACAAGGCATTGGTCCTTTTCATGCAAGAATATATCAAAACAATCACAGTTCTCAACAAGGCATTGGTAATATATCAAATCAATCACAGTTCTCAACAAGGCATTGGTGTGTTTAATGCAAGAATATATCTTGCAAAAAACACAGCACCGTCAGGTCCAAAAAACAATGCAGCAGTTGAAGACACAAATCAATCACAGTTCTCAACAAGGCATTGGTGCTTTTCATGAAAGAATATATCTTGCCAAAAAAACACCACCACCATCAGTTTTACAAAACAATGCAGCAGTTGAAGACACAATTCAATCAAAGTTCTCAACAAGGCTTTGGTGGTTTTCATGCAAGAATATATCTTGCCAAAAAAAACACCACCACCGTCAGGTCCACAAAACAATGCAGCAGTTCAAGACCCAAATCAATCACAGTTTTCCACCAGGCATTGGTGTGTTTAATGCAAGAATATATCTTGCAAAAAACACATCAGCACCATCAGGTCCAAAAATAAATGCTATATCACAGAGCATCTTTATACTTACTGAACACCCTTTTTGAAGCTGCAGAGGCGCTGTCCAAGCCATCCATCACTGCGGCCACCTCATTCCAGAGCTGCCGGGTCACCACTGTGTCTTTGTACTGCTGGTCACAGCTGTCCCACAATGGGATGCGCTCCTCAACGAGGCGGATGAGGTGCTCGTTGTCTGTGTAGACTTCTTCGTCATCCCGCTGTGGAACCTAGAAAAAAAATATAGAATGTTTAGAAGTTTGGAAAAGATACAAAAAGAAACAGAAAAGAAGCAAGAGAAAGAAAGACAGAAAAAAAAATATATATATACTCACATTGCGTCTCCTCGCCACGACTTGACTACGCTGCTCCCGCTCAGAATCCTCAGACGGCTCCTGCTCAGACCGCTCCCGCACTCCATTTTCACTTCCCGTGTCCGATGTCTGTAAAGAGAGAAAAAATTAAAACACATTTCTAGAGGCAGCTATACTTATCAAAAGGCAGCAAGATTCTCACCTCACGATCAGCTTGGGCCAGTTCTTGCCGAGATGGCGAATAGACCGATCCGGAAGAAGACATGCTGAAAAGAAAACAAAAAATACATTAGTACATAATAAATTGTACAGGACACACAGACATTATTTTTAAGAATACTCACATTTTGGCTCCTGAAGCTTAAATCCACAGGTAGAAGGCTCTTGTAGAATGCTTGTCTGGTCTCTGCAAGGCATTATGTAGAGTAATTGTCTGACCCTGAAGACACATTCTTTTATGTACACTCCTCCAAAACAATGTTGCTTGTTTAGGGGGAGTTCTAGACAAGTGTCTAGACATTGTTTACTCAAATCGCGTGTGCGCTCAAGGCGCTGATGTGCGCGGTGCCAAGCGCTCGTCAGCAACCACATAGACTGTAATGCTATTTTTGGGCGCACACGTGCCACCGGAAAAAAAAATGCAACATGTAGCGTACGTCGCGTCTGGGTGCACACCTGTAAAATGCGCAGCGCACGCTAAACGCTGAAGAGCGCGTACATTCTCAAGACCCTGCCATCACCATGTTAAAGATAGGGGGACATTGCGCGTGCGCACGATGCGCTGCGCGATAGAACGCTAGTGTGAAACCAGCCTTACTACGCAGATAAGAGAGCAGAACCAACCTTGCGAGAGAGACATGGGAGCAGAACCGAGCTTACTACAGTGCTATGGGAGCATAACCGATCTTACTACAGAGATAAGGGAGCAGAACCGAGTTTACTACAGACATAAGGGAGCAGAACCAAGCTTAATATGTCTACTACACAGATATGGGAACAGAACCAAGCTTACAGCATGCATATGGTACAAGAATTTAGATTACTACATCAATACAGAACCAGAACCAAGCTTACTCCTTAGATATGGTACCATAACTGAGCTTACTGACAAACATACATATATCTCTAGAAACACTGACAAGTAAACACACAGTACAGCAGGGACATTGCTAGGGTTCTAAAAGTTCAGGGGTCCAAGCCTCAAAGTGCATGTCTACCCATCTGACCCCCCTATAATCATCTAAAGAGCATCTATAGATATATAATTACAGTATACCACTGTTGCTAACCAAAAACATACAATGCAAAGACCAATATTATCAAAATTACTACTATAAAAGACCAAAACAATAAAACTACTCAATGTCCACCACCATCACCACTACTCAGCAAATACATAATATAATATAACCATTACCTTTACATAACAAAACACTATACAGAGACCAATGACACCACCATACACCTTCTACTACATAGACTGAAACAAATTTAGCGGTCACTAAATAAAAGAATAGTCTTCTAAAAAGAGCAATATTACCATCTTACTGTTGTTGTATATTGGTAGATACTAGTCCCGCAGAACATACACGTGAGTACAGTAGTTATATATAGAACCTTACAGCTGACAATCTTTCTGATTTGGGTCGCTCACTTTTCCTGTCTTTTTCATCAGGCCCAGACCTCCATTACCACTTCTCCAGCCACAACTCATCTGCACAGATTACAACAAAAACACATTTGACATCTCACATTTCTACTGATGTCTCATTTATTCCCAACCTACAAAAACTCCCCACTCTGCTTACCTGAGGCATAGGATACTGACCCCAATATTTTAAAAAACTGTGCCATTACTATGATTACTCCCTAACCCAAAAATTAGTGTCCCAAAGAAAATATTAATACCCCCACTGTGCAAAGGCGTGTATGCTCCTTTAACCCCTTCTCGACCAATGACTCCACATAGGCATCATGAAAAGCTGTGCCAATCTGACCAGTGACGCCTATGTGGCGTCATGAATTAATTGCCCTCCTGCGGGTCGGGTGACTGACCTTTCAGTGACCCCACCTGACCCACACACACAGGGGGCTTTGTACTTCACCACAGGTGGGGGGTGGCTTCACCCCCACGTGTCTGCAATCGCTCTGATTGGCTGTTAAAAGTGAAACAGCCAAATCAGAGCGATAGTAATATTTCATCAATGAAATTTGATGAAATATTATAATCCCACCACGGCCGATGCTGCAGTAGCATCGGACATGGCTGGAGACACTAATCTGAACCCCCTCCCATACCGGCTGGCAATGGGGATTTGCCGCCGCCTCATCATCTGCTCCCCCTGCCTTGGAATTAGGGTTAAGATTAGGGTTAGATGTGTGTTGGGGTTAGGGTTAGGCTTGTTGTTAGGGTTATGGGTAGGGTTGGGGTTAGGGGTGTATCGGGGTTATGGTTAGGGATGTGTTAGGGTTAGGGTTGGAGTTAGAATTGAGGGGTTTCCACTGTTTATGCACATCAGGGGGTCTCCAAACGCGACATGGTGCCACAATTGATTCCAGCCAATTTTGCATTCAAAAAGTCAAACGGTGCTCCCTCCCTTCCAAGCCCCGACGTGTGCCCAAACAGTTTTCTCCCCGCCACATATGGGGTACCAGTGTACTCAGGACAAACTGAACAACTTTTGGGGTCCAATTTCTCCTGTCACCCTTTGTGAAAATAAAAAATTGCCGACTAAAAAATAATTTTTTGAGGAGAAAATTTTTTTTCATTTTCACGGCTGTGTTATAAACTTCTGTGAAGCACCAGGGGGTTCAAAGTGCTCACTACACATCTAGATAAGTTCCTTAAGGGGTCTAGTTTCCAAAATGGGTTTACTTGGGGGTTTTCACTGTTTAGGCACACGGGCTTTCCAAACGCGACATGGTGTCCGATAACGATTGGAGCTAATTTTCCATTCAAAGTCAAATGGCGCTCCTTCGCTTCTGGACCCTGCCATGCGCCTAAACAGTGGTTTATGACCACATATGAGGTATCGGTGTACTCAGGAGAAATTGCTTAACAAATTTTAGGATCCATTTTATCCTGTTGCCCATGTGAAAATGAAAAAATAGGCTAAAATAAAATTTTTGTGAAAAAAAAGTACCTTTTTTATTTACGGATCAATTGTGAAGCACCTGGGGGTTCAAAGTGAGCACTCTGCATCTAGATAAGTTCCTTGGGGGGGGTCTAATGGATGGACTAATGTCTTTTTTCGGCCTTACTAACTGTTACTATGTTACTAAGGTCGATTGTACGACCGGAAACATTCAAGAATTTTTGAACTGGATGCTTTGTACAATAAAGGAATGGTTAAATTCAATTTTCCCTCTTGAGTGCCAAGTCTTTACTATAATCTATAGTGTATTGGATACCGTACTTGTGCACCTCCCTCTGTCATCGAGTGCCGTGTTTTTTCTAATTCATCCGCATACATAGGCTTATATGGGTGCGAGTGAGCTGAGACTCTGCCATGTGTCAGTGGCAATCTCTGTATGCTACCATTTCACTCGGACACTGAAAACGGCTGGGGAAAAAAACCGTGATGGGAGCTGTCCCGTAGATGAATACTGGTCCGAGTGCTATGTGATGTTTTATCGCATAGCACTCGTCCGTATTCATCGCTGGAGTTACTCCGGCCTCAGGATGGGAGTCCTGCATTTGGGGCACGACAGTGGATATTAAGGACTGAACTAATCCACCCATCCTACTATACTGCCTTCTGAGGGTGATCTTCAGAGAAACAGGGAAGACCCCCCCCCCAATGTTTTATTACCTGCACTGATTTTGTCGTGAGCACTTTGTAATAGTCTGTGTCACATATATATTTTATTTGCATTTGAATTAGTTTACCTATTGTATATTAAAAGTTAAGCTTCATGGTATCTCATGCTACAGAGTTATTGATCCTGGGCAATTGATCCAAAGTGTCTATGGGAAAAATGTGCACAGAAAACTTAGCATATCTGCAAGAAAAAGTGACAGGTTGTGTATTTGAAGCACACACCCCAGGTAAGTTTACACTGCATAAAAAAAGCCCAGCGGGCAGGAGGTTTTTATAAATCCCATCCACATTGCTGAACTGTAAGAAGCTGTGTGTTTGATGGAACAAAAATATGTCATGTCAAAAACACACCAAAATCTCATTGTGGACACAGAGCCTAAGGCTGGAGTGGAGTCACATCGGATGCGATACACTAATGATACTCGGCTCCAGCTCTGCTGCGAGCATGATACGAGTGTCCGTGCTCTGTGCTCCAATCCTCTCTCATGAGAGTATCACAGCACAGAAGCGAAGGAGACGGAGAAAGTAATTTCTCCGTCTCCTACTTGGCCTGACTTGGTGTATATCGGACTGCACTGGGATGACATCCGAGTCCAGTGTGAAGTTTCACTAAGACCCTTTGCTAATCCTTTGCATCTAATTTGGTTGTGCCTTTTTTTGCTTTCTGCTTTGTTGCTAAGGTTCAGAGTACTCCCTGCTGGGGGTAGCGCTGGGCCCCGCTCATATGTTACAGCTTGTGGCAGATTGTTCAGTCCCCTGGTGTGTTGTTTGAATTAGAGGCCTACCTAACTACCTACCTTCACCTGTCTGAGTTTTCTATCGGCTTACAGCACCCAGGTGTGTCACAATGGAACATTGAAACACGTGTCACAATGGGCATCCCAGACTGTCTTCCAGCAGTGTGGCAGCAGCCAGCTTCATTCTGTTGTGGGAGCCTCAGCAGACAGATAGGGATGGGGGTATGCACACTTGTTGGTTTCAAAACCCAGCATCAGGAGAGATAAGGTTTCCAAAAACAGACTGAATTGAATTGAAACCAAAGCAAGTTGTCTTTTCAAAGCAATATTTGAATGCTTTTTGCAACTTTGGTTGCTCTGCATTCATTTTTTCTTTGGTATGTACAGGTGAGATAAGGTGCTGTGTACTCCCAGACGGCTCTTCCCCCTTCAAGTTTTGGGTCTCTAAGCTGGATACATGGCCAGAGCTTAGCCAGTATGCATTGGAGGTGCTGGCTTGCCCTGCTGCCAGTTTATTATCGAAACACGTCTTTAGTGCCGCAGGTGGTGTACTAACAGACCGTCGCACGCGACTATCCTCCGATAACGTTGACCGGCTTACTTTTCTGAAAATGAGCAAGGCCTGGATCTCGCCAGAATTTGCCAGTCCTGTTCCAGAATAAATAATTGGTTGGCAACAGTATCCAGGTCTCCTGTTGTGTTCATGTTTCTACCACCTGAACTGTAATCCCTGGGCTTCAACACAGCCAGTTGTTGCTAAGAAGTGCCGTCTGCACAGAGAAAAACACTAGCTCCTGTGTTAGTGGGGTTCAGTAACGCCAGCTGCTCCCCTGCTGTGTGGACGGCAATATCTCCTGCTGACTCCTCATGCAAACTAGATCATATTTTCTACTTGCACCAAGTAGGTCTCAGCCTGCGCCATGATTGATCCTGGGCTCCAACATTGCCAGTTGTTGCTCAAGAGTGCCGTGTGCACAGAGAAAAACACTAGCTCCTGTGCTTGTGGGGTCCAGTAACGCCAGCTGCTCCCCTGCTGTGTGGACGGCAAAGTCTCCTGCTCCCTCCAAAATTACACTACATCAGCTTTTCAACTTGCTCCATGTAGGCCTCAGCATACACCATGATTCACACTGGGCTTCAACACAGCCAGTTGTTGCTCAGAAGTACCATCTACACAGAGAAAAACACATGCTCCAGTGTTAGTCGGGTGCAGTAATGCCAGCTGCTCCCCTGCTGTGTGTACGGCAATGTCTACTGCTGCCTCTACATTCAGGTTACAACTAATTTTTAACCATGCTCCAATTAGGCCTCTGGCTCCAGTGTCTCTAGTATTTACCCTGGCCTTCAACACCACCAGTTGCTGCTCAAAAGTGCAGTTTGCACAATGAACACTTGTTCGTGTGTTACTGGTGTTCTGTAACGTCAGTTGATCCCCTGATGTGTGTCCGGCAATGTCTTCTGCTCTGTCCACATTCCCACTACTAGTTGATTGTGCAGACTGCACTTTTGAGCAGCAACTGGCGGTGTTGGACACCAGGGTAAATACTAGAGACACTGAAGCCAGAGGCCTAATTGGAGCACGGTTAAAATCAGTAGTAGTCTACAACCGATATTAAACTTGATGAAATTAGGCCTCAGCCTACACCCTGATTGACCCTGGGCTCCAACATCGCCAGTTGCTGCTCACAAGTGTCTTTGGCATGGGTACCTCTCCTGCCCATCCTGGTTCCAGCACGCCTGCTGTTTCCAGGTAGTGTCAACGTCACTTTGCCAACAAAACGTTTTCCTGTCGTGTTGCGGCCGGGTTAGCCGAGTCTATGGTGCCTGCAGTTTAGGTCCTTCCTATGTGGGCTGCGGGTTCTGGTAATAAAGGCTGGTTCCGTAGTGCCAATAGGACAAGCACCCCTGTAAGGACTGTGGGTTTCGGTAGCTGCGGCCGGCTCGCGACCTTGCAACTTTGTTTTTCATGGGTACCTTCTGCTACCCATCTGGGTTCCAGCACAGTCAGCTGGTTCCAGGCAGAGCCTTCTCGGTATCCAAGTTCCAGCAATAGCAATTTCTGCTGTTACTTGTTAGTGCTTTCTAGCACAGGTACCTCCTGCTTAGTGACCGGGTTCCAGCACCGTCAGCTGGTCCTCGGTAGTGCCATTGGCTCTTGTTCCTTCTGCTGCCCTTCCGGGTTCCAGCAGCGTTAGCTGGTTCCAGGCAGAGCCTTTGGCCTAGGTGCCTCCTTCTCGGTATCCGAGTTCCAGCAATGTTTTCTGGTACTTGGTAGTGCTTTCTAGCACAGGTACGTCCTGTTTAGTAACCGGGTTCAAGCACCGTCAGTTGGTCCTCAGTACTGCCATTAGCTCTTGTTCCTTCTGCTGCCCTTCTGGGTTCCAGCACCATCAGCTGGTTCTCGCTAGTTCCATTTGCTCTTGCAGCTTCTGCTGCCCTTCCAGGTACCAGCACCGTCAGTTGGTTCCAGGCAGAGCCTTTGGCCTAGGTGCTTCCTTCTCGCTATCCGAGTTCCAGCAATGTCTGCTGGTCCTTGGTAGTGCTTTCTAGCACAGGTACCTCCTGCTTAGTAGCCGGCTTCCAGCACCGTCAGCTAGTCCTCGGTAGTGCCATTGGCTCTTGTTCCTTCTGCTGCCCTTCCGGGTTCCAGCACCGTCAGCTGGTTCTCGCTAGTACCATTTGCTCTTGCAGCTTCTGCTGCCCTTCCGGGTTCCAGCACTGTCAGCTGGTACCAGGCAGTGCCTTTGGCCTAGGTGCCTCCTTCTTGGTAGCCGAGTTCCAGCAACGTCTGCTGGTCCTTGGTAGTGCTTTCTAGCACAGGTACCTCCTGCTTAGTAACCGGATTCCAGCATGGTCAGCTGGTCCTCGGTAGTGCCATTGGCTCTTGTTCCTTCTGCTGCCCTTCCGGGTTCCAGCACCATCAGCTGGTCCTCGCTAGTTCCATTGGCTCTTGCAGCTTTGGCTACCCATCCGGATTCCAGCACCGTCAGCTGGTTCTCGACAGTTCCTCAGCCGCCTTGTACCTTCTGCTACATTTCCAAGTTCAAGCTTTTGGAAATGTTTTTTGTTTATTATCACTCTGGATCTCCCTGAAGACGACGACCCGGAAGACTACCCCGAAAACCAAAATGATGACCCTGAAGAAGATGACCAAGAGGACAAAGAACATGAAGACAACCACCAAGATACAGAACAACAAGAGACAGAAGACCAAGAAGCAGAAGACCAAGAAGCAGAAGACCAAGAAGCAGAAGAACATTGAGCATAAGACTAAAAATCAGAGCAAAAGATATCTAAATTATAAGCAGAAGATGACTAAGCAGTGTATGCACAAGGAAAGACTAGAAGCAACGGGATGAAACTGAATGGGAGGAGACACAGATTAGATATTAGAAAAAACTTTTTGACAGAGTGATCAATGAGTGGAACAAGCTGCCACGAGATGTGGTGAGTTCTCCTTCAATCGAAGTCTTCAATCAGAGGCTGGACAGACATCTGACTGGGATGATTTAGCAAATCCTGCTTTGAGCAGGGGGTTGGACCAGATGGCCCAGGAGGTCCCTTCCAACTCTACGATTCTATGATTCTAGGAGTCCGTTCCTCCTCGTGGTGCCCCTGGAAAATGCCTGCTACTGCAGGCCAAACTGAGCGCGGACAAAGCCTGTTGTAAATCTTTTGTGACAGGCAGAACGGAATGTGTAATCTTCAAACTTTTATACATAGCAACTACAGGAATGAATCACAAATAAGAATATGATGAAGAAGAAGAAGAATAGGAAGAAGATGAAGTAGAATAAGAAGAAGAATAATAGTTGAATAAGAAGAATATGAAGAATGTAAAAAAAAGAATAATAGGAAGACGGTGAAGAAGATGATGAATGAGGTGAAGAAGAAGTTGATTAAAAAGATGGTCCTGCTGCTGAGGATGATGAAGGAGAAAGTGTGGGTGAAGTAAAAAAGAAGGTGAAGAGCATGGAAGTAGTGAAACATACATATCTGACAAAATATAGAAAAGGTTAACATAGTCAATATCTTTGTAACTCCGAACGTCTTTAAAAAAACAAATTAATTCCTGTTATTCCATTTGATTGGGATAAACCTCTATGCCTTTAATGTCTCGTCCAACTTCCCCCAATACATTCTACAAGAATTAACCTACAAGAAAAGAAAGGGTTTTTTTTAATTCCGATATTTCTGTCCCATTGACTTGAATGTGGCTTCCGGTATCGGAATCGGCGATACCCGATACTTTTGTGGTATCGGTCCGATCTAATCCGATCCGATATTTCACGATATCTGATTGTATCGCTCCACACTATTGACCAGCGATTTCTCATTTTTGCAACACCATTTTATTTTTACGGACCACACCACATTTGAAGTCACTTTGAGGGGTCTATATGATAGAAAATACCGAAAAGTGACACCATTCTAAAAACTGCACCCCTCAAGGTGCTCAAAACCACATTCAAGAAGTTTATTAACCCTTCAGGTGCTTCACAGGAATTTTTTGAATGTTTAAAAATAAAAAATGAACATTTAACTTTTTTTCACAAAAAAATTATTTCATGTTCAAATTTTTTATTTTACCAAGGGTATCGGGAGAAATTGGACTGGAAATGTTATTGTGCAATTTGTCCTGAGTACGCCGATACCTGAATTGTTGGAAGGAACCACTGTTTGGGCGCATGGCAGAGCTCGGAAGGGAAGGAGCGCCGTTTGACTTTTTCACTGCAAAATTGGCTGGAATTCAGATTGGATGCCATGCCACGTTTGTAGAGCCCCTGATGTGCCTAAACAGTGGAAACCCCCCACAAGTGACCCCATTTTGGAAACTAGACCCCCCAAGGAACTTATCTAGATGTGTGGTGAGCACTTTGAACCCTCAAGGGCTTCACAGAAGTTTATAACGTACAGCCGTACAATTAAAAAAGTCATTTTTTCCACAAAAATGATCTTTTCTCCCCCAATTTTTATTTTCCCAAGAGCAACAGGACCCCAAAGGTTATTGTGCAATTTGTCCTGAGTATGCTGATACCCAATATATGGGGGTAAACCACTATTTGGGCACATGGCAGAGCTCGGAAGGGAAGCAGCGCCATTTAATTTTTTTGGCTAGAATTGAGATCGAACGCCATGTCGCGTTTGGAAAGCCCCTGATGTGCCAAAACAGTGGAAACCCCCCAATTCTAACTCCAACCCTAACCCTAACCCCAGCCCTAATGGGAAAATGGAAATAAATAAAAAACATTTTATTTTATTATTTTACCCTAACTAAGGGGGTGATAAAGGGGGGTTTGATTTACTATAGATGGCGGGTTTTTATTTTTGGCAGCTGTCATATGCTAAAAGACGCCTTTTATTGTAAAAATAGTTTATGCATCATCACATTTTGAGAGCTATAATTTTTCCTTATTTTGACCCACCAAGTCATGTGAGGCCTTAATTTTTGCAGGACAAGTTGGCGTTTTTATTGGTACCATTTTCGGGCACGTGACATTTAATCGCTTTTTATTCCGATTTTTGGGACGCAGAACGAACAAAAACTAGCGATTCATGAATATCTTTTGGTGGGGTGCGTTAACACCGTTCCGCGTGTGGTTCAATTGATAAGGCAGTTTTATTCTCCGGGTCAGTACGGTTACAGCGATACCTCATTTATGTCATTTTTCTTATGTTTTGGCGGTTTTATGCAATGAAAACAATTTTATATAAAAAATAATTATTTTTGCATCGTTTTATTCTGCGAGCTATAACTTTATTTTTTCGCTGATGATGCTGTGTGGCGGCTCGTTTTTTGTGGGACAAGATGACATTTTCAGTGGTACCATGGATACTCATATGCATCTTTTTGATCGCGCGTTATTGCACTTTATTGTAAGGCAGTATGATAAATCATTATTTTTTGCCTCATTTTCTATTTGTTTTTTAAAGAGTTCGCTAAAGGGGTTAACTAATGGAACAGTTTTATAGGGTGGGTCATTACGGACGCAGCAATACCAAATATGTGTACTTTTATTGTTT
Organism: Dendrobates tinctorius; assembly: GCF_039654945.1. Taxonomy (NCBI): domain Eukaryota; kingdom Metazoa; phylum Chordata; class Amphibia; order Anura; family Dendrobatidae; genus Dendrobates; species Dendrobates tinctorius. The sequence continues at coordinate 8,233,186 of NW_027361736.1, read as the reverse complement.
TTTTGTCTTTTTATTTTGAAAAAATGAATTTATTAGGGAATATTTTTTTTTTTTTTTAAATTATTTTTACACTTTTTTTTTACTTTATTATAATGTCCCATGGGGGACATCACTGTCCTGTGACAGATCGCTTATCTGTCACATCACGGATCAGCGATCTGTCACAGGCACTGCTGCTGCACGTGTCACAATGGGCGGCCCACACTGTCTTCCAACTGTGCGACAATAGCCAGCTACAGTCTGCTGAGGGAGCCTCAGCAGACAGGTAGAGAGGGGGGTATGCACGCTTGTTGGTTACAATACCCAGCATCAGGAGAGATAAGGTTTCCAAAAACAGACTGAATCGAATTGAAACCAATATCTGGTCTTAAACTCTGGAATAAGAGGCGTCTGGTAAGCAGCGGATACTGAAGGTAATAACCTTGTTTTCAGTTGAGGAACACTGGATTTCAAAATTGGGACTGACAAAGGTCCTGGTAAAATGATCTGTATGTCCATAAATTTTGCGGCGGTTTTAAAAGCGCGATTTTGCCGTGAGAACGCGAAAAATAAGCATCCTATGCATTCCTTTGGGATTCTGCAATGCTGTGCTAATGCTGCAGTTTTTTCCGCAGCGGAATTGCTTCACGGTAAAAAACGCAGCATGCTCATTAATTTAGCAGAATTGTGGCGATCCCGCACCCATAGGAATGCATTGTTCTGCTTACTTTCCGCATGTGGCTGTGCGAAAAGTAAGCAGAACATTTGCGGATGGTACCCATGATCCGGAGGAAGGGAGACTTTCCTCGGGGCTGTGGGTACCATATCCCTGTAAAAAATATTGTAATTCTTACCTTCCGACGTCCCGCGCAGCCTTCCCGCCTCTCTCCACGCTCCCGGTCCCAGTAATCCTATGCGAGAATGACCGCGATGACGTCGCGATGTCGCGGGAGCACGACGTCTCGTGTTCATTCATGTTGTCGTCGTGGGAGCGCAAAGTCTCGCGGTCATTCGCGCAAAGGATTACTGGGACCAGGAGCGTGGAGAGAGGCGGGAAGGCTGCGCGGGACACCGGAAGGTAAGAATAACAATATTTTTTTAATTATTTTTTACATTCTATCTTTTACTACTGATGCTGCATAGGCAGCCTCAATAGTAAAAAGTTGGTCACACTCAATGAATGTTTGACGAGTGTGACCAACCTGTCAATCAGTTCTCCAAGCGATGCTACAGATCGCTTGGAAAACGCCAGCATTCTGCAAGCTAATTACGCTTGCAAAATGCTAGTTTTTCCGTGGGAATTTAAATGCGATTCTCCCGCGGAATGGAATCCGGAATTCTCACGGTAATTTCCGCAAGAGATCCGCTACGTGTGCACATAGCCTAAAAGTTAAGTTTTATGATATCTCTTGCTACAGAGTTATTGATCCTGGGCAATTGGTCCAAAGTGTCTATGGGAAAAATGTACACAGAAAACTTAGCATATCTGCAAGAAAAAGTGACAGGTTGTGAATTTGAAGCACACACTCCCGGTCAGTTTACACTGCATAAAAAAAGCCCAGCGGGTAGGAGGTTTTTATAAATCCCATCCACATTGCTGATCTGTAAGAAGCTGCATTTTTGATGGAACAAAAATATGTAGTGTCAAAAACGCACCATAATCTCATTGTGGACACAGAGCCTAAGGCTGGAGTGGAGTCACATCGGATGCGATATACTAATGATACTCGGCTCCAGCTGTGCTGCAAGCGTGATCTGAGTGTCCGTGCTCTGTGCTCCAATCCTCTCTCATGAGAGAATCACAGCACAGAAGCGAAGGAGACGGAGAAAGTAATTTCTCCATCTCCTCCATGGCCTGACTTTGTGTATATCGGACTGCACTGGGATGACATCCGAGTGCAGTGTAAAGTTTCACTAAGACCCATAGGCTTATATGGGTTCGAGTGAGCCGAGTCTCGCTGCCAATCACAGCATGCTGCCATTGTTCTCTCATGACGATTTGACATGAGAAAATAATTACTGATCTCCTCTGCCCCATAGAATAACACTGGGCCGAGTGCTATCCGATAAAACATCACATGGCACTACCCCCCACGTTGTTTGTTTTAAAAATAACAACTTGTGCTTTATTCACACTGTGCAGATGCAGCGTCTACAGTTCTGTTGTCTCGTCAGTAGTGCTGCAGCCAATCAGGAGCTCAGCAGCTCATTCTCTGGAGCGCTATTGACGTGACCGTCAGAGATGCAAATAATGATAGACGCCGGGCGCAGCAGCAGTGTGAATTATTTTACAATAAACTGCTGAAGAGGAACAAGTGTAAGTCTTCAAGCTGACTGTGAAATATAAATGACCTCCGGCCACTTCCTCCACCAATCAGCATGTGAAACAGCTGACATGATGACATCATGTCATCGTGTCAGTTGTGTACCGCCGGAGAGTAAGTGCTTTGGCGTTGGCTTCCTCGGGGGAAACGCGCATTGGGGCTGTGTGCTCCAGGAACTCTTAGCGCAGAATTATGGGTAAGAGTGACATTTGCTACAATATGCATTTTTGATATATGAGAAACTGCTAGGGATCTCACAGGAGACCCGGCACGTCTATTGAATCTACTCTTTTTTTATGGTTTACATTCTGGCACATGCACTTTAAAGCCGTGCATTATGGTACACATATATAACCTATATGACTTTAAACCTTCTTCCCACCTCTTGATGTTTATCTAAGGCCCGGTTTCTATATACTTTCTTGTCTGCTCATTCCCCGTATGTGAACCCTTTTATGCTTTTATGTACATCTATATGAACTTTTGTATATTGAATACTTAATAAAATTTGTATTTTATTGGATTTACACTCAGTTGTTTTTGTTTATCAAAGTTATAGATATAGGTCATCAATAATAGTTCAGTGGGTATCTGACTCCCTGCCCATCAGCTATATGAAGAGGCCGTAGCACTATGGAGAGCACAGCATCATCTTCATTATCTACGAGACCCCGCTCTGTGTAAAGTAGCAACTTTTATTGGTACTGCAACTAAGGCTGTAATCACAAGAGTGCATAAAATCTGATGCGAGAGCATCGGATGCGATATGCCAATAACCCTGTGCTCCATCTTTGCTGCAAGCGGGAACCTAGTATCAGTGTTGTCTGCTCCCATCCTCTCGCATGACAGAATCGCAGCTCAGGTGCAGAGTGGATGGAAAAAGTAATTTCTCCATCTCCTCTATTACCTGTCTCGGCGTATATCGGACTGCACTGGGATGACATCACAATGCAGTCCAATGTTTCACATGCATCCATAGACTCGCTGCCTGTCGCAGCATGCAGCTATTGTTCTCATGTCCAATCGACATGAGAAAATAATCACAGATCTGAGCTGCACCATAGTGTAACACTGGGCCGAGTGCTATGGGATGTTTTATCACATAGCACTCAGCCATGTTATATGCTTGTATGACCTCGGCCTTAGAGCAATAAATAGGACTGAACTGTTATACTTGGCCTTCTGAGACTGTATGTTATATAGTCGTGTTACGCTCGCCTCACGTCTTGTAATCTACAGGTTCACACAGATTGCATTTTCACGATGCAACAAGTGGGCCTGTGCTCCTTCAAATGCCAGGGCTGAATTTTAGTCCCAGTCAGGCCCAGATCACACCTGTACCTACCAAGCAGCAAAAGCCAAGATAGATGATTTCAATTGCAGACTGAATACAATACAATGCCTTCCATATATAGGTGGAGATGATGTAGCAGAGTTGGTCAAGTTAAATCAAGCCATATGTATTTGGCATTTGAAATGTGCAACTTGGACCAAGAAAAAGCTAATGCAGAGCAACCAAAGTTGAAAAAAGCATTCAAATATGGCTTTGATTTCAATTCAATTCTGTCTTTTTTTTGGAAACCTTATCTCTCCAGATGCTGGGTGTTGTAACCAACGAGCGTGCATACCCCCCTCTCTACCTGTCTGCTGAGGTTACCTCAGCAGACTGAAGCTGGCTGCTGCCGCACAGCTGGAAGACAGTCTGGGCCGCCTATTGTGACACGTGTTCCAATTGTTCCATTGTGACACACCTGGCTGCTGTAAGCCAATAGGATACTCAAACAGGTGAAGGTAGTTAGGTAATTAGGTAGGCCACTAATTCAATCAACACACCAGACCAATTCCTTCTTTGTCATTGAATACATATACACAAAATTTAGAAGTTGGAGGGCCACAAGAGGGAGACAATGTTTCACAAAAGAAATCATAAACGTCCAGAATGTGGTAGAAATTGAATAACTTAAATACACATGGGATACTTGAATTAAGGTGGGAAGTACTGAGGGTAAGGGGCTGAAGGCCTTGTAGCAGGTGGGTAGGTAGAAATGTATGCATCCAAAGCTAAACACATTACAGCAGCTTATTACACCTTTACCTACCAAGCAGGAAAAGCCAAGTTAGATGATTAAAATTGCAGACTGAATGCAAAACAATGCCTTCCATATATAGGTGAATACCTGATGTAGCAGAGTTGGTCAATTCAAAATAAAGCCAAATTCATTTGGTATTTGAAATGTGCAACTTGGACCAAGAAAAAACTAATGCAGAGTAACCAAAGTTGAAAAAAGCATTCAAATATTGCTTTAAAAAGACAACTTGCTTTGGTTTCAATTCAGTCTGTTTTTTGAAACCTTATCTCTCCTGACGTTGGGTATTGTAATGAACGAGCATGCATACCCCCCTCCCTACCTGTCTGCTGAGGCTATAATAACATGCAGAAATAGTAGGTATGTCACCATGGAACAGACGGACCAACAGTTATAGGGAAGTTTATTTACAGGGAATGACACTGGTGAAATTAACAGTGTGGAAATGAATATAATGTGAATGGGTTTAGCAAACGGTCAAAAAGCATAAACAGTATTTAACAGTAATAAGTTTTACCTTAAGAAAATAACTTATCAGTCTGCTGGGGTCTTGTTTGAAGGTGTCACTCTTCTCCAATGTTGGCGCCGAGTCACCAGCAGCGCTTGTAGTCCGTAGTACTCTGGATCCTGAGACTTTAACGATGTCTAGTTGGGGTACGAGGGGTTACTGCGGGAGCCAGGGGGGTATGAGACTGATGATATCCTTTTTGCTCCAAGTATAGAATCATAGAATCGTAGAGTTGGAAGGGACCTCCTGGGCCATCTGGTCCAACCCCCTGCTCAAAGCAGGATTCGCTAAATCATCCCAGTCAGATGTCTGTCCAGCCTCTGTTTGAAGACTTCCATTGAAGGAGAACTCACCACTTCTTGTGGCAGCCTATTCCACTCATTGATCACTCTAACTGTCAAAAAGTTTTTTCTAATATCTAATCTGTGTCTCCTCCCATTCAGTTTCATCCCATTGCTTCTAGTCTTTCCTTGTGCAAATGAGAATAAAGTTGATCCTTCTACAATGTGACAGCCCTTTAGATATTTGTAGACAGCTATTAAGTCTCCTCTCAGTCTTCTCTTTTGCAAACTAAACATTCCCAAATCCTGCAACCTTTCCGCATAAAGGGTTTGCAGACCGGTCACCATTCTGGTCGCTCTTTTTTGAACTTGCTCCAGTTTGTTGATGTCTTTTTTAAAATGTGGTGCCCAAAACTGGACACAATATTCCAGATGAGGTCTGACCAAAGAGGAGTAGCGGGAAATAATGACCTCACGTGATCTAGACTGTATGCTTCTGTTAATACATCCTAGAATTGCATTTGCCTTTTTTGCAGCTGCATCACACTGTTGACTCATATTCAGTCTGTGATCTATTAATATACCCAAGTCTTTTTCACATGTGCTGTCACTTAGCCCTATTCCTCCCATTCTGTATATGCTTTTTTCATTTTTATTGCCCAGATGTAGTACTTTGCATTTCTCCCTGTTAAAAACCATTCTGTTAGTTGCTGCCCACTTCTCCAGTTTATTTAAATCTTTTTGAATCCTCTCTCTCTTCTCTAGTATTAGCTATCCCTCCTAGCTTTGTGTCATCAGCAAATTTAATCAGTTTACCCTCAATTCCTTCATCTAAATCGCTCTCAGCTGTCCTACCTTCCTGTTTCTGGGTGCTAGAGTGTCCCCCGGGGAACCTGCTGCCCTTGTCAATGGTTCAGGGCACGAAGGAGAGGAGGGAACTCTCCCTCGGCTCTTCCTGTACTTCACTGTTATGAATGAGTGACCGTAGGAGGCAGACACAAAAATAGAAGCTACGTCCAGAAAACCAGAGAAGTTGGCAACTATCAGGTTGCAGACCCCTGAACCTATCAACACAACTAGCAGTAGCCGTGGGGGGTTCCTACGGTGCCCTAGACCCCTCGATCACAGCCAGAGAGCTAAATAGCCTAAAGACAGAAAAGGAAATCTAAACTGCCCCAGAGCAGACCCCAAAGCAAAAGGCAGCCCCCAACATATAATGACGGTGAAGCAAGATGAAAAAACACTCACACAGACAGAAAGATAGGCTGAGCAAGCGATGGGGCCCAAAACTAACTAAACAGGACAGGAAAGGAAGGTTGCTGTCTGCAATCTGCAAAAACCCTATCAAAGACATTAGCCAGCAAGCTGATATGGAAAAAGACCCTGAAGCAGCTAGGCTTCAAAACTAAATCAGCACTCAGGTATTTTCAGAAGACAGAGCTAAAGGAATTCAGCTCACCCCAGCAGGGAATGGCAGAAATCCAGAAAAACAAAGCAAAACAAGGCAAAGCAAAAATGCAAAAGGCAGAGCAGAAAACTTAGCTTTAGATGAGCAGGAATTCAGACTGGTCTCCAAGGATCCCACAGAGAAATCACCCGCAGGGCAGAAGGGTGTCGGCGGCCTTATATCCAGTCAGTAACTCCACTCAGCCAGTCATCATCATTAGGCTCAGATTTTTGATAATCAGGCTCACTACCTTTCTTTACCAGAAGAGGGAGTTCATCGGGCCTCAGTAGTGAAGGGGAAAATGAACTCACAACACTTCACTCCCTTACATTCTCCCTCCCTGTGAGCTCGCCATTCCATAGGAGAGAGTTTCTGGAGCTCCTGCTAGCAATCTTCCAGACCTTGTACAATTTGCCAGATGAATTTGTCCTGATTGTAGCGTATGGGGGGTACACCTGCCATTGAACGTTCAGAGCGTCTTAGATCAGTAGAGGTTGAAGAATCAGCCACTAGGAAAGTGGAAGTCGAAGTTTCCTCGGTTATTTCTGTAGTCTCAGGCATCACTGGTTCAGCTGCCGTGGGCATCGGGGCAGCTGGTACCACTCGAGGGTCCCGAGACAAGCAGGGTTGCAGCTTATTCCGATGTAGTGTACGGGTGGGAAGCTCTTCACCTGTTTCAGGTTGAATCTCATAGACGGGTCCCCGTCTGCTGAGTAGTCGCTTCACCCTGTACGGGCTCTTTTCTCACCGAAACTCCAACTTGTTGTGGGGGCGCTTTTCCCTTACTAAGACGGTGGGTGTGCAGAAATGTATCACACATTGCAGCAGCTTCACACCTGTACCTACCAAGCAGCAAAAGCCAAGATAGATGATTTAAACTGCAGACTGAATACAATACAATGCCTTCCATATATAGGTGAGTAATTGATGTAGCAGAGTTGGTCAAGTTAAATCAAGCCAAATGCATTTGGCATTTGAAATGTGCAACTTGGACCAAGAAAAAACTAATGCAGAGGAACCAAAGTTGAAAAAAGCATTCAAATATTGCTTTGAATAGGCAACTTTCTGTGGTTTCAATTCAAATCAGTCTGTTTTTGGAAACCTTATCTCTCCTGATGCTGGGTATCGTAACCAATGAGTGTGCATACCCACCTCCCTACCTGTCTACTGAGGCTCTCTCAGCAGACTGAAGCTGGCTGCTTCCGCACAGCTGGAAGACAGTCTGTACCGCCCATTGTGACACGTGTTCCATTGTCTCCCTCTTGTGGCCTACCTAAATACCTACCTTCACCTGAGTGTCCTATTGACTTACAACAGCCAGGTGTGTCACAATGGAACAATTGGAACACGTGTCACAATGGGTGGCCCAGACTGTCTACCAGCTGTGCTACCAAAGTTGAGAAGTGGGAGATGAATTGGCGGTATTAGTTGATAAATAGAAAAAAATGATGCACCGTCTTAAGGGAATGAGGCTCCTGCCAATCCATGACCGCCTGTAGCTTGGCAGGATCCATGGCCAATCCTTGGGGGTTGATGATATAGCCCAGGAAAGGACTCCTGCTCAAACACACACTACTTCAACTTAGCGTAGAGGGAGTTTGCCCGTAGGAGGTCGAAGACTTTGCAAACATCTCTCCGGTGGGAGTCAATATCTGGAGAGTAGACGAAAATATTATCCAGATAGACTACAACTGAGGTGGTGAGCATATCCCGGAAGATGTCGTTCACAAAGTATTGGAAGACAGCCAGAGCATTACAAAGCCCGAATAGCATCACCAGGTATTCATAGTGCCCATCCCTGATGTTAAATGCGGTCTTCCATTCATCCCCCTCACGGATGCGTATCAGGTTGTAGGCACCCTGCAGATCAAGCTTAGTAAAAACCCTCGCTCCCCGCAACCTATCTAAAAGCTCCAATATCAGGGGCAGAGGGTACTTGTTCTTAATGGTAATGGCGTTAAGACCCCTGTAGTCTATGCACAGATGTAGCACCCCGTTCTTCTTTTGTTCAAAGAAGAACCCCGCCCCTGCAGGTGACACTGACTTTCTAATGAATCCTCTTGCCAGATTCTCCTGGATGTACTGAGACATTGACTGTCAACGGGAGAGAGAGGATAAACCTGACCGCGGGGAGGCTCAGCACCAGGCAAGAGGTCAATAGAACTGTTGTAGGGATGGTGAGGCGGAAGAAACTCCGCTGCCTTCTTGGTGAACATGTCCGCATTGGACCAAAAGTGGTTGGGGAGAGAGGAAAGATCTGCGGTTACCTCTGTAGAAGCAACTTGAAGGCACTCCTGACATCTACCCTCACAGGATTTACTCCATCCCAGAATTCTCCCAGAAGAACACTTTATATGAGGGGTGTGATAGCTTTGCCATGGCATCCCTAAGAGAACCTCATCAATGCCCTCAGACATGACTAGCAGATGATCTCCAGATGGCATGGAGACATGGATAGAGTAAATAGGATGGTCTGATGTGTTATCTGTGAGGGTAATGTCGACCCATTTATCACCCGTATGGTCACTGGCTTGGCGAGCATCACCAGTGGAATTGCGTGCCATCGGGAGAAGGCAGAAGACATAAATTTGCCCTCCATCCCGGAATTCACGCAAAGCTCTACCACCTGGGTGGATGGGCCAATACCGATAGTCCCCCTAAAGTTGAGCTTAGAGGATGGCATTGCTGCGTCTAGTGAACCAGCTCCTAATGACACTAAGCGTGGACGTTCCATCGCTCGCTGAGGACACCTAGAGGCGATATTTCCTCACTGCTGGCATATCCGACAGACCATGCATGTACGAGCGGTCTGGGACTTAGATCCCGCCCGCGTCACCTCCATGGCCTCAAGTGGCTCGGATGTCTGGGCCGGGTATTCCAGGGGTTTGGCGAAGCTGGGAGCCATCTGAAACCTCTGCCTGCACTGGGCTCATTCCAACCTTCGCTCATTAAAATGAAGGTCGATTCGAGTAGAGACCGCTATTAGCTCCTCCAGTGTGGCAGGAATCTCCCTAGTGGCCAGAGCATTCTTACATGGTCAGCCAGCCCCCTCCAAAACACGGGAATGAGGACTTTATCCGGCCACTCCAGCTTGGAAGCCTGGGTCCGGAAATGGGTAGCAAATTGGCTGACCGTGGACGAACCCTGTGTAGATGCCAATTGGAGCGCTGTTTCGTGGGTGACTCGAGGTCCCAAAAAGACCTGTTTCAGAGTGTTCAGAAACTGTGAAGCACTCTGCACTGCATGATCGTCACACTCCCACAATGTCGTGGCCCACTCCAACGCCCTGTCCAATGAGAGAGGTATTATGAATCCCACCTTGGCCCACTCTGAGGGGAAACGTGCAGCCAGAAGCACAAGGTGTATAGTACACTGGCTCACGAATCCCCTACATTACTGGCTATCACCAGAAAACTTATCTGGCAACGGGAGACAGGATAATGTCGGAACAGGTGGGGCATTGGACAAAGTGGCTACAGCGATGCTAGCAGCCTGAGCAGCTACTGTGGTAACATCCACGGCTGTGGTTGTGCACTCAAAAGCCGCCAACCTACCCTCCAGCTGCTGAATGTACCGCTGTAGTTGCTGTTCATCCGCCATTACGAGCCAAACCCTGGCGCTAGCATAATGTTAGGGCTGGCAGAACGCACCAAGTAATAAAGATGATGGTAAGGTGCGTTCGTAGCCCGGGGTCCATTGTGCAGAGGTGGTAAGCTGCTGCTTGGTAATGGTGGAGGGACTAGTAGTGGGAATGTGGACAGAGCAGAAGACATTGCCGGACACACATCAGGGGATCAACTGACATTACAGAACACCAGTAACACAGGTTGATTGTGCAGACCGCACTTTTGAGCAGCAACTGGCTGTGTTGGAGGCCAAGGTAAATACTAGAGACACTGAAGCCAGAGGATTGAAATTTTTGATGTTTTTCTACTCCTCTCAACAGCCCAAACAAGACTATAAAAGGATGAGCTTGCAACTACTTTACTTTTGGAGAAAATTCAAAACATTCATTATTCAATAGGGTCTAATAGCAAAAAGAAGCGTTTTGAGTGAACAATCACAGTTCTTGGTAGAATCATGCAGGATTTAAATTTTTGATGCTTTTCTACTACTCTCAACAGCCCAAACAAGTTTCTAAAAGGATGAGTTTGCAACTACTTTACTTTTGGAGAAAATTCTTTATTATTCAATAGGGCCCAATAGCAAAAACCAGCGGTTTGAATGAATTCACATTTCTTAATAGAATCATGCAGGATTGAAATTTTTGATGTTTTTCTACTCCTCACAACAGCCCAAACAAGTTTCTAAAAGGATGAGTTTGCAACTACTTTACTTTTGGAGAAAATTCAAAACATTCATTATTCAATAGGTACCAATAGCAAAAAGCAGTGGTTTGAATGAACACTCACATTTCTTGGTAGAATCGTGCATGTTTAAAATTTTTGATGCTTTTCTACTCCTCTCATGAGCCTAAACAAGACTGTAGAAGAATGAGTTTGCAACTACTTTACTTTTGGAGAAAATTCAAAACATTCAAAACATTCCTTATTCAACAGGGTCTAATAGCAAAAAGCAGCGTTTTGAATGAACAATCACAGTTCTTGGTAGAATCGTGCAGGATTGAAATTTTTGATGTTTTTCAACTCCTCTCAACAGCCCAAACAAGTTTCTAAAAGGATGAGTTTGCAACTACTTTACTTTTGGAGAAAATTCAAAACATTCATTATTCAATAGGGCCCAAAATAGCAAAAACCAGCGGTTTGAATGAACACTCACATTTCTTGGTAGAATCATGCAGGATTGAAATTTTTGATGTTTGTTTATTCCTCTCAACAGCCCAAACAAGTTTCTAAAAGGATGAGTTTGCAACTACTTTACTTTTGGAGAAAATTCAAAACATTCATTATTCATTAGAGCTCAATAGCAAAAAGCAGCTTTTTGAATGAACAATCACATTTCTTGGTAGAATCATGCAGGATTGAAATGTTTGATGTTTTTCTACTCCTCTCATGAGCCCAAACAAGACTCTAAAAGGATGAGCTTGCAACTACTTTACTTTTGGAGAAAATTCAAAACATTCATTATTCAATTGAGCTCAATAGCAAAAAGCAGCGTTTTGAATGAACAATCACATTTCTTGGTAGAATCATGCAGGATTGAAATTTTTGATGTTTTTTTACTCCTCTCAACAGCCCAAACAAGTTTCTAAAAGGATGAGTTTGCAACTACTTTACTTTTGGAGAAAATTCAAAACATTCATTATTCAATAGGGCCCAAAATAGCAAAAAGCAGCGGTTTGAATGAACACTCACTGTTATGAAGAATCACCATAGGAGGCAGACACAAAAATAGAAGCTACGTCCAGAGAAGTTGGCAACTATCAGATTGCAGACCCCTGAACCTATCAACACAACTAGTAGTAGCCGTGGGGGGTTCCTACGGTGCCCTAGACCCCTCGATCACAGCCGGAGAGCTAAATAGCCTAAAGACAGAAAAGGAAATCTAAACTGCCCCAGAGCAGACCCCAAAGTAAAAGGCAGCCCCCAACATATAATGACGGTGAAGCAAGATGAAAAAACACTCACACAGATAGAAAGATAGGCTGAGCAAACGATGGGGCCCAAGCTAAACTAAACAGGACAGGAAAGGACGGTTGCTGTCTGCAATCTGCCAAAAACCCTATCAAAGAAATAAGCCAACAGCTGATATGGAAAAAGACCCTGAAGCAGCTAGGCTTCAAAATCTATATCAGCACTCCGGTATTTTCAGAAGACAGAGCTAAAGGAATTCAGCTCACCCCAGCAGGAAATGGCAGAAATCCAGAAAAACAAAGCAAACAAAGTCAAAGCACAAATGCAAAAAGCAGCACAGAAAAACTTAGCTTTAGAAGAGCAGGAATTCAGACTGGTCTCCAAGAATCCCACAGAGAAATCACCCGCAGGGCAGGAGGGCGTCGGCAGCCTTATATCCAGTCCATAACTCCACTCAGCCAGTCATCATCATTAGGCTCAGGTGCCTGATAATCAGGCTCACTACCTTTCCTTACAAGAAGAGGAAGTTCATCGGGCCTCAGTAGTGAAGGGGAAAATGAACTCACAACAGTACCTCCCCCTTGAGGAGGGGTCACCGAACCCTCAACCACGCCACCAGGGTGATCATGGTGAGCCCGATGGAAGGCACGCACCAATCTTTTGGCATGAATATCAGAGGCAGAGACCCAGGAATTATCCTCCTGACCATAACCCTTCCACTTAACCAAATACTGGAGTCTCCGTCTCGCCAGACGAGAATCCAATACTTTTTCTACCTCATATTCCATGTTACCTTCAACCAATACAGGGTCTGGAGGTGCCACCCCCGGAACAAAAGGTTCAACAAACCTCTTCAACAGAGACTTATGAAACACATTATGGATTTTAAATGTGACAGGAAGAGCCAAATGAAAAGAGACCGGATTAATAATCTCCAAAATCTTGTAAGGTCCAATAAATCTAGGCTTAAACTTAGGAGAAGCCACCTTCATAGCAATATTTTTTGATGATAACCACACCATATCACCAACTTTAAACTGAGGACCAATGGTCCTATGTCGGTTGGAAAACCGCTGGGCCTTTTCCTGGGAGAGAGATAACTTATCTACCACTTGGTCCCAGATCCGGTGCATTCTCTGCACCACAGTGTCAACACCTGGACAGGCAGAGGGCTCCACCTGCCCTGAAGAGAATCGAGGATGAAACCCAAAGTTACAAAAAAAAGGTGACATCAAAGTGGCAGAACTAGCTCTATTATTTAAAGCAAATTCGGCCAAGGGCAAAAATGAAACCCAATCATCCTGATCAGCGGAAATAAAGCATCTCAAATATGACTCCAAGGTCTGGTTTGTTCTCTCTGTCTGCCCATTGGTCTGAGGGTGAAAAGCAGAGGAGTAGGACAACTGAATTCCCAGCTTGGAACAGAAAGTTCTCCAAAATCTAGACACAAACTGAACTCCTCTGTCAGATACAATGTTCTCAGGAATCCCGTGCAAGCGAACCACCTGTTGAAAAAACAGGGGCACCAACTCAGAGGAAGACGGCAACTTAGGGAGTGGTACAAGATGAACCATCTTAGAGAACCTATCACAAATCACCCAAATAACAGTCATCCTTTGAGAGACAGGCATATCAGAGATGAAATCCATTGAAATATGGGTCCATGGCCTCTTGGGGACAGGCAAAGGCATCAACAACCCACTAGAGCGAGAACACGATTTAGACCGGGAGCACGTCCCACAGGACTGCACAAAATTCCTGACATCACGAGACAAGGAGGGCCACCAAAAGGACCGACTCACAAGATCTCTAGTACCAAAAATACCTGGATGACCAGCCAAAGCAGAGCAATGAACTTCAGACATCACTCAGTCTCAGAATTATTCATAAAGAACATGATATGCCTGCTAGCAAAGACATTCCAAAAACAAATAGAGGGATATAATACAAACCTCCAAAATAATATAGACAGTCTGGGCCAGAGAGTGGATCACCTAGAATCCAAAATGGAGGAAATGGTTAAGTCTCATAAAACCTTAATAGATGAACACTATGCCTTAGAAAAAGAGGTTACCTTTCTAAAATCAAAGTAAATAGAGCAAGAGGACAGAAGTAGAAGAAATAACCTTAAATTCAGAGGAATACCTGAAAATGTTTTGAATTTTCTCCAAAAGTAAAGTAGTTGCAAACTCATCCTTTTAGAAACTTGTTTGGGCTGTTGAGAGGAGTAAAAAAAACATCAAAAATTTAAATCCTGCATGATTCTACCAAGAAATGTGATTGTTCATTCAAAACGCTGCTTTTGCTATTGGGCTCTATTGAATTATGAATGTTTTGAATTTTTTCCAAAAATAAAGTAGTTGCAAGCTCATCCTTTTAGAGTCTTGTTTGGGCTCATGAGAGGAGTAGAAAAACATCAAAAATTTCAATCCTGCACGATTCTACCAAGAAATGTGAGTTGTTGTGAGCTCATTTTCCTCTTCACTACTGAGGCCTGATGAACTCCCTCTTCTGTTAAGGAAAGGTAGTGAGCCTGATTATCAGGCACCTGAGCCTAATGATGATGACTGGCTGAGTGGAGTTACGGACTGGATATAAGGCTGCCGACGCCCTCCTGCCCTGCGGGTGATTTCTCTGTGGGATCCTTGGAGACCAGTCTGAATTCCTGCTCTTCTAAAGCTAAGTTTTTCTGCGCTGCTTTTTGCATTTGTGCTTTGACTTTGTTTGCTTTGTTTTTCTGGATTTCTGCCATTCCCTGCTGGGGTGAACTGAATTCCTTTAGCTCTGTCTTCTGAAAATACCGGAGTGCTAAAAGCATGAGTTTTCAACTACTTTACTTTTGGAGAAAATTCAAAACATTCATTATTCAATAGAGCCCAATAGCAAAAATCAGGTTTTGAATGAAGAATCACATTTCTTGGTAGAATCATGCAGGATTGAAATTTTTGATGGTTTTTTACTCCTCTCAACAGCCCAAACAAGTTTCTAAAAGGATGAGTTTGCAACTACTTTACTTTTGGAGAAAATTCAAAACATTCATTATTCAATAGGGCCCAAAATATCAAAAACCAGCGGTTTGAATGAACACACATTTCTTGGTAGAATCATGCAGGACTGAAATTTTTGATGTTTTTCTACTCCTCTCATGAGCCCAAACAAGTCTCTAAAAGCATGAGTTTTCAACTACTTTACTTTGAATTTGGTTTTGAATGAAGAATCACATTTCTTGGTAGAATCATGCAGGATTGAAATTTTTGATGGTTTTTTACTCCTCTCAACAGCCCAAACAAGTTTCTAAAAGGATGAGTTTGCAACTCCTTTACTTTTGGAGAAAATTCAAAACATTCATTATTCAATAGGGCCCAAACTATCAAAAACCAGCGGTTTGAATGAACACACATTTCTTGGTAGAATCGTGCAAGACTGAAATTTTGATGTTTTTCTACTCCTTTCATGAGCCCAAACAAGTCTCTAAAAGCATGAGTTTGCAACTACTTTACTTTTGGAGAAAATTCAAAACATTCATTATTCAATAGAGCCCAATAGCAAAAATCAGGTTTTGAATGAAGAATCACATTTCTTGGTAGAATCATGCAGGATTGAAATTTTTGATGGTTTTTTACTCCTCTCAACAGCCCAAACAAGTTTCTAAAAGGATGAGTTTGCAACTACTTTACTTTTGGAGAAAATTCAAAACATTCATTATTCAATAGGGCCCAAAATATCAAAAACCAGCGGTTTGAATGAACACACATTTCTTGGTAGAATCATGCAGGACTGAAATTTTTGATGTTTTTCTACTCCTCTCATGAGCCTAAACAAGTCTAAAAGCATGAGTTTGCAACTACTTTACTTTTGGAGAAAATTCAAAACATTCATTATTCAATAGAGCCCAATAGCAAAAATCAGGTTTTGAATGAAGAATCACATTTCTTGGTAGAATCATGCAGGATTGAAATTTTTGATGGTTTTTTACTCCTCTCAACAGCCCAAACAAGTTTCTAAAAGGATGAGTTTGCAACTACTTTACTTTTGGAGAAAATTCAAAACATTCATTATTCAATAGAGCCCAATAGCAAAAATCAGGTTTTGAATGAAGTATCACATTTCTTGGTAGAATCATGCAGGATTGAAATTTTTGATGGTTTTTTACTCCTCTCAACAGCCCAAACAAGTTTCTAAAAGGATGAGTTTGCAACTACTTTACTTTTGGAGAAAATTCAAAACATTCATTATTCAATAGGGCCCAAAATATCAAAAACCAGCGGTTTGAATGAACACACATTTCTTGGTAGAATCATGCAGGACTGAAATTTTTGATGTTTTTCTACTCCTCTCATGAGCCCAAACAAGTCTCTAAAAGCATGAGTTTGCAACTACTTTACTTTTGGAGAAAATTCAAAACATTCATTATTCAATAGAGCCCAATAGCAAAAATCAGGTTTTGAATGAAGAATCACATTTCTTGGTAGAATCATGCAGGATTGAAATTTTTGATGGTTTTTTACTCCTCTCAACAGCCCAAACAAGTTTCTAAAAGGATGAGTTTGCAACTACTTTACTTTTGGAGAAAATTCAAAACATTCATTATTCAATAGGGCCCAAAATATCAAAAACCAGCGGTTTGAATGAACACACATTTCTTGGTAGAATCATGCAGGACTGAAATTTTTGATGATTTTCTACTCCTCTCATGAGCCCAAACAAGTCTCTAAAAGCATGAGTTTGTGCGATTTACAAACCCTGCTGAAACTGTAATAAAGTTCAACTTAATTACAATAATAATAAAACAGGGGTGGCATATGGAAAGAGGGAGGCATATCTAAAGAAGAATATAATGCTGTCTGCAGAACCTGCAGGGCACAAATCAGATTAGCTAAAGCTGAAAATGAATTGAGGCTTGCAAGAGATGTCAAAAGCAATAATAAAGGATTTTGGGGATATGTCAAAAGTAAAAGAAAAGTCAAAGATGCTATAGGATTTTTACAGGATGAAAATGATGAAATGGTAAGACAGGATGTTGAGAAGGCTGAACTTTTAAATTCCTATTTTGCATCTGTTTTCTCTCAGAAAGGAAATGTAACATCAACTGTTATTCACTGTCCTATTAAGGGAATAGAAGAATCCAGGATATCTATAAACAGAAAGATAGTGAGGAAACACTTAGCTAGCCTAAATGAATTCAAGTCTCCAGGTCCAGATGAATTACACCCCAGAGTACTGAAGGAGATAGCAGAAGAAATTTTTGAACCCCTCTCTATAATCTTTGAAAATTCTTGGAGAACAGGAGAAGTGCCAGAAGACTGGAGAAGAGCAAATGTTGTTCCTATCTTCAAAAAGGGGAAGAAGGTGGACCCAGGTAACTATAGGCCGGTGAGTCTGACTTCTATACCAGGAAAGATCTTTGAACAAATTATTAAACAACATGTATGTCAATACCTGGATAAGAATGAAGTGATTAAACAGAGTCAGCATGGGTTTGTAACTAATAAGTCATGTCAGACTAACTTAATTTCCTTCTATGACGGTATCACTGATTGGGTGGATCAAGGAAATGCTGTAGATATAGTATATCTTGACTTCAGCAAAGCATTTGACAAAGTCTCTCATACAATCCTTATTGAAAAAATGATTAAGTATGGAATGGACAAGGCAACTGTTAGGTGGATTCATAACTGGCTTAGTGATCGGACCCAAAGAGTGGTCGTAAATGGCTGCACATCCAGTTGGAAGAATGTCTCAAGTGGGGTACCACAGGGCTCTGTCCTGGGCCCTGTATTGTTCAACATCTTTATCAACGATTTAGATGAAGGAATTGAGGGTAAACTGATTAAATTTGCTGATGACACAAAGCTAGGAGGGATAGCTAATACTAGAGAAGAGAGAGAGAGGATTCAAAAAGATTTAAATAAACTGGAGAAGTGGGCAGCAACTAACAGAATGGTTTTTAACAGGGAGAAATGCAAAGTACTACATCTGGGCAATAAAAATGGAAAAAGCATATATAGAATGGGAGGAATAGGGCTAAGTGACAGCACATGTGAAAAAGACTTGGGTATACTAATAGATCACAGACTGAATATGAGTCAACAGTGTGATGCAGCAGCAAAAAAGGCAAATGCAATTCTAGGATGTATTAACAGAAGCATACAGTCTAGATCACGTGAAGTCATTATTTCCCTCTACTCCTCTTTGGTCAGACCTCATCTGGAATATTGTGTCCAGTTTTGGGCACCACATTTTAAAAAAGACATCAACAAACTGGAGCAAGTTCAGAAAAGAGCGACCAGAATGGTGACCGGTCTGCAAACCCTGTCTTATGAGGAGAGGTTGCAGGATTTGGGAATGTTTAGTTTGCAAAAGAGAAGACTGAGAGGAGACTTAATAGCTGTCTACAAATATCTAAAGGGCTGTCACATTGTAGAAGGATCAACTTTATTCTCATTTGCACAAGGAAAGACTAGAAGCAATGGGATGAAACTGAATGGGAGGAGACACAGATTAGATATTAGAAAAAACTTTTTGACAGTTAGAGTGATCAATGAGTGGAACAGGCTGCCACGAGAAGTGGTGAGTTCTCCTTCAATGTAAGTCTTCAAACAGAGGCTGGACAGACATCTGACTGGGATGATTTAGCAAATCCTGCTTTGAGCAGGGGGTTGGACCAGATGGCCCAGGAGGTCCCTTCCAACTCTACGATTCTATGATTCTATGATTCTATATACAGGAACATTTAAGGGTATAGCGCATTTCCTTTACTCTTGTTTCGGTATACTCTAATTATGGCATCTAATTTGAAATCTAAATTGCCTACTAGTAAAAACCAGAAATCTACGAGCGCATCAAATCAGAAAATTTACACTGAATCTGTTAATCTATTAAGTCCAATTAAATCTAGATCCCCTCTAAAAAGGGAGAAAGCTATCTCATCTAGACACATGCCTCACGGTTTATCTAATAAGGCTACTCAGCAGGACTCGGATCAAAAAATTATATCTTCTGACCCCCGTACTCTATCTTTCACATCTTCTCAAGTTTTTGATAATAAAGGTGCCTCAAAACTTTCTTTTCAGGATGAGGAAAGTAAAATGGATTTATCCAAATCTCATAAGAGAAGAATTCCAGAAGGTGAAACTGTGAGAACAGAGGCAGCAGATTTAGATTCTAATACTTCATCTGATGACTATTCTCCAAATAGTACCCCAGTTAAACAACTCTCTAAAAAAGGCTGTCCGGAGTCGTCTTCTACTGATTTTCTGACTCCCCATGACTTTGACTTTAAAACCCTGTTGAACTCTGATAGGCGAGTCACTGAGGGTTTGCTTGCTGGCTTCCTCATATCCTTCCAGGAATCCACCAATCAAGCTAATCAATTCATGCATAAATCTATCAATGCAATCAATGCGTCGATTAAAACGGGATTTGATTCTCACAGGAAGGATATGCAGGAGATTAGTGAAAAATTCTCTCAAAGATTTGAACTGAATGAGAAAAGATTGTCAAAGGTTGAAAATAGAACAGATGAGTTAGTAAAGCAAAACTCAGATTTAAAAGCCGAACTTTTATCCGTGAGGTCCAAGTTAACGGACTTAGAGGACCGGAGTAGACGGAACAACGTCAAGATTAGGGGGATACCTGAAAGCGTGATACAGAAAGACCTTTCAGATTACACTAAAGCTACGCTTAAAAAGGCTTTGCCGTCCTTAACTGATTTACAATTGATAATTGATAGGATTCACCGCCTGCCCCGCCCAAAGAATGTACCAATGGATAAGCTGAGGGATACGATACTTCACTTTCACTTTTTTGAAACTAAAGAAATGATACTAAGTTATATTAGAGAGAAGGGCTCTCTACCTCCCCCTAATGATCATTTAAAATTCTTCTCTGATTTCTCAAAGTCAACTATGGAAGCTAGAAAATCGTTTAATCAAGCTACTAATGCTCTCAGGGAAATGGGGATTCCATATAAATGGGGCTTTCCAACAAAGTTACTTGTGTCACATAGGGGTAAAATTGTCCCCTTCTTTACTCCAAAGGAAGCTTTAGACTTTATACGCTTTCTAGATGAGGATCCTTCTAACAAAGATACTGGTTGAATAGGGATATATCTCTCATTGGTCTTTGTATTATTTACATTTGACATTTGACAAAATATCAATGGCTTCATGGGTTCTCGCCACTTTGGCTTTTTTTTAAAGTCCCCAAAAAAAGGAGATTATCACGTTCGGTGATTAACTCCAGGAGGAC
The DNA here is from genome assembly GCF_039654945.1 of Dendrobates tinctorius. Lineage (NCBI taxonomy): Eukaryota > Metazoa > Chordata > Amphibia > Anura > Dendrobatidae > Dendrobates > Dendrobates tinctorius. The sequence continues at coordinate 8,212,776 of NW_027361736.1, read as the reverse complement.
TCTTTAGTTTGTTTATTTGTTTGTTATATTTTACTTATAGTTTTTTTTTTTTTTTTTTTTTTTCCTTTTGTTGTTTCATTCGCCTTTTCTAGACATATACATTTTATTGAATTCAGCTAATAAGAGTAAGCAATCCTAAATATATATAAGATAATTTACTCTAATAAAAAAGGAAAGAGATTATCATGAGAATTAAAATCCTTTCACACAATGTTAAAGGACTGAACAGTCCCCATAAGCGCTATATAACTTGGAGAGAAATAAGACGGCTTCAAGCGGATGTCTCTTGTTTACAAGAGGTCAAATTAATAAAAGATATATATCCAACCTTTCAGCATAAAGATTTTCCATATATTTTTAAATCCCTCAATAATAATAAAAAAAGTGCGGGAGTTATAACCATTATAAAGAAGAATATTCCCTTCCAATTAATTGAAGAACATCCCGACACCCAGGGAAGATTTCACATCCTCATATGTAAGTTAAATTTTAACCTTTGTACAATCGTGAATATATATGCCCCAAATAATGGTCAGATCTCTTTTTTTAATAAATTAATGCAGAAGATTGACGAAGTTAAAAAAGGTGACCTCATGCTAATAGGGGACTTCAATCTAGTTCCCGATAGAGAAATTGACTCATCATCTTCTGCTACTTCTAAATCAGGCCGATCTCTGAAAAATTGGATAAAACAAAATGAGATGTATGACATTTTCAGATGTCTAAATACCACCTCTAGAGAATTTACATATTACTCAGATATATATGACATCTTCCAGAATAGACTTATTTCTAACCAATGTCTTTTCTATCACAAAATTTAAGAAAATTGAAATTCTTGAGAAGTCCTTTTCCGACCACGCCCCTGTGTTGGCAGTATTTGAATCAGGCCCTACAGTAGCAAACACTTTTCTTTGGAAGGTTAATCCTACCCTACTACGTACCCCAAAGTATAGAAATATAATTACCGAAACTATTGATAATTATTTTAAAGAAAACTCTTCAGATAGTATTGATCCCTTTACATTATGGAACGCCCACAAGGCGGTCTTGAGAGGATGTCTCATCCAACTCTCCACGAGATACAAAAAAGAAAAAAGACAAAAAATTGCTGACCTCCAGAACCAAATTGCTTCAAAAGAAAAACAACAAAATTCCCTGTCTGCTCCATCCCATATTATCCATCTTGATATCCTGAAATTGAGACAGGAGTTAAGATCCGAAATTATTTCCGAGTACGATTCCATTGTTAGAGCATCAAAATATAATCTGTATGCTTCAATTAACAAACCCACCAAATATATGACAAGTAAACTTAAACAAGCTCGCGTAAGTAGAAGGATTGTTAAAATAAAATCCCCTTCAGGAGAAATGAAACAACACCCCTCTGATATTACCGAAATATTTGCGGATTATTTCGAAACCCTCTATAATCTTAAAAAAGATCCCTTAGTTCATACTCCTAATCAAAAAGAGATTGACCTTTTTCTTTCTAAATTGACCTTTCCCCAACTAGATAATTTGGACCTAACTCTTTTAAATCAACCGTTTACTGTAGAAGAAATTGCCAAAACGATTGACAAACTTAAACTTAACAAATCCCCTGGCCCAGATGGGTTCACAAACGAATATCTCAAGTTTTTCTCCAACATTTTATCCCCGCACCTAAAATCTCTTTTTGACCACGCTTCTAGTATTGGATCGTTCCCCAAAGAAATGACGGAGGCAACTATCATTTTGATCCCCAAAGACATTAGAAACCCAGAAGAAGTTAAAAATTATCGTCCGATCTCTTTAATTAACACTGATATTAAAGTATATTCGAAAATTTTAGCGGATCGATTAAAGAATCTTTTACCTGATCTTGTTAAAAATGATCAAGTAGGGTTTGTCTCCGGAAGACAAGTAACAGACGGTACCAGAAGAATCTTGAACTTGTTTAACATAGCTAGCTCTAATAATCTCCCTTCACTATTTATCTCGTTGGATGCCCAAAAAGCTTTTGATAGGGTGAATTGGGATTATCTTAAAGCTACTTTACTAAAGTTTGGTTTTGACAATCGCTTTATAACATCTATATTTGCATTGTACTCTAATACTAATGCTAAAACCTATACTAATAATCACCTTTCTAGGAATTTCAACATCACTAATGGAACAAGGCAGGGCTGCCCCCATTCGCCCCTTTTATTTGCCTTGGCAGTCGAGCCCTTGGCGGAAATGATCAGACAATGTACTGATATTTCGGGTTTTAAAACAAAAAATTATCATCACAAGTTAACCTTATTTGCTGACGACCTTATGTTATCAGTCACTGATCCGGCTAATTCACTTAACGCTTTAATCACCATTTTAGATGAGTTCTCTAAGGTCTCATATTTTAAAATAAATCCCCAAAAATCTAAAATAATACATTTTAATTTACGTCCCTCTGAAATTGAAGCCTTTAAAGAATTATCTGAATTTTACTGGGAAGATTTTGAACTAGAATACTTGGGGATAATTTTCCCTAAAGATTTGAAACTCATTGTTTCTAAGAATATGGAACATCTCAGTAAGAAAATCTTAAAAGACCTTTCTGGTTATAATAATTGCGATCTATCCCTGATGGGAAGAACCTTGGTAATAAAAACATATATTTTACCTAAAATTCTTTTTGTACTTAGGAATTTACCTCTTACGATTCCCACTTCCCTTTTATTTAAAATCCAAAAAGCAATTAACCTTTTTATCTGGAAAGGGAAGAAACCTAGAGTTGCTACTGAAATTTTATATAAGAAAAAGAGTAATGGAGGCCTTGCACTCCCCAATATTCAAATCTATTTTCAAGCTTCTCTTATTCTTCAGAGTCAACAGTGGTTTTCTACGAAAACACTTCCCGCTTGGTTGGACCTTGAGCTAGAACATTATGGGACTAGTTCAATATCAGATTTTTTCTTTAAAGATCTGCTATCTCCTTCGATCATTACTTATCAACATCCTGTTGTAAATTCTATACTGACTATGTGGAGAAGTTTCACAAAATTAAAGAAAGGCGACGACAGGAAAAGCATTTTGAAAAAATTCCCATTAAAATTATTATCAAAAATATATAAATGTCCAGTTCCAGAGGAGTGTTGCAGCTTTAAAATTAATACGGTAGGGGATTTATGGGACGGACAAAATTTTTTACCCTTTAATGAAATTAAAAATAAATTTCATGTCCCGTCTACACATTTCACCTCTTATCTACTTCTGAAAGATCTTCTGCGGAAATTTTTGACTAGTAGAGCTTTGAATTCGGATATTGTGGCCTCCATGTTTGCAAATGTTGCTCTTAAGTCGACTTGGTGTCTTAAAAACATATATTCCCACCTTAATGATGACACCGAACTCTTTAAAAATGTATACATTCAAAGATGGGAAAGGGATTTTAACATAAAATTTGATGAAGACCAATGGGGGAAGGCCATAAGGTTTTCAAATGCATCTACTATTTCTGCGACTTTACAGGAGTCTTTCTTTAAAACTTTAATTAGATGGCATTACACTCCGATTAGGTTAGCTCATATAGATAATAAATAGTCCCCTCTATGCTGGAGGAATTGTGGTTTTCCAGGTAACCTGTACCACATTTTCTGGAGCTGTCCTAAATTGAAGAGATTGTGGAAAGAAGTTACGAATCATATAAATACTCTCTCTGACAATGCAGTGAAGGTCACCCCACAAATGGCATTACTTTCTTTGGGCACTGAAGAAATAAATCCTGTTATTCGATTTGTAATGATACATACTTTTTTGGTGACCAAAAACGCTATAGCTTTCTGGTGGCTTAAAACTGATTTACCTTCTTTTGCTGATATTTTAGGTAAATTACGGACTCATAATTCTATGGAGAAAAGATTTGCCTTTATTAATGGTACTCTCCATAAATATCACACTAAATGGGATGTTTGGAATTTGAAATTTTCTTAATTTATGTTATCTAAAACTCTACTGTAAACTCAATATGACAATGTTGGTTCCTTTTTTGAGAGGATTGCATTCAAGCGATGTATTATATTTGTTTCTTATGTACACTACTTGTATTAAACAATTTTATTTAATGTGTGATGTAACACGTAGAGTAGAGTTCTCTACTTTTTACTTTGTCCATTTACCCTTTCCCTCTATACTTGAAACTTTAATAAAAATATTTAAACAAAAAAGCATGAGTTTGCAACTACTTTACTTTTGGAGAAAATTCAAAACATTCATTATTCAATAGAGCCCAATAGCAAAAATCAGGTTTTGAATGAAGAATCACATTTCTTGGTAAAATCATGCAGGATTGAAATTTTTGATGTTTTTTTACTCCTCTCAACAGCCCAAACAAGTTTCTAAAAGGATGAGTTTGCAACTACTTTACTTTTGGAGAAAATTCAAAACATTCATTATTCAATAGGGCCCAAAATATCAAAAACCAGCGGTTTGAATGAACACACATTTCTTGGTAGAATCATGCAGGACTGAAATTTTTGATGTTTTTCTACTCCTCTCATGAGCCCAAACAAGTCTCTAAAAGCATGAGTTTGCAACTACTTTACTTTTGGAGAAAATTCAAAACATTCATTATTCAATAGAGCCCAATAGCAAAAATCAGGTTTTGAATGAAGAATCACATTTCTTGGTAGAATCATGCAGGATTGAAATTTTTGATGTTTTTTTACTCCTCTCAACAGCCCAAACAAGTTTCTAAAAGGATGAGTTTGCAACTACTTTACTTTTGGAGAAAATTCAAAACATTCAATATTCAATAGGGCCCAAACTATCAAAAACCAGCGGTTTGAATGAACACACATTTCTTGGTAGAATCGTGCAAGACTGAAATTTTTGATGTTTTTCTACTCCTCTCATGAGCCCAAACAAGTCTCTAAAAGCATGAGTTTGCAACTACTTTACTTTTGGAGAAAATTCAAAACATTCATTATTCAATAGAGCCCAATAGCAAAAATCAGGTTTTGAATGAAGAATCACATTTCTTGGTAGAATCATGCAGGATTGAAATTTTTGATGGTTTTTTACTCCTCTCAACAGCCCAAACAAGTTTCTAAAAGGATGAGTTTGCAACTACTTTACTTTTGGAGAAAATTCAAAACATTCATTATTCAATAGGGCCCAAAATATCAAAAACCAGCGGTTTGAATGAACACACATTTCTTGGTAGAATCATGCAGGACTGAAATTTTTGATGTTTTTCTACTCCCCTCATGAGCCCAAACAAGTCTCTAAAAGCATGAGTTTGCAACTACTTTACTTTTGGAGAAAATTCAAAACATTCATTATTCAATAGAGCCCAATAGCAAAAATCAGGTTTTGAATGAAGAATCACATTTCTTGGTAGAATCATGCAGGATTGAAATTTTTGATGTTTTTCTACTCCTCTCATGAGCCCAAACAAGACTCTAAAAGGATGAGTTTGCAACTACTTTACTTTTGGAGAAAATTCAAAACATTCATTATTCAATAGAGCCCAATAGCAAAAACCAGCGTTTTGAATGAAGAATCACATTTCTTGGTATAATCATGCAGGATTGAAATTTTTGATGGTTTTTTACTCCTCTCAACAGCCCAAACAAGTTTCTAAAAGGATGAGTTTGCAACTACTTTACTTTTCTAGAAAATTCAAAACATTCCTTATTCAATAGGGCCCAAAATATCAAAAACCAGTGGTTTGAATGAACACTCACATTTCTTGGTAGAATCGTGCAGGACTGAAATTTTTGATGTTTTTCTACTCCTCTCGTGAGCCCAAACAAGTCTCTAAAAGCATGAGTTTGCAACTACTTTACTTTTGGAGAAAATTCAAAACATTCATTATTCAATAGAGCCCAATAGCAAAAATCAGGTTTTGAATGAAGAATCACATTTCTTGGTAGAATCATGCAGGATTGAAATTTTTGACGGTTTTTTACTCCTCTCAACAGCCCAAACAAGTTTCTAAAAGGATGAGTTTGCAACTACTTTACTTTTGGAGAAAATTCAAAACATTCATTATTCAATAGGGCACAAACTATCAAAAACCAGCGGTATGAACACACATTTCTTGGTAGAATCATGCAGGACTGAAATTTTTGATGTTTTTCTACTCCTCTCATGAGCCCAAACAAGTTTCTAAAAGCATGAGTTTGCAACTACTTTACTTTTGGAGAAATTTCAAAACATTCATTATTCAATAGAGCCCAATAGCAAAAATCAGGTTTTGAATGAAGAATCACATTTCTTGGTAGAATCATGCAGGATTGAAATTTTTGATGGTTTTTTACTCCTCTCAACAGCCCAAACAAGTTTCTAAAAGGATGAGTTTGCAACTACTTTACTTTTGGAGAAAATTCAAAACATTCATTATTCAATAGGGCCCAAAATATCAAAAACCAGCGGTTTGAATGAACACACATTTCTTGGTAGAATCATGCAGGACTGAAATTTTTGATGTTTTTCTACTCCTCTCATGAGCCCAAACAAGTCTCTAAAAGCATGAGTTTGCAACTACTTTACTTTTGGAGAAAATTCAAAACATTCATTATTCAATAGAGCCCAATAGCAAAAATCAGGTTTTGAATGAAGAATCACATTTCTTGGTAGAATCATGCAGGATTGAAATTTTTGATGGTTTTTTACTCCTCTCAACAGCCCAAACAAGTTTCTAAAAGGATGAGTTTGCAACTACTTTACTTTTGGAGAAAATTCAAAATATTCATTATTCAATAGGGCCCAAACTATCAAAAACCAGCGGTTTGAATGAACACTCACATTTCTTGGTAGAATCGTGCAGGACTGAAATTTTTGATGTTTTTCTACTCCTCTCATGAGCCCAAACAAGACTCTAAAAGGATGAGTTTGCAACTACTTTACTTTTGGAGAAAATTCAAAACATTCATTATTCAATAGAGCCCAATAGCAAAAACCAGCGTTTTGAATGAAGAATCACATTTCTTGGTAGAATCATGCAGGATTGAAATTTTTGATGGTTTTTTACTCCTCTCAACAGCCCAAACAAGTTTCTAAAAGAATGAGTTTGCAACTACTTTACTTTTGGAGAAAATTCAAAACATTCATTATTCAATAGGGCCCAAAATATCAAAAACCAGCGGTTTGAATGAACACACATTTCTTGGTAGAATCATGCAGGACTGAAATTTTTGATGTTTTTCTACTCCTCTCATGAGCCCAAACAAGTCTCTAAAAGCATGAGTTTGCAACTACTTTACTTTTGGAGAAAATTCAAAACATTCATTATTCAATAGAGCCCAATAGCAAAAATCAGGTTTTGAATGAAGAATCACATTTTTTGGTAGAATCATGCAGGATTGAAATTTTTGATGTTTTTATACTCCTCTCAACAGCCCAAACAAGTTTCTAAAAGGATGAGTTTGCAACTACTTTACTTTTGGAGAAAATTCAAAACATTCATTATTTAATAGAGCCCAATAGCAAAAATCAGGTTTTGAATGAAGAATCACATTTCTTGGTAGAATCATGCAGGATTGAAATTTTTGATGGTTTTTTACTCCTCTCAACAGCCCAAACAAGTTTCTAAAAGGATGAGTTTGCAACTACTTTACTTTTGGAGAAAATTCAAAACATTCATTATTCAATAGGGCCCAAAATATCAAAAACCAGCGGTTTGAATGAACACACATTTCTTGGTAGAATCATGCAGGACTGAAATTTTTGATGTTTTTCTACTCCTCTCATGAGCCCAAACAAGTCTCTAAAAGCATGAGTTTGCAACTACTTTACTTTTGGAGAAAATTCAAAACATTCATTATTCAATAGAGCCCAATAGCAAAAATCAGGTTTTGAATGAAGAATCACATTTCTTAGTAGAATCATGCAGGATTGAAATTTTTGATGTTTTTCTACTCCTCTCATGAGCCCAAACAAGACTCTAAAAGGATGAGTTTGCAAGTACTTTACTTTTGGAGAAAAATCAAAACATTCATTATTCAATAGAGCCCAATAGCAAAAACCAGCGTTTTGAATGAAGAATCACATTTCTTGGTAGAATCATGCAGGATTGAAATTTTTGATGGTTTTTTACTCCTCTCAACAGCCCAAACAAGTTTCTAAAAGGATGAGTTTGCAACTACTTTACTTTTCTAGAAAATTCAAAACATTCCTTATTCAATAGGTCCCAAAATATCAAAAAACAGTGGTTTGAATGAACACTCACATTTCTAGGTAGAATCGTGCAGGACTGAAATTTTTGATGTTTTTCTACTCGTCTCATGAGCCCAAAAAAGTCTCTAAAAGCATGAGTTTGCAACTACTTTACTTTTGGAGAAAATTCAAAACATTCATTATTCAATAGGGCCCAAACTATCAAAAACCAGCTGTTTGAATGAACACTCACATTTCTTGGTAGAATCGTGCAGGACTGAAATTTTTGATGTTTTTCTACTCCTGCAGCAAATAAACAGGAGAACACAGCGGGGTGCAGTCTTTACACTTTTACTCACATTTTGAGTTGCAAACCAGGGCACTGAGTACAGATGGTAATGGAGATCCAGCCAGCCTGGAAGCAATTTAGGATCCACTAAGCCAGATGGGTTGGAGGCCTCCTTTCTGCACTGTCCCATGAGGTCTAAAGCTATGCTCAACATGCAAAACAGAAGCCGCGGAGACACCATCACGTGTTTCTCAACGCAAGCAATGACCAGCCAGGTCTTTGTCCAGGAAGGAACAACCACGGGAAGAGCAGTCTCCAATGAAGGAAACCACCTATGCCAAAACATGGTATCCATCCACATACAGCTGTTTCGGGGTATTGCCCCTCATCAGTGTGGAGTAGGAAACTGGCTGGTAGGAGCAATGCCTAGTAAAAAGACTATGAAGAGGAGGATGAATGAACTCATGGAGATCAACATCCGACACTGCGGAGACACCATCACGTGTTTCTCAACGCAGTGATTCAAGAGCACTGCCCCCATCCCTTATGGGAAATATGCAAAACATGCAAAACAGAAGCCGCGGAGACACCATCACGTGTTTCTCAACGCAAGCAATGACCAGCCAGGTCTTTGTCCGGGAAGGAACAACCACGGGAAGGGCAGTCTCCAATGAAGGAAACCACCTATGCCAAAACATGGTATCCATCCACATACAGCTGTTTCGGGGTATTGCCCCTCATCAGTGTGGAGTAGGAAACTGGCTGGTAGGAGCAATGCCTAGTAAAAAGACTATGAAGAGGAGGATGAATGAACTCATGGAGATCAACATCCGACACTGCGGAGACACCATCACGTGTTTCTCAACGCAGTGATTCTAGAGCACTGCCCCCATCCCTTATGGGAAATATGCAAAACATGCAAAACAGAAGCCGCGGAGACACCATCACGTGTTTCTCAACGCAAGCAATGACCAGCCAGGTCTTTGTCCGGGAAGGAACAACCATGAGAAGGGCAGTCTCCAATGAAGGAAACCACCTATGCCAAAACATGGTATCCTTCCACATACAGCTGTTTCGGGGTATTGCCCCTCATCAGTGTGGAGTAGGAAACTGGCTGGTAGGAGCAATGCCTAGTAAAAAGACTATGAAGAGGAGGATGAATGAACTCATGGAGATCAACATCCGACACTGCGGAGACACCATCACGTGTTTCTCAACGCAGTGATTCTAGAGCACTGCCCCCATCCCTTATGGAAAATATGCAAAACATGCAAAACAGAAGCCGCGGAGACACCATCACGTGTTTCTCAACGCAAGCAATGATGATGAATTGGGGGGCAATGATGAAAGTGCAGGTTCGGCCCACCCACCCGCCATCAGACACACCACCGTACTATCAGGGGCCCTGTGCCAGTGCCGTCGCCAACGAGTGGGCCCCCCCTGCTTGCTCAGGATCACAGCACTTGCAAGGTTGAAATACTGTGCAGTGAGATGGAAGATGGGGACGACGAGGAGTCCAGACTAGTACAGGGATTCCCTAGCGAGGAGACTTATTTGATTGTTTGCAATGTTGGGACAGCAATTTTTGGGGAGCACTATACTCTGGAGAATGATAGATGGGGCCCACCATACACTGGAACATTCCAAAGGTGGACATCAGACACTGGAGCAGCATTTACAGGGCCCATTATACACTAGAGCATTAGAAATGGGGCCCATTATGTTTGGAGCATTATTTGGGCCCATAAGACAGTGGAGCTTCATCCATGGGGACCAACATATACTGTAGCATTATGTGGAGCTCATCATATACTGTTTCAAACATTATATGGGACCAATGATTCTGTATGGAGAAATAGATGGGCCTCGTCATGAGATGTAAAAAGTGAAGTATTTTTCATTGTAGTATACCGCTATTTCTCTGCCGTATCGGAGCATGATGAGTTTTGGTATGTGTTAAAGGGGCGCTCTTTCGCCCAGGGCACATGAAAACCTGGAGCCAGCCCCCCCCCACAACTTTAGCCAAATAACCCCCATTTTTCAGTGCGTAACTTGTATTATGAAGTTAATTAAGGTTGACAAGCTTAAGTAAGAAGAATTGATGCTTTTGGCATTCAAATGGGCACTGTAGGTGTGTTTCCTGTCCTCCTCTCACTGCCGACTTTTATTCCCCATTGACTTACATTGGGTTTCGTGTTTCGGGACGACCCCGACTTTTCCCTATAATCGGACGATCTTGCTCGACCCGACTTTTGGAAAAGTCGGGTTTCACGAAACGAAACTCGACCCTAAAAAACAAAAAGTCGCTCAACTCTATCAACGACCAAAGAGGCGGCAAATTTTTCGACCGCCCCGGGCGCCACAAACAGTTGCTATGCCACTGAGCTGCAGGAATGTATAATGTGTATAAAGTGCACAGTAATGAATGTTCTAAATATTCACTGTCATTACCAAGAATTATCCGTGTTATATGGCCGGAACAAGATGCAGTGCCACCGACGGCGCGCAGGCAGGTAAATAGGATGGTTTTTTTCTTAACAGGAATCATACATACAAAGATAGGGGATAAGGAGCCATGCATACAATGACAGGGACGGGGGAAACATGCATACCACGGTAGGGATAAGTGGTCAATGCACACCCGGCTTATACTCAAGTCAATAAGTTTACCCAGTTTTTCGTGGCAAAAGTTGGTGCCTCGGCTTATACTCGGGTCGGCTTATACTCGAGTATATACGGTAATAGGTAAAACCTGACAAGAATAAACAGTAATTTGCAGTTAGCCCAATTGTGGGGATAAATAGCTGAGAAATAAATAGTGATTAGTATATCTTAATAAATATATTGCAATTCGCCCAGTACAAAGCTGTGAAAAAAAAATGGTAGTTACTATTTCCATTAAGTTTTGCACTCAACCAGTTGATTAACCAAGAGTGATGGCATGTACCCGAATAGAATTCTCCTAGAGGCTGCAAATAAGAGCGGCAGGAAGTAAAGGGTTAATTGGTACATAGAACACACAATTGGGTGAAAATATTAAATGGTCATGAGCAATATGTCCCGGCATAAAGAGTGTGATTATATCCTTAGTCCATAGTTAATGCTTGGTATAAACCTGCATTCATAAAATAGTCCAATGTCTATAGCCGTGGGGAGAGCTGCCCCGGCCGATGACGGATACACCAAGCACTTTCTCCAATGAGTGGAGGGCTCGTGCCCTGTGAAATAGCGCGCTGAACAGTACAAGGTGATTTCACCATATATAGTTGTATGTGAGTGTTGCTACTCACAATACCTCCGATGGTCTGCGTAGAATCCGGTGACTGCGTTCTGGCTGGTGTAGTAAAGGTCGGACCTGGGAGATGCGGCGATATGCCGAGGTGTAGTGTGAGACCAGCGCTCCTGCGCTCCAGCTGTCGGCAGGGATCCGGTCACTCTGGTCGATAGCTGCGTCCTGGCAGATGTGCAGTAGGAGCAGGACCTGTGTGACGCGGTGGATCACGTGGTGCCGTGTAACTGCTGCTAGATGGAGGTACGGGTGGCAAAAAGGGCCGAAACCAACGCGTTTCGGAAAACTCAGCTTCTTTCTTCAGGTCCGGGACATATTGCTTCTGACCATTTAATATTTTCACCCAATTGTGTTCTATGTACATATTAACCCTTTACTTCTAGGAGAATTCTATTCGGGTACATGCCATCTCTCCTTGGTTAATCAACTGTTTGAGTGCAATACTTACTATTTCCATTAACTACCATTTTTTTCACAGCTTTGTACTGAGCGAGTTGCAATATATTCATTAAGATATACTAATCACTATTTATTTCTCAGCTATTTATCCCCACGATTGGGCTAACTGCAGTTTATTGTTTATTCTTGTCAGGTTTTAACTATTAAACATTCTTCTATTTGTCTCATTAATAAGTGACTAGCTTTTCTCCCACATCTTGTTTTTTTCAGCGCGAGTCTATCACAAATATTTATAATCCTTTCGATTTCCTTGTGGTTGGTATCTAGAGTCGCAGCAGTTACAAAACCTTTTACACAGGCGCCACTTTATCGCTCTCCTTCATTTTTTGATTTTAACAATTTTTCCCTGGATCTGTAGCTGGATATTTCCTGCTTTTGAATTGCCTCCTATATACAGTATGAGCCTGCACATTGCTTCCTATATACAGTATGAGTCTGCACATAGTCTCCTATATACAGTATGAGCCTGCACATTGCTTCCTATATACAGTATGAGGCCGCATATAGCCTCCTATATACAGTATGAGCCGGCACAGCGCTTCCTATATACAGTATGAGTCTGCATATAGCCTCCTATATACAGTATGAGCCTGTACTTCGCTTCCTATATACAGTATGAGGCCGCATATAGCCTCCTATATACAGTATGAGCACCCACATATAGCCTCCTGAATGCAGTGTTTACCTCCTATATACAGTATGAGCCTGCACATTGCTTCCTATATACAGTATGAGCCTGCACATAGCCTCCTATATACAGTAGCAAAAAAAAAATTATTGAATGAGAGTAATGGTTTGGGGTCCTTTCTGTAAAAATCGTATGGGTATCTTTTTAGTCTTGGTTTTAGTTTTCTGTTTTTAATTATTTTTTCCTGTGCTTATACTCCAGTTCTCTATCTTCGCATCGCAATATATAAGATCTGGCATGGAATTCATTGTTGAGGGCATTTCAAGATTTTATGAAGAAACACTCCTCTCACAAGAAATCTACGGCTCTTTTCGTACCCATTGGGTCTTCAATATTTCATATTATTTGTTCACATTTTTATTCATTTTTTCTTTTTTTATTTCTTTATTTCATTTACATTTTTATTTGTTTTATTTTTATATATATTTTTTTCACTCATTTTTTATTTTTTTCACAATTTTCTTTGTGTATTTTTGCTATGTATCATGCATTATACATAATTGTGTGTATAATTACTTTATGATATATGACATTTGATGTATGTATTGAATGCCATGTGTTATTTTTATGTACATTTGTTTTTTAACAGAGACATGATATATAGTTGTTATAGTTATATGATGCACATACACTTTCATATAGCCTGCATACACATTATGCTAATTGTTAAAAAAAAATTTTATTGCTTGCATAGTGTGCTTATAATTGACACATATGTGTGTGCCTTTGCACTCTATGTCAGGCATATTCACTTTAATGGTTCATACACACCGCTATAATTATTTCAGCATCATTATGTTTTATCCCCTCACTTTCAACACTTGCTATCACTTTAAGTAGTGATTATTATTCTTCATAATTATTTTATTTTCTTGTCCTCACTTGAGCGCATGCCCAGTTCTGTCCTCCCTAGGAGCCGTCTGACGTGCTCAGTCTGGTATGTGGCGGTCTCTGGCTGTTTTGCAGCTTGAGCCGCTTTCATGCTGATGAGCGCTGATCATAGACTCCCTGTTCATAGTGGGGACTCAACAGCGCATGCGCCGATAATGTTGTGGACGTTTAGAACTGGATACTATTGACGTCATTGTGGACACTACAGCTCAGGTCCTGAATTTTACAAGCTTTATTAGGGAAAGCGGTTTATTGGTTGACTGCACTATATAAATTAGCTCCGGGGCACTTGTAAACCACGCCTCCTGAGGAAGCTGCGGCGTAACGCGCGTAGGGGCGGCAGGTTTTACAGCGACATACACTACACATGTAAGTTGTTACTTTCTAATGCAGTCCTTGTATCTTACTCTGGAATTTGTATAGACAGTTTTTACTCTGTGTACACTTAACGCCTACCAGGCTTATTTGATACAAGGCACTTGTGCACTTTATATTCAGCAGTTTACTCTGGGCACTTATTGTATGCAAAACCTTATCTGGGCATACATATTATGTAAATGGAGAGTTTGCTGTTTACTATGCATTCTATTTGTGAAAGGAAAGCAAAGAAACTACATGTTTTATACAGATAAAAACTTTATTAACTGTCAAGGTGCTGGTTTAATTATATTGTGTTTATGTCTGCTGTAACTTGCATTTAGCATTTATGCTCTGTTACTTATTCTAAATAAATTATTTAGCTTGAAAAACTCCAATTTTGATCTCTTGTGATGCTTAATAGCTCATTTATGAGATTTTTTTTGCTATTATATTTCCAGTGAGTTGAGCCTTTGAAGAATTTTTTCCAGTATTTGGGATATATTTGTACTTTATCCTATGTACAGTATGAGCCTGTACATTGATTCCTATATACAGTATGAGGCTGCATATAGCCTCCTATATACAGTATGAGCCCACATAGCCTCCTATATACAGTATGAGCCTGCATATTGCTTCTATATACAATATGAGCCCACATAGCCTCCTATATACAGAATGAGCCTGTACATCGATTCCTATATACAGTATGAGGCCGCATATAGCCATCTATATACAGTATGAGGCCGCATATAGTCTCCTATATACAGTATGAGCCTGCATATTGCTTCTATATACAATATGAGCCCACATAGCCTCTTATATACAGTATGAGCCTGCACATCGCTTCCTATATACAGTATGAGGCCACATATAGCCTCCTATGTACGGTATGAGCCTGCACATCGCTTTCTATATACAGTATGAGGCTGCATATAGTCTCCTATATACAGTATGAGCACCCACATATAGCCTCCTGAATACAGTTTTTGCCTCCTATATACAGTATGAGCCTGCACATTGCTTCCTATATACAGTATGAGCCTGCACATAGCCTCCTTTATACAGTATGAGCCTGTACATCACTTCCTATATACAGTATGAGGCCGCATATAGCTTCCTATATACAGTATGAGCACCCACATATAGCCTCCTATGTACAGTATGAGCCTGCGCATTGCTTCCTATAAACAGTATGAGCATCCACATAGCCTCCTATGTACAGTATGAGCCTGCACATCACTTCCTATAAACAGTATGAGCCTGCACATTGCTTCCTATAAACAGTATGAGCCTGCAAATCGCTTTCTATATACAGTATGAGCCCACATACAGCCTCCTGAATACAGTATTTGCCTCCTATATACAGTGTGAGTCCCCATATAGCCTTCTATATACAGTATGAGCCTGCACATCGCTTCCTATATACAGTATGAGGCCACATATAGCCTCCTATATACAGTATGAGCACCCACATATAGCCTCCTGTATACAATATGATGCTGCATATAGCCTCCTATATACAGTATGAGGCCGCATATAGCCTCCTATATACAGTATCAGCCTGTACTTTGCTTCCTATATACAGTATGAGGCCGCATATAGCCTCCTATATACAGTATGAGCACCCACATATAGCCACCTGAATGCAGTGTTTACCTCCTATATACAGTATGAGCCTGCACATAGCCTCCTATATACAGTATGAGCCTGCACATTGCTTCCTATATACAGTATGAGGTTGCATATAGCCTCCTATATACAGTATGAGCCCACATAGCCTCCTGTATACAGTATGAGGCCGCATATAGCCTTCTATATACAGCATGAGGCCGCATATAGTCTCCTATATACAGTATGAGCCTGCACATTGCTTCCTATATACAATATGAGCCCACATAGCCTCCTATATACAGTATGAGCCTGCACATCGCTTCCTATATACAGTATGAGGCCACATATAGCCTCCTATGTACGGTATAAGCCTGCACATCGCTTCCTATATACAGTATGAGGCTGCATATAGCCTCCTGTATACAGTATGAGCACCCACATATAGCCTCCTGAATACAGTTTTTGCCTCCTATATACAGTATGAGCCTGCACATTGCTTCCTATATACAGTATGAGCCTGCACATAGCCTCCTATATACAGTATGAGCCTATACATCACTTCCTATATACAGTATGAGGCCGCATATAGCCTCCTATATACAGTATGAGCCTGTACTTCGCTTCCTATATACAGTATGAGGCCGCATATAGCCTCCTATATACAGTATGAGCATCCACATATAGCCTCCTATGTACAGTATGAGCCTGCGCATTGCTTCCTATAAACAGTATGAGCATCCACACAGCCTCCTATGTACAGTATGAGCCTGCACATCGCTTCCTATAAACAGTATGAGCCTGCAAATCGCTTCCTATATACAGTATGAGCCCACATATAGCCTCCTGAATACAGTGTTTGCCTCCTATATACAGTGTGAGTCCCCATATAGCCTCCTATATACAGTATGAGCCCCTATATAGCATCCCATATCTAACTGCATTTACCTTGGTATCATTAATTTTCTATGAGACTGCTCTGTTCTCATATTGTGCATTTATGCATTTAGTAGGGCTTAATGGAATGATTGCGCTTGTTACACATCAACTCTAGATGCGCTCACTTATTAGACTTTGGTTGGGGCAACTTTAAAATATAATAATGATAATTTTCCTGTCTAGTGACAAGTTTATTTTACAGGCTTCTGGAAAAAGGCACAATACCAGTCATTCAAGGGTTAATTCTTTGGAACACTGAGAGGGACTTTCTAGCCAATGAAACCACAGTATAAAACACCTGTGATAACTATGGCAACTGCTCTGATGTCATAAACACATGCATCTATGATGCAGGAGAAGATTCCAGAACCACAAGTCATTTCAGCCGTAGACGGAGCCATACTTGATGTGTCTGGAGACCTGGAGCTTCATCACTCCACAATGGGAGGAAGGGGACACCGCCTAGCCAGCCAGATCAGCCATAGCGCCTAGCCAGCCAGATCAGCCATACCGCCTAGCCAGCCAGATCAATGGGGTGATAGATGTTGCAGCCAGATCTCCCTCACGTCCGGTACTCGCCGCCTTCACTTTATGTGTACGGCCTGGAGAGGTCGCATTAGGCTTCTCCAAAACAAATATGACACAATGTACAAATTCAGGTACAATTTGCTGTTACATGTTGGCACTAACCTTCTAAGCCCAAGGGAAGGGCAGTCCTGCAGCCATGGTTCCCTAGAGGTTTCCACCACAGGGGGTTTTTCCTCTCCTGAGTGCTGAAGGACGATTCTTCGTGAGTCGGGGGTTCTGCCATTTTCAGTGTCTCTTTCATAGTAATTGGCTGATTCTAAATTTCAGACACTGAAAGAAATAATAATGATGAGATTTGGAATAAAATTCGGTCAATTTAACATCCAATAAAAGTGTTGTGTGTGTTTCTTTCACAATCTTCGGTTGGTGAGATTTTGTTGGGGGATCAGGATCCAGCATCTATGATCAAGCCATGAAGCCAGATATGAAGTCAGAGCAATTTAACCTTGCGCTGGAAGACAGGACGGAGCAGAGATGACAAAGTGTGACTGCACAATTAGCACAAGTTCACACTCTTCCTCCCATTCAGATACACGAGGGGATTCAGGGCCGAGTTGGGACTAAAAAGCAGCCCTGGCACACAAAATTCACCAGCCCACATACAATAAGTGTCCTCAACCCAAATCGTAGAACACTGATAGGTCATGTAGGATTTTGCTTTATCCGTTACCAGGGCCGAAACAAAGTATTTTGGGTGCCCAAGGCAGATGAAGCCGAAGGCGCCCATTTTGCATTTCTACTCAGACGGTGTTAGGCCCAGTATGGATTGCACGTGATTGCACAAAGGTTAGAAAGAGTACCGTATCCCCAGATAACATGTATGGATAGCGTACACATTCAAAATATATGTCTATACATCAGGAGGCAGGCTCAGACGGTGTCATGCACAGTATGGATTTGACGACCCAGATTACACAGCGGAGGAGCAGGGAGAGGTAAAGATTGCAAATGCTGGGGCCCTGCCCAAGCAAGGGGGGCCCACTCGTGGGCGTCGGTACTGGCACTGGGCCCCTCATAGTACAGCGGTGTGTCTGACGGCGGGTGTGCACCACCACCGTCAGAGACACTTGATTGCACTATGAGGGACCCTGTGCCAGTGCCCGCGCCCAAGAGTCGGCCTACCCACCTGTCCAGGGCAACGGCACTCGCACGGTGTCGTGCGCTAGGTGGTGACCCCGGCCATGGGGGGGAGGCAGCACAGTTAGGGAGTTTTAGAAAGTGGCATATGTTGATGTTGGACATTCAGCTGATGCAAAAGGCGAAATAGGTGAAGTCCCAGGAAGAGGTGGACCAAAGCAAGCCATTTTTCTGTCACCCTATGTGTCATCAGGGGAAGGTGGGACAAAATCCTTGGAAACCCATGCATGGTTCATTTTAATGAAGGTTAGATCATCCACATTTTGGGTTGACAGACGGGTCCTTTTTTCTGTCAGGATTGATCCAGCTGCACTGAAGACTCTTTCCGATAGCACACTTGCAGCTGGGCAAGCGAGCTCCTGTAAGGCATATTGGGCTAATTCAGGCCAGGTGTCCAGTTTAGCGGCCCAATAGTCAAAGGGGAATGACCTGTGTGGGAGAACATCGATATGGGAGGAAAAGTAGTTTGTAACCATAGTTGACAACTGCTGTCTCCTGTCACTTTCCATCGATGCAGTATTACCAGTTGTGTGAGCGGTATTTGAAAAATCAGTCCACAACATTGTCATGAAACCCCTGTCTCCAATGCCACTTCTGCTGTGTGCACCACGAACACCTCTGCCAAGCTGCCCCCGGCCCGTACGGCTCGTGTGAGAACCATCACCGCTGCTGTGTGCTGGGAATGCCTCAAGCAACCGATTTACAAGAGTTGCTTGTTTATTAGCCAATATTAGGTCAAGGTTCTCCTGTGGCATGATGTTTTGTAATTTGCCTTTATAGCGTGGATCCAGGATGCTGGCCAACCAGTAGTCGTCATCGTTCATCATTTTGGCAATGCGGGGGTCCCTTTTTAGGATCCGCAAGGCATAATCTGACATGTGGGCCAATGTTCCCGGTGTCAATGATGCACTGCGAGTGCTGGTTGGAGGAGCACTTTCTGGCAAATCCACATCCCTCCAGTCACGCACAAACCCTGTACCAGACCTTGCCACGCCAACATTTTCACTTGCCCCACGAGATGCATCCTCCTCCCCTAAGTAATCATC
The DNA here is from genome assembly GCF_039654945.1 of Dendrobates tinctorius. Lineage (NCBI taxonomy): Eukaryota > Metazoa > Chordata > Amphibia > Anura > Dendrobatidae > Dendrobates > Dendrobates tinctorius. The sequence goes on along the minus strand of NW_027361736.1, from coordinate 8,193,361 downwards.
CCCATCATCATCCTCCTCCTCCTCTTCTTCCTCCACCTCGTCCAGGAGAGGTCCCTGAGCAGACAATGGCTGAATGTCATCAAGGATTCCCTCCTCCTCTTCCTCCTCATCAACATTGGCTGCAGACGCCTGCTCCTTAAGGTGCGTCAAAGTTTGCATGAGCAGACGCATAAGTGGGATGCTCATGCTTAGGATGGCGTCTTCTGCGCTTACCAGCCGTGTGCATTCCTCAAAACACTGAAGGACTTTACAGAGGTCTTTCAGCTTCGACCACTGCACACCTGTCAACTCCATGTCTGCTCTCAAAGTGCCTGGCCGTGTATCCTCCCACAAATGCATTATGGCCTGCCTCTGCTCGCACAGCCGCTCCACCATGTGCAGGGTGGAGTTCCACCTTGTTGCAATGTCGATAATGAGGCGGTGGTTGGGAAGGTGGAGCAATCGCTGCAGCTTCTGCATACGAACGGAGTGTACAGGCGACCGGCGGATGTGCGCGCACAGTCTTCGCACCTTCTGGAGCAGGGCTGTTAACTCCGGATAATTTTTGAGGAAGGACTGCACCACCAGGTTCAAGGTGTGAGCCAAGCAAGGTATGTGGCTGAGTTTTGAAAGGGCTATGGCTGCCACAAAATTACGGCCGTTATCACTAACTACCTTGCCTGCCTCAAGATGTACACTGCCCAGCCATGACTCAGTTTGTCGCTTCAAGTACTCGGCCAGTACCTCGGCGGTGTGTCTGTCGCCCAAACACATCATCTGCAACACAGCCTGCTGACGCTTTCCACTAGCTGCTCGATAGGGGGACACATCGTGTGCAACAGTGGCAGCTGCAGATGGAGTGCTCGTACGACTGCGCTCTGTGGACGAGCTTTCGCTTCTGGAGGAAGAGGAGGAGGAGGAGGAGGGTCGAACGCCTACAGCCAACTGTTTCCTATACCGTGGGCTAGGCAGCACTGTCCCACCACCGCTGTCCCCTGTGGACCCTGCATCCACCACATTAACCCAGTGCGCAGTGATGGACACGTAACGGCCCTGGCCATGCCGACTGGACCATGCATCAGTTGTGAGGTGCACCTTTCTGCTCACTGACTGCTTGAGTGCATGGACAATGCGGTCTTTCACATGATGGTGGAGGGCTGGGATGGCTTTGCGAGAGAAGAAGTGGCGACTGGGTAGGTCATAGCGTGGTACTGCATAGGCCATGAGTTCGCGGAAAGCTGCGCTTTCCACCAACCGAAAGGGCATCATCTCAAACGAGATTAGTTTGGCAATGTGGGCGTTCAAACCCAGTGTACGCGGATGAGAGACTGAGTACTTTCTTGACCTACTCATAGTGTCTGGGAGGGTGAGCTGGACTTGAGAGCTGCATATGGTGGAAGTAGCGGTGGACAGGGCGGACTGAGAGAGGGTTGATGATGGTGATGGAGTTGTTGTTCTTTCTGATGGCCTAGAATCAGTCTTTCGTTGATATAACAGTGGGATTCCCTGACTGCTGTGGCATTGCAACGACACCTCAACATTTGCTGCTGTGCTAACCGGTGGGCTTACAGTGGGGGAAACAATGTAGCGTTGCTGACTACCTTTGTTGTGATCAGTTGCACATGTGGCACTTGAGGTTTGGTGTTGTGTCCACGCTTGCAAGTGCATGCTGGTTAAATGTCTAAGCATGCGACTGGTATTCAAATTTTTCAGATTTTTCCCTCGGCTAAAGGTCTTTGCGCACTTCTTACAGATAACAGATTGACCCTCTGGACAAGCTGTCCAGCAACTCTTTTGATTTTTGGAACCTGTCTTTGGAGTGCTCCGGGCCTGCCAGATAACAGCTGTTGCGATGTCGATGTATGCTGTGGATGCTCCTCATCTGAGCTATTGGAAGCAGCACCCTCTTCCCCCAATGGATGCCAATCTGGGTCAACAACTGGGTCATCCATCACCTCCTCTTCTATGTCATGTGCACCTTCCTCTGTGTCACCGTGTATGGTGGTATAGTGTGCGGGAAGGGGCACCTGAGTCTCATCAGGGTCAGAATCTGGCTCTGTACACTGCGAGGACAATGTAGTGCTCTGAGTAAATGTACCAGCAGAATCATCCATCAGCGGCTGTGCATCAGTGCACTCCATGTCAGATTCATCTTGGCCTGGGTAATTCACCATTTCACTTGATAATCCAGGCATGGTATGTGAAAACAGCTCCATGGAGTAATCAGTAGTATGGCCTGCGTCATCCTTCAATCTTGGTTGGGGTGAAGGACACAAGGAAAGGTGTGGTTCATGAACATGAGCCTCCAATGACGACTCAGTGCTTTTACTTTTTACAGCTGAAGAAGAGGAGGTGATAGAGCTGGAGGCTGAGTCAGCAATGTAAGACAAAACTTTTTCCTGATGCTCTGGCTTTAAAAGCGGTTTGCCAACTCCTAGAAAACTAAGCGTTCGAGGCCTTATGTAGCCAGACGATGACGCAGGCTCAACACCTCCTGCATTCGGTCCTATTTTGCTCTTGCCACTACCATCAGATCCACCACCAACACCATCATTACCAGCTGCCAACCCCCGCCCAATTCCACGGCCTCTTCCACCAGCCTTCCTCATTTTTGGTAGAAATGTAGACAAAATCCAACAAACTATATAGTAATGTAAAACAAGGTACAAGGTGTCTATAGGACAGGGGAGATTTTGAATTTCTGCAGACACTTGTGGACACTGGACACTTTTGGATTGAGTGAGGCCCACTGACTAGTATCTGAGCGCTCTGTCACAGGCTCGATGGCAGAGCTGTGACCAACGTGACTAGAGGATAAGGGAGATTTTGAATTTCTGCACACACTTGTGGACACTTATGGATTGTGTGAGGCCCACTGACTAGTATCTGAGCGCTCTGTCACAGGCTCGATGGCAGAGCTGTGACCAAAGTGACTAGAGGATAAGGGAGATTTTGAATTTCTGCACACACTTGTGGAAACTTATGGATTGTGTGAGGCCCACTGACTAGTACCTGAGCGCTCTGTCACAGGCTCGATGGCAGAGCTGTGACCAAAGTGACTAGAGGATAAGGGAGATTTTGAATTTCTGCACACACTTGTGGACACTTATGGATTGTGTGAGGCCCACTGACTAGTATCTGAGCGCTCTGTCACAGGCTCGATGGCAGAGCTGTGACCAAAGTGACTAGAGGATAAGGGAGATTTTGAATTTCTGCACACACTTGTGGACACTTATGGATTGTGTGAGGCCCACTGACTAGTATCTGAGCGCTCTGTCACAGGCTCGATGGCAGAGCTGTGACCAAAGTGACTAGAGGATAAGGGAGATTTTGAATTTCTGCACACACTTGTGGACACTTATGGATTGTGTGAGGCCCACTGACTAGTATCTGAGCGCTCTGTCACAGGCTCGATGGCAGAGCTGTGACCAAAGTGACTAGAGGATAAGGGAGATTTTGAATTTCTGCACACACTTGTGGACACTTATGGACTGTGTGAGGCCCACTGACTAGTATCTGAGCGCTCTGTCACAGGCTCGATGGCAGAGCTGTGACCAAAGTGACTAGAGGATAAGGGAGATTTTGAATTTCTGCACACACTTGTGGACACTTATGGATTGTGTGAGGCCCACTGACTAGTATCTGAGCGCTCTGTCACAGGCTCGATGGCAGAGCTGTGACCAAAGTGACTAGAGGATAAGGGAGATTTTGAATTTCTGCACACACTTGTGGACACTTATGGATTGTGTGAGGCCCACTGACTAGTATCTGAGCGCTCTGTCACAGGCTCGATGGCAGAGCTGTGACCAAAGTGACTAGAGGATAAGGGAGATTTTGAATTTCTGCACACACTTGTGGACACTTATGGATTGTGTGAGGCCCACTGACTAGTATCTGAGCGCTCTGTCACAGGCTCGATGGCAGAGCTGTGACCAAAGTGACTAGAGGATAAGGGAGATTTTGAATTTCTGCACACACTTGTGGACACTTATGGATTGTGTGAGGCCCACTGACTAGTATCTGAGCGCTCTGTCACAGGCTCGATGGCAGAGCTGTGACCAAAGTGACTAGAGGATAAGGGAGATTTTGAATTTCTGCACACACTTGTGGACACTGGACACTTATGGATTGTGTGAGGCCCACTGACAAGCATCTGAGCGCTCTGTCACAGGCTCGATGGCAGAGCTGTGACCAAACTGACTAGAGGATAAAGGAGATTTTGAATTTCTGCACACACTTGTGGACACTGGACACTTATGGATTGTGTGAGGCCCACTGAATATCTGAGCGCTATGTCACAGGCAGAAATTGGCTAGTGTATCACAAACTACAAGGTGTATGTAGAATTGGGCAGAATTGGAATCTCCCTAGAGTGCAGGTCTGTAAGAACGGAACATGTCCTCGACTTATTCTCACAGAGTGACTCACTGATAGCTTCACTGTGGCTGTGATAACAGCCGTTACACGGTACTGTGTGAGGAGCGTACACCGCTGTATGGTGTGAAAAAATGCACGCTCAGTACCTCAGCAGGGCAAAAAAAAAATTGTGATTGCTTTTAAAAAAGCAGTTTGCGGAGCAGTAGGTAAACAGCAATGCAGGAATGTCAGGAAGCCTTAGAAGGCAGCCCAACAACCAACACCACTGATACACCACTATATAGCCTCCCCTTGCACTGCACAGTGACTGGTGTTTTGTACAGGCAAAATCGCTAGCAGCAGAAGCAGTTTTTTTTTCTTCTTCTCAGCAGGACAAAAAAAAAAATTGTGATTGCTTTTAAAAAAGCAGTTTGCGGAGCAGTGGGTAAACAGCAATGCAGGAATGTCAGGAAGCCTTAGAAGGCAGCCCAACAACCAACACCACTGATACACCACTATATAGCCTCCCCTTGCACTGCACAGTGACTGGTGTGTTGTACAGGCAAAATCGCTAGCAGCAGAAGCAGTTTTTGGTGTCTTCTTCCCTGCCTAACGCTCTCCCTACAAAATCAGCAGCAGCAGCAGCTCTCCCTATTCTGAGATCAGCATGAGTAACATGGCGGTCGGCGTGCACGCCCTTTTATACCCCCTGTGACGCCCCCCAAAGCAAGCCAATCACTTGCATGCCCTTATGAAAGATGGTGGTGACCCGTGCCTATGTCATCACGTTGCCCACAGTGTCCGTGGATCCTGATTGGCTGAAAAAGAGCGCAAAACAAACTTTTGAAACGCGACTTTGGCGCGTAAGTCGCCGACCTCGTGGCCGACCTCATCCTAGGGTCGGGTTTCGTTTCATGAAACCCGACATTGCCAAAAGTCGGCGACTTTTGAATTTTTTCGACCCGTTTCGCTCAACTCTAGTTGTTGATATTACGGAAGCATCCGAAGAGCCCACACTACACTCAAAGATCTAATTTTTAGTCTACTACTAACTCTGCTGTTATTATTTCTAATTTTCTAATCTTCTTGCAGTTCTCTATATATATGTATGTATTAGCTTGATGACCCTACTGAACCTCCACCACTGCCCTGCATAGAGCTGCACCATAAAACAGTGTAAGGAGACCCACGTGTCCTCCCCCTGCACAGACCCACAGTACACTCCCTACAGAGCCCTCATGTTCTCCCCTTGCACAGCCCCCCCGTGTACCCCCCTGCACAGCCCCCCATGTCCTCCCCTACACAGCCTCCTCATGTACCCCCCCAGCACAGTCTCCCATGTCCTCCCCTACACAGCCTCCTCATTTACCCCCCCAGCACAGCCCCCCCATGTCCTCCCCTACAGAGTCCCCCCATGTCCTCCCCTAACAGAGTCCCCCCATGTCCTCCCCTACAGAGTCCCCCCATGTCCTCCCCTACAGAGTCCCCCTATGTCCTCCCCTACAGAGTCCCCCTATGTCCTCCCCTACAGAGTCCCCCCATGTCCTCCCCTACAGAGTCCCCCCATGTCCTCTCCCATACTGTATATAGGGCTCAGGATGAACTCCAGGCAAGTATCAGAGACTCCACAGCGGAAACTCCAGATCTCATCCAGGGCTTCCTGGTGCCTGATCAGTAGGCAATGAGGTCCCTGTATCCACAATGATCCTTGGAGAAACAATTGTCCAGCAGACCCAGCACGCCCTATAACTGGTAAAACCATCCTTTTTACCTCCCTGGTGGCTTTGCAGCTCGTTCTGGCAGCCGGAGCCTGCAGCTCTTCCTGTCGAGTGATCACGTGGTACTGCTCATTAAGGTAATGAATATGCGCTCCACGCCTAAGGGAGCGGAGAGGCGAGCAGGCATGTGAGTATGGTGTGCTGGAAGCTGGTGGCCTCTGTGACCTGCTGTTACTGAAGTGTGAAACAGGCCTAAGAGAAAGAAAAGACTCAATCTGAGAAGAGGTCACCTATAAGGTACCAGGATGTACATTTTTAGTTATTGGTACTGACTGCGTCTCATCAGTACTATGGTTCCTGTATAGTCCACAGTCTGATAAAGACTGGTAACTCCCAGCATCTCCTTACCATTGTTAAGGACATACTGGGAGTTGTAGGTTCATGAGATACAAATGTATATGGGCCTGACTTAGAAGGATTCAGCTCATCAGTTATTAATCACATGATGTCATAGACCTAATGGAAAAGGGAAGAATTAGCTGGGTAGAAATGCAAAATGGGCGCCTTCGGCTTCATCTGCCTTGGGCACCCAAAATACTTTGTTATGGTAACGGATAAAGCAAAATCCTACATGACCTATCAGTGTTCTACGATTTGGGTTGAGGACACTTATTGTATGTGGGCTGGTGAATTTTGTGTGCCAGGGCTGCTTTTTAGTCCCAACTCGGCCCTGAATCCCCTCGTGTATCTGAATGGGAGGAAGAGTGTGAACTTGTGCTAATTGTGCAGTCACACTTTGTCATCTCTGCTCCGTCCTGTCTTCCAGCGCAGGGTTAAATTGCTCTGACTTCATATCTGGCTTCATGGCTTGATCATGGATGCTGGATCCTGATCCCCAACAAAATTTCACCAACCGAAGATTGTGAAAGAAACACACAAAACACTTTTATTGGATGATAAATTGACCGAATTTTATTCCAAATCTCATCATTATTATTTCTTTCAGTGTCTGAAATTTAGAATCAGCCAATTACTATGAAAGAGACACTGAAAATGGCAGAACCCCCGACTCACGAAGAATCGTCCTTCAGCACTCAGGAGAGGAAAAAACCCCTGTAGTGGAAACCTCTAGGGAACCATGGCTGCAGGACTGCCCTTCCCTTGGGCTTAGAAGGTTAGTGCCAACATGTAACAGCAAATTGTACCTGAATTTGTACATTGTGTCATATTTGTTTTGGAGAAGCCTAATGCGACCTCTCCAGGCCGTACACATAAAGTGAAGGCGGCGAGTACCGGACGTGAGGGAGATCTGGCTGCAACATCTGTCACCCCATTGATCTGGCTGGCTAGGCGGTATGGCTGATCTGGCTGGCTAGGCGCTATGGCTGATCTGGCTGGCTAGGCGGTGTCCCCTTCCTCCCATTGTGGAGTGATGAAGCTCCAGGTCTCCAGACACATCAAGTATGGCTCCGTCTACGGCTGAATGACTTGTGGTTCTGGAATCTTCTCCTTCATCATAGATGCATGTCTTTATGACATCAGCGCAGTTGCCATAGTTATCACAGGTGTTTTATACTGTGGTTTCATTGGCTAGAAAGTCCCTCTCAGTGTTCCAAAGATTTAACCCTTGAATGACTGGTATTGTGCCTTTCTCCAGAAGCCTGTAAAATAAACTTGTCACTAGACAGGACCATTATCATTATTATATTTTAGAGTTGCCCCAACCAAAGTCTAATAAGTGAGCGCATCTACAGAGTTGATGTGTAACAAGCGCAGTCATTCCATTAAGCCCTACTAAATGCATAAATGCACAATATGAGAACAGAGTAGTCTCATAGAAAATTAATGATACCAAGGTAAAAGCAGTTAGATATGGGATGCTATATAGGGGCTCATACTGTATATAGGAGCTATATGGGGACTCACACTGTATATAGGAGGCAATATGGTGGCAAACAATGTAGTCAGGAGGCTATATGTGAGTGCTCATACTGTATATAGGAGGCTATATGGGGACTCACACTGTATATAGGAGGCAAACACTGTATTCAGGAGGCTATATGTGGGCTCATACTGTATATAGGAAGCGATTTGCAGGCTCATACTGTTTATAGGAAGCGATGTGCAGGCTCATACTGTACATAGGAGGCTATGTGGATACTCATACTGTTTATAGGAAGCAATGCGCAGGCTCATACTGTACATAGGAGGCTATATGTGCAGGCTCATACTGTATATAGGAAGCAATGTGCAGGCTCATACTGTATATAGGAGGCAAAAACTGTATTCAGGAGGCTATATGTGGGTGCTCATACTGTATATAGGAGGCTATATGCGGCCTCATACTGTATATAGGAAGCGATGTGCAGGTTCATACCGTACATAGGAGGCTATATGTGGCCTCATACTGTATATAGGAAGCGATGTGCAGGCTCATACTGTATATAGGAGGCTATGTGGGCTCATATTGTATATAGGAAGCAATGTGCAGGCTCATACTGTATATAGGAGGCAAAAACTGTATTCAGGAGGCTATATGTGGGTGCTCATACTGTATATAGGAGGCTATATGCGGCCTCATACTGTATATATGAAGCGATGTGCAGGCTCATACCGTACATAGGAGGCTATATGTGGCCTCATACTGTATACAGGATGCGATGTGCAGGCTCATACTGTATATAGGAGGCTATGTGGGCTCATATTGTATATAGGAAGCAATGTGCAGGCTCATACTGTATATAGGAGACTATATGCGGCCTCATCTAATATATAAAGCTCAAAGTGTGTATGTATGTATGTGTGTGTGTATGTTTGTATGTCCGGGATAGGCATCCGCACCGTCGCAGCTACAGCCACAAAATTTGGCACAGTCACACGTCTGCACCCCGAGAGCGTCCTAAGCTATGTTGTGAGGCGAAATTTTAACCCTGCGCGTTCCAATTCACCAAACAATTTTGCCCCCATCTACATACTGGGGGAAAAGTGTGTGTGCGTCAAGCCCCGCCCCTCATTGTGTTGTCACAATGCCCCTATTTGCATACTGGGGAAGCAATGTGTGTGCATCAAGCCCCGCCCCTCATTATGATGTCACAATGTTTGCCATGGCGATGCTGATGTCATCAAAGGTTGCAAGCCCTGCCGCCGCTCATTATGATGTCATAATGGTTGATTATGGAATGGAGGATGTGTGATGAGTATATGGGCACTGGACTATAGGATGGTGGATATGTATGATGGGTATATGGGCACGGGACTATGGGATGGGGGATGTGTGATGGGTATATGGGCACTGGACTATGGGATGGAGGATATGTTTGATGGGTATATGGGCACGGGACTATGGGATGGTGGATATGTATATGGGCACAGGACTATGGGATGGAGGATGTGTGATGGGTATATGGGCACTGGACTATAGGATGGAGGATACAGTGGGGAGAAAAAGTATTTAGTCAGTCAGCAATAGTGCAAGTTCCACCACTTAAAAAGATGAGAGGCGTCTGTAATTTACATCATAGGTAGACCTCAACTATGGGAGACAAACTGAGAAAAAAAAATCCAGAAAATCACATTGTCTGTATGTATGACGGTATATGGGCACGGGACTATGAGATAGCGGATATGTATGATGGGTATATGGGCACGGGACTATGGGATGGAGGATATGTATGATGGGTATATGGGCATGGGACCATGGGATGGAGAATATGTATGATCGGTATCTGTGCATGGGACTATGGGATGGAGAATATGTATGATGGGTATATGGGCATGGGACTATGGGATGGAGGATATGTGATGGGTATATGGGTACTCGACTATGGGATGGAGGATATGTATGATGGGTATATGGGCACGGGCCTATGGGATCGTGGATATGTATGATGGGTATATGGGCAGGGACTATGGGATGGAGGATAATTATAATTTTCTATAACTTACCACAGTTAGTTACTATGCCCGAGCAGCGCCGGGCTCTTCAGCTAGTACTGTATATACACTGTGTTCCAAATTATTATGCAAATGCTATTTTTCTCTGATTTTCCTAAATAGTCGGTACAAATGACAGTCAGTCTAATAAAAGTCATCACCCGTTAGAGTATGCATCGAATTTTATTGAAGAAACCTCCCAATGATAACAGTATAATCTCCAAAATGAATAAAAACTCAAATTGCACTGTTCCAAATTAGTATGCACAGTAGAATTTCTAAACATTTGATATGTTTTAAAGAACTGAAAATGCTCATTTGTGGAATTTGCAGCATTAGGAGGTCACATTCACTGAACAAAAAGGATATTTTGGAGTTAAATAGCTTAACAGGCCAAGTTACATGTTAACATAGGAACCCTTCTTTGATATCACCTTCACAATTCTTGCATCCATTGAACTTGTGAATTTTTTGGAGAGTTTCTGCTTGTATTTCTTTGCATGAAGTCAGAATAGCCTCCCAGAGCTGCTGTTTTGATGTGAACTGCCTCCCACCCTCATAGATCTTTCGCTTGATGATACTCCAAAGGTTCTCCATAGGGTTGAGGTCAGGGAAAGATGGTGGCCACACCATGAGTTATCTCCTTTTATGCCCATAGCAGTCAATGACTCAGAGGTATTCTTTGCAGCATGACATGGTGCAGTTTCATGCATGAAGAGGATTTTGCTCCTGAAGGCACATTTCTGCTTTTTATACCATGGAAGACAGCTGTCAGTCAGAAACTCTATATACTTTGCAGAGGTCATTTTCACACCATCAGGAACCTTAAAGAGCCCTACCAGCTGTTTCCCCATGATTCCGGCCCAAAACATGACTCCTCCACCTCCTTGCTGACGTCGCAGCCTTGTTGGGGCATAGTGGCCTTCCACCAACCACCCACTACTCCATCCATCTGGACCATCCAGGGTTGCTCGACACTCATCAGTAAACAAGACTGTTTGAAAATTAGTTTTCATGTATGTCTGGGCCCACTGCAACCATTTCTGCTTGTGAACACTGTTTAGGAGTGGCCGAATAGTAGGTTTATGCACCACAGCATGCCTTTGAAGGATCCTACACCTTGAGGTTCGAGGGACTCCAGAGGCACCAGCAGCTTTAAATATCTGTTTGCTGGTTTGTAATGGCTTTTTAGCAGCTGCTCTCTTAATCCGATGAACTTGCCTGGCAGAAACCTTCCTCATTCTGCCTTTATCAGCACAAACATGTCTGTTCTCAGAATCAACCACAAATCTCTTAAAAGTACGATGATCACGTTTAAGTTTTTGGGAAATATCTAATGTTTTCATCTCATGACCAAGGCATTGCACTATTTGATGCTTTTCAGCAGCAGAGAGATCCGTTTTCTTTCCTAAATTCCTTGAAACCTGTGCCCTGCTTAATAATGTGGAACATCATTCTTAAGTAGTTTTCCTTTAATTGGGCTCACCTGGTAAACTAATTATCACAGGCGTTTGAGATTGATTTCAGTGATCCAAAGAGCCCTGATACACAATACCATCTGAGTTTATTTGAAAAACAAAAAATTACATCTTTATGACACTTAAATCCAATTTGCATAATAATTTGGAACGCAGTGTAGAAGGCTATATGCGGCCTCATACTGTATACAGGAGGCTATGTGGGCTCATACGATGTATAGGAGGCTATATGCAGCCTCATACTGTATATAGGAAGCGATGTACAGGCTCATACTGTATATAGGATAAAGTACAAATATATCCCAAATACTGGAAAAAAATTCTTCAAAGGCTCAACTCACTGGAAATATAATAGCAAAAAAAATCTCATAAATGAGCTATTAAGCATCACAAGAGATCAAAATTGGAGTTTTTCAAGCTAAATAATTTATTTAGAATAATTAACAGAGCATAAATGCTAAATGCAAGTTACAGCAGACATAAACACAATATAATTAAACCAGCACCTTGACAGTTAATAAAGTTTTTATCTGTATAAAACATGTAGTTTCTTTGCTTTCCTTTCACAAATAGAATGCATAGTAAACAGCAAACTCCTCATTTACATAATATGTATGCCCAGATAAGGTTTTGCATACAATAAGTGCCCAGAGTAAACTGCTGAATAAAAAGTGCATAAGTGCCTTGTATCAAATAAGCCTGGTAGGCGTTAAGTGTACACAGAGTAAAAACTGTCTATACAAATTCCAGAGTAAGATACAAGGACTGCATTAGAAAGTAACAACTTACATGTGCTGTGTATGTCGCTGTAAAACCTGCCGCCCCTACGCGCGTTACGCCGCAGCTTCCTCAGGAGGCGTGGTTTACAAGTGCCCCGGATGTAGTTTATATAGTGCGGTCAACCAATAAACCGCTTTCCCTAATAAAGCTTGTAAAATTCAGGACCTGCGTTGTAGTGTCCACAATGACGTCAATAGTATCCAGTTCTAAACGTCCACAGCATTATCGGCGCATGCGCTGTTGAGTCCCCACTATGAACAGGGAGTCTATGATCAGCATGAAAGTGGCTCAAGCTGCAAAACAGCCAGAGACAGCCACATACCAGACTGAGCACGTCAGAAGGCTCCTAGGGAGGACAGAACTGGGCATGCGCTCAAGTGAGGACAAGAAAATAAAATAATTATGAAGAATAATAATCACTATTTAAAGTGATAGCAAGTGTTGAAAGTGAGGGGATAAAACATAATGATGCTGAAATAATTATAGCGGTGTGTATGAACCATTAAAGTGAATATGCCTGACATAGAGTGCAAAGGCACACACATATGTGTCAATTATAAGCACACTATGCAAGCAATAAAAATTTTTTTTAACAATTAGCATAATGTGTATGCAGGCTATATGAAAGTGTATGTGCATCATATAACTATAACATCTATATATCATGTCTCTGTTAAAAAACAAATGAACATAAAAATAACACATGGCATTCAATACATACATCAAATGTCATATATCATAAAGTAATTATACATACAATTATGTATAATGCATAATACATAGCAAAAATACACAAAGAAAATTGTGAAAAAAATAAAAAATGAGTGAAAAAAAATATATAAAAATAAAACAAATAAAAATGTAAATGAAATAAACAAATAAAAAAAGAAAAAATGAATAAAAATGTGAACAAATAATATGAAATATTGAAGACCCAATGGGTACGAAAAGAGCCGTAGATTTCTTGTGAGAGGAGTGTTTCTTCATAAAATCTTGAAATGCCCTCAACAATGAATTCCATGCCAGATCATATACTGCAATGCGAAGATAGAGAACTGGAGTATAAGCACAGGAAAAAATAATTAAAAACAGAAAACTAAAACCAAGACTAAAAAGATACCCATACGATTTTTACAGAAAGGACCCAAAACCATTACTCTCATTCAATCATTTTTTTTTTTTGCTACTGTATATAGGAGGCTATGTGCAGGCTCATACTGTATATAGGAAGCAATGTGCAGGCTCATACTGTATATAGGAGGTAAACACTGCATTCAGGAGGCTATATGTTGGTGCTCATACTGTATGTAGGAGGCTATATGCGGCCTCATACTGTATATGGGAAGCGATGTGCAGGCTCATACTGTATATAGGAAGCGCTGTGCAGGCTCATACTGTATGTAGGAGGCTATATGCGGCCTCATACTGTATATAGGAAGCGATGTGCAGGCTCATACTGTATATAGGAGACTATGTGCAGACTCATACTGTATATAGGAAGCGCTGTGCAGGCTCATACTGTATGTAGGAGGCTATATGCGGTCTCATACTGTATATAGGAAGCGATGTGCAGGCTCATACTGTATATAGGAGACTATGTGCAGACTCATACTGTATATAGGAAGCGCTGTGCAGGCTCATACTGTATATAGGAGGCTATATGCGGCCTCATACTGTATATAGGAAGCGCTGTGCAGGCTCCTACTGTATATAGGAGGCTATATGCGGCCTCATACTGTATATAGGAAGCAATGTGGAGGCTCACACTGTATATAGGAGGCAATTCAAAAGCAGGAAATATCCAGCTACAGATCCAGGGAAAAATTGTTAAAATCAAAAAATGAAGGAGAGCGATAAAGTGGCGCCTGTGTAAAAGGTTTTGTAACTGCTGCGACTCTAGATACCAACCACAAGGAAATCGAAAGGATTATAAATATTTGTGATAGACTCGTGCTGAAAAAACCAAGATGTGGGAGAAAAGCTAGTCACTTATTAATGAGACAAATAGAAGAATATTTAATAGGTAAAACCTGACAAGAATAAACAATAAACTGCAGTTAGCCCAATCGTGGGGATAAATAGCTGAGAAATAAATAGTGATTAGTATATCTTAATGAATATATTGCAACTCGCCCATTACAAAGCTGTGAAAAAAATGGTAGTTAATGGAAATAGAAAGTATTGCACTCAAACAGTTGATTAACCAAGGAGAGATGGCATGTACCTGAATAGAATTCTCCTAGAAGTAAAGGGTTAATATGTATATAGAACACAATTGGGTGAAAATATTAAATGGTCATAAGCAATATGTCCCGGACCTGAAGAAAGAAGCTGAGTTTTCCGAAACGCGTTGGTTTCGGCCCTTTTTGCCACCCGTACCTCCATCTAGCAGCAGTTACACGGCACCACGTGATCCACCGCGTCACACAGGTCCTGCTCCTACTGCACATCTGCCGGGACGCAGCTATCGACCAGAGTGACCGGATCCCTGCCGACAGCTGGAGCGCAGGAGCGCTGGTCTCACACTACACCTCGGCATATCGCCGCATCTCCCAGGTCCGACCTTTACTGCACCAGCCAGAACGCAGTCACCGGATTCTACGCAGACCATCGGAGGTATTGTGAGTAGCAACACTCACATACAACTATATATGGTGAAATCACCATGTACTGTTCAGCGCGCTATTTCACAGGGTACGAGCCCTCCACTCATTGGAGAAAGTACTTGGTGTATCCATCATCGGCCGGGGCAGCTCTCCCCACGGCTATAGACATTGGAATATTTTATGAATGCAGGTTTATACCAAGCATTAACTATGGACTAAGAATATAATCACACTCTTTATGCCAGGACATATTGCTCATGACCATTTAATATTTTCACCCAATTGTGTGTTCTATGTACCTATTAACCCTTTACTTCCTGCCGCTCTTATTTGCAGCCTCTAGGAGAATTCTATTCGGGTACATGCCATCTCTCTTGGTTAATCAACTGTTTGAGTGCAATACTTAATGGAAATAGTAACTACCATTTTTTTTCACAGCTTTGTACTGGGCGAATTGCAATATATTTATTAAGATATACTAATCACTATTTATTTCTCAGCTATTTATCCCCACGATTGGGCTAACTGCAAATTATTGTTTATTCTTGTCAGGTTTTAACTATTACCGTATATACTCGAGTATAAGCCGACCCGAGTACAAGCCGAGGCACCAACTTTTGCCACGAAAAACTGGGTAAACTTATTGACTTGAGTATAAGCCGGGTGTGCATTGACCACTCATCCCTACCGTGGTATGCATGGTTCCCCCGTCCCTGTCATTGTATGCATGGCTCCTTATCCCCTATCTTTGTAGGTATGATTCCTGTTAAGAAAAAAAACATCCTATTTACCTGCCTGCGCGCCGTCGGTGCCACTGCATCTTGTTCCGGCCATATAACACGGATAATTCTTGGTAATGACAGTGAATATTTAGAACATTCATTACTGTGCACATTATACACATTATACATTCCTGCAGCTCAGTGGCGTAGCAACTGTTTGTGGCGCCCGGGGCGGTCGAAAAATTTGCCGCCCCTTTGGTCGTTGATATTTCGGAAGCATCCGAAGAGCCCACACTACACTCAAAGATCTAATTTTTAGTCTACTACTAACTCTGCTGTTATTATTTCTAAATTTCTAGACTTTCATCTTCTTGCAGTTCTCTATATATATATGTATGTATTAGCTTGATGACCCTACTGAACCGCCACCACTGCCCTTCATAGAGCCGCACCATAAAACAGTGTAAGGAGACCCATGTGTCCTCCCCCTGCACAGAACCACAGTACACTCCCTACAGAGCCCTCATGTTCTCCCTTGCACAGCCCCCCGTTTACCCCCCTGCACAGCCCCCCATGTCCTCCCCTACGCAGCCTCCCCATGTACTCCCCCTGCACAGCCCCCCATGTCCCTCCTACAGAGCCCCCATGTCCTCCCCTGCACAGCCCCCCATGTCCTCCCCTGCACAGCCCCCCATGTCCTACCCTGCACAGCCCCCCATGTCCTCCCCTACAGAGCCCCCCATGTCCTCCCCTGCAGAGCCCCCCATGTCCTCCCTCTACAGAGCCCCCCCATGTCCTCCCCTGTACAGCCCCCCCATGTCCTCCCCCTGCACAGCCCCCCCATGTCCTCTCCCTACAGAGCCCCCCCATGTCCTCTCCCTACAGAGCCCCCCATGTCCTCTCCCTACAGAGCCCCCCATGTCCTCTCCCTACAGAGCCCCCCATGTCCTCCCCTGCACAGCCCCCCACGTCCTCCCCCTACAGAGCCCCCCATGTCCTCCCCTGCACAGCCTCGCCATGGTCACCTATCTGCACAGCCCCCCAATTCCCAGTATTCCTCCTCCCGCCCTCACCTGCTGGTTGCCGGCTCCGTTCAGCAGCGGCGTGCTCTCCCCGGCCTCCTCCAGCTGCTCCCGGTCGGACCACGACACCCTATTGGCCACATTGGCCATGCTCCATGCTGTGCGGCCGCTCCGCTCGTTGTTTGGGCATGTGACAGCCGAAGCCTCGGCAGATCCCACGGTCATGTGACTGCCAATCTACAGCGCTGCAGCGGGGTCATACCAGGAACGCACGCCCGAGGCATGACGGGTAATGTAGTCCTACAGTGTTACCATAGCAACACGGCTGCTGGGGCCTTTCCTAAAAGCAGCCGAGGAGCTGTCATGCTGCTGCGCCGCCCCCACACACGTGCCGCCTGGGGCGGACCGCCCTCCCCCACGCTACTCCAGTGCTGCAGCTATGGGTCCCTGTTATCAGCCATTCATAGGCCAGGACCAGCCCTCAACATAAAGGGGACACAATTATAACACTGAGCACAATAGTCAGGGGGCCCGTGAGACCACCCCCTGACATCAGCAGAGACCTGTGCAGTGGCTGAAGAGTTAACCAGCCCTCGGGAATCTGCAGAGCTTCATTATACATCGGTGCCAATGTTCACTACAGGACTGGCATTGTATTCATGAATCAGATGGCTCAGGATGAACTCCAGGCAAGTATCAGAGACTCTACAGCGGAAACTCCAAATCTCATCCAGGGCTTCCTGGTGCCTGATCAGTAAGCAATGAGGTCCCTGTATCCACAATGATCCTTGGAGAAACAATTGTCCAGCAGACCCAGCACGCCCTATAACTGGTAAAACCATCCTTTTTACCTCCCTGGTGGCTTTGCAGCTCATTGTGGACACTACAGCGCAGGTCCTGAATTTTACAAGCTTTATTAGGGAAAGCGGTTTATTGGTTGACCGCACTATATAAACTAGATCCGGGGCACTTGTAAACCACGCCTCCTGAGGAAGCTGCGGCGTAACGCGCGTAGGGGCGGCAGGTTTTACAGCGACATACACAGCACATGTAAGTTGTTACTTTCTAATGCAGTCCTTGTATCTTACTCTGGAATTTGCATAGACAGTTTTTACTCTGTGTACACTTAATGCCTACCAGGCTTATTTGATACAAGGCACTTATGCACTTTATATTCAGCAGTTTACTCTGGGCACTTATTGTATGCAAAACCTTATCTGGGCATACATATTATGTAAATGGAGAGTTTGCTGTTTACTATGCATTCTATTTGTGAAAGGAAAGCAAAGAAACTACATGTTTTATACAGATAAAAACTTTATTAACTGCTATATTGTGTTTATGTCTGCTGTAACTTGCATTTAGCATTTATGCTCTGTTAATTATTCTAAATAAATTATTTAGCTTGAAAAGTCTTAGTTACTCACCGGTTAACGGTATTTTTCGGAGTCCATGACAGCACCACCTGAGAGAGGGGATCCGCCCTTTAGGAACAGGAAACTTACAGATACAAAAAGGGCGGCACCTCTCCCACGCATCAGTTGGATTACAGAGCACAGAGGACCACAATGGTTAATAGCATAACTTATATACAATACTATACACAACTATTTAAATTACCCGTGTACGTATAAGAAGTGCACACCCAAATTAAACTAAAGGGAGGGAATATACGGGTGCTGTCATGGACTCCGAAAAATACCGTTAACCGGTGAGTAACTAAGACTTTATTCGGTCGTCCATGACAGCACCACCTGAGAGAATTACAGAGAGTAATAACTACTTTAGGGAGGGACTACAGCCTGCAGCACCCTTATCCCAAAAGAGAGGTCTGTGGAAGCACCCAAGTCTAGCCTATAATGTCTATAAAAGGTGCTCGGAGAGGACCAAGTAGCCGCCTTACATATCTGGTCAATGGAGACTTCTGATCTCTCGGCCCACGAGGTCGCCATGGCTCTGGTGGAATGTGCCCTCAGCTTCCCGGGTGGCGACCTGCCTTTTGAGGTGTATGCTAAGGCAATCGCTTCTCTAATCCACCTGGCTAGTGTATTCTTTGATACTCTACAACCTTTCCTAGGGCCTTGGTGGGAAATAAACAGGGCATCCTCTTTCTTCCAAGGATCGGTAGCTGCCACATATTCTATAAGGCACTTCCTAACATCCAGGGTATGTAGTTTCTCTTCCTTCTTATTAGCCGGATTAGGGAGGAAGGATGGAAGGACTACTTCCTGAGTCCTATGAAAGTTAGAAACCACTTTAGGTAAATACGCTGGATCAGGTGTGAGTATTGCTCATTTTTAATCTGTATATAAGGAGGACGCCTAGATAATGCCTGGATATCGCTAGCTCTGCAAGCAGAGGTTAGAGCTACCAGGAACGCTACTTTGAGGGACAGGTTTTTTATGGAAGCTGATGAAATAGGTTCGAATGGAGCTTCCGTCATGGCCGTGAGGACTAGATTCAAGTCCCATGGCATGAATCTATCCTTCACTACCGGCCTGGATCTTCCTGCTGCTTTAATGAATCTACTGATCCAGTAATTACTCGTGATGTTGCAGCTAAAGAGGGCCCCTAAGGCTGCTACTTGTACTTTAAGGGTTCTAGTGGAAAGCCCCATGTCCAGACCTTTCTGAAGAAATTCTAAGATCTGATTTATAGGTGTTGAACCCCCAGCGACTATTCCCGAGCTGTGAAGGAATTTCTTCCAAATTCTAACATAGATCTTGGTAGTAATGGCCTTTGTACTTTTAAGAAGGGTATTAATTAAGTCTGGGGAGAAGCCTTTATCTTTTAAGAGCGCCCGCTCAAACTCCACACCGTCAGATGTAGGCCAGCCACCTGAGGATGGAAGACTGGGCCCTGGGATAGGAGATCCGGGATGTCCGGAAGAACCCAAGGATCGGACACCGACATGGTCCTGAGGCAAGAAAACCAAGCCCTCCTGGGCCAAAATGGGGCGATGACTATAACTCTTGCTCTGTCTTTCCTGATCTTTCTCAACACCAAGGGTAGTAGCGATAGGGGAGGGAAGGCATATGCTAGCCTGAAGTCTCACATTATCAGAAAGGCATCTACTGCCAGGGGGTTGTCTCTGGGATTTAGGGAGCAGAATAGTCTCAATTTTCTGTTTTCTTTGGTGGCGAAGAGGTCTGCCTCTGGCTGTCCCCACCTTTGCACAATCAGGTGGAAGATCGAGATGTTTAGGGACCATTCTCCTTGCCTTAGCAGATTGCGGCTTAAGAAATCTGCCATAATGTTTTCTTTCCCTTTTATGTGTAGCGCTGTCAAAGATAGAAAATGCTGCTCTGCTAGTTGGAACAACCGTTCTGTCACATTCATCAGGGGTTTGGAACGAGTCCCACCTTGGTGGTTGATATAAGCCACGGTGACCTGATTGTCGGAGAGCACTCGCACATGATGGCCCTGCAGATACATAAGTAGCTTCTTAGCTGCCTGTTCTACTGCTGTAAATTCTTTCAAATTAGATGACATATTTATCTGGTGCTGGTCCCATAGGCCCTGGACCACGACCTCACCCATATGAGCCCCCCAGCCGGAAGGGCTAGCATCCGTAGTGACTATGCGGGATATGTCGAATTCCCAGGGAACTCCTCTGGATAAATTATCCTTGTCCAGCCACCACTCTAGGGACTCCCTTGTGTTTCGGGACAAGGTTAGCTGGCCCTCTAAGTAACCTCTGAGGATTCTTTGATGCAGTAAAACCTCACCCTGAAGTGTTCTTGAATGAAACTGGGCCCACTGCACCGCTGGGATACAGGAGGAAAGGGAACCCAGAAGGGACATGGCTTTCCTAAGGGACATGGTGGGGTTATTGGAAGCATTTAGGACCTGATAGTGTAAACGAACAAGCTTCTCCGGAGGCAGACGGCATTCCTGTTTCTCAGAATCTAGAATCAGGCCTAAAAACTGCTGGCTTTTCATCGGCTGTAACCGAGATTTTTTGATATTCAGCAGCCATCCTAACCGCTCCAGGGCAGACATTGCCCTCTGTAGCTGTTCCGTACAATGTTTTGCCGTTTTTCCTATAATCAGGAAGTCATCTAAGTAGGGTACTACTAGAATGTCAGATTCACGTAGATGGGCCATAACTTCCGCTACTACTTTGGTAAATACCCGGGGAGCGACTGCCACCCCAAAGGGGAGGGCCGCGTATTGGAAATGTTCAACTGACCCATTTAACTGAACCGCCACTCTGAGGAAGCGCTGATGAGCTGCATGAATGGGTATATGGTAGTAAGCATCTTTCAAATCCAACACCACCATAAAGCAGTTTTGAAACAATAATTTTATTGTTGAATTAATTGTTTCCATTTTAAACGGGCGTATAACCAAGAATTCATTAAGGGACTTAAGATTAATTATAGTCCTAAAGGAACTGTCTGGCTTGCGGACCAGGAACAGAGGGGAGTAGAAACCTTTCCCCCTTTCACCTTCTGGAACCACAGTTAGGACCTTCTTAAGGCAAAGATCATGAACCTCGGCCTCCAGGGCAGCTTGTTCTGATGTGGAGGACCTGATTGGGGTGACCCTAAATCGATCATGGGGAACCCGGGTGAATTCCAGTTGTAGACCCGTAGCTATCACCCCCCGTATCCAATTACTATCCGAAATCATGGACCAGGCTGGGTAGAAGGCAGCTAGTCACCCCCCTACCAGGGCCTCTAGTCATTGGGGCGGCTTTTTAGTGTCCCGTGCTGGACCTTCCTGGCGCCCCCCTCCTCCGAACATGAAACCTGTACCTCTCCTTCTTTTGTCATCCCATCTGCCCTGATCTCTGGACGACCTTCTATGGAAATATCCTTTCCTGGTAAAGGGGCGTCTATAAGAAGGATTCGGGAGGCTCGGAAACTTCTTTTTATCATCCCCGGCTTTCTCTAACAGTTCATCCAGGGCAGAGCCAAATAGATATTCCCCCTCGCAAGGAATGGAGCAGAGTCGTGACCTGGCCTGGATATCCCCTGGCCAGCATTTTAACCAGAGGGCCCTTCGAGCTGTGTTAGATAACCCTGCGGATCTAGCCGCCATCCTTGCAGAGTCTGCTGAGGCATCGGCCGGGAAAGCAGCGGCACTCTGGATAATTGGTAGGGTTTTCCGAATGGATGCTCTTGAGGCTCCATCTCTCAGATGGGAATCCAGTTGATCTAGCCAGACCATCATGGATCTGGCTGTACAAGTGGCAGCTATCGCTGGTCTTAGGGCGTCTGCTGACATCTCCCATGATCCCTTTAGAAAGGAATCCGCTTTTTTATCCAGCGGGTCTTTTAGGGAAGCCATGTCATCGAAAGGGATGGAAGATTTTCTGGAGGCTTTGGCTACTGCCACATCCAGTTTAGGGGCCTTAACCCATCTGTTCACCACTGGGTCATCAAATGGGTACCTTCGTTTGAAGGCCAGTGGCAAGGAGCCTCTTTTTTCAGGTTTTTTCCACTCCCTATCTATTAAGCTCTGGACCTTATCATTTAAAGGGAAGGCCCTGCGCTTCCTGGGATCTAGACCTCCGAACATCACGTCTTGTGCCGAAATTTCTGGTTTTGAGTCTGTTACTCCCATGGTGGACCTTATTGTTTTAACTAGTTTGTCCATCTGGTCTAACGGGAAGCAGAAACGGCTCGAGTCTTCATCCGAAGAAGACGAAGTGGAGGCCGGGGAATCCGAGGAGTCATTGTTCCTAGGAGCAACCGAGGACTCAGAACCTGAGAAGCTAACTTCTCTCCCCCTAGAAGAATCCCTTTTTGACAGGGCTTTCATTTCTGTCCTGATTATTTCTCTCAGGCTTGTGGTGAAATCTGGCGTTTCTTCCGCTACCTGTAAGGACGGGGGAGAATGTAAGGGCCTGTCAGTCTATCCCTGGCCCTCATTCCCTTCCAACCCCTACCGTTTGTCGCACACATGGCTGACAATCTTTTGGGGTGGCCGTCTGGCAAGGGGCAACTACAGAGGGCACATTCCCTGTGCTTCTGTTTTCCCGTAGCTTTCCTCCCCTGCAAAAAATACATAAGGGAACACTGCATCAGGGTACATTCACGAATATCTCTTACCCATGCAGGTGAGGCAGGTACCGGATCACGGAGGGAGGCAGGAGGGTCCTTTAGTCTGGAGGAACTTCCGCGGCTCTGTTCACTCGATCGTTTTTTCTTCTGCTGGCCACTCGCATGAGGCTTCGCCACGGCCTCCTTCTGTGGCCGCTCCTGTATCTCGTCCTGCTGCTCTATGGGGGCTTCTGTCATATCCATCGCTGGGCCTTCAGAAGCACCCCCGCAGCGTTGCCTCCTGCCTTTTAAGGCCTCCCTGTACCCGGGTCAGCAGGGTTCTGGCGTGGCACCTCCCCAGCATTCGCGACCCCCCCTGCATGCTCCGCCTCCCCCCCACCCCTCGCCACGGGTACAGCGAGTCCCCCCGGACCGCCGCGCACACGCGGCGCACACTGGAAAGTCGGCCAGCACCCGACTTCCGGTTTCGGCATCCCCGGCTCCGCCCCTTCCGCCGCGTCACTTCCACCGTGCGTCAGAGACCGCGGGAGCGCGCGGACCGGAGCCGGCAGGGCGCCCCCGGCTCCGGTGTGCCCGCCGCCCCCACATGCGCCCGCCTGCGACCGACGACTGTGTGCGACCGCCGACCCGGACGCGGGAGGGTGACCGGACCCCAGGTGGAGACTCAGGAGGGGCGTATACGTACCTGGTGCCCGCACTTTGGAGACGGCTGTCCACCGGACCCTATGCTCCACCTGCTCCAACCACAGCCGTGGCGACCTACCCGGCCCCACCGTGGTGCTTCCAGGGACCCCGAACTGGACCGAGGTAGGAGATCCCCCCGCTACCTGAGGCGTTCAGCCGGCCTGGGAATCCCTCGTCGACTCCATGACGGACGATCTGTAGGGAGTCCTGTCCTCTAGGAACAGGAAACCAACTGATGCGTGGGAGAGGTGCCGCCCTTTTTGTATCTGTAGGTTTCCTGTTCCTAAAGGGCGGATCCCCTCTCTCAGGTGGTGCTGTCATGGACGACCGAATAAAACTCCAATTTTGATCTCTTGTGATGCTTAATAGCTCATTTATGAGATTTTTTTTGCTATTATATTTCCAGTGAGTTGAGCCTTTGAAGAATTTTTTTCCAGTATCTGGGATATATTTGTACTTTATCCAATATACAGTATGAGCCTGTACATCGCTTCCTATATACAGTATAAGGCTGCATATAGCCTCCTATATACAGTATGAGCCCACATAGCCTCCTGTATACAGTATGAGGCCGCATATAGCCTCCTATATACAGTATGAGCCCACATAGCCTCCTGTATACAGTATGAGGCCGCATATAGCCTTCTATATATAGTATGAGGCCGCATATAGTCTCCTATATACAGTATGAGCCTACACATTGCTTCCTATATACAATATGAGCCCACATAGCCTCCTATATACAGTATGAGCCTGCACATCGCTTCCTATATACAGTATGAGGCCACATATTGCCTCCTATGTACGGTATGAGCCTGCACATCGCTTCCTATATACAGTATGAGGCCGCATATAGCCTCCTATATACAGTATGAGCACCCACATATAGTAACATAGTAACATAGTTATTAAGGTTGAAGGGAGACTTTAAGTCCATCTAGTTCAACCCATATCCTATCCTAACTTGCGCTAACATGTTGATCCAGAGGAAGGCAAAAAAAACCCATGTGGCAACAGTAAGCTTCACATTGGGGAAAAAAATTCCTTCCCGACTCCACATACGGCAATCAGACTAGCTCCCTGGATCAACGCAATATTAAGGAGACTAGTGTATATACCCTGTAATATTATACTTTTCAAGAAAGGCATCCAGTCCCTTCTTAAATTTTAGTAGGGAATCACTCATTACAACATCATATGGCAGAGAGTTCCATAGTCTCACTGCTCTTACAGTAAAGAATCCGCATCTGTGAGTATGCTTAAACCTTCTTTCCTCCAGACGTAGAGGATGCCCCCTTGTCCCCGTCACAGGTCTAAGAGTAAAAAGATCATTAGAAAGGTCTTTGTATTGTCCCCGCATATATTTATACATTGTAATAAGATCACCCCTAAGCCTTTGATTCTGCAAACTAAATAACCCCAAGTGTAATAACCTGTCTTGGTATTGCAGACCCCCTAGTTCCCTAATAACCTTGGTCGCTCTTCTCTGCACCCGCTCCAGTTCAGCTATGTCTTTCTTATACACCGGAGACCAGAACTGTACACAGTATTCTAAGTGTGGTCGCACTAGTGACTTATATAGAGGTAAAATTATGTTCTCCTCATGAGCATCTATGCCTCTTTTAATGCATCCCATTATTTTATTTGCCTTTGCAGCAGCTGCCTGACACTGGCCACTAAATGTGAGTTTGTCGTCCACCCATACACCCAGGTCTTTTTCAGTGACTGTTTTGCCCAGTGTTTTACAATTAAGCACATAATTATACAACTTGTTCGTTCTACCCAAGTGCATGACCTTACATTTATCCCGATTAAAGCTCATTTGCCATTTATCAGCCCAAGCTTCTAGTTTACATAAATCCTCCTGTAATATAAAATTGTCCTCCTCTGTATTAATTACCCTGCAGAGTTTAGTGTCATCTGCAAATATTGAAATTCTACTCTCTATGCCCTCTACAAGGTCATTAATAAATATGTTAAAAAGAAGCGGGCCCAAAACTGACCCCTGTGGTACCCCACTGCTAACCGTGACCCAGTCCGAGTGTGCTCCATTAATAACCACCCTTTGTTTCCTATCCCTGAGCCAGCTCTTAACCCACCTACACATATTTTCCCCTATCCCCATTGTTCTCATTTTATGTATCAACCTTGTGTGGCACCGTATCAAAAGCTTTTGAAAAGTCCATGTACACCACGTCCACTGCATTCCCTTGGTCCAGTCCGGAACTTACCTCTTCATAAAAGCTTATCAGATTAGTCTGACAGGAAGGGTCTCTTGTAAACCCATGTTGATATTGGGTAAATAAGGTTTTTCTTCTCCAGATACTCCAGTATAGTATCTCTTAGAAAACCCTCCAGGATTTTACCCACAGTTGAGGTTAAACTTACTGGCCTATAATTTCCAATTTCAGTTTTTGTCCCCTTTTTGAATATTGGCACCACATTTGCTATACGCCAGTCCTGTGGTACAGACCCTGTTATTATGGAATCTTTAAAGATTAAAAATAATGGTCTATCTATGACTGTGCTTAATTCCTGCAGTACTCGGGGGTGTATCCCATCCGGGCCCGGGGATTTGTCAATTTTAGTGATTTGTAGACTCCGCCGTACTTCCTGCTGGGTTAAGCAGGTGACATTTAACTTCCTGCTGGGTTAAGCAGGTGACATTTATAGCCTCCTGAATACAGTTTTTGCCTCCTATATGCAGTATGAGCCTGCACATTGCTTCCTATATACAGTATGAGCCTGCACATAGCCTCCTATATACAGTATGAGCCTGTACATAGCCTCCTATATACAGTATGAGGCCGCATATAGCCTCCTATATACAGTAAGAGCACCTACATATAGCCTCCTATGTACAGTATGAGCCTGCGCATTGCTTCCTATAAACAGTATGAGCATCCACATAGCCTCCTATGTACAGTATGAGCCTGCAAATCGCTTCCTATAAACAGTATGAGTCTGCACATCGCTTCCTATAAACAGTATGAGCCCACATATAGCCTCCTTAATACAGTATTTGCCTCCTATATACAGTGTGAGTCCCCATATAGCCTTCTATATACAGTATGAGCCTGCACATCGCTTCCTATACACAGTATGAGGCCACATATAGCCTCCTATATATAGTATGAGCACCCACATATAGCATCCTGAATGCAGTGTTTACCAGCTATATACAGTATGAGCCTGTACATCGCTTCCTATATACAGTATGAGGCTGCATATAGCCTCCTATATACAGTATGAGCCCACATAGCCTCCTGTATACAGTATGAGGCCGCATATAGCCTTCTATATACAGTATGAGGCCGCATATAGCCTCCTACATACAGTATGAGCCTGCACATTGCTTCCTATATACAATATGAGCCCACATAGTCTGCTATATACAGTATGAGCCTCCACATCGCTTCCTATATACAGTATGAGGCCACATATAGCCTCCTATGTACGGTATGAGCCTGCACATCGCTTCCTATATACAGTATGAGGCCGCATATAGCCTCCTATATACAGTATGAGCACCCACATATAGCCTCCTGAATACAGTTTTTGCCTCCTGTATACAGTATGAGCCTGCGCATTGCTTCCTATATACAGTATGAGTCTGCACATAGTCTCCTATATACAGTATGAGCCTGCACATCGCTTCCTATAGAGAGTATGAGGCCGCATATAGGCTCCTATATACAGTATGAGCCTGCAAATCGCTTCCCATATACAGTATGAGGCCACATATAGCCTCCTGAATACAGTATTTGCCTCCTATATACAGTATGAGCACCCACATATTGCCTCCTGAATGCAGTGTTTACCTCCTATAAACAGTATGAGCCTGCACATTGCTTCCTATATACAGTATGAGCCTGCACATAGCCTCCTATATACAGTATGAGCCTGTACATCCCTTCCTATATACAGTATGAGGCCGCATATAGCCTCCTATATACAGTATGAGCATCCACATATAGCCTCCTATGTACAGTATGAGCCTGCGCATTGCTTCCTATAAACAGTATGAGCATCCACATAGCCTCCTATGTACAGTATGAGCCTGCACATCGCTTCCTATAAACAGTATGAGCCTGCAAATCGCTTCCTATATACAGTATGAGCCCACATATAGCCTCCTGAATACAGTGTGAGTCTCCATATAGCCTCCTATATACAGTATGAGCACTCACATATAGCCTCCTGAATACATTGTTTGCCACCATATTGCCTCCTATATACAGTGTGAGTCCCCATATAGCTCATATATACAGTATGAGCCCCTATATAGCATCCCATATCTAACTGCATTTACCTTGGTATCATTCGTTTTCTATGAGACTGCTCTGTTCTCATATTGTGCATTTATGCATTTAGTAGGGCTTAATGGAATGATTGCGCTTGTTACACATCAACTCTAGATGCGCTCACTTATTAGACTTTGGTTGGGGCAACTTTAAAATATAATAATGATAATGGTCCTGTCTAGTGACAAGTTTATTTTACAGGCTTCTGGAGAAAGGCACAATACCAGTCATTCAAGGGTTAATTCTTTGGAATACTGAGAGGGACTTTCTAACCAATGAAACCACAGTATAAAACACCTGTGATAACTATAGCAACTGCGCTGATGTCATAAACACATACATCTATGATGCAGGAGAAGATTCCAGAACCACAAGTCATTCAGCCGTAGACGGAGCCATACTTGATGTGTCTGGAGACCTGGAGCTTCATCACTCCACAATGGGAGGAAGGGGACACCGCCTAGCCAGCCAGATCAGCCATAGCGCCTAGCCAGCCAGATCAATGGGGTGACAGATGTTGCAGCCAGATCTCCCTCACGTCCGGTACTCGCCGCCTTCACTTTATGTGTACGGCCTGGAGAGGTCGCATTAGGCTTCTCCAAAACAAATATGACACAATGTACAAATTCAGGTACAATTTGCTGTTATATGTTGGCACTAACCTTCTAAGCCCAAGGGAAGGGCAGTCCTGCAGCCATGGTTCCCTAGAGGTTTCCACTACAGGGGGTTTTTCCTCTCCTGAGTGCTGAAGGACGATTCTTCGTGAGTCGGGGGTTCTGCCATTTTCAGTGTCTCTTTCATAGTAATTGGCTGATTCTAAATTTCAGACACTGAAAGAAATAATAATGATGAGATTTGGAATAAAATTCGGTCAATTTAACATCCAATAAAAGTGTTTTGTGTGTTTCTTTCACAATCTTCGGTTGGTGAGATTTTGTTGGGGGATGAGGATCCAGCATCTATGATCAAGCCATGAAGCCAGATATGAAGTCAGAGCAATTTAACCCTGCGCTGGAAGACAGGACGGAGCAGAGATGACAAAGTGTGACTGCACAATTAGCACAAGTTCACACTCTTCCTCCCATTCAGATACACGAGGGGATTCAGGGCAGAGTTGGGACTAAAAAGCAGCCCTGGCACACAAAATTCACCAGCCCACATGCAATAAGTGTCCTCAACCCAAATCGTAGAACACTGATAGGTCATGTAGGAGTTTGCTTTATCCGTTACCAGGGCCAAAACAAAGTATTTTGGGTGCCCAAGGCAGATGAAGCCGAAGGCGCCCATTTTGCATTTCTACCCAGCTAATTCTTCCCTTTTCCTTTAGGTCTATGACATCATGTGATTAATAACTGATGAGCTGAATCCTTCTAAGTCAGGCCCATATACATTTGTATCTCATGAACCTACAACTCCCAGTATGTCCTTAACAATGGTAAGGAGATGCTGGGAGTTATCAGTCTTTATCAGACTATGGACTATACAGGAACCATAGTACTGATGAGACGCAGTCAGTACCAATAGCTAAAAATGTACATCCTGGTACCTTATAGGTGACCTCTTCTCAGATTGAGTCTTTTCTTTCTCTTAGGCCTGTTTCACACTTCAGTTTTCTGGCGTTAGTCAAAATCCGCCAGTGTGCAAAAGCGGATCCGTTTCCGTTTTGTGGCAAAAGGATGCAACTGGATCCGTTTTTTGTACGGATCCGCTTTAGACGCTAGTGCATGAAATTTAAAGTAAGGCCTGTTTCACGAGAGAGAGAGAGATTTAGCTGCCAGAATGGGATTTGGGGTTAAATATCATGAAAGGACATTCATTCGGGCATGCTCAGTATAAAAAGGAGGATCCGATGGCAGATTCCGTCAATTAACGGTTGGCAACGGATCCACCGCCTTTTCTCATCCACATCTCGCTTCTTAAGGCCCCTTTCACGCTCCAGTCTTTTGCAATCAGTCACAATCCGTCAAAGTGTTCAGATCCGTCAAGTGGACGGATCCTGCGTATATTGCAAAAAACTAATGCACTGGATCTGTTTTTATGACTGATCCGTTGTAGCAGCCTTGCTGTAGGAATTAAAGAAACAGAATTCTGGAGTGAGAGAGAGAGAAGGATTTTGTGCCAGAATAGAAAAAGCAGCCGCAGGGGGTTAAAATAAAGGAAGAAAAATGATTCCGGGCATGCTCAGTTTTAAAAGACGGAATCCGTCGCTATCCGACTTTTCGACGTACACAAAAAACGTTCATCTGTCCGTTGTCTCCGGCCGACGGACAGAGATTTTCTGATGGATCCGTTGGACGACAGATGAAACGTGTGGCCATCCGTCACTAATACAAGTCTATGAGAAAAAAACGGATCCAGCATGAAAAAATGATGGAAAGCCAAAACTATATATATATATATATATATATATATACTGTATATATATATATATATATATATATATATATATATATATATATATATATATATTTGTATTCCAAATTATAATGTGATGACATAAAAATCTGAATAATAAATATATCAATACATCTTGCCAAAATTTGTATAATATCAGCACCAGAAAAAAATAAATAAAAAATATGTAAAAAAAAAAGCTAAGTGCTAAAATATATCGCTCAAAAAACTTTTTTCTATTAATAATGTGTAAGTTAAATATATAGTGTAGACAATAATATCGTGAAAAGTACTACCATAATATTCTAAAAATTGCACTAAAAAGTGCTATAGTGCTGTAAAACAAAAATTGTGCAAAAGTGAAAAGTATTGCAAGATATAGAATTAAATCCACTGTAAATGATTCAGTACTATAAAGTGCTAGAGGACAAAACATACAATGCACATTGAAAATAAATGAATATACAAGTATAACCAAGAAATAATGTTCTCCAAAAAGTACTGCAATGCTATAGATGAATTGCAGAGTACTGCAAAATATGAGGGATAAATACAAATGAAAGTTTACGTATACTAAAATATGCCAAGATATAAATTACTATAATATGACCCAGTAATATAAGGTGTTATAGTGCTACACCGCCATACACATTAAGTTTGGAGCTGTGACCAAGCTCACCCCAGCGAAGAGCGCTTGACACTGGACGCCAGAGTCCGTGGCTGCACGGGTACAACAGTCCCAGCAGCCAAATCCGGAGGGCAGGAGACTGCAGGCCTCCTGACCCCATCACACACCTGAACGCACAGCAGCATACCAGAGCCAGAGCCACCACGAAGGAGTGACACCTGTGAAAGGCTCAAGCTGCCTGCCATACAGGCAAGGACTAAAGAACCGTAAGGAATTGAGGGTAAACTGATTAAATTTGCTGATGACACAAAGCTAGGAGGGATAGATAATACTAGAGAAGAGAGAGAGAGAGGATTCAAAAAGATTTAAATAAACTGGAGAAGTGGGCAGCAACTAACAGAATGGTTTTTAACAGGGAGAAATGCAAAGTACTACATCTGGGCAATAAAAATGAAAAAAGCATATATAGAATGGGAGGAATAGGGCTAAGTGACTAATAGATCACAGACTGAATATGAGTCAACAGTGTGATGCAGCAGCAAAAAAGGCAAATGCAATTCTAGGATGTATTAACAGAAGCATACAGTCTAGATCACGTGAAGTCATTATTTCCTTCTACTCCTCTTTGGTCAGACCTCATCTGGAATATTGTGTCCAGTTATGGGCACCACATTTTAAAAAAGACATCAACAAACTGGAGCAAGTTCAGAAAAGAGCGACCAGAATGGTGACCGGTCTGCAAACCCTGTCTTATGCGGAAAGGTTGCAGGATTTGGGAATGTTTAGTTTGCAAAAGAGAAGACTGAGAGGAGACTTAATAGTGGTCTACAAATATCTAAAGGGCTGTCACATTGTAGAAGGATCAACTTTATTCTCATTTGCACAAGGAAAGACTAGAAGCAATGGGATGAAACTGAATGGGAGGAGACACAGATTAGATATTAGAAAAAACTTTTTGACAGTTAGAGTGATCAATGAGTGGAACAGGCTGCCACGAGAAGTGGTGAGTTGTCCTTCAATGGAAGTCTTCAAACAGAGGCTGGACAGACATCTGACTGGGATGATTTAGCGAATCCTGCTTTGAGCAGGGGGTTGGACCAGATGGCTCAGGAGGTCCCTTCCAACTCTACGATTCTATGAACAGAGGACTGAGCATAGCTTTAGACCTCATGGGACAGCGTAGAAAGGAGGCCTCCAACCCATCTGGCTTAGTGGATCCTAAATTGCTTCCAGGCTGGCTGGATCTCCATTACCATCAGTACTCAGTGCCCTGGTTTGCAACTCAAAATGTGAGTAAAAGCGTAAAGACTGCACCCCGCTGTGTTCGCCTGTTTATTTGCTGCGTCACCTCAGCCCTGCATTACATCCATCATCACCATCTTTTATAATATAATTGCCCTGAGACTTAGCTCTACCTGTGGAGAGCTGTACCAACTCTGCTGCATCACCATCAGCCTCAGCTGTCTTTTTAAGCAGCGTCGGCTATCCCTTGCCGAATACCACAGGTGGCGTCACAAACTACAGTGGGGAAAAAAAGTATTTCGTCAGTCAGCAATAGTGCAAGTTCCACCACTTAAAAAGATGAGAGGCGTCTGTAATTTACATCATAGGTAGACCTCAACTATGGGAGACAAACTGAGAAAAAAAAAATCCAGAAAATCACATTGTCTGTTTTTTTTCATTTTATTTGCATATTATGGTGGAAAATAAGTATTTGGTCAGAAACAAGCAAACAAGATTTCTGGCTCTCACAGACCTGTAACTTCTTCTTTAAGAGTCTCCTCTTTTCTCCACTCATTACCTGTGGTAATGGCACCTGTTTAAACTTGTTATCAGTATAAAAAGACACCTGTGCACACCCTCAAACAGTCTGACTCCAAACTCCACTATGGTGAAGACCAAAGAGCTGTTTCTGGACACCAGAAACAAAATTGTAGCCCTGCACCAGGCTGGGAAGACTGAATCTGCAATAGCCAACCAGCTTGGAGTGAAGAAATCAACTGTGGGAGCAATAATTAGAAAATGGAAGACATACAAGACCACTGATAATCTCCCTCGATCTGGTGCTCCACGCAAAATCCCACCCCGTGGGGTCAGAATGATCACAAGAACGGTGAGCAAAAATACCAGAACCACGCGGGGGGACCTAGTGAATGAACTGCAGAGAGCTGGGACCAATGTAACAAGGCCTACCATAAGTAACACACTACGCCACCATGGACTCAGATCCTGCAGTGCCAGACGTGTCCCACTGCTTAAGCCTGTACATGTCCGGGCCCGTCTGAAGTTTGCTAGAGAGCATTTGGATGATCCAGAGGAGTTTTGGGAGAATGTCCTATGGTCTGATGAAACCAAACTGGAACTGTTTGGTAGAAACACAACTTGTCGTGTTTGGAGGAAAAAGAATACTGAGTTGCATCCATCAAACACCATACCTACTGTAAAGCATGGTGGTGGAAACATCATGCTTTGGGGCTGTTTCTCTGCAAAGGGGCCAGGTCGACTGATCCGGGTACATGAAAGAATGAACGGGGCCATGTATTGTGAGATTTTGAGTGCAAACCTCCTTCCATCAGCAAGGGCATTGAAGATGAAACGTGGCTGGGTCTTTCAACATGACAATGATCCAAAGCACACCGCCAGGGCAATGAAGGAGTGGCTTCGTAAGAAGCATTTCAAGGTCCTGGAGTGGCCTAGCCAGTCTCCAGATCTCAACCCTATAGAAAACCTTTGGAGGGAGTTGAAAGTCCGTGTTGCCAAGCGAAGAGCCAAAAACATCACTGCTCTAGAGGAGATCTGCATGGAGGAATGGGCCAACATACCAACAACAGTGTGTGGCAACCTTGTGAAGACTTACAGAAAACGTTTGACCTCTGTCATTGCCAACAAAGGATATATCACAAAGTATTGAGATGAAATTTTGTTTCTGACCAAATACTTATTTTCCACCATAATATGCAAATAAAATGAAAAAAAAACAGACAATGTGATTTTCTGGATTTTTTTTTCTCAGTTTGTCTCCCATAGTTGAGGTCTACCTATGATGTAAATTACAGACGCCTCTCATCTTTTTAAGTGGTGGAACTTGCATTATTGCTGACTGACTAAATACTTTTTTTCCCCACTGTATATCTTATATAGGGTCCAGGATCCAGCAGGATGATGAGGAGCTCTCCTAGCCAGCGTCCTCTCCCGATCACGGCATAGCCACGCCCCACCTTGAGATTGTTGATATCTTTCAACAATTTTGGTTCTCAAGTCCTCACAGTTCTCATCTTCTCTTTATGTCCCCCATGCTTAGTGTGCACAGAGACATACATTGCAAAGATTGAGTCAACTTCTCCCCTTTTTATCTGGTGTCAGGTGTTATTTTCATATTGCCCCCAATTGGTTTTAAATTCTGCCTGGAATCTGCCTTAAAAAGAGCCTCAAAACCACTGCAAAAAGTGAATATAATCCACAGCAATCCTACACAATGATCCCCCACTTATCGCGGGCATTACATTCTAAACCTCCAACACGATAGTTGAATATCCCCCAAGTAAGAAACTTACATTTATTTTAGCATTTATATATTTTAAGGATTTACAAACCCCTCCCACACACTTATTTACCATTACCAGTCCCTTATTAATCATCCCCAGTTCCTTATTAACCTTTTGCACCTTTTTATAAACACTACTTATGTTCATAAACAAATTCTACATGATGAAGATGATGAATTAGCTGTGTAGTACTGATGATTGAAGGT
This sequence comes from Dendrobates tinctorius, assembly GCF_039654945.1. Taxonomy (NCBI): domain Eukaryota; kingdom Metazoa; phylum Chordata; class Amphibia; order Anura; family Dendrobatidae; genus Dendrobates; species Dendrobates tinctorius. The sequence continues at coordinate 8,158,995 of NW_027361736.1, read as the reverse complement.
GATGAAAATGGGATGAATGTACAGTACTGTACTGCACAGCATGGAAGAGCATTACAGCTCTCCTATTGGCACCACTTCATCAGGAGCTTCTTCAGGTGAGGCAGTAGTATCTTCAGCCTCATCCGTAACTTTTACTACCACTAAATGCGTAACCAACCTCTTGTTCGAGTGATGAACATAGTCATGGAGAGATGCTGGTTCTGCTTCTTATGAACCATACGGAGGTCCTATTCCTCAGCCAATCGATGAAGTACATTGCCCATTATGACCATGGTTACAAGTCGATCAAGTGTTGGGCCAACCTCCTCCTCTTCTTAAACCCGTTGTTCAAACTGTTCCTCATCCTCTTCTTCACTTGCTGAAGGGTGTTTCCGTCTTCAGTAGTCATGTCACTGAAGCCCTCTCCTCCCGGTATTTTCACCAGCTTCACAGCCTAATCCACCGCAGAGTGATACATTTCATCAAGAGAAAGTCTGACACATCATTTTCTTTATGGTTTTTTGAACATTTTTTCAATATATTTTTTGTTTTTAACCCCTTCACCCCCAAGGGTGGTTTGCACGTTCATGACCGGGCCAATTTTTACAATTCTGACCACTGTACCTTTATGAGGTCATAACTCTGGAACGCTTCCATGGATCCCGGTGATTCTGACATTGTTTTGTCGTGACATATTGTACTTCATGTTAGTGGTAAAATTTCATTCAAATAACTTGCGTTTATTTGTGAAAAAAATGGAAATTCGCAATTTTCCAACTTTGAATTTTTATGCCCTTAAATCACGGAGATATGGCACACAAAAAACTTGATAACTAACATTTCCCACATGTTTACTTTACATCAGCACAATTTTGGAACCAAAATTTTTTTTTGTTAGGAAGTTATAAGGGTTAAAAGTTGACCAGCGATTTCTCATTTTTACAACACCATTTTATTTTTAGGACCACATCACATTTGAAGCCACTTTGAGGGGTCTTTTTGATAGAAAATACCCAAAAGTGACACCATTCTAAAAACTGCACTCCTTAAGGTGCTCAAAACCACATTCAAGAAGTTTATTAACCCTTTAGGTGCGTCACAGGAATTTTTTTGAATATTTAAAAAAAAAAATGAACATCTAACTTTTTTTCACAAAAAAAGTACTTCAGGTTCAATTTTTTTTATTTTACCAAGGGTAACAGGAGAGATTGGACTGCAAAAGTTATTGTGCAATTTGTCCTGAGTACGCTGATACCCGATTTGTGGGGGGAACGACTGTTTCGGCGCATGGCAGAGCTCAGAATGGAAGGAGCGCCGTTTGACTTTTTCAATGCAAAATTGGCTGGAATTCAGATCGGACGCCATGTCACGTTTGGAGAGTCCCTGATGTACCTAAACAGTGGAAACCCCCTACAAGTGACCCCATTTTGGAAACTAGACCCCCCAAGGAACTTATCTAGATATGTGGTGAGAACTTTGAACCCACAAGGGCTTTACAGAAGTTTATAACGTATAGCGGTACAATTAAAAAAATAATATTTTTTCCACAAAAATGATCTTTTCACCCCAATTTTTATTTTCCCAAGGGTATCAGGACCCTAAAAGTTATTGTGCAATTTGTCCTGAGTATGCTGATACCCCACATGTGGGGGTAAACCACTATTTGGGCGCATGGCAGAGCTCGGAAGGGAAGCAGCGCCATTTGACATTTTTGGCTGGAATTGAGATCGGACACCATGTCGCGATTGGAAAACCCCTGATGTACCTAAACAGTGGAAACCCCCCCACAAATAACACCATTTTGGAAACTAGACCCCCTAAGGAACTTATCTAGATGTGAGGTGAGCACTTTGAACCCCCAAGGGCTTCACAGAAGTTTATAATGCCAGGGCATGAAAATAAAAAAATCGTTTTTTTTCCACAAACATGATCAATTAGTCCCCAATTGTTTTATTTTCCCAAGGGTAACAGGAGAAATTGAACCCCAAAAGTTGTTGTCCAATTTGTCCTGAGTACGCTGACACCCCATATGTGGGAGAAAACTACTGTATGGACACACGTCAGGGCTCGGAAGGGAAGTAGTGACGTTTTGGAATGCAGACTTTGATGGAATGGTCTGCGGGTGTCATGTTGCCTTTGGAGAGCCCCTAATGTACCTAAACAGTGGAAACACCGACAAATGACCCCATTTTGGAAACGAGAACCCCTAAGGAACTTATCTAGATGTGTGCTGAGCACTTTGAACCCTCAAGTGCTTCACAGAAGTTTATAACGCTCGGACGTGAAAATAAAAAAATCATTTTTTTCCACAAAAATGATATTTTTGCCCCCAATTTTTTATTTTCCTAAGGGTTACAGGAGAAATTGGACCCCAAAAATTGTTTTGCAATTTGTCCTGAGTAGGCTGATACCCTACATGTAGGGTAAAACACCGTTTGGCGCATGGCAGAGCTTGGAAAGGAAGGAGCACCATATGACATTTTCAACTCAGAATTGGCCGGAATTGAGATCAGACGCAATGTTGCATTTGGAGAGCCCCTGATGTGCCCAAGCAGTGGAAACCGCCAATTCTAACTCCAACCCGAACCCCAACACACCCCTAACCCTAATCTCAGCCCTAACCCTAACCCAAGCCCTAACCCTAACCCTAGCCCTAACGGAAAAATGGAAATAAATACATTTTTTTTATTTTATTATTTTTCCCTAACTAAGGGGGTGATAACGAGGGGTTTGATTTACTATTTATGGCGGTTTTTATATTTGGCAGCTGTCGCACGCTAAAAGACGCTTTTTATTGTAAAAATAGTTTTTGCATCACCACATATTGAGAGCTATAATTTTTCCGTATTTTGACCCACCGAGTCATGTGAGGTCTTATTTTTTGCGGGATGAGTTGACGTTTTTATCGGTACCATTTTCGGGCACGTGACATTTTTTGATCGCTTTTTATTCCGATTTTTGGGACGCAGAATGAACAAAAACCAGCGTTTCATGAATTTCTTTTGGGGGAGTGCGTTTACACCGTTCTGCGTGCAGTAAAATTGATAAAGCGGTTTTATTCTTCGGGTCAGTACGGTTACAGCGATACCTCATTTAGGTCGTTTTTTAGGTTTTGTCGGTTTTATGCAATGAAAACTATTTTATATAAAAAATAATTATTTTTGCATCGCTTTATTCTGCGAGCTATAACTTTTTTATTTTTTCACTGATGATGCTGTGTGGTGGCTTTTTTTGTGGGACAAGATGCCATTTTCAGCGGTACCATGGATATTTATATGCGTCTTTTTGATCGCGCGTTATTACACTTTTTGTTTGGCGGTATGATAAATCATTTTTTGCTTCGTTTTTTATTTTTATTTTTTAAGGGGTTAACTAACGGGACAGTTTTATAGGGCGGGTCGTTACGGACGCGGCGATACCTAATATGTGTACTTTTATTTTATTTATTTTTTTCAAAAAATGAATTTATTGGGGAATATTTTTTTTTTTTTTTTTTTTACTAATTTATTTGGCGATTTTTTTAAAATTATTTTTACACTTTTTTTTAATTTTTTTTTTTACTTTATTACACAGTCCCAGGTGGGACATCACTGTCCTGTGACAGATCGCTGATCTGTCACATCACAGATCACTGTGACAGATCAGCGATCTGTCACAGGCATTGAAGCAGACTTCCTCTTGCCTGCGCTTTGCAGGCACTGAGGAAGCCAGCTTCCTGCAGGCCCCCGAAGGCCCCCGTCGCCATCTTGGATTCGGGGGCCTGGAGGAAAGGAGCCCCCCGCAGCAGCGCTGCACATTGCGCTGCTGTGGGGGGCACAGGGAAGCACGGAGGGAGCCCCCTCCCTGCCGATGCTTCCCTTTAACTCCATCAAACATGATCGCGGTGTGCAAGGGGTTAACGTGTCGGGGGCGGTCCGTGACCGTCCCTGACACATTGTGCCGGGTGTCAGCTGTGATAATCAGCTGACACCCGGCCGCGATCAGCGGTGCTCACCACATGGGCGCCGCTGATCGCTGAGACGTACTATCCCGTCCATGGGCATAGGGGCCCAGGTCCCATGGACGGGATAGTACGTCGGATGGCAGGAAGGGGTTAAATATTTGATAGACTCGAAAAAAAACAAGAAGTGGGAGAAAAGGTAGTCACTTATTAATGAGACAAATAGAAGAATATTTACCGTATACACTCGTGTATAAGCCGAGTTTTTCAGCACTTTTTTTGTGCTGAAAACACCCCCCTTGGCTTATACACGAGTCACGGTCCCAGAAAGCCGGCAGAGGAGGGGAGCAGCAGGTCACAGAGGCCACCAGCTTCCATCACACCATACTCACATGCCTGCACGCCTCTCCGCTCCCTTAGGTGTGGAGCGCATATTCATTACCTTAATGAGCAGTACCACATGATCACTCGACAGGAAGAGCTGCAGGCTCCGGCTGTAACGTCTGTCTGCGGTCTGGGCTGCAGCCAGACAACACCCCGAGAAACACTGATACCCTTTACCCCTATACAGGGATCTGGATTTATAGCAGAGCCCAGGAGGTGCTGTCTGAATAGGAGCAGTGGCCAGAGCAGGACGGTCGCCAGAGAGGGAGTTCCAATACAGGACAAAAACGTGGTAGTATCTGGGTCTAAACCAGTCGGGCAGCAGGGTGCAAAAACGTTAGGCAGAAGCAGAGTCAGAAGTCCAGGCCAAGGTCAGAGTTATTCAACTATAGCAATTCACACAGAAACACGCAGGGGAACCAAGAATATATCCGGCGGCTTGCAAGACCAGTCCCAAGGTATTTGAGGGATCAGGTCACCCCTCACAGGTTCCTGGACTGCTGATGTCATCAGTACCGCCCCCAGGACCAGGCCAGATGATGATGCAGTAACCTTCTGATGACTGACAGAGGGGCGGAGCCTGCGCCCACCAGATGCCTGCACAGGTGCCCTTACTCTGTCAGCACCATAACTCACGGGCGAGTGACCGCGCCCAGAACAGCAGACACCGAATTAAAAGGCAACGTGACAGACCGGCGCCTCCTAGAGGCTAAAGCCGGGACAGTAGGCCCTGAGTCTGATGCGACGGAACCACGGCCCCTCCTAGTGGCCGAGGCATTAACAGCCGTCCCTGAGTCTGACGACGAAGTGGCGGTCCGGCGCCTCCTAGTGGCCGCGACCGGAACAGCAGGCCCCAAGTCTGGCGGCGACGTGACAGTACCCCCCCTTCCAAGAGGGGCCTCTGGACCCTCAAAACCCGGTTTGTCCTGGTGAAGGAGGTGAAACCTTCTAATTAATGCCTTGGCATGGATGTTCCTTGCGGGGACCCAGGACCTCTCCTCCGGGCCGTAGCCCTTCCAGTGTACAAGATACTGTATGGAGCCTCTCACCAGGCGGGAGTCAAGGATACCCTGGACTTCATACTCTAAAGCTCCCCCGACCGAAACAGGAGGAGGGGGGGACTGGACAGGGTGAATGGGAGAACGATAAGGCTTGCGGAGAGACCTGTGGAATACGTTAGGTAATTTGAATGTGGAAACTGTGGAAGTTTTAAGCGGAAGGCTACTGGGTTAACCACCTCGATAATTTCGTATGGGCCGATGAACCTGGGACCCAGTTTGGCAGATGGTACCTTAAGCTTGATATTTTTTGTAGAGAGCCAAACCTTATCGCCACCTCCCAGGTGCGGCCCCTTAGATCGTCGTCTATTTGAGGCCGAAGCCTGTCTAACCTGAGCCCCTTACAAATTTGAATTAACCTCAGACCAAATCGTTTTCAGCCGATGTATATTTTGCTCAACCCCAGGGAGCTCCGACATCCTGGCCGAAAACGACTCAAAGCGCGGATGTAGTCCAAGGTTACAGAAAAAGGGGGTAGTTTTAATGGAGTCCTGATATCGATTATTGAGCGCGAATTCAGCCAATGGCAGATGTTCCACCCAATCGGACTGATGTCCTGACACATAACAGCGGAGGTATTGAATCATAGAATTGTAGAGTTGGAAGGGACCTCCTGGGCCATCTGGTCCAAACCCCTGCTCAAAGCAGGATTCGCTAAATCATCCCAGTCAGATGTCTGTCCAGCCTCTGTTTGAAGACATCCATTGAAGGAGAACTCACCACTTCTCGTGGCAGCTTGTTCCACTCATTGATCACTCTAACTGTCAAAAAGTTTTTTCTAATATCTAATCTGTGTCTCCTCCCATTCAGTTTCATCCCATTGCTTCTAGTCTTTCCTTGTGCAAATGAGAATAAAGTTGATCCTTCTACAATGTGACAGCCCTTTAGATATTTGTAGACAGCTATTAAGTCTCCTCTCAGTCTTCTCTTTTGCAAACTAAACAATCCCAAATCCTGCAACCTTTCCTCATAAAACAGGGTTTGCAGACCGGTCACCATTCTGATTGCTCTCTTCTGAACTTGCTCCAGTTTGTTGATGTCTTTTTTAAAATGTGGTGCCCATAACTGGACACAATATTCCAGATGAGGTCTGACCAAAGAGGAGTAGAGGGAAATAATGACTTCACGTGATCTAGACTGTATGCTTCTGTTAATACATCCTAGAATTGCATTTGCTTTTTTTGCTGCTGCATCACACTGTTGACTCATATTCAGTCTGTGATCTATTAGTATACCCACGTCTTTTTCACATGTGCTGTTGCTTAGGCCTATTCCTCCCATTCTATATATGCTTTTTTCATTTTTATTGCCCAGATGTAGTGCTTTGCATTTCTCCCTGTTAAAAACCATTCTGTTAGTTGCTGCCCACTTCTCCAGTTTATTTAAATCGTTTTGAATCCTCTCTCTCTTCTCTAGTATTAGCTATCCCTCCTAGCTTTGTGTCATCAGCAAATTTAATCAGTTTACCCTCAATTCCTTCATCTAAATCGTTGATAAAGATGTTGAACAATACAGGGCCCAGGACAGAGCCCTGTGGTACCCCACTTGAGACATTCTTCCAACTGGATGTGCAGCCATTTACGACCACTCTTTGGGTCCGATCACTAAGCCAGTTATGAATCCACCTAACAGTTGCCTTGTCCATTCCATACTTAGTCATTTTTTCAATAAGGATTGTATGAGAGACTTTGTCAAATGCTTTGCTGAAGTCAAGATATACTATATCTACAGCATTTCCTTGATCCACCCAATCAGTGATACCGTCATAGAAGGAAATTAAGTTAGTCTGACTTGACTTATTAGTTACAAACCCATGCTGACTCTGTTTAATCACTTCATTCTTATCCAGGTATTGACATACACGTTGTTTAATAATTTGTTCAAAGATCTTTCCTGGTATAGAAGTCAGACTCACCGGCCTATAGTTGCCTGGGTCCACCTTCTTCCCCTTTTTGAAGATAGGAACAACATTTGCTCTTCTCCAGTCTTCTGGCACTTCTCCTGTCCTCCAAGAATTTTCAAAGATTATGGAGAGGGGTTCAAAAATTTCTTCTGCTATCTCCTTCAGTACTCTGGGGTGTAATTCATCTGGACTTGGAGACTTGAATTCATTTAGGTTAGCTAAGTGTTTCCTCACTATCTTTCTGTTTATAGATATCCTGGATTCTTCTGTTCCCTTAATAGGACAGTGAATAACAGTTGATGTTACATTTCCTTTCTGAGAGAAAACAGATGCAAAATAGGAATTTAAAAGTTCAGCCTTCTCAACATCCTGTCTTACCATTTCATCATTTTCATCCTGTAAAAATCCTATAGCATCTTTGACTTTTCTTTTACTTTTGACATATCCCCAAAATCCTTTATTATTGCTTTTGACATCTCTTGCAAGCCTCAATTCATTTTCAGCTTTAGATAATCTGATTTGTGCCCTGCAGGTTCTGCAGACAGCATAATATTCTTCTTTAGATATGCCTCCCTCTTTCCATTTTATAAACATTTTTTTTGTTCCAGAGTTTGGTTAGTACGCTCAGTTTGACCATTGGTCTCGGGATGGTATGCCGAGGAGAAGGACAACTCCACACCGATGCGTCTACAGAACGCCCTCCAGAACTTCGAGACAAACTGGGTACCCCTGTCGGACACAATATTTGTCGGAACGCCGTATGTGCAGAATGAACAGCTTACTTAAAGTTTCAGAGTTAGGCAAGCCAGACAGGGGAATAACATGACACTGCTTGCTGAACCTGTCTACCACCACCCAGATACAAGTTTTCCCATCTGAGGGTGGCAAATCTGTAATGAAGTCCATGGAGATGTGGGTCCATGGACTCTCAGGGGTGGGCAAGGACTGAAGCCAGCCGGCAGGGCGGCTATGGAGGGATTTGGCACGGGCACAGACTTCACACGCAGAAACATAGTCTTTACAGTCCTTGGCCACCGTCGGCCACCAAAAGTTCCTGGTTACCAGCCTGGTGGTATTATTGAGACCGGGATGGCCTGCCAGGACAGAGTCGTGTGATTCTTTTAGAACCTGCAGACGAAGGTTAGCTGGAACAAACAATTTTTTGGGGGGCGTAGCGTCAGGGGCTTGCTCTGAAGACCTACGGATCTCCTCCAGAAGGTCCAAAGACACTGCCGACACGACAATTCCATTAGCCAATATCGGTACTGGTTCACAGTCCTCGGTCTGTGTGGGGCAAAAACTGCGAGAGAGGGCATCTGCCCTCACATTTTTAGTACCGGGGCGAAAAGTAATTAAAAAATCAAACCTGGAGAAAAAACAGGCCCACCTGGCCTGCCTGGGATTTAGTCTCTTAGCTGACTCTAGGTAGGTTAAGTTTTTGTGGTCTGTAATAACAGTGACCTTGTGTTTGGCACCTTTGAGGAAGTGGCGCCATTCCTCGAAGGCCCATTTGATCGCCAATAATTCTCAATTACCAATGTCATAGTTTCTCTCCGTGGTAGAGAATTTGTGGGAGAAAAACGCACACAGGCGAGTGAGGGATGCAGTGCCTTGCGATAGCACTGCTCCCACTCCGACCTCGGAGGCATCCACTTCCACAACAAATGGGCGGTCTAAGTCCGGTTGCACCAAAACTGGGTTGGCCACGAAGCACTCTTTCAGTGTGGAAAATGCCTGAATAGCCTCAGGATTCCAATTGGTCACGTCCGCCCCTTTTCGGGTAAGGTCCGTGAGTGGCTTGGCAATCTCCGAGAAACCCCTGATAAACTTGCGGTAGTAATTCGCGAATCCCAAAAACTGCTGCAGCGTCTTCAGCGATTTGGGTTGCACCCAAGCCTTAATAGGTTGAATCTTGGCAGGATCCATGCGAAACCCCTTGCCTGAGACCATGTATCCTAAAAACTGTACCTCTTCGGCAAAGAAAACACATTTTTCCAGTTTCGCAAACAAAGAGTGTTCTCGCAGTCTCTGCTGCACCGACCTGACGTGTTGAGTATGTGTCACAGGGTCAGCAGAGTAAATCAAAATGTCATCAAGATACACGACGACATACACCCCACAAATGTCTCTGAAAACATCATTGACGAAGTGTTGAAATACTGCAGGCGCGTTACTGAGTCCGAACGGCATTACCAGGTATTCAAAGTGACCAAGAGGTGTATTAAAGGCCGTTTTCCATTCGTCACCGTTTCTTATGCGGACCAGATTATATGCCCCCCGGAGGTCAAGTTTAGTAAACCAGTGGGCTCCCAGTAGCTGATTAAACAGATCAGGAATGAGTGGAAGCGGATACTGGTTTTTTACAGTAATAGCGTTAAGCTCACGACAATCTATACATGGTCTGAGTCCACCATCTTTTTTTCCTACAAAGAAAAACCCAGCCCCTACAGGTGAAGTGGAGGGTCTAATAAAACCTTTTCGCAGGCTGTCTGCTATGTAGTCATTCATGGCTACACGCTCAGGACCAGAGAGGTTAAATATTCTCCCCTTAGGGAGGCGGGCACCTGGGACCAAGTCGATAGGACAGTGATACTCTCTATGAGGAGGTAGTTTCTCAGACTCCACTATGGAGAAGACATCTTCATAATCTCTGAGCGCATATGGAATAGAGGGGTTTTTAATTTTAACTTGGTTCACTGACAGTGACATACAGTTACTCTGACACCGTGGACTCCAGCGCACGATATCACCTAAGCGCCAGTCAATAACCGGATTATGCTGGTGCAACCATGGCATGCCTAACATAACCGGATTAGATAAATTATGTAGAACAAAAAAATGATATCTGTTCGTTGTGTAATGCCCCCACTGACATAGTAATGGCTGCAGTAACAAACTCCACTCCACCCTGGATAATGTATGTACCATTGATAGCAGTGGTCTGAAAAGGGGCATTAAGTCTTAGCAGTGGTACACCGAGATTCCTTGCGAGCAAAAAATCCATGAAATAGCCCGCAGAACCACAATCCACATAAGCCTTCACATACAGGGATTTATTAGAAAATGAGTGTGAGACGGGTAACAAAAGTTTAGCCGCATTTGCGGGCAATACCTGAGCCTCTGTGCCAGCGCGACCAGAGCTGCCCAGAGGCCGACGTCCCAGGAATGTGGATCTCTGACGCTCAGCATTTCCCTGGCCTCCAGGCTGCAGCATGCTGGTGTAGGAAGATGGGAGTGTTCCTTCAGGCTGTGCTCTGGAGCAGGTGTTAGGCCAGGAAATCAGCTCAGACAGAAGAAGAAAAAAAAAAATTCAGGAGACTGCTTTTATATATGGTGAACATATACACAAAAAGCAAGTTTTTTTTCCTTGTATTATTTTGGGCCGGATATAATGTAACGTCCGTCTGCGGTCTGGGCTGCAGCCAGACAACACCCCGAGAAACACTGATACCCTTTACCCCTATACAGGGATCTGGATTTATAGCAGAGCCCAGGAGGTGCTGTCTGAATAGGAGCAGTGTCCAGAGCAGGACGGTCACCAGAGAGGGAGTTCCAATACAGGACAAAAACGTGGTAGTATCCGGGTCTAAACCAGTCGGGCAGCAGGGTACAAAAACGTTAGGCAGAAGCAGAGTCAGAAGTCCAGGCCAAGGTCTGAGTCATAACCAGGAGGGCAGCAGAGATACAGAATCGTTAGGCAGAAGCAGAGTCAGAAGTCCAGGCCAAGGTCAGAGTCATAAATCAGGAGGGCAGCAGAGGTACAGAATCGTTAGGCAGAAGCAGAGTCAGAAGTCCAGGCCAAGGTCATAGTTATTCAACTATAGCAAGTAACACACAGGGGAACCAAGAATATATCCGGCGGCTTGCAAGACCATTCCCAAGGTATTTGAGGGATCAGGTCACCCCTCACAGGTTCCCGGACTGCTGATGTCATCAGTACCGCCCCAGGACCAGGCCAGATGATGATGCAGTAACCTTCTGATGACTGACAGAGGACCGGAGCCTGCGCCCACCAGATGCCTGCACAGGTGCCCTTACTCTGTCAGCACCATAACTCACGGGCGAGTCACGGCGCCTCCTAGTGACCGCGCCCAGAACAGCAGACCCCGAATTAAAAGGCAACGTGACAGACCGGCGCCTCCTAGAGGCTAAAGCCGGGACAGTAGGCCCTGAGTCTGATGCGACGGAACCATGGCCCCTCCCAGTGGCCGAGGCAGGAACAGCCGTCCCTGAGTCTGACGACGAAGTGGCGGTCCGTCGCCTCCTAGTGGCCGCGATCGGAACAGCAGGCCCCAAGTCTGGCGGCGACGTGACACCGGCAGCCAGAACGAGACAATGACGTCAATAGTATCCAGTTCTAAACGTCCACAGCATTATCGGCGCATGCGCTGTTGAGTCCCCACTATGTACAGCGAGTCTATCATCAGCATGAAAGCGGCTCAAGCTGCAAAACAGCCAGAGACAGCCACATACCAGACTGAGCATGTCAGAAGGCTCCTAGGGAGGACTGAACTGGGCATGCGCTCAAGTGAGGACAAGAAAATAAAATAATTATGAAGAATAATAATCACTATTTAAAGTGATAGCAAGTGTTGAAAGTGAGGGGATAAAACATAATGATGCTGAAATAATTATAGCGGTGTGTATGAACCATTAAAGTGAATATGCCTGACATAGAGTGCAAAGGCACACACATATGTGTCAATTATAAGCACACTATGCAAGCAATAAAAAATTTTTAACAATTAGCATAATGTGTATGCAGGCTATATGAAAGTGTATGTGCATCATATAACTATAACAACTATATATCATGTCTCTGTTAAAAAACAAATGTACATAAAAATAACACATGGCATTCAATACATACATCAAATGTCATATATCATAAAGTAATTATACACACAATTATGTATAATGAATAATACATAGCACAAATATACAAAGAAAATTGTGAAAAAAATAAAAAATGAGTGAAAAAAATATATATAAAAATAAAACAAAAATGTAAATGAAATAAACAAAAAAAGAAAAAATGAATAAAAATGTGAACAAATAACATGAAATATTGAAGACCCAATGGGTACGAAAAGAGCCGTAGATTTCTTGTGAGAGGAGTGTTTCTTCATAAAATCTTGAAATGCCCTCAACAATGAATTCCATGCCAGATCATATATTGCGATGCGAAGATAGAGAACTGGAGTATAAGCACAGGAAAAAATAATTAAAAACAGAAAACTAAAACCAAGACTAAAAAGATACCCATATGATTTTTACAGAAAGGACCCAAAACCATTACTCTCATTCAATCATGTTTTTTTTGCTACTGTATATAGGAGGCTATGTGCAGGCTCATACTGTATATAGGAGGTAAACACTGCATTCAGGAGGCTATATCTGGGTGCTCATACTGTATATAGGAGGCAATATGCGGCCTCCTACTGTATGTAGGAGACTATTTGCAGACTCATACTGTATATAGGAAGCGCTGTGCAGGCTCATACTGTATATAGGAGGCTATATGCGGCCTCATACTGTATATAGGAAGCAATGTGCAGGCTCATACTGTATATAGGAAGCAATGTGCAGGCTCATACTGTATATAGGAGACTATGTGCAGACTCATACTGTAAATAGGAGGCTATATGTGGCCTCATACTGTATATGGGAAGCGATGTGCAGGCTGATACTGTATATAGGAGGCTATACGCGACCTCATACTGTATATAGGAGGCTATATGCGGCCTCATACTGTATATAGGAAGCGATGTGCAGGCTCATACTGTATATAGGAGGCAATTCAAAAGCAGGAAATATCCAGCTACAGATCCAGGGAAAAATTGTTAAAAACAAAAAATAAAGGAGAGCGATAGTGGCACCTGTGTAAAAGGTTTTGTAACTGCTGCAACTCTAGACCAGACCAGGTCTAGCCGACCAGAGTATAAGCCGAGGCACCTACTTTTGCCACGAAAACCTGGGTGAACTTATTGACTTGAGTATAAGCCGGGTGTGCATTGACCACTCATCCCTACCGTGGTATGCATGGTTCCCCCGTCCCTGTCATTGTCTGCATGGCTCCTTATCCCCTATCTTTGTATGTATGATTCCTGTTAAGAAAAAAAAACATCCTATTTACCTGCCTGCGCGCCGTCGGTGGCACTGCATCTTGTTCCGGCCATATAACACGGATAATTCTTGGTAATGACAGTGAATATTTCGAACAAATTCAAAACATTAATTATTCAATAGAGCCCAATAGCAAAAGCAGCGTTTTGAATGAACAATCACATTTCTTGGTAGAATCATGCAGGATTTAAACTTTTGATGTTTTTTTACTCCTCTCAACAGCCCAAACAAGTTTCTAAGAGGATGAGTTTGCAACTATACTTTTGTAGAAAATTCAAAACATTCATTATTCAGTAGGCCCCAAAATAGCAAAAACCACAGGTTTGAATGAACACTCACATTTCTTGGTAGAATCTTGCAGGATTGAAATTTTTGATGTTTTTCTACTCCTCTCATGAGCCCAAACAAGACTCTAAAAGGATGAGCTTGCAACTACTTTACTTTTTGAGAAAATTCAAAACATTCATTATTCAATAGGGCACAAAATAGCAAAAACCAGCGGTTTGAATAAACACTCACATTTCTTGGTAGAATCTTGTAGGATTGAAATTTTTGATGTTTTTCTATTCCTCTCATGAGCCCAAACAAGACTCTAAAAGGATGAGTTTGCAACTACTTTACTTTTGGAGAAAATTCAAAACATTCATTATTCAATAGGGCCCAAAATAGCAGCGGTTTGAATGAACAAATCACATTTCTTGGTAGAATCATGCAGGATTGAAATTTTTGATGTTTTTATTACTCCTCTCAACAGCCCAAACAAGTTTCTTAAAAGGATGAGTTTGCAACTACTTTACTTTTGGAGAAAATTCAAAACATTGGGGGGCGTGGCCAGCGTCTGAGCTGTATGGAAGTCTGAGCTCTGTGCTCCTCTCCAGGGCAGCCTGCCAAGCGGTGACAGAAAGCGTTAATTAAACCAGGACTGGCGTGGAGGGGTTGCGGAAGCTCCACTGACACCAACGGTACCCTCAGAATATGGATCCGCTCAGTAAAAGAGCAGAAAAAGCAAGAAAACTGGAGCGCTCTCCCCTTATGCTGAGGAGCCAAGATGGCGCCCGCCTCACAGCAGCCACAGCCTGCAGCCCCAGCCTGAGCGGCGCACAGCAGGAGAGAACACCACAGAGGCTGAAACATGCGGCATACAAGTCAGGGGTTAAGTCTGCCCCCACCCCTGCTAAAACCGCCGCTCCATTTGATAAAGAAAGCGGTAATTTTAATATCAAAGATAGCGCTGTGAAGAAACCAGCGAAATATCGCGAGACTGACCGGGGGACAAGCGGGATTACGCAACAGGTACGCAAATTGCGTACCTTAAGCCAGAATCTAGCGCAGCCCATGAAATCTAGTGCAGCAGCAACGCTCACCGCTGCAATAAATGAAACAAACACAATGAGAAATGCCTCTTCTTGCCCAGATATATCTAATATATCAGACACCCCTCTAACACCGCTGCAGAGGAAATCATCCCCTGAATCACAAAATAGCCACAGATTAAGCACTAGCTCTGCTGAGCTGCAACATGAATCACAGTTGGAGGACTCACTCTCCTCAGACAAACCTGTATCTGAGAGCATTCTACAAGTACTAATGGAGGTAGAGGCCACTAGCAATGCAGCCTCAGAATTATTCATAAAGAACATGATATGCCTGCTAGCAAAGACATTTCAAAAACAAATAGAGGGATATAATACAAACCTCCAAAATAATATAGACAGTCTGGGCCAGAGAGTGGATCACCTAGAATCCAAAATGGAGGAAATGGTTAAGTCTCATAAAACCTTAATAGATGAACACTATGCCTTAGAAAAAGAGGTTACCTTTCTAAAATCAAAGTAAATAGAGCAAGAGGACAGAAGTAGAAGAAATAACCTTAAATTCAGAGGAATACCTGAAAATGTTTTGAATTTTCTCCAAAAGTAAAGTAGTTGCAAACTCATCCTTTTAGAAACTTGTTTGGGCTGTTGAGAGGAGTAAAAAAAACATCAAAAATTTAAATCCTGCATGATTCTACCAAGAAATGTGATTGTTCATTCAAAACGCTGCTTTTGCTATTGGGCTCTATTGAATTATGAATGTTTTGAATTTTTTCCAAAAATAAAGTAGTTGCAAGCTCATCCTTTTAGAGTCTTGTTTGGGCTCATGAGAGGAGTAGAAAAACATCAAAAATTTCAATCCTGCACAATTCTACCAAGAAATGTGAGTTGTTGTGAGCTCATTTTCCTCTTCACTACTGAGGCCTGATGAACTCCCTCTTCTGTTAAGGAAAGGTAGTGAGCCTGATTATCAGGCACCTGAGCCTAATGATGATGACTGGCTGAGTGGAGTTACGGACTGGATATAAGGCTGCCGACGCCCTCCTGCCCTGCGGGTGATTTCTCTGTGGGATCCTTGGAGACCAGTCTGAATTCCTGCTCTTCTAAAGCTAAGTTTTTCTGCGCTGCTTTTTGCATTTGTGCTTTGACTTTGTTTGCTTTGTTTTTCTGGATTTCTGCCATTCCCTGCTGGGGTGAACTGAATTCCTTTAGCTCTGTCTTCTGAAAATACCGGAGTGCTGATATAGTTTTTGAAGCCTAGCTGCTTCAGGGTCTTTTTCCATATCAGCTGTTGGCTTATTTCTTTGATAGGGTTTTTGGCAGATTGCAGACAGCAACCGTCCTTTCCTGTCCTGTTTAGTTTAGCTTGGGCCCCATCGTTTGCTCAGCCTATCTTTCTATCTGTGTGAGTGTTTTTTCATCTTGCTTCACCGTCATTATATGTTGGGGGCTGCCTTTTACTTTGGGGTCTGCTCTGGGGCAGTTTAGATTTCCTTTTCTGTCTTTAGGCTATTTAGCTCTCCGGCTGTGATCGAGGGGTCTAGGGCACCGTAGGAACCCCTTACGGCTACTGCTAGTTGTGTTGATAGGTTCAGGGGTCTGCAATCTGATAGTTGCCAACGTCTCTGGACGTAGCTTCTATTTTTGTGTCTGCCTCCTACGGTGACTCTTCATAACAGAATCACCCGCCATACCGCAGATCCTAGGGTACTCAATAGCAGGAAAGAATTGTAAAAAAAAAAAAAAAAAGTGCGTATATTTTTTCCTCTATATCTGAGGCCGTAGGTGGAATTTTTTTTCTTTCTCTCAATGGAGATAAAGCAATTGTCTAATCGTGTGGAGCAGCTCTCTGCGGAAGTGCGGGGAATTTCCGCCTACCTTGCTCATTCACATGCTGCTGAACCAAAGATTCCTACACCTGATGTATTTTTTGGGGATCGATCTAAATTTTTGAATTTCAAAAATAATTGTAAATTATTTTTTGCCTTGAAGCCTAACTCGTCAGGGAGCTCCACGCAGCAGGTTAAAATTGTCATCTCTTTGCTGCGTGGCGATCCCCTGGATTGGGCATTTTCTTTGAAACCAGATGATCCTATTCTGACTAATGTGAACGCATTTTTTCAAGCCTTGGGGTTGTATGACGAACCTAATGCCATTGATCAGGCTGAAAAGACCCTGCTGGCATTGAACCAGGGTCGGGATTCTGCAGAATTGTACGGTCAAAAATTCCGAAAGTGGCGGTACTTACTACCTGGAATGATAATGCCTTGGCTGCTCTCTTTCGGAAGTGTTTGTCAGAAGCCGTAAAAGATACTATGGTGGGATTTCCAGTTCCCTCTGGTCTTGACGATTCTATGTCATTAGCCATTCAGGTTGATCGGCGTTTGCGCGAACGCAAAACTGCACGAGAGGTGTTGTCACCTGTTAAACAAATGTCTGAACCTATGCAATGTGATAGAGTTTTCTCCAGAGAGCAGCGTCAGGAGTTCAGAAGGCGTAATAAGTTGTGTTTTTTCTGTGGGGATGCCTCGCATATTATTTCTGTCTGTCCTAAACGAGAGAAACGCTTTGCACACACGTTTTCTGTTGGTGGTGTTCAACCTAAGTTTCTTTTGGCTATTACTCTGATCTGCTCCCTGTCCACATTTTCCGCCAAGGCTTTTGTGGATTCGGGAGCAACCCTAAACCTAATGACCTTGGATTTTGCTAAACGTTGTGGATTTCCAATGACACCTCTGCAGACGCCTATCCCTTTGAGGGGGATTGATGCTACTCCTTTGGCTAAAAATAAACCTCAGTTTTGGACCCAGGTGGTAATGCGGGTCGCCCCAGACCATCAAGAAAATTGCAGATTTTTGGTGTTGCATAATCTGCATGATACCATTGTTCTGGGGTTTCCCTGGTTACAAATTCATAATCCAGTTTTGGATTGAAAATCTGTGTCTGTGGTGAGTTGGGGTTGTCGGTGTGCCTTTAGTGAGGCTCCGGTGTTTTCCACCTCTCCTCAGTCGCATGATGTTCCTGATTATTTGGCGGACTTTTATGATGTATTTAGTGAAAATGAGTCTGCATCTCTGCCTCCTCATAGGAGTTATGACTGCAATTGAACTGAGCCCGGGGTGTAAATTTCCCAAGGGTCGGCTCTTCAATTTATCTGTACCCGAGCACGAGGCTATGCGATCCTATATTAAGGAGGTGTTGGAGAAGGGTCATATTAGACCATCCTCGTCACCCTTAGGTGCCGGGTTTTTTTTTGTAGCCAAAAAGGATGGATCATTAAGACCTTGTATTGATTATCATGCCCTCAACAAAATTACTGTTAAATATCAGTATCCGTTACCCCTGATTTCGGATCTATTCTCTAGAGTTAAAGGTGCTTGCTGGTTTACCAAGCTTGACCTCAGGGGGGCGTATAATCTTATTCGCATTAAGCATGGGGATGAATGGAAGACGGCGTTTAATACTCCGGAGGGACATTTTGAGTACCTGGTGATGCCTTTTGGCTCACTAATGCCCCTTCTGTCTTCCAGTGCTTCATGAACGATATTTTCCGAGATTTTGTCGATAAATTTTTGATTATCTATCTGGATGATATTTTGATATTCTCCAAGGATTGGGATTCTCATGTGGAACATATACGGACTGTGTTCCAGATCTTGAGGGAGAATTCCCTGTATGTCAAAGGATCTAAATGCCTTTTTGGAGTACAGAGGATTTCTTTTTTGGGATTTATTTTGTCTCCGTCAACTATCGAAATGGACCCGGCCAAGGTACAGGCCATTTACGATTGGGTTCAGCCCACTTCTTTGAAGGCTCTCCAGAAGTTTTTGGGTTTTGCTAATTTTTATCGGAAATTTATAGCAAAATTTTCTAGTATTTCCAAGCCATTGACTGATTTGACTAAGAAGGGTGCTGATGTGTTAAATTGGTCTCCGGAGGCTGTTTCTTCCGTTCAGGAGCTGAAGCGAAGATTCACCTCCGCCCCGGTTTTGCGGCAACCTGATGTCTCACTTCCGTTCCAGGTAGAGGTGGATGCTTCTGAGATTGGTGCAGGAGCTGTTTTGTCCCAAAAGGATCCTGTAACATCTAAAATGAATCCCTGTGCTTTCTTTTCCCGAAAGTTCTCTCCATCTGAACGTAACTATGATGTGGGGAATCGGGAACTGTTGGCCATGAAATGGGCATTTGAGGAGTGGAGACATTGGTTGGAGGGAGCTAAGCATCAAGTCGTGGTCCTCACTGACCACAAGAATTTGATTTACCTAGAGTCAGCTAAGCGCTTGAACCCTAGACAGGCTAGGTGGGCCTTGTTTTTTACACGTTTGGATTTTGTGGTTTCTTTCCTTCCTGGAACTAAGAATGTCAAGGCTGACGCCCTCTCTTGGAGCTTCTTTGCGGATTCTCCTGTGGTGACCAAGCCTGCTACCATCTTAGGCGAAGGGGTAGTTCTTTCTGCCATCTCGCCCGATTTGAGACGTGCTCTGGAAGAGTTGCAGGAGGACAAACCTGAGCGTTGTCCCAGTGGAAAGTTGTATGTTCCTGACCAGTGGAAGAAGAGAGTGATGTCTGAAGTTCATTGCTCTGCTTTGGCTGGTCATCCAGGTATTTTTGGTACTAGAGATCTTGTGAGTCGGTCCTTTTGGTGGCCCTCCTTGTCTCGTGATGTCAGGAATTTTGTGCAGTCCTGTGGGACGTGCTCCCGGTCTAAATCGTGTTCTCGCTCTAGTGGGTTGTTGATGCCTTTGCCTGTCCCCAAGAGGCCATGGACCCATATTTCAATGGATTTCATCTCTGATATGCCTGTCTCTCAAAGGATGACTGTTATTTGGGTGATTTGTGATAGGTTCTCTAAGATGGTTCATCTTGTACCACTCCCTAAGTTGCCGTCTTCCTCTGAGTTGGTGCCCCTGTTTTTTCAACAGGTGGTTCGCTTGCACGGGATTCCTGAGAACATTGTATCTGACAGAGGAGTTCAGTTTGTGTCTAGATTTTGGAGAACTTTCTGTTCCAAGCTGGGAATTCAGTTGTCCTACTCCTCTGCTTTTCACCCTCAGACCAATGGGCAGACAGAGAGAACAAACCAGACCTTGGAGTCATATTTGAGATGCTTTATTTCCGCTGATCAGGATGATTGGGTTTCATTTTTGCCCTTGGCCGAATTTGCTTTAAATAATAGAGCTAGTTCTGCCACTTTGATGTCACCTTTTTTTTGTAACTTTGGGTTTCATCCTCGATTCTCTTCAGGGCAGGTGGAGCCCTCTGCCTGTCCAGGTGTTGACACTGTGGTGCAGAGAATGCACCGGATCTGGGACCAAGTGGTAGATAAGTTATCTCTCTCCCAGGAAAAGGCCCAGCGGTTTTCCAACCGACATAGGACCATTGGTCCTCAGTTTAAAGTTGGTGATATGGTGTGGTTATCATCAAAAAATATTGCTATGAAGGTGGCTTCTCCTAAGTTTAAGCCTAGATTTATTGGACCTTACAAGATTTTAGAGATTATTAATCCGGTCTCTTTTCATTTGGCTCTTCCTGTCACATTTAAAATCCATAATGTGTTTCATAAGTCTCTGTTGAAGAGGTTTGTTGAACCTTTTGTTCCGGGGGTGGCACCTCCAGACCCTGTATTGGTTGAAGGTAACATGGAATATGAGGTAGAAAAAGTATTGGATTCTCGTCTGGCGAGACGGAGACTCCAGTATTTGGTTAAGTGGAAGGGTTATGGTCAGGAGGATAATTCCTGGGTCTCTGCCTCTGATATTCATGCCAAAAGATTGGTGCGTGCCTTCCATCGGGCTCACCATGATCACCCTGGTGGCGTGGTTGAGGGTTCGGTGACCCCTCCTCAAGGGGGAGGTACTGTTGTGAGTTCATTTTCCCCTTCACTACTGAGGCCCGATGAACTTCCTCTTCTTGTAAGGAAAGGTAGTGAGCCTGATTATCAGGCACCTGAGCCTAATGATGATGACTGGCTGAGTGGAGTTATGGACTGGATATAAGGCTGCCGACACCCTCCTGCCCTGCGGGTGATTTCTCTGTGGGATTCTTGGAGACCAGTCTGAATTCCTGCTCTTCTAAAGCTAAGTTTTTCTGCGCTGCTTTTTGCATTTGTGCTTTGACTTTGTTTGCTTTGTTTTTCTGGATTTCAGCCATTTCCTGCTGGGGTGAGCTGAATTCCTTTAGCTCTGTCTTCTGAAAATACCGGAGTGCTGATATAGATTTTGAAGCCTAGCTGCTTCAGGGTCTTTTTCCATATCAGCTGTTGGCTTATTTCTTTGATAAGGTTTTTGGCAGATTGCAGACAGCAACCGTCCTTTCCTGTCCTGTTTAGTTTAGCTTGGGCCCCATCGTTTGCTCAGCCTATCTTTCTATCTGTGTGAGTGTTTTTTCATCTTGCTTCACCGTCATTATATGTTGGGGGCTGCCTTTTACTTTGGGGTCTGCTCTGGGGCAGTTTAGATTTCCTTTTCTGTCTTTAGGCTATTTAGCTCTCCGGCTGTGATCGAGGGGTCTAGGGCACCGTAGGAACCCCCCACGGCTACTACTAGTTGTGTTGATAGGTTCAGGGGTCTGCAATCTGATAGTTGCCAACTTCTCTGGACATAACTTCTATTTTTGTGTCTGCCTCCTATGGTGATTCTTCATAACAGTGAGTGTTCATTCAAACCGCTGCTTTTTGCTATTTTGGGCCCTATTGAATAATGAATGTTTTGAATTTTCTCCAAAAGTAAAGTAGTTGCAAACTCATCCTTTTAGAAACTTGTTTGGGCTGTTGAGAGGAGTAAAAAAACATCAAAAATTTCAATCCTGCATGATTCTACCAAGAAATGTGATTGTTCATTCAAAACGCTGCTTTTTGCTATTGAGCTCAATTGAATAATGAATGTTTTGAATTTTCTCCAAAAGTAAAGTAGTTGCAAGCTCATCCTTTTAGAGTCTTGTTTGGGCTCATGAGAGGAGTAGAAAAACATCAAACATTTCAATCCTGCATGATTCTACCAAGAAATGTGATTGTTCATTCAAAAAGCTGCTTTTTGCTATTGAGCTCTAATGAATAATGAATGTTTTGAATTTTCTCCAAAAGTAAAGTAGTTGCAAACTCATCCTTTTAGAAACTTGTTTGGGCTGTTGAGAGGAGTAAAAAAACATCAAAAATTTCAATCCTGCATGATTCTACCAAGAAATGTGAGTGTTCATTCAAACCGCTGGTTTTTGCTATTTTGGGCCCTATTGAATAATGAATGTTTTGAATTTTCTCCAAAAGTAAAGTAGTTGCAAACTCATCCTTTTAGAAACTTGTTTGGGCTGTTGAGAGGAGTTGAAAAGCATCAAAAATTTCAATCCTGCACGATTCTACCAAGAACTGTGATTGTTCATTCAAAACGCTGCTTTTTGCTATTAGACCCTGTTGAATAAGGAATGTTTTGAATTTTCTCCAAAAGTAAAGTAGTTGCAAACTCATTCTTCTACAGCCTTGTTTAGGCTCATGAGAGGAGTAGAAAAGCATCAAAAATTTTAAACATGCACGATTCTACCAAGAAATGTGAGTGTTCATTCAAACCACTGCTTTTTGCTATTGGTACCTATTGAATAATGAATGTTTTGAATTTTCTCCAAAAGTAAAGTAGTTGCAAACTCATCCTTTTAGAAACTTGTTTGGGCTGTTGTGAGGAGTAGAAAAACATCAAAAATTTCAATCCTGCATGATTCTATTAAGAAATGTGAATTCATTCAAACCGCTGGTTTTTGCTATTGGGCCCTATTGAATAATAAATAATTTTCTCCAAAAGTAAAGTAGTTGCAAACTCATCCTTTTAGAAACTTGTTTGGGCTGTTGAGAGTAGTAGAAAAGCATCAAAAATTTAAATCCTGCATGATTCTACCAAGAACTGTGATTGTTCACTCAAAACGCTTCTTTTTGCTATTAGACCCTATTGAATAATGAATGTTTAGAATTTTCTCCAAAAGTAAAGTAGTTGCAAGCTCATCCTTTTATAGTCTTGTTTGGGCTGTTGAGAGGAGTAGAAAAACATCAAAAATTTCAATCCTCTGGCTTCAGTGTCTCTAGTATTTACCTTGGCCTCCAACACAGCCAGTTGCTGCTCAAAAGTGCGGTCTGCACAATCAACACTTGTTCCTGTGTTACTGGTGTTCTGTAATGTCAGTTGATCCCCTGATGTGTGTCCGGCAATGTCTTCTGCTCTGTCCACATTCCCACTACTAGTCCCTCCACCATTACCAAGCAGCAGCTTACCACCTCTGCACGATGGACCCTGGGCTACGAACGCACCTTACCATCATCTTTATTACTTGGTGCGTTCTGCCAGCCCTAACATTATGCTAGCGCCAGGTTTGGCTCGTAATGGCGGATGAACAGCAACTACAGCGGTACATTCAGCAGCTGGAGGGTAGGTTGGCGGCTTTTGAGTGCACAACCACAGCCGTGGATGTTACCACAGTAGCTGCTCAGGCTGCTAGCATCGCTGTAGCCACTTTGTCCAATGCCCCACCTGTTCCGACATTATCCTGTCTCCCATTGCCAGATAAGTTTTCTGGTGATAGCCAGTAATGTAGGGGATTCGTGAGCCAGTGTACTATACACCTTGTGCTTCTGGCTGCACGTTTCCCCTCAGAGTGGGCCAAGGTGGGATTCATAATACCTCTCTCATTGGACAGGGCGTTGGAGTGGGCCACGACATTGTGGGAGTGTGACGATCATGCAGTGCAGAGTGCTTCACAGTTTCTGAACACTCTGAAACAGGTCTTTTTGGGACCTCGAGTCACCCACGAAACAGCGCTCCAATTGGCATCTACACAGGGTTCGTCCACGGTCAGCCAATTTGCTACCCATTTCCGGACCCAGGCTTCCAAGCTGGAGTGGCCGGAAAAAGTCCTCATTCCCGTGTTTTGGAGGGGGCTGGCTGACCATGTAAGAATGCTCTGGCCACTAGGGAGATTCCTGCCACACTGGAGGAGCTAATAGCGGTCTCTACTCGAATCGACCTTCATTTTAATGAGCGAAGGTTGGAATGAGCCCAGTGCAGGCAGAGGTTTCAGATGGCTCCCAGCTTCGCCAAACCCCTGGAATCCCCGGCCCAGACATCCGAGCCACTTGAGGCCATGGAGGTGACGCGGGCGGGATCTAAGTCCCGGACCGCTCGTACATGCATGGTCTGTCGGATATGCCAGCAGTGAGGAAATATCGCCTCTAGGTGTCCTCAGCGAGCGATGGAACGTCCACACTTAGTGTCATTAGGAGCTGGTTCACTAGACGCAGCAATGCCATCCTCTAAGCTCAACTTTAGGGGGACTATCGGTATTGGCCCATCCACCCAGGTGGTAGAGCTTTGCGTGAATTCCGGGATGGAGGGCAAATTTATGTCTTCTGCCTTCTCCCGATGGCACGCAATTCCACTGGTGATGCTCGCCAAGCCAGTGACCATACGGGTGATAAATGGGTCGACATTACCCTCACAGATAACACATCAGACCATCCTATTTACTCTATCCATGTCTCCATGCCATCTGGAGATCATCTGCTAGTCATGCCTGAGGGCATTGATGAGGTTCTCTTAGGGATGCCATGGCTAAGCTATCACACCCCTCATATAAAGTGTTCTTCTGGGAGAATTCTGGGATGGAGTAAATCCTGTGAGGGTAGATGTCAGGAGTGCCTTCAAGTTGCTTCTACAGAGGTAACCGCAGATCTTTCCTCTCTCCCCAACCACTTTTGGTCCAATGCGGACATGTTCACCAAGAAGGCAGCGGAGATTCTTCCGCCTCACCATCCCTACAACAGTTCTATTGACCTCTTGCCTGGTGCTGAGCCTCCCCGCGGTCAGGTTTATCCTCTCTCTCCCGTTGACAGTCAATGTTTCAGTACATCCAGGAGAATCTGGCAAGAGGATTCATTAGAAAGTCAGTGTCACCTGCAGGGGCGGGGTTCTTCTTTGAACAAAAGAAGAACGGGGTGCTACATCTGTGCATAGACTACAGGGGTCTTAACGCCATTACCATTAAGAACAAGTACCCTCTGCCCCTGATATTGGAGCTTTTAGATAGGTTGCGGGGAGCGAGGGTTTTTACTAAGCTTGATCTGCAGGGTGCCTACAACCTGATACGCATCCGTGAGGGGGATGAATGGAAGACCGCATTTAACATCAGGGATGGGCACTATGAATACCTGGTGATGCTATTCGGGCTTTGTAATGCTCTGGCTGTCTTCCAATACTTTGTGAACGACATCTTCCGGGATATGCTCACCACCTCAGTTGTAGTCTATCTGGATAATATTTTCGTCTACTCTCCAGATATTGACTCCCACCGGAGAGATGTTTGCAAAGTCTTCGACCTCCTACGGGCAAACTCCCTCTACGCTAAGTTGAAGTAGTGTGTGTTTGAGCAGGAGTCCTTTCCTGGGCTATATTATCAACCCCCAAGGATTGGCAATGGATCCTGCCAAGCTACAGGCGGTCATGGATTGGCAGGAGCCTCATTCCCTTAAGACGGTGCATCATTTTTTTTGATTTATCAACTAATACCGCCAATTCATCTCCCACTTCTCAACTTTGGTAGCACAGCTGGTAGACAGTCTGGGCCACCCATTGTGACACGTGTTCCAATTGTTCCATTGTGACACACCTGGCTGTTGTAAGTCAATAGGACACTCAGGTGAAGGTAGGTATTTTTGTAGGCCACAAGAGGGAGACAATGGAACATGTGTCACAATGGGCGGTACAGACTGTCTTCCAGCTGTGCGGAAGCAGCCAGCTTCAGTCTGCTGAGAGAGCCTCAGTAGACAGGTAGGGAGGTGGGTATGCACACTCATTGGTTACGATACCCAGCATCAGGAGAGATAAGGTTTCCAAAAACAGACTGATTTGAATTGAAACCACAGAAAGTTGCCTATTCAAAGCAATATTTGAATGCTTTTTTCAACTTTGGTTCCTCTGCATTAGTTTTTTCTTGGTCCAAGTTGCACATTTCAAATGCCAAATGCATTTGGCTTGATTTAACTTGACCAACTCTGCTACATCAATTACTCACCTATATATGGAAGGCATTGTATTGTATTCAGTCTGCAGTTTAAATCATCTATCTTGGCTTTTGCTGCTTGGTAGGTACAGGTGTGAAGCTGCTGCAATGTGTGATACATTTCTGCACACCCACCGTCTTAGTAAGGGAAAAGCGCCCCCACAACAAGTTGGAGTTTCGGTGAGAAAAGAGCCCGTACAGGGTTAAGCGACTACTCAGCAGATGGGGACCCGTCTATGAGATTCAACCTGAAACAGGTGAAGAGCTTCCCACCCGTACACTACATCGTAATAAGCTGCAACCCTGCTTGTCTCGGGACCCTCGAGTGGTACCAGCTGCCCCGATGCCCACGGCAGCTGAACCAGTGATGCCTGAGACTACAGAAATAACCGAGGAAACTTCGACTTCCACTTTCCTAGTGGCTGATTCTTCAACCTCTACTGATCTAAGACGCTCTGAACGTTCAATGGCAGGTGTACCCCCCATACGCTACAATCAGGACGAATTCATCTGGCAAATTGTACAAGGTCTGGAAGATTGCTAGCAGGAGCTCCAGAAACTCTCTCCTATGGAATGGCGAGCTCACAGGGAGGGAGAATGTAAGGGAGTGAAGTGTTGTGAGTTCATTTTCCCCTTCACTACTGAGGCCCGATGAACTCCCTCTTCTGGTAAAGAAAGGTAGTGAGCCTGATTATCAAACATCTGAGCCTAATGATGATGACTGGCTGAGTGGAGTTACTGACTGGATATAAGGCCGCCGACGCCCTTCTGCCCTGCGGGTGATTTCTCTGTGGGATCCTTGGAGACCAGTCTGAATTCCTGCTCATCTAAAGCTAAGTTTTCTGCTCTGCCTTTTGCATTTTTGCTTTGCCTTGTTTTGCTTTGTTTTTCTGGATTTCTGCCATTCCCTGCTGGGGTGAGCTGAATTCCTTTAGCTCTGTCTTCTGAAAATACCTGAGTGCTGATTTAGTTTTGAAGCCTAGCTGCTTCAGGGTCTTTTTCCATATCAGCTTGCTGGCTAATGTCTTTGATAGGGTTTTTGCAGATTGCAGACAGCAACCTTCCTTTCCTGTCCTGTTTAGTTAGTTTTGGGCCCCATCGCTTGCTCAGCCTATCTTTCTGTCTGTGTGAGTGTTTTTTCATCTTGCTTCACCGTCATTATATGTTGGGGGCTGCCTTTTGCTTTGGGGTCTGCTCTGGGGCAGTTTAGATTTCCTTTTCTGTCTTTAGGCTATTTAGCTCTCTGGCTGTGATCGAGGGGTCTAGGGCACCGTAGGAACCCCCCACGGCTACTGCTAGTTGTGTTGATAGGTTCAGTGGTCTGCAACCTGATAGTTGCCAACTTCTCTGGTTTTCTGGACGTAGCTTCTATTTTTGTGTCTGCCTCCTACGGTGACTCATTCATAACAGTGAAGTACAGGAAGAGCCGAGGGAGAGTTCCCTCCTCTCCTTCGTGCCCTGAACCATTGACAAGGGCAGCAGGTTCCCCGGGGGACACTCTAGCACCCAGAAACAGGAAGGTAGGACAGCTGAGAGCGATTTAGATGAAGGAATTGAGGGTAAACTGATTAAATTTGCTGATGACACAAAGCTAGGAGGGATAGCTAATACTAGAGAAGAGAGAGAGAGGATTCAAAAAGATTTAAATAAACTGGAGAAGTGGGCAGCAACTAACAGAATGGTTTTTAACAGGGAGAAATGCAAAGTACTACATCTGGGCAATAAAAATGAAAAAAGCATATACAGAATGGGAGGAATAGGGCTAAGTGACAGCACATGTGAAAAAGACTTGGGTATACTAATAGATCACAGACTGAATATGAGTCAACAGTGTGATGCAGCTGCAAAAAAGGCAAATGCAATTCTAGGATGTATTAACAGAAGCATACAGTCTAGATCACGTGAGGTCATTATTTCCCGCTACTCCTCTTTGGTCAGACCTCATCTGGAATATTGTGTCCAGTTTTGGGCACCACATTTTAAAAAAGACATCAACAAACTGGAGCAAGTTCAAAAAAGAGCGACCAGAATGGTGACCGGTCTGCAAACCCTGTCTTATGCGGAAAGGTTGCAGGATTTGGGAATGTTTAGTTTGCAAAAGAGAAGACTGAGAGGAGACTTAATAGCTGTCTACAAATATCTAAAGGGCTGTCACATTGTAGAAGGATCAACTTTATTCTCATTTGCACAAGGAAAGACTAGAAGCAATGGGATGAAACTGAATGGGAGGAGACACAGATTAGATATTAGAAAAAACTTTTTGACAGTTAGAGTGATCAATGAGTGGAATAGGCTGCCACAAGAAGTGGTGAGTTCTCCTTCAATGGAAGTCTTCAAACAGAGGCTGGACAGACATCTGACTGGGATGATTTAGCGAATCCTGCTTTGAGCAGGGGGTTGGACCAGATGGCCCAGGAGGTCCCTTCCAACTCTACGATTCTATGATTCTATACTTGGAGCAAAAAGGATATCATCAGTCTCATACCCCCCTGGCTCCCGCAGTAACCCCTCGTACCCCAACTAGACATCGTTAAAGTCTCAGGATCCAGAGTACTACGGACTACAAGCGCTGCTGGTGACTCGGCGCCAACATTGGAGAAGAGTGACACCTTCAAACAAGACCCCAGCAGACTGATAAGTTATTTTCTTAAGGTAAAACTTATTACTGTTAAATACTGTTTATGCTTTTTGACCGTTTGCTAAACCCATTCACATTATATTCATTTCCACACTGTTAATTTCACCAGTGTCATTCCCTGTATATAAACTTCCCTATAACTGTTGGTCCGTCTGTTCCATGGTGACATACCTACTATTTCTGCATGTTATTATAGCCTCAGCAGACAGGTAGGGAGGGGGGTATGCATGCTCGTTCATTACAATACCCAACGTCAGGAGAGATAAGGTTTCAAAAAACAGACTGAATTGAAACCAAAGCAAGTTGTCTTTTCAAAGCAATATTTGAATGCTTTTTTCAACTTTGGTTACTCTGCATTAGTTTTTTCTTGGTCCAAGTTGCACATTTCAAATACCAAATGAATTTGGCTTTATTTTGAATTGACCAACTCTGCTACATCAGGTATTCACCTATATATGGAAGGCATTGTTTTGCATTCAGTCTGCAATTTTAATCATCTAACTTGGCTTTTCCTGCTTGGTAGGTAAAGGTGTAATAAGCTGCTGTAATGTGTTTAGCTTTGGATGCATACATTTCTACCTACCCACCTGTTACAAGGCCTTCAGCCCCTTACCCTCAGTACTTCCCACCTTAATTCAAGTATCCCATGTGAATTTAAGTTATTCAATTTCTACCACATTCTGGACGTTTATGATTTCTTTTGTGAAACATTGTCTCCCTCTTGTGGCCCTCCAACTTCTAAATTTTGTGTATATGTATTCAATGACAAAGAAGGAATTGGTCTGGTGTGTTGATTGAATTAGTGGCCCACCTAATTACCTAACTACCTTCACCTGTTTGAGTATCCTATTGGCTTACAGCAGCCAGGTGTGTCACAATGGAACAATTGGAACACGTGTCACAATAGGCGGCCCAGACTGTCTTCCAGCTGTGCGGCAGCAGCCAGCTTCAGTCTGCTGAGGTAACCTCAGCAGACAGGTAGAGAGGGGGGTATGCACGCTCGTTGGTTACAACACCCAGCATCTGGAGAGATAAGGTTTCCAAAAAAAAGACAGAATTGAATTGAAATCAAAGCCATATTTGAATGCTTTTTTCAACTTTGGTTGCTCTGCATTAGCTTTTTCTTGGTCCAAGTTGCACATTTCAAATGCCAAATACATATGGCTTGATTTAACTTGACCAACTCTGCTACATCATCTCCACCTATATATGGAAGGCATTGTATTGTATTCAGTCTGCAATTGAAATCATCTATCTTGGCTTTTGCTGCTTGGTAGGTACAGGTGTGATCTGGGCCTGACTGGGACTAAAATTCAGCCCTGGCATTTGAAGGAGCACAGGCCCACTTGTTGCATCGTGAAAATGCAATCTGTGTGAACCTGTAGATTACAAGACGTGAGGCGAGCGTAACACGACTATATAACATACAGTCTCAGAAGGCCAAGTATAACAGTTCAGTCCTATTTATTGCTCTAAGGCCGAGGTCATACAAGCATATAACATGGCTGAGTGCTATGTGATAAAACATCCCATAGCACTCGGCCCAGTGTTACTCTATGGTGCAGCTCAAATCTGTGATTATTTTCTCATGTCGATTGGACATGAGAACAATAGCTGCATGCTGCGACAGGCAGTGAGTCTATGGATGCATGTGAAACATTGGACTGCATTCTGATGTCATCCCAGTGCAGTCCGATATACGCCGAGACAGGTAATAGAGGAGATGGAGAAATTACTTTTTCCATCCACTCTGCACCTGAGCTGCGATTCTGTCATGCGAGAGGATGGGAGCAGACAACACTGATACTAGGTTCCCGCTTGCAGCAAAGATGGAGCACAGGGTTATTGGCATATCGCATCCGATGCTCTCGCATCAGATTTTATGCACTCTTGTGATTACAGCCTTAGTTGCAGTACCAATAAAAGTTGCTACTTTACACAGAGCGGGGTCTCGTAGATAATGAAGATGATGCTGTGCTCTCCATAGTGCTACGGCCTCTTCATATAGCTGATGGGCAGGGAGTCAGATACTCACTGAACTATTATTGATGACCTATATCTATAACTTTGATAAACAAAAACAACTGAGTGTAAATCCAATAAAATACAAATTTTATTAAGTATTCAATATACAAAAGTTCATATAGATGTACATAAAAGCATAAAAGGGTTCACATACGGGGAATGAGCAGACAAGAAAGTATATAGAAACCGGGCCTTAGATAAACATCAAGAGGTGGGAAGAAGGTTTAAAGTCATATAGGTTATATATGTGTACCATAATGCACGGCTTTAAAGTGCATGTGCCAGAATGTAAACCATAAAAAAAGAGTAGATTCAATAGACGTGCCGGGTGCAGGGTCTCCTGTGAGATCCCTAGCAGTTTCTCATATATCAAAAATGCATATTGTAGCAAATGTCACTCTTACCCATAATTCCGCGCTAAGAGTTCCTGGAGCACACAGCCCCAATGCGCGTTTCCCCCGAGGAAGCCAACGCCAAAGCACTTACTCTCCGGCGGTACACAACTGACACGATGACATGATGTCATCATGTCAGCTGTTTCACATGCTGATTGGTGGAGGAAGTGGCCGGAGGTCATTTATATTTCACAGTCAGCTTGAAGACTTACACTTGTTCCTCTTCAGCAGTTTATTGTAAAATAATTCACACTGCTGCTGCGCCCGGCGTCTATCATTATTTGCATCTCTGACGGTCACGTCAATAGCGCTCCAGAGAATGAGCTGCTGAGCTCCTGATTGGCTGCAGCACTACTGACGAGACAACAGAACTGTAGACGCTGCATCTGCACAGTGTGAATAAAGCACAGGTTGTTATTTTTAAAACAAACAACGTGGGGGGTAGTGCCATGTGATGTTTTATCGGATAGCACTCGGCCCAGTGTTATTCTATGGGGCAGAGGAGATCAGTAATTATTTTCTCATGTCAAATCGTCATGAGAGAACAATGGCAGCATGCTGTGATTGGCAGCGAGACTCGGCTCACTCGAACCCATATAAGCCTATGGGTCTTAGTGAAACTTCACACTGCACTCGGATGTCATCCCAGTGCAGTCCGATATACACAAAGTCAGGCCATGGAGGAGATGGAGAAATTACTTTCTCCGTCTCCTTCGCTTCTGTGCTGTGATTCTCTCATGAGAGAGGATTGGAGCACAGAGCACGGACACTCAGATCACGCTTGCAGCACAGCTGGAGCCGAGTATCATTAGTATATCGCATCCGATGTGACTCCACTCCAGCCTTAGGCTATGGTGCGTTTTTGACACTACATATTTTTGTTCCATCAAAAATGCAGCTTCTTACAGATCAGCAATGTGGATGGGATTTATAAAAACCTCCTACCCGCTGGGCTTTTTTTATGCAGTGTAAACTGACCGGGAGTGTGTGCTTCAAATTCACAACCTGTCACTTTTTCTTGCAGATATGCTAAGTTTTCTGTGTACATTTTTCCCATAGACACTTTGGACCAATTGCCCAGGATCAATAACTCTGTAGCAAGAGATATCATAAAACTTAACTTTTAGGCTATGTGCACACGTAGCGGATCTCTTGCGGAAATTACCGTGAGAATTCCAGATTCCATTCCGCGGGAGAATCGCATTTAAAATCAGGCTGGGCTCCTGAGCGCTGGGCGTCGGGATGGAGGAAGCGCCGTCCGCGGGTCCTCCGGGGCTCAGCGTCCGAGCGGGCGCAGGAACAGCACGGCGGGGGTCCTGGGGCTCTGCCGTGGCTGCCGCACCGCCCTCTCCCCCTCTGCCGGTGATTCCCTACTCTGGAGCAGCTCAGGAGCCTTGAGGGAGCGGCCGCTTCCGGGTCGCGCTCCTCTGACGTCACGCGCAGGGCACGCTGGGGAAGGGGCGTGCCCGCGTGACTTCGGGAGGCGGCGCCGACAATTCAAGATGACGGCGCCCATGGTGAAGACCGCCGATCGGTGAAGAGAGATCCCGGCGGTATGGCGGGGGGGAGGGGCTGTGGGGGTAACCGGAGGAGGCGGAGAGTGCAGTGGATCCCCCTTACATAAGGGGGATGACCACAGAAGACGCACTCATGCCCAAGGCTTCAGAATGGAAGTGGGGCAAGACGAGCAGCGTCAGCAGCGACAGCAGCAGCGTCAGCAGCAAGACCTCTCGCCAGATGCCAGGCCGAGCCACCAACATACCAGGAGCAGTCGTTCAAGTGGTAGGAGCAGCAGTCATAAACGCAATCGGCATGACTCTGGGACGTCCAGGAGAAACGTCACGACTGCATCTGAGGAGCCTCCGAGATCGGTACCCCTGATTGACAGCGGTGGTGAGTGATCTACGTGAATGTCACCCTTATGGTAATGGGGTTCCATTTTCTCTGTTTGATCACTAGGGGGCGAGGAAGGCCAGCAGCAAAACCAAAAATAGAGAATGCGCCCTATGTAAAAACCCGCTGGCAGATCAGTGGCAGAAAGATCTCTGCGCTGACTGTATTAACAGGACTATACAGAAGGAGACCCCTGATTTGGTGACTAGTCTGAAGGAGTTAATACATCAGGAGGTGAAAGGTTCCCTAAAGGCAGCCCTTAAAAAGAAAAGAAACCGTAGAAGGAGCTCCGATTCAGAGGCCTCGCCAAAGCAGAAGGGGCGGGATAGATCTTCGTCCCCCTCCACCTCCTCTTCCTCTACGCAGTCCTCAGAATCCTCCTCGGACAGCGATACAGGCGGCCGTCCATGTTTCCCAACGGAGGACGTAGAAAAACTGGTCAAGGCCATTAGAGCTACAATGGGCCTTTAAAGAAGAAAAAACTCCCAAATCATTAGAGGATGTAATGTTTGGAGGACTGGAGGAAAAGCGAAAGCGTACCTTCCCTGTAAATGATAAAATAAAAGCGCTAATTGACAGGGAATGGAAAAAGACAGAGCGGTCAGGGGGCTTACCTTCCACATCAAAGAGGAGGTACCCCTTTGACCAGAAGGACTCAGAAACCTGGGAAAAAGTCCCAAAAATTGATGGGGCTGTAGCCAGATCCTCAAAAAAGGTATCCCTACCATTAGAAGATTCTGGCGTGTTGAAAGACCCGCTTGATAAGAAAGCAGATGGGTTTCTGAAGCACATCTGGGAAGCTTCAGCAGGGGGATTGAAGCCAGCAATAGCCGGTACCTGTACCGCTCGTGCCCTCATGGTCTGGCTGCAACAAATAGAGGACCAGATCAAGGATAGAGTTCCTAGAGACGAAATTCTAGCTAATCTAACATTGGTGCACGGAGCAGCGGCTTTCCTGGCCGATTCCTCTGCAGACTCTGCAAGATTGACAGCTAGAGCAGCAAGCCTGTCAAATGCGGCAAGACGAGCCCTGTGGCTTAAAGGGTGTCCCGGAGATTTACCCTCTAAGCACAAGTTATGTTCCATTCCATGCGATGGCCAATTCCTCTTCGGGAAAAAACTAGAAGAGATTTTGGAGCATGCGGGGGATAGGAAGAAAAGCTTTCCCCGATTTCCGGGAGAACCTAAGAAGCAGCCCTTTCGGAGGAGGAGATTTAACAGGGGTCTTCCCCCGGGAGATAGAAAAAGCTGGGACTTTAAAGAAAAAAGAGGATCGGGCTATATGTTTAAAGGGCCCTCCACTTCCTCCAAAAAATCTCCCCAATGACATTGGGCCGGAGGTAGGGGGAAGGCTTTCTCTCTTCCTTTCCGCCTGGGCAAATATCTCCCCCAGTACATGGATCCTAAATATAATCAAGGACGGCTTAAAATTAAAATTCATCCGTCCGCCCAGGCATACCTTCATAATAACACCCAGAAGGAAAGCCCAAGAGCAACAGCTGGCCCTGGAGACGGAAGTCTTGGGACTAGTGAAAAAACAAGTCCTACAGGAAGTCCCAGCGCAAGAAGAAGGAAGGGGGTTCTACTCCCCCCTCTTCTTAATACAAAAACCAGATGGCTCTTGGAGAACCATTGTCAACCTGAGGAGACTCAATCAGTGGATAGACAATTGCTCCTTCAAAATGGAGTCAATCAACACGGCCACAAAGATCCTGTTCCAGCATTGCCTCATGGCAGTGATAGACTTAAAAGATGCCTACTATCACATCCCAATCCATCGGGAGTATCAGAGATGTCTTTTCTGCGATCCAGGGACATAGTGATCGTCCCATACTTAGACGACTTTCTGGTAATAGGGAGGTCGGAATCCCACTGCACACTTCAAGTGAAGGAAGTAATAGCAACTCTAGTAGGACTAGGATGGATAGTAAACATCCCCAAGTCAAGGATAACCCCAGTAAAAGAGCAATCCTTCCTAGGGTTGATATTGGACTCCGAGCAACAACGCTGCCTCCTACCAGAGGAAAGTGACCAAGATAAGAGGCCTAGCTCGCACAGCAATACAAAGGCCAAATATGACACTGAGGAACGCAATGTCCCTTTTAGGCTCACTGACATCATGTATACCCGCAGTAACATGGGCGCAGTACCACTTAAGGCAACTACAGTGGGAAGTCCTGTCAGTGCAGAAACAATTAAAAGGGCATTTAGAAGGCAAACTATGTCTCTCAGTGGCTGTAAGAGATTCCCTGCTCTGGTGGACTGTAGAAAAGAATCTAACAGCTGGTGTCCCGTGGCAAAAACCAGTTGAGGACATCATTACGACAGACGCGAGTGCCACAGGGTGGGGAGCACACCTGAGATCCAATACAATACAGGGGACCTGGTCCTCACTAGAAAGCGATCAGAATTCAAATGTAAAAGAACTATGGGCAGTGGAAAAAGCCGTGAAACATTTCCTTCCCTTACTTCAGGGCCGCCACACCCGGGTCATGACGGACAATCAGGCAGTAGTAGCCTACATCAATCATCGGGGGGAACGAGATCTCGGGGCCTCATGCAAATATCAGATCTACTCTTCCAGCTAGCAGAACAACATCTCTTATCCATCACAGCATTGCACATAAAGGGGGCAGAAAATATACAAGCAGACTTCCTGAGTCGCAGGCATCTAAGACAAGGGGAATGGTCCCTAAACTCCCGAGTCTTCCAACAAATAGTTCAGGCCTGGGGCAGACCAGAAATAGACCTATTCGCTACCGCACACAACCGGAAGGTCAGGAAGTTCTGCCCGCTAAATCCAAGGGAAAACCCCTTCGCAGTAGATGCCCTACAAATACCCTGGAAGTTCATCCTGGCCTATGCATTTCCCCTGATAACAATGATCCCAGTAGTAGTCAGGAAAATCAGGGAGGATCAGGCAAGAATAATTCTTATAGCTCCTTTTTGGCCAAGAAGGCCTTGGTTCTCCCTTCTGAGGCTCATGTCAGTGACAGATCCATGGATACTACCAGAGATTCCAGACCTGCTTTCCCAGGGACCAGTGGTCCACTCTCAGGTGAAGGGCTTCCATCTAGCAGCCTGGAATTTGAGAGGGCGCTACTGAGTCGCCAGGGATTCTCTCCAGGGTTAGTCTCCACCCTGTTGAAAAGTAGGAAACCAATAACATCCCAAATCTACGGTAGAACGTGGAAAAAGTTCCTAGACTTCCTGGGGGAACCTTTAGGGGATGTAGCTCCAGTGGGACCTATCCTAGAGTTCTTACAGTCGGGGCTGCAACTGGGGTTAGCCACTAACACACTCAAAGTTCAAGTCTCAGCTTTGGGGGCCCTATAAAACTGCAATTTAGCAGCCAATAGGTGGGTGTCCCGGTTCATTAAGTCCTGTGGCAGGTCAAGGCCGGTCATTATCCCAAAGATACCACCCTGGGACCTGAACCTAGTTTTGGAGGCTTTAACCAAAGATCCCTTCGAACCACTACTAGAGCTGTCACCAAAGCTACTTACACTTAAAACGGTCTTACTGGTAGCCATAACGTCAGCCCGAAGAGTCAGCGACCTACAAGCTCTGTCTATATGTCCTCCTTATACACAGATCTTGGATGACCGAGTGGTTCTAAGACCAGACCCGGCCTATCTCCCCAAGGTAGTCCAAAAGTTTCATAGGACTCAGGAGATCTCCTTGCCATCGTTCTGTAACAATCCCAGAAACCCGGGGGAGCAAAAGTTCCATACATTAGATGTAAAAAGAGCCATAATACAATATATGTCAATAACTAGTCAGTGGAGGAAAGATCAGTCCCTTTTTGTAGCCTTTCAGGGTAGTAGAAAGGGGCACGGGGTAGCTAAAAGTACCATTGCCAGATGGATCAGGGAGGCCATTATGTTATCCTACTCCGCAAGTGGCACTCCGGTTCCAGAAGGCATCAAGGCTCACTCCACCAGAGCCGTGGCTACCTCCTGGGCAGAGAAGGCTGAGGTATCGATTGAGCAAATTTGTAAAGCCGCTACTTGGTCCTCACCTTCCACCTTTGTTAAACACTACCGACTTGATCTGTCTTCCTCTACTGACCTAACCTTTGGTAGAAGGGTGCTGCAAGCGGTGGTCCCTCTCTAAGGTGTCTTATTCTACAAAAGTCTCTCATGTGTGCCGTCATGGGAGACGGGAAAACACCAAGGTTACTTACCGGTAGCCGGTTTTTCCGGAGCCCATGACGGCACCTGTATATTCCCCCCCTTTTCACTCCTTTGGTGTGCACTATAGTTTGGGTGTTTTTTAGTTAGATAGATATAATGTGGTGATAGTTTTACCATGTGTACTAACCCGGGGGCCTCTCATGCTCTGTAAACCAACTGAAGCGAGGGAGAGGTACCGCCCTTTTATCTTCAGTAGGGTTCCTGTCCTGACTGGGCGGATCCCCTCTCTCATGTGTGCCGTCATGGGCTCCGGAAAAACTGGCTACCGGTAAGTAACCTTGGTGTTTCTCCTCCAGACGCAGAGAATGCCCGTGTGACCGTCACCTTCCTTGGTATAAACAGATCCTCGGAGAGATATTTGTATTGTCCCCTTTTCCCAAAATTTAGAAGTTGGAGGGCCTCAAGGGGGAGACAATGTTTCACTAAAGAATTCATAAGCGTCAGGAATCTGGTAGAAATTTAATAACTTAACTACACATTGAAGTAATGAGGGAAGGCGCTGATGGTCTTGTAGCAGGTGGGTGTGCAGAAATGTATCCATCCAAACCTAAACACATTACTGCAGCTAATGACACCTGTACCTACCAAATAGCAAAAGCCAAGACAGATGATTTATATTGCAGACTGAATACAATACAATGCCTTCCATATATAGGTGAGTACTTGATGTAGCAGAGTTGGTCAAGTTAAATCAAGCCACATGCATTTGGCATTTGAAATGTGCAACTTGGAAAATTAATGCAGAGCAACAAAAGTTGCAAAAAGCATTAAAATATTGCTTTGAAAAGACAACTTGCTTTGGTTTCAATTCAGTCTGTTTTTGGAAAACTTATCTCTCCTGATGCTGGGTATTGTAACCAACGAGTGTGCATACCATCCTCCCTACCTGTCTGCTGAGGCCCCCTCAGCAGACTGAAGCTGGCTGCTGCCGCACAGCTGGAAGACAGTCTGGACCGTCCATTGTGAAACTTGTTCTATTGTCTCCCTCTTGTGACCTACCTAACTACCTTCACCTGTCTGAGTATCCTCTTGGCTTACAGCAGCCAGGTGTCACAATGGAACAATTGGAACACATGTCACAATGGGCGGCCCAGAATGTCTTCCAGCTGTGCGACAGCAGCCAGCTTCAGTCTGCTGAGGGAGCCTCAGCAGACAGGTAGGGAGGTTGGTATGCATGCTTGTTGGTTACAATACCCAGCATCAGGAGAGATAAGGTTTCCAAAAGCAGACTGAATTGAATTGAAACCAAAATCTGGTCTTAAACTCTGGAATAAGAGGCATCTGGTAAGCAGCGGATACTGAAGGTAATAAACTTGTTTTCAGTTGAGGAACACTGGATTTCAAAATTGGGACTGACAAAGGTCCTGGTAAAATGATCTGATTTAATTAGAGGATATGCCACATGTTGTGCATAGCAGGCTTGTGTCCCTGATATGGGACTGGTACTGTTTGAGGACGTATGTCCTGCCCAGGTATGTGTGCCACGGGAGGAGAGGACGCGCTGGTTAGAAAGGCACTTGAGTGCAGGGGAATAGCGATGCATCTGTGTCCGGGCGTGTGTACAGCTGCTGAAGGAGACGCTCCTTCAGTCCCAATTTTGAAATCCAGTGCTCCTCAACTGAAAACAAGGTTATTACGTTCAGTATCTGCTGCTTACCAGACGCCTCTTACTCCAGACGTTTAGACCAGATATTCAGTACTGAATAATACCACACAGGCCAGCTGTCAATTTAATGATATATTAAAAAGACAACTTGCTTTGGATTCAATTCAGTCTGTTTTTGGAAACCTTATCTCTCCTGTTGCTGGGTTTTGAAACCAACACGTGTGCATACCCCCATCCCTACCTGTCTGCTGAGGCTCCCTCAACAGACTGAAGCTGGCTTCTGCCGCACTGCTGGAAGACAGTCTGGGACGCCCATTGTGACACGTGTTTCAATGTTCCATTGTGACACACCTCGGTGCTGTAAGCCGATAGAAAGCTCAGACAGGTGAAGGTAGGTAGGTAGTTAGGTAGGCCTCTAATTCAAACAACACACCAGGGGACTGAACAATCTGCCACAAGCTGTAACGTATGAGCGGTGCCCAGCGCTGCCCCCAGCAGGGAGTACTCTGAACCTTAGCAACAAAGCAGAAAGCAAAAAAAGGCACAACCAAATTAGATGCAAAGGATTAGCAAAGGGTCTTAGTGAAACTTCACACTGCACTCGGATGTCATCCCAGTGCAGTCCGATATACACCAAGTCAGGCCATGGAGGAGACGGAGAACTTACTTGTATCGCATCCGATGTGACTCCACTCCAGCCTTAGGCTCTGTGTCCACAATGAGATTTTGTTGCGTTTTTGACACGACATATTTTTGTTCCATCAAAAACACAGCTTCTTACAGTTCAGCAATGTGGATGGGATTTATAAAAACCTCCTGCCCGCTGGGCTTTTTTTATGCAGTGTAAACTGACCTGGGGTGTGTGCTTCAAACACAACCTGTCACTTTTTCTTGCAGATATGCTAAGTTTTCTGTGCACATATTTCCCATAGACACTTTGGACCAATTGCCCAGGATCAATAACTCTGTAGCATGAGATACCATAAAGCTTAACTTTTAATATATAACAGGTAAACTAATTCAAACACCAATAGAATATATATGTGACACAGACTATTACAAAGTGCTCACGAAAAAAATCAGTGTAGGTAATAAAAAATTGGGGGGGGTTCATCCCTGTTTCTCTGAAGATCACCCTCAGAAGGCAGCATAGGAGGATGGGTGGAATAGTTCAGTCCTTAATATCCCCTGTCGTGCCCCAAATGCAGGACTCCCATCCTGAGGCCGGAGTAACTCCAGCGATGAATACGGACGAGTGCTATGCAATAAAACATCACATAGCACTCGGACCAGTATTCATCTACGGGACAGCTCCCATCACGGTTTTTTTCCCCAGCCGTTTTCAGTGTCCGAGTGAAATGGTAGCATACAGAGATTGCCACTGACACATGACAGAGTCTCAGCTCACTCGCACCCATATAAGCCTATGGATGCGGATGAATTAGAAAAAACACAGCACTCAATGACAGAGGGAGGTGCAGAAGTACGGTATCCAATCCACTATAGATTATAGTAAAGACTTGGCACTCAAGAGGGAAAATTGAATTTAACAGTTCCTTTATTGTACAAAGCATCCAGTTCCAAAATTCTTGAATGTTTTCAGTCGTACATTCGACCTTAGTAACATAGTAACAGTTAGTAAGGCCGAAAAAAGACATTAGTCCATCCAGTCCAGCCTATAAAATTCGGTCAGAATAAATCCCCAGATCTATGTCCTTCTAAAAAACCTAACAATAACTGTAAGATACAATATTGTTACGCTCCAGGAAGACATCCAGGCCCCTCTTGAACCCTTCGACTGAGTTTGCCATCACCACCTCCTCAGGAAGGGAATTCCAGATTCTCTCTACCCTAACTGTAAAGAATCCTCTTCTATGTTGGTGGAAAACCCTTTTTCCCGTCTCCCATGATGGCACACATGAGAGAGGGGATCCGCCCAGTCAGGACAGGAACCCTACTGAAGATAAAAGGGCGGTACCTTTCCCTCGCTTCAGTTGGGTTTCCTGTCCTGACAGGGACCCGTGCTGAAGACAGCAGGTCACACTTATAAATGGATGGGGGAACTACAATACCCAGAGAGATTAGCAAAATTAGGATTATTTAGTCTAGAAAAAAGACGACTGAGGGGTGAAATAATAACCATGTATAAATAAATGTAATAAATGTAATAAATGTAAAGTCAAATGGCGCTCCTTCGCTTCCGGACCCTGCCTTGCGCCTAAACAGTGGTTTATGACCACATATGAGGTATCGGTGTACTCAGGAGAAATTGCTTAACACATTTTAGGATCCATTTTATCCTGTTGCCCATGTGAAAATGAAAAAATAGGCTAAAAGAAAATTTTTGTGAAAAAAAAGTACCTTTTTTATTTACTGATCAATTGTGAAGCACCTGGGGGTTCAAAGTGAGCACTCTGCATCTAGATAAGTTCCTTGGGGCGTCTAGTTTCCAAAATGTGGTCACTTGTGGGAGAGCTCCAATGTTTAAGCACACAGGGGCTCTCCAAACGCGACATGGCAACCGCTAAATATTCCAGCATATTTTCCATTCAAAAAGTTTTCGAAGGGAGTGACAATAAAATCTCTTGAGGAGTAAGATCTGTTGGTGTCAAACCCATACAACGAAGTGAGCCATTAATATCTTTCCAGAAAGTTGAAATACCCGGGCAAAACCAGAAAATATGCACAAGAGATCCTATTGCACCAGAACATCTCCAACACAATGGTGTATTGCTTAAACCTAGGTGGACCAAGCGTTCCAGAGTTTTGTACCAGAATCTTGAATGCATTCTCCTGTAATAGAATACACCTGGAAAAACCGTGAGAGTTGGCAAGCACTTGACTCACTTCTTGGTGAGATAGGGTTATCTTTAGCTCCGATTCCCAAGAGGTTATATAAAGAGGCTCGAAGTTCTCTGGTGGCTTGATAAGATTAGCATATAGTTTAGACACTAGTTTGGAGATAGAATGAAGCTTAACCATGAGCTCCAGCCATAACAGATCCAAGGAATGCTTCAGGTCTGCTTTAAATTTTAAGATGAAATGGACATGCTGTTTCTGCAAGAAGTCCTTAGGACGTTTTGTAGCATCTCTCGGCCAACCCTCCACACATGGTATATCACCTCACAAGAGATGGGAGATAGGAATGTTTGGGAGACCATCCCACAGATCATAAACATCCACGTATTTGGGGTTAGTCAACCAAGGGAGGACTCTGAGTGGGATATCCTCCAGAAAAAAACAGTGAGGTATGATATTTGGGATTAGTTTGAGCATTCCGATACCGCAAGTATCGGGTATCGGCCGATATTCACTGTATCGGAATTCCGATACTGAGTTTCCGATACTTTTAGCATATCGAATACCGGAATCGGAAGTTCCCATAATGCTATGAGCCAGCTTTCTTTTGCCTTGCAGCAGCGCTAGTCACAGCTGTCTGCAAGGTCTGTGTGAGTGTAGCTCACACTGTGTAGTGTGTCCTGCAGACACGTCTGCTTGTAGGACGTTCAGCGTGTCACTGCCTCATACAAATTTTTTCTTTTTCTTGCTGCAAATTTTTCATTCTCCTATTAGTGTGAATCCATCCGTATCC
Organism: Dendrobates tinctorius; assembly: GCF_039654945.1. Classification (NCBI taxonomy): domain Eukaryota; kingdom Metazoa; phylum Chordata; class Amphibia; order Anura; family Dendrobatidae; genus Dendrobates; species Dendrobates tinctorius. Next base: position 8,116,916 of record NW_027361736.1, on the reverse strand, counting down.
ATATACGTTGGTTGCAAACACTATAGGAGTAGACAGCGGAGCCTTTCTGCAGCCTTTCAAGCCAAAGCGGGCGCTCCCAAGACTTGCAGTGCGTGGTCCTTTTTTGACACAGTTGCAGATGACATTTGCTTTGTCAAATGCAAGCTGTGTCATCAGAAAGTCAAAAGAGGGAAAAATGTCAGCAACCTCAGTTTGCTGCACTGTTCACGGCTGTCTGAGAGGTCCCTGTGTGTGAGTGCAGCTCACGCTGAGTAGTGTGTCCTTCAGCTACGTCTGGTTGTAGGCCGCTCAGTGTGCGTCACTGCCTCACACATTTTTCTTTTATTGCAGCTCATTTTTTATTCTCCTATTAGTGTGCATCCATCCGTATCCATCTACATTGGTTGGTTGCAAACACTATATAGGAGTAGATAGAGGAGCCTTTTTTCTGGCTTGTGCCCTTCAGCTGCAGCCAGATTAGTATTACCCTATTTTTTGGAGCCTCATCTTTTGCATTGTAGGTTACCTTCCTGCATTGTAATAGCTCCAAAAAGTTTGTGATACTATCGTGTTCAAATCTTTGGTCACATCCTTTTAGTTTTTACAAAAAACAAAAACAAAATAAAGTTCACCAAACACTCCATTTGACAGTTGTGTAGGCCACATTAGCTCCTATTAAAGTGTAGTCCACACACACTTCATAAAATTAGTGTTTCTTATACCTGTTACCAGCTGTTCAGGAATAAGCACACTAAGCCCCCCCTTTGTACTTTTCTGCCTATCTTTATCAGTATACCAAGATGAAGAAGGCAGGAAGTAAGGCCCGTGGGCGTGGAGTTTCAGCAGGGAGAGGACGTGGGGATTCTGTGCCTGCTGCGGGCACCAATTAGTCAGCATCCCCCAGTTTTAGTAGGCAACAGTCCTTTATGCGCAGCTTTGTAGGACCTCGCCGTACCCCACTGCTGCGGGAGGAACAAATTGAAGCCGTTGTCGGATGGATGGCAGATAACGCATCGACTTCAATGACTTCCACGTCCTCTCAGGGCCAGAGCACTGAAGAGCAACCATCTGTCTCTTCACCACCTGCCAAAGTGCCCAGGCAGTCAGAGAGCCCTGGACAGGAGCCATCAGTCTCTACTTCTGTTCTCTGAATCTGTTGGCTTGGAAAGAGGGGGCCAGCCAAGCAGCATTCAAGAATGTGAAGAAGAGAGAGTATGCAGTGATGCGCAACTTCTTTGTCCCTCGGAATCTGAAGAGGCGGGTGGGCCAGTGCCTATGGTCAGCACACCTCGGTACGCATCAGATGATGAGACTCAGGTGCCACTTTCTGGTGTGTACGGTGCTGGCGAGACAACCCAGGAGAAGCAGGTGTTTCAAGAGGGGAGTGTAGATGATGAGGTCCTTGACCCATCATGGCGTGAGGTCAAGGACCTCTCCCAGGAGGGAGAGGGAGGGGGCAGACTTGGTTGCCTGTAGCCTCCACTTCAGCACCCGTTAGGAGCATTCCTCTTTCAAAAGCCAAAGTGGGCGCTCCCAAGACTTGCAGTGCGTGGTCCTTTTTTGACACAGTTGCAGATGACATTTGCTTTGTCAAATGCAAGCTGTGTCATCAGAAAGTCAAAAGAGGGAAAAATGTCAGCAACCTCAATACCACAAATATGTGGAAACATGTGCAGACCAAGCACGAGGTGGAGTTACACAGACACACTGAAGACGTAGGCCAGCGTACCGCACCACCTACCACCTCTTCAGCTCGTGTTGGCGCCTCTTCCTCCAGCTCACACACAGCTGGTTCGGCTTCCTCACAGGATCGCCAAGGAAGAACCTCTGGCACTGTTGTCCGAAGACCCAGTGACATTCCACCCACAGCACCACTTTCCCAGTCATCCTCACACTCCCAGGCCACTCTACAGCCATCGGTAGCACAGGCATGGGATAAAACCCGGCCATACTCGGCAAATCATCCCCGAGCACAGGCTCTGAATGCTGGCATTGCCAAACTACTGGCCCTTGAAATGCTCTCATTCAGACTGGTGGAGACTGACACCTTCCGGAACTTCATGGCATTGGCAGTCCCACAATACACCATGCCCAGCCGCTTTTATTTCAGCAGGCAAGCCGTCCCTGCCCTGCAAAAACATGTGGAGGGAAAAATAAAACATGCACTACTTAATGCCGTCAGTAGCAAGGTCCACCTGACCACCGATGCGTGGACCAGTAACCATGGACAGGGACGATACCTTTCCCTCACTGCCCATTGGGTCAATGTTGTGGAGCCGGGTACAGATCTGGAGAGTGGCGCTGTACGTGTTCTGCCAACCCCAAGCCCAGGATCAAGCATGGAGCAGGCAGAGGCCTGATGGTTTTTGAATGTGGAGGCAGCAGGAGACATTGCCGTCCACACAGCAGGGGAACAGCAGAAGTTACTTAACCCCACTAAAGGGGGTTTTACACTAAGCGATATCGCTAGCAATATCGCTAAAACGTCACTGGTTTTGTGACGTCATAGCGATATTGCTAGCGATATCGCTATGTGTGATACTTACCAGTGACCGGCTCCCCCGCTGTCCATCGCTGATCGCGCGAGAATGTCCGGCTCCATTTCTCGTCGGGCGCTTCCTGCTGAGACTTTCTGCTGTGACGACGAGCGAAGCGTGGAGGCGGGCGGGAGGACGCCAGGATCGCTGTGTGTGAATGGTAAGTATCGTGCGCTGCGTCGCTGCTGCATCGCTGTGAGATCTTTCTGTATGAAAGCTCACTAGCGATCATTTAGCGATGCACCAGCGATCCTGACCGGGTCGGATCGCTGGTCGGATCGCTGGTGCATCGCTAAATGTAAAAGGGCCTTAACACAGGAGCTAGTGTGTTTTTCTCTGTGAAGATGGCACTTCTGAACACGAACTGGCATTGTTGGAGCCCAGGATCAAGCATGGAGCAGGCAGAGGCCTGATGGTTTTTGAATGTGGAGGCGGCAGGAGACATTGCAATCCACATAGCAGGGTACCAGCAGACGTTACTGAACCCCACTAACACAGGAGCTAGTGTTTTTCTCTGTGCGGACAGCACTTCCGAGCGACAACTGGCTGTGTTGAAGCCCAGGATCAATCATGCAGCAGGCGGAGGCCAACTTGCAGCAAGTTTTATATAGCAACCGCTGCTTTTTGCTATTGGTCCCTATTGAATAATGAACGTTTTGAATTTTCTCCAAAAGTAAAGTAGTTGCAAACTCATCCTTTTAGAAACTTGTTTGGGCTGTTGAGAGGAGTAGAAAAACATCAAAAATTTAAATCCTGCACGATTCTACCAAGAAATGTGAGTGTTCATTCAAACCGCTGGTTTTTGCTATTTTGGGCCCTATTGAATAATGAATGTTTTGAATTTTCTCCAAAAGTAAAGTAGTTGCAAACTCATCCTTTTAGAAACTTGTTTGGGCTGTTGAGAGGAGTAAAAAAACATCAAAAATTTCAATCCTTTCAGTCTGCTGAAGGACCCTGGGAAGGACCAATCAGATCCGACACAGGACCTGAACACGTGACCCCTGCTCTCCACTGAGAGGTAAACTTGCGGGCATGCCCAGTAGCACGGCATGAGGACTTAGCCTCTGGAGCTGTTCCCTGCAGAGCAGGTTGCGCTACCATTGCTGCACCAGAGGTGGCAGCAACATCCAGGCTGTCAAAGTAAGTCTGAGCAGCACCCGGAGCGGTCAGAGAAAAATGGGAGACCGCTGGATGTCTGGCTCTGGATCCCCGCTGCGCAGAGTCAGGAATCCGACGCCTAACAGATTCATGGCATCTGTGGAAAATGGCTCCCTCTCCCATAGCCCCAGGAACAGGTTTGTATAGGATGGCGCACAGGCTGCAACCATGGCTGTCCCCTGGAGCTGTAGGAAGAAGGAACCATTAAAAGTAAAAAAAAATTGTGGGTTAAAAATTTTTTAAAGGTGTTTGAATAAAATTAACCTCATCAACATTCAAATTGGACATGCTTAAAAACTGAAAACAAGGTTATTGCCTTCAGTATCCGCTGCTTATCAGACGCCTCTTATTCCAGACTTTTAGGCGAGATATTCAGTACTGAATATTACCACACAGGCCAGCTGTCTCTTTAATGATATATGGAATTCTCCATTACAGCTCCTTTCAGTTAAATCAACTGTGAATTTCCTTTCCTGATGGAGAGGAGGAGGGGTTTGTCTTTATGTAAAATCTTGTCTAAAGTCCATTTTAAGGAAAGATATTAGCGAAGGGAATGAGGATGTCGAGTCCATATGGGTCGAAACACATGGAGGGAAAAAATAGTAACAAAATTCTCTTTGGGGTCTGTTACAAACCCCCAAATATAACAGAAATCATGGCAAGTTTACTACTAAGGCAGATAGATGAAGCTGCAACCCATAATGAGGTCCTTGTTATGGGGGACTTTAACTACCCAGATATTAACTGGGAAACAGAGACCTGCGAAACCCACAAAGGCAACAGGTTTCTGCTAATAGCCAAGAATAATTATCTTTCACAATTTGTGCAGAATCCAACCAGAGGATCAGCACTTTTAGACCTAATACTATCTAACAGACCTGACAGAATAACAAATCTGCAGGTTGTTGGGTATCTAGGAAATAGCGACCACAATATTGTACAGTTTCACTTGTCTTTCGCTAGGGGGACATGTCAGGGGGTCACAAAAACACTGAACTTTAGGAAGGCAAAGTTTGACCAGCTTAGAGATGTCCTTAATCTGGTTGACTGGGACAATGTCCTCAGAAATAAGAATACAGAAAATAAATGGGAAATGTTTAAGAACATCCTTAATAGGCACTGTAAGCAGTTTATACCTTGTGGGAATAAAAGAACAAGAAACAGGAAAAACCCAATGTGGCTAAACAAAAAAGTAAGAGGGGCAATTAACAGTAAAAATAAAGCATTTAAACTACTAAAGCAGGATGGCACCGTTGAAGCTCTAAAAAACTATAAGCAGAAAATTTATCTAAAAAAATAATTAAAGCTGCCAAAAAGGAAACAGAGAAGCACATTGCTAAGGTGAGTAAAACTAATCCGAAGCAGTTCAACTATATCAATAGTAAAAGAATCAAAAGTGAAAGTGTAGGCCCATTAAAAAATTGTGAGGAAAGTATGGATGTAGATGATGAGGAAAAAGCTAATATATTAAACACCTTCTTCTCCACAGTATTCACGGTGGAAAATGAAATGCTAGGTGAAATGCCAAGAGACAAAGAAAACCCTATATTAATGGTCACCAATCTAACCCAAGAAGAGGTGCAAATCTGGCAAAATAAGAATAAAATAGATAAATCTCCGGGTCCGGATGGCATACACCCACGAGTACTAAGAGAACTAAGTAATGTAATAGACAAACCATTATTTCTTATATTTAGAGACTCTACAGCGACGGGGTCTGTTCCACAGGACTGGCGCATAGCAAATGTGGTACCAATATTCAAAAAGGGCTCTAAAAGTGAACCTGGAAATTATAGGCCAGTAAAGTCTAACCTCTATTGTTGGTAAAATATTTGAAGGGTTTCTGAGGGATGTTATTCTGGATTATCTCAATGAGAATAACTGTTTAACGCCATATCAGCATGGGTTTATGAGGAATCGCTCCTGTCAAACCAATCTAATCAGTTTTTATGAAGAGGTAAGCTATAGACTGGACCAAGGTGAGTCATTGGATGTGGTATATCTGCCACACCAGAGGCTGGTACACAAAATGAGAATGCTGGGACTGGGGGAAAATGAATGTAAATGGGTAAGTAACTGGCTTAGTGATAGAAAGCAGAGGGTGGTTATAAATGGTATATTCTCTAACAGGGTCGCTGTGACCAGTGGGGTACCGCAGGGGTCGGTGTTGGGACCTATTCTCTTCAACATATTTATTAACGATCTGGTAGAAGGTTTGCACAGTAAAATATTGATATTTGCAGATGATACATAACTATGTAAAGCAGTCAATACAAGAGAAGATAGTATTCTGCTACAGATGGATCTGGATAAGTTGGGAACTTGGGCCGAAAGGTGGCAGATGCAGTTTAACAATGATGATAAATGTAAGGTTATTCACATGGGAAGAAGGAATCAATATCACCATTACACACTGAACGGTAAACCACTGGGTAAATCTGACATGGAGAAGGACATGGGGATCATAGTTAATGATAAACTTACCTGGAGCAGTCAGTGCCAGGCAGCGGCTGCCAAGGCAAACAGGATCATGGGGTGCATTAAAAGAGGTCTGGATAAACATGATGAGAGCATTATACTGCCTCTGTACAAATCTCTTGTTAGACCGCACATGGAGTACTGTGTACAGTTTTGGGCACCGGTGAACAGGAAAGATATAATGGAACTAGAGCGGGTACAAAGGAGGGCAAAAAAATTAATAAAGGGGATGGGGGAACTACAATACCCAGAGAGATTAGCAAAATTAGGATTATTTAGTCTAGAAAAAAGACGACTGAGGGGTGAAATAATAACCATGTATAAGTATAAAAGGGGACAATACAAATATCTCTCCGAGGATCTGTTTATACCAAGGAAGGTGACGGTCACAAGGGGGCATTCTCTGCGTCTGGAGGAGAAACACCAAGGTTACTTACCGGTAGCCAGTTTTTCCGGAGCCCATGACGGCACACATGAGAGAGGGGATCCGCCCAGTCAGGACAGGAACCCTACTGAAGATAAAAGGGCGGTACCTCTCCCTCGCTTCAGTTGGTTTACAGAGCATGAGAGGCCCCCGGGTTAGTACACATGGTAAAACTATCACCACATTATATCTATCTAACTAAAAAACACCCAAACTATAGTGCACACCAAAGGAGTGAAAAGGGGGGGAATATACAGGTGCCGTCATGGGCTCCGGAAAAAACGGCTACCGGTAAGTAACCTTGGTGTTTTCCCGTCTCCCATGACGGCACACATGAGAGACTTTTGTAGAATAAGACACCTTAGGGAGGGACCACCGCTTGCAGCACCCTTCTACCAAAGGTTAGGTCAGTAGAGGAAGACAGATCAAGTCGGTAGTGTTTAACAAAGGTGGAAGGTGAGGACCAAGTAGCGGCTTTACAAATTTGCTCAATCGATACCTCAGCCTTCTCTGCCCAGGTGGTAGCCACGGCTCTGGTGGAGTGAGCCTTGATGCCTTCTGGAACCGGAGCGCCACTTGCGGAGTAGGATAACATAATGGCCTCCCTGATCCATCTGGCAATGGTACTTTTAGCTACCCCGTGCCCCTTTCTACTACCCTGAAAGGCTACAAAAAGGGACTGATCTTTCCTCCACTGACTAGTTATTGACATATATTGTATTATGGCTCTTTTTACATCTAATGTATGGAACGTTTGCTCCCCCGGGTTTCTGGGGATTGTTACAGAACGATGGCAAGGAGATCTCCTGAGTCCTATGAAACTTTTGGACTACCTTGGGGAGATAGGCCGGGTCTGGTCTTAGAACCACTCGGTCATCCAAGATCTGTGTATAAGGAGGACATATAGACAGAGCTTGTAGGTCGCTGACTCTTCGGGCTGACGTTAAGGCTACCAGTAAGACCGTTTTAAGTGTAAGTAGCTTTGGTGACAGCTCTAGTAGTGGTTCGAAGGGATCTTTGGTTAAAGCCTCCAAAACTAGGTTCAGGTCCCAGGGTGGTATCTTTGGGATAATGACCGGCCTTGACCTGCCACAGGACTTAATGAACTGGGACACCCACCTATTGGCTGCTAAATTGCAGTTATATAGGGCCCCCAAAGCTGAGACTTGGAACTTTGAGTGTGTTAGTGGCTAACCCCAGTTGCAGCCCCGACTGTAAGAACTCTAGGATAGGTCCCACTGGAGCTACATCCCCTAAAGGTTCCCCCAGGAAGTCTAGGAACTTTTTCCACGTTCTACCGTAGATTTGGGATGTTATTGGTTTCCTACTTTTCAACAGGGTGGAGACTAACCCTGGAGAGAATCCCTGGCGACTCAGTAGCGCCCTCTCAAATTCCAGGCTGCTAGATGGAAGCCCTTCACCTGAGAGTGGACCACTGGTCCCTGGGAAAGCAGGTCTGGAATCTCTGGTAGTATCCATGGATCTGTCACTGACATGAGCCTCAGAAGGGAGAACCAAGGCCTTCTTGGCCAAAAAGGAGCTATAAGAATTATTCTTGCCCGATCCTCCCTGATTTTCCTGACTACTACTGGGATCATTGTTATCAGGGGAAATGCATAGGCCAGGATGAACTTCCAGGGTATTTGTAGGGCATCTACTGCGAAGGGGTTTTCCCTTGGATTTAGCGGGCAGAACTGCCTGACCTTCCGGTTGTGTGCGGTAGCGAATAGGTCTATTTCTGGTCTGCCCCAGGCCTGAACTATTTGTTGGAAGACTCGGGAGTTTAGGGACCATTCCCCTTGTCTTAGATGCCTGCGACTCAGGAAGTCTGCTTGTATATTTTCTGCCCCCTTTATGTGCAATGCTGTGATGGATAAGAGATGTTGTTCTGCTAGCTGGAAGAGTAGATCTGATATTTGCATGAGGCCCCGAGATCTCGTTCCCCCCGATGATTGATGTAGGCTACTACTGCCTGATTGTCCGTCATGACCCGGGTGTGGCGGCCCTGAAGTAAGGGAAGGAAATGTTTCACGGCTTTTTCCACTGCCCATAGTTCTTTTACATTTGAATTCTGATCGCTTTCTAGTGAGGACCAGGTCCCCTGTATTGTATGGGATCTCAGGTGTGCTCCCCACCCTGTGGCACTCGCGTCTGTCGTAATGATGTCCTCAACTGGTTTTTGCCACGGGACACCAGCTGTTAGATTCTTTTCTACAGTCCACCAGAGCAGGGAATCTCTTACAGCCACTGAGAGACATAGTTTGCCTTCTAAATGCCCTTTTAATTGTTTCTGCGCTGACAGGACTTCCCACTGTAGTTGCCTTAAGTGGTACTGCGCCCATGTTACTGCGGGTATACATGATGTCAGTGAGCCTAAAAGGGACATTGCGTTCCTCAGTGTCATATTTGGCCTTTGTATTGCTGTGCGAGCTAGGCCTCTTATCTTGGTCACTTTCCTCTGGTAGGAGGCAGCGTTGTTGCTCGGAGTCCAATATCAACCCTAGGAAGGATTGCTCTTTTACTGGGGTTATCCTTGACTTGGGGATGTTTACTATCCATCCTAGTCCTACTAGAGTTGATATTACTTCCTTCACTTGAAGTGTGCAGTGGGATTCCGACCTCCCTATTACCAGAAAGTCGTCTAAGTATGGGACGATCACTATGTCCCTGGATCGCAGAAAAGACATCTCTGATACTCCCGATGGATTGGGATGTGATAGTAGGCATCTTTTAAGTCTATCACTGCCATGAGGCAATGCTGGAACAGGATCTTTGTGGCCGTGTTGATTGACTCCATTTTGAAGGAGCAATTGTCTATCCACTGATTGAGTCTCCTCAGGTTGACAATGGTTCTCCAAGAGCCATCTGGTTTTTGTATTAAGAAGAGGGGGGAGTAGAACCCCCTTCCTTCTTCTTGCGCTGGGACTTCCTGTAGGACTTGTTTTTTCACTAGTCCCAAGACTTCCGTCTCCAGGGCCAGCTGTTGCTCTTGGGCTTTCCTTTTGGGTGTTATTATGAAGGTATGCCTGGGCGGACGGATGAATTTTATTTTTAAGCCGTCCTTGATTATATTTAGGATCCATGTACTGGGGGAGATATTTGCCCAGGCGGAAAGGAAGAGAGAAAGCCTTCCCCCTACCTCCGGCCCAATGTCATTGGGGAGATTTTTTGGAGGAAGTGGAGGGCCCTTTAAACATATAGCCCGATCCTCTTTTTTCTTTAAAGTCCCAGCTTTTTCTATCTCCCGGGGGACGACCCCTGTTAAATCTCCTCCTCCGAAAGGGCTGCTTCTTAGGTTCTCCCGGAAATCGGGGAAAGCTTTTCTTCCTATCCCCCGCATGCTCCAAAATCTCTTCTAGTTTTTTCCCGAAGAGGAATTGGCCATCGCATGGAATGGAACATAACTTGTGCTTAGAGGGTAAATCTCCGGGACACCCTTTAAGCCACAGGGCTCGTCTTGCCGCATTTGACAGGCTTGCTGCTCTAGCTGTCAATCTTGCAGAGTCTGCATAGGAATCGGCCAGGAAAGCCGCTGCTCCGTGCACCAATGTTAGATTAGCTAGAATTTCTTCTCTAGGAACTCTATCCTTGATCTGGTCCTCTATTTGTTGCAGCCAGACCATGAGGGCACGAGCGGTACAGGTACCGGCTATTGCTGGCTTCAATCCCCCTGCTGAAGCTTCCCAGATGTGCTTCAGAAACCCATCTGCTTTCTTATCAAGCGGGTCTTTCAACACGCCAGAATCTTCTAATGGTAGGGATACCTTTTTTGAGGATCTGGCTACAGCCCCATCAATTTTTGGGACTTTTTCCCAGGTTTCTGAGTCCTTCTGGTCAAAGGGGTACCTCCTCTTTGATGTGGAAGGTAAGCCCCCTGACCGCTCTGTCTTTTTCCATCCCCTGTCAATTTTATTTTATCATTTACAGGGAAGGTACGCTTTCGCTTTTCCTCCAGTCCTCCAAACATTACATCCTCTAATGATTTGGGAGTTTTTTCTTCTTTAAAGGCCCATTGTAGCTCTAATGGCCTTGACCAGTTTTTCTACGTCCTCCGTTGGGAAACATGGACGGCCGCCTGTATCGCTGTCCGAGGAGGATTCTGAGGACTGCGTAGAGGAAGAGGAGGTGGAGGGGGACAAAGATCTATCCCGCCCCTTCTGCTTTGGCGAGGCCTCTGAATCGGAGCTCCTTCAAGGGTTTCTTTTTTTTTTTAAGTGCTGCCTTTAGGGAACCTTTCACCTCCTGATGTATTAACTCCTTCAGACTAGTCACCAAATCAGGGGTCTCCTCCTGTATAGTCCTGTTAATACAGTCAGCGCAGAGATCTTTCTGCCACTGATCTGCCAGCGGGTTTTTACATAGGGCGCATTCTCTATTTTTGGTTTTGCTGCTGGCCTTCCTCGCCCCCTAGTGATCAAACAGAGAAAATGGAACCCCATTACCATAAGGGTGACATTCACGTAGATCACTCACCACCGCTGTCAATCAGGGGTACCGATCTCGGAGGCTCCTCAGATGCACTCATGACGTTTCTCTTGGACGTCCCAGAGTCATGCCGATTGCGTTTATGACTGCTGCTCCTACCACTTGAACGACTGCTCCTGGTATGTTGGTGGCTCGGCCTGGCATCTGGCGAGAGGTCTTGCTGCTGACGCTGCTGCTGTCGCTGCTGCTGTCGCTGCTGCTGTCGCTGCTCGTCTTGCCCCACTTCCATTCTGAAGCCTTGGGCATGAGTGCGTCTTCTGTGGTCATCCCCCTTATGTAAGGGGGATCCACTGCACTCTCCGCCTCCTCCGGTTACCCCCACAGCCCCTCCCCCCCGCCATACCGCCGGGATCTCTCTTCACCGATCGGCGTTCTTCACCATGGGCGCCGCCATCTTGAATTGTCGGCGCCGCCTCCCGAAGTCACGCCCCTTCCCCAGCGTGCCCTGCGCGTGACGTCAGAGGAGCGCGACCTGGAAGCGGCCGCTCCCTCAAGGCTCCTGAGCTGCTCCAGAGTAGGGAATCACCGGCAGAGGGGGAGAGGGCGGTGCGGCAGCCACGGCAGAGCCCCAGGACCCCCGCCGTGCTGTTCCTGCGCCCGCTCGGACGCTGAGCCCCGGAGGACCCGCGGACGGCGCTTCCTCCATCCCGACGCCCAGCGCTCAGGAGCCCAGCCTGATCTTCTATGCCGGCACGGGAGAGAGGCAGGTAAGTGTGACCTGCTGTCTTCAGCACGGGTCCCTGTCAGGACAGGAAACCCAACTGAAGCGAGGGAAAGGTACCGCCCTTTTATCTTCAGTAGGGTTCCTGTCCTGACTGGGCGGATCCCCTCTCTCATGTGTGCCATCATGGGAGACGGGAAAAAGGGTTTTCCACCAACATAGAAGAGGATTCTTTACAGTTAGGGTAGAGAGAATCTGGAATTTCCTTCCTGAGGAGGTGGTGATGGCAAACTCAGTCGAAGGGTTCAAGAGGGGCCTGGATGTCTTCCTGGAGCGTAACAATATTGTATCTTACAGTTATTGTTAGGTTTTTTAGAAGGACATAGATCTGGGGATTTATTCTGACCGAATTTTATAGGCTGGACTGGATGGACTAATGTCTTTTTTCGGCCTTACTAACTGTTACTATGTTACTAAGGTCGAATGTACGACTGAAAACATTCAAGAATTTTGGAACTGGATGCTTTGTACAATAAAGGAACTGTTAAATTCAATTTTCCCTCTTGAGTGCCAAGTCTTTACTATAATCTATAGTGGATTGGATACCGTACTTCTGCACCTCCCTCTGTCATCGAGTGCTGTGTTTTTTCTAATTCATCCGCATCCATAGGCTTATATGGGTGCGAGTGAGCTGAGACTCTGCCATGTGTCAGTGGCAATCTCTGTATGCTACCATTTCACTCGGACACTGAAAACGGCTGGGGAAAAAAACCGTGATGGGAGCTGTCCCGTAGATGAATACTGGTCCGAGTGCTATGTGATGTTTTATTGCATAGCACTCGTCCGTATTCATCGCTGGAGTTACTCCGGCCTCAGGATGGGAGTCCTGCATTTGGGGCACGACAGGGGATATTAAGGACTGAACTATTCCACCCATCCTCCTATGCTGCCTTCTGAGGGTGATCTTCAGAGAAACAGGGAAGAACCCCCCCCAATTTTTTATTACCTACACTGATTTTTTTCGTGAGCACTTTGTAATAGTCTGTGTCACATATATATTCTATTGGTGTTTGAATTAGTTTACCTGTTATATATTAAAAGTTAAGCTTTATGGTATCTCATGCTACAGAGTTATTGATCCTGGGCAATTGGTCCAAAGTGTCTATGGGAAATATGTGCACAGAAAACTTAGCATATCTGCAAGAAAAAGTGACAGGTTGTGTTTGAAGCACACACCCCAGGTCAGTTTACACTGCATAAAAAAAGCCCAGCGGGCAGGAGGGTTTTATAAATCCCATCCACATTGCTGAACTGTAAGAAGCTGTGTTTTTGATGGAACAAAAATATGTCGTGTCAAAAACGCAACAAAATCTCATTGTGGACACAGAGCCTAAGGCTGGAGTGGAGTCACATCGGATGCGATACAAGTAAGTTCTCCGTCTCCTCCATGGCCTGACTTGGTGTATATCGGACTGCACTGGGATGACATCCGAGTGCAGTGTGAAGTTTCACTAAGACCCTTTGCTAATCCTTTGCATCTAATTTGGTTGTGCCTTTTTTTGCTTTCTGCTTTGTTGCTAAGGTTCAGAGTACTCCCTGCTGGGGGCAGCGCTGGGCACCGCTCATACGTTACAGCTTGTGGCAGATTGTTCAGTCCCCTGGTGTGTTGTTTGAATTAGAGGCCTACCTAACTACCTACCTACCTTCACCTGTCTGAGCTTTCTATCGGCTTACAGCACCGAGGTGTGTCACAATGGAACATTGAAACACGTGCCACAATGGGCGTCCCAGACTGTCTTCCAGCAGTGCGGCAGAAGCCAGCTTCAGTCAGTTGAGGGAGCCTCAGCAGACAGGTAGGGATGGGGGTATGCACACGTGTTGGTTTCAAAACCCAGCAACAGGAGAGATAAGGTTTCCAAAAACAGACTGAATTGAATCCAAAGCAAGTTGTCTTTTTAATATATCATTAAATTGACAGCTGGCCTGTGTGGTATTATTCAGTACTGAATATCTGGTCTAAACGTCTGGAGTAAGAGGCGTCTGGTAAGCAGCAGATACTGAACGTAATAACCTTGTTTTCAGTTGAGGAGCACTGGATTTCAAAATTGGGACTGAAGGAGCATTTCCTTCAGCAGCTGTACACACGCCCGGACACAGATGCATCGCTATTCCCCTGCACTCAAGTGCCTTTCTAACCAGCGCGTCCTCTCCTCCCGTGGCACACATACCTGGGCAGGACATACGTCCTCAAACAGTACCAGTCCCATATCAGGGACACAAGCCTGCTATGCACAACATGTGGCATATCCTCTAATTAAATCAGATCATTTTACCAGGACCTTTGTCAGTCCCAATTTTGAAATCCAGTGTTCCTCAACTGAAAACAAGTTTATTACCTTCAGTATCCGCTGCTTACCAGATGCCTCTTATTCCAGAGTTTAAGACCAGATTTTGGTTTCAATTCAATTCAGTCTGCTTTTGGAAACCTTATCTCTCCTGATGCTGGGTATTGTAACCAACAAGCATGCATACCAACCTCCCTACCTGTCTGCTGAGGCTCCCTCAGCAGACTGAAGCTGGCTGCTGTCGCACAGCTGGAAGACAGTCTGGGCCGCCCATTGTGACATGTGTTCCAATTGTTCCATTGTGACACCTGGCTGCTGTAAGCCAAGAGGATACTCAGACAGGTGAAGGTAGTTAGGTAGGTCACAAGAGGGAGACAATAGAACAAGTTTCACAATGGACGGTCCAGACTGTCTTCCAGCTGTGCGGCAGCAGCCAGCTTCAGTCTGCTGAGGGGGCCTCAGCAGACAGGTAGGGAGGATGGTATGCACACTCGTTGGTTACAATACCCAGCATCAGGAGAGATAAGTTTTCCAAAAACAGACTGAATTGAAACCAAAGAAAGTTGTCTTTTCAAAGCAATATTTTAATGCTTTTTGCAACTTTTGTTGCTCTGCATTAATTTTCCAAGTTGCACATTTCAAATGCCAAATGCATGTGGCTTGATTTAACTTGACCAACTCTGCTACATCAAGTACTCACCTATATATGGAAGGCATTGTATTGTATTCAGTCTGCAATATAAATCATCTGTCTTGGCTTTTGCTATTTGGTAGGTACAGGTGTCATTAGCTGCAGTAATGTGTTTAGGTTTGGATGGATACATTTCTGCACACCCACCTGCTACAAGACCATCAGCGCCTTCCCTCATTACTTCAATGTGTAGTTAAGTTATTAAATTTCTACCAGATTCCTGACGCTTATGAATTCTTTAGTGAAACATTGTCTCCCCCTTGAGGCCCTCCAACTTCTAAATTTTGGGTATATGTATTCTATGACAAAGAATGAATTGGTCTGGTGTGTTTGCATCAGCGGCCTACCTAACCACCTACCTACCTTCACCTGTCTGAGTATCCTATTTACTTACAGCAGCCAGGTTTGTCACAATGGAACAATTGGAACCCGTGTCACATTGGGCGGCCCAGACGGTCTTCTAGCTGTGCGGCAGCAGCCAGTGTCAGTCTGCTGAGGGAGCCTCAGCAGACAGGTAGGGAGGGGGGTATGCACACTTGTTTGTTACTATACCCAGCATCAGGAGAGATAAGGTTTCCAAAGACAGACTGAATTGAATTGAAACCAAAGCAAGTTGTCTTTTCAAAGCAATATTTGAATGCTTTTTGCAACTTTGGTTGCTCTGCATTAATTTTTTCTTTGGTAGGTACAGGTGTGAAAAGGTGCAGTGTACTCCCAGACGGCTCTTCCCCCTTCAAGTTTTGGGTCTCTAAGCTGGATACATGGCCAGAGCTTAGCCAGTATGCATTGGAGGTGCTGGCTTGCCCTGCTGCCAGTGTATTATCGAAACACGTCTTTAGTGCCGCAGGTGGTATACTAACAGACCGTCGCACGCGACTATCCTCCGATAACGTTGACCTGCTTACTTTTCTGAAAATGAACAAGGCCTGGATCTCGCCAGAATTTGCCAGTCCTCTTCCAGAATAAATAATTGGTTGGCAACAGTATCCAGGTCTCCTGCTGTGTTCATGTTTCTACCACCTGAACTGTAATCCCTGGGATTCAACACAGCCAGTTGTTGCTAAGAAGTGCCGTCTGCACAGAGAAAAATACTAGCTCCTGTGTTAGTGGGGTTCAGTAACGCCATCTGCTCCCCTGCTGTGTGGACGGCAAAGTCTCCTGCTGCCTCCACATGCAAACTAGATCATATTTTCTACTTGCACCAAGTAGGTCTCAGCATGCGCCATGATTGATCCTGGGCTCCAACGTTGCCAGTTGTTGCTCAGAAGTGCCGTGCACACAGAGAAAAACACGAGCTCCTGTGTTTGTGGGGTGCAGTAACACCAGCTGCTCCCCTGCTGTGTGGATGGCAAAGTCTCCTGCTCCCTCCAAAATCACACTACATCAGCTTTTCAACTTGCTCCATGTAGGCCTCAGCATACACCATGATTCACACTGGGCTTCAACACAGCCAGTTGTTGCTCAGAAGAACCATCTACACAGAGAAAAACACATGCTCCAGTGTTAGTCGGGTGCAGTAATGCCAGCTGGTCCCTTGCTGTGTGTACGGCAATGTCTACTGCTGCTTCCACATTCAGACTACAACTGATTTTTAACCGTGCTCCAATTAGGCCTCTGGCTCCAGTGTCTCTAGTATTTACCCTGGCCTTCAACACCACCAGTTGCTGCTCAAAAGTGCAGTCTGCACAATCAACACTTGTTCCTGTGTTACTGGTGTTCTGTAACGTCAGTTAATCCCCTGATGTGTGCCCGGCAATGTCTTCTGCTCTGTCCACATTCCCACTACTAGTTGATTGTGCAGACTGCTTTTTTGAGCAGCAACTGGCAGTGTTGGAGGCCAGGGTAAATACTAGAGACACTGATGCCAGAGGCTTAATGGGAGCACGGTTAAAATCAGTAGTAGTCTACAACCGATATTAAACTTGATGAAATTAGGCCTCAGCCTACACCCTGATTGACCCCGAGCTCCAACATCGCCAGTTGCTGCTCAGAAGTGTCTTTGACATGGGTACTCCCTCCTGCCCATCCTGGTTCCAGCACGCCTGCTGTTTCCGGGTAGAGTCAACGTCACTTTGCCAACAAAACGTTGTCCTGTTGTGTTGCGGCCGGGTTAGCCGCGTCTATGGTGCCTGCAGTTTAGGTGCTTCCAATGTGGGCTGCGGGTTCTGGTAATAAAGGCTGGTTCCTTAGTGCCAATAGGACAAGCACCCCTGTAAGGACTATGGGTTTTGGTAGCTGTGGCCGGCTCGCGGCCTTGCAACTTTGTTTTTCATGGGTACCTTCTGCTACCCATCCGGGTTCCAGCACCGTCAGCTGGTTCCAGGCAGAGCCTTTGGCCTAGGTGCCTCCTTCTCGGTATCCGAGTTCCAGCAACGTCAGCTGGTCTTTGGTAGTGCTTTCTAGCACAGGTACCTCCAGCTTAGTAACCGGGTTCCAGCACCGTCAGCTGGTTCTCGGCTGTGTCTTTGGCACAGGTACTACCTCCTGCCCATCCTGGTTCCAGCACGCCTGCTGTTTCCGGGTAGTGTCAATGTCACTTTGCCAACAAAATGTTGTCCTGTTGTGTTGCGGCCGGGTTAGCCGAGCAACGTATGCTGGTCCTTGGTAGTGCTTTCTAGCACAGGTACATCCTGCTTAGTAATCGTGCTCCAGCACCGTCAGCTGGTCCTCGGTAGTGTTATTGATTCTTGTTCCTTCTGCTGCCCCTCCGGGTTCCAGCACGTCAGCTGGTTCCAGGCAGAGCCTTTGGCCTAGGTGCCTCCTTTTCGGTATCAGAGTTCCAGCAACGTCTGCTGGTCCTTGGTAGTGCTTTCTAGCACAGGTACCTCCTGCTTAGTAATCGTGCTCCAGCACCGTCAGCTGGTCCTCGGTAGTGTCATTGATTCTTGTTCCTTCTGCTGCCCCTCTGGGTTCCAGCACCGTCAGCTGGTTCTCGGCTGTGTCTTTGGCACGGGTACCCCCTCCGGCCCAGCCTGGTTCCAGCACGCCAGCTGTTTCCGGGAAGTGTCAACGTCACTGTCACCAATACGTTGTCCTGTCGTGTTGCGGTCGGGTTAGCCGAGTCTATGGTGCCTGCAGTTTAGGTGCTTCCTATGTGGGCTGTGGGTTCTGGTAATAAAGGCTTTTTCCATAATGCCAATAGGACAAGGGGTTAGGACTGTGGGTTTCGGTAACTGCGGCTGGCTCACGACCTTGCAAATTTGTTTTTCATGGGTACCTTCTGCTGCCCTTCCGGGTTCCAGCACCGTCAGCTGGTTCCAGGCAGAGCCTTTGGCCTAGGTGCCTCCTTCTCGGTATCCGAGTACCAGCAATGTCTGCAGTTACTTGGTAGAGCTTTCTAGCACAGGTACCTCCTGCTTAGCAACCGGGTTCCAGCACCGTCAACTGGTCCTCGGTAGTGCCATTGGCTCTTGTTCCTTCTGCTGCCCTTCCGGGTTCCAGTAGCGTCAGCTGGTTCCAGGCAGAGCCTTTGGCCTAGGTGCCTCCTTCTCAGTATCCGAGTTCCAGCAACGTCTGCTGGTCCTTGGTAGTGCTTTCTAGCACAGGTACCTCCTGCTTAGTAACCGGCTTCCAGCACCATCAGCTGGTCCTCGGTAGTGCCATTGGCTCTTGTTCCTTCTGCTGCCCTTCCGGGTTCCAGCACAGTCAGCTGGTTCTCGCTAGTATCATTTGCTCTTCCAGCTTCTGCTGCCCTTCCGGGTCCCAGCACCATCAGCTGGTTCCAGGCAGAGCCTTTGGCCTAGGTGCCTCCTTCTCGGTATCTGAGTTCCAGCAACGTCTTCTGGTACTTGGTAGTGCTTTCTAGCACAGGTACCTCCTGCTTAGTAACCGGGTTCCAGCACCGTCAGTTGGTCCTCAGTAGTTCCATTAGCTCTTGTTCCTTCTGCTGCCCTTCCGGGTTCCAGCACCGTCAGCTGGTCCTCGCTAGTTCCATTGGCACTTGCAGCTTCGGCTACCCATCCGGATTCCAGCACCGTCAGCTGGTTCTCGGCAGTTCCTCAGCCTTCTTGTACATTCTACTACATTTCCAAGTTCAAGCTTTTAGAAATGTTTTCTGTTTATTATCACTCTGGATCTCCCTGAAGATGACGACCCGGAAGACTATCCCGAAGAAGACCAAAAAGATGACCCTGAAGAAGATGACCAAGAGGACTAAGAGCATGAAGACAACCACCAAGATACAGAACAACTAGAGACAGAAGACCAAGAAGCAGAAGACCAAGAAGCAGAAGAAAAAGCAGAAGAACATTAAGCATAAGACTAAAAATCAGAGCAAAAGATATTATCTAAATTATAAGCAGAAGACGTCTAAGCAGTGTATGGGGATGAGTCCGTTCCTCCTCGTGGTGCCTCTGGAAAATGCCTGCTACTGCAGGCCAAACTGAACGCGGACAAATCCTGTTGTAAATCTTTTGTGACAGGCAGAAAGGAAGGTGTAATCTTCAAACTTTTATACATAACAACTACAGGAATGACTGTCACAAATAAGAATATGATGAAGAAGAAGAATGGGAAGAAGATGAGGAAGTAGAATATGAAGAATAGTTGAATAAGAAGAATATGAAGAATGTAAAAAAAGAATAATAGGAAGATGGTGAAGAAGAAGTTGATTAAAAAGATGGTGCTGCTGCTGAGGATGATGAAGGAGAAAGTGTGGGAGAAGTAAAAAAAGAATGTGAAGAGCATGGAAGTAGTGAAACTTACATATCTGACAAAATATAGAAAAGGTTAACATAGTCAATATTTTTGTAACTCCGAACGTCTTTAAAAAAAAAAAAATTAATTCCTGCTATTCCATATGATTGGGCTAAACCTCTATGCCTTTAATGTCTCGTACACCTCCCCCAATACATTCTACATTATTCTTAGTTGTTTTTCTTCATGTAGAATTAACCTACAAGGAAAGAAAGGGTTTTTTTTAATTCCAATATTTCTGTCCCATTGACTTGAATTTGGCTTCCGGTATCGGAATCGGCGATACCCGATACTTTTGTGATATCGATCCGATATTTCACGATATCTGATGGTATCGCTCAACACTATTGACCAGCGATTTCTCATTTTTGCAACACCATTTTATTTTTACGGACCACATCACATTTGAAGTCACTTTGAGGGGTCTATATGATAGAAAATACCAAGAAAATACCAAAAAGTGACACAATTCTAAAAACTGCACCCCTCAAGATGCTCAAAACCACATTCAAGAAGTTTATTAACCCTTCAGGTGCTTCACAGGAATTTTTTGAATGTTTAAAAATAAAAAATGAACATTTAACTTTTTTTCACAAAAAAATTACTTCAGGTTCAATTTTTTTATTTTACCAAGGGTATCGGGAGAAATTGGACTGGAAATGTTTTTGTGCAATTTGTCCTGAGTACGCCGATACCTGAATTGTTGGAAGGAACCACTGTTTGGGCGCATGGCAGAGCTCGGAAGGGAAGGAGCGCCGTTTGACTTTTTCAATGCAAAATTGGCAGGAATTCAGATTGGACGCCATGCCACGTTTGTAGAGCCCCTGATGTGCCTAAACAGTGGAAACCCCCCACAAGTGACCCCATTTTGGAAACTAGACCCCCCAAGGAACTTATCTAGGATTTTCTTCTCCAATAATGAGGGAAGAAAAAAAGCTGGGGTAGCCATTGCCTTTCATAAGGATCTATCCGTGGTAATTTCAGACGTACATAAAGACAACAAAGGCAGACAGCTGGCCATTAACTTTTCTTTAGAGGGTATAGAATATACTGTGGTCAATGTGTACACCCCCAATATAAGACAAATTAATTTTCTTAAAGTTAAGAGAAAACTCTCTAGCTTTAGCAAAGGACAAATTATATGGGGAGGAGACTTCAACTGTATTGTAAACCCAGACACTGACTGTTCTTCCTCAGATTTACACTCCTATAGTATGAAGCAGAGGAAGTGGCTGGAAGACTCCAACCTACACGATAGCTGTAAAATATTAAACCCCACCTCAAAAGAATATACCCGATTCTGCCCTCACAACAAATCTTATACCAGAATAGACCACATATTTACCAGTTTCTCATTACTAGATCTATACGTAGATTTCCAAACTGGTCCTATCACATGGTCAGACCATGCTCCTATTCTGTTGACACTTTGTGTCTCCTCACTAGACCAAAGACATTACAACTGGAGATACAGCAAATTTGTTGTAGACTCCTCAGACAATATAACATTAATAAGAAATACTCTGATGGATTACTTTAGAGAGAACAAAGCCCAGGAGATCACACCTGAGACTTTATGGCTGGCGCATAAGTGTGTCATCAGGGGACATTTGATCCAGATGGCCTCAAGACAAAAGAGAGCGCAAACAAAAAACATTACTAGAACACATCACAAAATTAGAGGGTCTAGCCAAAGCAGATAAAAATTTAACCAAATATAAAGAGTTATATTCTCTCAGACTGGAATTAAGAAACCTTCTTATAAATATCTATGAGAAAAAGACTCTGTTCAACAGAGCAGGGTTTTATATAAATAACAATAAAACTTCAAGAAGTATGGCCAACAGATTTAAACCTATAAATAAGAAGCACTTAATCAAAAAAATATCCCAGAATTCACTAACTATAGAAAAACCAAAAGAAATAGCCTTGGCCTTTGAGAAATTTTATTCTAATTTATACAACATAGGGGAAAATGGGGCTAATCCCCCTCCTACAGAAGAGACGATAAAATTTTTTCTAGATAATGTAAAACTAGGATCTCTATCTCCAGATCAGAGAGAACTCCTTGACACACCTTTCTCGGAAGACGAGGTCTCTCTTGTGATCAATAATCTGAAAAGTAACAAAGCT
The DNA here is from genome assembly GCF_039654945.1 of Dendrobates tinctorius. Lineage (NCBI taxonomy): Eukaryota > Metazoa > Chordata > Amphibia > Anura > Dendrobatidae > Dendrobates > Dendrobates tinctorius. The sequence goes on along the minus strand of NW_027361736.1, from coordinate 8,095,330 downwards.
CCAGGCCCTGACGGTTTCCCAATAGAATAATACAAAACATTTCAAAAAGACCTTGTCCCATATCTAACAAATACTCTTAATTTCATAAGGTCAAGAGGTATATGTAGTGCAGACATGCTGAGGGCCACAATAGTGGTAATTCCTAAGCCGGACAAAGACTCTACAAAAATCAAAAACTATAGACCCATATCCCTTTTGAATGCAGATATTAAAATTTATGCAAAAATATTAGCGGAGAGGGTACAGAATGTTATTCCTTACCTTATACATCCCGATCAGGCGGGTTTTGTAAAACATAGACAAACCTCTGACAGCTCTAGAAGCATTCTGCACCATTTACATTTATGCAACAAGAAAAATATTCCCAGTCTGTTTATAGCCCTTGATGCCGAGAAGGCTTTTGACCGTGTCAATTGGGCTTACGCCTTCGCAGTACTTGAAAGGATGGGTTTTAGTGGGGAGATGATAAAGGGAATTCGAGCTCTTTATTCTCAGCCATCTGCCTCTGTACTGGTCAATAGCACTATGTCTGAAAAATTCTTTATAACAAATGGGACAAGACAGGGTTGCCCCCTGTCCCCAATTATTTTAATTTTGAGTCTGGAGCCACTGGCTCAAATGATAAGAGACTCGGGTAGGATACGGGGTGTCCGGCTGGGAGATTCAGAGCATAAAAAAAATCTATATGCGGATGACATCATCCTCACATTGACAGACCCTGTTGCCTCTCTGAAGCAGACTTGGGACATCATAGACCTGTTTGGATCGGTTTCATATTACAAGCTTAACATAAAGAAAACTAATGTTTTGTCACTTTTTATTCCAGCACCCATTAAGCAGCAACTAAGAGACAGATACCCTTTCAATTGGGACTGTACTAAGATTCCATATCTTGGAATATGGCTCACAGGTAATCTCACACACATGGGTGAGGTGAACACTGAATGTCTTTTGCAGTCTCTCGAGATCAAGTTGGGAGAACTGTCAAAGACCCCGGCCACTTGGATGGGTAGAATAGTTCTGTACAAAATGTTCTGCCTCCCAAAGGTATTGTTTTTCTATAGAAATGTACCTTTACCTCTCTCAATGCAGTCTATACAGAAACTCACCTATCAAATGAATAAATTTATATGGAACAACCAAAAATCAAGAGTGAGGAAACATACTCTGCTCAAATCCAAAGAAAATGGTGGGATAGCCCTCCCAGACCTAGAGGCATACTACTTTGCTACCATGGCTGAGCTAACAAAAATGTGGTTTACGGGGTGGACCGAGATGGGGTGGCCAGAAATTGAGAGAAATCTGATGCCTAAAAAAGAGCCACTACTATACATATCTTATTTTCTCATCCACAGGAAAGAGATTACATATATAGAGAACCCAATACTTAGGGCTTCTATGATTTGCTGGTCACATTTGTGCAGGAGGAAGTTTAAGGCTTACCCTCATTCGACTAAACAGTTGAGAATTCCCTTTTTGTCGCCTGTCAGAGTCTCTTTGAGACCATTGTTTGACAGCTGGACAAAATTCTCCATCATGTTTGTTGATGATTTACTTGACAACAATAGAGTCATACCTTTTGAACTGGTTAAAACCAAGTTTGGAGTCCCCAATACTGAGTACATGACATATCTCCTGCTCAAAGAGGAGTATAGTAATTATAAGAAAAACTTCTGTGGAGTGATCATGATTAACCATACTATTTACAATTTTTTAATTAACACCTCCCAGCCACAAGAGTTTCTTGAAACCCTTATACACTATTCTAAATAACAAATACACCTTTTCCAATAAAGGATGTTTTGAAAAGTGGGAAACCACTCTACAGAAACAAATAAAAAATTCCCCAATGGACAACATTATTCAAAATAGCGGCAAAAGCCACAAAATGTATGAATATTCTTGAGACTCATTATAAGCTGGTCCATAGATACTATCTCACTCCGAATAGACTCAGATATTTTGGAGGAGGGGGGTCTGGACTATGCTGGTGCGGATGTGGATCACAAGCTGACTTGCTTCATGTGTTTTGGGGATGCCCTATCTTAAAAGTATATTGGCTCAAGGTTTTTCAATTAATCTCGATTATATGTAACTGTCGTGTCCACCCACACCCAGCTCTAGCCTTGTTACTCATTGGAATCTATAGGTTTAAAAAAGAAAAATTTCTGGTCGCTCATATTCTAATGTCTGCTGTGTATCTAATAGCGAAAGGTTGGAACAACATGCAACCACTTGATGTTGTTACATCGATTATGTTGGTCGACAAACATTACACATATGAAAAAATTCATTAATAATTTATCAATAAAACTATTTGGAGATAGATGGAATAAATGGTTTGAACTTAAATCTAAAATAGAAAATGTTTTCATATCTTGAACCCTTTTTTTTCTTCCTTTTCTCACTCATATCATGCTCAAAAACTTCATATTTCCAGATGCCCGCCGGCGTTTCTACATTTGCCTATTGGTTGATTTGTTTATTGTTGATTACATTCATCTCAAGTGTCTTTGATTTTGATACATGATGGAAAATAGTACCATATTGTATTGTATTGTTACACAATGTTTAAAATGCCATATGGAAATGACTCACACTATATGAATGTATGTTTTATATTTCTGTTATCTTGAAAAACCTTAATAAAAACATTGTTTAAGAAAATTCAAAACATTCATTATTCAATAGAGCCCAATAGGAAAAAGCAGCGTTTTGAATGAACAATCACATTTCTTGGTAGAATCATGCAGGATTGAAATTTTTGATGTTTTTTTACTCCTCTCAACAGCCCAAACAAGTTTCTAAAAGGATGAGTTTGCAACTACTTTACTTTTGGAGAAAATTCAAAACATTCATTATTCAATAGAGCCCAATATAGCAAAAAGCAGCGTTTTGAATGAACACTCACATTTCTTGGTAGAATCGTGCAGGATTGAAATTTTTGATGTTTTTCTACTCCTCTCAACAGCCCAAACAAGTTTCTAAGAGGATGAGTTTGCAACTACTTTCTTTTGGAGAAAATTCAAAACATTCATTATTCAATAGGGACCAATAGCAAAAAGCAGCGGTTTGAATGAACAATCACATTTCTTAGTTGTTATAGTTATATGATGCACATACACATTATGCGAATTGTTAAAAAAAAATTTTTATTACTTGCATAGTGTGCTTATAATTGACACATATGTGTGTGCCTTTGCACTCTATGTCAGGCATATTCACTTTAATGGTTCATACACACCGCTATAATTATTTCAGTATCATTATATTTTATCCCCTCACTTTCAACACTTGCTATCACTTTAAATAGTGATTATTATTCTTCATAATTATTTTATTTTCTTGTCCTCACTTGAGCGCATGCCCAGTTCTGTCCTCCCTAGGAGCCTTCTGACGTGCTCAGTCTGGTATGTGGCTGTCTCTGGCTGTTTTGCAGCTTGAGCCGCTTTCATGCTGATGAGCGCTGATCATAGTCTCCCTGTTCATAGTGGGGACTCAACAGCGCATGCGCCGATAATGCTGTGGACGTTTAGAACTGAATACTATTAACGTCATTGTGGACACTACAGCGCAGGTCCTGAATTTTACAAGCTTTATTAGGGAAAGCGGTTTATTGGTTGACGGCACTATATAAACTAGATCCAGGGCAATTGTAAACCACGCCTCCTGAGGAAGCTGCGGCGTAACGCGCGTAGAGGTGGCAGGTTTTACAGCGACATACACAGCACATGTAATTTGTTACTTTCTAATGCAGTCCTTGTATCTTACTCTGGAATTTGTATAGACAGTTTTTACTCTGTGTACACTTAACGCCTACCAGGCTTATTTGATACAAGGCACTTATGCACTTTATATTCAGCAGTTTACTCTGGGCACTTATTGTATGCAAAACCTTATCTGGGCATACATATGTAAATGTGGAGTTTGCTGTTTACTATGCATTCTATTTGTGAAAGGAAAGCAAAGAAATTACATGTTTTATACAGATAAAAACTTTATTAACTGTCAAGGTGCTGGTTTAATTATATTGTGTTTATGTCTGCTGTAACTTGCATTTAGCATTTATGCTGCTCTGTTAATTATTCTAAATAAATTAATTATTTAGCTTGAAAAACTCCAATTTTGATCTCTTGTGATGCTTAATAGCTCATTTATGAGATTTTTTTTGCTATTATATTTCCAGTGAGTTGAGCCTTTGCAGAATTTTTTCCAGTATTTGGGATATATTTGTACTTTATCCTATATACAGTATGAGCCTGTACATTGCTTCCTATATACAGTATGAGGCCGCATATAGCCTTCTATATACAGTATGAGGCCGCATATAGTCTCCTATATACAGTATGAGACTGCACATCGCTTCCTATATACAGTATGAGGCCACATATAGCCTCCTATGTATGGTATGAGCCTGCACATCGCTTCCTATATACAGTATGAGGCCGCATATAGCCTCCTATATACAGTATGAGCACCCACATATAGCCTCCTGAATACAGTTTTTGCCTCCTATATACAGTATGAGCCTGCACATAGCCTCCTCTATACAGTATGAGCCTGCACAAAGCCTCCTATATACAGTATGAGCCTGTACATCACTTCCTATACACAGTATGAGGCCGCATATAGCCTTCTATATACAGTATGAGCACCCACATATAGCCTCCTACGTACAGTATGAGCCTGCGCATTGCTTCCTATAAACAGTATGAGCCTACAAATCACTTCCTATATACAGTATGAGCCCACATATAGCCTCCTGAATACAGTGTTGGCCTCCTATATACTGTGTGAGTCCCCATATAGCCTTCTATATACAGTATGAGCCTGCACATTGCTTTCTATATACAGTATGAGGCCACACATATAGCCTTCTATATACAGTATGAGGCCGCATATAGTCTCCTATATACAGTATGAGCCTGCACATCGCTTCCTATATACACAATATGAGCCCACATAGCCTCCTATATAAAGTATGTGCCTGCACATCGCTTCCTATATACATTATGAGGCCGCATATAGCCTCCTATATACAGTATGAGCATCCACATATAGCCTCTTATGTACAGTATGAGCCTGCGCATTGCTTCCTATAAACAGTATGAGCATCCACATAGCCTCCTATGTACAGTATGAGCCTGCACATCGCTTCCTATAAACAGTATGAGCCTGCAAATCGCTTCCTATATACAGTATGAGCCCACATATAGCCTCCTGAATACAGTGTTTGCCTCCTATATACAATGTGAGTCCCCATATAGCCTCCTATATACAGTATGAGCCCCTATATAGCATCCCATATCTAACTGCATTTACCTTGGTATCATTAATTTTCTATGAGACTGCTCTGTTCTCATATTGTGCATTTATGCATTTAGTAGGGCTTAATGGAATGATTGCGCTTGTTACACATCAACTCTAGATGCGCTCACTTATTAAACTTTGGTTGGGGCAACTTTAAAATATAATAATGATAATGGTCCTGTCTAGTGACAAGTTTATTTTACAGGCTTCTGGAGAAAGGCACAATACCAGTCATTCAAGGGTTAATTCTTTGGAACACTGAGAGGGACTTTCTAGCCAATGAAACCACAGTATAAAACACCTGTGATAACTATGGCAACTGCGCTGATGTCATAAACACATGCATCTACGATGCAGGAGAAGATTCCAGAACCACAAGTCATTTAGCCGTAGACGGAGCCATACTTGATGTGTCTGGAGACCTGGAGCTTCATCACTCCACAATGGGAGGAAGGGGACACCGCCTAGCCAGCCAGATCAGCCATAGCGCCTAGCCAGCCAGATCAGCCATACCGCCTAGCCAGCCAGATCAATGGGGTGACAGATGTTGCAGCCAGATCTCCCTCACGTCCGGTACTCGCCGCCTTCACTTTATGTGTACGGCCTGGAGAGGTCGCATTAGGCTTCTCCAAAACAAATATGACACAATGTACAAATTCAGGTACAATTTGCTGTTACATGTTGGCACTAACCTTCTAAGCCCAAGGGAAGGGCAGTCCTGCAGCCATGGTTCCCTAGAGGTTTCCACCACAGGGGGTTTTTCCTCTCCTGAGTGCTGAAGGACGATTCTTCATGAGTCAGGGGTTCTGCCATTTAAGGTGTCTCTTTCATAGTAATTGGCTGATTCTAAATTTCAGACACTGAAAGAAATAATAATGATGAGATTTGGAATAAAATTCGGTCAATTTAATATCCAATAAAAGTGTTTTGTGTGTTACTTCCACAATCTTCAGTTGGTGAGATTTTGTTGGGGATCAGGATCCAGCATCTATGATCAAGCCATGAAGCCAGATATGAAGTCAGAGCAATTTAACCCTGCGCTGGAAGACAGGACGGAGCAGAGATGACAAAGTGTGACTGTACAATTAGCACAAGTTCACACTCTTCCTCCCATTCAGATACACGAGGGGATTCAGGGCCGAGTTGGGACTAAAAAGCAGCCCTGGCACACAAAATTCACCAGCCCACATACAATAAGTGTCCTCAACCCAAATCGTAGAACACTGATAGGTCATGTAGGATTTTGCTTTATCCGTTACCAGGGCTGAAACAAAGTATTTTGGGTGCCCAAGGCAGATGAAGCCGAAGGCGCCCATTTTGCATCTCTACCCAGCTAATAAGGTAAGGGAGAAAACAAGGGGAACTGCTACCTTGGATCTAATTCTTATAAACAGGGAGGAAATGGTTGAGGAGGTAAAAGTGGCTGGGACCCTACGAGGTAGCGACCATGCTATTTTAGAATTTTGGATAACTAGAGGCGGAAGACCTGTGAAGACTCAGACGTCAAGGTTAGATTTCAGAAAGGCAGATTTTAAGGGATTCAGAAAGAGAATTGGAGGGATCCAATGGCTGAATATCCTTAAAGACAAAAATGTCCAGGAAGGATGGGAAATCTTGAAAAATGAAATTCTCAAAGCACAGTTGTTAACAATTCCGAAAAGAGGGAAGAATAGGAAGCATTTAAGGAAACCAGGATGGATGAACACAGAACTTAAGCACATGCTAAAAAGGAAGAAAAAAATGTTTATAAAATGGAAAGAGGGAGGCATATCTAAAGAAGAATATAATGCTGTCTGCAGAACCTGCAGGACACAAATCAGATTATCTAAAGCTGAAAATGAATTGAGGCTTGCAAGAGATGTCAAAAGCAATAATAAAGGATTTTGGGGATATGTCAAAAGTAAAAGAAAAGTCAAAGATGCTATAGGATTTTTACAGGATGAAAATGATGAAATGGCTTACCAGGATGTTGAGAAGGCTGAACTTTTATATTCCTATTTTGCATCTGTTCTCTGTCTACATCAGCACAATTTTGGAACCAAAATTTTTTTTTGTTAGGAAGTTATAAGGGTTAAAAGTTGACCAGCGATTTTTCATTTTTACAACACCATTTTATTTTTAGGACCACATCACATTTGAAGCCACTTTGAGGGGTCTATATGATAGAAAATACCCAAAAGTGACACCATTCTAAAAACTGCACCCCTTAAGGTGCTCAAAACCACATTCAAGAAGTTTATTAACCCTTTAGGTGCGTCACAGGAATTTTTTTGAATATTTAAAAAAAAATGAACATCTAACTTTTTTTCATAAAAAAAATACTTCAGGTTCAATTTTTTTTATTTTACCAAGGGTAACAGGAGAAATTGAACTGCAAAAGTTATTGTGCAATTTGTCCTGAGTACACAGATACCTGATATGTGGGGGGGAACGACTGTTTCGGCGCATGGCAGAGCTCAGAATGGAAGGAGCGCCGTTTGACTTTTTCAATGCAAAATTGGCTGGAATTCAGATTGGACGCCATGTCACATTTGGAGAGTCCCTGATGTACCTAAACAGTGGAAACCCCCTACAAGTGACCCCATTTTGGAAACTAGACCCCCCAAGGAACTTATCTAGATATGTGGTGAGAACTTTGAACCCACAAGGGCTTTACAGAAGTTTATAACGTACAGCGGTACAATTAAAAAATCATATTTTTTCCACAAAAATGATCTTTTCACCCCAATTTTTATTTTCCCAAGGGTAGCAGGACCCTAAAAGTTATTGTGCAATTTGTCCTGAGTACGCTGATACCCCACATGTGGGGGTAAACCACTATTTGGGCGCATGGCAGAGCTCGGAAGGGAAGCAGCGCCATTTGACGTTTTTGGCTGGAATTGAGATCGGACACCATGTCGCGTTTGGAAAACCCCTGATGTACCAAAACAGTGGAAACCCCCCACAAATGACACCATTTTGGAAAATAGACCCCCTAAGGAACTTATCTAGATGTGTGGTGAGAACTTTGAACCCCCATGGGCTTCACAGAAGTTTATAACATAAAGCCATACAATTAAAAAATCATATTTTTTCAACAAAAATGATCTTTTCACCCTCAATTCTTATTTTTCCAAGGGTAACAGGACCCTAAAAGTTATTGTGCAATTTGTCCTGAGTACGCTGATACCCCACATGTGGGGGTAAACCACTATTTGGGCGCATGGCAGAGCTCGGAAGGGAAGCAGCGCCATTTGACGTTTTTGGCTGGAATTGAGATCGGACACCATGTCGCGTTTGGAAAACCCCTGATGTACCAAAACAGTGGAAACCCCCCACAAATGACACCATTTTGGAAACTAGACCCCCTAAGGAACTTATCTAGATGTGTGGTGAGAACTTTGAACCCCCATGGGCTTCACAGAAGTTTATAACATAAAGCCATACAATTAAAAAAATCATATTTTTTCCACAAAAATGATCTTTTCACCCTCAATTCTTATTTTTCCAAGGGTAACAGGACCCTAAAAGTTATTGTGCAATTTGTCCTGAGTACGCTGATACCCCACATGTGGGGGTAAACCACTATTTGGGCGCATGGCAGAGCTCGGAAGGGAAGCAGCGCCATTTGACGTTTTTGGCTGGAATTGAGATCGGACACCATGTCGCGTTTGGAAAACTCCTGATGTACCAAAACAGTGGAACCCCCCACAAATGACACCATTTTGGAAACTAGACCCCCTAAGGAACTTATCTAGATGTGTGGTGAGCACTTTGACCCCCCCAGTGCTTCACAGAAGTTTACAACGCCCGGGCGTGAAAATAAAAAATTCGTATTTTTTCCACAAACATGATCTTTTAGTCACCATTTTTTTATTTTCCCAAGGGTACCAGGAGAAATTGGACCCCAAAAGTTGTTGTCCAATTTGTCCTGAGTATGCTGATAACCCATATGTGGGAGAAAACTACTGTATGGGCACACGTCGGGGCTCGGAAGGGAAGTAGTGACGTTTTGGAATGCAGACTTTGATGGAATGGTCTGCTGGTGTCATGTTGCCTTTGGAGAGCCCCTAATGTACCTAAACAGTGGAAACCCCCCACAAATGACACCATTTTGTAAACTAGACCCCCCAAGGAACTTATCTAGATGTGTGGTGAGCACTTTGACCCCCCCAGTGCTTCACAGAAGTTTACAACGCCCAGGCGTGAAAATAAAAAATTTGTATTTTTTCCACAAACATGATCTTTTAGTCACCATTTTTTTATTTTCCCAAGGGTACCAGGAGAAATTGGACCCCAAAAGTTGTTGTCCAATTTGTCCTGAGTACGCTGCTACCCCATATGTGGGAGAAAACTACTGTATGGGCACACGTCGGGGCTCGGAAGGGAAGTAGTGACGTTTTGGAATGCAGACTTTGATGGAATGGTCTGCGGGTGTCATGTTGCCTTTGGAGAGCCCCTAATGTACCTAAACAGTGGAAACCCCCCACAAATGACACCATTTTGTAAACTAGACCCCCCAAGGAACTTATCTAGATGTGTGGTGAGCACTTTGACCCCCCCAGTGCTTCACAGAAGTTTACAACGCCCGGGCGTGAAAATAAAAAATTCGTATTTTTTCCACAAACATGATCTTTTAGTCACCATTTTTTTATTTTCCCAAGGGTACCAGGAGAAATTGGACCCCAAAAGTTGTTGTCCAATTTGTCCTGAGTACGCTGACACCCCATATGTGGGAGAAAACTACTGTATGGACACACGTCGGGGCTCGGAAGGGAAGCAGTGACGTTTTGGAATGCAGACTTTGATGGAATGGTCTGCGGGTGTCATGTGCGTTTGGAGAGCCCCTGATGTACCTAAACTATTGAAACTCCCCACAAGTGACCCCATTTTGGACACTAGACCCCCCCACGGAACTTATCTAGATGTGTGGTGAGCACTTTGAACCCCCAAGTGCTTCACAGAAGTTTATAACACTCAGATGTGAAAATAAAAAAATCATTTTTTTCCACAAAAATGATATTTTTGCCCCCAATTTTTTATTTTCCTAAGGGTAACAGGAGAAATTGGACCCCAAAAATTGTTTTGCAATTTGTCCTGAGTAGGCTGCTACCCTACATGTGGGGGTAAAACACTGTTTGGGCGCATAGCAGAGCTTGGAAGGGAAGGAGCACCATTTGACTTTTTCAACTCAGAATTGGCTGGAATTGAGATCAGACGCCATGTTGCATTTGGAGAGCCCCTGATGTGCCCAAACAGTGGAAACCCCCAATTCTAACTCCAACCCGAACCCCAACACGCCCCTAACCCTAGCCCTAACCCTAGCCCTAACCCTAGCCCTAACCCTAGCCCTAGCCCTAACCCTACCCCAACCCTACCCCAACACACCCCTAGCCCTAACCCTAGCCCTAACCCTAATGGAAAAATGGAAATAAATACATTTTTTTAATTTTATTATTTTTCCCTAACTAAGGGGGTGATAACGGGGGGTTTGATTTACTATTTATGGCGGTTTTTATGTTTGGCGGCTGTCGCACGCTAAAAGACGCTTTTTATTGTAAAATAGTTTTTGCATCACCACATATTGAGAGCTATAATTTTTCCATATTTTGACCCACCGAGTCATGTGAGGTCTTATTTTTTGCGGGACGAGTTGACGTTTTTATTGGTACCATTTTCGGGCACGTGAAATTTTTTGATCGCTTTTTATTCCGATTTTTGGGACGCAGAATGAACAAAAACCAGCGTTTCATGAATTTCTTTTGGGGGGGGTGCGTTTACACCGTTCCGCGTGCGGTAAAATTGATAAAGCGGTTTTATTCTTCGGGTCAGTACGGTTACAGCGATACCTCATTTACGTCGTTTTTTTATGTTTTTGTCGGTTTTATGCAATGAAAACTATTTTATATAAAAAATAATTATTTTTGCATCGCTTTATTCTGCGAGTTATAACTTTTTTATTTTTTCGCTGATGATGCTGTGTGGCAGCTTGTTTTTTGCGGGACAAGATGACGTTTTCAGCGGTACCATGGATATTTATATGCGTCTTTTTGATCGCGCGTTATTGCACTTTTTGTTTGGCGCTATGATAATAAATCATTATTTTTTGCTTCGTTTTTTATTTTTATTTTTTAAGGGGTTCGCTAAAGGGGTTAACTAATGGGACAGTTTTATAGGGCAGGTCGTTACGGACGCGGAGATACCTAATATGTGTACTTTTATTGTTTGTTTTTTTTATTATTTTCAAAAAATGAATTTATTGGGGAATATTTTTTTTTTTTTTTACTAATTTATTTGGCGATTTTTTTAAATTTATTTTTACACTTTTTTTTAATTTTTTTTTTACTTTATTACATAGTCCCAGGTGGGACATCACTGTCCTGTGACAGATCGCTGATCTGTCACATCACAGATCACTGTGACAGATCAGCAATCTGTCACAGGCAGTGCACAAGGCTTCCTCATGCCTGCGCTTTGCAGGCACTGAGGAAGCCAGCTTCCCCAGGCCCCCGAAGGCCCCCATCGCCATCTTGGATTCGGGGGCCTGGAGGAAAGGAGCCCCCCGCAGCAGCGCTGCACATTGCGCTGCCGTGGGGGGCTCAGGGAAGCACGGAGGGAGCCCCCTCCCTGCCGATGCTTCCCTTTAACTCCCGGTACACCGCGATCGCGTTTGATCGCGGTGTGCAAGGGGTTAACGTGTCGGGGGCGGTCCGTGACCGCCCCTGACACATTGTGCCGTGGGTCAGCTGTGATAATCAGCTGACACCCGGCCGCGATCAGCGGCGCTCACCACGTGGGCGCCGCTGATCGCGGTAGACGTACTATCCCGTCCCCGGTCATACGGGCCCGGGTACCGTGGACGGGATAGTACGTCTCATGTCAGGAAGGGGTTAAACAGAGTCAGCATGGGTTTGTAACTAATAAGTCATGTCAGACTAATTTAATTTCCTTCTATGACGGTATTACTGATTGGGTGGATCAAGGAAATGCTGTAGATATAGTATATCTTGACTTCAGCAAAGCATTTGACAAAGTCTCTCATACAATCCTTATTGAAAAAATGACTAAGTATGGAATGGACAAGGCAACTGTTAGGTGGATTCATAACTGGCTTAGTGATCGGACCCAAAGAGTGGTCGTAAATGGCTGCACATCCAGTTGGAAGAATGTGTCAAGTGGGGTACCACAGGGCTCTGTCCTGGGCCCTGTATTGTTCAACATCTTTATCAACGATTTAGATGAAGGAATTGAGGGTAAACTGATTAAATTTGCTGATGACACAAAGCTAGGAGGGATAGCTAATACTAGAGAAGAGAGAGAGAGGATTCAAAAAGATTTAAATAAACTGGAGAAGTGGGCAGCAACTAACAGAATGGTTTTTAACAGGGAGAAATGCAAAGTACTACATCTGGGCAATAAAAATGAAAAAAGCATATATAGAATGGGAGGAATAGGGCTAAGTGACAGCACATGTGAAAAAGACTTGGGTATACTAATAGATCACAGACTGAATATGAGTCAACAGTGTGATGCAGCAGCAAAAAAGGCAAATGCAATTCTAGGATGTATTAACAGAAGCATACAGTCTAGATCACGTGAAGTCATTATTTCCCTCTACTCCTCTTTGGTCAGACCTCATCTGGAATATTGTGTCCAGTTTTGGGCACCACATTTTAAAAAAGACATCAACAAACTGGAGCAAGTTCAGAAAAGAGTGACCAGAATGGTGACCGGTCTGCAAACCCTGTCTTATGAGGAAAGGTTGCAGGATTTGGGAATGTTTAGTTTGCAAAAGAGAAGACTGAGAGGAGACTTAATAGCTGTCTACAAATATCTAAAGGGCTGTCACATTGTAGAAGGATCAACTTTATTCTCATTTGCACAAGGAAAGACTAGAAGCAATGGGATGAAACTGAATGGGAGGAGACACAGATTAGATATTAGAAAAAACTTTTTGACAGTTAGAGTGATCAATGAGTGGAACAGGCTGCCACGAGAAGTGGTGAGTTCTCCTTCAATGGAAGTCTTCAAACAGAGGCTGGACAGACATCTGACTGGGATGATTTACCGAATCCTGCTTTGAGCAGGGGGTTGGACCAGATGGCCCAGGAGGTCCCTTCCAACTCTACGATTCTATGATTCTATGATTCTATGATTCTTCCCTTTTCCATTAGGTCTATGACATCATGTGATTAATAACTAATGAGCTGAATCCTTCTAAGTCAGGCCCATATACATTTGTATCTCATGAACCTACAACTCCCAGTATGTCCTTAACAATGGTAAGGAGATGCTGGGAGTTATCAGTCTTTATCAGACTGTGGACTATACAGGAACCATAGTACTGATGAGACGCAGTCAGTACCAATAGCTAAAAATGTACATCCTGGTACCTTATAGGTGACCTCTTCTCAGATTGAGTCTTTTCTTTCTCTTAGGCCTGTTTCACACTTCAGTTTTCTGGCGTTAGTCAAAATCCGCCAGTGTGCAAAAACGGATCCGTTTACGTTTTGTGGCAAACGGATGCAACTGGATCTGTTTTTTGTACGGATCCGCTTTAGACGCTAGTGCATGAAATTTAAAGTAAGGCCTGTTTCACGAGAGAGAGAGATTTAGCTGCCAGAATGGGATTTGGGGTTAAATATCATGAAAGGACATTCATTCGGGCATGCTCAGTATAAAAAGGAGGATCCGTTGGCGGATTCCTTCAATTAACGGTTGGCAACGGATCCACCGCCTTTTCTCATCCACATCTCGCTTCTTAAGGCCCCTTTCACACTCCAGTCTTTTGCAATCAGTCACAATCTGTCAAAGTGTTCAGATCCGTCAAGTGGACGGATCCTGCGTATATTGCAAAAAACTGATGCACTGGATCCGTTTTTATGACTGATCCGTTGTAGCAGCCTTGCTGTAGGAATTAAAGAAACAGAATTCTGGAGCGAGAGAGAGAGAGGGATTTTGTGCCAGAATAGAAAAAGCAGCCGCAGGGGTAAAATAAAGGAATTAAAATGATTTCGGGCATGCTCAGTTTTAAAAGACGGAATCCGTCGCTATCCGACTTTTCGACGTACACAAAAAAGTTCATCTGTCCGTTGTCTCCGGCCGACGGACAGAGAATTTCTGACGGATCTGTTGGACGACGGATGAAACGTGTGGCCATCCGTCACAATCTGTCACTAATACAAGTCTATGAGAAAAAAAACGGATCAAGCATGAAAAAATGATGGAAAGCCAAAATTAAAAATATATATATTGTATACCAAATTATAATGTGATGACATAAAAATCTGAATAATAAATATATCAATACATCTTGCCAAAATTAGTATATTATCAACACAAAAAATAGAATAAAAAATATATATCAAAAAGTGCTAAGTGCTAAAATATAAAATCTGAATACATACAATAAATAAATCAATACATCTTGCCAAAATTTGTATAATATCAGCACCAGAAAAAAATAAATAAAAAATATGTAAAAAAAAATGCTAAGTGCTAAAATATATCGCTCAAAAAACTTTTCTATTAATAATGTGTAAGTTAAATATATAGTGTAGACAATAATATCGTGAAAAGTACTACCATAATATTCTAAAAATTGCACTAAAAAGTGCTATAGTGCTGTAAAACAAAAATTGTGCAAAAGTGAAAAGTATTGCAAGATATAGAATTAAATCCACTGTAAATGATTCAGTACTATAAAGTGCTGGAGGACAAAACATTCAATGCACATTGAAAATAAATGAATATACAAGTATAACCAAGAAATAATGCTCTACAAAAAGCACTGCAGTGCTATAGATGAATTGCAGAGTACTGCAAAATATGAGGGATAAATACAAATGAAAGTTTACGTATACTAAAATATGCCAAGATATAAATTACTATAATATGACCCAGTAATATAAGGTGCTATAGTGCTACACCGCCATACACATTAAGTTTGGAGCTGTGACCAAGCTCACCCCAGCGAACAGCGCTTGACACTGGACGCCAGAGTCCGTGGCTGCACGGGTACAACAGTCCCAGCAGCCAAATCCGGAGGGCAGGAGACTGCAGCCCTCCTGACCCAATCACACACCTGAATGCACAGCAGCATACCAGAGCCAGAGCCACCACGAAGGAGTGACACCTGTGAAAGGCTCAAGCTGCCTGCCATACAGGCAAGGACTAAAGAACCGCAAGGAACAGAGGACTGAGCATAGCTTTAGACCTCATGGGACAGCGTAGAAAGGAGGCCTCCAACCCATCTGGCTTAGTGGATCCTAAATTGCTTCCAGGCTGGCTGGATCTCCATTACCATCTATACTCAGTGCCCTGGTTAGCAACTCAAAATGTGAGTAAAAGCGTAAAGACTGCACCCCGCTGTGTTCTCCTGTTTATTTGCTGCGTCACCTCAGCACTGCATTACATCCATCATCACTATCTTTTATAATATAATTGCCCTGGGACTTAGCTCCACCTGTGGAGAGCTGTACCAACTCTGCTGCATCACCATCAGCCTCAGCGGTCTTTTTAAGCAGCGTCGGCTATCCCTTGCCGAATACCACAGGTGGCGTCACAAACTATATCTTATATAGGGTCCAGGATCCAGCAGGATGATGAGGAGCTCTCCTAGCCAGCGTCCTCTCCCGATCACGGCATAGCCACGCCCCACCTTGAGATTGTTGATATCTTTCAACAATTTTAGTTCTCAAGTCCTCACAGTTCTCATTTTTTCTTTATGTCCTCCATGCTTAGTGTGGCACAGAGACAAACATTGCAAAGATTGAGTCAACTTCTCCCCTTTTTATCTGGTGTCAGGTGTTATTTTCATATTGCCCCCAATTGGTTTTAAATTCTGCCTGGAATCTGCCTTAAAAAGAGCCTCAAAACCACTGCAAAAAGTGAATATAATCCACAGCAATCCTACACAATGATCCCCCACTTATCGCGGGCATTACATTCTAAACCTCCAACACGATAGTTGAAAATCCACCAAGTAAGAAACTTACATTTATTTTAGCATTTATATATTTTAAGGATTTACAAACCCCTCCCACACACTTATTTACCATTACTAGTCCCTTATTAGTCGGCCCCGTTCCTTATTAACCTTTTGCACCTTTTTATAAACACTACTTACTACACTACTACAAATTCTACATGATGAAGATGATGAATTAGCTGTGTAGTACTGATGATTGAAGGTGATGAAAATGGGATGAATGTACAGTACTGTACTGCACAGCATGGAAGAGCATTACAGCTCTCCTATTGGCACCACTTCATCAGGAGCTTCTTCAGGTGTGGCAGTAGTATCTTCAGCCTCATCCGTAACTTTTAATACCACTAAATGCGTAACCAACCTCTTGTTCGAGTGATGAACATAGTCATGGAGAGATGCTGGTTCTGCTTCTTAAGAACCATACGGAGGTCCTATTCCTCTGCCAATCGATGAAGTACATTGCCCATTATGACCATGATTACAAGTCGATCAAGTGTTAGGCCAACCTCCTCCTCTTCTTAAACCCGTTGTTCAAACTGTTCCTCATCCTCTTCTTCACTTGCTGAAGGGTGTTTCCGTCTTCAGTAGTCATGTCACTGAAGCCCTCTCCTCCCGGTATTTTCACCAGCTTCACAGCCTAATCCACCGCAGAGTGATACATTTCATCAAGAGAAAGTCTGACACATCATTTTCTTTATGGTTTTTTGAACATTTTTTCAATATATATTTTGTTTTTAAATATTTGATAGACTCAAAAAAACAAGAAGTGGGACAAAAGGTAGTCACCAGGGCCGGACTGGGACTAAAATTCAGCCCTGGCATTTGAAGTTACATAGGCCCACTAGTCACATGGTGACTATATAATATCTTTGTACAGTTGTAGTTTACAAGAAGTGAGAGGAGATTAACACAACTATATAACATGTAGTCACAGCTGTGCCCAGGATTTCAGCTCAGTCCTATTTATTGCTTTTAGGTACAGTACTCCTCCCAAAGCGCTGTCCCCTTTTGTATGCATGATTACAGAATTCCTGGCAGAACTGCTCTCTATTGGGCAACCAGACCCCCTGGTCATAGCCGCCCCTATCATACCTCCCAACTTTTGAAGAAGGGAAAGACGGACAAAGACTGCGGCGCGCCGCTGTAAATTTTGGCCACGCCCAACCACACCCATTTCACAACTAGTCACACCCATGTCCACACCTAATCGCACCCATTTAGCACTGCTGATCACACTGACTGGTACTGAGGGCACAGTGGCTGGCATTATGGGCACACTGACTGGCACTAAGGAAGAGAGAAAACAGAGAGAGAGAGAAAAAAGAAAACAGAGAGAGCGAGAAAGAAAGGGGAAAGAAAGAAAGAACAGTGAGAGACAAAGAAAGAACAGTGAGAGACAGAGAAAGAACAGAGAGAGAAAGAAAGAGGGGAAAGAAAGAAAGAACAGAGAGAGACAGAGAAAGAACAGAGAGAGAAAGAAAGAAGTAAAGAAAAGAAAGAAAGAACAGAGAGAAAGAGAGGAAAGAAAAAGAAAGAAAGAGGGGAAGAAAGAACAGAGAGAAAAAAGAAAGATTAGAGAGAGAAAGAACAGAGAGAGAATGAAAGAACAGAGAAAGAAAGAAAAAGAGAGAAAGAAATAAAGAAAGATTCTACAAAGATACTATAGCAGCCCGGCTCCCATTGTAGTGCCCACCTGAGCCTCCCGGTGCAGGACCTATCATGATCCGCTCACATGGCCGGCATCCCCGATTCCAAGGCGATCCTGCTGTCTGCGCTGTCGGAGGAGAACACGGTGATGGATCTGAAGCATTCCTGGTTCCGTCACAATCTCCTCAAGAAATTATCTCATTTCCGGTCAGCTTCCAGCACATCACTTCAGGTGGAACGTCATGTGTGTGTTTTAAAATGCTCCTCGGGGCTCCGCCGTGTACTCCTGTGTCCGTGGGAAAAGCACGCTTCGTATGCTTTGTACACACTTGGCTCCGCTCCGTACATCCCGTACACATATGGCTCCACTCCATACACACACGGTTCCACTCCGTCCACCTTGTACACTCGTGGCTCCTCTCCGTACACCTCGTACACGCGCGGCTCCTCTCCGTACACCTCATACACACACGGCTCCACCTCGTACACACACGGCTCCTCTCCGTACACCTCATACACGCGCGGCTCCACCTCGTACACACACGGCTCCGCTCCGTACACCTCGTACACACACGGCTCCTCTCTGTACACCTCGTACACACGGCTCCGCTCCGTACACCTCGTACACACGGCTCCGCTCCGTACATCTCGTACACACACGGCTCCGCTCCGTACACCTCGTACACACACGGCTCCGCTCCGTACACCTCGTACACACACGGCTCCGCTCCGTACACCTCATACACACGCGGCTCCGCTCCGTACACCTCGTACACACGCGGCTCCGCTCCGTACACCTTGTACACAAGCGGCTCCGCTCCGTACACCTCGTACACACACGGCTCCGCTCCGTACACCTCGTACACACACGGCTCCGCTCCGTACACCTCGTACACACACGGCTCCGCTCCGTACACCTCGTACACACACGGCTCCGCTACATCCACACTGTAAATCCTGACCCCACACATACTTACCTCAACCAGCACCATGACAACAGCAAAGCAGAGTCTTGCAGACGGTAGAGGCAAGGCTGAGCGCACAGGACCTGTGATGAGGTCACAGGAGGGGCAGAATCAGGGGTGATATGATCGGGGGTCTGGACAAAGGCTCCTGATCATGTGACCCCCTGACTCCTCCCCTCCTGTGATCTCATCACAGGTCCTGCGAACAGAGCGAGCAGGCAAGCGAGTGCGACGCTGTGAGTGGCTGCGGGGGGAAGGGGGTCTCATGCTATGGCGAGGATGGGGTGCGTGGGGGGGCGTGGCGGCTTATCTCCCTGCAGTGTGGGAGGAACTTGAATCTATCACCGCCGTGCCCACAGAGGGCCGGCGGCAGGAGCAACAGTGGCCGCAGCAGCTGGCAAGCGGCCAGATGTTCGGGCGCTGCCGCCCGCGGCCCACATGACAGCGGCCCAGCGGGAAAATGCCCGGTTGGTTATATTGCCAATCCGGGCCTGGTAGTCACTTATTAAAGAGACAAATAGAAGAATATTTACTGTATACACTTGTGTATAAGCCGAGTTTTTCAGCACTTTTTTTGTGCTGAAAACACCCCCTTTGGCTTATACACGAGTCACGGTCCCAGAAAGCCGGCAGAGGAGGGGAGCAGCAGGTCACAGAGGTCACCAGCTTCCAGCACACCATATTCACATGCCTGCACGCCTCTCCGCTCCCTTAGGCATGGAGCGCATATTCATTACCTAAATGAGCAGTACCACGTGATCACTCGACAGGAAGAGCTGCAGGCTCCGGCAGCCAGAACGAGCTGCAAAGCCACCAGGTAGGTAAAAAGGATGGTTTTACCAGTTATAGGGCGTGCTGGGTCTGCTGGACAATTGTTTCTCCAAGGATCATTGTGGATACAGGGACCTCATTGCCTACTGATCAGGCACCAGGAAGCCCTGGATGAGATCTGGAGTTTCCGCTGTGGAGTCTCTGATACTTGCCTGGAGTTCATCCTGAGCCATCTGATTCATGAATACAATGCCAGTCCTGTAGTGAACATTGTCACCGGTGTATAATGAAGCTCTGCAGATTCCTGAGGGCTGGTTAACTCTTCAGCCACTGCGCAGGTCTCTGCTGATGTCAGGGGGTGGTCTAACGGGCCCCCTGACTATTGTGCTCAGTGTTATAATTGTGTCCCCTTTATGTTGAGGGCTGGTCCTGGCCTATGAATGGCTGATAACAGGGACCCATAGCTGCAGCACTGCAGTAGCGTGGGGGGGCAGTCCGCCCCAGGCGCACGTGTGTTGGGGAGGCGCGGCAGCATGACAGCTCTTCGGCTGCTTTTAGGAAAGGCCCCAGCAGCCGTGTTGCTATGGTAACACTGTAGGACTACATTACCCGTCATGCCTCGGGCGTGCATTCCTGGTATGACCCCGCTGCAGCGCTGTAGATTGGCAATCACATGACCGTGGGATCTGCCGAGGCTCCGGCTGTCACATGCCCAAACAGCGAGCGGAGCGGCCGCACAGCACAGAGCATGGCCAATGTGGCCAACAGGGTGTCGTGGTCCGGCCGGGAGCAGCTGGAGGAGGCCGGGGAGAGCACGCCGCTGCTGAACGGAGCCGGCAACCGGCAGGTGAGGGCGAGAGGGATACTGGGAATTGGGGGGCTGTGCAGATAGGTGACCATGGCGAGGCTGTGCAGGGGAGGACATGGGGGGGCTCTGTAGTGGGCGGACGTGGTGGGCTGTGCAGGGGAGGACATGGGGGGCTCTGTAGAGGGAGGACATGGGGGGCTCTGTAGGGGAGGACATGGGGGGGCTGTGTATGGGAGAACATGGGGGCTCTGTAGGAGGGACATGGGGGCTCTGTAGGAGGGACATGGGGGCTGTGCAGGGGGGGTACATGGGGAGGCTGTGTAGGGGAGAACATGGGAGGCTGTGCTGGGGGGGTACATGGGTAGGCTGTGTAGGGGAGGACATGGGGGGCTGTGCAAGGGGAGAACATGAGGGCTCTGTAGGGAGTGTACTGTGGGTCTGTGCAGGGGAAGGACACGTGGGTCTCCTTACACTGTTTTATGGTGCGGCTCTATGCAGGGCAGTGGTGGAGGTTCAGTAGGGTCATCAAGCTAATACATACATACATATATATATATATATATATATATATATATATAGAGAACTGCAAGAAGATGAAAGTCTAGAAATTTAGAAATAACAGCAGAGTTAGTAGTAGACTAAAAATTAGATCTTTGAGTGTAGTGTGGGCTCTTCGGATGCTTGCGGAATATCAACGACCAAAGGGGCGGCAAATTTTTCGACCGCCCCGGGCGCCACAAACAGTTGCTACGCCACTGAGCTGCAGGAATGTATAATGTGTATAATGTGCACAGTAATTAATGTTCTAAATATTCACTGTCATTACCAAGAATTATCCGTGTTATATGGCCGGAACAAGATGCAGTGCCACCGACGGCGCGCAGGCAGGTAAATAGGATGTTTTTTTTCTTAACAGGAATCATACATACAAAGATAGGGGATAAGGAGCCATGCATACAATGACAGGGACGGGGGAACATGCATACCACGGTAGGGATGAGTGGTCAATGCACACCCGGCTTATACTCAAGACAATAAGTTTACCCAGTTTTCCGTGGCAAAAGTAGGTGCCTCTGCTTATACTCTGGTTGGCTTATACTCGAGTATATACGGTAATAGGTAAAATCTGACAAGAATAAACAATAATTTGCAGTTAGCCCAATCGTGGGGATAAATAGCTGAGAAATAAATAGTGATTAGTATATCTTAATAAATATATTGCAATTCGCCCAGTACAAAGCTGTGAAAAAAAATGGTAGTTACTATTTCCATTAAGTATTGCACTCAAACAGTTGATTAACCAAGAGATGGCATGTACCAGAATAGAATTCTCCTAGAGGCTGCAAATAAAAGCGGCAGGAAGTAAAGGGTTAATAGGTACATAGAACACACAATTGGGTGAAAATATTAAATGGTCATGAGCAATATGTCCCGGCATAAAGAGTGTGATTATATCCTTAGTCCATAGTTAATGCTTGGTATAAACCTGCATTCATAAAATAGTCCAATGTCTATAGCCGTGGGGAGAGCTGCCCCGGCCGATGACGGATACACCAAGTACTTTCTCCAATGAGTGGAGGGCTCATGCCCTGTGAAATAGCGCGCTGAACAGTACATGGTGATTTCACCATATATACTGTAGTTGTATGTGAGTGTTGCTACTCACAATACCTCCGATGGTCTGTGTAGAATCCAGTGACTGCGTTCTGGCTGGTGCAGTAAAGGTCGGACCTGGGAGATGCAGCGATATGCCGAGGTGTAGTGTGAGACCAGCGCTCCTGCGCTCCAGCTGTCGGCAGGGATCCGGTCACTCTGGTCAATAGCTGAGTCCTGGCAGATGTGCAGTAGGAGCAGGACCTGTGTGACGCGGTGGATCACGTGGTGCCGCGTAACTGCTGCTAGATGGAGGTACGGGTGGCAAAAAGGGCCGAAACCAACGCGTTTCGGAAAACTCAGCTTCTTTCTTCAGGTCCGGGACATATTGTTTATGACCATTTAATATTTTCACCCAATTGTGTTCTATGTACATATTAACCCTTTACTTCTAGGAGAATTCTATTCGGGTACATGCCATCTCTCCTTGGTTAATCAACTGAGTGCAATACTTACTATTTCCATTAACTACCATTTTTTTCACAGCTTTGTACTGGGCGAGTTGCAATATATTCATTAAGATATACTAATCACAATTTATTTCTCAGCTATTTATCCCCACGATTGGGTTAACTGCAGTTTATTGTTTATTCTTGTCAGGTTTTACCTATTAAATATTCTTCTATTTGTCTCATTAATAAGTGACTAGCTTTTCTCCCACATTTTGGTTTTTTCAGCGTGAGTCTATCACAAATATTTATAATCCTTTCGATTTCCTTGTGGTTGGTATCTAGAGTCGCAGCAGTTACAAAACCTTTTACACAGGCGCCACTTTATCGCTCTCCTTCATTTTTTGTTTTTAACAATTTTTCCCTGGATCTGTAGCTGGATATTTCCTGCTTTTGAATTGCCTCCTACATACAGTATGAGGCCGCACATAGCCTCCTACATACAGTATGAGGCCGCACATAGCCTCCTACATACAGTATGAGGCCGCACATAGCCTCCTACATACAGTATGAGGCCGCACATAGCCTCCTACATACAGTATGAGGCCGCATATAGCCTCCTACATACAGTATGAGGCCGCATATAGCCTCCTACATACAGTATGAGGCCGCATATAGCCTCCTACATACAGTATGAGGCCGCATATAGCCTCCTACATACAGTATGAGGCCGCATATAGCCTCCTACATACAGTATGAGGCCGCATATAGCCTCCTACATACAGTATGAGCCTGCACAGCGCTTCCTATATAGAGTATGAGCCTGCACATAGCCTCCTATATACAGTATGAGCCTGTACATCGCTTCCTATATTCAGTATGAGGCTGCATATAGCCTCCTATATACAGTATGAGCCCACATAGCCTCCTGTATACAGTATGAGGCCGCATATAGCCTTCTATATACAGTATGAGGCCACATATAGCCTTCTATATACAATATGAGGCCACATATAGTCTCCTATATACAGTATGAGCCTGAACATTGCTTCCTATATACAATATGAGCCCACATCGCTTCCTATATACAGTATGAGGCCGCATATAGCCTCCTATATACAGTATGGGCACCCACATATAGCCTCCTGAATACAGTGTTTGCCACCATATTGCCTCCTATATACAGTGTGAGTCCCCATATAGCTCCTATATACAGTATGAGCCCCTATATAGCATCCCATATCTAACTGCATTTACCTTGGTATCATTAATTTTCTATGAGACTGCTCTGTTCTCATATTGTGCATTTATGCATTTAGTAGGGCTTAATGGAATGATTGCGCTTGTTACACATCAACTCTAGATGCGCTCACTTATTAAACTTTGGTTGGGGCAACTTTAAAATATAATAATGATAATGGTCCTGTCTAGTGACAAGTTTATTTTACAGGCTTCTGGAGAAAGGCACAATACCAGTCATTCAAGGGTTAATTCTTTGGAACACTGAGAGGGACTTCCTAGCCAATGAAACCACAGTATAAAACACCTGTGATAACTATGGCAACTGCGCTGATGTCATAAACACATGCATCTATGATGCAGGAGAAGATTCCAGAACCACAAGTCATTCAGCCGTAGACGGAGCCATACTTGATGTGTATGGAGACCTGGAGCTTCATCACTCCACAATGGGAGGAAGGGGACACCGCCTAGCCAGCCAGATCAGCCATAGCGCCTAGCCAGCCAGATCAGCCATACCGCCTAGCCAGCCAGATCAATGGGGTGACAGATGTTGCAGCCAGATCTCCCTCACGTCCGGTACTGGCTGCCTTCACTTTATGTGTACGGCCTGGAGAGGTCGCATTAGGCTTCTCCAAAACAAATATGACACAATGTACAAATTCAGGTACAATTTGCTGTTACATGTTGGCACTAACCTTCTAAGCCCAAGGGAAGGGCAGTCCTGCAGCCATGGTTCCCTAGAGGTTTCCACCACTGGGGGTTTTCCCCTCCTGAGTGCTGAAGGACGATTCTTCGTGAGTCGGGGGTTCTGCCATTTTCAGTGTCTCTTTCATAGTAATTGGCTGATTCTAAATTTCAGACACTGAAAGAAATAATAATGATGAGATTTGGAATAAAATTCGGTCAATTTAACATCCAATAAAAGTGTTTTGTGTGTTTCTTTCACAATCTTCGGTTGGTGATATTTTGTTGGGGATCAGGATCCAGCATCTATGATCAAGCCATGAAGCCAGATATGAAGTCAGAGCAATTTAACCCTGCGCTGGAAGACAGGACGGAGCAGAGATGACAAAGTGTGACTGCACAATTAGCACAAGTTCACACTCTTCCTCCCATTCAGATACACGAGGGGATTCAGGGCCGAGTTGGGACTAAAAAGCAGCCCTGGCACACAAAATTCACCAGCCCACATACAATAAGTGTCCTCAACCCAAATCGTAGAACACTGATAGGTCATGTAGGATTTTGCTTTATCCGTTACCAGGGCCGAAACAAAGTATTTTGGGTGCCCAAGGCAGATGAAGCCGAAGGCGCCCATTTTGCATTTCTACCCAGCTAATTCTTCCCTTTTCCATTAGGTCTATGACATCATGTGATTAATAACTGATGAGCTGAATCCTTCTAAGTCAGGCCCATATACATTTGTATCTCATGAACCTACAACTCCCAGTATGTCCTTAACAATGGTAAGGAGATGCTGGGAGTTATCAGTCTTTATCAGACTGTGGACTATACAGGAACCATAGTACTGATGAGACGCAGTCAGTACCAATCGCTAAAAATGTACATCCTGGTACCTTATAGGTGACCTCTTCTCAGATTGAGTCTTTTCTTTCTCTTAGGCCTGTTTCACACTTCAGTTTTCTGGCGTTAGTCAAAATCCGCCAGTGTGCAAAAACGGATCCGTTTACGTTTTGTGGCAAACGGATGCAACTGGATCTGTTTTTTGTACGGATCCGCTTTAGACGCTAGTGCATGAAATTTAAAGTAAGGCCTGTTTCACGAGAGAGAGAGATTTAGCTGCCAGAATGGGATTTGGGGTTAAATATCATGAAAGGACATTCATTCGGGCATGCTCAGTATAAAAAGGAGGATCCGTTGGCGGATTCCTTCAATTAACGGTTGGCAACGGATCCACCGCCTTTTCTCATCCACATCTCGCTTCTTAAGGCCCCTTTCACACTCCAGTCTTTTGCAATCAGTCACAATCCGTCAAAGTGTTCAGATCCGTCAAGTGGACGGATCCTGCGTATATTGCAAAAAACTGATGCACTGGACCCGTTTTTATGACTGATCCGTTGTAGCAGCCTTGCTGTAGGAATTAAAGAAACAGAATTCTGGAGCGAGAGAGAGAGAGAGGGATTTTGTGCTAGAATAGAAAAAGCAGCCGCAGGGGTTAAAATAAAGGAAGAAAAATGATTCCGGGCATGCTCAGTTTTAAAAGACGGAATCCGTCGCTATCCGACTTTTCAACGTACACAAAAAACGTTCATCTGTCCCTTGTCTCCGGCCGACGGACAGAGATTTTCTGACGGATCCGTTGAACGACGGATGAAACGTGTGGCCATCCGTCACAATCTGTCACTAATACAAGTCTGAGAAAAAACGGATCCAGCATGAAAAAATGATGGAAAGCCAAAATTATAAATATATATATTGTATACCAAATTATAATGTGATGACATAAAAATCTGAATAATAAATATATCAATACATCTTGCCAAAATTAGTATAATATAAACACAAAAAATAGAATAAAAAATATATATCAAAAAGTGCTAAGTGCTAAAATATAAAATCTGAATACATACAATAAATAAATCAATACATCTTGCCAAAATTTGTATAATATCAGCACCAGAAAAAAATAAATAAAAAATATGTAAAAAAAAATGCTAAGTGCTAAAATATATCGCTCAAAAAACTTTCTATTAATAATGTGTAAGTTAAATATATAGTGTAGACAATAATACCGTGAAAAGTACTACCATAATATTCTAAAAATTGCACTAAAAAGTGCTATAGTGCTGTAAAATAAAAATTGTGCAAAAGTGAAAAGTATTGCAAGATATAGAATTAAATCCACTGTAAATGATTCAGTACTATAAAGTGCTAGAGGACAAAACATACAATGCACATTGAAAATAAATGAATATACAAGTATAACCAAGAAATAATGTTCTACAAAAAGTACTGCAGTGCTATGGATGAATTGCAGAGTACTGCAAAATATGAGGGATAAATACAAATGAAAGTTTACGTATACTAAAATATGCCAAGATATAAATGACTATAATATGACCCAGTAATATAAGGTGCTATAGTGCTACACCGCCATACACATTAAGTTTGGAGCTGTGACCAAGCTCACCCCAGCGAAGAGGGCTTGACACTGGACGCCAGAGTCCGTGGCTGCACGGGTACAACAGTTCCAGCAGCCAAATCCGGAGGGCAGGAGACTGCCGGCCTCCTGACC
Source organism: Dendrobates tinctorius (assembly GCF_039654945.1). Taxonomy (NCBI): domain Eukaryota; kingdom Metazoa; phylum Chordata; class Amphibia; order Anura; family Dendrobatidae; genus Dendrobates; species Dendrobates tinctorius. The sequence goes on along the minus strand of NW_027361736.1, from coordinate 8,068,320 downwards.
CCATCACACACCTGAACGCACAGCAGCATACCAGAGCCAGCGCCAGTGGCGGATTAAGTGGACTATGGGCCCGGGGCTGTTCATAAAACCTGGGCCCCTGTACCCCCCTTCCCACCTGAGCGCTGCGGTCCCCGTGCGGGAATTGACAGCCGTACGGACCGCAGCACTTGGTTTGCTGCGGGTCCATACGGAAAACCCGCCACCATTCCACCACGTGTGGACATGGCCTAAAAAGACGTTGCACATAAGCTGTAGGCCTACGGCCAATACGCACAAAATCGCCCAACGTGATCCTGGCCATAGGGGATCCACTTTAATGTCCCCACTTTAATTTGAAGTCCCCTTACTTCATCCATTGCAGTCCCCTATCACCCACTCACTTCATCTGCAGTGCCGCTTCATCATTTGCAGCCCCTTATCCCCCCTTCCATTTTATCATGTGCAGTCCCCTTCCCCCCCAACTTCATGTGCAGCCCCACTCCCTCATCATCATGTGCAGTTAATTTTACCCCCACATCATGTGCAGTCCCCCTTACCCCCACTTCATGTGCAGTGCCCCTTACCCCCAATTCATCATGTGCAGTCCCTCTTACCCCCAATTCATCATGTTCAGTCCCACTTACCCCTTAATTCATCATGTGCAGTTCCCCTTACCCCCAATTCATCATGTGCAGTCCCACTTACCCCTTAATTCATCATGTGCAGTCCCACTTACCCCTTAATTCATCATGTGCAGTCCCCCTTACCCCTTAATTCATCATGTGCAGTCCCCCTTATCCCCCACTTCATCATGTGCAGCCCCACTCACCCCCCCTTCATCATATGCAGCCCCACTCACCCCCCCTTCATCATGTGCAGCCCCACTCACCCCCCTTCATCATGTGAAGCCCCCACTCATCCCCCCTTCATCCTGTGAAGCCCCCACTCACCCCCTTCATCCTGTACAACCCCAGTCACCCCCCTTCATCATATACAGCCCCCAGTCACCCCCCCGTCATCATATACAGCCCCCAGTCACCCCCTTCATCATAAACAGCCCCCAGTCACCCCCCTTCATATACAGCCCCCAGTCACCCCCCCTTCATCATATACAGCCCCCAGTCACCCCCCCTTCATCATATACAGCCCCCAGTCACCCCCCTTCATCATATACAGCCCCCAGTCACCCCCCCTTCATCATATACAGGCCCCAGTCACCCCCCCTTCATCATATACAGGCCCCAGTCACCCCCCCTTCATCATATACAGGCCCCAGTCACCCCCCCTTCATTGTGTACTGCACCCACTCACCCCCTCCCCCATTTAATTCATTTTATAAATAAAAAAAGTTCCCCATACTTACCTCACAGCCGGCTCGCTCCCCAGCAGCGCCTCTGCTTTCAGCATCCTCCGGGACATGTCGGCGCGTGCACGATGACGTCATCGCGCACGCCCGACATCTGACCCGGAAGTACAGCCGGAGGGAGCCGGAGCTGAGCAGCCGTCAAGGTGACGGCCGTGCACAGCTCCCGGCCCCTCATAGAATGTGATGCGGGCGGCTATCTGCTGCCGGCGGTGTCACAGCACAGGGCACGGCCGGCCCTGTACTGGCGCTGGGGGAGCGGTCCGGGGGGCATTTGCCTCTCTGCCACCTGGCCCAGCCCGCCCCTGCCCCTGCCCTTGGGCCCGGGGCGACCGCCCCATCCGCCCCTATTAAGATCCGCCATTGGCCAGAGCCACCACGAAGGAGTGACACCTGTGAAAGGCTCAAGCTGCCTGCCATACAGGCAAGGACTAAAGAACCGTAAGGAACAGAGGACTGAGCATAGCTTTATGAAGAGGAGGATGAATGAACTCATGGAGATCAACATCCGACACTGCGGAGACACCATCACGTGTTTCTCAACGCAGTGATTCTAGAGCACTGCCCCCATCCCTTATGGGAAATATGCAAAACATGCAAAACAGAAGCCGCGGAGACACCATCACATGTTTCTCAACGCAAGCAATGACCAGCCAGGTCTTTGTACGGGAAGGAACAACCACGGGAAGGGCAGTCTCCAATGAAGGAAACCACCTATGCCAAAACATGGTATCCATCCACATACAGCTGTTTCGGGGTATTGCCCCTCATCAGTGTGGAGTAGGAAACTGGCTGGTAGGAGCAATGCCTATGAAATATGCAAAACAGAAGCAGCGGAGACACCATCACTTGTTTCTCAACGCAAGCAACGCGGCTTCTGTTTTGCACGTGATGGTGTCTCCGCAGTGTCGGATGTTGATCTCCATGAGTTCATTCATCCTCCTCTTCATAGTCTTTTTACTAGGCATTGCTCCTACCAGCCAGTTTCCTACTCCACACTGATGAGGGACAATACCCCGAAACAGCTGTATGTGGATGGATACCATGTTTTGGCATAGGTGGTTTCCTTCATTGGAGACTGCCCTTCCCGTGGTTGTTCCTTCCCGGACAAAGACCTGGCTGGTCATTGCTTGCGTTGAGAAACACGTGATGGTGTCTCCGCGGCTTCTGTTTTGCATGTTTTGCATATTTCCCATAAGGGATGGGGGCAGTGCTCTAGAATCACTGCGTTGAGAAACACGTGATGGTGTCTCCGCAGTGTCGGATGTTGATCTCCATGAGTTCATTCATCCTCCTCTTCATAGTCTTTTTACTAGGCATTGCTCCTACCAGCCAGTTTCCTACTCCACACTGATGAGGGGCAATACCCCGAAACAGCTGTATGTGGATGGATACCATGTTTTGGCATAGGTGGTTTCCTTCATTGGAGACTGCCCTTCCCGTGGTTGTTCCTTCCCGGACAAAGACCTGGCTGGTCATTGCTTGCGTTGAGAAACACGTGATGGTGTCTCCGCGGCTTCTGTTTTGCATGTTTTGCATATTTCCCATAAGGGATGGGGGCAGTGCTCTAGAATCACTGCGTTGAGAAACACGTGATGGTGTCTCCGCAGTGTCGGATGTTGATCTCCATGAGTTCATTCATCCTCCTCTTCATAGTCTTTTTACTAGGCATTGCTCCTACCAGCCAGTTTCCTACTCCACACTGATGAGGGGCAATACCCCGAAACAGCTGTATGTGGATGGATACCATGTTTTGGCATAGGTGGTTTCCTTCATTGGAGACTGCCCTTCCCGTGGTTGTTCCTTCCCGGACAAAGACCTGGATGGTCATTGCTTGCGTTGAGAAACACGTGATGGTGTCTCCGCGGCTTCTGTTTTGCATGTTGAGCATAGCTTTAGACCTCATGGGACAGCGCAGAAAGGAGGCCTCCAACCCATCTGGCTTAGTGGATCCTAAATTGCTTCCAGGCTGGCTGGATCTCCATTACCATCTGTACTCAGTGCCCTGGTTTGCAACTCAAAATGTGAGTAAAAGCGTAAAGACTGCACCCCGCTGTGTTCTCCTGTTTATTTGCTGCATCACCTCAGCCCTGCATTACACCCCCCTTGTCTTGTAGACGAGTCACGGTCCCAGAAAGCCGGCAGAGGAGGGGAGCAGCAGGTAACAGAGGCCACCAGTTTCCAGCACACCATACTCACATGCCTGCACGCCTCTCCGCTACCTTAGGCGTGGAGCGCATATTCATTACCTTAATGATCAGTACCACGTGATCACTCGTCAGGAAGAGCTGCAGGCTCCGGCAGCCAGAACGAGCTGCAAAGCCACCAGGGAGGTAAAAAGGATGGTTTTACCAGTTATAGGGCGTGCTGGGTCTGCTGGACAATTGTTTCTCCAAGGATCATTGTGGATACAGGGACCTCATTGCCTACTGATCAGGCACCAGGAAGCCCTGGATGAGATCTGGAGTTTCCGCTGTGGAGTCTCTGATACTTGCCTGGAGTTCATCCTGAGCCATCTGATTCATGAATACAATGCCAGTCCTGTAGTGAACATTGGCACTGATGTATAATGAAGCTCTGCATATTCCCGAGGGCTGGTTAACTCTTCAGCCACTGCACAGGTCTCTGCTGATGTCAGGGGGTGGTCTCACGGGCCCCCTGACTATTGTGCTCAGTGTTATAATTGTGTCCCCTTTATGTGGAGGGCTGGTCCTGGCCTATGAATGGCTGATAACAGGGACCCATAGCTGCAGCACTGGAGTAGCGTGGGGGAGGTGGTCTGCCCCAGGCGTCACATGTGTGGGGGCGGCGCGGCAGCATGACAGCTCCTCGGCTGCTTTTAGGAAAGGCCCCAGCAGCCGTGTTGCTATGGTAACACTGTAGGACTACATTACCCGTCATGCCTCAGGCGTGCGTTCCTGGTATGACCCCGCTGCAGCGCTGTAGATTGGCAGTCACATGACCGTGGGATCTGCCGAGGCTCCGGCTGTCACATGTCCAAACAGCGAGCGGAGCGGCCGCACAGTACGGAGCATGGCCAATGTGGCCAACAGGGTGTCGTGGTCCAGCCGGGAGCAGCTGGAGGAGGCCGGGGAGAGCACGCCGCTGCTGAACGGAGCCGGCAACCGGCAGGTGAGGGGGGGGAGGGATACTGGGAATTGGGGGGCTGTGCAGATAGGTGACCATGGCGAGGCTGTGCAGGGGAGGACATGGGGGGCTGTGCAGGGGAGGACATGGGGGCTGTGCAGTGGAGGACATGGGGGGGCTCTGTAGGGAGAGGACTTGGGGGGGCTCTGTAGGGGAGGACATGGGGGGGCTCTGTAGGGGAGGACATGGGCTGTGCAGGGGAGGACATGGGGGCTGTGCAGGGGAGGACATGGGGGCTGTGCAGGGGAGGACATGGGGGCTGTGCAGGGGAGGACATGGGGGGCTGTGCAGGGGGGTACATGGGGGGCTGTGCAAGGGGAGAACATGAGGGCTCTGTATGGAGTGTACTTTGGGTCTGTGCAGGGGGAGGACACGTGGGTCTCCTTACACTGTTTTATGGTGCGGCTCTATGCAGGGCAGTGGTGGCGGTTCAGTAGGGTCATCAAGCTGATACATACATACATATATATAGAGAACTGCAAGAAGATGAAAGTCTAGAAATTTAGAAATAATAACAGCAGAGTTAGTAGTAGACTAAAAATTAGATCTTTGAGTGTAGTGTGGGCTCTTCGGATGCTTCCGGAATATCAACGACCAAAGGGGCGGCAAATTTTTCGACCGCCCCAGGCTCCACAAACAGTTGCTACGCCACGGAGCTGCAGGAATGTATAATGTGTATAATGTGCACAGTAATGAATGTTCTAAATATTCACTGTCATTACCAAGAATTATCCGTGTTATATGGCTGGAACAAGATGCAGTGCCACCGACGGCGCGCAGGCAGGTAAATAGGATGGTTTTTTTTCTTAACAGGAATCATACATACAAAGATAGGGGATAAGGAGCCATGCAGACAATGACAGGGACGGGGGAACCATGCATACCACGGTAGGGATGAGTGGTCAATGCACACCCGGCTTATACTCAAGTCAATAAGTTCACCCAGGTTTTCGTGGCAAAAGTAGGTGCCTCGGCTTATACTCTGGTCGGCTAGACCTGGTCTGGTCTAGAGTCGCAGCAGTTACAAAACCTTTTACACAGGTGCCACTATCGCTCTCCTTTATTTTTTGTTTTTAACAATTTTTCCCTGGATCTGTAGCTGGATATTTCCTTGTTTTGAATTGCCTCCTATATACAGTATGAGCCTGCACATCGCTTCCTATATACAGTATGAGGCCGCATATAGCCTCCTATATACAGTATGAGGTCGCGTATAGCCTCCTATATACAGTATGAGCCTGCACATCGCTTACCATATACAGTATGAGGCCACATATAGCCTCCTATTTACAGTATGAGTCTGCACATAGTCTCCTATATACAGTATGAGCCTGCACATTGCTTCCTATATACAGTATGAGCCTGCACATTGCTTCCTATATACAGTATGAGGCCGCATATAGCCTCCTATATACAGTATGAGCCTGCACAGCGCTTCCTATATACAGTATGAGTCTGCACATAGTCTCCTACATACAGCAGGAGGCCGCATATTGCCTCCTATATACAGTATGAGCCTGCACATCGCTTCCTATATACAGTATGAGGCCGCATATAGCCTCCTATATACAGTATGAGCACCCACATATAGCCTCCTGAATGCAGTGTTTACCTCCTATATACAGTATGAGCCTGCACATAGCCTCCTATATACAGTAGCAAAAAAAACATGATTGAATGAGAGTAATGGTTTTGGGTCCTTTCTGTAAAAATCGTATGGGTATCTTTTTAGTCTTGGTTTTAGTTTTCTGTTTTTAATTATTTTTTCCTGTGCTTATACTCCAGTTCTCTATCTTCGCATCGCAATATATGATCTGGCATGGAATTCATTGTTGAGGGCATTTCAAGATTTTATGAAGAAACACTCCTCTCACAAGAAATCTACGGCTCTTTTCGTACCCATTGGGTCTTCAATATTTCATGTTATTTGTTCACATTTTTATTCATTTTTTCTTTTTTTGTTTATTTCATTTACATTTTTGTTTTATTTATATTTTTTTCACTCATTTTTTATTTTTTTCACAATTTTCTTTGTATATTTGTGCTATGTATTATTCATTATACATAATTGTGTGTATAATTACTTTATGATATATGACATTTGATGTATGTATTGAATGCCATGTGTTATTTTTATGTACATTTGTTTTTTAACAGAGACATGATATATAGTTGTTATAGTTATATGATGCACATACACTTTCATATAGCCTGCATACACATTATGCTAATTGTTAAAAAAATTTTATTGCTTGCATAGTGTGCTTATAATTGACACATATGTTTGTGCCTTTGCACTCTATGTCAGGCATATTCACTTTAATGGTTCATACACACCGCTATAATTATTTCAGCATCATTATGTTTTATCCCCTCACTTTCAACACTTGCTATCACTTTAAATAGTGATTATTATTCTTCATAATTATTTTATTTTCTTTTCCTCACTTGAGCGCATGCCCAGTTCAGTCCTCCCTAGGAGCCTTCTGACGTGCTCAGTCTGGTATGTGGCTGTCTCTGGCTGTTTTGCAGCTTGAGCCGCTTTCATGCTGATGATAGACTCGCTGTACATAGTGGGGACTCAACAGCGCATGCGCCGATAATGCTGTGGACGTTTAGAACTGGATACTATTGACGTCATTGTGGACACTACAGCGCAGGTCCTGAATTTTACAAGCTTTATTAGGGAAAGCGGTTTATTGGTTGACCGCACTATATAAACTAGATCCGGGGCACTTGTAAACCACGCCTCCTGAGGAAGCTGCGGTGTAACGCGCGTAGGGGCGGAAGGTTTTACAGCGACATACACAGCACATGTAAGTTGTTACTTTCTAATGCAGTCCTTGTATCTTACTCTGGAATTTGCATAGACAGTTTTTACTCTGTGTACACTTAACGCCTACCAGGCTTATTTGATACAAGGCACTTATGCACTTTATATTCAGCAGTTTACTCTGGGCACTTATTGTATGCAAAACCTTATCTGGGCATACATATTATGTAAATGGAGAGTTTGCTGTTTACTATGCATTCTATTTGTGAAAGGAAAGCAAAGAAACTACATGTTTTATACAGATAAAAACTTTATTAACTGCTATATTGTGTTTATGTCTGCTGTAACTTGCATTTAGCATTTATGCTCTGTTAATTATTCTAAATAAATTATTTAGCTTGAAAAGTCTTAGTTACTCACCGGTTAACGGTATTTTTCGGAGTCCATGACAGCACCACCTGAGAGAGGGGATCCGCCCTTTATGATCAGGAAATTTACAGATACAAAAAGGGCGGCACCTCTCCCACGCATCAGTTGGATTACAGAGCACAGAGGACCACAATGGTTAATAGCATAACTTATATACAATACTATACACAACTATTTAAATTACCCGTGTACGTATAAGAAGAAGTGCACACCCAAATTAAACTAAAGGGAGGGAATATACGGGTGCTGCCATGGACTCCGAAAAATACCGTTAACCGGTGAGTAACTAAGACTTTATTCGGTCGTCCATGACAGCACCACCTGAGAGAATTACAGAGAGTAATAACTACTTTAGGGAGGGACTACAGCCTGCAGCACCCTTATCCCAAAAGAGAGGTCTGTGGAAGCACCCAAGTCTAGCCTATAATGACTATAAAAGGTGCTCGGAGAGGACCAAGTAGCCGCCTTACATATCTGGTCGATGGAGACTTCTGATCTCTCGGCCCACGAGGTCGCCATGGCTCTGGTGGAATGTGCCCTCAGCTTCCCGGGTGGCGACCTGCCTTTTGAGGTGTATGCTAAGGCAATCGCTTCTCTAATCCACCTGGCTAGTGTATTCTTTGATATTCTACAACCTTTCCTAGGGCCTTGGTGGGAAATAAACAGGGCATCCTCTTTCTTCCAAGGATCGGTAGCTGCCACATATTCTATAAGGCACTTCCTAACATCCAGGGTATGTAGTTTCTCTTCCTTCTTATTAGCCGGATTAGGGAGGAAGGATGGAAGGACTACTTCCTGAGTCCTATGAAAGTTAGAATCCACTTTAGGTAAATACGCTGGATCAGGTGTGAGTATTGCTCTATCATTTTTAATCTGTATATAAGGAGGACGCCTAGATAATGCCTGGATATTGCTAGCTCTGCGAGCAGAGGTTAGAGCTACCAGGAACGCTACTTTGAGGGACAGGTTTTTTATGGAAGCTGATGAAATAGGTTCGAATGGAGCTTCCGTCATGGCCGTGAGGACTAGATTCAAGTCCCATGGCATGAATCTATCCTTCACTACCGGCCTGGATCTTCCTGCTGCTTTAATGAATCTTCTGATCCAGTAATTACTCGCGATGTTGCAGCTAAAGAGGGCCCCTAAGGCTGCTACTTGTACTTTAAGGGTACTAGTGGAAAGCCCCATGTCCAGACCTTTCTGAAGAAATTCTAAGATCTGATTTATAGGTGTTGAACCCCCAGCGACTATTCCCGAGCTGTGAAGGAATTTCTTCCAAATTCTAACATAGATCTTGGTAGTAATGGCCTTTCTACTTTTAAGAAGGGTATTAATTAAGTCTGGGGAGAAGCCTTTATCTTTTAAGAGCGCCCGCTCAAACTCCACGCCGTCAGATGTAGGCCAGCCACCTGAGGATGGAAGACTGGGCCCTGGGATAAGAGATCCGGGATGTCCGGAAGAACCCAAGGATCGGACACCGACATGGTCCTGAGGCAAGAAAACCAAGCCCTCCTGGGCCAAAATGGGGCGATGACTGTAACCCTTGCTCTGTCTTTCCTGATCTTTCTCAACACCAAGGGTAGTAGCGATAGGGGAGGGAAGGCATATGCTAGCCTGAAGTCCCACTTTATCAGAAAGGCATCTACTGCCAGGGGGTTGTCTCTGGGATTTAGGGAGCAGAATAGTCTCAATTTTCTGTTTTCTTTGGTGGCGAAGAGGTCTGCCTCTGGCTGTCCCCACCTTTGCACAATCAGGTGGAAGATCGAGATGTTTAGGGACCATTCTCCTTGCCTTAGCAGATTGCGGCTTAAGAAATCTGCCATAATGTTTTCTTTCCCTTTTATGTGTAGCGCTGTCAAAGATAGAAAATGCTGCTCTGCTAGTTGGAACAACCGTTCTGTCACATTCATCAGGGGTTTGGAACGAGTCCCACCTTGGTGGTTGATATAAGCCACGGTGACCTGATTGTCGGAGAGCACTCGCACATGATGGCCCTGCAGATACATAAGTAGCTTCTTAGCTGCCTGTTCTGCTGCTGTCAATTCTTTCAAATTAGATGACATATTTATCTGGTGCTGGTCCCATAGGCCCTGGACCACGACCTCACCCATATGAGCCCCCCAGCCGGAAGGGCTAGCATCCGTAGTGACTATGCGGGATATGTCGAATTCCCAGGGAACTCCTCTGGATAAATTATCCTTGTCCAGCCACCACTCTAGGGACTCCCTTGTGTTTCGGGACAAGGTTAGCTGGCCCTCTAAGTAACCTCCGAGGATTCTTTGATGCAGTAAAACCTCACCCTGAAGTGTTCTTGAATGAAACTGGGCCCACTGCACCGCTGGGATACAGGAGGAAAGGGAACCCAGAAGGGACATGGCTTTCCTAAGGGACATGGTGGGGTTATTGGAAGCATTTAGGACCTGATAGTGTAAACGAACAAGCTTCTCCGGAGGCAAACGGCATTCCTGTTTCTCAGAATCTAGAATCAGGCCTAAAAACTGCTGGCTTTTCATCGGCTGTAACCGAGATTTTTTGATATTCAGCAGCCATCCTAACCGCTCCAGGGCAGACATTGCCCTCTGTAGCTGTTCCGTACAATGTTTTGCCGTTTTTCCTATAATCAGGAAGTCATCTAAGTAGGGTACTACTAGAATGTCAGATTCACGTAGATGGGCCATAACTTCCGCTACTACTTTGGTAAATACCCGGGGAGCGACTGCCACCCCAAAGGGGAGGGCCGCGTATTGGAAATGTTCAACTGACCCATTTAACTGAACCGCCACTCTGAGGAAGCGCTGATGAGCTGCATGAATGGGTATATGGTAGTAAGCATCTTTCAAATCCAACACCACCATAAAGCAGTTTTGAAACAATAATTTTATTGTTGAATTAATTGTTTCCATTTTAAACGGGCGTATAACCAAGAATTCATTAAGGGACTTAAGATTAATTATAGTCCTAAAGGAACTGTCTGGCTTGCGGACCAGGAACAGAGGGGAGTAGAAACCTTTCCCCCTTTCACCTTCTGGAACCACAGTTAGGACCTTCTTAAGGCAAAGATCATGAACCTCGGCCTCCAGGGCAGCTTGTTCTGATGTGGAGGACCTGATTGGGGTGACCCTAAATCGATCATGGGGAACCCGGGTGAATTCCAGTTGTAGACCCGTAGCTATCACCCCCCGTATCCAATTACTATCCAAAATCATGGACCAGGCTGGGTAGAAGGCAGCTAGTCACCCCCCTACCAGGGCCTCTAGTCATTGGGGCGGCTTTTTAGTGTCCCGTGCTGGACCTTCCTGGCGCCCCCCTCCTCCGAACATGAAACCTGTACCTCTCCTTCTTTTGTCATCCCATCTGCCCTGATCTCTGGACGACCTTCTACGGAAATATCCTTTCCTGGTAAAGGGGCGTCTATAAGAAGGATTCGGGAGGCTCGGAAACTTCTTTTTATCATCCCCGGCTTTCTATAACAGTTCATCCAGGGCAGAGCCAAATAGATATTCCCCCTCGCAAGGAATGGAGCAGAGTCGTGACCTGGCCTGGATATCCCCTGGCCAGCATTTTAACCAGAGGGCCCTTCGAGCTGCGTTAGATAACCCTGCGGATCTAGCCGCCATCCTTGCAGAGTCTGCTGAGGCATCGGCCAGGAAAGCAGCGGCACTCTGGATAATTGGTAGGGTTTTCCGAATGGATGCTCTTGAGGCTCCATCTCTCAGATGGGAATCCAGTTGATCTAGCCAGACCATCATGGATCTGGCTGTACAAGTGGCAGCTATCGCTGGTCTTAGGGCAGCTAAGTCTGCTGACATCTCCCATGATCCCTTTAGAAAGGAATCCGCTTTTTTATCCAGCGGGTCTTTTAGGGAAGCCATGTCATCGAAAGGGATGGAAGATTTTCTGGAGGCTTTGGCTACTGCCGCATCCAGTTTAGGGGCCTTAACCCATCTGTTCACCACTGGGTCATCAAATGGGTACCTTCGTTTGAAGGCCGGTGGCAAGGAGCCTCTTTTTTCGGGTTTTTTCCACTCCCTATCTATTAAGCTCTGGACCTTATCATTTAAAGGGAAGGCCCTGCGCTTCCTGGGATCTAGACCTCCGAACATCACGTCTTGTGCCGAAATTTCTGGTTTTGAGTCTGTTACTCCCATGGTGGACCTTATTGTTTTAACTAGTTTGTCCATCTGGTCTAATGGGAAGCAGAAACGGCTCGAGTCTTCATCCGAAGACGACGAAGTGGAGGCCGGGGAATCCGAGGAGTCATTGTTCCTAGGAGCAACCGAGGACTCCGAACCTGAGAAGCTAACTTCTCTCCCCCTAGAAGAATCCCTTTTTGACGGGGCTTTCATTTCTGTCCTGATTATTTCTCTCAGGCTTGTGGTGAAATCTGGCGTTTCTTCCGCTACCTGTAAGGACGGGGGAGAATGTAAGGGCCTGTCAGTCTATCCCTGGCCCTCATTCCCTTCCAACCCCTACCATTTGTCGCACACATGGCTGACAATCTTTTGGGGTGGCCGTCTGGCAAGGGGCAACTACAGAGGGCACATTCCCTGTGCTTCTGTTTTCCCGTAGCTTTCCTCCCCTGCAAAAAATACATAAGGGAACACTGCATCAGGGTACATTCACGAATATCTCTTACCCATGCAGGTGAGGCAGGTACCGGATCACGGAGGGAGGCAGGAGGGTCCTTTAGTCTGGAGGAACTTCCGCGGCTCTGTTCACTCGATCGTTTTTTCTTCTGCTGGCCACTCGCATGAGGCTTCGCCACGGCCTCCTTCTGTGGCCGCTCCTGTATCTCGTCCTGCTGCTCTATGGGGGCTTCTGTCATATCCATCGCTGGGCCTTCAGAAGCACCCCCGCAGCGTTGCCTCCTGCCTTTTAAGGCCTCCCTGTACCCGGGTCAGCAGGGTTCTGGCGTGGCACCTCCCCAGCATCCGCGACCCCCCCTGCATGCTCCGCCTCCCCCCACCCCTCGCCACGGGTACAGCGCGTCCCCCCGGACCGCCGCGCACACGCGGCCCACACTGGAAAGCCGGCCAGCACACGACTTCCTGTTTCGGCATCCCCGGCTCCGCCCCTTCCGCCGCGTCACTTCCACCGTGCGTCAGAGACCGCGGGAGCGCGCGGAACGGAGCCGGCAGGGCGCCCCCGGCTCCGGTGTGCCCGCCGCCCCCACATGCGCCCGCCTGCGCCCGACGACAGTGCGCGACCGCCGACCCGGACGCGGGAGGATAACCGGACCCCAGGGGGAGACTCAGGAGGGGCGTATACGTACCTGGTGCCCGCACTTTGGAGACGGCTGTCCACCGGACCCTATGCTCCACCTGCTCCAACCACAGCCGTGGCGACCTACCCGGCCCCACCGTGGTGCTTCCAGGGACCCCGAACTGGACCGAGGTAGGAGATCCCCCATAGTGGAGTTTGGAGTCAGACTGTTTGAGGGTGTGCACAGGTGTCTTTTTATACTGATAACAAGTTTAAACAGGTGCCATTACTACAGGTAATGAGGGGAGGAAAGAGGAGACTCTTAAAGAAGAAGTTACAGGTCTGTGAGAGCCAGAAATCTTGATTGCTTGTTTCTGACCAAATACTTATTTTCCACCATAATATGCAAATAAAATGAAAAAAAAACAGACAATGTGATTTTCTGGATTTTTTTTTCTCAGTTTGTCTCCCATAGTTGAGGTCTACCTATGATGTAAATTACAGACGCCTCTCATCTTTTTAAGTGGTGGAACTTGCACTATTGCTGACTGACTAAATACTTTTTTTCCCCACTGTACCTCTTCATAAAAGCTTATCAGATTAGTCTGACAGGAAGGGTCTCTTGTAAACCCATGTTGATATTGGGTCATAAGGTTTTTCTTCTCCAGATACTCCAGTATAGTATCTCTTAGAAAACCCTCCAGGATTTTACCCACAGTTGAGGTTAAACTTACTGGCCTATAATTTCCAATTTCAGTTTTTGTCCCCTTTTTGAATATTGGCACCACATTTGCTATACGCCAGTCCTGTGGTACAGACCCTGTTATTATGGAATCTTTAAAGATTAAAAATAATGGTCTATCTATGACTGTGCTTAATTCCTGCAGTACTCGGGGGTGTATCCCATCCGGGCCCGGGGATTTGTCAATTTTAGTGATTTGTAGACTCCACCGTACTTCCTGCTGGGTTAAGCAGGTGACATTTAACTTCCTGCTAGGTTAAGCAGGTGACATTTATAGCCTCCTGAATACAGTTTTGCCTCCTATATACACTCACTGGCCACTTTATTAGGTACACCATGCTAGTAAGGGGTTGGACCCCCTTTTGCCTTCAGAACTGCCTCAATTCTTCGTGGCAGAGATTCAACAAGGTGCTGGAAGCATTCCTCAGAGATTTTGGACCATATTGACATGATGGCATCACACAGTTTGCGCAGATTTGTCGGCTGCACATCCCTGATGCGAATCTCCCGTTCCACCACATCCCAAAGATGCTCTATTGGATTGAGATCTGGTGACTGAGGAGGCCATTTGAGTACAGTAAACTCATTGTCATGTTCAAGAAACCAATCTGAGATGATTCGAGCTTTATGACATGGCGCATTATCCTGCTGAAAGTAGCCATCAGATGTTGGGTACATTGTGGTCATAAAGGGATGGACATGGTCAGCAACAATACTCAGGTAGGCTGTGGCGTTGCAACGATGCTCAATTGGTACCAAGGGGCCCAAAGAGTGCCCAGAAAAAATTCCCCACACCATGACACCACCACCACCAGCCTGAACCGTTGATACAAGGCAGGATGGATCCATGCTTTCATGTTGTTTACGCCAAATTCTGACCCTACCATCCGAATGTCGCAGCAGAAATCGAGACTCATCAGACCAGGCAACGTTTTTCCAATCTTCTACTGTCCAATTTCGATGAGCTTGTGCAAATTGTAGCCTCAGTTTCCTGTTCTTAGCTGAGAGGAGTGGTACCCAGTGTGGTCTTCTGCTGCTGTAGCCCATCTGCCTCAAAGTTCGACGCACTGTGCGTTCAGAGATGCTCTTCTGCCTACCTTGGTTGTAACGGGTGGCAATTTGAGTCACTGTTGCCTTTCTATCAGCTCGAACCAGTCTGCCCATTCTCCTCTGACCTCTGGCATCAACATGGCATTTCCGGCCACAGAACTGCCGCTCACTGGATTTTTTTTCTTTTTCGGACCATTCTCTGTAAACCCTAGAGATGGTTGTGCGTGAAAATCCCAGTAGATCAGCAGTTTCTGAAATTCTCAGACCAGCCCTTCTGGCACCAACAATCATGCCACGTTCAAAGGCACTCAAATCACCTTTCTTCCCCATACTGATGCTCGGTTTGAACTGCAGGAGATTGTCTTGACCATGTCTACATGCCTAAATGCACTGAGTTGCCGCCATGTGATTGGCTGATTAGAAATTAAGTCTTAACACACAGTTGGACAGGTGTACCTAATAAAGTGGCCAGTGAGTGTACATTATGAGCCTGCACATTGCATCCTATATACAGTATGAGCCTGCACATAGCCTCCTATATACAGTATGAGCCTGTACATAGCCTCCTATATACAGTATGAGGCCGCATATAGCCTCCTATATACAGTATGAGCACCTACATATAGCCTCCTATGTACAGTATGAGCCTGCGCATTACTTCCTATAAACAGTATGAGCATCCACATAGCCTCCTATGTACAGTATGAGCCTGCAAATCGCTTCCTATAAACAGTATGAGCCTGCACATCGCTTCCTATAAACAGTATGAGCCCACATATAGCCTCCTGAATACAGTATTTGCCTCCTATATACAGTGTGAGTCCCCATATAGCCTTCTATATACAGTATGAGCCTGCACATCGCTTCCTATATACAGTATGAGGCCACATATAGCCTCCTATATATAGTATGATCACCCACATATAACCTCCTGTATACAATATGATGCTGCATATAGCCTCCTATATACAGTATGAGCCTGTACTTCGCTTCCTATATACAGTATGAGGCCGCATATAGCCTCCTATATACAGTATGAGCACCCACATATAGCATCGTGAATGCAGTGTTTACCTCCTATATACAGTATGAGCCTGCACATTGCTTCCTATATACAGTATGAGCCTGCACATAGCCTGTACATCGCTTCCTATATACAGTATGAGGCTGCATATAGCCTCCTATATACAGTATGAGCCCACATAGCCTCCTGTATACAGTATGAGGCCGCATATAGCCTCCTACATACAGTATGAGCCTGCACATTGCTTCCTATATACAATATGAGCCCACATAGCCTGCTATATACAGTATGAGCCTCCACATCGCTTCCTATATACAGTATGAGGCCACATATAGCATCCTATGTACGGTATGAGCCTGCACATCGCTTCCTATATACAGTATGAGGCCACATATAGCCTCCTATATACAGTATGAGCACCCACATATAGCAACCTGAATACAGTTTTTGCCTCCTATATACAGTATGAGCCTGCACATTGCTTCCTATATACAGTATGAGTCTGCACATAGTCTCCTATATACAGTATGAGCCTGCACATCGCTTCCTATATACAGTATGAGGCCGCATATAGCCTCCTATATACAGTATGAGCCTGCACATCGCTTCCCATATACAGTATGAGGCCACATATAGCCTCCTGAATACAGTATTTGCCTCCTATATACAGTATGAGCACCCACATATTGCCTCCTGAATGCAGTGTTTACCTCCTATAAACAGTATGAGCCTGCACATTGCTTCCTATATACAGTATGAGCCTGCACATAGCCTCCTATATACAGTATGAGCCTGTACATCACTTCCTATATACAGTATGAGGCCGCATATAGCCTCCTATATACAGTATGAGCATCCACATATAGCCTCCTATGTACAGTATGAGCCTGCGCATTGCTTCCTATAAACAGTATGAGCATCCACATAACCTCCTATGTACAGTATGAGCCTGCACATCGCTTCCTATAAACAGTATGAGCCTGCAAATCGCTTCCTATATACAGTATGAGCCCACATATAGCCTCCTGAATACAGTGTTTGCCTCCAATATACAGTGTGAGTCTCCATATAGCCTCCTATATACAGTATGAGCACTCACATATAGCCTCCTGAATACATTTTTTGCCACCATATTGCCTCCTATATACAGTGTGAGTCCCCATATAGCTCCTATATACAGTATGAGCCCCTATATAGCATCCCATATCTAACTGCATTTACCTTGGTATCATTCATTTTCTATGAGACTGCTCTGTTTTCATATTGTGCATTTATGCATTTAGTAGGGCTTAATGGAATGATTGCGCTTGTTACACATCAACTCTAGATGCGCTCACTTATTAAACTTTGGTTGGGGCAACTTTAAAATATAATAATGATAATGGTCCTGTCTAGTGACAAGTTTATTTTACAGGCTTCTGGAGAAAGGCACAATACCAGTCATTCAAGGGTTAATTCTTTGGAACACTGAGAGGGACTTTCTAGCCAATGAAACCACAGTATAAAACACCTGTGATAACTATGGCAACTGCGCTGATGTCATAAACACATGCATCTATGATACAGGAGAAGATTCCAGAACCACAAGTCATTCAGCCGTAGACGGAGCCATACTTGATGTGTCTGGAGACCTGGAGCTTCATCACTCCACAATGGGAGGAAGGGGACACCGCCTAGCCAGCCAGATCAGCCATAGCGCCTAGCCAGCCAGATCAATGGGGTGACAGATGTTGCAGCCAGATCTCCCTCACGTCCGGTACTCGCCGCCTTCACTTTATGTGTACGGCCTGGAGAGGTCGCATTAGGCTTCTCCAAAACAAATATGACACAATGTACAAATTCAGGTACAATTTGCTGTTACATGTTGGCACTAACCTTCTAAGCCCAAGGGAAGGGCAGTCCTGCAGCCATGGTTCCCTAGAGGTTTCCACCACAGGGGGTTTTTCCTCTCCTGAGTGCTGAAGGACGATTCTTCGTGAGTCGGGGGTTCTGCCATTTTCAGTGTCTCTTTCATAGTAATTGGCGGATTCTAAATTTCAGACACTGAAAGAAATAATAATGATGAGATTTGGAATAAAATTCGGTCAATTTAACATCCAATAAAAGTGTTTTGTGTGTTACTTTCACAATCTTCGGTTGGTGAGATTTTGTTGGGGGATGAGGATCCAGCATCTATGATCAAGCCATGAAGCCAGATATGAAGTCAGAGCAATTTAACCCTGCGCTGGAAGACAGGACGGAGCAGAGATGACAAAGTGTGACTGCACAATTAGCACAAGTTCACACTCTTCCTCCCATTCAGATACACGAGGGGATTCAGGGCAGAGTTGGGACTAAAAAGCAGCCCTGGCACACAAAATTCACCAGCCCACATGCAATAAGTGTCCTCAACCCAAATCGTAGAACACTGATAGGTCATGTAGGATTTTGCTTTATCCGTTACCAGGGCCAAAACAAAGTATTTTGGGTGCCCAAGGCAGATGAAGCCGAAGTCGCCCATTTTGCATTTCTACCCAGCTAATTCTTCCCTTTTCCTTTAGGTCTATGACATCATGTGATTAATAACTGATGAGCTGAATCCTTCTAAGTCAGGCCCATATACATTTGTATCTCATGAACCTACAACTCCCAGTATGTCCTTAACAATGGTAAGGAGATGCTGGGAGTTATCAGTCTTTATCAGACTGTGGACTATACAGGAACCATAGTACTGATGAGACACAGTCAGTACCAATAGCTAAAAATGTACATCCTGGTACCTTATAGGTGACCTCTTCTCAGATTGAGTCTTTTCTTTCTCTTAGGCCTGTTTCACACTTCAGTTTTCTGGCGTTAGTCAAAATCCGCCAGTGTGCAAAAGCGGATCCGTTTCCGTTTTGTGGCAAACGGATGCAACTGGATCCGTTTTTTGTACGGATCCGCTTTAGACGCTAGTGCATGAAATTTAAAGTAAGGCCTGTTTCACGAGAGAGAGAGAGATATAGCTGCCAGAATGGGATTTGGGGTTAAATATCATGAAAGGACATTCATTCGGGCATGCTCAGTATAAAAAGGAGGATCCGATGGCAGATTCCGTCAATTAACGGTTGGCAACGGATCCACCGCCTTTTCTCATCCACATCTCGCTTCTTAAGGCCCCTTTCACACTCCAGTCTTTTGCAATCAGTCACAATCCGTCAAAGTGTTCAGATCCGTCAAGTGGACGGATCCTGCGTATATTGCAAAAAACTAATGCACTGGATCTGTTTTTATGACTGATCCGTTGTAGCAGCCTTGCTGTAGGAATTAAAGAAACAGAATTCTGGAGTGAGAGAGAGAGAGAAGGATTTTGTGCCAGAATAGAAAAAGCAGCCGCAGGGAGTTAAAATAAAGGAACAAAAATTATTCCGGGCATGCTCATTTTAAAAGACGGAATCCGTCGCTATCCGACTTTTCGACGTACACAAAAAACGTTCATCTGTCCGTTGTCTCCGGCCGACGGACAGAGATTTTCTGACGGATCCGTTGGACGACAGATGAAACGTGTGGCCATCCGTCACTAATACAAGTCTATGAGAAAAAAAACGGATCAAGCATGAAAAAATGATGGAAAGCCAAAATTAAAAATATATATATTGTATACCAAATTATAATGTGATGACATAAAAATCTGAATAATAAATATATCAATACATCTTGCCAAAATTAGTATATTATCAACACAAAAAATAGAATAAAAAATATATATCAAAAAGTGCTAAGTGCTAAAATATAAAATCTGAATACATACAATAAATAAATCAATACATCTTGCCAAAATTTGTATAATATCAGCACCAGAAAAAAATAAATAAAAAATATGTAAAAAAAAATGCTAAGTGCTAAAATATATCGCTCAAAAAACTTTTTTCTATTAATAATGTGTAAGTTAAATATATAGTGTAGACAATAATATCGTGAAAAGTACTACCATAATATTCTAAAAATTGCACTAAAAAGTGCTATAGTGCTGTAAAACAAAAATTGTGCAAAAGTGAAAAGTATTGCAAGATATAGAATTAAATCCACTGTAAATGATTCAGTACTATAAAGTGCTAGAGGACAAAACATACAATGCACATTGAAAATAAATGAATATACAAGTATAACCAAGAAATAATGTTCTCCAAAAAGTACTGCAATGCTATAGATGAATTGCAGAGTACTGCAAAATATGAGGGATAAATACAAATGAAAGTTTACGTATACTAAAATATGCCAAGATATAAATTACTATAATATGACCCAGTAATATAAGGTGTTATAGTGCTACACCGCCATACACATTAAGTTTGGAGCTGTGACCAAGCTCACCCCAGCGAAGAGCGCTTGACACTGGATGCCAGAGTCCGTGGCTGCACGGGTACAACAGTCCCAGCAGCCAAATCCGGAGGGCAGGAGACTGCAGGCCTCCTGACCCCATCACACACCTGAACGCACAGCAGCATACCAGAGCCAGAGCCACCACGAAGGAGTGACACCTGTGAAAGGCTCAAGCTGCCTGCCATACAGGCAAGGACTAAAGAACCATAAGGAATTGAGGGTAAACTGATTAAATTTGCTGATGACACAAAGCTAGGAGGGATAGATAATACTAGAGAAGAGAGAGAGAGGATTCAAAACGATTTAAATAAACTGGAGAAGTGGGCAGCAACTAACAGAATGGTTTTTAACAGGGAGAAATGCAAAGTACTACATCTGGGCAATAAAAATGAAAAAAGCATATATAGAATGGGAGGAATAGGGCTAAGTGACAGCACATGTGAAAAAGACTTGGGTATACTAATAGATCACAGACTGAATATGAGTCAACAGTGTGATGCAGCAGCAAAAAAGGCAAATGCAATTCTAGGATGTATTAACAGAAGCATACAGTCTAGATCACGTGAAGTCATTATTTCCCTCTACTCCTCTTTGGTCAGACCTCATCTGGAATATTGTGTCCAGTTATGGGCACCACATTTTAAAAAAGACATCAACAAACTGGAGCAAGTTCAGAATAGAGCGACCAGAATGGTGACCGGTCTGCAAACCCTGTCTTATGAGGAAAGGTTGCAGGATTTGGAAATGTTTAGTTTGCAAAAGAGAAGACTGAGAGGAGACTTAATAGCTGTCTACAAATATCTAAAGGGCTGTCACATTGTAGAAGGATCAACTTTATTCTCATTTGCACAAGGAAAGACTAGAAGCAATGGGATGAAACTGAATGGGAGGAGTCACAGATTAGATATTAGAAAAAACTTTTTGACAGTTAGAGTGATCAATGAGTGGAACAGGCTGCCACGAGAAGTGGTGAGTTCTCCTTCAATGGAAGTCTTCAAACAGGATGGTTTTACCAGTTATAGGGCGTGCTGGGTCTGCTGGACAATTGTTTCTCCAAGGATCATTGTGGATACAGGGACCTCATTGCCTACTGATCAGGAACCAGGAAGCCCTGGATGAGATCTGGAGTTTCCTATTGAATAATGAATGTTTTGAATTTTCTCCAAAAGTAAAGTAGTTGTAAACTCATCCTTTTAGAAACTTTTTTGGGCTGTTGAGAGGAGTAAAAAAAAATCAAAAATTTCCATCCTGCACGATTCTACCAAGAAATGTGAGTGTTCATTCAAACCGCTGGTTTTCTCTAGGTCTTCTAGAGAAGAATCATGCAGGACTGAAGTTTTTGATGTTTTTCTACTCCTCTCATGAGCCCAAACAAGTCTCTAAAAGCATGAGTTTGCAACTACTTTAATTTTGGAGAAAATTCAAAACATTCATTATTCAATAGAGCCCAATAGCAAAAATCAGGTTTTGAATGAAGAATCACATTTCTTGGTAGAATCATGCAGGATTGAAATTTTTGATGGTTTTTTACTCCTCTCTACAGCCCAAACAAGTTTCTAAAAGGATGAGTTTGCAACTGCTTTACTTTTGGAGAAAATTCAAAACATTCATTATTCAATAGGGCCCAAACTATCAAAAACCAGCGGTTTGAATGAACACACATTTCTTGGTAGAATCATGCAGGACTCAAATTTTTGATGTTTTTCTACTCCTCTCATGAGCCCAAACAAGTTTCTAAAAGCATGAGTTTGCAACTACTTTACTTTTGGAGAAAATTCAAAACATTCATTATTCAATAGAGCCCAATAGCAAAAATCAGGTTTTGAATGAAGAATCACATTTCTTGGTAGAATCATGCAGGATTGAAATTTTTGATGGTTTTTTACTCCTCTCAACAGCCCAAACAAGTTTCTAAAAGGATGAGTTTGCAACTACTTTACTTTTGGAGAAAATTCAAAACATTCATTATTCAATAGGGCCCAAACTATCAAAAACCAGCGGTTTCAATGAACACACATTTCTTGGTAGAATCATGCAGGACTGAAATTTTTGATGTTTTTCTACTCCTCTCATGAGCCCAAACAAGTCTCTAAAAGCATGAGTTTGCAACTACTTTACTTTTGGAGAAAATTCAAAACATTCATTATTCAATAGAGCCCAATAGCAAAAATCAGGTTTTGAATGAAGAATCACATTTCTTGGTAGAATCATGCAGGATTGAAATTTTTGATGGTTTTTTACTCCTCTCAACAGCCCAAACAAGTTTCTAAAAGGATGAGTTTGCAACTACTTTACTTTTGGAGAAAATTCAAAACATTCATTATTCAATAGGGCCCAAACTATCAAAAACCAGCGGTTTCAATGAACACACATTTCTTGGAAGAATCATGCAGGACTGAAATTTTTGATGTTTTTCTACTCCTCTCATGAGCCCAAACAAGTCTCTAAAAGCATGAGTTTGCAACTACTTTACTTTTGGAGAAAATTCAAAACATTCATTATTCAATAGAGCCCAATAGCAAAAATCAGGTTTTGAATGAAGAATCACATTTCTTGGTAGAATCATGCAGGATTGAAATTTTTGATGGTTTTTTACTCCTCTCAACAGCCCAAACAAGTTTCTAAAAGGATGAGTTTGCAACTACTTTACTTTTGGAGAAAATTCAAAACATTCATTATTCAATAGGGCCCAAACTATCAAAAACCAGCGGTTTCAATGAACACACATTTCTTGGAAGAATCATGCAGGACTGAAATTTTTGATGTTTTTCTACTCCTCTCATGAGCCCAAACAAGTCTCTAAAAGCATGAGTTTGCAACTACTTTACTTTTGGAGAAAATTCAAAACATTCATTATTCAATAGAGCCCAATAGCAAAAATCAGGTTTTGAATGAAGAATCACATTTCTTGGTAGAATCATGCAGGATTGAAATTTTTGATGGTTTTTTACTCCTCTCAACAGCCCAAACAAGTTTCTAAAAGGATGAGTTTGCAAATACTTTACTTTTGGAGAAAATTCAAAACATTCATTATTCAATAGGGCCCAAACTATCAAAAACCAGCGGTTTCAATGAACACACATTTCTTGGTAGAATCATGCAGGACTGAAATTTTTGATGTTTTTCTACTCCTCTCATGAGCCCAAACAAGTCTCTAAAAGCATGAGTTTGCAACTACTTTACTTTTGGAGAAAATTCAAAACATTCATTATTCAATAGAGCCCAATAGCAAAAATCAGGTTTTGAATGAAGAATCACATTTCTTGGTAGAATCATGCAGGATTGAAATTTTTGATGGTTTTTTACTCCTCTCAACAGCCCAAACAAGTTTCTAAAAGGATGAGTTTGCAACTACTTTACTTTTGGAGAAAATTCAAAACATTCATTATTCAATAGGGCCCAAACTATCAAAAACCAGCGGTTTCAATGAACACACATTTCTTGGTAGAATCATGCAGGACTGAAATTTTTGATGTTTTTCTACTCCTCTCATGAGCCCAAACAAGTCTCTAAAAGCATGAGTTTGCAACTACTTTACTTTTGGAGAAAATTCAAAACATTCATTATTCAATAGAGCCCAATAGCAAAAATCAGGTTTTGAATGAAGAATCACATTTCTTGGTAAAATCATGCAGGATTGAAATTTTTGATGGTTTTTTACTCCTCTCAACAGCCCAAACAAGTTTCTAAAAGGATGAGTTTGCAACTACTTTACTTTCGGAGAAAATTCAAAACATTCATTATTCAATAGGGCCCAAACTATCAAAAACCAGCGGTTTCAATGAACACACATTTCTTGGTAGAATCATGCAGGACTGAAATTTTTGATGTTTTTCTACTCCTCTCATGAGCCCAAACAAGTCTCTAAAAGCATGAGTTTGCAACTACTTTACTTTTGGAGAAAATTCAAAACATTCATTATTCAATAGAGCCCAATAGCAAAAATCAGGTTTTGAATGAAGAATCACATTTCTTGGTAGAATCATGCAGGATTGAAATTTTTGATGGATTTTTACTCCTCTCTACAGCCCAAACAAGTTTCTAAAAGGATGAGTTTGCAACTGCTTTACTTTTGGAGAAAATTCAAAACATTCATTATTCAATAGGGCCCAAACTATCAAAAACCAGCGGTTTGAATGAACACACATTTCTTGGTAGAATCATGCAGGACTCAAATTTTTGATGTTTTTCTACTCCTCTCATGAGCTCAAACAAGTTTCTAAAAGCATGAGTTTGCAACTACTTTACTTTTGGAGAAAATTCAAAACATTCATTATTCAATAGAGCCCAATAGCAAAAATCAGGTTTTGAATGAAGAATCACATTTCTTGGTAGAATCATGCAGGATTGAAATTTTTGATGGTTTTTTACTCCTCTCAACAGCCCAAACAAGTTTCTAAAAGGATGAGTTTGCAACTACTTTACTTTTGGAGAAAATTCAAAACATTCATTATTCAATAGGGCCCAAACTATCAAAAACCAGCGGTTTCAATGAACACACATTTCTTGGTAGAATCATGCAGGACTGAAATTTTTGATGTTTTTCTATTCCTCTCATGAGCCCAAACAAGTCTCTAAAAGCATGAGTTTGCAACTACTTTACTTTTGGAGAAAATTCAAAACATTCATTATTCAATAGAGCCCAATAGCAAAAATCAGGTTTTGAATGAAGAATCACATTTCTTGGTAGAATCATGCAGGATTGAAATTTTTGATGGTTTTTTACTCCTCTCAACAGCCCAAACAAGTTTCTAAAAGGATGAGTTTGCAACTACTTTACTTTTGGAGAAAATTCAAAACATTCATTATTCAATAGGGCCCAAACTATCAAAAACCAGCGGTTTCAATGAACACACATTTCTTGGAAGAATCATGCAGGACTGAAATTTTTGATGTTTTTCTACTCCTCTCATGAGCCCAAACAAGTTTCTAAAAGCATGAGTTTGCAACTACTTTACTTTTGGAGAAAATTCAAAACATTCATTATTCAATAGAGCCCAATAGCAAAAATCAGGTTTTGAATGAAGAATCACATTTCTTGGTAGAATCATGCAGGATTGAAATTTTTGATGGTTTTTTACTCCTCTCAACAGCCCAAACAAGTTTCTAAAAGGATGAGTTTGCAACTACTTTACTTTTGGAGAAAATTCAAAACATTCATTATTCAATAGAGCCCAATAGCAAAAATCAGGTTTTGAATGAAGAATCACATTTCTTGGTAGAATCATGCAGGATTGAAATTTTTGATGGTTTTTTACTCCTCTCAACAGCCCAAACAAGTTTCTAAAAGGATGAGTTTGCAACTACTTTACTTTTGGAGAAAATTCAAAACATTCATTATTCAATAGGGCCCAAACTATCAAAAACCAGCGGTTTCAATGAACACACATTTCTTGGTAGAATCATGCAGGACTGAAATTTTTGATGTTTTTCTACTCCTCTCATGAGCCCAAACAAGTCTCTAAAAGGATGAGTTTGCAACTACTTTACTTTTGGAGAAAATTCAAAACATTCATTATTCAATAGGGCCCAAAATATCAAAAACCAGGGGTTTGAATGAACACACATTTCTTGGTAGAATCGTGCAGGACTGAAATTTTTGATGTTTTTCTACTCCTCTCATGAGCCCAAACAAGTCTCTAAAAGGATGAGTTTGCAACTACTTTACTTTTGGAGAAAATTCAAAACATTCATTATTCAATAGAGCCCAATAGCAAAAACCAGCGTTTTGAATGAAGAATCACATTTCTTGGTAGAATCATGCAGGATTGAAATTTTTGATGGTTTTTTACTCCTCTCAACAGCCCAAACAAGTTTCTAAAAGGATGAGTTTGCAACTACTTTACTTTTGGAGAAAATTCAAAACATTCATTATTCAATAGGGCCCAAACTATCAAAAACCAGCGGTTTCAATGAACACACATTTCTTGGTAGAATCATGCAGGACTGAAATTTTTGATGTTTTTCTACTCCTCTCATGAGCCCAAACAAGTCTCTAAAAGCATGAGTTTGCAACTACTTTACTTTTGGAGAAAATTCAAAACATTCATTATTCAATAGAGCCCAATAGCAAAAATCAGGTTTTAAATGAAGAATCACATTTCTTGGTAGAATCATGCAGGATTGAAATTTTTGATGGTTTTTTACTCCTCTCAACAGCCCAAACAAGTTTCTAAAAGAATGAGTTTGCAACTGCTTTACTTTTGGAGAAAATTCAAAACATTCATTATTCAATAGGGCCCAAACTATCAAAAACCAGCGGTTTGAATGAACACACATTTCTTGGTAGAATCATGCAGGACTGAAATTTTTGATGTTTTTCTACTCCTCTCATGAGCCCAAACAAGTCTCTAAAAGCATGAGTTTGCAACTACTTTACTTTTGGAGAAAATTCAAAACATTCATTATTCAATAGAGCCCAATAGCAAAAATCAGGTTTTGAATGAAGAATCACATTTCTTGGTAGAATCATGCAGGATTGAAATTTTTGATGGTTTTTTACTCCTCTCAACAGCCCAAACAAGTTTCTAAAAGGATGAGTTTGCAACTACTTTACTTTTGGAGAAAATTCAAAACATTCATTATTCAATAGGGCCCAAACTATCAAAAACCAGCGGTTTCAATGAACACACATTTCTTGGTAGAATCATGCAGGACTGAAATTTTTGATATTTTTCTACTCCTCTCATGAGCCCAAACAAGTCTCTAAAAGCATGAGTTTGCAACTACTTTACTTTTGGAGAAAATTCAAAACATTCATTATTCAATAGAGCCCAATAGCAAAAATCAGGTTTTGAATGAAGAATCACATTTCTTGGTAGAATCATGCAGGATTGAAATTTTTGATGGTTTTTTACTCCTCTCAACAGCCCAAACAAGTTTCTAAAAGGATGAGTTTGCAACTACTTTACTTTTGGAGAAAATTCAAAACATTCATTATTCAATAGGGCCCAAACTATCAAAAACCAGCGGTTTCAATGAACACATATTTCTTGGTAGAATCATGCAGGACTGAAATTTTTGATGTTTTTCTACTCCTCTCATGAGCCCAAACAAGTCTCTAAAAGCATGAGTTTGCAACTACTTTACTTTTGGAGAAAATTCAAAACATTCATTATTCAATAGAGCCCAATAGCAAAAATCAGGTTTTGAATGAAGAATCACATTTCTTGGTAGAAGCATGCAGGATTGAAATTTTTGATGGTTTTTTACTCCTCTCAACAGCCCAAACAAGTTTCTAAAAGGATGAGTTTGCAACTACTTTACTTTTGGAGAAAATTCAAAACATTCATTATTCAATAGGGCCCAAACTATCAAAAACCAGCGGTTTCAATGAAAACACATTTCTTGGTAGAATCATGCAGGACTGAAATTTTTGATGTTTTTCTACTCCTCTCATGAGCCCAAACAAGTCTCTAAAAGCATGAGTTTGCAACTACTTTACTTTTGGAGAAAATTCAAAACATTCATTATTCAATAGAGCCCAATAGCAAAAATCAGGTTTTGAATGAAGAATCACATTTCTTGGTAGAATCATGCAGGATTGAAATTTTTGATGGTTTTTTACTCCTCTCTACAGCCCAAACAAGTTTCTAAAAGGATGAGTTTGCAACTGCTTTACTTTTGGAGAAAATTCAAAACATTCATTATTCAATAGGGCCCAAACTATCAAAAACCAGCGGTTTGAATGAACACACATTTCTTGGTAGAATCATGCAGGACTCAAATTTTTGATGTTTTTCTACTCCTCTCATGAGCCCAAACAAGTTTCTAAAAGCATGAGTTTGCAACTACTTTACTTTTGGAGAAAATTCAAAACATTCATTATTCAATAGAGCCCAATAGCAAAAATCAGGTTTTGAATGAAGAATCACATTTCTTGGTAGAATCATGCAGGATTGAAATTTTTGATGGTTTTTTACTCCTCTCAACAGCCCAAACAAGTTTCTAAAAGGATGAGTTTGCAACTACTTTACTTTTGGAGAAAATTCAAAACATTCATTATTCAATAGGGCCCAAACTATCAAAAACCAGCGGTTTCAATGAACACACATTTCTTGGTAGAATCATGCAGGACTGAAATTTTTAATGTTTTTCTACTCCTCTCATGAGCCCAAACAAGTCTCTAAAAGCATGAGTTTGCAACTACTTTACTTTTGGAGAAAATTCAAAACATTCATTATTCAATAGAGCCCAATAGCAAAAATCAGGTTTTGAATGAAGAATCACATTTCTTGGTAGAATCATGCAGGATTGAAATTTTTGATGGTTTTTTACTCCTCTCAACAGCCCAAACAAGTTTCTAAAAGGATGAGTTTGCAACTACTTTACTTTTGGAGAAAATTCAAAACATTCATTATTCAATAGGGCCCAAACTATCAAAAACCAGCGGTTTCAATGAACACACATTTCTTGGAAGAATCATGCAGGACTGAAATTTTTGATGTTTTTCTACTCCTCTCATGAGCCCAAACAAGTTTCTAAAAGCATGAGTTTGCACCTACTTTACTTTTGGAGAAAATTCAAAACATTCATTATTCAATAGAGCCCAATAGCAAAAATCAGGTTTTGAATGAAGAATCACATTTCTTGGTAGAATCATGCAGGATTGAAATTTTTGATGGTTTTTTACTCCTCTCAACAGCCCAAACAAGTTTCTAAAAGGATGAGTTTGCAACTACTTTACTTTTGGAGAAAATTCAAAACATTCATTATTCAATAGGGCCCAAACTATCAAAAACCAGCGGTTTCAATGAACACATATTTCTTGGTAGAATCATGCAGGACTGAAATTTTTGATGTTTTTCTACTCCTCTCATGAGCCCAAACAAGTCTCTAAAAGCATGAGTTTGCAACTACTTTACTTTTGGAGAAAATTCAAAACATTCATTATTCAATAGGGCCCAAACTATCAAAAACCAGCGGTTTCAATGAACACATATTTCTTGGTAGAATCATGCAGGACTGAAATTTTTGATGTTTTTCTACTCCTCTCATGAGCCCAAACAAGTCTCTAAAAGCATGAGTTTGCAACTACTTTACTTTTGGAGAAAATTCAAAACATTCATTATTCAATAGAGCCCAATAGCAAAAATCAGGTTTTGAATGAAGAATCACAATTCTTGGTAGAAGCATGCAGGATTGAAATTTTTGATGGTTTTTTACTCCTCTCAACAGCCCAAACAAGTTTCTAAAAGGATGAGTTTGCAACTACTTTACTTTTGGAGAAAATTCAAAACATTCATTATTCAATAGGGCCCAAACTATCAAAAACCAGCGGTTTCAATGAAAACACATTTCTTGGTAGAATCATGCAGGACTGAAATTTTTGATGTTTTTCTACTCCTCTCATGAGCCCAAACAAGTCTCTAAAAGCATGAGTTTGCAACTACTTTACTTTTGGAGAAAATTCAAAACATTCATTATTCAATAGAGCTCAATAGCAAAAATCAGGTTTTGAATGAAGTATCACATTTCTTGGTAGAATCATGCAGGATTGAAATTTTTGATGGTTTTTTACTCCTCTCAACAGCCCAAACAAGTTTCTAAAAGGATGAGTTTGCAACTACTTTACTTTTGGAGAAAATTCAAAACATTCATTATTCAATAGGGCCCAAACTATCAAAAACCAGAGGTTTCAATGAACACATATTTCTTGGTAGAATCATGCAGGACTGAAATTTTTGATGTTTTTCTACTCCTCTCATGAGCCCAAACAAGTCTCTAAAAGCATGAGTTTGCAACTACTTTACTTTTGGAGAAAATTCAAAACATTCATTATTCAATAGAGCCCAATAGCAAAAATCAGGTTTTGAATGAAGAATCACAATTCTTGGTAGAAGCATGCAGGATTGAAATTTTTGATGGTTTTTTACTCCTCTCAACAGCCCAAACAAGTTTCTAAAAGGATGAGTTTGCAACTACTTTACTTTTGGAGAAAATTCAAAACATTCATTATTCAATAGGGCCCAAACTATCAAAAACCAGCGGTTTCAATGAAAACACATTTCTTGGTAGAATCATGCAGGACTGAAATTTTTGATGTTTTTCTACTCCTCTCATGAGCCCAAACAAGTCTCTAAAAGCATGAGTTTGCAACTGCTTTACTTTTGGAGAAAATTCAAAACATTCATTATTCAATAGGGCCCAAACTATCAAAAACCAGCGGTTTGAATGAACACACATTTCTTGGTAGAATCATGCAGGACTCAAATTTTTGATGTTTTTCTACTCCTCTCATGAGTCCAAGCAAGTTTCTAAAAGCATGAGTTTGCAACTACTTTACTTTTGGAGAAAATTCAATACATTCATTATTCAATAGAGCCCAATAGCAAAAATCAGGTTTTGAATGAAGAATCACATTTCTTGGTAGAATCATGCAGGATTGAAATTTTTGATGGTTTTTTACTCCTCTCAACAGCCCAAACAAGTTTCTAAAAGGATGAGTTTGCAACTACTTTACTTTTGGAGAAAATTCAAAACATTCATTATTCAATAGGGCCCAAACTATCAAAAACCAGCGGTTTCAATGAACACACATTTCTTGGTAGAATCATGCAGGACTGAAATTTTTGATGTTTTTCTACTCCTCTCATGAGCCCAAACAAGACTCTAAAAGCATGAGTTTGCAACTACTTTACTTTTGGAGAAAATTCAAAACATTCATTATTCAATAGAGCCCAATAGCAAAAATCAGGTTTTGAATGAAGAATCACATTTCTTGGTAGAATCATGCAGGATTGAAATTTTTGATGGTTTTTTACTCCTCTCAACAGCCCAAACAAGTTTCTAAAAGGATGAGTTTGCAACTACTTTACTTTTGGAGAAAATTCAAAACATTCATTATTCAATAGGGCCCAAACTATCAAAAACCAGCGGTTTCAATGAACACACATTTCTTGGAAGAATCATGCAGGACTGAAATTTTTGATGTTTTTCTACTCCTCTCATGAGCCCAAACAAGTTTCTAAAAGCATGAGTTTGCACCTACTTTACTTTTGGAGAAAATTCAAAACATTCATTATTCAATAGAGCCCAATAGCAAAAATCAGGTTTTGAATGAAGAATCACATTTCTTGGTAGAATCATGCAGGATTGAAATTTTTGATGGTTTTTTACTCCTCTCAACAGCCCAAACAAGTTTCTAAAAGGATGAGTTTGCAACTACTTTACTTTTGGAGAAAATTCAAAACATTCATTATTCAATAGAGCCCAATAGCAAAAATCAGGTTTTGAATGAAGAATCACATTTCTTGGTAGAATCATGCAGGATTGAAATTTTTGATGGTTTTTTACTCCTCTCAACAGCCCAAACAAGTTTCTAAAAGGATGAGTTTGCAACTACTTTACTTTTGGAGAAAATTCAAAGCATTCATTATTCAATAGGGCCCAAACTATCAAAAACCAGCGGTTTCAATGAACACACATTTCTTGGTAGAATCATGCAGGACTGAAATTTTTGATGTTTTTCTACTCCTCTCATGAGCCCAAACAAGTCTCTAAAAGCATGAGTTTGCAACTACTTTACTTTTGGAGAAAATTCAAAACATTCTTTATTCAATAGAGCCCAATAGCAAAAATCAGGTTTTGAATGAAGAATCACATTTCTTGGTAAAATCATGCAGGATTGAAATTTTTGATGGTTTTTTACTCCTCTCAACAGCCCAAACAAGTTTCTAAAAGGAAGAGTTTGCAACTACTTTACTTTTGGAGAAAATTCAAAACATTCATTATTCAATAGGGCCCAAACTATCAAAAACCAGCGGTTTCAATGAACACACATTTCTTGGTAGAATCATGCAGGACTGAAATTTTTGATGTTTTTCTACTCCTCTCATGAGCCCAAACAAGTCTCTAAAAGCATGAGTTTGCAACTACTTTACTTTTGGAGAAAATTCAAAACATTCACTTTTCAATAGAGCCCAATAGCAAAAATCAGGTTTTGAATGAAGAATCACATTTCTTGGTAGAATCATGCAGGATTGAAATTTTTGATGGTTTTTTACTCCTCTCAACAGCCCAAACAAGTTTCTAAAAGGATGAGTTTGCAACTACTTTACTTTTGGAGAAAATTCAAAACATTCATTATTCAATAGGGCCCAAACTATCAAAAACCAGCGGTTTGAATGAACACACATTTCTTGGTAGAATCATGCAGGACTGAAATTATTGATGTTTTTCTACTCCTCTCATGAGCCCAAACAAGTCTCTAAAAGCATGAGTTTGCAACTACTTTACTTTTGGAGAAAATTCAAAACATTCATTATTCAATAGAGCCCAATAGCAAAAATCAGGTTTTGAATGAAGAATCACATTTCTTGGTAGAATCATGCAGGATTGAAATTTTTGATGGTTTTTTACTCCTCTCTACAGCCCAAACAAGTTTCTAAAAGGATGAGTTTGCAACTGCTTTACTTTTGGAGAAAATTCAAAACATTCATTATTCAATAGGGCCCAAACTATCAAAAACCAGCGGTTTGAATGAACACACATTTCTTGGTAGAATCATGCAGGACTCAAATTTTTGATGTTTTTCTACTCCTCTCATGAGCCCAAACAAGTTTCTAAAAGCATGAGTTTGCAACTACTTTACTTTTGGAGAAAATTCAAAACATTCATTATTCAATAGAGCCCAATAGCAAAAATCAGGTTTTGAATGAAGAATCACATTTCTTGGTAGAATCATGCAGGATTGAAATTTTTGATGGTTTTTTACTCCTCTCAACAGCCCAAACAAGTTTCTAAAAGGATGAGTTTGCAACTACTTTACTTTTGGAGAAAATTCAAAACATTCATTATTCAATAGGGCCCAAACTATCAAAAACCAGCGGTTTCAATGAACACACATTTCTTGGTAGAATCATGCAGGACTGAAATTTTTGATGTTTTTCTACTCCTCTCATGAGCCCAAACAAGTCTCTAAAAGCATGAGTTTGCAACTACTTTACTTTTGGAGAAAATTCAAAACATTCATTATTCAATAGAGCCCAATAGCAAAAATCAGGTTTTGAATGAAGAATCACATTTCTTGGTAGAATCATGCAGGATTGAAATTTTTGATGGTTTTTTACTCCTCTCAACAGCCCAA
Organism: Dendrobates tinctorius; assembly: GCF_039654945.1. Classification (NCBI taxonomy): domain Eukaryota; kingdom Metazoa; phylum Chordata; class Amphibia; order Anura; family Dendrobatidae; genus Dendrobates; species Dendrobates tinctorius. The sequence goes on along the minus strand of NW_027361736.1, from coordinate 8,035,183 downwards.
ACAAGTTTCTAAAAGGATGAGTTTGCAACTACTTTACTTTTGGAGAAAATTCAAAACATTCATTATTCAATAGGGCCCAAACTATCAAAAACCAGCGGTTTCAATGAACACACATTTCTTGGAAGAATCATGCAGGACTGAAATTTTTGATGTTTTTCTACTCCTCTCATGAGCCCAAACAAGTCTCTAAAAGCATGAGTTTGCAACTACTTTACTTTTGGAGAAAATTCAAAACATTCATTATTCAATAGAGCCCAATAGCAAAAATCAGGTTTTGAATGAAGAATCACATTTCTTGGTAGAATCATGCAGGATTGAAATTTTTGACGGTTTTTTACTCCTCTCAACAGCCCAAACAAATTTCTAAAAGGATGAGTTTGCAACTACTTTACTTTTGGAGAAAATTCAAAACATTCATTATTCAATAGGGCCCAAACTATCAAAAACCAGCGGTTTCAATGAACACACATTTCTTGGTAGAATCATGCAGGACTGAAATTTTTGATGTTTTTCTATTCCTCTCATGAGCCCAAACAAGTCTCTAAAAGCATGAGTTTGCAACTACTTTACTTTTGGAGAAAATTCAAAACATTCATTATTCAATAGAGCCCAATAGCAAAAATCAGGTTTTGAATGAAGAATCACATTTCTTGGTATAATCATGCAGGATTGAAATTTTTGATGGTTTTTTACTCCTCTCAACAGCCCAAACAAGTTTCTAAAAGGATGAGTTTGCAACTACTTTACTTTTGGAGAAAATTCAAAACATTCATTATTCAATAGGGCCCAAACTATCAAAAACCAGCGGTTTCAATGAACACACATTTCTTGGAAGAATCATGCAGGACTGAAATTTTTGATGTTTTTCTACTCCTCTCATGAGCCCAAACAAGTTTCTAAAAGCATGAGTTTGCAACTACTTTACTTTTGGAGAAAATTCAAAACATTCATTATTCAATAGAGCCCAATAGCAAAAATCAGGTTTTGAATGAAGAATCACATTTCTTGGTAGAATCATGCAGGATTGAAATTTTTGATGGTTTTTTACTCCTCTCAACAGCCCAAACAAGTTTCTAAAAGGATGAGTTTGCAACTACTTTACTTTTGGAGAAAATTCAAAACATTCATTATTCAATAGGGCCCAAACTATCAAAAACCAGCGGTTTCAATGAACACACATTTCTTGGTAGAATCATGCAGGACTGAAATTTTTGATGTTTTTCTACTCCTCTCATGAGCCCAAACAAGTCTCTAAAAGGATGAGTTTGCAACTACTTTACTTTTGGAGAAAATTCAAAACATTCATTATTCAATAGGGCCCAAAATATCAAAAACCAGGGGTTTGAATGAACACACATTTCTTGGTAGAATCGTGCAGGACTGAAATTTTTGATGTTTTTCTACTCCTCTCATGAGCCCAAACAAGTCTCTAAAAGGATGAGTTTGCAACTACTTTACTTTTGGAGAAAATTCAAAACATTCATTATTCAATAGAGCCCAATAGCAAAAATCAGGTTTTAAATGAAGAATCACATTTCTTGGTAGAATCATGCAGGATTGAAATTTTTGATGGTTTTTTACTCCTCTCAACAGCCCAAACAAGTTTCTAAAAGAATGAGTTTGCAACTGCTTTACTTTTGGAGAAAATTCAAAACATTCATTATTCAATAGGGCCCAAACTATCAAAAACCAGCGGTTTGAATGAACACACATTTCTTGGTAGAATCATGCAGGACTGAAATTTTTGATGTTTTTCTACTCCTCTCATGAGCCCAAACAAGTCTCTAAAAGCATGAGTTTGCAACTACTTTACTTTTGGAGAAAATTCAAAACATTCATTATTCAATAGAGCCCAATAGCAAAAATCAGGTTTTGAATGAAGAATCACATTTCTTGGTAGAATCATGCAGGATTGAAATTTTTGATGGTTTTTTACTCCTCTCTACAGCCCAAACAAGTTTCTAAAAGGATGAGTTTGCAACTGCTTTACTTTTGGAGAAAATTCAAAACATTCATTATTCAATAGGGCCCAAACTATCAAAAACCAGCGGTTTGAATGAACACACATTTCTTGGTAGAATCATGCAGGACTCAAATTTTTGATGTTTTTCTACTCCTCTCATGAGCCCAAACAAGTTTCTAAAAGCATGAGTTTGCAACTACTTTACTTTTGGAGAAAATTCAAAACATTCATTATTCAATAGAGCCCAATAGCAAAAATCAGGTTTTGAATGAAGAATCACATTTCTTGGTAGAATCATGCAGGATTGAAATTTTTGATGGTTTTTCACTCCTCTCAACAGCCCAAACAAGTTTCTAAAAGGATGAGTTTGCAACTACTTTACTTTTGGAGAAAATTCAAAACATTCATTATTCAATAGGGCCCAAACTATCAAAAAACAGCGGTTTCAATGAACACACATTTCTTGGTAGAATCATGCAGGACTGAAATTTTTGATGTTTTTCTACTCCTCTCATGAGCCCAAACAAGTCTCTAAAAGCATGAGTTTGCAACTACTTTACTTTTGGAGAAAATTCAAAACATTCATTATTCAATAGAGCCCAATAGCAAAAATCAGGTTTTGAATGAAGAATCACATTTCTTGGTAGAATCATGCAGGATTGAAATTTTTGATGGTTTTTTACTCCTCTCAACAGCCCAAACAAGTTTCTAAAAGGATGAGTTTGCAACTACTTTACTTTTGGAGAAAATTCAAAACATTCATTATTCAATAGGGCCCAAACTATCAAAAACCAGCGCTTTCAATGAACACACATTTCTTGGAAGAATCATGCAGGACTGAAATTTTTGATGTTTTCCTACTCCTCTCATGAGCCCAAACAAGTCTCTAAAAGCATGAGTTTGCAACTACTTTACTTTTGGAGAAAATTCAAAACATTCATTATTCAATAGAGCCCAATAGCAAAAATCAGGTTTTGAATGAAGAATCACATTTCTTGGTAGAATCATGCAGGATTGAAATTTTTGATGGTTTTTTACTCCTCTCAACAGCCCAAACAAGTTTCTAAAAGGATGAGTTTGCAACTACTTTACTTTTGGAGAAAATTCAAAACATTCATTATTCAATAGGGCCCAAACTATCAAAAACCAGCGGTTTCAATGAACACACATTTCTTGGAAGAATCATGCAGGACTGAAATTTTTGATGTTTTTCTACTCCTCTCATGAGCCCAAACAAGTCTCTAAAAGCATGAGTTTGCAACTACTTTACTTTTGGAGAAAATTCAAAACATTCATTATTCAATAGAGCCCAATAGCAAAAATCAGGTTTTGAATGAAGAATCACATTTCTTGGTAGAATCATGCAGGATTGAAATTTTTGATGGTTTTTTACTCCTCTCAACAGCCCAAACAAGTTTCTAAAAGGATGAGTTTGCAACTACTTTACTTTTGGAGAAAATTCAAAACATTCATTATTCAATAGGGCCCAAACTATCAAAAACCAGCGGTTTCAATGAACACACATTTCTTGGTAGAATCATGCAGGACTGAAATTTTTGATGTTTTTCTATTCCTCTCATGAGCCCAAACAAGTCTCTAAAAGCATGAGTTTGCAACTACTTTACTTTTGGAGAAAATTCAAAACATTCATTATTCAATAGAGCCCAATAGCAAAAATCAGGTTTTGAATGAAGAATCACATTTCTTGGTATAATCATGCAGGATTGAAATTTTTGATGGTTTTTTACTCCTCTCAACAGCCCAAACAAGTTTCTAAAAGGATGAGTTTGCAACTACTTTACTTTTGGAGAAAATTCAAAACATTCATTATTCAATAGGGCCCAAACTATCAAAAACCAGCGGTTTCAATGAACACACATTTCTTGGAAGAATCATGCAGGACTGAAATTTTTGATGTTTTTCTACTCCTCTCATGAGCCCAAACAAGTTTCTAAAAGCATGAGTTTGCAACTACTTTACTTTTGGAGAAAATTCAAAACATTCATTATTCAATAGAGCCCAATAGCAAAAATCAGGTTTTGAATGAAGAATCACATTTCTTGGTAGAATCATGCAGGATTGAAATTTTTGATGGTTTTTTACTCCTCTCAACAGCCCAAACAAGTTTCTAAAAGGATGAGTTTGCAACTACTTTACTTTTGGAGAAAATTCAAAACATTCATTATTCAATAGGGCCCAAACTATCAAAAACCAGCGGTTTCAATGAACACACATTTCTTGGTAGAATCATGCAGGACTGAAATTTTTGATGTTTTTCTACTCCTCTCATGAGCCCAAACAAGTCTCTAAAAGGATGAGTTTGCAACTACTTTACTTTTGGAGAAAATTCAAAACATTCATTATTCAATAGGGCCCAAAATATCAAAAACCAGGGGTTTGAATGAACACACATTTCTTGGTAGAATCGTGCAGGACTGAAATTTTTGATGTTTTTCTACTCCTCTCATGAGCCCAAACAAGTCTCTAAAAGGATGAGTTTGCAACTACTTTACTTTTGGAGAAAATTCAAAACATTCATTATTCAATAGAGCCCAATAGCAAAAATCAGGTTTTAAATGAAGAATCACATTTCTTGGTAGAATCATGCAGGATTGAAATTTTTGATGGTTTTTTACTCCTCTCAACAGCCCAAACAAGTTTCTAAAAGGATGAGTTTGCAACTACTTTACTTTTGGAGAAAATTCAAAGCATTCATTATTCAATAGGGCCCAAACTATCAAAAACCAGCGGTTTCAATGAACACACATTTCTTGGTAGAATCATGCAGGACTGAAATTTTTGATGTTTTTCTACTCCTCTCATGAGCCCAAACAAGTCTCTAAAAGCATGAGTTTGCAACTACTTTACTTTTGGAGAAAATTCAAAACATTCTTTATTCAATAGAGCCCAATAGCAAAAATCAGGTTTTGAATGAAGAATCACATTTCTTGGTAAAATCATGCAGGATTGAAATTTTTGATGGTTTTTTACTCCACTCAACAGCCCAAACAAGTTTCTAAAAGGAAGAGTTTGCAACTACTTTACTTTTGGAGAAAATTCAAAACATTCATTATTCAATAGGGCCCAAACTATCAAAAACCAGCGGTTTCAATGAACACACATTTCTTGGTAGAATCATGCAGGACTGAAATTTTTGATGTTTTTCTACTCCTCTCATGAGCCCAAACAAGTCTCTAAAAGCATGAGTTTGCAACTACTTTACTTTTGGAGAAAATTCAAAACATTCACTTTTCAATAGAGCCCAATAGCAAAAATCAGGTTTTGAATGAAGAATCACATTTCTTGGTAGAATCATGCAGGATTGAAATTTTTGATGGTTTTTTACTCCTCTCAACAGCCCAAACAAGTTTCTAAAAGGATGAGTTTGCAACTACTTTACTTTTGGAGAAAATTCAAAACATTCATTATTCAATAGGGCCCAAACTATCAAAAACCAGCGGTTTGAATGAACACACATTTCTTGGTAGAATCATGCAGGACTGAAATTATTGATGTTTTTCTACTCCTCTCATGAGCCCAAACAAGTCTCTAAAAGCATGAGTTTGCAACTACTTTACTTTTGGAGAAAATTCAAAACATTCATTATTCAATAGAGCCCAATAGCAAAAATCAGGTTTTGAATGAAGAATCACATTTCTTGGTAGAATCATGCAGGATTGAAATTTTTGATGGTTTTTTACTCCTCTCTACAGCCCAAACAAGTTTCTAAAAGGATGAGTTTGCAACTGCTTTACTTTTGGAGAAAATTCAAAACATTCATTATTCAATAGGGCCCAAACTATCAAAAACCAGCGGTTTGAATGAACACACATTTCTTGGTAGAATCATGCAGGACTCAAATTTTTGATGTTTTTCTACTCCTCTCATGAGCCCAAACAAGTTTCTAAAAGCATGAGTTTGCAACTACTTTACTTTTGGAGAAAATTCAAAACATTCATTATTCAATAGAGCCCAATAGCAAAAATCAGGTTTTGAATGAAGAATCACATTTCTTGGTAGAATCATGCAGGATTGAAATTTTTGATGGTTTTTTACTCCTCTCAACAGCCCAAACAAGTTTCTAAAAGGATGAGTTTGCAACTACTTTACTTTTGGAGAAAATTCAAAACATTCATTATTCAATAGGGCCCAAACTATCAAAAACCAGCGGTTTCAATGAACACACATTTCTTGGTAGAATCATGCAGGACTGAAATTTTTGATGTTTTTCTACTCCTCTCATGAGCCCAAACAAGTCTCTAAAAGCATGAGTTTGCAACTACTTTACTTTTGGAGAAAATTCAAAACATTCATTATTCAATAGAGCCCAATAGCAAAAATCAGGTTTTGAATGAAGAATCACATTTCTTGGTAGAATCATGCAGGATTGAAATTTTTGATGGTTTTTTACTCCTCTCAACAGCCCAAACAAGTTTCTAAAAGGATGAGTTTGCAACTACTTTACTTTTGGAGAAAATTCAAAACATTCATTATTCAATAGGGCCCAAACTATCAAAAACCAGCGGTTTCAATGAACACACATTTCTTGGAAGAATCATGCAGGACTGAAATTTTTGATGTTTTTCTACTCCTCTCATGAGCCCAAACAAGTCTCTAAAAGCATGAGTTTGCAACTACTTTACTTTTGGAGAAAATTCAAAACATTCATTATTCAATAGAGCCCAATAGCAAAAATCAGGTTTTGAATGAAGAATCACATTTCTTGGTAGAATCATGCAGGATTGAAATTTTTGACGGTTTTTTACTCCTCTCAACAGCCCAAACAAGTTTCTAAAAGGATGAGTTTGCAACTACTTTACTTTTGGAGAAAATTCAAAACATTCATTATTCAATAGGGCCCAAACTATCAAAAACCAGCGGTTTCAATGAACACACATTTCTTGGTAGAATCATGCAGGACTGAAATTTTTGATGTTTTTCTATTCCTCTCATGAGCCCAAACAAGTCTCTAAAAGCATGAGTTTGCAACTACTTTACTTTTGGAGAAAATTCAAAACATTCATTATTCAATAGAGCCCAATAGCAAAAATCAGGTTTTGAATGAAGAATCACATTTCTTGGTATAATCATGCAGGATTGAAATTTTTGATGGTTTTTTACTCCTCTCAACAGCCCAAACAAGTTTCTAAAAGGATGAGTTTGCAACTACTTTACTTTTGGAGAAAATTCAAAACATTCATTATTCAATAGGGCCCAAACTATCAAAAACCAGCGGTTTCAATGAACACACATTTCTTGGAAGAATCATGCAGGACTGAAATTTTTGATGTTTTTCTACTCCTCTCATGAGCCCAAACAAGTTTCTAAAAGCATGAGTTTGCAACTACTTTACTTTTGGAGAAAATTCAAAACATTCATTATTCAATAGAGCCCAATAGCAAAAATCAGGTTTTGAATGAAGAATCACATTTCTTGGTAGAATCATGCAGGATTGAAATTTTTGATGGTTTTTTACTCCTCTCAACAGCCCAAACAAGTTTCTAAAAGGATGAGTTTGCAACTACTTTACTTTTGGAGAAAATTCAAAACATTCATTATTCAATAGGGCCCAAACTATCAAAAACCAGCGGTTTCAATGAACACACATTTCTTGGTAGAATCATGCAGGACTGAAATTTTTGATGTTTTTCTACTCCTCTCATGAGCCCAAACAAGTCTCTAAAAGGATGAGTTTGCAACTACTTTACTTTTGGAGAAAATTCAAAACATTCATTATTCAATAGGGCCCAAAATATCAAAAACCAGGGGTTTGAATGAACACACATTTCTTGGTAGAATCGTGCAGGACTGAAATTTTTGATGTTTTTCTACTCCTCTCATGAGCCCAAACAAGTCTCTAAAAGGATGAGTTTGCAACTACTTTACTTTTGGAGAAAATTCAAAACATTCATTATTCAATAGAGCCCAATAGCAAAAATCAGGTTTTAAATGAAGAATCACATTTCTTGGTAGAATCATGCAGGATTGAAATTTTTGATGGTTTTTTACTCCTCTCAACAGCCCAAACAAGTTTCTAAAAGAATGAGTTTGCAACTGCTTTACTTTTGGAGAAAATTCAAAACATTCATTATTCAATAGGGCCCAAACTATCAAAAACCAGCGGTTTGAATGAACACACATTTCTTGGTAGAATCATGCAGGACTGAAATTTTTGATGTTTTTCTACTCCTCTCATGAGCCCAAACAAGTCTCTAAAAGCATGAGTTTGCAACTACTTTACTTTTGGAGAAAATTCAAAACATTCATTATTCAATAGAGCCCAATAGCAAAAATCAGGTTTTGAATGAAGAATCACATTTCTTGGTAGAATCATGCAGGATTGAAATTTTTGATGGTTTTTTACTCCTCTCTACAGCCCAAACAAGTTTCTAAAAGGATGAGTTTGCAACTGCTTTACTTTTGGAGAAAATTCAAAACATTCATTATTCAATAGGGCCCAAACTATCAAAAACCAGCGGTTTGAATGAACACACATTTCTTGGTAGAATCATGCAGGACTCAAATTTTTGATGTTTTTCTACTCCTCTCATGAGCCCAAACAAGTTTCTAAAAGCATGAGTTTGCAACTACTTTACTTTTGGAGAAAATTCAAAACATTCATTATTCAATAGAGCCCAATAGCAAAAATCAGGTTTTGAATGAAGAATCACATTTCTTGGTAGAATCATGCAGGATTGAAATTTTTGATGGTTTTTCACTCCTCTCAACAGCCCAAACAAGTTTCTAAAAGGATGAGTTTGCAACTACTTTACTTTTGGAGAAAATTCAAAACATTCATTATTCAATAGGGCCCAAACTATCAAAAAACAGCGGTTTCAATGAACACACATTTCTTGGTAGAATCATGCAGGACTGAAATTTTTGATGTTTTTCTACTCCTCTCATGAGCCCAAACAAGTCTCTAAAAGCATGAGTTTGCAACTACTTTACTTTTGGAGAAAATTCAAAACATTCATTATTCAATAGAGCCCAATAGCAAAAATCAGGTTTTGAATGAAGAATCACATTTCTTGGTAGAATCATGCAGGATTGAAATTTTTGATGGTTTTTTACTCCTCTCAACAGCCCAAACAAGTTTCTAAAAGGATGAGTTTGCAACTACTTTACTTTTGGAGAAAATTCAAAACATTCATTATTCAATAGGGCCCAAACTATCAAAAACCAGCGGTTTCAATGAACACACATTTCTTGGTAGAATCATGCAGGACTGAAATTTTTGATGTTTTTCTATTCCTCTCATGAGCCCAAACAAGTCTCTAAAAGCATGAGTTTGCAACTACTTTACTTTTGGAGAAAATTCAAAACATTCATTATTCAATAGAGCCCAATAGCAAAAATCAGGTTTTGAATGAAGAATCACATTTCTTGGTATAATCATGCAGGATTGAAATTTTTGATGGTTTTTTACTCCTCTCAACAGCCCAAACAAGTTTCTAAAAGGATGAGTTTGCAACTACTTTACTTTTGGAGAAAATTCAAAACATTCATTATTCAATAGGGCCCAAACTATCAAAAACCAGCGGTTTCAATGAACACACATTTCTTGGAAGAATCATGCAGGACTGAAATTTTTGATGTTTTTCTACTCCTCTCATGAGCCCAAACAAGTTTCTAAAAGCATGAGTTTGCAACTACTTTACTTTTGGAGAAAATTCAAAACATTCATTATTCAATAGAGCCCAATAGCAAAAATCAGGTTTTGAATGAAGAATCACATTTCTTGGTAGAATCATGCAGGATTGAAATTTTTGATGGTTTTTTACTCCTCTCAACAGCCCAAACAAGTTTCTAAAAGGATGAGTTTGCAACTACTTTACTTTTGGAGAAAATTCAAAACATTCATTATTCAATAGGGCCCAAACTATCAAAAACCAGCGGTTTCAATGAACACACATTTCTTGGTAGAATCATGCAGGACTGAAATTTTTGATGTTTTTCTACTCCTCTCATGAGCCCAAACAAGTCTCTAAAAGGATGAGTTTGCAACTACTTTACTTTTGGAGAAAATTCAAAACATTCATTATTCAATAGAGCCCAATAGCAAAAATCAGGTTTTAAATGAAGAATCACATTTCTTGGTAGAATCATGCAGGATTGAAATTTTTGATGGTTTTTTACTCCTCTCAACAGCCCAAACAAGTTTCTAAAAGAATGAGTTTGCAACTGCTTTACTTTTGGAGAAAATTCAAAACATTCATTATTCAATAGGGCCCAAACTATCAAAAACCAGCGGTTTGAATGAACACACATTTCTTGGTAGAATCATGCAGGACTGAAATTTTTGATGTTTTTCTACTCCTCTCATGAGCCCAAACAAGTCTCTAAAAGCATGAGTTTGCAACTACTTTACTTTTGGAGAAAATTCAAAACATTCATTATTCAATAGAGCCCAATAGCAAAAATCAGGTTTTGAATGAAGAATCACATTTCTTGGTAGAATCATGCAGGATTGAAATTTTTGATGGTTTTTTACTCCTCTCTACAGCCCAAACAAGTTTCTAAAAGGATGAGTTTGCAACTGCTTTACTTTTGGAGAAAATTCAAAACATTCATTATTCAATAGGGCCCAAACTATCAAAAACCAGCGGTTTGAATGAACACACATTTCTTGGTAGAATCATGCAGGACTCAAATTTTTGATGTTTTTCTACTCCTCTCATGAGCCCAAACAAGTTTCTAAAAGCATGAGTTTGCAACTACTTTACTTTTGGAGAAAATTCAAAACATTCATTATTCAATAGAGCCCAATAGCAAAAATCAGGTTTTGAATGAAGAATCACATTTCTTGGTAGAATCATGCAGGATTGAAATTTTTGATGGTTTTTCACTCCTCTCAACAGCCCAAACAAGTTTCTAAAAGGATGAGTTTGCAACTACTTTACTTTTGGAGAAAATTCAAAACATTCATTATTCAATAGGGCCCAAACTATCAAAAAACAGCGGTTTCAATGAACACACATTTCTTGGTAGAATCATGCAGGACTGAAATTTTTGATGTTTTTCTACTCCTCTCATGAGCCCAAACAAGTCTCTAAAAGCATGAGTTTGCAACTACTTTACTTTTGGAGAAAATTCAAAACATTCATTATTCAATAGAGCCCAATAGCAAAAATCAGGTTTTGAATGAAGAATCACATTTCTTGGTAGAATCATGCAGGATTGAAATTTTTGATGGTTTTTTACTCCTCTCAACAGCCCAAACAAGTTTCTAAAAGGATGAGTTTGCAACTACTTTACTTTTGGAGAAAATTCAAAACATTCATTATTCAATAGGGCCCAAACTATCAAAAACCAGCGCTTTCAATGAACACACATTTCTTGGAAGAATCATGCAGGACTGAAATTTTTGATGTTTTCCTACTCCTCTCATGAGCCCAAACAAGTCTCTAAAAGCATGAGTTTGCAACTACTTTACTTTTGGAGAAAATTCAAAACATTCATTATTCAATAGAGCCCAATAGCAAAAATCAGGTTTTGAATGAAGAATCACATTTCTTGGTAGAATCATGCAGGATTGAAATTTTTGATGGTTTTTTACTCCTCTCAACAGCCCAAACAAGTTTCTAAAAGGATGAGTTTGCAACTACTTTACTTTTGGAGAAAATTCAAAACATTCATTATTCAATAGGGCCCAAACTATCAAAAACCAGCGGTTTCAATGAACACACATTTCTTGGAAGAATCATGCAGGACTGAAATTTTTGATGTTTTTCTACTCCTCTCATGAGCCCAAACAAGTCTCTAAAAGCATGAGTTTGCAACTACTTTACTTTTGGAGAAAATTCAAAACATTCATTATTCAATAGAGCCCAATAGCAAAAATCAGGTTTTGAATGAAGAATCACATTTCTTGGTAGAATCATGCAGGATTGAAATTTTTGATGGTTTTTTACTCCTCTCAACAGCCCAAACAAGTTTCTAAAAGGATGAGTTTGCAACTACTTTACTTTTGGAGAAAATTCAAAACATTCATTATTCAATAGGGCCCAAACTATCAAAAACCAGCGGTTTCAATGAACACACATTTCTTGGTAGAATCATGCAGGACTGAAATTTTTGATGTTTTTCTATTCCTCTCATGAGCCCAAACAAGTCTCTAAAAGCATGAGTTTGCAACTACTTTACTTTTGGAGAAAATTCAAAACATTCATTATTCAATAGAGCCCAATAGCAAAAATCAGGTTTTGAATGAAGAATCACATTTCTTGGTATAATCATGCAGGATTGAAATTTTTGATGGTTTTTTACTCCTCTCAACAGCCCAAACAAGTTTCTAAAAGGATGAGTTTGCAACTACTTTACTTTTGGAGAAAATTCAAAACATTCATTATTCAATAGGGCCCAAACTATCAAAAACCAGCGGTTTCAATGAACACACATTTCTTGGAAGAATCATGCAGGACTGAAATTTTTGATGTTTTTCTACTCCTCTCATGAGCCCAAACAAGTTTCTAAAAGCATGAGTTTGCAACTACTTTACTTTTGGAGAAAATTCAAAACATTCATTATTCAATAGAGCCCAATAGCAAAAATCAGGTTTTGAATGAAGAATCACATTTCTTGGTAGAATCATGCAGGATTGAAATTTTTGATGGTTTTTTACTCCTCTCAACAGCCCAAACAAGTTTCTAAAAGGATGAGTTTGCAACTACTTTACTTTTGGAGAAAATTCAAAACATTCATTATTCAATAGGGCCCAAACTATCAAAAACCAGCGGTTTCAATGAACACACATTTCTTGGTAGAATCATGCAGGACTGAAATTTTTGATGTTTTTCTACTCCTCTCATGAGCCCAAACAAGTCTCTAAAAGGATGAGTTTGCAACTACTTTACTTTTGGAGAAAATTCAAAACATTCATTATTCAATAGGGCCCAAAATATCAAAAACCAGGGGTTTGAATGAACACACATTTCTTGGTAGAATCGTGCAGGACTGAAATTTTTGATGTTTTTCTACTCCTCTCATGAGCCCAAACAAGTCTCTAAAAGGATGAGTTTGCAACTACTTTACTTTTGGAGAAAATTCAAAACATTCATTATTCAATAGAGCCCAATAGCAAAAATCAGGTTTTAAATGAAGAATCACATTTCTTGGTAGAATCATGCAGGATTGAAATTTTTGATGGTTTTTTACTCCTCTCAACAGCCCAAACAAGTTTCTAAAAGAATGAGTTTGCAACTGCTTTACTTTTGGAGAAAATTCAAAACATTCATTATTCAATAGGGCCCAAACTATCAAAAACCAGCGGTTTGAATGAACACACATTTCTTGGTAGAATCATGCAGGACTGAAATTTTTGATGTTTTTCTACTCCTCTCATGAGCCCAAACAAGTCTCTAAAAGCATGAGTTTGCAACTACTTTACTTTTGGAGAAAATTCAAAACATTCATTATTCAATAGAGCCCAATAGCAAAAATCAGGTTTTGAATGAAGAATCACATTTCTTGGTAGAATCATGCAGGATTGAAATTTTTGATGGTTTTTTACTCCTCTCTACAGCCCAAACAAGTTTCTAAAAGGATGAGTTTGCAACTGCTTTACTTTTGGAGAAAATTCAAAACATTCATTATTCAATAGGGCCCAAACTATCAAAAACCAGCGGTTTGAATGAACACACATTTCTTGGTAGAATCATGCAGGACTCAAATTTTTGATGTTTTTCTACTCCTCTCATGAGCCCAAACAAGTTTCTAAAAGCATGAGTTTGCAACTACTTTACTTTTGGAGAAAATTCAAAACATTCATTATTCAATAGAGCCCAATAGCAAAAATCAGGTTTTGAATGAAGAATCACATTTCTTGGTAGAATCATGCAGGATTGAAATTTTTGATGGTTTTTCACTCCTCTCAACAGCCCAAACAAGTTTCTAAAAGGATGAGTTTGCAACTACTTTACTTTTGGAGAAAATTCAAAACATTCATTATTCAATAGGGCCCAAACTATCAAAAAACAGCGGTTTCAATGAACACACATTTCTTGGTAGAATCATGCAGGACTGAAATTTTTGATGTTTTTCTACTCCTCTCATGAGCCCAAACAAGTCTCTAAAAGCATGAGTTTGCAACTACTTTACTTTTGGAGAAAATTCAAAACATTCATTATTCAATAGAGCCCAATAGCAAAAATCAGGTTTTGAATGAAGAATCACATTTCTTGGTAGAATCATGCAGGATTGAAATTTTTGACGGTTTTTTACTCCTCTCAACAGCCCAAACAAGTTTCTAAAAGGATGAGTTTGCAACTACTTTACTTTTGGAGAAAATTCAAAACATTCATTATTCAATAGGGCCCAAACTATCAAAAACCAGCGGTTTCAATGAACACACATTTCTTGGTAGAATCATGCAGGACTGAAATTTTTGATGTTTTTCTATTCCTCTCATGAGCCCAAACAAGTCTCTAAAAGCATGAGTTTGCAACTACTTTACTTTTGGAGAAAATTCAAAACATTCATTATTCAATAGAGCCCAATAGCAAAAATCAGGTTTTGAATGAAGAATCACATTTCTTGGTATAATCATGCAGGATTGAAATTTTTGATGGTTTTTTACTCCTCTCAACAGCCCAAACAAGTTTCTAAAAGGATGAGTTTGCAACTACTTTACTTTTGGAGAAAATTCAAAACATTCATTATTCAATAGGGCCCAAACTATCAAAAACCAGCGGTTTCAATGAACACACATTTCTTGGAAGAATCATGCAGGACTGAAATTTTTGATGTTTTTCTACTCCTCTCATGAGCCCAAACAAGTTTCTAAAAGCATGAGTTTGCAACTACTTTACTTTTGGAGAAAATTCAAAACATTCATTATTCAATAGAGCCCAATAGCAAAAATCAGGTTTTGAATGAAGAATCACATTTCTTGGTAGAATCATGCAGGATTGAAATTTTTGATGGTTTTTTACTCCTCTCAACAGCCCAAACAAGTTTCTAAAAGGATGAGTTTGCAACTACTTTACTTTTGGAGAAAATTCAAAACATTCATTATTCAATAGGGCCCAAACTATCAAAAACCAGCGGTTTCAATGAACACACATTTCTTGGTAGAATCATGCAGGACTGAAATTTTTGATGTTTTTCTACTCCTCTCATGAGCCCAAACAAGTCTCTAAAAGGATGAGTTTGCAACTACTTTACTTTTGGAGAAAATTCAAAACATTCATTATTCAATAGGGCCCAAAATATCAAAAACCAGGGGTTTGAATGAACACACATTTCTTGGTAGAATCGTGCAGGACTGAAATTTTTGATGTTTTTCTACTCCTCTCATGAGCCCAAACAAGTCTCTAAAAGGATGAGTTTGCAACTACTTTACTTTTGGAGAAAATTCAAAACATTCATTATTCAATAGAGCCCAATAGCAAAAATCAGGTTTTAAATGAAGAATCACATTTCTTGGTAGAATCATGCAGGATTGAAATTTTTGATGGTTTTTTACTCCTCTCAACAGCCCAAACAAGTTTCTAAAAGAATGAGTTTGCAACTGCTTTACTTTTGGAGAAAATTCAAAACATTCATTATTCAATAGGGCCCAAACTATCAAAAACCAGCGGTTTGAATGAACACACATTTCTTGGTAGAATCATGCAGGACTGAAATTTTTGATGTTTTTCTACTCCTCTCATGAGCCCAAACAAGTCTCTAAAAGCATGAGTTTGCAACTACTTTACTTTTGGAGAAAATTCAAAACATTCATTATTCAATAGAGCCCAATAGCAAAAATCAGGTTTTGAATGAAGAATCACATTTCTTGGTAGAATCATGCAGGATTGAAATTTTTGATGGTTTTTTACTCCTCTCTACAGCCCAAACAAGTTTCTAAAAGGATGAGTTTGCAACTGCTTTACTTTTGGAGAAAATTCAAAACATTCATTATTCAATAGGGCCCAAACTATCAAAAACCAGCGGTTTGAATGAACACACATTTCTTGGTAGAATCATGCAGGACTCAAATTTTTGATGTTTTTCTACTCCTCTCATGAGCCCAAACAAGTTTCTAAAAGCATGAGTTTGCAACTACTTTACTTTTGGAGAAAATTCAAAACATTCATTATTCAATAGAGCCCAATAGCAAAAATCAGGTTTTGAATGAAGAATCACATTTCTTGGTAGAATCATGCAGGATTGAAATTTTTGATGGTTTTTCACTCCTCTCAACAGCCCAAACAAGTTTCTAAAAGGATGAGTTTGCAACTACTTTACTTTTGGAGAAAATTCAAAACATTCATTATTCAATAGGGCCCAAACTATCAAAAAACAGCGGTTTCAATGAACACACATTTCTTGGTAGAATCATGCAGGACTGAAATTTTTGATGTTTTTCTACTCCTCTCATGAGCCCAAACAAGTCTCTAAAAGCATGAGTTTGCAACTACTTTACTTTTGGAGAAAATTCAAAACATTCATTATTCAATAGAGCCCAATAGCAAAAATCAGGTTTTGAATGAAGAATCACATTTCTTGGTAGAATCATGCAGGATTGAAATTTTTGATGGTTTTTTACTCCTCTCAACAGCCCAAACAAGTTTCTAAAAGGATGAGTTTGCAACTACTTTACTTTTGGAGAAAATTCAAAACATTCATTATTCAATAGGGCCCAAACTATCAAAAACCAGCGCTTTCAATGAACACACATTTCTTGGAAGAATCATGCAGGACTGAAATTTTTGATGTTTTCCTACTCCTCTCATGAGCCCAAACAAGTCTCTAAAAGCATGAGTTTGCAACTACTTTACTTTTGGAGAAAATTCAAAACATTCATTATTCAATAGAGCCCAATAGCAAAAATCAGGTTTTGAATGAAGAATCACATTTCTTGGTAGAATCATGCAGGATTGAAATTTTTGATGGTTTTTTACTCCTCTCAACAGCCCAAACAAGTTTCTAAAAGGATGAGTTTGCAACTACTTTACTTTTGGAGAAAATTCAAAACATTCATTATTCAATAGGGCCCAAACTATCAAAAACCAGCGGTTTCAATGAACACACATTTCTTGGAAGAATCATGCAGGACTGAAATTTTTGATGTTTTTCTACTCCTCTCATGAGCCCAAACAAGTCTCTAAAAGCATGAGTTTGCAACTACTTTACTTTTGGAGAAAATTCAAAACATTCATTATTCAATAGAGCCCAATAGCAAAAATCAGGTTTTGAATGAAGAATCACATTTCTTGGTAGAATCATGCAGGATTGAAATTTTTGATGGTTTTTTACTCCTCTCAACAGCCCAAACAAGTTTCTAAAAGGATGAGTTTGCAACTACTTTACTTTTGGAGAAAATTCAAAACATTCATTATTCAATAGGGCCCAAACTATCAAAAACCAGCGGTTTCAATGAACACACATTTCTTGGTAGAATCATGCAGGACTGAAATTTTTGATGTTTTTCTATTCCTCTCATGAGCCCAAACAAGTCTCTAAAAGCATGAGTTTGCAACTACTTTACTTTTGGAGAAAATTCAAAACATTCATTATTCAATAGAGCCCAATAGCAAAAATCAGGTTTTGAATGAAGAATCACATTTCTTGGTATAATCATGCAGGATTGAAATTTTTGATGGTTTTTTACTCCTCTCAACAGCCCAAACAAGTTTCTAAAAGGATGAGTTTGCAACTACTTTACTTTTGGAGAAAATTCAAAACATTCATTATTCAATAGGGCCCAAACTATCAAAAACCAGCGGTTTCAATGAACACACATTTCTTGGAAGAATCATGCAGGACTGAAATTTTTGATGTTTTTCTACTCCTCTCATGAGCCCAAACAAGTTTCTAAAAGCATGAGTTTGCAACTACTTTACTTTTGGAGAAAATTCAAAACATTCATTATTCAATAGAGCCCAATAGCAAAAATCAGGTTTTGAATGAAGAATCACATTTCTTGGTAGAATCATGCAGGATTGAAATTTTTGATGGTTTTTTACTCCTCTCAACAGCCCAAACAAGTTTCTAAAAGGATGAGTTTGCAACTACTTTACTTTTGGAGAAAATTCAAAACATTCATTATTCAATAGGGCCCAAACTATCAAAAACCAGCGGTTTCAATGAACACACATTTCTTGGTAGAATCATGCAGGACTGAAATTTTTGATGTTTTTCTACTCCTCTCATGAGCCCAAACAAGTCTCTAAAAGGATGAGTTTGCAACTACTTTACTTTTGGAGAAAATTCAAAACATTCATTATTCAATAGGGCCCAAAATATCAAAAACCAGGGGTTTGAATGAACACACATTTCTTGGTAGAATCGTGCAGGACTGAAATTTTTGATGTTTTTCTACTCCTCTCATGAGCCCAAACAAGTCTCTAAAAGGATGAGTTTGCAACTACTTTACTTTTGGAGAAAATTCAAAACATTCATTATTCAATAGAGCCCAATAGCAAAAATCAGGTTTTAAATGAAGAATCACATTTCTTGGTAGAATCATGCAGGATTGAAATTTTTGATGGTTTTTTACTCCTCTCAACAGCCCAAACAAGTTTCTAAAAGAATGAGTTTGCAACTGCTTTACTTTTGGAGAAAATTCAAAACATTCATTATTCAATAGGGCCCAAACTATCAAAAACCAGCGGTTTGAATGAACACACATTTCTTGGTAGAATCATGCAGGACTGAAATTTTTGATGTTTTTCTACTCCTCTCATGAGCCCAAACAAGTCTCTAAAAGCATGAGTTTGCAACTACTTTACTTTTGGAGAAAATTCAAAACATTCATTATTCAATAGAGCCCAATAGCAAAAATCAGGTTTTGAATGAAGAATCACATTTCTTGGTAGAATCATGCAGGATTGAAATTTTTGATGGTTTTTTACTCCTCTCTACAGCCCAAACAAGTTTCTAAAAGGATGAGTTTGCAACTGCTTTACTTTTGGAGAAAATTCAAAACATTCATTATTCAATAGGGCCCAAACTATCAAAAACCAGCGGTTTGAATGAACACACATTTCTTGGTAGAATCATGCAGGACTCAAATTTTTGATGTTTTTCTACTCCTCTCATGAGCCCAAACAAGTTTCTAAAAGCATGAGTTTGCAACTACTTTACTTTTGGAGAAAATTCAAAACATTCATTATTCAATAGAGCCCAATAGCAAAAATCAGGTTTTGAATGAAGAATCACATTTCTTGGTAGAATCATGCAGGATTGAAATTTTTGATGGTTTTTCACTCCTCTCAACAGCCCAAACAAGTTTCTAAAAGGATGAGTTTGCAACTACTTTACTTTTGGAGAAAATTCAAAACATTCATTATTCAATAGGGCCCAAACTATCAAAAAACAGCGGTTTCAATGAACACACATTTCTTGGTAGAATCATGCAGGACTGAAATTTTTGATGTTTTTCTACTCCTCTCATGAGCCCAAACAAGTCTCTAAAAGCATGAGTTTGCAACTACTTTACTTTTGGAGAAAATTCAAAACATTCACTTTTCAATAGAGCCCAATAGCAAAAATCAGGTTTTGAATGAAGAATTACATTTCTTGGTAGAATCATGCAGGATTGAAATTTTTGATGGTTTTTTACTCCTCTCAACAGCCCAAACAAGTTTCTAAAAGGATGAGTTTGCAACTACTTTACTTTTGGAGAAAATTCAAAACATTCATTATTCAATAGGGCCCAAACTATCAAAAACCAGCGGTTTGAATGAACACACATTTCTTGGTAGAATCATGCAGGACTGAAATTTTTGATGTTTTTCTACTCCTCTCATGAGCCCAAACAAGTCTCTAAAAGCATGAGTTTGCAACTACTTTACTTTTGGAGAAAATTCAAAACATTCATTATTCAATAGAGCCCAATAGCAAAAATCAGGTTTTGAATGAAGAATCACATTTCTTGGTAGAAGCATGCAGGATTGAAATTTTTGATGGTTTTTTACTCCTCTCAACAGCCCAAACAAGTTTCTAAAAGGATGAGTTTGCAACTACTTTACTTTTGGAGAAAATTCAAAACATTCATTATTCAATAGGGCCCAAACTATCAAAAACCAGCGGTTTCAATAAACACACATTTCTTGGTAGAATCATGCAGGACTGAAGTTTTTGATGTTTTTCTACTCCTCTCATGAGCCCAAACAAGTCTCTAAAAGCATGAGTTTGCAACTACTTTACTTTTGGAGAAAATTCAAAACATTCATTATTCAATAGAGCCCAATAGCAAAAATCAGGTTTTGAATGAAGAATCACATTTCTTGGTAGAATCATGCAGGATTGAAATTTTTGATGGTTTTTTTTCTCCTCTCTACAACCCAAACAAGTTTCTAAAAGGATGAGTTTGCAACTGCTTTACTTTTGGAGAAAATTCAAAACATTCATTATTCAATAGGGCCCAAACTATC
The DNA here is from genome assembly GCF_039654945.1 of Dendrobates tinctorius. Taxonomy (NCBI): domain Eukaryota; kingdom Metazoa; phylum Chordata; class Amphibia; order Anura; family Dendrobatidae; genus Dendrobates; species Dendrobates tinctorius. Next base: position 8,014,858 of record NW_027361736.1, on the reverse strand, counting down.
AAAAACCAGCGGTTTGAATGAACACACATTTCTTGGTAGAATCATGCAGGACTCAAATTTTTGATGTTTTTCTACTCCTCTCATGAGCCCAAACAAGTTTCTAAAAGCATGAGTTTGCAACTACTTTACTTTTGGAGAAAATTCAAAACATTCATTATTCAATAGAGCCCAATAGCAAAAATCAGGTTTTGAATGAAGAATCACATTTCTTGGTAGAATCATGCAGGATTGAAATTTTTGATGGTTTTTTACTCCTCTCAACAGCCCAAACAAGTTTCTAAAAGGATGAGTTTGCAACTACTTTACTTTTGGAGAAAATTCAAAACATTCATTATTCAATAGGGCCCAAACTATCAAAAACCAGCGGTTTCAATGAACACACATTTCTTGGTAGAATCATGCAGGACTGAAATTTTTGATGTTTTTCTACTCCTCTCATGAGCCCAAACAAGTCTCTAAAAGCATGAGTTTGCAACTACTTTACTTTTGGAGAAAATTCAAAACATTCATTATTCAATAGAGCCCAATAGCAAAAATCAGGTTTTGAATGAAGAATCACATTTCTTGGTAAAATCATGCAGGATTGAAATTTTTGATGGTTTTTTACTCCTCTCAACAGCCCAAACAAGTTTCTAAAAGGATGAGTTTGCAACTACTTTACTTTTGGAGAAAATTCAAAACATTCATTATTCAATAGGGCCCAAACTATCAAAAACCAGCGGTTTCAATGAACACACATTTCTTGGTAGAATCATGCAGGACTGAAATTTTTGATATTTTTCTACTCCTCTCATGAGCCCAAACAAGTCTCTAAAAGCATGAGTTTGCAACTACTTTACTTTTGGAGAAAATTCAAAACATTCATTATTCAATAGAGCCCAATAGCAAAAATCAGGTTTTGAATGAAGAATCACATTTCTTGGTAGAATCATGCAGGATTGAAATTTTTGATGGTTTTTTACTCCTCTCAACAGCCCAAACAAGTTTCTAAAAGGATGAGTTTGCAACTACTTTACTTTTGGAGAAAATTCAAAACATTCATTATTCAATAGGGCCCAAACTATCAAAAACCAGCGGTTTCAATGAACACACATTTCTTGGTAGAATCATGCAGGACTGAAATTTTTGATGTTTTTCTACTCCTCTCATGAGCCCAAACAAGTCTCTAAAAGCATGAGTTTGCAACTACTTTACTTTTGGAGAAAATTCAAAACATTCATTATTCAATGGAGCCCAATAGCAAAAATCAGGTTTTAAATGAAGAATCACATTTCTTGGTAAAATCATGCAGGATTGAAATTTTTGATGGTTTTTTACTCCTCTCAACAGCCCAAACAAGTTTCTAAAAGGATGAGTTTGCAACTACTTTACTTTTGGAGAAAATTCAAAACATTCATTATTCAATAGGGCCCAAACTATCAAAAACCAGCGGTTTCAATGAACACACATTTCTTGGTAGAATCATGCAGGACTGAAATTTTTGATGTTTTTCTACTCCTCTCATGAGCCCAAACAAGTCTCTAAAAGCATGAGTTTGCAACTACTTTACTTTTGGAGAAAATTCAAAACATTCACTTTTCAATAGAGCCCAATAGCAAAAATCAGGTTTTGAATGAAGAATCACATTTCTTGGTAGAATCATGCAGGATTGAAATTTTTGATGGTTTTTTACTCCTCTCAACAGCCCAAACAAGTTTCTAAAAGGATGAGTTTGCAACTACTTTACTTTTGGAGAAAATTCAAAACATTCATTATTCAATAGGGCCCAAACTATCAAAAACCAGCGGTTTGAATGAACACACATTTCTTGGCAGAATCATGCAGGACTGAAATTTTTGATGTTTTTCTACTCCTCTCATGAGCCCAAACAAGTCTCTAAAAGCATGAGTTTGCAACTACTTTACTTTTGGAGAAAATTCAAAACATTCATTATTCAATAGAGCCCAATAGCAAAAATCAGGTTTTGAATGAAGAATCACAATTCTTGGTAGAAGCATGCAGGATTGAAATTTTTGATGGTTTTTTACTCCTCTCAACAGCCCAAACAAGTTTCTAAAAGGATGAGTTTGCAACTACTTTACTTTTGGAGAAAATTCAAAACATTCATTATTCAATAGGGCCCAAACTATCAAAAACCAGCGGTTTCAATGAAAACACATTTCTTGGTAGAATCATGCAGGACTGAAATTTTTGATGTTTTTCTACTCCTCTCATGAGCCCAAACAAGTCTCTAAAAGCATGAGTTTGCAACTACTTTACTTTTGGAGAAAATTCAAAACATTCATTATTCAATAGAGCCCAATAGCAAAAATCAGGTTTTGAATGAAGAATCACATTTCTTGGTAGAATCATGCAGGATTGAAATTTTTGATTGTTTTTTACTCCTCTCTACAGCCCAAACAAGTTTCTAAAAGGATGAGTTTGCAGCTGCTTTACTTTTGGAGAAAATTCAAAACATTCATTATTCAATAGGGCCCAAACTATCAAAAACCAGCGGTTTCAATGAACACACATTTCTTGGTAGAATCATGCAGGACTGAAATTTTTGATGTTTTTCTACTCCTCTCATGAGCCCAAACAAGTCTCTAAAAGCATGAGTTTGCAACTACTTTACTTTTGGAGAAAATTCAAAACATTCATTATTCAATAGAGCCCAATAGCAAAAATCAGGTTTTGAATGAAGAATCACATTTCTTGGTAGAATCATGCAGGATTGAAATTTTTGATGGTTTTTTACTCCTCTCAACAGCCCAAACAAGTTTCTAAAAGGATGAGTTTGCAACTACTTTACTTTTGGAGAAAATTCAAAACATTCATTATTCAATAGGGCCCAAACTATCAAAAAACAGCGGTTTCAATGAACACACATTTCTTGGAAGAATCATGCAGGACTGAAATTTTTGATGTTTTTCTACTCCTCTCATGAGCCCAAACAAGTTTCTAAAAGCATGAGTTTGCAACTACTTTACTTTTGGAGAAAATTCAAAACATTCATTATTCAATAGAGCCCAATAGCAAAAATCAGGTTTTGAATGAAGAATCACATTTCTTGGTAGAATCATGCAGGATTGAAATTTTTGATGGTTTTTTACTCCTCTCAACAGCCCAAACAAGTTTCTAAAAGGATGAGTTTGCAACTACTTTACTTTTGGAGAAAATTCAAAGCATTCATTATTCAATAGGGCCCAAACTATCAAAAACCAGCGGTTTCAATGAACACACATTTCTTGGTAGAATCATGCAGGACTGAAATTTTTGATGTTTTTCTACTCCTCTCATGAGCCCAAACAAGTCTCTAAAAGCATGAGTTTGCAACTACTTTACTTTTGGAGAAAATTCAAAACATTCATTATTCAATAGAGCCCAATAGCAAAAATCAGGTTTTGAATGAAGAATCACATTTCTTGGTAAAATCATGCAGGATTGAAATTTTTGATGGTTTTTTACTCCTCTCAACAGCCCAAACAAGTTTCTAAAAGGATGAGTTTGCAACTACTTTACTTTTGGAGAAAATTCAAAACATTCATTATTCAATAGGGCCCAAACTATCAAAAACCAGCGGTTTCAATGAACACACATTTCTTGGTAGAATCATGCAGGACTGAAATTTTTGATGTTTTTCTACTCCTCTCATGAGCCCAAACAAGTCTCTAAAAGCATGAGTTTGCAACTACTTTACTTTTGGAGAAAATTCAAAACATTCACTTTTCAATAGAGCCCAATAGCAAAAATCAGGTTTTGAATGAAGAATCACATTTCTTGGTAGAATCATGCAGGATTGAAATTTTTGATGGTTTTTTACTCCTCTCAACAGCCCAAACAAGTTTCTAAAAGGATGAGTTTGCAACTACTTTACTTTTGGAGAAAATTCAAAACATTCATTATTCAATAGGGCCCAAACTATCAAAAACCAGCGGTTTGAATGAACACACATTTCTTGGTAGAATCATGCAGGACTGAAATTTTTGATGTTTTTCTACTCCTCTCATGAGCCCAAACAAGTCTCTAAAAGCATGAGTTTGCAACTACTTTACTTTTGGAGAAAATTCAAAACATTCATTATTCAATAGAGCCCAATAGCAAAAATCAGGTTTTGAATGAAGAATCACAATTCTTGGTAGAAGCATGCAGGATTGAAATTTTTGATGGTTTTTTACTCCTCTCAACAGCCCAAACAAGTTTCTAAAAGGATGAGTTTGCAACTACTTTACTTTTGGAGAAAATTCAAAACATTCATTATTCAATAGGGCCCAAACTATCAAAAACCAGCGGTTTCAATGAAAACACATTTCTTGGTAGAATCATGCAGGACTGAAATTTTTGATGTTTTTCTACTCCTCTCATGAGCCCAAACAAGTCTCTAAAAGCATGAGTTTGCAACTACTTTACTTTTGGAGAAAATTCAAAACATTCATTATTCAATAGAGCCCAATAGCAAAAATCAGGTTTTGAATGAAGAATCACATTTCTTGGTAGAATCATGCAGGATTGAAATTTTTGATGGTTTTTTACTCCTCTCTACAGCCCAAACAAGTTTCTAAAAGGATGAGTTTGCAGCTGCTTTACTTTTGGAGAAAATTCAAAACATTCATTATTCAATAGGGCCCAAACTATCAAAAACCAGCGGTTTCAATGAACACACATTTCTTGGTAGAATCATGCAGGACTGAAATTTTTGATGTTTTTCTACTCCTCTCATGAGCCCAAACAAGTCTCTAAAAGCATGAGTTTGCAACTACTTTACTTTTGGAGAAAATTCAAAACATTCATTATTCAATAGAGCCCAATAGCAAAAATCAGGTTTTGAATGAAGAATCACATTTCTTGGTAGAATCATGCAGGATTGAAATTTTTGATGGTTTTTTACTCCTCTCAACAGCCCAAACAAGTTTCTAAAAGGATGAGTTTGCAACTACTTTACTTTTGGAGAAAATTCAAAACATTCATTATTCAATAGGGCCCAAACTATCAAAAAACAGCGGTTTCAATGAACACACATTTCTTGGAAGAATCATGCAGGACTGAAATTTTTGATGTTTTTCTACTCCTCTCATGAGCCCAAACAAGTTTCTAAAAGCATGAGTTTGCAACTACTTTACTTTTGGAGAAAATTCAAAACATTCATTATTCAATAGAGCCCAATAGCAAAAATCAGGTTTTGAATGAAGAATCACATTTCTTGGTAGAATCATGCAGGATTGAAATTTTTGATGGTTTTTTACTCCTCTCAACAGCCCAAACAAGTTTCTAAAAGGATGAGTTTGCAACTACTTTACTTTTGGAGAAAATTCAAAGCATTCATTATTCAATAGGGCCCAAACTATCAAAAACCAGCGGTTTCAATGAACACACATTTCTTGGTAGAATCATGCAGGACTGAAATTTTTGATGTTTTTCTACTCCTCTCATGAGCCCAAACAAGTCTCTAAAAGCATGAGTTTGCAACTACTTTACTTTTGGAGAAAATTCAAAACATTCATTATTCAATAGAGCCCAATAGCAAAAATCAGGTTTTGAATGAAGAATCACATTTCTTGGTAGAATCATGCAGGATTGAAATTTTTGATGGTTTTTTACTCCTCTCTACAGCCCAAACAAGTTTCTAAAAGGATGAGTTTGCAGCTGCTTTACTTTTGGAGAAAATTCAAAACATTCATTATTCAATAGGGCCCAAACTATCAAAAACCAGCGGTTTCAATGAACACACATTTCTTGGTAGAATCATGCAGGACTGAAATTTTTGATGTTTTTCTACTCCTCTCATGAGCCCAAACAAGTCTCTAAAAGCATGAGTTTGCAACTACTTTACTTTTGGAGAAAATTCAAAACATTCATTATTCAATAGAGCCCAATAGCAAAAATCAGGTTTTGAATGAAGAATCACATTTCTTGGTAGAATCATGCAGGATTGAAATTTTTGATGGTTTTTTACTCCTCTCAACAGCCCAAACAAGTTTCTAAAAGGATGAGTTTGCAACTACTTTACTTTTGGAGAAAATTCAAAACATTCATTATTCAATAGGGCCCAAACTATCAAAAAACAGCGGTTTCAATGAACACACATTTCTTGGAAGAATCATGCAGGACTGAAATTTTTGATGTTTTTCTACTCCTCTCATGAGCCCAAACAAGTTTCTAAAAGCATGAGTTTGCAACTACTTTACTTTTGGAGAAAATTCAAAACATTCATTATTCAATAGAGCCCAATAGCAAAAATCAGGTTTTGAATGAAGAATCACATTTCTTGGTAGAATCATGCAGGATTGAAATTTTTGATGGTTTTTTACTCCTCTCAACAGCCCAAACAAGTTTCTAAAAGGATGAGTTTGCAACTACTTTACTTTTGGAGAAAATTCAAAGCATTCATTATTCAATAGGGCCCAAACTATCAAAAACCAGCGGTTTCAATGAACACACATTTCTTGGTAGAATCATGCAGGACTGAAATTTTTGATGTTTTTCTACTCCTCTCATGAGCCCAAACAAGTCTCTAAAAGCATGAGTTTGCAACTACTTTACTTTTGGAGAAAATTCAAAACATTCATTATTCAATAGAGCCCAATAGCAAAAATCAGGTTTTGAATGAAGAATCACATTTCTTGGTAAAATCATGCAGGATTGAAATTTTTGATGGTTTTTTACTCCTCTCAACAGCCCAAACAAGTTTCTAAAAGGATGAGTTTGCAACTACTTTACTTTTGGAGAAAATTCAAAACATTCATTATTCAATAGGGCCCAAACTATCAAAAACCAGCGGTTTCAATGAACACACATTTCTTGGTAGAATCATGCAGGACTGAAATTTTTGATGTTTTTCTACTCCTCTCATGAGCCCAAACAAGTCTCTAAAAGCATGAGTTTGCAACTACTTTACTTTTGGAGAAAATTCAAAACATTCACTTTTCAATAGAGCCCAATAGCAAAAATCAGGTTTTGAATGAAGAATCACATTTCTTGGTAGAATCATGCAGGATTGAAATTTTTGATGGTTTTTTACTCCTCTCAACAGCCCAAACAAGTTTCTAAAAGGATGAGTTTGCAACTACTTTACTTTTGGAGAAAATTCAAAACATTCATTATTCAATAGGGCCCAAACTATCAAAAACCAGCGGTTTGAATGAACACACATTTCTTGGTAGAATCATGCAGGACTGAAATTTTTGATGTTTTTCTACTCCTCTCATGAGCCCAAACAAGTCTCTAAAAGCATGAGTTTGCAACTACTTTACTTTTGGAGAAAATTCAAAACATTCATTATTCAATAGAGCCCAATAGCAAAAATCAGGTTTTGAATGAAGAATCACAATTCTTGGTAGAAGCATGCAGGATTGAAATTTTTGATGGTTTTTTACTCCTCTCAACAGCCCAAACAAGTTTCTAAAAGGATGAGTTTGCAACTACTTTACTTTTGGAGAAAATTCAAAACATTCATTATTCAATAGGGCCCAAACTATCAAAAACCAGCGGTTTCAATGAAAACACATTTCTTGGTAGAATCATGCAGGACTGAAATTTTTGATGTTTTTCTACTCCTCTCATGAGCCCAAACAAGTCTCTAAAAGCATGAGTTTGCAACTACTTTACTTTTGGAGAAAATTCAAAACATTCATTATTCAATAGAGCCCAATAGCAAAAATCAGGTTTTGAATGAAGAATCACATTTCTTGGTAGAATCATGCAGGATTGAAATTTTTGATGGTTTTTTACTCCTCTCTACAGCCCAAACAAGTTTCTAAAAGGATGAGTTTGCAGCTGCTTTACTTTTGGAGAAAATTCAAAACATTCATTATTCAATAGGGCCCAAACTATCAAAAACCAGCGGTTTCAATGAACACACATTTCTTGGTAGAATCATGCAGGACTGAAATTTTTGATGTTTTTCTACTCCTCTCATGAGCCCAAACAAGTCTCTAAAAGCATGAGTTTGCAACTACTTTACTTTTGGAGAAAATTCAAAACATTCATTATTCAATAGAGCCCAATAGCAAAAATCAGGTTTTGAATGAAGAATCACATTTCTTGGTAGAATCATGCAGGATTGAAATTTTTGATGGTTTTTTACTCCTCTCAACAGCCCAAACAAGTTTCTAAAAGGATGAGTTTGCAACTACTTTACTTTTGGAGAAAATTCAAAACATTCATTATTCAATAGGGCCCAAACTATCAAAAAACAGCGGTTTCAATGAACACACATTTCTTGGAAGAATCATGCAGGACTGAAATTTTTGATGTTTTTCTACTCCTCTCATGAGCCCAAACAAGTTTCTAAAAGCATGAGTTTGCAACTACTTTACTTTTGGAGAAAATTCAAAACATTCATTATTCAATAGAGCCCAATAGCAAAAATCAGGTTTTGAATGAAGAATCACATTTCTTGGTAGAATCATGCAGGATTGAAATTTTTGATGGTTTTTTACTCCTCTCAACAGCCCAAACAAGTTTCTAAAAGGATGAGTTTGCAACTACTTTACTTTTGGAGAAAATTCAAAGCATTCATTATTCAATAGGGCCCAAACTATCAAAAACCAGCGGTTTCAATGAACACACATTTCTTGGTAGAATCATGCAGGACTGAAATTTTTGATGTTTTTCTACTCCTCTCATGAGCCCAAACAAGTCTCTAAAAGCATGAGTTTGCAACTACTTTACTTTTGGAGAAAATTCAAAACATTCATTATTCAATAGAGCCCAATAGCAAAAATCAGGTTTTGAATGAAGAATCACATTTCTTGGTAAAATCATGCAGGATTGAAATTTTTGATGGTTTTTTACTCCTCTCAACAGCCCAAACAAGTTTCTAAAAGGATGAGTTTGCAACTACTTTACTTTTGGAGAAAATTCAAAACATTCATTATTCAATAGGGCCCAAACTATCAAAAACCAGCGGTTTCAATGAACACACATTTCTTGGTAGAATCATGCAGGACTGAAATTTTTGATGTTTTTCTACTCCTCTCATGAGCCCAAACAAGTTTCTAAAAGCATGAGTTTGCAACTAGTTTACTTTTGGAGAACATTCAAAACATTCACTATTCAATAGAGCCCAATAGCAAAAATCAGGTTTTGAATGAAGAATCACATTTCTTGGTAAAATCATGCAGGATTGAAATTTTTGATGGTTTTTTACTCCTCTCAACAGCCCAAACAAGTTTCTAAAAGGATGAGTTTGCAACTACTTTACTTTTGGAGAAAATTCAAAACATTCATTATTCAATAGGGCCCAAACTATCAAAAACCAGCGGTTTCAATGAACACACATTTCTTGGTAGAATCATGCAGGACTGAAATTTTTGATGTTTTTCTACTCCTCTCATGAGCCCAAACAAGTCTCTAAAAGCATGAGTTTGCAACTACTTTACATTTGGAGAAAATTCAAAACATTCATTATTCAATAGAGCCCAATAGCAAAAATCAGGTTTTGAATGAAGAATCACATTTCTTGGTAGAATCATGCAGGATTGAAATTTTTGATGGTTTTTTACTCCTCTCAACAGCCCAAACAAGTTTCTAAAAGGATGAGTTTGCAACTACTTTACTTTTGGAGAAAATTCAAAACATTCATTATTCAATAGGGCCCAAACTATCAAAAACCAGCGGTTTCAATGAACACACATTTCTTGGTAGAATCATGCAGGACTGAAATTTTTGATGTTTTTCTACTCCTCTCATGAGCCCAAACAAGTCTCTAAAAGCATGAGTTTGCAACTACTTTACTTTTGGAGAAAATTCAAAACATTGACTTTTCAATAGAGCCCAATAGCAAAAATCAGGTTTTGAATGAAGAATCACATTTCTTGGTAGAATCATGCAGGATTGAAATTTTTGATGGTTTTTTACTCCTCTCAACAGCCCAAACAAGTTTCTAAAAGGATGAGTTTGCAACTACTTTACTTTTGGAGAAAATTCAAAACATTCATTATTCAATAGGGCCCAAACTATCAAAAACCAGCGGTTTCAATGAACACACATTTCTTGGAAGAATCATGCAGGACTGAAATTTTTGATGTTTTTCTACTCCTCTCATGAGCCCAAACAAGTCTCTAAAAGCATGAGTTTGCAACTACTTTACTTTTGGAGAAAATTCAAAACATTCATTATTCAATAGAGCCCAATAGCAAAAATCAGGTTTTGAATGAAGAATCACATTTCTTGGTAGAATCATGCAGGATTGAAATTTTTGATGGTTTTTTACTCCTCTCAACAGCCCAAACAAGTTTCTAAAAGGATGAGTTTGCAACTACTTTACTTTTGGAGAAAATTCAAAACATTCATTATTCAATAGGGCCCAAACTATCAAAAACCAGCGGTTTCAATGAACACACATTTCTTGGTAGAATCATGCAGGACTGAAGTTTTTGATGTTTTTCTACTCCTCTCATGAGCCCAAACAAGTCTCTAAAAGCATGAGTTTGCAACTACTTTACTTTTGGAGAAAATTCAAAACATTCATTATTCAATAGAGCCCAATAGCAAAAATCAGGTTTTGAATGAAGAATCACATTTCTTGGTAGAATCATGCAGGATTGAAATTTTTGATGGTTTTTTACTCCTCTCTACAGCCCAAACAAGTTTCTAAAAGGATGAGTTTGCAACTGCTTTACTTTTGGAGAAAATTCAAAACATTCATTATTCAATAGGGCCCAAACTATCAAAAACCAGCGGTTTGAATGAACACACATTTCTTGGTAGAATCATGCAGGACTCAAATTTTTGATGTTTTTCTACTCCTCTCATGAGCCCAAACAAGTTTCTAAAAGCATGAGTTTGCAACTACTTTACTTTTGGAGAAAATTCAAAACATTCATTATTCAATAGAGCCCAATAGCAAAAATCAGGTTTTGAATGAAGAATCACATTTCTTGGTAGAATCATGCAGGATTGAAATTTTTGATGGTTTTTTACTCCTCTCTACAGCCCAAACAAGTTTCTAAAAGGATGAGTTTGCAACTGCTTTACTTTTGGAGAAAATTCAAAACATTCATTATTCAATAGGGCCCAAACTATCAAAAACCAGCGGTTTGAATGAACACACATTTCTTGGTAGAATCATGCAGGACTCAAATTTTTGATGTTTTTCTACTCCTCTCATGAGCCCAAACAAGTTTCTAAAAGCATGAGTTTGCAACTACTTTACTTTTGGAGAAAATTCAAAACATTCATTATTCAATAGAGCCCAATAGCAAAAATCAGGTTTTGAATGAAGAATCACATTTCTTGGTAGAATCATGCAGGATTGAAATTTTTGATGGTTTTTTACTCCTCTCTACAGCCCAAACAAGTTTCTAAAAGGATGAGTTTGCAACTGCTTTACTTTTGGAGAAAATTCAAAACATTCATTATTCAATAGGGCCCAAACTATCAAAAACCAGCGGTTTGAATGAACACACATTTCTTGGTAGAATCATGCAGGACTCAAATTTTTGATGTTTTTCTACTCCTCTCATGAGCCCAAACAAGTTTCTAAAAGCATGAGTTTGCAACTACTTTACTTTTGGAGAAAATTCAAAACATTCATTATTCAATAGAGCCCAATAGCAAAAATCAGGTTTTGAATGAAGAATCACATTTCTTGGTAGAATCATGCAGGATTGAAATTTTTGATGGTTTTTTACTCCTCTCAACAGCCCAAACAAGTTTCTAAAAGGATGAGTTTGCAACTACTTTACTTTTGGAGAAAATTCAAAACATTCATTATTCAATAGGGCCCAAACTATCAAAAACCAGCGGTTTCAATGAACACACATTTCTTGGTAGAATCATGCAGGACTGAAATTTTTGATGTTTTTCTACTCCTCTCATGAGCCCAAACAAGTCTCTAAAAGCATGAGTTTGCAACTACTTTACTTTTGGAGAAAATTCAAAACATTCATTATTCAATAGAGCCCAATAGCAAAAATCAGGTTTTGAATGAAGAATCACATTTCTTGGTAGAATCATGCAGGATTGAAATTTTTGATGGTTTTTTACTCCTCTCAACAGCCCAAACAAGTTTCTAAAAGGATGAGTTTGCAACTACTTTACTTTTGGAGAAAATTCAAAACATTCATTATTCAATAGGGCCCAAACTATCAAAAACCAGCGGTTTCAATGAACACACATTTCTTGGAAGAATCATGCAGGACTGAAATTTTTGATGTTTTTCTACTCCTCTCATGAGCCCAAACAAGTCTCTAAAAGCATGAGTTTGCAACTACTTTACTTTTGGAGAAAATTCAAAACATTCATTATTCAATAGAGCCCAATAGCAAAAATCAGGTTTTGAATGAAGAATCACATTTCTTGGTAGAATCATGCAGGATTGAAATTTTTGATGGTTTTTTACTCCTCTCAACAGCCCAAACAAGTTTCTAAAAGGATGAGTTTGCAACTACTTTACTTTTGGAGAAAATTCAAAACATTCATTATTCAATAGGGCCCAAACTATCAAAAACCAGCGGTTTCAATGAACACACATTTCTTGGAAGAATCATGCAGGACTGAAATTTTTGATGTTTTTCTACTCCTCTCATGAGCCCAAACAAGTTTCTAAAAGCATGAGTTTGCAACTACTTTACTTTTGGAGAAAATTCAAAACATTCATTATTCAATAGAGCCCAATAGCAAAAATCAGGTTTTGAATGAAGAATCACATTTCTTGGTAGAATCATGCAGGATTGAAATTTTTGATGGTTTTTTACTCCTCTCAACAGCCCAAACAAGTTTCTAAAAGGATGAGTTTGCAACTACTTTACTTTTGGAGAAAATTCAAAGCATTCATTATTCAATAGGGCCCAAACTATCAAAAACCAGCGGTTTCAATGAACACACATTTCTTGGTAGAATCATGCAGGACTGAAATTTTTGATGTTTTTCTACTCCTCTCATGAGCCCAAACAAGTCTCTAAAAGCATGAGTTTGCAACTACTTTACTTTTGGAGAAAATTCAAAACATTCATTATTCAATAGAGCCCAATAGCAAAAATCAGGTTTTGAATGAAGAATCACATTTCTTGGTAAAATCATGCAGGATTGAAATTTTTGATGGTTTTTTACTCCTCTCAACAGCCCAAACAAGTTTCTAAAAGGATGAGTTTGCAACTACTTTACTTTTGGAGAAAATTCAAAACATTCATTATTCAATAGGGCCCAAACTATCAAAAACCAGCGGTTTCAATGAACACACATTTCTTGGTAGAATCATGCAGGACTGAAATTTTTGATGTTTTTCTACTCCTCTCATGAGCCCAAACAAGTTTCTAAAAGCATGAGTTTGCAACTAGTTTACTTTTGGAGAACATTCAAAACATTCACTATTCAATAGAGCCCAATAGCAAAAATCAGGTTTTGAATGAAGAATCACATTTCTTGGTAAAATCATGCAGGATTGAAATTTTTGATGGTTTTTTACTCCTCTCAACAGCCCAAACAAGTTTCTAAAAGGATGAGTTTGCAACTACTTTACTTTTGGAGAAAATTCAAAACATTCATTATTCAATAGGGCCCAAACTATCAAAAACCAGCGGTTTCAATGAACACACATTTCTTGGTAGAATCATGCAGGACTGAAATTTTTGATGTTTTTCTACTCCTTTCATGAGCCCAAACAAGTCTCTAAAAGCATGAGTTTGCAACTACTTTACATTTGGAGAAAATTCAAAACATTCATTATTCAATAGAGCCCAATAGCAAAAATCAGGTTTTGAATGAAGAATCACATTTCTTGGTAGAATCATGCAGGATTGAAATTTTTGATGGTTTTTTACTCCTCTCAACAGCCCAAACAAGTTTCTAAAAGGATGAGTTTGCAACTACTTTACTTTTGGAGAAAATTCAAAACATTCATTATTCAATAGGGCCCAAACTATCAAAAACCAGCGGTTTGAATGAACACACATTTCTTGGTAGAATCATGCAGGACTGAAATTTTTGATGTTTTTCTACTCCTCTCATGAGCCCAAACAAGTCTCTAAAAGCATGAGTTTGCAACTACTTTACTTTTGGAGAAAATTCAAAACATTGACTTTTCAATAGAGCCCAATAGCAAAAATCAGGTTTTGAATGAAGAATCACATTTCTTGGTAGAATCATGCAGGATTGAAATTTTTGATGGTTTTTTACTCCTCTCAACAGCCCAAACAAGTTCTAAAAGGATGAGTTTGCAACTACTTTACTTTTGGAGAAAATTCAAAACATTCATTATTCAATAGGGCCCAAACTATCAAAAACCAGCGGTTTCAATGAACACACATTTCTTGGTAGAATCATGCAGGACTGAAATTTTTGATGTTTTTCTACTCCTCTCATGAGCCCAAACAAGTCTCTAAAAGCATGAGTTTGCAACTACTTTACTTTTGGAGAAAATTCAAAACATTCATTATTCAATAGAGCCCAATAGCAAAAATCAGGTTTTGAATGAAGAATCACATTTCTTGGTAGAATCATGCAGGATTGAAATTTTTGATGGTTTTTTACTCCTCTCAACAGCCCAAACAAGTTTCTAAAAGGATGAGTTTGCAACTACTTTACTTTTGGAGAAAATTCAAAACATTCATTATTCAATAGGGCCCAAACTATCAAAAACCAGCGGTTTCAATGAACACACATTTCTTGGAAGAATCATGCAGGACTGAAATTTTTGATGTTTTTCTACTCCTCTCATGAGCCCAAACAAGTCTCTAAAAGCATGAGTTTGCAACTACTTTACTTTTGGAGAAAATTCAAAACATTCATTATTCAATAGAGCCCAATAGCAAAAATCAGGTTTTGAATGAAGAATCACATTTCTTGGTAGAATCATGCAGGATTGAAATTTTTGATGGTTTTTTACTCCTCTCAACAGCCCAAACAAGTTTCTAAAAGGATGAGTTTGCAACTACTTTACTTTTGGAGAAAATTCAAAACATTCATTATTCAATAGGGCCCAAACTATCAAAAACCAGCGGTTTCAATGAACACACATTTCTTGGTAGAATCATGCAGGACTGAAGTTTTTGATGTTTTTCTACTCCTCTCATGAGCCCAAACAAGTCTCTAAATGCATGAGTTTGCAACTACTTTACTTTTGGAGAAAATTCAAAACATTCATTATTCAATAGAGCCCAATAGCAAAAATCAGGTTTTGAATGAAGAATCACATTTCTTGGTAGAATCATGCAGGATTGAAATTTTTGATGGTTTTTTACTCCTCTCTACAGCCCAAACAAGTTTCTAAAAGGATGAGTTTGCAACTGCTTTACTTTTGGAGAAAATTCAAAACATTCATTATTCAATAGGGCCCAAACTATCAAAAACCAGCGGTTTGAATGAACACACATTTCTTGGTAGAATCATGCAGGACTCAAATTTTTGATGTTTTTCTACTCCTCTCATGAGCCCAAACAAGTTTCTAAAAGCATGAGTTTGCAACTACTTTACTTTTGGAGAAAATTCAAAACATTCATTATTCAATAGAGCCCAATAGCAAAAATCAGGTTTTGAATGAAGAATCACATTTCTTGGTAGAATCATGCAGGATTGAAATTTTTGATGGTTTTTTACTCCTCTCAACAGCCCAAACAAGTTTCTAAAAGGATGAGTTTGCAACTACTTTACTTTTGGAGAAAATTCAAAACATTCATTATTCAATAGGGCCCAAACTATCAAAAACCAGCGGTTTCAATGAACACACATTTCTTGGTAGAATCATGCAGGACTGAAATTTTTGATGTTTTTCTACTCCTCTCATGAGCCCAAACAAGTCTCTAAAAGCATGAGTTTGCAACTACTTTACTTTTGGAGAAAATTCAAAACATTCATTATTCAATAGAGCCCAATAGCAAAAATCAGGTTTTGAATGAAGAATCACATTTCTTGGTAGAATCATGCAGGATTGAAATTTTTGATGGTTTTTTACTCCTCTCAACAGCCCAAACAAGTTTCTAAAAGGATGAGTTTGCAACTACTTTACTTTTGGAGAAAATTCAAAACATTCATTATTCAATAGGGCCCAAACTATCAAAAACCAGCGGTTTCAATGAACACACATTTCTTGGAAGAATCATGCAGGACTGAAATTTTTGATGTTTTTCTACTCCTCTCATGAGCCCAAACAAGTCTCTAAAAGCATGAGTTTGCAACTACTTTACTTTTGGAGAAAATTCAAAACATTCATTATTCAATAGAGCCCAATAGCAAAAATCAGGTTTTGAATGAAGAATCACATTTCTTGGTAGAATCATGCAGGATTGAAATTTTTGATGGTTTTTTACTCCTCTCAACAGCCCAAACAAGTTTCTAAAAGGATGAGTTTGCAACTACTTTACTTTTGGAGAAAATTCAAAACATTCATTATTCAATAGGGCCCAAACTATCAAAAACCAGCGGTTTGAATGAACACACATTTCTTGGTAGAATCATGCAGGACTGAAATTTTTGATGTTTTTCTACTCCTCTCATGAGCCCAAACAAGTCTCTAAAAGCATGAGTTTGCAACTACTTTACTTTTGGAGAAAATTCAAAACATTCATTATTCAATAGAGCCCAATAGCAAAAATCAGGTTTTGAATGAAGAATCACATTTCTTGGTAGAATCATGCAGGATTGAAATTTTTGATGGTTTTTTACTCCTCTCAACAGCCCAAACAAGTTTCTAAAAGGATGAGTTTGCAACTACTTTACTTTTGGAGAAAATTCAAAACATTCATTATTCAATAGGGCCCAAACTATCAAAAACCAGCGGTTTCAATGAACACACATTTCTTGGTAGAATCATGCAGGACTGAAGTTTTTGATGTTTTTCTACTCCTCTCATGAGCCCAAACAAGTCTCTAAAAGCATGAGTTTGCAACTACTTTACTTTTGGAGAAAATTCAAAACATTCATTATTCAATAGAGCCCAATAGCAAAAATCAGGTTTTGAATGAAGAATCACATTTCTTGGTAGAATCATGCAGGATTGAAATTTTTGATGGTTTTTTACTCCTCTCTACAGCCCAAACAAGTTTCTAAAAGGATGAGTTTGCAACTGCTTTACTTTTGGAGAAAATTCAAAACATTCATTATTCAATAGGGCCCAAACTATCAAAAACCAGCGGTTTGAATGAACACACATTTCTTGGTAGAATCATGCAGGACTCAAATTTTTGATGTTTTTCTACTCCTCTCATGAGCCCAAACAAGTTTCTAAAAGCATGAGTTTGCAACTACTTTACTTTTGGAGAAAATTCAAAACATTCATTATTCAATAGAGCCCAATAGCAAAAATCAGGTTTTGAATGAAGAATCACATTTCTTGGTAGAATCATGCAGGATTGAAATTTTTGATGGTTTTTTACTCCTCTCAACAGCCCAAACAAGTTTCTAAAAGGATGAGTTTGCAACTACTTTACTTTTGGAGAAAATTCAAAACATTCATTATTCAATAGGGCCCAAACTATCAAAAACCAGCGGTTTCAATGAACACACATTTCTTGGTAGAATCATGCAGGACTGAAATTTTTGATGTTTTTCTACTCCTCTCATGAGCCCAAACAAGTCTCTAAAAGCATGAGTTTGCAACTACTTTACTTTTGGAGAAAATTCAAAACATTCATTATTCAATAGAGCCCAATAGCAAAAATCAGGTTTTGAATGAAGAATCACATTTCTTGGTAGAATCATGCAGGATTGAAATTTTTGATGGTTTTTTACTCCTCTCAACAGCCCAAACAAGTTTCTAAAAGGATGAGTTTGCAACTACTTTACTTTTGGAGAAAATTCAAAACATTCATTATTCAATAGGGCCCAAACTATCAAAAACCAGCGCTTTCAATGAACACACATTTCTTGGAAGAATCATGCAGGACTGAAATTTTTGATGTTTTTCTACTCCTCTCATGAGCCCAAACAAGTCTCTAAAAGCATGAGTTTGCAACTACTTTACTTTTGGAGAAAATTCAAAACATTCATTATTCAATAGAGCCCAATAGCAAAAATCAGGTTTTGAATGAAGAATCACATTTCTTGGTAGAATCATGCAGGATTGAAATTTTTGATGGTTTTTTACTCCTCTCAACAGCCCAAACAAGTTTCTAAAAGGATGAGTTTGCAACTACTTTACTTTTGGAGAAAATTCAAAACATTCATTATTCAATAGGGCCCAAACTATCAAAAACCAGCGGTTTCAATGAACACACATTTCTTGGAAGAATCATGCAGGACTGAAATTTTTGATGTTTTTCTACTCCTCTCATGAGCCCAAACAAGTCTCTAAAAGCATGAGTTTGCAACTACTTTACTTTTGGAGAAAATTCAAAACATTCATTATTCAATAGAGCCCAATAGCAAAAATCAGGTTTTGAATGAAGAATCACATTTCTTGGTAGAATCATGCAGGATTGAAATTTTTGATGGTTTTTTACTCCTCTCAACAGCCCAAACAAGTTTCTAAAAGGATGAGTTTGCAACTACTTTACTTTTGGAGAAAATTCAAAACATTCATTATTCAATAGGGCCCAAACTATCAAAAAACAGCGGTTTCAATGAACACACATTTCTTGGAAGAATCATGCAGGACTGAAATTTTTGATGTTTTTCTACTCCTCTCATGAGCCCAAACAAGTTTCTAAAAGCATGAGTTTGCAACTACTTTACTTTTGGAGAAAATTCAAAACATTCATTATTCAATAGAGCCCAATAGCAAAAATCAGGTTTTGAATGAAGAATCACATTTCTTGGTAGAATCATGCAGGATTGAAATTTTTGATGGTTTTTTACTCCTCTCAACAGCCCAAACAAGTTTCTAAAAGGATGAGTTTGCAACTACTTTACTTTTGGAGAAAATTCAAAGCATTCATTATTCAATAGGGCCCAAACTATCAAAAACCAGCGGTTTCAATGAACACACATTTCTTGGTAGAATCATGCAGGACTGAAATTTTTGATGTTTTTCTACTCCTCTCATGAGCCCAAACAAGTCTCTAAAAGCATGAGTTTGCAACTACTTTACTTTTGGAGAAAATTCAAAACATTCATTATTCAATAGAGCCCAATAGCAAAAATCAGGTTTTGAATGAAGAATCACATTTCTTGGTAAAATCATGCAGGATTGAAATTTTTGATGGTTTTTTACTCCTCTCAACAGCCCAAACAAGTTTCTAAAAGGATGAGTTTGCAACTACTTTAATTTTGGAGAAAATTCAAAACATTCATTATTCAATAGGGCCCAAACTATCAAAAACCAGCGGTTTCAATGAACACACATTTCTTGGTAGAATCATGCAGGACTGAAATTTTTGATGTTTTTCTACTCCTCTCATGAGCCCAAACAAGTTTCTAAAAGCATGAGTTTGCAACTTGTTTACTTTTGGAGAACATTCAAAACATTCACTATTCAATAGAGCCCAATAGCAAAAATCAGGTTTTGAATGAAGAATCACATTTCTTGGTAAAATCATGCAGGATTGAAATTTTTGATGGTTTTTTACTCCTCTCAACAGCCCAAACAAGTTTCTAAAAGGATGAGTTTGCAACTACTTTACTTTTGGAGAAAATTCAAAACATTCATTATTCAATAGGGCCCAAACTATCAAAAACCAGCGGTTTGAATGAACACACATTTCTTGGTAGAATCATGCAGGACTGAAATTTTTGATGTTTTTCTACTCCTCTCATGAGCCCAAACAAGTCTCTAAAAGCATGAGTTTGCAACTACTTTACTTTTGGAGAAAATTCAAAACATTGACTTTTCAATAGAGCCCAATAGCAAAAATCAGGTTTTGAATGAAGAATCACATTTCTTGGTAGAATCATGCAGGATTGAAATTTTTGATGGTTTTTTACTCCTCTCAACAGCCCAAACAAGTTCTAAAAGGATGAGTTTGCAACTACTTTACTTTTGGAGAAAATTCAAAACATTCATTATTCAATAGGGCCCAAACTATCAAAAACCAGCGGTTTCAATGAACACACATTTCTTGGTAGAATCATGCAGGACTGAAATTTTTGATGTTTTTCTATTCCTCTCATGAGCCCAAACAAGTCTCTAAAAGCATGAGTTTGCAACTACTTTACTTTTGGAGAAAATTCAAAACATTCATTATTCAATAGAGCCCAATAGCAAAAATCAGGTTTTGAATGAAGAATCACATTTCTTGGTATAATCATGCAGGATTGAAATTTTTGATGGTTTTTTACTCCTCTCAACAGCCCAAACAAGTTTCTAAAAGGATGAGTTTGCAACTACTTTACTTTTGGAGAAAATTCAAAACATTCATTATTCAATAGGGCCCAAACTATCAAAAACCAGCGGTTTCAATGAACACACATTTCTTGGAAGAATCATGCAGGACTGAAATTTTTGATGTTTTTCTACTCCTCTCATGAGCCCAAACAAGTTTCTAAAAGCATGAGTTTGCAACTACTTTACTTTTGGAGAAAATTCAAAACATTCATTATTCAATAGAGCCCAATAGAAAAATCAGGTTTTGAATGAAGAATCACATTTCTTGGTAGAATCATGCAGGATTGAAATTTTTGATGGTTTTTTACTCCTCTCAACAGCCCAAACAAGTTTCTAAAAGGATGAGTTTGCAACTACTTTACTTTTGGAGAAAATTCAAAACATTCATTATTCAATAGGGCCCAAACTATCAAAAACCAGCGGTTTCAATGAACACACATTTCTTGGTAGAATCATGCAGGACTGAAATTTTTGATGTTTTTCTACTCCTCTCATGAGCCCAAACAAGTCTCTAAAAGGATGAGTTTGCAACTACTTTACTTTTGGAGAAAATTCAAAACATTCATTATTCAATAGGGCCCAAAATATCAAAAACCAGGGGTTTGAATGAACACACATTTCTTGGTAGAATCGTGCAGGACTGAAATTTTTGATGTTTTTCTACTCCTCTCATGAGCCCAAACAAGTCTCTAAAAGGATGAGTTTGCAACTACTTTACTTTTGGAGAAAATTCAAAACATTCATTATTCAATAGAGCCCAATAGCAAAAATCAGGTTTTAAATGAAGAATCACATTTCTTGGTAGAATCATGCAGGATTGAAATTTTTGATGGTTTTTTACTCCTCTCAACAGCCCAAACAAGTTTCTAAAAGAATGAGTTTGCAACTGCTTTACTTTTGGAGAAAATTCAAAACATTCATTATTCAATAGGGCCCAAACTATCAAAAACCAGCGGTTTGAATGAACACACATTTCTTGGTAGAATCATGCAGGACTGAAATTTTTGATGTTTTTCTACTCCTCTCATGAGCCCAAACAAGTCTCTAAAAGCATGAGTTTGCAACTACTTTACTTTTGGAGAAAATTCAAAACATTCATTATTCAATAGAGCCCAATAGCAAAAATCAGGTTTTGAATGAAGAATCACATTTCTTGGTAGAATCATGCAGGATTGAAATTTTTGATGGTTTTTTACTCCTCTCTACAGCCCAAACAAGTTTCTAAAAGGATGAGTTTGCAACTGCTTTACTTTTGGAGAAAATTCAAAACATTCATTATTCAATAGGGCCCAAACTATCAAAAACCAGCGGTTTGAATGAACACACATTTCTTGGTAGAATCATGCAGGACTCAAATTTTTGATGTTTTTCTACTCCTCTCATGAGCCCAAACAAGTTTCTAAAAGCATGAGTTTGCAACTACTTTACTTTTGGAGAAAATTCAAAACATTCATTATTCAATAGAGCCCAATAGCAAAAATCAGGTTTTGAATGAAGAATCACATTTCTTGGTAGAATCATGCAGGATTGAAATTTTTGATGGTTTTTCACTCCTCTCAACAGCCCAAACAAGTTTCTAAAAGGATGAGTTTGCAACTACTTTACTTTTGGAGAAAATTCAAAACATTCATTATTCAATAGGGCCCAAACTATCAAAAAACAGCGGTTTCAATGAACACACATTTCTTGGTAGAATCATGCAGGACTGAAATTTTTGATGTTTTTCTACTCCTCTCATGAGCCCAAACAAGTCTCTAAAAGCATGAGTTTGCAACTACTTTACTTTTGGAGAAAATTCAAAACATTCATTATTCAATAGAGCCCAATAGCAAAAATCAGGTTTTGAATGAAGAATCACATTTCTTGGTAGAATCATGCAGGATTGAAATTTTTGATGGTTTTTTACTCCTCTCAACAGCCCAAACAAGTTTCTAAAAGGATGAGTTTGCAACTACTTTACTTTTGGAGAAAATTCAAAACATTCATTATTCAATAGGGCCCAAACTATCAAAAACCAGCGCTTTCAATGAACACACATTTCTTGGAAGAATCATGCAGGACTGAAATTTTTGATGTTTTCCTACTCCTCTCATGAGCCCAAACAAGTCTCTAAAAGCATGAGTTTGCAACTACTTTACTTTTGGAGAAAATTCAAAACATTCATTATTCAATAGAGCCCAATAGCAAAAATCAGGTTTTGAATGAAGAATCACATTTCTTGGTAGAATCATGCAGGATTGAAATTTTTGATGGTTTTTTACTCCTCTCAACAGCCCAAACAAGTTTCTAAAAGGATGAGTTTGCAACTACTTTACTTTTGGAGAAAATTCAAAACATTCATTATTCAATAGGGCCCAAACTATCAAAAACCAGCGGTTTCAATGAACACACATTTCTTGGAAGAATCATGCAGGACTGAAATTTTTGATGTTTTTCTACTCCTCTCATGAGCCCAAACAAGTCTCTAAAAGCATGAGTTTGCAACTACTTTACTTTTGGAGAAAATTCAAAACATTCATTATTCAATAGAGCCCAATAGCAAAAATCAGGTTTTGAATGAAGAATCACATTTCTTGGTAGAATCATGCAGGATTGAAATTTTTGATGGTTTTTTACTCCTCTCAACAGCCCAAACAAGTTTCTAAAAGGATGAGTTTGCAACTACTTTACTTTTGGAGAAAATTCAAAACATTCATTATTCAATAGGGCCCAAACTATCAAAAACCAGCGGTTTCAATGAACACACATTTCTTGGTAGAATCATGCAGGACTGAAATTTTTGATGTTTTTCTATTCCTCTCATGAGCCCAAACAAGTCTCTAAAAGCATGAGTTTGCAACTACTTTACTTTTGGAGAAAATTCAAAACATTCATTATTCAATAGAGCCCAATAGCAAAAATCAGGTTTTGAATGAAGAATCACATTTCTTGGTATAATCATGCAGGATTGAAATTTTTGATGGTTTTTTACTCCTCTCAACAGCCCAAACAAGTTTCTAAAAGGATGAGTTTGCAACTACTTTACTTTTGGAGAAAATTCAAAACATTCATTATTCAATAGGGCCCAAACTATCAAAAACCAGCGGTTTCAATGAACACACATTTCTTGGAAGAATCATGCAGGACTGAAATTTTTGATGTTTTTCTACTCCTCTCATGAGCCCAAACAAGTTTCTAAAAGCATGAGTTTGCAACTACTTTACTTTTGGAGAAAATTCAAAACATTCATTATTCAATAGAGCCCAATAGCAAAAATCAGGTTTTGAATGAAGAATCACATTTCTTGGTAGAATCATGCAGGATTGAAATTTTTGATGGTTTTTTACTCCTCTCAACAGCCCAAACAAGTTTCTAAAAGGATGAGTTTGCAACTACTTTACTTTTGGAGAAAATTCAAAACATTCATTATTCAATAGGGCCCAAACTATCAAAAACCAGCGGTTTCAATGAACACACATTTCTTGGTAGAATCATGCAGGACTGAAATTTTTGATGTTTTTCTACTCCTCTAATGAGCCCAAACAAGTCTCTAAAAGGATGAGTTTGCAACTACTTTACTTTTGGAGAAAATTCAAAACATTCATTATTCAATAGGGCCCAAAATATCAAAAACCAGGGGTTTGAATGAACACACATTTCTTGGTAGAATCGTGCAGGACTGAAATTTTTGATGTTTTTCTACTCCTCTCATGAGCCCAAACAAGTCTCTAAAAGGATGAGTTTGCAACTACTTTACTTTTGGAGAAAATTCAAAACATTCATTATTCAATAGAGCCCAATAGCAAAAATCAGGTTTTAAATGAAGAATCACATTTCTTGGTAGAATCATGCAGGATTGAAATTTTTGATGGTTTTTTACTCCTCTCAACAGCCCAAACAAGTTTCTAAAAGAATGAGTTTGCAACTGCTTTACTTTTGGAGAAAATTCAAAACATTCATTATTCAATAGGGCCCAAACTATCAAAAACCAGCGGTTTGAATGAACACACATTTCTTGGTAGAATCATGCAGGACTGAAATTTTTGATGTTTTTCTACTCCTCTCATGAGCCCAAACAAGTCTCTAAAAGCATGAGTTTGCAACTACTTTACTTTTGGAGAAAATTCAAAACATTCATTATTCAATAGAGCCCAATAGCAAAAATCAGGTTTTGAATGAAGAATCACATTTCTTGGTAGAATCATGCAGGATTGAAATTTTTGATGGTTTTTTACTCCTCTCTACAGCCCAAACAAGTTTCTAAAAGGATGAGTTTGCAACTGCTTTACTTTTGGAGAAAATTCAAAACATTCATTATTCAATAGGGCCCAAACTATCAAAAACCAGCGGTTTGAATGAACACACATTTCTTGGTAGAATCATGCAGGACTCAAATTTTTGATGTTTTTCTACTCCTCTCATGAGCCCAAACAAGTTTCTAAAAGCATGAGTTTGCAACTACTTTACTTTTGGAGAAAATTCAAAACATTCATTATTCAATAGAGCCCAATAGCAAAAATCAGGTTTTGAATGAAGAATCACATTTCTTGGTAGAATCATGCAGGATTGAAATTTTTGATGGTTTTTCACTCCTCTCAACAGCCCAAACAAGTTTCTAAAAGGATGAGTTTGCAACTACTTTACTTTTGGAGAAAATTCAAAACATTCATTATTCAATAGGGCCCAAACTATCAAAAAACAGCGGTTTCAATGAACACACATTTCTTGGTAGAATCATGCAGGACTGAAATTTTTGATGTTTTTCTACTCCTCTCATGAGCCCAAACAAGTCTCTAAAAGCATGAGTTTGCAACTACTTTACTTTTGGAGAAAATTCAAAACATTCACTTTTCAATAGAGCCCAATAGCAAAAATCAGGTTTTGAATGAAGAATTACATTTCTTGGTAGAATCATGCAGGATTGAAATTTTTGATGGTTTTTTACTCCTCTCAACAGCCCAAACAAGTTTCTAAAAGGATGAGTTTGCAACTACTTTACTTTTGGAGAAAATTCAAAACATTCATTATTCAATAGGGCCCAAACTATCAAAAACCAGCGGTTTGAATGAACACACATTTCTTGGTAGAATCATGCAGGACTGAAATTTTTGATGTTTTTCTACTCCTCTCATGAGCCCAAACAAGTCTCTAAAAGCATGAGTTTGCAACTACTTTACTTTTGGAGAAAATTCAAAACATTCATTATTCAATAGAGCCCAATAGCAAAAATCAGGTTTTGAAGGAAGAATCACATTTCTTGGTAGAAGCATGCAGGATTGAAATTTTTGATGGTTTTTTACTCCTCTCAACAGCCCAAACAAGTTTCTAAAAGGATGAGTTTGCAACTACTTTACTTTTGGAGAAAATTCAAAACATTCATTATTCAATAGGGCCCAAACTATCAAAAACCAGCGGTTTCAATGAACACACATTTCTTGGTAGAATCATGCAGGACTGAAGTTTTTGATGTTTTTCTACTCCTCTCATGAGCCCAAACAAGTCTCTAAAAGCATGAGTTTGCAACTACTTTACTTTTGGAGAAAATTCAAAACATTCATTATTCAATAGAGCCCAATAGCAAAAATCAGGTTTTGAATGAAGAATCACATTTCTTGGTAGAATCATGCAGGATTGAAATTTTTGATGGTTTTTTTTCTCCTCTCTACAACCCAAACAAGTTTCTAAAAGGATGAGTTTGCAACTGCTTTACTTTTGGAGAAAATTCAAAACATTCATTATTCAATAGGGCCCAAACTATCAAAAACCAGCGGTTTGAATGAACACACATTTCTTGGTAGAATCATGCAGGACTCAAATTTTTGATGTTTTTCTACTCCTCTCATGAGCCCAAACAAGTTTCTAAAAGCATGAGTTTGCAACTACTTTACTTTTGGAGAAAATTCAAAACATTCATTATTCAATAGAGCCCAATAGCAAAAATCAGGTTTTGAATGAAGAATCACATTTCTTGGTAGAATCATGCAGGATTGAAATTTTTGATGGTTTTTTACTCCTCTCAACAGCCCAAACAAGTTTCTAAAAGGATGAGTTTGCAACTACTTTACTTTTGGAGAAAATTCAAAACATTCATTATTCAATAGGGCCCAAACTATCAAAAACCAGCGGTTTCAATGAACACACATTTCTTGGTAGAATCATGCAGGACTGAAATTTTTGATGTTTTTCTACTCCTCTCATGAGCCCAAACAAGTCTCTAAAAGCATGAGTTTGCAACTACTTTACTTTTGGAGAAAATTCAAAACATTCATTATTCAATAGAGCCCAATAGCAAAAATCAGGTTTTGAATGAAGAATCACATTTCTTGGTAAAATCATGCAGGATTGAAATTTTTGATGGTTTTTTACTCCTCTCAACAGCCCAAACAAGTTTCTAAAAGGATGAGTTTGCAACTACTTTACTTTTGGAGAAAATTCAAAACATTCATTATTCAATAGGGCCCAAACTATCAAAAACCAGCGGTTTCAATGAACACACATTTCTTGGTAGAATCATGCAGGACTGAAATTTTTGATATTTTTCTACTCCTCTCATGAGCCCAAACAAGTCTCTAAAAGCATGAGTTTGCAACTACTTTACTTTTGGAGAAAATTCAAAACATTCATTATTCAATAGAGCCCAATAGCAAAAATCAGGTTTTGAATGAAGAATCACATTTCTTGGTAGAATCATGCAGGATTGAAATTTTTGATGGTTTTTTACTCCTCTCAACAGCCCAAACAAGTTTCTAAAAGGATGAGTTTGCAACTACTTTACTTTTGGAGAAAATTCAAAACATTCATTATTCAATAGGGCCCAAACTATCAAAAACCAGCGGTTTCAATGAACACACATTTCTTGGTAGAATCATGCAGGACTGAAATTTTTGATGTTTTTCTACTCCTCTCATGAGCCCAAACAAGTCTCTAAAAGCATGAGTTTGCAACTACTTTACTTTTGGAGAAAATTCAAAACATTCATTATTCAATGGAGCCCAATAGCAAAAATCAGGTTTTAAATGAAGAATCACATTTCTTGGTAAAATCATGCAGGATTGAAATTTTTGATGGTTTTTTACTCCTCTCAACAGCCCAAACAAGTTTCTAAAAGGATGAGTTTGCAACTACTTTACTTTTGGAGAAAATTCAAAACATTCATTATTCAATAGGGCCCAAACTATCAAAAACCAGCGGTTTCAATGAACACACATTTCTTGGTAGAATCATGCAGGACTGAAATTTTTGATGTTTTTCTACTCCTCTCATGAGCCCAAACAAGTCTCTAAAAGCATGAGTTTGCAACTACTTTACTTTTGGAGAAAATTCAAAACATTCACTTTTCAATAGAGCCCAATAGCAAAAATCAGGTTTTGAATGAAGAATCACATTTCTTGGTAGAATCATGCAGGATTGAAATTTTTGATGGTTTTTTACTCCTCTCAACAGCCCAAACAAGTTTCTAAAAGGATGAGTTTGCAACTACTTTACTTTTGGAGAAAATTCAAAACATTCATTATTCAATAGGGCCCAAACTATCAAAAACCAGCGGTTTGAATGAACACACATTTCTTGGTAGAATCATGCAGGACTGAAATTTTTGATGTTTTTCTACTCCTCTCATGAGCCCAAACAAGTCTCTAAAAGCATGAGTTTGCAACTACTTTACTTTTGGAGAAAATTCAAAACATTCATTATTCAATAGAGCCCAATAGCAAAAATCAGGTTTTGAATGAAGAATCACAATTCTTGGTAGAAGCATGCAGGATTGAAATTTTTGATGGTTTTTTACTCCTCTCAACAGCCCAAACAAGTTTCTAAAAGGATGAGTTTGCAACTACTTTACTTTTGGAGAAAATTCAAAACATTCATTATTCAATAGGGCCCAAACTATCAAAAACCAGCGGTTTCAATGAAAACACATTTCTTGGTAGAATCATGCAGGACTGAAATTTTTGATGTTTTTCTACTCCTCTCATGAGCCCAAACAAGTCTCTAAAAGCATGAGTTTGCAACTACTTTACTTTTGGAGAAAATTCAAAACATTCATTATTCAATAGAGCCCAATAGCAAAAATCAGGTTTTGAATGAAGAATCACATTTCTTGGTAGAATCATGCAGGATTGAAATTTTTGATTGTTTTTTACTCCTCTCTACAGCCCAAACAAGTTTCTAAAAGGATGAGTTTGCAGCTGCTTTACTTTTGGAGAAAATTCAAAACATTCATTATTCAATAGGGCCCAAACTATCAAAAACCAGCGGTTTCAATGAACACACATTTCTTGGTAGAATCATGCAGGACTGAAATTTTTGATGTTTTTCTACTCCTCTCATGAGCCCAAACAAGTCTCTAAAAGCATGAGTTTGCAACTACTTTACTTTTGGAGAAAATTCAAAACATTCATTATTCAATAGAGCCCAATAGCAAAAATCAGGTTTTGAATGAAGAATCACATTTCTTGGTAGAATCATGCAGGATTGAAATTTTTGATGGTTTTTTACTCCTCTCAACAGCCCAAACAAGTTTCTAAAAGGATGAGTTTGCAACTACTTTACTTTTGGAGAAAATTCAAAACATTCATTATTCAATAGGGCCCAAACTATCAAAAAACAGCGGTTTCAATGAACACACATTTCTTGGAAGAATCATGCAGGACTGAAATTTTTGATGTTTTTCTACTCCTCTCATGAGCCCAAACAAGTTTCTAAAAGCATGAGTTTGCAACTACTTTACTTTTGGAGAAAATTCAAAACATTCATTATTCAATAGAGCCCAATAGCAAAAATCAGGTTTTGAATGAAGAATCACATTTCTTGGTAGAATCATGCAGGATTGAAATTTTTGATGGTTTTTTACTCCTCTCAACAGCCCAAACAAGTTTCTAAAAGGATGAGTTTGCAACTACTTTACTTTTGGAGAAAATTCAAAGCATTCATTATTCAATAGGGCCCAAACTATCAAAAACCAGCGGTTTCAATGAACACACATTTCTTGGTAGAATCATGCAGGACTGAAATTTTTGATGTTTTTCTACTCCTCTCATGAGCCCAAACAAGTCTCTAAAAGCATGAGTTTGCAACTACTTTACTTTTGGAGAAAATTCAAAACATTCATTATTCAATAGAGCCCAATAGCAAAAATCAGGTTTTGAATGAAGAATCACATTTCTTGGTAAAATCATGCAGGATTGAAATTTTTGATGGTTTTTTACTCCTCTCAACAGCCCAAACAAGTTTCTAAAAGGATGAGTTTGCAACTACTTTACTTTTGGAGAAAATTCAAAACATTCATTATTCAATAGGGCCCAAACTATCAAAAACCAGCGGTTTCAATGAACACACATTTCTTGGTAGAATCATGCAGGACTGAAATTTTTGATGTTTTTCTACTCCTCTCATGAGCCCAAACAAGTCTCTAAAAGCATGAGTTTGCAACTACTTTACTTTTGGAGAAAATTCAAAACATTCACTTTTCAATAGAGCCCAATAGCAAAAATCAGGTTTTGAATGAAGAATCACATTTCTTGGTAGAATCATGCAGGATTGAAATTTTTGATGGTTTTTTACTCCTCTCAACAGCCCAAACAAGTTTCTAAAAGGATGAGTTTGCAACTACTTTACTTTTGGAGAAAATTCAAAACATTCATTATTCAATAGGGCCCAAACTATCAAAAACCAGCGGTTTGAATGAACACACATTTCTTGGTAGAATCATGCAGGACTGAAATTTTTGATGTTTTTCTACTCCTCTCATGAGCCCAAACAAGTCTCTAAAAGCATGAGTTTGCAACTACTTTACTTTTGGAGAAAATTCAAAACATTCATTATTCAATAGAGCCCAATAGCAAAAATCAGGTTTTGAATGAAGAATCACAATTCTTGGTAGAAGCATGCAGGATTGAAATTTTTGATGGTTTTTTACTCCTCTCAACAGCCCAAACAAGTTTCTAAAAGGATGAGTTTGCAACTACTTTACTTTTGGAGAAAATTCAAAACATTCATTATTCAATAGGGCCCAAACTATCAAAAACCAGCGGTTTCAATGAAAACACATTTCTTGGTAGAATCATGCAGGACTGAAATTTTTGATGTTTTTCTACTCCTCTCATGAGCCCAAACAAGTCTCTAAAAGCATGAGTTTGCAACTACTTTACTTTTGGAGAAAATTCAAAACATTCATTATTCAATAGAGCCCAATAGCAAAAATCAGGTTTTGAATGAAGAATCACATTTCTTGGTAGAATCATGCAGGATTGAAATTTTTGATGGTTTTTTACTCCTCTCTACAGCCCAAACAAGTTTCTAAAAGGATGAGTTTGCAGCTGCTTTACTTTTGGAGAAAATTCAAAACATTCATTATTCAATAGGGCCCAAACTATCAAAAACCAGCGGTTTCAATGAACACACATTTCTTGGTAGAATCATGCAGGACTGAAATTTTTGATGTTTTTCTACTCCTCTCATGAGCCCAAACAAGTCTCTAAAAGCATGAGTTTGCAACTACTTTACTTTTGGAGAAAATTCAAAACATTCATTATTCAATAGAGCCCAATAGCAAAAATCAGGTTTTGAATGAAGAATCACATTTCTTGGTAGAATCATGCAGGATTGAAATTTTTGATGGTTTTTTACTCCTCTCAACAGCCCAAACAAGTTTCTAAAAGGATGAGTTTGCAACTACTTTACTTTTGGAGAAAATTCAAAACATTCATTATTCAATAGGGCCCAAACTATCAAAAAACAGCGGTTTCAATGAACACACATTTCTTGGAAGAATCATGCAGGACTGAAATTTTTGATGTTTTTCTACTCCTCTCATGAGCCCAAACAAGTTTCTAAAAGCATGAGTTTGCAACTACTTTACTTTTGGAGAAAATTCAAAACATTCATTATTCAATAGAGCCCAATAGCAAAAATCAGGTTTTGAATGAAGAATCACATTTCTTGGTAGAATCATGCAGGATTGAAATTTTTGATGGTTTTTTACTCCTCTCAACAGCCCAAACAAGTTTCTAAAAGGATGAGTTTGCAACTACTTTACTTTTGGAGAAAATTCAAAGCATTCATTATTCAATAGGGCCCAAACTATCAAAAACCAGCGGTTTCAATGAACACACATTTCTTGGTAGAATCATGCAGGACTGAAATTTTTGATGTTTTTCTACTCCTCTCATGAGCCCAAACAAGTCTCTAAAAGCATGAGTTTGCAACTACTTTACTTTTGGAGAAAATTCAAAACATTCATTATTCAATAGAGCCCAATAGCAAAAATCAGGTTTTGAATGAAGAATCACATTTCTTGGTAGAATCATGCAGGATTGAAATTTTTGATGGTTTTTTACTCCTCTCTACAGCCCAAACAAGTTTCTAAAAGGATGAGTTTGCAGCTGCTTTACTTTTGGAGAAAATTCAAAACATTCATTATTCAATAGGGCCCAAACTATCAAAAACCAGCGGTTTCAATGAACACACATTTCTTGGTAGAATCATGCAGGACTGAAATTTTTGATGTTTTTCTACTCCTCTCATGAGCCCAAACAAGTCTCTAAAAGCATGAGTTTGCAACTACTTTACTTTTGGAGAAAATTCAAAACATTCATTATTCAATAGAGCCCAATAGCAAAAATCAGGTTTTGAATGAAGAATCACATTTCTTGGTAGAATCATGCAGGATTGAAATTTTTGATGGTTTTTTACTCCTCTCAACAGCCCAAACAAGTTTCTAAAAGGATGAGTTTGCAACTACTTTACTTTTGGAGAAAATTCAAAACATTCATTATTCAATAGGGCCCAAACTATCAAAAAACAGCGGTTTCAATGAACACACATTTCTTGGAAGAATCATGCAGGACTGAAATTTTTGATGTTTTTCTACTCCTCTCATGAGCCCAAACAAGTTTCTAAAAGCATGAGTTTGCAACTACTTTACTTTTGGAGAAAATTCAAAACATTCATTATTCAATAGAGCCCAATAGCAAAAATCAGGTTTTGAATGAAGAATCACATTTCTTGGTAGAATCATGCAGGATTGAAATTTTTGATGGTTTTTTACTCCTCTCAACAGCCCAAACAAGTTTCTAAAAGGATGAGTTTGCAACTACTTTACTTTTGGAGAAAATTCAAAGCATTCATTATTCAATAGGGCCCAAACTATCAAAAACCAGCGGTTTCAATGAACACACATTTCTTGGTAGAATCATGCAGGACTGAAATTTTTGATGTTTTTCTACTCCTCTCATGAGCCCAAACAAGTCTCTAAAAGCATGAGTTTGCAACTACTTTACTTTTGGAGAAAATTCAAAACATTCATTATTCAATAGAGCCCAATAGCAAAAATCAGGTTTTGAATGAAGAATCACATTTCTTGGTAAAATCATGCAGGATTGAAATTTTTGATGGTTTTTTACTCCTCTCAACAGCCCAAACAAGTTTCTAAAAGGATGAGTTTGCAACTACTTTACTTTTGGAGAAAATTCAAAACATTCATTATTCAATAGGGCCCAAACTATCAAAAACCAGCGGTTTCAATGAACACACATTTCTTGGTAGAATCATGCAGGACTGAAATTTTTGATGTTTTTCTACTCCTCTCATGAGCCCAAACAAGTCTCTAAAAGCATGAGTTTGCAACTACTTTACTTTTGGAGAAAATTCAAAACATTCACTTTTCAATAGAGCCCAATAGCAAAAATCAGGTTTTGAATGAAGAATCACATTTCTTGGTAGAATCATGCAGGATTGAAATTTTTGATGGTTTTTTACTCCTCTCAACAGCCCAAACAAGTTTCTAAAAGGATGAGTTTGCAACTACTTTACTTTTGGAGAAAATTCAAAACATTCATTATTCAATAGGGCCCAAACTATCAAAAACCAGCGGTTTGAATGAACACACATTTCTTGGTAGAATCATGCAGGACTGAAATTTTTGATGTTTTTCTACTCCTCTCATGAGCCCAAACAAGTCTCTAAAAGCATGAGTTTGCAACTACTTTACTTTTGGAGAAAATTCAAAACATTCATTATTCAATAGAGCCCAATAGCAAAAATCAGGTTTTGAATGAAGAATCACAATTCTTGGTAGAAGCATGCAGGATTGAAATTTTTGATGGTTTTTTACTCCTCTCAACAGCCCAAACAAGTTTCTAAAAGGATGAGTTTGCAACTACTTTACTTTTGGAGAAAATTCAAAACATTCATTATTCAATAGGGCCCAAACTATCAAAAACCAGCGGTTTCAATGAAAACACATTTCTTGGTAGAATCATGCAGGACTGAAATTTTTGATGTTTTTCTACTCCTCTCATGAGCCCAAACAAGTCTCTAAAAGCATGAGTTTGCAACTACTTTACTTTTGGAGAAAATTCAAAACATTCATTATTCAATAGAGCCCAATAGCAAAAATCAGGTTTTGAATGAAGAATCACATTTCTTGGTAGAATCATGCAGGATTGAAATTTTTGATGGTTTTTTACTCCTCTCTACAGCCCAAACAAGTTTCTAAAAGGATGAGTTTGCAGCTGCTTTACTTTTGGAGAAAATTCAAAACATTCATTATTCAATAGGGCCCAAACTATCAAAAACCAGCGGTTTCAATGAACACACATTTCTTGGTAGAATCATGCAGGACTGAAATTTTTGATGTTTTTCTACTCCTCTCATGAGCCCAAACAAGTCTCTAAAAGCATGAGTTTGCAACTACTTTACTTTTGGAGAAAATTCAAAACATTCATTATTCAATAGAGCCCAATAGCAAAAATCAGGTTTTGAATGAAGAATCACATTTCTTGGTAGAATCATGCAGGATTGAAATTTTTGATGGTTTTTTACTCCTCTCAACAGCCCAAACAAGTTTCTAAAAGGATGAGTTTGCAACTACTTTACTTTTGGAGAAAATTCAAAACATTCATTATTCAATAGGGCCCAAACTATCAAAAAACAGCGGTTTCAATGAACACACATTTCTTGGAAGAATCATGCAGGACTGAAATTTTTGATGTTTTTCTACTCCTCTCATGAGCCCAAACAAGTTTCTAAAAGCATGAGTTTGCAACTACTTTACTTTTGGAGAAAATTCAAAACATTCATTATTCAATAGAGCCCAATAGCAAAAATCAGGTTTTGAATGAAGAATCACATTTCTTGGTAGAATCATGCAGGATTGAAATTTTTGATGGTTTTTTACTCCTCTCAACAGCCCAAACAAGTTTCTAAAAGGATGAGTTTGCAACTACTTTACTTTTGGAGAAAATTCAAAGCATTCATTATTCAATAGGGCCCAAACTATCAAAAACCAGCGGTTTCAATGAACACACATTTCTTGGTAGAATCATGCAGGACTGAAATTTTTGATGTTTTTCTACTCCTCTCATGAGCCCAAACAAGTCTCTAAAAGCATGAGTTTGCAACTACTTTACTTTTGGAGAAAATTCAAAACATTCATTATTCAATAGAGCCCAATAGCAAAAATCAGGTTTTGAATGAAGAATCACATTTCTTGGTAAAATCATGCAGGATTGAAATTTTTGATGGTTTTTTACTCCTCTCAACAGCCCAAACAAGTTTCTAAAAGGATGAGTTTGCAACTACTTTACTTTTGGAGAAAATTCAAAACATTCATTATTCAATAGGGCCCAAACTATCAAAAACCAGCGGTTTCAATGAACACACATTTCTTGGTAGAATCATGCAGGACTGAAATTTTTGATGTTTTTCTACTCCTCTCATGAGCCCAAACAAGTTTCTAAAAGCATGAGTTTGCAACTAGTTTACTTTTGGAGAACATTCAAAACATTCACTATTCAATAGAGCCCAATAGCAAAAATCAGGTTTTGAATGAAGAATCACATTTCTTGGTAAAATCATGCAGGATTGAAATTTTTGATGGTTTTTTACTCCTCTCAACAGCCCAAACAAGTTTCTAAAAGGATGAGTTTGCAACTACTTTACTTTTGGAGAAAATTCAAAACATTCATTATTCAATAGGGCCCAAACTATCAAAAACCAGCGGTTTCAATGAACACACATTTCTTGGTAGAATCATGCAGGACTGAAATTTTTGATGTTTTTCTACTCCTCTCATGAGCCCAAACAAGTCTCTAAAAGCATGAGTTTGCAACTACTTTACATTTGGAGAAAATTCAAAACATTCATTATTCAATAGAGCCCAATAGCAAAAATCAGGTTTTGAATGAAGAATCACATTTCTTGGTAGAATCATGCAGGATTGAAATTTTTGATGGTTTTTTACTCCTCTCAACAGCCCAAACAAGTTTCTAAAAGGATGAGTTTGCAACTACTTTACTTTTGGAGAAAATTCAAAACATTCATTATTCAATAGGGCCCAAACTATCAAAAACCAGCGGTTTCAATGAACACACATTTCTTGGTAGAATCATGCAGGACTGAAATTTTTGATGTTTTTCTACTCCTCTCATGAGCCCAAACAAGTCTCTAAAAGCATGAGTTTGCAACTACTTTACTTTTGGAGAAAATTCAAAACATTGACTTTTCAATAGAGCCCAATAGCAAAAATCAGGTTTTGAATGAAGAATCACATTTCTTGGTAGAATCATGCAGGATTGAAATTTTTGATGGTTTTTTACTCCTCTCAACAGCCCAAACAAGTTTCTAAAAGGATGAGTTTGCAACTACTTTACTTTTGGAGAAAATTCAAAACATTCATTATTCAATAGGGCCCAAACTATCAAAAACCAGCGGTTTCAATGAACACACATTTCTTGGAAGAATCATGCAGGACTGAAATTTTTGATGTTTTTCTACTCCTCTCATGAGCCCAAACAAGTCTCTAAAAGCATGAGTTTGCAACTACTTTACTTTTGGAGAAAATTCAAAACATTCATTATTCAATAGAGCCCAATAGCAAAAATCAGGTTTTGAATGAAGAATCACATTTCTTGGTAGAATCATGCAGGATTGAAATTTTTGATGGTTTTTTACTCCTCTCAACAGCCCAAACAAGTTTCTAAAAGGATGAGTTTGCAACTACTTTACTTTTGGAGAAAATTCAAAACATTCATTATTCAATAGGGCCCAAACTATCAAAAACCAGCGGTTTCAATGAACACACATTTCTTGGTAGAATCATGCAGGACTGAAGTTTTTGATGTTTTTCTACTCCTCTCATGAGCCCAAACAAGTCTCTAAAAGCATGAGTTTGCAACTACTTTACTTTTGGAGAAAATTCAAAACATTCATTATTCAATAGAGCCCAATAGCAAAAATCAGGTTTTGAATGAAGAATCACATTTCTTGGTAGAATCATGCAGGATTGAAATTTTTGATGGTTTTTTACTCCTCTCTACAGCCCAAACAAGTTTCTAAAAGGATGAGTTTGCAACTGCTTTACTTTTGGAGAAAATTCAAAACATTCATTATTCAATAGGGCCCAAACTATCAAAAACCAGCGGTTTGAATGAACACACATTTCTTGGTAGAATCATGCAGGACTCAAATTTTTGATGTTTTTCTACTCCTCTCATGAGCCCAAACAAGTTTCTAAAAGCATGAGTTTGCAACTACTTTACTTTTGGAGAAAATTCAAAACATTCATTATTCAATAGAGCCCAATAGCAAAAATCAGGTTTTGAATGAAGAATCACATTTCTTGGTAGAATCATGCAGGATTGAAATTTTTGATGGTTTTTTACTCCTCTCTACAGCCCAAACAAGTTTCTAAAAGGATGAGTTTGCAACTGCTTTACTTTTGGAGAAAATTCAAAACATTCATTATTCAATAGGGCCCAAACTATCAAAAACCAGCGGTTTGAATGAACACACATTTCTTGGTAGAATCATGCAGGACTCAAATTTTTGATGTTTTTCTACTCCTCTCATGAGCCCAAACAAGTTTCTAAAAGCATGAGTTTGCAACTACTTTACTTTTGGAGAAAATTCAAAACATTCATTATTCAATAGAGCCCAATAGCAAAAATCAGGTTTTGAATGAAGAATCACATTTCTTGGTAGAATCATGCAGGATTGAAATTTTTGATGGTTTTTTACTCCTCTCTACAGCCCAAACAAGTTTCTAAAAGGATGAGTTTGCAACTGCTTTACTTTTGGAGAAAATTCAAAACATTCATTATTCAATAGGGCCCAAACTATCAAAAACCAGCGGTTTGAATGAACACACATTTCTTGGTAGAATCATGCAGGACTCAAATTTTTGATGTTTTTCTACTCCTCTCATGAGCCCAAACAAGTTTCTAAAAGCATGAGTTTGCAACTACTTTACTTTTGGAGAAAATTCAAAACATTCATTATTCAATAGAGCCCAATAGCAAAAATCAGGTTTTGAATGAAGAATCACATTTCTTGGTAGAATCATGCAGGATTGAAATTTTTGATGGTTTTTTACTCCTCTCAACAGCCCAAACAAGTTTCTAAAAGGATGAGTTTGCAACTACTTTACTTTTGGAGAAAATTCAAAACATTCATTATTCAATAGGGCCCAAACTATCAAAAACCAGCGGTTTCAATGAACACACATTTCTTGGTAGAATCATGCAGGACTGAAATTTTTGATGTTTTTCTACTCCTCTCATGAGCCCAAACAAGTCTCTAAAAGCATGAGTTTGCAACTACTTTACTTTTGGAGAAAATTCAAAACATTCATTATTCAATAGAGCCCAATAGCAAAAATCAGGTTTTGAATGAAGAATCACATTTCTTGGTAGAATCATGCAGGATTGAAATTTTTGATGGTTTTTTACTCCTCTCAACAGCCCAAACAAGTTTCTAAAAGGATGAGTTTGCAACTACTTTACTTTTGGAGAAAATTCAAAACATTCATTATTCAATAGGGCCCAAACTATCAAAAACCAGCGGTTTCAATGAACACACATTTCTTGGAAGAATCATGCAGGACTGAAATTTTTGATGTTTTTCTACTCCTCTCATGAGCCCAAACAAGTCTCTAAAAGCATGAGTTTGCAACTACTTTACTTTTGGAGAAAATTCAAAACATTCATTATTCAATAGAGCCCAATAGCAAAAATCAGGTTTTGAATGAAGAATCACATTTCTTGGTAGAATCATGCAGGATTGAAATTTTTGATGGTTTTTGACTCCTCTCAACAGCCCAAACAAGTTTCTAAAAGGATGAGTTTGCAACTACTTTACTTTTGGAGAAAATTCAAAACATTCATTATTCAATAGGGCCCAAACTATCAAAAACCAGCGGTTTCAATGAACACACATTTCTTGGAAGAATCATGCAGGACTGAAATTTTTGATGTTTTTCTACTCCTCTCATGAGCCCAAACAAGTTTCTAAAAGCATGAGTTTGCAACTACTTTACTTTTGGAGAAAATTCAAAACATTCATTATTCAATAGAGCCCAATAGCAAAAATCAGGTTTTGAATGAAGAATCACATTTCTTGGTAGAATCATGCAGGATTGAAATTTTTGATGGTTTTTTACTCCTCTCAACAGCCCAAACAAGTTTCTAAAAGGATGAGTTTGCAACTACTTTACTTTTGGAGAAAATTCAAAGCATTCATTATTCAATAGGGCCCAAACTATCAAAAACCAGCGGTTTCAATGAACACACATTTCTTGGTAGAATCATGCAGGACTGAAATTTTTGATGTTTTTCTACTCCTCTCATGAGCCCAAACAAGTCTCTAAAAGCATGAGTTTGCAACTACTTTACTTTTGGAGAAAATTCAAAACATTCATTATTCAATAGAGCCCAATAGCAAAAATCAGGTTTTGAATGAAGAATCACATTTCTTGGTAAAATCATGCAGGATTGAAATTTTTGATGGTTTTTTACTCCTCTCAACAGCCCAAACAAGTTTCTAAAAGGATGAGTTTGCAACTACTTTACTTTTGGAGAAAATTCAAAACATTCATTATTCAATAGGGCCCAAACTATCAAAAACCAGCGGTTTCAATGAACACACATTTCTTGGTAGAATCATGCAGGACTGAAATTTTTGATGTTTTTCTACTCCTCTCATGAGCCCAAACAAGTTTCTAAAAGCATGAGTTTGCAACTAGTTTACTTTTGGAGAACATTCAAAACATTCACTATTCAATAGAGCCCAATAGCAAAAATCAGGTTTTGAATGAAGAATCACATTTCTTGGTAAAATCATGCAGGATTGAAATTTTTGATGGTTTTTTACTCCTCTCAACAGCCCAAACAAGTTTCTAAAAGGATGAGTTTGCAACTACTTTACTTTTGGAGAAAATTCAAAACATTCATTATTCAATAGGGCCCAAACTATCAAAAACCAGCGGTTTCAATGAACACACATTTCTTGGTAGAATCATGCAGGACTGAAATTTTTGATGTTTTTCTACTCCTCTCATGAGCCCAAACAAGTCTCTAAAAGCATGAGTTTGCAACTACTTTACATTTGGAGAAAATTCAAAACATTCATTATTCAATAGAGCCCAATAGCAAAAATCAGGTTTTGAATGAAGAATCACATTTCTTGGTAGAATCATGCAGGATTGAAATTTTTGATGGTTTTTTACTCCTCTCAACAGCCCAAACAAGTTTCTAAAAGGATGAGTTTGCAACTACTTTACTTTTGGAGAAAATTCAAAACATTCATTATTCAATAGGGCCCAAACTATCAAAAACCAGCGGTTTGAATGAACACACATTTCTTGGTAGAATCATGCAGGACTGAAATTTTTGATGTTTTTCTACTCCTCTCATGAGCCCAAACAAGTCTCTAAAAGCATGAGTTTGCAACTACTTTACTTTTGGAGAAAATTCAAAACATTGACTTTTCAATAGAGCCCAATAGCAAAAATCAGGTTTTGAATGAAGAATCACATTTCTTGGTAGAATCATGCAGGATTGAAATTTTTGATGGTTTTTTACTCCTCTCAACAGCCCAAACAAGTTCTAAAAGGATGAGTTTGCAACTACTTTACTTTTGGAGAAAATTCAAAACATTCATTATTCAATAGGGCCCAAACTATCAAAAACCAGCGGTTTCAATGAACACACATTTCTTGGTAGAATCATGCAGGACTGAAATTTTTGATGTTTTTCTACTCCTCTCATGAGCCCAAACAAGTCTCTAAAAGCATGAGTTTGCAACTACTTTACTTTTGGAGAAAATTCAAAACATTCATTATTCAATAGAGCCCAATAGCAAAAATCAGGTTTTGAATGAAGAATCACATTTCTTGGTAGAATCATGCAGGATTGAAATTTTTGATGGTTTTTTACTCCTCTCAACAGCCCAAACAAGTTTCTAAAAGGATGAGTT
Source organism: Dendrobates tinctorius (assembly GCF_039654945.1). Classification (NCBI taxonomy): domain Eukaryota; kingdom Metazoa; phylum Chordata; class Amphibia; order Anura; family Dendrobatidae; genus Dendrobates; species Dendrobates tinctorius. Next base: position 7,974,453 of record NW_027361736.1, on the reverse strand, counting down.
TGCAACTACTTTACTTTTGGAGAAAATTCAAAACATTCATTATTCAATAGGGCCCAAACTATCAAAAACCAGCGGTTTCAATGAACACACATTTCTTGGAAGAATCATGCAGGACTGAAATTTTTGATGTTTTTCTACTCCTCTCATGAGCCCAAACAAGTCTCTAAAAGCATGAGTTTGCAACTACTTTACTTTTGGAGAAAATTCAAAACATTCATTATTCAATAGAGCCCAATAGCAAAAATCAGGTTTTGAATGAAGAATCACATTTCTTGGTAGAATCATGCAGGATTGAAATTTTTGATGGTTTTTTACTCCTCTCAACAGCCCAAACAAGTTTCTAAAAGGATGAGTTTGCAACTACTTTACTTTTGGAGAAAATTCAAAACATTCATTATTCAATAGGGCCCAAACTATCAAAAACCAGCGGTTTCAATGAACACACATTTCTTGGTAGAATCATGCAGGACTGAAGTTTTTGATGTTTTTCTACTCCTCTCATGAGCCCAAACAAGTCTCTAAATGCATGAGTTTGCAACTACTTTACTTTTGGAGAAAATTCAAAACATTCATTATTCAATAGAGCCCAATAGCAAAAATCAGGTTTTGAATGAAGAATCACATTTCTTGGTAGAATCATGCAGGATTGAAATTTTTGATGGTTTTTTACTCCTCTCTACAGCCCAAACAAGTTTCTAAAAGGATGAGTTTGCAACTGCTTTACTTTTGGAGAAAATTCAAAACATTCATTATTCAATAGGGCCCAAACTATCAAAAACCAGCGGTTTGAATGAACACACATTTCTTGGTAGAATCATGCAGGACTCAAATTTTTGATGTTTTTCTACTCCTCTCATGAGCCCAAACAAGTTTCTAAAAGCATGAGTTTGCAACTACTTTACTTTTGGAGAAAATTCAAAACATTCATTATTCAATAGAGCCCAATAGCAAAAATCAGGTTTTGAATGAAGAATCACATTTCTTGGTAGAATCATGCAGGATTGAAATTTTTGATGGTTTTTTACTCCTCTCAACAGCCCAAACAAGTTTCTAAAAGGATGAGTTTGCAACTACTTTACTTTTGGAGAAAATTCAAAACATTCATTATTCAATAGGGCCCAAACTATCAAAAACCAGCGGTTTCAATGAACACACATTTCTTGGTAGAATCATGCAGGACTGAAATTTTTGATGTTTTTCTACTCCTCTCATGAGCCCAAACAAGTCTCTAAAAGCATGAGTTTGCAACTACTTTACTTTTGGAGAAAATTCAAAACATTCATTATTCAATAGAGCCCAATAGCAAAAATCAGGTTTTGAATGAAGAATCACATTTCTTGGTAGAATCATGCAGGATTGAAATTTTTGATGGTTTTTTACTCCTCTCAACAGCCCAAACAAGTTTCTAAAAGGATGAGTTTGCAACTACTTTACTTTTGGAGAAAATTCAAAACATTCATTATTCAATAGGGCCCAAACTATCAAAAACCAGCGGTTTCAATGAACACACATTTCTTGGAAGAATCATGCAGGACTGAAATTTTTGATGTTTTTCTACTCCTCTCATGAGCCCAAACAAGTCTCTAAAAGCATGAGTTTGCAACTACTTTACTTTTGGAGAAAATTCAAAACATTCATTATTCAATAGAGCCCAATAGCAAAAATCAGGTTTTGAATGAAGAATCACATTTCTTGGTAGAATCATGCAGGATTGAAATTTTTGATGGTTTTTTACTCCTCTCAACAGCCCAAACAAGTTTCTAAAAGGATGAGTTTGCAACTACTTTACTTTTGGAGAAAATTCAAAACATTCATTATTCAATAGGGCCCAAACTATCAAAAACCAGCGGTTTCAATGAACACACATTTCTTGGTAGAATCATGCAGGACTGAAATTTTTGATGTTTTTCTACTCCTCTCATGAGCCCAAACAAGTCTCTAAAAGCATGAGTTTGCAACTACTTTACTTTTGGAGAAAATTCAAAACATTCATTATTCAATAGAGCCCAATAGCAAAAATCAGGTTTTGAATGAAGAATCACATTTCTTGGTAGAATCATGCAGGATTGAAATTTTTGATGGTTTTTTACTCCTCTCAACAGCCCAAACAAGTTTCTAAAAGGATGAGTTTGCAACTACTTTACTTTTGGAGAAAATTCAAAACATTCATTATTCAATAGGGCCCAAACTATCAAAAACCAGCGGTTTCAATGAACACACATTTCTTGGTAGAATCATGCAGGACTGAAGTTTTTGATGTTTTTCTACTCCTCTCATGAGCCCAAACAAGTCTCTAAAAGCATGAGTTTGCAACTACTTTACTTTTGGAGAAAATTCAAAACATTCATTATTCAATAGAGCCCAATAGCAAAAATCAGGTTTTGAATGAAGAATCACATTTCTTGGTAGAATCATGCAGGATTGAAATTTTTGATGGTTTTTTACTCCTCTCTACAGCCCAAACAAGTTTCTAAAAGGATGAGTTTGCAACTGCTTTACTTTTGGAGAAAATTCAAAACATTCATTATTCAATAGGGCCCAAACTATCAAAAACCAGCGGTTTGAATGAACACACATTTCTTGGTAGAATCATGCAGGACTCAAATTTTTGATGTTTTTCTACTCCTCTCATGAGCCCAAACAAGTTTCTAAAAGCATGAGTTTGCAACTACTTTACTTTTGGAGAAAATTCAAAACATTCATTATTCAATAGAGCCCAATAGCAAAAATCAGGTTTTGAATGAAGAATCACATTTCTTGGTAGAATCATGCAGGATTGAAATTTTTGATGGTTTTTTACTCCTCTCAACAGCCCAAACAAGTTTCTAAAAGGATGAGTTTGCAACTACTTTACTTTTGGAGAAAATTCAAAACATTCATTATTCAATAGGGCCCAAACTATCAAAAACCAGCGGTTTCAATGAACACACATTTCTTGGTAGAATCATGCAGGACTGAAATTTTTGATGTTTTTCTACTCCTCTCATGAGCCCAAACAAGTCTCTAAAAGCATGAGTTTGCAACTACTTTACTTTTGGAGAAAATTCAAAACATTCATTATTCAATAGAGCCCAATAGCAAAAATCAGGTTTTGAATGAAGAATCACATTTCTTGGTAGAATCATGCAGGATTGAAATTTTTGATGGTTTTTTACTCCTCTCAACAGCCCAAACAAGTTTCTAAAAGGATGAGTTTGCAACTACTTTACTTTTGGAGAAAATTCAAAACATTCATTATTCAATAGGGCCCAAACTATCAAAAACCAGCGCTTTCAATGAACACACATTTCTTGGAAGAATCATGCAGGACTGAAATTTTTGATGTTTTTCTACTCCTCTCATGAGCCCAAACAAGTCTCTAAAAGCATGAGTTTGCAACTACTTTACTTTTGGAGAAAATTCAAAACATTCATTATTCAATAGAGCCCAATAGCAAAAATCAGGTTTTGAATGAAGAATCACATTTCTTGGTAGAATCATGCAGGATTGAAATTTTTGATGGTTTTTTACTCCTCTCAACAGCCCAAACAAGTTTCTAAAAGGATGAGTTTGCAACTACTTTACTTTTGGAGAAAATTCAAAACATTCATTATTCAATAGGGCCCAAACTATCAAAAACCAGCGGTTTCAATGAACACACATTTCTTGGAAGAATCATGCAGGACTGAAATTTTTGATGTTTTTCTACTCCTCTCATGAGCCCAAACAAGTCTCTAAAAGCATGAGTTTGCAACTACTTTACTTTTGGAGAAAATTCAAAACATTCATTATTCAATAGAGCCCAATAGCAAAAATCAGGTTTTGAATGAAGAATCACATTTCTTGGTAGAATCATGCAGGATTGAAATTTTTGATGGTTTTTTACTCCTCTCAACAGCCCAAACAAGTTTCTAAAAGGATGAGTTTGCAACTACTTTACTTTTGGAGAAAATTCAAAACATTCATTATTCAATAGGGCCCAAACTATCAAAAAACAGCGGTTTCAATGAACACACATTTCTTGGAAGAATCATGCAGGACTGAAATTTTTGATGTTTTTCTACTCCTCTCATGAGCCCAAACAAGTTTCTAAAAGCATGAGTTTGCAACTACTTTACTTTTGGAGAAAATTCAAAACATTCATTATTCAATAGAGCCCAATAGCAAAAATCAGGTTTTGAATGAAGAATCACATTTCTTGGTAGAATCATGCAGGATTGAAATTTTTGATGGTTTTTTACTCCTCTCAACAGCCCAAACAAGTTTCTAAAAGGATGAGTTTGCAACTACTTTACTTTTGGAGAAAATTCAAAGCATTCATTATTCAATAGGGCCCAAACTATCAAAAACCAGCGGTTTCAATGAACACACATTTCTTGGTAGAATCATGCAGGACTGAAATTTTTGATGTTTTTCTACTCCTCTCATGAGCCCAAACAAGTCTCTAAAAGCATGAGTTTGCAACTACTTTACTTTTGGAGAAAATTCAAAACATTCATTATTCAATAGAGCCCAATAGCAAAAATCAGGTTTTGAATGAAGAATCACATTTCTTGGTAAAATCATGCAGGATTGAAATTTTTGATGGTTTTTTACTCCTCTCAACAGCCCAAACAAGTTTCTAAAAGGATGAGTTTGCAACTACTTTAATTTTGGAGAAAATTCAAAACATTCATTATTCAATAGGGCCCAAACTATCAAAAACCAGCGGTTTCAATGAACACACATTTCTTGGTAGAATCATGCAGGACTGAAATTTTTGATGTTTTTCTACTCCTCTCATGAGCCCAAACAAGTTTCTAAAAGCATGAGTTTGCAACTTGTTTACTTTTGGAGAACATTCAAAACATTCACTATTCAATAGAGCCCAATAGCAAAAATCAGGTTTTGAATGAAGAATCACATTTCTTGGTAAAATCATGCAGGATTGAAATTTTTGATGGTTTTTTACTCCTCTCAACAGCCCAAACAAGTTTCTAAAAGGATGAGTTTGCAACTACTTTACTTTTGGAGAAAATTCAAAACATTCATTATTCAATAGGGCCCAAACTATCAAAAACCAGCGGTTTGAATGAACACACATTTCTTGGTAGAATCATGCAGGACTGAAATTTTTGATGTTTTTCTACTCCTCTCATGAGCCCAAACAAGTCTCTAAAAGCATGAGTTTGCAACTACTTTACTTTTGGAGAAAATTCAAAACATTGACTTTTCAATAGAGCCCAATAGCAAAAATCAGGTTTTGAATGAAGAATCACATTTCTTGGTAGAATCATGCAGGATTGAAATTTTTGATGGTTTTTTACTCCTCTCAACAGCCCAAACAAGTTCTAAAAGGATGAGTTTGCAACTACTTTACTTTTGGAGAAAATTCAAAACATTCATTATTCAATAGGGCCCAAACTATCAAAAACCAGCGGTTTCAATGAACACACATTTCTTGGTAGAATCATGCAGGACTGAAATTTTTGATGTTTTTCTACTCCTCTCATGAGCCCAAACAAGTCTCTAAAAGCATGAGTTTGCAACTACTTTACTTTTGGAGAAAATTCAAAACATTCATTATTCAATAGAGCCCAATAGCAAAAATCAGGTTTTGAATGAAGAATCACATTTCTTGGTAGAATCATGCAGGATTGAAATTTTTGATGGTTTTTTACTCCTCTCAACAGCCCAAACAAGTTTCTAAAAGGATGAGTTTGCAACTACTTTACTTTTGGAGAAAATTCAAAACATTCATTATTCAATAGGGCCCAAACTATCAAAAACCAGCGGTTTCAATGAACACACATTTCTTGGAAGAATCATGCAGGACTGAAATTTTTGATGTTTTTCTACTCCTCTCATGAGCCCAAACAAGTCTCTAAAAGCATGAGTTTGCAACTACTTTACTTTTGGAGAAAATTCAAAACATTCATTATTCAATAGAGCCCAATAGCAAAAATCAGGTTTTGAATGAAGAATCACATTTCTTGGTAGAATCATGCAGGATTGAAATTTTTGATGGTTTTTTACTCCTCTCAACAGCCCAAACAAGTTTCTAAAAGGATGAGTTTGCAACTACTTTACTTTTGGAGAAAATTCAAAACATTCATTATTCAATAGGGCCCAAACTATCAAAAACCAGCGGTTTCAATGAACACACATTTCTTGGTAGAATCATGCAGGACTGAAGTTTTTGATGTTTTTCTACTCCTCTCATGAGCCCAAACAAGTCTCTAAAAGCATGAGTTTGCAACTACTTTACTTTTGGAGAAAATTCAAAACATTCATTATTCAATAGAGCCCAATAGCAAAAATCAGGTTTTGAATGAAGAATCACATTTCTTGGTAGAATCATGCAGGATTGAAATTTTTGATGGTTTTTTACTCCTCTCTACAGCCCAAACAAGTTTCTAAAAGGATGAGTTTGCAACTGCTTTACTTTTGGAGAAAATTCAAAACATTCATTATTCAATAGGGCCCAAACTATCAAAAACCAGCGGTTTCAATGAACACACATTTCTTGGAAGAATCATGCAGGACTGAAATTTTTGATGTTTTTCTACTCCTCTCATGAGCCCAAACAAGTCTCTAAAAGCATGAGTTTGCAACTACTTTACTTTTGGAGAAAATTCAAAACATTCATTATTCAATAGAGCCCAATAGCAAAAATCAGGTTTTGAATGAAGAATCACATTTCTTGGTAGAATCATGCAGGATTGAAATTTTTGATGGTTTTTTACTCCTCTCAACAGCCCAAACAAGTTTCTAAAAGGATGAGTTTGCAACTACTTTACTTTTGGAGAAAATTCAAAACATTCATTATTCAATAGGGCCCAAACTATCAAAAACCAGCGGTTTCAATGAACACACATTTCTTGGAAGAATCATGCAGGACTGAAATTTTTGATGTTTTTCTACTCCTCTCATGAGCCCAAACAAGTCTCTAAAAGCATGAGTTTGCAACTACTTTACTTTTGGAGAAAATTCAAAACATTCATTATTCAATAGAGCCCAATAGCAAAAATCAGGTTTTGAATGAAGAATCACATTTCTTGGTAGAATCATGCAGGATTGAAATTTTTGATGGTTTTTTACTCCTCTCAACAGCCCAAACAAGTTTCTAAAAGGATGAGTTTGCAACTACTTTACTTTTGGAGAAAATTCAAAACATTCATTATTCAATAGGGCCCAAACTATCAAAAACCAGCGGTGTCAATGAACACACATTTCTTGGTAGAATCATGCAGGACTGAAATTTTTGATGTTTTTCTACTCCTCTCATGAGCCCAAACAAGTCTCTAAAAGCATGAGTTTGCAACTACTTTACTTTTGGAGAAAATTCAAAACATTCATTATTCAATAGAGCCCAATAGCAAAAATCAGGTTTTGAATGAAGAATCACATTTCTTGGTAGAATCATGCAGGATTGAAATTTTTGATGGTTTTTTACTCCTCTCAACAGCCCAAACAAGTTTCTAAAAGGATGAGTTTGCAACTACTTTACTTTTGGAGAAAATTCAAAACATTCATTATTCAATAGGGCCCAAACTATCAAAAACCAGCGGTTTCAATGAACACACATTTCTTGGTAGAATCATGCAGGACTGAAATTTTTGATGTTTTTCTACTCCTCTCATGAGCCCAAACAAGTCTCTAAAAGCATGAGTTTGCAACTACTTTACTTTTGGAGAAAATTCAAAACATTCATTATTCAATAGAGCCCAATAGCAAAAATCAGGTTTTGAATGAAGAATCACATTTCTTGGTAAAATCATGCAGGATTGAAATTTTTGATGGTTTTTTACTCCTCTCAACAGCCCAAACAAGTTTCTAAAAGGATGAGTTTGCAACTACTTTACTTTTGGAGAAAATTCAAAACATTCATTATTCAATAGGGCCCAAACTATCAAAAACCAGCGGTTTCAATGAACACACATTTCTTGGTAGAATCATGCAGGACTGAAATTTTTGATGTTTTTCTACTCCTCTCATGAGCCCAAACAAGTCTCTAAAAGCATGAGTTTGCAACTACTTTACTTTTGGAGAAAATTCAAAACATTCATTATTCAATAGAGCCCAATAGCAAAAATCAGGTTTTGAATGAAGAATCACATTTCTTGGTAGAATCATGCAGGATTGAAATTTTTGATGGTTTTTTACTCCTCTCTACAGCCCAAACAAGTTTCTAAAAGGATGAGTTTGCAACTGCTTTACTTTTGGAGAAAATTCAAAACATTCATTATTCAATAGGGCCCAAACTATCAAAAAACAGCGGTTTGAATGAACACACATTTCTTGGTAGAATCATGCAGGACTCAAATTTTTGATGTTTTTCTACTCCTCTCATGAGCCCAAACAAGTTTCTAAAAGCATGAGTTTGCAACTACTTTACTTTTGGAGAAAATTCAAAACATTCATTATTCAATAGAGCCCAATAGCAAAAAATCAGGTTTTGAATAAAGAATCACATTTCTTGGTAGAATCATGCAGGATTGAAATTTTTGATGGTTTTTTACTCCTCTCAACAGCCCAAACAAGTTTCTAAAAGGATGAGTTTGCAACTAATTTACTTTTGGAGAAAATTCAAAACATTCATTATTCAATAGGGCCCAAACTATCAAAAACCAGCGGTTTCAATGAACACACATTTCTTGGTAGAATCATGCAGGACTGAAATTTTTGATGTTTTTCTATTCCTCTCATGAGCCCAAACAAGTCTCTAAAAGCATGAGTTTGCAAATACTTTACTTTTGGAGAAAATTCAAAACATTCATTATTCAATAGAGCCCAATAGCAAAAATCAGGTTTTGAATGAAGAATCACATTTCTTGGTAGAATCATGCAGGATTGAAATTTTTGATGGTTTTTTACTCCTCTCAACAGCCCAAACAAGTTTCTAAAAGGATGAGTTTGCAACTACTTTACTTTTGGAGAAAATTCAAAACATTCATTATTCAATAGGGCCCAAACTATCAAAAACCAGCGGTTTCAATGAACACACATTTCTTGGAAGAATCATGCAGGACTGAAATTTTTGATGTTTTTCTACTCCTCTCATGAGCCCAAACAAGTTTCTAAAAGCATGAGTTTGCAACTACTTTACTTTTGGAGAAAATTCAAAACATTCATTATTCAATAGAGCCCAATAGCAAAAATCAGGTTTTGAATGAAGAATCACATTTCTTGGTAGAATCATGCAGGATTGAAATTTTTGATGGTTTTTTACTCCTCTCAACAGCCCAAACAAGTTTCTAAAAGGATGAGTTTGCAACTACTTTACTTTTGGAGAAAATTCAAAACATTCATTATTCAATAGGGCCCAAACTATCAAAAACCAGCGGTTTCAATGAACACACATTTCTTAGTAGAATCATGCAGGACTGAAATTTTTGATGTTTTTCTACTCCTCTCATGAGCCCAAACAAGTCTCTAAAAGGATGAGTTTGCAACTACTTTACTTTTGGAGAAAATTCAAAACATTCATTATTCAATAGGGCCCAAAATATCAAAAACCAGGGGTTTGAATGAACACACATTTCTTGGTAGAATCGTGCAGGACTGAAATTTTTGATGTTTTTCTACTCCTCTCATGAGCCCAAACAAGTCTCTAAAAGGATGAGTTTGCAACTACTTTACTTTTGGAGAAAATTCAAAACATTCATTATTCAATAGAGCCCAATAGCAAAAACCAGCGTTTTGAATGAAGAATCACATTTCTTGGTAGAATCATGCAGGATTGAAATTTTTGATGGTTTTTTACTCCTCTCAACAGCCCAAACAAGTTTCTAAAAGGATGAGTTTGCAACTACTTTACTTTTGGAGAAAATTCAAAACATTCATTATTCAATAGAGCCCAATAGCAAAAATCAGGTTTTAAATGAAGAATCACATTTCTTGGTAGAATCATGCAGGATTGAAATTTTTGATGGTTTTTTACTCCTCTCAACAGCCCAAACAAGTTTCTAAAAGAATGAGTTTGCAACTGCTTTACTTTTGGAGAAAATTCAAAACATTCATTATTCAATAGGGCCCAAACTATCAAAAACCAGCGGTTTGAATGAACACACATTTCTTGGTAGAATCATGCAGGACTGAAATTTTTGATGTTTTTCTACTCCTCTCATGAGCCCAAACAAGTCTCTAAAAGCATGAGTTTGCAACTACTTTACTTTTGGAGAAAATTCAAAACATTCATTATTCAATAGAGCCCAATAGCAAAAATCAGGTTTTGAATGAAGAATCACATTTCTTGGTAGAATCATGCAGGATTGAAATTTTTGATGGTTTTTTACTCCTCTCTACAGCCCAAACAAGTTTCTAAAAGGATGAGTTTGCAACTGCTTTACTTTTGGAGAAAATTCAAAACATTCATTATTCAATAGGGCCCAAACTATCAAAAACCAGCGGTTTGAATGAACACACATTTCTTGGTAGAATCATGCAGGACTCAAATTTTTGATGTTTTTCTACTCCTCTCATGTGCCCAAACAAGTTTCTAAAAGCATGAGTTTGCAACTACTTTACTTTTGGAGAAAATTCAAAACATTCATTATTCAATAGAGCCCAATAGCAAAAATCAGGTTTTGAATGAAGAATCACATTTCTTGGTAGAATCATGCAGGATTGAAATTTTTGATGGTTTTTTACTCCTCTCAACAGCCCAAACAAGTTTCTAAAAGGATGAGTTTGCAACTACTTTACTTTTGGAGAAAATTCAAAACATTCATTATTCAATAGGGCCCAAACTATCAAAAAACAGCGGTTTCAATGAACACACATTTCTTGGTAGAATCATGCAGGACTGAAATTTTTGATGTTTTTCTACTCCTCTCATGAGCCCAAACAAGTCTCTAAAAGCATGAGTTTGCAACTACTTTACTTTTGGAGAAAATTCAAAACATTCATTATTCAATAGAGCCCAATAGCAAAAATCAGGTTTTGAATGAAGAATCACATTTCTTGGTAAAATCATGCAGGATTGAAATTTTTGATGGTTTTTTACTCCTCTCAACAGCCCAAACAAGTTTCTAAAAGGATGAGTTTGCAACTACTTTACTTTTGGAGAAAATTCAAAACATTCATTATTCAATAGGGCCCAAACTATCAAAAACCAGCGGTTTCAATGAACACACATTTCTTGGTAGAATCATGCAGGACTGAAATTTTTGATGTTTTTCTATTCCTCTCATGAGCCCAAACAAGTCTCTAAAAGCATGAGTTTGCAACTACTTTACTTTTGGAGAAAATTCAAAACATTCATTATTCAATAGAGCCCAATAGCAAAAATCAGGTTTTGAATGAAGAATCACATTTCTTGGTAGAATCATGCAGGATTGAAATTTTTGATGGTTTTTTACTCCTCTCAACAGCCCAAACAAGTTTCTAAAAGGATGAGTTTGCAACTACTTTACTTTTGGAGAAAATTCAAAACATTCATTATTCAATAGGGCCCAAACTATCAAAAACCAGCGGTTTCAATGAACACACATTTCTTGGTAGAATCATGCAGGACTGAAATTTTTGATGTTTTTCTACTCCTCTCATGAGCCCAAACAAGTCTCTAAAAGCATGAGTTTGCAACTACTTTACTTTTGGAGAAAATTCAAAACATTCATTATTCAATAGAGCCCAATAGCAAAAATCAGGTTTTGAATGAAGAATCACATTTCTTGGTAGAATCATGCAGGATTGAAATTTTTGATGGTTTTTTACTCCTCTCAACAGCCCAAACAAGTTTCTAAAAGGATGAGTTTGCAACTACTTTACTTTTGGAGAAAATTCAAAACATTCATTATTCAATAGGGCCCAAACTATCAAAAACCAGCGGTTTCAATGAACACACATTTCTTGGAAGAATCATGCAGGACTGAAATTTTTGATGTTTTTCTACTCCTCTCATGAGCCCAAACAAGTCTCTAAAAGCATGAGTTTGCAACTACTTTACTTTTGGAGAAAATTCAAAACATTCATTATTCAATAGAGCCCAATAGCAAAAATCAGGTTTTGAATGAAGAATCACATTTCTTGGTAGAATCATGCAGGATTGAAATTTTTGATGGTTTTTTACTCCTCTCAACAGCCCAAACAAGTTTCTAAAAGGATGAGTTTGCAACTACTTTACTTTTGGAGAAAATTCAAAACATTCATTATTCAATAGGGCCCAAACTATCAAAAACCAGCGGTTTCAATGAACACACATTTCTTGGAAGAATCATGCAGGACTGAAATTTTTGATGTTTTTCTACTCCTCTCATGAGCCCAAACAAGTCTCTAAAAGCATGAGTTTGCAACTACTTTACTTTTGGAGAAAATTCAAAACATTCATTATTCAATAGAGCCCAATAGCAAAAATCAGGTTTTGAATGAAGAATCACATTTCTTGGTAGAATCATGCAGGATTGAAATTTTTGATGGTTTTTTACTCCTCTCAACAGCCCAAACAAGTTTCTAAAAGGATGAGTTTGCAACTACTTTACTTTTGGAGAAAATTCAAAACATTCATTATTCAATAGGGCCCAAACTATCAAAAACCAGCGGTTTCAATGAACACACATTTCTTGGTAGAATCATGCAGGACTGAAATTTTTGATGTTTTTCTACTCCTCTCATGAGCCCAAACAAGTCTCTAAAAGCATGAGTTTGCAACTACTTTACTTTTGGAGAAAATTCAAAACATTCATTATTCAATAGAGCCCAATAGCAAAAATCAGGTTTTGAATGAAGAATCACATTTCTTGGTAGAATCATGCAGGATTGAAATTTTTGATGGTTTTTTACTCCTCTCAACAGCCCAAACAAGTTTCTAAAAGGATGAGTTTGCAACTACTTTACTTTTGGAGAAAATTCAAAACATTCATTATTCAATAGGGCCCAAACTATCAAAAACCAGCGGTTTCAATGAACACACATTTCTTGGTAGAATCATGCAGGACTGAAATTTTTGATGTTTTTCTACTCCTCTCATGAGCCCAAACAAGTCTCTAAAAGCATGAGTTTGCAACTACTTTACTTTTGGAGAAAATTCAAAACATTCATTATTCAATAGAGCCCAATAGCAAAAATCAGGTTTTGAATGAAGAATCACATTTCTTGGTAGAATCATGCAGGATTGAAATTTTTGATGGTTTTTTACTCCTCTCTACAGCCCAAACAAGTTTCTAAAAGGATGAGTTTGCAACTGCTTTACTTTTGGAGAAAATTCAAAACATTCATTATTCAATAGGGCCCAAACTATCAAAAAACAGCGGTTTGAATGAACACACATTTCTTGGTAGAATCATGCAGGACTCAAATTTTTGATGTTTTTCTACTCCTCTCATGAGCCCAAACAAGTTTCTAAAAGCATGAGTTTGCAACTACTTTACTTTTGGAGAAAATTCAAAACATTCATTATTCAATAGAGCCCAATAGCAAAAAATCAGGTTTTGAATAAAGAATCACATTTCTTGGTAGAATCATGCAGGATTGAAATTTTTGATGGTTTTTTACTCCTCTCAACAGCCCAAACAAGTTTCTAAAAGGATGAGTTTGCAACTAATTTACTTTTGGAGAAAATTCAAAACATTCATTATTCAATAGGGCCCAAACTATCAAAAACCAGCGGTTTCAATGAACACACATTTCTTGGTAGAATCATGCAGGACTGAAATTTTTGATGTTTTTCTATTCCTCTCATGAGCCCAAACAAGTCTCTAAAAGCATGAGTTTGCAACTACTTTACTTTTGGAGAAAATTCAAAACATTCATTATTCAATAGAGCCCAATAGCAAAAATCAGGTTTTGAATGAAGAATCACATTTCTTGGTAGAATCATGCAGGATTGAAATTTTTGATGGTTTTTTACTCCTCTCAACAGCCCAAACAAGTTTCTAAAAGGATGAGTTTGCAACTACTTTACTTTTGGAGAAAATTCAAAACATTCATTATTCAATAGGGCCCAAACTATCAAAAACCAGCGGTTTCAATGAACACACATTTCTTGGTAGAATCATGCAGGACTGAAATTTTTGATGTTTTTCTACTCCTCTCATGAGCCCAAACAAGTTTCTAAAAGCATGAGTTTGCAACTACTTTACTTTTGGAGAAAATTCAAAACATTCATTATTCAATAGAGCCCAATAGCAAAAATCAGGTTTTGAATGAAGAATCACATTTCTTGGTAGAATCATGCAGGATTGAAATTTTTGATGGTTTTTTACTCCTCTCAACAGCCCAAACAAGTTTCTAAAAGGATGAGTTTGCAACTACTTTACTTTTGGAGAAAATTCAAAACATTCATTATTCAATAGGGCCCAAACTATCAAAAACCAGCGGTTTCAATGAACACACATTTCTTGGTAGAATCATGCAGGACTGAAATTTTTGATGTTTTTCTACTCCTCTCATGAGCCCAAACAAGTCTCTAAAAGCATGAGTTTGCAACTACTTTACTTTTGGAGAAAATTCAAAACATTCATTATTCAATAGAGCCCAATAGCAAAAATCAGGTTTTGAATGAAGAATCACATTTCTTGGTAGAATCATGCAGGATTGAAATTTTTGATGGTTTTTTACTCCTCTCTACAGCCCAAACAAGTTTCTAAAAGGATGAGTTTGCAACTGCTTTACTTTTGGAGAAAATTCAAAACATTCATTATTCAATAGGGCCCAAACTATCAAAAAACAGCGGTTTGAATGAACACACATTTCTTGGTAGAATCATGCAGGACTCAAATTTTTGATGTTTTTCTACTCCTCTCATGAGCCCAAACAAGTTTCTAAAAGCATGAGTTTGCAACTACTTTACTTTTGGAGAAAATTCAAAACATTCATTATTCAATAGAGCCCAATAGCAAAAAATCAGGTTTTGAATAAAGAATCACATTTCTTGGTAGAATCATGCAGGATTGAAATTTTTGATGGTTTTTTACTCCTCTCAACAGCCCAAACAAGTTTCTAAAAGGATGAGTTTGCAACTAATTTACTTTTGGAGAAAATTCAAAACATTCATTATTCAATAGGGCCCAAACTATCAAAAACCAGCGGTTTCAATGAACACACATTTCTTGGTAGAATCATGCAGGACTGAAATTTTTGATGTTTTTCTATTCCTCTCATGAGCCCAAACAAGTCTCTAAAAGCATGAGTTTGCAACTACTTTACTTTTGGAGAAAATTCAAAACATTCATTATTCAATAGAGCCCAATAGCAAAAATCAGGTTTTGAATGAAGAATCACATTTCTTGGTAGAATCATGCAGGATTGAAATTTTTGATGGTTTTTTACTCCTCTCAACAGCCCAAACAAGTTTCTAAAAGGATGAGTTTGCAACTACTTTACTTTTGGAGAAAATTCAAAACATTCATTATTCAATAGGGCCCAAACTATCAAAAACCAGCGGTTTCAATGAACACACATTTCTTGGAAGAATCATGCAGGACTGAAATTTTTGATGTTTTTCTACTCCTCTCATGAGCCCAAACAAGTTTCTAAAAGCATGAGTTTGCAACTACTTTACTTTTGGAGAAAATTCAAAACATTCATTATTCAATAGAGCCCAATAGCAAAAATCAGGTTTTGAATGAAGAATCACATTTCTTGGTAGAATCATGCAGGATTGAAATTTTTGATGGTTTTTTACTCCTCTCAACAGCCCAAACAAGTTTCTAAAAGGATGAGTTTGCAACTACTTTACTTTTGGAGAAAATTCAAAACATTCATTATTCAATAGGGCCCAAACTATCAAAAACCAGCGGTTTCAATGAACACACATTTCTTAGTAGAATCATGCAGGACTGAAATTTTTGATGTTTTTCTACTCCTCTCATGAGCCCAAACAAGTCTCTAAAAGGATGAGTTTGCAACTACTTTACTTTTGGAGAAAATTCAAAACATTCATTATTCAATAGGGCCCAAAATATCAAAAACCAGGGGTTTGAATGAACACACATTTCTTGGTAGAATCGTGCAGGACTGAAATTTTTGATGTTTTTCTACTCCTCTCATGAGCCCAAACAAGTCTCTAAAAGGATGAGTTTGCAACTACTTTACTTTTGGAGAAAATTCAAAACATTCATTATTCAATAGAGCCCAATAGCAAAAACCAGCGTTTTGAATGAAGAATCACATTTCTTGGTAGAATCATGCAGGATTGAAATTTTTGATGGTTTTTTACTCCTCTCAACAGCCCAAACAAGTTTCTAAAAGGATGAGTTTGCAACTACTTTACTTTTGGAGAAAATTCAAAACATTCATTATTCAATAGAGCCCAATAGCAAAAATCAGGTTTTAAATGAAGAATCACATTTCTTGGTAGAATCATGCAGGATTGAAATTTTTGATGGTTTTTTACTCCTCTCAACAGCCCAAACAAGTTTCTAAAAGAATGAGTTTGCAACTGCTTTACTTTTGGAGAAAATTCAAAACATTCATTATTCAATAGGGCCCAAACTATCAAAAACCAGCGGTTTGAATGAACACACATTTCTTGGTAGAATCATGCAGGACTGAAATTTTTGATGTTTTTCTACTCCTCTCATGAGCCCAAACAAGTCTCTAAAAGCATGAGTTTGCAACTACTTTACTTTTGGAGAAAATTCAAAACATTCATTATTCAATAGAGCCCAATAGCAAAAATCAGGTTTTGAATGAAGAATCACATTTCTTGGTAGAATCATGCAGGATTGAAATTTTTGATGGTTTTTTACTCCTCTCTACAGCCCAAACAAGTTTCTAAAAGGATGAGTTTGCAACTGCTTTACTTTTGGAGAAAATTCAAAACATTCATTATTCAATAGGGCCCAAACTATCAAAAACCAGCGGTTTGAATGAACACACATTTCTTGGTAGAATCATGCAGGACTCAAATTTTTGATGTTTTTCTACTCCTCTCATGTGCCCAAACAAGTTTCTAAAAGCATGAGTTTGCAACTACTTTACTTTTGGAGAAAATTCAAAACATTCATTATTCAATAGAGCCCAATAGCAAAAATCAGGTTTTGAATGAAGAATCACATTTCTTGGTAGAATCATGCAGGATTGAAATTTTTGATGGTTTTTTACTCCTCTCAACAGCCCAAACAAGTTTCTAAAAGGATGAGTTTGCAACTACTTTACTTTTGGAGAAAATTCAAAACATTCATTATTCAATAGGGCCCAAACTATCAAAAAACAGCGGTTTCAATGAACACACATTTCTTGGTAGAATCATGCAGGACTGAAATTTTTGATGTTTTTCTACTCCTCTCATGAGCCCAAACAAGTCTCTAAAAGCATGAGTTTGCAACTACTTTACTTTTGGAGAAAATTCAAAACATTCATTATTCAATAGAGCCCAATAGCAAAAATCAGGTTTTGAATGAAGAATCACATTTCTTGGTAAAATCATGCAGGATTGAAATTTTTGATGGTTTTTTACTCCTCTCAACAGCCCAAACAAGTTTCTAAAAGGATGAGTTTGCAACTACTTTACTTTTGGAGAAAATTCAAAACATTCATTATTCAATAGGGCCCAAACTATCAAAAACCAGCGGTTTCAATGAACACACATTTCTTGGTAGAATCATGCAGGACTGAAATTTTTGATGTTTTTCTATTCCTCTCATGAGCCCAAACAAGTCTCTAAAAGCATGAGTTTGCAACTACTTTACTTTTGGAGAAAATTCAAAACATTCATTATTCAATAGAGCCCAATAGCAAAAATCAGGTTTTGAATGAAGAATCACATTTCTTGGTAGAATCATGCAGGATTGAAATTTTTGATGGTTTTTTACTCCTCTCAACAGCCCAAACAAGTTTCTAAAAGGATGAGTTTGCAACTACTTTACTTTTGGAGAAAATTCAAAACATTCATTATTCAATAGGGCCCAAACTATCAAAAACCAGCGGTTTCAATGAACACACATTTCTTGGTAGAATCATGCAGGACTGAAATTTTTGATGTTTTTCTACTCCTCTCATGAGCCCAAACAAGTCTCTAAAAGCATGAGTTTGCAACTACTTTACTTTTGGAGAAAATTCAAAACATTCATTATTCAATAGAGCCCAATAGCAAAAATCAGGTTTTGAATGAAGAATCACATTTCTTGGTAGAAGCATGCAGGATTGAAATTTTTGATGGTTTTTTACTCCTCTCAACAGCCCAAACAAGTTTCTAAAAGGATGAGTTTGCAACTACTTTACTTTTGGAGAAAATTCAAAACATTCATTATTCAATAGGGCCCAAACTATCAAAAACCAGCGGTTTCAATGAACACACATTTCTTGGTAGAATCATGCAGGACTGAAGTTTTTGATGTTTTTCTACTCCTCTCATGAGCCCAAACAAGTCTCTAAAAGCATGAGTTTGCAACTACTTTACTTTTGGAGAAAATTCAAAACATTCATTATTCAATAGAGCCCAATAGCAAAAATCAGGTTTTGAATGAAGAATCACATTTCTTGGTAGAATCATGCAGGATTGAAATTTTTGATGGTTTTTTACTCCTCTCAACAGCCCAAACAAGTTTCTAAAAGGATGAGTTTGCAACTACTTTACTTTTGGAGAAAATTCAAAACATTCATTATTCAATAGGGCCCAAACTATCAAAAACCAGCGGTTTCAATGAACACACATTTCTTGGTAGAATCATGCAGGACTGAAATTTTTGATGTTTTTCTACTCCTCTCATGAGCCCAAACAAGTCTCTAAAAGCATGAGTTTGCAACTACTTTACTTTTGGAGAAAATTCAAAACATTCATTATTCAATAGAGCCCAATAGCAAAAATCAGGTTTTGAATGAAGAATCACATTTCTTGGTAAAATCATGCAGGATTGAAATTTTTGATGGTTTTTTACTCCTCTCAACAGCCCAAACAAGTTTCTAAAAGGATGAGTTTGCAACTACTTTACTTTTGGAGAAAATTCAAAACATTCATTATTCAATAGGGCCCAAACTATCAAAAACCAGCGGTTTCAATGAACACACATTTCTTGGTAGAATCATGCAGGACTGAAATTTTTGATATTTTTCTACTCCTCTCATGAGCCCAAACAAGTCTCTAAAAGCATGAGTTTGCAACTACTTTACTTTTGGAGAACATTCAAAACATTCATTATTCAATAGAGCCCAATAGCAAAAATCAGGTTTTGAATGAAGAATCACATTTCTTGGTAGAATCATGCAGGATTGAAATTTTTGATGGTTTTTTACTCCTCTCAACAGCCCAAACAAGTTTCTAAAAGGATGAGTTTGCAACTACTTTACTTTTGGAGAAAATTCAAAACATTCATTATTCAATAGGGCCCAAACTATCAAAAACCAGCGGTTTCAATGAACACACATTTCTTGGTAGAATCATGCAGGACTGAAATTTTTGATGTTTTTCTACTCCTCTCATGAGCCCAAACAAGTCTCTAAAAGCATGAGTTTGCAACTACTTTACTTTTGGAGAAAATTCAAAACATTCATTATTCAATAGAGCCCAATAGCAAAAATCAGGTTTTAAATGAAGAATCACATTTCTTGGTAAAATCATGCAGGATTGAAATTTTTGATGGTTTTTTACTCCTCTCAACAGCCCAAACAAGTTTCTAAAAGGATGAGTTTGCAACTACTTTACTTTTGGAGAAAATTCAAAACATTCATTATTCAATAGGGCCCAAACTATCAAAAACCAGCGGTTTCAATGAACACACATTTCTTGGTAGAATCATGCAGGACTGAAATTTTTGATGTTTTTCTACTCCTCTCATGAGCCCAAACAAGTCTCTAAAAGCATGAGTTTGCAACTACTTTACTTTTGGAGAAAATTCAAAACATTCACTTTTCAATAGAGCCCAATAGCAAAAATCAGGTTTTGAATGAAAAATCACATTTCTTGGTAGAATCATGCAGGATTGAAATTTTTGATGGTTTTTTACTCCTCTCAACAGCCCAAACAAGTTTCTAAAAGGATGAGTTTGCAACTACTTTACTTTTGGAGAAAATTCAAAACATTCATTATTCAATAGGGCCCAAACTATCAAAAACCAGCGGTTTGAATGAACACACATTTCTTGGTAGAATCATGCAGGACTGAAATTTTTGATGTTTTTCTACTCCTCTCATGAGCCCAAACAAGTCTCTAAAAGCATGAGTTTGCAACTACTTTACTTTTGGAGAAAATTCAAAACATTCATTATTCAATAGAGCCCAATAGCAAAAATCAGGTTTTGAATGAAGAATCACAATTCTTGGTAGAAGCATGCAGGATTGAAATTTTTGATGGTTTTTTACTCCTCTCAACAGCCCAAACAAGTTTCTAAAAGGATGAGTTTGCAACTACTTTACTTTTGGAGAAAATTCAAAACATTCATTATTCAATAGGGCCCAAACTATCAAAAACCAGCGGTTTCAATGAAAACACATTTCTTGGTAGAATCATGCAGGACTGAAATTTTTGATGTTTTTCTACTCCTCTCATGAGCCCAAACAAGTCTCTAAAAGCATGAGTTTGCAACTACTTTACTTTTGGAGAAAATTCAAAACATTCATTATTCAATAGAGCCCAATAGCAAAAATCAGGTTTTGAATGAAGAATCACATTTCTTGGTAGAATCATGCAGGATTGAAATTTTTGATGGTTTTTTACTCCTCTCAACAGCCCAAACAAGTTTCTAAAAGGATGAGTTTGCAGCTGCTTTACTTTTGGAGAAAATTCAAAACATTCATTATTCAATAGGGCCCAAACTATCAAAAACCAGCGGTTTGAATGAACACACATTTCTTGGTAGAATCATGCAGGACTCAAATTTTTGATGTTTTTCTACTCCTCTCATGAGCCCAAACAAGTTTCTAAAAGCATGAGTTTGCAACTACTTTACTTTTGGAGAAAATTCAAAACATTCATTATTCAATAGAGCCCAATAGCAAAAAATCAGGTTTTGAATGAAGAATCACATTTCTTGGTAGAATCATGCAGGATTGAAATTTTTGATGGTTTTTTACTCCTCTCAACAGCCCAAACAAGTTTCTAAAAGGATGAGTTTGCAACTACTTTACTTTTGGAGAAAATTCAAAACATTCATTATTCAATAGGGCCCAAACTATCAAAAACCAGCGGTTTCAATGAACACACATTTCTTGGTAGAATCATGCAGGACTGAAATTTTTGATGTTTTTCTACTCCTCTCATGAGCCCAAACAAGTCTCTAAAAGCATGAGTTTGCAACTACTTTACTTTTGGAGAAAATTCAAAACATTCATTATTCAATAGAGCCCAATAGCAAAAATCAGGTTTTAAATGAAGAATCACATTTCTTGGTAAAATCATGCAGGATTGAAATTTTTGATGGTTTTTTACTCCTCTCAACAGCCCAAACAAGTTTCTAAAAGGATGAGTTTGCAACTACTTTACTTTTGGAGAAAATTCAAAACATTCATTATTCAATAGGGCCCAAACTATCAAAAACCAGCGGTTTCAATGAACACACATTTCTTGGTAGAATCATGCAGGACTGAAATTTTTGATGTTTTTCTACTCCTCTCATGAGCCCAAACAAGTCTCTAAAAGCATGAGTTTGCAACTACTTTACTTTTGGAGAAAATTCAAAACATTCACTTTTCAATAGAGCCCAATAGCAAAAATCAGGTTTTGAATGAAGAATCACATTTCTTGGTAGAATCATGCAGGATTGAAATTTTTGATGGTTTTTTACTCCTCTCAACAGCCCAAACAAGTTTCTAAAAGGATGAGTTTGCAACTACTTTACTTTTGGAGAAAATTCAAAACATTCATTATTCAATAGGGCCCAAACTATCAAAAACCAGCGGTTTGAATGAACACACATTTCTTGGTAGAATCATGCAGGACTGAAATTTTTGATGTTTTTCTACTCCTCTCATGAGCCCAAACAAGTTTCTAAAAGCATGAGTTTGCAACTACTTTACTTTTGGAGAAAATTCAAAACATTCATTATTCAATAGAGCCCAATAGCAAAAATCAGGTTTTGAATGAAGAATCACATTTCTTGGTAGAATCATGCAGGATTGAAATTTTTGATGGTTTTTTACTCCTCTCAACAGCCCAAACAAGTTTCTAAAAGGATGAGTTTGCAACTACTTTACTTTTGGAGAAAATTCAAAACATTCATTATTCAATAGGGCCCAAACTATCAAAAACCAGCGGTTTCAATGAACACACATTTCTTGGTAGAATCATGCAGGACTGAAATTTTTGATGTTTTTCTACTCCTCTCATGAGCCCAAACAAGTCTCTAAAAGCATGAGTTTGCAACTACTTTACTTTTGGAGAAAATTCAAAACATTCATTATTCAATAGAGCCCAATAGCAAAAATCAGGTTTTGAATGAAGAATCACATTTCTTGGTAAAATCATGCAGGATTGAAATTTTTGATGGTTTTTTACTCCTCTCAACAGCCCAAACAAGTTTCTAAAAGGATGAGTTTGCAACTACTTTACTTTTGGAGAAAATTCAAAACATTCATTATTCAATAGGGCCCAAACTATCAAAAACCAGCGGTTTCAATGAACACACATTTCTTGGTAGAATCATGCAGGACTGAAATTTTTGATATTTTTCTACTCCTCTCATGAGCCCAAACAAGTCTCTAAAAGCATGAGTTTGCAACTACTTTACTTTTGGAGAAAATTCAAAACATTCATTATTCAATAGAGCCCAATAGCAAAAATCAGGTTTTGAATGAAGAATCACATTTCTTGGTAGAATCATGCAGGATTGAAATTTTTGATGGTTTTTTACTCCTCTCAACAGCCCAAACAAGTTTCTAAAAGGATGAGTTTGCAACTACTTTACTTTTGGAGAAAATTCAAAACATTCATTATTCAATAGGGCCCAAACTATCAAAAACCAGCGGTTTCAATGAACACACATTTCTTGGTAGAATCATGCAGGACTGAAATTTTTGATGTTTTTCTACTCCTCTCATGAGCCCAAACAAGTCTCTAAAAGCATGAGTTTGCAACTACTTTACTTTTGGAGAAAATTCAAAACATTCATTATTCAATAGAGCCCAATAGCAAAAATCAGGTTTTAAATGAAGAATCACATTTCTTGGTAAAATCATGCAGGATTGAAATTTTTGATGGTTTTTTACTCCTCTCAACAGCCCAAACAAGTTTCTAAAAGGATGAGTTTGCAACTACTTTACTTTTGGAGAAAATTCAAAACATTCATTATTCAATAGGGCCCAAACTATCAAAAACCAGCGGTTTCAATGAACACACATTTCTTGGTAGAATCATGCAGGACTGAAATTTTTGATGTTTTTCTACTCCTCTCATGAGCCCAAACAAGTCTCTAAAAGCATGAGTTTGCAACTACTTTACTTTTGGAGAAAATTCAAAACATTCACTTTTCAATAGAGCCCAATAGCAAAAATCAGGTTTTGAATGAAGAATCACATTTCTTGGTAGAATCATGCAGGATTGAAATTTTTGATGGTTTTTTACTCCTCTCAACAGCCCAAACAAGTTTCTAAAAGGATGAGTTTGCAACTACTTTACTTTTGGAGAAAATTCAAAACATTCATTATTCAATAGGGCCCAAACTATCAAAAACCAGCGGTTTGAATGAACACACATTTCTTGGTAGAATCATGCAGGACTGAAATTTTTGATGTTTTTCTACTCCTCTCATGAGCCCAAACAAGTCTCTAAAAGCATGAGTTTGCAACTACTTTACTTTTGGAGAAAATTCAAAACATTCATTATTCAATAGAGCCCAATAGCAAAAATCAGGTTTTGAATGAAGAATCACATTTCTTGGTAGAATCATGCAGGATTGAAATTTTTGATGGTTTTTTACTCCTCTCAACAGCCCAAACAAGTTTCTAAAAGGATGAGTTTGCAACTACTTTACTTTTGGAGAAAATTCAAAACATTCATTATTCAATAGGGCCCAAACTATCAAAAACCAGCGGTTTCAATGAACACACATTTCTTGGTAGAATCATGCAGGACTGAAATTTTTGATATTTTTCTACTCCTCTCATGAGCCCAAACAAGTCTCTAAAAGCATGAGTTTGCAACTACTTTACTTTTGGAGAAAATTCAAAACATTCATTATTCAATAGAGCCCAATAGCAAAAATCAGGTTTTGAATGAAGAATCACATTTCTTGGTAGAATCATGCAGGATTGAAATTTTTGATGGTTTTTTACTCCTCTCAACAGCCCAAACAAGTTTCTAAAAGGATGAGTTTGCAACTACTTTACTTTTGGAGAAAATTCAAAACATTCATTATTCAATAGGGCCCAAACTATCAAAAACCAGCGGTTTCAATGAACACACATTTCTTGGTAGAATCATGCAGGACTGAAATTTTTGATGTTTTTCTACTCCTCTCATGAGCCCAAACAAGTCTCTAAAAGCATGAGTTTGCAACTACTTTACTTTTGGAGAAAATTCAAAACATTCATTATTCAATAGAGCCCAATAGCAAAAATCAGGTTTTAAATGAAGAATCACATTTCTTGGTAAAATCATGCAGGATTGAAATTTTTGATGGTTTTTTACTCCTCTCAACAGCCCAAACAAGTTTCTAAAAGGATGAGTTTGCAACTACTTTACTTTTGGAGAAAATTCAAAACATTCATTATTCAATAGGGCCCAAACTATCAAAAACCAGCGGTTTCAATGAACACACATTTCTTGGTAGAATCATGCAGGACTGAAATTTTTGATGTTTTTCTACTCCTCTCATGAGCCCAAACAAGTCTCTAAAAGCATGAGTTTGCAACTACTTTACTTTTGGAGAAAATTCAAAACATTCACTTTTCAATAGAGCCCAATAGCAAAAATCAGGTTTTGAATGAAGAATCACATTTCTTGGTAGAATCATGCAGGATTGAAATTTTTGATGGTTTTTTACTCCTCTCAACAGCCCAAACAAGTTTCTAAAAGGATGAGTTTGCAACTACTTTACTTTTGGAGATAATTCAAAACATTCATTATTCAATAGGGCCCAAACTATCAAAAACCAGCGGTTTGAATGAACACACATTTCTTGGTAGAATCATGCAGGACTGAAATTTTTGATGTTTTTCTACTCCTCTCATGAGCCCAAACAAGTCTCTAAAAGCATGAGTTTGCAACTACTTTACTTTTGGAGAAAATTCAAAACATTCATTATTCAATAGAGCCCAATAGCAAAAATCAGGTTTTGAATGAAGAATCACAATTCTTGGTAGAAGCATGCAGGATTGAAATTTTTGATGGTTTTTTACTCCTCTCAACAGCCCAAACAAGTTTCTAAAAGGATGAGTTTGCAACTACTTTACTTTTGGAGAAAATTCAAAACATTCATTATTCAATAGGGCCCAAACTATCAAAAACCAGCGGTTTCAATGAACACACATTTCTTGGTAGAATCATGCAGGACTGAAATTTTTGATGTTTTTCTACTCCTCTCATGAGCCCAAACAAGTCTCTAAAAGCATGAGTTTGCAACTACTTTACTTTTGGAGAAAATTAAAAACATTCACTTTTCAATAGAGCCCAATAGCAAAAATCAGGTTTTGAATGAAGAATCACATTTCTTGGTAGAATCATGCAGGATTGAAATTTTTGATGGTTTTTTACTCCTCTCAACAGCCCAAACAAGTTTCTAAAAGGATGAGTTTGCAACTACTTTACTTTTGGAGAAAATTCAAAACATTCATTATTCAATAGGGCCCAAACTATCAAAAACCAGCGGTTTGAATGAACACACATTTCTTGGTAGAATCATGCAGGACTCAAATTTTTGATGTTTTTCTACTCCTCTCATGAGCCCAAACAAGTCTCTAAAAGCATGAGTTTGCAACTACTTTACTTTTGGAGAAAATTCAAAACATTCATTATTCAATAGAGCCCAATAGCAAAAAATCAGGTTTTGAATGAAGAATCACATTTCTTGGTAGAATCATGCAGGATTGAAATTTTTGATGGTTTTTTACTCCTCTCAACAGCCCAAACAAGTTTCTAAAAGGATGAGTTTGCAACTACTTTACTTTTGGAGAAAATTCAAAACATTCATTATTCAATAGGGCCCAAACTTCAAAAAACAGCGGTTTCAATGAACACACATTTCTTGGAAGAATCATGCAGGACTGAAATTTTTGATGTTTTTCTACTCCTCTCATGAGCCCAAACAAGTTTCTAAAAGCATGAGTTTGCAACTACTTTACTTTTGGAGAAAATTCAAAACATTCATTATTCAATAGAGCCCAATAGCAAAAATCAGGTTTTGAATGAAGAATCACATTTCTTGGTAGAATCATGCAGGATTGAAATTTTTGATGGTTTTTTACTCCTCTCAACAGCCCAAACAAGTTTCTAAAAGGATGAGTTTGCAACTACTTTACTTTTGGAGAAAATTCAAAACATTCATTATTCAATAGGGCCCAAACTATCAAAAACCAGCGGTTTGAATGAACACACATTTCTTGGTAGAATCATGCAGGACTCAAATTTTTGATGTTTTTCTACTCCTCTCATGAGCCCAAACAAGTTTCTAAAAGCATGAGTTTGCAACTACTTTACTTTTGGAGAAAATTCAAAACATTCATTATTCAATAGAGCCCAATAGCAAAAATCAGGTTTTGAATGAAGAATCACATTTCTTGGTAGAATCATGCAGGATTGAAATTTTTGATGGTTTTTTACTCCTCTCAACAGCCCAAACAAGTTTCTAAAAGGATGAGTTTGCAACTACTTTACTTTTGGAGAAAATTCAAAACATTCATTATTCAATAGGGCCCAAACTATCAAAAACCAGCGGTTTCAATGAACACACATTTCTTGGTAGAATCATGCAGGACTGAAATTTTTGATGTTTTTCTACTCCTCTCATGAGCCCAAACAAGTCTCTAAAAGCATGAGTTTGCAACTACTTTACTTTTGGAGAAAATTCAAAACATTCATTATTCAATAGAGCCCAATAGCAAAAATCAGGTTTTGAATGAAGAATCACATTTCTTGGTAAAATCATGCAGGATTGAAATTTTTGATGGTTTTTTACTCCTCTCAACAGCCCAAACAAGTTTCTAAAAGGATGAGTTTGCAACTACTTTACTTTTGGAGAAAATTCAAAACATTCATTATTCAATAGGGCCCAAACTATCAAAAACCAGCGGTTTCAATGAACACACATTTCTTGGTAGAATCATGCAGGACTGAAATTTTTGATATTTTTCTACTCCTCTCATGAGCCCAAACAAGTCTCTAAAAGCATGAGTTTGCAACTACTTTACTTTTGGAGAAAATTCAAAACATTCATTATTCAATAGAGCCCAATAGCAAAAATCAGGTTTTGAATGAAGAATCACATTTCTTGGTAGAATCATGCAGGATTGAAATTTTTGTTGGTTTTTTACTCCTCTCAACAGCCCAAACAAGTTTCTAAAAGGATGAGTTTGCAACTACTTTACTTTTGGAGAAAATTCAAAACATTCATTATTCAATAGGGCCCAAACTATCAAAAACCAGCGGTTTCAATGAACACACATTTCTTGGTAGAATCATGCAGGACTGAAATTTTTGATGTTTTTCTACTCCTCTCATGAGCCCAAACAAGTCTCTAAAAGCATGAGTTTGCAACTACTTTACTTTTGGAGAAAATTCAAAACATTCATTATTCAATAGAGCCCAATAGCAAAAATCAGGTTTTAAATGAAGAATCACATTTCTTGGTAAAATCATGCAGGATTGAAATTTTTGATGGTTTTTTACTCCTCTCAACAGCCCAAACAAGTTTCTAAAAGGATGAGTTTGCAACTACTTTACTTTTGGAGAAAATTCAAAACATTCATTATTCAATAGGGCCCAAACTATCAAAAACCAGCGGTTTCAATGAACACACATTTCTTGGTAGAATCATGCAGGACTGAAATTTTTGATGTTTTTCTACTCCTCTCATGAGCCCAAACAAGTCTCTAAAAGCATGAGTTTGCAACTACTTTACTTTTGGAGAAAATTCAAAACATTCACTTTTCAATAGAGCCCAATAGGAAAAATCAGGTTTTGAATGAAGAATCACATTTCTTGGTAGAATCATGCAGGATTGAAATTTTTGATGGTTTTTTACTCCTCTCAACAGCCCAAACAAGTTTCTAAAAGGATGAGTTTGCAACTACTTTACTTTTGGAGAAAATTCAAAACATTCATTATTCAATAGGGCCCAAACTATCAAAAACCAGCAGTTTCAATGAACACACATTTCTTGGTAGAATCATGCAGGACTGAAATTTTTGATGTTTTTCTACTCCTCTCATGAGCCCAAACAAGTCTCTAAAAGCATGAGTTTGCAACTACTTTACTTTTGGAGAAAATTCAAAACATTCATTATTCAATAGAGCCCAATAGCAAAAATCAGGTTTTGAATGAAGAATCACAATTCTTGGTAGAAGCATGCAGGATTGAAATTTTTGATGGTTTTTTACTCCTCTCAACAGCCCAAACAAGTTTCTAAAAGGATGAGTTTGCAACTACTTTACTTTTGGAGAAAATTCAAAACATTCATTATTCAATAGGGCCCAAACTATCAAAAACCAGCGGTTTCAATGAAAACACATTTCTTGGTAGAATCATGCAGGACTGAAATTTTTGATGTTTTTCTACTCCTCTCATGAGCCCAAACAAGTCTCTAAAAGCATGAGTTTGCAACTACTTTACTTTTGGAGAAAATTCAAAACATTCATTATTCAATAGAGCCCAATAGCAAAAATCAGGTTTTGAATGAAGAATCACATTTCTTGGTAGAATCATGCAGGATTGAAATTTTTGATGGTTTTTTACTCCTCTCTACAGCCCAAACAAGTTTCTAAAAGGATGAGTTTGCAGCTGCTTTACTTTTGGAGAAAATTCAAAACATTCATTATTCAATAGGGCCCAAACTATCAAAAACCAGCGGTTTGAATGAACACACATTTCTTGGTAGAATCATGCAGGACTCAAATTTTTGATGTTTTTCTACTCCTCTCATGAGCCCAAACAAGTTTCTAAAAGCATGAGTTTGCAACTACTTTACTTTTGGAGAAAATTCAAAACATTCATTATTCAATAGAGCCCAATAGCAAAAAATCAGGTTTTGAATGAAGAATCACATTTCTTGGTAGAATCATGCAGGATTGAAATTTTTGATGGTTTTTTACTCCTCTCAACAGCCCAAACAAGTTTCTAAAAGGATGAGTTTGCAACTACTTTACTTTTGGAGAAAATTCAAAACATTCATTATTCAATAGGGCCCAAACTATCAAAAACCAGCGGTTTCAATGAACACACATTTCTTGGTAGAATCATGCAGGACTGAAATTTTTGATGTTTTTCTACTCCTCTCATGAGCCCAAACAAGTCTCTAAAAGCATGAGTTTGCAACTACTTTACTTTTGGAGAAAATTCAAAACATTCATTATTCAATAGAGCCCAATAGCAAAAATCAGGTTTTAAATGAAGAATCACATTTCTTGGTAAAATCATGCAGGATTGAAATTTTTGATGGTTTTTTACTCCTCTCAACAGCCCAAACAAGTTTCTAAAAGGATGAGTTTGCAACTACTTTACTTTTGGAGAAAATTCAAAACATTCATTATTCAATAGGGCCCAAACTATCAAAAACCAGCGGTTTCAATGAACACACATTTCTTGGTAGAATCATGCAGGACTGAAATTTTTGATGTTTTTCTACTCCTCTCATGAGCCCAAACAAGTCTCTAAAAGCATGAGTTTGCAACTACTTTACTTTTGGAGAAAATTCAAAACATTCACTTTTCAATAGAGCCCAATAGCAAAAATCAGGTTTTGAATGAAGAATCACATTTCTTGGTAGAATCATGCAGGATTGAAATTTTTGATGGTTTTTTACTCCTCTCAACAGCCCAAACAAGTTTCTAAAAGGATGAGTTTGCAACTACTTTACTTTTGGAGAAAATTCAAAACATTCATTATTCAATAGGGCCCAAACTATCAAAAACCAGTGGTTTGAATGAACACACATTTCTTGGTAGAATCATGCAGGACTCAAATTTTTGATGTTTTTCTACTCCTCTCATGAGCCCAAACAAGTCTCTAAAAGCATGAGTTTGCAACTACTTTACTTTTGGAGAAAATTCAAAACATTCATTATTCAATAGAGCCCAATAGCAAAAAATCAGGTTTTGAATGAAGAATCACATTTCTTGGTAGAATCATGCAGGATTGAAATTTTTGATGGTTTTTTACTCCTCTCAACAGCCCAAACAAGTTTCTAAAAGGATGAGTTTGCAACTACTTTACTTTTGGAGAAAATTCAAAACATTCATTATTCAATAGGGCCCAAACTATCAAAAACCAGCGGTTTCAATGAACACACATTTCTTGGTAGAATCATGCAGGACTGAAATTTTTGATGTTTTTCTACTCCTCTCATGAGCCCAAACAAGTCTCTAAAAGCATGAGTTTGCAACTACTTTACTTTTGGAGAAAATTCAAAACATTCATTATTCAATAGAGCCCAATAGCAAAAATCAGGTTTTGAATGAAGAATCACATTTCTTGGTAGAATCATGCAGGATTGAAATTTTTGATGGTTTTTTACTCCTCTCAACAGCCCAAACAAGTTTCTAAAAGGATGAGTTTGCAACTACTTTACTTTTGGAGAAAATTCAAAACATTCATTATTCAATAGGGCCCAAACTATCAAAAAACAGCGGTTTCAATGAACACACATTTCTTGGAAGAATCATGCAGGACTGAAATTTTTGATGTTTTTCTACTCCTCTCATGAGCCCAAACAAGTTTCTAAAAGCATGAGTTTGCAACTACTTTACTTTTGGAGAAAATTCAAAACATTCATTATTCAATAGAGCCCAATAGCAAAAATCAGGTTTTGAATGAAGAATCACATTTCTTGGTAGAATCATGCAGGATTGAAATTTTTGATGGTTTTTTACTCCTCTCAACAGCCCAAACAAGTTTCTAAAAGGATGAGTTTGCAACTACTTTACTTTTGGAGAAAATTCAAAACATTCATTATTCAATAGAGCCCAATAGCAAAAATCAGGTTTTGAATGAAGAATCACATTTCTTGGTAGAATCATGCAGGATTGAAATTTTTGATGGTTTTTTACTCCTCTCAACAGCCCAAACAAGTTTCTAAAAGGATGAGTTTGCAACTACTTTACTTTTGGAGAAAATTCAAAACATTCATTATTCAATAGGGCCCAAACTATCAAAAACCAGCGGTTTCAATGAACACACATTTCTTGGTAGAATCATGCAGGACTGAAATTTTTGATGTTTTTCTACTCCTCTCATGAGCCCAAACAAGTCTCTAAAAGCATGAGTTTGCAACTACTTTACTTTTGGAGAAAATTCAAAACATTCATTATTCAATAGAGCCCAATAGCAAAAATCAGGTTTTGAATGAAGAATCACATTTCTTGGTAAAATCATGCAGGATTGAAATTTTTGATGGTTTTTTACTCCTCTCAACAGCCCAAACAAGTTTCTAAAAGGATGAGTTTGCAACTACTTTACTTTTGGAGAAAATTCAAAACATTCATTATTCAATAGGGCCCAAACTATCAAAAACCAGCGGTTTCAATGAACACACATTTCTTGGTAGAATCATGCAGGACTGAAATTTTTGATGTTTTTCTACTCCTCTCATGAGCCCAAACAAGTCTCTAAAAGCATGAGTTTGCAACTACTTTAATTTTGGAGAAAATTCAAAACATTCACTTTTCAATAGAGCCCAATAGCAAAAATCAGGTTTTGAATGAAGAATCACATTTCTTGGTAGAATCATGCAGGATTGAAATTTTTGATGGTTTTTTACTCCTCTCAACAGCCCAAACAAGTTTCTAAAAGGATGAGTTTGCAACTACTTTACTTTTGGAGAAAATTCAAAACATTCATTATTCAATAGGGCCCAAACTATCAAAAACCAGCGGTTTGAATGAACACACATTTCTTGGTAGAATCATGCAGGACTGAAATTTTTGATGTTTTTCTACTCCTCTCATGAGCCCAAACAAGTCTCTAAAAGCATGAGTTTGCAACTACTTTACTTTTGGAGAAAATTCAAAACATTCATTATTCAATAGAGCCCAATAGCAAAAATCAGGTTTTGAATGAAGAATCACATTTCTTGGTAGAAGCATGCAGGATTGAAATTTTTGATGGTTTTTTACTCCTCTCAACAGCCCAAACAAGTTTCTAAAAGGATGAGTTTGCAACTACTTTACTTTTGGAGAAAATTCAAAACATTCATTATTCAATAGGGCCCAAACTATCAAAAACCAGCGGTTTCAATGAACACACATTTCTTGGTAGAATCATGCAGGACTGAAATTTTTGATGTTTTTCTACTCCTCTCATGAGCCCAAACAAGTCTCTAAAAGCATGAGTTTGCAACTACTTTACTTTTGGAGAAAATTCAAAACATTCATTATTCAATAGAGCCCAATAGCAAAAATCAGGTTTTGAATGAAGAATCACATTTCTTGGTAGAATCATTCAGGATTGAAATTTTTGATGGTTTTTTACTCCTCTCTACAGCCCAAACAAGTTTCTAAAAGGATGAGTTTGCAACTGCTTTACTTTTGGAGAAAATTCAAAACATTCATTATTCAATAGGGCCCAAACTATCAAAAACCAGCGGTTTGAATGAACACACATTTCTTGGTAGAATCATGCAGGACTCAAATTTTTGATGTTTTTCTACTCCTCTCATGAGCCCAAACAAGTTTCTAAAAGCATGAGTTTGCAACTACTTTACTTTTGGAGAAAATTCAAAACATTCATTATTCAATAGAGCCCAATAGCAAAAATCAGGTTTTGAATGAAGAGTCACATTTCTTGGTAGAATCATGCAGGATTGAAATTTTTGATGGTTTTTTACTCCTCTCAACAGCCCAAACAAGTTTCTAAAAGGATGAGTTTGCAACTACTTTACTTTTGGAGAAAATTCAAAACATTCATTATTCAATAGGGCCCAAACTATCAAAAACCAGCGGTTTCAATGAACACACATTTCTTGGTAGAATCATGCAGGACTGAAATTTTTGATGTTTTTCTACTCCTCTCATGAGCCCAAACAAGTCTCTAAAAGCATGAGTTTGCAACTACTTTACTTTTGGAGAAAATTCAAAACATTCATTATTCAATAGAGCCCAATAGCAAAAATCAGGTTTTGAATGAAGAATCACATTTCTTGGTAGAATCATGCAGGATTGAAATTTTTGATGGTTTTTTACTCCTCTCAACAGCCCAAACAAGTTTCTAAAAGGATGAGTTTGCAACTACTTTACTTTTGGAGAAAATTCAAAACATTCATTATTCAATAGGGCCCAAACTATCAAAAAACAGTGGTTTCAATGAACACACATTTCTTGGAAGAATCATGCAGGACTGAAATTTTTGATGTTTTTCTACTCCTCTCATGAGCCCAAACAAGTTTCTAAAAGCATGAGTTTGCAACTACTTTACTTTTGGAGAAAATTCAAAACATTCATTATTCAATAGAGCCCAATAGCAAAAATCAGGTTTTGAATGAAGAATCACATTTCTTGGTAGAATCATGCAGGATTGAAATTTTTGATGGTTTTTTACTCCTCTCAACAGCCCAAACAAGTTTCTAAAAGGATGAGTTTGCAACTACTTTACTTTTGGAGAAAATTCAAAACATTCATTATTCAATAGAGCCCAATAGCAAAAATCAGGTTTTGAATGAAGAATCACATTTCTTGGTAGAATCATGCAGGATTGAAATTTTTGATGGTTTTTTACTCCTCTCAACAGCCCAAACAAGTTTCTAAAAGGATGAGTTTGCAACTACTTTACTTTTGGAGAAAATTCAAAGCATTCATTATTCAATAGGGCCCAAACTATCAAAAACCAGCGGTTTCAATGAACACACATTTCTTGGTAGAATCATGCAGGACTGAAATTTTTGATGTTTTTCTACTCCTCTCATGAGCCCAAACAAGTCTCTAAAAGCATGAGTTTGCAACTACTTTACTTTTGGAGAAAATTCAAAACATTCATTATTCAATAGAGCCCAATAGCAAAAATCAGGTTTTGAATGAAGAATCACATTTCTTGGTAAAATCATGCAGGATTGAAATTTTTGATGGTTTTTTACTCCTCTCAACAGCCCAAACAAGTTTCTAAAAGGATGAGTTTGCAACTACTTTACTTTTGGAGAAAATTCAAAACATTCATTATTCAATAGGGCCCAAACTATCAAAAACCAGCGGTTTCAATGAACACACATTTCTTGGTAGAATCATGCAGGACTGAAATTTTTGATGTTTTTCTACTCCTCTCATGAGCCCAAACAAGTCTCTAAAAGCATGAGTTTGCAACTACTTTACTTTTGGAGAAAATTCAAAACATTCACTTTTCAATAGAGCCCAATAGCAAAAATCAGGTTTTGAATGAAGAATCACATTTCTTGGTAGAATCATGCAGGATTGAAATTTTTGATGGTTTTTTACTCCTCTCAACAGCCCAAACAAGTTTCTAAAAGGATGAGTTTGCAACTACTTTACTTTTGGAGAAAATTCAAAACATTCATTATTCAATAGGGCCCAAACTATCAAAAACCAGCGGTTTGAATGAACACACATTTCTTGGTAGAATCATGCAGG
This sequence comes from Dendrobates tinctorius, assembly GCF_039654945.1. Taxonomy (NCBI): domain Eukaryota; kingdom Metazoa; phylum Chordata; class Amphibia; order Anura; family Dendrobatidae; genus Dendrobates; species Dendrobates tinctorius. The sequence continues at coordinate 7,939,899 of NW_027361736.1, read as the reverse complement.
ACTGAAATTTTTGATGTTTTTCTACTCCTCTCATGAGCCCAAACAAGTCTCTAAAAGCATGAGTTTGCAACTACTTTACTTTTGGAGAAAATTCAAAACATTCATTATTCAATAGAGCCCAATAGCAAAAATCAGGTTTTGAATGAAGAATCACATTTCTTGGTAGAAGCATGCAGGATTGAAATTTTTGATGGTTTTTTACTCCTCTCAACAGCCCAAACAAGTTTCTAAAAGGATGAGTTTGCAACTACTTTACTTTTGGAGAAAATTCAAAACATTCATTATTCAATAGGGCCCAAACTATCAAAAACCAGCGGTTTCAATGAAAACACATTTCTTGGTAGAATCATGCAGGACTGAAATTTTTGATGTTTTTCTACTCCTCTCATGAGCCCAAACAAGTCTCTAAAAGCATGAGTTTGCAACTACTTTACTTTTGGAGAAAATTCAAAACATTCATTATTCAATAGAGCCCAATAGCAAAAATCAGGTTTTCAATGAAGAATCACATTTCTTGGTAGAATCATGCAGGATTGAAATTTTTGATGGTTTTTTACTCCTCTCTACAGCCCAAACAAGTTTCTAAAAGGATGAGTTTGCAACTGCTTTACTTTTGGAGAAAATTCAAAACATTCATTATTCAATAGGGCCCAAACTATCAAAAACCAGCGGTTTGAATGAACACACATTTCTTGGTAGAATCATGCAGGACTCAAATTTTTGATGTTTTTCTACTCCTCTCATGAGCCCAAACAAGTTTCTAAAAGCATGAGTTTGCAACTACTTTACTTTTGGAGAAAATTCAAAACATTCATTATTCAATAGAGCCCAATAGCAAAAATCAGGTTTTGAATGAAGAATCACATTTCTTGGTAGAATCATGCAGGATTGAAATTTTTGATGGTTTTTTACTCCTCTCAACAGCCCAAACAAGTTTCTAAAAGGATGAGTTTGCAACTACTTTACTTTTGGAGAAAATTCAAAACATTCATTATTCAATAGGGCCCAAACTTCAAAAAACAGCGGTTTCAATGAACACACATTTCTTGGAAGAATCATGCAGGACTGAAATTTTTGATGTTTTTCTACTCCTCTCATGAGCCCAAACAAGTTTCTAAAAGCATGAGTTTGCAACTACTTTACTTTTGGAGAAAATTCAAAACATTCATTATTCAATAGAGCCCAATAGCAAAAATCAGGTTTTGAATGAAGAATCACATTTCTTGGTAGAATCATGCAGGATTGAAATTTTTGATGGTTTTTTACTCCTCTCAACAGCCCAAACAAGTTTCTAAAAGGATGAGTTTGCAACTACTTTACTTTTGGAGAAAATTCAAAACATTCATTATTCAATAGGGCCCAAACTATCAAAAACCAGCGGTTTGAATGAACACACATTTCTTGGTAGAATCATGCAGGACTCAAATTTTTGATGTTTTTCTACTCCTCTCATGAGCCCAAACAAGTTTCTAAAAGCATGAGTTTGCAACTACTTTACTTTTGGAGAAAATTCAAAACATTCATTATTCAATAGAGCCCAATAGCAAAAATCAGGTTTTGAATGAAGAATCACATTTCTTGGTAGAATCATGCAGGATTGAAATTTTTGATGGTTTTTTACTCCTCTCAACAGCCCAAACAAGTTTCTAAAAGGATGAGTTTGCAACTACTTTACTTTTGGAGAAAATTCAAAACATTCATTATTCAATAGGGCCCAAACTATCAAAAACCAGCGGTTTCAATGAACACACATTTCTTGGTAGAATCATGCAGGACTGAAATTTTTGATGTTTTTCTACTCCTCTCATGAGCCCAAACAAGTCTCTAAAAGCATGAGTTTGCAACTACTTTACTTTTGGAGAAAATTCAAAACATTCATTATTCAATAGAGCCCAATAGCAAAAATCAGGTTTTGAATGAAGAATCACATTTCTTGGTAAAATCATGCAGGATTGAAATTTTTGATGGTTTTTTACTCCTCTCAACAGCCCAAACAAGTTTCTAAAAGGATGAGTTTGCAACTACTTTACTTTTGGAGAAAATTCAAAACATTCATTATTCAATAGGGCCCAAACTATCAAAAACCAGCGGTTTCAATGAACACACATTTCTTGGTAGAATCATGCAGGACTGAAATTTTTGATATTTTTCTACTCCTCTCATGAGCCCAAACAAGTCTCTAAAAGCATGAGTTTGCAACTACTTTACTTTTGGAGAAAATTCAAAACATTCATTATTCAATAGAGCCCAATAGCAAAAATCAGGTTTTGAATGAAGAATCACATTTCTTGGTAGAATCATGCAGGATTGAAATTTTTGTTGGTTTTTTACTCCTCTCAACAGCCCAAACAAGTTTCTAAAAGGATGAGTTTGCAACTACTTTACTTTTGGAGAAAATTCAAAACATTCATTATTCAATAGGGCCCAAACTATCAAAAACCAGCGGTTTCAATGAACACACATTTCTTGGTAGAATCATGCAGGACTGAAATTTTTGATGTTTTTCTACTCCTCTCATGAGCCCAAACAAGTCTCTAAAAGCATGAGTTTGCAACTACTTTACTTTTGGAGAAAATTCAAAACATTCATTATTCAATAGAGCCCAATAGCAAAAATCAGGTTTTAAATGAAGAATCACATTTCTTGGTAAAATCATGCAGGATTGAAATTTTTGATGGTTTTTTACTCCTCTCAACAGCCCAAACAAGTTTCTAAAAGGATGAGTTTGCAACTACTTTACTTTTGGAGAAAATTCAAAACATTCATTATTCAATAGGGCCCAAACTATCAAAAACCAGCGGTTTCAATGAACACACATTTCTTGGTAGAATCATGCAGGACTGAAATTTTTGATGTTTTTCTACTCCTCTCATGAGCCCAAACAAGTCTCTAAAAGCATGAGTTTGCAACTACTTTACTTTTGGAGAAAATTCAAAACATTCACTTTTCAATAGAGCCCAATAGCAAAAATCAGGTTTTGAATGAAGAATCACATTTCTTGGTAGAATCATGCAGGATTGAAATTTTTGATGGTTTTTTACTCCTCTCAACAGCCCAAACAAGTTTCTAAAAGGATGAGTTTGCAACTACTTTACTTTTGGAGAAAATTCAAAACATTCATTATTCAATAGGGCCCAAACTATCAAAAACCAGCGGTTTCAATGAACACACATTTCTTGGTAGAATCATGCAGGACTGAAATTTTTGATGTTTTTCTACTCCTCTCATGAGCCCAAACAAGTCTCTAAAAGCATGAGTTTGCAACTACTTTACTTTTGGAGAAAATTCAAAACATTCATTATTCAATAGAGCCCAATAGCAAAAATCAGGTTTTGAATGAAGAATCACAATTCTTGGTAGAAGCATGCAGGATTGAAATTTTTGATGGTTTTTTACTCCTCTCAACAGCCCAAACAAGTTTCTAAAAGGATGAGTTTGCAACTACTTTACTTTTGGAGAAAATTCAAAACATTCATTATTCAATAGGGCCCAAACTATCAAAAACCAGCGGTTTCAATGAAAACACATTTCTTGGTAGAATCATGCAGGACTGAAATTTTTGATGTTTTTCTACTCCTCTCATGAGCCCAAACAAGTCTCTAAAAGCATGAGTTTGCAACTACTTTACTTTTGGAGAAAATTCAAAACATTCATTATTCAATAGAGCCCAATAGCAAAAATCAGGTTTTGAATGAAGAATCACATTTCTTGGTAGAATCATGCAGGATTGAAATTTTTGATGGTTTTTTACTCCTCTCTACAGCCCAAACAAGTTTCTAAAAGGATGAGTTTGCAGCTGCTTTACTTTTGGAGAAAATTCAAAACATTCATTATTCAATAGGGCCCAAACTATCAAAAACCAGCGGTTTGAATGAACACACATTTCTTGGTAGAATCATGCAGGACTCAAATTTTTGATGTTTTTCTACTCCTCTCATGAGCCCAAACAAGTTTCTAAAAGCATGAGTTTGCAACTACTTTACTTTTGGAGAAAATTCAAAACATTCATTATTCAATAGAGCCCAATAGCAAAAAATCAGGTTTTGAATGAAGAATCACATTTCTTGGTAGAATCATGCAGGATTGAAATTTTTGATGGTTTTTTACTCCTCTCAACAGCCCAAACAAGTTTCTAAAAGGATGAGTTTGCAACTACTTTACTTTTGGAGAAAATTCAAAACATTCATTATTCAATAGGGCCCAAACTATCAAAAACCAGCGGTTTCAATGAACACACATTTCTTGGTAGAATCATGCAGGACTGAAATTTTTGATGTTTTTCTACTCCTCTCATGAGCCCAAACAAGTCTCTAAAAGCATGAGTTTGCAACTACTTTACTTTTGGAGAAAATTCAAAACATTCATTATTCAATAGAGCCCAATAGCAAAAATCAGGTTTTAAATGAAGAATCACATTTCTTGGTAAAATCATGCAGGATTGAAATTTTTGATGATTTTTTACTCCTCTCAACAGCCCAAACAAGTTTCTAAAAGGATGAGTTTGCAACTACTTTACTTTTGGAGAAAATTCAAAACATTCATTATTCAATAGGGCCCAAACTATCAAAAACCAGCGGTTTCAATGAACACACATTTCTTGGTAGAATCATGCAGGACTGAAATTTTTGATGTTTTTCTACTCCTCTCATGAGCCCAAACAAGTCTCTAAAAGCATGAGTTTGCAACTACTTTACTTTTGGAGAAAATTCAAAACATTCACTTTTCAATAGAGCCCAATAGCAAAAATCAGGTTTTGAATGAAGAATCACATTTCTTGGTAGAATCATGCAGGATTGAAATTTTTGATGGTTTTTTACTCCTCTCAACAGCCCAAACAAGTTTCTAAAAGGATGAGTTTGCAACTACTTTACTTTTGGAGAAAATTCAAAACATTCATTATTCAATAGGGCCCAAACTATCAAAAACCAGTGGTTTGAATGAACACACATTTCTTGGTAGAATCATGCAGGACTCAAATTTTTGATGTTTTTCTACTCCTCTCATGAGCCCAAACAAGTCTCTAAAAGCATGAGTTTGCAACTACTTTACTTTTGGAGAAAATTCAAAACATTCATTATTCAATAGAGCCCAATAGCAAAAAATCAGGTTTTGAATGAAGAATCACATTTCTTGGTAGAATCATGCAGGATTGAAATTTTTGATGGTTTTTTACTCCTCTCAACAGCCCAAACAAGTTTCTAAAAGGATGAGTTTGCAACTACTTTACTTTTGGAGAAAATTCAAAACATTCATTATTCAATAGGGCCCAAACTATCAAAAACCAGCGGTTTCAATGAACACACATTTCTTGGTAGAATCATGCAGGACTGAAATTTTTGATGTTTTTCTACTCCTCTCATGAGCCCAAACAAGTCTCTAAAAGCATGAGTTTGCAACTACTTTACTTTTGGAGAAAATTCAAAACATTCATTATTCAATAGAGCCCGATAGCAAAAATCAGGTTTTGAATGAAGAATCACATTTCTTGGTAGAATCATGCAGGATTGAAATTTTTGATGGTTTTTTACTCCTCTCAACAGCCCAAACAAGTTTCTAAAAGGATGAGTTTGCAACTACTTTACTTTTGGAGAAAATTCAAAACATTCATTATTCAATAGGGCCCAAACTATCAAAAAACAGCGGTTTCAATGAACACACATTTCTTGGAAGAATCATGCAGGACTGAAATTTTTGATGTTTTTCTACTCCTCTCATGAGCCCAAACAAGTTTCTAAAAGCATGAGTTTGCAACTACTTTACTTTTGGAGAAAATTCAAAACATTCATTATTCAATAGAGCCCAATAGCAAAAATCAGGTTTTGAATGAAGAATCACATTTCTTGGTAGAATCATGCAGGATTGAAATTTTTGTTGGTTTTTTACTCCTCTCAACAGCCCAAACAAGTTTCTAAAAGGATGAGTTTGCAACTACTTTACTTTTGGAGAAAATTCAAAACATTCATTATTCAATAGGGCCCAAACTATCAAAAACCAGCGGTTTCAATGAACACACATTTCTTGGTAGAATCATGCAGGACTGAAATTTTTGATGTTTTTCTACTCCTCTCATGAGCCCAAACAAGTCTCTAAAAGCATGAGTTTGCAACTACTTTACTTTTGGAGAAAATTCAAAACATTCATTATTCAATAGAGCCCAATAGCAAAAATCAGGTTTTAAATGAAGAATCACATTTCTTGGTAAAATCATGCAGGATTGAAATTTTTGATGGTTTTTTACTCCTCTCAACAGCCCAAACAAGTTTCTAAAAGGATGAGTTTGCAACTACTTTACTTTTGGAGAAAATTCAAAACATTCATTATTCAATAGGGCCCAAACTATCAAAAACCAGCGGTTTCAATGAACACACATTTCTTGGTAGAATCATGCAGGACTGAAATTTTTGATGTTTTTCTACTCCTCTCATGAGCCCAAACAAGTCTCTAAAAGCATGAGTTTGCAACTACTTTACTTTTGGAGAAAATTCAAAACATTCACTTTTCAATAGAGCCCAATAGCAAAAATCAGGTTTTGAATGAAGAATCACATTTCTTGGTAGAATCATGCAGGATTGAAATTTTTGATGGTTTTTTACTCCTCTCAACAGCCCAAACAAGTTTCTAAAAGGATGAGTTTGCAACTACTTTACTTTTGGAGAAAATTCAAAACATTCATTATTCAATAGGGCCCAAACTATCAAAAACCAGCGGTTTCAATGAACACACATTTCTTGGTAGAATCATGCAGGACTGAAATTTTTGATGTTTTTCTACTCCTCTCATGAGCCCAAACAAGTCTCTAAAAGCATGAGTTTGCAACTACTTTACTTTTGGAGAAAATTCAAAACATTCATTATTCAATAGAGCCCAATAGCAAAAATCAGGTTTTGAATGAAGAATCACAATTCTTGGTAGAAGCATGCAGGATTGAAATTTTTGATGGTTTTTTACTCCTCTCAACAGCCCAAACAAGTTTCTAAAAGGATGAGTTTGCAACTACTTTACTTTTGGAGAAAATTCAAAACATTCATTATTCAATAGGGCCCAAACTATCAAAAACCAGCGGTTTCAATGAAAACACATTTCTTGGTAGAATCATGCAGGACTGAAATTTTTGATGTTTTTCTACTCCTCTCATGAGCCCAAACAAGTCTCTAAAAGCATGAGTTTGCAACTACTTTACTTTTGGAGAAAATTCAAAACATTCATTATTCAATAGAGCCCAATAGCAAAAATCAGGTTTTGAATGAAGAATCACATTTCTTGGTAGAATCATGCAGGATTGAAATTTTTGATGGTTTTTTACTCCTCTCTACAGCCCAAACAAGTTTCTAAAAGGATGAGTTTGCAGCTACTTTACTTTTGGAGAAAATTCAAAACATTCATTATTCAATAGGGCCCAAACTATCAAAAACCAGCGGTTTGAATGAACACACATTTCTTGGTAGAATCATGCAGGACTCAAATTTTTGATGTTTTTCTACTCCTCTCATGAGCCCAAACAAGTTTCTAAAAGCATGAGTTTGCAACTACTTTACTTTTGGAGAAAATTCAAAACATTCATTATTCAATAGAGCCCAATAGCAAAAAATCAGGTTTTGAATGAAGAATCACATTTCTTGGTAGAATCATGCAGGATTGAAATTTTTGATGGTTTTTTACTCCTCTCAACAGCCCAAACAAGTTTCTAAAAGGATGAGTTTGCAACTACTTTACTTTTGGAGAAAATTCAAAACATTCATTATTCAATAGGGCCCAAACTATCAAAAACCAGCGGTTTCAATGAACACACATTTCTTGGTAGAATCATGCAGGACTGAAATTTTTGATGTTTTTCTACTCCTCTCATGAGCCCAAACAAGTCTCTAAAAGCATGAGTTTGCAACTACTTTACTTTTGGAGAAAATTCAAAACATTCATTATTCAATAGAGCCCAATAGCAAAAATCAGGTTTTAAATGAAGAATCACATTTCTTGGTAAAATCATGCAGGATTGAAATTTTTGATGGTTTTTTACTCCTCTCAACAGCCCAAACAAGTTTCTAAAAGGATGAGTTTGCAACTACTTTACTTTTGGAGAAAATTCAAAACATTCATTATTCAATAGGGCCCAAACTATCAAAAACCAGCGGTTTCAATGAACACACATTTCTTGGTAGAATCATGCAGGACTGAAATTTTTGATGTTTTTCTACTCCTCTCATGAGCCCAAACAAGTCTCTAAAAGCATGAGTTTGCAACTACTTTACTTTTGGAGAAAATTCAAAACATTCACTTTTCAATAGAGCCCAATAGCAAAAATCAGGTTTTGAATGAAGAATCACATTTCTTGGTAGAATCATGCAGGATTGAAATTTTTGATGGTTTTTTACTCCTCTCAACAGCCCAAACAAGTTTCTAAAAGGATGAGTTTGCAACTACTTTACTTTTGGAGAAAATTCAAAACATTCATTATTCAATAGGGCCCAAACTATCAAAAACCAGTGGTTTGAATGAACACACATTTCTTGGTAGAATCATGCAGGACTCAAATTTTTGATGTTTTTCTACTCCTCTCATGAGCCCAAACAAGTCTCTAAAAGCATGAGTTTGCAACTACTTTACTTTTGGAGAAAATTCAAAACATTCATTATTCAATAGAGCCCAATAGCAAAAAATCAGGTTTTGAATGAAGAATCACATTTCTTGGTAGAATCATGCAGGATTGAAATTTTTGATGGTTTTTTACTCCTCTCAACAGCCCAAACAAGTTTCTAAAAGGATGAGTTTGCAACTACTTTACTTTTGGAGAAAATTCAAAACATTCATTATTCAATAGGGCCCAAACTATCAAAAACCAGCGGTTTCAATGAACACACATTTCTTGGTAGAATCATGCAGGACTGAAATTTTTGATGTTTTTCTACTCCTCTCATGAGCCCAAACAAGTCTCTAAAAGCATGAGTTTGCAACTACTTTACTTTTGGAGAAAATTCAAAACATTCATTATTCAATAGAGCCCAATAGCAAAAATCAGGTTTTGAATGAAGAATCACATTTCTTGGTAGAATCATGCAGGATTGAAATTTTTGATGGTTTTTTACTCCTCTCAACAGCCCAAACAAGTTTCTAAAAGGATGAGTTTGCAACTACTTTACTTTTGGAGAAAATTCAAAACATTCATTATTCAATAGGGCCCAAACTATCAAAAAACAGCGGTTTCAATGAACACACATTTCTTGGAAGAATCATGCAGGACTGAAATTTTTGATGTTTTTCTACTCCTCTCATGAGCCCAAACAAGTTTCTAAAAGCATGAGTTTGCAACTACTTTACTTTTGGAGAAAATTCAAAACATTCATTATTCAATAGAGCCCAATAGCAAAAATCAGGTTTTGAATGAAGAATCACATTTCTTGGTAGAATCATGCAGGATTGAAATTTTTGATGGTTTTTTACTCCTCTCAACAGCCCAAACAAGTTTCTAAAAGGATGAGTTTGCAACTACTTTACTTTTGGAGAAAATTCAAAACATTCATTATTCAATAGAGCCCAATAGCAAAAATCAGGTTTTGAATGAAGAATCACATTTCTTGGTAGAATCATGCAGGATTGAAATTTTTGATGGTTTTTTACTCCTCTCAACAGCCCAAACAAGTTTCTAAAAGGATGAGTTTGCAACTACTTTACTTTTGGAGAAAATTCAAAACATTCATTATTCAATAGGGCCCAAACTATCAAAAACCAGCGGTTTCAATGAACACACATTTCTTGGTAGAATCATGCAGGACTGAAATTTTTGATGTTTTTCTACTCCTCTCATGAGCCCAAACAAGTCTCTAAAAGCATGAGTTTGCAACTACTTTACTTTTGGAGAAAATTCAAAACATTCATTATTCAATAGAGCCCAATAGCAAAAATCAGGTTTTGAATGAAGAATCACATTTCTTGGTAAAATCATGCAGGATTGAAATTTTTGATGGTTTTTTACTCCTCTCAACAGCCCAAACAAGTTTCTAAAAGGATGAGTTTGCAACTACTTTACTTTTGGAGAAAATTCAAAACATTCATTATTCAATAGGGCCCAAACTATCAAAAACCAGCGGTTTCAATGAACACACATTTCTTGGTAGAATCATGCAGGACTGAAATTTTTGATGTTTTTCTACTCCTCTCATGAGCCCAAACAAGTCTCTAAAAGCATGAGTTTGCAACTACTTTAATTTTGGAGAAAATTCAAAACATTCACTTTTCAATAGAGCCCAATAGCAAAAATCAGGTTTTGAATGAAGAATCACATTTCTTGGTAGAATCATGCAGGATTGAAATTTTTGATGGTTTTTTACTCCTCTCAACAGCCCAAACAAGTTTCTAAAAGGATGAGTTTGCAACTACTTTACTTTTGGAGAAAATTCAAAACATTCATTATTCAATAGGGCCCAAACTATCAAAAACCAGCGGTTTGAATGAACACACATTTCTTGGTAGAATCATGCAGGACTGAAATTTTTGATGTTTTTCTACTCCTCTCATGAGCCCAAACAAGTCTCTAAAAGCATGAGTTTGCAACTACTTTACTTTTGGAGAAAATTCAAAACATTCATTATTCAATAGAGCCCAATAGCAAAAATCAGGTTTTGAATGAAGAATCACATTTCTTGGTAGAAGCATGCAGGATTGAAATTTTTGATGGTTTTTTACTCCTCTCAACAGCCCAAACAAGTTTCTAAAAGGATGAGTTTGCAACTACTTTACTTTTGGAGAAAATTCAAAACATTCATTATTCAATAGGGCCCAAACTATCAAAAACCAGCGGTTTCAATGAACACACATTTCTTGGTAGAATCATGCAGGACTGAAATTTTTGATGTTTTTCTACTCCTCTCATGAGCCCAAACAAGTCTCTAAAAGCATGAGTTTGCAACTACTTTACTTTTGGAGAAAATTCAAAACATTCATTATTCAATAGAGCCCAATAGCAAAAATCAGGTTTTGAATGAAGAATCACATTTCTTGGTAGAATCATTCAGGATTGAAATTTTTGATGGTTTTTTACTCCTCTCTACAGCCCAAACAAGTTTCTAAAAGGATGAGTTTGCAACTGCTTTACTTTTGGAGAAAATTCAAAACATTCATTATTCAATAGGGCCCAAACTATCAAAAACCAGCGGTTTGAATGAACACACATTTCTTGGTAGAATCATGCAGGACTCAAATTTTTGATGTTTTTCTACTCCTCTCATGAGCCCAAACAAGTTTCTAAAAGCATGAGTTTGCAACTACTTTACTTTTGGAGAAAATTCAAAACATTCATTATTCAATAGAGCCCAATAGCAAAAATCAGGTTTTGAATGAAGAGTCACATTTCTTGGTAGAATCATGCAGGATTGAAATTTTTGATGGTTTTTTACTCCTCTCAACAGCCCAAACAAGTTTCTAAAAGGATGAGTTTGCAACTACTTTACTTTTGGAGAAAATTCAAAACATTCATTATTCAATAGGGCCCAAACTATCAAAAACCAGCGGTTTCAATGAACACACATTTCTTGGTAGAATCATGCAGGACTGAAATTTTTGATGTTTTTCTACTCCTCTCATGAGCCCAAACAAGTCTCTAAAAGCATGAGTTTGCAACTACTTTACTTTTGGAGAAAATTCAAAACATTCATTATTCAATAGAGCCCAATAGCAAAAATCAGGTTTTGAATGAAGAATCACATTTCTTGGTAGAATCATGCAGGATTGAAATTTTTGATGGTTTTTTACTCCTCTCAACAGCCCAAACAAGTTTCTAAAAGGATGAGTTTGCAACTACTTTACTTTTGGAGAAAATTCAAAACATTCATTATTCAATAGGGCCCAAACTATCAAAAAACAGTGGTTTCAATGAACACACATTTCTTGGAAGAATCATGCAGGACTGAAATTTTTGATGTTTTTCTACTTCTCTCATGAGCCCAAACAAGTTTCTAAAAGCATGAGTTTGCAACTACTTTACTTTTGGAGAAAATTCAAAACATTCATTATTCAATAGAGCCCAATAGCAAAAATCAGGTTTTGAATGAAGAATCACATTTCTTGGTAGAATCATGCAGGATTGAAATTTTTGATGGTTTTTTACTCCTCTCAACAGCCCAAACAAGTTTCTAAAAGGATGAGTTTGCAACTACTTTACTTTTGGAGAAAATTCAAAACATTCATTATTCAATAGAGCCCAATAGCAAAAATCAGGTTTTGAATGAAGAATCACATTTCTTGGTAGAATCATGCAGGATTGAAATTTTTGATGGTTTTTTACTCCTCTCAACAGCCCAAACAAGTTTCTAAAAGGATGAGTTTGCAACTACTTTACTTTTGGAGAAAATTCAAAGCATTCATTATTCAATAGGGCCCAAACTATCAAAAACCAGCGGTTTCAATGAACACACATTTCTTGGTAGAATCATGCAGGACTGAAATTTTTGATGTTTTTCTACTCCTCTCATGAGCCCAAACAAGTCTCTAAAAGCATGAGTTTGCAACTACTTTACTTTTGGAGAAAATTCAAAACATTCATTATTCAATAGAGCCCAATAGCAAAAATCAGGTTTTGAATGAAGAATCACATTTCTTGGTAAAATCATGCAGGATTGAAATTTTTGATGGTTTTTTACTCCTCTCAACAGCCCAAACAAGTTTCTAAAAGGATGAGTTTGCAACTACTTTACTTTTGGAGAAAATTCAAAACATTCATTATTCAATAGGGCCCAAACTATCAAAAACCAGCGGTTTCAATGAACACACATTTCTTGGTAGAATCATGCAGGACTGAAATTTTTGATGTTTTTCTACTCCTCTCATGAGCCCAAACAAGTCTCTAAAAGCATGAGTTTGCAACTACTTTACTTTTGGAGAAAATTCAAAACATTCACTTTTCAATAGAGCCCAATAGCAAAAATCAGGTTTTGAATGAAGAATCACATTTCTTGGTAGAATCATGCAGGATTGAAATTTTTGATGGTTTTTTACTCCTCTCAACAGCCCAAACAAGTTTCTAAAAGGATGAGTTTGCAACTACTTTACTTTTGGAGAAAATTCAAAACATTCATTATTCAATAGGGCCCAAACTATCAAAAACCAGCGGTTTGAATGAACACACATTTCTTGGTAGAATCATGCAGGACTGAAATTTTTGATGTTTTTCTACTCCTCTCATGAGCCCAAACAAGTCTCTAAAAGCATGAGTTTGCAACTACTTTACTTTTGGAGAAAATTCAAAACATTCATTATTCAATAGAGCCCAATAGCAAAAATCAGGTTTTGAATGAAGAATCACATTTCTTGGTAGAAGCATGCAGGATTGAAATTTTTGATGGTTTTTTACTCCTCTCAACAGCCCAAACAAGTTTCTAAAAGGATGAGTTTGCAACTACTTTACTTTTGGAGAAAATTCAAAACATTCATTATTCAATAGGGCCCAAACTATCAAAAACCAGCGGTTTCAATGAAAACACATTTCTTGGTAGAATCATGCAGGACTGAAATTTTTGATGTTTTTCTACTCCTCTCATGAGCCCAAACAAGTCTCTAAAAGCATGAGTTTGCAACTACTTTACTTTTGGAGAAAATTCAAAACATTCATTATTCAATAGAGCCCAATAGCAAAAATCAGGTTTTCAATGAAGAATCACATTTCTTGGTAGAATCATGCAGGATTGAAATTTTTGATGGTTTTTTACTCCTCTCTACAGCCCAAACAAGTTTCTAAAAGGATGAGTTTGCAACTGCTTTACTTTTGGAGAAAATTCAAAACATTCATTATTCAATAGGGCCCAAACTATCAAAAACCAGCGGTTTGAATGAACACACATTTCTTGGTAGAATCATGCAGGACTCAAATTTTTGATGTTTTTCTACTCCTCTCATGAGCCCAAACAAGTTTCTAAAAGCATGAGTTTGCAACTACTTTACTTTTGGAGAAAATTCAAAACATTCATTATTCAATAGAGCCCAATAGCAAAAATCAGGTTTTGAATGAAGAATCACATTTCTTGGTAGAATCATGCAGGATTGAAATTTTTGATGGTTTTTTACTCCTCTCAACAGCCCAAACAAGTTTCTAAAAGGATGAGTTTGCAACTACTTTACTTTTGGAGAAAATTCAAAACATTCATTATTCAATAGGGCCCAAACTATCAAAAACCAGCGGTTTCAATGAACACACATTTCTTGGTAGAATCATGCAGGACTGAAATTTTTGATCTTTTTCTACTCCTCTCATGAGCCCAAACAAGTCTATAAAAGCATGAGTTTGCAACTACTTTACTTTTGGAGAAAATTCAAAACATTCATTATTCAATAGAGCCCAATAGCAAAAATCAGGTTTTGAATGAAGAATCACATTTCTTGGTAGAATCATGCAGGATTGAAATTTTTGATGGTTTTTTACTCCTCTCAACAGCCCAAACAAGTTTCTAAAAGGATGAGTTTGCAACTACTTTACTTTTGGAGAAAATTCAAAACATTCATTATTCAATAGGGCCCAAACTATCAAAAACCAGCGGTTTCAATGAACACACATTTCTTGGAAGAATCATGCAGGACTGAAATTTTTGATGTTTTTCTACTCCTCTCATGAGCCCAAACAAGTTTCTAAAAGCATGAGTTTGCAACTACTTTACTTTTGGAGAAAATTCAAAACATTCATTATTCAATAGAGCCCAATAGCAAAAATCAGGTTTTGAATGAAGAATCACAGTTCTTGGTAGAATCATGCAGGATTGAAATTTTTGATGGTTTTTTACTCCTCTCAACAGCCCAAACAAGTTTCTAAAAGGATGAGTTTGCAACTACTTTACTTTTGGAGAAAATTCAAAACATTCATTATTCAATAGAGCCCAATAGCAAAAATCAGGTTTTGAATGAAGAATCACATTTCTTGGTAGAATCATGCAGGATTGAAATTTTTGATGGTTTTTTACTCCTCTCAACAGCCCAAACAAGTTTCTAAAAGGATGAGTTTGCAACTACTTTACTTTTGGAGAAAATTCAAAACATTCATTATTCAATAGAGCCCAATAGCAAAAATCAGGTTTTGAATGAAGAATCACATTTCTTGGTAGAATCATGCAGGATTGAAATTTCTGATGGTTTTTTACTCCTCTCAACAGCCCAAACAAGTTTCTAAAAGTATGAGTTTGCAACTACTTTACTTTTGGAGAAAATTCAAAACATTCATTATTCAATAGGGCCCAAACTATCAAAAACCAGCGGTTTCAATGAACACACATTTCTTGGTACAATCATGCAGGACTGAAATTTTTGATGTTTTTCTACTCCTCTCATAAGCCCAAACAAGTTTCTAAAAGCATGAGTTTGCAACTACTTTACTTTTGGAGAAAATTCAAAACATTCATTATTCAATAGAGCCCAATAGCAAAAATCAGGTTTTGAATGAAGAATCACATTTCTTGGTAAAATCATGCAGGATTGAAATTTTTGATGGTTTTTTACTCCTCTCAACAGCCCAAACAAGTTTCTAAAAGGATGAGTTTGCAACTACTTTACTTTTGGAGAAAATTCAAAACATTCATTATTCAATAGGGCCCAAACTATCAAAAACCAGCGGTTTCAATGAACACACATTTCTTGGTAGAATCATGCAGGACTGAAATTTTTGATGTTTTTCTACTCCTCTCATGAGCCCAAACAAGTTTCTAAAAGCATGAGTTTGCAACTACTTTACTTTTGGAGAAAATTCAAAACATTCACTATTCAATAGAGCCCAATAGCAAAAATCAGGTTTTGAATGAAGAATCACATTTCTTGGTAAAATCATGCAGGATTGAAATTTTTGATGGTTTTTTACTCCTCTCAACAGCCCAAACAAGTTTCTAAAAGGATGAGTTTGCAACTACTTTACTTTTGGAGAAAATTCAAAACATTCATTATTCAATAGGGCCCAAACTATCAAAAACCAGCGGTTTCAATGAACACACATTTCTTGGTAGAATCATGCAGGACTGAAATTTTTGATGTTTTTCTACTCCTCTCATGAGCCCAAACAAGTCTCTAAAAGTATGAGTTTGCAACTACTTTACTTTTGGAGAAAATTCAAAACATTCATTATTCAATAGAGCCCAATAGCAAAAATCAGGTTTTGAATGAAGAATCACATTTCTTGGTAGAATCATGCAGGATTGAAATTTTTGATGGTTTTTTACTCCTCTCAACAGCCCAAACAAGTTTCTAAAAGGATGAGTTTGCAACTACTTTACTTTTGGAGAAAATTCAAAACATTCATTATTCAATAGGGCCCAAACTATCAAAAACCAGTGGTTTCAATGAACACACATTTCTTGGTAGAATCATGCAGGACTGAAATTTTTGATGTTTTTCTACTCCTCTCATGAGCCCAAACAAGTCTCTAAAAGCATGAGTTTGCAACTACTTTACTTTTGGAGAAAATTCAAAACATTCACTTTTCAATAGAGCCCAATAGCAAAAATCAGGTTTTGAATGAAGAATCACATTTCTTGGTAGAATCATGCAGGATTGAAATTTTTGATGGTTTTTTACTCCTCTCAACAGCCCAAACAAGTTTCTAAAAGGATGAGTTTGCAACTACTTTACTTTTGGAGAAAATTCAAAACATTCATTATTCAATAGGGCCCAAACTATCAAAAACCAGCGGTTTCAATGAACACACATTTCTTGGTAGAATCATGCAGGACTGAAATTTTTGATGTTTTTCTACTCCTCTCATGAGCCCAAACAAGTCTCTAAAAGCATGAGTTTGCAACTACTTTACTTTTGGAGAAAATTCAAAACATTCATTATTCAATAGAGCCCAATAGCAAAAATCAGGTTTTGAATGAAGAATCACATTTCTTGGTAGAATCATGCAGGATTGAAATTTTTGATGGTTTTTTACTCCTCTCAACAGCCCAAACAAGTTTCTAAAAGGATGAGTTTGCAACTACTTTACTTTTGGAGAAAATTCAAAACATTCATTATTCAATAGGGCCCAAACTATCAAAAACCAGCGGTTTCAATGAACACACATTTCTTGGTAGAATCATGCAGGATTGAAGTTTTTGATGTTTTTCTACTCCTCTCATGAGCCCAAACAAGTCTCTAAAAGCATGAGTTTGCAACTACTTTACTTTTGGAGAAAATTCAAAACATTCATTATTCAATAGAGCCCAATAGCAAAAATCAGGTTTTGAATGAAGAATCAAATTTCTTGGTAGAATCATGCAGGATTGAAATTTTTGATGGTTTTTTACTCCTCTCTACAGCCCAAACAAGTTTCTAAAAGGATGAGTTTGCAACTGCTTTACTTTTGGAGAAAATTCAAAACATTCATTATTCAATAGGGCCCAAACTATCAAAAACCAGCGGTTTGAATGAACACACATTTCTTGGTAGAATCATGCAGGACTCAAATTTTTGATGTTTTTCTACTCCTCTCATGAGCCCAAACAAGTTTCTAAAAGCATGAGTTTGCAACTACTTTACTTTTGGAGAAAATTCAAAACATTCATTATTCAATAGAGCCCAATAGCAAAAATCAGGTTTTGAATGAAGAATCACATTTCTTGGTAGAATCATGCAGGATTGAAATTTGTGATGGTTTTTTACTCCTCTCAACAGCCCAAACAAGTTTCTAAAAGGATGAGTTTGCAACTACTTTACTTTTGGAGAAAATTCAAAACATTCATTATTCAATAGGGCCCAAACTATCAAAAACCAGCGGTTTCAATGAACACACATTTCTTGGTAGAATCATGCAGGACTGAAATTTTTGATGTTTTTCTACTCCTCTCATGAGCCCAAACAAGTCTCTAAAAGCATGAGTTTGCAACTACTTTACTTTTGGAGAAAATTCAAAACATTCATTATTCAATAGAGCCCAATAGCAAAAATCAGGTTTTGAATGAAGAATCACATTTCTTGGTAGAATCATGCAGGATTGAAATTTTTGATGGTTTTTTACTCCTCTCAACAGCCCAAACAAGTTTCTAAAAGGATGAGTTTGCAACTACTTTACTTTTGGAGAAAATTCAAAACATTCATTATTCAATAGGGCCCAAACTATCAAAAACCAGCGGTTTCAATGAACACACATTTCTTGGAAGAATCATGCAGGACTGAAATTTTTGATGTTTTTCTACTCCTCTCATGAGCCCAAACAAGTCTCTAAAAGCATGAGTTTGCAACTACTTTACTTTTGGAGAAAATTCAAAACATTCATTATTCAATAGAGCCCAATAGCAAAAATCAGGTTTTGAATGAAGAATCACATTTCTTGGTAGAATCATGCAGGATTGAAATTTTTGATGGTTTTTTACTCCTCTCAACAGCCCAAACAAGTTTCTAAAAGGATGAGTTTGCAACTACTTTACTTTTGGAGAAAATTCAAAACATTCATTATTCAATAGGGCCCAAACTATCAAAAACCAGCGGTTTCAATGAACACACATTTCTTGGAAGAATCATGCAGGACTGAAATTTTTGATGTTTTTCTACTCCTCTCATGAGCCCAAACAAGTCTCTAAAAGCATGAGTTTGCAACTACTTTACTTTTGGAGAAAATTCAAAACATTCATTATTCAATAGAGCCCAATAGCAAAAATCAGGTTTTGATTGAAGAATCACATTTCTTGGTAGAATCATGCAGGATTGAAATTTTTGATGGTTTTTTACTCCTCTCAACAGCCCAAACAAGTTTCTAAAAGGATGAGTTTGCAACTACTTTACTTTTGGAGAAAATTCAAAACATTCATTATTCAATAGAGCCCAATAGCAAAAATCAGGTTTTGAATGAAGAATCACATTTCTTGGTAGAAGCATGCAGGATTGAAATTTTTGATGGTTTTTTACTCCTCTCAACAGCCCAAACAAGTTTCTAAAAGGATGAGTTTGCAACTACTTTACTTTTGGAGAAAATTCAAAACATTCATTATTCAATAGGGCCCAAACTATCAAAAACCAGCGGTTTCAATGAACACACATTTCTTGGTAGAATCATGCAGGACTGAAGTTTTTGATGTTTTTCTACTCCTCTCATGAGCCCAAACAAGTCTCTAAAAGCATGAGTTTGCAACTACTTTACTTTTGGAGAAAATTCAAAACATTCATTATTCAATAGAGCCCAATAGCAAAAATCAGGTTTTGAATGAAGAATCAAATTTCTTGGTAGAATCATGCAGGATTGAAATTTTTGATGGTTTTTTACTCCTCTCTACAGCCCAAACAAGTTTCTAAAAGGATGAGTTTGCAACTGCTTTACTTTTGGAGAAAATTCAAAACATTCATTATTCAATAGGGCCCAAACTATCAAAAATCAGCGGTTTGAATGAACACACATTTCTTGGTAGAATCATGCAGGACTCAAATTTTTGATGTTTTTCTACTCCTCTCATGAGCCCAAACAAGTTTCTAAAAGCATGAGTTTGCAACTACTTTACTTTTGGAGAAAATTCAAAACATTCATTATTCAATAGAGCCCAATAGCAAAAATCAGGTTTTGAATGAAGAATCACATTTCTTGGTAGAAGCATGCAGGATTGAAATTTTTGATGGTTTTTTACTCCTCTCAACAGCCCAAACAAGTTTCTAAAAGGATGAGTTTGCAACTACTTTACTTTTGGAGAAAATTCAAAACATTCATTATTCAATAGGGCCCAAACTATCAAAAACCAGCGGTTTCAATGAACACACATTTCTTGGTAGAATCATGCAGGACTGAAGTTTTTGATGTTTTTCTACTCCTCTCATGAGCCCAAACAAGTCTCTAAAAGCATGAGTTTGCAACTACTTTACTTTTGGAGAAAATTCAAAACATTCATTATTCAATAGAGCCCAATAGCAAAAATCAGGTTTTGAATGAAGAATCAAATTTCTTGGTAGAATCATGCAGGATTGAAATTTTTGATGGTTTTTTACTCCTCTCTACAGCCCAAACAAGTTTCTAAAAGGATGAGTTTGCAACTGCTTTACTTTTGGAGAAAATTCAAAACATTCATTATTCAATAGGGCCCAAACTATCAAAAACCAGCGGTTTGAATGAACACACATTTCTTGGTAGAATCATGCAGGACTCAAATTTTTGATGTTTTTCTACTCCTCTCATGAGCCCAAACAAGTTTCTAAAAGCATGAGTTTGCAACTACTTTACTTTTGGAGAAAATTCAAAACATTCATTATTCAATAGAGCCCAATAGCAAAAATCAGGTTTTGAATGAAGAATCACATTTCTTGGTAGAATCATGCAGGATTGAAATTTGTGATGGTTTTTTACTCCTCTCAACAGCCCAAACAAGTTTCTAAAAGGATGAGTTTGCAACTACTTTACTTTTGGAGAAAATTCAAAACATTCATTATTCAATAGGGCCCAAACTATCAAAAACCAGCGGTTTCAATGAACACACATTTCTTGGTAGAATCATGCAGGACTGAAATTTTTGATGTTTTTCTACTCCTCTCATGAGCCCAAACAAGTCTCTAAAAGCATGAGTTTGCAAATACTTTACTTTTGGAGAAAATTCAAAACATTCATTATTCAATAGAGCCCAATAGCAAAAATCAGGTTTTGAATGAAGAATCACATTTCTTGGTAGAATCATGCAGGATTGAAATTTTTGATGGTTTTTTACTCCTCTCAACAGCCCAAACAAGTTTCTAAAAGGATGAGTTTGCAACTACTTTACTTTTGGAGAAAATTCAAAACATTCATTATTCAATAGGGCCCAAACTATCAAAAACCAGCGGTTTCAATGAACACACATTTCTTGGAAGAATCATGCAGGACTGAAATTTTTGATGTTTTTCTACTCCTCTCATGAGCCCAAACAAGTCTCTAAAAGCATGAGTTTGCAACTACTTTACTTTTGGAGAAAATTCAAAACATTCATTATTCAATAGAGCCCAATAGCAAAAATCAGGTTTTGAATGAAGAATCACATTTCTTGGTAGAATCATGCAGGATTGAAATTTTTGATGGTTTTTTACTCCTCTCAACAGCCCAAACAAGTTTCTAAAAGGATGAGTTTGCAACTACTTTACTTTTGGAGAAAATTCAAAACATTCATTATTCAATAGGGCCCAAACTATCAAAAACCAGCGGTTTCAATGAACACACATTTCTTGTAGAATCATGCAGGACTGAAATTTTTGATGTTTTTCTACTCCTCTCATGAGCCCAAACAAGTCTCTAAAAGCATGAGTTTGCAACTACTTTACTTTTGGAGAAAATTCAAAACATTCATTATTCAATAGAGCCCAATAGCAAAAATCAGGTTTTGAATGAAGAATCACATTTCTTGGTAAAATCATGCAGGATTGAAATTTTTGATGGTTTTTTACTCCTCTCAACAGCCCAAACAAGTTTCTAAAAGGATGAGTTTGCAACTACTTTACTTTCGGAGAAAATTCAAAACATTCATTATTCAATAGGGCCCAAACTATCAAAAACCAGCGGTTTCAATGAACACACATTTCTTGGTAGAATCATGCAGGACTGAAATTTTTGATGTTTTTCTACTCCTCTCATGAGCCCAAACAAGTCTCTAAAAGCATGAGTTTGCAACTACTTTACTTTTGGAGAAAATTCAAAACATTCATTATTCAATAGAGCCCAATAGCAAAAATCAGGTTTTGAATGAAGAATCACATTTCTTGGTAGAATCATGCAGGATTGAAATTTTTGATGGTTTTTTACTCCTCTCAACAGCCCAAACAAGTTTCTAAAAGGATGAGTTTGCAACTACTTTACTTTTGGAGAAAATTCAAAACATTCATTATTCAATAGGGCCCAAACTATCAAAAACCAGCGGTTTCAATGAACACACATTTCTTGGTAGAATCATGCAGGACTGAAATTTTTGATGTTTTTCTACTCCTCTCATGAGCCCAAACAAGTCTCTAAAAGCATGAGTTTGCAACTACTTTACTTTTGGAGAAAATTCAAAACATTCATTATTCAATAGAGCCCAATAGCAAAAATCAGGTTTTGAATGAAGAATCACATTTCTTGGTAGAATCATGCAGGATTGAAATTTTTGATGGTTTTTTACTCCTCTCAACAGCCCAAACAAGTTTCTAAAAGGATGAGTTTGCAACTGCTTTACTTTTGGAGAAAATTCAAAACATTCATTATTCAATAGGGCCCAAACTATCAAAAACCAGCGGTTTGAATGAACACACATTTCTTGGTAGAATCATGCAGGACTGAAATTTTTGATGTTTTTCTACTCCTCTCATGAGCCCAAACAAGTCTCTAAAAGCATGAGTTTGCAACTACTTTACTTTTGGAGAAAATTCAAAACATTCATTATTCAATAGAGCCCAATAGCAAAAATAAGGTTTTGAATGAAGAATCACATTTCTTGGTAGAATCATGCAGGATTGAAATTTTTGATGGTTTTTTACTCCTCTCAACAGCCCAAACAAGTTTCTAAAAGGATGAGTTTGCAACTACTTTACTTTTGGAGAAAATTCAAAACATTCATTATTCAATAGGGCCCAAACTATCAAAAACCAGCGGTTTCAATGAACACACATTTCTTGGTAGAATCATGCAGGACTGAAATTTTTGATGTTTTTCTATTCCTCTCATGAGCCCAAACAAGTTTCTAAAAGCATGAGTTTGCAACTACTTTACTTTTGGAGAAAATTCAAAACATTCATTATTCAATAGAGCCCAATAGCAAAAATCAGGTTTTGAATGAAGAATCACATTTCTTGGTAGAAGCATGCAGGATTGAAATTTTTGATGGTTTTTTACTCCTCTCAACAGCCCAAACAAGTTTCTAAAAGGATGAGTTTGCATCTGCTTTACTTTTGGAGAAAATTCAAAACATTCATTATTCAATAGGGCCCAAAATATCAAAAAACAGCGGTTTGAATGAACACACATTTCTTGGTAGAATCGTGCAGGACTGAAATTTTTGATGTTTTTCTACTCCTCTCATGAGCCCAAACAAGTCTCTAAAAGGATGAGTTTGCAACTACTTTACTTTTGGAGAAAATTCAAAACATTCATTATTCAATAGAGCCCAATAGCAAAAACCAGCGTTTTGAATGAAGAATCACATTTCTTGGTAGAATCATGCAGGATTGAAATTTTTGATGGTTTTTTACTCCTCTCAACAGCCCAAACAAGTTTCTAAAAGGATGAGTTTGCAACTACTTTACTTTTGGAGAAAATTCAAAACATTCATTATTCAATAGGGCCCAAACTATCAAAAACCAGCGGTTTAAATGAACACACATTTCTTGGTAGAATCATGCAGGACTGAAATTTTTGATGTTTTTCTACTCCTCTCATGAGCCCAAACAAGTCTCTAAAAGCATGAGTTTGCAACTACTTTACTTTTGGAGAAAATTCAAAACATTCATTATTCAATAGAGCCCAATAGCAAAAATCAGGTTTTGAATGAAGAATCACATTTCTTGGTAAAATCATGCAGGATTGAAATTTTTGATGGTTTTTTACTCCTCTCAACAGCCCAAACAAGTTTCTAAAAGGATGAGTTTGCAACTACTTTACTTTTGGAGAAAATTCAAAACATTCATTATTCAATAGGGCCCAAACTATCAAAAACCAGCGGTTTCAATGAACACACATTTCTTGGTAGAATCATGCAGGACTGAAATTTTTGATGTTTTTCTACTCCTCTCATGAGCCCAAACAAGTCTCTAAAAGCATGAGTTTGCAACTACTTTACTTTTGGAGAAAATTCAAAACATTCATTATTCAATAGAGCCCAATAGCAAAAATCAGGTTTTGAATGAAGAATCACATTACTTGGTAAAATCATGCAGGATTGAAATTTTTGATGGTTTTTTACTCCTCTCAACAGCCCAAACAAGTTTCTAAAAGGATGAGTTTGCAACTACTTTACTTTTGGAGAAAATTCAAAACATTCATTATTCAATAGAGCCCAATAGCAAAAACCAGCGTTTTGAATGAAGAATAACATTTCTTGGTAGAATCATGCAGGATTGAAATTTTTGATGGTTTTTTACTCCTCTCAACAGCCCAAACAAGTTTCTAAAAGGATGAGTTTGCAACTACTTTACTTTTGGAGAAAATTCAAAACATTCATTATTCAATAGGGCCCAAACTATCAAAAACCAGCGGTTTGAATGAACACACATTTCTTGGTAGAATCATGCAGGACTCAAATTTTTGATGTTTTTCTACTCCTCTCATGAGCCCAAACAAGTTTCTAAAAGCATGAGTTTGCAACTACTTTACTTTTGGAGAAAATTCAAAACATTCATTATTCAATAGAGCCCAATAGCAAAAATCAGGTTTTGAATGAAGAATCACATTTCTTGGTAGAATCATGCAGGATTGAAATTTTTGATGGTTTTTTACTCCTCTCAACAGCCCAAACAAGTTTCTAAAAGGATGAGTTTGCAACTACTTTACTTTTGGAGAAAATTCAAAACATTCATTATTCAATAGGGCCCAAACTATCAAAAACCAGCGGTTTCAATGAACACACATTTCTTGGTAGAATCATGCAGGACTGAAATTTTTGATGTTTTTCTACTCCTCTCATGAGCCCAAACAAGTCTCTAAAAGCATGAGTTTGCAACTACTTTACTTTTGGAGAAAATTCAAAACATTCATTATTCAATTGAGCCCAATAGCAAAAATCAGGTTTTGAATGAAGAATCACATTTCTTGGTAAAATCATGCAGGATTGAAATTTTTGATGGTTTTTTACTCCTCTCAACAGCCCAAACAAGTTTCTAAAAGGATGAGTTTGCAACTACTTTACTTTTGGAGAAAATTCAAAACATTCATTATTCAATAGGGCCCAAACTATCAAAAACCAGCGGTTTCAATGAACACACATTTCTTGGTAGAATCATGCAGGACTGAAATTTTTGATGTTTTTCTACTCCTCTCATGAGCCCAAACAAGTTTCTAAAAGCATGAGTTTGCAACTAGTTTACTTTTGGAGAACATTCAAAACATTCACTATTCAATAGAGCCCAATAGCAAAAATCAGGTTTTGAATGAAGAATCACATTTCTTGGTAAAATCATGCAGGATTGAAATTTTTGATGGTTTTTTACTCCTCTCAACAGCCCAAACAAGTTTCTAAAAGGATGAGTTTGCAACTACTTTACTTTTGGAGAAAATTCAAAACATTCATTATTCAATAGGGCCCAAACTATCAAAAACCAGCGGTTTCAATGAACACACATTTCTTGGTAGAATCATGCAGGACTGAAATTTTTGATGTTTTTCTACTCCTCTCATGAGCCCAAACAAGTCTCTAAAAACATGAGTTTGCAACTACTTTACTTTTGGAGGAAATTCAAAACATTCATTATTCAATAGAGCCCAATAGCAAAAATCAAGTTTTGAATGAAGAATCACATTTCTTGGTAGAAGCATGCAGGATTGAAATTTTTGATGGTTTTTTACTCCTCTCAACAGCTCAAACAAGTTTCTAAAAGGATGAGTTTGCAACTACTTTACTTTTGGAGAAAATTCAAAACATTCATTATTCAATAGGGCCCAAACTATCAAAAACCAGCGGTTTCAATGAACACACATTTCTTGGTAGAATCATGCAGGACTGAAATTTTTGATGTTTTTCTACTCTCATGAGCCCAAACAAGTCTCTAAAAGCATGAGTTTGCAACTACTTTACTTTTGGAGAAAATTCAAAACATTCATTATTCAATAGAGCCCAATAGCAAAAATCAGGTTTTGAATGAAGAATCACATTTCTTGGTAGAATCATGCAGGATTGAAATTTTTGGTGGTTTTTTACTCCTCTCAACAGCCCAAACAAGTTTCTAAAAGGATGAGTTTGCAACTACTTTACATTTGGAGAAAATTCAAAACATTCATTATTCAATAGAGCCCAATAGCAAAAATCAGGTTTTGAATGAAGAATCACATTTCTTGGTAGAATCATGCAGGATTGAAATTTTTGATGGTTTTTCACTCCTCTCAACAGCCCAAACAAGTTTCTAAAAGGATGAGTTTGCAACTACTTTACTTTTGGAGAAAATTCAAAACATTCATTATTCAATAGGGCCCAAACTATCAAAAACCAGCGGTTTCAATGAACACACATTTCTTGGTAGAATCATGCAGGACTGAAATTTTTGATGTTTTTCTACTCTCATGAGCCCAAACAAGTCTCTAAAAGCATGAGTTTGCAACTACTTTCCTTTTGGAGAAAATTCAAAACATTCATTATTCAATAGAGCCCAATAGCAAAAATCAGGTTTTGAATGAAGAATCACATTTCTTGGTAGAATCATGCAGGATTGAAATTTTTGGTGGTTTTTTACTCCTCTCAACAGCCCAAACAAGTTTCTAAAAGGATGAGTTTGCAACTACTTTACTTTTGGAGAAAATTCAAAACATTCATTATTCAATAGAGCCCAATAGCAAAAATCAGGTTTTGAATGAAGAATCACATTTCTTGGTAGAATCATGCAGGATTGAAATTTTTGATGGTTTTTTACTCCTCTCAACAGCCCAAACAAGTTTCTAAAAGGATGAGTTTGCAACTACTTTACTTTTGGAGAAAATTCAAAACATTCATTATTCAATAGGGCCCAAACTATCAAAAACCAGCGGTTTCAATGAACACACATTTCTTGGTAGAATCATGCAGGACTGAAATTTTTATGTTTTTCTACTCCTCTCATGAGCCCAAACAAGTCTCTAAAAGGATGAGTTTGCAACTACTTTACTTTTGGAGAAAATTCAAAACATTCAATATTCAATAGAGCCCAATAGCAAAAATCAGGTTTTGAATGAAGAATCACATTTCTTGGTAAAATCATGCAGGATTGAAATTTTTGATTGTTTTTTACTCCTCTCAACAGCCCAAACAAGTTTCTAAAAGGATGAGTTTGCAACTACTTTACTTTTGGAGAAAATTCAAAACATTCATTATTCAATAGGGCCCAAACTATCAAAAACCAGCGGTTTCAATGAACACACATTTCTTGGTAGAATCATGCAGGACTGAAATTTTTGATGTTTTTCTACTCCTCTCATGAGCCCAAACAAGTTTCTAAAAGCATGAGTTTGCAACTACTTTACTTTTGGAGAAAATTCAAAACATTCACTATTCAATAGAGCCCAATAGCAAAAATCAGGTTTTGAATGAAGAATCACATTTCTTGGTAAAATCATGCAGGATTGAAATTTTTGAAGGTTTTTTACTCCTCTCAACAGCCCAAACAAGTTTCTAAAAGGATGAGTTTGCAACTACTTTACTTTTGGAGAAAATTCAAAACATTCATTATTCAATAGGGCCCAAACTATCAAAAACCAGCGGTTTCAATGAACACACATTTCTTGGTAGAATCATGCAGGACTGAAATTTTTGATGTTTTTCTACTCCTCTCATGAGCCCAAACAAGTCTCTAAAAGCATGAGTTTGCATCTACTTTACTTTTGGAGAAAATTCAAAACATTCATTATTCAATAGAGCCCAATAGCAAAAATCAGGTTTTGAATGAAGAATCACATTTCTTGGTAGAATCATGCAGGATTGAAATTTTTGATGGTTTTTTACTCCTCTCAACAGCCCAAACAAGTTTCTAAAAGGATGAGTTTGCAACTACTTTACTTTTGGAGAAAATTCAAAACATTCATTATTCAATAGAGCCCAAACTATCAAAAACCAGAGGTTTCAATGAACACACATTTCTTGGTAGAATCATGCAGGACTGAAATTTTTGATGTTTTTCTACTCCTCTCATGAGCCCAAACAAGTCCCTAAAGGCATGAGTTTGCAACTACTTTACTTTTGGAGAAAATTCAAAACATTCATTATGCAATAGAGCCCAATAGCAAAAATCAGGTTTTGAATGAAGAATCACATTTCTTGGTAGAATCATGCAGGATTGAAATTTTTGATGGTTTTTTACTCCTCTCAACAGCCCAAACAAGTTTCTAAAAGGATGAGTTTGCAACTACTTTACTTTTGGAGAAAATTCAAAACATTCATTATTCAATAGGGCCCAAACTATCAAAAACCAGCGGTTTCAATGAACACACATTTCTTGGTAGAATCATGCAGGACTGAAATTTTTTATGTTTTTCCACTCCTCTCATGAGGCCAAACAAGTCGCTAAAAGCATGAGTTTGCAACTACTTTACTTTTGGAGAAAATTCAAAACATTCATTATTCAATAGAGCCCAATAGCAAAAATCAGGTTTTGAATGAAGAATCACATTTCTTGGTAGAAGCATGCAGGATTGAAATTTTTGTTGGTTTTTTACTCCTCTCAACAGCCCAAACAAGATTCTAAAAGGATGAGTTTGCATCTGCTTTACTTTTGGAGAAAATTCAAAACATTCATTATTCAATAGGGCCCAAAATATCAAAAAACAGCGGTTTGAATGAACACACATTTCTTGGTAGAATCGTGCAGGACTGAAATTTTTGATGTTTTTCTACTCCTCTCATGAGCCCAAACAAGTCTCTAAAAGGATGAGTTTGCAACTACTTTACTTTTGGAGAAAATTCAAAACATTCATTATTCAATAGAGCCCAATAGCAAAAACCAGCATTTTGAATGAAGAATCACATTTCTTGGTAGAATCATGCAGGATTGAAATTTTTGATGGTTTTTTACTCCTCTCAACAGCCCAAACAAGTTTCTAAAAGGATGAGTTTGCAACTACTTTACTTTTGGAGAAAATTCAAAACATTCATTATTCAATAGGGCCCAAACTATCAAAAACCAGCGGTTTAAATGAACACACATTTCTTGGTAGAATCATGCAGGACTGAAATTTTTGATGTTTTTCTACTCCTCTCATGAGCCCAAACAAGTCTCTAAAAGCATGAGTTTGCAACTACTTTACTTTTGGAGAAAATTCAAAACATTCATTATTCAATAGAGCCCAATAGCAAAAATCAGGTTTTGAATGAAGAATCACATTTCTTGGTAAAATCATGCAGGATTGAAATTTTTGATGGTTTTTTACTCCTCTCAACAGCCCAAACAAGTTTCTAAAAGGATGAGTTTGCAACTACTTTACTTTTGGAGAAAATTCAAAACATTCATTATTCAATAGGGCCCAAACTATCAAAAACCAGCGGTTTCAATGAACACACATTTCTTGGTAGAATCATGCAGGACTGAAATTTTTGATGTTTTTCTACTCCTCTCATGAGCCCAAACAAGTCTCTAAAAGCATGAGTTTGCAACTACTTTACTTTTGGAGAAAATTCAAAACATTCATTATTCAATAGAGCCCAATAGCAAAAATCAGGTTTTGAATGAAGAATCACATTTCTTGGTAAAATCATGCAGGATTGAAATTTTTGATGGTTTTTTACTCCTCTCAACAGCCCAAACAAGTTTCTAAAAGGATGAGTTTGCAACTACTTTACTTTTGGAGAAAATTCAAAACCTTCATTATTCAATAGGGCACAAACTATCAAAAACCAGCGGTTTCAATGAACACACATTTCTTGGTAGAATCATGCAGGACTGAAATTTTTGATGTTTTTCTACTCCTCTCATGAGCCCAAACAAGTTTCTAAAAGCATGAGTTTGCAACTAGTTTACTTTTGGAGAACATTCAAAACATTCACTATTCAATAGAGCCCAATAGCAAAAATTAGGTTTTGAATGAAGAATCACATTTCTTGGTAAAATCATGCAGGATTGAAATTTTTGATGGTTTTTTACTACTCTCAACAGCCCAAACAAGTTTCTAAAAGGATGAGTTTGCAACTACTTTACTTTTGGAGAAAATTCAAAACATTCATTATTCAATAGGGCCCAAACTATCAAAAACCAGCGGTTTCAATGAACACACATTTCTTGGTAGAATCATGCAGGACTGAAATTTTTGATTTTTTTCTACTCCTCTCATGAGCCCAAACAAGTCTCTAAAAGCATGAGTTTGCAACTACTTTACTTTTGGAGAAAATTCAAAACATTCATTATTCAATAGAGCCCAATAGCAAAAATCAGGTTTTGAATGAAGAATCACATTTCTTGGTAGAATCATGCAGGATTGAAATTTTTGATGGTTTTTTACTCCTCTCAACAGCCCAAACAAGTTTCTAAAAGGATGAGTTTGCAACTACTTTACTTTTGGAGAAAATTCAAAACATTCATTATTCAATAGGCCCCAAACTATCAAAAACCAGCGGTTTCAATGAACACACATTTCTTGGTAGAATCATGCAGGACTGAAATTTTTGATGTTTTTCTACTCCTCTCATGAGCCCAAACAAGTCTCTAAAAGCATGAGTTTGCAACTACTTTACTTTTGGAGAAAATTCAAAACATTCATTATTCAATAGAGCCCAATAGCAAAAATCAGGTTTTGAATGAAGAATCACATTTCTTGGTAAAATCATGCAGGATTGAAATTTTTGATGGTTTTTTACTCCTCTCAACAGCCCAAACAAGTTTCTAAAAGGATGAGTTTGCAACTACTTTACTTTTGGAGAAAATTCAAAACATTCATTATTCAATAGGGCCCAAACTATCAAAAACCAGCGGTTTAAATGAACACACATTTCTTGGTAGAATCATGCAGGACTGAAATTTTTGATGTTTTTCTACTCCTCTCATGAGCCCAAACAAGTCTCTAAAAACATGAGTTTGCAACTACTTTACTTTTGGAGGAAATTCAAAACATTCATTATTCAATAGAGCCCAATAGCAAAAATCAAGTTTTGAATGAAGAATCACATTTCTTGGTAGAAGCATGTAGGATTGAAATTTTTGATGTTTTTTTACTCCTCTCAACAGCCCAAACAAGTTTCTAAAAGGATGAGTTTGCAACTACTTTACTTTTGGAGAAAATTCAAAACATTCATTATTCAATAGGGCCCAAACTATCAAAAACCAGCGGTTTCAATGAACACACATTTCTTGGTAGAATCATGCAGGACTGAAATTTTTGATGTTTTTCTACTCTCATGAGCCCAAACAAGTCTCTAAAAGCATGAGTTTGCAACTACTTTACTTTTGGAGAAAATTCAAAACATTCATTATTCAATAGAGCCCAATAGCAAAAATCAGGTTTTGAATGAAGAATCACATTTCTTGGTAGAATCATGCAGGATTGAAATTTTTGGTGGTTTTTTACTCCTCTCAACAGCCCAAACAAGTTTCTAAAAGGATGAGTTTGCAACTACTTTACTTTTGGAGAAAATTCAAAACATTCATTATTCAATAGAGCCCAATAGCAAAAATCAGGTTTTGAATGAAGAATCACATTTCTTGGTAGAATCATGCAGGATTGAAATTTTTGATGGTTTTTTACTCCTCTCAACAGCCCAAACAAGTTTCTAAAAGGATGAGTTTGCAACTACTTTAATTTTGGAGAAAATTCAAAACATTCATTATTCAATAGGGCCCAAACTATCAAAAACCAGCGGTTTCAATGAACACACATTTCTTGGTAGAATCATGCAGGACTGAAATTTTTGATGTTTTTCTACTCTCATGAGCCCAAACAAGTCTCTAAAAGCATGAGTTTGCAACTACTTTACTTTTGGAGAAAATTCAAAACATTCATTATTCAATAGAGCCCAATAGCAAAAATCAGGTTTTGAATGAAGAATCACATTTCTTGGTAGAATCATGCAGGATTGAAATTTTTGGTGGTTTTTTACTCCTCTCAACAGCCCAAACAAGTTTCTAAAAGGATGAGTTTGCAACTACTTTACTTTTGGAGAAAATTCAAAACATTCATTATTCAATAGAGCCCTAGATCACGTGAAGTGAAGTAAACACTGCATTCTGGAGGCTATATGTGGGTGCTCATACTGTATATAGGAGGCTATATGCGGCCTCATACTGTATATAGGAAGCGAAGTACAGGCTCATACTGTATATAGGAGGCTATATGCGGCCTCATACTGTATATAGGAGGCTATATGCAGCATCATACTGTATACAGGAGGCTATATGTGGGTGCTCATACTGTATATAGGAGGCTATATGTGGCCTCATACTGTATATAGGAATCGATGTGCAGGCTCATACTGTATATAGAAGGCTATATGGGGACTCACACTGTATATAGGAGGCAAATACTGTATTCAGGAGGCTATATGTGGGCTCATACTGTATATAGGAAGCGATTTGCAGGCTCATACTGTTTTTAGGAAGCGATGTGCAGGCTCATACTGTTTAGGAAGCGATGTGCAGGCTCATACTGTACATAGGAGGCTATGTGGATGCTCATACTGTTTATAGGAAGCAATGCGCAGGCTCATACTGTACATAGGAGGCTATATGTGTGTGCTCATACTGTATATAGGAGGCTATATGAGGCCTCATACTGTATATAGGAAGT
This sequence comes from Dendrobates tinctorius, assembly GCF_039654945.1. NCBI lineage: Eukaryota > Metazoa > Chordata > Amphibia > Anura > Dendrobatidae > Dendrobates > Dendrobates tinctorius. The sequence continues at coordinate 7,907,606 of NW_027361736.1, read as the reverse complement.
GATGTACAGGCTCATACTGTATATAGGAGGCTATTTGCAGGCTCATACTGTATATAGGAAGCAATCTGCAGGCTCATACTGTATATAGGAGGTAAACACTGCATTCAGTATGCTATATGTGGGTGCTCATACTGTATATAGGAGGCTATATGCGGCCTCATACTGTATATAGGAAGCGAAGTACAGGCTCATACTGTATATAGGAGGCTATATGCGGCCTCATACTGTATATAGGAGGCTATATGCAGCATCATACTGTATACAGGAGGCTATATGTGGGTGCTCATACTGTATATAGAAGGCTGTATGTGGCCTCATACTCTATATAGGAAGCGATGTGCAGGCTCATACTGTATATAGAAGGCTATATGGGGACTCACACTGTATATAGGAGGCAAATACTGTATTCAGGAGGCTATATGTGGGCTCATACTGTTTATAGGAAGCGATGTGCAGGCTCATACTGTTTATAGGAAGCGATTTGCAGGCTCATACTGTACATAGGAGGCTATGTGGATGCTCATACTGTTTATAGGAAGCAATGCGCAGGCTCATACTGTACAAATGAGGCTATATTTGGGTGCTCATACTGTATATAGGAGGCTATATGCGGCCTCATACTGTATAGAGGAAATGATGTACAGGCTCATACTGTTTATAGGAGGCTATGTGCAGGCTCATACTGTATATAGGAAGCAATGTGCTGGCTCATGCTGTATATAGGAGGCAAAAACTGTATTCAGGAGGCTATATGTGGGTGCTCATACTGTATATAGGAGGCTATATGCGGCCTCATACTGTATATAGGAAGCGATGTGCAGGCTCATACCGTACATAGGAGGCTATATGTGGCCTCATACTGTATATAGGAAGCGATGTGCAGCCTCATACTGTATATAGGAGGCTATGTGGGCTCATATTGTATATAGGAAGTAATGTGCAGGCTCATACTGTATATAGGAGACTATATGCGGCCTCATACTGTATATAGAAGGCTATATGCGGCCTCATACTGTATACAGGAGGCTATGTGGGCTCATACTGTATATAGGAGGCAATATGCAGCCTCATACTGTATATAGGAAGCGATGTACAGGCTCATACTGTATGTAGTATAAAGTGCAAATATATCCCAAATACTGGAAAAAATTCTTCAAAGGCTCAACTCACTGGAAATATAATAGCAAAAAAAATATCATAAATGAGCTATTAAGCATCACAAGAGATCAAAATTGGAGTTTTTCAAGCTAAATAATTTATTTAGAATAATTAACAGAGCATAAATGCTAAATGCAAGTTACAGCAGACATAAACACAATATAATTAAACCAGCACCTTATCATTTTCACTTTTAACAGCCAATCAGAGCGATTGTAGACATGTGGGGGTGAAGCCACCCCACCTGTGGAGAAGTACAAAGCCCCCTGTGTGTGTGGGTCGGGTGGGGTCACTGAAAGGTCAGTCACCCGACCCGCAGGAGGGCAATTAATTCATGACGCCACATAGGCGTCACTGGTCAGATTGGCACAGCTTTTCATGATGCCTATGTGGAGTCATTGGTCGGGAAGGGGTTAAAGGAGCATACACGCCTTTGCACAGTGGGGGTATTAATATTTTCTATGGGACACTAATTTTTGGGGGAGGGAGTAATCATAGTAATGGCACAGTTTTTTAAAATATTGGGGTCAGTATCCTATGCCTGAGGTAAGCAGAGTGGGGAGTTTTTGTAGGTTGGGAATAAATGAGACATCAGTAGAAATGTGAGATGTCAAATGTGTTTTTGTTGTAATCTGTGCAGATGAGTTGTGGCTGGAGAAGTGGTAATGGAGGTCTGGGCCTGATGAAAAAGACAGGAAAAGTGAGCGACCCAAATCAGAAAGATTGTCAGCTGTAAGGTTCTATATATAACTACTGTACTCACTTCTTACTTAGAGTGGTCTGGTCTAGAGTTGCAGCAGTTACAAAACCTTTTACACAGGTGCCACTATCGCTCTCCTTCATTTTTTGTTATTAACAATTTTTCCCTGGATCTGTAGCTGGATATTTCCTGCTTTTGAATTGCCTCCTATATACAGTATGAGCCTGCACATTGCTTCCTATATACAGTATGAGGTCGCATATAGCCTCCTATATACAGTATGAGGTCGCGTATAGCCTCCTATATACAGTATGAGCCTGCAAATCGCTTCCCATATACAGTATGAGGCCACATATAGCCTCCTATTTACAGTATGAGTCTGCACATAGTCTCCTATATACAGTATGAGCCTGCACATTGCTTCCTATATACAGTATGAGCCTGCACATTGCTTCCTATATACAGTATGAGGCCGCATATAGCCTCCTATATACAGTATGAGCCTGCACAGCGCTTCCTATATACAGTATGAGTCTGCAAATAGTCTCCTACATACAGTAGGAGGCCGCATATTGCCTCCTATATACAGTATGAGCACCCACATATAGCCTCCTGAATGCAGTGTTTACCTCCTATATACAGTATGAGCCTGCACATAGCCTCCTATATACAGTAGCAAAAAAAACATGATTGAATGAGAGTAATGGTTTTGGGTCCTTTCTGTAAATATCGTATGGGTATCTTTTTAGTCTTGGTTTTAGTTTTCTGTTTTTAATTATTTTTTCCTGTGCTTATACTCCAGTTCTCTATCTTCGCATCGCAATATATGATCTGGCATGGAATTCATTGTTGAGGGCATTTCAAGATTTTATGAAGAAACACTCCTCTCACAAGAAATCTACGGCTCTTTTCGTACCCATTGGGTCTTCAATATTTCATGTTATTTGTTCACATTTTTATTCATTTTTTCTTTTTTTGTTTATTTCATTTACATTTTTGTTTTATTTTTATATATATTTTTTTCACTCATTTTTTATTTTTTTCACAATTTTCTTTGTATATTTGTGCTATGTATTATTCATTATACATAATTGTGTGTATAATTACTTTATGATATAAGACATTTGATGTATGTATTGAATGCCATGTGTTATTTTTATGTACATTTGTTTTTTAACAGAGACATGATATATAGTTGTTATAGTTATATGATGCACATACACTTTCATATAGCCTGCATACACATTATGCTAATTGTTAAAAAAAATTTATTGCTTGCATAGTGTGCTTATAATTGACACATATGTGTGTGCCTTTGCACTCTATGTCAGGCATATTCACTTTAATGGTTCATACACACCGCTATAATTATTTCAGCATCATTATGTTTTATCCCCTCACTTTCAACACTTGCTATCACTTTAAATAGTGATTATTATTCTTCATAATTATTTTATTTTCTTGTCCTCACTTGAGCGCATGCCCAGTTCAGTCCTCCCTAGGAGCCTTCTGACGTGCTCAGTCTGGTATGTGGCTGTGTCTGGCTGTTTTGCAGCTTGAGCCGCTTTCATGCTGATGATAGACTCGCTGTACATAGTGGGGACTCAACAGCGCATGCGCCGATAATGCTGTGGACGTTTAGAACTGGATACTATTGACGTCATTGTGGACACTACAGCGCAGGTCCTGAATTTTACAAGCTTTATTAGGGAAAGCGGTTTATTGGTTGACCGCACTATATAAACTAGATCCGGGGCACTTGTAAACCACGCCTCCTGAGGAAGCTGCGGTGTAACGCGCGTAGGGGCGGCAGGTTTTACAGCGACATACACAGCACATGTAAGTTGTTACTTTCTAATGCAGTCCTTGTATCTTACTCTGGAATTTGCATAGACAGTTTTTACTCTGTGTACACTTAATGCCTACCAGGCTTATTTGATACAAGGCACTTATGCACTTTATATTCAGCAGTTTACTCTGGGCACTTATTGTATGCAAAACCTTATCTGGGCATACATATTATGTAAATGGAGAGTTTGCTGTTTACTATGCATTCTATTTGTGAAAGGAAAGCAAAGAAACTACATGTTTTATACAGATAAAAACTTTATTAACTGCTATATTGTGTTTATGTCTGCTGTAACTTGCATTTAGCATTTATGCTCTGTTAATTATTCTAAATAAATTATTTAGCTTGAAAAGTCTTAGTTACTCACCGGTTAACGGTATTTTTCGGAGTCCATGACAGCACCACCTGAGAGAGGGGATCCGCCCTTTAGGAACAGGAAACTTACAGATACAAAAAGGGCGGCACCTCTCCCACGCATCAGTTGGATTACAGAGCACAGAGGACCACAATGGTTAATAGCATAACTTATATACAATACTATACACAACTATTTAAATTACCCGTGTACGTATAAGAAGTGCACACCCAAATTAAACTAAAGGGAGGGAATATACGGGTGCTGTCATGGACTCCGAAAAATACAGTTAACCGGTGAGTAACTAAGACTTTATTCGGTCGTCCATGACAGCACCACCTGAGAGAATTACAGAGAGTAATAACTACTTTAGGGAGGGACTACAGCCTGCAGCACCCTTATCCCAAAAGAGAGGTCTGTGGAAGCACCCAAGTCTAGCCTATAATGTCTATAAAAGGTGCTCGGAGAGGACCAAGTAGCCGCCTTACATATCTGGTCAATGGAGACTTCTGATCTCTCGGCCCACGAGGTCGCCATGGCTCTGGTGGAATGTGCCCTCAGCTTCCCGGGTGGCGACCTGCCTTTTGAGGTGTATGCTAAGGCAATCGCTTCTCTAATCCACCTGGCTAGTGTATTCTTTGATACTCTACAACCTTTCCTAGGGCCTTGGTGGGAAATAAACAGGGCATCCTCTTTCTTCCAAGGATCGGTAGCTGCCACATATTCTATAAGGCACTTCCTAACATCCAGGGTATGTAGTTTCTCTTCCTTCTTATTAGCCGGATTAGGGAGGAAGGATGGAAGGACTACTTCCTGAGTCCTATGAAAGTTAGAAACCACTTTAGGTAAATACGCTGGATCAGGTGTGAGTATTGCTCATTTTTAATCTGTATATAAGGAGGACGCCTAGATAATGCCTGGATATCGCTAGCTCTGCAAGCAGAGGTTAGAGCTACCAGGAACGCTACTTTGAGGGACAGGTTTTTTATGGAAGCTGATGAAATAGGTTCGAATGGAGCTTCCGTCATGGCCGTGAGGACTAGATTCAAGTCCCATGGCATGAATCTATCCTTCACTACCGGCCTGGATCTTCCTGCTGCTTTAATGAATCTACTGATCCAGTAATTACTCGTGATGTTGCAGCTAAAGAGGGCCCCTAAGGCTGCTACTTGTACTTTAAGGGTACTAGTGGAAAGCCCCATGTCCAGACCTTTCTGAAGAAATTCTAAGATCTGATTTATAGGTGTTGAACCCCCAGCGACTATTCCCGAGCTGTGAAGGAATTTCTTCCAAATTCTTACATAGATCTTGGTAGTAATGGCCTTTCTACTTTTAAGAAGGGTATTAATTAAGTCTGGGGAGAAGCCTTTATCTTTTAAGAGCGCCCGCTCAAACTCCACACCGTCAGATGTAGGCCAGCCACCTGAGGATGGAAGACTGGGCCCTGGGATAGGAGATCCGGGATGTCCGGAAGAACCCAAGGATCGGACACCGACATGGTCCTGAGGCAAGAAAACCAAGCCCTCCTGGGCCAAAATGGGGCGATGACTATAACCCTTGCTCTGTCTTTCCTGATCTTTCTCAACACCAAGGGTAGTAGCGATAGGGGAGGGAAGGCATATGCTAGCCTGAAGTCCCACATTATCAGAAAGGCATCTACTGCCAGGGGGTTGTCTCTGGGATTTAGGGAGCAGAATAGTCTCAATTTTCTGTTTTCTTTGGTGGCGAAGAGGTCTGCCTCTGGCTGTCCCCACCTTTGCACAATCAGGTGGAAGATCGAGATGTTTAGGGACCATTCTCCTTGCCTTAGCAGATTGCGGCTTAAGAAATCTGCCATAATGTTTTCTTTCCCTTTTATGTGTAGCGCTGTCAAAGATAGAAAATGCTGCTCTGCTAGTTGGAACAACCGTTCTGTCACATTCATCAGGGGTTTGGAACGAGTCCCACCTTGGTGGTTGATATAAGCCACGGTGACCTGATTGTCGGAGAGCACTCGCACATGATGGCCCTGCAGATACATAAGTAGCTTCTTAGCTGCCTGTTCTACTGCTGTCAATTCTTTCAAATTAGATGACATATTTATCTGGTGCTGGTCCCATAGGCCCTGGACCACGACCTCACCCATATGAGCCCCCCAGCCAGAAGGGCTAGCATCCGTAGTGACTATGCGGGATATGTCGAATTCCCAGGGAACTCCTCTGGATAAATTATCCTTGTCCAGCCACCACTCTAGGGACTCCCTTGTGTTTCGGGACAAGGTTAGCTGGCCCTCTAAGTAACCTCCGAGGATTCTTTGATGCAGTAAAACCTCACCCTGAAGTGTTCTTGAATGAAACTGGGCCCACTGCACCGCTGGGATACAGGAGGAAAGGGAACCCAGAAGGGACATGGCTTTCCTAAGGGACATGGTGGGGTTATTGGAAGCATTTAGGACCTGATAGTGTAAACGAACAAGCTTCTCCGGAGGCAGATGGCATTCCTGTTTCTCAGAATCTAGAATCAGGCCTAAAAACTGCTGGCTTTTCATCGGCTGTAACCGAGATTTTTTGATATTCAGCAGCCATCCTAACCGCTCCAGGGCAGACATTGCCCTCTGTAGCTGTTCCGTACAATGTTTTGCCGTTTTTCCTATAATCAGGAAGTCATCTAAGTAGGGTACTACTAGAATGTCAGATTCACGTAGATGGGCCATAACTTCCGCTACTACTTTGGTAAATACCCGGGGAGCGACTGCCACCCCAAAGGGGAGGGCCGCGTATTGGAAATGTTCAACTGACCCATTTAACTGAACCGCCACTCTGAGGAAGCGCTGATGAGCTGCATGAATGGGTATATGGTAGTAAGCATCTTTCAAATCCAACACCACCATAAAGCAGTTTTGAAACAATAATTTTATTGTTGAATTAATTGTTTCCATTTTAAACGGGCGTATAACCAAGAATTCATTAAGGGACTTAAGATTAATTATAGTCCTAAAGGAACTGTCTGGCTTGCGGACCAGGAACAGAGGGGAGTAGAAACCTTTCCCCCTTTCACCTTCTGGAACCACAGTTAGGACCTTCTTAAGGCAAAGATCATGAACCTCGGCCTCCAGGGCAGCTTGTTCTGATGTGGAGGACCTGATTGGGGTGACCCTAAATCGATCATGGGGAACCCGGGTGAATTCCAGTTGTAGACCCGTAGCTATCACCCCCCGTATCCAATTACTATCCGAAATCATGGACCAGGCTGGGTAGAAGGCAGCTAGTCACCCCCCTACCAGGGCCTCTAGTCATTGGGGCGGCTTTTTAGTGTCCCGTGCTGGACCTTCCTGGCGCCCCCCTCCTCCGAACATGAAACCTGTACCTCTCCTTCTTTTGTCATCCCATCTGCCCTGATCTCTGGACGACCTTCTATGGAAATATCCTTTCCTGGTAAAGGGGCGTCTATAAGAAGGATTCGGGAGGCTCGGAAACTTCTTTTTATCATCCCCGGCTTTCTCTAACAGTTCATCCAGGGCAGAGCCAAATAGATATTCCCCCTCGCAAGGAATGGAGCAGAGTCGTGACCTGGCCTGGATATCCCCTGGCCAGCATTTTAACCAGAGGGCCCTTCGAGCTGCGTTAGATAACCCTGCGGATCTAGCCGCCATCCTTGCAGAGTCTGCTGAGGCATCGGCCGGGAAAGCAGCGGCACTCTGGATAATTGGTAGGGTTTTCCGAATGGATGCTCTTGAGGCTCCATCTCTCAGATGGGAATCCAGTTGATCTAGCCAGACCATCATGGATCTGGCTGTACAAGTGGCAGCTATCGCTGGTCTTAGGGCGTCTGCTGACATCTCCCATGATCCCTTTAGAAAGGAATCCGCTTTTTTATCCAGCGGGTCTTTTAGGGAAGCCATGTCATCGAAAGGGATGGAAGATTTTCTGGAGGCTTTGGCTACTGCCACATCCAGTTTAGGGGCCTTAACCCATCTGTTCACCACTGGGTCATCAAATGGGTACCTTCGTTTGAAGGCCAGTGGCAAGGAGCCTCTTTTTTCGGGTTTTTTCCACTCCCTATCTATTAAGCTCTGGACCTTATCATTTAAAGGGAAGGCCCTGCGCTTCCTGGGATCTAGACCTCCGAACATCACGTCTTGTGCCGAAATTTCTGGTTTTGAGTCTGTTACTCCCATGGTGGACCTTATTGTTTTAACTAGTTTGTCCATCTGGTCTAACGGGAAGCAGAAACGGCTCGAGTCTTCATCCGAAGAAGACGAAGTGGAGGCCGGGGAATCCGAGGAGTCATTGTTCCTAGGAGCAACCGAGGACTCAGAACCTGAGAAGCTAACTTCTCTCCCCCTAGAAGAATCCCTTTTTGACAGGGCTTTCATTTCTGTCCTGATTATTTCTCTCAGGCTTGTGGTGAAATCTGGCGTTTCTTCCGCTACCTGTAAGGACGGGGGAGAATGTAAGGGCCTGTCAGTCTATCCCTGGCCCTCATTCCCTTCCAACCCCTACCGTTTGTCGCACACATGGCTGACAATCTTTTGGGGTGGCCGTCTGGCAAGGGGCAACTACAGAGGGCACACTCCCTGTGCTTCTGTTTTCCCGTAGCTTTCCTCCCCTGCAAAAAATACATAAGGGAACACTGCATCAGGGTACATTCACGAATATCTCTTACCCATGCAGGTGAGGCAGGTACCGGATCACGGAGGGAGGCAGGAGGGTCCTTTAGTCTGGAGGAACTTCCGCGGCTCTGTTCACTCGATCGTTTTTTCTTCTGCTGGCCACTCGCATGAGGCTTCGCCACGGCCTCCTTCTGTGGCCGCTCCTGTATCTCGTCCTGCTGCTCTATGGGGGCTTCTGTCATATCCATCGCTGGGCCTTCAGAAGCACCCCCGCAGCGTTGCCTCCTGCCTTTTAAGGCCTCCCTGTACCCGGGTCAGCAGGGTTCTGGCGTGGCACCTCCCCAGCATTCGCGACCCCCCCTGCATGCTCCGCCTCCCCCCCACCCCTCGCCACGGGTACAGCGCGTCCCCCCGGACCGCCGCGCACACGCGGCGCACACTGGAAAGTCAGCCAGCACCCGACTTCCGGTTTCGGCATCCCCGGCTCCGCCCCTTCCGCCGCGTCACTTCCACCGTGCGTCAGAGACCGCGGGAGCGCGCGGAACGGAGCCGGCAGGGCGCCCCCGGCTCCGGTGTGCCCGCCGCCCCCACATGCGCCCGCCTGCGACCGACGACTGTGTGCGACCGCCGACCCGGACGCGGGAGGATGACCGGACCCCAGGTGGAGACTCAGGGGGGGCGTATACGTACCTGGTGCCCGCACTTTGGAGACGGCTGTCCACCGGACCCTATGCTCCACCTGCTCCAACCACAGCCGTGGCGACCTACCCGGCCCCACCGTGGTGCTTCCAGGGACCCCGAACTGGACCGAGGTAGGAGATCCCCCCGCTACCTGAGGCGTTCAGCCGGCCTGGGAATCCCTCGTCGACTCCATGACGGACGATCTGTAGGGAGTCCTGTCCTCTAGGAACAGGAAACCAACTGATGCGTGGGAGAGGTGCCGCCCTTTTTGTATCTGTAGGTTTCCTGTTCCTAAAGGGCGGATCCCCTCTCTCAGGTGGTGCTGTCATGGACGACCGAATAAAACTCCAATTTTGATCTCTTGTGATGCTTAATAGCTCATTTATGAGATTTTTTTTGCTATTATATTTCCAGTGAGTTGAGCCTTTGAAGAATTTTTTTCCAGTATCTGGGATATATTTGTACTTTATCCAATATACAGTATGAGCCTGTACATCGCTTCCTATATACAGTATAAGGCTGCATATAGCCTCCTATATACAGTATGAGCCCACATAGCCTCCTGTATACAGTATGAGGCCGCATATAGCCTCCTATATACAGTATGAGCCCACATAGCCTCCTGTATACAGTATGAGGCCGCATATAGCCTTCTATATATAGTATGAGGCCGCATATAGTCTCCTATATACAGTATGAGCCTACATATTGCTTCCTATATACAATATGAGCCCACATAGCCTCCTATATACAGTATGAGCCTGCACATCGCTTCCTATATACAGTATGAGGCCACATATTGCCTCCTATGTACGGTATGAGCCTGCACATCGCTTCCTATATACAGTATGAGGCCGCATATAGCCTCCTATATACAGTATGAGCACCCACATATAGTAACATAGTAACATAGTTATTAAGGTTGAAGGGAGACTTTAAGTCCATCTAGTTCAACCCATATCCTATCCTAACTTGCCCTAACATGTTGATCCAGAGGAAGGCAAAAAAAACCCATGTGGCAACAGTAAGCTTCACATTGGGGAAAAAAATTCCTTCCCGACTCCACATACGGCAATCAGACTAGCTCCCTGGATCAACGCAATATTAAGGAGACTAGTGTATATACCCTGTAATATTATACTTTTCAAGAAAGGCATCCAGTCCCTTCTTAAATTTTAGTAGGGAATCACTCATTACAACATCATATGGCAGAGAGTTCCATAGTCTCACTGCTCTTACAGTAAAGAATCCGCATCTGTGAGTATGCTTAAACCTTCTTTCCTCCAGACGTAGAGGATGCCCCCTTGTCCCCGTCACAGGTCTAAGAGTAAAAAGATCATTAGAAAGGTCTTTGTATTGTCCCCGCATATATTTATACATTGTAATAAGATCACCCCTAAGCCTTTGATTCTGCAAACTAAATAACCCCAAGTGTAATAACCTGTCTTGGTATTGCAGACCCCCTAGTTCCCTAATAACCTTGGTCGCTCTTCTCTGCACCCGCTCCAGTTCAGCTATGTCTTTCTTATACACCGGAGACCAGAACTGTACACAGTATTCTAAGTGTGGTCGCACTAGTGACTTATATAGAGGTAAAATTATGTTCTCCTCATGAGCATCTATGCCTCTTTTAATGCATCCCATTATTTTATTTGCCTTTGCAGCAGCTGCCTGACACTGGCCACTAAATGTGAGTTTGTCGTCCACCCATACACCCAGGTCTTTTTCAGTGACTGTTTTGCCCAGTGTTTTACAATTAAGCACATAATTATACAACTTGTTCGTTCTACCCAAGTGCATGACCTTACATTTATCCCGATTAAAGCTCATTTGCCATTTATCAGCCCAAGCTTCTAGTTTACATAAATCCTCCTGTAATATAAAATTGTCCTCCTCTGTATTAATTACCCTGCAGAGTTTAGTGTCATCTGCAAATATTGAAATTCTACTCTCTATGCCCTCTACAAGGTCATTAATAAATATGTTAAAAAGAAGCGGGCCCAAAACTGACCCCTGTGGTACCCCACTGCTAACCGTGACCCAGTCCGAGTGTGCTCCATTAATAACCACCCTTTGTTTCCTATCCCTGAGCCAGCTCTTAACCCACCTACACATATTTTCCCCTATCCCCATTGTTCTCATTTTATGTATCAACCTTGTGTGGCACCGTATCAAAAGCTTTTGAAAAGTCCATGTACACCACGTCCACTGCATTCCCTTGGTCCAGTCCGGAACTTACCTCTTCATAAAAGCTTATCAGATTAGTCTGACAGGAAGGGTCTCTTGTAAACCCATGTTGATATTGGGTAAATAAGGTTTTTCTTCTCCAGATACTCCAGTATAGTATCTCTTAGAAAACCCTCCAGGATTTTACCCACAGTTGAGGTTAAACTTACTGGCCTATAATTTCCAATTTCAGTTTTTGTCCCCTTTTTGAATATTGGCACCACATTTGCTATACGCTAGTCCTGTGGTACAGACCCTGTTATTATGGAATCTTTAAAGATTAAAAATAATGGTCTATCTATGACTGTGCTTAATTCCTGCAGTACTCGGGGGTGTATCCCATCCGGGCCCGGGGATTTGTCAATTTTAGTGATTTGTAGACTCCGCCGTACTTCCTGCTGGGTTAAGCAGGTGACATTTAACTTCCTGCTGGGTTAAGCAGGTGACATTTATAGCCTCCTGAATACAGTTTTTGCCTCCTATATGCAGTATGAGCCTGCACATTGCTTCCTATATACAGTATGAGCCTGCACATAGCCTCCTATATACAGTATGAGCCTGTACATAGCCTCCTATATACAGTATGAGGCCGCATATAGCCTCCTATATACAGTATGAGCACCTACATATAGCCTCCTATGTACAGTATGAGCCTGCGCATTGCTTCCTATAAACAGTATGAGCATCCACATAGCCTCCTATGTACAGTATGAGCCTGCAAATCGCTTCCTATAAACAGTATGAGTCTGCACATCGCTTCCTATAAACAGTATGAGCCCACATATAGCCTCCTGAATACAGTATTTGCCTCCTATATACAGTGTGAGTCCCCATATAGCCTTCTATATACAGTATGAGCCTGCACATCGCTTCCTATACACAGTATGAGGCCACATATAGCCTCCTATATATAGTATGAGCACCCACATATAACCTCCTGTATACAATATGATGCTGCATATAGCCTCCTATATACAGTATGAGCCTGTACTTCGCTTCCTATATACAGTATGAGGCCGCATATAGCCTCCTATATACAGTATGAGCACCCACATATAGCCTCCTGAATGCAGTGTTTACCAGCTATATACAGTATGAGCCTGCACATTGCTTCCTATATACAGTATGAGCCTGCACATAGCCTGTACATCGCTTCCTATATACAGTATGAGGCTGCATATAGCCTCCTATATACAGTATGAGCCCACATAGCCTCCTGTATACAGTATGAGGCCGCATATAGCCTTCTATATACAGTATGAGGCCGCATATAGCCTCCTACATACAGTATGAGCCTGCACATTGCTTCCTATATACAATATGAGCCCACATAGCCTGCTATATACAGTATGAGCCTCCACATCGCTTCCTATATACAGTATGAGGCCACATATAGCCTCCTATGTACGGTATGAGCCTGCACATCGCTTCCTATATACAGTATGAGGCCGCATATAGCCTCCTATATACAGTATGAGCACCCACATATAGCCTCCTGAATACAGTTTTTGCCTCCTGTATACAGTATGAGCCTGCGCATTGCTTCCTATATACAGTATGAGTCTGCACATAGTCTCCTATATACAGTATGAGCCTGCACATCGCTTCCTATATAGAGTATGAGGCCGCATATAGGCTCCTATATACAGTATGAGCCTGCAAATCGCTTCCCATATACAGTATGAGGCCACATATAGCCTCCTGAATACAGTATTTGCCTCCTATATACAGTATGAGCACCCACATATTGCCTCCTGAATGCAGTGTTTACCTCCTATAAACAGTATGAGCCTGCACATTGCTTCCTATATACAGTATGAGCCTGCACATAGCCTCCTATATACAGTATGAGCCTGTACATCCCTTCCTATATACAGTATGAGGCCGCATATAGCCTCCTATATACAGTATGAGCATCCACATAGCCTCCTATGTACAGTATGAGCCTGCACATCGCTTCCTATAAACAGTATGAGCCTGCAAATCGCTTCCTATATACAGTATGAGCCCACATATAGCCTCCTGAATACAGTGTGAGTCTCCATATAGCCTCCTATATACAGTATGAGCACTCACATATAGCCTCCTGAATACATTGTTTGCCACCATATTGCCTCCTATATACAGTGTGAGTCCCCATATAGCTCATATATACAGTATGAGCCCCTATATAGCATCCCATATCTAACTGCATTTACCTTGGTATCATTCATTTTCTATGAGACTGCTCTGTTCTCATATTGTGCATTTATGCATTTAGTAGGGCTTAATGGAATGATTGCGCTTGTTACACATCAACTCTAGATGCGCTCACTTATTAGACTTTGGTTGGGGCAACTTTAAAATATAATAATGATAATGGTCCTGTCTAGCGACAAGTTTATTTTACAGGCTTCTGGAGAAAGGCACAATACCAGTCATTCAAGGGTTAATTCTTTGGAACACTGAGAGGGACTTTCTAGCCAATGAAACCACAGTATAAAACACCTGTGATAACTATGGCAACTGCGCTGATGTCATAAACACATACATCTATGATGCAGGAGAAGATTCCAGAACCACAAGTCATTCAGCCGTAGACGGAGCCATACTTGATGTGTCTGGAGACCTGGAGCTTCATCACTCCACAATGGGAGGAAGGGGACACCGCCTAGCCAGCCAGATCAGCCATAGCGCCTAGCCAGCCAGATCAATGGGGTGACAGATGTTGCAGCCAGATCTCCCTCACGTCCGGTACTCGCCGCCTTCACTTTATGTGTACGGCCTGGAGAGGTCGCATTAGGCTTCTCCAAAACAAATATGACACAATGTACAAATTCAGGTACAATTTGCTGTTATATGTTGGCACTAACCTTCTAAGCCCAAGGGAAGGGCAGTCCTGCAGCCATGGTTCCCTAGAGGTTTCCACTACAGGGGTTTTTCCTCTCCTGAGTGCTGAAGGACGATTCTTCGTGAGTCGGGGGTTCTGCCATTTTCAGTGTCTCTTTCATAGTAATTGGCTGATTCTAAATTTCAGACACTGAAAGAAATAATAATGATGAGATTTGGAATAAAATTCGGTCAATTTAACATCCAATAAAAGTGTTTTGTGTGTTTCTTTCACAATCTTCGGTTGGTGAGATTTTGTTGGGGGATGAGGATCCAGCATCTATGATCAAGCCATGAAGCCAGATATGAAGTCAGAGCAATTTAACCCTGCGCTGGAAGACAGGACGGAGCAGAGATGACAAAGTGTGACTGCACAATTAGCACAAGTTCACACTCTTCCTCCCATTCAGATACACGAGGGGATTCAGGGCAGAGTTGGGACTAAAAAGCAGCCCTGGCACACAAAATTCACCAGCCCACATGCAATAAGTGTCCTCAACCCAAATCGTAGAACACTGATAGGTCATGTAGGAGTTTGCTTTATCCGTTACCAGGGCCAAAACAAAGTATTTTGGGTGCCCAAGGCAGATGAAGCCGAAGGCGCCCATTTTGCATTTCTACCCAGCTAATTCTTCCCTTTTCCTTTAGGTCTATGACATCATGTGATTAATAACTGATGAGCTGAATCCTTCTAAGTCAGGCCCATATACATTTGTATCTCATGAACCTACAACTCCCAGTATGTCCTTAACAATGGTAAGGAGATGCTGGGAGTTATCAGTCTTTATCAGACTGTGGACTATACAGGAACCATAGTACTGATGAGACGCAGTCAGTACCAATAGCTAAAAATGTACATCCTGGTACCTTATAGGTGACCTCTTCTCAGATTGAGTCTTTTCTTTCTCTTAGGCCTGTTTCACACTTCAGTTTTCTGGCGTTAGTCAAAATCCGCCAGTGTGCAAAAGCGGATCCGTTTCCGTATTGTGGCAAAAGGATGCAACTGGATCCGTTTTTTGTACGGATCCACTTTAGAAGCTAGTGCATGAAATTTAAAGTAAGGCCTGTTTCACGAGAGAGAGAGATTTAGCTGCCAGAATGGGATTTGGGGTTAAATATCATGAAAGGACATTCATTCCGGCATGCTCAGTATAAAAAGGAGGATCCGATGGCAGATTCCGTCAATTAACGGTTGGCAACGGATCCACCGCCTTTTCTCATCCACATCTCGCTTCTTAAGGCCCCTTTCACGCTCCAGTCTTTTGCAATCAGTCACAATCCGTCAAAGTGTTCAGATCCATCAAGTGGACGGATCCTGCGTATATTGCAAAAAACTAATGCACTGGATCTGTTTTTATGACTGATCCGTTGTAGCAGCCTTGCTGTAGGAATTAAAGAAACAGAATTCTGGAGTGAGAGAGAGAGAAGGATTTTGTGCCAGAATAGAAAAAGCAGCCGCAGGGGGTTAAAATAAAGGAAGAAAAATGATTCCGGGCATGCTCAGTTTTAAAAGACGGAATCCGTCGCTATCCGACTTTTCGACGTACACAAAAAACGTTCATCTGTCCGTTGTCTCCGGCCGACGGACAGAGATTTTCTGATGGATCCGTTGGACGACAGATGAAACGTGTGGCCATCCGTCACTAATACAAGTCTATGAGAAAAAAACGGATCCAGCATGAAAAAATGATGGAAAGCCAAAACTATAAATATATATATATATATATATATATATATATATATTTTGTATTCCAAATTATAATGTGATGACATAAAAATCTTTATAATAAATATATCAATACATCTTGCCAAAATTTGTATAATATCAGCACCAGAAAAAAATAAATAAAAAATATGTAAAAAAAAATGCTAAGTGCTAAAATATATCACTCAAAAAACTTTTTTCTATTAATAATGTGTAAGTTAAATATATAGTGTAGACAATAATATCGTGAAAAGTACTACCATAATATTCTAAAAATTGCACTAAAAAGTGCTATAGTGCTGTAAAACAAAAATTGTGCAAAAGTGAAAAGTATTGCAAGATATAGAATTAAATCCACTGTAAATGATTCAGTACTATAAAGTGCTAGAGGACAAAACATACAATGCACATTGAAAATAAATGAATATACAAGTATAACCAAGAAATAATGTTCTCCAAAAAGTACTGCAATGCTATAGATGAATTGCAGAGTACTGCAAAATATGAGGGATAAATACAAATGAAAGTTTACGTATACTAAAATATGCCAAGATATAAATTACTATAATATGACCCAGTAATATAAGGTGTTATAGTGCTACACCGCCATACACATTAAGTTTGGAGCTGTGACCAAGCTCACCCCAGCGAAGAGCGCTTGACACTGGACGCCAGAGTCCGTGGCTGCACGGGTACAACAGTCCCAGCAGCCAAATCCGGAGGGCAGGAGACTGCAGGCCTCCTGACCCCATCACACACCTGAACGCACAGCAGCATACCAGAGCCAGAGCCACCACGAAGGAGTGACACCTGTGAAAGGCTCAAGCTGCCTGACATACAGGCAAGGACTAAAGAACCTTAAGGAATTGAGGGTAAACTGATTAAATTTGCTGATGACACAAAGCTAGGAGGGATAGATAATACTAGAGAAGAGAGAGAGAGGATTCAAAAAGATTTAAATAAACTGGAGAAGTGGGCAGCAACTAACAGAATGGTTTTTAACAGGGAGAAATGCAAAGTACTACATCTGGGCAATAAAAATGAAAAAAGCATATATAGAATGGGAGGAATAGGGCTAAGTGACTAATAGATCACAGACTGAATATGAGTCAACAGTGTGATGCAGCAGCAAAAAAGGCAAATGCAATTCTAGGATGTATTAACAGAAGCATACAGTCTAGATCACGTGAAGTCATTATTTCCTTCTACTCCTCTTTGGTCAGACCTCATCTGGAATATTGTGTCCAGTTATGGGCACCACATTTTAAAAAAGACATCAACAAACTGGAGCAAGTTCAGAAAAGAGCGACCAGAATGGTGACCGGTCTGCAAACCCTGTCTTATGCGGAAAGGTTGCAGGATTTGGGAATGTTTAGTTTGCAAAAGAGAAGACTGAGAGGAGACTTAATAGTGGTCTACAAATATCTAAAGGGCTGTCACATTGTAGAAGGATCAACTTTATTCTCATTTGCACAAGGAAAGACTAGAAGCAATGGGATGAAACTGAATGGGAGGAGACACAGATTAGATATTAGAAAAAACTTTTTGACAGTTAGAATGATCAATGAGTGGAACAGGCTGCCACGAGAAGTGGTGAGTTCTCCTTCAATGGAAGTCTTCAAACAGAGGCTGGACAGACATCTGACTGGGATGATTTAGCGAATCCTGCTTTGAGCAGGGGGTTGGACCAGATGGCTCAGGAGGTCCCTTCCAACTCTACGATTCTATGAACAGAGGACTGAGCATAGCTTTAGACCTCATGGGACAGCGTAGAAAGGAGGCCTCCAACCCATCTGGCTTAGTGGATCCTAAATTGCTTCCAGGCTGGCTGGATCTCCATTACCATCAGTACTCAGTGCCCTGGTTTGCAACTCAAAATGTGAGTAAAAGCGTAAAGACTGCACCCCGCTGTGTTCTCCTGTTTATTTGCTGCGTCACCTCAGCCCTGCATTACATCCATCATCACCATCTTTTATAATATAATTTCCCTGAGACTTAGCTCTACCTGTGGAGAGCTGTACCAACTCTGCTGCATCACCATCAGCCTCAGCTGTCTTTTTAAGCAGCGTCGGCTATCCCTTGCCGAATACCACAGGTGGCGTCACAAACTACAGTGGGGAAAAAAAGTATTTAATCAGTCAGCAATAGTGCAAGTTCCACCACTTAAAAAGATGAGAGGCGTCTGTAATTTACATCATAGGTAGACCTCAACTATGGGAGACAAACTGAGAAAAAAAAATCCAGAAAATCACATTGTCTGTTTTTTTCATTTTATTTGCATATTATGGTGGAAAATAAGTATTTGGTCAGAAACAAGCAAACAAGATTTCTGGCTCTCACAGACCTGTAACTTCTTCTTTAAGAGTCTCCTCTTTCCTCCACTCATTACCTGTGGTAATGGCACCTGTTTAAACTTGTTATCAGTATAAAAAGACACCTGTGCACACCCTCAAACAGTCTGACTCCAAACTCCACTATGGTGAAGACCAAAGAGCTGTTTCTGGACACCAGAAACAAAATTGTAGCCCTGCACCAGGCTGGGAAGACTGAATCTGCAATAGCCAAACAGTCTTCGCACCTTCTGGAGCAGGGCTGTTAACTCCGGATAATTTTTGAGGAAGCACTACACCACCAGGTTCAAGGTGTGAGCCAAGCAAGGTATGTGGCTGAGTTTTGAAAGGGCTATGGCTGCCACAAAATGCGGCCGTTATCACTAACTACCTTGCCTGCCTCAAGATGTACACTGCCCAGCCATGACTCAGTTTGTCGCTGAAAGTACTCGGCCAGCACCTCAGCGGTGTGTCTGTCGCCCAAACACATCATCTGCATCACAGCCTGCTGACGCTTTCCACTAGCTGCTCGATAGGGGGACACCTCGTGTTCAACAGTGGCAGCTGCAGATGGAGTGCTCGTATGACTGCGCTCTGTGGACGAGCTTTCGCTTCTGGAGGAGGAGGAGGAGGAGGGTCGAATGCCTACAGCCAACTGTTTCCTATACCGTGGGCTAGGCAGCACTGTCCCACCACCGCTGTCCCCTGTGGACCCTGCATCCACCACATTAACCCAGTGCGCAGTGATGGACACGTAACGGCCCTGGCCATGCCGACTGGACCATGCATCAGTTGTGAGGTGCACCTTTCCACTCACTGACTGCTTGAGTGCATGGACAATGCGGTCTTTCACATGATGGTGGAGGGCTGGGATGGCTTTGCGAGAGAAGTGGCGACTGGGTAGGTCATAGCGTGGTACTGCATAGGCCATGAGTTCGCGGAAAGCTGCGCTTTCCACCAACCGATAGGGCATCATCTCAAACGAGATTAGTTTGGCAATGTTGGCGTTCAAACCCAGTGTACACGGATGAGAGTACTTTCTTGACCTACTCAGTGTCTGGGAGGGTGAGCTGGACTTGAGAGCTGCATATGGTGGACGTAGCGGTGGACAGGGCGGACTGAGAGGGTTGATGATGGTGATGGAGTTTGTGTTCTTTCTGATGGCCTAGAATCAGTCTTTCGTTGATATAACAGTGGGATTCCCTGACTGCTGTGGCCTTGCAACGACACCTCAACATTTGCTGCTGTGCTAACCGGTGGGCTTACAGTGGGGGAAACAATGTAGCGTTGCTGACTACCTTCTTTGTGATCAGTTGCACATGTGGCACTTGAGGTTTGGTGTTGTGTCCACGCTTGCAAGTGCATGGTGGTTAAATGTCTAAGCATGCAACTGGTATTCAAATTTTTCAGATTTTTCCCTCGGCTAAAGGTCTTTGCGCACTTCTTACAGATATCCTCATGATCAGGCCAAGGTTTTTGTTCAAAAAAGTGCCACACTGCACTCTTCCTACTTTGGCAGACATTTTGCGGCCAAGCATGCTGTGATCTTTTGACCCTCTGGACAAGCTGTCCAGCAACTCTTTTGATTTTTGGAACCTGTCTTTGGAGTGCTCCGGGCCTGCCAGATAACAGCTGTTGCGATGTCGATGTATGCTGTGGATGCTCCTCATCTGAGCTATTGGAAGCAGCACCCTCTTCCCCCAATGGATGCCAATCTGGGTCAACAACTGGGTCATCCATCACCTCCTCTTCAATGTCATATGCACCTTCCTCTGTGTCACCGTGTATGGTGGTATAGTGTGCGGGAAGGGGCACCTGAGTCTCATCAGGGTCAGAATCTGGCTCTGTACACTGCGAGGACAATGTAGTTCTCTGAGTGAATGTACCAGCAGAATCATCTATCAGCAGCTGTGCATCAGTGCACTCCATGTCAGATTCATCTTGGCCTGGGTAATTCACCATTTCACTTGATAATCCAGGCATGGTATGTGAAAACAGCTCCATGGAGTAATCAGTAGTATGGCCTGCGTCATCCTTCAATCTTGGTTGGGGTGAAGGACACAAGGAAAGGCATGGTTCATGAACATGAGCCTCCAATGACGACTCAGTGCTTTTACTTTTTACAACTGAAGAAGAGGAGGCGATAGAGCTGGAGGCTGAGTCAGCAATGTAAGACAAAACTTTTTCCTGCAGCTCTGGCTTTAAAAGCGGTTTGCCAAGTCCTAGAATACTAAGCCTTCGAGGCCTTGTGGAGCCAGACGATGACGCAGGCTCAACACCTCCTGCATTCGGTCATATTTTGCTCTTGCCACTACCATCAGATCCACCACCAACACCATCATTACCAGCTGCCAACCCCCGCCCAATTCCATGGCCTCTTCCACCAGCCTTCCTCATTTTTTGTAGAAATGTAGACAAAATCCAACAAACTATATAGTAATGTAAAACAAGGTACAAGGTGTCTATAGGACAGTGGAGACTTTGAATTTCTGCACACACTAGTGGACACTGGACACTTTTGGATTGTGTGAGGCCCACTGAATATCAGAGCACTATGTCACAGGCTCGATGGCACAGGTGTGAAAAAAGTGACTACAGGATCACAGAGATTTTGAATTTCTGCACACACTTGTGGACACTGGACACTTATGGATTGTGTGAGGCCCACTGAATATCAGAGCACTATGTCACAGGCTCGATGGCACAGGTGTGAAAAAAGTGACTACAGGATCACAGAGATTTTGAATTTCTGCACACACTTGTGGACACTGGACACTTATGGATTGTGTGAGGCCCACTGAATATCAGAGCACTATGTCACAGGCTCGATGGCACAGGTGTGAAAAAAGTGACTACAGGATCACAGAGATTTTGAATTTCTGCACACACTATTGGACACTGGACACTTTTGGATTGTGTGAGGCCCACTGAATATCAGAGCGCTATGTCACAGGCAGAAATTGGCTAGTGTATCACAAACTACAAGGTGTATGTAGAATTGGGCAGAATAGGAATCTCCCTAGAGTGTAGGTCTGTAAGAACGGAACAAGTCCTCCACTTATCCTTCCACAGTGACACACAGATAGCTTCACTGTGGCCGTGATAACAGCCGTTACACGGTACTGAGAGGAGCGTGCACGTACACGGCTGTCCAGTGTACGTAAAATTGTCAAGCTCCGTGTTTTTTAAGTATACGGACTGACACACACTGTCTCTCTATATAGTTTTGAATGTGATCAAACAGCAAATATATTTAACTGTTTGAAAGCTAGACAAAACTAGTAGGTGCAGGTCTGTAAGAACGGAACATGTCCTCGACTTATTCTCACAGAGTGACACACAGATAGCTTCACTGTGGCTGTGATAACAGCCGTTACACGGTACTGTGTGAGGAGCGTACACCGCTGTATGGTGTGAAAAAATGCACGCTCAGTACCTCAGCAGGACAAAAAAAAAAATTGGGATTGCTTTTAAAAAAGCAGTTTGCAGCTCAGTACCTCAGCAGGACAAAAAAAAAAATTGGGATTGCTTTTAAAAAAGCAGTTTGCAGAGCAGTGGGTAAACAGCAATGCAGCTGTCAGGAAGCCTTAGAAGGCAGCCTAACAACCAACACCGCTGATCTACCACAATATAGCCTCCCCTTGCACTGCACACACAGTGACTGGTATGTTGTACAGGCAAAATCGCTAGCAGCAGAAGCAGTATTTTTTTCTTCTTCCCTGCCTAACGCTCTCCCTACAGAATCAGCAGCAGCAACCTCTCCCTATGCTAAGATCGGCAGAAGTAAGATGGCGGTCGGCGTGCATGCCCTTTTATACCTCCTGTGACGCCCAAAAAGCAAGCCAATCACTTGCATGCCCTTCTGAAAGATGGTGGTGACCCCTGCCTATGTCATCACGTTGCCCACAGTGTCCGTGGATCCTGATTGGCTGAAAAAGAGCGCAAAACAAACTTTTGAAACGCGACTTTGGCGCGTAAGTCGCCGACCTCGTGGCCGACCTCATACTAGGGTCGGGTTTCGTTTCATGAAACCCGACTTTGCCAAAAGTCGGGGACTTTTGAAATTTTTCGACCTGTTTCGCTCAACTCTACTTGTCAGGTTTTACCTATTACCGTATATACTCAAGTATAAGCCGACCCGAGTATAAGCCGAGGCACCTACTTTTGCCACGAAAAACTGGGTAAACTTATTGACTTGAGTATAAGCCGGGTGTGCATTGACCACTCATCCCTACCGTGGTATGCATGGTTCCCCCGTCCCTGTCATTGTATGCATGGCTCCTTATCCCCTATCTTTGTATGTATGATTCCTGTTAAGAAAAAAACCATCCTATTTACCTGCCTGCGCGCCGTCGGTGGCACTGCATCTTGTTCCGGCCATATAACACGACTACATAAAACAATAAGCAAAACAACAAAATTTGCATACAAGTCTGTACAATGCCAAAAATCCATCCTGCTAGGCCATTAAACCAATTTGCTGGATTTAAAAAAAGAGAATGTGTTACCCCACCAGGAGTCTGTTTGCACTGTGCTGTTTTAACCAGTGGTCTCTAAGTTCACCTATTTTGTCAATATAATTGCAACAGGTGGGACCAATTATATGACACATTCCTCCTTCTTTTGCTGTCAGGTAATCTAGTACTATAGTATGTTGGTTAGTAACTATGATTAATTGTCTCTGTATTGTATTAGTTTCATTAAGAACTTCAAGAATCTGGAAAATCTGATCATCTAGGTAGTCGATAGCTTCCACTAATTTATCCCTCATTTGTGTTATGAAGGGGTATATTAGCATATAACTGAATATTTTATTTGTTATCCCCATTTCTACTAGATGCGGCCTACCATTTGGACGGGGCTTATTGTCTGCAGCCCTTCTATACAAAGACTGAATTGGAATTGCTGCTGTGTCTATTTTCTTATAAGGAATTATGAAAGTGGCTTGTGTTAGTTTGGCAAGAGTGCAAACTTCTCTTATGTCTGGGCTCACCCACCTGTAGGCACGATGCCCGCAAACCAAGAATACTCCTTCAGGGAGAACACAAACGTGACCAGGGGTCTGTATACATTGGTATAAACTCAAAAGTCCTGACATAGGCTTAAGGGCACACCAAGTATTATTCATTTGATTTCCACTTATACCAGATGTACATTTACCCCTTTCTTTCCTTATTATTTTACCCGTAGATGCTCTACAGCCTTCAACACCATCTTGGTACACCGTCTCATTAACCTGTGTTTGATTATGAGTGTATATACGGAAGCAATTATTGTCCTCACCACAGGTATTTGCTCCAGTGTGTTGACGACTGAACCACAGTCCATCATTGGGAATGGGGTCTGAGTGAGGGAT
This sequence comes from Dendrobates tinctorius, assembly GCF_039654945.1. Classification (NCBI taxonomy): domain Eukaryota; kingdom Metazoa; phylum Chordata; class Amphibia; order Anura; family Dendrobatidae; genus Dendrobates; species Dendrobates tinctorius. The sequence goes on along the minus strand of NW_027361736.1, from coordinate 7,883,787 downwards.
TTCAGTCCTCCTCCTGGCGACCATATTTCCGATGTCTGAATCATATTCCCGCCACCACATTTGTACCTTAGGCCGCGTTATGTTAAACTGAAACCAGGGATTAGAGGCCCATCCGATTATAGCCAATGAGGCAGATATATGACGGGGCACATCTTTTCCCAGAAACCTAGATTGAGTCCAAGTCTCGTTGTGTATGCAGTGTGGTGTTAATACCTTCTAGGGCAGCACGGTGGCTCAGTCCCACCAAGGACAACATCTGCAAGGAGTTTGTATGTTCTTCCCGTGTTTGCATGGGTTTCCTCTGGGTACTCCGGTTTCCTCCCACATTCCAAAGACATACTGATAGGGAATTTAGATTGTGAGCCCCATTGAGGACAGTGATGATAATGTGTGCAAACTGTAAAGCGCTGCAGAGTATGTTAGCGCTATATAAAAATAAAGATTATTATTAGATTTATTATTATTCCATGGCTCCATAGGTAAGGCTAAGTATGGTATAGTCCTTGCAGATACTGGGCTGTGTGTACAGATCCAACAGTCTTTTGGTTTCTGTCCTTCCATGTCCTTTATAAGAAGAGCATGATGTTGAATACGTTTGTTGTCCCAGTCAGCATTTAAGAGTTTTTCCTGTGTCTCTGTAGAGTGCAGTAACCCTGCCACTGCCAGCAAGGTGATTAGGAGAACAGTCATTCTGCTGTTGAAAGGACCTTCTTGCAGTGACTGGCGTGGATCCAGGTGGGCTTTACCTCAAGTTTTACTGAGGTGGATGTGGTCAGCTGGACTTGGAAGGGGCCGTCAAATCGTGGGTTCAGGCTCCTTCTCACGTGTCTGCGTATAACCACCCAATCACCTGGATTGAGCTGATGCACATCTGCACTGACATTAGGATCTGGAATGGATGAGAACACATGTTTATGCACCACTTTAAGTCTTTCCTGCAAGGCCTGGACATAGGCTGTCATAGAACCGTGTTGCATTTGTAGCACCTGTGGGAAGTACAGACCAGTCTTTGGTGCACTACCAAACAGGACTTCAAAGGGAGACAAGCCTGTCTTTCTATTTGGAGTGTGTCTGACTCCAAGTCATGTAGATTATACCTATATGACTTGTCTTTTCCACAGCAGTCTCTACATTCTAGTAATATTGAACACACTAGATCCAGCAGGGTTCCCCAACTCCACTCCACAAGGTCCACCAACAGATCATGTTGTAATGAAATCCATAGCTCAGTTGCTAAAAATTTTTCAAACAGAGGATTCCATACAACATGATCTTTTGTTGGACCTTGAGGACTGGAGTTGGGGAACCCTGCTGGATGCACTCTGTGCAATATTCCTAGAATGTAGAGACTGTTCTGGAAAAGGAAAGTCATGTAGATTTGGTTTGTTGACAACACATATCTCCAAGACTGACACAAGAAACAAGTCTCACACAAGAAACAGTAATGGAGATATGTTTTTCCAAAAACCCTATGTGTATGGTGCAGTGTGTGTAGTCGGCGATAGACACGGTAAACCATTACCAATTTTTTGAAAGCACAAGTGCACATTTATTTTGAAACCAAAAATAAACAAGAAAAATTTTATTATGAATGACATTTGGGGGAAGATTGGGAGACTTTGGGTGTGTGGAGATACAAGGAACGACTGGAGGTAGAGGAAGGGGTTCTAGGAGAAGGGGTGACAAAAGTACTCGAGGAAGGGAGCTCTGGAATGGACATTGAGGCAGGTTGAGACACATTAGGAGGAGACGGTGGATGGACCAACAAAGTTTTTTTTTTTTTCTTCTTTTTTGGCACAGGTATATCCTGCCCCGACCTACTTGCAGCCTGTGACCGCTTTTCTTTTGTAGACCGCCTGGTGACTGTGGACTGTGGCGTTGCCCTGTAAAATAGGGAATGCGGATCACCCCTTTGCTGCTCTGTGGTGGCAGTGCTGCTCAAAGTGGCAGTGGCGGTGCTCCTAGAAGGGGAGCATGTTGGGTCGGTGCTACGTGAAGGAGGCTGCGAATCAGGTATCTCAGCCAAAGTTCTTGGGGGACTATGAGGAGGAGAATTGGTGGCGGCGCTCTGAAGATGAGGAGTGGTGGTGCTCGTTTGATGAGGAGTGCTGGTGGTGCTCCTTTGCTGAGAGTGCTGGTGGTGCTCCGTTGCTGAGGAGTGCTGGCAGTGCTCCTTGCTGTTAACTGCTGATGTCGGTTGCCCAAGCAGGTTCTGTGGTGGTTTGGCTCCAAGCTGGTGGTGCTGTGGCGGTGGTGGTGCTCCATACAGGAGCAGCGCTTGCCATAGTGGTGGTGGCGGAGGTGTGTCCTGCAGCACTCAGACTTGAGGTGGTGTAGTGATGTCCGGCTTCGCTGGGAATGCAGGTGGCCGTGCAGTGGTATGCAGCAGAAGTCGGTAGTGTGGTCAAGCGAGCCAGTGGTGGAACTGTTGGAAATGACCCCACTGACTGCTGCACATACCGATTCTGCTGCATAGCCTGCAAGTAAGCAGTGTTGCAGGCCTGTAACACACTCAGCTGTTGCTCAGGACTAAGGTGTTCCGCCATGCCCTGTTCAATTTTACTGAAAAAATGGTGCACTGGTCTGTTGAGGTCGACCTCCAGACGGTCAAGGCGCTGGTCGACAGAGTGGAAGCGGTGTTCCATGTGGTTAAAACCACGTTCCATGTGGTTAAAACCACGCTCCATCAGGAAAAAAACGCTTTCCGTTCTGGCGGCCAGCGCCCTGAGGCTGACCTTAAAGGCCTCGCTCAAGTGCATGAACTCGGGCATGACATTACTGTCCAAGGCCCACTGCCGCTGGCAGGTAGTGCCCGCATAACCAGTGACAGAGACCTGGGACAGGGGAACACCTGATGGACCAGCTTTCTGGTCACCGGCTGTCTGTGTTGCTGACCTGCAAGATGCTTCCTGGCTGTCGGATGGCTGAGACGGGTCCGAGGTCGATCGATGAAGAACCGCTCCCGGGACAGGGTTAGGTTGCAGGGTGCTGCTCCAAGTGCTGTGGAAAGAAAGGGAAAACATGAGTATCATGCATTTACAAGAAGCATCACCTGTGGAATAGAAAAGCATATATTAAGCACAAACAAAAAAAAAAAACTTACGCTCTGCTGGCAAGGACCGGTCTCAGGAAAGCCAACTCATGATGGTAGCGGTACTTTCTTCTGCGCCTTGCCGCAGAACCACTCCGAACCGGTCCCTCAGCACAAACATCAGTGTTGAAGCGGTCCTTCATCGAGCGCCAACGTGTGCGGATTTTTTCACTGTTGGTAAAAAAAAAAATTAAAAATGCACTAGTTTGTCATTCTCACCACACACCTCATTGAACTTTGAAAACAGTCTCTGCTGCAGCACCAATAAAATTCTAGACACAATGCAGTAACTGTTGAGACGGCGGGCACTGTTATGTTTCCTGCTACTATATGTATCAGCGAAAACAACAGTATCATCAGGAACAAGAGTGAAAACAGGATCAAGACAGCAGTTGAAAAATCAATCACAGTTCTCAACAAGGCATTGGTCCTTTTCATGCAAGAATATATCAAAACAATCACAGTTCTCAACAAGGCATTGGTAATATATCAAATCAATCACAGTTCTCAACAAGGCATTGGTGTGTTTAATGCAAGAATATATCTTGCAAAAAACACAGCACCGTCAGGTCCAAAAAACAATGCAGCAGTTGAAGACACAAATCAATCACAGTTCTCAACAAGGCATTGGTGCTTTTCATGAAAGAATATATCTTGCCAAAAAAACACCACCACCATCAGTTTTACAAAACAATGCAGCAGTTGAAGACACAATTCAATCAAAGTTCTCAACAAGGCTTTGGTGGTTTTCATGCAAGAATATATCTTGCCAAAAAAAACACCACCACCGTCAGGTCCACAAAACAATGCAGCAGTTCAAGACCCAAATCAATCACAGTTTTCCACCAGGCATTGGTGTGTTTAATGCAAGAATATATCTTGCAAAAAACACATCAGCACCATCAGGTCCAAAAATAAATGCTATATCACAGAGCATCTTTATACTTACTGAACACCCTTTTTGAAGCTGCAGAGGCGCTGTCCAAGCCATCCATCACTGCGGCCACCTCATTCCAGAGCTGCCGGGTCACCACTGTGTCTTTGTACTGCTGGTCACAGCTGTCCCACAATGGGATGCGCTCCTCAACGAGGCGGATGAGGTGCTCGTTGTCTGTGTAGACTTCTTCGTCATCCCGCTGTGGAACCTAGAAAAAAAATATAGAATGTTTAGAAGTTTGGAAAAGATACAAAAAGAAACAGAAAAGAAGCAAGAGAAAGAAAGACAGAAAAAAAAATATATATATACTCACATTGCGTCTCCTCGCCACGACTTGACTACGCTGCTCCCGCTCAGAATCCTCAGACGGCTCCTGCTCAGACCGCTCCCGCACTCCATTTTCACTTCCCGTGTCCGATGTCTGTAAAGAGAGAAAAAATTAAAACACATTTCTAGAGGCAGCTATACTTATCAAAAGGCAGCAAGATTCTCACCTCACGATCAGCTTGGGCCAGTTCTTGCCGAGATGGCGAATAGACCGATCCGGAAGAAGACATGCTGAAAAGAAAACAAAAAATACATTAGTACATAATAAATTGTACAGGACACACAGACATTATTTTTAAGAATACTCACATTTTGGCTCCTGAAGCTTAAATCCACAGGTAGAAGGCTCTTGTAGAATGCTTGTCTGGTCTCTGCAAGGCATTATGTAGAGTAATTGTCTGACCCTGAAGACACATTCTTTTATGTACACTCCTCCAAAACAATGTTGCTTGTTTAGGGGGAGTTCTAGACAAGTGTCTAGACATTGTTTACTCAAATCGCGTGTGCGCTCAAGGCGCTGATGTGCGCGGTGCCAAGCGCTCGTCAGCAACCACATAGACTGTAATGCTATTTTTGGGCGCACACGTGCCACCGGAAAAAAAAATGCAACATGTAGCGTACGTCGCGTCTGGGTGCACACCTGTAAAATGCGCAGCGCACGCTAAACGCTGAAGAGCGCGTACATTCTCAAGACCCTGCCATCACCATGTTAAAGATAGGGGGACATTGCGCGTGCGCACGATGCGCTGCGCGATAGAACGCTAGTGTGAAACCAGCCTTACTACGCAGATAAGAGAGCAGAACCAACCTTGCGAGAGAGACATGGGAGCAGAACCGAGCTTACTACAGTGCTATGGGAGCATAACCGATCTTACTACAGAGATAAGGGAGCAGAACCGAGTTTACTACAGACATAAGGGAGCAGAACCAAGCTTAATATGTCTACTACACAGATATGGGAACAGAACCAAGCTTACAGCATGCATATGGTACAAGAATTTAGATTACTACATCAATACAGAACCAGAACCAAGCTTACTCCTTAGATATGGTACCATAACTGAGCTTACTGACAAACATACATATATCTCTAGAAACACTGACAAGTAAACACACAGTACAGCAGGGACATTGCTAGGGTTCTAAAAGTTCAGGGGTCCAAGCCTCAAAGTGCATGTCTACCCATCTGACCCCCCTATAATCATCTAAAGAGCATCTATAGATATATAATTACAGTATACCACTGTTGCTAACCAAAAACATACAATGCAAAGACCAATATTATCAAAATTACTACTATAAAAGACCAAAACAATAAAACTACTCAATGTCCACCACCATCACCACTACTCAGCAAATACATAATATAATATAACCATTACCTTTACATAACAAAACACTATACAGAGACCAATGACACCACCATACACCTTCTACTACATAGACTGAAACAAATTTAGCGGTCACTAAATAAAAGAATAGTCTTCTAAAAAGAGCAATATTACCATCTTACTGTTGTTGTATATTGGTAGATACTAGTCCCGCAGAACATACACGTGAGTACAGTAGTTATATATAGAACCTTACAGCTGACAATCTTTCTGATTTGGGTCGCTCACTTTTCCTGTCTTTTTCATCAGGCCCAGACCTCCATTACCACTTCTCCAGCCACAACTCATCTGCACAGATTACAACAAAAACACATTTGACATCTCACATTTCTACTGATGTCTCATTTATTCCCAACCTACAAAAACTCCCCACTCTGCTTACCTGAGGCATAGGATACTGACCCCAATATTTTAAAAAACTGTGCCATTACTATGATTACTCCCTAACCCAAAAATTAGTGTCCCAAAGAAAATATTAATACCCCCACTGTGCAAAGGCGTGTATGCTCCTTTAACCCCTTCTCGACCAATGACTCCACATAGGCATCATGAAAAGCTGTGCCAATCTGACCAGTGACGCCTATGTGGCGTCATGAATTAATTGCCCTCCTGCGGGTCGGGTGACTGACCTTTCAGTGACCCCACCTGACCCACACACACAGGGGGCTTTGTACTTCACCACAGGTGGGGGGTGGCTTCACCCCCACGTGTCTGCAATCGCTCTGATTGGCTGTTAAAAGTGAAACAGCCAAATCAGAGCGATAGTAATATTTCATCAATGAAATTTGATGAAATATTATAATCCCACCACGGCCGATGCTGCAGTAGCATCGGACATGGCTGGAGACACTAATCTGAACCCCCTCCCATACCGGCTGGCAATGGGGATTTGCCGCCGCCTCATCATCTGCTCCCCCTGCCTTGGAATTAGGGTTAAGATTAGGGTTAGATGTGTGTTGGGGTTAGGGTTAGGCTTGTTGTTAGGGTTATGGGTAGGGTTGGGGTTAGGGGTGTATCGGGGTTATGGTTAGGGATGTGTTAGGGTTAGGGTTGGAGTTAGAATTGAGGGGTTTCCACTGTTTATGCACATCAGGGGGTCTCCAAACGCGACATGGTGCCACAATTGATTCCAGCCAATTTTGCATTCAAAAAGTCAAACGGTGCTCCCTCCCTTCCAAGCCCCGACGTGTGCCCAAACAGTTTTCTCCCCGCCACATATGGGGTACCAGTGTACTCAGGACAAACTGAACAACTTTTGGGGTCCAATTTCTCCTGTCACCCTTTGTGAAAATAAAAAATTGCCGACTAAAAAATAATTTTTTGAGGAGAAAATTTTTTTTCATTTTCACGGCTGTGTTATAAACTTCTGTGAAGCACCAGGGGGTTCAAAGTGCTCACTACACATCTAGATAAGTTCCTTAAGGGGTCTAGTTTCCAAAATGGGTTTACTTGGGGGTTTTCACTGTTTAGGCACACGGGCTTTCCAAACGCGACATGGTGTCCGATAACGATTGGAGCTAATTTTCCATTCAAAGTCAAATGGCGCTCCTTCGCTTCTGGACCCTGCCATGCGCCTAAACAGTGGTTTATGACCACATATGAGGTATCGGTGTACTCAGGAGAAATTGCTTAACAAATTTTAGGATCCATTTTATCCTGTTGCCCATGTGAAAATGAAAAAATAGGCTAAAAGAAAATTTTTGTGAAAAAAAAGTACCTTTTTTATTTACGGATCAATTGTGAAGCACCTGGGGGTTCAAAGTGAGCACTCTGCATCTAGATAAGTTCCTTGGGGGGGTCTAATGGATGGACTAATGTCTTTTTTCGGCCTTACTAACTGTTACTATGTTACTAAGGTCGATTGTACGACCGGAAACATTCAAGAATTTTTGAACTGGATGCTTTGTACAATAAAGGAATGGTTAAATTCAATTTTCCCTCTTGAGTGCCAAGTCTTTACTATAATCTATAGTGTATTGGATACCGTACTTGTGCACCTCCCTCTGTCATCGAGTGCCGTGTTTTTTCTAATTCATCCGCATACATAGGCTTATATGGGTGCGAGTGAGCTGAGACTCTGCCATGTGTCAGTGGCAATCTCTGTATGCTACCATTTCACTCGGACACTGAAAACGGCTGGGGAAAAAAACCGTGATGGGAGCTGTCCCGTAGATGAATACTGGTCCGAGTGCTATGTGATGTTTTATCGCATAGCACTCGTCCGTATTCATCGCTGGAGTTACTCCGGCCTCAGGATGGGAGTCCTGCATTTGGGGCACGACAGTGGATATTAAGGACTGAACTAATCCACCCATCCTACTATACTGCCTTCTGAGGGTGATCTTCAGAGAAACAGGGAAGACCCCCCCCCAATGTTTTATTACCTGCACTGATTTTGTCGTGAGCACTTTGTAATAGTCTGTGTCACATATATATTTTATTTGCATTTGAATTAGTTTACCTATTGTATATTAAAAGTTAAGCTTCATGGTATCTCATGCTACAGAGTTATTGATCCTGGGCAATTGATCCAAAGTGTCTATGGGAAAAATGTGCACAGAAAACTTAGCATATCTGCAAGAAAAAGTGACAGGTTGTGTATTTGAAGCACACACCCCAGGTAAGTTTACACTGCATAAAAAAAGCCCAGCGGGCAGGAGGTTTTTATAAATCCCATCCACATTGCTGAACTGTAAGAAGCTGTGTGTTTGATGGAACAAAAATATGTCATGTCAAAAACACACCAAAATCTCATTGTGGACACAGAGCCTAAGGCTGGAGTGGAGTCACATCGGATGCGATACACTAATGATACTCGGCTCCAGCTCTGCTGCGAGCATGATACGAGTGTCCGTGCTCTGTGCTCCAATCCTCTCTCATGAGAGTATCACAGCACAGAAGCGAAGGAGACGGAGAAAGTAATTTCTCCGTCTCCTACTTGGCCTGACTTGGTGTATATCGGACTGCACTGGGATGACATCCGAGTCCAGTGTGAAGTTTCACTAAGACCCTTTGCTAATCCTTTGCATCTAATTTGGTTGTGCCTTTTTTTGCTTTCTGCTTTGTTGCTAAGGTTCAGAGTACTCCCTGCTGGGGGTAGCGCTGGGCCCCGCTCATATGTTACAGCTTGTGGCAGATTGTTCAGTCCCCTGGTGTGTTGTTTGAATTAGAGGCCTACCTAACTACCTACCTTCACCTGTCTGAGTTTTCTATCGGCTTACAGCACCCAGGTGTGTCACAATGGAACATTGAAACACGTGTCACAATGGGCATCCCAGACTGTCTTCCAGCAGTGTGGCAGCAGCCAGCTTCATTCTGTTGTGGGAGCCTCAGCAGACAGATAGGGATGGGGGTATGCACACTTGTTGGTTTCAAAACCCAGCATCAGGAGAGATAAGGTTTCCAAAAACAGACTGAATTGAATTGAAACCAAAGCAAGTTGTCTTTTCAAAGCAATATTTGAATGCTTTTTGCAACTTTGGTTGCTCTGCATTCATTTTTTCTTTGGTAGGTACAGGTGAGATAAGGTGCAGTGTACTCCCAGACGGCTCTTCCCCCTTCAAGTTTTGGGTCTCTAAGCTGGATACATGGCCAGAGCTTAGCCAGTATGCATTGGAGGTGCTGGCTTGCCCTGCTGCCAGTTTATTATCGAAACACGTCTTTAGTGCCGCAGGTGGTGTACTAACAGACCGTCGCACGCGACTATCCTCCGATAACGTTGACCGGCTTACTTTTCTGAAAATGAGCAAGGCCTGGATCTCGCCAGAATTTGCCAGTCCTGTTCCAGAATAAATAATTGGTTGGCAACAGTATCCAGGTCTCCTGTTGTGTTCATGTTTCTACCACCTGAACTGTAATCCCTGGGCTTCAACACAGCCAGTTGTTGCTAAGAAGTGCCGTCTGCACAGAGAAAAACACTAGCTCCTGTGTTAGTGGGGTTCAGTAACGCCAGCTGCTCCCCTGCTGTGTGGACGGCAATATCTCCTGCTGACTCCTCATGCAAACTAGATCATATTTTCTACTTGCACCAAGTAGGTCTCAGCCTGCGCCATGATTGATCCTGGGCTCCAACATTGCCAGTTGTTGCTCAAGAGTGCCGTGTGCACAGAGAAAAACACTAGCTCCTGTGCTTGTGGGGTCCAGTAACGCCAGCTGCTCCCCTGCTGTGTGGACGGCAAAGTCTCCTGCTCCCTCCAAAATTACACTACATCAGCTTTTCAACTTGCTCCATGTAGGCCTCAGCATACACCATGATTCACACTGGGCTTCAACACAGCCAGTTGTTGCTCAGAAGTACCATCTACACAGAGAAAAACACATGCTCCAGTGTTAGTCGGGTGCAGTAATGCCAGCTGCTCCCCTGCTGTGTGTACGGCAATGTCTACTGCTGCCTCTACATTCAGGTTACAACTGATTTTTAACCATGCTCCAATTAGGCCTCTGGCTCCAGTGTCTCTAGTATTTACCCTGGCCTTCAACACCACCAGTTGCTGCTCAAAAGTGCAGTTTGCACAATGAACACTTGTTCGTGTGTTACTGGTGTTCTGTAACGTCAGTTGATCCCCTGATGTGTGTCCGGCAATGTCTTCTGCTCTGTCCACATTCCCACTACTAGTTGATTGTGCAGACTGCACTTTTGAGCAGCAACTGGCGGTGTTGGACACCAGGGTAAATACTAGAGACACTGAAGCCAGAGGCCTAATTGGAGCACGGTTAAAATCAGTAGTAGTCTACAACCGATATTAAACTTGATGAAATTAGGCCTCAGCCTACACCCTGATTGACCCTGGGCTCCAACATCGCCAGTTGCTGCTCACAAGTGTCTTTGGCATGGGTACCTCTCCTGCCCATCCTGGTTCCAGCACGCCTGCTGTTTCCAGGTAGTGTCAACGTCACTTTGCCAACAAAACGTTTTCCTGTCGTGTTGCGGCCGGGTTAGCCGAGTCTATGGTGCCTGCAGTTTAGGTCCTTCCTATGTGGGCTGCGGGTTCTGGTAATAAAGGCTGGTTCCGTAGTGCCAATAGGACAAGCACCCCTGTAAGGACTGTGGGTTTCGGTAGCTGCGGCCGGCTCGCGACCTTGCAACTTTGTTTTTCATGGGTACCTTCTGCTACCCATCTGGGTTCCAGCACAGTCAGCTGGTTCCAGGCAGAGCCTTCTCGGTATCCAAGTTCCAGCAATAGCAATTTCTGCTGTTACTTGTTAGTGCTTTCTAGCACAGGTACCTCCTGCTTAGTGACCGGGTTCCAGCACCATCAGCTGGTCCTCGGTAGTGCCATTGGCTCTTGTTCCTTCTGCTGCCCTTCCGGGTTCCAGCAGCGTTAGCTGGTTCCAGGCAGAGCCTTTGGCCTAGGTGCCTCCTTCTCGGTATCCGAGTTCCAGCAATGTTTTCTGGTACTTGGTAGTGCTTTCTAGCACAGGTACGTCCTGTTTAGTAACCGGGTTCAAGCACCGTCAGTTGGTCCTCAGTACTGCCATTAGCTCTTGTTCCTTCTGCTGCCCTTCTGGGTTCCAGCACCATCAGCTGGTTCTCGCTAGTTCCATTTGCTCTTGCAGCTTCTGCTGCCCTTCCAGGTACCAGCACCGTCAGTTGGTTCCAGGCAGAGCCTTTGGCCTAGGTGCTTCCTTCTCGCTATCCGAGTTCCAGCAATGTCTGCTGGTCCTTGGTAGTGCTTTCTAGCACAGGTACCTCCTGCTTAGTAGCCGGCTTCCAGCACCGTCAGCTAGTCCTCGGTAGTGCCATTGGCTCTTGTTCCTTCTGCTGCCCTTCCGGGTTCCAGCACCGTCAGCTGGTTCTCGCTAGTACCATTTGCTCTTGCAGCTTCTGCTGCCCTTCCGGGTTCCAGCACCGTCAGCTGGTTCCAGGCAGTGCCTTTGGCCTAGGTGCCTCCTTCTTGGTAGCCGAGTTCCAGCAACGTCTGCTGGTCCTTGGTAGTGCTTTCTAGCACAGGTACCTCCTGCTTAGTAACCGGATTCCAGCATGGTCAGCTGGTCCTCGGTAGTGCCATTGGCTCTTGTTCCTTCTGCTGCCCTTCCGGGTTCCAGCACCATCAGCTGGTCCTCGCTAGTTCCATTGGCTCTTGCAGCTTCGGCTACCCATCCGGATTCCAGCACCGTCAGCTGGTTCTCGACAGTTCCTCAGCCGCCTTGTACCTTCTGCTACATTTCCAAGTTCAAGCTTTTGGAAATGTTTTTTGTTTATTATCACTCTGGATCTCCCTGAAGACGACGACCCGGAAGACTACCCCGAAAACCAAAATGATGACCCTGAAGAAGATGACCAAGAGGACAAAGAACATGAAGACAACCACCAAGATACAGAACAACAAGAGACAGAAGACCAAGAAGCAGAAGACCAAGAAGCAGAAGACCAAGAAGCAGAAGAACATTGAGCATAAGACTAAAAATCAGAGCAAAAGATATCTAAATTATAAGCAGAAGATGACTAAGCAGTGTATGCACAAGGAAAGACTAGAAGCAACGGGATGAAACTGAATGGGAGGAGACACAGATTAGATATTAGAAAAAACTTTTTGACAGAGTGATCAATGAGTGGAACAAGCTGCCACGAGATGTGGTGAGTTCTCCTTCAATCGAAGTCTTCAATCAGAGGCTGGACAGACATCTGACTGGGATGATTTAGCAAATCCTGCTTTGAGCAGGGGGTTGGACCAGATGGCCCAGGAGGTCCCTTCCAACTCTACGATTCTATGATTCTAGGAGTCCGTTCCTCCTCGTGGTGCCCCTGGAAAATGCCTGCTACTGCAGGCCAAACTGAGCGCGGACAAAGCCTGTTGTAAATCTTTTGTGACAGGCAGAACGGAATGTGTAATCTTCAAACTTTTATACATAGCAACTACAGGAATGAATCACAAATAAGAATATGATGAAGAAGAAGAAGAATAGGAAGAAGATGAAGTAGAATAAGAAGAAGAATAATAGTTGAATAAGAAGAATATGAAGAATGTAAAAAAAAGAATAATAGGAAGACGGTGAAGAAGATGATGAATGAGGTGAAGAAGAAGTTGATTAAAAAGATGGACCTGCTGCTGAGGATGATGAAGGAGAAAGTGTGGGTGAAGTAAAAAAGAAGGTGAAGAGCATGGAAGTAGTGAAACATACATATCTGACAAAATATAGAAAAGGTTAACATAGTCAATATCTTTGTAACTCCGAACGTCTTTAAAAAAACAAATTAATTCCTGTTATTCCATTTGATTGGGATAAACCTCTATGCCTTTAATGTCTCGTCCACCTCCCCCAATACATTCTACAAGAATTAACCTACAAGAAAAGAAAGGGTTTTTTTTAATTCCGATATTTCTGTCCCATTGACTTGAATGTGGCTTCCGGTATCGGAATCGGCGATACCCGATACTTTTGTGGTATCGGTCCGATCTAATCCGATCCGATATTTCACGATATCTGATTGTATCGCTCCACACTATTGACCAGCGATTTCTCATTTTTGCAACACCATTTTATTTTTACGGACCACACCACATTTGAAGTCACTTTGAGGGGTCTATATGATAGAAAATACCGAAAAGTGACACCATTCTAAAAACTGCACCCCTCAAGGTGCTCAAAACCACATTCAAGAAGTTTATTAACCCTTCAGGTGCTTCACAGGAATTTTTTGAATGTTTAAAAATAAAAAATGAACATTTAACTTTTTTTCACAAAAAAATTATTTCATGTTCAAATTTTTTATTTTACCAAGGGTATCGGGAGAAATTGGACTGGAAATGTTATTGTGCAATTTGTCCTGAGTACGCCGATACCTGAATTGTTGGAAGGAACCACTGTTTGGGCGCATGGCAGAGCTCGGAAGGGAAGGAGCGCCGTTTGACTTTTTCACTGCAAAATTGGCTGGAATTCAGATTGGATGCCATGCCACGTTTGTAGAGCCCCTGATGTGCCTAAACAGTGGAAACCCCCCACAAGTGACCCCATTTTGGAAACTAGACCCCCCAAGGAACTTATCTAGATGTGTGGTGAGCACTTTGAACCCTCAAGGGCTTCACAGAAGTTTATAACGTACAGCCGTACAATTAAAAAAGTCATTTTTTCCACAAAAATGATCTTTTCTCCCCCAATTTTTATTTTCCCAAGAGCAACAGGACCCCAAAGGTTATTGTGCAATTTGTCCTGAGTATGCTGATACCCAATATATGGGGGTAAACCACTATTTGGGCACATGGCAGAGCTCGGAAGGGAAGCAGCGCCATTTAATTTTTTTGGCTAGAATTGAGATCGAACGCCATGTCGCGTTTGGAAAGCCCCTGATGTGCCAAAACAGTGGAAACCCCCCAATTCTAACTCCAACCCTAACCCTAACCCCAGCCCTAATGGGAAAATGGAAATAAATAAAAAACATTTTATTTTATTATTTTACCCTAACTAAGGGGGTGATAAAGGGGGGTTTGATTTACTATAGATGGCGGGTTTTTATTTTTGGCAGCTGTCATATGCTAAAATACGCCTTTTATTGTAAAAATAGTTTATGCATCATCACATTTTGAGAGCTATAATTTTTCCTTATTTTGACCCACCAAGTCATGTGAGGCCTTAATTTTTGCAGGACAAGTTGGCGTTTTTATTGGTACCATTTTCGGGCACGTGACATTTAATCGCTTTTTATTCCGATTTTTGGGACGCAGAACGAACAAAAACTAGCGATTCATGAATATCTTTTGGTGTGGTGCGTTAACACCGTTCCGCGTGTGGTTCAATTGATAAGGCAGTTTTATTCTCCGGGTCAGTACGGTTACAGCGATACCTCATTTATGTCATTTTTCTTATGTTTTGGCGGTTTTATGCAATGAAAACAATTTTATATAAAAAATAATTATTTTTGCATCGTTTTATTCTGCGAGCTATAACTTTATTTTTTCGCTGATGATGCTGTGTGGCGGCTCGTTTTTTGTGGGACAAGATGACATTTTCAGTGGTACCATGGATACTCATATGCATCTTTTTGATCGCGCGTTATTGCACTTTATTGTAAGGCAGTATGATAAATCATTATTTTTTGCCTCATTTTCTATTTGTTTTTTAAAGAGTTCGCTAAAGGGGTTAACTAATGGAACAGTTTTATAGGGTGGGTCATTACGGACGCAGCAATACCAAATATGTGTACTTTTATTGTTTTTTTGTCTTTTTATTTTGAAAAAATGAATTTATTAGGGAATATTTTTTTTTTTTTTTAAATTATTTTTACACTTTTTTTTTACTTTATTATAATGTCCCATGGGGGACATCACTGTCCTGTGACAGATCGCTTATCTGTCACATCACGGATCAGCGATCTGTCACAGGCACTGCTGCTGCACGTGTCACAATGGGCGGCCCACACTGTCTTCCAACTGTGCGACAATAGCCAGCTACAGTCTGCTGAGGGAGCCTCAGCAGACAGGTAGAGAGGGGGGTATGCACGCTTGTTGGTTACAATACCCAGCATCAGGAGAGATAAGGTTTCCAAAAACAGACTGAATCGAATTGAAACCAATATCTGGTCTTAAACTCTGGAATAAGAGGCGTCTGGTAAGCAGCGGATACTGAAGGTAATAACCTTGTTTTCAGTTGAGGAACACTGGATTTCAAAATTGGGACTGACAAAGGTCCTGGTAAAATGATCTGTATGTCCATAAATTTTGCGGCGGTTTTAAAAGCGCGATTTTGCCGTGAGAACGCGAAAAATAAGCATCCTATGCATTCCTTTGGGATTCTGCAATGCTGTGCTAATGCTGCAGTTTTTTCCGCAGCGGAATTGCTTCACGGTAAAAAACGCAGCATGCTCATTAATTTAGCAGAATTGTGGCGATCCCGCACCCATAGGAATGCATTGTTCTGCTTACTTTCCGCATGTGGCTGTGCGAAAAGTAAGCAGAACATTTGCGGATGGTACCCATGATCCGGAGGAAGGGAGACTTTCCTCGGGGCTGTGGGTACCATATCCCTGTAAAAAATATTGTAATTCTTACCTTCCGACGTCCCGCGCAGCCTTCCCGCCTCTCTCCACGCTCCCGGTCCCAGTAATCCTATGCGAGAATGACCGCGATGACGTCGCGATGTCGCGGGAGCACGACGTCTCGTGTTCATTCATGTTGTCGTCGTGGGAGCGCAAAGTCTCGCGGTCATTCGCGCAAAGGATTACTGGGACCAGGAGCGTGGAGAGAGGCGGGAAGGCTGCGCGGGACACCGGAAGGTAAGAATAACAATATTTTTTTAATTATTTTTTACATTCTATCTTTTACTACTGATGCTGCATAGGCAGCCTCAATAGTAAAAAGTTGGTCACACTCAATGAATGTTTGACGAGTGTGACCAACCTGTCAATCAGTTCTCCAAGCGATGCTACAGATCGCTTGGAAAACGCCAGCATTCTGCAAGCTAATTACGCTTGCAAAATGCTAGTTTTTCCATGGGAATTTAAATGCGATTCTCCCGCGGAATGGAATCCGGAATTCTCACGGTAATTTCCGCAAGAGATCCGCTACGTGTGCACATAGCCTAAAAGTTAAGTTTTATGATATCTCTTGCTACAGAGTTATTGATCCTGGGCAATTGGTCCAAAGTGTCTATGGGAAAAATGTACACAGAAAACTTAGCATATCTGCAAGAAAAAGTGACAGGTTGTGAATTTGAAGCACACACTCCCGGTCAGTTTACACTGCATAAAAAAAGCCCAGCGGGTAGGAGGTTTTTATAAATCCCATCCACATTGCTGATCTGTAAGAAGCTGCATTTTTGATGGAACAAAAATATGTAGTGTCAAAAACGCACCATAATCTCATTGTGGACACAGAGCCTAAGGCTGGAGTGGAGTCACATCGGATGCGATATACTAATGATACTCGGCTCCAGCTGTGCTGCAAGCGTGATCTGAGTGTCCGTGCTCTGTGCTCCAATCCTCTCTCATGAGAGAATCACAGCACAGAAGCGAAGGAGACGGAGAAAGTAATTTCTCCATCTCCTCCATGGCCTGACTTTGTGTATATCGGACTGCACTGGGATGACATCCGAGTGCAGTGTAAAGTTTCACTAAGACCCATAGGCTTATATGGGTTCGAGTGAGCCGAGTCTCGCTGCCAATCACAGCATGCTGCCATTGTTCTCTCATGACGATTTGACATGAGAAAATAATTACTGATCTCCTCTGCCCCATAGAATAACACTGGGCCGAGTGCTATCCGATAAAACATCACATGGCACTACCCCCCACGTTGTTTGTTTTAAAAATAACAACTTGTGCTTTATTCACACTGTGCAGATGCAGCGTCTACAGTTCTGTTGTCTCGTCAGTAGTGCTGCAGCCAATCAGGAGCTCAGCAGCTCATTCTCTGGAGCGCTATTGACGTGACCGTCAGAGATGCAAATAATGATAGACGCCGGGCGCAGCAGCAGTGTGAATTATTTTACAATAAACTGCTGAAGAGGAACAAGTGTAAGTCTTCAAGCTGACTGTGAAATATAAATGACCTCCGGCCACTTCCTCCACCAATCAGCATGTGAAACAGCTGACATGATGACATCATGTCATCGTGTCAGTTGTGTACCGCCGGAGAGTAAGTGCTTTGGCGTTGGCTTCCTCGGGGGAAACGCGCATTGGGGCTGTGTGCTCCAGGAACTCTTAGCGCAGAATTATGGGTAAGAGTGACATTTGCTACAATATGCATTTTTGATATATGAGAAACTGCTAGGGATCTCACAGGAGACCCGGCACGTCTATTGAATCTACTCTTTTTTTATGGTTTACATTCTGGCACATGCACTTTAAAGCCGTGCATTATGGTACACATATATAACCTATATGACTTTAAACCTTCTTCCCACCTCTTGATGTTTATCTAAGGCCCGGTTTCTATATACTTTCTTGTCTGCTCATTCCCCGTATGTGAACCCTTTTATGCTTTTATGTACATCTATATGAACTTTTGTATATTGAATACTTAATAAAATTTGTATTTTATTGGATTTACACTCAGTTGTTTTTGTTTATCAAAGTTATAGATATAGGTCATCAATAATAGTTCAGTGGGTATCTGACTCCCTGCCCATCAGCTATATGAAGAGGCCGTAGCACTATGGAGAGCACAGCATCATCTTCATTATCTACGAGACCCCGCTCTGTGTAAAGTAGCAACTTTTATTGGTACTGCAACTAAGGCTGTAATCACAAGAGTGCATAAAATCTGATGCGAGAGAATCGGATGCGATATGCCAATAACCCTGTGCTCCATCTTTGCTGCAAGCGGGAACCTAGTATCAGTGTTGTCTGCTCCCATCCTCTCGCATGACAGAATCGCAGCTCAGGTGCAGAGTGGATGGAAAAAGTAATTTCTCCATCTCCTCTATTACCTGTCTCGGCGTATATCGGACTGCACTGGGATGACATCACAATGCAGTCCAATGTTTCACATGCATCCATAGACTCGCTGCCTGTCGCAGCATGCAGCTATTGTTCTCATGTCCAATCGACATGAGAAAATAATCACAGATTTGAGCTGCACCATAGTGTAACACTGGGCCGAGTGCTATGGGATGTTTTATCACATAGCACTCAGCCATGTTATATGCTTGTATGACCTCGGCCTTAGAGCAATAAATAGGACTGAACTGTTATACTTGGCCTTCTGAGACTGTATGTTATATAGTCGTGTTACGCTCGCCTCACGTCTTGTAATCTACAGGTTCACACAGATTGCATTTTCACGATGCAACAAGTGGGCCTGTGCTCCTTCAAATGCCAGGGCTGAATTTTAGTCCCAGTCAGGCCCAGATCACACCTGTACCTACCAAGCAGCAAAAGCCAAGATAGATGATTTCAATTGCAGACTGAATACAATACAATGCCTTCCATATATAGGTGGAGATGATGTAGCAGAGTTGGTCAAGTTAAATCAAGCCATATGTATTTGGCATTTGAAATGTGCAACTTGGACCAAGAAAAAGCTAATGCAGAGCAACCAAAGTTGAAAAAAGCATTCAAATATGGCTTTGATTTCAATTCAATTCTGTCTTTTTTTTGGAAACCTTATCTCTCCAGATGCTGGGTGTTGTAACCAACGAGCGTGCATACCCCCCTCTCTACCTGTCTGCTGAGGTTACCTCAGCAGACTGAAGCTGGCTGCTGCCGCACAGCTGGAAGACAGTCTGGGCCGCCTATTGTGACACGTGTTCCAATTGTTCCATTGTGACACACCTGGCTGCTGTAAGCCAATAGGATACTCAAACAGGTGAAGGTAGTTAGGTAATTAGGTAGGCCACTAATTCAATCAACACACCAGACCAATTCCTTCTTTGTCATTGAATACATATACACAAAATTTAGAAGTTGGAGGGCCACAAGAGGGAGACAATGTTTCACAAAAGAAATCATAAACGTCCAGAATGTGGTAGAAATTGAATAACTTAAATACACATGGGATACTTGAATTAAGGTGGGAAGTACTGAGGGTAAGGGGCTGAAGGCCTTGTAGCAGGTGGGTAGGTAGAAATGTATGCATCCAAAGCTAAACACATTACAGCAGCTTATTACACCTTTACCTACCAAGCAGGAAAAGCCAAGTTAGATGATTAAAATTGCAGACTGAATGCAAAACAATGCCTTCCATATATAGGTGAATACCTGATGTAGCAGAGTTGGTCAATTCAAAATAAAGCCAAATTCATTTGGTATTTGAAATGTGCAACTTGGACCAAGAAAAAACTAATGCAGAGTAACCAAAGTTGAAAAAAGCATTCAAATATTGCTTTAAAAAGACAACTTGCTTTGGTTTCAATTCAGTCTGTTTTTTGAAACCTTATCTCTCCTGACGTTGGGTATTGTAATGAACGAGCATGCATACCCCCCTCCCTACCTGTCTGCTGAGGCTATAATAACATGCAGAAATAGTAGGTATGTCACCATGGAACAGACGGACCAACAGTTATAGGGAAGTTTATTTACAGGGAATGACACTGGTGAAATTAACAGTGTGGAAATGAATATAATGTGAATGGGTTTAGCAAACGGTCAAAAAGCATAAACAGTATTTAACAGTAATAAGTTTTACCTTAAGAAAATAACTTATCAGTCTGCTGGGGTCTTGTTTGAAGGTGTCACTCTTCTCCAATGTTGGCGCCGAGTCACCAGCAGCGCTTGTAGTCCGTAGTACTCTGGATCCTGAGACTTTAACGATGTCTAGTTGGGGTACGAGGGGTTACTGCGGGAGCCAGGGGGGTATGAGACTGATGATATCCTTTTTGCTCCAAGTATAGAATCATAGAATCGTAGAGTTGGAAGGGACCTCCTGGGCCATCTGGTCCAACCCCCTGCTCAAAGCAGGATTCGCTAAATCATCCCAGTCAGATGTCTGTCCAGCCTCTGTTTGAAGACTTCCATTGAAGGAGAACTCACCACTTCTTGTGGCAGCCTATTCCACTCATTGATCACTCTAACTGTCAAAAAGTTTTTTCTAATATATAATCTGTGTCTCCTCCCATTCAGTTTCATCCCATTGCTTCTAGTCTTTCCTTGTGCAAATGAGAATAAAGTTGATCCTTCTACAATGTGACAGCCCTTTAGATATTTGTAGACAGCTATTAAGTCTCCTCTCAGTCTTCTCTTTTGCAAACTAAACATTCCCAAATCCTGCAACCTTTCCGCATAAAGGGTTTGCAGACCGGTCACCATTCTGGTCGCTCTTTTTTGAACTTGCTCCAGTTTGTTGATGTCTTTTTTAAAATGTGGTGCCCAAAACTGGACACAATATTCCAGATGAGGTCTGACCAAAGAGGAGTAGCGGGAAATAATGACCTCACGTGATCTAGACTGTATGCTTCTGTTAATACATCCTAGAATTGCATTTGCCTTTTTTGCAGCTGCATCACACTGTTGACTCATATTCAGTCTGTGATCTATTAGTATACCCAAGTCTTTTTCACATGTGCTGTCACTTAGCCCTATTCCTCCCATTCTGTATATGCTTTTTTCATTTTTATTGCCCAGATGTAGTACTTTGCATTTCTCCCTGTTAAAAACCATTCTGTTAGTTGCTGCCCACTTCTCCAGTTTATTTAAATCTTTTTGAATCCTCTCTCTCTTCTCTAGTATTAGCTATCCCTCCTAGCTTTGTGTCATCAGCAAATTTAATCAGTTTACCCTCAATTCCTTCATCTAAATCGCTCTCAGCTGTCCTACCTTCCTGTTTCTGGGTGCTAGAGTGTCCCCCGGGGAACCTGCTGCCCTTGTCAATGGTTCAGGGCACGAAGGAGAGGAGGGAACTCTCCCTCGGCTCTTCCTGTACTTCACTGTTATGAATGAGTCACCGTAGGAGGCAGACACAAAAATAGAAGCTACGTCCAAAAAACCAGAGAAGTTGGCAACTATCAGGTTGCAGACCCCTGAACCTATCAACACAACTAGCAGTAGCCGTGGGGGGTTCCTACGGTGCCCTAGACCCCTCGATCACAGCCAGAGAGCTAAATAGCCTAAAGACAGAAAAGGAAATCTAAACTGCCCCAGAGCAGACCCCAAAGCAAAAGGCAGCCCCCAACATATAATGACGGTGAAGCAAGATGAAAAAACACTCACACAGACAGAAAGATAGGCTGAGCAAGCGATGGGGCCCAAAACTAACTAAACAGGACAGGAAAGGAAGGTTGCTGTCTGCAATCTGCAAAAACCCTATCAAAGACATTAGCCAGCAAGCTGATATGGAAAAAGACCCTGAAGCAGCTAGGCTTCAAAACTAAATCAGCACTCAGGTATTTTCAGAAGACAGAGCTAAAGGAATTCAGCTCACCCCAGCAGGGAATGGCAGAAATCCAGAAAAACAAAGCAAAACAAGGCAAAGCAAAAATGCAAAAGGCAGAGCAGAAAACTTAGCTTTAGATGAGCAGGAATTCAGACTGGTCTCCAAGGATCCCACAGAGAAATCACCCGCAGGGCAGAAGGGCGTCGGCGGCCTTATATCCAGTCAGTAACTCCACTCAGCCAGTCATCATCATTAGGCTCAGATGTTTGATAATCAGGCTCACTACCTTTCTTTACCAGAAGAGGGAGTTCATCGGGCCTCAGTAGTGAAGGGGAAAATGAACTCACAACACTTCACTCCCTTACATTCTCCCTCCCTGTGAGCTCGCCATTCCATAGGAGAGAGTTTCTGGAGCTCCTGCTAGCAATCTTCCAGACCTTGTACAATTTGCCAGATGAATTTGTCCTGATTGTAGCGTATGGGGGGTACACCTGCCATTGAACGTTCAGAGCGTCTTAGATCAGTAGAGGTTGAAGAATCAGCCACTAGGAAAGTGGAAGTCGAAGTTTCCTCGGTTATTTCTGTAGTCTCAGGCATCACTGGTTCAGCTGCCGTGGGCATCGGGGCAGCTGGTACCACTCGAGGGTCCCGAGACAAGCAGGGTTGCAGCTTATTCCGATGTAGTGTACGGGTGGGAAGCTCTTCACCTGTTTCAGGTTGAATCTCATAGACGGGTCCCCGTCTGCTGAGTAGTCGCTTCACCCTGTACGGGCTCTTTTCTCACCGAAACTCCAACTTGTTGTGGGGGCGCTTTTCCCTTACTAAGACGGTGGGTGTGCAGAAATGTATCACACATTGCAGCAGCTTCACACCTGTACCTACCAAGCAGCAAAAGCCAAGATAGATGATTTAAACTGCAGACTGAATACAATACAATGCCTTCCATATATAGGTGAGTAATTGATGTAGCAGAGTTGGTCAAGTTAAATCAAGCCAAATGCATTTGGCATTTGAAATGTGCAACTTGGACCAAGAAAAAACTAATGCAGAGGAACCAAAGTTGAAAAAAGCATTCAAATATTGCTTTGAATAGGCAACTTTCTGTGGTTTCAATTCAAATCAGTCTGTTTTTGGAAACCTTATCTCTCCTGATGCTGGGTATCGTAACCAATGAGTGTGCATACCCACCTCCCTACCTGTCTAATGAGGCTCTCTCAGCAGACTGAAGCTGGCTGCTTCCGCACAGCTGGAAGACAGTCTGTACCGCCCATTGTGACACGTGTTCCATTGTCTCCCTCTTGTGGCCTACCTAAATACCTACCTTCACCTGAGTGTCCTATTGACTTACAACAGCCAGGTGTGTCACAATGGAACAATTGGAACACGTGTCACAATGGGTGGCCCAGACTGTCTACCAGCTGTGCTACCAAAGTTGAGAAGTGGGAGATGAATTGGCGGTATTAGTTGATAAATCCAAAAAAATGATGCACCGTCTTAAGGGAATGAGGCTCCTGCCAATCCATGACCGCCTGTAGCTTGGCAGGATCCATGGCCAATCCTTGGGGGTTGATGATATAGCCCAGGAAAGGACTCCTGCTCAAACACACACTACTTCAACTTAGCGTAGAGGGAGTTTGCCCGTAGGAGGTCGAAGACTTTGCAAACATCTCTCCGGTGGGAGTCAATATCTGGAGAGTAGACGAAAATATTATCCAGATAGACTACAACTGAGGTGGTGAGCATATCCCGGAAGATGTCGTTCACAAAGTATTGGAAGACAGCCAGAGCATTACAAAGCCCGAATAGCATCACCAGGTATTCATAGTGCCCATCCCTGATGTTAAATGCGGTCTTCCATTCATCCCCCTCACGGATGCGTATCAGGTTGTAGGCACCCTGCAGATCAAGCTTAGTAAAAACCCTCGCTCCCCGCAACCTATCTAAAAGCTCCAATATCAGGGGCAGAGGGTACTTGTTCTTAATGGTAATGGCGTTAAGACCCCTGTAGTCTATGCACAGATGTAGCACCCCGTTCTTCTTTTGTTCAAAGAAGAACCCCGCCCCTGCAGGTGACACTGACTTTCTAATGAATCCTCTTGCCAGATTCTCCTGGATGTACTGAGACATTGACTGTCAACGGGAGAGAGAGGATAAACCTGACCGCGGGGAGGCTCAGCACCAGGCAAGAGGTCAATAGAACTGTTGTAGGGATGGTGAGGCGGAAGAAACTCCGCTGCCTTCTTGGTGAACATGTCCGCATTGGACCAAAAGTGGTTGGGGAGAGAGGAAAGATCTGCGGTTACCTCTGTAGAAGCAACTTGAAGGCACTCCTGACATCTACCCTCACAGGATTTACTCCATCCCAGAATTCTCCCAGAAGAACACTTTATATGAGGGGTGTGATAGCTTTGCCATGGCATCCCTAAGAGAACCTCATCAATGCCCTCAGACATGACTAGCAGATGATCTCCAGATGGCATGGAGACATGGATAGAGTAAATAGGATGGTCTGATGTGTTATCTGTGAGGGTAATGTCGACCCATTTATCACCCGTATGGTCACTGGCTTGGCGAGCATCACCAGTGGAATTGCGTGCCATCGGGAGAAGGCAGAAGACATAAATTTGCCCTCCATCCCGGAATTCACGCAAAGCTCTACCACCTGGGTGGATGGGCCAATACCGATAGTCCCCCTAAAGTTGAGCTTAGAGGATGGCATTGCTGCGTCTAGTGAACCAGCTCCTAATGACACTAAGCGTGGACGTTCCATCGCTCGCTGAGGACACCTAGAGGCGATATTTCCTCACTGCTGGCATATCCGACAGACCATGCATGTACGAGCGGTCTGGGACTTAGATCCCGCCCGCGTCACCTCCATGGCCTCAAGTGGCTCGGATGTCTGGGCCGGGTATTCCAGGGGTTTGGCGAAGCTGGGAGCCATCTGAAACCTCTGCCTGCACTGGGCTCATTCCAACCTTCGCTCATTAAAATGAAGGTCGATTCGAGTAGAGACCGCTATTAGCTCCTCCAGTGTGGCAGGAATCTCCCTAGTGGCCAGAGCATTCTTACATGGTCAGCCAGCCCCCTCCAAAACACGGGAATGAGGACTTTATCCGGCCACTCCAGCTTGGAAGCCTGGGTCCGGAAATGGGTAGCAAATTGGCTGACCGTGGACGAACCCTGTGTAGATGCCAATTGGAGCGCTGTTTCGTGGGTGACTCGAGGTCCCAAAAAGACCTGTTTCAGAGTGTTCAGAAACTGTGAAGCACTCTGCACTGCATGATCGTCACACTCCCACAATGTCGTGGCCCACTCCAACGCCCTGTCCAATGAGAGAGGTATTATGAATCCCACCTTGGCCCACTCTGAGGGGAAACGTGCAGCCAGAAGCACAAGGTGTATAGTACACTGGCTCACGAATCCCCTACATTACTGGCTATCACCAGAAAACTTATCTGGCAACGGGAGACAGGATAATGTCGGAACAGGTGGGGCATTGGACAAAGTGGCTACAGCGATGCTAGCAGCCTGAGCAGCTACTGTGGTAACATCCACGGCTGTGGTTGTGCACTCAAAAGCCGCCAACCTACCCTCCAGCTGCTGAATGTACCGCTGTAGTTGCTGTTCATCCGCCATTACGAGCCAAACCCTGGCGCTAGCATAATGTTAGGGCTGGCAGAACGCACCAAGTAATAAAGATGATGGTAAGGTGCGTTCGTAGCCCGGGGTCCATCGTGCAGAGGTGGTAAGCTGCTGCTTGGTAATGGTGGAGGGACTAGTAGTGGGAATGTGGACAGAGCAGAAGACATTGCCGGACACACATCAGGGGATCAACTGACATTACAGAACACCAGTAACACAGGTTGATTGTGCAGACCGCACTTTTGAGCAGCAACTGGCTGTGTTGGAGGCCAAGGTAAATACTAGAGACACTGAAGCCAGAGGATTGAAATTTTTGATGTTTTTCTACTCCTCTCAACAGCCCAAACAAGACTATAAAAGGATGAGCTTGCAACTACTTTACTTTTGGAGAAAATTCAAAACATTCATTATTCAATAGGGTCTAATAGCAAAAAGAAGCGTTTTGAGTGAACAATCACAGTTCTTGGTAGAATCATGCAGGATTTAAATTTTTGATGCTTTTCTACTACTCTCAACAGCCCAAACAAGTTTCTAAAAGGATGAGTTTGCAACTACTTTACTTTTGGAGAAAATTCTTTATTATTCAATAGGGCCCAATAGCAAAAACCAGCGGTTTGAATGAATTCACATTTCTTAATAGAATCATGCAGGATTGAAATTTTTGATGTTTTTCTACTCCTCACAACAGCCCAAACAAGTTTCTAAAAGGATGAGTTTGCAACTACTTTACTTTTGGAGAAAATTCAAAACATTCATTATTCAATAGGTACCAATAGCAAAAAGCAGTGGTTTGAATGAACACTCACATTTCTTGGTAGAATCGTGCATGTTTAAAATTTTTGATGCTTTTCTACTCCTCTCATGAGCCTAAACAAGACTGTAGAAGAATGAGTTTGCAACTACTTTACTTTTGGAGAAAATTCAAAACATTCAAAACATTCCTTATTCAACAGGGTCTAATAGCAAAAAGCAGCGTTTTGAATGAACAATCACAGTTCTTGGTAGAATCGTGCAGGATTGAAATTTTTGATGTTTTTCAACTCCTCTCAACAGCCCAAACAAGTTTCTAAAAGGATGAGTTTGCAACTACTTTACTTTTGGAGAAAATTCAAAACATTCATTATTCAATAGGGCCCAAAATAGCAAAAACCAGCGGTTTGAATGAACACTCACATTTCTTGGTAGAATCATGCAGGATTGAAATTTTTGATGTTTGTTTATTCCTCTCAACAGCCCAAACAAGTTTCTAAAAGGATGAGTTTGCAACTACTTTACTTTTGGAGAAAATTCAAAACATTCATTATTCATTAGAGCTCAATAGCAAAAAGCAGCTTTTTGAATGAACAATCACATTTCTTGGTAGAATCATGCAGGATTGAAATGTTTGATGTTTTTCTACTCCTCTCATGAGCCCAAACAAGACTCTAAAAGGATGAGCTTGCAACTACTTTACTTTTGGAGAAAATTCAAAACATTCATTATTCAATTGAGCTCAATAGCAAAAAGCAGCGTTTTGAATGAACAATCACATTTCTTGGTAGAATCATGCAGGATTGAAATTTTTGATGTTTTTTTACTCCTCTCAACAGCCCAAACAAGTTTCTAAAAGGATGAGTTTGCAACTACTTTACTTTTGGAGAAAATTCAAAACATTCATTATTCAATAGGGCCCAAAATAGCAAAAAGCAGCGGTTTGAATGAACACTCACTGTTATGAAGAATCACCATAGGAGGCAGACACAAAAATAGAAGCTACGTCCAGAGAAGTTGGCAACTATCAGATTGCAGACCCCTGAACCTATCAACACAACTAGTAGTAGCCGTGGGGGGTTCCTACGGTGCCCTAGACCCCTCGATCACAGCCGGAGAGCTAAATAGCCTAAAGACAGAAAAGGAAATCTAAACTGCCCCAGAGCAGACCCCAAAGTAAAAGGCAGCCCCCAACATATAATGACGGTGAAGCAAGATGAAAAAACACTCACACAGATAGAAAGATAGGCTGAGCAAACGATGGGGCCCAAGCTAAACTAAACAGGACAGGAAAGGACGGTTGCTGTCTGCAATCTGCCAAAAACCCTATCAAAGAAATAAGCCAACAGCTGATATGGAAAAAGACCCTGAAGCAGCTAGGCTTCAAAATCTATATCAGCACTCCGGTATTTTCAGAAGACAGAGCTAAAGGAATTCAGCTCACCCCAGCAGGAAATGGCAGAAATCCAGAAAAACAAAGCAAACAAAGTCAAAGCACAAATGCAAAAAGCAGCACAGAAAAACTTAGCTTTAGAAGAGCAGGAATTCAGACTGGTCTCCAAGAATCCCACAGAGAAATCACCCGCAGGGCAGGAGGGCGTCGGCAGCCTTATATCCAGTCCATAACTCCACTCAGCCAGTCATCATCATTAGGCTCAGGTGCCTGATAATCAGGCTCACTACCTTTCCTTACAAGAAGAGGAAGTTCATCGGGCCTCAGTAGTGAAGGGGAAAATGAACTCACAACAGTACCTCCCCCTTGAGGAGGGGTCACCGAACCCTCAACCACGCCACCAGGGTGATCATGGTGAGCCCGATGGAAGGCACGCACCAATCTTTTGGCATGAATATCAGAGGCAGAGACCCAGGAATTATCCTCCTGACCATAACCCTTCC
Organism: Dendrobates tinctorius; assembly: GCF_039654945.1. Lineage (NCBI taxonomy): Eukaryota > Metazoa > Chordata > Amphibia > Anura > Dendrobatidae > Dendrobates > Dendrobates tinctorius. The sequence continues at coordinate 7,856,010 of NW_027361736.1, read as the reverse complement.
ACTTAACCAAATACTGGAGTCTCCGTCTCGCCAGACGAGAATCCAATACTTTTTCTACCTCATATTCCATGTTACCTTCAACCAATACAGGGTCTGGAGGTGCCACCCCCGGAACAAAAGGTTCAACAAACCTCTTCAACAGAGACTTATGAAACACATTATGGATTTTAAATGTGACAGGAAGAGCCAAATGAAAAGAGACCGGATTAATAATCTCCAAAATCTTGTAAGGTCCAATAAATCTAGGCTTAAACTTAGGAGAAGCCACCTTCATAGCAATATTTTTTGATGATAACCACACCATATCACCAACTTTAAACTGAGGACCAATGGTCCTATGTCGGTTGGAAAACCGCTGGGCCTTTTCCTGGGAGAGAGAGAACTTATCTACCACTTGGTCCCAGATCCGGTGCATTCTCTGCACCACAGTGTCAACACCTGGACAGGCAGAGGGCTCCACCTGCCCTGAAGAGAATCGAGGATGAAACCCAAAGTTACAAAAAAAAGGTGACATCAAAGTGGCAGAACTAGCTCTATTATTTAAAGCAAATTCGGCCAAGGGCAAAAATGAAACCCAATCATCCTGATCAGCGGAAATAAAGCATCTCAAATATGACTCCAAGGTCTGGTTTGTTCTCTCTGTCTGCCCATTGGTCTGAGGGTGAAAAGCAGAGGAGTAGGACAACTGAATTCCCAGCTTGGAACAGAAAGTTCTCCAAAATCTAGACACAAACTGAACTCCTCTGTCAGATACAATGTTCTCAGGAATCCCGTGCAAGCGAACCACCTGTTGAAAAAACAGGGGCACCAACTCAGAGGAAGACGGCAACTTAGGGAGTGGTACAAGATGAACCATCTTAGAGAACCTATCACAAATCACCCAAATAACAGTCATCCTTTGAGAGACAGGCATATCAGAGATGAAATCCATTGAAATATGGGTCCATGGCCTCTTGGGGACAGGCAAAGGCATCAACAACCCACTAGAGCGAGAACACGATTTAGACCGGGAGCACGTCCCACAGGACTGCACAAAATTCCTGACATCACGAGACAAGGAGGGCCACCAAAAGGACCGACTCACAAGATCTCTAGTACCAAAAATACCTGGATGACCAGCCAAAGCAGAGCAATGAACTTCAGACATCACTCAGTCTCAGAATTATTCATAAAGAACATGATATGCCTGCTAGCAAAGACATTCCAAAAACAAATAGAGGGATATAATACAAACCTCCAAAATAATATAGACAGTCTGGGCCAGAGAGTGGATCACCTAGAATCCAAAATGGAGGAAATGGTTAAGTCTCATAAAACCTTAATAGATGAACACTATGCCTTAGAAAAAGAGGTTACCTTTCTAAAATCAAAGTAAATAGAGCAAGAGGACAGAAGTAGAAGAAATAACCTTAAATTCAGAGGAATACCTGAAAATGTTTTGAATTTTCTCCAAAAGTAAAGTAGTTGCAAACTCATCCTTTTAGAAACTTGTTTGGGCTGTTGAGAGGAGTAAAAAAAACATCAAAAATTTAAATCCTGCATGATTCTACCAAGAAATGTGATTGTTCATTCAAAACGCTGCTTTTGCTATTGGGCTCTATTGAATTATGAATGTTTTGAATTTTTTCCAAAAATAAAGTAGTTGCAAGCTCATCCTTTTAGAGTCTTGTTTGGGCTCATGAGAGGAGTAGAAAAACATCAAAAATTTCAATCCTGCACGATTCTACCAAGAAATGTGAGTTGTTGTGAGCTCATTTTCCTCTTCACTACTGAGGCCTGATGAACTCCCTCTTCTGTTAAGGAAAGGTAGTGAGCCTGATTATCAGGCACCTGAGCCTAATGATGATGACTGGCTGAGTGGAGTTACGGACTGGATATAAGGCTGCCGACGCCCTCCTGCCCTGCGGGTGATTTCTCTGTGGGATCCTTGGAGACCAGTCTGAATTCCTGCTCTTCTAAAGCTAAGTTTTTCTGCGCTGCTTTTTGCATTTGTGCTTTGACTTTGTTTGCTTTGTTTTTCTGGATTTCTGCCATTCCCTGCTGGGGTGAACTGAATTCCTTTAGCTCTGTCTTCTGAAAATACAGGAGTGCTAAAAGCATGAGTTTGCAACTACTTTACTTTTGGAGAAAATTCAAAACATTCATTATTCAATAGGGCCCAAAATATCAAAAACCAGCGGTTTGAATGAACACACATTTCTTGGTAGAATCATGCAGGACTGAAATTTTTGATGTTTTTCTACTCCTCTCATGAGCCCAAACAAGTCTCTAAAAGCATGAGTTTTCAACTACTTTACTTTTGGAGAAAATTCAAAACATTCATTATTCAATAGAGCCCAATAGCAAAAATCAGGTTTTGAATGAAGAATCACATTTCTTGGTAGAATCATGCAGGATTGAAATTTTTGATGTTGTTTTACTCCTCTCAACAGCCCAAACAAGTTTCTAAAAGGATGAGTTTGCAACTACTTTACTTTTGGAGAAAATTCAAAACATTCATTATTCAATGGGGCATAAAAGATCAAAAACCAGCGGTTTGAATGAACACACATTTCTTGGTAGAATCGTGCAAGACTGAAATTTTTGATGTTTTTCTACTCCTCTCATGAGCCCAAACAAGTCTCTAAAAGCATGAGTTTGCAACTACTTTACTTTTGGAGAAAATTCAAAACATTCATTATTCAATAGAGCCCAATAGCAAAAATCAGGTTTTGAATGAAGAATCACATTTCTTGGTAGAATCATGCAGGATTGAAATTTTTGATGTTGTTTTACTCCTCTCAACAGCCCAAACAAGTTTCTAAAAGGATGAGTTTGCAACTCCTTTACTTTTGGAGAAAATTCAAAACATTCATTATTCAATAGGGCCCAAACTATCAAAAACCAGCGGTTTGAATGAACACACATTTCTTGGTAGAATCGTGCAAGACTGAAATTTTGATGTTTTTCTACTCCTTTCATGAGCCCAAACAAGTCTCTAAAAGCATGAGTTTGCAACTACTTTACTTTTGGAGAAAATTCAAAACATTCATTATTCAATAGAGCCCAATAGCAAAAATCAGGTTTTGAATGAAGAATCACATTTCTTGGTAGAATCATGCAGGATTGAAATTTTTGATGGTTTTTTACTCCTCTCAACAGCCCAAACAAGTTTCTAAAAGGATGAGTTTGCAACTACTTTACTTTTGGAGAAAATTCAAAACATTCATTATTCAATAGGGCCCAAAATATCAAAAACCAGCGGTTTGAATGAACACACATTTCTTGGTAGAATCATGCAGGACTGAAATTTTTGATGTTTTTCTACTCCTCTCATGAGCCTAAACAAGTCTAAAAGCATGAGTTTGCAACTACTTTACTTTTGGAGAAAATTCAAAACATTCATTATTCAATAGAGCCCAATAGCAAAAATCAGGTTTTGAATGAAGAATCACATTTCTTGGTAGAATCATGCAGGATTGAAATTTTTGATGGTTTTTTACTCCTCTCAACAGCCCAAACAAGTTTCTAAAAGGATGAGTTTGCAACTACTTTACTTTTGGAGAAAATTCAAAACATTCATTATTCAATAGAGCCCAATAGCAAAAATCAGGTTTTGAATGAAGTATCACATTTCTTGGTAGAATCATGCAGGATTGAAATTTTTGATGGTTTTTTACTCCTCTCAACAGCCCAAACAAGTTTCTAAAAGGATGAGTTTGCAACTACTTTACTTTTGGAGAAAATTCAAAACATTCATTATTCAATAGGGCCCAAAATATCAAAAACCAGCGGTTTGAATGAACACACATTTCTTGGTAGAATCATGCAGGACTGAAATTTTTGATGTTTTTCTACTCCTCTCATGAGCCCAAACAAGTCTCTAAAAGCATGAGTTTGCAACTACTTTACTTTTGGAGAAAATTCAAAACATTCATTATTCAATAGAGCCCAATAGCAAAAATCAGGTTTTGAATGAAGAATCACATTTCTTGGTAGAATCATGCAGGATTGAAATTTTTGATGGTTTTTTACTCCTCTCAACAGCCCAAACAAGTTTCTAAAAGGATGAGTTTGCAACTACTTTACTTTTGGAGAAAATTCAAAACATTCATTATTCAATAGAGCCCAATAGCAAAAATCAGGTTTTGAATGAAGTATCACATTTCTTGGTAGAATCATGCAGGATTGAAATTTTTGATGGTTTTCTACTCCTCTCAACAGCCCAAACAAGTTTCTAAAAGGATGAGTTTGCAACTACTTTACTTTTGGAGAAAATTCAAAACATTCATTATTCAATAGGGCCCAAAATATCAAAAACCAGCGGTTTGAATGAACACACATTTCTTGGTAGAATCATGCAGGACTGAAATTTTTGATGTTTTTCTACTCCTCTCATGAGCCCAAACAAGTCTCTAAAAGCATGAGTTTGCAACTACTTTACTTTTGGAGAAAATTCAAAACATTCATTATTCAATAGAGCCCAATAGCAAAAATCAGGTTTTGAATGAAGAATCACATTTCTTGGTAGAATCATGCAGGATTGAAATTTTTGATGGTTTTTTACTCCTCTCAACAGCCCAAACAAGTTTCTAAAAGGATGAGTTTGCAACTACTTTACTTTTGGAGAAAATTCAAAACATTCATTATTCAATAGGGCCCAAAATATCAAAAACCAGCGGTTTGAATGAACACACATTTCTTGGTAGAATCATGCAGGACTGAAATTTTTGATGATTTTCTACTCCTCTCATGAGCCCAAACAAGTCTCTAAAAGCATGAGTTTGTGCGATTTACAAACCCTGCTGAAACTGTAATAAAGTTCAACTTAATTACAATAATAATAAAACAGGGGTGGCATATGGAAAGAGGGAGGCATATCTAAAGAAGAATATAATGCTGTCTGCAGAACCTGCAGGGCACAAATCAGATTAGCTAAAGCTGAAAATGAATTGAGGCTTGCAAGAGATGTCAAAAGCAATAATAAAGGATTTTGGGGATATGTCAAAAGTAAAAGAAAAGTCAAAGATGCTATAGGATTTTTACAGGATGAAAATGATGAAATGGTAAGACAGGATGTTGAGAAGGCTGAACTTTTAAATTCCTATTTTGCATCTGTTTTCTCTCAGAAAGGAAATGTAACATCAACTGTTATTCACTGTCCTATTAAGGGAATAGAAGAATCCAGGATATCTATAAACAGAAAGATAGTGAGGAAACACTTAGCTAGCCTAAATGAATTCAAGTCTCCAGGTCCAGATGAATTACACCCCAGAGTACTGAAGGAGATAGCAGAAGAAATTTTTGAACCCCTCTCTATAATCTTTGAAAATTCTTGGAGAACAGGAGAAGTGCCAGAAGACTGGAGAAGAGCAAATGTTGTTCCTATCTTCAAAAAGGGGAAGAAGGTGGACCCAGGTAACTATAGGCCGGTGAGTCTGACTTCTATACCAGGAAAGATCTTTGAACAAATTATTAAACAACATGTATGTCAATACCTGGATAAGAATGAAGTGATTAAACAGAGTCAGCATGGGTTTGTAACTAATAAGTCATGTCAGACTAACTTAATTTCCTTCTATGACGGTATCACTGATTGGGTGGATCAAGGAAATGCTGTAGATATAGTATATCTTGACTTCAGCAAAGCATTTGACAAAGTCTCTCATACAATCCTTATTGAAAAAATGATTAAGTATGGAATGGACAAGGCAACTGTTAGGTGGATTCATAACTGGCTTAGTGATCGGACCCAAAGAGTGGTCGTAAATGGCTGCACATCCAGTTGGAAGAATGTCTCAAGTGGGGTACCACAGGGCTCTGTCCTGGGCCCTGTATTGTTCAACATCTTTATCAACGATTTAGATGAAGGAATTGAGGGTAAACTGATTAAATTTGCTGATGACACAAAGCTAGGAGGGATAGCTAATACTAGAGAAGAGAGAGAGAGGATTCAAAAAGATTTAAATAAACTGGAGAAGTGGGCAGCAACTAACAGAATGGTTTTTAACAGGGAGAAATGCAAAGTACTACATCTGGGCAATAAAAATGGAAAAAGCATATATAGAATGGGAGGAATAGGGCTAAGTGACAGCACATGTGAAAAAGACTTGGGTATACTAATAGATCACAGACTGAATATGAGTCAACAGTGTGATGCAGCAGCAAAAAAGGCAAATGCAATTCTAGGATGTATTAACAGAAGCATACAGTCTAGATCACGTGAAGTCATTATTTCCCTCTACTCCTCTTTGGTCAGACCTCATCTGGAATATTGTGTCCAGTTTTGGGCACCACATTTTAAAAAAGACATCAACAAACTGGAGCAAGTTCAGAAAAGAGCGACCAGAATGGTGACCGGTCTGCAAACCCTGTCTTATGAGGAGAGGTTGCAGGATTTGGGAATGTTTAGTTTGCAAAAGAGAAGACTGAGAGGAGACTTAATAGCTGTCTACAAATATCTAAAGGGCTGTCACATTGTAGAAGGATCAACTTTATTCTCATTTGCACAAGGAAAGACTAGAAGCAATGGGATGAAACTGAATGGGAGGAGACACAGATTAGATATTAGAAAAAACTTTTTGACAGTTAGAGTGATCAATGAGTGGAACAGGCTGCCACGAGAAGTGGTGAGTTCTCCTTCAATGGAAGTCTTCAAACAGAGGCTGGACAGACATCTGACTGGGATGATTTAGCAAATCCTGCTTTGAGCAGGGGGTTGGACCAGATGGCCCAGGAGGTCCCTTCCAACTCTACGATTCTATGATTCTATGATTCTATGATTCTATATACAGGAACATTTAAGGGTATAGCGCATTTCCTTTACTCTTGTTTCGGTATACTCTAATTATGGCATCTAATTTGAAATCTAAATTGCCTACTAGTAAAAACCAGAAATCTACGAGCGCATCAAATCAGAAAATTTACACTGAATCTGTTAATCTATTAAGTCCAATTAAATCTAGATCCCCTCTAAAAAGGGAGAAAGCTATCTCATCTAGACACATGCCTCACGGTTTATCTAATAAGGCTACTCAGCAGGACTCGGATCAAAAAATTATATCTTCTGACCCCCGTACTCTATCTTTCACATCTTCTCAAGTTTTTGATAATAAAGGTGCCTCAAAACTTTCTTTTCAGGATGAGGAAAGTAAAATGGATTTATCCAAATCTCATAAGAGAAGAATTCCAGAAGGTGAAACTGTGAGAACAGAGGCAGCAGATTTAGATTCTAATACTTCATCTGATGACTATTCTCCAAATAGTACCCCAGTTAAACAACTCTCTAAAAAAGGCTGTCCGGAGTCGTCTTCTACTGATTTTCTGACTCCCCATGACTTTGACTTTAAAACCCTGTTGAACTCTGATAGGCGAGTCACTGAGGGTTTGCTTGCTGGCTTCCTCATATCCTTCCAGGAATCCACCAATCAAGCTAATCAATTCATGCATAAATCTATCAATGCAATCAATGCGTCGATTAAAACGGGATTTGATTCTCACAGGAAGGATATGCAGGAGATTAGTGAAAAATTCTCTCAAAGATTTGAACTGAATGAGAAAAGATTGTCAAAGGTTGAAAATAGAACAGATGAGTTAGTAAAGCAAAACTCAGATTTAAAAGCCGAACTTTTATCCGTGAGGTCCAAGTTAACGGACTTAGAGGACCGGAGTAGACGGAACAACGTCAAGATTAGGGGGATACCTGAAAGCGTGATACAGAAAGACCTTTCAGATTACACTAAAGCTACGCTTAAAAAGGCTTTGCCGTCCTTAACTGATTTACAATTGATAATTGATAGGATTCACCGCCTGCCCCGCCCAAAGAATGTACCAATGGATAAGCTGAGGGATACGATACTTCACTTTCACTTTTTTGAAACTAAAGAAATGATACTAAGTTATATTAGAGAGAAGGGCTCTCTACCTCCCCCTAATGATCATTTAAAATTCTTCTCTGATTTCTCAAAGTCAACTATGGAAGCTAGAAAATCGTTTAATCAAGCTACTAATGCTCTCAGGGAAATGGGGATTCCATATAAATGGGGCTTTCCAACAAAGTTACTTGTGTCACATAGGGGTAAAATTGTCCCCTTCTTTACTCCAAAGGAAGCTTTAGACTTTATACGCTTTCTAGATGAGGATCCTTCTAACAAAGATACTGGTTGAATAGGGATATATCTCTCATTGGTCTTTGTATTATTTACATTTGACATTTGACAAAATATCAATGGCTTCATGGGTTCTCGCCACTTTGGCTTTTTTTTAAAGTCCCCAAAAAAAGGAGATTATCACGTTCGGTGATTAACTCCAGGAGGACTCTTTAGTTTGTTTATTTGTTTGTTATATTTTACTTATAGTTTTTTTTTTTTTTTTTTTTTTTCCTTTTGTTGTTTCATTCGCCTTTTCTAGACATATACATTTTATTGAATTCAGCTAATAAGAGTAAGCAATCCTAAATATATATAAGATAATTTACTCTAATAAAAAAGGAAAGAGATTATCATGAGAATTAAAATCCTTTCACACAATGTTAAAGGACTGAACAGTCCCCATAAGCGCTATATAACTTGGAGAGAAATAAGACGGCTTCAAGCGGATGTCTCTTGTTTACAAGAGGTCAAATTAATAAAAGATATACATCCAACCTTTCAGCATAAAGATTTTCCATATATTTTTAAATCCCTCAATAATAATAAAAAAAGTGCGGGAGTTATAACCATTATAAAGAAGAATATTCCCTTCCAATTAATTGAAGAACATCCCGACACCCAGGGAAGATTTCACATCCTCATATGTAAGTTAAATTTTAACCTTTGTACAATCGTGAATATATATGCCCCAAATAATGGTCAGATCTCTTTTTTTAATAAATTAATGCAGAAGATTGACGAAGTTAAAAAAGGTGACCTCATGCTAATAGGGGACTTCAATCTAGTTCCCGATAGAGAAATTGACTCATCATCTTCTGCTACTTCTAAATCAGGCCGATCTCTGAAAAATTGGATAAAACAAAATGAGATGTATGACATTTTCAGATGTCTAAATACCACCTCTAGAGAATTTACATATTACTCAGATATATATGACATCTTCCAGAATAGACTTATTTCTAACCAATGTCTTTTCTATCACAAAATTTAAGAAAATTGAAATTCTTGAGAAGTCCTTTTCCGACCACGCCCCTGTGTTGGCAGTATTTGAATCAGGCCCTACAGTAGCAAACACTTTTCTTTGGAAGGTTAATCCTACCCTACTACGTACCCCAAAGTATAGAAATATAATTACCGAAACTATTGATAATTATTTTAAAGAAAACTCTTCAGATAGTATTGATCCCTTTACATTATGGAACGCCCACAAGGCGGTCTTGAGAGGATGTCTCATCCAACTCTCCACGAGATACAAAAAAGAAAAAAGACAAAAAATTGCTGACCTCCAGAACCAAATTGCTTCAAAAGAAAAACAACAAAATTCCCTGTCTGCTCCATCCCATATTATCCATCTTGATATCCTGAAATTGAGACAGGAGTTAAGATCCGAAATTATTTCCGAGTACGATTCCATTGTTAGAGCATCAAAATATAATCTGTATGCTTCAATTAACAAACCCACCAAATATATGACAAGTAAACTTAAACAAGCTCGCGTAAGTAGAAGGATTGTTAAAATAAAATCCCCTTCAGGAGAAATGAAACAACACCCCTCTGATATTACCGAAATATTTGCGGATTATTTCGAAACCCTCTATAATCTTAAAAAAGATCCCTTAGTTCATACTCCTAATCAAAAAGAGATTGACCTTTTTCTTTCTAAATTGACCTTTCCCCAACTAGATAATTTGGACCTAACTCTTTTAAATCAACCGTTTACTGTAGAAGAAATTGCCAAAACGATTGACAAACTTAAACTTAACAAATCCCCTGGCCCAGATGGGTTCACAAACGAATATCTCAAGTTTTTCTCCAACATTTTATCCCCGCACCTAAAATCTCTTTTTGACCACGCTTCTAGTATTGGATCGTTCCCCAAAGAAATGACGGAGGCAACTATCATTTTGATCCCCAAAGACATTAGAAACCCAGAAGAAGTTAAAAATTATCGTCCGATCTCTTTAATTAACACTGATATTAAAGTATATTCGAAAATTTTAGCGGATCGATTAAAGAATCTTTTACCTGATCTTGTTAAAAATGATCAAGTAGGGTTTGTCTCCGGAAGACAAGTAACAGACGGTACCAGAAGAATCTTGAACTTGTTTAACATAGCTAGCTCTAATAATCTCCCTTCACTATTTATCTCGTTGGATGCCCAAAAAGCTTTTGATAGGGTGAATTGGGATTATCTTAAAGCTACTTTACTAAAGTTTGGTTTTGACAATCGCTTTATAACATCTATATTTGCATTGTACTCTAATACTAATGCTAAAACCTATACTAATAATCACCTTTCTAGGAATTTCAACATCACTAATGGAACAAGGCAGGGCTGCCCCCATTCGCCCCTTTTATTTGCCTTGGCAGTCGAGCCCTTGGCGGAAATGATCAGACAATGTACTGATATTTCAGGTTTTAAAACAAAAAATTATCATCACAAGTTAACCTTATTTGCTGACGACCTTATGTTATCAGTCACTGATCCGGCTAATTCACTTAACGCTTTAATCACCATTTTAGATGAGTTCTCTAAGGTCTCATATTTTAAAATAAATCCCCAAAAATCTAAAATAATACATTTTAATTTACGTCCCTCTGAAATTGAAGCCTTTAAAGAATTATCTGAATTTTACTGGGAAGATTTTGAACTAGAATACTTGGGGATAATTTTCCCTAAAGATTTGAAACTCATTGTTTCTAAGAATATGGAACATCTCAGTAAGAAAATCTTAAAAGACCTTTCTGGTTATAATAATTGCGATCTATCCCTGATGGGAAGAACCTTGGTAATAAAAACATATATTTTACCTAAAATTCTTTTTGTACTTAGGAATTTACCTCTTACGATTCCCACTTCCCTTTTATTTAAAATCCAAAAAGCAATTAACCTTTTTATCTGGAAAGGGAAGAAACCTAGAGTTGCTACTGAAATTTTATATAAGAAAAAGAGTAATGGAGGCCTTGCACTCCCCAATATTCAAATCTATTTTCAAGCTTCTCTTATTCTTCAGAGTCAACAGTGGTTTTCTACGAAAACACTTCCCGCTTGGTTGGACCTTGAGCTAGAACATTATGGGACTAGTTCAATATCAGATTTTTTCTTTAAAGATCTGCTATCTCCTTCGATCATTACTTATCAACATCCTGTTGTAAATTCTATACTGACTATGTGGAGAAGTTTCACAAAATTAAAGAAAGGCGACGACAGGAAAAGCATTTTGAAAAAATTCCCATTAAAATTATTATCAAAAATATATAAATGTCCAGTTCCAGAGGAGTGTTGCAGCTTTAAAATTAATACGGTAGGGGATTTATGGGACGGACAAAATTTTTTACCCTTTAATGAAATTAAAAATAAATTTCATGTCCCGTCTACACATTTCACCTCTTATCTACTTCTGAAAGATCTTCTGCGGAAATTTTTGACTAGTAGAGCTTTGAATTCGGATATTGTGGCCTCCATGTTTGCAAATGTTGCTCTTAAGTCGACTTGGTGTCTTAAAAACATATATTCCCACCTTAATGATGACACCGAACTCTTTAAAAATGTATACATTCAAAGATGGGAAAGGGATTTTAACATAAAATTTGATGAAGACCAATGGGGGAAGGCCATAAGGTTTTCAAATGCATCTACTATTTCTGCGACTTTACAGGAGTCTTTCTTTAAAACTTTAATTAGATGGCATTACACTCCGATTAGGTTAGCTCATATAGATAATAAATACTCCCCTCTATGCTGGAGGAATTGTGGTTTTCCAGGTAACCTGTACCACATTTTCTGGAGCTGTCCTAAATTGAAGAGATTGTGGAAAGAAGTTACGAATCATATAAATACTCTCTCTGACAATGCAGTGAAGGTCACCCCACAAATGGCATTACTTTCTTTGGGCACTGAAGAAATAAATCCTGTTATTCGATTTGTAATGATAGATACTTTTTTGGTGACCAAAAACGCTATAGCTTTCTGGTGGCTTAAAACTGATTTACCTTCTTTTGCTGATATTTTAGGTAAATTACGGACTCATAATTCTATGGAGAAAAGATTTGCCTTTATTAATGGTACTCTCCATAAATATCACACTAAATGGGATGTTTGGAATTTGAAATTTTCTTAATTTATGTTATCTAAAACTCTACTGTAAACTCAATATGACAATGTTGGTTCCTTTTTTGAGAGGATTGCATTCAAGCGATGTATTATATTTGTTTCTTATGTACACTACTTGTATTAAACAATTTTATTTAATGTGTGATGTAACACGTAGAGTAGAGTTCTCTACTTTTTACTTTGTCCATTTACCCTTTCCCTCTATACTTGAAACTTTAATAAAAATATTTAAACAAAAAAGCATGAGTTTGCAACTACTTTACTTTTGGAGAAAATTCAAAACATTCATTATTCAATAGAGCCCAATAGCAAAAATCAGGTTTTGAATGAAGAATCACATTTCTTGGTAAAATCATGCAGGATTGAAATTTTTGATGTTTTTTTACTCCTCTCAACAGCCCAAACAAGTTTCTAAAAGGATGAGTTTGCAACTACTTTACTTTTGGAGAAAATTCAAAACATTCATTATTCAATAGGGCCCAAAATATCAAAAACCAGCGGTTTGAATGAACACACATTTCTTGGTAGAATCATGCAGGACTGAAATTTTTGATGTTTTTCTACTCCTCTCATGAGCCCAAACAAGTCTCTAAAAGCATGAGTTTGCAACTACTTTACTTTTGGAGAAAATTCAAAACATTCATTATTCAATAGAGCCCAATAGCAAAAATCAGGTTTTGAATGAAGAATCACATTTCTTGGTAGAATCATGCAGGATTGAAATTTTTGATGTTTTTCTACTCCTCTCATGAGCCCAAACAAGACTCTAAAAGGATGAGTTTGCAACTACTTTACTTTTGGAGAAAATTCAAAACATTCATTATTCAATAGAGCCCAATAGCAAAAACCAGCGTTTTGAATGAAGAATCACATTTCTTGGTAGAATCATGCAGGATTGAAATTTTTGATGGTTTTTTACTCCTCTCAACAGCCCAAACAAGTTTCTAAAAGGATGAGTTTGCAACTACTTTACTTTTCTAGAAAATTCAAAACATTCCTTATTCAATAGGGCCCAAAATATCAAAAACCAGTGGTTTGAATGAACACTCACATTTCTTGGTAGAATCGTGCAGGACTGAAATTTTTGATGTTTTTCTACTCCTCTCGTGAGCCCAAACAAGTCTCTAAAAGCATGAGTTTGCAACTACTTTACTTTTGGAGAAAATTCAAAACATTCATTATTCAATAGAGCCCAATAGCAAAAATCAGGTTTTGAATGAAGAATCACATTTCTTGGTAGAATCATGCAGGATTGAAATTTTTGACGGTTTTTTACTCCTCTCAACAGCCCAAACAAGTTTCTAAAAGGATGAGTTTGCAACTACTTTACTTTTGGAGAAAATTCAAAACATTCATTATTCAATAGGGCCCAAACTATCAAAAACCAGCGGTTTGAATGAACACACATTTCTTGGTAGAATCATGCAGGACTGAAATTTTTGATGTTTTTCTACTCCTCTCATGAGCCCAAACAAGTTTCTAAAAGCATGAGTTTGCAACTACTTTACTTTTGGAGAAATTTCAAAACATTCATTATTCAATAGAGCCCAATAGCAAAAATCAGGTTTTGAATGAAGAATCACATTTCTTGGTAGAATCATGCAGGATTGAAATTTTTGATGGTTTTTTACTCCTCTCAACAGCCCAAACAAGTTTCTAAAAGGATGAGTTTGCAACTACTTTACTTTTGGAGAAAATTCAAAACATTCATTATTCAATAGGGCCCAAAATATCAAAAACCAGCGGTTTGAATGAACACACATTTCTTGGTAGAATCATGCAGGACTGAAATTTTTGATGTTTTTCTACTCCTCTCATGAGCCCAAACAAGTCTCTAAAAGCATGAGTTTGCAACTACTTTACTTTTGGAGAAAATTCAAAACATTCATTATTCAATAGAGCCCAATAGCAAAAATCAGGTTTTGAATGAAGAATCACATTTCTTGGTAGAATCATGCAGGATTGAAATTTTTGATGTTTTTCTACTCCTCTCATGAGCCCAAACAAGACTCTAAAAGGATGAGTTTGCAACTACTTTACTTTTGGAGAAAATTCAAAACATTCATTATTCAATAGAGCCCAATAGCAAAAACCAGCGTTTTGAATGAAGAATCACATTTCTTGGTAGAATCATGCAGGATTGAAATTTTTGATGGTTTTTTACTCCTCTCAACAGCCCAAACAAGTTTCTAAAAGGATGAGTTTGCAACTACTTTACTTTTCTAGAAAATTCAAAACATTCCTTATTCAATAGGGCCCAAAATATCAAAAACCAGTGGTTTGAATGAACACTCACATTTCTTGGTAGAATCGTGCAGGACTGAAATTTTTGATGTTTTTCTACTCCTCTCGTGAGCCCAAACAAGTCTCTAAAAGCATGAGTTTGCAACTACTTTACTTTTGGAGAAAATTCAAAACATTCATTATTCAATAGAGCCCAATAGCAAAAATCAGGTTTTGAATGAAGAATCACATTTCTTGGTAGAATCATGCAGGATTGAAATTTTTGACGGTTTTTTACTCCTCTCAACAGCCCAAACAAGTTTCTAAAAGGATGAGTTTGCAACTACTTTACTTTTGGAGAAAATTCAAAACATTCATTATTCAATAGGGCCCAAACTATCAAAAACCAGCGGTTTGAATGAACACACATTTCTTGGTAGAATCATGCAGGACTGAAATTTTTGATGTTTTTCTACTCCTCTCATGAGCCCAAACAAGTTTCTAAAAGCATGAGTTTGCAACTACTTTACTTTTGGAGAAATTTCAAAACATTCATTATTCAATAGAGCCCAATAGCAAAAATCAGGTTTTGAATGAAGAATCACATTTCTTGGTAGAATCATGCAGGATTGAAATTTTTGATGGTTTTTTACTCCTCTCAACAGCCCAAACAAGTTTCTAAAAGGATGAGTTTGCAACTACTTTACTTTTGGAGAAAATTCAAAACATTCATTATTCAATAGGGCCCAAAATATCAAAAACCAGCGGTTTGAATGAACACACATTTCTTGGTAGAATCATGCAGGACTGAAATTTTTGATGTTTTTCTACTCCTCTCATGAGCCCAAACAAGTCTCTAAAAGCATGAGTTTGCAACTACTTTACTTTTGGAGAAAATTCAAAACATTCATTATTCAATAGAGCCCAATAGCAAAAATCAGGTTTTGAATGAAGAATCACATTTCTTGGTAGAATCATGCAGGATTGAAATTTTTGATGGTTTTTTACTCCTCTCAACAGCCCAAACAAGTTTCTAAAAGGATGAGTTTGCAACTACTTTACTTTTGGAGAAAATTCAAAATATTCATTATTCAATAGGGCCCAAACTATCAAAAACCAGCGGTTTGAATGAACACTCACATTTCTTGGTAGAATCGTGCAGGACTGAAATTTTTGATGTTTTTCTACTCCTCTCATGAGCCCAAACAAGACTCTAAAAGGATGAGTTTGCAACTACTTTACTTTTGGAGAAAATTCAAAACATTCATTATTCAATAGAGCCCAATAGCAAAAACCAGCGTTTTGAATGAAGAATCACATTTCTTGGTAGAATCATGCAGGATTGAAATTTTTGATGGTTTTTTACTCCTCTCAACAGCCCAAACAAGTTTCTAAAAGAATGAGTTTGCAACTACTTTACTTTTGGAGAAAATTCAAAACATTCATTATTCAATAGGGCCCAAAATATCAAAAACCAGCGGTTTGAATGAACACTAACATTTCTTGGTAGAATCGTGCAGGACTGAAATTTTTGATGTTTTTCTACTCCTCTCATGAGCCCAAACAAGACTCTAAAAGGATGAGTTTGCAACTACTTTACTTTTGGAGAAAATTCAAAACATTCATTATTCAATAGGGCCCAAAATATCAAAAACCAGCGGTTTGAATGAACACACATTTCTTGGTAGAATCATGCAGGACTGAAATTTTTGATGTTTTTCTACTCCTCTCATGAGCCCAAACAAGTCTCTAAAAGCATGAGTTTGCAACTACTTTACTTTTGGAGAAAATTCAAAACATTCATTATTCAATAGAGCCCAATAGCAAAAATCAGGTTTTGAATGAAGAATCACATTTTTTGGTAGAATCATGCAGGATTGAAATTTTTGATGTTTTTTTACTCCTCTCAACAGCCCAAACAAGTTTCTAAAAGGATGAGTTTGCAACTACTTTACTTTTGGAGAAAATTCAAAACATTCATTATTTAATAGAGCCCAATAGCAAAAATCAGGTTTTGAATGAAGAATCACATTTCTTGGTAGAATCATGCAGGATTGAAATTTTTGATGGTTTTTTACTCCTCTCAACAGCCCAAACAAGTTTCTAAAAGGATGAGTTTGCAACTACTTTACTTTTGGAGAAAATTCAAAACATTCATTATTCAATAGGGCCCAAAATATCAAAAACCAGCGGTTTGAGTGAACACACATTTCTTGGTAGAAACATGCAGGACTGAAATTTTTGATGTTTTTCTACTCCTCTCATGAGCCCAAACAAGTCTCTAAAAGCATGAGTTTGCAACTACTTTACTTTTGGAGAAAATTCAAAACATTCATTATTCAATAGAGCCCAATAGCAAAAATCAGGTTTTGAATGAAGAATCACATTTCTTAGTAGAATCATGCAGGATTGAAATTTTTGATGTTTTTCTACTCCTCTCATGAGCCCAAACAAGACTCTAAAAGGATGAGTTTGCAAGTACTTTACTTTTGGAGAAAAATCAAAACATTCATTATTCAATAGAGCCCAATAGCAAAAACCAGCGTTTTGAATGAAGAATCACATTTCTTGGTAGAATCATGCAGGATTGAAATTTTTGATGGTTTTTTACTCCTCTCAACAGCCCAAACAAGTTTCTAAAAGGATGAGTTTGCAACTACTTTACTTTTCTTGAAAATTCAAAACATTCCTTATTCAATAGGTCCCAAAATATCAAAAAACAGTGGTTTGAATGAACACTCACATTTCTAGGTAGAATCGTGCAGGACTGAAATTTTTGATGTTTTTCTACTCGTCTCATGAGCCCAAAAAAGTCTCTAAAAGCATGAGTTTGCAACTACTTTACTTTTGGAGAAAATTCAAAACATTCATTATTCAATAGGGCCCAAACTATCAAAAACCAGCTGTTTGAATGAACACTCACATTTCTTGGTAGAATCGTGCAGGACTGAAATTTTTGATGTTTTTCTACTCCTGCAGCAAATAAACAGGAGAACACAGCGGGGTGCAGTCTTTACA
Organism: Dendrobates tinctorius; assembly: GCF_039654945.1. Taxonomy (NCBI): domain Eukaryota; kingdom Metazoa; phylum Chordata; class Amphibia; order Anura; family Dendrobatidae; genus Dendrobates; species Dendrobates tinctorius. The sequence goes on along the minus strand of NW_027361736.1, from coordinate 7,838,526 downwards.
CTTTTACTCACATTTTGAGTTGCAAACCAGGGCACTGAGTACAGATGGTAATGGAGATCCAGCCAGCCTGGAAGCAATTTAGGATACACTAAGCCAGATGGGTTGGAGGCCTCCTTTCTGCACTGTCCCATGAGGTCTAAAGCTATGCTCAACATGCAAAACAGAAGCCGCGGAGACACCATCACGTGTTTCTCAACGCAAGCAATGACCAGCCAGGTCTTTGTCCAGGAAGGAACAACCACGGGAAGAGCAGTCTCCAATGAAGGAAACCACCTATGCCAAAACATGGTATCCATCCACATACAGCTGTTTCGGGGTATTGCCCCTCATCAGTGTGGAGTAGGAAACTGGCTGGTAGGAGCAATGCCTAGTAAAAAGACTATGAAGAGGAGGATGAATGAACTCATGGAGATCAACATCCGACACTGCGGAGACACCATCACGTGTTTCTCAACGCAGTGATTCAAGAGCACTGCCCCCATCCCTTATGGGAAATATGCAAAACATGCAAAACAGAAGCCGCGGAGACACCATCACGTGTTTCTCAACGCAAGCAATGACCAGCCAGGTCTTTGTCCGGGAAGGAACAACCACGGGAAGGGCAGTCTCCAATGAAGGAAACCACCTATGCCAAAACATGGTATCCATCCACATACAGCTGTTTCGGGGTATTGCCCCTCATCAGTGTGGAGTAGGAAACTGGCTGGTAGGAGCAATGCCTAGTAAAAAGACTATGAAGAGGAGGATGAATGAACTCATGGAGATCAACATCCGACACTGCGGAGACACCATCACGTGTTTCTCAACGCAGTGATTCTAGAGCACTGCCCCCATCCCTTATGGGAAATATGCAAAACATGCAAAACAGAAGCCGCGGAGACACCATCACGTGTTTCTCAACGCAAGCAATGACCAGCCAGGTCTTTGTCCGGGAAGGAACAACCATGAGAAGGGCAGTCTCCAATGAAGGAAACCACCTATGCCAAAACATGGTATCCTTCCACATACAGCTGTTTCGGGGTATTGCCCCTCATCAGTGTGGAGTAGGAAACTGGCTGGTAGGAGCAATGCCTAGTAAAAAGACTATGAAGAGGAGGATGAATGAACTCATGGAGATCAACATCCGACACTGCGGAGACACCATCACGTGTTTCTCAACGCAGTGATTCTAGAGCACTGCCCCCATCCCTTATGGAAAATATGCAAAACATGCAAAACAGAAGCCGCGGAGACACCATCACGTGTTTCTCAACGCAAGCAATGATGATGAATTGGGGGGCAATGATGAAAGTGCAGGTTCGGCCCACCCACCCGCCATCAGACACACCACCGTACTATCAGGGGCCCTGTGCCAGTGCCGTCGCCAACGAGTGGGCCCCCCCTGCTTGCTCAGGATCACAGCACTTGCAAGGTTGAAATACTGTGCAGTGAGATGGAAGATGGGGACGACGAGGAGTCCAGACTAGTACAGGGATTCCCTAGCGAGGAGACTTATTTGATTGTTTGCAATGTTGGGACAGCAATTTTTGGGGAGCACTATACTCTGGAGAATGATAGATGGGGCCCACCATACACTGGAACATTCCAAAGGTGGACATCAGACACTGGAGCAGCATTTACAGGGCCCATTATACACTAGAGCATTAGAAATGGGGCCCATTATGTTTGGAGCATTATTTGGGCCCATAAGACAGTGGAGCTTCATCCATGGGGACCAACATATACTGTAGCATTATGTGGAGCTCATCATATACTGTTTCAAACATTATATGGGACCAATGATTCTGTATGGAGAAATAGATGGGCCTCGTCATGAGATGTAAAAAGTGAAGTATTTTTCATTGTAGTATACCGCTATTTCTCTGCCGTATCGGAGCATGATGAGTTTTGGTATGTGTTAAAGGGGCGCTCTTTCGCCCAGGGCACATGAAAACCTGGAGCCAGCCCCCCCCCACAACTTTAGCCAAATAACCCCCATTTTTCAGTGCGTAACTTGTATTATGAAGTTAATTAAGGTTGACAAGCTTAAGTAAGAAGAATTGATGCTTTTGGCATTCAAATGGGCACTGTAGGTGTGTTTCCTGTCCTCCTCTCACTGCCGACTTTTATTCCCCATTGACTTACATTGGGTTTCGTGTTTCGGGACGACCCCGACTTTTCCCTATAATCGGACGATCTTGCTCGACCCGACTTTTGGAAAAGTCGGGTTTCACGAAACGAAACTCGACCCTAAAAAACAAAAAGTCGCTCAACTCTATCAACGACCAAAGAGGCGGCAAATTTTTCGACCGCCCCGGGCGCCACAAACAGTTGCTATGCCACTGAGCTGCAGGAATGTATAATGTGTATAAAGTGCACAGTAATGAATGTTCTAAATATTCACTGTCATTACCAAGAATTATCCGTGTTATATGGCCAGAACAAGATGCAGTGCCACCGACGGCGCGCAGGCAGGTAAATAGGATGGCTTTTTTCTTAACAGGAATCATACATACAAAGATAGGGGATAAGGAGCCATGCATACAATGACAGGGACGGGGGAAACATGCATACCACGGTAGGGATAAGTGGTCAATGCACACCCGGCTTATACTCAAGTCAATAAGTTTACCCAGTTTTTCGTGGCAAAAGTTGGTGCCTCGGCTTATACTCGGGTCGGCTTATACTCGAGTATATACGGTAATAGGTAAAACCTGACAAGAATAAACAGTAATTTGCAGTTAGCCCAATTGTGTGGATAAATAGCTGAGAAATAAATAGTGATTAGTATATCTTAATGAATATATTGCAATTCGCCCAGTACAAAGCTGTGAAAAAAAAATGGTAGTTACTATTTCCATTAAGTTTTGCACTCAACCAGTTGATTAACCAAGAGTGATGGCATGTACCCGAATAGAATTCTCCTAGAGGCTGCAAATAAGAGCGGCAGGAAGTAAAGGGTTAATTGGTACATAGAACACACAATTGGGTGAAAATATTAAATGGTCATGAGCAATATGTCCCGGCATAAAGAGTGTGATTATATCCTTAGTCCATAGTTAATGCTTGGTATAAACCTGCATTCATAAAATAGTCCAATGTCTATAGCCGTGGGGAGAGCTGCCCCGGCCGATGACGGATACACCAAGCACTTTCTCCAATGAGTGGAGGGCTCGTGCCCTGTGAAATAGCGCGCTGAACAGTACAAGGTGATTTCACCATATATAGTTGTATGTGAGTGTTGCTACTCACAATACCTCCGATGGTCTGCGTAGAATCCGGTGACTGCGTTCTGGCTGGTGTAGTAAAGGTCGGACCTGGGAGATGCGGCGATATGCCGAGGTGTAGTGTGAGACCAGCGCTCCTGCGCTCCAGCTGTCGGCAGGGATCCGGTCACTCTGGTCGATAGCTGCGTCCTGGCAGATGTGCAGTAGGAGCAGGACCTGTGTGACGCGGTGGATCACGTGGTGCCGTGTAACTGCTGCTAGATGGAGGTACGGGTGGCAAAAAGGGCCGAAACCAACGCGTTTCGGAAAACTCAGCTTCTTTCTTCAGGTCCGGGACATATTGCTTCTGACCATTTAATATTTTCACCCAATTGTGTTCTATGTACATATTAACCCTTTACTTCTAGGAGAATTCTATTCGGGTACATGCCATCTCTCCTTGGTTAATCAACTGTTTGAGTGCAATACTTACTATTTCCATTAACTACCATTTTTTTCACAGCTTTGTACTGAGCGAGTTGCAATATATTCATTAAGATATACTAATCACTATTTATTTCTCAGCTATTTATCCCCACGATTGGGCTAACTGCAGTTTATTGTTTATTCTTGTCAGGTTTTAACTATTAAACATTCTTCTATTTGTCTCATTAATAAGTGACTAGCTTTTCTCCCACATCTTGTTTTTTTCAGCGCGAGTCTATCACAAATATTTATAATCCTTTCGATTTCCTTGTGGTTGGTATCTAGAGTCGCAGCAGTTACAAAACCTTTTACACAGGCGCCACTTTATCGCTCTCCTTCATTTTTTGATTTTAACAATTTTTCCCTGGATCTGTAGCTGGATATTTCCTGCTTTTGAATTGCCTCCTATATACAGTATGAGCCTGCACATTGCTTCCTATATACAGTATGAGTCTGCACATAGTCTCCTATATACAGTATGAGCCTGCACATTGCTTCCTATATACAGTATGAGGCCGCATATAGCCTCCTATATACAGTATGAGCCGGCACAGCGCTTCCTATATACAGTATGAGTCTGCATATAGCCTCCTATATACAGTATGAGCCTGTACTTCGCTTCCTATATACAGTATGAGGCCGCATATAGCCTCCTATATACAGTATGAGCACCCACATATAGCCTCCTGAATGCAGTGTTTACCTCCTATATACAGTATGAGCCTGCACATTGCTTCCTATATACAGTATGAGCCTGCACATAGCCTCCTATATACAGTAGCAAAAAAAAAATGATTGAATGAGAGTAATGGTTTGGGGTCCTTTCTGTAAAAATCGTATGGGTATCTTTTTAGTCTTGGTTTTAGTTTTCTGTTTTTAATTATTTTTTCCTGTGCTTATACTCCAGTTCTCTATCTTCGCATCGCAATATATAAGATCTGGCATGGAATTCATTGTTGAGGGCATTTCAAGATTTTATGAAGAAACACTCCTCTCACAAGAAATCTACGGCTCTTTTCGTACCCATTGGGTCTTCAATATTTCATATTATTTGTTCACATTTTTATTCATTTTTTCTTTTTTTATTTCTTTATTTCATTTACATTTTTATTTGTTTTATTTTTATATATATTTTTTTCACTCATTTTTTATTTTTTTCACAATTTTCTTTGTGTATTTTTGCTATGTATCATGCATTATACATAATTGTGTGTATAATTACTTTATGATATATGACATTTGATGTATGTATTGAATGCCATGTGTTATTTTTATGTACATTTGTTTTTTAACAGAGACATGATATATAGTTGTTATAGTTATATGATGCACATACACTTTCATATAGCCTGCATACACATTATGCTAATTGTTAAAAAAAAATTTTATTGCTTGCATAGTGTGCTTATAATTGACACATATGTGTGTGCCTTTGCACTCTATGTCAGGCATATTCACTTTAATGGTTCATACACACCGCTATAATTATTTCAGCATCATTATGTTTTATCCCCTCACTTTCAACACTTGCTATCACTTTAAGTAGTGATTATTATTCTTCATAATTATTTTATTTTCTTGTCCTCACTTGAGCGCATGCCCAGTTCTGTCCTCCCTAGGAGCCGTCTGACGTGCTCAGTCTGGTATGTGGCGGTCTCTGGCTGTTTTGCAGCTTGAGCCGCTTTCATGCTGATGAGCGCTGATCATAGACTCCCTGTTCATAGTGGGGACTCAACAGCGCATGCGCCGATAATGTTGTGGACGTTTAGAACTGGATACTATTGACGTCATTGTGGACACTACAGCTCAGGTCCTGAATTTTACAAGCTTTATTAGGGAAAGCGGTTTATTGGTTGACTGCACTATATAAATTAGCTCCGGGGCACTTGTAAACCACGCCTCCTGAGGAAGCTGCGGCGTAACGCGCGTAGGGGCGGCAGGTTTTACAGCGACATACACTACACATGTAAGTTGTTACTTTCTAATGCAGTCCTTGTATCTTACTCTGGAATTTGTATAGACAGTTTTTACTCTGTGTACACTTAACGCCTACCAGGCTTATTTGATACAAGGCACTTGTGCACTTTATATTCAGCAGTTTACTCTGGGCACTTATTGTATGCAAAACCTTATCTGGGCATACATATTATGTAAATGGAGAGTTTGCTGTTTACTATGCATTCTATTTGTGAAAGGAAAGCAAAGAAACTACATGTTTTATACAGATAAAAACTTTATTAACTGTCAAGGTGCTGGTTTAATTATATTGTGTTTATGTCTGCTGTAACTTGCATTTAGCATTTATGCTCTGTTACTTATTCTAAATAAATTATTTAGCTTGAAAAACTCCAATTTTGATCTCTTGTGATGCTTAATAGCTCATTTATGAGATTTTTTTTGCTATTATATTTCCAGTGAGTTGAGCCTTTGAAGAATTTTTTCCAGTATTTGGGATATATTTGTACTTTATCCTATGTACAGTATGAGCCTGTACATTGATTCCTATATACAGTATGAGGCTGCATATAGCCTCCTATATACAGTATGAGCCCACATAGCCTCCTATATACAGTATGAGCCTGCATATTGCTTCTATATACAATATGAGCCCACATAGCCTCCTATATACAGAATGAGCCTGTACATCGATTCCTATATACAGTATGAGGCCGCATATAGCCATCTATATACAGTATGAGGCCGCATATAGTCTCCTATATACAGTATGAGCCTGCATATTGCTTCTATATACAATATGAGCCCACATAGCCTCTTATATACAGTATGAGCCTGCACATCGCTTCCTATATACAGTATGAGGCCACATATAGCCTCCTATGTACGGTATGAGCCTGCACATCGCTTCCTATATACAGTATGAGGCTGCATATAGTCTCCTATATACAGTATGAGCACCCACATATAGCCTCCTGAATACAGTTTTTGCCTCCTATATACAGTATGAGCCTGCACATTGCTTCCTATATACAGTATGAGCCTGCACATAGCCTCCTTTATACAGTATGAGCCTGTACATCACTTCCTATATACAGTATGAGGCCGCATATAGCTTCCTATATACAGTATGAGCACCCACATATAGCCTCCTATGTACAGTATGAGCCTGCGCATTGCTTCCTATAAACAGTATGAGCATCCACATAGCCTCCTATGTACAGTATGAGCCTGCACATCACTTCCTATAAACAGTATGAGCCTGCACATTGCTTCCTATAAACAGTATGAGCCTGCAAATCGCTTTCTATATACAGTATGAGCCCACATACAGCCTCCTGAATACAGTATTTGCCTCCTATATACAGTGTGAGTCCCCATATAGCCTTCTATATACAGTATGAGCCTGCACATCGCTTCCTATATACAGTATGAGGCCACATATAGCCTCCTATATACAGTATGAGCACCCACATATAGCCTCCTGTATACAATATGATGCTGCATATAGCCTCCTATATACAGTATGAGGCCGCATATAGCCTCCTATATACAGTATCAGCCTGTACTTTGCTTCCTATATACAGTATGAGGCCGCATATAGCCTCCTATATACAGTATGAGCACCCACATATAGCCACCTGAATGCAGTGTTTACCTCCTATATACAGTATGAGCCTGCACATAGCCTCCTATATACAGTATGAGCCTGCACATTGCTTCCTATATACAGTATGAGGCTGCATATAGCCTCCTATATACAGTATGAGCCCACATAGCCTCCTGTATACAGTATGAGGCCGCATATAGCCTTCTATATACAGCATGAGGCCGCATATAGTCTCCTATATACAGTATGAGCCTGCACATTGCTTCCTATATACAATATGAGCCCACATAGCCTCCTATATACAGTATGAGCCTGCACATCGCTTCCTATATACAGTATGAGGCCACATATAGCCTCCTATGTACGGTATAAGCCTGCACATCGCTTCCTATATACAGTATGAGGCTGCATATAGCCTCCTATATACAGTATGAGCACCCACATATAGCCTCCTGAATACAGTTTTTGCCTCCTATATACAGTATGAGCCTGCACATTGCTTCCTATATACAGTATGAGCCTGCACATAGCCTCCTATATACAGTATGAGCCTATACATCACTTCCTATATACAGTATGAGGCCGCATATAGCCTCCTATATACAGTATGAGCCTGTACTTCGCTTCCTATATACAGTATGAGGCCGCATATAGCCTCCTATATACAGTATGAGCATCCACATATAGCCTCCTATGTACAGTATGAGCCTGCGCATTGCTTCCTATAAACAGTATGAGCATCCACACAGCCTCCTATGTACAGTATGAGCCTGCACATCGCTTCCTATAAACAGTATGAGCCTGCAAATCGCTTCCTATATACAGTATGAGCCCACATATAGCCTCCTGAATACAGTGTTTGCCTCCTATATACAGTGTGAGTCCCCATATAGCCTCCTATATACAGTATGAGCCCCTATATAGCATCCCATATCTAACTGCATTTACCTTGGTATCATTAATTTTCTATGAGACTGCTCTGTTCTCATATTGTGCATTTATGCATTTAGTAGGGCTTAATGGAATGATTGCGCTTGTTACACATCAACTCTAGATGCGCTCACTTATTAGACTTTGGTTGGGGCAACTTTAAAATATAATAATGATAATTTTCCTGTCTAGTGACAAGTTTATTTTACAGGCTTCTGGAGAAAGGCACAATACCAGTCATTCAAGGGTTAATTCTTTGGAACACTGAGAGGGACTTTCTAGCCAATGAAACCACAGTATAAAACACCTGTGATAACTATGGCAACTGCTCTGATGTCATAAACACATGCATCTATGATGCAGGAGAAGATTCCAGAACCACAAGTCATTTCAGCCGTAGACGGAGCCATACTTGATGTGTCTGGAGACCTGGAGCTTCATCACTCCACAATGGGAGGAAGGGGACACCGCCTAGCCAGCCAGATCAGCCATAGCGCCTAGCCAGCCAGATCAGCCATACCGCCTAGCCAGCCAGATCAATGGGGTGATAGATGTTGCAGCCAGATCTCCCTCACGTCCGGTACTCGCCGCCTTCACTTTATGTGTACGGCCTGGAGAGGTCGCATTAGGCTTCTCCAAAACAAATATGACACAATGTACAAATTCAGGTACAATTTGCTGTTACATGTTGGCACTAACCTTCTAAGCCCAAGGGAAGGGCAGTCCTGCAGCCATGGTTCCCTAGAGGTTTCCACCACAGGGAGTTTTTCCTCTCCTGAGTGCTGAAGGACGATTCTTCGTGAGTCGGGGGTTCTGCCATTTTCAGTGTCTCTTTCATAGTAATTGGCTGATTCTAAATTTCAGACACTGAAAGAAATAATAATGATGAGATTTGGAATAAAATTCGGTCAATTTAACATCCAATAAAAGTGTTGTGTGTGTTTCTTTCACAATCTTCGGTTGGTGAGATTTTGTTGGGGGATCAGGATCCAGCATCTATGATCAAGCCATGAAGCCAGATATGAAGTCAGAGCAATTTAACCTTGCGCTGGAAGACAGGACGGAGCAGAGATGACAAAGTGTGACTGCACAATTAGCACAAGTTCACACTCTTCCTCCCATTCAGATACACGAGGGGATTCAGGGCCGAGTTGGGACTAAAAAGCAGCCCTGGCACACAAAATTCACCAGCCCACATACAATAAGTGTCCTCAACCCAAATCGTAGAACACTGATAGGTCATGTAGGATTTTGCTTTATCCGTTACCAGGGCCGAAACAAAGTATTTTGGGTGCCCAAGGCAGATGAAGCCGAAGGCGCCCATTTTGCATTTCTACTCAGACGGTGTTAGGCCCAGTATGGATTGCACGTGATTGCACAAAGGTTAGAAAGAGTACCGTATCCCCAGATAACATGTATGGATAGCGTACACATTCAAAATATATGTCTATACATCAGGAGGCAGGCTCAGACGGTGTCATGCACAGTATGGATTTGACGACCCAGATTACACAGCGGAGGAGCAGGGAGAGGTAAAGATTGCAAATGCTGGGGCCCTGCCCAAGCAAGGGGGGCCCACTCGTGGGCGTCGGTACTGGCACTGGGCCCCTCATAGTACAGCGGTGTGTCTGACGGCGGGTGTGCACCACCACCGTCAGAGACACTTGATTGCACTATGAGGGACCCTGTGCCAGTGCCCGCGCCCAAGAGTCGGCCTACCCACCTGTCCAGGGCAACGGCACTCGCACGGTGTCGTGCGCTAGGTGGTGACCCCAGCCATGGGGGGGAGGCAGCACAGTTAGGGAGTTTTAGAAAGTGGCATATGTTGATGTTGGACATTCAGCTGATGCAAAAGGCGAAATAGGTGAAGTCCCAGGAAGAGGTGGACCAAAGCAAGCCATTTTTCTGTCACCCTATGTGTCATCAGGGGAAGGTGGGACAAAATCCTTGGAAACCCATGCATGGTTCATTTTAATGAAGGTTAGATCATCCACATTTTGGGTTGACAGACGGGTCCTTTTTTCTGTCAGGATTGATCCAGCTGCACTGAAGACTCTTTCTGATAGCACACTTGCAGCTGGGCAAGCGAGCTCCTGTAAGGCATATTGGGCTAATTCAGGCCAGGTGTCCAGTTTAGCGGCCCAATAGTCAAAGGGGAATGACCTGTGTGGGAGAACATCGATATGGGAGGAAAAGTAGTTTGTAACCATAGTTGACAACTGCTGTCTCCTGTCACTTTCCATCGATGCAGTATTACCAGTTGTGTGAGCGGTATTTGAAAAATCAGTCCACAACATTGTCATGAAACCCCTGTCTCCAATGCCACTTCTGCTGTGTGCACCACGAACACCTCTGCCAAGCTGCCCCCGGCCCGTACGGCTCGTGTGAGAACCATCACCGCTGCTGTGTGCTGGGAATGCCTCAAGCAACCGATTTACAAGAGTTGCTTGTTTATTAGCCAATATTAGGTCAAGGTTCTCCTGTGGCATGATGTTTTGTAATTTGCCTTTATAGCGTGGATCCAGGATGCTGGCCAACCAGTAGTCGTCATCGTTCATCATTTTGGCAATGCGGGGGTCCCTTTTTAGGATCCGCAAGGCATAATCTGACATGTGGGCCAATGTTCCCGGTGTCAATGATGCACTGCGAGTGCTGGTTGGAGGAGCACTTTCTGGCAAATCCACATCCCTCCAGTCACGCACAAACCCTGTACCAGACCTTGCCACGCCAACATTTTCACTTGCCCCACGAGATGCATCCTCCTCCCCTAAGTAATCATCCCCATCATCATCCTCCTCCTCCTCTTCTTCCTCCACCTCGTCCAGGAGAGGTCCCTGAGCAGACAATGGCTGAATGTCATCAAGGATTCCCTCCTCCTCTTCCTCCTCATCAACATTGGCTGCAGACGCCTGCTCCTTAAGGTGCGTCAAAGTTTGCATGAGCAGACGCATAAGTGGGATGCTCATGCTTAGGATGGCGTCTTCTGCGCTTACCAGCCGTGTGCATTCCTCAAAACACTGAAGGACTTTACAGAGGTCTTTCAGCTTCGACCACTGCACACCTGTCAACTCCATGTCTGCTCTCAAAGTGCCTGGCCGTGTATCCTCCCACAAATGCATTATGGCCTGCCTCTGCTCGCACAGCCGCTCCACCATGTGCAGGGTGGAGTTCCACCTTGTTGCAATGTCGATAATGAGGCGGTGGTTGGGAAGGTGGAGCAATCGCTGCAGCTTCTGCATACGAACGGAGTGTACAGGCGACCGGCGGATGTGCGCGCACAGTCTTCGCACCTTCTGGAGCAGGGCTGTTAACTCCGGATAATTTTTGAGGAAGCACTGCACCACCAGGTTCAAGGTGTGAGCCAAGCAAGGTATGTGGCTGAGTTTTGAAAGGGCTATGGCTGCCACAAAATTACGGCCGTTATCACTAACTACCTTGCCTGCCTCAAGATGTACACTGCCCAGCCATGACTCAGTTTGTCGCTTCAAGTACTCGGCCAGTACCTCGGCGGTGTGTCTGTCGCCCAAACACATCATCTGCAACACAGCCTGCTGACGCTTTCCACTAGCTGCTCGATAGGGGGACACATCGTGTGCAACAGTGGCAGCTGCAGATGGAGTGCTCGTACGACTGCGCTCTGTGGACGAGCTTTCGCTTCTGGAGGAAGAGGAGGAGGAGGAGGAGGGTCGAACGCCTACAGCCAACTGTTTCCTATACCGTGGGCTAGGCAGCACTGTCCCACCACCGCTGTCCCCTGTGGACCCTGCATCCACCACATTAACCCAGTGCGCAGTGATGGACACGTAACGGCCCTGGCCATGCCGACTGGACCATGCATCAGTTGTGAGGTGCACCTTTCCGCTCACTGACTGCTTGAGTGCATGGACAATGCGGTCTTTCACATGATGGTGGAGGGCTGGGATGGCTTTGCGAGAGAAGAAGTGGCGACTGGGTAGGTCATAGCGTGGTACTGCATAGGCCATGAGTTCGCGGAAAGCTGCGCTTTCCACCAACCGAAAGGGCATCATCTCAAACGAGATTAGTTTGGCAATGTGGGCGTTCAAACCCAGTGTACGCGGATGAGAGACTGAGTACTTTCTTGACCTACTCATAGTGTCTGGGAGGGTGAGCTGGACTTGAGAGCTGCATATGGTGGAAGTAGCGGTGGACAGGGCGGACTGAGAGAGGGTTGATGATGGTGATGGAGTTGTTGTTCTTTCTGATGGCCTAGAATCAGTCTTTCGTTGATATAACAGTGGGATTCCCTGACTGCTGTGGCATTGCAACGACACCTCAACATTTGCTGCTGTGCTAACCGGTGGGCTTACAGTGGGGGAAACAATGTAGCGTTGCTGACTACCTTTGTTGTGATCAGTTGCACATGTGGCACTTGAGGTTTGGTGTTGTGTCCACGCTTGCAAGTGCATGCTGGTTAAATGTCTAAGCATGCGACTGGTATTCAAATTTTTCAGATTTTTCCCTCGGCTAAAGGTCTTTGCGCACTTCTTACAGATAACAGATTGACCCTCTGGACAAGCTGTCCAGCAACTCTTTTGATTTTTGGAACCTGTCTTTGGAGTGCTCCGGGCCTGCCAGATAACAGCTGTTGCGATGTCGATGTATGCTGTGGATGCTCCTCATCTGAGCTATTGGAAGCAGCACCCTCTTCCCCCAATGGATGCCAATCTGGGTCAACAACTGGGTCATCCATCACCTCCTCTTCTATGTCATGTGCACCTTCCTCTGTGTCACCGTGTATGGTGGTATAGTGTGCGGGAAGGGGCACCTGAGTCTCATCAGGGTCAGAATCTGGCTCTGTACACTGCGAGGACAATGTAGTGCTCTGAGTAAATGTACCAGCAGAATCATCCATCAGCGGCTGTGCATCAGTGCACTCCATGTCAGATTCATCTTGGCCTGGGTAATTCACCATTTCACTTGATAATCCAGGCATGGTATGTGAAAACAGCTCCATGGAGTAATCAGTAGTATGGCCTGCGTCATCCTTCAATCTTGGTTGGGGTGAAGGACACAAGGAAAGGTGTGGTTCATGAACATGAGCCTCCAATGACGACTCAGTGCTTTTACTTTTTACAGCTGAAGAAGAGGAGGTGATAGAGCTGGAGGCTGAGTCAGCAATGTAAGACAAAACTTTTTCCTGATGCTCTGGCTTTAAAAGCGGTTTGCCAACTCCTAGAAAACTAAGCGTTCGAGGCCTTATGTAGCCAGACGATGACGCAGGCTCAACACCTCCTGCATTCGGTCCTATTTTGCTCTTGCCACTACCATCAGATCCACCACCAACACCATCATTACCAGCTGCCAACCCCCGCCCAATTCCACGGCCTCTTCCACCAGCCTTCCTCATTTTTGGTAGAAATGTAGACAAAATCCAACAAACTATATAGTAATGTAAAACAAGGTACAAGGTGTCTATAGGACAGGGGAGATTTTGAATTTCTGCAGACACTTGTGGACACTGGACACTTTTGGATTGAGTGAGGCCCACTGACTAGTATCTGAGCGCTCTGTCACAGGCTCGATGGCAGAGCTGTGACCAACGTGACTAGAGGATAAGGGAGATTTTGAATTTCTGCACACACTTGTGGACACTTATGGATTGTGTGAGGCCCACTGACTAGTATCTGAGCGCTCTGTCACAGGCTCGATGGCAGAGCTGTGACCAAAGTGACTAGAGGATAAGGGAGATTTTGAATTTCTGCACACACTTGTGGAAACTTATGGATTGTGTGAGGCCCACTGACTAGTACCTGAGCGCTCTGTCACAGGCTCGATGGCAGAGCTGTGACCAAAGTGACTAGAGGATAAGGGAGATTTTGAATTTCTGCACACACTTGTGGACACTTATGGATTGTGTGAGGCCCACTGACTAGTATCTGAGCGCTCTGTCACAGGCTCGATGGCAGAGCTGTGACCAAAGTGACTAGAGGATAAGGGAGATTTTGAATTTCTGCACACACTTGTGGACACTTATGGATTGTGTGAGGCCCACTGACTAGTATCTGAGCGCTCTGTCACAGGCTCGATGGCAGAGCTGTGACCAAAGTGACTAGAGGATAAGGGAGATTTTGAATTTCTGCACACACTTGTGGACACTTATGGATTGTGTGAGGCCCACTGACTAGTATCTGAGCGCTCTGTCACAGGCTCGATGGCAGAGCTGTGACCAAAGTGACTAGAGGATAAGGGAGATTTTGAATTTCTGCACACACTTGTGGACACTTATGGATTGTGTGAGGCCCACTGACTAGTATCTGAGCGCTCTGTCACAGGCTCGATGGCAGAGCTGTGACCAAAGTGACTAGAGGATAAGGGAGATTTTGAATTTCTGCACACACTTGTGGACACTTATGGATTGTGTGAGGCCCACTGACTAGTATCTGAGCGCTCTGTCACAGGCTCGATGGCAGAGCTGTGACCAAAGTGACTAGAGGATAAGGGAGATTTTGAATTTCTGCACACACTTGTGGACACTGGACACTTATGGATTGTGTGAGGCCCACTGACAAGCATCTGAGCGCTCTGTCACAGGCTCGATGGCAGAGCTGTGACCAAAGTGACTAGAGGATAAAGGAGATTTTGAATTTCTGCACACACTTGTGGACACTGGACACTTATGGATTGTGTGAGGCCCACTGAATATCTGAGCGCTATGTCACAGGCAGAAATTGGCTAGTGTATCACAAACTACAAGGTGTATGTAGAATTGGGCAGAATTGGAATCTCCCTAGAGTGCAGGTCTGTAAGAACGGAACATGTCCTCGACTTATTCTCACAGAGTGACTCACTGATAGCTTCACTGTGGCTGTGATAACAGCCGTTACACGGTACTGTGTGAGGAGCGTACACCGCTGTATGGTGTGAAAAAATGCACGCTCAGTACCTCAGCAGGGCAAAAAAAAAATTGTGATTGCTTTTAAAAAAGCAGTTTGCGGAGCAGTAGGTAAACAGCAATGCAGGAATGTCAGGAAGCCTTAGAAGGCAGCCCAACAACCAACACCACTGATACACCACTATATAGCCTCCCCTTGCACTGCACAGTGACTGGTGTTTTGTACAGGCAAAATCGCTAGCAGCAGAAGCAGTTTTTTTTTCTTCTTCTCAGCAGGACAAAAAAAAAAATTGTGATTGCTTTTAAAAAAGCAGTTTGCGGAGCAGTGGGTAAACAGCAATGCAGGAATGTCAGGAAGCCTTAGAAGGCAGCCCAACAACCAACACCACTGATACACCACTATATAGCCTCCCCTTGCACTGCACAGTGACTGGTGTGTTGTACAGGCAAAATCGCTAGCAGCAGAAGCAGTTTTTGGTGTCTTCTTCCCTGCCTAACGCTCTCCCTACAAAATCAGCAGCAGCAGCAGCTCTCCCTATTCTGAGATCAGCATGAGTAACATGGCGGTCGGCGTGCACGCCCTTTTATACCCCCTGTGACGCCCCCCAAAGCAAGCCAATCACTTGCATGCCCTTATGAAAGATGGTGGTGACCCGTGCCTATGTCATCACGTTGCCCACAGTGTCCGTGGATCCTGATTGGCTGAAAAAGAGCGCAAAACAAACTTTTGAAACGCGACTTTGGCGCGTAAGTCGCCGACCTCGTGGCCGACCTCATCCTAGGGTCGGGTTTCGTTTCATGAAACCCGACATTGCCAAAAGTCGGCGACTTTTGAATTTTTTCGACCCGTTTCGCTCAACTCTAGTTGTTGATATTACGGAAGCATCCGAAGAGCCCACACTACACTCAAAGATCTAATTTTTAGTCTACTACTAACTCTGCTGTTATTATTTCTAATTTTCTAATCTTCTTGCAGTTCTCTATATATATGTATGTATTAGCTTGATGACCCTACTGAACCTCCACCACTGCCCTGCATAGAGCTGCACCATAAAACAGTGTAAGGAGACCCACGTGTCCTCCCCCTGCACAGACCCACAGTACACTCCCTACAGAGCCCTCATGTTCTCCCCTTGCACAGCCCCCCCGTGTACCCCCCTGCACAGCCCCCCATGTCCTCCCCTACACAGCCTCCTCATGTACCCCCCCAGCACAGTCTCCCATGTCCTCCCCTACACAGCCTCCTCATTTACCCCCCCAGCACAGCCCCCCCATGTCCTCCCCTACAGAGTCCCCCCATGTCCTCCCCTACAGAGTCCCCCCATGTCCTCCCCTACAGAGTCCCCCCATGTCCTCCCCTACAGAGTCCCCCTATGTCCTCCCCTACAGAGTCCCCCTATGTCCTCCCCTACAGAGTCCCCCCATGTCCTCCCCTACAGAGTCCCCCCATGTCCTCTCCCATACTGTATATAGGGCTCAGGATGAACTCCAGGCAAGTATCAGAGACTCCACAGCGGAAACTCCAGATCTCATCCAGGGCTTCCTGGTGCCTGATCAGTAGGCAATGAGGTCCCTGTATCCACAATGATCCTTGGAGAAACAATTGTCCAGCAGACCCAGCACGCCCTATAACTGGTAAAACCATCCTTTTTACCTCCCTGGTGGCTTTGCAGCTCGTTCTGGCAGCCGGAGCCTGCAGCTCTTCCTGTCGAGTGATCACGTGGTACTGCTCATTAAGGTAATGAATATGCGCTCCACGCCTAAGGGAGCGGAGAGGCGAGCAGGCATGTGAGTATGGTGTGCTGGAAGCTGGTGGCCTCTGTGACCTGCTGTTACTGAAGTGTGAAACAGGCCTAAGAGAAAGAAAAGACTCAATCTGAGAAGAGGTCACCTATAAGGTACCAGGATGTACATTTTTAGTTATTGGTACTGACTGCGTCTCATCAGTACTATGGTTCCTGTATAGTCCACAGTCTGATAAAGACTGGTAACTCCCAGCATCTCCTTACCATTGTTAAGGACATACTGGGAGTTGTAGGTTCATGAGATACAAATGTATATGGGCCTGACTTAGAAGGATTCAGCTCATCAGTTATTAATCACATGATGTCATAGACCTAATGGAAAAGGGAAGAATTAGCTGGGTAGAAATGCAAAATGGGCGCCTTCGGCTTCATCTGCCTTGGGCACCCAAAATACTTTGTTATGGTAACGGATAAAGCAAAATCCTACATGACCTATCAGTGTTCTACGATTTGGGTTGAGGACACTTATTGTATGTGGGCTGGTGAATTTTGTGTGCCAGGGCTGCTTTTTAGTCCCAACTCGGCCCTGAATCCCCTCGTGTATCTGAATGGGAGGAAGAGTGTGAACTTGTGCTAATTGTGCAGTCACACTTTGTCATCTCTGCTCCGTCCTGTCTTCCAGCGCAGGGTTAAATTGCTCTGACTTCATATCTGGCTTCATGGCTTGATCATGGATGCTGGATCCTGATCCCCAACAAAATTTCACCAACCGAAGATTGTGAAAGAAACACACAAAACACTTTTATTGGATGATAAATTGACCGAATTTTATTCCAAATCTCATCATTATTATTTCTTTCAGTGTCTGAAATTTAGAATCAGCCAATTACTATGAAAGAGACACTGAAAATGGCAGAACCCCCGACTCACGAAGAATCGTCCTTCAGCACTCAGGAGAGGAAAAAACCCCTGTAGTGGAAACCTCTAGGGAACCATGGCTGCAGGACTGCCCTTCCCTTGGGCTTAGAAGGTTAGTGCCAACATGTAACAGCAAATTGTACCTGAATTTGTACATTGTGTCATATTTGTTTTGGAGAAGCCTAATGCGACCTCTCCAGGCCGTACACATAAAGTGAAGGCGGCGAGTACCGGACGTGAGGGAGATCTGGCTGCAACATCTGTCACCCCATTGATCTGGCTGGCTAGGCGGTATGGCTGATCTGGCTGGCTAGGCGCTATGGCTGATCTGGCTGGCTAGGCGGTGTCCCCTTCCTCCCATTGTGGAGTGATGAAGCTCCAGGTCTCCAGACACATCAAGTATGGCTCCGTCTACGGCTGAATGACTTGTGGTTCTGGAATCTTCTCCTTCATCATAGATGCATGTCTTTATGACATCAGCGCAGTTGCCATAGTTATCACAGGTGTTTTATACTGTGGTTTCATTGGCTAGAAAGTCCCTCTCAGTGTTCCAAAGATTTAACCCTTGAATGACTGGTATTGTGCCTTTCTCCAGAAGCCTGTAAAATAAACTTGTCACTAGACAGGACCATTATCATTATTATATTTTAGAGTTGCCCCAACCAAAGTCTAATAAGTGAGCGCATCTACAGAGTTGATGTGTAACAAGCGCAGTCATTCCATTAAGCCCTACTAAATGCATAAATGCACAATATGAGAACAGAGTAGTCTCATAGAAAATTAATGATACCAAGGTAAAAGCAGTTAGATATGGGATGCTATATAGGGGCTCATACTGTATATAGGAGCTATATGGGGACTCACACTGTATATAGGAGGCAATATGGTGGCAAACAATGTAGTCAGGAGGCTATATGTGAGTGCTCATACTGTATATAGGAGGCTATATGGGGACTCACACTGTATATAGGAGGCAAACACTGTATTCAGGAGGCTATATGTGGGCTCATACTGTATATAGGAAGCGATTTGCAGGCTCATACTGTTTATAGGAAGCGATGTGCAGGCTCATACTGTACATAGGAGGCTATGTGGATACTCATACTGTTTATAGGAAGCAATGCGCAGGCTCATACTGTACATAGGAGGCTATATGTGCAGGCTCATACTGTATATAGGAAGCAATGTGCAGGCTCATACTGTATATAGGAGGCAAAAACTGTATTCAGGAGGCTATATGTGGGTGCTCATACTGTATATAGGAGGCTATATGCGGCCTCATACTGTATATAGGAAGCGATGTGCAGGTTCATACCGTACATAGGAGGCTATATGTGGCCTCATACTGTATATAGGAAGCGATGTGCAGGCTCATACTGTATATAGGAGGCTATGTGGGCTCATATTGTATATAGGAAGCAATGTGCAGGCTCATACTGTATATAGGAGGCAAAAACTGTATTCAGGAGGCTATATGTGGGTGCTCATACTGTATATAGGAGGCTATATGCGGCCTCATACTGTATATATGAAGCGATGTGCAGGCTCATACCGTACATAGGAGGCTATATGTGGCCTCATACTGTATACAGGATGCGATGTGCAGGCTCATACTGTATATAGGAGGCTATGTGGGCTCATATTGTATATAGGAAGCAATGTGCAGGCTCATACTGTATATAGGAGACTATATGCGGCCTCATCTAATATATAAAGCTCAAAGTGTGTATGTATGTATGTGTGTGTGTATGTTTGTATGTCCGGGATAGGCATCCGCACCGTCGCAGCTACAGCCACAAAATTTGGCACAGTCACACGTCTGCACCCCGAGAGCGTCCTAAGCTATGTTGTGAGGCGAAATTTTAACCCTGCGCGTTCCAATTCACCAAACAATTTTGCCCCTATCTACATACTGGGGGAAAAGTGTGTGTGCGTCAAGCCCCGCCCCTCATTGTGTTGTCACAATGCCCCTATTTGCATACTGGGGAAGCAATGTGTGTGCATCAAGCCCCGCCCCTCATTATGATGTCACAATGTTTGCCATGGCGATGCTGATGTCATCAAAGGTTGCAAGCCCTGCCGCCGCTCATTATGATGTCATAATGGTTGATTATGGAATGGAGGATGTGTGATGAGTATATGGGCACTGGACTATAGGATGGTGGATATGTATGATGGGTATATGGGCACGGGACTATGGGATGGGGGATGTGTGATGGGTATATGGGCACTGGACTATGGGATGGAGGATATGTTTGATGGGTATATGGGCACGGGACTATGGGATGGTGGATATGTATATGGGCACAGGACTATGGGATGGAGGATGTGTGATGGGTATATGGGCACTGGACTATAGGATGGAGGATACAGTGGGGAGAAAAAGTATTTAGTCAGTCAGCAATAGTGCAAGTTCCACCACTTAAAAAGATGAGAGGCGTCTGTAATTTACATCATAGGTAGACCTCAACTATGGGAGACAAACTGAGAAAAAAAAATCCAGAAAATCACATTGTCTGTATGTATGACGGTATATGGGCACGGGACTATGAGATAGCGGATATGTATGATGGGTATATGGGCACGGGACTATGGGATGGAGGATATGTATGATGGGTATATGGGCATGGGACCATGGGATGGAGAATATGTATGATCGGTATCTGTGCATGGGACTATGGGATGGAGAATATGTATGATGGGTATATGGGCATGGGACTATGGGATGGAGGATATGTGATGGGTATATGGGTACTCGACTATGGGATGGAGGATATGTATGATGGGTATATGGGCACGGGCCTATGGGATCGTGGATATGTATGATGGGTATATGGGCAGGGACTATGGGATGGAGGATAATTATAATTTTCTATAACTTACCACAGTTAGTTACTATGCCCGAGCAGCGCCGGGCTCTTCAGCTAGTACTGTATATACACTATGTTCCAAATTATTATGCAAATGCTATTTTTCTCTGATTTTCCTAAATAGTCGGTACAAATGACAGTCAGTCTAATAAAAGTCATCACCCGTTAGAGTATGCATCGAATTTTATTGAAGAAACCTCCCAATGATAACAGTATAATCTCCAAAATGAATAAAAACTCAAATTGCACTGTTCCAAATTAGTATGCACAGTAGAATTTCTAAACATTTGATATGTTTTAAAGAACTGAAAATGCTCATTTGTGGAATTTGCAGCATTAGGAGGTCACATTCACTGAACAAAAAGGATATTTTGGAGTTAAATAGCTTAACAGGCCAAGTTACATGTTAACATAGGAACCCTTCTTTGATATCACCTTCACAATTCTTGCATCCATTGAACTTGTGAATTTTTTGGAGAGTTTCTGCTTGTATTTCTTTGCATGAAGTCAGAATAGCCTCCCAGAGCTGCTGTTTTGATGTGAACTGCCTCCCACCCTCATAGATCTTTCGCTTGATGATACTCCAAAGGTTCTCCATAGGGTTGAGGTCAGGGAAAGATGGTGGCCACAGCATGAGTTATCTCCTTTTATGCCCATAGCAGTCAATGACTCAGAGGTATTCTTTGCAGCATGACATGGTGCAGTTTCATGCATGAAGAGGATTTTGCTCCTGAAGGCACATTTCTGCTTTTTATACCATGGAAGACAGCTGTCAGTCAGAAACTCTATATACTTTGCAGAGGTCATTTTCACACCATCAGGAACCTTAAAGAGCCCTACCAGCTGTTTCCCCATGATTCCGGCCCAAAACATGACTCCTCCACCTCCTTGCTGACGTCGCAGCCTTGTTGGGGCATAGTGGCCTTCCACCAACCACCCACTACTCCATCCATCTGGACCATCCAGGGTTGCTCGACACTCATCAGTAAACAAGACTGTTTGAAAATTAGTTTTCATGTATGTCTGGGCCCACTGCAACCATTTCTGCTTGTGAACACTGTTTAGGAGTGGCCGAATAGTAGGTTTATGCACCACAGCATGCCTTTGAAGGATCCTACACCTTGAGGTTCGAGGGACTCCAGAGGCACCAGCAGCTTTAAATATCTGTTTGCTGGTTTGTAATGGCTTTTTAGCAGCTGCTCTCTTAATCCGATGAACTTGCCTGGCAGAAACCTTCCTCATTCTGCCTTTATCAGCACAAACATGTCTGTTCTCAGAATCAACCACAAATCTCTTAAAAGTACGATGATCACGTTTAAGTTTTTGGGAAATATCTAATGTTTTCATCTCATGACCAAGGCATTGCACTATTTGATGCTTTTCAGCAGCAGAGAGATCCGTTTTCTTTCCTAAATTCCTTGAAACCTGTGCCCTGCTTAATAATGTGGAACATCATTCTTAAGTAGTTTTCCTTTAATTGGGCTCACCTGGTAAACTAATTATCACAGGCGTTTGAGATTGATTTCAGTGATCCAAAGAGCCCTGATACACAATACCATCTGAGTTTATTTGAAAAACAAAAAATTACATCTTTATGACACTTAAATCCAATTTGCATAATAATTTGGAACGCAGTGTAGAAGGCTATATGCGGCCTCATACTGTATACAGGAGGCTATGTGGGCTCATACGATGTATAGGAGGCTATATGCAGCCTCATACTGTATATAGGAAGCGATGTACAGGCTCATACTGTATATAGGATAAAGTACAAATATATCCCAAATACTGGAAAAAAATTCTTCAAAGGCTCAACTCACTGGAAATATAATAGCAAAAAAAATCTCATAAATGAGCTATTAAGCATCACAAGAGATCAAAATTGGAGTTTTTCAAGCTAAATAATTTATTTAGAATAATTAACAGAGCATAAATGCTAAATGCAAGTTACAGCAGACATAAACACAATATAATTAAACCAGCACCTTGACAGTTAATAAAGTTTTTATCTGTATAAAACATGTAGTTTCTTTGCTTTCCTTTCACAAATAGAATGCATAGTAAACAGCAAACTCCTCATTTACATAATATGTATGCCCAGATAAGGTTTTGCATACAATAAGTGCCCAGAGTAAAC
Organism: Dendrobates tinctorius; assembly: GCF_039654945.1. Taxonomy (NCBI): domain Eukaryota; kingdom Metazoa; phylum Chordata; class Amphibia; order Anura; family Dendrobatidae; genus Dendrobates; species Dendrobates tinctorius. The sequence continues at coordinate 7,815,837 of NW_027361736.1, read as the reverse complement.
TGCTGAATAAAAAGTGCATAAGTGCCTTGTATCAAATAAGCCTGGTAGGCGTTAAGTGTACACAGAGTAAAAACTGTCTATACAAATTCCAGAGTAAGATACAAGGACTGCATTAGAAAGTAACAACTTACATGTGCTGTGTATGTCGCTGTAAAACCTGCCGCCCCTACGCACGTTACGCCGCAGCTTCCTCAGGAGGCGTGGTTTACAAGTGCCCCGGATGTAGTTTATATAGTGCGGTCAACCAATAAACCGCTTTCCCTAATAAAGCTTGTAAAATTCAGGACCTGCGTTGTAGTGTCCACAATGACGTCAATAGTATCCAGTTCTAAACGTCCACAGCATTATCGGCGCATGCGCTGTTGAGTCCCCACTATGAACAGGGAGTCTATGATCAGCATGAAAGTGGCTCAAGCTGCAAAACAGCCAGAGACAGCCACATACCAGACTGAGCACGTCAGAAGGCTCCTAGGGAGGACAGAACTGGGCATGCGCTCAAGTGAGGACAAGAAAATAAAATAATTATGAAGAATAATAATCACTATTTAAAGTGATAGCAAGTGTTGAAAGTGAGGGGATAAAACATAATGATGCTGAAATAATTATAGCGGTGTGTATGAACCATTAAAGTGAATATGCCTGACATAGAGTGCAAAGGCACACACATATGTGTCAATTATAAGCACACTATGCAAGCAATAAAAATTTTTTTTAACAATTAGCATAATGTGTATGCAGGCTATATGAAAGTGTATGTGCATCATATAACTATAACAACTATATATCATGTCTCTGTTAAAAAACAAATGAACATAAAAATAACACATGGCATTCAATACATACATCAAATGTCATATATCATAAAGTAATTATACATACAATTATGTATAATGCATAATACATAGCAAAAATACACAAAGAAAATTGTGAAAAAAATAAAAAATGAGTGAAAAAAAATATATAAAAATAAAACAAATAAAAATGTAAATGAAATAAACAAATAAAAAAAGAAAAAATGAATAAAAATGTGAACAAATAATATGAAATATTGAAGACCCAATGGGTACGAAAAGAGCCGTAGATTTCTTGTGAGAGGAGTGTTTCTTCATAAAATCTTGAAATGCCCTCAACAATGAATTCCATGCCAGATCATATACTGCAATGCGAAGATAGAGAACTGGAGTATAAGCACAGGAAAAAATAATTAAAAACAGAAAACTAAAACCAAGACTAAAAAGATACCCATACGATTTTTACAGAAAGGACCCAAAACCATTACTCTCATTCAATCATTTTTTTTTTTTTGCTACTGTATATAGGAGGCTATGTGCAGGCTCATACTGTATATAGGAAGCAATGTGCAGGCTCATACTGTATATAGGAGGTAAACACTGCATTCAGGAGGCTATATGTTGGTGCTCATACTGTATATAGGAGGCTATATGCGGCCTCATACTGTATATAGGAAGCGAAGTACAGGCTCATACTGTATATAGGAGGCTATATGCGGCCTCATACTGTATATAGGAAGCGATGTGCAGGCTCATACTGTATATAGGAGGCTATATGCAGCCTCATACTGTATATAGGAGGCAAATACTGTATTCAGGAGGCTATATGTGGTCTCATACTGTACATGGGAAGCGATGTGCAGGGTCATACTGTATATAGGAGGCTATATGCAGCCTCATACTGTATGTAGGAGGCTATATGCGGCCTCATACTGTATATAGGAAGCGATGTGCAGGCTCATACTGTATATAGGAGACTATGTGCAGACTCATAATGTATATAGGAAGCAATGTGCAGGCTTATACTGTATATAGGAAGCAATGTGCAGGCTCATATTGTATATAGGAAGCGATGTGCAGGCTCATACTGTATATAGGAGGCTATATGTGGCCTCATACTGTATGTAGGAGGCTATATGCGGCCTCATACTGTATATGGGAAGCGATGTGCAGGCTCATACTGTATATAGGAAGCGCTGTGCAGGCTCATACTGTATGTAGGAGGCTATATGCGGCCTCATACTGTATATAGGAGGCTATATGCGGTCTCATACTGTATATAGGAAGCGATGTGCAGGCTCATACTGTATATAGGAGACTATGTGCAGACTCATACTGTATATAGGAAGCGCTGTGCAGGCTCATACTGTATATAGGAGGCTATATGCGGCCTCATACTGTATATAGGAAGCGCTGTGCAGGCTCCTACTGTATATAGGAGGCTATATGCGGCCTCATACTGTATATAGGAAGCAATGTGGAGGCTCACACTGTATATAGGAGGCAATTCAAAAGCAGGAAATATCCAGCTACAGATCCAGGGAAAAATTGTTAAAATCAAAAAATGAAGGAGAGCGATAAAGTGGCGCCTGTGTAAAAGGTTTTGTAACTGCTGCGACTCTAGATACCAACCACAAGGAAATCGAAAGGATTATAAATATTTGTGATAGACTCGCGCTGAAAAAACCAAGATGTGGGAGAAAAGCTAGTCACTTATTAATGAGACAAATAGAAGAATATTTAATAGGTAAAACCTGACAAGAATAAACAATAAACTGCAGTTAGCCCAATCGTGGGGATAAATAGCTGAGAAATAAATAGTGATTAGTATATCTTAATGAATATATTGCAACTCGCCCAGTACAAAGCTGTGAAAAAAATGGTAGTTAATGGAAATAGAAAGTATTGCACTCAAACAGTTGATTAACCAAGGAGAGATGGCATGTACCCGAATAGAATTCTCCTAGAAGTAAAGGGTTAATATGTATATAGAACACAATTGGGTGAAAATATTAAATGGTCATAAGCAATATGTCCCGGACCTGAAGAAAGAAGCTGAGTTTTCCGAAACGCGTTGGTTTCGGCCCTTTTTGCCACCCGTACCTCCATCTAGCAGCAGTTACACGGCACCACGTGATCCACCGCGTCACACAGGTCCTGCTCCTACTGCACATCTGCCGGGACGCAGCTATCGACCAGAGTGACCGGATCCCTGCCGACAGCTGGAGCGCAGGAGCGCTGGTCTCACACTACACCTCGGCATATCGCCGCATCTCCCAGGTCCGACCTTTACTGCACCAGCCAGAACGCAGTCACCGGATTCTACGCAGACCATCGGAGGTATTGTGAGTAGCAACACTCACATACAACTATATATGGTGAAATCACCATGTACTGTTCAGCGTGCTATTTCACAGGGTACGAGCCCTCCACTCATTGGAGAAAGTACTTGGTGTATCCATCATCGGCCGGGGCAGCTCTCCCCACGGCTATAGACATTGGAATATTTTATGAATGCAGGTTTATACCAAGCATTAACTATGGACTAAGAATATAATCACACTCTTTATGCCAGGACATATTGCTCATGACCATTTAATATTTTCACCCAATTGTGTGTTCTATGTACCTATTAACCCTTTACTTCCTGCCGCTCTTATTTGCAGCCTCTAGGAGAATTCTATTCGGGTACATGCCATCTCTCTTGGTTAATCAACTGTTTGAGTGCAATACTTAATGGAAATAGTAACTACCATTTTTTTTCACAGCTTTGTACTGGGCGAATTGCAATATATTTATTAAGATATACTAATCACTATTTATTTCTCAGCTATTTATCCCCACGATTGGGCTAACTGCAAATTATTGTTTATTCTTGTCAGGTTTTAACTATTACCGTATATACTCGAGTATAAGCCGACCCGAGTACAAGCCGAGGCACCAACTTTTGCCACGAAAAACTGGGTAAACTTATTGACTTGAGTATAAGCCGGGTGTGCATTGACCACTCATCCCTACCGTGGTATGCATGGTTCCCCCGTCCCTGTCATTGTATGCATGGCTCCTTATCCCCTATCTTTGTAGGTATGATTCCTGTTAAGAAAAAAAACATCCTATTTACCTGCCTGCGCGCCGTCGGTGCCACTGCATCTTGTTCCGGCCATATAACACGGATAATTCTTGGTAATGACAGTGAATATTTAGAACATTCATTACTGTGCACATTATACACATTATACATTCCTGCAGCTCAGTGGCGTAGCAACTGTTTGTGGCGCCCGGGGCGGTCGAAAAATTTGCCGCCCCTTTGGTCGTTGATATTTCGGAAGCATCCGAAGAGCCCACACTACACTCAAAGATCTAATTTTTAGTCTACTACTAACTCTGCTGTTATTATTTCTAAATTTCTAGACTTTCATCTTCTTGCAGTTCTCTATATATATATGTATGTATTAGCTTGATGACCCTACTGAACCGCCACCACTGCCCTTCATAGAGCCGCACCATAAAACAGTGTAAGGAGACCCATGTGTCCTCCCCCTGCACAGAACCACAGTACACTCCCTACAGAGCCCTCATGTTCTCCCTTGCACAGCCCCCCGTTTACCCCCTGCACAGCCCCCCATGTCCTCCCCTACGCAGCCTCCCCATGTACTCCCCCTGCACAGCCCCCCATGTCCCTCCTACAGAGCCCCCATGTCCTCCCCTGCACAGCCCCCCATGTCCTCCCCTGCACAGCCCCCCATGTCCTACCCTGCACAGCCCATGTCCTCCCCTACAGAGCCCCCCATGTCCTCCCCTGCAGAGCCCCCCATGTCCTCCCTCTACAGAGCCCCCCCATGTCCTCCCCTGTACAGCCCCCCCATGTCCTCCCCCTGCACAGCCCCCCCCCCCATGTCCTCTCCCTACAGAGCCCCCCCATGTCCTCTCCCTACAGAGCCCCCCCATGTCCTCTCCCTACAGAGCCCCCCATGTCCTCTCCCTACAGAGCCCCCCATGTCCTCCCCTGCACAGCCCCCCACGTCCTCCCCCTACAGAGCCCCCCATGTCCTCCCCTGCACAGCCTCGCCATGGTCACCTATCTGCACAGCCCCCCAATTCCCAGTATTCCTCCTCCCGCCCTCACCTGCTGGTTGCCGGCTCCGTTCAGCAGCGGCGTGCTCTCCCCGGCCTCCTCCAGCTGCTCCCGGTCGGACCACGACACCCTATTGGCCACATTGGCCATGCTCCATGCTGTGCGGCCGCTCCGCTCGTTGTTTGGGCATGTGACAGCCGAAGCCTCGGCAGATCCCACAGTCATGTGACTGCCAATCTACAGCGCTGCAGCGGGGTCATACCAGGAACGCACGCCCGAGGCATGACGGGTAATGTAGTCCTACAGTGTTACCATAGCAACACGGCTGCTGGGGCCTTTCCTAAAAGCAGCCGAGGAGCTGTCATGCTGCTGCGCCGCCCCCACACACGTGCCGCCTGGGGCGGACCGCCCTCCCCCACGCTACTCCAGTGCTGCAGCTATGGGTCCCTGTTATCAGCCATTCATAGGCCAGGACCAGCCCTCAACATAAAGGGGACACAATTATAACACTGAGCACAATAGTCAGGGGGCCCGTGAGACCACCCCCTGACATCAGCAGAGACCTGTGCAGTGGCTGAAGAGTTAACCAGCCCTCGGGAATCTGCAGAGCTTCATTATACATCGGTGCCAATGTTCACTACAGGACTGGCATTGTATTCATGAATCAGATGGCTCAGGATGAACTCCAGGCAAGTATCAGAGACTCTACAGCGGAAACTCCAGATCTCATCCAGGGCTTCCTGGTGCCTGATCAGTAAGCAATGAGGTCCCTGTATCCACAATGATCCTTGGAGAAACAATTGTCCAGCAGACCCAGCACGCCCTATAACTGGTAAAACCATCCTTTTTACCTCCCTGGTGGCTTTGCAGCTCATTGTGGACACTACAGCGCAGGTCCTGAATTTTACAAGCTTTATTAGGGAAAGCGGTTTATTGGTTGACCGCACTATATAAACTAGATCCGGGGCACTTGTAAACCACGCCTCCTGAGGAAGCTGCGGCGTAACGCGCGTAGGGGCGGCAGGTTTTACAGCGACATACACAGCACATGTAAGTTGTTACTTTCTAATGCAGTCCTTGTATCTTACTCTGGAATTTGCATAGACAGTTTTTACTCTGTGTACACTTAATGCCTACCAGGCTTATTTGATACAAGGCACTTATGCACTTTATATTCAGCAGTTTACTCTGGGCACTTATTGTATGCAAAACCTTATCTGGGCATACATATTATGTAAATGGAGAGTTTGCTGTTTACTATGCATTCTATTTGTGAAAGGAAAGCAAAGAAACTACATGTTTTATACAGATAAAAACTTTATTAACTGCTATATTGTGTTTATGTCTGCTGTAACTTGCATTTAGCATTTATGCTCTGTTAATTATTCTAAATAAATTATTTAGCTTGAAAAGTCTTAGTTACTCACCGGTTAACGGTATTTTTCGGAGTCCATGACAGCACCACCCGAGAGAGGGGATCCGCCCTTTAGGAACAGGAAACTTACAGATACAAAAAGGGCGGCACCTCTCCCACGCATCAGTTGGATTACAGAGCACAGAGGACCACAATGGTTAATAGCATAACTTATATACAATACTATACACAACTATTTAAATTACCCGTGTACGTATAAGAAGTGCACACCCAAATTAAACTAAAGGGAGGGAATATACGGGTGCTGTCATGGACTCCGAAAAATACCGTTAACCGGTGAGTAACTAAGACTTTATTCGGTCGTCCATGACAGCACCACCTGAGAGAATTACAGAGAGTAATAACTACTTTAGGGAGGGACTACAGCCTGCAGCACCCTTATCCCAAAAGAGAGGTCTGTGGAAGCACCCAAGTCTAGCCTATAATGTCTATAAAAGGTGCTCGGAGAGGACCAAGTAGCCGCCTTACATATCTGGTCAATGGAGACTTCTGATCTCTCGGCCCACGAGGTCGCCATGGCTCTGGTGGAATGTGCCCTCAGCTTCCCGGGTGGCGACCTGCCTTTTGAGGTGTATGCTAAGGCAATCGCTTCTCTAATCCACCTGGCTAGTGTATTCTTTGATACTCTACAACCTTTCCTAGGGCCTTGGTGGGAAATAAACAGGGCATCCTCTTTCTTCCAAGGATCGGTAGCTGCCACATATTCTATAAGGCACTTCCTAACATCCAGGGTATGTAGTTTCTCTTCCTTCTTATTAGCCGGATTAGGGAGGAAGGATGGAAGGACTACTTCCTGAGTCCTATGAAAGTTAGAAACCACTTTAGGTAAATACGCTGGATCAGGTGTGAGTATTGCTCATTTTTAATCTGTATATAAGGAGGACGCCTAGATAATGCCTGGATATCGCTAGCTCTGCAAGCAGAGGTTAGAGCTACCAGGAACGCTACTTTGAGGGACAGGTTTTTTATGGAAGCTGATGAAATAGGTTCGAATGGAGCTTCCGTCATGGCCGTGAGGACTAGATTCAAGTCCCATGGCATGAATCTATCCTTCACTACCGGCCTGGATCTTCCTGCTGCTTTAATGAATCTACTGATCCAGTAATTACTCGTGATGTTGCAGCTAAAGAGGGCCCCTAAGGCTGCTACTTGTACTTTAAGGGTACTAGTGGAAAGCCCCATGTCCAGACCTTTCTGAAGAAATTCTAAGATCTGATTTATAGGTGTTGAACCCCCAGCGACTATTCCCGAGCTGTGAAGGAATTTCTTCCAAATTCTAACATAGATCTTGGTAGTAATGGCCTTTGTACTTTTAAGAAGGGTATTAATTAAGTCTGGGGAGAAGCCTTTATCTTTTAAGAGCGCCCGCTCAAACTCCACACCGTCAGATGTAGGCCAGCCACCTGAGGATGGAAGACTGGGCCCTGGGATAGGAGATCCGGGATGTCCGGAAGAACCCAAGGATCGGACACCGACATGGTCCTGAGGCAAGAAAACCAAGCCCTCCTGGGCCAAAATGGGGCGATGACTATAACTCTTGCTCTGTCTTTCCTGATCTTTCTCAACACCAAGGGTAGTAGCGATAGGGGAGGGAAGGCATATGCTAGCCTGAAGTCTCACATTATCAGAAAGGCATCTACTGCCAGGGGGTTGTCTCTGGGATTTAGGGAGCAGAATAGTCTCAATTTTCTGTTTTCTTTGGTGGCGAAGAGGTCTGCCTCTGGCTGTCCCCACCTTTGCACAATCAGGTGGAAGATCGAGATGTTTAGGGACCATTCTCCTTGCCTTAGCAGATTGCGGCTTAAGAAATCTGCCATAATGTTTTCTTTCCCTTTTATGTGTAGCGCTGTCAAAGATAGAAAATGCTGCTCTGCTAGTTGGAACAACCGTTCTGTCACATTCATCAGGGGTTTGGAACGAGTCCCACCTTGGTGGTTGATATAAGCCACGGTGACCTGATTGTCGGAGAGCACTCGCACATGATGGCCCTGCAGATACATAAGTAGCTTCTTAGCTGCCTGTTCTACTGCTGTCAATTCTTTCAAATTAGATGACATATTTATCTGGTGCTGGTCCCATAGGCCCTGGACCACGACCTCACCCATATGAGCCCCCCAGCCGGAAGGGCTAGCATCCGTAGTGACTATGCGGGATATGTCGAATTCCCAGGGAACTCCTCTGGATAAATTATCCTTGTCCAGCCACCACTCTAGGGACTCCCTTGTGTTTCGGGACAAGGTTAGCTGGCCCTCTAAGTAACCTCTGAGGATTCTTTGATGCAGTAAAACCTCACCCTGAAGTGTTCTTGAATGAAACTGGGCCCACTGCACCGCTGGGATACAGGAGGAAAGGGAACCCAGAAGGGACATGGCTTTCCTAAGGGACATGGTGGGGTTATTGGAAGCATTTAGGACCTGATAGTGTAAACGAACAAGCTTCTCCGGAGGCAGACGGCATTCCTGTTTCTCAGAATCTAGAATCAGGCCTAAAAACTGCTGGCTTTTCATCGGCTGTAACCGAGATTTTTTCATATTCAGCAGCCATCCTAACCGCTCCAGGGCAGACATTGCCCTCTGTAGCTGTTCCGTACAATGTTTTGCCGTTTTTCCTATAATCAGGAAGTCATCTAAGTAGGGTACTACTAGAATGTCAGATTCACGTAGATGGGCCATAACTTCCGCTACTACTTTGGTAAATACCCGGGGAGCGACTGCCACCCCAAAGGGGAGGGCCGCGTATTGGAAATGTTCAACTGACCCATTTAACTGAACCGCCACTCTGAGGAAGCGCTGATGAGCTGCATGAATGGGTATATGGTAGTAAGCATCTTTCAAATCCAACACCACCATAAAGCAGTTTTGAAACAATAATTTTATTGTTGAATTAATTGTTTCCATTTTAAACGGGCGTATAACCAAGAATTCATTAAGGGACTTAAGATTAATTATAGTCCTAAAGGAACTGTCTGGCTTGCGGACCAGGAACAGAGGGGAGTAGAAACCTTTCCCCCTTTCACCTTCTGGAACCACAGTTAGGACCTTCTTAAGGCAAAGATCATGAACCTCGGCCTCCAGGGCAGCTTGTTCTGATGTGGAGGACCTGATTGGGGTGACCCTAAATCGATCATGGGGAACCCGGGTGAATTCCAGTTGTAGACCCGTAGCTATCACCCCCCGTATCCAATTACTATCCGAAATCATGGACCAGGCTGGGTAGAAGGCAGCTAGTCACCCCCCTACCAGGGCCTCTAGTCATTGGGGCGGCTTTTTAGTGTCCCGTGCTGGACCTTCCTGGCGCCCCCCTCCTCCGAACATGAAACCTGTACCTCTCCTTCTTTTGTCATCCCATCTGCCCTGATCTCTGGACGACCTTCTATGGAAATATCCTTTCCTGGTAAAGGGGCGTCTATAAGAAGGATTCGGGAGGCTCGGAAACTTCTTTTTATCATCCCCGGCTTTCTCTAACAGTTCATCCAGGGCAGAGCCAAATAGATATTCCCCCTCGCAAGGAATGGAGCAGAGTCGTGACCTGGCCTGGATATCCCCTGGCCAGCATTTTAACCAGAGGGCCCTTCGAGCTGTGTTAGATAACCCTGCGGATCTAGCCGCCATCCTTGCAGAGTCTGCTGAGGCATCGGCCGGGAAAGCAGCGGCACTCTGGATAATTGGTAGGGTTTTCCGAATGGATGCTCTTGAGGCTCCATCTCTCAGATGGGAATCCAGTTGATCTAGCCAGACCATCATGGATCTGGCTGTACAAGTGGCAGCTATCGCTGGTCTTAGGGCGTCTGCTGACATCTCCCATGATCCCTTTAGAAAGGAATCCGCTTTTTTATCCAGCGGGTCTTTTAGGGAAGCCATGTCATCGAAAGGGATGGAAGATTTTCTGGAGGCTTTGGCTACTGCCACATCCAGTTTAGGGGCCTTAACCCATCTGTTCACCACTGGGTCATCAAATGGGTACCTTCGTTTGAAGGCCAGTGGCAAGGAGCCTCTTTTTTCAGGTTTTTTCCACTCCCTATCTATTAAGCTCTGGACCTTATCATTTAAAGGGAAGGCCCTGCGCTTCCTGGGATCTAGACCTCCGAACATCACGTCTTGTGCCGAAATTTCTGGTTTTGAGTCTGTTACTCCCATGGTGGACCTTATTGTTTTAACTAGTTTGTCCATCTGGTCTAACGGGAAGCAGAAACGGCTCGAGTCTTCATCCGAAGAAGACGAAGTGGAGGCCGGGGAATCCGAGGAGTCATTGTTCCTAGGAGCAACCGAGGACTCAGAACCTGAGAAGCTAACTTCTCTCCCCCTAGAAGAATCCCTTTTTGACAGGGCTTTCATTTCTGTCCTGATTATTTCTCTCAGGCTTGTGGTGAAATCTGGCGTTTCTTCCGCTACCTGTAAGGACGGGGGAGAATGTAAGGGCCTGTCAGTCTATCCCTGGCCCTCATTCCCTTCCAACCCCTACCGTTTGTCGCACACATGGCTGACAATCTTTTGGGGTGGCCGTCTGGCAAGGGGCAACTACAGAGGGCACATTCCCTGTGCTTCTGTTTTCCCGTAGCTTTCCTCCCCTGCAAAAAATACATAAGGGAACACTGCATCAGGGTACATTCACGAATATCTCTTACCCATGCAGGTGAGGCAGGTACCGGATCACGGAGGGAGGCAGGAGGGTCCTTTAGTCTGGAGGAACTTCCGCGGCTCTGTTCACTCGATCGTTTTTTCTTCTGCTGGCCACTCGCATGAGGCTTCGCCACGGCCTCCTTCTGTGGCCGCTCCTGTATCTCGTCCTGCTGCTCTATGGGGGCTTCTGTCATATCCATCGCTGGGCCTTCAGAAGCACCCCCGCAGCGTTGCCTCCTGCCTTTTAAGGCCTCCCTGTACCCGGGTCAGCAGGGTTCTGGCGTGGCACCTCCCCAGCATTCGCGACCCCCCCTGCATGCTCCGCCTCCCCCCCACCCCTCGCCACGGGTACAGCGAGTCCCCCCGGACCGCCGCGCACACGCGGCGCACACTGGAAAGTCGGCCAGCACCCGACTTCCGGTTTCGGCATCCCCGGCTCCGCCCCTTCCGCCGCGTCACTTCCACCGTGCGTCAGAGACCGCGGGAGCGCGCGGACCGGAGCCGGCAGGGCGCCCCCGGCTCCGGTGTGCCCGCCGCCCCCACATGCGCCCGCCTGCGACCGACGACTGTGTGCGACCGCCGACCCGGACGCGGGAGGGTGACCGGACCCCAGGTGGAGACTCAGGAGGGGCGTATACGTACCTGGTGCCCGCACTTTGGAGACGGCTGTCCACCGGACCCTATGCTCCACCTGCTCCAACCACAGCCGTGGCGACCTACCCGGCCCCACCGTGGTGCTTCCAGGGACCCCGAACTGGACCGAGGTAGGAGATCCCCCCGCTACCTGAGGCGTTCAGCCGGCCTGGGAATCCCTCGTCGACTCCATGACGGACGATCTGTAGGGAGTCCTGTCCTCTAGGAACAGGAAACCAACTGATGCGTGGGAGAGGTGCCGCCCTTTTTGTATCTGTAGGTTTCCTGTTCCTAAAGGGCGGATCCCCTCTCTCAGGTGGTGCTGTCATGGACGACCGAATAAAACTCCAATTTTGATCTCTTGTGATGCTTAATAGCTCATTTATGAGATTTTTTTTGCTATTATATTTCCAGTGAGTTGAGCCTTTGAAGAATTTTTTTCCAGTATCTGGGATATATTTGTACTTTATCCAATATACAGTATGAGCCTGTACATCGCTTCCTATATACAGTATAAGGCTGCATATAGCCTCCTATATACAGTATGAGCCCACATAGCCTCCTGTATACAGTATGAGGCCGCATATAGCCTCCTATATACAGTATGAGCCCACATAGCCTCCTGTATACAGTATGAGGCCGCATATAGCCTTCTATATATAGTATGAGGCCGCATATAGTCTCCTATATACAGTATGAGCCTACACATTGCTTCCTATATACAATATGAGCCCACATAGCCTCCTATATACAGTATGAGCCTGCACATCGCTTCCTATATACAGTATGAGGCCACATATTGCCTCCTATGTACGGTATGAGCCTGCACATCGCTTCCTATATACAGTATGAGGCCGCATATAGCCTCCTATATACAGTATGAGCACCCACATATAGTAACATAGTAACATAGTTATTAAGGTTGAAGGGTGACTTTAAGTCCATCTAGTTCAACCCATATCCTATCCTAACTTGCGCTAACATGTTGATCCAGAGGAAGGCAAAAAAAACCCATGTGGCAACAGTAAGCTTCACATTGGGGAAAAAAATTCCTTCCCGACTCCACATACGGCAATCAGACTAGCTCCCTGGATCAACGCAATATTAAGGAGACTAGTGTATATACCCTGTAATATTATACTTTTCAAGAAAGGCATCCAGTCCCTTCTTAAATTTTAGTAGGGAATCACTCATTACAACATCATATGGCAGAGAGTTCCATAGTCTCACTGCTCTTACAGTAAAGAATCCGCATCTGTGAGTATGCTTAAACCTTCTTTCCTCCAGACGTAGAGGATGCCCCCTTGTCCCCGTCACAGGTCTAAGAGTAAAAAGATCATTAGAAAGGTCTTTGTATTGTCCCCGCATATATTTATACATTGTAATAAGATCACCCCTAAGCCTTTGATTCTGCAAACTAAATAACCCCAAGTGTAATAACCTGTCTTGGTATTGCAGACCCCCTAGTTCCCTAATAACCTTGGTCGCTCTTCTCTGCACCCGCTCCAGTTCAGCTATGTCTTTCTTATACACCGGAGACCAGAACTGTACACAGTATTCTAAGTGTGGTCGCACTAGTGACTTATATAGAGGTAAAATTATGTTCTCCTCATGAGCATCTATGCCTCTTTTAATGCATCCCATTATTTTATTTGCCTTTGCAGCAGCTGCCTGACACTGGCCACTAAATGTGAGTTTGTCGTCCACCCATACACCCAGGTCTTTTTCAGTGACTGTTTTGCCCAGTGTTTTACAATTAAGCACATAATTATACAACTTGTTCGTTCTACCCAAGTGCATGACCTTACATTTATCCCGATTAAAGCTCATTTGCCATTTATCAGCCCAAGCTTCTAGTTTACATAAATCCTCCTGTAATATAAAATTGTCCTCCTCTGTATTAATTACCCTGCAGAGTTTAGTGTCATCTGCAAATATTGAAATTCTACTCTCTATGCCCTCTACAAGGTCATTAATAAATATGTTAAAAAGAAGCGGGCCCAAAACTGACCCCTGTGGTACCCCACTGCTAACCGTGACCCAGTCCGAGTGTACTCCATTAATAACCACCCTTTGTTTCCTATCCCTGAGCCAGCTCTTAACCCACCTACACATATTTTCCCCTATCCCCATTGTTCTCATTTTATGTATCAACCTTGTGTGGCACCGTATCAAAAGCTTTTGAAAAGTCCATGTACACCACGTCCACTGCATTCCCTTGGTCCAGTCCGGAACTTACCTCTTCATAAAAGCTTATCAGATTAGTCTGACAGGAAGGGTCTCTTGTAAACCCATGTTGATATTGGGTAAATAAGGTTTTTCTTCTCCAGATACTCCAGTATAGTATCTCTTAGAAAACCCTCCAGGATTTTACCCACAGTTGAGGTTAAACTTACTGGCCTATAATTTCCAATTTCAGTTTTTGTCCCCTTTTTGAATATTGGCACCACATTTGCTATACGCCAGTCCTGTGGTACAGACCCTGTTATTATGGAATCTTTAAAGATTAAAAATAATGGTCTATCTATGACTGTGCTTAATTCCTGCAGTACTCGGGAGTGTATCCCATCCGGGCCCGGGGATTTGTCAATTTTAGTGATTTGTAGACTCCGCCGTACTTCCTGCTGGGTTAAGCAGGTGACATTTAACTTCCTGCTGGGTTAAGCAGGTGACATTTATAGCCTCCTGAATACAGTTTTTGCCTCCTATATGCAGTATGAGCCTGCACATTGCTTCCTATATACAGTATGAGCCTGCACATAGCCTCCTATATACAGTATGAGCCTGTACATAGCCTCCTATATACAGTATGAGGCCGCATATAGCCTCCTATATACAGTAAGAGCACCTACATATAGCCTCCTATGTACAGTATGAGCCTGCGCATTGCTTCCTATAAACAGTATGAGCATCCACATAGCCTCCTATGTACAGTATGAGTCTGCACATCGCTTCCTATAAACAGTATGAGCCCACATATAGCCTCCTTAATACAGTATTTGCCTCCTATATACAGTGTGAGTCCCCATATAGCCTTCTATATACAGTATGAGCCTGCACATCGCTTCCTATACACAGTATGAGGCCACATATAGCCTCCTATATATAGTATGAGCACCCACATATAGCATCCTGAATGCAGTGTTTACCAGCTATATACAGTATGAGCCTGTACATCGCTTCCTATATACAGTATGAGGCTGCATATAGCCTCCTATATACAGTATGAGCCCACATAGCCTCCTGTATACAGTATGAGGCCGCATATAGCCTTCTATATACAGTATGAGGCCGCATATAGCCTCCTACATACAGTATGAGCCTGCACATTGCTTCCTATATACAATATGAGCCCACATAGCCTGCTATATACAGTATGAGCCTCCACATCGCTTCCTATATACAGTATGAGGCCACATATAGCCTCCTATGTACGGTATGAGCCTGCACATCGCTTCCTATATACAGTATGAGGCCGCATATAG
Organism: Dendrobates tinctorius; assembly: GCF_039654945.1. Classification (NCBI taxonomy): domain Eukaryota; kingdom Metazoa; phylum Chordata; class Amphibia; order Anura; family Dendrobatidae; genus Dendrobates; species Dendrobates tinctorius. Next base: position 7,800,799 of record NW_027361736.1, on the reverse strand, counting down.
CCTCCTATATACAGTATGAGCACCCACATATAGCCTCCTGAATACAGTTTTTGCCTCCTGTATACAGTATGAGCCTGCGCATTGCTTCCTATATACAGTATGAGTCTGCACATAGTCTCCTATATACAGTATGAGCCTGCACATCGCTTCCTATATAGAGTATGAGGCCACATATAGCCTCCTGAATACAGTATTTGCCTCCTATATACAGTATGAGCACCCACATATTGCCTCCTGAATGCAGTGTTTACCTCCTATAAACAGTATGAGCCTGCACATTGCTTCCTATATACAGTATGAGCCTGCACATAGCCTCCTATATACAGTATGAGCCTGTACATCCCTTCCTATATACAGTATGAGGCCGCATATAGCCTCCTATATACAGTATGAGCATCCACATATAGCCTCCTATGTACAGTATGAGCCTGCGCATTGCTTCCTATAAACAGTATGAGCATCCACATAGCCTCCTATGTACAGTATGAGCCTGCACATCGCTTCCTATAAACAGTATGAGCCTGCAAATCGCTTCCTATATACAGTATGAGCCCACATATAGCCTCCTGAATACAGTGTGAGTCTCCATATAGCCTCCTATATACAGTATGAGCACTCACATATAGCCTCCTGAATACATTGTTTGCCACCATATTGCCTCCTATATACAGTGTGAGTCCCCATATAGCTCATATATACAGTATGAGCCCCTATATAGCATCCCATATCTAACTGCATTTACCTTGGTATCATTCATTTTCTATGAGACTGCTCTGTTCTCATATTGTGCATTTATGCATTTAGTAGGGCTTAATGGAATGATTGCGCTTGTTACACATCAACTCTAGATGCGCTCACTTATTAGACTTTGGTTGGGGCAACTTTAAAATATAATAATGATAATGGTCCTGTCTAGTGACAAGTTTATTTTACAGGCTTCTGGAGAAAGGCACAATACCAGTCATTCAAGGGTTAATTCTTTGGAACACTGAGAGGGACTTTCTAGCCAATGAAACCACAGTATAAAACACCTGTGATAACTATAGCAACTGCGCTGATGTCATAAACACATACATCTATGATGCAGGAGAAGATTCCAGAACCACAAGTCATTCAGCCGTAGACGGAGCCATACTTGATGTGTCTGGAGACCTGGAGCTTCATCACTCCACAATGGGAGGAAGGGGACACCGCCTAGCCAGCCAGATCAGCCATAGCGCCTAGCCAGCCAGATCAATGGGGTGACAGATGTTGCAGCCAGATCTCCCTCACGTCCGGTACTCGCCGCCTTCACTTTATGTGTACGGCCTGGAGAGGTCGCATTAGGCTTCTCCAAAACAAATATGACACAATGTACAAATTCAGGTACAATTTGCTGTTATATGTTGGCACTAACCTTCTAAGCCCAAGGGAAGGGCAGTCCTGCAGCCATGGTTCCCTAGAGGTTTCCACTACAGGGGGTTTTTCCTCTCCTGAGTGCTGAAGGACGATTCTTCGTGAGTCGGGGGTTCTGCCATTTTCAGTGTCTCTTTCATAGTAATTGGCTGATTCTAAATTTCAGACACTGAAAGAAATAATAATGATGAGATTTGGAATAAAATTCGGTCAATTTAACATCCAATAAAAGTGTTTTGTGTGTTTCTTTCACAATCTTCGGTTGGTGAGATTTTGTTGGGGGATGAGGATCCAGCATCTATGATCAAGCCATGAAGCCAGATATGAAGTCAGAGCAATTTAACCCTGCGCTGGAAGACAGGACGGAGCAGAGATGACAAAGTGTGACTGCACAATTAGCACAAGTTCACACTCTTCCTCCCATTCAGATACACGAGGGGATTCAGGGCAGAGTTGGGACTAAAAAGCAGCCCTGGCACACAAAATTCACCAGCCCACATGCAATAAGTGTCCTCAACCCAAATCGTAGAACACTGATAGGTCATGTAGGAGTTTGCTTTATCCGTTACCAGGGCCAAAACAAAGTATTTTGGGTGCCCAAGGCAGATGAAGCCGAAGGCGCCCATTTTGCATTTCTACCCAGCTAATTCTTCCCTTTTCCTTTAGGTCTATGACATCATGTGATTAATAACTGATGAGCTGAATCCTTCTAAGTCAGGCCCATATACATTTGTATCTCATGAACCTACAACTCCCAGTATGTCCTTAACAATGGTAAGGAGATGCTGGGAGTTATCAGTCTTTATCAGACTATGGACTATACAGGAACCATAGTACTGATGAGACGCAGTCAGTACCAATAGCTAAAAATGTACATCCTGGTACCTTATAGGTGACCTCTTCTCAGATTGAGTCTTTTCTTTCTCTTAGGCCTGTTTCACACTTCAGTTTTCTGGCGTTAGTCAAAATCCGCCAGTGTGCAAAAGCGGATCCGTTTCCGTTTTGTGGCAAAAGGATGCAACTGGATCCGTTTTTTGTACGGATCCGCTTTAGACGCTAGTGCATGAAATTTAAAGTAAGGCCTGTTTCACGAGAGAGAGAGAGATTTAGCTGCCAGAATGGGATTTGGGGTTAAATATCATGAAAGGACATTCATTCGGGCATGCTCAGTATAAAAAGGAGGATCCGATGGCAGATTCCGTCAATTAACGGTTGGCAACGGATCCACCGCCTTTTCTCATCCACATCTCGCTTCTTAAGGCCCCTTTCACGCTCCAGTCTTTTGCAATCAGTCACAATCCGTCAAAGTGTTCAGATCCGTCAAGTGGACGGATCCTGCGTATATTGCAAAAAACTAATGCACTGGATCTGTTTTTATGACTGATCCGTTGTAGCAGCCTTGCTGTAGGAATTAAAGAAACAGAATTCTGGAGTGAGAGAGAGAGAAGGATTTTGTGCCAGAATAGAAAAAGCAGCCGCAGGGGGTTAAAATAAAGGAAGAAAAATGATTCCGGGCATGCTCAGTTTTAAAAGACGGAATCCGTCGCTATCCGACTTTTCGACGTACACAAAAAACGTTCATCTGTCCGTTGTCTCCGGCCGACGGACAGAGATTTTCTGACGGATCCGTTGGACGACAGATGAAACGTGTGGCCATCCGTCACTAATACAAGTCTATGAGAAAAAAACGGATCCAGCATGAAAAAATGATGGAAAGCCAAAACTATATATATATATGTATATATATATATATATATATATATATATATATATATATTTTGTATTCCAAATTATAATGTGATGACATAAAAATCTGAATAATAAATATATCAATACATCTTGCCAAAATTTGTATAATATCAGCACCAGAAAAAAATAAATAAAAAATATGTAAAAAAAAAAGCTAAGTGCTAAAATATATCGCTCAAAAAACTTTTTTCTATTAATAATGTGTAAGTTAAATATATAGTGTAGACAATAATATCGTGAAAAGTACTACCATAATATTCTAAAAATTGCACTAAAAAGTGCTATAGTGCTGTAAAACAAAAATTGTGCAAAAGTGAAAAGTATTGCAAGATATAGAATTAAATCCACTGTAAATGATTCAGTACTATAAAGTGCTAGAGGACAAAACATACAATGCACATTGAAAATAAATGAATATACAAGTATAACCAAGAAATAATGTTCTCCAAAAAGTACTGCAATGCTATAGATGAATTGCAGAGTACTGCAAAATATGAGGGATAAATACAAATGAAAGTTTACGTATACTAAAATATGCCAAGATATAAATTACTATAATATGACCCAGTAATATAAGGTGTTATAGTGCTACACCGCCATACACATTAAGTTTGGAGCTGTGACCAAGCTCACCCCAGCGAAGAGCGCTTGACACTGGACGCCAGAGTCCGTGGCTGCACGGGTACAACAGTCCCAGCAGCCAAATCCGGAGGGCAGGAGACTGCAGGCCTCCTGACCCCATCACACACCTGAACGCACAGCAGCATACCAGAGCCAGAGCCACCACGAAGGAGTGACACCTGTGAAAGGCTCAAGCTGCCTGCCATACAGGCAAGGACTAAAGAACCGTAAGGAATTGAGGGTAAACTGATTAAATTTGCTGATGACACAAAGCTAGGAGGGATAGATAATACTAGAGAAGAGAGAGAGAGAGGATTCAAAAAGATTTAAATAAACTGGAGAAGTGGGCAGCAACTAACAGAATGGTTTTTAACAGGGAGAAATGCAAAGTACTACATCTGGGCAATAAAAATGAAAAAAGCATATATAGAATGGGAGGAATAGGGCTAAGTGACTAATAGATCACAGACTGAATATGAGTCAACAGTGTGATGCAGCAGCAAAAAAGGCAAATGCAATTCTAGGATGTATTAACAGAAGCATACAGTCTAGATCACGTGAAGTCATTATTTCCTTCTACTCCTCTTTGGTCAGACCTCATCTGGAATATTGTGTCCAGTTATGGGCACCACATTTTAAAAAAGACATCAACAAACTGGAGCAAGTTCAGAAAAGAGCGACCAGAATGGTGACCGGTCTGCAAACCCTGTCTTATGCGGAAAGGTTGCAGGATTTGGGAATGTTTAGTTTGCAAAAGAGAAGACTGAGAGGAGACTTAATAGTGGTCTACAAATATCTAAAGGGCTGTCACATTGTAGAAGGATCAACTTTATTCTCATTTGCACAAGGAAAGACTAGAAGCAATGGGATGAAACTGAATGGGAGGAGACACAGATTAGATATTAGAAAAAACTTTTTGACAGTTAGAGTGATCAATGAGTGGAACAGGCTGCCACGAGAAGTGGTGAGTTGTCCTTCAATGGAAGTCTTCAAACAGAGGCTGGACAGACATCTGACTGGGATGATTTAGCGAATCCTGCTTTGAGCAGGGGGTTGGACCAGATGGCTCAGGAGGTCCCTTCCAACTCTACGATTCTATGAACAGAGGACTGAGCATAGCTTTAGACCTCATGGGACAGCGTAGAAAGGAGGCCTCCAACCCATCTGGCTTAGTGGATCCTAAATTGCTTCCAGGCTGGCTGGATCTCCATTACCATCAGTACTCAGTGCCCTGGTTTGCAACTCAAAATGTGAGTAAAAGCTTAAAGACTGCACCCCGCTGTGTTCGCCTGTTTATTTGCTGCGTCACCTCAGCCCTGCATTACATCCATCATCACCATCTTTTATAATATAATTGCCCTGAGACTTAGCTCTACCTGTGGAGAGCTGTACCAACTCTGCTGCATCACCATCAGCCTCAGCTGTCTTTTTAAGCAGCGTCGGCTATCCCTTGCCGAATACCACAGGTGGCGTCACAAACTACAATGGGGAAAAAAAGTATTTCGTCAGTCAGCAATAGTGCAAGTTCCACCACTTAAAAAGATGAGAGGCGTCTGTAATTTACATCATAGGTAGACCTCAACTATGGGAGACAAACTGAGAAAAAAAAAATCCAGAAAATCACATTGTCTGTTTTTTTTCATTTTATTTGCATATTATGGTGGAAAATAAGTATTTGGTCAGAAACAAGCAAACAAGATTTCTGGCTCTCACAGACCTGTAACTTCTTCTTTAAGAGTCTCCTCTTTTCTCCACTCATTACCTGTGGTAATGGCACCTGTTTAAACTTGTTATCAGTATAAAAAGACACCTGTGCACACCCTCAAACAGTCTGACTCCAAACTCCACTATGGTGAAGACCAAAGAGCTGTTTCTGGACACCAGAAACAAAATTGTAGCCCTGCACCAGGCTGGGAAGACTGAATCTGCAATAGCCAACCAGCTTGGAGTGAAGAAATCAACTGTGGGAGCAATAATTAGAAAATGGAAGACATACAAGACCACTGATAATCTCCCTCGATCTGGTGCTCCACGCAAAATCCCACCCCGTGGGGTCAGAATGATCACAAGAACGGTGAGCAAAAATACCAGAACCACGCGGGGGGACCTAGTGAATGAACTGCAGAGAGCTGGGACCAATGTAACAAGGCCTACCATAAGTAACACACTACGCCACCATGGACTCAGATCCTGCAGTGCCAGACGTGTCCCACTGCTTAAGCCTGTACATGTCCGGGCCCGTCTGAAGTTTGCTAGAGAGCATTTGGATGATCCAGAGGAGTTTTGGGAGAATGTCCTATGGTCTGATGAAACCAAACTGGAACTGTTTGGTAGAAACACAACTTGTCGTGTTTGGAGGAAAAAGAATACTGAGTTGCATCCATCAAACACCATACCTACTGTAAAGCATGGTGGTGGAAACATCATGCTTTGGGGCTGTTTCTCTGCAAAGGGGCCAGGTCGACTGATCCGGGTACATGAAAGAATGAACGGGGCCATGTATTGTGAGATTTTGAGTGCAAACCTCCTTCCATCAGCAAGGGCATTGAAGATGAAACGTGGCTGGGTCTTTCAACATGACAATGATCCAAAGCACACCGCCAGGGCAATGAAGGAGTGGCTTCGTAAGAAGCATTTCAAGGTCCTGGAGTGGCCTAGCCAGTCTCCAGATCTCAACCCTATAGAAAACCTTTGGAGGGAGTTGAAAGTCCGTGTTGCCAAGCGAAGAGCCAAAAACATCACTGCTCTAGAGGAGATCTGCATGGAGGAATGGGCCAACATACCAACAACAGTGTGTGGCAACCTTGTGAAGACTTACAGAAAACGTTTGACCTCTGTCATTGCCAACAAAGGATATATCACAAAGTATTGAGATGAAATTTTGTTTCTGACCAAATACTTATTTTCCACCATAATATGCAAATAAAATGAAAAAAAAAACAGAAATGTGATTTTCTGGATTTTTTTTTCTCAGTTTGTCTCCCATAGTTGAGGTCTACCTATGATGTAAATTACAGACGCCTCTCATCTTTTTAAGTGGTGGAACTTGCATTATTGCTGACTGACTAAATACTTTTTTTCCCCACTGTATATCTTATATAGGGTCCAGGATCCAGCAGGATGATGAGGAGCTCTCCTAGCCAGCGTCCTCTCCCGATCACGGCATAGCCACGCCCCACCTTGAGATTGTTGATATCTTTCAACAATTTTGGTTCTCAAGTCCTCACAGTTCTCATCTTCTCTTTATGTCCCCCATGCTTAGTGTGGCACAGAGACATACATTGCAAAGATTGAGTCAACTTCTCCCCTTTTTATCTGGTGTCAGGTGTTATTTTCATATTGCCCCCAATTGGTTTTAAATTCTGCCTGGAATCTGCCTTAAAAAGAGCCTCAAAACCACTGCAAAAAGTGAATATAATCCACAGCAATCCTACACAATGATCCCCCACTTATCGCGGGCATTACATTCTAAACCTCCAACACGATAGTTGAATATCCCCCAAGTAAGAAACTTACATTTATTTTAGCATTTATATATTTTAAGGATTTACAAACCCCTCCCACACACTTATTTACCATTACCAGTCCCTTATTAATCATCCCCAGTTCCTTATTAACCTTTTGCACCTTTTTATAAACACTACTTATGTTCATAAACAAATTCTACATGATGAAGATGATGAATTAGCTGTGTAGTACTGATGATTGAAGGTGATGAAAATGGGATGAATGTACAGTACTGTACTGCACAGCATGGAAGAGCATTACAGCTCTCCTATTGGCACCACTTCATCAGGAGCTTCTTCAGGTGAGGCAGTAGTATCTTCAGCCTCATCCGTAACTTTTACTACCACTAAATGCGTAACCAACCTCTTGTTCGAGTGATGAACATAGTCATGGAGAGATGCTGGTTCTGCTTCTTATGAACCATACGGAGGTCCTATTCCTCAGCCAATCGATGAAGTACATTGCCCATTATGACCATGGTTACAAGTCGATCAAGTGTTGGGCCAACCTCCTCCTCTTCTTAAACCCGTTGTTCAAACTGTTCCTCATCCTCTTCTTCACTTGCTGAAGGGTGTTTCCGTCTTCAGTAGTCATGTCACTGAAGCCCTCTCCTCCCGGTATTTTCACCAGCTTCACAGCCTAATCCACCGCAGAGTGATACATTTCATCAAGAGAAAGTCTGACACATCATTTTCTTTATGGTTTTTTGAACATTTTTTCAATATATTTTTTGTTTTTAACCCCTTCACCCCCAAGGGTGGTTTGCACGTTCATGACCGGGCCAATTTTTACAATTCTGACCACTGTACCTTTATGAGGTCATAACTCTGGAACGCTTCCATGGATCCCGGTGATTCTGACATTGTTTTGTCGTGACATATTGTACTTCATGTTAGTGGTAAAATTTCATTCAAATAACTTGCGTTTATTTGTGAAAAAAATGGAAATTCGCAATTTTCCAACTTTGAATTTTTATGCCCTTAAATCACGGAGATATGGCACACAAAAAACTTGATAACTAACATTTCCCACATGTTTACTTTACATCAGCACAATTTTGGAACCAAAATTTTTTTTTGTTAGGAAGTTATAAGGGTTAAAAGTTGACCAGCGATTTCTCATTTTTACAACACCATTTTATTTTTAGGACCACATCACATTTGAAGCCACTTTGAGGGGTCTTTTTGATAGAAAATACCCAAAAGTGACACCATTCTAAAAACTGCACTCCTTAAGGTGCTCAAAACCACATTCAAGAAGTTTATTAACCCTTTAGGTGCGTCACAGGAATTTTTTTGAATATTTAAAAAAAAAAATGAACATCTAACTTTTTTTCACAAAAAAAGTACTTCAGGTTCAATTTTTTTTATTTTACCAAGGGTAACAGGAGAGATTGGACTGCAAAAGTTATTGTGCAATTTGTCCTGAGTACGCTGATACCCGATTTGTGGGGGGAACGACTGTTTCAGCGCATGGCAGAGCTCAGAATGGAAGGAGCGCCGTTTGACTTTTTCAATGCAAAATTGGCTGGAATTCAGATCGGACGCCATGTCACGTTTGGAGAGTCCCTGATGTACCTAAACAGTGGAAACCCCCTACAAGTGACCCCATTTTGGAAACTAGACCCCCCAAGGAACTTATCTAGATATGTGGTGAGAACTTTGAACCCACAAGGGCTTTACAGAAGTTTATAACGTACAGCGGTACAATTAAAAAAATCATATTTTTTCCACAAAAATGATCTTTTCACCCCAATTTTTATTTTCCCAAGGGTATCAGGACCCTAAAAGTTATTGTGCAATTTGTCCTGAGTATGCTGATACCCCACATGTGGGGGTAAACCACTATTTGGGCGCATGGCAGAGCTCGGAAGGGAAGCAGCGCCATTTGACATTTTTGGCTGGAATTGAGATCGGACACCATGTCGCGATTGGAAAACCCCTGATGTACCTAAACAGTGGAAACCCCCCCACAAATAACACCATTTTGGAAACTAGACCCCCTAAGGAACTTATCTAGATGTGAGGTGAGCACTTTGAACCCCCAAGGGCTTCACAGAAGTTTATAATGCCAGGGCATGAAAATAAAAAAATCGTTTTTTTTCCACAAACATGATCAATTAGTCCCCAATTGTTTTATTTTCCCAAGGGTAACAGGAGAAATTGAACCCCAAAAGTTGTTGTCCAATTTGTCCTGAGTACGCTGACACCCCATATGTGGGAGAAAACTACTGTATGGACACACGTCAGGGCTCGGAAGGGAAGTAGTGACGTTTTGGAATGCAGACTTTGATGGAATGGTCTGCGGGTGTCATGTTGCCTTTGGAGAGCCCCTAATGTACCTAAACAGTGGAAACACCGACAAATGACCCCATTTTGGAAACGAGAACCCCTAAGGAACTTATCTAGATGTGTGCTGAGCACTTTGAACCCTCAAGTGCTTCACAGAAGTTTATAACGCTCGGACGTGAAAATAAAAAAATCATTTTTTTCCACAAAAATGATATTTTTGCCCCCAATTTTTTATTTTCCTAAGGGTTACAGGAGAAATTGGACCCCAAAAATTGTTTTGCAATTTGTCCTGAGTAGGCTGATACCCTACATGTAGGGTAAAACACCGTTTGGCGCATGGCAGAGCTTGGAAAGGAAGGAGCACCATATGACATTTTCAACTCAGAATTGGCCGGAATTGAGATCAGACGCAATGTTGCATTTGGAGAGCCCCTGATGTGCCCAAGCAGTGGAAACCGCCAATTCTAACTCCAACCCGAACCCCAACACACCCCTAACCCTAATCTCAGCCCTAACCCTAACCCAAGCCCTAACCCTAACCCTAGCCCTAACGGAAAAATGGAAATAAATACATTTTTTTTATTTTATTATTTTTCCCTAACTAAGGGGGTGATAACGAGGGGTTTGATTTACTATTTATGGCGGTTTTTATATTTGGCAGCTGTCGCACGCTAAAAGACGCTTTTTATTGTAAAAATAGTTTTTGCATCACCACATATTGAGAGCTATAATTTTTCCGTATTTTGACCCACCGAGTCATGTGAGGTCTTATTTTTTGCGGGATGAGTTGACGTTTTTATCGGTACCATTTTCGGGCACGTGACATTTTTTGATCGCTTTTTATTCCGATTTTTGGGACGCAGAATGAACAAAAACCAGCGTTTCATGAATTTCTTTTGGGGGAGTGCGTTTACACCGTTCTGCGTGCAGTAAAATTGATAAAGCGGTTTTATTCTTCGGGTCAGTACGGTTACAGCGATACCTCATTTAGGTCGTTTTTTAGGTTTTGTCGGTTTTATGCAATGAAAACTATTTTATATAAAAAATAATTATTTTTGCATCGCTTTATTCTGCGAGCTATAACTTTTTTATTTTTTCACTGATGATGCTGTGTGGTGGCTTTTTTTGTGGGACAAGATGCCATTTTCAGCGGTACCATGGATATTTATATGCGTCTTTTTGATCGCGCGTTATTACACTTTTTGTTTGGCGGTATGATAAATCATTTTTTGCTTCGTTTTTTATTTTTATTTTTTAAGGGGTTAACTAACGGGACAGTTTTATAGGGCGGGTCGTTACGGACGCGGCGATACCTAATATGTGTACTTTTATTTTATTTATTTTTTTCAAAAAATGAATTTATTGGGGAATATTTTTTTTTTTTTTTTTTTACTAATTTATTTGGCGATTTTTTTAAAATTATTTTTACACTTTTTTTTAATTTTTTTTTTTACTTTATTACACAGTCCCAGGTGGGACATCACTGTCCTGTGACAGATCGCTGATCTGTCACATCACAGATCACTGTGACAGATCAGCGATCTGTCACAGGCATTGAAGCAGACTTCCTCTTGCCTGCGCTTTGCAGGCACTGAGGAAGCCAGCTTCCTGCAGGCCCCCGAAGGCCCCCGTCGCCATCTTGGATTCGGGGGCCTGGAGGAAAGGAGCCCCCCGCAGCAGCGCTGCACATTGCGCTGCTGTGGGGGGCACAGGGAAGCACGGAGGGAGCCCCCTCCCTGCCGATGCTTCCCTTTAACTCCATCAAACATGATCGCGGTGTGCAAGGGGTTAACGTGTCGGGGGCGGTCCGTGACCGTCCCTGACACATTGTGCCGGGTGTCAGCTGTGATAATCAGCTGACACCCGGCCGCGATCAGCGGTGCTCACCACATGGGCGCCGCTGATCGCTGAGACGTACTATCCCGTCCATGGGCATAGGGGCCCAGGTCCCATGGACGGGATAGTACGTCGGATGGCAGGAAGGGGTTAAATATTTGATAGACTCGAAAAAAAACAAGAAGTGGGAGAAAAGGTAGTCACTTATTAATGAGACAAATAGAAGAATATTTACCGTATACACTCGTGTATAAGCCGAGTTTTTCAGCACTTTTTTTGTGCTGAAAACACCCCCCTTGGCTTATACACGAGTCACGGTCCCAGAAAGCCGGCAGAGGAGGGGAGCAGCAGGTCACAGAGGCCACCAGCTTCCATCACACCATACTCACATGCCTGCACGCCTCTCCGCTCCCTTAGGTGTGGAGCGCATATTCATTACCTTAATGAGCAGTACCACATGATCACTCGACAGGAAGAGCTGCAGGCTCCGGCTGTAACGTCTGTCTGCGGTCTGGGCTGCAGCCAGACAACACCCCGAGAAACACTGATACCCTTTACCCCTATACAGGGATCTGGATTTATAGCAGAGCCCAGGAGGTGCTGTCTGAATAGGAGCAGTGGCCAGAGCAGGACGGTCGCCAGAGAGGGAGTTCCAATACAGGACAAAAACGTGGTAGTATCTGGGTCTAAACCAGTCGGGCAGCAGGGTGCAAAAACGTTAGGCAGAAGCAGAGTCAGAAGTCCAGGCCAAGGTCAGAGTTATTCAACTATAGCAATTCACACAGTAACACGCAGGGGAACCAAGAATATATCCGGCGGCTTGCAAGACCAGTCCCAAGGTATTTGAGGGATCAGGTCACCCCTCACAGGTTCCTGGACTGCTGATGTCATCAGTACCGCCCCCAGGACCAGGCCAGATGATGATGCAGTAACCTTCTGATGACTGACAGAGGGGCGGAGCCTGCGCCCACCAGATGCCTGCACAGGTGCCCTTACTCTGTCAGCACCATAACTCACGGGCGAGTGACCGCGCCCAGAACAGCAGACACCGAATTAAAAGGCAACGTGACAGACCGGTGCCTCCTAGAGGCTAAAGCCGGGACAGTAGGCCCTGAGTCTGATGCGACGGAACCACGGCCCCTCCCAGTGGCCGAGGCATTAACAGCCGTCCCTGAGTCTGACGACGAAGTGGCGGTCCGGCGCCTCCTAGTGGCCGCGACCGGAACAGCAGGCCCCAAGTCTGGCGGCGACGTGACAGTACCCCCCCTTCCAAGAGGGGCCTCTGGACCCTCAAAACCCGGTTTGTCCTGGTGAAGGAGGTGAAACCTTCTAATTAATGCCTTGGCATGGATGTTCCTTGCGGGGACCCAGGACCTCTCCTCCGGGCCGTAGCCCTTCCAGTGTACAAGATACTGTATGGAGCCTCTCACCAGGCGGGAGTCAAGGATACCCTGGACTTCATACTCTAAAGCTCCCCCGACCGAAACAGGAGGAGGGGGGGACTGGACAGGGTGAATGGGAGAACGATAAGGCTTGCGGAGAGACCTGTGGAATACGTTAGGTAATTTGAATGTGGAAACTGTGGAAGTTTTAAGCGGAAGGCTACTGGGTTAACCACCTCGATAATTTCGTATGGGCCGATGAACCTGGGACCCAGTTTGGCAGATGGTACCTTAAGCTTGATATTTTTTGTAGAGAGCCAAACCTTATCGCCACCTCCCAGGTGCGGCCCCTTAGATCGTCGTCTATTTGAGGCCGAAGCCTGTCTAACCTGAGCCCCTTACAAATTTGAATTAACCTCAGACCAAATCGTTTTCAGCCGATGTATATTTTGCTCAACCCCAGGGAGCTCCGACATCCTGGCCGAAAACGACTCAAAGCGCGGATGTAGTCCAAGGTTACAGAAAAAGGGGGTAGTTTTAATGGAGTCCTGATATCGATTATTGAGCGCGAATTCAGCCAATGGCAGATGTTCCACCCAATCGGACTGATGTCCTGACACATAACAGCGGAGGTATTGAATCATAGAATTGTAGAGTTGGAAGGGACCTCCTGGGCCATCTGGTCCAAACCCCTGCTCAAAGCAGGATTCGCTAAATCATCCCAGTCAGATGTCTGTCCAGCCTCTGTTTGAAGACATCCATTGAAGGAGAACTCACCACTTCTCGTGGCAGCTTGTTCCACTCATTGATCACTCTAACTGTCAAAAAGTTTTTTCTAATATCTAATCTGTGTCTCCTCCCATTCAGTTTCATCCCATTGCTTCTAGTCTTTCCTTGTGCAAATGAGAATAAAGTTGATCCTTCTACAATGTGACAGCCCTTTAGATATTTGTAGACAGCTATTAAGTCTCCTCTCAGTCTTCTCTTTTGCAAACTAAACAATCCCAAATCCTGCAACCTTTCCTCATAAAACAGGGTTTGCAGACCGGTCACCATTCTGATTGCTCTCTTCTGAACTTGCTCCAGTTTGTTGATGTCTTTTTTAAAATGTGGTGCCCATAACTGGACACAATATTCCAGATGAGGTCTGACCAAAGAGGAGTAGAGGGAAATAATGACTTCACGTGATCTAGACTGTATGCTTCTGTTAATACATCCTAGAATTGCATTTGCTTTTTTTGCTGCTGCATCACACTGTTGACTCATATTCAGTCTGTGATCTATTAGTATACCCACGTCTTTTTCACATGTGCTGTTGCTTAGGCCTATTCCTCCCATTCTATATATGCTTTTTTCATTTTTATTGCCCAGATGTAGTGCTTTGCATTTCTCCCTGTTAAAAACCATTCTGTTAGTTGCTGCCCACTTCTCCAGTTTATTTAAATCGTTTTGAATCCTCTCTCTCTTCTCTAGTATTAGCTATCCCTCCTAGCTTTGTGTCATCAGCAAATTTAATCAGTTTACCCTCAATTCCTTCATCTAAATCGTTGATAAAGATGTTGAACAATACAGGGCCCAGGACAGAGCCCTGTGGTACCCCACTTGAGACATTCTTCCAACTGGATGTGCAGCCATTTACGACCACTCTTTGGGTCCGATCACTAAGCCAGTTATGAATCCACCTAACAGTTGCCTTGTCCATTCCATACTTAGTCATTTTTTCAATAAGGATTGTATGAGAGACTTTGTCAAATGCTTTGCTGAAGTCAAGATATACTATATCTACAGCATTTCCTTGATCCACCCAATCAGTGATACCGTCATAGAAGGAAATTAAGTTAGTCTGACTTGACTTATTAGTTACAAACCCATGCTGACTCTGTTTAATCACTTCATTCTTATCCAGGTATTGACATACACGTTGTTTAATAATTTGTTCAAAGATCTTTCCTGGTATAGAAGTCAGACTCACCGGCCTATAGTTGCCTGGGTCCACCTTCTTCCCCTTTTTGAAGATAGGAACAACATTTGCTCTTCTCCAGTCTTCTGGCACTTCTCCTGTCCTCCAAGAATTTTCAAAGATTATGGAGAGGGGTTCAAAAATTTCTTCTGCTATCTCCTTCAGTACTCTGGGGTGTAATTCATCTGGACTTGGAGACTTGAATTCATTTAGGTTAGCTAAGTGTTTCCTCACTATCTTTCTGTTTATAGATATCCTGGATTCTTCTGTTCCCTTAATAGGACAGTGAATAACAGTTGATGTTACATTTCCTTTCTGAGAGAAAACAGATGCAAAATAGGAATTTAAAAGTTCAGCCTTCTCAACATCCTGTCTTACCATTTCATCATTTTCATCCTGTAAAAATCCTATAGCATCTTTGACTTTTCTTTTACTTTTGACATATCCCCAAAATCCTTTATTATTGCTTTTGACATCTCTTGCAAGCCTCAATTCATTTTCAGCTTTAGATAATCTGATTTGTGCCCTGCAGGTTCTGCAGACAGCATAATATTCTTCTTTAGATATGCCTCCCTCTTTCCATTTTATAAACATTTTTTTTGTTCCAGAGTTTGGTTAGTACGCTCAGTTTGTCCATTGGTCTCGGGATGGTATGCCGAGGAGAAGGACAACTCCACACCGATGCGTCTACAGAACGCCCTCCAGAACTTCGAGACAAACTGGGTACCCCTGTCGGACACAATATTTGTCGGAACGCCGTATGTGCAGAATGAACAGCTTACTTAAAGTTTCAGAGTTAGGCAAGCCAGACAGGGGAATAACATGACACTGCTTGCTGAACCTGTCTACCACCACCCAGATACAAGTTTTCCCATCTGAGGGTGGCAAATCTGTAATGAAGTCCATGGAGATGTGGGTCCATGGACTCTCAGGGGTGGGCAAGGACTGAAGCCAGCCGGCAGGGCGGCTATGGAGGGATTTGGCACGGGCACAGACTTCACACGCAGAAACATAGTCTTTACAGTCCTTGGCCACCGTCGGCCACCAAAAGTTCCTGGTTACCAGCCTGGTGGTATTATTGAGACCGGGATGGCCTGCCAGGACAGAGTCGTGTGATTCTTTTAGAACCTGCAGACGAAGGTTAGCTGGAACAAACAATTTTTTGGGGGGCGTAGCGTCAGGGGCTTGCTCTGAAGACCTACGGATCTCCTCCAGAAGGTCCAAAGACACTGCCGACACGACAATTCCATTAGCCAATATCGGTACTGGTTCACAGTCCTCGGTCTGTGTGGGGCAAAAACTGCGAGAGAGGGCATCTGCCCTCACATTTTTAGTACCGGGGCGAAAAGTAATTAAAAAATCAAACCTGGAGAAAAAACAGGCCCACCTGGCCTGCCTGGGATTTAGTCTCTTAGCTGACTCTAGGTAGGTTAAGTTTTTGTGGTCTGTAATAACAGTGACCTTGTGTTTGGCACCTTTGAGGAAGTGGCGCCATTCCTCGAAGGCCCATTTGATCGCCAATAATTCTCAATTACCAATGTCATAGTTTCTCTCCGTGGTAGAGAATTTGTGGGAGAAAAACGCACACAGGCGAGTGAGGGATGCAGTGCCTTGCGATAGCACTGCTCCCACTCCGACCTCGGAGGCATCCACTTCCACAACAAATGGGCGGTCTAAGTCCGGTTGCACCAAAACTGGGTTGGCCACGAAGCACTCTTTCAGTGTGGAAAATGCCTGAATAGCCTCAGGATTCCAATTGGTCACGTCCGCCCCTTTTCGGGTAAGGTCCGTGAGTGGCTTGGCAATCTCCGAGAAACCCCTGATAAACTTGCGGTAGTAATTCGCGAATCCCAAAAACTGCTGCAGCGTCTTCAGCGATTTGGGTTGCACCCAAGCCTTAATAGGTTGAATCTTGGCAGGATCCATGCGAAACCCCTTGCCTGAGACCATGTATCCTAAAAACTGTACCTCTTCGGCAAAGAAAACACATTTTTCCAGTTTCGCAAACAAAGAGTGTTCTCGCAGTCTCTGCTGCACCGACCTGACGTGTTGAGTATGTGTCACAGGGTCAGCAGAGTAAATCAAAATGTCATCAAGATACACGACGACATACACCCCACAAATGTCTCTGAAAACATCATTGACGAAGTGTTGAAATACTGCAGGCGCGTTACTGAGTCCGAACGGCATTACCAGGTATTCAAAGTGACCAAGAGGTGTATTAAAGGCCGTTTTCCATTCGTCACCGTTTCTTATGCGGACCAGATTATATGCCCCCCGGAGGTCAAGTTTAGTAAACCAGTGGGCTCCCAGTAGCTGATTAAACAGATCAGGAATGAGTGGAAGCGGATACTGGTTTTTTACAGTAATAGCGTTAAGCTCACGACAATCTATACATGGTCTGAGTCCACCATCTTTTTTTCCTACAAAGAAAAACCCAGCCCCTACAGGTGAAGTGGAGGGTCTAATAAAACCTTTTCGCAGGCTGTCTGCTATGTAGTCATTCATGGCTACACGCTCAGGACCAGAGAGGTTAAATATTCTCCCCTTAGGGAGGCGGGCACCTGGGACCAAGTCGATAGGACAGTGATACTCTCTATGAGGAGGTAGTTTCTCAGACTCCACTATGGAGAAGACATCTTCATAATCTCTGAGCGCATATGGAATAGAGGGGTTTTTAATTTTAACTTGGTTCACTGACAGTGACATACAGTTACTCTGACACCGTGGACTCCAGCGCACGATATCACCTAAGCGCCAGTCAATAACCGGATTATGCTGGTGCAACCATGGCATGCCTAACATAACCGGATTAGATAAATTATGTAGAACAAAAAAATGATATCTGTTCGTTGTGTAATGCCCCCACTGACATAGTAATGGCTGCAGTAACAAACTCCACTCCACCCTGGATAATGTATGTACCATTGATAGCAGTGGTCTGAAAAGGGGCATTAAGTCTTAGCAGTGGTACACCGAGATTCCTTGCGAGCAAAAAATCCATGAAATAGCCCGCAGAACCACAATCCACATAAGCCTTCACATACAGGGATTTATTAGAAAATGAGTGTGAGACGGGTAACAAAAGTTTAGCCGCATTTGCGGGCAATACCTGAGCCTCTGTGCCAGCGCGACCAGAGCTGCCCAGAGGCCGACGTCCCAGGAATGTGGATCTCTGACGCTCAGCATTTCCCTGGCCTCCAGGCTGCAGCATGCTGGTGTAGGAAGATGGGAGTGTTCCTTCAGGCTGTGCTCTGGAGCAGGTGTTAGGCCAGGAAATCAGCTCAGACAGAAGAAGAAAAAAAAAAATTCAGGAGACTGCTTTTATATATGGTGAACATATACACAAAAAGCAAGTTTTTTTTCCTTGTATTATTTTGGGCCGGATATAATGTAACGTCCGTCTGCGGTCTGGGCTGCAGCCAGACAACACCCCGAGAAACACTGATACCCTTTACCCCTATACAGGGATCTGGATTTATAGCAGAGCCCAGGAGGTGCTGTCTGAATAGGAGCAGTGTCCAGAGCAGGACGGTCACCAGAGAGGGAGTTCCAATACAGGACAAAAACGTGGTAGTATCCGGGTCTAAACCAGTCGGGCAGCAGGGTACAAAAACGTTAGGCAGAAGCAGAGTCAGAAGTCCAGGCCAAGGTCTGAGTCATAACCAGGAGGGCAGCAGAGATACAGAATCGTTAGGCAGAAGCAGAGTCAGAAGTCCAGGCCAAGGTCAGAGTCATAAATCAGGAGGGCAGCAGAGGTACAGAATCGTTAGGCAGAAGCAGAGTCAGAAGTCCAGGCCAAGGTCATAGTTATTCAACTATAGCAAGTAACACACAGGGGAACCAAGAATATATCCGGCGGCTTGCAAGACCATTCCCAAGGTATTTGAGGGATCAGGTCACCCCTCACAGGTTCCCGGACTGCTGATGTCATCAGTACCGCCCCAGGACCAGGCCAGATGATGATGCAGTAACCTTCTGATGACTGACAGAGGACCGGAGCCTGCGCCCACCAGATGCCTGCACAGGTGCCCTTACTCTGTCAGCACCATAACTCACGGGCGAGTCACGGCGCCTCCTAGTGACCGCGCCCAGAACAGCAGACCCCGAATTAAAAGGCAACGTGACAGACCGGCGCCTCCTAGAGGCTAAAGCCGGGACAGTAGGCCCTGAGTCTGATGCGACGGAACCATGGCCCCTCCCAGTGGCCGAGGCAGGAACAGCCGTCCCTGAGTCTGACGACGAAGTGGCGGTCCGGCGCCTCCTAGTGGCCGCGATCGGAACAGCAGGCCCCAAGTCTGGCGGCGACGTGACACCGGCAGCCAGAACGAGACAATGACGTCAATAGTATCCAGTTCTAAACGTCCACAGCATTATCGGCGCATGCGCTGTTGAGTCCCCACTATGTACAGCGAGTCTATCATCAGCATGAAAGCGGCTCAAGCTGCAAAACAGCCAGAGACAGCCACATACCAGACTGAGCATGTCAGAAGGCTCCTAGGGAGGACTGAACTGGGCATGCGCTCAAGTGAGGACAAGAAAATAAAATAATTATGAAGAATAATAATCACTATTTAAAGTGATAGCAAGTGTTGAAAGTGAGGGGATAAAACATAATGATGCTGAAATAATTATAGCGGTGTGTATGAACCATTAAAGTGAATATGCCTGACATAGAGTGCAAAGGCACACACATATGTGTCAATTATAAGCACACTATGCAAGCAATAAAAAATTTTTAACAATTAGCATAATGTGTATGCAGGCTATATGAAAGTGTATGTGCATCATATAACTATAACAACTATATATCATGTCTCTGTTAAAAAACAAATGTACATAAAAATAACACATGGCATTCAATACATACATCAAATGTCATATATCATAAAGTAATTATACACACAATTATGTATAATGAATAATACATAGCACAAATATACAAAGAAAATTGTGAAAAAAATAAAAAATGAGTGAAAAAAATATATATAAAAATAAAACAAAAATGTAAATGAAATAAACAAAAAAAGAAAAAATGAATAAAAATGTGAACAAATAACATGAAATATTGAAGACCCAATGGGTACGAAAAGAGCCGTAGATTTCTTGTGAGAGGAGTGTTTCTTCATAAAATCTTGAAATGCCCTCAACAATGAATTCCATGCCAGATCATATATTGCGATGCGAAGATAGAGAACTGGAGTATAAGCACAGGAAAAAATAATTAAAAACAGAAAACTAAAACCAAGACTAAAAAGATACCCATATGATTTTTACAGAAAGGACCCAAAACCATTACTCTCATTCAATCATGTTTTTTTTGCTACTGTATATAGGAGGCTATGTGCAGGCTCATACTGTATATAGGAGGTAAACACTGCATTCAGGAGGCTATATGTGGGTGCTCATACTGTATATAGGAGGCAATATGCGGCCTCCTACTGTATGTAGGAGACTATTTGCAGACTCATACTGTATATAGGAAGCGCTGTGCAGGCTCATACTGTATATAGGAGGCTATATGCGGCCTCATACTGTATATAGGAAGCAATGTGCAGGCTCATACTGTATATAGGAAGCAATGTGCAGGCTCATACTGTATATAGGAGACTATGTGCAGACTCATACTGTAAATAGGAGGCTATATGTGGCCTCATACTGTATATGGGAAGCGATGTGCAGGCTGATACTGTATATAGGAGGCTATACGCGACCTCATACTGTATATAGGAGGCTATATGCGGCCTCATACTGTATATAGGAAGCGATGTGCAGGCTCATACTGTATATAGGAGGCAATTCAAAAGCAGGAAATATCCAGCTACAGATCCAGGGAAAAATTGTTAAAAACAAAAAATGAAGGAGAGCGATAGTGGCACCTGTGTAAAAGGTTTTGTAACTGCTGCAACTCTAGACCAGACCAGGTCTAGCCGACCAGAGTATAAGCCGAGGCACCTACTTTTGCCACGAAAACCTGGGTGAACTTATTGACTTGAGTATAAGCCGGGTGTGCATTGACCACTCATCCCTACCGTGGTATGCATGGTTCCCCCGTCCCTGTCATTGTCTGCATGGCTCCTTATCCCCTATCTTTGTATGTATGATTCCTGTTAAGAAAAAAAAACATCCTATTTACCTGCCTGCGCGCCGTCGGTGGCACTGCATCTTGTTCCGGCCATATAACACGGATAATTCTTGGTAATGACAGTGAATATTTCGAACAAATTCAAAACATTAATTATTCAATAGAGCCCAATAGCAAAAGCAGCGTTTTGAATGAACAATCACATTTCTTGGTAGAATCATGCAGGATTTAAACTTTTGATGTTTTTTTACTCCTCTCAACAGCCCAAACAAGTTTCTAAGAGGATGAGTTTGCAACTATACTTTTGTAGAAAATTCAAAACATTCATTATTCAGTAGGCCCCAAAATAGCAAAAACCATAGGTTTGAATGAACACTCACATTTCTTGGTAGAATCTTGCAGGATTGAAATTTTTGATGTTTTTCTACTCCTCTCATGAGCCCAAACAAGACTCTAAAAGGATGAGCTTGCAACTACTTTACTTTTTGAGAAAATTCAAAACATTCATTATTCAATAGGGCACAAAATAGCAAAAACCAGCGGTTTGAATAAACACTCACATTTCTTGGTAGAATCTTGTAGGATTGAAATTTTTGATGTTTTTCTATTCCTCTCATGAGCCCAAACAAGACTCTAAAAGGATGAGTTTGCAACTACTTTACTTTTGGAGAAAATTCAAAACATTCATTATTCAATAGGGCCCAAAATAGCAGCGGTTTGAATGAACAAATCACATTTCTTGGTAGAATCATGCAGGATTGAAATTTTTGATGTTTTTATTACTCCTCTCAACAGCCCAAACAAGTTTCTTAAAAGGATGAGTTTGCAACTACTTTACTTTTGGAGAAAATTCAAAACATTGGGGGGCGTGGCCAGCGTCTGAGCTGTATGGAAGTCTGAGCTCTGTGCTCCTCTCCAGGGCAGCCTGCCAAGCGGTGACAGAAAGCGTTAATTAAACCAGGACTGGCGTGGAGGGGTTGCGGAAGCTCCACTGACACCAACGGTACCCTCAGAATATGGATCCGCTCAGTAAAAGAGCAGAAAAAGCAAGAAAACTGGAGCGCTCTCCCCTTATGCTGAGGAGCCAAGATGGCGCCCGCCTCACAGCAGCCACAGCCTGCAGCCCCAGCCTGAGCGGCGCACAGCAGGAGAGAACACCACAGAGGCTGAAACATGCGGCATACAAGTCAGGGGTTAAGTCTGCCCCCACCCCTGCTAAAACCGCCGCTCCATTTGATAAAGAAAGCGGTAATTTTAATATCAAAGATAGCGCTGTGAAGAAACCAGCGAAATATCGCGAGACTGACCGGGGGACAAGCGGGATTACGCAACAGGTACGCAAATTGCGTACCTTAAGCCAGAATCTAGCGCAGCCCATGAAATCTAGTGCAGCAGCAACGCTCACCGCTGCAAAAAATGAAACAAACACAATGAGAAATGCCTCTTCTTGCCCAGATATATCTAATATATCAGACACCCCTCTAACGCCGCTGCAGAGGAAATCATCCCCTGAATCACAAAATAGCCACAGATTAAGCACTAGCTCTGCTGAGCTGCAACATGAATCACAGTTGGAGGACTCACTCTCCTCAGACAAACCTGTATCTGAGAGCATTCTACAAGTACTAATGGAGGTAGAGGCCACTAGCAATGCAGCCTCAGAATTATTCATAAAGAACATGATATGCCTGCTAGCAAATACATTTCAAAAACAAATAGAGGGATATAATACAAACCTCCAAAATAATATAGACAGTCTGGGCCAGAGAGTGGATCACCTAGAATCCAAAATGGAGGAAATGGTTAAGTCTCATAAAACCTTAATAGATGAACACTATGCCTTAGAAAAAGAGGTTACCTTTCTAAAATCAAAGTAAATAGAGCAAGAGGACAGAAGTAGAAGAAATAACCTTAAATTCAGAGGAATACCTGAAAATGTTTTGAATTTTCTCCAAAAGTAAAGTAGTTGCAAACTCATCCTTTTAGAAACTTGTTTGGGCTGTTGAGAGGAGTAAAAAAAACATCAAAAATTTAAATCCTGCATGATTCTACCAAGAAATGTGATTGTTCATTCAAAACGCTGCTTTTGCTATTGGGCTCTATTGAATTATGAATGTTTTGAATTTTTTCCAAAAATAAAGTAGTTGCAAGCTCATCCTTTTAGAGTCTTGTTTGGGCTCATGAGAGGAGTAGAAAAACATCAAAAATTTCAATCCTGCACGATTCTACCAAGAAATGTGAGTTGTTGTGAGCTCATTTTCCTCTTCACTACTGAGGCCTGATGAACTCCCTCTTCTGTTAAGGAAAGGTAGTGAGCCTGATTATCAGGCACCTGAGCCTAATGATGATGACTGGCTGAGTGGAGTTACGGACTGGATATAAGGCTGCCGACGCCCTCCTGCCCTGCGGGTGATTTCTCTGTGGGATCCTTGGAGACCAGTCTGAATTCCTGCTCTTCTAAAGCTAAGTTTTTCTGCGCTGCTTTTTGCATTTGTGCTTTGACTTTGTTTGCTTTGTTTTTCTGGATTTCTGCCATTCCCTGCTGGGGTGAACTGAATTCCTTTAGCTCTGTCTTCTGAAAATACCGGAGTGCTGATATAGTTTTTGAAGCCTAGCTGCTTCAGGGTCTTTTTCCATATCAGCTGTTGGCTTATTTCTTTGATAGGGTTTTTGGCAGATTGCAGACAGCAACCGTCCTTTCCTGTCCTGTTTAGTTTAGCTTGGGCCCCATCATTTGCTCAGCCTATCTTTCTATCTGTGTGAGTGTTTTTTCATCTTGCTTCACCGTCATTATATGTTGGGGGCTGCCTTTTACTTTGGGGTCTGCTCTGGGGCAGTTTAGATTTCCTTTTCTGTCTTTAGGCTATTTAGCTCTCCGGCTGTGATCGAGGGGTCTAGGGCACCGTAGGAACCCCTTACGGCTACTGCTAGTTGTGTTGATAGGTTCAGGGGTCTGCAATCTGATAGTTGCCAACGTCTCTGGACGTAGCTTCTATTTTTGTGTCTGCCTCCTACGGTGACTCTTCATAACAGAATCACCCGCCATACCGCAGATCCTAGGGTACTCAATAGCAGGAAAGAATTGTAAAAAAAAAAAAAAAAAGGTGCGTATATTTTTTCCTCTATATCTGAGGCCGTAGGTGGAATTTTTTTTCTTTCTCTCAATGGAGATAAAGCAATTGTCTAATCGTGTGGAGCAGCTCGCTGCGGAAGTGCGGGGAATTTCCGCCTACCTTGCTCATTCACATGCTGCTGAACCAAAGATTCCTACACCTGATGTATTTTTTGGGGATCGGTCTAAATTTTTGAATTTCAAAAATAATTGTAAATTATTTTTTGCCTTGAAGCCTAACTCGTCAGGGAGCTCCACGCAGCAGGTTAAAATTGTCATCTCTTTGCTGCGTGGCGATCCCCTGGATTGGGCATTTTCTTTGAAACCAGATGATCCTATTCTGACTAATGTGAACGCATTTTTTCAAGCCTTGGGGTTGTATGACGAACCTAATGCCATTGATCAGGCTGAAAAGACCCTGCTGGCATTGAACCAGGGTCGGGATTCTGCAGAATTGTACGGTCAAAAATTCCGAAAGTGGCGGTACTTACTACCTGGAATGATAATGCCTTGGCTGCTCTCTTTCGGAAGTGTTTGTCAGAAGCCGTAAAAGATACTATGGTGGGATTTCCAGTTCCCTCTGGTCTTGACGATTCTATGTCATTAGCCATTCAGGTTGATCGGCGTTTGCGCGAACGCAAAACTGCACGAGAGGTGTTGTCACCTGTTAAACAAATGTCTGAACCTATGCAATGTGATAGAGTTTTCTCCAGAGAGCAGCGTCAGGAGTTCAGAAGGCGTAATAAGTTGTGTTTTTTCTGTGGGGATGCCTCGCATATTATTTCTGTCTGTCCTAAACGAGAGAAACGCTTTGCACACACGTTTTCTGTTGGTGGTGTTCAACCTAAGTTTCTTTTGGCTATTACTCTGATCTGCTCCCTGTCCACATTTTCCGCCAAGGCTTTTGTGGATTCGGGAGCAACCCTAAACCTAATGACCTTGGATTTTGCTAAACGTTGTGGATTTCCAATGACACCTCTGCAGACGCCTATCCCTTTGAGGGGGATTGATGCTACTCCTTTGGCTAAAAATAAACCTCAGTTTTGGACCCAGGTGGTAATGCGGGTCGCCCCAGACCATCAAGAAAATTGCAGATTTTTGGTGTTGCATAATCTGCATGATACCATTGTTCTGGGGTTTCCCTGGTTACAAATTCATAATCCAGTTTTGGATTGAAAATCTGTGTCTGTGGTGAGTTGGGGTTGTCGGTGTGCCTTTAGTGAGGCTCCGGTGTTTTCCACCTCTCCTCAGTCGCATGATGTTCCTGATTATTTGGCGGACTTTTATGATGTATTTAGTGAAAATGAGTCTGCATCTCTGCCTCCTCATAGGAGTTATGACTGTGCAATTGAACTGAGCCCGGGGTGTAAATTTCCCAAGGGTCGGCTCTTCAATTTATCTGTACCCGAGCACGAGGCTATGCGATCCTATATTAAGGAGGTGTTGGAGAAGGGTCATATTAGACCATCCTCGTCACCCTTAGGTGCCGGGTTTTTTTTTGTAGCCAAAAAGGATGGATCATTAAGACCTTGTATTGATTATCATGCCCTCAACAAAATTACTGTTAAATATCAGTATCCGTTACCCCTGATTTCGGATCTATTCTCTAGAGTTAAAGGTGCTTGCTGGTTTACCAAGCTTGACCTCAGGGGGGCGTATAATCTTATTCGCATTAAGCATGGGGATGAATGGAAGACGGCGTTTAATACTCCGGAGGGACATTTTGAGTACCTGGTGATGCCTTTTGGGCTCACTAATGCCCCTTCTGTCTTCCAGTGCTTCATGAACGATATTTTCCGAGATTTTGTCGATAAATTTTTGATTATCTATCTGGATGATATTTTGATATTCTCCAAGGATTGGGATTCTCATGTGGAACATATACGGACTGTGTTCCAGATCTTGAGGGAGAATTCCCTGTATGTCAAAGGATCTAAATGCCTTTTTGGAGTACAGAGGATTTCTTTTTTGGGATTTATTTTGTCTCCGTCAACTATCGAAATGGACCCGGCCAAGGTACAGGCCATTTACGATTGGGTTCAGCCCACTTCTTTGAAGGCTCTCCAGAAGTTTTTGGGTTTTGCTAATTTTTATCGGAAATTTATAGCAAAATTTTCTAGTATTTCCAAGCCATTGACTGATTTGACTAAGAAGGGTGCTGATGTGTTAAATTGGTCTCCGGAGGCTGTTTCTTCCGTTCAGGAGCTGAAGCGAAGATTCACCTCCGCCCCGGTTTTGCGGCAACCTGATGTCTCACTTCCGTTCCAGGTAGAGGTGGATGCTTCTGAGATTGGTGCAGGAGCTGTTTTGTCCCAAAAGGATCCTGTAACATCTAAAATGAATCCCTGTGCTTTCTTTTCCCGAAAGTTCTCTCCATCTGAACGTAACTATGATGTGGGGAATCGGGAACTGTTGGCCATGAAATGGGCATTTGAGGAGTGGAGACATTGGTTGGAGGGAGCTAAGCATCAAGTCGTGGTCCTCACTGACCACAAGAATTTGATTTACCTAGAGTCAGCTAAGCGCTTGAACCCTAGACAGGCTAGGTGGGCCTTGTTTTTTACACGTTTGGATTTTGTGGTTTCTTTCCTTCCTGGAACTAAGAATGTCAAGGCTGACGCCCTCTCTTGGAGCTTCTTTGCGGATTCTCCTGTGGTGACCAAGCCTGCTACCATCTTAGGCGAAGGGGTAGTTCTTTCTGCCATCTCGCCCGATTTGAGACGTGCTCTGGAAGAGTTGCAGGAGGACAAACCTGAGCGTTGTCCCAGTGGAAAGTTGTATGTTCCTGACCAGTGGAAGAAGAGAGTGATGTCTGAAGTTCATTGCTCTGCTTTGGCTGGTCATCCAGGTATTTTTGGTACTAGAGATCTTGTGAGTCGGTCCTTTTGGTGGCCCTCCTTGTCTCGTGATGTCAGGAATTTTGTGCAGTCCTGTGGGACGTGCTCCCGGTCTAAATCGTGTTCTCGCTCTAGTGGGTTGTTGATGCCTTTGCCTGTCCCCAAGAGGCCATGGACCCATATTTCAATGGATTTCATCTCTGATATGCCTGTCTCTCAAAGGATGACTGTTATTTGGGTGATTTGTGATAGGTTCTCTAAGATGGTTCATCTTGTACCACTCCCTAAGTTGCCGTCTTCCTCTGAGTTGGTGCCCCTGTTTTTTCAACAGGTGGTTCGCTTGCACGGGATTCCTGAGAACATTGTATCTGACAGAGGAGTTCAGTTTGTGTCTAGATTTTGGAGAACTTTCTGTTCCAAGCTGGGAATTCAGTTGTCCTACTCCTCTGCTTTTCACCCTCAGACCAATGGGCAGACAGAGAGAACAAACCAGACCTTGGAGTCATATTTGAGATGCTTTATTTCCGCTGATCAGGATGATTGGGTTTCATTTTTGCCCTTGGCCGAATTTGCTTTAAATAATAGAGCTAGTTCTGCCACTTTGATGTCACCTTTTTTTTGTAACTTTGGGTTTCATCCTCGATTCTCTTCAGGGCAGGTGGAGCCCTCTGCCTGTCCAGGTGTTGACACTGTGGTGCAGAGAATGCACCGGATCTGGGACCAAGTGGTAGATAAGTTATCTCTCTCCCAGGAAAAGGCCCAGCGGTTTTCCAACCGACATAGGACCATTGGTCCTCAGTTTAAAGTTGGTGATATGGTGTGGTTATCATCAAAAAATATTGCTATGAAGGTGGCTTCTCCTAAGTTTAAGCCTAGATTTATTGGACCTTACAAGATTTTAGAGATTATTAATCCGGTCTCTTTTCATTTGGCTCTTCCTGTCACATTTAAAATCCATAATGTGTTTCATAAGTCTCTGTTGAAGAGGTTTGTTGAACCTTTTGTTCCGGGGGTGGCACCTCCAGACCCTGTATTGGTTGAAGGTAACATGGAATATGAGGTAGAAAAAGTATTGGATTCTCGTCTGGCGAGACGGAGACTCCAGTATTTGGTTAAGTGGAAGGGTTATGGTCAGGAGGATAATTCCTGGGTCTCTGCCTCTGATATTCATGCCAAAAGATTGGTGCGTGCCTTCCATCGGGCTCACCATGATCACCCTGGTGGCGTGGTTGAGGGTTCGGTGACCCCTCCTCAAGGGGGAGGTACTGTTGTGAGTTCATTTTCCCCTTCACTACTGAGGCCCGATGAACTTCCTCTTCTTGTAAGGAAAGGTAGTGAGCCTGATTATCAGGCACCTGAGCCTAATGATGATGACTGGCTGAGTGGAGTTATGGACTGGATATAAGGCTGCCGACACCCTCCTGCCCTGCGGGTGATTTCTCTGTGGGATTCTTGGAGACCAGTCTGAATTCCTGCTCTTCTAAAGCTAAGTTTTTCTGCGCTGCTTTTTGCATTTGTGCTTTGACTTTGTTTGCTTTGTTTTTCTGGATTTCTGCCATTTCCTGCTGGGGTGAGCTGAATTCCTTTAGCTCTGTCTTCTGAAAATACCGGAGTGCTGATATAGATTTTGAAGCCTAGCTGCTTCAGGGTCTTTTTCCATATCAGCTGTTGGCTTATTTCTTTGATAAGGTTTTTGGCAGATTGCAGACAGCAACCGTCCTTTCCTGTCCTGTTTAGTTTAGCTTGGGCCCCATCGTTTGCTCAGCCTATCTTTCTATCTGTGTGAGTGTTTTTTTCATCTTGCTTCACCGTCATTATATGTTGGGGGCTGCCTTTTACTTTGGGGTCTGCTCTGGGGCAGTTTAGATTTCCTTTTCTGTCTTTAGGCTATTTAGCTCTCCGGCTGTGATCGAGGGGTCTAGGGCACCGTAGGAACCCCCCACGGCTACTACTAGTTGTGTTGATAGGTTCAGGGGTCTGCAATCTGATAGTTGCCAACTTCTCTGGACATAACTTCTATTTTTGTGTCTGCCTCCTATGGTGATTCTTCATAACAGTGAGTGTTCATTCAAACCGCTGCTTTTTGCTATTTTGGGCCCTATTGAATAATGAATGTTTTGAATTTTCTCCAAAAGTAAAGTAGTTGCAAACTCATCCTTTTAGAAACTTGTTTGGGCTGTTGAGAGGAGTAAAAAAACATCAAACATTTCAATCCTGCATGATTCTACCAAGAAATGTGATTGTTCATTCAAAAAGCTGCTTTTTGCTATTGAGCTCTAATGAATAATGAATGTTTTGAATTTTCTCCAAAAGTAAAGTAGTTGCAAACTCATCCTTTTAGAAACTTGTTTGGGCTGTTGAGAGGAGTAAAAAAACATCAAAAATTTCAATCCTGCATGATTCTACCAAGAAATGTGAGTGTTCATTCAAACCGCTGGTTTTTGCTATTTTGGGCCCTATTGAATAATGAATGTTTTGAATTTTCTCCAAAAGTAAAGTAGTTGCAAACTCATCCTTTTAGAAACTTGTTTGGGCTGTTGAGAGGAGTTGAAAAGCATCAAAAATTTCAATCCTGCACGATTCTACCAAGAACTGTGATTGTTCATTCAAAACGCTGCTTTTTGCTATTAGACCCTGTTGAATAAGGAATGTTTTGAATTTTCTCCAAAAGTAAAGTAGTTGCAAACTCATTCTTCTACAGCCTTGTTTAGGCTCATGAGAGGAGTAGAAAAGCATCAAAAATTTTAAACATGCACGATTCTACCAAGAAATGTGAGTGTTCATTCAAACCACTGCTTTTTGCTATTGGTACCTATTGAATAATGAATGTTTTGAATTTTCTCCAAAAGTAAAGTAGTTGCAAACTCATCCTTTTAGAAACTTGTTTGGGCTGTTGTGAGGAGTAGAAAAACATCAAAAATTTCAATCCTGCATGATTCTATTAAGAAATGTGAATTCATTCAAACCGCTGGTTTTTGCTATTGGGCCCTATTGAATAATAAATAATTTTCTCCAAAAGTAAAGTAGTTGCAAACTCATCCTTTTAGAAACTTGTTTGGGCTGTTGAGAGTAGTAGAAAAGCATCAAAAATTTAAATCCTGCATGATTCTACCAAGAACTGTGATTGTTCACTCAAAACGCTTCTTTTTGCTATTAGACCCTATTGAATAATGAATGTTTAGAATTTTCTCCAAAAGTAAAGTAGTTGCAAGCTCATCCTTTTATAGTCTTGTTTGGGCTGTTGAGAGGAGTAGAAAAACATCAAAAATTTCAATCCTCTGGCTTCAGTGTCTCTAGTATTTACCTTGGCCTCCAACACAGCCAGTTGCTGCTCAAAAGTGCGGTCTGCACAATCAACACTTGTTCCTGTGTTACTGGTGTTCTGTAATGTCAGTTGATCCCCTGATGTGTGTCCGGCAATGTCTTCTGCTCTGTCCACATTCCCACTACTAGTCCCTCCACCATTACCAAGCAGCAGCTTACCACCTCTGCACGATGGACCCTGGGCTACGAACGCACCTTACCATCATCTTTATTACTTGGTGCGTTCTGCCAGCCCTAACATTATGCTAGCGCCAGGTTTGGCTCGTAATGGCGGATGAACAGCAACTACAGCGGTACATTCAGCAGCTGGAGGGTAGGTTGGCGGCTTTTGAGTGCACAACCACAGCCGTGGATGTTACCACAGTAGCTGCTCAGGCTGCTAGCATCGCTGTAGCCACTTTGTCCAATGCCCCACCTGTTCCGACATTATCCTGTCTCCCATTGCCAGATAAGTTTTCTGGTGATAGCCAGTAATGTAGGGGATTCGTGAGCCAGTGTACTATACACCTTGTGCTTCTGGCTGCACGTTTCCCCTCAGAGTGGGCCAAGGTGGGATTCATAATACCTCTCTCATTGGACAGGGCGTTGGAGTGGGCCACGACATTGTGGGAGTGTGACGATCATGCAGTGCAGAGTGCTTCACAGTTTCTGAACACTCTGAAACAGGTCTTTTTGGGACCTCGAGTCACCCACGAAACAGCGCTCCAATTGGCATCTACACAGGGTTCGTCCACGGTCAGCCAATTTGCTACCCATTTCCGGACCCAGGCTTCCAAGCTGGAGTGGCCGGAAAAAGTCCTCATTCCCGTGTTTTGGAG
Source organism: Dendrobates tinctorius (assembly GCF_039654945.1). Classification (NCBI taxonomy): domain Eukaryota; kingdom Metazoa; phylum Chordata; class Amphibia; order Anura; family Dendrobatidae; genus Dendrobates; species Dendrobates tinctorius. Next base: position 7,769,882 of record NW_027361736.1, on the reverse strand, counting down.
GGGGCTGGCTGACCATGTAAGAATGCTCTGGCCACTAGGGAGATTCCTGCCACACTGGAGGAGCTAATAGCGGTCTCTACTCGAATCGACCTTCATTTTAATGAGCGAAGGTTGGAATGAGCCCAGTGCAGGCAGAGGTTTCAGATGGCTCCCAGCTTCGCCAAACCCCTGGAATCCCCGGCCCAGACATCCGAGCCACTTGAGGCCATGGAGGTGACGCGGGCGGGATCTAAGTCCCGGACCGCTCGTACATGCATGGTCTGTCGGATATGCCAGCAGTGAGGAAATATCGCCTCTAGGTGTCCTCAGCGAGCGATGGAACGTCCACACTTAGTGTCATTAGGAGCTGGTTCACTAGACGCAGCAATGCCATCCTCTAAGCTCAACTTTAGGGGGACTATCGGTATTGGCCCATCCACCCAGGTGGTAGAGCTTTGCGTGAATTCCGGGATGGAGGGCAAATTTATGTCTTCTGCCTTCTCCCGATGGCACGCAATTCCACTGGTGATGCTCGCCAAGCCAGTGACCATACGGGTGATAAATGGGTCGACATTACCCTCACAGATAACACATCAGACCATCCTATTTACTCTATCCATGTCTCCATGCCATCTGGAGATCATCTGCTAGTCATGCCTGAGGGCATTGATGAGGTTCTCTTAGGGATGCCATGGCTAAGCTATCACACCCCTCATATAAAGTGTTCTTCTGGGAGAATTCTGGGATGGAGTAAATCCTGTGAGGGTAGATGTCAGGAGTGCCTTCAAGTTGCTTCTACAGAGGTAACCGCAGATCTTTCCTCTCTCCCCAACCACTTTTGGTCCAATGCGGACATGTTCACCAAGAAGGCAGCGGAGATTCTTCCGCCTCACCATCCCTACAACAGTTCTATTGACCTCTTGCCTGGTGCTGAGCCTCCCCGCGGTCAGGTTTATCCTCTCTCTCCCGTTGACAGTCAATGTTTCAGTACATCCAGGAGAATCTGGCAAGAGGATTCATTAGAAAGTCAGTGTCACCTGCAGGGGCGGGGTTCTTCTTTGAACAAAAGAAGAACGGGGTGCTACATCTGTGCATAGACTACAGGGGTCTTAACGCCATTACCATTAAGAACAAGTACCCTCTGCCCCTGATATTGGAGCTTTTAGATAGGTTGCGGGGAGCGAGGGTTTTTACTAAGCTTGATCTGCAGGGTGCCTACAACCTGATACGCATCCGTGAGGGGGATGAATGGAAGACCGCATTTAACATCAGGGATGGGCACTATGAATACCTGGTGATGCTATTCGGGCTTTGTAATGCTCTGGCTGTCTTCCAATACTTTGTGAACGACATCTTCCGGGATATGCTCACCACCTCAGTTGTAGTCTATCTGGATAATATTTTCGTCTACTCTCCAGATATTGACTCCCACCGGAGAGATGTTTGCAAAGTCTTCGACCTCCTACGGGCAAACTCCCTCTACGCTAAGTTGAAGTAGTGTGTGTTTGAGCAGGAGTCCTTTCCTGGGCTATATCATCAACCCCCAAGGATTGGCAATGGATCCTGCCAAGCTACAGGCGGTCATGGATTGGCAGGAGCCTCATTCCCTTAAGACGGTGCATCATTTTTTTTGATTTATCAACTAATACCGCCAATTCATCTCCCACTTCTCAACTTTGGTAGCACAGCTGGTAGACAGTCTGGGCCACCCATTGTGACACGTGTTCCAATTGTTCCATTGTGACACACCTGGCTGTTGTAAGTCAATAGGACACTCAGGTGAAGGTAGGTATTTTTGTAGGCCACAAGAGGGAGACAATGGAACATGTGTCACAATGGGCGGTACAGACTGTCTTCCAGCTGTGCGGAAGCAGCCAGCTTCAGTCTGCTGAGAGAGCCTCAGTAGACAGGTAGGGAGGTGGGTATGCACACTCATTGGTTACGATACCCAGCATCAGGAGAGATAAGGTTTCCAAAAACAGACTGATTTGAATTGAAACCACAGAAAGTTGCCTATTCAAAGCAATATTTGAATGCTTTTTTCAACTTTGGTTCCTCTGCATTAGTTTTTTCTTGGTCCAAGTTGCACATTTCAAATGCCAAATGCATTTGGCTTGATTTAACTTGACCAACTCTGCTACATCAATTACTCACCTATATATGGAAGGCATTGTATTGTATTCAGTCTGCAGTTTAAATCATCTATCTTGGCTTTTGCTGCTTGGTAGGTACAGGTGTGAAGCTGCTGCAATGTGTGATACATTTCTGCACACCCACCGTCTTAGTAAGGGAAAAGCGCCCCCACAACAAGTTGGAGTTTCGGTGAGAAAAGAGCCCGTACAGGGTTAAGCGACTACTCAGCAGATGGGGACCCGTCTATGAGATTCAACCTGAAACAGGTGAAGAGCTTCCCACCCGTACACTACATCGTAATAAGCTGCAACCCTGCTTGTCTCGGGACCCTCGAGTGGTACCAGCTGCCCCGATGCCCACGGCAGCTGAACCAGTGATGCCTGAGACTACAGAAATAACCGAGGAAACTTCGACTTCCACTTTCCTAGTGGCTGATTCTTCAACCTCTACTGATCTAAGATGCTCTGAACGTTCAATGGCAGGTGTACCCCCCATACGCTACAATCAGGACGAATTCATCTGGCAAATTGTACAAGGTCTGGAAGATTGCTAGCAGGAGCTCCAGAAACTCTCTCCTATGGAATGGCGAGCTCACAGGGAGGGAGAATGTAAGGGAGTGAAGTGTTGTGAGTTCATTTTCCCCTTCACTACTGAGGCCCGATGAACTCCCTCTTCTGGTAAAGAAAGGTAGTGAGCCTGATTATCAAACATCTGAGCCTAATGATGATGACTGGCTGAGTGGAGTTACTGACTGGATATAAGGCCGCCGACGCCCTTCTGCCCTGCGGGTGATTTCTCTGTGGGATCCTTGGAGACCAGTCTGAATTCCTGCTCATCTAAAGCTAAGTTTTCTGCTCTGCCTTTTGCATTTTTGCTTTGCCTTGTTTTGCTTTGTTTTTCTGGATTTCTGCCATTCCCTGCTGGGGTGAGCTGAATTCCTTTAGCTCTGTCTTCTGAAAATACCTGAGTGCTGATTTAGTTTTGAAGCCTAGCTGCTTCAGGGTCTTTTTCCATATCAGCTTGCTGGCTAATGTCTTTGATAGGGTTTTTGCAGATTGCAGACAGCAACCTTCCTTTCCTGTCCTGTTTAGTTAGTTTTGGGCCCCATCGCTTGCTCAGCCTATCTTTCTGTCTGTGTGAGTGTTTTTTCATCTTGCTTCACCGTCATTATATGTTGGGGGCTGCCTTTTGCTTTGGGGTCTGCTCTGGGGCAGTTTAGATTTCCTTTTCTGTCTTTAGGCTATTTAGCTCTCTGGCTGTGATCGAGGGGTCTAGGGCACCGTAGGAACCCCCCACGGCTACTGCTAGTTGTGTTGATAGGTTCAGTGGTCTGCAACCTGATAGTTGCCAACTTCTCTGGTTTTCTGGACGTAGCTTCTATTTTTGTGTCTGCCTCCTACGGTGACTCATTCATAACAGTGAAGTACAGGAAGAGCCGAGGGAGAGTTCCCTCCTCTCCTTCGTGCCCTGAACCATTGACAAGGGCAGCAGGTTCCCCGGGGGGACACTCTAGCACCCAGAAACAGGAAGGTAGGACAGCTGAGAGCGATTTAGATGAAGGAATTGAGGGTAAACTGATTAAATTTGCTGATGACACAAAGCTAGGAGGGATAGCTAATACTAGAGAAGAGAGAGAGAGGATTCAAAAAGATTTAAATAAACTGGAGAAGTGGGCAGCAACTAACAGAATGGTTTTTAACAGGGAGAAATGCAAAGTACTACATCTGGGCAATAAAAATGAAAAAAGCATATACAGAATGGGAGGAATAGGGCTAAGTGACAGCACATGTGAAAAAGACTTGGGTATACTAATAGATCACAGACTGAATATGAGTCAACAGTGTGATGCAGCTGCAAAAAAGGCAAATGCAATTCTAGGATGTATTAACAGAAGCATACAGTCTAGATCACGTGAGGTCATTATTTCCCGCTACTCCTCTTTGGTCAGACCTCATCTGGAATATTGTGTCCAGTTTTGGGCACCACATTTTAAAAAAGACATCAACAAACTGGAGCAAGTTCAAAAAAGAGCGACCAGAATGGTGACCGGTCTGCAAACCCTGTCTTATGCGGAAAGGTTGCAGGATTTGGGAATGTTTAGTTTGCAAAAGAGAAGACTGAGAGGAGACTTAATAGCTGTCTACAAATATCTAAAGGGCTGTCACATTGTAGAAGGATCAACTTTATTCTCATTTGCACAAGGAAAGACTAGAAGCAATGGGATGAAACTGAATGGGAGGAGACACAGATTAGATATTAGAAAAAACTTTTTGACAGTTAGAGTGATCAATGAGTGGAATAGGCTGCCACAAGAAGTGGTGAGTTCTCCTTCAATGGAAGTCTTCAAACAGAGGCTGGACAGACATCTGACTGGGATGATTTAGCGAATCCTGCTTTGAGCAGGGGGTTGGACCAGATGGCCCAGGAGGTCCCTTCCAACTCTACGATTCTATGATTCTATACTTGGAGCAAAAAGGATATCATCAGTCTCATACCCCCCTGGCTCCCGCAGTAACCCCTCGTACCCCAACTAGACATCGTTAAAGTCTCAGGATCCAGAGTACTACGGACTACAAGCGCTGCTGGTGACTCGGCGCCAACATTGGAGAAGAGTGACACCTTCAAACAAGACCCCAGCAGACTGATAAGTTATTTTCTTAAGGTAAAACTTATTACTGTTAAATACTGTTTATGCTTTTTGACCGTTTGCTAAACCCATTCACATTATATTCATTTCCACACTGTTAATTTCACCAGTGTCATTCCCTGTATATAAACTTCCCTATAACTGTTGGTCCGTCTGTTCCATGGTGACATACCTACTATTTCTGCATGTTATTATAGCCTCAGCAGACAGGTAGGGAGGGGGGTATGCATGCTCGTTCATTACAATACCCAACGTCAGGAGAGATAAGGTTTCAAAAAACAGACTGAATTGAAACCAAAGCAAGTTGTCTTTTCAAAGCAATATTTGAATGCTTTTTTCAACTTTGGTTACTCTGCATTAGTTTTTTCTTGGTCCAAGTTGCACATTTCAAATACCAAATGAATTTGGCTTTATTTTGAATTGACCAACTCTGCTACATCAGGTATTCACCTATATATGGAAGGCATTGTTTTGCATTCAGTCTGCAATTTTAATCATCTAACTTGGCTTTTCCTGCTTGGTAGGTAAAGGTGTAATAAGCTGCTGTAATGTGTTTAGCTTTGGATGCATACATTTCTACCTACCCACCTGTTACAAGGCCTTCAGCCCCTTACCCTCAGTACTTCCCACCTTAATTCAAGTATCCCATGTGTATTTAAGTTATTCAATTTCTACCACATTCTGGACGTTTATGATTTCTTTTGTGAAACATTGTCTCCCTCTTGTGGCCCTCCAACTTCTAAATTTTGTGTATATGTATTCAATGACAAAGAAGGAATTGGTCTGGTGTGTTGATTGAATTAGTGGCCTACCTAATTACCTAACTACCTTCACCTGTTTGAGTATCCTATTGGCTTACAGCAGCCAGGTGTGTCACAATGGAACAATTGGAACACGTGTCACAATAGGCGGCCCAGACTGTCTTCCAGCTGTGCGGCAGCAGCCAGCTTCAGTCTGCTGAGGTAACCTCAGCAGACAGGTAGAGAGGGGGGTATGCACGCTCGTTGGTTACAACACCCAGCATCTGGAGAGATAAGGTTTCCAAAAAAAAGACAGAATTGAATTGAAATCAAAGCCATATTTGAATGCTTTTTTCAACTTTGGTTGCTCTGCATTAGCTTTTTCTTGGTCCAAGTTGCACATTTCAAATGCCAAATACATATGGCTTGATTTAACTTGACCAACTCTGCTACATCATCTCCACCTATATATGGAAGGCATTGTATTGTATTCAGTCTGCAATTGAAATCATCTATCTTGGCTTTTGCTGCTTGGTAGGTACAGGTGTGATCTGGGCCTGACTGGGACTAAAATTCAGCCCTGGCATTTGAAGGAGCACAGGCCCACTTGTTGCATCGTGAAAATGCAATCTGTGTGAACCTGTAGATTACAAGACGTGAGGCGAGCGTAACACGACTATATAACATACAGTCTCAGAAGGCCAAGTATAACAGTTCAGTCCTATTTATTGCTCTAAGGCCGAGGTCATACAAGCATATAACATGGCTGAGTGCTATGTGATAAAACATCCCATAGCACTCGGCCCAGTGTTACTCTATGGTGCAGCTCAAATCTGTGATTATTTTCTCATGTCGATTGGACATGAGAACAATAGCTGCATGCTGCGACAGGCAGTGAGTCTATGGATGCATGTGAAACATTGGACTGCATTCTGATGTCATCCCAGTGCAGTCCGATATACGCCGAGACAGGTAATAGAGGAGATGGAGAAATTACTTTTTCCATCCACTCTGCACCTGAGCTGCGATTCTGTCATGCGAGAGGATGGGAGCAGACAACACTGATACTAGGTTCCCGCTTGCAGCAAAGATGGAGCACAGGGTTATTGGCATATCGCATCCGATGCTCTCGCATCAGATTTTATGCACTCTTGTGATTACAGCCTTAGTTGCAGTACCAATAAAAGTTGCTACTTTACACAGAGCGGGGTCTCGTAGATAATGAAGATGATGCTGTGCTCTCCATAGTGCTACGGCCTCTTCATATAGCTGATGGGCAGGGAGTCAGATACTCACTGAACTATTATTGATGACCTATATCTATAACTTTGATAAACAAAAACAACTGAGTGTAAATCCAATAAAATACAAATTTTATTAAGTATTCAATATACAAAAGTTCATATAGATGTACATAAAAGCATAAAAGGGTTCACATACGGGGAATGAGCAGACAAGAAAGTATATAGAAACCGGGCCTTAGATAAACATCAAGAGGTGGGAAGAAGGTTTAAAGTCATATAGGTTATATATGTGTACCATAATGCACGGCTTTAAAGTGCATGTGCCAGAATGTAAACCATAAAAAAAGAGTAGATTCAATAGACGTGCCGGGTGCAGGGTCTCCTGTGAGATCCCTAGCAGTTTCTCATATATCAAAAATGCATATTGTAGCAAATGTCACTCTTACCCATAATTCCGCGCTAAGAGTTCCTGGAGCACACAGCCCCAATGCGCGTTTCCCCCGAGGAAGCCAACGCCAAAGCACTTACTCTCCGGCGGTACACAACTGACACGATGACATGATGTCATCATGTCAGCTGTTTCACATGCTGATTGGTGGAGGAAGTGGCCGGAGGTCATTTATATTTCACAGTCAGCTTGAAGACTTACACTTGTTCCTCTTCAGCAGTTTATTGTAAAATAATTCACACTGCTGCTGCGCCCGGCGTCTATCATTATTTGCATCTCTGACGGTCACGTCAATAGCGCTCCAGAGAATGAGCTGCTGAGCTCCTGATTGGCTGCAGCACTACTGACGAGACAACAGAACTGTAGACGCTGCATCTGCACAGTGTGAATAAAGCACAGGTTGTTATTTTTAAAACAAACAACGTGGGGGGTAGTGCCATGTGATGTTTTATCGGATAGCACTCGGCCCAGTGTTATTCTATGGGGCAGAGGAGATCAGTAATTATTTTCTCATGTCAAATCGTCATGAGAGAACAATGGCAGCATGCTGTGATTGGCAGCGAGACTCGGCTCACTCGAACCCATATAAGCCTATGGGTCTTAGTGAAACTTCACACTGCACTCGGATGTCATCCCAGTGCAGTCCGATATACACAAAGTCAGGCCATGGAGGAGATGGAGAAATTACTTTCTCCGTCTCCTTCGCTTCTGTGCTGTGATTCTCTCATGAGAGAGGATTGGAGCACAGAGCACGGACACTCAGATCACGCTTGCAGCACAGCTGGAGCCGAGTATCATTAGTATATCGCATCCGATGTGACTCCACTCCAGCCTTAGGCTATGGTGCGTTTTTGACACTACATATTTTTGTTCCATCAAAAATGCAGCTTCTTACAGATCAGCAATGTGGATGGGATTTATAAAAACCTCCTACCCGCTGGGCTTTTTTTATGCAGTGTAAACTGACCGGGAGTGTGTGCTTCAAATTCACAACCTGTCACTTTTTCTTGCAGATATGCTAAGTTTTCTGTGTACATTTTTCCCATAGACACTTTGGACCAATTGCCCAGGATCAATAACTCTGTAGCAAGAGATATCATAAAACTTAACTTTTAGGCTATGTGCACACGTAGCGGATCTCTTGCGGAAATTACCGTGAGAATTCCAGATTCCATTCCACGGGAGAATCGCATTTAAAATCAGGCTGGGCTCCTGAGCGCTGGGCGTCGGGATGGAGGAAGCGCCGTCCGCGGGTCCTCCGGGGCTCAGCGTCCGAGCGGGCGCAGGAACAGCACGGCGGGGGTCCTGGGGCTCTGCCGTGGCTGCCGCACCGCCCTCTCCCCCTCTGCCGGTGATTCCCTACTCTGGAGCAGCTCAGGAGCCTTGAGGGAGCGGCCGCTTCCGGGTCGCGCTCCTCTGACGTCACGCGCAGGGCACGCTGGGGAAGGGGCGTGCCCGCGTGACTTCGGGAGGCGGCGCCGACAATTCAAGATGACGGCGCCCATGGTGAAGACCGCCGATCGGTGAAGAGAGATCCCGGCGGTATGGCGGGGGGGAGGGGCTGTGGGGGTAACCGGAGGAGGCGGAGAGTGCAGTGGATCCCCCTTACATAAGGGGGATGACCACAGAAGACGCACTCATGCCCAAGGCTTCAGAATGGAAGTGGGGCAAGACGAGCAGCGTCAGCAGCGACAGCAGCAGCGACAGCAGCAGCGTCAGCAGCAAGACCTCTCGCCAGATGCCAGGCCGAGCCACCAACATACCAGGAGCAGTCGTTCAAGTGGTAGGAGCAGCAGTCATAAACGCAATCGGCATGACTCTGGGACGTCCAGGAGAAACGTCACGACTGCATCTGAGGAGCCTCCGAGATCGGTACCCCTGATTGACAGCGGTGGTGAGTGATCTACGTGAATGTCACCCTTATGGTAATGGGGTTCCATTTTCTCTGTTTGATCACTAGGGGGCGAGGAAGGCCAGCAGCAAAACCAAAAATAGAGAATGCGCCCTATGTAAAAACCCGCTGGCAGATCAGTGGCAGAAAGATCTCTGCGCTGACTGTATTAACAGGACTATACAGAAGGAGACCCCTGATTTGGTGACTAGTCTGAAGGAGTTAATACATCAGGAGGTGAAAGGTTCCCTAAAGGCAGCCCTTAAAAAGAAAAGAAACCGTAGAAGGAGCTCCGATTCAGAGGCCTCGCCAAAGCAGAAGGGGCGGGATAGATCTTCGTCCCCCTCCACCTCCTCTTCCTCTACGCAGTCCTCAGAATCCTCCTCGGACAGCGATACAGGCGGCCGTCCATGTTTCCCAACGGAGGACGTAGAAAAACTGGTCAAGGCCATTAGAGCTACAATGGGCCTTTAAAGTAGAAAAAACTCCCAAATCATTAGAGGATGTAATGTTTGGAGGACTGGAGGAAAAGCGAAAGCGTACCTTCCCTGTAAATGATAAAATAAAAGCGCTAATTGACAGGGAATGGAAAAAGACAGAGCGGTCAGGGGGCTTACCTTCCACATCAAAGAGGAGGTACCCCTTTGACCAGAAGGACTCAGAAACCTGGGAAAAAGTCCCAAAAATTGATGGGGCTGTAGCCAGATCCTCAAAAAAGGTATCCCTACCATTAGAAGATTCTGGCGTGTTGAAAGACCCGCTTGATAAGAAAGCAGATGGGTTTCTGAAGCACATCTGGGAAGCTTCAGCAGGGGGATTGAAGCCAGCAATAGCCGGTACCTGTACCGCTCGTGCCCTCATGGTCTGGCTGCAACAAATAGAGGACCAGATCAAGGATAGAGTTCCTAGAGACGAAATTCTAGCTAATCTAACATTGGTGCACGGAGCAGCGGCTTTCCTGGCCGATTCCTCTGCAGACTCTGCAAGATTGACAGCTAGAGCAGCAAGCCTGTCAAATGCGGCAAGACGAGCCCTGTGGCTTAAAGGGTGTCCCGGAGATTTACCCTCTAAGCACAAGTTATGTTCCATTCCATGCGATGGCCAATTCCTCTTCGGGAAAAAACTAGAAGAGATTTTGGAGCATGCGGGGGATAGGAAGAAAAGCTTTCCCCGATTTCCGGGAGAACCTAAGAAGCAGCCCTTTCGGAGGAGGAGATTTAACAGGGGTCTTCCCCCGGGAGATAGAAAAAGCTGGGACTTTAAAGAAAAAAGAGGATCGGGCTATATGTTTAAAGGGCCCTCCACTTCCTCCAAAAAATCTCCCCAATGACATTGGGCCGGAGGTAGGGGGAAGGCTTTCTCTCTTCCTTTCCGCCTGGGCAAATATCTCCCCCAGTACATGGATCCTAAATATAATCAAGGACGGCTTAAAATTAAAATTCATCCGTCCGCCCAGGCATACCTTCATAATAACACCCAGAAGGAAAGCCCAAGAGCAACAGCTGGCCCTGGAGACGGAAGTCTTGGGACTAGTGAAAAAACAAGTCCTACAGGAAGTCCCAGCGCAAGAAGAAGGAAGGGGGTTCTACTCCCCCCTCTTCTTAATACAAAAACCAGATGGCTCTTGGAGAACCATTGTCAACCTGAGGAGACTCAATCAGTGGATAGACAATTGCTCCTTCAAAATGGAGTCAATCAACACGGCCACAAAGATCCTGTTCCAGCATTGCCTCATGGCAGTGATAGACTTAAAAGATGCCTACTATCACATCCCAATCCATCGGGAGTATCAGAGATGTCTTTTCTGCGATCCAGGGACATAGTGATCGTCCCATACTTAGACGACTTTCTGGTAATAGGGAGGTCGGAATCCCACTGCACACTTCAAGTGAAGGAAGTAATAGCAACTCTAGTAGGACTAGGATGGATAGTAAACATCCCCAAGTCAAGGATAACCCCAGTAAAAGAGCAATCCTTCCTAGGGTTGATATTGGACTCCGAGCAACAACGCTGCCTCCTACCAGAGGAAAGTGACCAAGATAAGAGGCCTAGCTCGCACAGCAATACAAAGGCCAAATATGACACTGAGGAACGCAATGTCCCTTTTAGGCTCACTGACATCATGTATACCCGCAGTAACATGGGCGCAGTACCACTTAAGGCAACTACAGTGGGAAGTCCTGTCAGTGCAGAAACAATTAAAAGGGCATTTAGAAGGCAAACTATGTCTCTCAGTGGCTGTAAGAGATTCCCTGCTCTGGTGGACTGTAGAAAAGAATCTAACAGCTGGTGTCCCGTGGCAAAAACCAGTTGAGGACATCATTACGACAGACGCGAGTGCCACAGGGTGGGGAGCACACCTGAGATCCAATACAATACAGGGGACCTGGTCCTCACTAGAAAGCGATCAGAATTCAAATGTAAAAGAATTATGGGCAGTGGAAAAAGCCGTGAAACATTTCCTTCCCTTACTTCAGGGCCGCCACACCCGGGTCATGACGGACAATCAGGCAGTAGTAGCCTACATCAATCATCGGGGGGAACGAGATCTCGGGGCCTCATGCAAATATCAGATCTACTCTTCCAGCTAGCAGAACAACATCTCTTATCCATCACAGCATTGCACATAAAGGGGGCAGAAAATATACAAGCAGACTTCCTGAGTCGCAGGCATCTAAGACAAGGGGAATGGTCCCTAAACTCCCGAGTCTTCCAACAAATAGTTCAGGCCTGGGGCAGACCAGAAATAGACCTATTCGCTACCGCACACAACCGGAAGGTCAGGAAGTTCTGCCCGCTAAATCCAAGGGAAAACCCCTTCGCAGTAGATGCCCTACAAATACCCTGGAAGTTCATCCTGGCCTATGCATTTCCCCTGATAACAATGATCCCAGTAGTAGTCAGGAAAATCAGGGAGGATCAGGCAAGAATAATTCTTATAGCTCCTTTTTGGCCAAGAAGGCCTTGGTTCTCCCTTCTGAGGCTCATGTCAGTGACAGATCCATGGATACTACCAGAGATTCCAGACCTGCTTTCCCAGGGACCAGTGGTCCACTCTCAGGTGAAGGGCTTCCATCTAGCAGCCTGGAATTTGAGAGGGCGCTACTGAGTCGCCAGGGATTCTCTCCAGGGTTAGTCTCCACCCTGTTGAAAAGTAGGAAACCAATAACATCCCAAATCTACGGTAGAACGTGGAAAAAGTTCCTAGACTTCCTGGGGGAACCTTTAGGGGATGTAGCTCCAGTGGGACCTATCCTAGAGTTCTTACAGTCGGGGCTGCAACTGGGGTTAGCCACTAACACACTCAAAGTTCAAGTCTCAGCTTTGGGGGCCCTATATAACTGCAATTTAGCAGCCAATAGGTGGGTGTCCCGGTTCATTAAGTCCTGTGGCAGGTCAAGGCCGGTCATTATCCCAAAGATACCACCCTGGGACCTGAACCTAGTTTTGGAGGCTTTAACCAAAGATCCCTTCGAACCACTACTAGAGCTGTCACCAAAGCTACTTACACTTAAAACGGTCTTACTGGTAGCCATAACGTCAGCCCGAAGAGTCAGCGACCTACAAGCTCTGTCTATATGTCCTCCTTATACACAGATCTTGGATGACCGAGTGGTTCTAAGACCAGACCCGGCCTATCTCCCCAAGGTAGTCCAAAAGTTTCATAGGACTCAGGAGATCTCCTTGCCATCGTTCTGTAACAATCCCAGAAACCCGGGGGAGCAAAAGTTCCATACATTAGATGTAAAAAGAGCCATAATACAATATATGTCAATAACTAGTCAGTGGAGGAAAGATCAGTCCCTTTTTGTAGCCTTTCAGGGTAGTAGAAAGGGGCACGGGGTAGCTAAAAGTACCATTGCCAGATGGATCAGGGAGGCCATTATGTTATCCTACTCCGCAAGTGGCACTCCGGTTCCAGAAGGCATCAAGGCTCACTCCACCAGAGCCGTGGCTACCTCCTGGGCAGAGAAGGCTGAGGTATCGATTGAGCAAATTTGTAAAGCCGCTACTTGGTCCTCACCTTCCACCTTTGTTAAACACTACCGACTTGATCTGTCTTCCTCTACTGACCTAACCTTTGGTAGAAGGGTGCTGCAAGCGGTGGTCCCTCCCTAAGGTGTCTTATTCTACAAAAGTCTCTCATGTGTGCCGTCATGGGAGACGGGAAAACACCAAGGTTACTTACCGGTAGCCGGTTTTTCCGGAGCCCATGACGGCACCTGTATATTCCCCCCCTTTTCACTCCTTTGGTGTGCACTATAGTTTGGGTGTTTTTTAGTTAGATAGATATAATGTGGTGATAGTTTTACCATGTGTACTAACCCGGGGGCCTCTCATGCTCTGTAAACCAACTGAAGCGAGGGAGAGGTACCGCCCTTTTATCTTCAGTAGGGTTCCTGTCCTGACTGGGCGGATCCCCTCTCTCATGTGTGCCGTCATGGGCTCCGGAAAAACTGGCTACCGGTAAGTAACCTTGGTGTTTCTCCTCCAGACGCAGAGAATGCCCCCTTGTGACCGTCACCTTCCTTGGTATAAACAGATCCTCGGAGAGATATTTGTATTGTCCCCTTTTCCCAAAATTTAGAAGTTGGAGGGCCTCAAGGGGGAGACAATGTTTCACTAAAGAATTCATAAGCGTCAGGAATCTGGTAGAAATTTAATAACTTAACTACACATTGAAGTAATGAGGGAAGGCGCTGATGGTCTTGTAGCAGGTGGGTGTGCAGAAATGTATCCATCCAAACCTAAACACATTACTGCAGCTAATGACACCTGTACCTACCAAATAGCAAAAGCCAAGACAGATGATTTATATTGCAGACTGAATACAATACAATGCCTTCCATATATAGGTGAGTACTTGATGTAGCAGAGTTGGTCAAGTTAAATCAAGCCACATGCATTTGGCATTTGAAATGTGCAACTTGGAAAATTAATGCAGAGCAACAAAAGTTGCAAAAAGCATTAAAATATTGCTTTGAAAAGACAACTTGCTTTGGTTTCAATTCAGTCTGTTTTTGGAAAACTTATCTCTCCTGATGCTGGGTATTGTAACCAACGAGTGTGCATACCATCCTCCCTACCTGTCTGCTGAGGCCCCCTCAGCAGACTGAAGCTGGCTGCTGCCGCACAGCTGGAAGACAGTCTGGACCGTCCATTGTGAAACTTGTTCTATTGTCTCCCTCTTGTGACCTACCTAACTACCTTCACCTGTCTGAGTATCCTCTTGGCTTACAGCAGCCAGGTGTCACAATGGAACAATTGGAACACATGTCACAATGGGCGGCCCAGAATGTCTTCCAGCTGTGCGACAGCAGCCAGCTTCAGTCTGCTGAGGGAGCCTCAGCAGACAGGTAGGGAGGTTGGTATGCATGCTTGTTGGTTACAATACCCAGCATCAGGAGAGATAAGGTTTCCAAAAGCAGACTGAATTGAATTGAAACCAAAATCTGGTCTTAAACTCTGGAATAAGAGGCATCTGGTAAGCAGCGGATACTGAAGGTAATAAACTTGTTTTCAGTTGAGGAACACTGGATTTCAAAATTGGGACTGACAAAGGTCCTGGTAAAATGATCTGATTTAATTAGAGGATATGCCACATGTTGTGCATAGCAGGCTTGTGTCCCTGATATGGGACTGGTACTGTTTGAGGACGTATGTCCTGCCCAGGTATGTGTGCCACGGGAGGAGAGGACGCGCTGGTTAGAAAGGCACTTGAGTGCAGGGGAATAGCGATGCATCTGTGTCCGGGCGTGTGTACAGCTGCTGAAGGAGACGCTCCTTCAGTCTCAATTTTGAAATCCAGTGCTCCTCAACTGAAAACAAGGTTATTACGTTCAGTATCTGCTGCTTACCAGACGCCTCTTACTCCAGACGTTTAGACCAGATATTCAGTACTGAATAATACCACACAGGCCAGCTGTCAATTTAATGATATATTAAAAAGACAACTTGCTTTGGATTCAATTCAGTCTGTTTTTGGAAACAACCAGCTTGGAGTGAAGAAATCAACTGTGGGAGCAATAATTAGAAAATGGAAGACATACAAGACCACTGATAATCTCCCTCGATCTGGTGCTCCACGCAAAATCCCACCCCGTGGGGTCAGAATGATCACAAGAACGGTGAGCAAAAATACCAGAACCACGCGGGGGGACCTAGTGAATGAACTGCAGAGAGCTGGGACCAATGTAACAAGGCCTACCATAAGTAACACACTACGCCACCATGGACTCAGATCCTGCAGTGCCAGACGTGTCCCACTGCTTAAGCCTGTACATGTCCGGGCCCTTCTGAAGTTTGCTAGAGAGCATTTGGATGATCCAGAGGAGTTTTGGGAGAATGTCCTATGGTCTGATGAAACCAAACTGGAACTGTTTGGTAGAAACACAACTTGTCGTGTTTGGAGGAAAAAGAATACTGAGTTGCATCCATCAAACACCATACCTACTGTAAAGCATGGTGGTGGAAACATCATGCTTTGGGGCTGTTTCTCTGCAAAGGGGCCAGGTCGACTGATCCGGGTACATGAAAGAATGAACGGGGCCATGTATTGTGAGATTTTGAGTGCAAACCTCCTTCCATCAGCAAGGGCATTGAAGATGAAACGTGGCTGGGTCTTTCAACATGACAATGATCCAAAGCACACCGCCAGGGCAATGAAGGAGTGGCTTCGTAAGAAGCATTTCAAGGTCCTGGAGTGGCCTAGCCAGTCTCCAGATCTCAACCCTATAGAAAACCTTTGGAGGGAGTTGAAAGTCCGTGTTGCCAAGCGAAGAGCCAAAACCATCACTGCTCTAGAGGAGATCTGCATGGAGGAATGGGCCAACATACCAACAACAGTGTGTGGCAACCTTGTGAAGACTTACAGAAAACGTTTGACCTCTGTCATTGCCAACAAAGGATATATCACAAAGTATTGAGATGAAATTTTGTTTCTGACCAAATACTTATTTTCCACCATAATATGCAAATAAAATGAAAAAAAAACAGACAATGTGATTTTCTGGATTTTTTTTTCTCAGTTTGTCTCCCATAGTTGAGGTCTACCTATGATGTAAATTACAGACGCCTCTCATCTTTTTAAGTGGTGGAACTTGCATTATTGCTGACTGACTAAATACTTTTTTTCCCCACTGTATATCTTATATAGGGTCCAGGATCCAGCAGGATGATGAGGAGCTCTCCTAGCCAGCGTCCTCTCCCGATCACGGCATAGCCACGCCCCACCTTGAGATTGTTGATATCTTTCAACAATTTTGGTTCTCAAGTCCTCACAGTTCTCATCTTCTCTTTATGTCCCCCATGCTTAGTGTGGCACAGAGACATACATTGCAAAGATTGAGTCAACTTCTCCCCTTTTTATCTGGTGTCAGGTGTTATTTTCATATTGCCCCCAATTGGTTTTAAATTCTGCCTGGAATCTGCCTTAAAAAGAGCCTCAAAACCACTGCAAAAAGTGAATATAATCCACAGCAATCCTACACAATGATCCCCCACTTATCGCGGGCATTACATTCTAAACCTCCAACACGATAGTTGAATATCCCCCAAGTAAGAAACTTACATTTATTTTAGCATTTATATATTTTAAGGATTTACAAACCCCTCCCACACACTTATTTACCATTACCAGTCCCTTATTAATCGTCCCCAGTTCCTTATTAACCTTTTGCACCTTTTTATAAACACTACTTATGTTCATAAACAAATTCTACATGATGAAGATGATGAATTAGCTGTGTAGTACTGATGATTGAAGGTGATGAAAATGGGATGAATGTACAGTACTGTACTGCACAGCATGGAAGAGCATTACAGCTCTCCTATTGGCACCACTTCATCAGGAGCTTCTTCAGGTGAGGCAGTAGTATCTTCAGCCTCATCCGTAACTTTTACTACCACTAAATGCGTAACCAACCTCTTGTTCGAGTGATGAACATAGTCATGGAGAGATGCTGGTTCTGCTTCTTATGAACCATACGGAGGTCCTATTCCTCAGCCAATCGATGAAGTACATTGCCCATTATGACCATGGTTACAAGTCGATCAAGTGTTGGGCCAACCTCCTCCTCTTCTTAAACCCGTTGTTCAAACTGTTCCTCATCCTCTTCTTCACTTGCTGAAGGGTGTTTCCGTCTTCAGTAGTCATGTCACTGAAGCCCTCTCCTCCCGGTATTTTCACCAGCTTCACAGCCTAATCCACCGCAGAGTGATACATTTCATCAAGAGAAAGTCTGACACATCATTTTCTTTATGGTTTTTTGAACATTTTTTCAATATATTTTTTGTTTTTAACCCCTTCACCCCCAAGGGTGGTTTGCACGTTCATGACCGGGCCAATTTTTACAATTCTGACCACTGTACCTTTATGAGGTCATAACTCTGGAACGCTTCCATGGATCCCGGTGATTCTGACATTGTTTTGTCGTGACATATTGTACTTCATGTTAGTGGTAAAATTTCATTCAAATAACTTGCGTTTATTTGTGAAAAAAATGGAAATTCGCAATTTTCCAACTTTGAATTTTTATGCCCTTAAATCACGGAGATATGGCACACAAAAAACTTGATAACTAACATTTCCCACATGTTTACTTTACATCAGCACAATTTTGGAACCAAAATTTTTTTTTGTTAGGAAGTTATAAGGGTTAAAAGTTGACCAGCGATTTCTCATTTTTACAACATCATTTTATTTTTAGGACCACATCACATTTGAAGCCACTTTGAGGGGTCTTTTTGATAGAAAATACCCAAAAGTGACACCATTCTAAAAACTGCACCCCTTAAGGTGCTCAAAACCACATTCAAGAAGTTTATTAACCCTTTAGGTGCGTCACAGGAATTTTTTTGAATATTTAAAAAAAAAATGAACATCTAACTTTTTTTCACAAAAAAAGTACTTCAGGTTCAATTTTTTTTATTTTACCAAGGGTAACAGGAGAGATTGGACTGCAAAAGTTATTGTGCAATTTGTCCTGAGTACGCTGATACCCGATTTGTGGGGGGAACGACTGTTTCGGCGCATGGCAGAGCTCAGAATGGAAGGAGCGCCGTTTGACTTTTTCAATGCAAAATTGGCTGGAATTCAGATCGGACGCCATGTCACGTTTGGAGAGTCCCTGATGTACCTAAACAGTGGAAACCCCCTACAAGTGACCCCATTTTGGAAACTAGACCCCCCAAGGAACTTATCTAGATATGTGGTGAGAACTTTGAACCCACAAGGGCTTTACAGAAGTTTATAACGTATAGCGGTACAATTAAAAAAATAATATTTTTTCCACAAAAATGATCTTTTCACCCCAATTTTTATTTTCCCAAGGGTATCAAGACCCTAAAAGTTATTGTGCAATTTGTCCTGAGTATGCTGATACCCCACATGTGGGGGTAAACCACTATTTGGGCGCATGGCAGAGCTCGGAAGGGAAGCAGCGCCATTTGACATTTTTGGCTGGAATTGAGATCGGACACCATGTCGCGATTGGAAAACCCCTGATGTACCTAAACAGTGGAAACCCCCCCACAAATAACACCATTTTGGAAACTAGACCCCCTAAGGAACTTATCTAGATGTGAGGTGAGCACTTTGAACCCCCAAGGGCTTCACAGAAGTTTATAATGCCAGGGCATGAAAATAAAAAAATCGTTTTTTTTTCCACAAACATGATCAATTAGTCCCCAATTGTTTTATTTTCCCAAGGGTAACAGGAGAAATTGAACCCCAAAAGTTGTTGTCCAATTTGTCCTGAGTACGCTGACACCCCATATGTGGGAGAAAACTACTGTATGGACACACGTCAGGGCTCGGAAGGGAAGTAGTGACGTTTTGGAATGCAGACTTTGATGGAATGGTCTGCGGGTGTCATGTTGCCTTTGGAGAGCCCCTAATGTACCTAAACAGTGGAAACACCGACAAATGACCCCATTTTGGAAACGAGAACCCCTAAGGAACTTATCTAGATGTGTGCTGAGCACTTTGAACCCCCAAGTGCTTCACAGAAGTTTATAACGCTCGGACGTGAAAATAAAAAAATCATTTTTTTCCACAAAAATGATATTTTTGCCCCCAATTTTTTATTTTCCTAAGGGTTACAGGAGAAATTGGACCCCAAAAATTGTTTTGCAATTTGTCCTGAGTAGGCTGATACCCTACATGTAGGGTAAAACACCGTTTGGGTGCATGGCAGAGCTTGGAAAGGAAGGAGCACCATATGACATTTTCAATTCAGAATTGGCCGGAATTGAGATCAGACGCAATGTTGCATTTGGAGAGCCCCTGATGTGCCCAAGCAGTGGAAACCCCCAATTCTAACTCCAACCCGAACCCCAACACACCCCTAACCCTAATCTCAGCCCTAACCCTAACCCAAGCCCTAACCCTAACCCTAGCCCTAACGGAAAAATGGAAATAAATACATTTTTTTTATTTTATTATTTTTCCCTAACTAAGGGGGTGATAACGAGGGGTTTGATTTACTATTTATGGCGGTTTTTATATTTGGCAGCTGTCGCACGCTAAAAGACGCTTTTTATTGTAAAAATAGTTTTTGCATCACCACATATTGAGAGCTATAATTTTTCCGTATTTTGACCCACCGAGTCATGTGAGGTCTTATTTTTTGCGGGACGAGTTGACGTTTTTATCGGTACCATTTTCGGGCACGTGACATTTTTTGATCGCTTTTTATTCCGATTTTTGGGACGCAGAATGAACAAAAACCAGCGTTTCATGAATTTCTTTTGGGGGAGTGCGTTTACACCGTTCTGCGTGCAGTAAAATTGATAAAGCGGTTTTATTCTTCGGGTCAGTACGGTTACAGCGATACCTCATTTAGGTCGTTTTTTAGGTTTTGTCGGTTTTATGCAATGAAAACTATTTTATATAAAAAATAATTATTTTTGCATCGCTTTATTCTGCGAGCTATAACTTTTTTATTTTTTCACTGATGATGCTGTGTGGCGGCTTTTTTTGTGGGACAAGATGCCATTTTCAGCGGTACCATGGATATTTATATGCGTCTTTTTGATAGCGCGTTATTACACTTTTTGTTTGGCGGTATGATAAATCATTTTTTGCTTCATTTTTTATTTTTATTTTTTAAGGGGTTAAGGGGTTAACTAACGGGACAGTTTTATAGGGCGGGTCGTTACGGACGCGGCGATACCTAATATGTGTACTTTTATTTTATTTATTTTTTTCAAAAAATGAATTTATTGGGGAATATTTTTTTTTTTTTTACTAATTTATTTGGCGATTTTTTTAAAATTATTTTTACACTTTTTTTTAATTTTTTTTTTTACTTTATTACACAGTCCCAGGTGGGACATCACTGTCCTGTGACAGATCGCTGATCTGTCACATCACAGATCACTGTGACAGATCAGCGATCTGTCACAGGCATTGAAGCAGACTTCCTCTTGCCTGCGCTTTGCAGGCACTGAGGAAGCCAGCTTCCTGCAGGCCCCCGAAGGCCCCCGTCGCCATCTTGGATTCGGGGGCCTGGAGGAAAGGAGCCCCCCGCAGCAGCGCTGCACATTGCGCTGCTGTGGGGGGCACAGGGAAGCACGGAGGGAGCCCCCTCCCTGCCGATGCTTCCCTTTAACTCCATCAAACATGATCGCGGTGTGCAAGGGGTTAACGTGTCGGGGGCGGTCCGTGACCGTCCCTGACACATTGTGCCGGGTGTCAGCTGTGATAATCAGCTGACACCCGGCCGCGATCAGCGGTGCTCACCACATGGGCGCCGCTGATCGCTGAGACGTACTATCCCGTCCATGGGCATAGGGGCCCAGGTCCCATGGACGGGATAGTACGTCGGATGGCAGGAAGGGGTTAAATATTTGATAGACTCGAAAAAAAACAAGAAGTGGGAGAAAAGGTAGTCACTTATTAATGAGACAAATAGAAGAATATTTACCGTATACACTCGTGTATAAGCCGAGTTTTTCAGCACTTTTTTTGTGCTGAAAACACCCCCCTTGGCTTATACACGAGTCACGGTCCCAGAAAGCCGGCAGAGGAGGGGATCAGCAGGTCACAGAGGCCACAGCTTCCATCACACCATACTCACATGCCTGCACGCCTCTCCGCTCCCTTAGGTGTGGAGCGCATATTCATTACCTTAATGAGCAGTACCACATGATCACTCGACAGGAAGAGCTGCAGGCTCCGGCTGTAACGTCTGTCTGCGGTCTGGGCTGCAGCCAGACAACACCCCGAGAAACACTGATACCCTTTACCCCTATACAGGGATCTGGATTTATAGCAGAGCCCAGGAGGTGCTGTCTGAATAGGAGCAGTGGCCAGAGCAGGACGGTCGCCAGAGAGGGAGTTCCAATACAGGACAAAAACGTGGTAGTATCTGGGTCTAAACCAGTCGGGCAGCAGGGTACAAAAACGTTAGGCAGAAGCAGAGTCAGAAGTCCAGGCCAAGGTCAGAGTTATTCAACTATAGCAATTCACACAGTAACACGCAGGGGAACCAAGAATATATCCGGCGGCTTACAAGACCAGTCCCAAGGTATTTGAGGGATCAGGTCACCCCTCACAGGTTCCTGGACTGCTGATGTCATCAGTACCGCCCCCAGGACCAGGCCAGATGATGATGCAGTAACCTTCTGATGACTGACAGAGGGGCGGAGCCTGCGCCCACCAGATGCCTGCACAGGTGCCCTTACTCTGTCAGCACCATAACTCACGGGCGAGTGACCGCGCCCAGAACAGCAGACACCGAATTAAAAGGCAACGTGACAGACCGGCGCCTCCTAGAGGCTAAAGCCGGGACAGTAGGCCCTGAGTCTGATGCGACGGAACCACGGCCCCTCCCAGTGGCCGAGGCATTAACAGCCGTCCCTGAGTCTGACGACGAAGTGGCGGTCCGGCGCCTCCTAGTGGCCGCGACCGAAACAGCAGGCCCCAAGTCTGGCGGCGACGTGACAGTACCCCCCCTTCCAAGAGGGGCCTCCGGACCCTCAAAACCCGGTTTGTCCTGGTGAAGGAGGTGAAACCTTCTAATTAATGCCTTGGCATGGATGTTCCTTGCGGGGACCCAGGACCTCTCCTCCGGGCCGTAGCCCTTCCAGTGTACAAGATACTGTATGGAGCCTCTCACCAGGCGGGAGTCAAGGATACCCTGGACTTCATACTCTAAAGCTCCCCCGACCGAAACAGGAGGAGGGGGGGACTGGACAGGGTGAATGGGAGAACAATAAGGCTTGCGGAGAGACCTGTGGAATACGTTAGGTAATTTGAATGTGGAAACTGTGGAAGTTTTAAGCGGAAGGCTACTGGGTTAACCACCTCGATAATTTCGTATGGGCCGATGAACCTGGGACCCAGTTTGGCAGATGGTACCTTAAGCTTGATATTTTTTGTAGAGAGCCAAACCTTATCGCCACCTCCCAGGTGCGGCCCCTTAGATCGTCGTCTATTTGAGGCCGAAGCCTGTCTAACCTGAGCCCCTTACAAATTTGAATTAACCTCAGACCAAATCGTTTTCAGCCGATGTATATTTTGCTCAACCCCAGGGAGCTCCGACATCCTGGCCGAAAACGACTCAAAGCGCGGATGTAGTCCAAGGTTACAGAAAAAGGGGGTAGTTTTAATGGAGTCCTGATATCGATTATTGAGCGCGAATTCAGCCAATGGCAGATGTTCCACCCAATCGGACTGATGTCCTGACACATAACAGCGGAGGTATTGAATCATAGAATTGTAGAGTTGGAAGGGACCTCCTGGGCCATCTGGTCCAAACCCCTGCTCAAAGCAGGATTCGCTAAATCATCCCAGTCAGATGTCTGTCCAGCCTCTGTTTGAAGACATCCATTGAAGGAGAACTCACCACTTCTCGTGGCAGCTTGTTCCACTCATTGATCACTCTAACTGTCAAAAAGTTTTTTCTACTATCTAATCTGTGTCTCCTCCCATTCAGTTTCATCCCATTGCTTCTAGTCTTTCCTTGTGCAAATGAGAATAAAGTTGATCCTTCTACAATGTGACAGCCCTTTAGATATTTGTAGACAGCTATTAAGTCTCCTCTCAGTCTTCTCTTTTGCAAACTAAACAATCCCAAATCCTGCAACCTTTCCTCATAAAACAGGGTTTGCAGACCGGTCACCATTCTGATTGCTCTTTTCTGAACTTGCTCCAGTTTGTTGATGTCTTTTTTAAAATGTGGTGCCCATAACTGGACACAATATTCCAGATGAGGTCTGACCAAAGAGGAGTAGAGGGAAATAATGACTTCACGTGATCTAGACTGTATGCTTCTGTTAATACATCCTAGAATTGCATTTGCTTTTTTTGCTGCTGCATCACACTGTTGACTCATATTCAGTCTGTGATCTATTAGTATACCCACGTCTTTTTCACATGTGCTGTTGCTTAGGCCTATTCCTCCCATTCTATATATGCTTTTTTCATTTTTATTGCCCAGATGTAGTACTTTGCATTTCTCCCTGTTAAAAACCATTCTGTTAGTTGCTGCCCACTTCTCCAGTTTATTTAAATCGTTTTGAATCCTCTCTCTCTCTTCTCTAGTATTAGCTATCCCTCCTAGCTTTGTGTCATCAGCAAATTTAATCAGTTTACCCTCAATTCCTTCATCTAAATCGTTGATAAAGATGTTGAACAATACAGGGCCCAGGACAGAGCCCTGTGGTACCCCACTTGAGACATTCTTCCAACTGGATGTGCAGCCATTTACGACCACTCTTTGGGTCCGATCACTAAGCCAGTTATGAATCCACCTAACAGTTGCCTTGTCCATTCCATACTTAGTCATTTTTTCAATAAGGATTGTATGAGAGACTTTGTCAAATGCTTTGCTGAAGTCAAGATATACTATATCTACAGCATTTCCTTGATCCACCCAATCAGTGATACCGTCATAGAAGGAAATTAAGTTAGTCTGACTTGACTTATTAGTTACAAACCCATGCTGACTCTGTTTAATCACTTCATTCTTATCCAGGTATTGACATACATGTTGTTTAATAATTTGTTCAAAGATCTTTCCTGGTATAGAAGTCAGACTCACCGGCCTATAGTTGCCTGGGTCCACCTTCTTCCCCTTTTTGAAGATAGGAACAACATTTGCTCTTCTCCAGTCTTCTGGCACTTCTCCTGTCCTCCAAGAATTTTCAAAGATTATGGAGAGGGGTTCAAAAATTTCTTCTGCTATCTCCTTCAGTACTCTGGGGTGTAATTCATCTGGACTTGGAGACTTGAATTCATTTAGGTTAGCTAAGTGTTTCCTCACTATCTTTCTGTTTATAGATATCCTGGATTCTTCTGTTCCCTTAATAGGACAGTGAATAACAGTTGATGTTACATTTCCTTTCTGAGAGAAAACAGATGCAAAATAGGAATTTAAAAGTTCAGCCTTCTCAACATCCTGTCTGACCATTTCATCATTTTCATCCTGTAAAAATCCTATAGCATCTTTGACTTTTCTTTTACTTTTGACATATCCCCAAAATCCTTTATTATTGCTTTTGACATCTCTTGCAAGCCTCAATTCATTTTCAGCTTTAGATAATCTGATTTGTGCCCTGCAGGTTCTGCAGACAGCATAATATTCTTCTTTAGATATGCCTCCCTCTTTCCATTTTATAAACATTTTTTTTGTTCCAGAGTTTGGTTAGTACGCTCAGTTTGTCCATTGGTCTCGGGATGGTATGCCGAGGAGAAGGACAACTCCACACCGATGCATCTACAGAACGCCCTCCAGAACTTCGAGACAAACTGGGTACCCCTGTCGGACACAATATTTGTCGGAACGCCGTATGTGCAGAATGAACAGCTTACTTAAAGTTTCAGAGTTAGGCAAGCCAGACAGGGGAATAACATGACACTGCTTGCTGAACCTGTCTACCACCACCCAGATACAAGTTTTCCCATCTGAGGGTGGCAAATCTGTAATGAAGTCCATGGAGATGTGGGTCCATGGACTCTCAGGGGTGGGCAAGGACTGAAGCCAGCCGGCAGGGCGGCTATGGAGGGATTTGGCACGGGCACAGACTTCACACGCAGAAACATAGTCTTTACAGTCCTTGGCCACCGTCGGCCACCAAAAGTTCCTGGTTACCAGCCTGGTGGTATTATTGAGACCGGGATGGCCTGCCAGGACAGAGTCGTGTGATTCTTTTAGAACCTGCAGACAAAGGTTAGCTGGAACAAACAATTTTTGGGGGGGCGTAGCGTCAGGGGCTTGCTCTGAAGACCTACGGATCTCCTCCAGAAGGTCCAAAGACACTGCCGACACGACGATTCCATTAGCCAATATCGGTACTGGTTCACAGTCCTCGGTCTGTGTGGGGCAAAAACTGCGAGAGAGGGCATCTGCCCTCACATTTTTAGTACCGGGGCGAAAAGTAATTAAAAAATCAAACCTGGAGAAAAAACAGGCCCACCTGGCCTGCCTGGGATTTAGTCTCTTAGCTGACTCTAGGTAGGTTAAGTTTTTGTGGTCTGTAATAACAGTGACCTTGTGTTTGGCACCTTTGAGGAAGTGGCGCCATTCCTCGAAGGCCCATTTGATCGCCAATAATTCTCAATTACCAATGTCATAGTTTCTCTCCGTGGTAGAGAATTTGTGGGAGAAAAACGCACACAGGCGAGTGAGGGATGCAGTGCCTTGCGATAGCACTGCTCCCACTCCGACCTCGGAGGCATCCACTTCCACAACAAATGGGCGGTCTAAGTCCGGTTGCACCAAAACTGGGTTGGCCACGAAGCACTCTTTCAGTGTGGAAAATGCCTGAATAGCCTCAGGATTCCAATTGGTCACGTCCGCCCCTTTTCGGGTAAGGTCCGTGAGTGGCTTGGCAATCTCCGAGAAACCCCTGATAAACTTGCGGTAGTAATTCGCGAATCCCAAAAACTGCTGCAGCGTCTTCAGCGATTTGGGTTGCACCCAAGCCTTAATAGGTTGAATCTTGGCAGGATCCATGCGAAACCCCTTGCCTGAGACCATGTATCCTAAAAACTGTACCTCTTCGGCAAAGAAAACACATTTTTCCAGTTTCGCAAACAAAGAGTGTTCTCGCAGTCTCTGCTGCACCGACCTGACGTGTTGAGTATGTGTCACAGGGTCAGCAGAGTAAATCAAAATGTCATCAAGATACACGACGACATACACCCCACAAATGTCTCTGAAAACATCATTGACGAAGTGTTGAAATACTGCAGGCGCGTTACTGAGTCCGAACGGCATTACCAGGTATTCAAAGTGACCAAGAGGTGTATTAAAGGCCGTTTTCCATTCGTCACCGTTTCTTATACGGACCAGATTATATGCCCCCCGGAGGTCAAGTTTAGTAAACCAGTGGGCTCCCAGTAGCTGATTAAACAGATCAGGAATGAGTGGAAGCGGATACTGGTTTTTTACAGTAATAGCGTTAAGCTCACGACAATCTATACATGGTCTGAGTCCACCATCTTTTTTTCCTACAAAGAAAAACCCAGCCCCTACAGGTGAAGTGGAGGGTCTAATAAAACCTTTTCGCAGGCTGTCTGCTATGTAGTCATTCATGGCTACACGCTCAGGACCAGAGAGGTTAAATATTCTCCCCTTAGGGAGGCGGGCACCTGGGACCAAGTCGATAGGACAGTGATACTCTCTATGAGGAGGTAGTTTCTCAGACTCCACTATGGAGAAGACATCTTCATAATCTCTGAGCGCATATGGAATAGAGGGGTTTTTAATTTTAACTTGGTTCACTGACAGTGACATACAGTTACTCTGACACCGTGGACTCCAGCGCACGATATCACCTAAGCGCCAGTCAATAACCGGATTATGCTGGTGCAACCATGGCATGCCTAACATAACCGGATTAGATAAATTATGTAGAACAAAAAATGATATCTGTTCGTTGTGTAATGCCCCCACTGACATAGTAATGTCTGCAGTAACAAACTCCACTCCACCCTGGATAATGTATGTACCATTGATAGCAGTGGTCTGAAAAGGGGCATTAAGTCTTAGCAGTGGTACACCGAGATTCCTTGCGAGCAAAAAATCCATGAAATAGCCCGCAGAACCACAATCCACATAAGCCTTCACATACAGGGATTTATTAGAAAATGAGTGTGAGACGGGTAACAAAAGTTTAGCCGCATTTGCGGGCAATACCTGAGCCTCTGTGCCAGCGCGACCAGAGCTGCCCAGAGGCCGACGTCCCAGGAATGTGGATCTCTGACGCTCAGCATTTCCCTGGCCTCCAGGCTGCAGCATGCTGGTGTAGGAAGATGGGAGTGTTCCTTCAGGCTGTGCTCTGGAGCAGGTGTTAGGCCAGGAAATCAGCTCAGACAGAAGAAGAAAAAAAAAAATTCAGGAGACTGCTTTTATATATGGTGAACATATACACAAAAAGCAAGTTTTTTTTCCTTGTATTATTTTGGGCCGGATATAATGTAACGTCCGTCTGTGGTCTGGGCTGCAGCCAGACAACACCCCGAGAAACACTGATACCCTTTACCCCTATACAGGGATCTGGATTTATAGCAGAGCCCAGGAGGTGCTGTCTGAATAGGAGCAGTGTCCAGAGCAGGACGGTCACCAGAGAGGGAGTTCCAATACAGGACAAAAACATGGTAGTATCCGGGTCTAAACCAGTCGGGCAGCAGGGTACAAAAACGTTAGGCAGAAGCAGAGTCAGAAGTCCAGGCCAAGGTCTGAGTCATAACCAGGAGGGCAGCAGAGATACAGAATCGTTAGGCAGAAGCAGAGTCAGAAGTCCAGGCCAAGGTCAGAGTCATAAATCAGGAGGGCAGCAGAGGTACAGAATCGTTAGGCAGAAGCAGAGTCAGAAGTCCAGGCCAAGGTCATAGTTATTCAACTATAGCAAGTAACACACAGGGGAACCAAGAATATATCCGGCGGCTTGCAAGACCATTCCCAAGGTATTTGAGGGATCAGGTCACCCCTCACAGGTTCCCGGACTACTGATGTCATCAGTACCGCCCCAGGACCAGGCCAGATGATGATGCAGTAACCTTCTGATGACTGACAGAGGACCGGAGCCTGCGCCCACCAGATGCCTGCACAGGTGCCCTTACTCTGTCCGCACCATAACTCACGGGCGAGTCACGGCGCCTCCTAGTGACCGCGCCCAGAACAGCAGACCCCGAATTAAAAGGCAACGTGACAGACCGGCGCCTCCTAGAGGCTAAAGCCGGGACAGTAGGCCCTGAGTCTGATGCGACGGAACCATGGCCCCTCCCAGTGGCCGAGGCAGGAACAGCCATCCCTGAGTCTGACGACGAAGTGGCGGTCCGGCGCCTCCTAGTGGCCGCGATCGGAACAGCAGGCCCCAAGTCTGGCGGCGACGTGACACCGGCAGCCAGAACGAGCTGCAAAGCCACCAGGGAGGTAAAAAGGATGGTTTTACCAGTTATAGGGCGTGCTGGGTCTGCTGGACAATTGTTTCTCCAAGGATCATTGTGGATACAGGGACCTCATTGCTTACTGATCAGGCACCAGGAAGCCCTGGATGAGATCTGGAGTTTCCGCTGTAGAGTCTCTGATACTTGCCTGGAGTTCATCCTGAGCCATCTGATTCATGAATACAATGCCAGTCCTGTAGTGAACATTGGCACCGATGTATAATGAAGCTCTGCAGATTCCCGAGGGCTGGTTAACTCTTCAGCCACTGCACAGGTCTCTGCTGATGTCAGGGGGTGGTCTCACGGGCCCCCTGACTATTGTGCTCAGTGTTATAATTGTGTCCCCTTTATGTTGAGGGCTGGTCCTGGCCTATGAATGGCTGATAACAGGGACCCATAGCTGCAGCACTGGAGTAGCGTGGGGGAGGGCGGTCCGCCCCAGGCGGCACGTGTGTGGGGGCGGCGCAGCAGCATGACAGCTCCTCGGCTGCTTTTAGGAAAGGCCCCAGCAGCCGTGTTGCTATGGTAACACTGTAGGACTACATTACCCGTCATGCCTCGGGCGTGCGTTCCTGGTATGACCCCGCTGCAGCGCTGTAGATTGGCAGTCACATGACCGTGGGATCTGCCGAGGCTTCGGCTGTCACATGCCCAAACAACGAGCGGAGCGGCCGCACAGCATGGAGCATGGCCAATGTGGCCAATAGGGTGTCGTGGTCCGACCGGGAGCAGCTGGAGGAGGCCGGGGAGAGCACGCCGCTGCTGAACGGAGCCGGCAACCAGCAGGTGAGGGCGGGAGGAGGAATACTGGGAATTGGGGGGCTGTGCAGATAGGTGACCATGGCGAGGCTGTGCAGGGGAGGACATGGGGGGCTCTGTAGAGGGAGGACGTGGGGGGCTGTGCAGGGGAGGACATGGGGGGCTCTGTAGGGAGAGGACATGGGGGGCTCTGTAGGGAGAGGACATGGGGGGGCTCTGTAGGGAGAGGACATGGGGGGGCTGTGCAGGGGGAGGACATGGGGGGCTGTACAGGGGAGGACATGGGGGGCTCTGTAGAGGGAGGACATGGGGGGCTCTGCAGGGGAGGACATGGGGGGCTCTGTAGGGGAGGACATGGGCTGTGCAGGGTAGGACATGGGGGGCTGTGCAGGGGAGGACATGGGGGGCTGTGCAGGGGAGGACATGGGGGCTCTGTAGGAGGGACATGGGGGGCTGTGCAGGGGGAGTACATGGGGAGGCTGCGTAGGGGAGGACATGGGGGGCTGTGCAGGGGGGTAAACGGGGGGCTGTGCAAGGGAGAACATGAGGGCTCTGTAGGGAGTGTACTGTGGTTCTGTGCAGGGGGAGGACACATGGGTCTCCTTACACTGTTTTATGGTGCGGCTCTATGAAGGGCAGTGGTGGCGGTTCAGTAGGGTCATCAAGCTAATACATACATATATATATAGAGAACTGCAAGAAGATGAAAGTCTAGAAATTTAGAAATAATAACAGCAGAGTTAGTAGTAGACTAAAAATTAGATCTTTGAGTGTAGTGTGGGCTCTTCGGATGCTTCCGAAATATCAACGACCAAAGGGGCGGCAAATTTTTCGACCGCCCCGAGCGCCACAAACAGTTGCTACGCCACTGAGCTGCAGGAAAGTATAATGTGTATAATGTGCACAGTAATGAATGTTCTAAATATTCACTGTCATTACCAAGAATTATCCGTGTTATATGGCCGGAACAAGATGCAGTGGCACCGACGGCGCGCAGGCAGGTAAATAGGATGTTTTTTTTCTTAACAGGAATCATACCTACAAAGATAGGGGATAAGGAGCCATGCATACAATGACAGGGACGGGGGAACCATGCATACCATGGTAGGGATGAGTGGTCAATGCACACCCGGCTTATACTCAAGTCAATAAGTTTACCCAGTTTTTCGTGGCAAAAGTTGGTGCCTCGGCTTGTACTCGGGTCGGCTTATACTCGAGTATATACGGTAATAGTTAAAACCTGACAAGAATAAACAATAATTTGCAGTTAGCCCAATCGTGGGGATAAATAGCTGAGAAATAAATAGTGATTAGTATATCTTAATAAATATATTGCAATTCGCCCAGTACAAAGCTGTGAAAAAAAATGGTAGTTACTATTTCCATTAAGTATTGCACTCAAACAGTTGATTAACCAAGAGAGATGGCATGTACCCGAATAGAATTCTCCTAGAGGCTGCAAATAAGAGCGGCAGGAAGTAAAGGGTTAATAGGTACATAGAACACACAATTTGGTGAAAATATTAAATGGTCATGAGCAATATGTCCTGGCATAAAGAGTGTGATTATATTCTTAGTCCATAGTTAATGCTTGGTATAAACCTGCATTCATAAAATATTCCAATGTCTATAGCCGTGGGGAGAGCTGCCCCGGCCGATGTTGATACACCAAGTACTTTCTCCAATGAGTGGAGGGGTCGTACCCTGTGAAATAGCGCGCTGAACAGTACATGGTGATTTCACCATATATAGTTGTATGTGAGTGTTGCTACTCACAATACCTCCGATGGTCTGCGTAGAATCCGGTGACTGCGTTCTGGCTGGTGCAGTAAAGGTCGGACCTGGGAGATGCGGCGATATGCCGAGGTGTAGTGTGAGACCAGCGCTCCTGCGCTCCAGCTGTCGGCAGGGATCCGGTCACTCTGGTCGATAGCTGCGTCCCGGCAGATGTGCAGTAGGAGCAGGACCTGTGTGACGCGGTGGATCACGTGGTGCCGTGTAACTGCTGCTAGATGGAGGTACGGGTGGCAAAAAGGGCCGAAACCAACGCGTTTCGGAAAACTCAGCTTCTTTCTTCAGGTCCGGGACATATTGCTTATGACCATTTAATATTTTCACCCAATTGTGTTCTATATACATATTAACCCTTTACTTCTAGGAGAATTCTATTCGGGTACATGCCATCTCTCCTTGGTTAATCAACTGTTTGAGTGCAATACTTTCTATTTCCATTAACTACCATTTTTTTCACAGCTTTGTACTGGGCGAGTTGCAATATATTCATTAAGATATACTAATCACTATTTATTTCTCAGCTATTTATCCCCACGATTGGGCTAACTGCAGTTTATTGTTTATTCTTGTCAGGTTTTACCTATTAAATATTCTTCTATTTGTCTCATTAATAAGTCACTAGCTTTTCTCCCACATCTTGGTTTTTTCAGCGCGAGTCTATCACAAATATTTATAATCCTTTCGATTTCCTTGTGGTTGGTATCTAGAGTCGCAGCAGTTACAAAACCTTTTACACAGGCGCCACTTTATCGCTCTCCTTCATTTTTTGATTTTAACAATTTTTCCCTGGATCTGTAGCTGGATATTTCCTGCTTTTGAATTGCCTCCTATATACAGTGTGAGCCTCCACATTGCTTCCTATATACAGTATGAGGCCGCATATAGCCTCCTATATACAGTAGGAGCCTGCACAGCGCTTCCTATATACAGTATGAGGCCGCATATAGCCTCCTATATACAGTATGAGCCTGCACAGCGCTTCCTATATACAGTATGAGTCTGCACATAGTCTCCTATATACAGTATGAGCCTGCACATCGCTTCCTATATACAGTATGAGACCGCATATAGCCTCCTATATACAGTATGAGGCCGCATATAGCCTCCTACATACAGTATGAGCCTGCACAGCACTTCCTATATACAGTATGAGCCTGCACATCGCTTCCCATATACAGTATGAGGCCGCATATAGCCTCCTACATACAGTATGAGGCCACATATAGCCTCCTATATACAGTATGAGCCTGCACATCGCTTCCTATATACAATATGAGCCTGCACATTGCTTCCTATATACAGTATAAGCCTGCACATTGCTTCCTATATACATTATGAGTCTGCACATAGTCTCCTATATACAGTATGAGCCTGCACATCGCTTCCTATATACAGTATGAGGCCGCATATAGCCTCCTACATACAGTATGAGGCTGCATATAGCCTCCTATATACAGTATGACCCTGCACATCGCTTCCCATGTACAGTATGAGACCACATATAGCCTCCTGAATACAGTATTTGCCTCCTATATACAGTATGAGGCTGCATATAGCCTCCTATATACAGTATGAGCCTGCACATCGCTTCCTATATACAGTATGAGGCCGCATATAGCCTCCTATATACAGTATGAGCCTGTACTTCGCTTCCTATATACAGTATGAGGCCGCATATAGCCTCCTATATACAGTATGAGCACCAACATATAGCCTCCTGAATGCAGTGTTTACCTCCTATATACAGTATGAGCCTGCACATTGCTTCCTATATACAGTATGAGCCTGCACATAGCCTCCTATATACAGTAGCAAAAAAAAAAAAATGATTGAATGAGAGTAATGGTTTTGGGTCCTTTCTGTAAAAATCGTATGGGTATCTTTTTAGTCTTGGTTTTAGTTTTCTGTTTTTAATTATTTTTTCCTGTGCTTATACTCCAGTTCTCTATCTTCGCATTGCAGTATATGATCTGGCATGGAATTCATTGTTGAGGGCATTTCAAGATTTTATGAAGAAACACTCCTCTCACAAGAAATCTACGGCTCTTTTCGTACCCATTGGGTCTTCAATATTTGAGATGTTTTTACACAGAGTAAAAACTGTCTATACAAATTCCAGAGTAAGATACAAGGACTGCATTAGAAAGTAACAACTTACATGTGTAGTGTATGTCGCTGTAAAACCTGCCGCCCCTACGCGCGTTACGCCGCAGCTTCCTCAGGAGGCGTGGTTTACAAGTGCCCCGGATCTAGTTTATAAAGTGCAGTCAACCAATAAACCGCTTTCCCTAATAAAGCTTGTAAAATTCAGGACCTGAGCTGTAGTGTCCACAATGACGTCAATAGTATCCAGTTCTAAACGTCCACAGCATTATCGGCGCATGCGCTGTTGAGTCCCCACTATGAACAGGGAGTCTATGATCAGCGCTCATCAGCATGAAAGCGGCTCAAGCTGCAAAACAGCCAGAGACCGCCACATACCAGACTGAGCACGTCAGACGGCTCCTAGGGAGGACAGAACTGGGCATGCGCTCAAGTGAGGACAAGAAAATAAAATAATTATGAAGAATAATAATCACTACTTAAAGTGATAGCAAGTGTTGAAAGTGAGGGGATAAAACATAATGATGCTGAAATAATTATAGCGGTGTGTATGAACCATTAAAGTGAATATGCCTGACATAGAGTGCAAAGGCACACACATATGTGTCAATTATAAGCACACTATGCAAGCAATAACATTTTTTTTTAACAATTAGCATAATGTGTATGCAGGCTATATGAAAGTGTATGTGCATCATATAACTATAACAACTATATATCATGTCTCTGTTAAAAAACAAATGTACATAAAAATAACACATGGCATTCAATACATACATCAAATGTCATATATCATAAAGTAATTATACACACAATTATGTATAATGCATAATACATAGCAAAAATACACAAAGAAAATTGTGAAAAAAATAAAAAATGAGTGAAAAAAATATATATAAAAATAAAACAAATAAAAATGTAAATGAAATAAAGAAATATAAAAAGAAAAAATGAATAAAAATGTGAACAAATAATATGAAATATTGAAGACCCAATGGGTACGAAAAGAGCCGTAGATTTCTTGTGAGAGGAGTGTTTCTTCATAAAATCTTGAAATGCCCTCAACAATGAATTCCATGCCAGATCTTATATATTGCGATGCGAAGATAGAGAACTGGAGTATAAGCACAGGAAAAAATAATTAAAAACAGAAAACTAAAACCAAGACTAAAAAGATACCCATACGATTTTTACAGAAAGGACCCAAAACCATTACTCTCATTCAATCATTTTTTTTTTGCTACTGTATATAGGAGGCTATGTGCAGGCTCATACTGTATATAGGAAGCAATGTGCAGGCTCATACTGTATATAGGAGGTAAACACTGCATTCAGGAGGCTATATGTGGGTGCTCATACTGTATATAGGAGGCTATATGCGGCCTCATACTGTATATAGGAAGCGAAGTACAGGCTCATACTGTATATAGGAGGCTATATGCAGACTCATACTGTATATAGGAAGCGCTGTGCCGGCTCATACTGTATATAGGAGGCTATATGCGGCCTCATACTGTATATAGGAAGCAATGTGCAGGCTCATACTGTATATAGGAGACTATGTGCAGACTCATACTGTATATAGGAAGCAATGTGCAGGCTCATACTGTATATAGGAGGCAATTCAAAAGCAGGAAATATCCAGCTACAGATCCAGGGAAAAATTGTTAAAAACAAAAAATGAAGGATAGCGATAAAGTGACGCCTGTGTAAAAGGTTTTGTAACTGCTGCGACGCTAGATACCAACCACAAGGAAATCGAAAGGATTATAAATATTTGTGATAGACTCGCGCTGAAAAAAACAAGATGTGGGAGAAAAGCTAGTCACTTATTAATGAGACAAATAGAAGAATGTTTAATAGTTAAAACCTGACAAGAATAAACAATAAACTGCAGTTAGCCCAATAGTGGGGATAAATAGCTGAGAAATAAATAGTGATTAGTATATCTTAATGAATATATTGCAACTCGCTCAGTACAAAGCTGTGAAAAAAATGGTAGTTAATGGAAATAGTAAGTATTGCACTCAAACAGTTGATTAACCAAGGAGAGATGGCATGTACCCGAATAGAATTCTCCTAGAAGTAAAGGGTTAATATGTACATAGAACACAATTGGGTGAAAATATTAAATGGTCAGAAGCAATATGTCCCGGACCTGAAGAAAGAAGCTGAGTTTTCCGAAACGCGTTGGTTTCGGCCCTTTTTGCCACCCGTACCTCCAGCTAGCAGCAGTTACACGGCACCACGTGATCCACCGCGTCACACAGGTCCTGCTCCTACTGCACATCTGCCAGGACGCAGCTATCGACCAGAGTGACCGGATCCCTGCCGACAGCTGGAGCGCAGGAGCGCTGGTCTCACACTACACCTCGGCATATCGCCGCATCTCCCAGGTCCGACCTTTACTACACCAGCCAGAACGCAGTCACCGGATTCTACGCAGACCATCGGAGGTATTGTGAGTAGCAACACTCACATACAACTATATATGGTGAAATCACCTTGTACTGTTCAGCGCGCTATTTCACAGGGCACGAGCCCTCCACTCATTGGAGAAAGTACTTGGTGTATCCGTCATCGGCCGGGGCAGCTCTCCCCACGGCTATAGACATTGGACTATTTTATGAATGCAGGTTTATACCAAGCATTAACTATGGACTAAGGATATAATCACACTCTTTATGCCGGGACATATTGCTCATGACCATTTAATATTTTCACCCAATTGTGTGTTCTATGTACCAATTAACCCTTTACTTCCTGCCGCTCTTATTTGCAGCCTCTAGGAGAATTCTATTCGGGTACATGCCATCACTCTTGGTTAATCAACTGGTTGAGTGCAAAACTTAATGGAAATAGTAACTACCATTTTTTTTTCACAGCTTTGTACTGGGCGAATTGCAATATATTTATTAAGATATACTAATCACTATTTATTTCTCAGCTATTTATCCCCACGATTGGGCTAACTGCAAATTATTGTTTATTCTTGTCAGGTTTTACCTATTACCGTATATACTCGAGTATAAGCCGACCCGAGTATAAGCCGAAGCACCAACTTTTGCCACGAAAAACTGGGTAAACTTATTGACTTGAGTATAAGCCGGGTGTGCATTGACCACTTATCCCTACCGTGGTATGCATGTTTCCCCCGTCCCTGTCATTGTATGCATGGCTCCTTATCCCCTATCTTTGTATGTATGATTCCTGTTAAGAAAAAAACCATCCTATTTATCTGCCTGCGCGCCGTCGGTGGCACTGCATCTTGTTCCGGCCATATAACACGGATAATTCTTGGTAATGACAGTGAATATTTAGAACATTCATTACTGTGCACTTTATACACATTATACATTCCTGCAGCTCAGTGGCATAGCAACTGTTTGTGGCGCCCGGGGCGGTCGAAAAATTTGCCGCCTCTTTGGTCGTTGATAGAGTTGAGCGACTTTTTGTTTTTTAGGGTCGAGTTTCGTTTCGTGAAACCCGACTTTTCCAAAAGTCGGGTCGAGCAAGATCGTCCGATTATAGGGAAAAGTCGGGGTCGTCCCGAAACACGAAACCCAATGTAAGTCAATGGGGAATAAAAGTCGGCGGTGAGAGGAGGACAGGAAACACACCTACAGTGCCCATTTGAATGCCAAAAGCATCAATTCTTCTTACTTAAGCTTGTCAACCTTAATTAACTTCATAATACAAGTTACGCACTGAAAAATGGGGGTTATTTGGCTAAAGTTGTGGGGGGGGCTGGCTCCAGGTTTTCATGTGCCCTGGGCGAAAGAGCGCCCCTTTAACACATACCAAAACTCATCATGCTCCGATACGGCAGAGAAATAGCGGTATAGTACTATGAAAAATACTTCACTTTTTACATCTCATGACGAGGCCCATCTATTTCTCCATACAGAATCATTGGTCCCATATAATGTTTGAAACAGTATATGATGAGCTCCACATAATGCTACAGTATATGTTGGTCCCCATGGATGAAGCTCCACTGTCTTATGGGCCCAAATAATGCTCCAAACATAATGGGCCCCATTTCTAATGCTCTAGTGTATAATGGGCCCTGTAAATGCTGCTCCAGTGTCTGATGTCCACCTTTGGAATGTTCCAGTGTATGGTGGGCCCCATCTATCATTCTCCAGAGTATAGTGCTCCCCAAAAATTGCTGTCCCAACATTGCAAACAATCAAATAAGTCTCCTCGCTAGGGAATCCCTGTACTAGTCTGGACTCCTCGTCGTCCCCATCTTCCATCTCACTGCACAGTATTTCAACCTTGCAAGTGCTGTGATCCTGAGCAAGCAGGGGGGGCCCACTCGTTGGCGACGGCACTGGCACAGGGCCCCTGATAGTACGGTGGTGTGTCTGATGGCGGGTGGGTGGGCCGAACCTGCACTTTCATCATTGCCCCCCCATTCATCATCATTGCTTGCGTTGAGAAACACGTGATGGTGTCTCCGCGGCTTCTGTTTTGCATGTTTTGCATATTTTCCATAAGGGATGGGGGCAGTGCTCTAGAATCACTGCGTTGAGAAACACGTGATGGTGTCTCCGCAGTGTCGGATGTTGATCTCCATGAGTTCATTCATCCTCCTCTTCATAGTCTTTTTACTAGGCATTGCTCCTACCAGCCAGTTTCCTACTCCACACTGATGAGGGGCAATACCCCGAAACAGCTGTATGTGGATGGATACCATGTTTTGGCATAGGTGGTTTCCTTCATTGGAGACTGCCCTTCTCATGGTTGTTCTCTCCCGGACAAAGACCTGGCTGGTCATTGCTTGCGTTGAGAAACACGTGATGGTGTCTCCGCGGCTTCTGTTTTGCATGTTTTGCATATTTCCCATAAGGGATGGGGGCAGTGCTCTAGAATCACTGCGTTGAGAAACACGTGATGGTGTCTCCGCAGTGTCGGATGTTGATCTCCATGAGTTCATTCATCCTCCTCTTCATAGTCTTTTTACTTGGCATTGCTCCTACCAGCCAGTTTCCTACTCCACACTGATGAGGGGCAATACCCCGAAACAGCTGTATGTGGATGGATACCATGTTTTGGCATAGGTGGTTTCCTTCATTGGAGACTGCCCTTCCCGTGGTTGTTCCTTCCCGGACAAAGACCTGGCTGGTCATTGCTTGCGTTGAGAAACACGTGATGGTGTCTCCGCGGCTTCTGTTTTGCATGTTTTGCATATTTCCCATAAGGGATGGGGGCAGTGCTCTAGAATCACTGCGTTGAGAAACACGTGATGGTGTCTCCGCAGTGTCGGATGTTGATCTCCATGAGTTCATTCATCCTCCTCTTCATAGTCTTTTTACTAGGCATTGCTCCTACCAGCCAGTTTCCTACTCCACACTGATGAGGGGCAATACCCCGAAACAGCTGTATGTGGATGGATACCATGTTTTGGCATAGGTGGTTTCCTTCATTGGAGACTGCCCTTCCCGTGGTTGTTCCTTCCCGGACAAAGACCTGGCTGGTCATTGCTTGCGTTGAGAAACACGTGATGGTGTCTCCGCGGCTTCTGTTTTGCATGTTTTGCATATTTCCCATAAGGGATGGGGGCAGTGCTCTAGAATCACTGCGTTGAGAAACACGTGATGGTGTCTCCGCAGTGTCGGATGTTGATCTCCATGAGTTCATTCATCCTCCTCTTCATAGTCTTTTTACTAGGCATTGCTCCTACCAGCCAGTTTCCTACTCCACACTGATGAGGGGCAATACCCCGAAACAGCTGTATGTGGATGGATACCATGTTTTGGCATAGGTGGTTTCCTTCATTGGAGACTGCCCTTCCCGTGGTTGTTCCTTCCCGGACAAAGACCTGGATGGTCATTGCTTGCGTTGAGAAACACGTGATGGTGTCTCCGCGGCTTCTGTTTTGCATGTTGAGCATAGCTTTAGACCTCATGGGACAGCGCAGAAAGGAGGCCTCCAACCCATCTGGCTTAGTGGATCCTAAATTGCTTCCAGGCTGGCTGGATCTCCATTACCATCTGTACTCAGTGCCCTGGTTTGCAACTCAAAATGTGAGTAAAAGCGTAAAGACTGCACCCCGCTGTGTTCTCCTGTTTATTTGCTGCATCACCTCAGCCCTGCATTACAC
Source organism: Dendrobates tinctorius (assembly GCF_039654945.1). Lineage (NCBI taxonomy): Eukaryota > Metazoa > Chordata > Amphibia > Anura > Dendrobatidae > Dendrobates > Dendrobates tinctorius. Next base: position 7,730,636 of record NW_027361736.1, on the reverse strand, counting down.
CCCCCTTGTCTTGTAGACGAGTCACGGTCCCAGAAAGCCGGCAGAGGAGGGGAGCAGCAGGTAACAGAGGCCACCAGTTTCCAGCACACCATACTCACATGCCTGCACGCCTCTCCGCTACCTTAGGCGTGGAGCGCATATTCATTACCTTAATGATCAGTACCACGTGATCACTCGTCAGGAAGAGCTGCAGGCTCCGGCAGCCAGAACGAGCTGCAAAGCCACCAGGGAGGTAAAAAGGATGGTTTTACCAGTTATAGGGCGTGCTGGGTCTGCTGGACAATTGTTTCTCCAAGGATCATTGTGGATACAGGGACCTCATTGCCTACTGATCAGGCACCAGGAAGCCCTGGATGAGATCTGGAGTTTCCGCTGTGGAGTCTCTGATACTTGCCTGGAGTTCATCCTGAGCCATCTGATTCATGAATACAATGCCAGTCCTGTAGTGAACATTGGCACTGATGTATAATGAAGCTCTGCATATTCCCGAGGGCTGGTTAACTCTTCAGCCACTGCACAGGTCTCTGCTGATGTCAGGGGGTGGTCTCACGGGCCCCCTGACTATTGTGCTCAGTGTTATAATTGTGTCCCCTTTATGTGGAGGGCTGGTCCTGGCCTATGAATGGCTGATAACAGGGACCCATAGCTGCAGCACTGGAGTAGCGTGGGGGAGGTGGTCCGCCCCAGGCGTCACATGTGTGGGGGCGGCGCGGCAGCATGACAGCTCCTCGGCTGCTTTTAGGAAAGGCCCCAGCAGCCGTGTTGCTATGGTAACACTGTAGGACTACATTACCCGTCATGCCTCAGGCGTGCGTTCCTGGTATGACCCCGCTGCAGCGCTGTAGATTGGCAGTCACATGACCGTGGGATCTGCCGAGGCTCCGGCTGTCACATGTCCAAACAGCGAGCGGAGCGGCCGCACAGTACGGAGCATGGCCAATGTGGCCAACAGGGTGTCGTGGTCCAGCCGGGAGCAGCTGGAGGAGGCCGGGGAGAGCACGCCGCTGCTGAACGGAGCCGGCAACCGGCAGGTGAGGGGGGGGAGGGATACTGGGAATTGGGGGGCTGTGCAGATAGGTGACCATGGCGAGGCTGTGCAGGGGAGGACATGGGGGGCTGTGCAGGGGAGGACATGGGGGCTGTGCAGTGGAGGACATGGGGGGGCTCTGTAGGGAGAGGACTTGGGGGGGCTCTGTAGGGGAGGACATGGGGGGGCTCTGTAGGGGAGGACATGGGCTGTGCAGGGGAGGACATGGGGGCTGTGCAGGGGAGGACATGGGGGCTGTGCAGGGGAGGACATGGGGGCTGTGCAGGGGAGGACATGGGGGGCTGTGCAGGGGGGTACATGGGGGGCTGTGCAAGGGGAGAACATGAGGGCTCTGTATGGAGTGTACTTTGGGTCTGTGCAGGGGGAGGACACGTGGGTCTCCTTACACTGTTTTATGGTGCGGCTCTATGCAGGGCAGTGGTGGCGGTTCAGTAGGGTCATCAAGCTGATACATACATACATATATATAGAGAACTGCAAGAAGATGAAAGTCTAGAAATTTAGAAATAATAACAGCAGAGTTAGTAGTAGACTAAAAATTAGATCTTTGAGTGTAGTGTGGGCTCTTCGGATGCTTCCGGAATATCAACGACCAAAGGGGCGGCAAATTTTTCGACCGCCCCAGGCTCCACAAACAGTTGCTACGCCACGGAGCTGCAGGAATGTATAATGTGTATAATGTGCACAGTAATGAATGTTCTAAATATTCACTGTCATTACCAAGAATTATCCGTGTTATATGGCTGGAACAAGATGCAGTGCCACCGACGGCGCGCAGGCAGGTAAATAGGATGGTTTTTTTTCTTAACAGGAATCATACATACAAAGATAGGGGATAAGGAGCCATGCAGACAATGACAGGGACGGGGGAACCATGCATACCACGGTAGGGATGAGTGGTCAATGCACACCCGGCTTATACTCAAGTCAATAAGTTCACCCAGGTTTTCGTGGCAAAAGTAGGTGCCTCGGCTTATACTCTGGTCGGCTAGACCTGGTCTGGTCTAGAGTCGCAGCAGTTACAAAACCTTTTACACAGGTGCCACTATCGCTCTCCTTTATTTTTTGTTTTTAACAATTTTTCCCTGGATCTGTAGCTGGATATTTCCTTCTTTTGAATTGCCTCCTATATACAGTATGAGCCTGCACATCGCTTCCTCACCCATGTGTGTGAGATTACCTGTGAGCCATATTCCAAGATATGGAATCTTAGTACAGTCCCAATTGAAAGGGTATCTGTCTCTTAGTTGCTGCTTAATGGGTGCTGGAATAAAAAGTGACAAAACATTAGTTTTCTTTATGTTAAGCTTGTAATATGAAACCGATCCAAACAGGTCTATGATGTCCCAAGTCTGCTTCAGAGAGGCAACAGGGTCTGTCAATGTGAGGATGATGTCATCCGCATATAGATTTTTTTTATGCTCTGAATCTCCCAGCCGGACACCCCGTATCCTACCCGAGTCTCTTATCATTTGAGCCAGTGGCTCCAGACTCAAAATTAAAATAATTGGGGACAGGGGGCAACCCTGTCTTGTCCCATTTGTTATAAAGAATTTTTCAGACATAGTGCTATTGACCAGTACAGAGGCAGATGGCTGAGAATAAAGAGCTCGAATTCCCTTTATCATCTCCCCACTAAAACCCATCCTTTCAAGTACTGCGAAGGCGTAAGCCCAATTGACACGGTCAAAAGCCTTCTCGGCATCAAGGGCTATAAACAGACTGGGAATATTTTTCTTGTTGCATAAATGTAAATGGTGCAGAATGCTTCTAGAGCTGTCAGAGGTTTGTCTATGTTTTACAAAACCCGCCTGATCGGGATGTATAAGGTAAGGAATAGTGTTGAGCATTCCGATACCGCAAGTATCGGGTATCGGCCGATACTTGCTGTATCGGAATTCCGATACCGACTTCCGATATTTTTTCAATATCGGAATTCGGCATCGGAATCGGAAGTTCAGTTGATTGACGGCCTGACGTCATCATGATGCGCGGTCATTTCGGGCCTTCCGGGGGTCTCTGCCGGCCTGCCGGGGGGCTGTGCCGGCCTGCCGGGGGGCTGTGTGGACTGCCCGGGGTCTGTACCGGCCTGCCGGGGGGCTGTGCCGGCCTGCCGGTGGTCTGTGCACCCTGTGGGGGTCTGTACCGGCCTGCCGGGGGGCTGTGCCGGCCTGCCGGGGGGCTGTGCCGGCCTGCCGGGGGGCTGTGCTGATGTCCGGGGGTCTGTGCAAGCATCGTCCGATGGGACTACAAGTCCCATCGGGCGATGCCTGCTACCCTGACAGTGATTGACACATTAGCCAATGATGGGACAGTAGTAGTCCCATCATCCGGCTAATGTGTTAAATGTTAAAAAAAAAAAAAAATACATACATACTACATGCATGCTACATACATGCTACATATATACTACATACATGCTGCATGCTACATACATACTACATACATACTACATGCATGCTACATACATACTACATATATACTACATACATGCTGCATGCTACATACATACTACATACATACTACATGCATGCTACATACATACTACATACATACTACATACATGCTACATAATACTGCATGCTACATACATACTACATACATACTACATACATACTACATGCATGCTACATACATACTACATACATACTACATACATACTACATACATACTACATGCATGCTACATACATACTACATACATGCTACATACATACTACATGCTACATACATACCACATATATACTACATACATACAATACATTCATACAATACATACATAGACATACAGTACATATAACATAGAGTAACATACTTACCAATACTTGTCACATTGTTCCCCGAAGCCATTGTCTCTTCCGGGATAAATATTAACATAACAAACCACAAAAATACTCACCCACGATCCGAAGCAGTCCACGAGTGTGTCCCACGACGATCTTGGGTAGAGAACTGCAGCATCAGATGATGCTGCCGTTCTCTACGGGCTGCAGGAATCCAATGACGGAAGGTAGGTATCCTTCCGCACTGTATTCCTCCGCCACTTAAAAAAAAAAAGTCCCTAGTCTCACTTTATGCCATTGCTGTGTGGGAATTTCCCACACAGCAATGGCATAAAGTGAGACTAGGGACTTTTTTTTTTTTAAGTGGCGGAGGAATACAGTGCGGAAGGATACCTACCTTCCGTCATTGGATTCCTGCAGCCCGTAGAGAACGGCAGCATCATCTGATGCTGCAGTTCTCTACCCAAGATCGTCGTGGGACACACTCGTGGACTGCTTCGGATCGTGGGTGAGTATTTTTGTGGTTTGTTATGTTAATATTTATCCCGGAAGAGACAATGGCTTCGGGGAACAATGTGACAAGTATTGGTAAGTATGTTACTCTATGTTATATGTACTGTATGTCTATGTATGTATTGTATGAATGTATTGTATGTATGTAGTATATATGTGGTATGTATGTAGCATGTAGTATGTATGTAGCATGCATGTAGTATGTATGTAGCATGCATGTAGTATATATGTGGTATGTATGTAGCATGCATGTAGCATGCATGTAGTATGTATGTAGTATGTATGTAGTATATATGTAGTATGTATGTAGCATGTATGTAGTATGTATGTAGTATATATGTAGTATGTATGTAGCATGCAGCATGTATGTAGTATGTATGTAGCATGCATGTAGCATGCAGTATGTATGTAGCATGCATGTAGTATATATGTAGTATGTATGTAGCATGTAGTATGTAGCATGCATGTAGTATATATGTAGTATGTAGTATGTATGTAGCATGCATGTAGTATATATGTGTTATGTATGTAGCATGTAGCATGCATGTAGCATGCATGTAGTATATATGTGGTATGTATGTAGCATGCAGTATGTATGTAGCATGCATGTAGTATATATGTAGTATGTATGTTGCATGTAGTATGAATGTAGCATGTATGTAGTATGTAGTATGAATGTAGCATGTATGTAGTATGCATGTTGTATGTATGTAGCATGTAATTTTTTTTTTTTTTTTTTTTTTTTTTTTACATTTAACACATTAGCCGGATGATGGGACTACTACTGTCCCATCATTGGCTAATGTGTCAATCACTGTCATGGTAGCAGGCATCGCCCGATGGGACTTGTAGTCCCATCGGACGATGCCTGCACAGACCCCCGGAGCCTGCACAGACCACCGGCAGGCCGGCACAGCCCCCCGGCAGGCCGGCACAGCCCCCCGGAGCCTGCACAGCCCCCCGGCAGGCCGGCACAGCCCCCCGGCAGGCCGGCACAGCCCCCCGGAGCCTGCACAGCCCCCCGGCAGGCCGGCACAGCCCCCCGGCAGGCCGGCACAGACCACCGGCAGGCCGGCACAGACCACCGGAGCCTGCACAGACCCCCTGGCAGGCCGGCACAGCCCCCCGAAAGGCCCGTACAGACCCCAGAGAGGCTGTACAAGGGCAGGAAAGGGTTTTTCTTATTCCGATACCGGAAGTCCCATAGACTTGAATGGGACTTCCGGTATCGGAATCGGCGATACCGATACTTTTTTTAAAGATCGGCCGATACCATCCGATACGATACTTTGAAGTATCGGACGGTATCGCTCAACTCTAGTAAGGAATAACATTCTGTACCCTCTCCGCTAATATTTTTGCATAAATTTTAATATCTGCATTCAAAAGGGATATGGGTCTATAGTTTTTGATTTTTGTAGAGTCTTTGTCCGGCTTAGGAATTACCACTATTGTGGCCCTCAGCATGTCTGCACTACATATACCTCTTGACCTTATGAAATTAAGAGTATTTGTTAGATATGGGACAAGGTCTTTTTGAAATGTTTTGTATTATTCTATTGGGAAACCGTCAGGGCCTGGAGCTTTGTTACTTTTCAGATTATTGATCACAAGAGAGACCTCGTCTTCCGAGAAAGGTGTGTCAAGGAGTTCTCTCTGATCTGGAGATAGAGATCCTAGTTTTACATTATCTAGGTGAGGTGAACACTGAATGTCTTTTGCAGTCTCTCGAGATCAACAATAAACCGCTTTCCCTAATAAAGCTTGTAAAATTCAGGACCTGCGCTGTAGTGTCCACAATGACGTTAATAGTATTCAGTTCTAAACGTCCACAGCATTATCGGCGCATGCGCTGTTGAGTCCCCACTATGAACAGGGAGACTATGATCAGCGCTCATCAGCATGAAAGCGGCTCAAGCTGCAAAACAGCCAGAGACAGCCACATACCAGACTGAGCACGTCAGAAGGCTCCTAGGGAGGACAGAACTGGGCATGCGCTCAAGTGAGGACAAGAAAATAAAATAATTATGAAGAATAATAATCACTATTTAAAGTGATAGCAAGTGTTGAAAGTGAGGGGATAAAATATAATGATACTGAAATAATTATAGCGGTGTGTATGAACCATTAAAGTGAATATGCCTGACATAGAGTGCAAAGGCACACACATATGTGTCAATTATAAGCACACTATGCAAGTAATAAAAATTTTTTTTAACAATTCGCATAATGTGTATGTGCATCATATAACTATAACAACTAAGAAATGTGATTGTTCATTCAAACCGCTGCTTTTTGCTATTGGTCCCTATTGAATAATGAATGTTTTGAATTTTCTCCAAAAGAAAGTAGTTGCAAACTCATCCTCTTAGAAACTTGTTTGGGCTGTTGAGAGGAGTAGAAAAACATCAAAAATTTCAATCCTGCACGATTCTACCAAGAAATGTGAGTGTTCATTCAAAACGCTGCTTTTTGCTATATTGGGCTCTATTGAATAATGAATGTTTTGAATTTTCTCCAAAAGTAAAGTAGTTGCAAACTCATCCTTTTAGAAACTTGTTTGGGCTGTTGAGAGGAGTAAAAAAACATCAAAAATTTCAATCCTGCATGATTCTACCAAGAAATGTGATTGTTCATTCAAAACGCTGCTTTTTCCTATTGGGCTCTATTGAATAATGAATGTTTTGAATTTTCTTAAACAATGTTTTTATTAAGGTTTTTCAAGATAACAGAAATATAAAACATACATTCATATAGTGTGAGTCATTTCCATATGGCATTTTAAACATTGTGTAACAATACAATACAATATGGTACTATTTTCCATCATGTATCAAAATCAAAGACACTTGAGATGAATGTAATCAACAATAAACAAATCAACCAATAGGCAAATGTAGAAACGCCGGCGGGCATCTGGAAATATGAAGTTTTTGAGCATGATATGAGTGAGAAAAGGAAGAAAAAAAAGGGTTCAAGATATGAAAACATTTTCTATTTTAGATTTAAGTTCAAACCATTTATTCCATCTATCTCCAAATAGTTTTATTGATAAATTATTAATGAATTTTTTCATATGTGTAATGTTTGTCGACCAACATAATCGATGTAACAACATCAAGTGGTTGCATGTTGTTCCAACCTTTCGCTATTAGATACACAGCAGACATTAGAATATGAGCGACCAGAAATTTTTCTTTTTTAAACCTATAGATTCCAATGAGTAACAAGGCTAGAGCTGGGTGTGGGTGGACACGACAGTTACATATAATCGAGATTAATTGAAAAACCTTGAGCCAATATACTTTTAAGATAGGGCATCCCCAAAACACATGAAGCAAGTCAGCTTGTGATCCACATCCGCACCAGCATAGTCCAGACCCCCCTCCTCCAAAATATCTGAGTCTATTCGGAGTGAGATAGTATCTATGGACCAGCTTATAATGAGTCTCAAGAATATTCATACATTTTGTGGCTTTTGCCGCTATTTTGAATAATGTTGTCCATTGGGGAATTTTTTATTTGTTTCTGTAGAGTGGTTTCCCACTTTTCAAAACATCCTTTATTGGAAAAGGTGTATTTGTTATTTAGAATAGTGTATAAGGGTTTCAAGAAACTCTTGTGGCTGGGAGGTGTTAATTAAAAAATTGTAAATAGTATGGTTAATCATGATCACTCCACAGAAGTTTTTCTTATAATTACTATACTCCTCTTTGAGCAGGAGATATGTCATGTACTCAGTATTGGGGACTCCAAACTTGGTTTTAACCAGTTCAAAAGGTATGACTCTATTGTTGTCAAGTAAATCATCAACAAACATGATGGAGAATTTTGTCCAGCTGTCAAACAATGGTCTCAAAGAGACTCTGACAGGCGACAAAAAGGGAATTCTCAACTGTTTAGTCGAATGAGGGTAAGCCTTAAACTTCCTCCTGCACAAATGTGACCAGCAAATCATAGAAGCCCTAAGTATTGGGTTCTCTATATATGTAATCTCTTTCCTGTGGATGAGAAAATAAGATATGTATAGTAGTGGCTCTTTTTTAGGCATCAGATTTCTCTCAATTTCTGGCCACCCCATCTCGGTCCACCCCGTAAACCACATTTTTGTTAGCTCAGCCATGGTAGCAAAGTAGTATGCCTCTAGGTCTGGGAGGGCTATCCCACCATTTTCTTTGGATTTGAGCAGAGTATGTTTCCTCACTCTTGATTTTTGGTTGTTCCATATAAATTTATTCATTTGATAGGTGAGTTTCTGTATAGACTGCATTGAGAGAGGTAAAGGTACATTTCTATAGAAAAACAATACCTTTGGGAGGCAGAACATTTTGTACAGAACTATTCTACCCATCCAAGTGGCCGGGGTCTTTGACAGTTCTCCCAACTTGATCTCGAGAGACTGCAAAAGACATTCAGTGTTCACCTCACCTAGATAATGTAAAACTAGGATCTCTATCTCCAGATCAGAGAGAACTCCTTGACACACCTTTCTCGGAAGACGAGGTCTCTCTTGTGATCAATAATCTGAAAAGTAACAAAGCTCCAGGCCCTGACGGTTTCCCAATAGAATAATACAAAACATTTCAAAAAGACCTTGTCCCATATCTAACAAATACTCTTAATTTCATAAGGTCAAGAGGTATATGTAGTGCAGACATGCTGAGGGCCACAATAGTGGTAATTCCTAAGCCGGACAAAGACTCTACAAAAATCAAAAACTATAGACCCATATCCCTTTTGAATGCAGATATTAAAATTTATGCAAAAATATTAGCGGAGAGGGTACAGAATGTTATTCCTTACCTTATACATCCCGATCAGGCGGGTTTTGTAAAACATAGACAAACCTCTGACAGCTCTAGAAGCATTCTGCACCATTTACATTTATGCAACAAGAAAAATATTCCCAGTCTGTTTATAGCCCTTGATGCCGAGAAGGCTTTTGACCGTGTCAATTGGGCTTACGCCTTCGCAGTACTTGAAAGGATGGGTTTTAGTGGGGAGATGATAAAGGGAATTCGAGCTCTTTATTCTCAGCCATCTGCCTCTGTACTGGTCAATAGCACTATGTCTGAAAAATTCTTTATAACAAATGGGACAAGACAGGGTTGCCCCCTGTCCCCAATTATTTTAATTTTGAGTCTGGAGCCACTGGCTCAAATGATAAGAGACTCGGGTAGGATACGGGGTGTCCGGCTGGGAGATTCAGAGCATAAAAAAAATCTATATGCGGATGACATCATCCTCACATTGACAGACCCTGTTGCCTCTCTGAAGCAGACTTGGGACATCATAGACCTGTTTGGATCGGTTTCATATTACAAGCTTAACATAAAGAAAACTAATGTTTTGTCACTTTTTATTCCAGCACCCATTAAGCAGCAACTAAGAGACAGATACCCTTTCAATTGGGACTGTACTAAGATTCCATATCTTGGAATATGGCTCACAGGTAATCTCACACACATGGGTGAGGAAGCGATGTGCAGGCTCATACTGTATATAGGAGGCAATTCAAAAGAAGGAAATATCCAGCTACAGATCCAGGGAAAAATTGTTAAAAACAAAAAATAAAGGAGAGCGATAGTGGCACCTGTGTAAAAGGTTTTGTAACTGCTGCGACTCTAGACCAGACCAGGTCTAGCCGACCAGAGTATAAGCCGAGGCACCTACTTTTGCCACGAAAACCTGGGTGAACTTATTGACTTGAGTATAAGCCGGGTGTGCATTGACCACTCATCCCTACCGTGGTATGCATGGTTCCCCCGTCCCTGTCATTGTCTGCATGGCTCCTTATCCCCTATCTTTGTATGTATGATTCCTGTTAAGAAAAAAAACCATCCTATTTACCTGCCTGCGCGCCGTCGGTGGCACTGCATCTTGTTCCAGCCATATAACACGGATAATTCTTGGTAATGACAGTGAATATTTAGAACATTCATTACTGTGCACATTATACACATTATACATTCCTGCAGCTCCGTGGCGTAGCAACTGTTTGTGGAGCCTGGGGCGGTCGAAAAATTTGCCGCCCCTTTGGTCGTTGATATTCCGGAAGCATCCGAAGAGCCCACACTACACTCAAAGATCTAATTTTTAGTCTACTACTAACTCTGCTGTTATTATTTCTAAATTTCTAGACTTTCATCTTCTTGCAGTTCTCTATATATATGTATGTATGTATCAGCTTGATGACCCTACTGAACCGCCACCACTGCCCTGCATAGAGCCGCACCATAAAACAGTGTAAGGAGACCCACGTGTCCTCCCCCTGCACAGACCCAAAGTACACTCCATACAGAGCCCTCATGTTCTCCCCTTGCACAGCCCCCCATGTACCCCCCTGCACAGCCCCCCATGTCCTCCCCTGCACAGCCCCCATGTCCTCCCCTGCACAGCCCCCATGTCCTCCCCTGCACAGCCCATGTCCTCCCCTACAGAGCCCCCCCATGTCCTCCCCTACAGAGCCCCCCCAAGTCCTCTCCCTACAGAGCCCCCCCATGTCCTCCACTGCACAGCCCCCATGTCCTCCCCTGCACAGCCCCCCATGTCCTCCCCTGCACAGCCTCGCCATGGTCACCTATCTGCACAGCCCCCCAATTCCCAGTATCCCTCCCCCCCCTCACCTGCCGGTTGCCGGCTCCGTTCAGCAGCGGCGTGCTCTCCCCGGCCTCCTCCAGCTGCTCCCGGCTGGACCACGACACCCTGTTGGCCACATTGGCCATGCTCCGTACTGTGCGGCCGCTCCGCTCGCTGTTTGGACATGTGACAGCCGGAGCCTCGGCAGATCCCACGGTCATGTGACTGCCAATCTACAGCGCTGCAGCGGGGTCATACCAGGAACGCACGCCTGAGGCATGACGGGTAATGTAGTCCTACAGTGTTACCATAGCAACACGGCTGCTGGGGCCTTTCCTAAAAGCAGCCGAGGAGCTGTCATGCTGCCGCGCCGCCCCCACACATGTGACGCCTGGGGCGGACCACCTCCCCCACGCTACTCCAGTGCTGCAGCTATGGGTCCCTGTTATCAGCCATTCATAGGCCAGGACCAGCCCTCCACATAAAGGGGACACAATTATAACACTGAGCACAATAGTCAGGGGGCCCGTGAGACCACCCCCTGACATCAGCAGAGACCTGTGCAGTGGCTGAAGAGTTAACCAGCCCTCGGGAATATGCAGAGCTTCATTATACATCAGTGCCAATGTTCACTACAGGACTGGCATTGTATTCATGAATCAGATGGCTCAGGATGAACTCCAGGCAAGTATCAGAGACTCCACAGCGGAAACTCCAGATCTCATCCAGGGCTTCCTGGTGCCTGATCAGTAGGCAATGAGGTCCCTGTATCCACAATGATCCTTGGAGAAACAATTGTCCAGCAGACCCAGCACGCCCTATAACTGGTAAAACCATCCTTTTTACCTCCCTGGTGGCTTTGCAGCTCGTTCTGGCTGCCGGAGCCTGCAGCTCTTCCTGACGAGTGATCACGTGGTACTGATCATTAAGGTAATGAATATGCGCTCCACGCCTAAGGTAGCGGAGAGGCGTGCAGGCATGTGAGTATGGTGTGCTGGAAACTGGTGGCCTCTGTTACCTGCTGCTCCCCTCCTCTGCCGGCTTTCTGGGACCGTGACTCGTCTACAAGACAAGGGGGGTGTAATGCAGGGCTGAGGTGATGCAGCAAATAAACAGGAGAACACAGCGGGGTGCAGTCTTTACGCTTTTACTCACATTTTGAGTTGCAAACCAGGGCACTGAGTACAGATGGTAATGGAGATCCAGCCAGCCTGGAAGCAATTTAGGATCCACTAAGCCAGATGGGTTGGAGGCCTCCTTTCTGCGCTGTCCCATGAGGTCTAAAGCTATGCTCAACATGCAAAACAGAAGCCGCGGAGACACCATCACGTGTTTCTCAACGCAAGCAATGACCATCCAGGTCTTTGTCCGGGAAGGAACAACCACGGGAAGGGCAGTCTCCAATGAAGGAAACCACCTATGCCAAAACATGGTATCCATCCACATACAGCTGTTTCGGGGTATTGCCCCTCATCAGTGTGGAGTAGGAAACTGGCTGGTAGGAGCAATGCCTAGTAAAAAGACTATGAAGAGGAGGATGAATGAACTCATGGAGATCAACATCCGACACTGCGGAGACACCATCACGTGTTTCTCAACGCAGTGATTCTAGAGCACTGCCCCCATCCCTTATGGGAAATATGCAAAACATGCAAAACAGAAGCCGCGGAGACACCATCACGTGTTTCTCAACGCAAGCAATGACCAGCCAGGTCTTTGTCCGGGAAGGAACAACCACGGGAAGGGCAGTCTCCAATGAAGGAAACCACCTATGCCAAAACATGGTATCCATCCACATACAGCTGTTTCGGGGTATTGCCCCTCATCAGTGTGGAGTAGGAAACTGGCTGGTAGGAGCAATGCCTAGTAAAAAGACTATGAAGAGGAGGATGAATGAACTCATGGAGATCAACATCCGACACTGCGGAGACACCATCACGTGTTTCTCAACGCAGTGATTCTAGAGCACTGCCCCCATCCCTTATGGGAAATATGCAAAACATGCAAAACAGAAGCCGCGGAGACACCATCACGTGTTTCTCAACGCAAGCAATGACCAGCCAGGTCTTTGTCCGGGAGAGAACAACCATGAGAAGGGCAGTCTCCAATGAAGGAAACCACCTATGCCAAAACATGGTATCCATCCACATACAGCTGTTTCGGGGTATTGCCCCTCATCAGTGTGGAGTAGGAAACTGGCTGGTAGGAGCAATGCCTAGTAAAAAGACTATGAAGAGGAGGATGAATGAACTCATGGAGATCAACATCCGACACTGCGGAGACACCATCACGTGTTTCTCAACGCAGTGATTCTAGAGCACTGCCCCCATCCCTTATGGAAAATATGCAAAACATGCAAAACAGAAGCCGCGGAGACACCATCACGTGTTTCTCAACGCAAGCAATGATGATGAATGGGGGGGCAATGATGAAAGTGCAGGTTCGGCCCACCCACCCGCCATCAGACACACCACCGTACTATCAGGGGCCCTGTGCCAGTGCCGTCGCCAACGAGTGGGCCCCCCCTGCTTGCTCAGGATCACAGCACTTGCAAGGTTGAAATACTGTGCAGTGAGATGGAAGATGGGGACGACGAGGAGTCCAGACTAGTACAGGGATTCCCTAGCGAGGAGACTTATTTGATTGTTTGCAATGTTGGGACAGCAATTTTTGGGGAGCACTATACTCTGGAGAATGATAGATGGGGCCCACCATACACTGGAACATTCCAAAGGTGGACATCAGACACTGGAGCAGCATTTACAGGGCCCATTATACACTAGAGCATTAGAAATGGGGCCCATTATGTTTGGAGCATTATTTGGGCCCATAAGACAGTGGAGCTTCATCCATGGGGACCAACATATACTGTAGCATTATGTGGAGCTCATCATATACTGTTTCAAACATTATATGGGACCAATGATTCTGTATGGAGAAATAGATGGGCCTCGTCATGAGATGTAAAAAGTGAAGTATTTTTCATAGTACTATACCGCTATTTCTCTGCCGTATCGGAGCATGATGAGTTTTGGTATGTGTTAAAGGGGCGCTCTTTCGCCCAGGGCACATGAAAACCTGGAGCCAGCCCCCCCCCCACAACTTTAGCCAAATAACCCCCATTTTTCAGTGCGTAACTTGTATTATGAAGTTAATTAAGGTTGACAAGCTTAAGTAAGAAGAATTGATGCTTTTGGCATTCAAATGGGCACTGTAGGTGTGTTTCCTGTCCTCCTCTCACCGCCGACTTTTATTCCCCATTGACTTACATTGGGTTTCGTGTTTCGGGACGACCCCGACTTTTCCCTATAATCGGACGATCTTGCTCGACCCGACTTTTGGAAAAGTCGGGTTTCACGAAACGAAACTCGACCCTAAAAAACAAAAAGTCGCTCAACTCTATCAACGACCAAAGAGGCGGCAAATTTTTCGACCGCCCCGGGCGCCACAAACAGTTGCTATGCCACTGAGCTGCAGGAATGTATAATGTGTATAAAGTGCACAGTAATGAATGTTCTAAATATTCACTGTCATTACCAAGAATTATCCGTGTTATATGGCCGGAACAAGATGCAGTGCCACCGACGGCGCGCAGGCAGATAAGTAGGATGGTTTTTTTCTTAACAGGAATCATACATACAAAGATAGGGGATAAGGAGCCATGCATACAATGACAGGGACGGGGGAAACATGCATACCACGGTAGGGATAAGTGGTCAATGCACACCCGGCTTATACTCAAGTCAATAAGTTTACCCAGTTTTTCGTGGCAAAAGTTGGTGCCTCGGCTTATACTCGGGTCGGCTTATACTCGAGTATATACGGTAATAGGTAAAACCTGACAAGAATAAACAATAATTTGCAGTTAGCCCAATCGTGGGGATAAATAGCTGAGAAATAAATAGTGATTAGTATATCTTAATAAATATATTGCAATTCGCCCAGTACAAAGCTGTGAAAAAAAAATGGTAGTTACTATTTCCATTAAGTTTTGCACTCAACCAGTTGATTAACCAAGAGTGATGGCATGTACCCGAATAGAATTCTCCTAGAGGCTGCAAATAAGAGCGGCAGGAAGTAAAGGGTTAATTGGTACATAGAACACACAATTGGGTGAAAATATTAAATGGTCATGAGCAATATGTCCCGGCATAAAGAGTGTGATTATATCCTTAGTCCATAGTTAATGCTTGGTATAAACCTGCATTCATAAAATAGTCCAATGTCTATAGCCGTGGGGAGAGCTGCCCCGGCCGATGACGGATACACCAAGTACTTTCTCCAATGAGTGGAGGGCTCGTGCCCTGTGAAATAGCGCGCTGAACAGTACAAGGTGATTTCACCATATATAGTTGTATGTGAGTGTTGCTACTCACAATACCTCCGATGGTCTGCGTAGAATCCGGTGACTGCGTTCTGGCTGGTGTAGTAAAGGTCGGACCTGGGAGATGCGGCGATATGCCGAGGTGTAGTGTGAGACCAGCGCTCCTGCGCTCCAGCTGTCGGCAGGGATCCGGTCACTCTGGTCGATAGCTGCGTCCTGGCAGATGTGCAGTAGGAGCAGGACCTGTGTGACGCGGTGGATCACGTGGTGCCGTGTAACTGCTGCTAGATGGAGGTACGGGTGGCAAAAAGGGCCGAAACCAACGCGTTTCGGAAAACTCAGCTTCTTTCTTCAGGTCCGGGACATATTGCTTCTGACCATTTAATATTTTCACCCAATTGTGTTCTATGTACATATTAACCCTTTACTTCTAGGAGAATTCTATTCGGGTACATGCCATCTCTCCTTGGTTAATCAACTGTTTGAGTGCAATACTTACTATTTCCATTAACTACCATTTTTTTCACAGCTTTGTACTGAGCGAGTTGCAATATATTCATTAAGATATACTAATCACTATTTATTTCTCAGCTATTTATCCCCACTATTGGGCTAACTGCAGTTTATTGTTTATTCTTGTCAGGTTTTAACTATTAAACATTCTTCTATTTGTCTCATTAATAAGTGACTAGCTTTTCTCCCACATCTTGTTTTTTTCAGCGCGAGTCTATCACAAATATTTATAATCCTTTCGATTTCCTTGTGGTTGGTATCTAGCGTCGCAGCAGTTACAAAACCTTTTACACAGGCGTCACTTTATCGCTATCCTTCATTTTTTGTTTTTAACAATTTTTCCCTGGATCTGTAGCTGGATATTTCCTGCTTTTGAATTGCCTCCTATATACAGTATGAGCCTGCACATTGCTTCCTATATACAGTATGAGTCTGCACATAGTCTCCTATATACAGTATGAGCCTGCACATTGCTTCCTATATACAGTATGAGGCCGCATATAGCCTCCTATATACAGTATGAGCCGGCACAGCGCTTCCTATATACAGTATGAGTCTGCATATAGCCTCCTATATACAGTATGAGCCTGTACTTCGCTTCCTATATACAGTATGAGGCCGCATATAGCCTCCTATATACAGTATGAGCACCCACATATAGCCTCCTGAATGCAGTGTTTACCTCCTATATACAGTATGAGCCTGCACATTGCTTCCTATATACAGTATGAGCCTGCACATAGCCTCCTATATACAGTAGCAAAAAAAAAATGATTGAATGAGAGTAATGGTTTTGGGTCCTTTCTGTAAAAATCGTATGGGTATCTTTTTAGTCTTGGTTTTAGTTTTCTGTTTTTAATTATTTTTTCCTGTGCTTATACTCCAGTTCTCTATCTTCGCATCGCAATATATAAGATCTGGCATGGAATTCATTGTTGAGGGCATTTCAAGATTTTATGAAGAAACACTCCTCTCACAAGAAATCTACGGCTCTTTTCGTACCCATTGGGTCTTCAATATTTCATATTATTTGTTCACATTTTTATTCATTTTTTCTTTTTATATTTCTTTATTTCATTTACATTTTTATTTGTTTTATTTTTATATATATTTTTTTCACTCATTTTTTATTTTTTTCACAATTTTCTTTGTGTATTTTTGCTATGTATTATGCATTATACATAATTGTGTGTATAATTACTTTATGATATATGACATTTGATGTATGTATTGAATGCCATGTGTTATTTTTATGTACATTTGTTTTTTAACAGAGACATGATATATAGTTGTTATAGTTATATGATGCACATACACTTTCATATAGCCTGCATACACATTATGCTAATTGTTAAAAAAAAATTTTATTGCTTGCATAGTGTGCTTATAATTGACACATATGTGTGTGCCTTTGCACTCTATGTCAGGCATATTCACTTTAATGGTTCATACACACCGCTATAATTATTTCAGCATCATTATGTTTTATCCCCTCACTTTCAACACTTGCTATCACTTTAAGTAGTGATTATTATTCTTCATAATTATTTTATTTTCTTGTCCTCACTTGAGCGCATGCCCAGTTCTGTCCTCCCTAGGAGCCGTCTGACGTGCTCAGTCTGGTATGTGGCGGTCTCTGGCTGTTTTGCAGCTTGAGCCGCTTTCATGCTGATGAGCGCTGATCATAGACTCCCTGTTCATAGTGGGGACTCAACAGCGCATGCGCCGATAATGCTGTGGACGTTTAGAACTGGATACTATTGACGTCATTGTGGACACTACAGCTCAGGTCCTGAATTTTACAAGCTTTATTAGGGAAAGCGGTTTATTGGTTGACTGCACTATATAAACTAGATCCGGGGCACTTGTAAACCACGCCTCCTGAGGAAGCTGCGGCGTAACGCGCGTAGGGGCGGCAGGTTTTACAGCGACATACACTACACATGTAAGTTGTTACTTTCTAATGCAGTCCTTGTATCTTACTCTGGAATTTGTATAGACAGTTTTTACTCTGTGTAAAAACATCTCAAATATTGAAGACCCAATGGGTACGAAAAGAGCCGTAGATTTCTTGTGAGAGGAGTGTTTCTTCATAAAATCTTGAAATGCCCTCAACAATGAATTCCATGCCAGATCATATACTGCAATGCGAAGATAGAGAACTGGAGTATAAGCACAGGAAAAAATAATTAAAAACAGAAAACTAAAACCAAGACTAAAAAGATACCCATACGATTTTTACAGAAAGGACCCAAAACCATTACTCTCATTCAATCATTTTTTTTTTTTTGCTACTGTATATAGGAGGCTATGTGCAGGCTCATACTGTATATAGGAAGCAATGTGCAGGCTCATACTGTATATAGGAGGTAAACACTGCATTCAGGAGGCTATATGTTGGTGCTCATACTGTATATAGGAGGCTATATGCGGCCTCATACTGTATATAGGAAGCGAAGTACAGGCTCATACTGTATATAGGAGGCTATATGCGGCCTCATACTGTATATAGGAAGCGATGTGCAGGCTCATACTGTATATAGGAGGCTATATGCAGCCTCATACTGTATATAGGAGGCAAATACTGTATTCAGGAGGCTATATGTGGTCTCATACTGTACATGGGAAGCGATGTGCAGGGTCATACTGTATATAGGAGGCTATATGCAGCCTCATACTGTATGTAGGAGGCTATATGCGGCCTCATACTGTATATAGGAAGCGATGTGCAGGCTCATACTGTATATAGGAGACTATGTGCAGACTCATAATGTATATAGGAAGCAATGTGCAGGCTTATACTGTATATAGGAAGCAATGTGCAGGCTCATATTGTATATAGGAAGCGATGTGCAGGCTCATACTGTATATAGGAGGCTATATGTGGCCTCATACTGTATGTAGGAGGCTATATGCGGCCTCATACTGTATATGGGAAGCGATGTGCAGGCTCATACTGTATATAGGAAGTGCTGTGCAGGCTCATACTGTATGTAGGAGGCTATATGCGGCCTCATACTGTATATAGGAGGCTATATGCGGTCTCATACTGTATATAGGAAGCGATGTGCAGGCTCATACTGTATATAGGAGACTATGTGCAGACTCATACTGTATATAGGAAGCGCTGTGCAGGCTCATACTGTATATAGGAGGCTATATGCGGCCTCATACTGTATATAGGAAGCGCTGTGCAGGCTCCTACTGTATATAGGAGGCTATATGCGGCCTCATACTGTATATAGGAAGCAATGTGGAGGCTCACACTGTATATAGGAGGCAATTCAAAAGCAGGAAATATCCAGCTACAGATCCAGGGAAAAATTGTTAAAATCAAAAAATGAAGGAGAGCGATAAAGTGGCGCCTGTGTAAAAGGTTTTGTAACTGCTGCGACTCTAGATACCAACCACAAGGAAATCGAAAGGATTATAAATATTTGTGATAGACTCGCGCTGAAAAAACCAAGATGTGGGAGAAAAGCTAGTGACTTATTAATGAGACAAATAGAAGAATATTTAATAGGTAAAACCTGACAAGAATAAACAATAAACTGCAGTTAGCCCAATCGTGGGGATAAATAGCTGAGAAATAAATAGTGATTAGTATATCTTAATGAATATATTGCAACTCGCCCAGTACAAAGCTGTGAAAAAAATGGTAGTTAATGGAAATAGAAAGTATTGCACTCAAACAGTTGATTAACCAAGGAGAGATGGCATGTACCCGAATAGAATTCTCCTAGAAGTAAAGGGTTAATATGTATATAGAACACAATTGGGTGAAAATATTAAATGGTCATAAGCAATATGTCCCGGACCTGAAGAAAGAAGCTGAGTTTTCCGAAACGCGTTGGTTTCGGCCCTTTTTGCCACCCGTACCTCCATCTAGCAGCAGTTACACGGCACCACGTGATCCACCGCGTCACACAGGTCCTGCTCCTACTGCACATCTGCCGGGACGCAGCTATCGACCAGAGTGACCGGATCCCTGCCGACAGCTGGAGCGCAGGAGCGCTGGTCTCACACTACACCTCGGCATATCGCCGCATCTCCCAGGTCCGACCTTTACTGCACCAGCCAGAACGCAGTCACCGGATTCTACGCAGACCATCGGAGGTATTGTGAGTAGCAACACTCACATACAACTATATATGGTGAAATCACCATGTACTGTTCAGCGCGCTATTTCACAGGGTACGACCCCTCCACTCATTGGAGAAAGTACTTGGTGTATCCATCATCGGCCGGGGCAGCTCTCCCCACGGCTATAGACATTGGACTATTTTATGAATGCAGGTTTATACCAAGCATTAACTATGGACTAAGAATATAATCACACTCTTTATGCCAGGACATATTGCTCATGACCATTTAATATTTTCACCCAATTGTGTGTTCTATGTACCTATTAACCCTTTACTTCCTGCCGCTCTTATTTGCAGCCTCTAGGAGAATTCTATTCGGGTACATGCCATCTCTCTTGGTTAATCAACTGTTTGAGTGCAATACTTAATGGAAATAGTAACTACCATTTTTTTTCACAGCTTTGTACTGGGCGAATTGCAATATATTTATTAAGATATACTAATCACTATTTATTTCTCAGCTATTTATCCCCACGATTGGACTAACTGCAAATTATTGTTTATTCTTGTCAGGTTTTAACTATTACCGTATATACTCGAGTATAAGCCGACCCGAGTACAAGCCGAGGCACCAACTTTTGCCACGAAAAACTGGGTAAACTTATTGACTTGAGTATAAGCCGGGTGTGCATTGACCACTCATCCCTACCGTGGTATGCATGGTTCCCCCGTCCCTGTCATTGTATGCATGGCTCCTTATCCCCTATCTTTGTAGGTATGATTCCTGTTAAGAAAAAAAACATCCTATTTACCTGCCTGCGCGCCGTCGGTGCCACTGCATCTTGTTCCGGCCATATAACACGGATAATTCTTGGTAATGACAGTGAATATTTAGAACATTCATTACTGTGCACATTATACACATTATACATTCCTGCAGCTCAGTGGCGTAGCAACTGTTTGTGGCGCTCGGGGCGGTCGAAAAATTTGCCGCCCCTTTGGTCGTTGATATTTCGGAAGCATCCGAAGAGCCCACACTACACTCAAAGATCTAATTTTTAGTCTACTACTAACTCTGCTGTTATTATTTCTAAATTTCTAGACTTTCATCTTCTTGCAGTTCTCTATATATATATGTATGTATTAGCTTGATGACCCTACTGAACCGCCACCACTGCCCTACATAGAGCCGCACCATAAAACAGTGTAAGGAGACCCATGTGTCCTCCCCCTGCACAGAACCACAGTACACTCCCTACAGAGCCCTCATGTTCTCCCTTGCACAGCCCCCCGTTTACCCCCCTGCACAGCCCCCCATGTCCTCCCCTACGCAGCCTCCCCATGTACTCCCCCTGCACAGCCCCCCATGTCCCTCCTACAGAGCCCCATGTCCTCCCCTGCACAGCCCCCCATGTCCTCCCCTGCACAGCCCCCCATGTCCTACCCTGCACAGCCCATGTCCTCCCCTACAGAGCCCCCCATGTCCTCCCCTGCAGAGCCCCCCATGTCCTCCCTCTACAGAGCCCCCCATGTCCTCCCCTGTACAGCCCCCCATGTCCTCCCCCTGCACAGCCCCCCCATGTCCTCTCCCTACAGAGCCCCCCCATGTCCTCTCCCTACAGAGCCCCCCATGTCCTCTCCCTACAGAGCCCCCCATGTCCTCCCCTGCACAGCCCCCCACGTCCTCCCTCTACAGAGCCCCCCATGTCCTCCCCTGCACAGCCTCGCCATGGTCACCTATCTGCACAGCCCCCCAATTCCCAGTATTCCTCCTCCCGCCCTCACCTGCTGGTTGCCGGCTCCGTTCAGCAGCGGCGTGCTCTCCCCGGCCTCCTCCAGCTGCTCCCGGTCGGACCACGACACCCTATTGGCCACATTGGCCATGCTCCATGCTGTGCGGCCGCTCCGCTCGTTGTTTGGGCATGTGACAGCCGAAGCCTCGGCAGATCCCACGGTCATGTGACTGCCAATCTACAGCGCTGCAGCGGGGTCATACCAGGAACGCACACCCGAGGCATGACGGGTAATGTAGTCCTACAGTGTTACCATAGCAACACGGCTGCTGGGGCCTTTCCTAAAAGCAGCCGAGGAGCTGTCATGCTGCTGCGCCGCCCCCACACACGTGCCGCCTGGGGCGGACCGCCCTCCCCCACGCTACTCCAGTGCTGCAGCTATGGGTCCCTGTTATCAGCCATTCATAGGCCAGGACCAGCCCTCAACATAAAGGGGACACAATTATAACACTGAGCACAATAGTCAGGGGGCCCGTGAGACCACCCCCTGACATCAGCAGAGACCTGTGCAGTGGCTGAAGAGTTAACCAGCCCTCGGGAATCTGCAGAGCTTCATTATACATCGGTGCCAATGTTCACTACAGGACTGGCATTGTATTCATGAATCAGATGGCTCAGGATGAACTCCAGGCAAGTATCCGAGACTCTACAGCGGAAACTCCAGATCTCATCCAGGGCTTCCTGGTGCCTGATCAGTAAGCAATGAGGTCCCTGTATCCACAATGATCCTTGGAGAAACAATTGTCCAGCAGACCCAGCACGCCCTATAACTGGTAAAACCATCCTTTTTACCTCCCTGGTGGCTTTGCAGCTCGTTCTGGCTGCCGGTGTCACGTCGCCGCCAGACTTGGGGCCTGCTGTTCCGATCGCGGCCACTAGGAGGCGCCGGACCGCCACTTCGTCGTCAGACTCAGGGACGGCTGTTCCTGCCTCGGCCACTGGGAGGGGCCATGGTTCCGTCGCATCAGACTCAGGGCCTACTGTCCCGGCTTTAGCCTCTAGGAGGCGCCGGTCTGTCACGTTGCCTTTTAATTCGGGGTCTGCTGTTCTGGGCGCGGTCACTAGGAGGCGCCGTGACTCGCCCGTGAGTTATGGTGCGGACAGAGTAAGGGCACCTGTGCAGGCATCTGGTGGGCGCAGGCTCCGGTCCTCTGTCAGTCATCAGAAGGTTACTGCATCATCATCTGGCCTGGTCCTGGGGCGGTACTGATGACATCAGCAGTCCGGGAACCTGTGAGGGGTGACCTGATCCCTCAAATACCTTGGGAATGGTCTTGCAAGCCGCCGGATATATTCTTGGTTCCCCTGTGTGTTACTTGCTATAGTTGAATAACTATGACCTTGGCCTGGACTTCTGACTCTGCTTCTGCCTAACGATTCTGTACCTCTGCTGCCCTCCTGATTTATGACTCTGACCTTGGCCTGGACTTCTGACTCTGCTTCTGCCTAACGATTCTGTATCTCTGCTGCCCTCCTGGTTATGACTCAGACCTTGGCCTGGACTTCTGACTCTGCTTCTGCCTAACGTTTTTGTACCCTGCTGCCCGACTGGTTTAGACCCGGATACTACCATGTTTTTGTCCTGTATTGGAACTCCCTCTCTGGTGACCGTCCTGCTCTGGACACTGCTCCTATTCAGACAGCACCTCCTGGGCTCTGCTATAAATCCAGATCCCTGTATAGGGGTAAAGGGTATCAGTGTTTCTCGGGGTGTTGTCTGGCTGCAGCCCAGACCACAGACGGACGTTACATTATATCCGGCCCAAAATAATACAAGGAAAAAAAACTTGCTTTTTGTGTATATGTTCACCATATATAAAAGCAGTCTCCTGAATTTTTTTTTTTCTTCTTCTGTCTGAGCTGGTTTCCTGGCCTAACACCTGCTCCAGAGCACAGCCTGAAGGAACACTCCCATCTTCCTACACCAGCATGCTGCAGCCTGGAGGCCAGGGAAATGCTGAGCGTCAGAGATCCACATTCCTGGGACGTCGGCCTCTGGGCAGCTCTGGTCGCGCTGGCACAGAGGCTCAGGTATTGCCCGCAAATGCGGCTAAACTTTTGTTACCCGTCTCACACTCATTTTCTAATAAATCCCTGTATGTGAAGGCTTATGTGGATTGTGGTTCTGCGGGCTATTTCATGGATTTTTTGCTCGCAAGGAATCTCGGTGTACCACTGCTAAGACTTAATGCCCCTTTTCAGACCACTGCTATCAATGGTACATACATTATCCAGGGTGGAGTGGAGTTTGTTACTGCAGACATTACTATGTCAGTGGGGGCATTACACAACGAACAGATATCATTTTTTGTTCTACATAATTTATCTAATCCGGTTATGTTAGGCATGCCATGGTTGCACCAGCATAATCCGGTTATTGACTGGCGCTTAGGTGATATCGTGCGCTGGAGTCCACGGTGTCAGAGTAACTGTATGTCACTGTCAGTGAACCAAGTTAAAATTAAAAACCCCTCTATTCCATATGCGCTCAGAGATTATGAAGATGTCTTCTCCATAGTGGAGTCTGAGAAACTACCTCCTCATAGAGAGTATCACTGTCCTATCGACTTGGTCCCAGGTGCCCGCCTCCCTAAGGGGAGAATATTTAACCTCTCTGGTCCTGAGCGTGTAGCCATGAATGACTACATAGCAGACAGCCTGCGAAAAGGTTTTATTAGACCCTCCACTTCACCTGTAGGGGCTGGGTTTTTCTTTGTAGGAAAAAAAGATGGTGGACTCAGACCATGTATAGATTGTCGTGAGCTTAACGCTATTACTGTAAAAAACCAGTATCCGCTTCCACTCATTCCTGATCTGTTTAATCAGCTACTGGGAGCCCACTGGTTTACTAAACTTGACCTCCGGGGGGCATATAATCTGGTCCGTATAAGAAACGGTGACGAATGGAAAACGGCCTTTAATACACCTCTTGGTCACTTTGAATACCTGGTAATGCCGTTCGGACTCAGTAACGCGCCTGCAGTATTTCAACACTTCGTCAATGATGTTTTCAGAGACATTTGTGGGGTGTATGTCGTCGTGTATCTTGATGACATTTTGATTTACTCTGCTGACCCTGTGACACATACTCAACACGTCAGGTCGGTGCAGCAGAGACTGCGAGAACACTCTTTGTTTGCGAAACTGGAAAAATGTGTTTTCTTTGCCGAAGAGGTACAGTTTTTAGGATACATGGTCTCAGGCAAGGGGTTTCGCATGGATCCTGCCAAGATTCAACCTATTAAGGCTTGGGTGCAACCCAAATCGCTGAAGACGCTGCAGCAGTTTTTGGGATTCGCGAATTACTACCGCAAGTTTATCAGGGGTTTCTCGGAGATTGCCAAGCCACTCACGGACCTTACCCGAAAAGGGGCGGACGTGACCAATTGGAATCCTGAGGCTATTCAGGCATTTTCCACACTGAAAGAGTGCTTCGTGGCCAACCCAGTTTTGGTGCAACCGGACTTAGACCGCCCATTTGTTGTGGAAGTGGATGCCTCCGAGGTCGGAGTGGGAGCAGTGCTATCGCAAGGCACTGCATCCCTCACTCGCCTGTGTGCGTTTTTCTCCCACAAATTCTCTACCACGGAGAGAAACTATGACATTGGTAATTGAGAATTATTGGCGATCAAATGGGCCTTCGAGGAATGGCGCCACTTCCTCAAAGGTGCCAAACACAAGGTCACTGTTATTACAGACCACAAAAACTTAACCTACCTAGAGTCAGCTAAGAGACTAAATCCCAGGCAGGCCAGGTGGGCCTGTTTTTTCTCCAGGTTTGATTTTTTAATTACTTTTCGCCCCGGTACTAAAAATGTGAGGGCAGATGCCCTCTCTCGCAGTTTTTGCCCCACACAGACCGAGGACTGTGAACCAGTACCGATATTGGCTAATGGAATCGTCGTGTCGGCAGTGTCTTTGGACCTTCTGGAGGAGATCCGTAGGTCTTCAGAGCAAGCCCCTGACGCTACGCCCCCCAAAAAATTGTTTGTTCCAGCTAACCTTTGTCTGCAGGTTCTAAAAGAATCACACGACTCTGTCCTGGCAGGCCATCCCGGTCTCAATAATACCACCAGGCTGGTAACCAGGAACTTTTGGTGGCCGACGGTGGCCAAGGACTGTAAAGACTATGTTTCTGCGTGTGAAGTCTGTGCCCGTGCCAAATCCCTCCATAGCCGCCCTGCCGGCTGGCTTCAGTCCTTGCCCACCCCTGAGAGTCCATGGACCCACATCTCCATGGACTTCATTACAGATTTGCCACCCTCAGATGGGAAAACTTGTATCTGGGTGGTGGTAGACAGGTTCAGCAAGCAGTGTCATGTTATTCCCCTGTCTGGCTTGCCTAACTCTGAAACTTTAAGTAAGCTGTTCATTCTGCACATACGGCGTTCCGACAAATATTGTGTCCGACAGGGGTACCCAGTTTGTCTCGAAGTTCTGGAGGGCGTTCTGTAGACGCATCGGTGTGGAGTTGTCCTTCTCCTCGGCATACCATCCCGAGACCAATGGACAAACTGAGCGTACTAACCAAACTCTGGAACAAAAAAAATGTTTATAAAATGGAAAGAGGGAGGCATATCTAAAGAAGAATATTATGCTGTCTGCAGAACCTGCAGGGCACAAATCAGATTATCTAAAGCTGAAAATGAATTGAGGCTTGCAAGAGATGTCAAAAGCAATAATAAAGGATTTTGGGGATATGTCAAAAGTAAAAGAAAAGTCAAAGATGCTATAGGATTTTTACAGGATGAAAATGATGAAATTGTCAGACAGGATGTTGAGAAGGCTGAACTTTTAAATTCCTATTTTGCATCTGTTTTCTCTCAGAAAGGAAATGTAACATCAACTGTTATTCACTGTCCTATTAAGGGAACAGAAGAATCCAGGATATCTATAAACAGAAAGATAGTGAGGAAACACTTAGCTAACCTAAATGAATTCAAGTCTCCAAGTCCAGATGAATTACACCCCAGAGTACTGAAGGAGATAGCAGAAGAAATTTTTGAACCCCTCTCCATAATCTTTGAAAATTCTTGGAGGACAGGAGAAGTGCCAGAAGACTGGAGAAGAGCAAATGTTGTTCCTATCTTCAAAAAGGGGAAGAAGGTGGACCCAGGCAACTATAGGCCGGTGAGTCTGACTTCTATACCAGGAAAGATCTTTGAACAAATTATTAAACAACATGTATGTCAATACCTGGATAAGAATGAAGTGATTAAACAGAGTCAGCATGGGTTTGTAACTAATAAGTCAAGTCAGACTAACTTAATTTCCTTCTATGACGGTATCACTGATTGGGTGGATCAAGGAAATGCTGTAGATATAGTATATCTTGACTTCAGCAAAGCATTTGACAAAGTCTCTCATACAATCCTTATTGAAAAAATGACTAAGTATGGAATGGACAAGGCAACTGTTAGGTGGATTCATAACTGGCTTAGTGATCGGACCCAAAGAGTGGTCGTAAATGGCTGCACATCCAGTTGGAAGAATGTCTCAAGTGGGGTACCACAGGGCTCTGTCCTGGGCCCTGTATTGTTCAACATCTTTATCAACGATTTAGATGAAGGAATTGAGGGTAAACTGATTAAATTTGCTGATGACACAAAGCTAGGAGGGATAGCTAATACTAGAGAAGAGAGAGAGAGGATTCAAAACGATTTAAATAAACTGGAGAAGTGGGCAGCAACTAACAGAATGGTTTTTAACAGGGAGAAATGCAAAGTACTACATCTGGGCAATAAAAATGAAAAAAGCATATATAGAATGGGAGGAATAGGCCTAAGCAACAGCACATGTGAAAAAGACGTGGGTATACTAATAGATCACAGACTGAATATGAGTCAACAGTGTGATGCAGCAGCAAAAAAAGCAAATGCAATTCTAGGATGTATTAACAGAAGCATACAGTCTAGATCACGTGAAGTCATTATTTCCCTCTACTCCTCTTTGGTCAGACCTCATCTGGAATATTGTGTCCAGTTATGGGCACCACATTTTAAAAAAGACATCAACAAACTGGAGCAAGTTCAGAAAAGAGCAATCAGAATGGTGACCGGTCTGCAAACCCTGTTTTATGAGGAAAGGTTGCAGGATTTGGGATTGTTTAGTTTGCAAAAGAGAAGACTGAGAGGAGACTTAATAGCTGTCTACAAATATCTAAAGGGCTGTCACATTGTAGAAGGATCAACTTTATTCTCATTTGCACAAGGAAAGACTAGAAGCAATGGGATGAAACTGAATGGGAGGAGACACAGATTAGATATTAGAAAAAACTTTTTGACAGTTAGAGTGATCAATGAGTGGAACAAGCTGCCACGAGAAGTGGTGAGTTCTCCTTCAATGGATGTCTTCAAACAGAGGCTGGACAGACATCTGACTGGGATGATTTAGCGAATCCTGCTTTGAGCAGGGGTTTGGACCAGATGGCCCAGGAGGTCCCTTCCAACTCTACAATTCTATGATTCAATACCTCCGCTGTTATGTGTCAGGACATCAGTCCGATTGGGTGGAACATCTGCCATTGGCTGAATTCGCGCTCAATAATCGATATCAGGACTCCATTAAAACTACCCCCTTTTTCTGTAACCTTGGACTACATCCGCGCTTTGAGTCGTTTTCGGCCAGGATGTCGGAGCTCCCTGGGGTTGAGCAAAATATACATCGGCTGAAAACGATTTGGTCTGAGGTTAATTCAAATTTGTAAGGGGCTCAGGTTAGACAGGCTTCGGCCTCAAATAGACGACGATCTAAGGGGCCGCACCTGGGAGGTGGCGATAAGGTTTGGCTCTCTACAAAAAATATCAAGCTTAAGGTACCATCTGCCAAACTGGGTCCCAGGTTCATCGGCCCATACGAAATTATCGAGGTGGTTAACCCAGTAGCCTTCCGCTTAAAACTTCCACAGTTTCCACATTCAAATTACCTAACGTATTCCACAGGTCTCTCCGCAAGCCTTATCGTTCTCCCATTCACCCTGTCCAGTCCCCCCCTCCTCCTGTTTCGGTCGGGGGAGCTTTAGAGTATGAAGTCCAGGGTATCCTTGACTCCCGCCTGGTGAGAGGCTCCATACAGTATCTTGTACACTGGAAGGGCTACGGCCCGGAGGAGAGGTCCTGGGTCCCCGCAAGGAACATCCATGCCAAGGCATTAATTAGAAGGTTTCACCTCCTTCACCAGGACAAACCGGGTTTTGAGGGTCCGGAGGCCCCTCTTGGAAGGGGGGGTACTGTCACGTCGCCGCCAGACTTGGGGCCTGCTGTTTCGGTCGCGGCCACTAGGAGGCGCCGGACCGCCACTTCGTCGTCAGACTCAGGGACGGCTGTTAATGCCTCGGCCACTGGGAGGGGCCGTGGTTCCGTCGCATCAGACTCAGGGCCTACTGTCCCGGCTTTAGCCTCTAGGAGGCGCCGGTCTGTCACGTTGCCTTTTAATTCGGTGTCTGCTGTTCTGGGCGCGGTCACTCGCCCGTGAGTTATGGTGCTGACAGAGTAAGGGCACCTGTGCAGGCATCTGGTGGGCGCAGGCTCCGCCCCTCTGTCAGTCATCAGAAGGTTACTGCATCATCATCTGGCCTGGTCCTGGGGGCGGTACTGATGACATCAGCAGTCCAGGAACCTGTGAGGGGTGACCTGATCCCTCAAATACCTTGGGACTGGTCTTGCAAGCCGCCGGATATATTCTTGGTTCCCCTGCGTGTTACTGTGTGAATTGCTATAGTTGAATAACTCTGACCTTGGCCTGGACTTCTGACTCTGCTTCTGCCTAACGTTTTTGTACCCTGCTGCCCGACTGGTTTAGACCCAGATACTACCACGTTTTTGTCCTGTATTGGAACTCCCTCTCTGGCGACCGTCCTGCTCTGGCCACTGCTCCTATTCAGACAGCACCTCCTGGGCTCTGCTATAAATCCAGATCCCTGTATAGGGGTAAAGGGTATCAGTGTTTCTCGGGGTGTTGTCTGGCTGCAGCCCAGACCGCAGACAGACGTTACAGCCGGAGCCTGCAGCTCTTCCTGTCGAGTGATCATGTGGTACTGCTCATTAAGGTAATGAATATGCGCTCCACACCTAAGGGAGCGGAGAGGCGTGCAGGCATGTGAGTATGGTGTGATGGAAGCTGTGGCCTCTGTGACCTGCTGATCCCCTCCTCTGCCGGCTTTCTGGGACCGTGACTCGTGTATAAGCCAAGGGGGGTGTTTTCAGCACAAAAAAAGTGCTGAAAAACTCGGCTTATACACGAGTGTATACGGTAAATATTCTTCTATTTGTCTCATTAATAAGTGACTACCTTTTCTCCCACTTCTTGTTTTTTTTCGAGTCTATCAAATATTTAACCCCTTCCTGCCATCCGACGTACTATCCCGTCCATGGGACCTGGGCCCCTATGCCCATGGACGGGATAGTACGTCTCAGCGATCAGCGGCGCCCATGTGGTGAGCACCGCTGATCGCGGCCGGGTGTCAGCTGATTATCACAGCTGACACCCGGCACAATGTGTCAGGGACGGTCACGGACCGCCCCCGACACGTTAACCCCTTGCACACCGCGATCATGTTTGATGGAGTTAAAGGGAAGCATCGGCAGGGAGGGGGCTCCCTCCGTGCTTCCCTGTGCCCCCCACAGCAGCGCAATGTGCAGCGCTGCTGCGGGGGGCTCCTTTCCTCCAGGCCCCCGAATCCAAGATGGCGACGGGGGCCTTCGGGGGCCTGCAGGAAGCTGGCTTCCTCAGTGCCTGCAAAGCGCAGGCAAGAGGAAGTCTGCTTCAATGCCTGTGACAGATCGCTGATCTGTCACAGTGATCTGTGATGTGACAGATCAGCGATCTGTCACAGGACAGTGATGTCCCACCTGGGACTGTGTAATAAAGTAAAAAAAAAAATTAAAAAAAAGTGTAAAAATAATTTTAAAAAAATCGCCAAATAAATTAGTAAAAAAAAAAAAAATATTCCCCAATAAATTCATTTTTTGAAAAAAATAAATAAAATAAAAGTACACATATTAGGTATCGCCGCGTCCGTAACGACCCGCCCTATAAAACTGTCCCGTTAGTTAACCCCTTAACCCCTTAAAAAATAAAAATAAAAAATGAAGCAAAAAATGATTTATCATACCGCCAAACAAAAAGTGTAATAACGCGCTATCAAAAAGACGCATATAAATATCCATGGTACCGCTGAAAATGGCATCTTGTCCCACAAAAAAAGCCGCCACACAGCATCATCAGTGAAAAAATAAAAAAGTTATAGCTCGCAGAATAAAGCGATGCAAAAATAATTATTTTTTATATAAAATAGTTTTCATTGCATAAAACCGACAAAACCTAAAAAACGACCTAAATGAGGTATCGCTGTAACCGTACTGACCCGAAGAATAAAATCGCTTTATCAATTTTACTGCACGCAGAACGGTGTAAACGCACTCCCCCAAAAGAAATTCATGAAACGCTGGTTTTTGTTCATTCTGCGTCCCAAAAATCGGAATAAAAAGCGATCAAAAAATGTCACGTGCCCGAAAATGGTACCGATAAAAACGTCAACTCATCCCGCAAAAAATAAGACCTCACATGACTCGGTGGGTCAAAATACGGAAAAATTATAGCTCTCAATATGTGGTGATGCAAAAACTATTTTTACAATAAAAAGCGTCTTTTAGCGTGCGACAGCTGCCAAATATAAAAACCGCCATAAATAGTAAATCAAACCCCTCGTTATCACCCCCTTAGTTAGGGAAAAATAATAAAATAAAAAAAATGTATTTATTTCCATTTTTCCGTTAGGGCTAGGGTTAGGGTTAGGGCTTGGGTTAGGGTTAGGGCTGAGATTAGGGTTAGGGGTGTGTTGGGGTTCGGGTTGGAGTTAGAATTGGGGGTTTCCACTGCTTGGGCACATCAGGGGCTCTCCAAATGCAACATTGCGTCTGATCTCAATTCCGGCCAATTCTGAGTTGAAAATGTCATATGGTGCTCCTTCCTTTCCAAGCTCTGCCATGCACCCAAACGGTGTTTTACCCTACATGTAGGGTATCAGCCTACTCAGGACAAATTGCAAAACAATTTTTGGGGTCCAATTTCTCCTGTAACCCTTAGGAAAATAAAAAATTGGGGGCAAAAATATCATTTTTGTGGAAAAAAATGATTTTTTTATTTTCACGTCCGAGCGTTATAAACTTCTGTGAAGCACTTGGGGGTTCAAAGTGCTCAGCACACATCTAGATAAGTTCCTTAGGGGTTCTCGTTTCCAAAATGGGGTCATTTGTCGGTGTTTCCACTGTTTAGGTACATTAGGGGCTCTCCAAAGGCAACATGACACCCGCAGACCATTCCATCAAAGTCTGCATTCCAAAACGTCACTACTTCCCTTCCGAGCCCTGACGTGTGTCCATACAGTAGTTTTCTCCCACATATGGGGTGTCAGCGTACTCAGGACAAATTGGACAACAACTTTTGGGGTTCAATTTCTCCTGTTACCCTTGGGAAAATAAAACAATTGGGGACTAATTGATCATGTTTGTGGAAAAAAAAACGATTTTTTTATTTTCATGCCCTGGCATTATAAACTTCTGTGAAGCCCTTGGGGGTTCAAAGTGCTCACCTCACATCTAGATAAGTTCCTTAGGGGGTCTAGTTTCCAAAATGGTGTTATTTGTGGGGGGGTTTCCACTGTTTAGGTACATCAGGGGTTTTCCAATCGCGACATGGTGTCCGATCTCAATTCCAGCCAAAAATGTCAAATGGCGCTGCTTCCCTTCCGAGCTCTGCCATGCGCCCAAATAGTGGTTTACCCCCACATGTGGGGAATCAGCATACTCAGGACAAATTGCACAATAACTTTTAGGGTCTTGATACCCTTGGGAAAATAAAAATTGGGGTGAAAAGATCATTTTTGTGGAAAAAATATTATTTTTTTAATTGTACCGCTATACGTTATAAACTTCTGTAAAGCCCTTGTGGGTTCAAAGTTCTCACCACATATCTAGATAAGTTCCTTGGGGGGTCTAGTTTCCAAAATGGGGTCACTTGTAGGGGGTTTCCACTGTTTAGGTACATCAGGGACTCTCCAAACGTGACATGGCGTCCGATCTGAATTCCAGCCAATTTTGCATTGAAAAAGTCAAACGGCGCTCCTTCCATTCTGAGCTCTGCCATGCGCCGAAACAGTCGTTCCCCCCACAAATCGGGTATCAGCGTACTCAGGACAAATTGCACAATAACTTTTGCAGTCCAATCTCTCCTGTTACCCTTGGTAAAATAAAAAAAATTGAACCTGAAGTACTTTTTTTGTGAAAAAAAGTTAGATGTTCATTTTTTTTTTAAATATTCAAAAAAATTCCTGTGACGCACCTAAAGGGTTAATAAACTTCTTGAATGTGGTTTTGAGCACCTTAAGGGGTGCAGTTTTTAGAATGGTGTCACTTTTGGGTATTTTCTATCAAAAAGACCCCTCAAAGTGGCTTCAAATGTGATGTGGTCCTAAAAATAAAATGATGTTGTAAAAATGAGAAATCGCTGGTCAACTTTTAACCCTTATAACTTCCTAACAAAAAAAAATTTTGGTTCCAAAATTGTGCTGATGTAAAGTAAACATGTGGGAAATGTTAGTTATCAAGTTTTTTGTGTGCCATATCTCCGTGATTTAAGGGCATAAAAATTCAAAGTTGGAAAATTGCGAATTTCCATTTTTTTCACAAATAAACGCAAGTTATTTGAATGAAATTTTACCACTAACATGAAGTACAATATGTCACGACAAAACAATGTCAGAATCACCGGGATCCATGGAAGCGTTCCAGAGTTATGACCTCATAAAGGTACAGTGGTCAGAATTGTAAAAATTGGCCCGGTCATGAACGTGCAAACCACCCTTGGGGGTGAAGGGGTTAAAAACAAAAAATATATTGAAAAAATGTTCAAAAAACCATAAAGAAAATGATGTGTCAGACTTTCTCTTGATGAAATGTATCACTCTGCGGTGGATTAGGCTGTGAAGCTGGTGAAAATACCGGGAGGAGAGGGCTTCAGTGACATGACTACTGAAGACGGAAACACCCTTCAGCAAGTGAAGAAGAGGATGAGGAACAGTTTGAACAACGGGTTTAAGAAGAGGAGGAGGTTGGCCCAACACTTGATCGACTTGTAACCATGGTCATAATGGGCAATGTACTTCATCGATTGGCTGAGGAATAGGACCTCCGTATGGTTCATAAGAAGCAGAACCAGCATCTCTCCATGACTATGTTCATCACTCGAACAAGAGGTTGGTTACGCATTTAGTGGTAGTAAAAGTTACGGATGAGGCTGAAGATACTACTGCCTCACCTGAAGAAGCTCCTGATGAAGTGGTGCCAATAGGAGAGCTGTAATGCTCTTCCATGCTGTGCAGTACAGTACTGTACATTCATCCCATTTTCATCACCTTCAATCATCAGTACTACACAGCTAATTCATCATCTTCATCATGTAGAATTTGTTTATGAACATAAGTAGTGTTTATAAAAAGGTGCAAAAGGTTAATAAGGAACTGGGGACGATTAATAAGGGACTGGTAATGGTAAATAAGTGTGTGGGAGGGGTTTGTAAATCCTTAAAATATATAAATGCTAAAATAAATGTAAGTTTCTTACTTGGGGGATATTCAACTATCGTGTTGGAGGTTTAGAATGTAATGCCCGCGATAAGTGGGGGATCATTGTGTAGGATTGCTGTGGATTATATTCACTTTTTGCAGTGGTTTTGAGGCTCTTTTTAAGGCAGATTCCAGGCAGAATTTAAAACCAATTGGGGGCAATATGAAAATAACACCTGACACCAGATAAAAAGGGGAGAAGTTGACTCAATCTTTGCAATGTATGTCTCTGTGCCACACTAAGCATGGGGGACATAAAGAGAAGATGAGAACTGTGAGGACTTGAGAACCAAAATTGTTGAAAGATATCAACAATCTCAAGGTGGGGCGTGGCTATGCCGTGATCGGGAGAGGACGCTGGCTAGGAGAGCTCCTCATCATCCTGCTGGATCCTGGACCCTATATAAGATATACAGTGGGGAAAAAAAGTATTTAGTCAGTCAGCAATAATGCAAGTTCCACAACTTAAAAAGATGAGAGGCGTCTGTAATTTACATCATAGGTAGACCTCAACTATGGGAGACAAACTGAGAAAAAAAAATCCAGAAAATCACATTGTCTGTTTTTTTTTCATTTTATTTGCATATTATGGTGGAAAATAAGTATTTGGTCAGAAACAAAATTTCATCTCAATACTTTGTGATATATCCTTTGTTGGCAATGACAGAGGTCAAACGTTTTCTGTAAGTCTTCACAAGGTTGCCACACACTGTTGTTGGTATGTTGGCCCATTCCTCCATGCAGATCTCCTCTAGAGCAGTGATGGTTTTGGCTCTTCGCTTGGCAACACGGACTTTCAACTCCCTCCAAAGGTTTTCTATAGGGTTGAGATCTGGAGACTGGCTAGGCCACTCCAGGACCTTGAAATGCTTCTTACGAAGCCACTCCTTCATTGCCCTGGCGGTGTGCTTTGGATCATTGTCATGTTGAAAGACCCAGCCACGTTTCATCTTCAATGCCCTTGCTGATGGAAGGAGGTTTGCACTCAAAATCTCACAATACATGGCCCCGTTCATTCTTTCATGTACCCGGATCAGTCGACCTGGCCCCTTTGCAGAGAAACAGCCCCAAAGCATGATGTTTCCACCACCATGCTTTACAGTAGGTATGGTGTTTGATGGATGCAACTCAGTATTCTTTTTCCTCCAAACACGACAAGTTGTGTTTCTACCAAACAGTTCCAGTTTGGTTTCATCAGACCATAGGACATTCTCCCAAAACTCCTCTGGATCATCCAAATGCTCTCTAGCAAACTTCAGAAGGGCCCGGACATGTACAGGCTTAAGCAGTGGGACACGTCTGGCACTGCAGGATCTGAGTCCATGGTGGCGTAGTGTGTTACTTATGGTAGGCCTTGTTACATTGGTCCCAGCTCTCTGCAGTTCATTCACTAGGTCCCCCCGCGTGGTTCTGGTATTTTTGCTCACCGTTCTTGTGATCATTCTGACCCCACGGGGTGGGATTTTGCGTGGAGCACCAGATCGAGGGAGATTATCAGTGGTCTTGTATGTCTTCCATTTTCTAATTATTGCTCCCACAGTTGATTTCTTCACTCCAAGCTGGTTGTTTCCAAAAACAGACTGAATTGAATCCAAAGCAAGTTGTCTTTTTAATATATCATTAAATTGACAGCTGGCCTGTGTGGTATTATTCAGTACTGAATATCTGGTCTAAACGTCTGGAGTAAGAGGCGTCTGGTAAGCAGCAGATACTGAACGTAATAACCTTGTTTTCAGTTGAGGAGCACTGGATTTCAAAATTGGGACTGAAGGAGCGTCTCCTTCAGCAGCTGTACACACGCCCGGACACAGATGCATCGCTATTCCCCTGCACTCAAGTGCCTTTCTAACCAGCGCGTCCTCTCCTCCCGTGGCACACATACCTGGGCAGGACATACGTCCTCAAACAGTACCAGTCCCATATCAGGGACACAAGCCTGCTATGCACAACATGTGGCATATCCTCTAATTAAATCAGATCATTTTACCAGGACCTTTGTCAGTCCCAATTTTGAAATCCAGTGTTCCTCAACTGAAAACAAGTTTATTACCTTCAGTATCCGCTGCTTACCAGATGCCTCTTATTCCAGAGTTTAAGACCAGATTTTGGTTTCAATTCAATTCAGTCTGCTTTTGGAAACCTTATCTCTCCTGATGCTGGGTATTGTAACCAACAAGCATGCATACCAACCTCCCTACCTGTCTGCTGAGGCTCCCTCAGCAGACTGAAGCTGGCTGCTGTCGCACAGCTGGAAGACATTCTGGGCCGCCCATTGTGACATGTGTTCCAATTGTTCCATTGTGACACCTGGCTGCTGTAAGCCAAGAGGATACTCAGACAGGTGAAGGTAGTTAGGTAGGTCACAAGAGGGAGACAATAGAACAAGTTTCACAATGGACGGTCCAGACTGTCTTCCAGCTGTGCGGCAGCAGCCAGCTTCAGTCTGCTGAGGGGGCCTCAGCAGACAGGTAGGGAGGATGGTATGCACACTCGTTGGTTACAATACCCAGCATCAGGAGAGATAAGTTTTCCAAAAACAGACTGAATTGAAACCAAAGCAAGTTGTCTTTTCAAAGCAATATTTTAATGCTTTTTGCAACTTTTGTTGCTCTGCATTAATTTTCCAAGTTGCACATTTCAAATGCCAAATGCATGTGGCTTGATTTAACTTGACCAACTCTGCTACATCAAGTACTCACCTATATATGGAAGGCATTGTATTGTATTCAGTCTGCAATATAAATCATCTGTCTTGGCTTTTGCTATTTGGTAGGTACAGGTGTCATTAGCTGCAGTAATGTGTTTAGGTTTGGATGGATACATTTCTGCACACCCACCTGCTACAAGACCATCAGCGCCTTCCCTCATTACTTCAATGTGTAGTTAAGTTATTAAATTTCTACCAGATTCCTGACGCTTATGAATTCTTTAGTGAAACATTGTCTCCCCCTTGAGGCCCTCCAACTTCTAAATTTTGGGAAAAGGGGACAATACAAATATCTCTCCGAGGATCTGTTTATACCAAGGAAGGTGACGGTCACAAGGGGGCATTCTCTGCGTCTGGAGGAGAAACACCAAGGTTACTTACCGGTAGCCAGTTTTTCCGGAGCCCATGACGGCACACATGAGAGAGGGGATCCGCCCAGTCAGGACAGGAACCCTACTGAAGATAAAAGGGCGGTACCTCTCCCTCGCTTCAGTTGGTTTACAGAGCATGAGAGGCCCCCGGGTTAGTACACATGGTAAAACTATCACCACATTATATCTATCTAACTAAAAAACACCCAAACTATAGTGCACACCAAAGGAGTGAAAAGGGGGGGAATATACAGGTGCCGTCATGGGCTCCGGAAAAACCGGCTACCGGTAAGTAACCTTGGTGTTTTCCCGTCTCCCATGACGGCACACATGAGAGACTTTTGTAGAATAAGACACCTTAGGGAGGGACCACCGCTTGCAGCACCCTTCTACCAAAGGTTAGGTCAGTAGAGGAAGACAGATCAAGTCGGTAGTGTTTAACAAAGGTGGAAGGTGAGGACCAAGTAGCGGCTTTACAAATTTGCTCAATCGATACCTCAGCCTTCTCTGCCCAGGAGGTAGCCACGGCTCTGGTGGAGTGAGCCTTGATGCCTTCTGGAACCGGAGTGCCACTTGCGGAGTAGGATAACATAATGGCCTCCCTGATCCATCTGGCAATGGTACTTTTAGCTACCCCGTGCCCCTTTCTACTACCCTGAAAGGCTACAAAAAGGGACTGATCTTTCCTCCACTGACTAGTTATTGACATATATTGTATTATGGCTCTTTTTACATCTAATGTATGGAACTTTTGCTCCCCCGGGTTTCTGGGATTGTTACAGAACGATGGCAAGGAGATCTCCTGAGTCCTATGAAACTTTTGGACTACCTTGGGGAGATAGGCCGGGTCTGGTCTTAGAACCACTCGGTCATCCAAGATCTGTGTATAAGGAGGACATATAGACAGAGCTTGTAGGTCGCTGACTCTTCGGGCTGACGTTATGGCTACCAGTAAGACCGTTTTAAGTGTAAGTAGCTTTGGTGACAGCTCTAGTAGTGGTTCGAAGGGATCTTTGGTTAAAGCCTCCAAAACTAGGTTCAGGTCCCAGGGTGGTATCTTTGGGATAATGACCGGCCTTGACCTGCCACAGGACTTAATGAACCGGGACACCCACCTATTGGCTGCTAAATTGCAGTTATATAGGGCCCCCAAAGCTGAGACTTGAACTTTGAGTGTGTTAGTGGCTAACCCCAGTTGCAGCCCCGACTGTAAGAACTCTAGGATAGGTCCCACTGGAGCTACATCCCCTAAAGGTTCCCCCAGGAAGTCTAGGAACTTTTTCCACGTTCTACCGTAGATTTGGGATGTTATTGGTTTCCTACTTTTCAACAGGGTGGAGACTAACCCTGGAGAGAATCCCTGGCGACTCAGTAGCGCCCTCTCAAATTCCAGGCTGCTAGATGGAAGCCCTTCACCTGAGAGTGGACCACTGGTCCCTGGGAAAGCAGGTCTGGAATCTCTGGTAGTATCCATGGATCTGTCACTGACATGAGCCTCAGAAGGGAGAACCAAGGCCTTCTTGGCCAAAAAGGAGCTATAAGAATTATTCTTGCCTGATCCTCCCTGATTTTCCTGACTACTACTGGGATCATTGTTATCAGGGGAAATGCATAGGCCAGGATGAACTTCCAGGGTATTTGTAGGGCATCTACTGCGAAGGGGTTTTCCCTTGGATTTAGCGGGCAGAACTTCCTGACCTTCCGGTTGTGTGCGGTAGCGAATAGGTCTATTTCTGGTCTGCCCCAGGCCTGAACTATTTGTTGGAAGACTCGGGAGTTTAGGGACCATTCCCCTTGTCTTAGATGCCTGCGACTCAGGAAGTCTGCTTGTATATTTTCTGCCCCCTTTATGTGCAATGCTGTGATGGATAAGAGATGTTGTTCTGCTAGCTGGAAGAGTAGATCTGATATTTGCATGAGGCCCCGAGATCTCGTTCCCCCCGATGATTGATGTAGGCTACTACTGCCTGATTGTCCGTCATGACCCGGGTGTGGCGGCCCTGAAGTAAGGGAAGGAAATGTTTCACGGCTTTTTCCACTGCCCATAGTTCTTTTACATTTGAATTCTGATCGCTTTCTAGTGAGGACCAGGTCCCCTGTATTGTATTGGATCTCAGGTGTGCTCCCCACCCTGTGGCACTCGCGTCTGTCGTAATGATGTCCTCAACTGGTTTTTGCCACGGGACACCAGCTGTTAGATTCTTTTCTACAGTCCACCAGAGCAGGGAATCTCTTACAGCCACTGAGAGACATAGTTTGCCTTCTAAATGCCCTTTTAATTGTTTCTGCACTGACAGGACTTCCCACTGTAGTTGCCTTAAGTGGTACTGCGCCCATGTTACTGCGGGTATACATGATGTCAGTGAGCCTAAAAGGGACATTGCGTTCCTCAGTGTCATATTTGGCCTTTGTATTGCTGTGCGAGCTAGGCCTCTTATCTTGGTCACTTTCCTCTGGTAGGAGGCAGCGTTGTTGCTCGGAGTCCAATATCAACCCTAGGAAGGATTGCTCTTTTACTGGGGTTATCCTTGACTTGGGGATGTTTACTATCCATCCTAGTCCTACTAGAGTTGCTATTACTTCCTTCACTTGAAGTGTGCAGTGGGATTCCGACCTCCCTATTACCAGAAAGTCGTCTAAGTATGGGACGATCACTATGTCCCTGGATCGCAGAAAAGACATCTCTGATACTCCCGATGGATTGGGATGTGATAGTAGGCATCTTTTAAGTCTATCACTGCCATGAGGCAATGCTGGAACAGGATCTTTGTGGCCGTGTTGATTGACTCCATTTTGAAGGAGCAATTGTCTATCCACTGATTGAGTCTCCTCAGGTTGACAATGGTTCTCCAAGAGCCATCTGGTTTTTGTATTAAGAAGAGGGGGGAGTAGAACCCCCTTCCTTCTTCTTGCGCTGGGACTTCCTGTAGGACTTGTTTTTTCACTAGTCCCAAGACTTCCGTCTCCAGGGCCAGCTGTTGCTCTTGGGCTTTCCTTCTGGGTGTTATTATGAAGGTATGCCTGGGCGGACGGATGAATTTTAATTTTAAGCCGTCCTTGATTATATTTAGGATCCATGTACTGGGGGAGATATTTGCCCAGGCGGAAAGGAAGAGAGAAAGCCTTCCCCCTACCTCCGGCCCAATGTCATTGGGGAGATTTTTTGGAGGAAGTGGAGGGCCCTTTAAACATATAGCCCGATCCTCTTTTTTCTTTAAAGTCCCAGCTTTTTCTATCTCCCGGGGGAAGACCCCTGTTAAATCTCCTCCTCCGAAAGGGCTGCTTCTTAGGTTCTCCCGGAAATCGGGGAAAGCTTTTCTTCCTATCCCCCGCATGCTCCAAAATCTCTTCTAGTTTTTTCCCGAAGAGGAATTGGCCATCGCATGGAATGGAACATAACTTGTGCTTAGAGGGTAAATCTCCGGGACACCCTTTAAGCCACAGGGCTCGTCTTGCCGCATTTGACAGGCTTGCTGCTCTAGCTGTCAATCTTGCAGAGTCTGCAGAGGAATCGGCCAGGAAAGCCGCTGCTCCGTGCACCAATGTTAGATTAGCTAGAATTTCGTCTCTAGGAACTCTATCCTTGATCTGGTCCTCTATTTGTTGCAGCCAGACCATGAGGGCACGAGCGGTACAGGTACCGGCTATTGCTGGCTTCAATCCCCCTGCTGAAGCTTCCCAGATGTGC
Organism: Dendrobates tinctorius; assembly: GCF_039654945.1. Lineage (NCBI taxonomy): Eukaryota > Metazoa > Chordata > Amphibia > Anura > Dendrobatidae > Dendrobates > Dendrobates tinctorius. The sequence continues at coordinate 7,689,611 of NW_027361736.1, read as the reverse complement.
TTCAGAAACCCATCTGCTTTCTTATCAAGCGGGTCTTTCAACACGCCAGAATCTTCTAATGGTAGGGATACCTTTTTTGAGGATCTGGCTACAGCCCCATCAATTTTTGGGACTTTTTCCCAGGTTTCTGAGTCCTTCTGGTCAAAGGGGTACCTCCTCTTTGATGTGGAAGGTAAGCCCCCTGACCGCTCTGTCTTTTTCCATTCCCTGTCAATTAGCGCTTTTATTTTATCATTTACAGGGAAGGTACGCTTTCGCTTTTCCTCCAGTCCTCCAAACATTACATCCTCTAATGATTTGGGAGTTTTTTCTTCTTTAAAGGCCCATTGTAGCTCTAATGGCCTTGACCAGTTTTTCTACGTCCTCCGTTGGGAAACATGGACGGCCGCCTGTATCGCTGTCCGAGGAGGATTCTGAGGACTGCGTAGAGGAAGAGGAGGTGGAGGGGGACGAAGATCTATCCCGCCCCTTCTGCTTTGGCGAGGCCTCTGAATCGGAGCTCCTTCTACGGTTTCTTTTCTTTTTAAGGGCTGCCTTTAGGGAACCTTTCACCTCCTGATGTATTAACTCCTTCAGACTAGTCACCAAATCAGGGGTCTCCTTCTGTATAGTCCTGTTAATACAGTCAGCGCAGAGATCTTTCTGCCACTGATCTGCCAGCGGGTTTTTACATAGGGCGCATTCTCTATTTTTGGTTTTGCTGCTGGCCTTCCTCGCCCCCTAGTGATCAAACAGAGAAAATGGAACCCCATTACCATAAGGGTGACATTCACGTAGATCACTCACCACCGCTGTCAATCAGGGGTACCGATCTCGGAGGCTCCTCAGATGCAGTCGTGACGTTTCTCCTGGACGTCCCAGAGTCATGCCGATTGCGTTTATGACTGCTGCTCCTACCACTTGAACGACTGCTCCTGGTATGTTGGTGGCTCGGCCTGGCATCTGGCGAGAGGTCTTGCTGCTGACGCTGCTGCTGTCGCTGCTGCTGTCGCTGCTGACGCTGCTCGTCTTGCCCCACTTCTATTCTGAAGCCTTGGGCATGAGTGCGTCTTCTGTGGTCATCCCCCTTATGTAAGGGGGATCCACTGCACTCTCCGCCTCCTCCGGTTACCCCCACAGCCCCTCCCCCCCGCCATACCGCCGGGATCTCTCTTCACCGATCGGCGGTCTTCACCATGGGCGCCGTCATCTTGAATTGTCGGCGCCGCCTCCCGAAGTCACGCGGGCACGCCCCTTCCCCAGCGTGCCCTGCGCGTGACGTCAGAGGAGCACGACCCGGAAGCGGCCGCTCCCTCAAGGCTCCTGAGCTGCTCCAGAGTAGGGAATCACCGGCAGAGGGGGAGAGGGCGGTGCGGCAGCCACGGCAGAGCCCCAGGACCCCCGCCGTGCTGTTCCTGCGCCCGCTCGGACGCTGAGCCCCGGAGGACCCGCGGACGGAGCTTCCTCCATCCCGACGCCCAGCGCTCAGGAGCCCAGCCTGATTTTAAATGCGATTCTCCCGCGGAATGGAATCTGGAATTCTCACGGTAATTTCCGCAAGAGATCCGCTACGTGTGCACATAGCCTAAAAGTTAAGTTTTATGATATCTCTTGCTACAGAGTTATTGATCCTGGGCAATTGGTCCAAAGTGTCTATGGGAAAAATGTACACAGAAAACTTAGCATATCTGCAAGAAAAAGTGACAGGTTGTGAATTTGAAGCACACACTCCCGGTCAGTTTACACTGCATAAAAAAAGCCCAGCGGGTAGGAGGTTTTTATAAATCCCATCCACATTGCTGATCTGTAAGAAGCTGCATTTTTGATGGAACAAAAATATGTAGTGTCAAAAACGCACCATAGCCTAAGGCTGGAGTGGAGTCACATCGGATGCGATATACTAATGATACTCGGCTCCAGCTGTGCTGCAAGCGTGATCTGAGTGTCCGTGCTCTGTGCTCCAATCCTCTCTCATGAGAGAATCACAGCACAGAAGCGAAGGAGACGGAGAAAGTAATTTCTCCATCTCCTCCATGGCCTGACTTTGTGTATATCGGACTGCACTGGGATGACATCCGAGTGCAGTGTGAAGTTTCACTAAGACCCATAGGCTTATATGGGTTCGAGTGAGCCGAGTCTCGCTGCCAATCACAGCATGCTGCCATTGTTCTCTCATGACGATTTGACATGAGAAAATAATTACTGATCTCCTCTGCCCCATAGAATAACACTGGGCCGAGTGCTATCCGATAAAACATCACATGGCACTACCCCCCACGTTGTTTGTTTTAAAAATAACAACCTGTGCTTTATTCACACTGTGCAGATGCAGCGTCTACAGTTCTGTTGTCTCGTCAGTAGTGCTGCAGCCAATCAGGAGCTCAGCAGCTCATTCTCTGGAGCGCTATTGACGTGACCGTCAGAGATGCAAATAATGATAGACGCCGGGCGCAGCAGCAGTGTGAATTATTTTACAATAAACTGCTGAAGAGGAACAAGTGTAAGTCTTCAAGCTGACTGTGAAATATAAATGACCTCCGGCCACTTCCTCCACCAATCAGCATGTGAAACAGCTGACATGATGACATCATGTCATCGTGTCAGTTGTGTACCGCCGGAGAGTAAGTGCTTTGGCGTTGGCTTCCTCGGGGGAAACGCGCATTGGGGCTGTGTGCTCCAGGAACTCTTAGCGCGGAATTATGGGTAAGAGTGACATTTGCTACAATATGCATTTTTGATATATGAGAAACTGCTAGGGATCTCAAAGGAGACCCTGCACCCGGCACGTCTATTGAATCTACTCTTTTTTTATGGTTTACATTCTGGCACATGCACTTTAAAGCCGCGCATTATGGTACACATATATAACCTATAATTTCAATCCTGCATGATTCTACCAAGAAATGTGATTCTTCATTCAAAACCTGATTTTTGCTATTGGGCGCTATTGAATAATGAATGTTTTGAATTTTCTCCAAAAGTAAAGTAGTTGCAAACTCATGCTTTTAGAAACTTGTTTGAGCTCATGAGAGGAGTAGAAAAACATCAAAAATTTGAGTCCTGCATGATTCTACCAAGAATTCATTATTCAATAGGGCCCAAACTATCAAAAACCAGCGGTTTCAATGAACACACATTTCTTGGTAGAATCATGCAGGACTGAAATTTTTGATGTTTTTCTACTCCTCTCATGAGCCCAAACAAGTCTCTAAAAGCATGAGTTTGCAACTACTTTACTTTTGGAGAAAATTCAAAACATTCATTATTCAATAGAGCCCAATAGCAAAAATCAGGTTTTGAATGAAGAATCACATTTCTTGGTAGAATCATGCAGGATTGAAATTTTTGATGGTTTTTTACTCCTCTCAACAGCCCAAACAAGTTTCTAAAAGGATGAGTTTGCAACTACTTTACTTTTGGAGAAAATTCAAAACATTCATTATTCAATAGGGCCCAAACTATCAAAAACCAGCGGTTTCAATGAACACACATTTCTTGGTAGAATCATGCAGGACTGAAATTTTTGATGTTTTTCTACTCCTCTCATGAGCCCAAACAAGTCTCTAAAAGCATGAGTTTGCAACTACTTTACTTTTGGAGAAAATTCAAAACATTCATTATTCAATAGAGCCCAATAGCAAAAATCAGGTTTTGAATGAAGAATCACATTTCTTGGTAAAATCATGCAGGATTGAAATTTTTGATGGTTTTTTACTCCTCTCAACAGCCCAAACAAGTTTCTAAAAGGATGAGTTTGCAACTACTTTACTTTTGGAGAAAATTCAAAACATTCATTATTCAATAGAGCCCAATAGCAAAAATCAGGTTTTGAATGAAGAATCACATTTCTTGGTAGAATCATGCAGGATTGAAATTTTTGATGGTTTTTTACTCCTCTCAACAGCCCAAACAAGTTTCTAAAAGGATGAGTTTGCAACTACTTTACTTTTGGAGAAAATTCAAAACATTCATTATTCAATAGGGCCCAAACTATCAAAAACCAGCGGTTTCAATGAACACACATTTCTTGGTAGAATCATGCAGGACTGAAATTTTTGATGTTTTTTTACTCCTCTCAACAGCCCAAACAAGTTTCTAAAAGGATGAGTTTGCAACTACTTTACTTTTGGAGAAAATTCAAAACATTCATTATTCATTAGAGCTCAATAGCAAAAAGCAGCTTTTTGAATGAACAATCACATTTCTTGGTAGAATCATGCAGGATTGAAATGTTTGATGTTTTTCTACTCCTCTCATGAGCCCAAACAAGACTCTAAAAGGATGAGCTTGCAACTACTTTACTTTTGGAGAAAATTCAAAACATTCATTATTCAATTGAGCTCAATAGCAAAAAGCAGCGTTTTGAATGAACAATCACATTTCTTGGTAGAATCATGCAGGATTGAAATTTTTGATGTTTTTTTACTCCTCTCAACAGCCCAAACAAGTTTCTAAAAGGATGAGTTTGCAACTACTTTACTTTTGGAGAAAATTCAAAACATTCATTATTCAATAGGGCCCAAAATAGAAAAAAGCAGCGGTTTGAATGAACACTCACTGTTATGAAGAATCACCATAGGAGGCAGACACAAAAATAGAAGTTATGTCCAGAGAAGTTGGCAACTATCAGATTGCAGACCCCTGAACCTATCAACACAACTAGTAGTAGCCGTGGGGGGTTCCTACGGTGCCCTAGACCCCTCGATCACAGCCGGAGAGCTAAATAGCCTAAAGACAGAAAAGGAAATCTAAACTGCCCCAGAGCAGACCCCAAAGTAAAAGGCAGCCCCCAACATATAATGACGGTGAAGCAAGATGAAAAAACACTCACACAGATAGAAAGATAGGCTGAGCAAACGATGGGGCCCAAGCTAAACTAAACAGGACAGGAAAGGACGGTTGCTGTCTGCAATCTGCCAAAAACCTTATCAAAGAAATAAGCCAACAGCTGATATGGAAAAAGACCCTGAAGCAGCTAGGCTTCAAAATCTATATCAGCACTCCGGTATTTTCAGAAGACAGAGCTAAAGGAATTCAGCTCACCCCAGCAGGAAATGGCAGAAATCCAGAAAAACAAAGCAAACAAAGTCAAAGCACAAATGCAAAAAGCAGCGCAGAAAAACTTAGCTTTAGAAGAGCAGCAATTCAGACTGGTCTCCAAGAATCCCACAGAGAAATCACCCGCAGGGCAGGAGGGTGTCGGCAGCCTTATATCCAGTCCATAACTCCACTCAGCCAGTCATCATCATTAGGCTCAGGTGCCTGATAATCAGGCTCACTACCTTTCCTTACAAGAAGAGGAAGTTCATCGGGCCTCAGTAGTGAAGGGGAAAATGAACTCACAACAGTACCTCCCCCTTGAGGAGGGGTCACCGAACCCTCAACCACGCCACCAGGGTGATCATGGTGAGCCCGATGGAAGGCACGCACCAATCTTTTGGCATGAATATCAGAGGCAGAGACCCAGGAATTATCCTCCTGACCATAACCCTTCCACTTAACCAAATACTGGAGTCTCCGTCTCGCCAGACGAGAATCCAATACTTTTTCTACCTCATATTCCATGTTACCTTCAACCAATACAGGGTCTGGAGGTGCCACCCCCGGAACAAAAGGTTCAACAAACCTCTTCAACAGAGACTTATGAAACACATTATGGATTTTAAATGTGACAGGAAGAGCCAAATGAAAAGAGACCGGATTAATAATCTCTAAAATCTTGTAAGGTCCAATAAATCTAGGCTTAAACTTAGGAGAAGCCACCTTCATAGCAATATTTTTTGATGATAACCACACCATATCACCAACTTTAAACTGAGGACCAATGGTCCTATGTCGGTTGGAAAACCGCTGGGCCTTTTCCTGGGAGAGAGATAACTTATCTACCACTTGGTCCCAGATCCGGTGCATTCTCTGCACCACAGTGTCAACACCTGGACAGGCAGAGGGCTCCACCTGCCCTGAAGAGAATCGAGGATGAAACCCAAAGTTACAAAAAAAAGGTGACATCAAAGTGGCAGAACTAGCTCTATTATTTAAAGCAAATTCGGCCAAGGGCAAAAATGAAACCCAATCATCCTGATCAGCGGAAATAAAGCATCTCAAATATGACTCCAAGGTCTGGTTTGTTCTCTCTGTCTGCCCATTGGTCTGAGGGTGAAAAGCAGAGGAGTAGGACAACTGAATTCCCAGCTTGGAACAGAAAGTTCTCCAAAATCTAGACACAAACTGAACTCCTCTGTCAGATACAATGTTCTCAGGAATCCCGTGCAAGCGAACCACCTGTTGAAAAAACAGGGGCACCAACTCAGAGGAAGACGGCAACTTAGGGAGTGGTACAAGATGAACCATCTTAGAGAACCTATCACAAATCACCCAAATAACAGTCATCCTTTGAGAGACAGGCATATCAGAGATGAAATCCATTGAAATATGGGTCCATGGCCTCTTGGGGACAGGCAAAGGCATCAACAACCCACTAGAGCGAGAACACGATTTAGACCGGGAGCACGTCCCACAGGACTGCACAAAATTCCTGACATCACGAGACAAGGAGGGCCACCAAAAGGACCGACTCACAAGATCTCTAGTACCAAAAATACCTGGATGACCAGCCAAAGCAGAGCAATGAACTTCAGACATCACTCTCTTCTTCCACTGGTCAGGAACATACAACTTTCCACTGGGACAACGCTCAGGTTTGTCCTCCTGCAACTCTTCCAGAGCACGTCTCAAATCGGGCGAGATGGCAGAAAGAACTACCCCTTCGCCTAAGATGGTAGCAGGCTTGGTCACCACAGGAGAATCCGCAAAGAAGCTCCAAGAGAGGGCGTCAGCCTTGACATTCTTAGTTCCAGGAAGGAAAGAAACCACAAAATCCAAACGTGTAAAAAACAAGGCCCACCTAGCCTGTCTAGGGTTCAAGCGCTTAGCTGACTCTAGGTAAATCAAATTCTTGTGGTCAGTGAGGACCACGACTTGATGCTTAGCTCCCTCCAACCAATGTCTCCACTCCTCAAATGCCCATTTCATGGCCAACAGTTCCCGATTCCCCACATCATAGTTACGTTCAGATGGAGAGAACTTTCGGGAAAAGAAAGCACAGGGATTCATTTTAGATGTTACAGGATCCTTTTGGGACAAAACAGCTCCTGCACCAATCTCAGAAGCATCCACCTCTACCTGGAACGGAAGTGAGACATCAGGTTGCCGCAAAACCGGGGCGGAGGTGAATCTTCGCTTCAGCTCCTGAACGGAAGAAACAGCCTCCGGAGACCAATTTAACACATCAGCACCCTTCTTAGTCAAATCAGTCAATGGCTTGGAAATACTAGAAAATTTTGCTATAAATTTCCAATAAAAATTAGCAAAACCCAAAAACTTCTGGAGAGCCTTCAAAGAAGTGGGCTGAACCCAATCGTAAATGGCCTGTACCTTGGCCGGGTCCATTTCGATAGTTGACGGAGACAAAATAAATCCCAAAAAAGAAATCCTCTGTACTCCAAAAAGGCATTTAGATCCTTTGACATACAGGGAATTCTCCCTCAAGATCTGGAACACAGTCCGTATATGTTCCACATGAGAATCCCAATCCTTGGAGAATATCAAAATATCATCCAGATAGATAATCAAAAATTTATCGACAAAATCTCGGAAAATATCGTTCATGAAGCACTGGAAGACAGAAGGGGCATTAGTGAGCCCAAAAGGCATCACCAGGTACTCAAAATGTCCCTCCGGAGTATTAAACGCCGTCTTCCATTCATCCCCATGCTTAATGCGAATAAGATTATACGCCCCCCTGAGGTCAAGCTTGGTAAACCAGCAAGCACCTTTAACTCTAGAGAATAGATCCGAAATCAGGGGTAACGGATACTGATATTTAACAGTAATTTTGTTGAGGGCATGATAATCAATACAAGGTCTTAATGATCCATCCTTTTTGGCTACAAAAAAAAACCCGGCACCTAAGGGTGACGAGGATGGTCTAATATGACCCTTCTCCAACACCTCCTTAATATAGGATCGCATAGCCTCGTGCTCGGGTACAGATAAATTGAAGAGCCGACCCTTGGGAAATTTACACCCCGGGCTCAGTTCAATTGCACAGTCATAACTCCTATGAGGAGGCAGAGATGCAGACTCATTTTCACTAAATACATCATAAAAGTCCGCCAAATAATCAGGAACATCATGCGACTGAGGAGAGGTGGAAAACACCGGAGCCTCACTAAAGGCACACCGACAACCCCAACTCACCACAGACACAGATTTTCAATCCAAAACTGGATTATGAATTTGTAACCAGGGAAACCCCAGAACAATGGTATCATGCAGATTATGCAACACCAAAAATCTGCAATTTTCTTGATGGTCTGGGGCGACCCGCATTACCACCTGGGTCCAAAACTGAGGTTTATTTTTAGCCAAAGGAGTAGCATCAATCCCCCTCAAAGGGATAGGCGTCTGCAGAGGTGTCATTGGAAATCCACAACGTTTAGCAAAATCCAAGGTCATTAGGTTTAGGGTTGCTCCCGAATCCACAAAAGCCTTGGCGGAAAATGTGGACAGGGAGCAGATCAGAGTAATAGCCAAAAGAAACTTAGGTTGAACACCACCAACAGAAAACGTGTGTGCAAAGCGTTTCTCTCGTTTAGGACAGACAGAAATAATATGCGAGGCATCCCCACAGAAAAAACACAACTTATTACGCCTTCTGAACTCCTGACGCTGCTCTCTGGAGAAAACTCTATCACATTGCATAGGTTCAGACATTTGTTTAACAGGTGACAACACCTCTCGTGCAGTTTTGCGTTCGCGCAAACGCCGATCAACCTGAATGGCTAATGACATAGAATCGTCAAGACCAGAGGGAACTGGAAATCCCACCATAGTATCTTTTACGGCTTCTGACAAACACTTCCGAAAGAGAGCAGCCAAGGCATTATCATTCCAGGTAGTAAGTACCGCCACTTTCGGAATTTTTGACCGTACAATTCTGCAGAATCCCGACCCTGGTTCAATGCCAGCAGGGTCTTTTCAGCCTGATCAATGGCATTAGGTTCGTCATACAACCCCAAGGCTTGAAAAAATGCGTTCACATTAGTCAGAATAGGATCATCTGGTTTCAAAGAAAATGCCCAATCCAGGGGATCGCCACGCAGCAAAGAGATGACAATTTTAACCTGCTGCGTGGAGCTCCCTGACGAGTTAGGCTTCAAGGCAAAAAATAATTTACAATTATTTTTGAAATTCAAAAATTTAGACCGATCCCCAAAAAATACATCAGGTGTAGGAATCTTTGGTTCAGCAGCATGTGAATGAGCAAGGTAGGCGGAAATTCCCCGCACTTCCGCAGCGAGCTGCTCCACACGATTAGACAATTGCTTTATCTCCATTGAGAGAAAGAAAAAAAATTCCACCTACGGCCTCAGATATAGAGGAAAAAATATACGCACCTTTTTTTTTTTTTTTTTACAATTCTTTCCTGCTATTGAGTACCCTAGGATCTGCGGTATGGCGGGTGATTCTGTTATGAAGAGTCACCGTAGGAGGCAGACACAAAAATAGAAGCTACGTCCAGAGACGTTGGCAACTATCAGATTGCAGACCCCTGAACCTATCAACACAACTAGCAGTAGCCGTAAGGGGTTCCTACGGTGCCCTAGACCCCTCGATCACAGCCGGAGAGCTAAATAGCCTAAAGACAGAAAAGGAAATCTAAACTGCCCCAGAGCAGACCCCAAAGTAAAAGGCAGCCCCCAACATATAATGACGGTGAAGCAAGATGAAAAAACACTCACACAGATAGAAAGATAGGCTGAGCAAACGATGGGGCCCAAGCTAAACTAAACAGGACAGGAAAGGACGGTTGCTGTCTGCAATCTGCCAAAAACCCTATCAAAGAAATAAGCCAACAGCTGATATGGAAAAAGACCCTGAAGCAGCTAGGCTTCAAAAACTATATCAGCACTCCGGTATTTTCAGAAGACAGATCTAAAGGAATTCAGTTCACCCCAGCAGGGAATGGCAGAAATCCAGAAAAACAAAGCAAACAAAGTCAAAGCACAAATGCAAAAAGCAGCGCAGAAAAACTTAGCTTTAGAAGAGCAGGAATTCAGACTGGTCTCCAAGGATCCCACAGAGAAATCACCCGCAGGGCAGGAGGGCGTCGGCAGCCTTATATCCAGTCCGTAACTCCACTCAGCCAGTCATCATCATTAGGCTCAGGTGCCTGATAATCAGGCTCACTACCTTTCCTTAACAGAAGAGGGAGTTCATCAGGCCTCAGTAGTGAAGAGGAAAATGAGCTCACAACAACTCACATTTCTTGGTAGAATCGTGCAGGATTGAAATTTTTGATGTTTTTCTACTCCTCTCATGAGCCCAAACAAGACTCTAAAAGGATGAGCTTGCAACTACTTTATTTTTGGAAAAAATTCAAAACATTCATAATTCAATAGAGCCCAATAGCAAAAGCAGCGTTTTGAATGAACAATCACATTTCTTGGTAGAATCATGCAGGATTTAAATTTTTGATGTTTTTTTTACTCCTCTCAACAGCCCAAACAAGTTTCTAAAAGGATGAGTTTGCAACTACTTTACTTTTGGAGAAAATTCAAAACATTTTCAGGTATTCCTCTGAATTTAAGGTTATTTCTTCTACTTCTGTCCTCTTGCTCTATTTACTTTGATTTTAGAAAGGTAACCTCTTTTTCTAAGGCATAGTGTTCATCTATTAAGGTTTTATGAGACTTAACCATTTCCTCCATTTTGGATTCTAGGTGATCCACTCTCTGGCCCAGACTGTCTATATTATTTTGGAGGTTTGTATTATATCCCTCTATTTGTTTTTGAAATGTCTTTGCTAGCAGGCATATCATGTTCTTTATGAATAATTCTGAGGCTGCATTGCTAGTGGCCTCTACCTCCATTAGTACTTGTAGAATGCTCTCAGATACAGGTTTGTCTGAGGAGAGTGAGTCCTCCAACTGTGATTCATGTTGCAGCTCAGCAGAGCTAGTGCTTAATCTGTGGCTATTTTGTGATTCAGGGGATGATTTCCTCTGCAGCGGCGTTAGAGGGGTGTCTGATATATTAGATATATCTGGGCAAGAAGAGGCATTTCTCATTGTGTTTGTTTCATTTATTGCAGCGGTGAGCGTTGCTGCTGCACTAGATTTCATGGGCTGCGCTAGATTCTGGCTTAAGGTACGCAATTTGCGTACCTGTTGCGTAATCCCGCTTGTCCCCCGGTCAGTCTCGCGATATTTCGCTGGTTTCTTCACAGCGCTATCTTTGATATTAAAATTACCGCTTTCTTTATCAAATGGAGCGGCGGTTTTAGCAGGGGTGGGGGCAGACTTAACCCCTGACTTGTATGCCGCATGTTTCAGCCTCTGTGGTGTTCTCTCCTGCTGTGCGCCGCTCAGGCTGGGGCTGCAGGCTGTGGCTGCTGTGAGGCGGGCGCCATCTTGGCTCCTCAGCATAAGGGGAGAGCGCTCCAGTTTTCTTGCTTTTTCTGCTCTTTTACTGAGCGGATCCATATTCTGAGGGTACCGTTGGTGTCAGTGGAGCTTCCGCAACCCCTCCACGCCAGTCCTGGTTTAATTAACGCTTTCTGTCACCGCTTGGCAGGCTGCCCTGGAGAGGAGCACAGAGCTCAGACTTCCATACAGCTCAGACGCTGGCCACGCCCCCCAATGTTTTGAATTTTCTCCAAAAGTAAAGTAGTTGCAAACTCATCCTTTTAAGAAACTTGTTTGGGCTGTTGAGAGGAGTAATAAAAACATCAAAAATTTCAATCCTGCATGATTCTACCAAGAAATGTGATTTGTTCATTCAAACCGCTGCTATTTTGGGCCCTATTGAATAATGAATGTTTTGAATTTTCTCCAAAAGTAAAGTAGTTGCAAACTCATCCTTTTAGAGTCTTGTTTGGGCTCATGAGAGGAATAGAAAAACATCAAAAATTTCAATCCTACAAGATTCTACCAAGAAATGTGAGTGTTTATTCAAACCGCTGGTTTTTGCTATTTTGTGCCCTATTGAATAATGAATGTTTTGAATTTTCTCAAAAAGTAAAGTAGTTGCAAGCTCATCCTTTTAGAGTCTTGTTTGGGCTCATGAGAGGAGTAGAAAAACATCAAAAATTTCAATCCTGCAAGATTCTACCAAGAAATGTGAGTGTTCATTCAAACCTATGGTTTTTGCTATTTTGGGGCCTACTGAATAATGAATGTTTTGAATTTTCTACAAAAGTATAGTTGCAAACTCATCCTCTTAGAAACTTGTTTGGGCTGTTGAGAGGAGTAAAAAAACATCAAAAGTTTAAATCCTGCATGATTCTACCAAGAAATGTGATTGTTCATTCAAAACGCTGCTTTTGCTATTGGGCTCTATTGAATAATTAATGTTTTGAATTTGTTCGAAATATTCACTGTCATTACCAAGAATTATCCGTGTTATATGGCCGGAACAAGATGCAGTGCCACCGACGGCGCGCAGGCAGGTAAATAGGATGTTTTTTTTTCTTAACAGGAATCATACATACAAAGATAGGGGATAAGGAGCCATGCAGACAATGACAGGGACGGGGGAACCATGCATACCACGGTAGGGATGAGTGGTCAATGCACACCCGGCTTATACTCAAGTCAATAAGTTCACCCAGGTTTTCGTGGCAAAAGTAGGTGCCTCGGCTTATACTCTGGTCGGCTAGACCTGGTCTGGTCTAGAGTTGCAGCAGTTACAAAACCTTTTACACAGGTGCCACTATCGCTCTCCTTCATTTTTTGTTTTTAACAATTTTTCCCTGGATCTGTAGCTGGATATTTCCTGCTTTTGAATTGCCTCCTATATACAGTATGAGCCTGCACATCGCTTCCTATATACAGTATGAGGCCGCATATAGCCTCCTATATACAGTATGAGGTCGCGTATAGCCTCCTATATACAGTATCAGCCTGCACATCGCTTCCCATATACAGTATGAGGCCACATATAGCCTCCTATTTACAGTATGAGTCTGCACATAGTCTCCTATATACAGTATGAGCCTGCACATTGCTTCCTATATACAGTATGAGCCTGCACATTGCTTCCTATATACAGTATGAGGCCGCATATAGCCTCCTATATACAGTATGAGCCTGCACAGCGCTTCCTATATACAGTATGAGTCTGCAAATAGTCTCCTACATACAGTAGGAGGCCGCATATTGCCTCCTATATACAGTATGAGCACCCACATATAGCCTCCTGAATGCAGTGTTTACCTCCTATATACAGTATGAGCCTGCACATAGCCTCCTATATACAGTAGCAAAAAAAACATGATTGAATGAGAGTAATGGTTTTGGGTCCTTTCTGTAAAAATCATATGGGTATCTTTTTAGTCTTGGTTTTAGTTTTCTGTTTTTAATTATTTTTTCCTGTGCTTATACTCCAGTTCTCTATCTTCGCATCGCAATATATGATCTGGCATGGAATTCATTGTTGAGGGCATTTCAAGATTTTATGAAGAAACACTCCTCTCACAAGAAATCTACGGCTCTTTTCGTACCCATTGGGTCTTCAATATTTCATGTTATTTGTTCACATTTTTATTCATTTTTTCTTTTTTTGTTTATTTCATTTACATTTTTGTTTTATTTTTATATATATTTTTTTCACTCATTTTTTATTTTTTTCACAATTTTCTTTGTATATTTGTGCTATGTATTATTCATTATACATAATTGTGTGTATAATTACTTTATGATATATGACATTTGATGTATGTATTGAATGCCATGTGTTATTTTTATGTACATTTGTTTTTTAACAGAGACATGATATATAGTTGTTATAGTTATATGATGCACATACACTTTCATATAGCCTGCATACACATTATGCTAATTGTTAAAAATTTTTTATTGCTTGCATAGTGTGCTTATAATTGACACATATGTGTGTGCCTTTGCACTCTATGTCAGGCATATTCACTTTAATGGTTCATACACACCGCTATAATTATTTCAGCATCATTATGTTTTATCCCCTCACTTTCAACACTTGCTATCACTTTAAATAGTGATTATTATTCTTCATAATTATTTTATTTTCTTGTCCTCACTTGAGCGCATGCCCAGTTCAGTCCTCCCTAGGAGCCTTCTGACATGCTCAGTCTGGTATGTGGCTGTCTCTGGCTGTTTTGCAGCTTGAGCCGCTTTCATGCTGATGATAGACTCGCTGTACATAGTGGGGACTCAACAGCGCATGCGCCGATAATGCTGTGGACGTTTAGAACTGGATACTATTGACGTCATTGTCTCGTTCTGGCTGCCGGTGTCACGTCGCCGCCAGACTTGGGGCCTGCTGTTCCAATCGCGGCCACTAGGAGGCGCCGGACCGCCACTTCGTCGTCAGACTCAGGGACGGCTGTTCCTGCCTCGGCCACTGGGAGGGGCCATGGTTCCGTCGCATCAGACTCAGGGCCTACTGTCCCGGCTTTAGCCTCTAGGAGGCGCCGGTCTGTCACGTTGCCTTTTAATTCGGGGTCTGCTGTTCTGGGCGCGGTCACTAGGAGGCGCCGTGACTCGCCCGTGAGTTATGGTGCTGACAGAGTAAGGGCACCTGTGCAGGCATCTGGTGGGCGCAGGCTCCGGTCCTCTGTCAGTCATCAGAAGGTTACTGCATCATCATCTGGCCTGGTCCTGGGGCGGTACTGATGACATCAGCAGTCCGGGAACCTGTGAGGGGTGACCTGATCCCTCAAATACCTTGGGAATGGTCTTGCAAGCCGCCGGATATATTCTTGGTTCCCCTGTGTGTTACTTGCTATAGTTGAATAACTATGACCTTGGCCTGGACTTCTGACTCTGCTTCTGCCTAACGATTCTGTACCTCTGCTGCCCTCCTGATTTATGACTCTGACCTTGGCCTGGACTTCTGACTCTGCTTCTGCCTAACGATTCTGTATCTCTGCTGCCCTCCTGGTTATGACTCAGACCTTGGCCTGGACTTCTGACTCTGCTTCTGCCTAACGTTTTTGTACCCTGCTGCCCGACTGGTTTAGACCCGGATACTACCACGTTTTTGTCCTGTATTGGAACTCCCTCTCTGGTGACCTTCCTGCTCTGGACACTGCTCCTATTCAGACAGCACCTCCTGGGCTCTGCTATAAATCCAGATCCCTGTATAGGGGTAAAGGGTATCAGTGTTTCTCGGGGTGTTGTCTGGCTGCAGCCCAGACCGCAGACGGACGTTACATTATATCCGGCCCAAAATAATACAAGGAAAAAAAACTTGCTTTTTGTGTATATGTTCACCATATATAAAAGCAGTCTCCTGAATTTTTTTTTTTCTTCTTCTGTCTGAGCTGATTTCCTGGCCTAACACCTGCTCCAGAGCACAGCCTGAAGGAACACTCCCATCTTCCTACACCAGCATGCTGCAGCCTGGAGGCCAGGGAAATGCTGAGCGTCAGAGATCCACATTCCTGGGACGTCGGCCTCTGGGCAGCTCTGGTCGCGCTGGCACAGAGGCTCAGGTATTGCCCGCAAATGCGGCTAAACTTTTGTTACCCGTCTCACACTCATTTTCTAATAAATCCCTGTATGTGAAGGCTTATGTGGATTGTGGTTCTGCGGGCTATTTCATGGATTTTTTGCTCGCAAGGAATCTCGGTGTACCACTGCTAAGACTTAATGCCCCTTTTCAGACCACTGCTATCAATGGTACATACATTATCCAGGGTGGAGTGGAGTTTGTTACTGCAGCCATTACTATGTCAGTGGGGGCATTACACAACGAACAGATATCATTTTTTTGTTCTACATAATTTATCTAATCCGGTTATGTTAGGCATGCCATGGTTGCACCAGCATAATCCGGTTATTGACTGGCGCTTAGGTGATATCGTGCGCTGGAGTCCACGGTGTCAGAGTAACTGTATGTCACTGTCAGTGAACCAAGTTAAAATTAAAAACCCCTCTATTCCATATGCGCTCAGAGATTATGAAGATGTCTTCTCCATAGTGGAGTCTGAGAAACTACCTCCTCATAGAGAGTATCACTGTCCTATCGACTTGGTCCCAGGTGCCCGCCTCCCTAAGGGGAGAATATTTAACCTCTCTGGTCCTGAGCGTGTAGCCATGAATGACTACATAGCAGACAGCCTGCGAAAAGGTTTTATTAGACCCTCCACTTCACCTGTAGGGGCTGGGTTTTTCTTTGTAGGAAAAAAAGATGGTGGACTCAGACCATGTATAGATTGTCGTGAGCTTAACGCTATTACTGTAAAAAACCAGTATCCGCTTCCACTCATTCCTGATCTGTTTAATCAGCTACTGGGAGCCCACTGGTTTACTAAACTTGACCTCCGGGGGGCATATAATCTGGTCCGCATAAGAAACGGTGACGAATGGAAAACGGCCTTTAATACACCTCTTGGTCACTTTGAATACCTGGTAATGCCGTTCGGACTCAGTAACGCGCCTGCAGTATTTCAACACTTCGTCAATGATGTTTTCAGAGACATTTGTGGGGTGTATGTCATCGTGTATCTTGATGACATTTTGATTTACTCTGCTGACCCTGTGACACATACTCAACACGTCAGGTCGGTGCAGCAGAGACTGCGAGAACACTCTTTGTTTGCGAAACTGGAAAAATGTGTTTTCTTTGCCGAAGAGGTACAGTTTTTAGGATACATGGTCTCAGGCAAGGGGTTTCGCATGGATCCTGCCAAGATTCAACCTATTAAGGCTTGGGTGCAACCCAAATCGCTGAAGACGCTGCAGCAGTTTTTGGGATTCGCGAATTACTACCGCAAGTTTATCAGGGGTTTCTCGGAGATTGCCAAGCCACTCACGGACCTTACCCGAAAAGGGGCGGACGTGACCAATTGGAATCCTGAGGCTATTCAGGCATTTTCCACACTGAAAGAGTGCTTCGTGGCCAACCCAGTTTTGGTGCAACCGGACTTAGACCGCCCATTTGTTGTGGAAGTGGATGCCTCCGAGGTCGGAGTGGGAGCAGTGCTATCGCAAGGCACTGCATCCCTCACTCGCCTGTGTGCGTTTTTCTCCCACAAATTCTCTACCACGGAGAGAAACTATGACATTGGTAATTGAGAATTATTGGCGATCAAATGGGCCTTCGAGGAATGGCGCCACTTCCTCAAAGGTGCCAAACACAAGGTCACTGTTATTACAGACCACAAAAACTTAACCTACCTAGAGTCAGCTAAGAGACTAAATCCCAGGCAGGCCAGGTGGGCCTGTTTTTTCTCCAGGTTTGATTTTTTAATTACTTTTCGCCCCGGTACTAAAAATGTGAGGGCAGATGCCCTCTCTCGCAGTTTTTGCCCCACACAGACCGAGGACTGTGAACCAGTACCGATATTGGCTAATGGAATTGTCGTGTCGGCAGTGTCTTTGGACCTTCTGGAGGAGATCCGTAGGTCTTCAGAGCAAGCCCCTGACGCTACGCCCCCCAAAAAATTGTTTGTTCCAGCTAACCTTCGTCTGCAGGTTCTAAAAGAATCACACGACTCTGTCCTGGCAGGCCATCCCGGTCTCAATAATACCACCAGGCTGGTAACCAGGAACTTTTGGTGGCCGACGGTGGCCAAGGACTGTAAAGACTATGTTTCTGCGTGTGAAGTCTGTGCCCGTGCCAAATCCCTCCATAGCCGCCCTGCCGGCTGGCTTCAGTCCTTGCCCACCCCTGAGAGTCCATGGACCCACATCTCCATGGACTTCATTACAGATTTGCCAGCCTCAGATGGGAAAACTTGTATCTGGGTGGTGGTAGACAGGTTCAGCAAGCAGTGTCATGTTATTCCCCTGTCTGGCTTGCCTAACTCTGAAACTTTAAGTAAGCTGTTCATTCTGCACATACGGCGTTCCGACAAATATTGTGTCCGACAGGGGTACCCAGTTTGTCTCGAAGTTCTGGAGGGCGTTCTGTAGACGCATCGGTGTGGAGTTGTCCTTCTCCTCGGCATACCATCCCGAGACCAATGGTCAAACTGAGCGTACTAACCAAACTCTGGAACAAAAAAAATGTTTATAAAATGGAAAGAGGGAGGCATATCTAAAGAAGAATATTATGCTGTCTGCAGAACCTGCAGGGCACAAATCAGATTATCTAAAGCTGAAAATGAATTGAGGCTTGCAAGAGATGTCAAAAGCAATAATAAAGGATTTTGGGGATATGTCAAAAGTAAAAGAAAAGTCAAAGATGCTATAGGATTTTTACAGGATGAAAATGATGAAATGGTAAGACAGGATGTTGAGAAGGCTGAACTTTTAAATTCCTATTTTGCATCTGTTTTCTCTCAGAAAGGAAATGTAACATCAACTGTTATTCACTGTCCTATTAAGGGAACAGAAGAATCCAGGATATCTATAAACAGAAAGATAGTGAGGAAACACTTAGCTAACCTAAATGAATTCAAGTCTCCAAGTCCAGATGAATTACACCCCAGAGTACTGAAGGAGATAGCAGAAGAAATTTTTGAACCCCTCTCCATAATCTTTGAAAATTCTTGGAGGACAGGAGAAGTGCCAGAAGACTGGAGAAGAGCAAATGTTGTTCCTATCTTCAAAAAGGGGAAGAAGGTGGACCCAGGCAACTATAGGCCGGTGAGTCTGACTTCTATACCAGGAAAGATCTTTGAACAAATTATTAAACAACGTGTATGTCAATACCTGGATAAGAATGAAGTGATTAAACAGAGTCAGCATGGGTTTGTAACTAATAAGTCAAGTCAGACTAACTTAATTTCCTTCTATGACGGTATCACTGATTGGGTGGATCAAGGAAATGCTGTAGATATAGTATATCTTGACTTCAGCAAAGCATTTGACAAAGTCTCTCATACAATCCTTATTGAAAAAATGACTAAGTATGGAATGGACAAGGCAACTGTTAGGTGGATTCATAACTGGCTTAGTGATCGGACCCAAAGAGTGGTCGTAAATGGCTGCACATCCAGTTGGAAGAATGTCTCAAGTGGGGTACCACAGGGCTCTGTCCTGGGCCCTGTATTGTTCAACATCTTTATCAACGATTTAGATGAAGGAATTGAGGGTAAACTGATTAAATTTGCTGATGACACAAAGCTAGGAGGGATAGCTAATACTAGAGAAGAGAGAGAGGATTCAAAACGATTTAAATAAACTGGAGAAGTGGGCAGCAACTAACAGAATGGTTTTTAACAGGGAGAAATGCAAAGCACTACATCTGGGCAATAAAAATGAAAAAAGCATATATAGAATGGGAGGAATAGGCCTAAGCAACAGCACATGTGAAAAAGACGTGGGTATACTAATAGATCACAGACTGAATATGAGTCAACAGTGTGATGCAGCAGCAAAAAAAGCAAATGCAATTCTAGGATGTATTAACAGAAGCATACAGTCTAGATCACGTGAAGTCATTATTTCCCTCTACTCCTCTTTGGTCAGACCTCATCTGGAATATTGTGTCCAGTTATGGGCACCACATTTTAAAAAAGACATCAACAAACTGGAGCAAGTTCAGAAGAGAGCAATCAGAATGGTGACCGGTCTGCAAACCCTGTTTTATGAGGAAAGGTTGCAGGATTTGGGATTGTTTAGTTTGCAAAAGAGAAGACTGAGAGGAGACTTAATAGCTGTCTACAAATATCTAAAGGGCTGTCACATTGTAGAAGGATCAACTTTATTCTCATTTGCACAAGGAAAGACTAGAAGCAATGGGATGAAACTGAATGGGAGGAGACACAGATTAGATATTAGAAAAAACTTTTTGACAGTTAGAGTGATCAATGAGTGGAACAAGCTGCCACGAGAAGTGGTGAGTTCTCCTTCAATGGATGTCTTCAAACAGAGGCTGGACAGACATCTGACTGGGATGATTTAGCGAATCCTGCTTTGAGCAGGGGTTTGGACCAGATGGCCCAGGAGGTCCCTTCCAACTCTACAATTCTATGATTCAATACCTCCGCTGTTATGTGTCAGGACATCAGTCCGATTGGGTGGAACATCTGCCATTGGCTGAATTCGCGCTCAATAATCGATATCAGGACTCCATTAAAACTACCCCCTTTTTCTGTAACCTTGGACTACATCCGCGCTTTGAGTCGTTTTCGGCCAGGATGTCGGAGCTCCCTGGGGTTGAGCAAAATATACATCGGCTGAAAACGATTTGGTCTGAGGTTAATTCAAATTTGTAAGGGGCTCAGGTTAGACAGGCTTCGGCCTCAAATAGACGACGATCTAAGGGGCCGCACCTGGGAGGTGGCGATAAGGTTTGGCTCTCTACAAAAAATATCAAGCTTAAGGTACCATCTGCCAAACTGGGTCCCAGGTTCATCGGCCCATACGAAATTATCGAGGTGGTTAACCCAGTAGCCTTCCGCTTAAAACTTCCACAGTTTCCACATTCAAATTACCTAACGTATTCCACAGGTCTCTCCGCAAGCCTTATCGTTCTCCCATTCACCCTGTCCAGTCCCCCCCTCCTCCTGTTTCGGTCGGGGGAGCTTTAGAGTATGAAGTCCAGGGTATCCTTGACTCCCGCCTGGTGAGAGGCTCCATACAGTATCTTGTACACTGGAAGGGCTACGGCCCGGAGGAGAGGTCCTGGGTCCCCGCAAGGAACATCCATGCCAAGGCATTAATTAGAAGGTTTCACCTCCTTCACCAGGACAAACCGAGTTTTGAGGGTCCAGAGGCCCCTCTTGGAAGGGGGGGTACTGTCACGTCGCCGCCAGACTTGGGGCCTGCTGTTCCGGTCGCGGCCACTAGGAGGCGCCGGACCGCCACTTCGTCGTCAGACTCAGGGACGGCTGTTAATGCCTCGGCCACTGGGAGGGGCCGTGGTTCCGTCGCATCAGACTCAGGGCCTACTGTCCCGGCTTTAGCCTCTAGGAGGCGCCGGTCTGTCACGTTGCCTTTTAATTCGGTGTCTGCTGTTCTGGGCGCGGTCACTCGCCCGTGAGTTATGGTGCTGACAGAGTAAGGGCACCTGTGCAGGCATCTGGTGGGCGCAGGCTCCGCCCCTCTGTCAGTCATCAGAAGGTTACTGCATCATCATCTGGCCTGGTCCTGGGGGCGGTACTGATGACATCAGCAGTCCAGGAACCTGTGAGGGGTGACCTGATCCCTCAAATACCTTGGGACTGGTCTTGCAAGCCGCCGGATATATTCTTGGTTCCCCTGCGTGTTACTGTGTGAATTGCTATAGTTGAATAACTCTGACCTTGGCCTGGACTTCTGACTCTGCTTCTGCCTAACGTTTTTGCACCCTGCTGCCCGACTGGTTTAGACCCAGATACTACCACGTTTTTGTCCTGTATTGGAACTCCCTCTCTGGCGACCGTCCTGCTCTGGCCACTGCTCCTATTCAGACAGCACCTCCTGGGCTCTGCTATAAATCCAGATCCCTGTATAGGGGTAAAGGGTATCAGTGTTTCTCGGGGTGTTGTCTGGCTGCAGCCCAGACCGCAGACAGACGTTACAGCCGGAGCCTGCAGCTCTTCCTGTCGAGTGATCATGTGGTACTGCTCATTAAGGTAATGAATATGCGCTCCACACCTAAGGGAGCGGAGAGGCGTGCAGGCATGTGAGTATGGTGTGATGGAAGCTGGTGGCCTCTGTGACCTGCTGCTCCCCTCCTCTGCCGGCTTTCTGGGACCGTGACTCGTGTATAAGCCAAGGGGGGTGTTTTCAGCACAAAAAAAGTGCTGAAAAACTCGGCTTATACACGAGTGTATACGGTAAATATTCTTCTATTTGTCTCATTAATAAGTGACTACCTTTTCTCCCACTTCTTGTTTTTTTTCGAGTCTATCAAATATTTAACCCCTTCCTGCCATCCGACGTACTATCCCGTCCATGGGACCTGGGCCCCTATGCCCATGGACGGGATAGTACGTCTCAGCGATCAGCGGCGCCCATGTGGTGAGCACCGCTGATCGCGGCCGGGTGTCAGCTGATTATCACAGCTGACACCCGGCACAATGTGTCAGGGACGGTCACGGACCGCCCCCGACACGTTAACCCCTTGCACACCGCGATCATGTTTGATGGAGTTAAAGGGAAGCATCGGCAGGGAGGGGGCTCCCTCCGTGCTTCCCTGTGCCCCCCACAGCAGCGCAATGTGCAGCGCTGCTGCGGGGGGCTCCTTTCCTCCAGGCCCCCGAATCCAAGATGGCGACGGGGGCCTTCGGGGGCCTGCAGGAAGCTGGCTTCCTCAGTGCCTGCAAAGCGCAGGCAAGAGGAAGTCTGCTTCAATGCCTGTGACAGATCGCTGATCTGTCACAGTGATCTGTGATGTGACAGATCAGCGATCTGTCACAGGACAGTGATGTCCCACCTGGGACTGTGTAATAAAGTAAAAAAAAAAATTAAAAAAAAGTGTAAAAATAATTTTAAAAAAATCGCCAAATAAATTAGTAAAAAAAAAAAAAAAAAAAAATATTCCCCAATAAATTCATTTTTTGAAAAAAATAAATAAAATAAAAGTACACATATTAGGTATCGCCGCGTCCGTAACGACCCGCCCTATAAAACTGTCCCGTTAGTTAACCCCTTAAAAAATAAAAATAAAAAACGAAGCAAAAAATGATTTATCATACCGCCAAACAAAAAGTGTAATAACGCGCGATCAAAAAGACGCATATAAATATCCATGGTACCGCTGAAAATGGCATCTTGTCCCACAAAAAAAGCCACCACACAGCATCATCAGTGAAAAAATAAAAAAGTTATAGCTCGCAGAATAAAGCGATGCAAAAATAATTATTTTTTATATAAAATAGTTTTCATTGCATAAAACCGACAAAACCTAAAAAACGACCTAAATGAGGTATCGCTGTAACCGTACTGACCCGAAGAATAAAACCGCTTTATCAATTTTACTGCACGCAGAACGGTGTAAACGCACTCCCCCAAAAGAAATTCATGAAACGCTGGTTTTTGTTCATTCTGCGTCCCAAAAATCGGAATAAAAAGCGATCAAAAAATGTCACGTGCCCGAAAATGGTACCGATAAAAACGTCAACTCATCCCGCAAAAAATAAGACCTCACATGTCTCGGTGGGTCAAAATACGGAAAAATTATAGCTCTCAATATGTGGTGATGCAAAAACTATTTTTACAATAAAAAGCGTCTTTTAGCGTGCGACAGCTGCCAAATATAAAAACCGCCATAAATAGTAAATCAAACCCCTCGTTATCACCCCCTTAGTTAGGGAAAAATAATAAAATAAAAAAAATGTATTTATTTCCATTTTTCCGTTAGGGCTAGGGTTAGGGTTAGGGCTTGGGTTAGGGTTAGGGCTGAGATTAGGGTTAGGGGTGTGTTGGGGTTCGGGTTGGAGTTAGAATTGGCGGTTTCCACTGCTTGGGCACATCAGGGGCTCTCCAAATGCAACATTGCGTCTGATCTCAATTCCGGCCAATTCTGAGTTGAAAATGTCATATGGTGCTCCTTCCTTTCCAAGCTCTGCCATGCGCCAAACGGTGTTTTACCCTACATGTAGGGTATCAGCCTACTCAGGACAAATTGCAAAACAATTTTTGGGGTCCAATTTCTCCTGTAACCCTTAGGAAAATAAAAAATTGGGGGCAAAAATATCATTTTTGTGGAAAAAAATGATTTTTTTATTTTCACGTCCGAGCGTTATAAACTTCTGTGAAGCACTTGAGGGTTCAAAGTGCTCAGCACACATCTAGATAAGTTCCTTAGGGGTTCTCGTTTCCAAAATGGGGTCATTTGTCGGTGTTTCCACTGTTTAGGTACATTAGGGGCTCTCCAAAGGCAACATGACACCCGCAGACCATTCCATCAAAGTCTGCATTCCAAAACGTCACTACTTCCCTTCCGAGCCCTGACGTGTGTCCATACAGTAGTTTTCTCCCACATATGGGGTGTCAGCGTACTCAGGACAAATTGGACAACAACTTTTGGGGTTCAATTTCTCCTGTTACCCTTGGGAAAATAAAACAATTGGGGACTAATTGATCATGTTTGTGGAAAAAAAACGATTTTTTTATTTTCATGCCCTGGCATTATAAACTTCTGTGAAGCCCTTGGGGGTTCAAAGTGCTCACCTCACATCTAGATAAGTTCCTTAGGGGGTCTAGTTTCCAAAATGGTGTTATTTGTGGGGGGGTTTCCACTGTTTAGGTACATCAGGGGTTTTCCAATCGCGACATGGTGTCCGATCTCAATTCCAGCCAAAAAAATGTCAAATGGCGCTGCTTCCCTTCCGAGCTCTGCCATGCGCCCAAATAGTGGTTTACCCCCACATGTGGGGTATCAGCATACTCAGGACAAATTGCACAATAACTTTTAGGGTCCTGATACCCTTGGGAAAATAAAAATTGGGGTGAAAAGATCATTTTTGTGGAAAAAATATTATTTTTTTAATTGTACCGCTATACGTTATAAACTTCTGTAAAGCCCTTGTGGGTTCAAAGTTCTCACCACATATCTAGATAAGTTCCTTGGGGGGTCTAGTTTCCAAAATGGGGTCACTTGTAGGGGGTTTCCACTGTTTAGGTACATCAGGGACTCTCCAAACGTGACATGGCGTCCGATCTGAATTCCAGCCAATTTTGCATTGAAAAAGTCAAACGGCGCTCCTTCCATTCTGAGCTCTGCCATGCGCTGAAACAGTCGTTCCCCCCACAAATCGGGTATCAGCGTACTCAGGACAAATTGCACAATAACTTTTGCAGTCCAATCTCTCCTGTTACCCTTGGTAAAATAAAAAAAATTGAACCTGAAGTACTTTTTTTGTGAAAAAAAGTTAGATGTTCATTTTTTTTTTTAAATATTCAAAAAAATTCCTGTGATGCACCTAAAGGGTTAATAAACTTCTTGAATGTGGTTTTGAGCACCTTAAGGAGTGCAGTTTTTAGAATGGTGTCACTTTTGGGTATTTTCTATCAAAAAGACCCCTCAAAGTGGCTTCAAATGTGATGTGGTCCTAAAAATAAAATGGTGTTGTAAAAATGAGAAATCGCTGGTCAACTTTTAACCCTTATAACTTCCTAACAAAAAAAAAATTTTGGTTCCAAAATTGTGCTGATGTAAAGTAAACATGTGGGAAATGTTAGTTATCAAGTTTTTTGTGTGCCATATCTCCGTGATTTAAGGGCATAAAAATTCAAAGTTGGAAAATTGCGAATTTCCATTTTTTTCACAAATAAACGCAAGTTATTTGAATGAAATTTTACCACTAACATGAAGTACAATATGTCACGACAAAACAATGTCAGAATCACCGGGATCCATGGAAGCGTTCCAGAGTTATGACCTCATAAAGGTACAGTGGTCAGAATTGTAAAAATTGGCCCGGTCATGAACGTGCAAACCACCCTTGGGGGTGAAGGGGTTAAAAACAAAAAATATATTGAAAAAATGTTCAAAAAACCATAAAGAAAATGATGTGTCAGACTTTCTCTTGATGAAATGTATCACTCTGCGGTGGATTAGTCTGTGAAGCTGGTGAAAATACCGGGAGGAGAGGGCTTCAGTGACATGACTACTGAAGACGGAAACACCCTTCAGCAAGTGAAGAAGAGGATGAGGAACAGTTTGAACAACGGGTTTAAGAAGAGGAGGAGGTTGGCCCAACACTTGATCGACTTGTAACCATGGTCATAATGGGCAATGTACTTCATCGATTGGCTGAGGAATAGGACCTCCGTATGGTTCATAAGAAGCAGAACCAGCATCTCTCCATGACTATGTTCATCACTCGAACAAGAGGTTGGTTACGCATTTAGTGGTAGTAAAAGTTACGGATGAGGCTGAAGATACTACTGCCTCACCTGAAGAAGCTCCTGATGAAGTGGTGCCAATAGGAGAGCTGTAATGCTCTTCCATGCTGTGCAGTACAGTACTGTACATTCATCCCATTTTCATCACCTTCAATCATCAGTACTACACAGCTAATTCATCATCTTCATCATGTAGAATTTGTTTATGAACATAAGTAGTGTTTATAAAAAGGTGCAAAAGGTTAATAAGGAACTGGGGATGATTAATAAGGGACTGGTAATGGTAAATAAGTGTGTGGGAGGGGTTTGTAAATCCTTAAAATATATAAATGCTAAAATAAATGTAAGTTTCTTACTTGGGGGATATTCAACTATCGTGTTGGAGGTTTAGAATGTAATGCCCGCGATAAGTGGGGGATCATTGTGTAGGATTGCTGTGGATTATATTCACTTTTTGCAGTGGTTTTGAGGCTCTTTTTAAGGCAGATTCCAGGCAGAATTTAAAACCAATTGGGGGCAATATGAAAATAACACCTGACACCAGATAAAAAGGGGAGAAGTTGACTCAATCTTTGCAATGTATGTCTCTGTGCCACACTAAGCATGGGGGACATAAAGAGAAGATGAGAACTGTGAGGACTTGAGAACCAAAATTGTTGAAAGATATCAACAATCTCAAGGTGGGGCGTGGCTATGCCGTGATCGGGAGAGGACGCTGGCTAGGAGAGCTCCTCATCATCCTGCTGGATCCTGGACCCTATATAAGATATACAGTGGGGAAAAAAAGTATTTAGTCAGTCAGCAATAATGCAAGTTCCACCACTTAAAAAGATGAGAGGCGTCTGTAATTTACATCATAGGTAGACCTCAACTATGGGAGACAAACTGAGAAAAAAAAATCCAGAAAATCACATTGTCTGTTTTTTTTTCATTTTATTTGCATATTATGGTGGAAAATAAGTATTTGGTCAGAAACAAAATTTCATCTCAATACTTTGTGATATATCCTTTGTTGGCAATGACAGAGGTCAAACGTTTTCTGTAAGTCTTCACAAGGTTGCCACACACTGTTGTTGGTATGTTGGCCCATTCCTCCATGCAGATCTCCTCTAGAGCAGTGATGTTTTTGGCTCTTCGCTTGGCAACACGGACTTTCAACTCCCTCCAAAGGTTTTCTATAGGGTTGAGATCTGGAGACTGGCTAGGCCACTCCAGGACCTTGAAATGCTTCTTACGAAGCCACTCCTTCATTGCCCTGGCGGTGTGCTTTGGATCATTGTCATGTTGAAAGACCCAGCCACGTTTCATCTTCAATGCCCTTGCTGATGGAAGGAGGTTTGCACTCAAAATCTCACAATACATGGCCCCGTTCATTCTTTCATGTACCCGGATCAGTCGACCTGGCCCCTTTGCAGAGAAACAGCCCCAAAGCATGATGTTTCCACCACCATGCTTTACAGTAGGTATTGTGTTTGATGGATGCAACTCAGTATTCTTTTTCCTCCAAACACGACAAGTTGTGTTTCTACCAAACAGTTCCAGTTTGGTTTCATCAGACCATAGGACATTCTCCCAAAACTCCTCTGGATCATCCAAATGCTCTCTAGCAAACTTCAGACGGGCCCGGACATGTACAGGCTTAAGCAGTGGGACACGTCTGGCACTGCAGGATCTGAGTCCATGGTGGCGTAGTGTGTTACTTATGGTAGGCCTTGTTACATTGGTCCCAGCTCTCTGCAGTTCATTCACTAGGTCCCCCCGCGTGGTTCTGGTATTTTTGCTCACCGTTCTTGTGATCATTCTGACCCCACGGGGTGGGATTTTGCGTGGAGCACCAGATCGAGGGAGATTATCAGTGGTCTTGTATGTCTTCCATTTTCTAATTATTGCTCCCACAGTTGATTTCTTCACTCCAAGCTGGTTGGCTATTGCAGATTCAGTCTTCCCAGCCTGGTGCAGGGCTACAATTTTGTTTCTGGTGTCCAGAAACAGCTCTTTGGTCTTCACCATAGTGGAGTTTGGAGTCAGACTGTTTGAGGGTGTGCACAGGTGTCTTTTTATACTGATAACAAGTTTAAACAGGTGCCATTACCACAGGTAATGAGTGGAGAAAAGAGGAGACTCTTAAAGAAGAAGTTACAGGTCTGTGAGAGCCAGAAATCTTGTTTGCTTGTTTCTGACCAAATACTTATTTTCCACCATAATATGCAAATAAAATGAAAAAAAACAGACAATGTGATTTTCTGGATTTTTTTTTTCTCAGTTTGTCTCCCATAGTTGAGGTCTACCTATGATGTAAATTACAGACGCCTCTCATCTTTTTAAGTGGTGGAACTTGCACTATTGCTGACTGACGAAATACTTTTTTTCCCCACTGTAGTTTGTGACGCCACCTGTGGTATTCGGCAAGGGATAGCCGACGCTGCTTAAAAAGACAGCTGAGGCTGATGGTGATGCAGCAGAGTTGGTACAGCTCTCCACAGGTAGAGCTAAGTCTCAGGGCAATTATATTATAAAAGATGGTGATGATGGATGTAATGCAGGGCTGAGGTGACGCAGCAAATAAACAGGCGAACACAGCGGGGTGCAGTCTTTACGCTTTTACTCACATTTTGAGTTGCAAACCAGGGCACTGAGTACTGATGGTAATGGAGATCCAGCCAGCCTGGAAGCAATTTAGGATCCACTAAGCCAGATGGGTTGGAGGCCTCCTTTCTACGCTGTCCCATGAGGTCTAAAGCTATGCTCAGTCCTCTGTTCATAGAATCGTAGAGTTGGAAGGGACCTCCTGAGCCATCTGGTCCAACCCCCTGCTCAAAGCAGGATTCGCTAAATCATCCCAGTCAGATGTCTGTCCAGCCTCTGTTTGAAGACTTCCATTGAAGGACAACTCACCACTTCTCGTGGCAGCCTGTTCCACTCATTGATCACTCTAACTGTCAAAAAGTTTTTTCTAATATCTAATCTGTGTCTCCTCCCATTCAGTTTCATCCCATTGCTTCTAGTCTTTCCTTGTGCAAATGAGAATAAAGTTGATCCTTCTACAATGTGACAGCCCTTTAGATATTTGTAGACCACTATTAAGTCTCCTCTCAGTCTTCTCTTTTGCAAACTAAACATTCCCAAATCCTGCAACCTTTCCGCATAAGACAGGGTTTGCAGACCGGTCACCATTCTGGTCGCTCTTTTCTGAACTTGCTCCAGTTTGTTGATGTCTTTTTTAAAATGTGGTGCCCATAACTGGACACAATATTCCAGATGAGGTCTGACCAAAGAGGAGTAGAAGGAAATAATGACTTCACGTGATCTAGACTGTATGCTTCTGTTAATACATCCTAGAATTGCATTTGCCTTTTTTGCTGCTGCATCACACTGTTGACTCATATTCAGTCTGTGATCTATTAGTCACTTAGCCCTATTCCTCCCATTCTATATATGCTTTTTTCATTTTTATTGCCCAGATGTAGTACTTTGCATTTCTCCCTGTTAAAAACCATTCTGTTAGTTGCTGCCCACTTCTCCAGTTTATTTAAATCTTTTTGAATCCTCTCTCTCTCTCTTCTCTAGTATTATCTATCCCTCCTAGCTTTGTGTCATCAGCAAATTTAATCAGTTTACCCTCAATTCCTTACGGTTCTTTAGTCCTTGCCTGTATGGCAGGCAGCTTGAGCCTTTCACAGGTGTCACTCCTTCGTGGTGGCTCTGGCTCTGGTATGCTGCTGTGCGTTCAGGTGTGTGATGGGGTCAGGAGGCCTGCAGTCTCCTGCCCTCCGGATTTGGCTGCTGGGACTGTTGTACCCGTGCAGCCACGGACTCTGGCGTCCAGTGTCAAGCGCTCTTCGCTGGGGTGAGCTTGGTCACAGCTCCAAACTTAATGTGTATGGCGGTGTAGCACTATAACACCTTATATTACTGGGTCATATTATAGTAATTTATATCTTGGCATATTTTAGTATACGTAAACTTTCATTTGTATTTATCCCTCATATTTTGCAGTACTCTGCAATTCATCTATAGCATTGCAGTACTTTTTGGAGAACATTATTTCTTGGTTATACTTGTATATTCATTTATTTTCAATGTGCATTGTATGTTTTGTCCTCTAGCACTTTATAGTACTGAATCATTTACAGTGGATTTAATTCTATATCTTGCAATACTTTTCACTTTTGCACAATTTTTGTTTTACAGCACTATAGCACTTTTTAGAGCAATTTTTAGAATATTATGGTAGTACTTTTCACGATATTATTGTCTACACTATATATTTAACTTACACATTATTAATAGAAAAAAGTTTTTTGAGCGATATATTTTAGCACTTAGCATTTTTTTTTACATATTTTTTATTTATTTTTTTCTGGTGCTGATATTATACAAATTTTGGCAAGATGTATTGATATATTTACTATTCAGATTTTTATGTCATCACATTATAATTTGGAATACAAAATATATATATATATATATATATATATATATATATATATATGTATATATATATATATATATATATATAGTTTTGGCTTTCCATCATTTTTTCATGCTGGATCCGTTTTTTTCTCATAGACTTGTATTAGTGACGGATGGCCACACGTTTCATCTGTCGTCCAACGGATCCATCAGAAAATCTCTGTCCGTCGGCCGGAGACAACGGACAGATGAACGTTTTTTGTGTACGTCGAAAAGTCGGATAGCGACGGATTCCGTCTTTTAAAACTGAGCATGCCCGGAATCATTTTTCTTCCTTTATTTTAACCCCCTGCGGCTGCTTTTTCTATTCTGGCACAAAATCCTTCTCTCTCTCTCACTCCAGAATTCTGTTTCTTTAATTCCTACAGCAAGGCTGCTACAACGGATCAGTCATAAAAACAGATCCAGTGCATTAGTTTTTTGCAATATACGCAGGATCCGTCCACTTGACGGATCTGAACACTTTGACGGATTGTGACTGATTGCAAAAGACTGGAGCGTGAAAGGGGCCTTAAGAAGCGAGATGTGGATGAGAAAAGGCGGTGGATCCGTTGCCAACCGTTAATTGACGGAATCTGCCATCGGATCCTCCTTTTTATACTGAGCATGCCCGAATGAATGTCCTTTCATGATATTTAACCCCAAATCCCATTCTGGCAGCTAAATCTCTCTCTCTCTCGTGAAACAGGCCTTACTTTAAATTTCATGCACTAGCGTCTAAAGCGGATCCGTACAAAAAACGGATCCAGTTGCATCCTTTTGCCACAAAACGGAAACGGATCCGCTTTTGCACACTGGCGGATTTTGACTAACGCCAGAAAACTGAAGTGTGAAACAGGCCTAAGAGAAAGAAAAGACTCAATCTGAGAAGAGGTCACCTATAAGGTACCAGGATGTACATTTTTAGCTATTGGTACTGACTGCGTCTCATCAGTACTATGGTTCCTGTATAGTCCATAGTCTGATAAAGACTGATAACTCCCAGCATCTCCTTACCATTGTTAAGGACATACTGGGAGTTGTAGGTTCATGAGATACAAATGTATATGGGCCTGACTTAGAAGGATTCAGCTCATCAGTTATTAATCACATGATGTCATAGACCTAAAGGAAAAGGGAAGAATTAGCTGGGTAGAAATGCAAAATGGGCGACTTCGGCTTCATCTGCCTTGGGCACCCAAAATACTTTGTTTTGGCCCTGGTAACGGATAAAGCAAACTCCTACATGACCTATCAGTGTTCTACGATTTGGGTTGAGGACACTTATTGCATGTGGGCTGGTGAATTTTGTGTGCCAGGGCTGCTTTTTAGTCCCAACTCTGCCCTGAATCCCCTCGTGTATCTGAATGGGAGGAAGAGTGTGAACTTGTGCTAATTGTGCAGTCACACTTTGTCATCTCTGCTCCGTCCTGTCTTCCAGCGCAGGGTTAAATTGCTCTGACTTCATATCTGGCTTCATGGCTTGATCATAGATGCTGGATCCTCATCCCCCAACAAAATCTCACCAACCGAAGATTGTGAAAGAAACACACAAAACACTTTTATTGGATGTTAAATTGACCGAATTTTATTCCAAATCTCATCATTATTATTTCTTTCAGTGTCTGAATTTTAGAATCAGCAAATTACTATGAAAGAGACACTGAAAATGGCAGAACCCCCGACTCACGAAGAATCGTCCTTCAGCACTCAGGAGAGGAAAAACCCCCTGTAGTGGAAACCTCTAGGGAACCATGGCTGCAGGACTGCCCTTCCCTTGGGCTTAGAAGGTTAGTGCCAACATATAACAGCAAATTGTACCTGAATTTGTACATTGTGTCATATTTGTTTTGGAGAAGCCTAATGCGACCTCTCCAGGCCGTACACATAAAGTGAAGGCGGCGAGTACCGGACGTGAGGGAGATCTGGCTGCAACATCTGTCACCCCATTGATCTGGCTGGCTAGGCGCTATGGCTGATCTGGCTGGCTAGGCGGTGTCCCCTTCCTCCCATTGTGGAGTGATGAAGCTCCAGGTCTCCAGACACATCAAGTATGGCTCCGTCTACGGCTGAATGACTTGTGGTTCTGGAATCTTCTCCTGCATCATAGATGTATGTGTTTATGACATCAGCGCAGTTGCTATAGTTATCACAGGTGTTTTATACTGTGGTTTCATTGGCTAGAAAGTCCCTCTCAGTGTTCCAAAGAATTAACCCTTGAATGACTGGTATTGTGCCTTTCTCCAGAAGCCTGTAAAATAAACTTGTCACTAGACAGGACCATTATCATTATTATATTTTAAAGTTGCCCCAACCAAAGTCTAATAAGTGAGCGCATCTAGAGTTGATGTGTAACAAGCGCAATCATTCCATTAAGCCCTACTAAATGCATAAATGCACAATATGAGAACAGAGCAGTCTCATAGAAAATGAATGATACCAAGGTAAATGCAGTTAGATATGGGATGCTATATAGGGGCTCATACTGTATATATGAGCTATATGGGGACTCACACTGTATATAGGAGGCAATATGGTGGCAAACAATGTATTCAGGAGGCTATATGTGAGTGCTCATACTGTATATAGGAGGCTATATGGAGACTCACACTGTATTCAGGAGGCTATATGTGGGCTCATACTGTATATAGGAAGCGATTTGCAGGCTCATACTGTTTATAGGAAGCGATGTGCAGGCTCATACTGTACATAGGAGGCTATGTGGATGCTCATACTGTTTATAGGAAGCAATGCGCAGGCTCATACTGTACATAGGAGGCTATATGTGGATGCTCATACTGTATATAGGAGGCTATATGCGGCCTCATACTGTATATAGGAAGGGATGTACAGGCTCATACTGTATATAGGAGGCTATGTGCAGGCTCATACTGTATATAGGAAGCAATGTGCAGGCTCATACTGTTTATAGGAGGTAAACACTGCATTCAGGAGGCAATATGTGGGTGCTCATACTGTATATAGGAGACAAATACTGTATTCAGGAGGCTATATGTGGCCTCATACTGTATATGGGAAGCGATTTGCAGGCTCATACTGTATATAGGAGCCTATATGCGGCCTCATACTCTATATAGGAAGCGATGTGCAGGCTCATACTGTATATAGGAGACTATGTGCAGACTCATACTGTATATAGGAAGCAATGCGCAGGCTCATACTGTATACAGGAGGCAAAAACTGTATTCAGGAGGCTATATGTGGGTGCTCATACTGTATATAGGAGGCTATATGCGGCCTCATACTGTATATAGGAAGCGATGTGCAGGCTCATACCGTACATAGGAGGCTATATGTGGCCTCATACTGTATATAGGAAGCGATGTGGAGGCTCATACTGTATATAGCAGGCTATGTGGGCTCATATTGTATATAGGAAGCAATGTGCAGGCTCATACTGTATGTAGGAGGCTATATGCGGCCTCATACTGTATATAGAAGGCTATATGTGGCCTCATACTGTATATAGGAGGCTATATGCAGCCTCATACTGTATATAGGAAGCGATGTACAGGCTCATACTGTATATAGCTGGTAAACACTGCATTCAGGATGCTATATGTGGGTGCTCATACTATATATAGGAGGCTATATGTGGCCTCATACTGTGTATAGGAAGCGATGTGCAGGCTCATACTGTATATAGAAGGCTATATGGGGACTCACACTGTATATAGGAGGCAAATACTGTATTAAGGAGGCTATATGTGGGCTCATACTGTTTATAGGAAGCGATGTGCAGACTCATACTGTTTATAGGAAGCGATTTGCAGGCTCATACTGTACATAGGAGGCTATGTGGATGCTCATACTGTTTATAGGAAGCAATGCGCAGGCTCATACTGTACATAGGAGGCTATATGTAGGTGCTCTTACTGTATATAGGAGGCTATATGCGGCCTCATACTGTATATAGGAGGCTATGTACAGGCTCATACTGTATATAGGAGGCTATGTGCAGGCTCATACTGTATATAGGAAGCAATGTGCAGGCTCATACTGCATATAGGAGGCAAAAACTGTATTCAGGAGGCTATAAATGTCACCTGCTTAACCCAGCAGGAAGTTAAATGTCACCTGCTTAACCCAGCAGGAAGTACGGCGGAGTCTACAAATCACTAAAATTGACAAATCCCCGGGCCCGGATGGGATACACCCCCGAGTACTGCAGGAATTAAGCACAGTCATAGATAGACCATTATTTTTAATCTTTAAAGATTCCATAATAACAGGGTCTGTACCACAGGACTGGCGTATAGCAAATGTGGTGCCAATATTCAAAAAGGGGACAAAAACTGAAATTGGAAATTATAGGCCAGTAAGTTTAACCTCAACTGTGGGTAAAATCCTGGAGGGTTTTCTAAGAGATACTATACTGGAGTATCTGGAGAAGAAAAACCTTATTTACCCAATATCAACATGGGTTTACAAGAGACCCTTCCTGTCAGACTAATCTGATAAGCTTTTATGAAGAGGTAAGTTCCGGACTGGACCAAGGGAATGCAGTGGACGTGGTGTACATGGACTTTTCAAAAGCTTTTGATACGGTGCCACACAAGGTTGATACATAAAATGAGAACAATGGGGATAGGGGAAAATATGTGTAGGTGGGTTAAGAGCTGGCTCAGGGATAGGAAACAAAGGGTGGTTATTAATGGAGTACACTCGGACTGGGTCACGGTTAGCAGTGGGGTACCACAGGGGTCAGTTTTGGGCCCGCTTCTTTTTAACATATTTATTAATGACCTTGTAGAGGGCATAGAGAGTAGAATTTCAATATTTGCAGATGACACTAAACTCTGCAGGGTAATTAATACAGAGGAGGACAATTTTATATTACAGGAGGATTTATGTAAACTAGAAGCTTGGGCTGATAAATGGCAAATGAGCTTTAATCGGGATAAATGTAAGGTCATGCACTTGGGTAGAACGAACAAGTTGTATAATTATGTGCTTAATTGTAAAACACTGGGCAAAACAGTCACTGAAAAAGACCTGGGTGTATGGGTGGACGACAAATTCACATTTAGTGGCCAGTGTCAGGCAGCTGCTGCAAAGGCAAATAAAATAATGGGATGCATTAAAAGAGGCATAGATGCTCATGAGGAGAACATAATTTTACCTCTATATAAGTCACTAGTGCGACCACACTTAGAATACTGTGTACAGTTCTGGTCTCCGGTGTATAAGAAAGACATAGCTGAACTGGAGCGGGTGCAGAGAAGAGCGACCAAGGTTATTAGGGAACTAGGGGGTCTGCAATACCAAGACAGGTTATTACACTTGGGGTTATTTAGTTTGCAGAATCAAAGGCTTAGGGGTGATCTTATTACAATGTATAAATATATGCGGGGACAATACAAAGACCTTTCTAATGATCTTTTTACTCTTAGACCTGTGACGGGGACAAGGGGGCATCCTCTACGTCTGGAGGAAAGAAGGTTTAAGCATACTCACAGATGCGGATTCTTTACTGTAAGAGCAGTGAGACTATGGAACTCTCTGCCATATGATGTTGTAATGAGTGATTCCCTACTAAAATTTAAGAAGGGACTGGATGCCTTTCTTGAAAAGTATAATATTACAGGGTATATACACTAGTCTCCTTAATATTGCGTTGATCCAGGGAGCTAGTCTGATTGCCGTATGTGGAGTCGGGAAGGAATTTTTTTCCCCAATGTGAAGCTTACTGTTGCCACATGGGTTTTTTTTGCCTTCCTCTGGATCAACATGTTAGCGCAAGTTAGGATAGGATATGGGTTGAACTAGATGGACTTAAAGTCTCCCTTCAACCTTAATAACTATGTTACTATGTTACTATATGTGGGTGCTCATACTGTATATAGGAGGCTATATGCGGCCTCATACTGTATATAGGAAGCGATGTGCAGGCTCATACCGTACATAGGAGGCAATATGTGGCCTCATACTGTATATAGGAAGCGATGTGCAGGCTCATACTGTATATAGGAGGCTATGTGGGCTCATATTGTATATAGGAAGCAATGTGTAGGCTCATACTGTATATAGGAGACTATATGCGGCCTCATACTATATATAGAAGGCTATATGCGGCCTCATACTGTATACAGGAGGCTATGTGGGCTCATACTGTATATAGGAGGCTATATGCGGCCTCATACTGTATACAGGAGGCTATGTGGGCTCATACTGTATATAGGAGGCTATATGCAGCCTTATACTGTATATAGGAAGCGATGTACAGGCTCATACTGTATATTGGATAAAGTACAAATATATCCCAGATACTGGAAAAAAATTCTTCAAAGGCTCAACTCACTGGAAATATAATAGCAAAAAAAATCTCATAAATGAGCTATTAAGCATCACAAGAGATCAAAATTGGAGTTTTATTCGGTCGTCCATGACAGCACCACCTGAGAGAGGGGATCCGCCCTTTAGGAACAGGAAACCTACAGATACAAAAAGGGCGGCACCTCTCCCACGCATCAGTTGGTTTCCTGTTCCTAGAGGACAGGACTCCCTACAGATCGTCCGTCATGGAGTCGACGAGGGATTCCCAGGCCGGCTGAACGCCTCAGGTAGCGGGGGGATCTCCTACCTCGGTCCAGTTCGGGGTCCCTGGAAGCACCACGGTGGGGCCGGGTAGGTCGCCACGGCTGTGGTTGGAGCAGGTGGAGCATAGGGTCCGGTGGACAGCCGTCTCCAAAGTGCGGGCACCAGGTACGTATACGCCCCTCCTGAGTCTCCACCTGGGGTCCGGTCACCCTCCCGCGTCCGGGTCGGCGGTCGCACACAGTCGTCGGTCGCAGGCGGGCGCATGTGGGGGCGGCGGGCACACCGGAGCCGGGGGCGCCCTGCCGGCTCCGGTCCGCGCGCTCCCGCGGTCTCTGACGCACGGTGGAAGTGACGCGGCGGAAGGGGCGGAGCCGGGGATGCCGAAACCGGAAGTCGGGTGCTGGCCGACTTTCCAGTGTGCGCCGCGTGTGCGCGGCGGTCCGGGGGGACTCGCTGTACCCGTGGCGAGGGGTGGGGGGGAGGCGGAGCATGCAGGGGGGGTCGCGAATGCTGGGGAGGTGCCACGCCAGAACCCTGCTGACCCGGGTACAGGGAGGCCTTAAAAGGCAGGAGGCAACGCTGCGGGGGTGCTTCTGAAGGCCCAGCGATGGATATGACAGAAGCCCCCATAGAGCAGCAGGACGAGATACAGGAGCGGCCACAGAAGGAGGCCGTGGCGAAGCCTCATGCGAGTGGCCAGCAGAAGAAAAAACGATCGAGTGAACAGAGCCGCGGAAGTTCCTCCAGACTAAAGGACCCTCCTGCCTCCCTCCGTGATCCGGTACCTGCCTCACCTGCATGGGTAAGAGATATTCGTGAATGTACCCTGATGCAGTGTTCCCTTATGTATTTTTTGCAGGGGAGGAAAGCTACGGGAAAACAGAAGCACAGGGAATGTGCCCTCTGTAGTTGCCCCTTGCCAGACGGCCACCCCAAAAGATTGTCAGCCATGTGTGCGACAAACGGTAGGGGTTGGAAGGGAATGAGGGCCAGGGATAGACTGACAGGCCCTTACATTCTCCCCCGTCCTTACAGGTAGCGGAAGAAACGCCAGATTTCACCACAAGCCTGAGAGAAATAATCAGGACAGAAATGAAAGCCCTGTCAAAAAGGGATTCTTCTAGGGGGAGAGAAGTTAGCTTCTCAGGTTCTGAGTCCTCGGTTGCTCCTAGGAACAATGACTCCTCGGATTCCCCGGCCTCCACTTCGTCTTCTTCGGATGAAGACTCGAGCCGTTTCTGCTTCCCGTTAGACCAGATGGACAAACTAGTTAAAACAATAAGGTCCACCATGGGAGTAACAGACTCAAAACCAGAAATTTCGGCACAAGACGTGATGTTCGGAGGTCTAGATCCCAGGAAGCGCAGGGCCTTCCCTTTAAATGATAAGGTCCAGAGCTTAATAGATAGGGAGTGGAAAAAACCTGAAAAAAGAGGCTCCTTGCCACTGGCCTTCAAACGAAGGTACCCATTTGATGACCCAGTGGTGAACAGATGGGTTAAGGCCCCTAAACTGGATGTGGCAGTAGCCAAAGCCTCCAGAAAATCTTCCATCCCTTTCGATGACATGGCTTCCCTAAAAGACCCGCTGGATAAAAAAGCGGATTCCTTTCTAAAGGGATCATGGGAGATGTCAGCAGACGCCCTAAGACCAGCGATAGCTGCCACTTGTACAGCCAGATCCATGATGGTCTGGCTAGATCAACTGGATTCCCATCTGAGAGATGGAGCCTCAAGAGCATCCATTCGGAAAACCCTACCAATTATCCAGAGTGCCGCTGCTTTCCCGGCCGATGCCTCAGCAGACTCTGCAAGGATGGCGGCTAGATCCGCAGGGTTATCTAACACAGCTCGAAGGGCCCTCTGGTTAAAATGCTGGCCAGGGGATATCCAGGCCAGGTCACGACTCTGCTCCATTCCTTGCGAGGGGGAATATCTATTTGGCTCTGCCCTGGATGAACTGTTAGAGAAAGCCGGGGATGATAAAAAGAAGTTTCCGAGCCTCCCGAATCCTTCTTATAGACGCCCCTTTACCAGGAAAGGATATTTCCATAGAAGGTCGTCCAGAGATCAGGGCAGATGGGATGACAAAAGAAGGAGAGGTACAGGTTTCATGTTCGGAGGAGGGGGGCGCCAGGAAGGTCCAGCACGGGACACTAAAAAGCCGCCCCAATGACTAGAGGCCCTGGTAGGGGGGTGACTAGCTGCCTTCTACCCAGCCTGGTCCATGATTTCGGATAGTAATTGGATACGGGGGGTGATAGCTACGGGTCTACAACTGGAATTCACCCGGGTTCCCCATGATCGATTTAGGGTCACCCCAATCAGGTCCTCCACATCAGAACAAGCTGCCCTGGAGGCCGAGGTTCATGATCTTTGCCTTAAGAAGGTCCTAACTGTGGTTCCAGAAGGTGAAAGGGGGAAAGGTTTCTACTCCCCTCTGTTCCTGGTCCGCAAGCCAGACAGTTCCTTTAGGACTATAATTAATCTTAAGTCCCTTAATGAATTCTTGGTTATACGCCCGTTTAAAATGGAAACAATTAATTCAACAATAAAATTATTGTTTCAAAACTGCTTTATGGTGGTGTTGGATTTGAAAGATGCTTACTACCATATACCCATTCATGCAGCTCATCAGCGCTTCCTCAGAGTGGCGGTTCAGTTAAATGGGTCAGTTGAACATTTCCAATACGCGGCCCTCCCCTTTGGGGTGGCAGTCGCTCCCCGGGTATTTACCAAAGTAGTAGCGGAAGTTATGGCCCATCTACGTGAATCTGACATTCTAGTAGTACCCTACTTAGATGACTTCCTGATTATAGGAAAAACGGCAAAACATTGTACGGAACAGCTACAGAGGGCAATGTCTGCCCTGGAGCGGTTAGGATGGCTGCTGAATATGAAAAAATCTCGGTTACAGCCGATGAAAAGCCAGCAGTTTTTAGGCCTGATTCTAGATTCTGAGAAACAGGAATGCCGTCTGCCTCCGGAGAAGCTTGTTCGTTTACACTATCAGGTCCTAAATGCTTCCAATAACCCCACCATGTCCCTTAGGAAAGCCATGTCCCTTCTGGGTTCCCTTTCCTCCTGTATCCCAGCGGTGCAGTGGGCCCAGTTTCATTCAAGAACACTTCAGGGTGAGGTTTTACTGCATCAAAGAATCCTCAGAGGTTACTTAGAGGGCCAGCTAACCTTGTCCCGAAACACAAGGGAGTCCCTAGAGTGGTGGCTGGACAAGGATAATTTATCCAGAGGAGTTCCCTGGGAATTCGACATATCCCGCATAGTCACTACGGATGCTAGCCCTTCCGGCTGGGGGGCTCATATGGGTGAGGTCGTGGTCCAGGGCCTATGGGACCAGCACCAGATAAATATGTCATCTAATTTGAAAGAATTGACAGCAGTAGAACAGGCAGCTAAGAAGCTACTTATGTATCTGCAGGGCCATCATGTGCGAGTGCTCTCCGACAATCAGGTCACCGTGGCTTATATCAACCACCAAGGTGGGACTCGTTCCAAACCCCTGATGAATGTGACAGAACGGTTGTTCCAACTAGCAGAGCAGCATTTTCTATCTTTGACAGCGCTACACATAAAAGGGAAAGAAAACATTATGGCAGATTTCTTAAGCCGCAATCTGCTAAGGCAAGGAGAATGGTCCCTAAACATCTCGATCTTCCACCTGATTGTGCAAAGGTGGGGACAGCCAGAGGCAGACCTCTTCGCCACCAAAGAAAACAGAAAATTGAGACTATTCTGCTCCCTAAATCCCAGAGACAACCCCCTGGCAGTAGATGCCTTTCTGATAATGTGAGACTTCAGGCTAGCATATGCCTTCCCTCCCCTATCGCTACTACCCTTGGTGTTGAGAAAGATCAGGAAAGACAGAGCAAGAGTTATAGTCATCGCCCCATTTTGGCCCAGGAGGGCTTGGTTTTCTTGCCTCAGGACCATGTCGGTGTCCGATCCTTGGGTTCTTCCGGACATCCCGGATCTCCTATCCCAGGGCCCAGTCTTCCATCCTCAGGTGGCTGGCCTACATCTGACGGTGTGGAGTTTGAGCGGGCGCTCTTAAAAGATAAAGGCTTCTCCCCAGACTTAATTAATACCCTTCTTAAAAGTAGAAAGGCCATTACTACCAAGATCTATGTTAGAATTTGGAAGAAATTCCTTCACAGCTCGGGAATAGTCGCTGGGGGTTCAACACCTATAAATCAGATCTTAGAATTTCTTCAGAAAGGTCTGGACATGGGGCTTTCCACTAGAACCCTTAAAGTACAAGTAGCAGCCTTAGGGGCCCTCTTTAGCTGCAACATCACGAGTAATTACTGGATCAGTAGATTCATTAAAGCAGCAGGAAGATCCAGGCCGGTAGTGAAGGATAGATTCATGCCATGGGACTTGAATCTAGTCCTCACGGCCATGACGGAAGCTCCATTCGAACCTATTTCATCAGCTTCCATAAAAAACCTGTCCCTCAAAGTAGCGTTCCTGGTAGCTCTAACCTCTGCTTGCAGAGCTAGCGATATCCAGGCATTATCTAGGCGTCCTCCTTATATACAGATTAAAAATGAGCAATACTCACACCTGATCCAGCGTATTTACCTAAAGTGGTTTCTAACTTTCATAGGACTCAGGAAGTAGTCCTTCCATCCTTCCTCCCTAATCCGGCTAATAAGAAGGAAGAGAAACTACATACCCTGGATGTTAGGAAGTGCCTTATAGAATATGTGGCAGCTACCGATCCTTGGAAGAAAGAGGATGCCCTGTTTATTTCCCACCAAGGCCCTAGGAAAGGTTGTAGAGTATCAAAGAATACACTAGCCAGGTGGATTAGAGAAGCGATTGCCTTAGCATACACCTCAAAAGGCAGGTCGCCACCCGGGAAGCTGAGGGCACATTCCACCAGAGCCATGGCGACCTCGTGGGCCGAGAGATCAGAAGTCTCCATTGACCAGATATGTAAGGCGGCTACTTGGTCCTCTCCGAGCACCTTTTATAGACATTATAGGCTAGACTTGGGTGCTTCCACAGACCTCTCTTTTGGGATAAGGGTGCTGCAGGCTGTAGTCCCTCCCTAAAGTAGTTATTACTCTCTGTAATTCTCTCAGGTGGTGCTGTCATGGACGACCGAATAAAGTCTTAGTTACTCACCGGTTAACGGTATTTTTCGGAGTCCATGACAGCACCCGTATATTCCCTCCCTTTAGTTTAATTTGGGTGTGCACTTCTTATACGTACACGGGTAATTTAAATAGTTGTGTATAGTATTGTATATAAGTTATGCTATTAACCATTGTGGTCCTCTGTGCTCTGTAATCCAACTGATGCGTGGGAGAGGTGCCGCCCTTTTTGTATCTGTAAGTTTCCTGTTCCTAAAGGGCGGATCCCCTCTCTCGGGTGGTGCTGTCATGGACTCCGAAAAATACCGTTAACCGGTGAGTAACTAAGACTTTTCAAGCTAAATAATTTATTTAGAATAATTAACAGAGCATAAATGCTAAATGCAAGTTACAGCAGACATAAACACAATATAGCAGTTAATAAAGTTTTTATCTGTATAAAACATGTAGTTTCTTTGCTTTCCTTTCACAAATAGAATGCATAGTAAACAGCAAACTCTCCATTTACATAATATGTATGCCCAGATAAGGTTTTGCATACAATAAGTGCCCAGAGTAAACTGCTGAATATAAAGTGCATAAGTGCCTTGTATCAAATAAGCCTGGTAGGCATTAAGTGTACACAGAGTAAAAACTGTCTATGCAAATTCCAGAGTAAGATACAAGGACTGCATTAGAAAGTAACAACTTACATGTGCTGTGTATGTCGCTGTAAAACCTGCCGCCCCTACGCGCGTTACGCCGCAGCTTCCTCAGGAGGCGTGGTTTACAAGTGCCCCGGATCTAGTTTATATAGTGCGGTCAACCAATAAACCGCTTTCCCTAATAAAGCTTGTAAAATTCAGGACCTGCGCTGTAGTGTCCACAATGAGCTGCAAAGCCACCAGGGAGGTAAAAAGGATGGTTTTACCAGTTATAGGGCGTGCTGGGTCTGCTGGACAATTGTTTCTCCAAGGATCATTGTGGATACAGGGACCTCATTGCTTACTGATCAGGCACCAGGAAGCCCTGGATGAGATCTGGAGTTTCCGCTGTAGAGTCTCTGATACTTGCCTGGAGTTCATCCTGAGCCATCTGATTCATGAATACAATGCCAGTCCTGTAGTGAACATTGGCACCGATGTATAATGAAGCTCTGCAGATTCCCGAGGGCTGGTTAACTCTTCAGCCACTGCACAGGTCTCTGCTGATGTCAGGGGGTGGTCTCACGGGCCCCCTGACTATTGTGCTCAGTGTTATAATTGTGTCCCCTTTATGTTGAGGGCTGGTCCTGGCCTATGAATGGCTGATAACAGGGACCCATAGCTGCAGCACTGGAGTAGCG
This sequence comes from Dendrobates tinctorius, assembly GCF_039654945.1. Classification (NCBI taxonomy): domain Eukaryota; kingdom Metazoa; phylum Chordata; class Amphibia; order Anura; family Dendrobatidae; genus Dendrobates; species Dendrobates tinctorius. The sequence continues at coordinate 7,646,407 of NW_027361736.1, read as the reverse complement.
TGGGGGAGGGCGGTCCGCCCCAGGCGGCACGTGTGTGGGGGCGGCGCAGCAGCATGACAGCTCCTCGGCTGCTTTTAGGAAAGGCCCCAGCAGCCATGTTGCTATGGTAACACTGTAGGACTACATTACCCGTCATGCCTCGGGCGTGCGTTCCTGGTATGACCCCGCTGCAGCGCTGTAGATTGGCAGTCACATGACCGTGGGATCTGCCGAGGCTTCGGCTGTCACATGCCCAAACAACGAGCGGAGCGGCCGCACAGCATGGAGCATGGCCAATGTGGCCAATAGGGTGTCGTGGTCCGACCGGGAGCAGCTGGAGGAGGCCGGGGAGAGCACGCCGCTGCTGAACGGAGCCGGCAACCAGCAGGTGAGGGCGGGAGGAGGAATACTGGGAATTGGGGGGCTGTGCAGATAGGTGACCATGGTGAGGCTGTGCAGGGGAGGACATGGGGGGCTCTGTAGGGGGAGGACGTGGGGGGCTGTGCAGGGGAGGACATGGGGGGCTCTGTAGGGAGAGGACATGGGGGGCTCTGTAGGGAGAGGACATGGGGGGGCTCTGTAGGGAGAGGACATGGGGGGGCTCTGTAGGGAGAGGACATGGGGGGGGGGGCTGTGCAGGGGGAGGACATGGGGGGGCTGTACAGGGGAGGACATGGGGGGGCTCTGTAGAGGGAGGACATGGGGGGCTCTGCAGGGGAGGACATGGGGGGCTCTGTAGGGGAGGACATGGGCTGTGCAGGGTAGGACATGGGGGGCTGTGCAGGGGAGGACATGGGGGGCTGTGCAGGGGAGGACATGGGGGCTCTGTAGGAGGGACATGGGGGGCTGTGCAGGGGGAGTACATGGGGAGGCTGCGTAGGGGAGGACATGGGGGGCTGTGCAGGGGGGTAAACGGGGGGCTGTGCAAGGGAGAACATGAGGGCTCTGTAGGGAGTGTACTGTGGTTCTGTGCAGGGGGAGGACACATGGGTCTCCTTACACTGTTTTATGCTGCGGCTCTATGAAGGGCAGTGGTGGCGGTTCAGTAGGGTCATCAAGCTAATACATACATATATATATAGAGAACTGCAAGAAGATGAAAGTCTAGAAATTTAGAAATAATAACAGCAGAGTTAGTAGTAGACTAAAAATTAGATCTTTGAGTGTAGTGTGGGCTCTTCGGATGCTTCCGAAATATCAACGACCAAAGGGGCGGCAAATTTTTCGACCGCCCCGGGCGCCACAAACAGTTGCTACGCCACTGAGCTGCAGGAATGTATAATGTGTATAATGTGCACAGTAATGAATGTTCTAAATATTCACTGTCATTACCAAGAATTATCCGTGTTATATGGCCGGAACAAGATGCAGTGGCACCGACGGCGCGCAGGCAGGTAAATAGGATGTTTTTTTTCTTAACAGGAATCATACCTACAAAGATAGGGGATAAGGAGCCATGCATACAATGACAGGGACGGGGGAACCATGCATACCACGGTAGGGATGAGTGGTCAATGCACACCCGGCTTATACTCAAGTCAATAAGTTTACCCAGTTTTTCGTGGCAAAAGTTGGTGCCTCGGCTTGTACTCGGGTCGGCTTATACTCGAGTATATACGGTAATAGTTAAAACCTGACAAGAATAAACAATAATTTGCAGTTAGCCCAATCGTGGGGATAAATAGCTGAGAAATAAATAGTGATTAGTATATCTTAATAAATATATTGCAATTCGCCCAGTACAAAGCTGTGAAAAAAAATGGTAGTTACTATTTCCATTAAGTATTGCACTCAAACAGTTGATTAACCAAGAGAGATGGCATGTACCCGAATAGAATTCTCCTAGAGGCTGCAAATAAGAGCGGCAGGAAGTAAAGGGTTAATAGGTACATAGAACACACAATTGGGTGAAAATATTAAATGGTCATGAGCAATATGTCCTGGCATAAAGAGTGTGATTATATTCTTAGTCCATAGTTAATGCTTGGTATAAACCTGCATTCATAAAATATTCCAATGTCTATAGCCGTGGGGAGAGCTGCCCCGGCCGATGATGGATACACCAAGTACTTTCTCCAATGAGTGGAGGGCTCGTACCCTGTGAAATAGCGCGCTGAACAGTACATGGTGATTTCACCATATATAGTTGTATGTGAGTGTTGCTACTCACAATACCTCCGATGGTCTGCGTAGAATCCGGTGACTGCGTTCTGGCTGGTGCAGTAAAGGTCGGACCTGGGAGATGCGGCGATATGCCGAGGTGTAGTGTGAGACCAGCGCTCCTGCGCTCCAGCTGTCGGCAGGGATCCGGTCACTCTGGTCGATAGCTGCGTCCCGGCAGATGTGCAGTAGGAGCAGGACCTGTGTGACGCGGTGGATCACGTGGTGCCGTGTAACTGCTGCTAGATGGAGGTACGGGTGGCAAAAAGGGCCGAAACCAACGCGTTTCGGAAAACTCAGCTTCTTTCTTCAGGTCCGGGACATATTGCTTATGACCATTTAATATTTTCACCCAATTGTGTTCTATATACATATTAACCCTTTACTTCTAGGAGAATTCTATTCGGGTACATGCCATCTCTCCTTGGTTAATCAACTGTTTGAGTGCAATACTTTCTATTTCCATTAACTACCATTTTTTTCACAGCTTTGTACTGGGCGAGTTGCAATATATTCATTAAGATATACTAATCACTATTTATTTCTCAGCTATTTATCCCCACGATTGGGCTAACTGCAGTTTATTGTTTATTCTTGTCAGGTTTTACCTATTAAATATTCTTCTATTTGTCTCATTAATAAGTGACTAGCTTTTCTCCCACATCTTGGTTTTTTCAGCGCGAGTCTATCACAAATATTTATAATCCTTTCGATTTCCTTGTGGTTGGTATCTAGAGTCGCAGCAGTTACAAAACCTTTTACACAGGCGCCACTTTATCGCTCTCCTTCATTTTTTGATTTTAACAATTTTTCCCTGGATCTGTAGCTGGATATTTCCTGCTTTTGAATTGCCTCCTATATACAGTGTGAGCCTCCACATTGCTTCCTATATACAGTATGAGGCCGCATATAGCCTCCTATATACAGTAGGAGCCTGCACAGCGCTTCCTATATACAGTATGAGGCCGCATATAGCCTCCTATATACAGTATGAGCCTGCACAGCGCTTCCTATATACAGTATGAGTCTGCACATAGTCTCCTATATACAGTATGAGCCTGCACATCGCTTCCTATATACAGTATGAGACCGCATATAGCCTCCTATATACAGTATGAGGCCGCATATAGCCTCCTACATACAGTATGAGCCTGCACAGCGCTTCCTATATACAGTATGAGCCTGCACATCGCTTCCCATATACAGTATGAGGCCGCATATAGCCTCCTATATACAGTATGAGCCTGCACATCGCTTCCTATATACAATATGAGCCTGCACATTGCTTCCTATATACAGTATAAGCCTGCACATTGCTTCCTATATACATTATGAGTCTGCACATAGTCTCCTATATACAGTATGAGCCTGCACATCACTTCCTATATACAGTATGAGGCCGCATATAGCCTCCTACATACAGTATGAGGCTGCATATAGCCTCCTATATACAGTATGACCCTGCACATCGCTTCCCATGTACAGTATGAGACCACATATAGCCTCCTGAATACAGTATTTGCCTCCTATATACAGTATGAGGCTGCATATAGCCTCCTATATACAGTATGAGCCTGCACATCGCTTCCTATATACAGTATGAGGCCGCATATAGCCTCCTATATACAGTATGAGCCTGTACTTCGCTTCCTATATACAGTATGAGGCCGCATATAGCCTCCTATATACAGTATGAGCACCAACATATAGCCTCCTGAATGCAGTGTTTACCTCCTATATACAGTATGAGCCTGCACATTGCTTCCTATATACAGTATGAGCCTGCACATAGCCTCCTATATACAGTAGCAAAAAAAAAAAAATGATTGAATGAGAGTAATGGTTTTGGGTCCTTTCTGTAAAAATCGTATGGGTATCTTTTTAGTCTTGGTTTTAGTTTTCTGTTTTTAATTATTTTTTCCTGTGCTTATACTCCAGTTCTCTATCTTCGCATTGCAGTATATGATCTGGCATGGAATTCATTGTTGAGGGCATTTCAAGATTTTATGAAGAAACACTCCTCTCACAAGAAATCTACGGCTCTTTTCGTACCCATTGGGTCTTCAATATTTCATATTATTTGTTCACATTTTTATTCATTTTTTCTTTTTTTATTTGTTTATTTCATTTACATTTTTATTTGTTTTATTTTTATATATTTTTTTTCACTCATTTTTTATTTTTTTCACAATTTTCTTTGTGTATTTTTGCTATGTATTATGCATTATACATAATTGTATGTATAATTACTTTATGATATATGACATTTGATGTATGTATTGAATGCCATGTGTTATTTTTATGTTCATTTGTTTTTTAACAGAGACATGATATATAGTTGTTATAGTTATATGATGCACATACACTTTCATATAGCCTGCATACACATTATGCTAATTGTTAAAAAAAATTTTTATTGCTTGCATAGTGTGCTTATAATTGACACATATGTGTGTGCCTTTGCACTCTATGTCAGGCATATTCACTTTAATGGTTCATACACACCGCTATAATTATTTCAGCATCATTATGTTTTATCCCCTCACTTTCAACACTTGCTATCACTTTAAATAGTGATTATTATTCTTCATAATTATTTTATTTTCTTGTCCTCACTTGAGCGCATGCCCAGTTCTGTCCTCCCTAGGAGCCTTCTGACGTGCTCAGTCTGGTATGTGGCTGTCTCTGGCTGTTTTGCAGCTTGAGCCACTTTCATGCTGATCATAGACTCCCTGTTCATAGTGGGGACTCAACAGCGCATGCGCCGATAATGCTGTGGACGTTTAGAACTGGATACTATTGACGTCATTGTGGACACTACAACGCAGGTCCTGAATTTTACAAGCTTTATTAGGGAAAGCGGTTTATTGGTTGACCGCACTATATAAACTACATCCGGGGCACTTGTAAACCACGCCTCCTGAGGAAGCTGCGGCGTAACGCGCGTAGGGGCGGCAGGTTTTACAGCGACATACACAGCACATGTAAGTTGTTACTTTCTAATGCAGTCCTTGTATCTTACTCTGGAATTTGTATAGACAGTTTTTACTCTGTGTACACTTAACGCCTACCAGGCTTATTTGATACAAGGCACTTATGCACTTTTTATTCAGCAGTTTACTCTGGGCACTTATTGTATGCAAAACCTTATCTGGGCATACATATTATGTAAATGAGGAGTTTGCTGTTTACTATGCATTCTATTTGTGAAAGGAAAGCAAAGAAACTACATGTTTTATACAGATAAAAACTTTATTAACTGTCAAGGTGCTGGTTTAATTATATTGTGTTTATGTCTGCTGTAACTTGCATTTAGCATTTATGCTCTGTTAATTATTCTAAATAAATTATTTAGCTTGAAAAACTCCAATTTTGATCTCTTGTGATGCTTAATAGCTCATTTATGAGATTTTTTTTGCTATTATATTTCCAGTGAGTTGAGCCTTTGAAGAATTTTTTTCCAGTATTTGGGATATATTTGTACTTTATCCTATATACAGTATGAGCCTGTACATCGCTTCCTATATACAGTATGAGGCTGCATATAGCCTCCTATACATCGTATGAGCCCACATAGCCTCCTGTATACAGTATGAGGCCGCATATAGCCTTCTACACTGCGTTCCAAATTATTATGCAAATTGGATTTAAGTGTCATAAAGATGTAATTTTTTGTTTTTCAAATAAACTCAGATGGTATTGTGTATCAGGGCTCTTTGGATCACTGAAATCAATCTCAAACGCCTGTGATAATTAGTTTACCAGGTGAGCCCAATTAAAGGAAAACTACTTAAGAATGATGTTCCACATTATTAAGCAGGGCACAGGTTTCAAGGAATTTAGGAAAGAAAACGGATCTCTCTGCTGCTGAAAAGCATCAAATAGTGCAATGCCTTGGTCATGAGATGAAAACATTAGATATTTCCCAAAAACTTAAACGTGATCATCGTACTTTTAAGAGATTTGTGGTTGATTCTGAGAACAGACATGTTTGTGCTGATAAAGGCAGAATGAGGAAGGTTTCTGCCAGGCAAGTTCATCGGATTAAGAGAGCAGCTGCTAAAAAGCCATTACAAACCAGCAAACAGATATTTAAAGCTGCTGGTGCCTCTGGAGTCCCTCGAACCTCAAGGTGTAGGATCCTTCAAAGGCATGCTGTGGTGCATAAACCTACTATTCGGCCACTCCTAAACAGTGTTCACAAGCAGAAATGGTTGCAGTGGGCCCAGACATACATGAAAACTAATTTTCAAACAGTCTTGTTTACTGATGAGTGTCGAGCAACCCTGGATGGTCCAGATGGATGGAGTAGTGGGTGGTTGGTGGAAGGCCACTATGCCCCAACAAGGCTGCGACGTCAGCAAGGAGGTGGAGGAGTCATGTTTTGGGCCGGAATCATGGGGAAACAGCTGGTAGGGCTCTTTAAGGTTCCTGATGGTGTGAAAATGACCTCTGCAAAGTATATAGAGTTTCTGACTGACAGCTGTCTTCCATGGTATAAAAAGCAGAAATGTGCCTTCAGGAGCAAAATCCTCTTCATGCATGAAACTGCACCATGTCATGCTGCAAAGAATACCTCTGAGTCATTGACTGCTATGGGCATAAAAGGAGATAACTCATGGTGTGGCCACCATCTTTCCCTGACCTCAACCCTATGGAGAACCTTTGGAGTATCATCAAGCGAAAGATCTATGAGGGTGGGAGGCAGTTCACATCAAAACAGCAGCTCTGGGAGGCTATTCTGACTTCATGCAAAGAAATACAAGCAGAAACTCTCCAAAAAATTCACAAGTTCAATGGATGCAAGAATTGTGAAGGTGATATCAAAGAAGGGTTCCTATGTTAACATGTAACTTGGCCTGTTAAGCTATTTAACTCCAAAATATCCTTTTTGTTCAGTGAATGTGACCTCCTAATGCTGCAAATTCCACAAATGAGCATTTTCAGTTCTTTAAAACATATCAAATGTTTAGAAATTCTACTGTGCATACTAATTTGGAACAGTGCAATTTGAGTTTTTATTCATTTTGGAGATTATACTGTTATCATTGGGAGGTTTCTTCAATAAAATTCGATGCATACTCTAACGGGTGATGACTTTTATTAGACTGACTGTCATTTGTACCGACTATTTAGGAAAATCAGAGAAAAATAGCATTTGCATAATAATTTGGAACATAGTGTATATACAGTACTAGCTGAAGAGCCCGGCGCTGCTCGGGCATAGTAACTAACTGTGGTAAGTTATAGAAAATTATAATTATCCTCCATCCCATAGTCCCTGCCCATATACCCATCATACATATCCACGATCCCATAGGCCCGTGCCCATATACCCATCATACATATCCTCCATCCCATAGTCGAGTACCCATATACCCATCACATATCCTCCATCCCATAGTCCCATGCCCATATACCCATCATACATATTCTCCATCCCATAGTCCCATGCACAGATACCGATCATACATATTCTCCATCCCATGGTCCCATGCCCATATACCCATCATACATATCCTCCATCCCATAGTCCCGTGCCCATATACCCATCATACATATCCGCTATCTCATAGTCCCGTGCCCATATACCGTCATACATACAGACAATGTGATTTTCTGGATTTTTTTTTCTCAGTTTGTCTCCCATAGTTGAGGTCTACCTATGATGTAAATTACAGACGCCTCTCATCTTTTTAAGTGGTGGAACTTGCACTATTGCTGACTGACTAAATACTTTTTCTCCCCACTGTATCCTCCATCCTATAGTCCAGTGCCCATATACCCATCACACATCCTCCATCCCATAGTCCTGTGCCCATATACATATCCACCATCCCATAGTCCCGTGCCCATATACCCATCAAACATATCCTCCATCCCATAGTCCAGTGCCCATATACCCATCACACATCCCCCATCCCATAGTCCCGTGCCCATATACCCATCATACATATCCACCATCCTATAGTCCAGTGCCCATATACTCATCACACATCCTCCATTCCATAATCAACCATTATGACATCATAATGAGCGGCGGCAGGGCTTGCAACCTTTGATGACATCAGCATCGCCATGGCAAACATTGTGACATCATAATGAGGGGCGGGGCTTGATGCACACACATTGCTTCCCCAGTATGCAAATAGGGGCATTGTGACAACACAATGAGGGGCGGGGCTTGACGCACACACACTTTTCCCCCAGTATGTAGATAGGGGCAAAATTGTTTGGTGAATTGGAACGCGCAGGGTTAAAATTTCGCCTCACAACATAGCTTAGGACGCTCTCGGGGTGCAGACGTGTGACTGTGCCAAATTTTGTGGCTGTAGCTGCGACGGTGCGGATGCCTATCCCGGACATACAAACATACACACACACATACATACATACACACTTTGAGCTTTATATATTAGATGAGGCCGCATATAGTCTCCTATATACAGTATGAGCCTGCACATTGCTTCCTATATACAATATGAGCCCACATAGCCTCCTATATACAGTATGAGCCTGCACATCGCATCCTGTATACAGTATGAGGCCACATATAGCCTCCTATGTACGGTATGAGCCTGCACATCGCTTCATATATACAGTATGAGGCCGCATATAGCCTCCTATATACAGTATGAGCACCCACATATAGCCTCCTGAATACAGTTTTTGCCTCCTATATACAGTATGAGCCTGCACATTGCTTCCTATATACAATATGAGCCCACATAGCCTCCTATATACAGTATGAGCCTGCACATCGCTTCCTATATACAGTATGAGGCCACATATAGCCTCCTATGTACGGTATGAACCTGCACATCGCTTCCTATATACAGTATGAGGCCGCATATAGCCTCCTATATACAGTATGAGCACCCACATATAGCCTCCTGAATACAGTTTTTGCCTCCTATATACAGTATGAGCCTGCACATTGCTTCCTATATACAGTATGAGCCTGCACATATAGCCTCCTATGTACAGTATGAGCCTGCGCATTGCTTCCTATAAACAGTATGAGTATCCACATAGCCTCCTATGTACAGTATGAGCCTGCACATCGCTTCCTATAAACAGTATGAGCCTGCAAATCGCTTCCTATATACAGTATGAGCCCACATATAGCCTCCTGAATACAGTGTTTGCCTCCTATATACAGTGTGAGTCCCCATATAGCCTCCTATATACAGTATGAGCACTCACATATAGCCTCCTGACTACATTGTTTGCCACCATATTGCCTCCTATATACAGTGTGAGTCCCCATATAGCTCCTATATACAGTATGAGCCCCTATATAGCATCCCATATCTAACTGCTTTTACCTTGGTATCATTAATTTTCTATGAGACTACTCTGTTCTCATATTGTGCATTTATGCATTTAGTAGGGCTTAATGGAATGACTGCGCTTGTTACACATCAACTCTGTAGATGCGCTCACTTATTAGACTTTGGTTGGGGCAACTCTAAAATATAATAATGATAATGGTCCTGTCTAGTGACAAGTTTATTTTACAGGCTTCTGGAGAAAGGCACAATACCAGTCATTCAAGGGTTAAATCTTTGGAACACTGAGAGGGACTTTCTAGCCAATGAAACCACAGTATAAAACACCTGTGATAACTATGGCAACTGCGCTGATGTCATAAAGACATGCATCTATGATGAAGGAGAAGATTCCAGAACCACAAGTCATTCAGCCGTAGACGGAGCCATACTTGATGTGTCTGGAGACCTGGAGCTTCATCACTCCACAATGGGAGGAAGGGGACACCGCCTAGCCAGCCAGATCAGCCATAGCGCCTAGCCAGCCAGATCAGCCATACCGCCTAGCCAGCCAGATCAATGGGGTGACAGATGTTGCAGCCAGATCTCCCTCACGTCCGGTACTCGCCGCCTTCACTTTATGTGTACGGCCTGGAGAGGTCGCATTAGGCTTCTCCAAAACAAATATGACACAATGTACAAATTCAGGTACAATTTGCTGTTACATGTTGGCACTAACCTTCTAAGCCCAAGGGAAGGGCAGTCCTGCAGCCATGGTTCCCTAGAGGTTTCCACTACAGGGTTTTTTTCCTCTCCTGAGTGCTGAAGGACGATTCTTCGTGAGTCGGGGGTTCTGCCATTTTCAGTGTCTCTTTCATAGTAATTGGCTGATTCTAAATTTCAGACACTGAAAGAAATAATAATGATGAGATTTGGAATAAAATTCGGTCAATTTATCATCCAATAAAAGTGTTTTGTGTGTTTCTTTCACAATCTTCGGTTGGTGAAATTTTGTTGGGGATCAGGATCCAGCATCCATGATCAAGCCATGAAGCCAGATATGAAGTCAGAGCAATTTAACCCTGCGCTGGAAGACAGGATGGAGCAGAGATGACAAAGTGTGACTGCACAATTAGCACAAGTTCACACTCTTCCTCCCATTCAGATACACGAGGGGATTCAGGGCCGAGTTGGGACTAAAAAGCAGCCCTGGCACACAAAATTCACCAGCCCACATACAATAAGTGTCCTCAACCCAAATCGTAGAACACTGATAGGTCATGTAGGATTTTGCTTTATCCGTTACCATAACAAAGTATTTTGGGTGCCCAAGGCAGATGAAGCCGAAGGCGCCCATTTTGCATTTCTACCCAGCTAATTCTTCCCTTTTCCATTAGGTCTATGACATCATGTGATTAATAACTGATGAGCTGAATCCTTCTAAGTCAGGCCCATATACATTTGTATCTCATGAACCTACAACTCCCAGTATGTCCTTAACAATGGTAAGGAGATGCTGGGAGTTACCAGTCTTTATCAGACTGTGGACTATACAGGAACCATAGTACTGATGAGACGCAGTCAGTACCAATAACTAAAAATGTACATCCTGGTACCTTATAGGTGACCTCTTCTCAGATTGAGTCTTTTCTTTCTCTTAGGCCTGTTTCACACTTCAGTAACAGCAGGTCACAGAGGCCACCAGCTTCCAGCACACCATACTCACATGCCTGCTCGCCTCTCCGCTCCCTTAGGCGTGGAGCGCATATTCATTACCTTAATGAGCAGTACCACGTGATCACTCGACAGGAAGAGCTGCAGGCTCCGGCTGCCAGAACGAGCTGCAAAGCCACCAGGGAGGTAAAAAGGATGGTTTTACCAGTTATAGGGCGTGCTGGGTCTGCTGGACAATTGTTTCTCCAAGGATCATTGTGGATACAGGGACCTCATTGCCTACTGATCAGGCACCAGGAAGCCCTGGATGAGATCTGGAGTTTCCGCTGTGGAGTCTCTGATACTTGCCTGGAGTTCATCCTGAGCCCTATATACAGTATGGGAGAGGACATGGGGGGACTCTGTAGGGGAGGACATGGGGGGACTCTGTAGGGGAGGACATAGGGGGACTCTGTAGGGGAGGACATGGGGGGACTCTGTAGGGGAGGACATGGGGGGACTCTGTAGGGGAGGACATGGGGGGACTCTGTAGGGGAGGACATGGGGGGGCTGTGCTGGGGGGGTAAATGAGGAGGCTGTGTAGGGGAGGACATGGGAGACTGTGCTGGGGGGGTACATGAGGAGGCTGTGTAGGGGAGGACATGGGGGGCTGTGCAGGGGGGTACACGGGGGGGCTGTGCAAGGGGAGAACATGAGGGCTCTGTAGGGAGTGTACTGTGGGTCTGTGCAGGGGGAGGACACGTGGGTCTCCTTACACTGTTTTATGGTGCAGCTCTATGCAGGGCAGTGGTGGAGGTTCAGTAGGGTCATCAAGCTAATACATACATATATATAGAGAACTGCAAGAAGATTAGAAAATTAGAAATAATAACAGCAGAGTTAGTAGTAGACTAAAAATTAGATCTTTGAGTGTAGTGTGGGCTCTTCGGATGCTTCCGTAATATCAACAACTAGAGTTGAGCGAAACGGGTCGAAAAAATTCAAAAGTCGCCGACTTTTGGCAATGTCGGGTTTCATGAAACGAAACCCGACCCTAGGATGAGGTCGGCCACGAGGTCGGCGACTTACGCGCCAAAGTCGCGTTTCAAAAGTTTGTTTTGCGCTCTTTTTCAGCCAATCAGGATCCACGGACACTGTGGGCAACGTGATGACATAGGCACGGGTCACCACCATCTTTCATAAGGGCATGCAAGTGATTGGCTTGCTTTGGGGGGCGTCACAGGGGGTATAAAAGGGCGTGCACGCCGACCGCCATGTTACTCATGCTGATCTCAGAATAGGGAGAGCTGCTGCTGCTGCTGATTTTGTAGGGAGAGCGTTAGGCAGGGAAGAAGACACCAAAAACTGCTTCTGCTGCTAGCGATTTTGCCTGTACAACACACCAGTCACTGTGCAGTGCAAGGGGAGGCTATATAGTGGTGTATCAGTGGTGTTGGTTGTTGGGCTGCCTTCTAAGGCTTCCTGACATTCCTGCATTGCTGTTTACCCACTGCTCCGCAAACTGCTTTTTTAAAAGCAATCACAATTTTTTTTTTTGTCCTGCTGAGAAGAAGAAAAGAAAACTGCTTCTGCTGCTAGCGATTTTGCCTGTACAAAACACCAGTCACTGTGCAGTGCAAGGGGAGGCTATATAGTGGTGTATCAGTGGTGTTGGTTGTTGGGCTGCCTTCTAAGGCTTCCTGACATTCCTGCATTGCTGTTTACCTACTGCTCCGCAAACTGCTTTTTTAAAAGCAATCACAATTTTTTTTTTGCCCTGCTGAGGTACTGAGCGTGCATTTTTTCACACCATACAGCGGTGTACGCTCCTCACACAGTACCGTGTAACGGCTGTTATCACAGCCACAGTGAAGCTATCAGTGAGTCACTCTGTGAGAATAAGTCGAGGACATGTTCCGTTCTTACAGACCTGCACTCTAGGGAGATTCCAATTCTGCCCAATTCTACATACACCTTGTAGTTTGTGATACACTAGCCAATTTCTGCCTGTGACATAGCGCTCAGATATTCAGTGGGCCTCACACAATCCATAAGTGTCCAGTGTCCACAAGTGTGTGCAGAAATTCAAAATCTCCTTTATCCTCTAGTCACTTTGGTCACAGCTCTGCCATCGAGCCTGTGACAGAGCGCTCAGATGCTTGTCAGTGGGCCTCACACAATCCATAAGTGTCCAGTGTCCACAAGTGTGTGCAGAAATTCAAAATCTCCCTTATCCTCTAGTCACTTTGGTCACAGCTCTGCCATCGAGCCTGTGACAGAGCGCTCAGATACTAGTCAGTGGGCCTCACACAATCCATAAGTGTCCACAAGTGTGTGCAGAAATTCAAAATCTCCCTTATCCTCTAGTCACTTTGGTCACAGCTCTGCCATCGAGCCTGTGACAGAGCGCTCAGATACTAGTCAGTGGGCCTCACACAATCCATAAGTGTCCACAAGTGTGTGCAGAAATTCAAAATCTCCCTTATCCTCTAGTCACTTTGGTCACAGCTCTGCCATCGAGCCTGTGACAGAGCGCTCAGATACTAGTCAGTGGGCCTCACACAATCCATAAGTGTCCACAAGTGTGTGCAGAAATTCAAAATCTCCCTTATCCTCTAGTCACTTTGGTCACAGCTCTGCCATCGAGCCTGTGACAGAGCGCTCAGATACTAGTCAGTGGGCCTCACACAATCCATAAGTGTCCACAAGTGTGTGCAGAAATTCAAAATCTCCCTTATCCTCTAGTCACTTTGGTCACAGCTCTGCCATCGAGCCTGTGACAGAGCGCTCAGATACTAGTCAGTGGGCCTCACACAATCCATAAGTGTCCACAAGTGTGTGCAGAAATTCAAAATCTCCCTTATCCTCTAGTCACTTTGGTCACAGCTCTGCCATCGAGCCTGTGACAGAGCGCTCAGGTACTAGTCAGTGGGCCTCACACAATCCGTAAGTTTCCACAAGTGTGTGCAGAAATTCAAAATCTCCCTTATCCTCTAGTCACTTTGGTCACAGCTCTGCCATCGAGCCTGTGACAGAGCGCTCAGATACTAGTCAGTGGGCCTCACACAATCCATAAGTGTCCACAAGTGTGTGCAGAAATTCAAAATCTCCCTTATCCTCTAGTCACGTTGGTCACAGCTCTGCCATCGAGCCTGTGACAGAGCGCTCAGATACTAGTCAGTGGGCCTCACTCAATCCAAAAGTGTCCAGTGTCCACAAGTGTCTGCAGAAATTCAAAATCTCCCCTGTCCTATAGACACCTTGTACCTTGTTTTACATTACTATATAGTTTGTTGGATTTTGTCTACATTTCTACCAAAAATGAGGAAGGCTGGTGGAAGAGGCCGTGGAATTGGGCGGGGGTTGGCAGCTGGTAATGATGGTGTTGGTGGTGGATCTGATGGTAGTGGCAAGAGCAAAATAGGACCGAATGCAGGAGGTGTTGAGCCTGCGTCATCGTCTGGCTACATAAGGCCTCGAACGCTTAGTTTTCTAGGAGTTGGCAAACCGCTTTTAAAGCCAGAGCATCAGGAAAAAGTTTTGTCTTACATTGCTGACTCAGCCTCCAGCTCTATCACCTCCTCTTCTTCAGCTGTAAAAAGTAAAAGCACTGAGTCGTCATTGGAGGCTCATGTTCATGAACCACACCTTTCCTTGTGTCCTTCACCCCAACCAAGATTGAAGGATGACGCAGGCCATACTACTGATTACTCCATGGAGCTGTTTTCACATACCATGCCTGGATTATCAAGTGAAATGGTGAATTACCCAGGCCAAGATGAATCTGACATGGAGTGCACTGATGCACAGCCGCTGATGGATGATTCTGCTGGTACATTTACTCAGAGCACTACATTGTCCTCGCAGTGTACAGAGCCAGATTCTGACCCTGATGAGACTCAGGTGCCCCTTCCCGCACACTATACCACCATACACGGTGACACAGAGGAAGGTGCACATGACATAGAAGAGGAGGTGATGGATGACCCAGTTGTTGACCCAGATTGGCATCCATTGGGGGAAGAGGGTGCTGCTTCCAATAGCTCAGATGAGGAGCATCCACAGCATACATCGACATCGCAACAGCTGTTATCTGGCAGGCCCGGAGCACTCCAAAGACAGGTTCCAAAAATCAAAAGAGTTGCTGGACAGCTTGTCCAGAGGGTCAATCTGTTATCTGTAAGAAGTGCGCAAAGACCTTTAGCCGAGGGAAAAATCTGAAAAATTTGAATACCAGTCGCATGCTTAGACATTTAACCAGCATGCACTTGCAAGCGTGGACACAACACCAAACCTCAAGTGCCACATGTGCAACTGATCACAACAAAGGTAGTCAGCAACGCTACATTGTTTCCCCCACTGTAAGCCCACCGGTTAGCACAGCAGCAAATGTTGAGGTGTCGTTGCAATGCCACAGCAGTCAGGGAATCCCACTGTTATATCAACGAAAGACTGATTCTAGGCCATCAGAAAGAACAACAACTCCATCACCATCATCAACCCTCTCTCAGTCCGCCCTGTCCACCGCTACTTCCACCATATGCAGCTCTCAAGTCCAGCTCACCCTCCCAGACACTATGAGTAGGTCAAGAAAGTACTCAGTCTCTCATCCGCGTACACTGGGTTTGAACGCCCACATTGCCAAACTAATCTCGTTTGAGATGATGCCCTTTCGGTTGGTGGAAAGCGCAGCTTTCCGCGAACTCATGGCCTATGCAGTACCACGCTATGACCTACCCAGTCGCCACTTCTTCTCTCGCAAAGCCATCCCAGCCCTCCACCATCATGTGAAAGACCGCATTGTCCATGCACTCAAGCAGTCAGTGAGCGGAAAGGTGCACCTCACAACTGATGCATGGTCCAGTCGGCATGGCCAGGGCCGTTACGTGTCCATCACTGCGCACTGGGTTAATGTGGTGGATGCAGGGTCCACAGGGGACAGCGGTGGTGGGACAGTGCTGCCTAGCCCACGGTATAGGAAACAGTTGGCTGTAGGCGTTCGACCCTCCTCCTCCTCCTCCTCTTCCTCCAGAAGCGAAAGCTCGTCCACAGAGCGCAGTCGTACGAGCACTCCATCTGCAGCTGCCACTGTTGCACACGATGTGTCCCCCTATCGAGCAGCTAGTGGAAAGCGTCAGCAGGCTGTGTTGCAGATGATGTGTTTGGGCGACAGACACACCGCCGAGGTACTGGCCGAGTACTTGAAGCGACAAACTGAGTCATGGCTGGGCAGTGTACATCTTGAGGCAGGCAAGGTAGTTAGTGATAACGGCCGTAATTTTGTGGCAGCCATAGCCCTTTCAAAACTCAGCCACATACCTTGCTTGGCTCACACCTTGAACCTGGTGGTGCAGTGCTTCCTCAAAAATTATCCGGAGTTAACAGCCCTGCTCCAGAAGGTGCGAAGACTGTGCGCGCACATCCGCCGGTCGCCTGTACACTCCGTTCGTATGCAGAAGCTGCAGCGATTGCTCCACCTTCCCAACCACCGCCTCATTATCGACATTGCAACAAGGTGGAACTCCACCCTGCACATGGTGGAGCGGCTGTGCGAGCAGAGGCAGGCCATAATGCATTTGTGGGAGGATACACGGCCAGGCACTTTGAGAGCAGACATGGAGTTGACAGGTGTGCAGTGGTCGAAGCTGAAAGACCTCTGTAAAGTCCTTCAGTGTTTTGAGGAATGCACACGGCTGGTAAGCGCAGAAGACGCCATCCTAAGCATGAGCATCCCACTTATGCGTCTGCTCATGCAAACTTTGACGCACCTTAAGGAGCAGGCGTCTGCAGCCAATGTTGATGAGGAGGAAGAGGAGGAGGGAATCCTTGATGACATTCAGCCATTGTCTGCTCAGGGACCTCTCCTGGACGAGGTGGAGGAAGAAGAGGAGGAGGAGGATGATGATGGGGATGATTACTTAGGGGAGGAGGATGCATCTCGTGGGGCAAGTGAAAATGTTGGCGTGGCAAGGTCTGGTACAGGGTTTGTGCGTGACTGGAGGGATGTGGATTTGCCAGAAAGTGCTCCTCCAACCAGCACTCGCAGTGCATCATTGACACCGGGAACATTGGCCCACATGTCAGATTATGCCTTGCGGATCCTAAAAAGGGACCCCCGCATTGCCAAAATGATGAACGATGACGACTACTGGTTGGCCAGCATCCTGGATCCACGCTATAAAGGCAAATTACAAAACATCATGCCACAGGAGAACCTTGACCTAATATTGGCTAATAAACAAGCAACTCTTGTAAATCGGTTGCTTGAGGCATTCCCAGCACACAGCAGCGGTGATGGTTCTCACACGAGCCGTACGGGCCGGAGGCAGCTTGGCAGAGGTGTTCGTGGTGCACACAGCAGAAGTGGCATTGGAGACAGGGGTTTCATGACAATGTTGTGGACTGATTTTTCAAATACCGCTCACACAACTGGTAATACTGCATCGATGGAAAGTGACAGGAGACAGCAGTTGTCAACTATGGTTACAAACTACTTTTCCTCCCATATCGATGTTCTCCCACACAGGTCATTCCCCTTTGACTATTGGGCCGCTAAACTGGACACCTGGCCTGAATTAGCCCAATATGCCTTACAGGAGCTCGCTTGCCCAGCTGCAAGTGTGCTATCAGAAAGAGTCTTCAGTGCAGCTGGATCAATCCTGACAGAAAAAAGGACCCGTCTGTCAACCCAAAATGTGGATGATCTAACCTTCATTAAAATGAACCATGCATGGGTTTCCAAGGATTTTGTCCCACCTTCCCCTGATGACACATAGGGTGACAGAAAAATGGCTTGCTTTGGTCCACCTCTTCCTGGGACTTCACCTATTTCGCCTTTTGCATCAGCTGAATGTCCAACATCAACATATGCCACTTTCTAAAACTCCCTAACTGTGCTGCCTCCCCCCCATGGCCGGGGTCACCACCTAGCGCACGACACCGTGCGAGTGCCGTTGCCCTGGACAGGTGGGTAGGCCGACTCTTGGGCGCGGGCACTGGCACAGGGTCCCTCATAGTGCAATCAAGTGTCTCTGACGGTGGTGGTGCACACCCGCCGTCAGACACACCGCTGTACTATGAGGGGCCCAGTGCCAGTACCGACGCCCACGAGTGGGCCCCCCTTGCTTGGGCAGGGCCCCAGCATTTGCAATCTTTACCTCTCCCTGCTCCTCCGCTGTGTAATCTGGGTCGTCAAATCCATACTGTGCATGACACCGTCTGAGCCTGCCTCCTGATGTATAGACATATATTTTGAATGTGTACGCTATCCATACATGTTATCTGGGGATACGGTACTCTTTCTAACCTTTGTGCAATCACGTGCAATCCATACTGGGCCTAACACCGTCTGAGTAGAAATGCAAAATGGGCGCCTTCGGCTTCATCTGCCTTGGGCACCCAAAATACTTTGTTTCGGCCCTGGTAACGGATAAAGCAAAATCCTACATGACCTATCAGTGTTCTACGATTTGGGTTGAGGACACTTATTGTATGTGGGCTGGTGAATTTTGTGTGCCAGGGCTGCTTTTTAGTCCCAACTCGGCCCTGAATCCCCTCGTGTATCTGAATGGGAGGAAGAGTGTGAACTTGTGCTAATTGTGCAGTCACACTTTGTCATCTCTGCTCCGTCCTGTCTTCCAGCGCAAGGTTAAATTGCTCTGACTTCATATCTGGCTTCATGGCTTGATCATAGATGCTGGATCCTGATCCCCCAACAAAATCTCACCAACCGAAGATTGTGAAAGAAACACACACAACACTTTTATTGGATGTTAAATTGACCGAATTTTATTCCAAATCTCATCATTATTATTTCTTTCAGTGTCTGAAATTTAGAATCAGCCAATTACTATGAAAGAGACACTGAAAATGGCAGAACCCCCGACTCACGAAGAATCGTCCTTCAGCACTCAGGAGAGGAAAAACTCCCTGTGGTGGAAACCTCTAGGGAACCATGGCTGCAGGACTGCCCTTCCCTTGGGCTTAGAAGGTTAGTGCCAACATGTAACAGCAAATTGTACCTGAATTTGTACATTGTGTCATATTTGTTTTGGAGAAGCCTAATGCGACCTCTCCAGGCCGTACACATAAAGTGAAGGCGGCGAGTACCGGACGTGAGGGAGATCTGGCTGCAACATCTATCACCCCATTGATCTGGCTGGCTAGGCGGTATGGCTGATCTGGCTGGCTAGGCGCTATGGCTGATCTGGCTGGCTAGGCGGTGTCCCCTTCCTCCCATTGTGGAGTGATGAAGCTCCAGGTCTCCAGACACATCAAGTATGGCTCCGTCTACGGCTGAAATGACTTGTGGTTCTGGAATCTTCTCCTGCATCATAGATGCATGTGTTTATGACATCAGAGCAGTTGCCATAGTTATCACAGGTGTTTTATACTGTGGTTTCATTGGCTAGAAAGTCCCTCTCAGTGTTCCAAAGAATTAACCCTTGAATGACTGGTATTGTGCCTTTCTCCAGAAGCCTGTAAAATAAACTTGTCACTAGACAGGAAAATTATCATTATTATATTTTAAAGTTGCCCCAACCAAAGTCTAATAAGTGAGCGCATCTAGAGTTGATGTGTAACAAGCGCAATCATTCCATTAAGCCCTACTAAATGCATAAATGCACAATATGAGAACAGAGCAGTCTCATAGAAAATTAATGATACCAAGGTAAATGCAGTTAGATATGGGATGCTATATAGGGGCTCATACTGTATATAGGAGGCTATATGGGGACTCACACTGTATATAGGAGGCAAACACTGTATTCAGGAGGCTATATGTGGGCTCATACTGTATATAGGAAGCGATTTGCAGGCTCATACTGTTTATAGGAAGCGATGTGCAGGCTCATACTGTACATAGGAGGCTGTGTGGATGCTCATACTGTTTATAGGAAGCAATGCGCAGGCTCATACTGTACATAGGAGGCTATATGTAGATGCTCATACTGTATATAGGAGGCTATATGCGGCCTCATACTGTATATAGGAAGCGAAGTACAGGCTCATACTGTATATAGGAGGCTATATGCGGCCTCATACTGTATATAGGAAGTGATGTATAGGCTCATACTGTATATAGGAGGCTATGTGCAGGCTCATACTGTATATAGGAAGCAATGTGCAGGCTCATACTGTATATAGGAGGCAAAAACTGTATTCAGGAGGCTATATGTGGGTGCTCATACTGTATATAGGAGGCTATATGCAGCCTCATACTGTATATAGGAAGCGATGTGCAGGCTTATACCGTACATAGGAGGCTATATGTGGCCTCATACTGTATATAGGAAGCGATGTGCAGGCTCATACTGTATATAGGAGGCTATGTGGGCTCATATTGTATATAGGAAGCAATGTGCAGGCTCATACTGTATATAGGAGACTATATGCGGCCTCATGCTGTATATAGAAGGCTATATGCGGCCTCATACTGTATACAGGAGGCTATGTGGGCTCATACTGTATATAGGAGGCTATATGCAGCCTCATACTGTATATAGGAAGCAATGTGCAGGCTCATACTGTATATAGGAGGCTATGTGCAGGCTCATACTGTATATAGGAGGTAAACACTGCATTCAGGTGGCTATATGTGGGTGCTCATACTGTATATAGGAGGCTATATGCGGCCTCATACTGTATATAGGAAGCAAAGTACAGGCTGATACTGTATATAGGAGGCTATATGCGGCCTCATACTGTATATAGGAGGCTATATGCAGCATCATATTGTATACAGGAGGCTATATGTGGGTGCTCATACTGTATATAGGAGGCTATATGTGGCCTCATACTGTATATAGGAAGCGATGTGCAGGCTCATACTGTATATAGAAGGCTATATGGGGACTCACACTGTATATAGGAGGCAAATACTGTATTCAGGAGGCTGTATGTGGGCTCATACTGTATATAGAAAGCGATTTGCAGGCTCATACTGTTTATAGGAAGCAATGTGCAGGCTCATACTGTTTATAGGAAGTGATGTGCAGGCTCATACTGTACATAGGAGGCTATGTGGATGCTCATACTGTTTATAGGAAGCAATGCGCAGGCTCATACTGTACATAGGAGGCTATATGTGGGTGCTCATACTGTATATAGGAAGCTATATGCGGCCTCATACTGTATATAGGAAGTGATGTACAGGCTCATACTGTATAAAGGAGGCTATGTGCAGGCTCATACTGTATATAGGAAGCAATGTGCAGGCTCATACTGTATATAGGAGGCAAAAACTGTATTCAGGAGGCTATATGTGGGTGCTCATACTGTATATAGGAGACTATATGCAGCCTCATACTGTATATAGGAAGCGATGTGCAGGCTCATACCGTACATAGGAGGCTATATGTGGCCTCATACTGTATATAGGAAGCGATGTGCAGGCTCATACTGTATATAAGAGGCTATGTGGGCTCATATTGTATATAGAAGCAATATGCAGGCTCATACTGTATATAGGAGACTATATGCGGCCTCATACTGTATATAGATGGCTATATGCGGCCTCATACTGTATATAGGAATCGATGTACAGGCTCATTCTGTATATAGGAGGCTATGTGGGCTCATATTGTATATAGAAGCAATATGCAGGCTCATACTGTATATAGGAGGCTATGTGGGCTCATACTGTATATAGGAGGCTATATGCAGCCTCATACTGTATATAGGAATCAATGTACAGGCTCATACTGTACATAGGATAAAGTACAAATATATCCCAAATACTGGAAAAAATTCTTCAAAGGCTCAACTCACTGGAAATATAATAGCAAAAAAAATCTCATAAATGAGCTATTAAGCATCACAAGAGATCAAAATTGGAGTTTTTCAAGCTAAATAATTTATTTAGAATAAGTAACAGAGCATAAATGCTAAATGCAAGTTACAGCAGACATAAACACAATATAATTAAACCAGCACCTTGACAGTTAATAAAGTTTTTATCTGTATAAAACATGTAGTTTCTTTGCTTTCCTTTCACAAATAGAATGCATAGTAAACAGCAAACTCTCCATTTACATAATATGTATGCCCAGATAAGGTTTTGCATACAATAAGTGCCCAGAGTAAACTGCTGAATATAAAGTGCACAAGTGCCTTGTATCAAATAAGCCTGGTAGGCGTTAAGTGTACACAGAGTAAAAACTGTCTATACAAATTCCAGAGTAAGATACAAGGACTGCATTAGAAAGTAACAACTTACATGTGTAGTGTATGTCGCTGTAAAACCTGCCGCCCCTACGCGCGTTACGCCGCAGCTTCCTCAGGAGGCGTGGTTTACAAGTGCCCCGGAGCTAATTTATATAGTGCAGTCAACCAATAAACCGCTTTCCCTAATAAAGCTTGTAAAATTCAGGACCTGAGCTGTAGTGTCCACAATGACGTCAATAGTATCCAGTTCTAAACGTCCACAACATTATCGGCGCATGCGCTGTTGAGTCCCCACTATGAACAGGGAGTCTATGATCAGCGCTCATCAGCATGAAAGCGGCTCAAGCTGCAAAACAGCCAGAGACCGCCACATACCAGACTGAGCACGTCAGACGGCTCCTAGGGAGGACAGAACTGGGCATGCGCTCAAGTGAGGACAAGAAAATAAAATAATTATGAAGAATAATAATCACTACTTAAAGTGATAGCAAGTGTTGAAAGTGAGGGGATAAAACATAATGATGCTGAAATAATTATAGCGGTGTGTATGAACCATTAAAGTGAATATGCCTGACATAGAGTGCAAAGGCACACACATATGTGTCAATTATAAGCACACTATGCAAGCAATAAAAATTTTTTTTAACAATTAGCATAATGTGTATGCAGGCTATATGAAAGTGTATGTGCATCATATAACTATAACAACTATATATCATGTCTCTGTTAAAAAACAAATGTACATAAAAATAACACATGGCATTCAATACATACATCAAATGTCATATATCATAAAGTAATTATACACACAATTATGTATAATGCATGATACATAGCAAAAATACACAAAGAAAATTGTGAAAAAAATAAAAAATGAGTGAAAAAAATATATATAAAAATAAAACAAATAAAAATGTAAATGAAATAAAGAAATAAAACAAGAAAAAATGAATAAAAATGTGAACAAATAATATGAAATATTGAAGACCCAATGGGTACGAAAAGAGCCGTAGATTTCTTGTGAGAGGAGTGTTTCTTCATAAAATCTTGAAATGCCCTCAACAATGAATTCCATGCCAGATCTTATATATTGCGATGCGAAGATAGAGAACTGGAGTATAAGCACAGGAAAAAATAATTAAAAACAGAAAACTAAAACCAAGACTAAAAAGATACCCATACGATTTTTACAGAAAGGACCCCAAACCATTACTCTCATTCAATCATTTTTTTTTTGCTACTGTATATAGGAGGCTATGTGCAGGCTCATACTGTATATAGGAAGCAATGTGCAGGCTCATACTGTATATAGGAGGTAAACACTGCATTCAGGAGGCTATATGTGGGTGCTCATACTGTATATAGGAGGCTATATGCGGCCTCATACTGTATATAGGAAGCGAAGTACAGGCTCATACTGTATATAGGAGGCTATATGCAGACTCATACTGTATATAGGAAGCGCTGTGCCGGCTCATACTGTATATAGGAGGCTATATGCGGCCTCATACTGTATATAGGAAGCAATGTGCAGGCTCATACTGTATATAGGAGACTATGTGCAGACTCATACTGTATATAGGAAGCAATGTGCAGGCTCATACTGTATATAGGAGGCAATTCAAAAGCAGGAAATATCCAGCTACAGATCCAGGGAAAAATTGTTAAAATCAAAAAATGAAGGAGAGCGATAAAGTGGCGCCTGTGTAAAAGGTTTTGTAACTGCTGCGACTCTAGATACCAACCACAAGGAAATCGAAAGGATTATAAATATTTGTGATAGACTCGCGCTGAAAAAAACAAGATGTGGGAGAAAAGCTAGTCACTCATTAATGAGACAAATAGAAGAATGTTTAATAGTTAAAACCTGACAAGAATAAACAATAAACTGCAGTTAGCCCAATCGTGGGGATAAATAGCTGAGAAATAAATAGTGATTAGTATATCTTAATGAATATATTGCAACTCGCTCAGTACAAAGCTGTGAAAAAAATGGTAGTTAATGGAAATAGTAAGTATTGCACTCAAACAGTTGATTAACCAAGGAGAGATGGCATGTACCCGAATAGAATTCTCCTAGAAGTAAAGGGTTAATATGTACATAGAACACAATTGGGTGAAAATATTAAATGGTCAGAAGCAATATGTCCCGGACCTGAAGAAAGAAGCTGAGTTTTCCGAAACGCGTTGGTTTCGGCCCTTTTTGCCACCCGTACCTCCATCTAGCAGCAGTTACACGGCACCACGTGATCCACCGCGTCACACAGGTCCTGCTCCTACTGCACATCTGCCAGGACGCAGCTATCGACCAGAGTGACCGGATCCCTGCCGACAGCTGGAGCGCAGGAGCGCTGGTCTCACACTACACCTCGGCATATCGCCGCATCTCCCAGGTCCGACCTTTACTACACCAGCCAGAACGCAGTCACCGGATTCTACGCAGACCATCGGAGGTATTGTGAGTAGCAACACTCACATACAACTATATATGGTGAAATCACCTTGTACTGTTCAGCGCGCTATTTCACAGGGCACGAGCCCTCCACTCATTGGAGAAAGTGCTTGGTGTATCCGTCATCGGCCGGGGCAGCTCTCCCCACGGCTATAGACATTGGACTATTTTATGAATGCAGGTTTATACCAAGCATTAACTATGGACTAAGGATATAATCACACTCTTTATGCCGGGACATATTGCTCATGACCATTTAATATTTTCACCCAATTGTGTGTTCTATGTACCAATTAACCCTTTACTTCCTGCCGCTCTTATTTGCAGCCTCTAGGAGAATTCTATTCGGGTACATGCCATCACTCTTGGTTAATCAACTGGTTGAGTGCAAAACTTAATGGAAATAGTAACTACCATTTTTTTTTCACAGCTTTGTACTGGGCGAATTGCAATATATTCATTAAGATATACTAATCACTATTTATTTCTCAGCTATTTATCCCCACAATTGGGCTAACTGCAAATTACTGTTTATTCTTGTCAGGTTTTACCTATTACCGTATATACTCGAGTATAAGCCGACCCGAGTATAAGCCGAGGCACCAACTTTTGCCACGAAAAACTGGGTAAACTTATTGACTTGAGTATAAGCCGGGTGTGCATTGACCACTTATCCCTACCGTGGTATGCATGTTTCCCCCGTCCCTGTCATTGTATGCATGGCTCCTTATCCCCTATCTTTGTATGTATGATTCCTGTTAAGAAAAAAACCATCCTATTTACCTGCCTGCGCGCCGTCGGTGGCACTGCATCTTGTTCCGGCCATATAACACGGATAATTCTTGGTAATGACAGTGAATATTTAGAACATTCATTACTGTGCACTTTATACACATTATACATTCCTGCAGCTCAGTGGCATAGCAACTGTTTGTGGCGCCCGGGGCGGTCGAAAAATTTGCCGCCTCTTTGGTCGTTGATAGAGTTGAGCGACTTTTTGTTTTTTAGGGTCGAGTTTCGTTTCGTGAAACCCGACTTTTCCAAAAGTCGGGTCGAGCAAGATCGTCCGATTATAGGGAAAAGTCGGGGTCGTCCCGAAACACGAAACCCAATGTAAGTCAATGGGGAATAAAAGTCGGCAGTGAGAGGAGGACAGGAAACACACCTACAGTGCCCATTTGAATGCCAAAAGCATCAATTCTTCTTACTTAAGCTTGTCAACCTTAATTAACTTCATAATACAAGTTACGCACTGAAAAATGGGGGTTATTTGGCTAAAGTTGTGGGGGGGGGGCTGGCTCCAGGTTTTCATGTGCCCTGGGCGAAAGAGCGCCCCTTTAACACATACCAAAACTCATCATGCTCCGATACGGCAGAGAAATAGCGGTATACTACAATGAAAAATACTTCACTTTTTACATCTCATGACGAGGCCCATCTATTTCTCCATACAGAATCATTGGTCCCATATAATGTTTGAAACAGTATATGATGAGCTCCACATAATGCTACAGTATATGTTGGTCCCCATGGATGAAGCTCCACTGTCTTATGGGCCCAAATAATGCTCCAAACATAATGGGCCCCATTTCTAATGCTCTAGTGTATAATGGGCCCTGTAAATGCTGCTCCAGTGTCTGATGTCCACCTTTGGAATGTTCCAGTGTATGGTGGGCCCCATCTATCATTCTCCAGAGTATAGTGCTCCCCAAAAATTGCTGTCCCAACATTGCAAACAATCAAATAAGTCTCCTCGCTAGGGAATCCCTGTACTAGTCTGGACTCCTCGTCGTCCCCATCTTCCATCTCACTGCACAGTATTTCAACCTTGCAAGTGCTGTGATCCTGAGCAAGCAGGGGGGGCCCACTCGTTGGCGACGGCACTGGCACAGGGCCCCTGATAGTACGGTGGTGTGTCTGATGGCGGGTGGGTGGGCCGAACCTGCACTTTCATCATTGCCCCCCAATTCATCATCATTGCTTGCGTTGAGAAACACGTGATGGTGTCTCCGCGGC
Organism: Dendrobates tinctorius; assembly: GCF_039654945.1. Classification (NCBI taxonomy): domain Eukaryota; kingdom Metazoa; phylum Chordata; class Amphibia; order Anura; family Dendrobatidae; genus Dendrobates; species Dendrobates tinctorius. The sequence continues at coordinate 7,619,710 of NW_027361736.1, read as the reverse complement.
TTCTGTTTTGCATGTTTTGCATATTTTCCATAAGGGATGGGGGCAGTGCTCTAGAATCACTGCGTTGAGAAACACGTGATGGTGTCTCCGCAGTGTCGGATGTTGATCTCCATGAGTTCATTCATCCTCCTCTTCATAGTCTTTTTACTAGGCATTGCTCCTACCAGCCAGTTTCCTACTCCACACTGATGAGGGGCAATACCCCGAAACAGCTGTATGTGGAAGGATACCATGTTTTGGCATAGGTGGTTTCCTTCATTGGAGACTGCCCTTCTCATGGTTGTTCCTTCCCGGACAAAGACCTGGCTGGTCATTGCTTGCGTTGAGAAACACGTGATGGTGTCTCCGCGGCTTCTGTTTTGCATGTTTTGCATATTTCCCATAAGGGATGGGGGCAGTGCTCTAGAATCACTGCGTTGAGAAACACGTGATGGTGTCTCCGCAGTGTCGGATGTTGATCTCCATGAGTTCATTCATCCTCCTCTTCATAGTCTTTTTACTAGGCATTGCTCCTACCAGCCAGTTTCCTACTCCACACTGATGAGGGGCAATACCCCGAAACAGCTGTATGTGGATGGATACCATGTTTTGGCATAGGTGGTTTCCTTCATTGGAGACTGCCCTTCCCGTGGTTGTTCCTTCCCGGACAAAGACCTGGCTGGTCATTGCTTGCGTTGAGAAACACGTGATGGTGTCTCCGCGGCTTCTGTTTTGCATGTTTTGCATATTTCCCATAAGGGATGGGGGCAGTGCTCTTGAATCACTGCGTTGAGAAACACGTGATGGTGTCTCCGCAGTGTCGGATGTTGATCTCCATGAGTTCATTCATCCTCCTCTTCATAGTCTTTTTACTAGGCATTGCTCCTACCAGCCAGTTTCCTACTCCACACTGATGAGGGGCAATACCCCGAAACAGCTGTATGTGGATGGATACCATGTTTTGGCATAGGTGGTTTCCTTCATTGGAGACTGCTCTTCCCGTGGTTGTTCCTTCCTGGACAAAGACCTGGCTGGTCATTGCTTGCGTTGAGAAACACGTGATGGTGTCTCCGCGGCTTCTGTTTTGCATGTTGAGCATAGCTTTAGACCTCATGGGACAGTGCAGAAAGGAGGCCTCCAACCCATCTGGCTTAGTGTATCCTAAATTGCTTCCAGGCTGGCTGGATCTCCATTACCATCTGTACTCAGTGCCCTGGTTTGCAACTCAAAATGTGAGTAAAAGTGTAAAGACTGCACCCCGCTGTGTTCTCCTGTTTATTTGCTGCAGGAGTAGAAAAACATCAAAAATTTCAGTCCTGCACGATTCTACCAAGAAATGTGAGTGTTCATTCAAACAGCTGGTTTTTGATAGTTTGGGCCCTATTGAATAATGAATGTTTTGAATTTTCTCCAAAAGTAAAGTAGTTGCAAACTCATGCTTTTAGAGACTTTTTTGGGCTCATGAGACGAGTAGAAAAACATCAAAAATTTCAGTCCTGCACGATTCTACCTAGAAATGTGAGTGTTCATTCAAACCACTGTTTTTTGATATTTTGGGACCTATTGAATAAGGAATGTTTTGAATTTTCTAGAAAAGTAAAGTAGTTGCAAACTCATCCTTTTAGAAACTTGTTTGGGCTGTTGAGAGGAGTAAAAAACCATCAAAAATTTCAATCCTGCATGATTCTACCAAGAAATGTGATTCTTCATTCAAAACGCTGGTTTTTGCTATTGGGCTCTATTGAATAATGAATGTTTTGATTTTTCTCCAAAAGTAAAGTACTTGCAAACTCATCCTTTTAGAGTCTTGTTTGGGCTCATGAGAGGAGTAGAAAAACATCAAAAATTTCAATCCTGCATGATTCTACTAAGAAATGTGATTCTTCATTCAAAACCTGATTTTTGCTATTGGGCTCTATTGAATAATGAATGTTTTGAATTTTCTCCAAAAGTAAAGTAGTTGCAAACTCATGCTTTTAGAGACTTGTTTGGGCTCATGAGAGGAGTAGAAAAACATCAAAAATTTCAGTCCTGCATGTTTCTACCAAGAAATGTGTGTTCATTCAAACCGCTGGTTTTTGATATTTTGGGCCCTATTGAATAATGAATGTTTTGAATTTTCTCCAAAAGTAAAGTAGTTGCAAACTCATCCTTTTAGAAACTTGTTTGGGCTGTTGAGAGGAGTAAAAAACCATCAAAAATTTCAATCCTGCATGATTCTACCAAGAAATGTGATTCTTCATTCAAAACCTGATTTTTGCTATTGGGCTCTATTAAATAATGAATGTTTTGAATTTTCTCCAAAAGTAAAGTAGTTGCAAACTCATCCTTTTAGAAACTTGTTTGGGCTGTTGAGAGGAGTAAAAAAACATCAAAAATTTCAATCCTGCATGATTCTACCAAAAAATGTGATTCTTCATTCAAAACCTGATTTTTGCTATTGGGCTCTATTGAATAATGAATGTTTTGAATTTTCTCCAAAAGTAAAGTAGTTGCAAACTCATGCTTTTAGAGACTTGTTTGGGCTCATGAGAGGAGTAGAAAAACATCAAAAATTTCAGTCCTGCATGATTCTACCAAGAAATGTGTGTTCATTCAAACCGCTGGTTTTTGATATTTTGGGCCCTATTGAATAATGAATGTTTTGAATTTTCTCCAAAAGTAAAGTAGTTGCAAACTCATCCTTTTAGAGTCTTGTTTGGGCTCATGAGAGGAGTAGAAAAACATCAAAAATTTCAGTCCTGCACGATTCTACCAAGAAATGTGAGTGTTCATTCAAACCGCTGGTTTTTGATATTTTGGGCCCTATTGAATAATGAATGTTTTGAATTTTCTCCAAAAGTAAAGTAGTTGCAAACTCATTCTTTTAGAAACTTGTTTGGGCTGTTGAGAGGAGTAAAAAACCATCAAAAATTTCAATCCTGCATGATTCTACCAAGAAATGTGATTCTTCATTCAAAACGCTGGTTTTTGCTATTGGGCTCTATTGAATAATGAATGTTTTGATTTTTCTCCAAAAGTAAAGTACTTGCAAACTCATCCTTTTAGAGTCTTGTTTGGGCTCATGAGAGGAGTAGAAAAACATCAAAAATTTCAATCCTGCATGATTCTACTAAGAAATGTGATTCTTCATTCAAAACCTGATTTTTGCTATTGGGCTCTATTGAATAATGAATGTTTTGAATTTTCTCCAAAAGTAAAGTAGTTGCAAACTCATGCTTTTAGAGACTTGTTTGGGCTCATGAGAGGAGTAGAAAAACATCAAAAATTTCAGTCCTGCATGTTTCTACCAAGAAATGTGTGTTCATTCAAACCGCTGGTTTTTGATATTTTGGGCCCTATTGAATAATGAATGTTTTGAATTTTCTCCAAAAGTAAAGTAGTTGCAAACTCATCCTTTTAGAAACTTGTTTGGGCTGTTGAGAGGAGTAAAAAACCATCAAAAATTTCAATCCTGCATGATTCTACCAAGAAATGTGATTCTTCATTCAAAACCTGATTTTTGCTATTGGGCTCTATTAAATAATGAATGTTTTGAATTTTCTCCAAAAGTAAAGTAGTTGCAAACTCATCCTTTTAGAAACTTGTTTGGGCTGTTGAGAGGAGTAAAAAAACATCAAAAATTTCAATCCTGCACGATTCTACCAAGAAATGTGAGTGTTCATTCAAACCGCTGGTTTTTGATATTTTGGGCCCTATTGAATAATGAATGTTTTGAATTTTCTCCAAAAGTAAAGTAGTTGCAAACTCATTCTTTTAGAAACTTGTTTGGGCTGTTGAGAGGAGTAAAAAACCATCAAAAATTTCAATCCTGCATGATTCTACCAAGAAATGTGATTCTTCATTCAAAACGCTGGTTTTTGCTATTGGGCTCTATTGAATAATGAATGTTTTGAATTTTCTCCAAAAGTAAAGTAGTTGCAAACTCATCCTTTTAGAGTCTTGTTTGGGCTCATGAGAGGAGTAGAAAAACATCAAAAATTTCAGTCCTGCACGATTCTACCAAGAAATGTGAGTGTTCATTCAAACCGCTGGTTTTTGATAGTTTGGGCCCTATTGAATAATGAATATTTTGAATTTTCTCCAAAAGTAAAGTAGTTGCAAACTCATCCTTTTAGAAACTTGTTTGGGCTGTTGAGAGGAGTAAAAAACCATCAAAAATTTCAATCCTGCATGATTCTACCAAGAAATGTGATTCTTCATTCAAAACCTGATTTTTGCTATTGGGCTCTATTGAATAATGAATGTTTTGAATTTTCTCCAAAAGTAAAGTAGTTGCAAACTCATGCTTTTAGAGACTTGTTTGGGCTCATGAGAGGAGTAGAAAAACATCAAAAATTTCAGTCCTGCATGATTCTACCAAGAAATGTGTGTTCATTCAAACCGCTGGTTTTTGATATTTTGGGCCCTATTGAATAATGAATGTTTTGAATTTTCTCCAAAAGTAAAGTAGTTGCAAACTCATCCTTTTAGAAACTTGTTTGGGCTGTTGAGAGGAGTAAAAAACCATCAAAAATTTCAATCCTGCATGATTCTACCAAGAAATGTGATTCTTCATTCAAAACCTGATTTTTGCTATTGGGCTCTATTGAATAATGAATGTTTTGAAATTTCTCCAAAAGTAAAGTAGTTGCAAACTCATGCTTTTAGAAACTTGTTTGGGCTCATGAGAGGAGTAGAAAAACATCAAAAATTTCAGTCCTGCATGATTCTACCAAGAAATGTGTGTTCATTCAAACCGCTGGTTTTTGATAGTTTGGGCCCTATTGAATAATGAATGTTTTGAATTTTCTCCAAAAGTAAAGTAGTTGCAAACTCATCCTTTTAGAAACTTGTTTGGGCTGTTGAGAGGAGTAAAAAACCGTCAAAAATTTCAATCCTGCATGATTCTACCAAGAAATGTGATTCTTCATTCAAAACCTGATTTTTGCTATTGGGCTCTATTGAATAATGAATGTTTTGAATTTTCTCCAAAAGTAAAGTAGTTGCAAACTCATGCTTTTAGAGACTTGTTTGGGCTCACGAGAGGAGTAGAAAAACATCAAAAATTTCAGTCCTGCACGATTCTACCAAGAAATGTGAGTGTTCATTCAAACCACTGGTTTTTGATATTTTGGGCCCTATTGAATAAGGAATGTTTTGAATTTTCTAGAAAAGTAAAGTAGTTGCAAACTCATCCTTTTAGAAACTTGTTTGGGCTGTTGAGAGGAGTAAAAAACCATCAAAAATTTCAATCCTGCATGATTCTACCAAGAAATGTGATTCTTCATTCAAAACGCTGGTTTTTGCTATTGGGCTCTATTGAATAATGAATGTTTTGAATTTTCTCCAAAAGTAAAGTAGTTGCAAACTCATCCTTTTAGAGTCTTGTTTGGGCTCATGAGAGGAGTAGAAAAACATCAAAAATTTCAATCCTGCATGATTCTACCAAGAAATGTGATTCTTCATTCAAAACCTGATTTTTGCTATTGGGCTCTATTGAATAATGAATGTTTTGAATTTTCTCCAAAAGTAAAGCAGTTGCAAACTCATGCTTTTAGAGACTTGTTTGGGCTCATGAGGGGAGTAGAAAAACATCAAAAATTTCAGTCCTGCATGATTCTACCAAGAAATGTGTGTTCATTCAAACCGCTGGTTTTTGATATTTTGGGCCCTATTGAATAATGAATGTTTTGAATTTTCTCCAAAAGTAAAGTAGTTGCAAACTCATCCTTTTAGAAACTTGTTTGGGCTGTTGAAAGGAGTAAAAAACCATCAAAAATTTCAATCCTGCATGATTCTACCAAGAAATGTGATTCTTCATTCAAAACCTGATTTTTGCTATTGGGCTCTATTGAATAATGAATGTTTTGAATTTTCTCCAAAAGTAAAGTAGTTGCAAACTCATGCTTTTAGAGACTTGTTTGGGCTCATGAGAGGAGTAGAAAAACATCAAAAATTTCAGTCTTGCACGATTCTACCAAGAAATGTGTGTTCATTCAAACCGCTGGTTTTTGATAGTTTGGGCCCTATTGAATATTGAATGTTTTGAATTTTCTCCAAAAGTAAAGTAGTTGCAAACTCATCCTTTTAGAAACTTGTTTGGGCTGTTGAGAGGAGTAAAAAAACATCAAAAATTTCAATCCTGCATGATTCTACCAAGAAATGTGATTCTTCATTCAAAACCTGATTTTTGCTATTGGGCTCTATTGAATAATGAATGTTTTGAATTTTCTCCAAAAGTAAAGTAGTTGCAAACTCATGCTTTTAGAGACTTGTTTGGGCTCATGAGAGGAGTAGAAAAACATCAAAAATTTCAGTCCTGCATGATTCTACCAAGAAATGTGTGTTCATTCAAACCGCTGGTTTTTGATAGTTTGGGCCCTATTGAATAATGAATGTTTTGAATTTTCTCCAAAAGTAAAGTAGTTGCAAACTCATCCTTTTAGAAACTTGTTTGGGCTGTTGAGAGGAGTAAAAAAACATCAAAAATTTCAATCCTGCATGATTTTACCAAGAAATGTGATTCTTCATTCAAAACCTGATTTTTGCTATTGGGCTCTATTGAATAATGAATGTTTTGAATTTTCTCCAAAAGTAAAGTAGTTGCAAACTCATGCTTTTAGAGACTTGTTTGGGCTCACGAGAGGAGTAGAAAAACATCAAAAATTTCAGTCCTGCACGATTCTACCAAGAAATGTGAGTGTTCATTCAAACCACTGGTTTTTGATATTTTGGGCTCTATTGAATAATGAATGTTTTGAATTTTCTCCAAAAGTAAAGTAGTTGCAAACTCATGCTTTTTTGTTTAAATATTTTTATTAAAGTTTCAAGTATAGAGGGAAAGGGTAAATGGACAAAGTAAAAAGTAGAGAACTCTACTCTACGTGTTACATCACACATTAAATAAAATTGTTTAATACAAGTAGTGTACATAAGAAACAAATATAATACATCGCTTGAATGCAATCCTCTCAAAAAAGGAACCAACATTGTCATATTGAGTTTACAGTAGAGTTTTAGATAACATAAATTAAGAAAATTTCAAATTCCAAACATCCCATTTAGTGTGATATTTATGGAGAGTACCATTAATAAAGGCAAATCTTTTCTCCATAGAATTATGAGTCCGTAATTTACCTAAAATATCAGCAAAAGAAGGTAAATCAGTTTTAAGCCACCAGAAAGCTATAGCGTTTTTGGTCACCAAAAAAGTATGTATCATTACAAATCGAATAACAGGATTTATTTCTTCAGTGCCCAAAGAAAGTAATGCCATTTGTGGGGTGACCTTCACTGCATTGTCAGAGAGAGTATTTATATGATTCGTAACTTCTTTCCACAATCTCTTCAATTTAGGACAGCTCCAGAAAATGTGGTACAGGTTACCTGGAAAACCACAATTCCTCCAGCATAGAGGGGACTATTTATTATCTATATGAGCTAACCTAATCGGAGTGTAATGCCATCTAATTAAAGTTTTAAAGAAAGACTCCTGTAAAGTCGCAGAAATAGTAGATGCATTTGAAAACCTTATGGCCTTCCCCCATTGGTCTTCATCAAATTTTATGTTAAAATCCCTTTCCCATCTTTGAATGTATACATTTTTAAAGAGTTCGGTGTCATCATTAAGGTGGGAATATATGTTTTTAAGACACCAAGTCGACTTAAGAGCAACATTTGCAAACATGGAGGCCACAATATCCGAATTCAAAGCTCTACTAGTCAAAAATTTCCGCAGAAGATCTTTCAGAAGTAGATAAGAGGTGAAATGTGTAGACGGGACATGAAATTTATTTTTAATTTCATTAAAGGGTAAAAAATTTTGTCCGTCCCATAAATCCCCTACCGTATTAATTTTAAAGCTGCAACACTCCTCTGGAACTGGACATTTATATATTTTTGATAATAATTTTAATGGGAATTTTTTCAAAATGCTTTTCCTGTCGTCGCCTTTCTTTAATTTTGTGAAACTTCTCCACATAGTCAGTATAGAATTTACAACAGGATGTTGATAAGTAATGATCGAAGGAGATAGCAGATCTTTAAAGAAAAAATCTGATATTGAACTAGTCCCATAATGTTCTAGCTCAAGGTCCAACCAAGCGGGAAGTGTTTTCGTAGAAAACCACTGTTGACTCTGAAGAATAAGAGAAGCTTGAAAATAGATTTGAATATTGGGGAGTGCAAGGCCTCCATTACTCTTTTTCTTATATAAAATTTCAGTAGCAACTCTAGGTTTCTTCCCTTTCCAGATAAAAAGGTTAATTGCTTTTTGGATTTTAAATAAAAGGGAAGTGGGAATCGTAAGAGGTAAATTCCTAAGTACAAAAAGAATTTTAGGTAAAATATATGTTTTTATTACCAAGGTTCTTCCCATCAGGGATAGATCGCAATTATTATAACCAGAAAGGTCTTTTAAGATTTTCTTACTGAGATGTTCCATATTCTTAGAAACAATGAGTTTCAAATCTTTAGGGAAAATTATCCCCAAGTATTCTAGTTCAAAATCTTCCCAGTAAAATTCAGATAATTCTTTAAAGGCTTCAATTTCAGAGGGACGTAAATTAAAATGTATTATTTTAGATTTTTGGGGATTTATTTTAAAATATGAGACCTTAGAGAACTCATCTAAAATGGTGATTAAAGCGTTAAGTGAATTAGCCGGATCAGTGACTGATAACATAAGGTCGTCAGCAAATAAGGTTAACTTGTGATGATAATTTTTTGTTTTAAAACCCGAAATATCAGTACATTGTCTGATCATTTCCGCCAAGGGCTCGACTGCCAAGGCAAATAAAAGGGGCGAATGGGGGCAGCCCTGCCTTGTTCCATTAGTGATGTTGAAATTCCTAGAAAGGTGATTATTAGTATAGGTTTTAGCATTAGTATTAGAGTACAATGCAAATATAGATGTTATAAAGCGATTGTCAAAACCAAACTTTAGTAAAGTAGCTTTAAGATAATCCCAATTCACCCTATCAAAAGCTTTTTGGGCATCCAACGAGATAAATAGTGAAGGGAGATTATTAGAGCTAGCTATGTTAAACAAGTTCAAGATTCTTCTGGTACCGTCTGTTACTTGTCTTCCGGAGACAAACCCTACTTGATCATTTTTAACAAGATCAGGTAAAAGATTCTTTAATCGATCCGCTAAAATTTTCGAATATACTTTAATATCAGTGTTAATTAAAGAGATCGGACGATAATTTTTAACTTCTTCTGGGTTTCTAATGTCTTTGGGGATCAAAATGATAGTTGCCTCCGTCATTTCTTTGGGGAACGATCCAATACTAGAAGCGTGGTCAAAAAGAGATTTTAGGTGCGGGGATAAAATGTTGGAGAAAAACTTGAGATATTCGTTTGTGAACCCATCTGGGCCAGGGGATTTGTTAAGTTTAAGTTTGTCAATCGTTTTGGCAATTTCTTCTACAGTAAACGGTTGATTTAAAAGAGTTAGGTCCAAATTATCTAGTTGGGGAAAGGTCAATTTAGAAAGAAAAAGGTCAATCTCTTTTTGATTAGGAGTATGAACTAAGGGATCTTTTTTAAGATTATAGAGGGTTTCGAAATAATCCGCAAATATTTCGGTAATATCAGAGGGGTGTTGTTTAATTTCTCCTGAAGGGGATTTTATTTTAACAATCCTTCTACTTACGCGAGCTTGTTTAAGTTTACTTGTCATATATTTGGTGGGTTTGTTAATTGAAGCATACAGATTATATTTTGATGCTCTAACAATGGAATCGTACTCGGAAATAATTTCGGATCTTAACTCCTGTCTCAATTTCAGGATATCAAGATGGATAATATGGGATGGAGCAGACAGGGAATTTTGTTGTTTTTCTTTTGAAGCAATTTGGTTCTGGAGGTCAGCAATTTTTTGTCTTTTTTCTTTTTTGTATCTCGTGGAGAGTTGGATGAGACATCCTCTCAAGACCGCCTTGTGGGCGTTCCATAATGTAAAGGGATCAATACTATCTGAAGAGTTTTCTTTAAAATAATTATCAATAGTTTCGGTAATTATATTTCTATACTTTGGGGTACGTAGTAGGGTAGGATTAACCTTCCAAAGAAAAGTGTTTGCTACTGTAGGGCCTGATTCAAATACTGCCAACACAGGGGCGTGGTCGGAAAAGGACTTCTCAAGAATTTCAATTTTCTTAAATTTTGTGATAGAAAAGACATTGGTTAGAAATAAGTCTATTCTGGAAGATGTCATATATATCTGAGTAATATGTAAATTCTCTAGAGGTGGTATTTAGACATCTGAAAATGTCATACATCTCATTTTGTTTTATCCAATTTTTCAGAGATCGGCCTGATTTAGAAGTAGCAGAAGATGATGAGTCAATTTCTCTATCGGGAACTAGATTGAAGTCCCCTATTAGCATGAGGTCACCTTTTTTAACTTCGTCAATCTTCTGCATTAATTTATTAAAAAAAGAGATCTGACCATTATTTGGGGCATATATATTCACGATTGTACAAAGGTTAAAATTTAACTTACATATGAGGATGTGAAATCTTCCCTGGGTGTCGGGATGTTCTTCAATTAATTGGAAGGGAATATTCTTCTTTATAATGGTTATAACTCCTGCACTTTTTTTATTATTATTGAGGGATTTAAAAATATATGGAAAATCTTTATGCTGAAAGGTTGGATGTATATCTTTTATTAATTTGACCTCTTGTAAACAAGAGACATCCGCTTGAAGCCGTCTTATTTCTCTCCAAGTTATATAGCGCTTATGGGGACTGTTCAGTCCTTTAACATTGTGTGAAAGGATTTTAATTCTCATGATAATCTCTTTCCTTTTTTATTAGAGTAAATTATCTTATATATATTTAGGATTGCTTACTCTTATTAGCTGAATTCAATAAAATGTATATGTCTAGAAAAGGCGAATGAAACAACAAAAGGAAAAAAAAAAAAAAAAAAAAAACTATAAGTAAAATATAACAAACAAATAAACAAACTAAAGAGTCCTCCTGGAGTTAATCACCGAACGTGATAATCTCCTTTTTTTGGGGACTTTAAAAAAAAGCCAAAGTGGCGAGAACCCATGAAGCCATTGATATTTTGTCAAATGTCAAATGTAAATAATACAAAGACCAATGAGAGATATATCCCTATTCAACCAGTATCTTTGTTAGAAGGATCCTCATCTAGAAAGCGTATAAAGTCTAAAGCTTCCTTTGGAGTAAAGAAGGGGACAATTTTACCCCTATGTGACACAAGTAACTTTGTTGGAAAGCCCCATTTATATGGAATCCCCATTTCCCTGAGAGCATTAGTAGCTTGATTAAACGATTTTCTAGCTTCCATAGTTGACTTTGAGAAATCAGAGAAGAATTTTAAATGATCATTAGGGGGAGGTAGAGAGCCCTTCTCTCTAATATAACTTAGTATCATTTCTTTAGTTTCAAAAAAGTGAAAGTGAAGTATCGTATCCCTCAGCTTATCCATTGGTACATTCTTTGGGCGGGGCAGGCGGTGAATCCTATCAATTATCAATTGTAAATCAGTTAAGGACGGCAAAGCCTTTTTAAGCGTAGCTTTAGTGTAATCTGAAAGGTCTTTCTGTATCACGCTTTCAGGTATCCCCCTAATCTTGACGTTGTTCCGTCTACTCCGGTCCTCTAAGTCCGTTAACTTGGACCTCACGGATAAAAGTTCGGCTTTTAAATCTGAGTTTTGCTTTACTAACTCATCTGTTCTATTTTCAACCTTTGACAATCTTTTCTCATTCAGTTCAAATCTTTGAGAGAATTTTTCACTAATCTCCTGCATATCCTTCCTGTGAGAATCAAATCCCGTTTTAATCGACGCATTGATTGCATTGATAGATTTATGCATGAATTGATTAGCTTGATTGGTGGATTCCTGGAAGGATATGAGGAAGCCAGCAAGCAAACCCTCAGTGACTCGCCTATCAGAGTTCAACAGGGTTTTAAAGTCAAAGTCATGGGGAGTCAGAAAATCAGTAGAAGACGACTCCGGACAGCCTTTTTTAGAGAGTTGTTTAACTGGGGTACTATTTGGAGAATAGTCATCAGATGAAGTATTAGAATCTAAATCTGCTGCCTCTGTTCTCACAGTTTCACCTTCTGGAATTCTTCTCTTATGAGATTTGGATAAATCCATTTTACTTTCCTCATCCTGAAAAGAAAGTTTTGAGGCACCTTTATTATCAAAAACTTGAGAAGATGTGAAAGATAGAGTACGGGGGTCAGAAGATATAATTTTTTGATCCGAGTCCTGCTGAGTAGCCTTATTAGATAAACCGTGAGGCATGTGTCTAGATGAGATAGCTTTCTCCCTTTTTAGAGGGGATCTAGATTTAATTGGACTTAATAGATTAACAGATTCAGTGTAAATTTTCTGATTTGATGCGCTCGTAGATTTCTGGTTTTTACTAGTAGGCAATTTAGATTTCAAATTAGATGCCATAATTAGAGTATACCGAAACAAGAGTAAAGGAAATGCGCTATACCCTTAAATGTTCCTGTATATAGAATCATAGAATCATAGAATCATAGAATCGTAGAGTTGGAAGGGACCTCCTGGGCCATCTGGTCCAACCCCCTGCTCAAAGCAGGATTTGCTAAATCATCCCAGTCAGATGTCTGTCCAGCCTCTGTTTGAAGACTTCCATTGAAGGAGAACTCACCACTTCTCGTGGCAGCCTGTTCCACTCATTGATCACTCTAACTGTCAAAAAGTTTTTTCTAATATCTAATCTGTGTCTCCTCCCATTCAGTTTCATCCCATTGCTTCTAGTCTTTCCTTGTGCAAATGAGAATAAAGTTGATCCTTCTACAATGTGACAGCCCTTTAGATATTTGTAGACAGCTATTAAGTCTCCTCTCAGTCTTCTCTTTTGCAAACTAAACATTCCCAAATCCTGCAACCTCTCCTCATAAGACAGGGTTTGCAGACCGGTCACCATTCTGGTCGCTCTTTTCTGAACTTGTTCCAGTTTGTTGATGTCTTTTTTAAAATGTGGTGCCCAAAACTGGACACAATATTCCAGATGAGGTCTGACCAAAGAGGAGTAGAGGGAAATAATGACTTCACGTGATCTAGACTGTATGCTTCTGTTAATACATCCTAGAATTGCATTTGCCTTTTTTGCTGCTGCATCACACTGTTGACTCATATTCAGTCTGTGATCTATTAGTATACCCAAGTCTTTTTCACATGTGCTGTCACTTAGCCCTATTCCTCCCATTCTATATATGCTTTTTCCATTTTTATTGCCCAGATGTAGTACTTTGCATTTCTCCCTGTTAAAAACCATTCTGTTAGTTGCTGCCCACTTCTCCAGTTTATTTAAATCTTTTTGAATCCTCTCTCTCTCTTCTCTAGTATTAGCTATCCCTCCTAGCTTTGTGTCATCAGCAAATTTAATCAGTTTACCCTCAATTCCTTCATCTAAATCGTTGATAAAGATGTTGAACAATACAGGGCCCAGGACAGAGCCCTGTGGTACCCCACTTGAGACATTCTTCCAACTGGATGTGCAGCCATTTACGACCACTCTTTGGGTCCGATCACTAAGCCAGTTATGAATCCACCTAACAGTTGCCTTGTCCATTCCATACTTAATCATTTTTTCAATAAGGATTGTATGAGAGACTTTGTCAAATGCTTTGCTGAAGTCAAGATATACTATATCTACAGCATTTCCTTGATCCACCCAATCAGTGATACCGTCATAGAAGGAAATTAAGTTAGTCTGACATGACTTATTAGTTACAAACCCATGCTGACTCTGTTTAATCACTTCATTCTTATCCAGGTATTGACATACATGTTGTTTAATAATTTGTTCAAAGATCTTTCCTGGTATAGAAGTCAGACTCACCGGCCTATAGTTACCTGGGTCCACCTTCTTCCCCTTTTTGAAGATAGGAACAACATTTGCTCTTCTCCAGTCTTCTGGCACTTCTCCTGTTCTCCAAGAATTTTCAAAGATTATAGAGAGGGGTTCAAAAATTTCTTCTGCTATCTCCTTCAGTACTCTGGGGTGTAATTCATCTGGACCTGGAGACTTGAATTCATTTAGGCTAGCTAAGTGTTTCCTCACTATCTTTCTGTTTATAGATATCCTGGATTCTTCTATTCCCTTAATAGGACAGTGAATAACAGTTGATGTTACATTTCCTTTCTGAGAGAAAACAGATGCAAAATAGGAATTTAAAAGTTCAGCCTTCTCAACATCCTGTCTTACCATTTCATCATTTTCATCCTGTAAAAATCCTATAGCATCTTTGACTTTTCTTTTACTTTTGACATATCCCCAAAATCCTTTATTATTGCTTTTGACATCTCTTGCAAGCCTCAATTCATTTTCAGCTTTAGCTAATCTGATTTGTGCCCTGCAGGTTCTGCAGACAGCATTATATTCTTCTTTAGATATGCCTCCCTCTTTCCATATGCCACCCCTGTTTTATTATTATTGTAATTAAGTTGAACTTTATTACAGTTTCAGCAGGGTTTGTAAATCGCACAAACTCATGCTTTTAGAGACTTGTTTGGGCTCATGAGAGGAGTAGAAAATCATCAAAAATTTCAGTCCTGCATGATTCTACCAAGAAATGTGTGTTCATTCAAACCGCTGGTTTTTGATATTTTGGGCCCTATTGAATAATGAATGTTTTGAATTTTCTCCAAAAGTAAAGTAGTTGCAAACTCATCCTTTTAGAAATTTGTTTGGGCTGTTGAGAGGAGTAAAAAACCATCAAAAATTTCAATCCTGCATGATTCTACCAAGAAATGTGATTCTTCATTCAAAACCTGATTTTTGCTATTGGGCTCTATTGAATAATGAATGTTTTGAATTTTCTCCAAAAGTAAAGTAGTTGCAAACTCATGCTTTTAGAGACTTGTTTGGGCTCATGAGAGGAGTAGAAAAACATCAAAAATTTCAGTCCTGCATGATTCTACCAAGAAATGTGTGTTCATTCAAACCGCTGGTTTTTGATATTTTGGGCTCTATTGAATAATGAATGTTTTGAATTTTCTCCAAAAGTAAAGTAGTTGCAAACTCATCCTTTTAGAAACTTGTTTGGGCTGTTGAGAGGAGTAAAAAACCATCAAAAATTTCAATCCTGCATGATTCTACCAAGAAATGTGATACTTCATTCAAAACCTGATTTTTGCTATTGGGCTCTATTGAATAATGAATGTTTTGAATTTTCTCCAAAAGTAAAGTAGTTGCAAACTCATCCTTTTAGAAACTTGTTTGGGCTGTTGAGAGGAGTAAAAAACCATCAAAAATTTCAATCCTGCATGATTCTACCAAGAAATGTGATTCTTCATTCAAAACCTGATTTTTGCTATTGGGCTCTATTGAATAATGAATGTTTTGAATTTTCTCCAAAAGTAAAGTAGTTGCAAACTCATGCTTTTAGACTTGTTTAGGCTCATGAGAGGAGTAGAAAAACATCAAAAATTTCAGTCCTGCATGATTCTACCAAGAAATGTGTGTTCATTCAAACCGCTGGTTTTTGATATTTTGGGCCCTATTGAATAATGAATGTTTTGAATTTTCTCCAAAAGTAAAGTAGTTGCAAACTCATCCTTTTAGAAACTTGTTTGGGCTGTTGAGAGGAGTAAAAAACCATCAAAAATTTCAATCCTGCATGATTCTACCAAGAAATGTGATTCTTCATTCAAAACCTGATTTTTGCTATTGGGCTCTATTGAATAATGAATGTTTTGAATTTTCTCCAAAAGTAAAGTAGTTGCAAACTCATGCTTTTAGAGACTTGTTTGGGCTCATGAAAGGAGTAGAAAAACATCAAAATTTCAGTCTTGCACGATTCTACCAAGAAATGTGTGTTCATTCAAACCGCTGGTTTTTGATAGTTTGGGCCCTATTGAATAATGAATGTTTTGAATTTTCTCCAAAAGTAAAGGAGTTGCAAACTCATCCTTTTAGAAACTTGTTTGGGCTGTTGAGAGGAGTAAAACAACATCAAAAATTTCAATCCTGCATGATTCTACCAAGAAATGTGATTCTTCATTCAAAACCTGATTTTTGCTATTGGGCTCTATTGAATAATGAATGTTTTGAATTTTCTCCAAAAGTAAAGTAGTTGCAAACTCATGCTTTTAGAGACTTGTTTGGGCTCATGAGAGGAGTAGAAAAACATCAAAAATTTCAGTCTTGCACGATTCTACCAAGAAATGTGTGTTCATTCAAACCGCTGGTTTTTGATCTTTTATGCCCCATTGAATAATGAATGTTTTGAATTTTCTCCAAAAGTAAAGTAGTTGCAAACTCATCCTTTTAGAAACTTGTTTGGGCTGTTGAGAGGAGTAAAACAACATCAAAAATTTCAATCCTGCATGATTCTACCAAGAAATGTGATTCTTCATTCAAAACCTGATTTTTGCTATTGGGCTCTATTGAATAATGAATGTTTTGAATTTTCTCCAAAAGTAAAGTAGTTGAAAACTCATGCTTTTAGAGACTTGTTTGGGCTCATGAGAGGAGTAGAAAAACATCAAAAATTTCAGTCCTGCATGATTCTACCAAGAAATGTGTGTTCATTCAAACCGCTGGTTTTTGATATTTTGGGCCCTATTGAATAATGAATGTTTTGAATTTTCTCCAAAAGTAAAGTAGTTGCAAACTCATCCTTTTAGAAACTTGTTTGGGCTGTTGAGAGGAGTAAAAAACCATCAAAAATTTCAATCCTGCATGATTCTACCAAGAAATGTGATTCTTCATTCAAAACCTGATTTTTGCTATTGGGCTCTATTGAATAATGAATGTTTTGAATTTTCTCCAAAAGTAAAGTAGTTGCAAACTCATGCTTTTAGCACTCCTGTATTTTCAGAAGACAGAGCTAAAGGAATTCAGTTCACCCCAGCAGGGAATGGCAGAAATCCAGAAAAACAAAGCAAACAAAGTCAAAGCACAAATGCAAAAAGCAGCGCAGAAAAACTTAGCTTTAGAAGAGCAGGAATTCAGACTGGTCTCCAAGGATCCCACAGAGAAATCACCCGCAGGGCAGGAGGGCGTCGGCAGCCTTATATCCAGTCCGTAACTCCACTCAGCCAGTCATCATCATTAGGCTCAGGTGCCTGATAATCAGGCTCACTACCTTTCCTTAACAGAAGAGGGAGTTCATCAGGCCTCAGTAGTGAAGAGGAAAATGAGCTCACAACAACTCACATTTCTTGGTAGAATCGTGCAGGATTGAAATTTTTGATGTTTTTCTACTCCTCTCATGAGCCCAAACAAGACTCTAAAAGGATGAGCTTGCAACTACTTTATTTTTGGAAAAAATTCAAAACATTCATAATTCAATAGAGCCCAATAGCAAAAGCAGCGTTTTGAATGAACAATCACATTTCTTGGTAGAATCATGCAGGATTTAAATTTTTGATGTTTTTTTTACTCCTCTCAACAGCCCAAACAAGTTTCTAAAAGGATGAGTTTGCAACTACTTTACTTTTGGAGAAAATTCAAAACATTTTCAGGTATTCCTCTGAATTTAAGGTTATTTCTTCTACTTCTGTCCTCTTGCTCTATTTACTTTGATTTTAGAAAGGTAACCTCTTTTTCTAAGGCATAGTGTTCATCTATTAAGGTTTTATGAGACTTAACCATTTCCTCCATTTTGGATTCTAGGTGATCCACTCTCTGGCCCAGACTGTCTATATTATTTTGGAGGTTTGTATTATATCCCTCTATTTGTTTTTGGAATGTCTTTGCTAGCAGGCATATCATGTTCTTTATGAATAATTCTGAGACTGAGTGATGTCTGAAGTTCATTGCTCTGCTTTGGCTGGTCATCCAGGTATTTTTGGTACTAGAGATCTTGTGAGTCGGTCCTTTTGGTGGCCCTCCTTGTCTCGTGATGTCAGGAATTTTGTGCAGTCCTGTGGGACGTGCTCCCGGTCTAAATCGTGTTCTCGCTCTAGTGGGTTGTTGATGCCTTTGCCTGTCCCCAAGAGGCCATGGACCCATATTTCAATGGATTTCATCTCTGATATGCCTGTCTCTCAAAGGATGACTGTTATTTGGGTGATTTGTGATAGGTTCTCTAAGATGGTTCATCTTGTACCACTCCCTAAGTTGCCGTCTTCCTCTGAGTTGGTGCCCCTGTTTTTTCAACAGGTGGTTCGCTTGCACGGGATTCCTGAGAACATTGTATCTGACAGAGGAGTTCAGTTTGTGTCTAGATTTTGGAGAACTTTCTGTTCCAAGCTGGGAATTCAGTTGTCCTACTCCTCTGCTTTTCACCCTCAGACCAATGGGCAGACAGAGAGAACAAACCAGACCTTGGAGTCATATTTGAGATGCTTTATTTCCGCTGATCAGGATGATTGGGTTTCATTTTTGCCCTTGGCCGAATTTGCTTTAAATAATAGAGCTAGTTCTGCCACTTTGATGTCACCTTTTTTTTGTAACTTTGGGTTTCATCCTCGATTCTCTTCAGGGCAGGTGGAGCCCTCTGCCTGTCCAGGTGTTGACACTGTGGTGCAGAGAATGCACCGGATCTGGGACCAAGTGGTAGATAAGTTATCTCTCTCCCAGGAAAAGGCCCAGCGGTTTTCCAACCGACATAGGACCATTGGTCCTCAGTTTAAAGTTGGTGATATGGTGTGGTTATCATCAAAAAATATTGCTATGAAGGTGGCTTCTCCTAAGTTTAAGCCTAGATTTATTGGACCTTACAAGATTTTGGAGATTATTAATCCGGTCTCTTTTCATTTGGCTCTTCCTGTCACATTTAAAATCCATAATGTGTTTCATAAGTCTCTGTTGAAGAGGTTTGTTGAACCTTTTGTTCCGGGGGTGGCACCTCCAGACCCTGTATTGGTTGAAGGTAACATGGAATATGAGGTAGAAAAAGTATTGGATTCTCGTCTGGCGAGACGGAGACTCCAGTATTTGGTTAAGTGGAAGGGTTATGGTCAGGAGGATAATTCCTGGGTCTCTGCCTCTGATATTCATGCCAAAAGATTGGTGCGTGCCTTCCATCGGGCTCACCATGATCACCCTGGTGGCGTGGTTGAGGGTTCGGTGACCCCTCCTCAAGGGGGAGGTACTGTTGTGAGTTCATTTTCCCCTTCACTACTGAGGCCCGATGAACTTCCTCTTCTTGTAAGGAAAGGTAGTGAGCCTGATTATCAGGCACCTGAGCCTAATGATGATGACTGGCTGAGTGGAGTTATGGACTGGATATAAGGCTGCCGACGCCCTCCTGCCCTGCGGGTGATTTCTCTGTGGGATTCTTGGAGACCAGTCTGAATTCCTGCTCTTCTAAAGCTAAGTTTTTCTGTGCTGCTTTTTGCATTTGTGCTTTGACTTTGTTTGCTTTGTTTTTCTGGATTTCTGCCATTTCCTGCTGGGGTGAGCTGAATTCCTTTAGCTCTGTCTTCTGAAAATACCGGAGTGCTGATATAGATTTTGAAGCCTAGCTGCTTCAGGGTCTTTTTCCATATCAGCTGTTGGCTTATTTCTTTGATAGGGTTTTTGGCAGATTGCAGACAGCAACCGTCCTTTCCTGTCCTGTTTAGTTTAGCTTGGGCCCCATCGTTTGCTCAGCCTATCTTTCTATCTGTGTGAGTGTTTTTTCATCTTGCTTCACCGTCATTATATGTTGGGGGCTGCCTTTTACTTTGGGGTCTGCTCTGGGGCAGTTTAGATTTCCTTTTCTGTCTTTAGGCTATTTAGCTCTCCGGCTGTGATCGAGGGGTCTAGGGCACCGTAGGAACCCCCCACGGCTACTACTAGTTGTGTTGATAGGTTCAGGGGTCTGCAATCTGATAGTTGCCAACTTCTCTGGACGTAGCTTCTATTTTTGTGTCTGCCTCCTATGGTGATTCTTCATAACAGTGAGTGTTCATTCAAACCGCTGCTTTTTGCTATTTTGGGCCCTATTGAATAATGAATGTTTTGAATTTTCTCCAAAAGTAAAGTAGTTGCAAACTCATCCTTTTAGAAACTTGTTTGGGCTGTTGAGAGGAGTAAAAAAACATCAAAAATTTCAATCCTGCATGATTCTACCAAGAAATGTGATTGTTCATTCAAAACGCTGCTTTTTGCTATTGAGCTCAATTGAATAATGAATGTTTTGAATTTTCTCCAAAAGTAAAGTAGTTGCAAGCTCATCCTTTTAGAGTCTTGTTTGGGCTCATGAGAGGAGTAGAAAAACATCAAACATTTCAATCCTGCATGATTCTACCAAGAAATGTGATTGTTCATTCAAAAAGCTGCTTTTTGCTATTGAGCTCTAATGAATAATGAATGTTTTGAATTTTCTCCAAAAGTAAAGTAGTTGCAAACTCATCCTTTTAGAAACTTGTTTGGGCTGTTGAGAGGAATAAACAAACATCAAAAATTTCAATCCTGCCAAGAAATGTGAGTGTTCATTCAAACCGCTGGTTTTTGCTATTTTGGGCCCTATTGAATAATGAATGTTTTGAATTTTCTCCAAAAGTAAAGTAGTTGCAAACTCATCCTTTTAGAAACTTGTTTGGGCTGTTGAGAGGAGTTGAAAAACATCAAAAATTTCAATCCTGCACGATTCTACCAAGAACTGTGATTGTTCATTCAAAACGCTGCTTTTTGCTATTAGACCCTGTTGAATAAGGAATGTTTTGAATGTTTTGAATTTTCTCCAAAAGTAAAGTAGTTGCAAACTCATTCTTCTACAGTCTTGTTTAGGCTCATGAGAGGAGTAGAAAAGCATCAAAAATTTTAAACATGCACGATTCTACCAAGAAATGTGAGTGTTCATTCAAACCACTGCTTTTTGCTATTGGTACCTATTGAATAATGAATGTTTTGAATTTTCTCCAAAAGTAAAGTAGTTGCAAACTCATCCTTTTAGAAACTTGTTTGGGCTGTTGTGAGGAGTAGAAAAACATCAAAAATTTCAATCCTGCATGATTCTATTAAGAAATGTGAATTCATTCAAACCGCTGGTTTTTGCTATTGGGCCCTATTGAATAATAAAGAATTTTCTCCAAAAGTAAAGTAGTTGCAAACTCATCCTTTTAGAAACTTGTTTGGGCTGTTGAGAGTAGTAGAAAAGCATCAAAAATTTAAATCCTGCATGATTCTACCAAGAACTGTGATTGTTCACTCAAAACGCTTCTTTTTGCTATTAGACCCTATTGAATAATGAATGTTTTGAATTTTCTCCAAAAGTAAAGTAGTTGCAAGCTCATCCTTTTATAGTCTTGTTTGGGCTGTTGAGAGGAGTAGAAAAACATCAAAAATTTCAATCCTCTGGCTTCAGTGTCTCTAGTATTTACCTTGGCCTCCAACACAGCCAGTTGCTGCTCAAAAGTGCGGTCTGCACAATCAACCTGTGTTACTGGTGTTCTGTAATGTCAGTTGATCCCCTGATGTGTGTCCGGCAATGTCTTCTGCTCTGTCCACATTCCCACTACTAGTCCCTCCACCATTACCAAGCAGCAGCTTACCACCTCTGCACGATGGACCCCGGGCTACGAACGCACCTTACCATCATCTTTATTACTTGGTGCGTTCTGCCAGCCCTAACATTATGCTAGCGCCAGGGTTTGGCTCGTAATGGCGGATGAACAGCAACTACAGCGGTACATTCAGCAGCTGGAGGGTAGGTTGGCGGCTTTTGAGTGCACAACCACAGCCGTGGATGTTACCACAGTAGCTGCTCAGGCTGCTAGCATCGCTGTAGCCACTTTGTCCAATGCCCCACCTGTTCCGACATTATCCTGTCTCCCGTTGCCAGATAAGTTTTCTGGTGATAGCCAGTAATGTAGGGGATTCGTGAGCCAGTGTACTATACACCTTGTGCTTCTGGCTGCACGTTTCCCCTCAGAGTGGGCCAAGGTGGGATTCATAATACCTCTCTCATTGGACAGGGCGTTGGAGTGGGCCACGACATTGTGGGAGTGTGACGATCATGCAGTGCAGAGTGCTTCACAGTTTCTGAACACTCTGAAACAGGTCTTTTTGGGACCTCGAGTCACCCACGAAACAGCGCTCCAATTGGCATCTACACAGGGTTCGTCCACGGTCAGCCAATTTGCTACCCATTTCCGGACCCAGGCTTCCAAGCTGGAGTGGCCGGATAAAGTCCTCATTCCCGTGTTTTGGAGGGGGCTGGCTGACCATGTAAGAATGCTCTGGCCACTAGGGAGATTCCTGCCACACTGGAGGAGCTAATAGCGGTCTCTACTCGAATCGACCTTCATTTTAATGAGCGAAGGTTGGAATGAGCCCAGTGCAGGCAGAGGTTTCAGATGGCTCCCAGCTTCGCCAAACCCCTGGAATACCCGGCCCAGACATCCGAGCCACTTGAGGCCATGGAGGTGACGCGGGCGGGATCTAAGTCCCAGACCGCTCGTACATGCATGGTCTGTCGGATATGCCAGCAGTGAGGAAATATCGCCTCTAGGTGTCCTCAGCGAGCGATGGAACGTCCACGCTTAGTGTCATTAGGAGCTGGTTCACTAGACGCAGCAATGCCATCCTCTAAGCTCAACTTTAGGGGGACTATCGGTATTGGCCCATCCACCCAGGTGGTAGAGCTTTGCGTGAATTCCGGGATGGAGGGCAAATTTATGTCTTCTGCCTTCTCCCGATGGCACGCAATTCCACTGGTGATGCTCGCCAAGCCAGTGACCATACGGGTGATAAATGGGTCGACATTACCCTCACAGATAACACATCAGACCATGCTATTTACTCTATCCATGTCTCCATGCCATCTGGAGATCATCTGCTAGTCATGTCTGAGGGCATTGATGAGGTTCTCTTAGGGATGCCATGGCAAAGCTATCACACCCCTCATATAAAGTGTTCTTCTGGGAGAATTCTGGGATGGAGTAAATCCTGTGAGGGTAGATGTCAGGAGTGCCTTCAAGTTGCTTCTACAGAGGTAACCGCAGATCTTTCCTCTCTCCCCAACCACTTTTGGTCCAATGCGGACATGTTCACCAAGAAGGCAGCGGAGTTTCTTCCGCCTCACCATCCCTACAACAGTTCTATTGACCTCTTGCCTGGTGCTGAGCCTCCCCGCGGTCAGGTTTATCCTCTCTCTCCCGTTGACAGTCAATGTCTCAGTACATCCAGGAGAATCTGGCAAGAGGATTCATTAGAAAGTCAGTGTCACCTGCAGGGGCGGGGTTCTTCTTTGAACAAAAGAAGAACGGGGTGCTACATCTGTGCATAGACTACAGGGGTCTTAACGCCATTACCATTAAGAACAAGTACCCTCTGCCCCTGATATTGGAGCTTTTAGATAGGTTGCGGGGAGCGAGGGTTTTTACTAAGCTTGATCTGCAGGGTGCCTACAACCTGATACGCATCCGTGAGGGGGATGAATGGAAGACCGCATTTAACATCAGGGATGGGCACTATGAATACCTGGTGATGCTATTCGGGCTTTGTAATGCTCTGGCTGTCTTCCAATACTTTGTGAACGACATCTTCCGGGATATGCTCACCACCTCAGTTGTAGTCTATCTGGATAATATTTTCGTCTACTCTCCAGATATTGACTCCCACCGGAGAGATGTTTGCAAAGTCTTCGACCTCCTACGGGCAAACTCCCTCTACGCTAAGTTGAAGTAGTGTGTGTTTGAGCAGGAGTCCTTTCCTGGGCTATATCATCAACCCCCAAGGATTGGCCATGGATCCTGCCAAGCTACAGGCGGTCATGGATTGGCAGGAGCCTCATTCCCTTAAGACGGTGCATCATTTTTTTGGATTTATCAACTAATACCGCCAATTCATCTCCCACTTCTCAACTTTGGTAGCACAGCTGGTAGACAGTCTGGGCCACCCATTGTGACACGTGTTCCAATTGTTCCATTGTGACACACCTGGCTGTTGTAAGTCAATAGGACACTCAGGTGAAGGTAGGTATTTAGGTAGGCCACAAGAGGGAGACAATGGAACACGTGTCACAATGGGCGGTACAGACTGTCTTCCAGCTGTGCGGAAGCAGCCAGCTTCAGTCTGCTGAGAGAGCCTCAGTAGACAGGTAGGGAGGTGGGTATGCACACTCATTGGTTACGATACCCAGCATCAGGAGAGATAAGGTTTCCAAAAACAGACTGATTTGAATTGAAACCACAGAAAGTTGCCTATTCAAAGCAATATTTGAATGCTTTTTTCAACTTTGGTTCCTCTGCATTAGTTTTTTCTTGGTCCAAGTTGCACATTTCAAATGCCAAATGCATTTGGCTTGATTTAACTTGACCAACTCTGCTACATCAATTACTCACCTATATATGGAAGGCATTGTATTGTATTCAGTCTGCAGTTTAAATCATCTATCTTGGCTTTTGCTGCTTGGTAGGTACAGGTGTGAAGCTGCTGCAATGTGTGATACATTTCTGCACACCCACCGTCTTAGTAAGGGAAAAGCGCCCCCACAACAAGTTGGAGTTTCGGTGAGAAAAGAGCCCGTACAGGGTGAAGCGACTACTCAGCAGACGGGGACCCGTCTATGAGATTCAACCTGAAACAGGTGAAGAGCTTCCCACCCGTACACTACATCGGAATAAGCTGCAACCCTGCTTGTCTCGGGACCCTCGAGTGGTACCAGCTGCCCCGATGCCCACGGCAGCTGAACCAGTGATGCCTGAGACTACAGAAATAACCGAGGAAACTTCGACTTCCACTTTCCTAGTGGCTGATTCTTCAACCTCTACTGATCTAAGACGCTCTGAACGTTCAATGGCAGGTGTACCCCCCATACGCTACAATCAGGACAAATTCATCTGGCAAATTGTACAAGGTCTGGAAGATTGCTAGCAGGAGCTCCAGAAACTCTCTCCTATGGAATGGCGAGCTCACAGGGAGGGAGAATGTAAGGGAGTGAAGTGTTGTGAGTTCATTTTCCCCTTCACTACTGAGGCCCGATGAACTCCCTCTTCTGGTAAAGAAAGGTAGTGAGCCTGATTATCAAACATCTGAGCCTAATGATGATGACTGGCTGAGTGGAGTTACTGACTGGATATAAGGCCGCCGACGCCCTTCTGCCCTGCGGGTGATTTCTCTGTGGGATCCTTGGAGACCAGTCTGAATTCCTGCTCATCTAAAGCTAAGTTTTCTGCTCTGCCTTTTGCATTTTTGCTTTGCCTTGTTTTGCTTTGTTTTTCTGGATTTCTGCCATTCCCTGCTGGGGTGAGCTGAATTCCTTTAGCTCTGTCTTTAGAAAATACCTGAGTGCTGATTTAGTTTTGAAGCCTAGCTGCTTCAGGGTCTTTTTCCATATCAGCTTGCTGGCTAATGTCTTTGATAGGGTTTTTGCAGATTGCAGACAGCAACCTTCCTTTCCTGTCCTGTTTAGTTAGTTTTGGGCCCCATCGCTTGCTCAGCCTATCTTTCTGTCTGTGTGAGTGTTTTTTCATCTTGCTTCACCGTCATTATATGTTGGGGGCTGCCTTTTGCTTTGGGGTCTGCTCTGGGGCAGTTTAGATTTCCTTTTCTGTCTTTAGGCTATTTAGCTCTCTGGCTGTGATCGAGGGGTCTAGGGCACCGTAGGAACCCCCCACGGCTACTGCTAGTTGTGTTGATAGGTTCAGGGGTCTGCAACCTGATAGTTGCCAACTTCTCTGGTTTTTTGGACGTAGCTTCTATTTTTGTGTCTGCCTCCTACGGTGACTCATTCATAACAGTGAAGTACAGGAAGAGCTGAGGGAGAGTTCCCTCCTCTCCTTCGTGCCCTGAACCATTGACAAGGGCAGCAGGTTCACCGGGGGACACTCTAGCACCCAGAAACAGGAAGGTAGGACAGCTGAGAGCGATTTAGATGAAGGAATTGAGGGTAAACTGATTAAATTTGCTGATGACACAAAGCTAGGAGGGATAGCTAATACTAGAGAAGAGAGAGAGGATTCAAAAAGATTTAAATAAACTGGAGAAGTGGGCAGCAACTAACAGAATGGTTTTTAACAGGGAGAAATGCAAAGTACTACATCTGGGCAATAAAAATGAAAAAAGCATATACAGAATGGGAGGAATAGGGCTAAGTGACAGCACATGTGAAAAAGACTTGGGTATACTAATAGATCACAGACTGAATATGAGTCAACAGTGTGATGCAGCTGCAAAAAAGGCAAATGCAATTCTAGGATGTATTAACAGAAGCATACAGTCTAGATCACGTGAGGTCATTATTTCCCGCTACTCCTCTTTGGTCAGACCTCATCTGGAATATTGTGTCCAGTTTTGGGCACCACATTTTAAAAAAGACATCAACAAACTGGAGCAAGTTCAAAAAAGAGCGACCAGAATGGTGACCGGTCTGCAAACCCTTTATGCGGAAAGGTTGCAGGATTTGGGAATGTTTAGTTTGCAAAAGAGAAGACTGAGAGGAGACTTAATAGCTGTCTACAAATATCTAAAGGGCTGTCACATTGTAGAAGGATCAACTTTATTCTCATTTGCACAAGGAAAGACTAGAAGCAATGGGATGAAACTGAATGGGAGGAGACACAGATTATATATTAGAAAAAACTTTTTGACAGTTAGAGTGATCAATGAGTGGAATAGGCTGCCACAAGAAGTGGTGAGTTCTCCTTCAATGGAAGTCTTCAAACAGAGGCTGGACAGACATCTGACTGGGATGATTTAGCGAATCCTGCTTTGAGCAGGGGGTTGGACCAGATGGCCCAGGAGGTCCCTTCCAACTCTACGATTCTATGATTCTATACTTGGAGCAAAAAGGATATCATCAGTCTCATACCCCCCTGGCTCCCGCAGTAACCCCTCGTACCCCAACTAGACATCGTTAAAGTCTCAGGATCCAGAGTACTACGGACTACAAGCGCTGCTGGTGACTCGGCGCCAACATTGGAGAAGAGTGACACCTTCAAACAAGACCCCAGCAGACTGATAAGTTATTTTCTTAAGGTAAAACTTATTACTGTTAAATACTGTTTATGCTTTTTGACCGTTTGCTAAACCCATTCACATTATATTCATTTCCACACTGTTAATTTCACCAGTGTCATTCCCTGTAAATAAACTTCCCTATAACTGTTGGTCCGTCTGTTCCATGGTGACATACCTACTATTTCTGCATGTTATTATAGCCTCAGCAGACAGGTAGGGAGGGGGGTATGCATGCTCGTTCATTACAATACCCAACGTCAGGAGAGATAAGGTTTCAAAAAACAGACTGAATTGAAACCAAAGCAAGTTGTCTTTTTAAAGCAATATTTGAATGCTTTTTTCAACTTTGGTTACTCTGCATTAGTTTTTTCTTGGTCCAAGTTGCACATTTCAAATACCAAATGAATTTGGCTTTATTTTGAATTGACCAACTCTGCTACATCAGGTATTCACCTATATATGGAAGGCATTGTTTTGCATTCAGTCTGCAATTTTAATCATCTAACTTGGCTTTTCCTGCTTGGTAGGTAAAGGTGTAATAAGCTGCTGTAATGTGTTTAGCTTTGGATGCATACATTTCTACCTACCCACCTGCTACAAGGCCTTCAGCCCCTTACCCTCAGTACTTCCCACCTTAATTCAAGTATCCCATGTGTATTTAAGTTATTCAATTTCTACCACATTCTGGACGTTTATGATTTCTTTTGTGAAACATTGTCTCCCTCTTGTGGCCCTCCAACTTCTAAATTTTGTGTATATGTATTCAATGACAAAGAAGGAATTGGTCTGGTGTGTTGATTGAATTAGTGGCCTACCTAATTACCTAACTACCTTCACCTGTTTGAGTATCCTATTGGCTTACAGCAGCCAGGTGTGTCACAATGGAACAATTGGAACACGTGTCACAATAGGCGGCCCAGACTGTCTTCCAGCTGTGCGGCAGCAGCCAGCTTCAGTCTGCTGAGGTAACCTCAGCAGACAGGTAGAGAGGGGGGTATGCACGCTCGTTGGTTACAACACCCAGCATCTGGAGAGATAAGGTTTCCAAAAAAAAGACAGAATTGAATTGAAATCAAAGCCATATTTGAATGCTTTTTTCAACTTTGGTTGCTCTGCATTAGCTTTTTCTTGGTCCAAGTTGCACATTTCAAATGCCAAATACATATGGCTTGATTTAACTTGACCAACTCTGCTACATCATCTCCACCTATATATGGAAGGCATTGTATTGTATTCAGTCTGCAATTGAAATCATCTATCTTGGCTTTTGCTGCTTGGTAGGTACAGGTGTGATCTGGGCCTGACTGGGACTAAAATTCAGCCCTGGCATTTGAAGGAGCACAGGCCCACTTGTTGCATCGTGAAAATGCAATCTGTGTGAACCTGTAGATTACAAGACGTGAGGCGAGCGTAACACGACTATATAACATACAGTCTCAGAAGGCCAAGTATAACAGTTCAGTCCTATTTATTGCTCTAAGGCCGAGGTCATACAAGCATATAACATGGCTGAGTGCTATGTGATAAAACATCCCATAGCACTCGGCCCAGTGTTACACTATGGTGCAGCTCAAATCTGTGATTATTTTCTCATGTCGATTGGACATGAGAACAATAGCTGCATGCTGCGACAGGCAGCGAGTCTATGGATGCATGTGAAACATTGGACTGCATTGTGATGTCATCCCAGTGCAGTCCGATATACGCCGAGACAGGTAATAGAGGAGATGGAGAAATTACTTTTTCCATCCACTCTGCACCTGAGCTGCGATTCTGTCATGCGAGAGGATGGGAGCAGACAACACTGATACTAGGTTCCCGCTTGCAGCAAAGATGGAGCACAGGGTTATTGGCATATCGCATCCAATGCTCTCGCATCAGATTTTATGCACTCTTGTGATTACAGCCTTAGTTGCAGTACCAATAAAAGTTGCTACTTTACACAGAGCGGGGTCTCGTAGATAATGAAGATGATGCTGTGCTCTCCATAGTGCTACGGCCTCTTCATATAGCTGATGGGCAGGGAGTCAGATACCCACTGAACTATTATTGATGACCTATATCTATAACTTTGATAAACAAAAACAACTGAGTGTAAATCCAATAAAATACAAATTTTATTAAGTATTCAATATACAAAAGTTCATATAGATGTACATAAAAGCATAAAAGGGTTCACATACGGGGAATGAGCAGACAAGAAAGTATATAGAAACCGGGCCTTAGATAAACATCAAGAGGTGGGAAGAAGGTTTAAAGTCATATAGGTTATATATGTGTACCATAATGCACGGCTTTAAAGTGCATGTGCCAGAATGTAAACCATAAAAAAAGAGTAGATTCAATAGACGTGCCGGGTCTCCTGTGAGATCCCTAGCAGTTTCTCATATATCAAAAATGCATATTGTAGCAAATGTCACTCTTACCCATAATTCTGCGCTAAGAGTTCCTGGAGCACACAGCCCCAATGCGCGTTTCCCCCGAGGAAGCCAACGCCAAAGCACTTACTCTCCGGCGGTACACAACTGACACGATGACATGATGTCATCATGTCAGCTGTTTCACATGCTGATTGGTGGAGGAAGTGGCCGGAGGTCATTTATATTTCACAGTCAGCTTGAAGACTTACACTTGTTCCTCTTCAGCAGTTTATTGTAAAATAATTCACACTGCTGCTGCGCCCGGCGTCTATCATTATTTGCATCTCTGACGGTCACGTCAATAGCGCTCCAGAGAATGAGCTGCTGAGCTCCTGATTGGCTGCAGCACTACTGACGAGACAACAGAACTGTAGACGCTGCATCTGCACAGTGTGAATAAAGCACAAGTTGTTATTTTTAAAACAAACAACGTGGGGGGTAGTGCCATGTGATGTTTTATCGGATAGCACTCGGCCCAGTGTTATTCTATGGGGCAGAGGAGATCAGTAATTATTTTCTCATGTCAAATCGTCATGAGAGAACAATGGCAGCATGCTGTGATTGGCAGCGAGATTCGGCTCACTCGAACCCATATAAGCCTATGGGTCTTAGTGAAACTTTACACTGCACTCGGATGTCATCCCAGTGCAGTCCGATATACACAAAGTCAGGCCATGGAGGAGATGGAGAAATTACTTTCTCCGTCTCCTTCGCTTCTGTGCTGTGATTCTCTCATGAGAGAGGATTGGAGCACAGAGCACGGACACTCAGATCACGCTTGCAGCACAGCTGGAGCCGAGTATCATTAGTATATCGCATCCGATGTGACTCCACTCCAGCCTTAGGCTCTGTGTCCACAATGAGATTATGGTGCGTTTTTGACACTACATATTTTTGTTCCATCAAAAATGCAGCTTCTTACAGATCAGCAATGTGGATGGGATTTATAAAAACCTCCTACCCGCTGGGCTTTTTTTATGCAGTGTAAACT
The DNA here is from genome assembly GCF_039654945.1 of Dendrobates tinctorius. Classification (NCBI taxonomy): domain Eukaryota; kingdom Metazoa; phylum Chordata; class Amphibia; order Anura; family Dendrobatidae; genus Dendrobates; species Dendrobates tinctorius. Next base: position 7,589,471 of record NW_027361736.1, on the reverse strand, counting down.
GACCGGGAGTGTGTGCTTCAAATTCACAACCTGTCACTTTTTCTTGCAGATATGCTAAGTTTTCTGTGTACATTTTTCCCATAGACACTTTGGACCAATTGCCCAGGATCAATAACTCTGTAGCAAGAGATATCATAAAACTTAACTTTTAGGCTATGTGCACACGTAGCGGATCTCTTGCGGAAATTACCGTGAGAATTCCGGATTCCATTCCGCGGGAGAATCGCATTTAAATTCCCACGGAAAAACTAGCATTTTGCAAGCGTAATTAGCTTGCAGAATGCTGGCGTTTTCCAAGCGATCTGTAGCATCGCTTGGAGAACTGATTGACAGGTTGGTCACACTCGTCAAACATTCATTGAGTGTGACCAACTTTTTACTATTGAGGCTGCCTATGCAGCATCAGTAGTAAAAGATAGAATGTAAAAAATAATTAAAAAAATATTGTTATTCTTACCTTCCGGTGTCCCGCGCAGCCTTCCCGCCTCTCTCCACGCTCCTGGTCCCAGTAATCCTTTGCGCGAATGACCGCGAGACTTTGCGCTCCCACGACGACAACATGAATGAACACGAGACGTCGTGCTCCCGCGACATCGCGACGTCATCGCGGTCATTCTCGCATAGGATTACTGGGACCGGGAGCGTGGAGAGAGGCGGGAAGGCTGCGCGGGACGTCGGAAGGTAAGAATTACAATATTTTTTACAGGGATATGGTACCCACAGCCCCGAGGAAAGTCTCCCTTCCTCCGGATCATGGGTACCATCCGCAAATGTTCTGCTTACTTTTCGCACAGCCACATGCGGAAAGTAAGCAGAACAATGCATTCCTATGGGTGCGGGATCACCACAATTCTGCTAAATTAATGAGCATGCTGCGTTTTTTACCGTGAAGCAATTCCGCTGCGGAAAAAACTGCAGCATTAGCACAGCATTGCAGAATCCCAAAGGAATGCATAGGATGCTTATTTTTCGCGTTCTCACGGCAAAATCGCGCTTTTAAAACCGCCGCAAAATTTATGGACATACAGATCATTTTACCAGGACCTTTGTCAGTCCCAATTTTGAAATCCAGTGTTCCTCAACTGAAAACAAGGTTATTACCTTCAGTATCCGCTGCTTACCAGACGCCTCTTATTCCAGAGTTTAAGACCAGATATTGGTTTCAATTCGATTCAGTCTGTTTTTGGAAACCTTATCTCTCCTGATGCTGGGTATTGTAACCAACAAGCGTGCATACCCCCCTCTCTACCTGTCTGCTGAGGCTCCCTCAGCAGACTGTAGCTGGCTATTGTCGCACAGTTGGAAGACAGTGTGGGCCGCCCATTGTGACACGTGCAGCAGCAGTGCCTGTGACAGATCGCTGATCCGTGATGTGACAGATAAGCGATCTGTCACAGGACAGTGATGTCCCCCATGGGACATTATAATAAAGTAAAAAAAAAGTGTAAAAATAATTTAAAAAAAAAAAAAAATATTCCCTAATAAATTCATTTTTTCAAAATAAAAAGACAAAAAAACAATAAAAGTACACATATTTGGTATTGCTGCGTCCGTAATGACCCACCCTATAAAACTGTTCCATTAGTTAACCCCTTTAGCGAACTCTTTAAAAAACAAATAGAAAATGAGGCAAAAAATAATGATTTATCATACTGCCTTACAATAAAGTGCAATAACGCGCGATCAAAAAGATGCATATGAGTATCCATGGTACCACTGAAAATGTCATCTTGTCCCACAAAAAACGAGCCGCCACACAGCATCATCAGCGAAAAAATAAAGTTATAGCTCGCAGAATAAAACGATGCAAAAATAATTATTTTTTATATAAAATTGTTTTCATTGCATAAAACCGCCAAAACATAAGAAAAATGACATAAATGAGGTATCGCTGTAACCGTACTGACCCGGAGAATAAAACTGCCTTATCAATTGAACCACACGCGGAACGGTGTTAACGCACCCCACCAAAAGATATTCATGAATCGCTAGTTTTTGTTCGTTCTGCGTCCCAAAAATCGGAATAAAAAGCGATTAAATGTCACGTGCCCGAAAATGGTACCAATAAAAACGCCAACTTGTCCTGCAAAAATTAAGGCCTCACATGACTTGGTGGGTCAAAATAAGGAAAAATTATAGCTCTCAAAATGTGATGATGCATAAACTATTTTTACAATAAAAGGCGTATTTTAGCATATGACAGCTGCCAAAAATAAAAACCCGCCATCTATAGTAAATCAAACCCCCCTTTATCACCCCCTTAGTTAGGGTAAAATAATAAAATAAAATGTTTTTTATTTATTTCCATTTTCCCATTAGGGCTGGGGTTAGGGTTAGGGTTGGAGTTAGAATTGGGGGGTTTCCACTGTTTTGGCACATCAGGGGCTTTCCAAACGCGACATGGCGTTCGATCTCAATTCTAGCCAAAAAAATTAAATGGCGCTGCTTCCCTTCCGAGCTCTGCCATGTGCCCAAATAGTGGTTTACCCCCATATATTGGGTATCAGCATACTCAGGACAAATTGCACAATAACCTTTGGGGTCCTGTTGCTCTTGGGAAAATAAAAATTGGGGGAGAAAAGATCATTTTTGTGGAAAAAATGACTTTTTTAATTGTACGGCTGTACGTTATAAACTTCTGTGAAGCCCTTGAGGGTTCAAAGTGCTCACCACACATCTAGATAAGTTCCTTGGGGGGTCTAGTTTCCAAAATGGGGTCACTTGTGGGGGGTTTCCACTGTTTAGGCACATCAGGGGCTCTACAAACGTGGCATGGCATCCAATCTGAATTCCAGCCAATTTTGCAGTGAAAAAGTCAAACGGCGCTCCTTCCCTTCCGAGCTCTGCCATGCGCCCAAACAGTGGTTCCTTCCAACAATTCAGGTATCGGCGTACTCAGGACAAATTGCACAATAACATTTCCAGTCCAATTTCTCCCGATACCCTTGGTAAAATAAAAAATTTGAACATGAAATAATTTTTTTGTGAAAAAAAGTTAAATGTTCATTTTTTATTTTTAAACATTCAAAAAATTCCTGTGAAGCACCTGAAGGGTTAATAAACTTCTTGAATGTGGTTTTGAGCACCTTGAGGGGTGCAGTTTTTAGAATGGTGTCACTTTTCGGTATTTTCTATCATATAGACCCCTCAAAGTGACTTCAAATGTGGTGTGGTCCGTAAAAATAAAATGGTGTTGCAAAAATGAGAAATCGCTGGTCAATAGTGTGGAGCGATACAATCAGATATCGTGAAATATCGGATCGGATTAGATCGGACCGATACCACAAAAGTATCGGGTATCGCCGATTCCGATACCGGAAGCCACATTCAAGTCAATGGGACAGAAATATCGGAATTAAAAAAAACCCTTTCTTTTCTTGTAGGTTAATTCTTGTAGAATGTATTGGGGGAGGTGGACGAGACATTAAAGGCATAGAGGTTTATCCCAATCAAATGGAATAACAGGAATTAATTTGTTTTTTTAAAGACGTTCGGAGTTACAAAGATATTGACTATGTTAACCTTTTCTATATTTTGTCAGATATGTATGTTTCACTACTTCCATGCTCTTCACCTTCTTTTTTACTTCACCCACACTTTCTCCTTCATCATCCTCAGCAGCAGGACCATCTTTTTAATCAACTTCTTCTTCACCTCATTCATCATCTTCTTCACCGTCTTCCTATTATTCTTTTTTTTACATTCTTCATATTCTTCTTATTCAACTATTATTCTTCTTCTTATTCTACTTCATCTTCTTCCTATTCTTCTTCTTCTTCATCATATTCTTATTTGTGATTCATTCCTGTAGTTGCTATGTATAAAAGTTTGAAGATTACACATTCCGTTCTGCCTGTCACAAAAGATTTACAACAGGCTTTGTCCGCGCTCAGTTTGGCCTGCAGTAGCAGGCATTTTCCAGGGGCACCACGAGGAGGAACGGACTCCTAGAATCATAGAATCGTAGAGTTGGAAGGGACCTCCTGGGCCATCTGGTCCAACCCCCTGCTCAAAGCAGGATTTGCTAAATCATCCCAGTCAGATGTCTGTCCAGCCTCTGATTGAAGACTTCGATTGAAGGAGAACTCACCACATCTCGTGGCAGCTTGTTCCACTCATTGATCACTCTGTCAAAAAGTTTTTTCTAATATCTAATCTGTGTCTCCTCCCATTCAGTTTCATCCCGTTGCTTCTAGTCTTTCCTTGTGCATACACTGCTTAGTCATCTTCTGCTTATAATTTAGATATCTTTTGCTCTGATTTTTAGTCTTATGCTCAATGTTCTTCTGCTTCTTGGTCTTCTGCTTCTTGGTCTTCTGCTTCTTGGTCTTCTGTCTCTTGTTGTTCTGTATCTTGGTGGTTGTCTTCATGTTCTTTGTCTTCTTGGTCATCTTCTTCAGGGTCATCATTTTGGTTTTCGGGGTAGTCTTCCGGGTCGTCGTCTTCAGGGAGATCCAGAGTGATAATAAACAAAAAACATTTCCAAAAGCTTGAACTTGGAAATGTAGCAGAAGGTACAAGGCGGCTGAGGAACTGTCGAGAACCAGCTGACGGTGCTGGAATCCGGATGGGTAGCCGAAGCTGCAAGAGCCAATGGAACTAGCGAGGACCAGCTGATGGTGCTGGAACCCGGAAGGGCAGCAGAAGGAACAAGAGCCAATGGCACTACCGAGGACCAGCTGACCATGCTGGAATCCGGTTACTAAGCAGGAGGTACCTGTGCTAGAAAGCACTACCAAGGACCAGCAGACGTTGCTGGAACTCGGCTACCAAGAAGGAGGCACCTAGGCCAAAGGCACTGCCTGGAACCAGCTGACGGTGCTGGAACCCGGAAGGGCAGCAGAAGCTGCAAGAGCAAATGGTACTAGCGAGAACCAGCTGACGGTGCTGGAACCCGGAAGGGCAGCAGAAGGAACAAGAGCCAATGGCACTACCGAGGACTAGCTGACGGTGCTGGAAGCCGGCTACTAAGCAGGAGGTACCTGTGCTAGAAAGCACTACCAAGGACCAGCAGACATTGCTGGAACTCGGATAGCGAGAAGGAAGCACCTAGGCCAAAGGCTCTGCCTGGAACCAACTGACGGTGCTGGTACCTGGAAGGGCAGCAGAAGCTGCAAGAGCAAATGGAACTAGCGAGAACCAGCTGATGGTGCTGGAACCCAGAAGGGCAGCAGAAGGAACAAGAGCTAATGGCAGTACTGAGGACCAACTGACGGTGCTTGAACCCGGTTACTAAACAGGACGTACCTGTGCTAGAAAGCACTACCAAGTACCAGAAAACATTGCTGGAACTCGGATACCGAGAAGGAGGCACCTAGGCCAAAGGCTCTGCCTGGAACCAGCTAACGCTGCTGGAACCCGGAAGGGCAGCAGAAGGAACAAGAGCCAATGGCACTACCGAGGACCAGCTGACGGTGCTGGAACCCGGTCACTAAGCAGGAGGTACCTGTGCTAGAAAGCACTAACAAGTAACAGCAGAAATTGCTATTGCTGGAACTTGGATACCGAGAAGGCTCTGCCTGGAACCAGCTGACTGTGCTGGAACCCAGATGGGTAGCAGAAGGTACCCATGAAAAACAAAGTTGCAAGGTCGCGAGCCGGCCGCAGCTACCGAAACCCACAGTCCTTACAGGGGTGCTTGTCCTATTGGCACTACGGAACCAGCCTTTATTACCAGAACCCGCAGCCCACATAGGAAGGACCTAAACTGCAGGCACCATAGACTCGGCTAACCCGGCCGCAACACGACAGGAAAACGTTTTGTTGGCAAAGTGACGTTGACACTACCTGGAAACAGCAGGCGTGCTGGAACCAGGATGGGCAGGAGAGGTACCCATGCCAAAGACACTTGTGAGCAGCAACTGGCGATGTTGGAGCCCAGGGTCAATCAGGGTGTAGGCTGAGGCCTAATTTCATCAAGTTTAATATCGGTTGTAGACTACTACTGATTTTAACCGTGCTCCAATTAGGCCTCTGGCTTCAGTGTCTCTAGTATTTACCCTGGTGTCCAACACCGCCAGTTGCTGCTCAAAAGTGCAGTCTGCACAATCAACTAGTAGTGGGAATGTGGACAGAGCAGAAGACATTGCCGGACACACATCAGGGGATCAACTGACGTTACAGAACACCAGTAACACACGAACAAGTGTTCATTGTGCAAACTGCACTTTTGAGCAGCAACTGGTGGTGTTGAAGGCCAGGGTAAATACTAGAGACACTGGAGCCAGAGGCCTAATTGGAGCATGGTTAAAAATCAGTTGTAACCTGAATGTAGAGGCAGCAGTAGACATTGCCGTACACACAGCAGGGGAGCAGCTGGCATTACTGCACCCGACTAACACTGGAGCATGTGTTTTTCTCTGTGTAGATGGTACTTCTGAGCAACAACTGGCTGTGTTGAAGCCCAGTGTGAATCATGGTGTATGCTGAGGCCTACATGGAGCAAGTTGAAAAGCTGATGTAGTGTAATTTTGGAGGGAGCAGGAGACTTTGCCGTCCACACAGCAGGGGAGCAGCTGGCGTTACTGGACCCCACAAGCACAGGAGCTAGTGTTTTTCTCTGTGCACACGGCACTCTTGAGCAACAACTGGCAATGTTGGAGCCCAGGATCAATCATGGCGCAGGCTGAGACCTACTTGGTGCAAGTAGAAAATATGATCTAGTTTGCATGAGGAGTCAGCAGGAGATATTGCCGTCCACACAGCAGGGGAGCAGCTGGCGTTACTGAACCCCACTAACACAGGAGCTAGTGTTTTTCTCTGTGCAGACGGCACTTCTTAGCAACAACTGGCTGTGTTGAAGCCCAGGGATTACAGTTCAGGTGGTAGAAACATGAACACAACAGGAGACCTGGATACTGTTGCCAACCAATTATTTATTCTGGAACAGGACTGGCAAATTCTGGCGAGATCCAGGCCTTGCTCATTTTCAGAAAAGTAAGCCGGTCAACGTTATCGGAGGATAGTCGCGTGCGACGGTCTGTTAGTACACCACCTGCGGCACTAAAGACGTGTTTCGATAATAAACTGGCAGCAGGGCAAGCCAGCACCTCCAATGCATACTGGCTAAGCTCTGGCCATGTATCCAGCTTAGAGACCCAAAACTTGAAGGGGGAAGAGCCGTCTGGGAGTACACTGCACCTTATCTCACCTGTACCTACCAAAGAAAAAATGAATGCAGAGCAACCAAAGTTGCAAAAAGCATTCAAATATTGCTTTGAAAAGACAACTTGCTTTGGTTTCAATTCAATTCAGTCTGTTTTTGGAAACCTTATCTCTCCTGATGCTGGGTTTTGAAACCAACAAGTGTGCATACCCCCATCCCTATCTGTCTGCTGAGGCTCCCACAACAGAATGAAGCTGGCTGCTGCCACACTGCTGGAAGACAGTCTGGGATGCCCATTGTGACACGTGTTTCAATGTTCCATTGTGACACACCTGGGTGCTGTAAGCCGATAGAAAACTCAGACAGGTGAAGGTAGGTAGTTAGGTAGGCCTCTAATTCAAACAACACACCAGGGGACTGAACAATCTGCCACAAGCTGTAACATATGAGCGGGGCCCAGCGCTACCCCCAGCAGGGAGTACTCTGAACCTTAGCAACAAAGCAGAAAGCAAAAAAAGGCACAACCAAATTAGATGCAAAGGATTAGCAAAGGGTCTTAGTGAAACTTCACACTGGACTCGGATGTCATCCCAGTGCAGTCCGATATACACCAAGTCAGGCCAAGTAGGAGACGGAGAAATTACTTTCTCCGTCTCCTTCGCTTCTGTGCTGTGATACTCTCATGAGAGAGGATTGGAGCACAGAGCACGGACACTCGTATCATGCTCGCAGCAGAGCTGGAGCCGAGTATCATTAGTGTATCGCATCCGATGTGACTCCACTCCAGCCTTAGGCTCTGTGTCCACAATGAGATTTTGGTGTGTTTTTGACATGACATATTTTTGTTCCATCAAACACACAGCTTCTTACAGTTCAGCAATGTGGATGGGATTTATAAAAACCTCCTGCCCGCTGGGCTTTTTTTATGCAGTGTAAACTTACCTGGGGTGTGTGCTTCAAATACACAACCTGTCACTTTTTCTTGCAGATATGCTAAGTTTTCTGTGCACATTTTTCCCATAGACACTTTGGATCAATTGCCCAGGATCAATAACTCTGTAGCATGAGATACCATGAAGCTTAACTTTTAATATACAATAGGTAAACTAATTCAAATGCAAATAAAATATATATGTGACACAGACTATTACAAAGTGCTCACGACAAAATCAGTGCAGGTAATAAAACATTGGGGGGGGGTCTTCCCTGTTTCTCTGAAGATCACCCTCAGAAGGCAGTATAGTAGGATGGGTGGATTAGTTCAGTCCTTAATATCCACTGTCGTGCCCCAAATGCAGGACTCCCATCCTGAGGCCGGAGTAACTCCAGCGATGAATACGGACGAGTGCTATGCGATAAAACATCACATAGCACTCGGACCAGTATTCATCTACGGGACAGCTCCCATCACGGTTTTTTTCCCCAGCCGTTTTCAGTGTCCGAGTGAAATGGTAGCATACAGAGATTGCCACTGACACATGGCAGAGTCTCAGCTCACTCGCACCCATATAAGCCTATGTATGCGGATGAATTAGAAAAAACACGGCACTCGATGACAGAGGGAGGTGCACAAGTACGGTATCCAATACACTATAGATTATAGTAAAGACTTGGCACTCAAGAGGGAAAATTGAATTTAACCATTCCTTTATTGTACAAAGCATCCAGTTCAAAAATTCTTGAATGTTTCCGGTCGTACAATCGACCTTAGTAACATAGTAACAGTTAGTAAGGCCGAAAAAAGACATTAGTCCATCCATTAGACCCCCCCCAAGGAACTTATCTAGATGCAGAGTGCTCACTTTGAACCCCCAGGTGCTTCACAATTGATCCGTAAATAAAAAAGGTACTTTTTTTTCACAAAAATTTTCTTTTAGCCTATTTTTTCATTTTCACATGGGCAACAGGATAAAATGGATCCTAAAATTTGTTAAGCAATTTCTCCTGAGTACACCGATACCTCATATGTGGTCATAAACCACTGTTTAGGCGCATGGCAGGGTCCAGAAGCGAAGGAGCGCCATTTGACTTTGAATGGAAAATTAGCTCCAATCGTTATCGGACACCATGTCGCGTTTGGAAAGCCCGTGTGCCTAAACAGTGAAAACCCCCAAGTAAACCCATTTTGGAAACTAGACCCCTTAAGGAACTTATCTAGATGTGTAGTGAGCACTTTGAACCCCCTGGTGCTTCACAGAAGTTTATAACACAGCCGTGAAAATGAAAAAAAATTTTCTCCTCAAAAAATTATTTTTTAGTCGGCAATTTTTTATTTTCACAAAGGGTGACAGGAGAAATTGGACCCCAAAAGTTGTTCAGTTTGTCCTGAGTACACTGGTACCCCATATGTGGCGGGGAGAAAACTGTTTGGGCACACGTCGGGGCTTGGAAGGGAGGGAGCACCGTTTGACTTTTTGAATGCAAAATTGGCTGGAATCAATTGTGGCACCATGTCGCGTTTGGAGACCCCCTGATGTGCATAAACAGTGGAAACCCCTCAATTCTAACTCCAACCCTAACCCTAACACATCCCTAACCATAACCCCGATACACCCCTAACCCCAACCCTACCCATAACCCTAACAACAAGCCTAACCCTAACCCCAACACACATCTAACCCTAATCTTAACCCTAATTCCAAGGCAGGGGGAGCAGATGATGAGGCGGCGGCAAATCCCCATTGCCAGCCGGTATGGGAGGGGGTTCAGATTAGTGTCTCCAGCCATGTCCGATGCTACTGCAGCATCGGCCGTGGTGGGATTATAATATTTCATCAAATTTCATTGATGAAATATTACTATCGCTCTGATTTGGCTGTTTCACTTTTAACAGCCAATCAGAGCGATTGCAGACACGTGGGGGTGAAGCCACCCCCCACCTGTGGTGAAGTACAAAGCCCCCTGTGTGTGTGGGTCAGGTGGGGTCACTGAAAGGTCAGTCACCCGACCCGCAGGAGGGCAATTAATTCATGACGCCACATAGGCGTCACTGGTCAGATTGGCACAGCTTTTCATGATGCCTATGTGGAGTCATTGGTCGAGAAGGGGTTAAAGGAGCATACACGCCTTTGCACAGTGGGGGTATTAATATTTTCTTTGGGACACTAATTTTTGGGTTAGGGAGTAATCATAGTAATGGCACAGTTTTTTAAAATATTGGGGTCAGTATCCTATGCCTCAGGTAAGCAGAGTGGGGAGTTTTTGTAGGTTGGGAATAAATGAGACATCAGTAGAAATGTGAGATGTCAAATGTGTTTTTGTTGTAATCTGTGCAGATGAGTTGTGGCTGGAGAAGTGGTAATGGAGGTCTGGGCCTGATGAAAAAGACAGGAAAAGTGAGCGACCCAAATCAGAAAGATTGTCAGCTGTAAGGTTCTATATATAACTACTGTACTCACGTGTATGTTCTGCGGGACTAGTATCTACCAATATACAACAACAGTAAGATGGTAATATTGCTCTTTTTAGAAGACTATTCTTTTATTTAGTGACCGCTAAATTTGTTTCAGTCTATGTAGTAGAAGGTGTATGGTGGTGTCATTGGTCTCTGTATAGTGTTTTGTTATGTAAAGGTAATGGTTATATTATATTATGTATTTGCTGAGTAGTGGTGATGGTGGTGGACATTGAGTAGTTTTATTGTTTTGGTCTTTTATAGTAGTAATTTTGATAATATTGGTCTTTGCATTGTATGTTTTTGGTTAGCAACAGTGGTATACTGTAATTATATATCTATAGATGCTCTTTAGATGATTATAGGGGGGTCAGATGGGTAGACATGCACTTTGAGGCTTGGACCCCTGAACTTTTAGAACCCTAGCAATGTCCCTGCTGTACTGTGTGTTTACTTGTCAGTGTTTCTAGAGATATATGTATGTTTGTCAGTAAGCTCAGTTATGGTACCATATCTAAGGAGTAAGCTTGGTTCTGGTTCTGTATTGATGTAGTAATCTAAATTCTTGTACCATATGCATGCTGTAAGCTTGGTTCTGTTCCCATATCTGTGTAGTAGACATATTAAGCTTGGTTCTGCTCCCTTATGTCTGTAGTAAACTCGGTTCTGCTCCCTTATCTCTGTAGTAAGATCGGTTATGCTCCCATAGCACTGTAGTAAGCTCGGTTCTGCTCCCATGTCTCTCTCGCAAGGTTGGTTCTGCTCTCTTATCTGCGTAGTAAGGCTGGTTTCACACTAGCGTTCTATCGCGCAGCGCATCGTGCGCACGCGCAATGTCCCCCTATCTTTAACATGGTGATGGCAGGGTCTTGAGAATGTACGCGCTCTTCAGCGTTTAGCGTGCGCTGCGCATTTTACAGGTGTGCACCCAGACGCGACGTACGCTACATGTTGCATTTTTTTTTCCGGTGGCACGTGTGCGCCCAAAAATAGCATTACAGTCTATGTGGTTGCTGACGAGCGCTTGGCACCGCGCACATCAGCGCCTTGAGCGCACACGCGATTTGAGTAAACAATGTCTAGACACTTGTCTAGAACTCCCCCTAAACAAGCAACATTGTTTTGGAGGAGTGTACATAAAAGAATGTGTCTTCAGGGTCCGACAATTACTCTACATAATGCCTTGCAGAGACCAGACAAGCATTCTACAAGAGCCTTCTACCTGTGGATTTAAGCTTCAGGAGCCAAAATGTGAGTATTCTTAAAAATAATGTCTGTGTGTCCTGTACAATTTATTATGTACTAATGTATTTTTTGTTTTCTTTTCAGCATGTCTTCTTCCGGATCGGTCTATTCGCCATCTCGGCAAGAACTGGCCCAAGCTGATCGTGAGGTGAGAATCTTGCTGCCTTTTGATAAGTATAGCTGCCTCTAGAAATGTGTTTTAATTTTTTCTCTCTTTACAGACATCGGACACGGGAAGTGAAAATGGAGTGCGGGAGCGGTCTGAGCAGGAGCCGTCTGAGGATTCTGAGCGGGAGCAGCGTAGTCAAGTCGTGGCGAGGAGACGCAATGTGAGTATATATATATTTTTTTTTCTGTCTTTCTTTCTCTTGCTTCTTTTCTGTTTCTTTTTGTATCTTTTCCAAACTTCTAAACATTCTATATTTTTTTTCTAGGTTCCACAGCGGGATGACGAAGAAGTCTACACAGACAACGAGCACCTCATCCGCCTCGTTGAGGAGCGCATCCCATTGTGGGACAGCTGTGACCAGCAGTACAAAGACACAGTGGTGACCCGGCAGCTCTGGAATGAGGTGGCCGCAGTGATGGATGGCTTGGACAGCGCCTCTGCAGCTTCAAAAAGGGTGTTCAGTAAGTATAAAGATGCTCTGTGATATAGCATTTATTTTTGGACCTGATGGTGCTGATGTGTTTTTTGCAAGATATATTCTTGCATTAAACACACCAATGCCTGGTGGAAAACTGTGATTGATTTGGGTCTTGAACTGCTGCATTGTTTTGTGGACCTGACGGTGGTGGTGTTTTTTTTGGCAAGATATATTCTTGCATGAAAACCACCAAAGCCTTGTTGAGAACTTTGATTGAATTGTGTCTTCAACTGCTGCATTGTTTTGTAAAACTGATGGTGGTGGTGTTTTTTTGGCAAGATATATTCTTTCATGAAAAGCACCAATGCCTTGTTGAGAACTGTGATTGATTTGTGTCTTCAACTGCTGCATTGTTTTTTGGACCTGACGGTGCTGTGTTTTTTGCAAGATATATTCTTGCATTAAACACACCAATGCCTTGTTGAGAACTGTGATTGATTTGATATATTACCAATGCCTTGTTGAGAACTGTGATTGTTTTGATATATTCTTGCATGAAAAGGACCAATGCCTTGTTGAGAACTGTGATTGATTTTTCAACTGCTGTCTTGATCCTGTTTTCACTCTTGTTCCTGATGATACTGTTGTTTTCGCTGATACATATAGTAGCAGGAAACATAACAGTGCCCGCCGTCTCAACAGTTACTGCATTGTGTCTAGAATTTTATTGGTGCTGCAGCAGAGACTGTTTTCAAAGTTCAATGAGGTGTGTGGTGAGAATGACAAACTAGTGCATTTTTAATTTTTTTTTTTACCAACAGTGAAAAAATCCGCACACGTTGGCGCTCGATGAAGGACCGCTTCAACACTGATGTTTGTGCTGAGGGACCGGTTCGGAGTGGTTCTGCGGCAAGGCGCAGAAGAAAGTACCGCTACCATCATGAGTTGGCTTTCCTGAGACCGGTCCTTGCCAGCAGAGCGTAAGTTTTTTTTTTTTGTTTGTGCTTAATATATGCTTTTCTATTCCACAGGTGATGCTTCTTGTAAATGCATGATACTCATGTTTTCCCTTTCTTTCCACAGCACTTGGAGCAGCACCCTGCAACCTAACCCTGTCCCGGGAGCGGTTCTTCATCGATCGACCTCGGACCCGTCTCAGCCATCCGACAGCCAGGAAGCATCTTGCAGGTCAGCAACACAGACAGCCGGTGACCAGAAAGCTGGTCCATCAGGTGTTCCCCTGTCCCAGGTCTCTGTCACTGGTTATGCGGGCACTACCTGCCAGCGGCAGTGGGCCTTGGACAGTAATGTCATGCCCGAGTTCATGCACTTGAGCGAGGCCTTTAAGGTCAGCCTCAGGGCGCTGGCCGCCAGAACGGAAAGCGTTTTTTTCCTGATGGAGCGTGGTTTTAACCACATGGAACGTGGTTTTAACCACATGGAACACCGCTTCCACTCTGTCGACCAGCGCCTTGACCGTCTGGAGGTCGACCTCAACAGACCAGTGCACCATTTTTTCAGTAAAATTGAACAGGGCATGGCGGAACACCTTAGTCCTGAGCAACAGCTGAGTGTGTTACAGGCCTGCAACACTGCTTACTTGCAGGCTATGCAGCAGAATCGGTATGTGCAGCAGTCAGTGGGGTCATTTCCAACAGTTCCACCACTGGCTCGCTTGACCACACTACCGACTTCTGCTGCATACCACTGCACGGCCACCTGCATTCCCAGCGAAGCCGGACATCACTACACCACCTCAAGTCTGAGTGCTGCAGGACACACCTCCGCCACCACCACTATGGCAAGCGCTGCTCCTGTATGGAGCACCACCACCGCCACAGCACCACCAGCTTGGAGCCAAACCACCACAGAACCTGCTTGGGCAACCGACATCAGCAGTTAACAGCAAGGAGCACTGCCAGCACTCCTCAGCAACAGAGCACCACCAGCACTCTCAGCAAAGGAGCACCACCAGCACTCCTCATCAAACGAGCACCACCACTCCTCATCTTCAGAGCGCCGCCACCAATTCTCCTCCTCATAGTCCCCCAAGAACTTTGGCTGAGATACCTGATTCGCAGCCTCCTTCACGTAGCACCGACCCAACATGCTCCCCTTCTAGGAGCACCGCCACTGCCACTTTGAGCAGCACTGCCACCACAGAGCAGCAAAGGGGTGATCCGCATTCCCTATTTTACAGGGCAACGCCACAGTCCACAGTCACCAGGCGGTCTACAAAAGAAAAGCGGTCACAGGCTGCAAGTAGGTCGGGGCAGGATATACCTGTGCCAAAAAAGAAGAAAAAAAAAAAAACTTTGTTGGTCCATCCACCGTCTCCTCCTAATGTGTCTCAACCTGCCTCAATGTCCATTCCAGAGCTCCCTTCCTCGAGTACTTTTGTCACCCCTTCTCCTAGAACCCCTTCCTCTACCTCCAGTCGTTCCTTGTATCTCCACACACCCAAAGTCTCCCAATCTTCCCCCAAATGTCATTCATAATAAAATTTTTCTTGTTTATTTTTGGTTTCAAAATAAATGTGCACTTGTGCTTTCAAAAAATTGGTAATGGTTTACCGTGTCTATCGCCGACTACACACACTGCACCATACACATAGGGTTTTTGGAAAAACATATCTCCATTACTGTTTCTTGTGTGAGACTTGTTTCTTGTGTCAGTCTTGGAGATATGTGTTGTCAACAAACCAAATCTACATGACTTTCCTTTTCCAGAACAGTCTCTACATTCTAGGAATATTGCACAGAGTGCATCCAGCAGGGTTCCCCAACTCCAGTCCTCAAGGTCCAACAAAAGATCATGTTGTATGGAATCCTCTGTTTGAAAATTTTTTAGCAACTGAGCTATGGATTTCATTACAACATGATCTGTTGGTGGACCTTGTGGAGTGGAGTTGGGGAACCCTGCTGGATCTAGTGTGTTCAATATTACTAGAATGTAGAGACTGCTGTGGAAAAGACAAGTCATATAGGTATAATCTACATGACTTGGAGTCAGACACACTCCAAATAGAAAGACAGGCTTGTCTCCCTTTGAAGTCCTGTTTGGTAGTGCACCAAAGACTGGTCTGTACTTCCCACAGGTGCTACAAATGCAACACGGTTCTATGACAGCCTATGTCCAGGCCTTGCAGGAAAGACTTAAAGTGGTGCATAAACATGTGTTCTCATCCATTCCAGATCCTAATGTCAGTGCAGATGTGCATCAGCTCAATCCAGGTGATTGGGTGGTTATACGCAGACACGTGAGAAGGAGCCTGAACCCACGATTTGACGGCCCCTTCCAAGTCCAGCTGACCACATCCACCTCAGTAAAACTTGAGGTAAAGCCCACCTGGATCCACGCCAGTCACTGCAAGAAGGTCCTTTCAACAGCAGAATGACTGTTCTCCTAATCACCTTGCTGGCAGTGGCAGGGTTACTGCACTCTACAGAGACACAGGAAAAACTCTTAAATGCTGACTGGGACAACAAACGTATTCAACATCATGCTCTTCTTATAAAGGACATGGAAGGACAGAAACCAAAAGACTGTTGGATCTGTACACACAGCCCAGTATCTGCAAGGACTATACCATACTTAGCCTTACCTATGGAGCCATGGAATAATAATAAATCTAATAATAATCTTTATTTTTATATAGCGCTAACATACTCTGCAGCGCTTTACAGTTTGCACACATTATCATCACTGTCCTCAATGGGGCTCACAATCTAAATTCCCTATCAGTATGTCTTTGGAATGTGGGAGGAAACCGGAGTACCCAGAGGAAACCCATGCAAACACGGGAAGAACATACAAACTCCTTGCAGATGTTGTCCTTGGTGGGACTGAGCCACCGTGCTGCCCTAGAAGGTATTAACACCACACTGCATACACAACGAGACTTGGACTCAATCTAGGTTTCTGGGAAAAGATGTGCCCCGTCATATATCTGCCTCATTGGCTATAATCGGATGGGCCTCTAATCCCTGGTTTCAGTTTAACATAACGCGGCCTAAGGTACAAATGTGGTGGCGGGAATATGATTCAGACATCGGAAATATGGTCGCCAGGAGGAGGACTGAAATCCCTCACTCAGACCCCATTCCCAATGATGGACTGTGGTTCAGTCGTCAACACACTGGAGCAAATACCTGTGGTGAGGACAATAATTGCTTCCGTATATACACTCATAATCAAACACAGGTTAATGAGACGGTGTACCAAGATGGTGTTGAAGGCTGTAGAGCATCTACGGGTAAAATAATAAGGAAAGAAAGGGGTAAATGTACATCTGGTATAAGTGGAAATCAAATGAATAATACTTGGTGTGCCCTTAAGCCTATGTCAGGACTTTTGAGTTTATACCAATGTATACAGACCCCTGGTCACGTTTGTGTTCTCCCTGAAGGAGTATTCTTGGTTTGCGGGCATCGTGCCTACAGGTGGGTGAGCCCAGACATAAGAGAAGTTTGCACTCTTGCCAAACTAACACAAGCCACTTTCATAATTCCTTATAAGAAAATAGACACAGCAGCAATTCCAATTCAGTCTTTGTATAGAAGGGCTGCAGACAATAAGCCCCGTCCAAATGGTAGGCCGCATCTAGTAGAAATGGGGATAACAAATAAAATATTCAGTTATATGCTAATATACCCCTTCATAACACAAATGAGGGATAAATTAGTGGAAGCTATCGACTACCTAGATGATCAGATTTTCCAGATTCTTGAAGTTCTTAATGAAACTAATACAATACAGAGACAATTAATCATAGTTACTAACCAACATACTATAGTACTAGATTACCTGACAGCAAAAGAAGGAGGAATGTGTCATATAATTGGTCCCACCTGTTGCAATTATATTGACAAAATAGGTGAACTTAGAGACCACTGGTTAAAACAGCACAGTGCAAACAGACTCCTGGTGGGGTAACACATTCTCTTTTTTTAAATCCAGCAAATTGGTTTAATGGCCTAGCAGGATGGATTTTTGGCATTGTACAGACTTGTATGCAAATTTTGTTGTTTTGCTTATTGTTTTATGTAGTCGTGTTATATGGCCGGAACAAGATGCAGTGCCACCGACGGCGCGCAGGCAGGTAAATAGGATGGTTTTTTTCTTAACAGGAATCATACTTACAAAGATAGGGGATAAGGAGCCATGCATACAATGACAGGGACGGGGGAACCATGCATACCACGGTAGGGATGAGTGGTCAATGCACACCCGGCTTATACTCAAGTCAATAAGTTTACCCAGTTTTTCGTGGCAAAAGTAGGTGCCTCGGCTTATACTCGGGTCGGCTTATACTTGAGTATATACGGTAATAGGTAAAACCTGACAAGTAGAGTTGAGCGAAACAGGTCGAAAAATTTCAAAAGTCCCCGACTTTTGGCAAAGTCGGGTTTCATGAAACGAAACCCGACCCTAGTATGAGGTCGGCCACGAGGTCGGCGACTTACGCGCCAAAGTCGCGTTTCAAAAGTTTGTTTTGCGCTCTTTTTCAGCCAATCAGGATCCACGGACACTGTGGGCAACGTGATGACATAGGCAGGGGTCACCACCATCTTTCAGAAGGGCATGCAAGTGATTGGCTTGCTTTTTGGGCGTCACAGGAGGTATAAAAGGGCATGCACGCCGACCGCCATCTTACTTCTGCCGATCTTAGCATAGGGAGAGGTTGCTGCTGCTGATTCTGTAGGGAGAGCGTTAGGCAGGGAAGAAGAAAAAAATACTGCTTCTGCTGCTAGCGATTTTGCCTGTACAACATACCAGTCACTGTGTGTGCAGTGCAAGGGGAGGCTATATTGTGGTAGATCAGCGGTGTTGGTTGTTAGGCTGCCTTCTAAGGCTTCCTGACAGCTGCATTGCTGTTTACCCACTGCTCTGCAAACTGCTTTTTTAAAAGCAATCCCAATTTTTTTTTTTGTCCTGCTGAGGTACTGAGCTGCAAACTGCTTTTTTAAAAGCAATCCCAATTTTTTTTTTTGTCCTGCTGAGGTACTGAGCGTGCATTTTTTCACACCATACAGCGGTGTACGCTCCTCACACAGTACCGTGTAACGGCTGTTATCACAGCCACAGTGAAGCTATCTGTGTGTCACTCTGTGAGAATAAGTCGAGGACATGTTCCGTTCTTACAGACCTGCACCTACTAGTTTTGTCTAGCTTTCAAACAGTTAAATATATTTGCTGTTTGATCACATTCAAAACTATATAGAGAGACAGTGTGTGTCAGTCCGTATACTTAAAAAACACGGAGCTTGACAATTTTACGTACACTGGACAGCCGTGTACGTGCACGCTCCTCTCAGTACCGTGTAACGGCTGTTATCACGGCCACAGTGAAGCTATCTGTGTGTCACTGTGGAAGGATAAGTGGAGGACTTGTTCCGTTCTTACAGACCTACACTCTAGGGAGATTCCTATTCTGCCCAATTCTACATACACCTTGTAGTTTGTGATACACTAGCCAATTTCTGCCTGTGACATAGCGCTCTGATATTCAGTGGGCCTCACACAATCCAAAAGTGTCCAGTGTCCAATAGTGTGTGCAGAAATTCAAAATCTCTGTGATCCTGTAGTCACTTTTTTCACACCTGTGCCATCGAGCCTGTGACATAGTGCTCTGATATTCAGTGGGCCTCACACAATCCATAAGTGTCCAGTGTCCACAAGTGTGTGCAGAAATTCAAAATCTCTGTGATCCTGTAGTCACTTTTTTCACACCTGTGCCATCGAGCCTGTGACATAGTGCTCTGATATTCAGTGGGCCTCACACAATCCATAAGTGTCCAGTGTCCACAAGTGTGTGCAGAAATTCAAAATCTCTGTGATCCTGTAGTCACTTTTTTCACACCTGTGCCATCGAGCCTGTGACATAGTGCTCTGATATTCAGTGGGCCTCACACAATCCAAAAGTGTCCAGTGTCCACTAGTGTGTGCAGAAATTCAAAGTCTCCACTGTCCTATAGACACCTTGTACCTTGTTTTACATTACTATATAGTTTGTTGGATTTTGTCTACATTTCTACAAAAAATGAGGAAGGCTGGTGGAAGAGGCCGTGGAATTGGGCGGGGGTTGGCAGCTGGTAATGATGGTGTTGGTGGTGGATCTGATGGTAGTGGCAAGAGCAAAATATGACCGAATGCAGGAGGTGTTGAGCCTGCGTCATCGTCTGGCTCCACAAGGCCTCGAAGGCTTAGTATTCTAGGACTTGGCAAACCGCTTTTAAAGCCAGAGCTGCAGGAAAAAGTTTTGTCTTACATTGCTGACTCAGCCTCCAGCTCTATCGCCTCCTCTTCTTCAGTTGTAAAAAGTAAAAGCACTGAGTCGTCATTGGAGGCTCATGTTCATGAACCATGCCTTTCCTTGTGTCCTTCACCCCAACCAAGATTGAAGGATGACGCAGGCCATACTACTGATTACTCCATGGAGCTGTTTTCACATACCATGCCTGGATTATCAAGTGAAATGGTGAATTACCCAGGCCAAGATGAATCTGACATGGAGTGCACTGATGCACAGCTGCTGATAGATGATTCTGCTGGTACATTCACTCAGAGAACTACATTGTCCTCGCAGTGTACAGAGCCAGATTCTGACCCTGATGAGACTCAGGTGCCCCTTCCCGCACACTATACCACCATACACGGTGACACAGAGGAAGGTGCATATGACATTGAAGAGGAGGTGATGGATGACCCAGTTGTTGACCCAGATTGGCATCCATTGGGGGAAGAGGGTGCTGCTTCCAATAGCTCAGATGAGGAGCATCCACAGCATACATCGACATCGCAACAGCTGTTATCTGGCAGGCCCGGAGCACTCCAAAGACAGGTTCCAAAAATCAAAAGAGTTGCTGGACAGCTTGTCCAGAGGGTCAAAAGATCACAGCATGCTTGGCCGCAAAATGTCTGCCAAAGTAGGAAGAGTGCAGTGTGGCACTTTTTTGAACAAAAACCTTGGCCTGATCATGAGGATATCTGTAAGAAGTGCGCAAAGACCTTTAGCCGAGGGAAAAATCTGAAAAATTTGAATACCAGTTGCATGCTTAGACATTTAACCACCATGCACTTGCAAGCGTGGACACAACACCAAACCTCAAGTGCCACATGTGCAACTGATCACAAAGAAGGTAGTCAGCAACGCTACATTGTTTCCCCCACTGTAAGCCCACCGGTTAGCACAGCAGCAAATGTTGAGGTGTCGTTGCAAGGCCACAGCAGTCAGGGAATCCCACTGTTATATCAACGAAAGACTGATTCTAGGCCATCAGAAAGAACACAAACTCCATCACCATCATCAACCCTCTCAGTCCGCCCTGTCCACCGCTACGTCCACCATATGCAGCTCTCAAGTCCAGCTCACCCTCCCAGACACTGAGTAGGTCAAGAAAGTACTCTCATCCGTGTACACTGGGTTTGAACGCCAACATTGCCAAACTAATCTCGTTTGAGATGATGCCCTATCGGTTGGTGGAAAGCGCAGCTTTCCGCGAACTCATGGCCTATGCAGTACCACGCTATGACCTACCCAGTCGCCACTTCTCTCGCAAAGCCATCCCAGCCCTCCACCATCATGTGAAAGACCGCATTGTCCATGCACTCAAGCAGTCAGTGAGTGGAAAGGTGCACCTCACAACTGATGCATGGTCCAGTCGGCATGGCCAGGGCCGTTACGTGTCCATCACTGCGCACTGGGTTAATGTGGTGGATGCAGGGTCCACAGGGGACAGCGGTGGTGGGACAGTGCTGCCTAGCCCACGGTATAGGAAACAGTTGGCTGTAGGCATTCGACCCTCCTCCTCCTCCTCCTCCAGAAGCGAAAGCTCGTCCACAGAGCGCAGTCATACGAGCACTCCATCTGCAGCTGCCACTGTTGAACACGAGGTGTCCCCCTATCGAGCAGCTAGTGGAAAGCGTCAGCAGGCTGTGATGCAGATGATGTGTTTGGGCGACAGACACACCGCTGAGGTGCTGGCCGAGTACTTTCAGCGACAAACTGAGTCATGGCTGGGCAGTGTACATCTTGAGGCAGGCAAGGTAGTTAGTGATAACGGCCGCATTTTGTGGCAGCCATAGCCCTTTCAAAACTCAGCCACATACCTTGCTTGGCTCACACCTTGAACCTGGTGGTGTAGTGCTTCCTCAAAAATTATCCGGAGTTAACAGCCCTGCTCCAGAAGGTGCGAAGACTGTTTGGCTATTGCAGATTCAGTCTTCCCAGCCTGGTGCAGGGCTACAATTTTGTTTCTGGTGTCCAGAAACAGCTCTTTGGTCTTCACCATAGTGGAGTTTGGAGTCAGACTGTTTGAGGGTGTGCACAGGTGTCTTTTTATACTGATAACAAGTTTAAACAGGTGCCATTACCACAGGTAATGAGTGGAGGAAAGAGGAGACTCTTAAAGAAGAAGTTACAGGTCTGTGAGAGCCAGAAATCTTGTTTGCTTGTTTCTGACCAAATACTTATTTTCCACCATAATATGCAAATAAAATGAAAAAAACAGACAATGTGATTTTCTGGATTTTTTTTTCTCAGTTTGTCTCCCATAGTTGAGGTCTACCTATGATGTAAATTACAGACGCCTCTCATCTTTTTAAGTGGTGGAACTTGCACTATTGCTGACTGATTAAATACTTTTTTTCCCCACTGTAGTTTGTGACGCCACCTGTGGTATTCGGCAAGGGATAGCCGACGCTGCTTAAAAAGACAGCTGAGGCTGATGGTGATGCAGCAGAGTTGGTACAGCTCTCCACAGGTAGAGCTAAGTCTCAGGGAAATTATATTATAAAAGATGGTGATGATGGATGTAATGCAGGGCTGAGGTGACGCAGCAAATAAACAGGAGAACACAGCGGGGTGCAGTCTTTACGCTTTTACTCACATTTTGAGTTGCAAACCAGGGCACTGAGTACTGATGGTAATGGAGATCCAGCCAGCCTGGAAGCAATTTAGGATCCACTAAGCCAGATGGGTTGGAGGCCTCCTTTCTACGCTGTCCCATGAGGTCTAAAGCTATGCTCAGTCCTCTGTTCATAGAATCGTAGAGTTGGAAGGGACCTCCTGAGCCATCTGGTCCAACCCCCTGCTCAAAGCAGGATTCGCTAAATCATCCCAGTCAGATGTCTGTCCAGCCTCTGTTTGAAGACTTCCATTGAAGGAGAACTCACCACTTCTCGTGGCAGCCTGTTCCACTCATTGATCATTCTAACTGTCAAAAAGTTTTTTCTAATATCTAATCTGTGTCTCCTCCCATTCAGTTTCATCCCATTGCTTCTAGTCTTTCCTTGTGCAAATGAGAATAAAGTTGATCCTTCTACAATGTGACAGCCCTTTAGATATTTGTAGACCACTATTAAGTCTCCTCTCAGTCTTCTCTTTTGCAAACTAAACATTCCCAAATCCTGCAACCTTTCCGCATAAGACAGGGTTTGCAGACCGGTCACCATTCTGGTCGCTCTTTTCTGAACTTGCTCCAGTTTGTTGATGTCTTTTTTAAAATGTGGTGCCCATAACTGGACACAATATTCCAGATGAGGTCTGACCAAAGAGGAGTAGAAGGAAATAATGACTTCACGTGATCTAGACTGTATGCTTCTGTTAATACATCCTAGAATTGCATTTGCCTTTTTTGCTGCTGCATCACACTGTTGACTCATATTCAGTCTGTGATCTATTAGTCACTTAGCCCTATTCCTCCCATTCTATATATGCTTTTTTCATTTTTATTGCCCAGATGTAGTACTTTGCATTTCTCCCTGTTAAAAACCATTCTGTTAGTTGCTGCCCACTTCTCCAGTTTATTTAAATCTTTTTGAATCCTCTCTCTCTCTTCTCTAGTATTATCTATCCCTCCTAGCTTTGTGTCATCAGCAAATTTAATCAGTTTACCCTCAATTCCTTAAGGTTCTTTAGTCCTTGCCTGTATGTCAGGCAGCTTGAGCCTTTCATAGGTGTCACTCCTTCGTGGTGGCTCTGGCTCTGGTATGCTGCTGTGCGTTCAGGTGTGTGATGGGGTCAGGAGGCCTGCAGTCTCCTGCCCTCCGGATTTGGCTGCTGGGACTGTTGTACCCGTGCAGCCACGGACTCTGGCGTCCAGTGTCAAGCGCTCTTCGCTGGGGTGAGCTTGGTCACAGCTCCAAACTTAATGTGTATGGCGGTGTAGCACTATAACACCTTATATTACTGGGTCATATTATAGTAATTTATATCTTGGCATATTTTAGTATACGTAAACTTTCATTTGTATTTATCCCTCATATTTTGCAGTACTCTGCAATTCATCTATAGCATTGCAGTACTTTTTGGAGAACATTATTTCTTGGTTATACTTGTATATTCATTTATTTTCAATGTGCATTGTATGTTTTGTCCTCTAGCACTTTATAGTACTGAATCATTTACAGTGGATTTAATTCTATATCTTGCAATACTTTTCACTTTTGCACAATTTTTGTTTTACAGCACTATAGCACTTTTTAGTGCAATTTTTAGAATATTATGGTAGTACTTTTCACGATATTATTGTCTACACTATATATTTAACTTACACATTATTAATAGAAAAAAGTTTTTTGAGCGATATATTTTAGCACTTAGCATTTTTTTTTACATATTTTTTATTTATTTTTTTCTGGTGCTGATATTATACAAATTTTGGCAAGATGTATTGATATATTTATTATAAAGATTTTTATGTCATCACATTATAATTTGGAATACAAAATATATATATATATATATATATATATATATATTTATAGTTTTGGCTTTCCATCATTTTTTCATGCTGGATCCGTTTTTTTCTCATAGACTTGTATTAGTGACGGATGGCCACACGTTTCATCTGTCGTCCAACGGATCCATCAGAAAATCTCTGTCCGTCGGCCGGAGACAACGGACAGATGAACGTTTTTTGTGTACGTCGAAAAGTCGGATAGCGACGGATTCCGTCTTTTAAAACTGAGCATGCCCGGAATCATTTTTCTTCCTTTATTTTAACCCCCTGCGGCTGCTTTTTCTATTCTGGCACAAAATCCTTCTCTCTCTCTCACTCCAGAATTCTGTTTCTTTAATTCCTACAGCAAGGCTGCTACAACGGATCAGTCATAAAAACAGATCCAGTGCATTAGTTTTTTGCAATATACGCAGGATCCGTCCACTTGACGGATCTGAACACTTTGACGGATTGTGACTGATTGCAAAAGACTGGAGCGTGAAAGGGGCCTTAAGAAGCGAGATGTGGATGAGAAAAGGCGGTGGATCCGTTGCCAACCGTTAATTGACGGAATCTGCCATCGGATCCTCCTTTTTATACTGAGCATGCCGGAATGAATGTCCTTTCATGATATTTAACCCCAAATCCCATTCTGGCAGCTAAATCTCTCTCTCTCGTGAAACAGGCCTTACTTTAAATTTCATGCACTAGCGTCTAAAGCGGATCCGTACAAAAAACGGATCCAGTTGCATCCTTTTGCCACAAAACGGAAACGGATCCGCTTTTGCACACTGGCGGATTTTGACTAACGCCAGAAAACTGAAGTGTGAAACAGGCCTAAGAGAAAGAAAAGACTCAATCTGAGAAGAGGTCACCTATAAGGTACCAGGATGTACATTTTTAGCTATTGGTACTGACTGCGTCTCATCAGTACTATGGTTCCTGTATAGTCCACAGTCTGATAAAGACTGATAACTCCCAGCATCTCCTTACCATTGTTAAGGACATACTGGGAGTTGTAGGTTCATGAGATACAAATGTATATGGGCCTGACTTAGAAGGATTCAGCTCATCAGTTATTAATCACATGATGTCATAGACCTAAAGGAAAAGGGAAGAATTAGCTGGGTAGAAATGCAAAATGGGCGCCTTCGGCTTCATCTGCCTTGGGCACCCAAAATACTTTGTTTTGGCCCTGGTAACGGATAAAGCAAACTCCTACATGACCTATCAGTGTTCTACGATTTGGGTTGAGGACACTTATTGCATGTGGGCTGGTGAATTTTGTGTGCCAGGGCTGCTTTTTAGTCCCAACTCTGCCCTGAATCCCCTCGTGTATCTGAATGGGAGGAAGAGTGTGAACTTGTGCTAATTGTGCAGTCACACTTTGTCATCTCTGCTCCGTCCTGTCTTCCAGCGCAGGGTTAAATTGCTCTGACTTCATATCTGGCTTCATGGCTTGATCATAGATGCTGGATCCTCATCCCCCAACAAAATCTCACCAACCGAAGATTGTGAAAGAAACACACAAAACACTTTTATTGGATGTTAAATTGACCGAATTTTATTCCAAATCTCATCATTATTATTTCTTTCAGTGTCTGAAATTTAGAATCAGCCAATTACTATGAAAGAGACACTGAAAATGGCAGAACCCCCGACTCACGAAGAATCGTCCTTCAGCACTCAGGAGAGGAAAAACCCCCTGTAGTGGAAACCTCTAGGGAACCATGGCTGCAGGACTGCCCTTCCCTTGGGCTTAGAAGGTTAGTGCCAACATATAACAGCAAATTGTACCTGAATTTGTACATTGTGTCATATTTGTTTTGGAGAAGCCTAATGCGACCTCTCCAGGCCGTACACATAAAGTGAAGGCGGCGAGTACCGGACGTGAGGGAGATCTGGCTGCAACATCTGTCACCCCATTGATCTGGCTGGCTAGGCGCTATGGCTGATCTGGCTGGCTAGGCGGTGTCCCCTTCCTCCCATTGTGGAGTGATGAAGCTCCAGGTCTCCAGACACATCAAGTATGGCTCCGTCTACGGCTGAATGACTTGTGGTTCTGGAATCTTCTCCTGCATCATAGATGTATGTGTTTATGACATCAGCGCAGTTGCCATAGTTATCACAGGTGTTTTATACTGTGGTTTCATTGGCTAGAAAGTCCCTCTCAGTGTTCCAAAGAATTAACCCTTGAATGACTGGTATTGTGCCTTTCTCCAGAAGCCTGTAAAATAAACTTGTCACTAGACAGGACCATTATCATTATTATATTTTAAAGTTGCCCCAACCAAAGTCTAATAAGTGAGCGCATCTAGAGTTGATGTGTAACAAGCGCAATCATTCCATTAAGCCCTACTAAATGCATAAATGCACAATATGAGAACAGAGCAGTCTCATAGAAAATGAATGATACCAAGGTAAATGCAGTTAGATATGGGATGCTATATAGGGGCTCATACTGTATATATGAGCTATATGGGGACTCACACTGTATATAGGAGGCAATATGGTGGCAAACAATGTATTCAGGAGGCTATATGTGAGTGCTCATACTGTATATAGGAGGCTATATGGAGACTCACACTGTATTCAGGAGGCTATATGTGGGCTCATACTGTATATAGGAAGCGATTTGCAGGCTCATACTGTTTATAGGAAGCGATGTGCAGGCTCATACTGTACATAGGAGGCTATGTGGATGCTCATACTGTATATAGGAGGCTATATGCGGCCTCATACTGTATATAGGAAGGGATGTACAGGCTCATACTGTATATAGGAGGCTATGTGCAGGCTCATACTGTATATAGGAAGCAATGTGCAGGCTCATACTGTTTATAGGAGGTAAACACTGCATTCAGGAGGCAATATGTGGGTGCTCATACTGTATATAGGAGGCAAATACTGTATTCAGGAGGCTATATGTGGCCTCATACTGTATATGGGAAGCGATTTGCAGGCTCATACTGTATATAGGAGCCTATATGCGGCCTCATACTCTATATAGGAAGCGATGTGCAGGCTCATACTGTATATAGGAGACTATGTGCAGACTCATACTGTATATAGGAAGCAATGCGCAGGCTCATACTGTATACAGGAGGCAAAAACTGTATTCAGGAGGCTATATGTGGGTGCTCATACTGTATATAGGAGGCTATATGCGGCCTCATACTGTATATAGGAAGCGATGTGCAGGCTCATACCGTACATAGGAGGCTATATGTGGCCTCATACTGTATATAGGAAGCGATGTGGAGGCTCATACTGTATATAGCAGGCTATGTGGGCTCATATTGTATATAGGAAGCAATGTGCAGGCTCATACTGTATGTAGGAGGCTATATGCGGCCTCATACTGTATATAGAAGGCTATATGCGGCCTCATACTGTATACAGGAGGCTATGTGGGCTCATACTGTATATAGGAGGCTATATGCAGCCTCATACTGTATATAGGAAGCGATGTACAGGCTATGTGCAGGCTCATACTGTATATAGGAAGCAATGTGCAGGCTCATACTGTATATAGCTGGTAAACACTGCATTCAGGAGGCTATATGTGGGTGCTCATACTGTATATAGGAGGCTATATGCGGCCTCATACTGTATATAGGAAGCGAAGTACAGGCTCATACTGTATATAGGAGGCTATATGCAGCATCATATTGTATACAGGAGGTTATATGTGGGTGCTCATACTATATATAGGAGGCTATATGTGGCCTCATACTGTGTATAGGAAGCGATGTGCAGGCTCATACTGTATATAGAAGGCTATATGGGGACTCACACTGTATATAGGAGGCAAATACTGTATTCAGGAGGCTATATGTGGGCTCATACTGTTTATAGGAAGCGATGTGCAGACTCATACTGTTTATAGGAAGCGATTTGCAGGCTCATACTGTACATAGGAGGCTATGTGGATGCTCATACTGTTTATAGGAAGCAATGCGCAGGCTCATACTGTACATAGGAGGCTATATGTAGGTGCTCATACTGTATATAGGAGGCTATATGCGGCCTCATACTGTATATAGGAGGCTATGTACAGGCTCATACTGTATATAGGAGGCTATGTGCAGGCTCATACTGTATATAGGAAGCAATGTGCAGGCTCATACTGCATATAGGAGGCAAAAACTGTATTCAGGAGGCTATAAATGTCACCTGCTTAACCCAGCAGGAAGTTAAATGTCACCTGCTTAACCCAGCAGGAAGTACGGCGGAGTCTACAAATCACTAAAATTGACAAATCCCCGGGCCCGGATGGGATACACCCCCGAGTACTGCAGGAATTAAGCACAGTCATAGATAGACCATTATTTTTAATCTTTAAAGATTCCATAATAACAGGGTCTGTACCACAGGACTAGCGTATAGCAAATGTGGTGCCAATATTCAAAAAGGGGACAAAAACTGAAATTGGAAATTATAGGCCAGTAAGTTTAACCTCAACTGTGGGTAAAATCCTGGAGGGTTTTCTAAGAGATACTATACTGGAGTATCTGGAGAAGAAAAACCTTATTTACCCAATATCAACATGGGTTTACAAGAGACCCTTCCTGTCAGACTAATCTGATAAGCTTTTATGAAGAGGTAAGTTCCGGACTGGACCAAGGGAATGCAGTGGACGTGGTGTACATGGACTTTTCAAAAGCTTTTGATACGGTGCCACACAAGGTTGATACATAAAATGAGAACAATGGGGATAGGGGAAAATATGTGTAGGTGGGTTAAGAGCTGGCTCAGGGATAGGAAACAAAGGGTGGTTATTAATGGAGCACACTCGGACTGGGTCACGGTTAGCAGTGGGGTACCACAGGGGTCAGTTTTGGGCCCGCTTCTTTTTAACATATTTATTAATGACCTTGTAGAGGGCATAGAGAGTAGAATTTCAATATTTGCAGATGACACTAAACTCTGCAGGGTAATTAATACAGAGGAGGACAATTTTATATTACAGGAGGATTTATGTAAACTAGAAGCTTGGGCTGATAAATGGCAAATGAGCTTTAATCGGGATAAATGTAAGGTCATGCACTTGGGTAGAACGAACAAGTTGTATAATTATGTGCTTAATTGTAAAACACTGGGCAAAACAGTCACTGAAAAAGACCTGGGTGTATGGGTGGACGACAAACTCACATTTAGTGGCCAGTGTCAGGCAGCTGCTGCAAAGGCAAATAAAATAATGGGATGCATTAAAAGAGGCATAGATGCTCATGAGGAGAACATAATTTTACCTCTATATAAGTCACTAGTGCGACCACACTTAGAATACTGTGTACAGTTCTGGTCTCCGGTGTATAAGAAAGACATAGCTGAACTGGAGCGGGTGCAGAGAAGAGCGACCAAGGTTATTAGGGAACTAGGGGGTCTGCAATACCAAGACAGGTTATTACACTTGGGGTTATTTAGTTTGCAGAATCAAAGGCTTAGGGGTGATCTTATTACAATGTATAAATATATGCGGGGACAATACAAAGACCTTTCTAATGATCTTTTTACTCTTAGACCTGTGACGGGGACAAGGGGGCATCCTCTACGTCTGGAGGAAAGAAGGTTTAAGCATACTCACAGATGCGGATTCTTTACTGTAAGAGCAGTGAGACTATGGAACTCTCTGCCATATGATGTTGTAATGAGTGATTCCCTACTAAAATTTAAGAAGGGACTGGATGCCTTTCTTGAAAAGTATAATATTACAGGGTATATACACTAGTCTCCTTAATATTGCGTTGATCCAGGGAGCTAGTCTGATTGCCGTATGTGGAGTCGGGAAGGAATTTTTTTCCCCAATGTGAAGCTTACTGTTGCCACATGGGTTTTTTTTGCCTTCCTCTGGATCAACATGTTAGGGCAAGTTAGGATAGGATATGGGTTGAACTAGATGGACTTAAAGTCTCCCTTCAACCTTAATAACTATGTTACTATGTTACTATATGTGGGTGCTCATACTGTATATAGGAGGCTATATGCGGCCTCATACTGTATATAGGAAGCGATGTGCAGGCTCATACCGTACATAGGAGGCAATATGTGGCCTCATACTGTATATAGGAAGCGATGTGCAGGCTCATACTGTATATAGGAGGCTATGTGGGCTCATATTGTATATAGGAAGCAATATGTAGGCTCATACTGCATATAGGAGACTATATGCGGCCTCATACTATATATAGAAGGCTATATGCGGCCTCATACTGTATACAGGAGGCTATGTGGGCTCATACTGTATATAGGAGGCTATATGCGGCCTCATACTGTATACAGGAGGCTATGTGGGCTCATACTGTATATAGGAGGCTATATGCAGCCTTATACTGTATATAGGAAGCGATGTACAGGCTCATACTGTATATTGGATAAAGTACAAATATATCCCAGATACTGGAAAAAAATTCTTCAAAGGCTCAACTCACTGGAAATATAATAGCAAAAAAAATCTCATAAATGAGCTATTAAGCATCACAAGAGATCAAAATTGGAGTTTTATTCGGTCGTCCATGACAGCACCACCTGAGAGAGGGGATCCGCCCTTTAGGAACAGGAAACCTACAGATACAAAAAGGGCGGCACCTCTCCCACGCATCAGTTGGTTTCCTGTTCCTAGAGGACAGGACTCCCTACAGATCGTCCGTCATGGAGTCGACGAGGGATTCCCAGGCCGGCTGAACGCCTCAGGTAGCGGGGGGATCTCCTACCTCGGTCCAGTTCGGGGTCCCTGGAAGCACCACGGTGGGGCCGGGTAGGTCGCCACGGCTGTGGTTGGAGCAGGTGGAGCATAGGGTCCGGTGGACAGCCGTCTCCAAAGTGCGGGCACCAGGTACGTATACGCCCCCCCTGAGTCTCCACCTGGGGTCCGGTCATCCTCCCGCGTCCGGGTCGGCGGTCGCACACAGTCGTCGGTCGCAGGCGGGCGCATGTGGGGGCGGCGGGCACACCGGAGCCGGGGGCGCCCTGCCGGCTCCGTTCCGCGCGCTCCCGCGGTCTCTGACGCACGGTGGAAGTGACGCGGCGGAAGGGGCGGAGCCGGGGATGCCGAAACCGGAAGTCGGGTGCTGGCTGACTTTCCAGTGTGCGCCGCGTGTGCGCGGCGGTCCGGGGGGACGCGCTGTACCCGTGGCGAGGGGTGGGGGGGAGGCGGAGCATGCAGGGGGGGTCGCGAATGCTGGGGAGGTGCCACGCCAGAACCCTGCTGACCCGGGTACAGGGAGGCCTTAAAAGGCAGGAGGCAACGCTGCGGGGGTGCTTCTGAAGGCCCAGCGATGGATATGACAGAAGCCCCCATAGAGCAGCAGGACGAGATACAGGAGCGGCCACAGAAGGAGGCCGTGGCGAAGCCTCATGCGAGTGGCCAGCAGAAGAAAAAACGATCGAGTGAACAGAGCCGCGGAAGTTCCTCCAGACTAAAGGACCCTCCTGCCTCCCTCCGTGATCCGGTACCTGCCTCACCTGCATGGGTAAGAGATATTCGTGAATGTACCCTGATGCAGTGTTCCCTTATGTATTTTTTGCAGGGGAGGAAAGCTACGGGAAAACAGAAGCACAGGGAGTGTGCCCTCTGTAGTTGCCCCTTGCCAGACGGCCACCCCAAAAGATTGTCAGCCATGTGTGCGACAAACGGTAGGGGTTGGAAGGGAATGAGGGCCAGGGATAGACTGACAGGCCCTTACATTCTCCCCCGTCCTTACAGGTAGCGGAAGAAACGCCAGATTTCACCACAAGCCTGAGAGAAATAATCAGGACAGAAATGAAAGCCCTGTCAAAAAGGGATTCTTCTAGGGGGAGAGAAGTTAGCTTCTCAGGTTCTGAGTCCTCGGTTGCTCCTAGGAACAATGACTCCTCGGATTCCCCGGCCTCCACTTCGTCTTCTTCGGATGAAGACTCGAGCCGTTTCTGCTTCCCGTTAGACCAGATGGACAAACTAGTTAAAACAATAAGGTCCACCATGGGAGTAACAGACTCAAAACCAGAAATTTCGGCACAAGACGTGATGTTCGGAGGTCTAGATCCCAGGAAGCGCAGGGCCTTCCCTTTAAATGATAAGGTCCAGAGCTTAATAGATAGGGAGTGGAAAAAACCCGAAAAAAGAGGCTCCTTGCCACTGGCCTTCAAACGAAGGTACCCATTTGATGACCCAGTGGTGAACAGATGGGTTAAGGCCCCTAAACTGGATGTGGCAGTAGCCAAAGCCTCCAGAAAATCTTCCATCCCTTTCGATGACATGGCTTCCCTAAAAGACCCGCTGGATAAAAAAGCGGATTCCTTTCTAAAGGGATCATGGGAGATGTCAGCAGACGCCCTAAGACCAGCGATAGCTGCCACTTGTACAGCCAGATCCATGATGGTCTGGCTAGATCAACTGGATTCCCATCTGAGAGATGGAGCCTCAAGAGCATCCATTCGGAAAACCCTACCAATTATCCAGAGTGCCGCTGCTTTCCCGGCCGATGCCTCAGCAGACTCTGCAAGGATGGCGGCTAGATCCGCAGGGTTATCTAACGCAGCTCGAAGGGCCCTCTGGTTAAAATGCTGGCCAGGGGATATCCAGGCCAGGTCACGACTCTGCTCCATTCCTTGCGAGGGGGAATATCTATTTGGCTCTGCCCTGGATGAACTGTTAGAGAAAGCCGGGGATGATAAAAAGAAGTTTCCGAGCCTCCCGAATCCTTCTTATAGACGCCCCTTTACCAGGAAAGGATATTTCCATAGAAGGTCGTCCAGAGATCAGGGCAGATGGGATGACAAAAGAAGGAGAGGTACAGGTTTCATGTTCGGAGGAGGGGGGCGCCAGGAAGGTCCAGCACGGGACACTAAAAAGCCGCCCCAATGACTAGAGGCCCTGGTAGGGGGGTGACTAGCTGCCTTCTACCCAGCCTGGTCCATGATTTCGGATAGTAATTGGATACGGGGGGTGATAGCTACGGGTCTACAACTGGAATTCACCCGGGTTCCCCATGATCGATTTAGGGTCACCCCAATCAGGTCCTCCACATCAGAACAAGCTGCCCTGGAGGCCGAGGTTCATGATCTTTGCCTTAAGAAGGTCCTAACTGTGGTTCCAGAAGGTGAAAGGGGGAAAGGTTTCTACTCCCCTCTGTTCCTGGTCCGCAAGCCAGACAGTTCCTTTAGGACTATAATTAATCTTAAGTCCCTTAATGAATTCTTGGTTATACGCCCGTTTAAAATGGAAACAATTAATTCAACAATAAAATTATTGTTTCAAAACTGCTTTATGGTGGTGTTGGATTTGAAAGATGCTTACTACCATATACCCATTCATGCAGCTCATCAGCGCTTCCTCAGAGTGGCGGTTCAGTTAAATGGGTCAGTTGAACATTTCCAATACGCGGCCCTCCCCTTTGGGGTGGCAGTCGCTCCCCGGGTATTTACCAAAGTAGTAGCGGAAGTTATGGCCCATCTACGTGAATCTGACATTCTAGTAGTACCCTACTTAGATGACTTCCTGATTATAGGAAAAACGGCAAAACATTGTACGGAACAGCTACAGAGGGCAATGTCTGCCCTGGAGCGGTTAGGATGGCTGCTGAATATCAAAAAATCTCGGTTACAGCCGATGAAAAGCCAGCAGTTTTTAGGCCTGATTCTAGATTCTGAGAAACAGGAATGCCATCTGCCTCCGGAGAAGCTTGTTCGTTTACACTATCAGGTCCTAAATGCTTCCAATAACCCCACCATGTCCCTTAGGAAAGCCATGTCCCTTCTGGGTTCCCTTTCCTCCTGTATCCCAGCGGTGCAGTGGGCCCAGTTTCATTCAAGAACACTTCAGGGTGAGGTTTTACTGCATCAAAGAATCCTCGGAGGTTACTTAGAGGGCCAGCTAACCTTGTCCCGAAACACAAGGGAGTCCCTAGAGTGGTGGCTGGACAAGGATAATTTATCCAGAGGAGTTCCCTGGGAATTCGACATATCCCGCATAGTCACTACGGATGCTAGCCCTTCTGGCTGGGGGGCTCATATGGGTGAGGTCGTGGTCCAGGGCCTATGGGACCAGCACCAGATAAATATGTCATCTAATTTGAAAGAATTGACAGCAGTAGAACAGGCAGCTAAGAAGCTACTTATGTATCTGCAGGGCCATCATGTGCGAGTGCTCTCCGACAATCAGGTCACCGTGGCTTATATCAACCACCAAGGTGGGACTCGTTCCAAACCCCTGATGAATGTGACAGAACGGTTGTTCCAACTAGCAGAGCAGCATTTTCTATCTTTGACAGCGCTACACATAAAAGGGAAAGAAAACATTATGGCAGATTTCTTAAGCCGCAATCTGCTAAGGCAAGGAGAATGGTCCCTAAACATCTCGATCTTCCACCTGATTGTGCAAAGGTGGGGACAGCCAGAGGCAGACCTCTTCGCCACCAAAGAAAACAGAAAATTGAGACTATTCTGCTCCCTAAATCCCAGAGACAACCCCCTGGCAGTAGATGCCTTTCTGATAATGTGGGACTTCAGGCTAGCATATGCCTTCCCTCCCCTATCGCTACTACCCTTGGTGTTGAGAAAGATCAGGAAAGACAGAGCAAGGGTTATAGTCATCGCCCCATTTTGGCCCAGGAGGGCTTGGTTTTCTTGCCTCAGGACCATGTCGGTGTCCGATCCTTGGGTTCTTCCGGACATCCCGGATCTCCTATCCCAGGGCCCAGTCTTCCATCCTCAGGTGGCTGGCCTACATCTGACGGTGTGGAGTTTGAGCGGGCGCTCTTAAAAGATAAAGGCTTCTCCCCAGACTTAATTAATACCCTTCTTAAAAGTAGAAAGGCCATTACTACCAAGATCTATGTAAGAATTTGGAAGAAATTCCTTCACAGCTCGGGAATAGTCGCTGGGGGTTCAACACCTATAAATCAGATCTTAGAATTTCTTCAGAAAGGTCTGGACATGGGGCTTTCCACTAGTACCCTTAAAGTACAAGTAGCAGCCTTAGGGGCCCTCTTTAGCTGCAACATCACGAGTAATTACTGGATCAGTAGATTCATTAAAGCAGCAGGAAGATCCAGGCCGGTAGTGAAGGATAGATTCATGCCATGGGACTTGAATCTAGTCCTCACGGCCATGACGGAAGCTCCATTCGAACCTATTTCATCAGCTTCCATAAAAAACCTGTCCCTCAAAGTAGCGTTCCTGGTAGCTCTAACCTCTGCTTGCAGAGCTAGCGATATCCAGGCATTATCTAGGCGTCCTCCTTATATACAGATTAAAAATGAGCAATACTCACACCTGATCCAGCGTATTTACCTAAAGTGGTTTCTAACTTTCATAGGACTCAGGAAGTAGTCCTTCCATCCTTCCTCCCTAATCCGGCTAATAAGAAGGAAGAGAAACTACATACCCTGGATGTTAGGAAGTGCCTTATAGAATATGTGGCAGCTACCGATCCTTGGAAGAAAGAGGATGCCCTGTTTATTTCCCACCAAGGCCCTAGGAAAGGTTGTAGAGTATCAAAGAATACACTAGCCAGGTGGATTAGAGAAGCGATTGCCTTAGCATACACCTCAAAAGGCAGGTCGCCACCCGGGAAGCTGAGGGCACATTCCACCAGAGCCATGGCGACCTCGTGGGCCGAGAGATCAGAAGTCTCCATTGACCAGATATGTAAGGCGGCTACTTGGTCCTCTCCGAGCACCTTTTATAGACATTATAGGCTAGACTTGGGTGCTTCCACAGACCTCTCTTTTGGGATAAGGGTGCTGCAGGCTGTAGTCCCTCCCTAAAGTAGTTATTACTCTCTGTAATTCTCTCAGGTGGTGCTGTCATGGACGACCGAATAAAGTCTTAGTTACTCACCGGTTAACTGTATTTTTCGGAGTCCATGACAGCACCCGTATATTCCCTCCCTTTAGTTTAATTTGGGTGTGCACTTCTTATACGTACACGGGTAATTTAAATAGTTGTGTATAGTATTGTATATAAGTTATGCTATTAACCATTGTGGTCCTCTGTGCTCTGTAATCCAACTGATGCGTGGGAGAGGTGCCGCCCTTTTTGTATCTGTAAGTTTCCTGTTCCTAAAGGGCGGATCCCCTCTCTCAGGTGGTGCTGTCATGGACTCCGAAAAATACCGTTAACCGGTGAGTAACTAAGACTTTTCAAGCTAAATAATTTATTTAGAATAATTAACAGAGCA
Source organism: Dendrobates tinctorius (assembly GCF_039654945.1). NCBI lineage: Eukaryota > Metazoa > Chordata > Amphibia > Anura > Dendrobatidae > Dendrobates > Dendrobates tinctorius. The sequence goes on along the minus strand of NW_027361736.1, from coordinate 7,553,257 downwards.
TAAATGCTAAATGCAAGTTACAGCAGACATAAACACAATATAGCAGTTAATAAAGTTTTTATCTGTATAAAACATGTAGTTTCTTTGCTTTCCTTTCACAAATAGAATGCATAGTAAACAGCAAACTCTCCATTTACATAATATGTATGCCCAGATAAGGTTTTGCATACAATAAGTGCCCAGAGTAAACTGCTGAATATAAAGTGCATAAGTGCCTTGTATCAAATAAGCCTGGTAGGCATTAAGTGTACACAGAGTAAAAACTGTCTATGCAAATTCCAGAGTAAGATACAAGGACTGCATTAGAAAGTAACAACTTACATGTGCTGTGTATGTCGCTGTAAAACCTGCCGCCCCTACGCGCGTTACACCGCAGCTTCCTCAGGAGGCGTGGTTTACAAGTGCCCCGGATCTAGTTTATATAGTGCGGTCAACCAATAAACCGCTTTCCCTAATAAAGCTTGTAAAATTCAGGACCTGCGCTGTAGTGTCCACAATGACGTCAATAGTATCCAGTTCTAAACGTCCACAGCATTATCGGCGCATGCGCTGTTGAGTCCCCACTATGTACAGCGAGTCTATCATCAGCATGAAAGCGGCTCAAGCTGCAAAACAGCCAGACACAGCCACATACCAGACTGAGCACGTCAGAAGGCTCCTAGGGAGGACTGAACTGGGCATGCGCTCAAGTGAGGACAAGAAAATAAAATAATTATGAAGAATAATAATCACTATTTAAAGTGATAGCAAGTGTTGAAAGTGAGGGGATAAAACATAATGATGCTGAAATAATTATAGCGGTGTGTATGAACCATTAAAGTGAATATGCCTGACATAGAGTGCAAAGGCACACACATATGTGTCAATTATAAGCACACTATGCAAGCAATAAATTTTTTTTAACAATTAGCATAATGTGTATGCAGGCTATATGAAAGTGTATGTGCATCATATAACTATAACAACTATATATCATGTCTCTGTTAAAAAACAAATGTACATAAAAATAACACATGGCATTCAATACATACATCAAATGTCATATATCATAAAGTAATTATACACACAATTATGTATAATGAATAATACATAGCACAAATATACAAAGAAAATTGTGAAAAAAATAAAAAATGAGTGAAAAAAATATATATAAAAATAAAACAAAAATGTAAATGAAATAAACAAAAAAAGAAAAAATGAATAAAAATGTGAACAAATAACATGAAATATTGAAGACCCAATGGGTACGAAAAGAGCCGTAGATTTCTTGTGAGAGGAGTGTTTCTTCATAAAATCTTGAAATGCCCTCAACAATGAATTCCATGCCAGATCATATATTGCGATGCGAAGATAGAGAACTGGAGTATAAGCACAGGAAAAAATAATTAAAAACAGAAAACTAAAACCAAGACTAAAAAGATACCCATACGATATTTACAGAAAGGACCCAAAACCATTACTCTCATTCAATCATGTTTTTTTTGCTACTGTATATAGGAGGCTATGTGCAGGCTCATACTGTATATAGGAGGTAAACACTGCATTCAGGAGGCTATATGTGGGTGCTCATACTGTATATAGGAGGCAATATGCGGCCTCCTACTGTATGTAGGAGACTATTTGCAGACTCATACTGTATATAGGAAGCGCTGTGCAGGCTCATACTGTATATAGGAGGCTATATGCGGCCTCATACTGTATATAGGAAGCAATGTGCAGGCTCATACTGTATATAGGAAGCAATGTGCAGGCTCATACTGTATATAGGAGACTATGTGCAGACTCATACTGTAAATAGGAGGCTATATGTGGCCTCATACTGTATATGGGAAGCGATTTGCAGGCTCATACTGTATATAGGAGGCTATACGCGACCTCATACTGTATATAGGAGGCTATATGCGACCTCATACTGTATATAGGAAGCGATGTGCAGGCTCATACTGTATATAGGAGGCAATTCAAAAGCAGGAAATATCCAGCTACAGATCCAGGGAAAAATTGTTAATAACAAAAAATGAAGGAGAGCGATAGTGGCACCTGTGTAAAAGGTTTTGTAACTGCTGCAACTCTAGACCAGACCACTCTAAGTAAGAAGTGAGTACAGTAGTTATATATAGAACCTTACAGCTGACAATCTTTCTGATTTGGGTCGCTCACTTTTCCTGTCTTTTTCATCAGGCCCAGACCTCCATTACCACTTCTCCAGCCACAACTCATCTGCACAGATTACAACAAAAACACATTTGACATCTCACATTTCTACTGATGTCTCATTTATTCCCAACCTACAAAAACTCCCCACTCTGCTTACCTCAGGCATAGGATACTGACCCCAATATTTTAAAAAACTGTGCCATTACTATGATTACTCCCTCCCCCAAAAATTAGTGTCCCATAGAAAATATTAATACCCCCACTGTGCAAAGGCGTGTATGCTCCTTTAACCCCTTCCCGACCAATGACTCCACATAGGCATCATGAAAAGCTGTGCCAATCTGACCAGTGACGCCTATGTGGCGTCATGAATTAATTGCCCTCCTGCGGGTCGGGTGACTGACCTTTCAGTGACCCCACCCGACCCACACACACAGGGGGCTTTGTACTTCTCCACAGGTGGGGTGGCTTCACCCCCACATGTCTACAATCACTCTGATTGGCTGTTAAAAGTGAAAATGATAAGGTGCTGGTTTAATTATATTGTGTTTATGTCTGCTGTAACTTGCATTTAGCATTTATGCTCTGTTAATTATTCTAAATAAATTATTTAGCTTGAAAAACTCCAATTTTGATCTCTTGTGATGCTTAATAGCTCATTTATGATATTTTTTTTGCTATTATATTTCCAGTGAGTTGAGCCTTTGAAGAATTTTTTCCAGTATTTGGGATATATTTGCACTTTATACTACATACAGTATGAGCCTGTACATCGCTTCCTATATACAGTATGAGGCTGCATATTGCCTCCTATATACAGTATGAGCCCACATAGCCTCCTGTATACAGTATGAGGCCGCATATAGCCTTCTATATACAGTATGAGGCCGCATATAGTCTCCTATATACAGTATGAGCCTGCACATTACTTCCTATATACAATATGAGCCCACATAGCCTCCTATATACAGTATGAGGCTGCACATCGCTTCCTATATACAGTATGAGGCCACATATAGCCTCCTATGTACGGTATGAGCCTGCACATCGCTTCCTATATACAGTATGAGGCCGCATATAGCCTCCTATATACAGTATGAGCACCCACATATAGCCTCCTGAATACAGTTTTTGCCTCCTATATACAGCATGAGCCAGCACATTGCTTCCTATATACAGTATGAGCCTGCACATAGCCTCCTATAAACAGTATGAGCCTGTACATCATTTCCTCTATACAGTATGAGGCCGCATATAGCCTCCTATATACAGTATGAGCACCCAAATATAGCCTCATTTGTACAGTATGAGCCTGCGCATTGCTTCCTATAAACAGTATGAGCATCCACATAGCCTCCTATGTACAGTATGAGCCTGCAAATCGCTTCCTATAAACAGTATGAGCCTGCACATCGCTTCCTATAAACAGTATGAGCCCACATATAGCCTCCTGAATACAGTATTTGCCTCCTATATACAGTGTGAGTCCCCATATAGCCTTCTATATACAGTATGAGCCTGCACATCGCTTCCTATATAGAGTATGAGGCCACATACAGCCTTCTATATACAGTATGAGCACCCACATATAGCCTCCTGTATACAGTATGATGCTGCATATAGCCTCCTATATACAGTATGAGGCCGCATATAGCCTCCTATATACAGTATGAGCCTGTACTTCGCTTCCTATATACAGTATGAGGCCGCATATAGCCTCCTATATACAGTATGAGCACCCACATATAGCATACTGAATGCAGTGTTTACCTCCTATATACAGTATGAGCCTGCAGATTGCTTCCTATATACAGTATGAGCCTGCAAATAGCCTCCTATATACAGTATGAGCCTGTACATCACTTCCTATATACAGTATGAGGCCTCATATAGCCTCCTATATACAGTATGAGCACACACATATAGCCTCCTATGTACAGTATGAGCCTGCGCATTGCTTCCTATAAACAGTATGAGCATCCACATAGCCTCCTATGTACAGTATGAGCCTGCACATCGCTTCCTAAACAGTATGAGCCTGCACATCGCTTCCTAAAAACAGTATGAGCCTGCAAATCGCTTCCTATATACAGTATGAGCCCACATATAGCCTCCTGAATACAGTATTTGCCTCCTATATACAGTGAGTCCCCATATAGCCTTCTATATACAGTATGAGCCTGCACATCGATTCCTATATACAGTATGAGGCCACATATAGCCTCCTATATACAGTATGAGCACCCACATATAGCCTCCTGTATACAGTATGATGCTGCATATAGCCTCCTATATACAGTATGAGGCCGCATATAGCCTCCTATATACAGTATGAGCCTGTACTTCGCTTCCTATATACAGTATGAGGCCGCATATAGCCTCCTATATACAGTATGAGCACCCACATATAGCCTCCAGAATGCAGTGTTTACTTCACTTCACGTGATCTAGGGCTCTATTGAATAATGAATGTTTTGAATTTTCTCCAAAAGTAAAGTAGTTGCAAACTCATCCTTTTAGAAACTTGTTTGGGCTGTTGAGAGGAGTAAAAAACCACCAAAAATTTCAATCCTGCATGATTCTACCAAGAAATGTGATTCTTCATTCAAAACCTGATTTTTGCTATTGGGCTCTATTGAATAATGAATGTTTTGAATTTTCTCCAAAAGTAAAGTAGTTGCAAACTCATGCTTTTAGAGACTTGTTTGGGCTCATGAGAGTAGAAAAACATCAAAAATTTCAGTCCTGCATGATTCTACCAAGAAATGTGTGTTCATTGAAACCGCTGGTTTTTGATAGTTTGGGCCCTATTGAATAATGAATGTTTTGAATTTTCTCCAAAATTAAAGTAGTTGCAAACTCATCCTTTTAGAAACTTGTTTGGGCTGTTGAGAGGAGTAAAAAACCATCAAAAATTTCAATCCTGCATGATTCTACCAAGAAATGTGATTCTTCATTCAAAACCTGATTTTTGCTATTGGGCTCTATTGAATAATGAATGTTTTGAATTTTCTCCAAAAGTAAAGTAGTTGCAAACTCATCCTTTTAGAAACTTGTTTGGGCTGTTGAGAGGAGTAAAAAACCACCAAAAATTTCAATCCTGCATGATTCTACCAAGAAATGTGATTCTTCATTCAAAACCTGATTTTTGCTATTGGGCTCTATTGAATAATGAATGTTTTGAATTTTCTCCAAAAGTAAAGTAGTTGCAAACTCATGCTTTTAGAGACTTGTTTGGGCTCATGAGAGTAGAAAAACATCAAAAATTTCAGTCCTGCATGATTCTACCAAGAAATGTGTGTTCATTGAAACCGCTGGTTTTTGATAGTTTGGGCCCTATTGAATAATGAATGTTTTGAATTTTCTCCAAAAGTAAAGTAGTTGCAAACTCATCCTTTTAGAAACTTGTTTGGGCTGTTGAGAGGAGTAAAAAAACATCAAAAATTTCAATCCTGCATGCTTCTACCAAGAAATGTGATTCTTCATTCAAAACTTGATTTTTGCTATTGGGCTCTATTGAATAATGAATGTTTTGAATTTCCTCCAAAAGTAAAGTAGTTGCAAACTCATGTTTTTAGAGACTTGTTTGGGCTCATGAGAGGAGTAGAAAAACATCAAAAATTTCAGTCCTGCATGATTCTACCAAGAAATGTGTGTTCATTTAAACCGCTGGTTTTTGATAGTTTGGGCCCTATTGAATAATGAATGTTTTGAATTTTCTCCAAAAGTAAAGTAGTTGCAAACTCATCCTTTTAGAAACTTGTTTGGGCTGTTGAGAGGAGTAAAAAACCATCAAAAATTTCAATCCTGCATGATTTTACCAAGAAATGTGATTCTTCATTCAAAACCTGATTTTTGCTATTGGGCTCTATTGAATAATGAATGTTTTGAATTTTCTCCAAAAGTAAAGTAGTTGCAAACTCATGCTTTTAGAGACTTGTTTGGGCTCATGAGAGGAGTAGAAAAACATCAAAAATTTCAGTCCTGCATGATTCTACCAAGAAATGTGTGTTCATTGAAACCGCTGGTTTTTGATAGTTTGGGGCCTATTGAATAATGAATGTTTTGAATTTTCTCCAAAAGTAAAGTAGTTGCAAACTCATCCTTTTAGAAACTTGTTTGGGCTGTTGAGAGGAGTAAAAAACCATCAAAAATTTCAATCCTGCATGATTCTACCAAGAAATGTGATTCTTCATTCAAAACCTGATTTTTGCTATTGGGCTCTATTGAATAATGAATGTTTTGAATTTTCTCCAAAAGTAAAGTAGTTGCAAACTCATGCTTTTAGAGACTTGTTTGGGCTCATGAGAGGAGTAGAAAAAAATCAAAAATTTCAGTCCTGCATGATTCTACCAAGAAATGTGTGTTCATTGAAACCGCTGATTTTTGATAGTTTGGGCCCTATTGAATAATGAATGTTTTGAATTTTCTCCAAAAGTAAAGTAGTTGCAAACTCATCCTTTTAGAAACTTGTTTGGGCTGTTGAGAGGAGTAAAAAAACATCAAAAATTTCAATCCTGCATGATTCTACCAAGAAATGTTATTCTTCATTCAAAACGCTGGTTTTTGCTATTGGGCTCTATTGAATAATTAATGATTTGAATTTTCTCCAAAAGTAAAGTAGTTGCAAACTCATCCTTTTAGAGACTTGTTTGGGCTCATGAGAGGAGTAGAAAAACAATAAAAATTTCAGTCCTGCACGATTCTACCAAGAAATGTGTGTTCATTCAAACCGCTGTTTTTTGATATTTTGGGCCCTATTGAATAATGAATGTTTTGAATTTTCTCCAAAAGTAAAGCAGTTGCAAACTCATCCTTTTAGAAACTTGTTTGGGCTGTTGAGAGTAGTAAAAAACCATCAAAAATTTCAATCCTGCATGATTTTACCAAGAAATGTGATTCTTCATTCAAAACCTAATTTTTGCTATTGGGCTCTATTGAATAGTGAATGTTTTGAATGTTCTCCAAAAGTAAACTAGTTGCAAACTCATGCTTTTAGAAACTTGTTTGGGCTCATGAGAGGAGTAGAAAAACATCAAAAATTTCAGTCCTGCATGATTCTACCAAGAAATGTGTGTTCATTGAAACCGCTGGTTTTTGATAGTTTGGGCCCTATTGAATAATGAATGTTTTGAATTTTCTCCAAAAGTAAAGTAGTTGCAAACTCATCCTTTTAGAAACTTGTTTGGGCTGTTGAGAGGAGTAAAAAACCATCAAAAATTTCAATCCTGCATGATTTTACCAAGAAATGTGATTCTTCATTCAAAACCTGATTTTTGCTATTGGGCTCTATTGAATAATGAATGTTTTGAATTTTCTCCAAAAGTAAAGTAGTTGCAAACTCATGCTTTTAGAGACTTGTTTGGGCTCATGAGAGGAGTAGAAAAACATCAAAAATTTCAGTCCTGCATGATTCTACCAAGAAATGTGTGTTCATTGAAACCGCTGGTTTTTGATAGTTTGGGCCCTATTGAATAATGAATGTTTTGAATTTTCTCCAAAAGTAAAGTAGTTGCAAACTCATCCTTTTAGAAACTTGTTTGGGCTGTTGAGAGGAGTAAAAAACCATAAAAAATTTCAATCCTGCATGATTTTACCAAGAAATGTGATTCTTCATTCAAAACCTGATTTTTGCTATTGGGCTCTATTGAATAATGAATGTTTTGAATTTTCTCCAAAAGTAAAGTAGTTGCAAACTCATGCTTTTAGAGACTTGTTTGGGCTCATGAGAGGAGTAGAAAAACATCAAAAATTTCAGTCCTGCATGATTCTACCAAGAAATGTGTGTTCATTTAAACCGCTGGTTTTTGATAGTTTGGGCCCTATTGAATAATGAATGTTTTGAATTTTCTCCAAAAGTAAAGTAGTTGCAAACTCATCCTTTTAGAAACTTGTTTGGGCTGTTGAGAGGAGTAAAAAACCATCAAAAATTTCAATCCTGCATGATTCTACCAAGAAATGTGATTTTTCATTCAAAATGCTGGTTTTTGCTATTGGGCTCTATTGAATAATGAATGTTTTGAATTTTCTCCAAAAGTAAAGTAGTTGCAAACTCATCCTTTTAGAGACTTGTTTGGGCTCATGAGAGGAGTAGAAAAACATCAAAAATTTCAGTCCTGCACGATTCTACCAAGAAATGTGTGTTCATTCAAACCGCTGTTTTTTGATATTTTGGGCCCTATTGAATAATGAATGTTTTGAATTTTCTCCAAAAGTAAAGCAGATGCAAACTCATCCTTTTAGAATCTTGTTTGGGCTGTTGAGAGGAGTAAAAAACCAACAAAAATTTCAATCCTGCATGCTTCTACCAAGAAATGTGATTCTTCATTCAAAACCTGATTTTTGCTATTGGGCTCTATTGAATAATGAATGTTTTGAATTTTCTCCAAAAGTAAAGTAGTTGCAAACTCATGCTTTTAGCGACTTGTTTGGCCTCATGAGAGGAGTGGAAAAACATAAAAAATTTCAGTCCTGCATGATTCTACCAAGAAATGTGTGTTCATTGAAACCGCTGGTTTTTGATAGTTTGGGCCCTATTGAATAATGAATGTTTTGAATTTTCTCCAAAAGTAAAGTAGTTGCAAACTCATCCTTTTAGAAACTTGTTTGGGCTGTTGAGAGGAGTAAAAAACCATCAAAAATTTCAATCCTGCATGATTCTACCAAGAAATGTGATTCTTCATTCAAAACCTGATTTTTGCTATTGGGCTCTATTGAATAATGAATGTTTTGAATTTTCTCCAAAAGTAAAGTAGTTGCAAACTCATGCCTTTAGGGACTTGTTTGGGCTCATGAGAGGAGTAGAAAAACATCAAAAATTTCAGTCCTGCATGATTCTACCAAGAAATGTGTGTTCATTGAAACCGCTGGTTTTTGATAGTTTGGGCCCTATTGAATAATGAATGTTTTGAATTTTCTCCAAAAGTAAAGTAGTTGCAAACTCATCCTTTTAGAAACTTGTTTGGGCTGTTGAGAGGAGTAAAAAACCATCAAAAATTTCAATCCTGCATGATTTTACCAAGAAATGTGATTCTTCATTCAAAACCTGATTTTTGCTATTGGGCTCTATTGAATAGTGAATGTTTTGAATTTTCTCCAAAAGTAAAGTAGTTGCAAACTCATGCTTTTAGAAACTTGTTTGGGCTCATGAGAGGAGTAGAAAAACATCAAAAATTTCAGTCCTGCATGATTCTACCAAGAAATGTGTGTTCATTGAAACCGCTGGTTTTTGATAGTTTGGGCCCTATTGAATAATGAATGTTTTGAATTTTCTCCAAAAGTAAAGTAGTTGCAAACTCATCCTTTTAGAAACTTGTCTGGGCTGTTGAGAGGAGTAAAAAACAATCAAAAATTTCAATCCTGCATGATTTTACCAAGAAATGTGATTCTTCATTCAAAACCTGATTTTTGCTATTGGGCTCTATTGAATATTGAATGTTTTGAATTTTCTCCAAAAGTAAAGTAGTTGCAAACTCATCCTTTTAGAGACTTGTTTGGGCTCATGAGAGGAGTAGAAAAACATAAAAATTTCAGTCCTGCATGATTCTACCAAGAAATGTGTGTTCATTGAAACCGCTGGTTTTTGATAGTTTGGGCCCTATTGAATAATGAATGTTTTGAATTTTCTCCAAAAGTAAAGTAGTTGCAAACTCATCCTTTTAGAAACTTGTTTGGGCTGTTGAGAGGAGTAAAAAACCATCAAAAATTTCAATCCTGCATGATTCTACCAAGAAATGTGATTCTTCATTCAAAACCTGATTTTTGCTATTGGGCTCTATTGAATAATGAATGTTTTGAATTTTCTCCAAAAGTAAAGTAGTTGCAAACTCATCCTTTTAGAAACTTGTTTGGGCTGTTGAGAGGAGTAAAAAACCACCAAAAATTTCAATCCTGCATGATTCTACCAAGAAATGTGATTCTTCATTCAAAACCTGATTTTTGCTATTGGGCTCTATTGAATAATGAATGTTTTGAATTTTCTCCAAAAGTAAAGTAGTTGCAAACTCATGCTTTTAGAGACTTGTTTGGGCTCATGAGAGTAGAAAAACATCAAAAATTTCAGTCCTGCCTGATTCTACCAAGAAATGTGTGTTCATTGAAACCGCTGGTTTTTGATAGTTTGGGCCCTATTGAATAATGAATGTTTTGAATTTTCTCCAAAAGTAAAGTAGTTGCAAACTCATCCTTTTAGAAACTTGTTTGGGCTGTTGAGAGGAGTAAAAAACCATCAAAAATTTCAATCCTGCATGATTCTACCAAGAAATGTGATTCTTCATTCAAAACCTGATTTTTGCTATTGGGCTCTATTGAATAATGAATGTTTTGAATTTTCTCCAAATGTAAAGTAGTTGCAAACTCATCCTTTTAGAAACTTGTTTGGGCTGTTGAGAGGAGTAAAAAACCACCAAAAATTTCAATCCTGCATGATTCTACCAAGAAATGTGATTCTTCATTCAAAACCTGATTTTTGCTATTGGGCTCTATTGAATAATGAATGTTTTGAATGTCCTCCAAAAGTAAAGTAGTTGCAAACTCATGTTTTTAGAGACTTGTTTGGGCTCATGAGAGGAGTAGAAAAACATCAAAAATTTCAGTCCTGCATGATTCTACCAAGAAATGTGTGTTCATTGAAACCGCTGGTTTTTGATAGTTTGGGCCCTATTGAATAATGAATGTTTTGAATTTTCTCCAAAAGTAAAGTAGTTGCAAACTCATCCTTTTAGAAACTTGTTTGGGCTGTTGAGAGGAGTAAAAAACCATCAAAAATTTCAATCCTGCATGATTTTACCAAGAAATGTGATTCTTCATTCAAAACCTGATTTTTGCTATTGGGCTCTATTGAATAGTGAATGTTTTGAATGTTCTCCAAAAGTAAACTAGTTGCAAACTCATGCTTTTAGAAACTTGTTTGGGCTCATGAGAGGAGTAGAAAAACATCAAAAATTTCAGTCCTGCATGATTCTACCAAGAAATGTGTGTTCATTGAAACCGCTGGTTTTTGATAGTTTGGGCCCTATTGAATAATGAATGTTTTGAATTTTCTCCAAAAGTAAAGTAGTTGCAAACTCATCCTTTTAGAAACTTGTTTGGGCTGTTGAGAGGAGTAAAAAACCATCAAAAATTTCAATCCTGCATGATTTTACCAAGAAATGTGATTCTTCATTCAAAACCTGATTTTTGCTATTGGGCTCTATTGAATAATGAATGTTTTGAATTTTCTCCAAAAGTAAAGTAGTTGCAAACTCATGCTTTTAGAGACTTGTTTGGGCTCATGAGAGGAGTAGAAAAACATCAAAAATTTCAGTCCTGCATGATTCTACCAAGAAATGTGTGTTCATTGAAACCGCTGGTTTTTGATAGTTTGGGCCCTATTGAATAATGAATGTTTTGAATTTTCTCCAAAAGTAAAGTAGTTGCAAACTCATCCTTTTAGAAACTTGTTTGGGCTGTTGAGAGGAGTAAAAAACCATCAAAAATTTCAATCCTGCATGATTCTACCAAGAAATGTGATTCTTCATTCAAAACCTGATTTTTGCTATTGGGCTCTATTGAATAATGAATGTTTTGAATTTTCTCCAAAAGTAAAGTAGTTGCAAACTCATGCTTTTAGAAACTTGTTTGGGCTCATGAGAGGAGTAGAAAAACATCAAAAATTTGAGTCCTGCATGATTCTACCAAGAAATGTGTGTTCATTGAAACCGCTGGTTTTTGATAGTTTGGGCCCTATTGAATAATGAATGTTTTGAATTTTCTCCAAAAGTAAAGTAGTTGCAAACTCATCCTTTTAGAAACTTGTTTGGGCTGTTGAGAGGAGTAAAAAACCTTCAAAAATTTCAATCCTGCATGATTCTACCAAGAAATGTTATTCTTCATTCAAAACGCTGGTTTTTGCTATTGGGCTCTATTGAATAATGAATGTTTTGAATTTTCTCCAAAAGTAAAGTAGTTGCAAACTCATCCTTTTAGAAACTTGTTTGGGCTGTTGAGAGGAGTAAAAAACCATCAAAAATTTCAATCCTGCATGATTTTACCAAGTAATGTGATTCTTCATTCAAAACCTGATTTTTGCTATTGGGCTCTATTGAATAATGAATGTTTTGAATTTTCTCCAAAAGTAAAGTAGTTGCAAACTCATGCTTTTAGAGACTTTTTTGGGCTCATGAGAGGAGTAGAAAAACATCAAAAATTTCAGTCCTGCATGATTCTACCAAGAAATGTGTGTTCATTGAAACCGCTGGTTTTTGATAGTTTGGGCCCTATTGAATAATGAATGTTTTGAATTTTCTCCAAAAGTAAAGTAGTTGCAAACTCATCCTTTTAGAAACTTGTTTGGGCTGTGGAGAGGAGTAAAAAACCATCAAAAATTTCAATCCTGCATGATTTTACCAAGAAATGTGATTCTTCATTCAAAACCTGATTTTTGCTATTGGGCTCTATTGAATAATGAATGTTTTGAATTTTCTCCAAAAGTAAAGTAGTTGCAAACTCATGCTTTTAGAGACTTGTTTGGGCTCATGAGAGGAGTAGAAAAACATCAAAAATTTCAGTCCTGCATGATTCTACCAAGAAATGTGTGTTCATTTAAACCGCTGGTTTTTGATAGTTTGGGCCCTATTGAATAATGAATGTTTTGAATTTTCTCCAAAAGTAAAGTAGTTGCAAACTCATCCTTTTAGAAACTTGTTTGGGCTGTTGAGAGGAGTAAAAAACCATCAAAAATTTCAATCCTGCATGATTCTACCAAGAAATGTGATTCTTCATTCAAAACGCTGGTTTTTGCTATTGGGCTCTATTGAATAATGAATGTTTTGAATTTTCTCCAAAAGTAAAGTAGTTGCAAACTCATCCTTTTAGAGACTTGTTTGGGCTCATGAGAGGAGTAGAAAAACATCAAAAATTTCAGTCCTGCACGATTCTACCAAGAAATGTGTGTTCATTCAAACCGCTGTTTTTTGATATTTTGGGCCCTATTGAATAATGAATGTTTTGAATTTTCTCCAAAAGTAAAGCAGATGCAAACTCATCCTTTTAGAAACTTGTTTGGGCTGTTGAGAGGAGTAAAAAACCATCAAAAATTTCAATCCTGCATGCTTCTACCAAGAAATGTGATTCTTCATTCAAAACCTGATTTTTGCTATTGGGCTCTATTGAATAATGAATGTTTTGAATTTTCTCCAAAAGTAAAGTAGTTGCAAACTCATGCTTTTAGAGACTTGTTTGGGCTCATGAGAGGAGTAGAAAAACATCAAAAATTTCAGTCCTGCATGATTCTACCAAGAAATGTGTGTTCATTCAAACCGCTGGTTTTTGATAGTTTGGGCCCTATTGAATAATGAATGTTTTGAATTTTCTCCAAAAGTAAAGTAGTTGCAAACTCATCCTTTTAGAAACTTGTTTGGGCTGTTGAGAGGAGTAAAAAACCATCAAAAATTTCAATCCTGCATGATTCTACCAAGAAATGTGATTCTTCATTCAAAACCTGATTTTTGCTATTGGGCTCTATTGAATAATGAATGTTTTGAATTTTCTCCAAAAGTAAAGTAGTTGCAAAGTCATGCTTTTAGAAACTTGTTTGGGCTGTTGAGAGGAGTAAAAAACCATCAAAAATTTCAATCCTGCATGATTCTACCAAGAAATGTGATTCTTCATTCAAAACGCTGGTTTTTGCTATTGGGCTCTATTGAATAGTGAATGTTTTGAATTTTCTCCAAAAGTAAAGTAGTTGCAAACTCATGCTTTTAGAGACTTGTTTGGGCTCATGAGAGGAGTAGAAAAACATCAAAAATTTCAGTCCTGCATGATTCTACCAAGAAATGTGTGCTCATTGAAACCGCTGGTTTTTGATATTTTGGGCCCTATTGAATAATGAATGTTTTGAATTTTCTCCAAAAGTAAAGTAGTTGCAAACTCATCCTTTTAGAAACTTGTTTGGGCTGTTGAGAGGAGTAAAAAACCATCAAAAATTTCAATCCTGCATGATTTTACCAAGAAATGTGATTCTTCATTCAAAACCTGATTTTTGCTATTGGGCTCTATTGAATAATGAATGTTTTGAATTTTCTTCAAAAGTAAAGTAGTTGCAAACTCATGCTTTTAGAGACTTGTTTGGGCTCATGAGAGGAGTAGAAAAACATCAAAAATTTCAGTCCTGCATGATTCTACCAAGAAATGTGTGTTCATTGAAACCGCTGGTTTTTGATAGTTTGGGCCCTATTGAATAATGAATGTTTTGAATTTTCTCCGAAAGTAAAGTAGTTGCAAACTCATCCTTTTAGAAACTTGTTTGGGCTGTTGAGAGGAGTAAAAAACCATCAAAAATTTCAATCCTGCATGATTTTACCAAGAAATGTGATTCTTCATTCAAAACCTGATTTTTGCTATTGGGCTCTATTGAATAATGAATGTTTTGAATTTTCTCCAAAAGTAAAGTAGTTGCAAACTCATGCTTTTAGAGACTTGTTTGGGCTCATGAGAGGAGTAGAAAAACATCAAAAATTTCAGTCCTGCATGATTCTACCAAGAAATGTGTGTTCATTGAAACCGCTGGTTTTTGATAGTTTGGGCCCTATTGAATAATGAATGTTTTGAATTTTCTCCAAAAGTAAAGTAGTTGCAAACTCATCCTTTTAGAAACTTGTTTGGGCTGTTGAGAGGAGTAAAAAACCATCAAAAATTTCAATCCTGCATGATTCTACCAAGAAATGTGATTCTTCATTCAAAACCTGATTTTTGCTATTGGGCTCTATTGAATAATGAATGTTTTGAATTTTCTCCAAAAGTAAAGTAGTTGCAAACTCATGCTTTTAGAGACTTGTTTGGGCTCATGAGAGGAGTAGAAAAACATCAAAAATTTCAGTCCTGCATGATTCTTCCAAGAAATGTGTGTTCATTGAAACCGCTGGTTTTTGATAGTTTTGGCCCTATTGAATAATGAATGTTTTGAATTTTCTCCAAAATTAAAGTAGTTGCAAACTCATCCTTTTAGAAACTTGTTTGGGCTGTTGAGAGGAGTAAAAAACCATCAAAAATTTCAATCCTGCATGATTCTACCAAGAAATGTGATTCTTCATTCAAAACCTGATTTTTGCTATTGGGCTCTATTGAATAATGAATGTTTTGAATTTTCTCCAAAAGTAAAGTAGTTGCAAACTCATGCTTTTAGAGACTTATTACAATGTATAAATATATGCGGGGACAATACAAAGACCTTTCTAATGATCTTTTTACTCTTAGACCTGTGACGGGGACAAGGGGGCATCCTCTACGTCTGGAGGAAAGAAGGTTTAAGCATACTCACAGATGCGGATTCTTTACTGTAAGAGCAGTGAGACTATGGAACTCTCTGCCATATGATGTTGTAATGAGTGATTCCCTACTAAAACTTACATTTATTTTAGCATTTATATATTTTAAGGATTTACAAACCCCTCCCACACACTTATTTACCATTACCAGTCCCTTATTAATCGTCCCCAGTTCCTTATTAACCTTTTGCACCTTTTTATAAACACTACTTATGTTCATAAACAAATTCTACATGATGAAGATGATGAATTAGCTGTGTAGTACTGATGATTGAAGGTGATGAAAATGGGATGAATGTACAGTACTGTACTGCACAGCATGGAAGAGCATTACAGCTCTCCTATTGGCACCACTTCATCAGGAGCTTCTTCAGGTGTGGCAGTAGTATCTTCAGCCTCATCCGTAACTTTTACTACCACTAAATGCGTAACCAACCTCTTGTTCGAGTGATGAACATAGTCATGGAGAGATGCTGGTTCTGCTTCTTATGAACCATACGGAGGTCCTATTCCTCAGCCAATCGATGAAGTACATTGCCCATTATGACCATGGTTACAAGTCGATCAAGTGTTGGGCCAACCTCCTCCTCTTCTTAAACCCGTTGTTCAAACTGTTCCTCATCCTCTTCTTCACTTGCTGAAGGGTGTTTCCGTCTTCAGTAGTCATGTCACTGAAGCCCTCTCCTCCCGGTATTTTCACCAGCTTCACAGCCTAATCCACCGCAGAGTGATACATTTCATCAAGAGAAAGTCTGACACATCATTTTCTTTATGGTTTTTTGAACATTTTTTCAATATATTTTTTGTTTTTAACCCCTTCACCCCCAAGGGTGGTTTGCACGTTCATGACCGGGCCAATTTTTACAATTCTGACCACTGTACCTTTATGAGGTCATAACAACAACATGTATGTCAATACCTGGATAAGAATGAAGTGATTAAACAGAGTCAGCATGGGTTTGTAACTAATAAGTCAAGTCAGACTAACTTAATTTCCTTCTATGACGGTATCACTGATTGGGTGGATCAAGGAAATGCTGTAGATATAGTATATCTTGACTTCAGCAAAGCATTTGACAAAGTCTCTCATACAATCCTTATTGAAAAAATGACTAAGTATGGAATGGACAAGGCAACTGTTAGGTGGATTCATAACTGGCTTAGTGATCGGACCCAAAGAGTGGTCGTAAATGGCTGCACATCCAGTTGGAAGAATGTCTCAAGTGGGGTACCACAGGGCTCTGTCCTGGGCCCTGTATTGTTCAACATCTTTATCAACGATTTAGATGAAGGAATTGAGGGTAAACTGATTAAATTTGCTGATGACACAAAGCTAGGAGGGATAGCTAATACTAGAGAAGAGAGAGAGAGGATTCAAAACGATTTAAATAAACTGAAGAAGTGGGCAGCAACTAACAGAATGGTTTTTAACAGGGAGAAATGCAAAGTACTACATCTGGGCAATAAAAATGAAAAAAGCATATATAGAATGGGAGGAATAGGCCTAAGCAACAGCACATGTGAAAAAGACTTGGGTATACTAATAGATCACAGACTGAATATGAGTCAACAGTGTGATGCAGCAGCAAAAAAAGCAAATGCAATTCTAGGATGTATTAACAGAAGCATACAGTCTAGATCACGTGAAGTCATTATTTCCCTCTACTCCTCTTTGGTCAGACCTCATCTGGAATATTGTGTCCAGTTATGGGCACCACATTTTAAAAAAGACATCAACAAACTGGAGCAAGTTCAGAAAAGAGCAATCAGAATGGTGACCGGTCTGCAAACCCTGTCTTATGAGGAAAGGTTGCAGGATTTGGGATTGTTTAGTTTGCAAAAGAGAAGACTGAGAGGAGACTTAATAGCTGTCTACAAATATCTAAAGGGCTGTCACATTGTAGAAGGATCAACTTTATTCTCATTTGCACAAGGAAAGACTAGAAGCAATGGGATGAAACTGAATGGGAGGAGACACAGATTAGATATTAGAAAAAACTTTTTGACAGTTAGAGTGATCAATGAGTGGAACAAGCTGCCACGAGAAGTGGTGAGTTCTCCTTCAATGGATGTCTTCAAACAGAGGCTGGACAGACATCTGACTGGGATGATTTAGCGAATCCTGCTTTGAGCAGGGGTTTGGACCAGATGGCCCAGGAGGTCCCTTCCAACTCTACAATTCTATGATTCAATACCTCCGCTGTTATGTGTCAGGACATCAGTCCGATTGGGTGGAACATCTGCCATTGGCTGAATTCGCGCTCAATAATCGATATCAGGACTCCATTAAACCTACCCCCTTTTTCTGTAACCTGGGACTACATCCGCGCTTTGAGTCGTTTTCGGCCAGGATGTCGGAGCTCCCTGGGGTTGAGCAAAATATACATCGGCTGAAAACGATTTGGTCTGAGGTTAATTCAAATTTGTAAGGGGCTCAGGTTAGACAGGCTTCGTCCTCAAATAGACGACGATCTAAGGGGCCGCACCTGGGAGGTGGCGATAAGGTTTGGCTCTCTACAAAAAATATCAAGCTTAAGGTACCATCTGCCAAACTGGGTCCCAGGTTCATCGGCCCATACGAAATTATCGAGGTGGTTAACCCAGTAGCCTTCCGCTTAAAACTTCCACAGTTTCCACATTCAAATTACCTAACGTATTCCACAGGTCTCTCCGCAAGCCTTATTGTTCTCCGATTCACCCTGTCCAGTCCCCCCCTCCTCCTGTTTCGGTCGGGGGAGCTTTAGAGTATGAAGTCCAGGGTATCCTTGACTCCCGCCTGGTGAGAGGCTCCATACAGTATCTTGTACACTGGAAGGGCTACGGCCCGGAGGAGAGGTCCTGGGTCCCCGCAAGGAACATCCATGCCAAGGCATTAATTAGAAGGTTTCACCTCCTTCACCAGGACAAACCGGGTTTTGAGGGTCCGGAGGCCCCTCTTGGAAGGGGGGGTACTGTCACGTCGCCGCCAGACTTGGGGCCTGCTGTTTCGGTCGCGGCCACTAGGAGGCGCCGGACCGCCACTTCGTCGTTAGACTCAGGGACGGCTGTTAATGCCTCGGCCACTGGGAGGGGCCGTGGTTCCGTCGCATCAGACTCAGGGCCTACTGTCCCGGCTTTAGCCTCTAGGAGGCGCCGGTCTGTCACGTTGCCTTTTAATTCGGGGTCTGCTGTTCTGGGCGCGGTCACTCGCCCGTGAGTTATGGTGCTGACAGAGTAAGGGCACCTGTGCAGGCATCTGGTGGGCGCAGGCTCCGCCCCTCTGTCAGTCATCAGAAGGTTACTGCATCATCATCTGGCCTGGTCCTGGGGGCGGTACTGATGACATCAGCAGTCCAGGAACCTGTGAGGGGTGACCTGATCCCTCAAATACCTTGGGACTGGTCTTGCAAGCCGCCGGATATATTCTTGGTTCCCCTGCGTGTTACTGTGTGAATTGCTATAGTTGAATAACTCTGACCTTGGCCTGGACTTCTGACTCTGCTTCTGCCTAACGTTTTTGTACCCTGCTGCCCGACTGGTTTAGACCCAGATACTACCACGTTTTTGTCCTGTATTGGAACTCCCTCTCTGGCGACCGTCCTGCTCTGGCCACTGCTCCTATTCAGACAGCACCTCCTGGGCTCTGCTATAAATCCAGATCCCTGTATAGGGGTAAAGGGTATCAGTGTTTCTCGGGGTGTTGTCTGGCTGCAGCCCAGACCGCAGACAGACGTTACAGCCGGAGCCTGCAGCTCTTCCTGTCGAGTGATCATGTGGTACTGCTCATTAAGGTAATGAATATGCGCTCCACACCTAAGGGAGCGGAGAGGCGTGCAGGCATGTGAGTATGGTGTGATGGAAGCTGGTGGCCTCTGTGACCTGCTGCTCCCCTCCTCTGCCGGCTTTCTGGGACCGTGACTCGTGTATAAGCCAAGGGGGGTGTTTTCAGCACAAAAAAAGTGCTGAAAAACTCGGCTTATACACGAGTGTATACGGTAAATATTCTTCTATTTGTCTCATTAATAAGTGACTACCTTTTCTCCCACTTCTTGTTTTTTTTCGAGTCTATCAAATATTTAACCCCTTCCTGCCATCCGACGTACTATCCCGTCCATGGGACCTGGGCCCCTATGCCCATGGACGGGATAGTACGTCTCAGCGATCAGCGGCGCCCATGTGGTGAGCACCGCTGATCGCGGCCGGGTGTCAGCTGATTATCACAGCTGACACCCGGCACAATGTGTCAGGGACGGTCACGGACCGCCCCCGACACGTTAACCCCTTGCACACCGCGATCATGTTTGATGGAGTTAAAGGGAAGCATCGGCAGGGAGGGGGCTCCCTCCGTGCTTCCCTGAGCCCCCCACAGCAGCGCAATATGCAGCGCTGCTGCGGGGGGCTCCTTTCCTCCAGGCCCCCGAATCCAAGATGGCGACGGGGGCCTTCAGGGGCCTGCAGGAAGCTGGCTTCCTCAGTGCCTGCAAAGCGCAGGCAAGAGGAAGTCTGCTTCAATGCCTGTGACAGATCGCTGATCTGTCACAGTGATCTGTGATGTGACAGATCAGCGATCTGTCACAGGACAGTGATGTCCCACCTGGGAATGTGTAATAAAGTTAAAAAAAAAAATTAAAAAAAAGTGTAAAAATAATTTAAAAAAAATCGCCAAATAAATTAGTAAAAAAAAAAAAAAAAAAAATATTCCCCAATAAATTCATTTTTTGAAAAAAATAAATAAAATAAAAGTACACATATTGGGTATCGCCGCGTCCGTAACGACCCGCCCTATAAAACTGTCCCGTTAGTTAACCCCTTTAGCGAACCCCTTAAAAAATAAAAATAAAAAACGAAGCAAAAAATGATTTATCATACCGCCAAACAAAAAGTGTAATAACGCGCGATCAAAAAGACGCATATAAATATCCATGGTACCGCTGAAAATGGCATCTTGTCCCACAAAAAAAAGCCGCCACACAGCATCATCAGTGAAAAAATAAAAAAGTTATAGCTCGCAGAATAAAGCGATGCAAAAATAATTATTTTTTATATAAAATAGTTTTCATTGCATAAAACCGACAAAACCTAAAAAACGACCTAAATGAGGTATCGCTGTAACCGTACTGACCCGAAGAATAAAACCGCTTTATCAATTTTACTGCACGCAGAACGGTGTAAACGCACTCCCCCAAAAGAAATTCATGAAACGCTGGTTTTTGTTCATTCTGCGTCCCAAAAATCGGAATAAAAAGCGATCAAAAAATGTCACGTGCCCGAAAATGGTACCGATAAAAACGTCAACTCGTCCCGCAAAAAATAAGACCTCACATGACTCGGTGAGTCAAAATACGGAAAAATTATAGCTCTCAATATGTGGTGATGCAAAAACTATTTTTACAATAAAAAGCGTCTTTTAGCGTGCGACAGCTGCCAAATATAAAAACCGCCATAAATAGTAAATCAAACCCCTCGTTATCACCCCCTTAGTTAGGGAAAAATAATAAAATAAAAAAAATGTATTTATTTCCATTTTTCCGTTAGGGCTAGGGTTAGGGTTAGGGCTTGGGTTAGGGTTAGGGTTAGGGCTGAGATTAGGGTTAGGGGTGTGTTGGGGTTCGGGTTGGAGTTAGAATTGGGGGTTTCCACTGCTTGGGCACATCAGGGGCTCTCCAAATGCAACATTGCGTCTGATCTCAATTCCGGCCAATTCTGAGTTGAAAATGTCATATGGTGCTCCTTCCTTTCCAAGCTCTGCCATGCACCAAACGGTGTTTTACCCTACATGTAGGGTATCAGCCTACTCAGGACAAATTGCAAAACAATTTTTGGGGTCCAATTTCTCCTGTAACCCTTAGGAAAATAAAAAATTGGGGGCAAAAATATCATTTTTGTGGAAAAAAATGATTTTTTTATTTTCACGTCCGAGCGTTATAAACTTCTGTGAAGCACTTGGGGGTTCAAAGTGCTCAGCACACATCTAGATAAGTTCCTTAGGGGTTCTCGTTTCCAAAATGGGGTCATTTGTCGGTGTTTCCACTGTTTAGGTACATTAGGGGCTCTCCAAAGGCAACATGACACCTGCAGACCATTCCATCAAAGTCTGCATTCCAAAACGTCACTACTTCCCTTCCGAGCCCTGACGTGTGTCCATACAGTAGTTTTCTCCCACATATGGGGTGTCAGCGTACTCAGGACAAATTGGACAACAACTTTTGGGGTTCAATTTCTCCTGTTACCCTTGGGAAAATAAAACAATTGGGGACTAATTGATCATGTTTGTGGAAAAAAAACGATTTTTTTATTTTCATGCCCTGGCATTATAAACTTCTGTGAAGCCCTTGGGGGTTCAAAGTGCTCACCTCACATCTAGATAAGTTCCTTAGGGGGTCTAGTTTCCAAAATGGTGTTATATGTGGGGGGGTTTCCACTGTTTAGGTACATCAGGGGTTTTCCAATCGCGACATGGTGTCCGATCTCAATTCCAGCCAAAAATGTCAAATGGCGCTGCTTCCCTTCCGAGCTCTGCCATGCGCCCAAATAGTGGTTTACCCCCACATGTGGGGTATCAGCATACTCAGGACAAATTGCACAATAACTTTTAGGGTCCTGATACCCTTGGGAAAATAAAAATTGGGGTGAAAAGATCATTTTTGTGGAAAAAATATTATTTTTTTAATTGTACCGCTATACGTTATAAACTTCTGTAAAGCCCTTGTGGGTTCAAAGTTCTCACCACATATCTAGATAAGTTCCTTGGGGGGTCTAGTTTCCAAAATGGGGTCACTTGTAGGGGGTTTCCACTGTTTAGGTACATCAGGGACTCTCCAAACGTGACATGGCGTCCGATCTGAATTCCAGCCAATTTTGCATTGAAAAAGTCAAACGGCGCTCCTTCCATTCTGAGCTCTGCCATGCGCCGAAACAGTCGTTCCCCCCCCACAAATCGGGTATCAGCGTACTCAGGACAAATTGCACAATAACTTTTGCAGTCCAATCTCTCCTGTTACCCTTGGTAAAATAAAAAAAATTGAACCTGAAGTACTTTTTTTGTGAAAAAAAGTTAGATGTTCATTTTTTTTTTAAATATTCAAAAAAATTCCTGTGACGCACCTAAAGGGTTAATAAACTTCTTGAATGTGGTTTTGAGCACCTTAAGGGGTGCAGTTTTTAGAATGGTGTCACTTTTGGGTATTTTCTATCAAAAAGACCCCTCAAAGTGGCTTCAAATGTGATGTGGTCCTAAAAATAAAATGGTGTTGTAAAAATGAGAAATCGCTGGTCAACTTTTAACCCTTATAACTTCCTAACAAAAAAAAATTTTGGTTCCAAAATTGTGCTGATGTAAAGTAAACATGTGGGAAATGTTAGTTATCAAGTTTTTTGTGTGCCATATCTCCGTGATTTAAGGGCATAAAAATTCAAAGTTGGAAAATTGCGAATTTCCATTTTTTTCACAAATAAACACAAGTTATTTGAATGAAATTTTACCACTAACATGAAGTACAATATGTCACGACAAAACAATGTCAGAATCACCGGGATCCATGGAAGCGTTCCAGAGTTATGACCTCATAAAGGTACAGTGGTCAGAATTGTAAAAATTGGCCCGGTCATGAACGTGCAAACCACCCTTGGGGGTGAAGGGGTTAAAAACAAAAAATATATTGAAAAAATGTTCAAAAAACCATAAAGAAAATGATGTGTCAGACTTTCTCTTGATGAAATGTATCACTCTGCGGTGGATTAGGCTGTGAAGCTGGTGAAAATACCGGGAGGAGAGGGCTTCAGTGACATGACTACTGAAGACGGAAACACCCTTCAGCAAGTGAAGAAGAGGATGAGGAACAGTTTGAACAACGGGTTTAAGAAGAGGAGGAGGTTGGCCCAACACTTGATCGACTTGTAACCATGGTCATAATGGGCAATGTATTTCATTGATTGGCTGAGGAATAGGACCTCCGTATGGTTCATAAGAAGCAGAACCAGCATCTCTCCATGACTATGTTCATCACTCGAACAAGAGGTTGGTTACGCATTTAGTGGTAGTAAAAGTTACGGATGAGGCTGAAGATACTACTGCCTCACCTGAAGAAGCTCCTGATGAAGTGGTGCCAATAGGAGAGCTGTAATGCTCTTCCATGCTGTGCAGTACAGTACTGTACATTCATCCCATTTTCATCACCTTCAATCATCAGTACTACACAGCTAATTCATCATCTTCATCATGTAGAATTTGTTTATGAACATAAGTAGTGTTTATAAAAAGGTGCAAAAGGTTAATAAGGAACTGGGGCCGATTAATAAGGGACTGGTAATGGTAAATAAGTGTGTGGGAGGGGTTTGTAAATCCTTAAAATATATAAATGCTAAAATAAATGTAAGTTTCTTACTTGGGGGATATTCAACTATCGTGTTGGAGGTTTAGAATGTAATGCCCGCGATAAGTGGGGGATCATTGTGTAGGATTGCTGTGGATTATATTCACTTTTTGCAGTGGTTCTGAGGATCTTTTTAAGGCAGATTCCAGGCAGAATTTAAAACCAATTGGGGGCAATATGAAAATAACACCTGACACCAGATAAAAAGGGGAGAAGTTGACTCAATCTTTGCAATGTATGTCTCTGTGCCACACTAAGCATGGAGGACATAAAGAGAAGATGAGAACTGTGAGGACTTGAGAACCAAAATTGTTGAAAGATATCAACAATCTCAAGGTGGGGCGTGGCTATGCCGTGATCGGGAGAGGACGATGGCTAGGAGAGCTCCTCATCATCCTGCTGGATCCTGGACCCTATATAAGATATACAGTGGGGAAAAAAAGTATTTAGTCAGTCAGCAATAATGCAAGTTCCACCACTTAAAAAGATGAGAGGCGTCTGTAATTTACATCATAGGTAGACCTCAACTATGGGAGACAAACTGAGAAAAAAAAATCCAGAAAATCACATTGTCTGTTTTTTTTCATTTTATTTGCATATTATGGTGGAAAATAAGTATTTGGTCAGAAACAAAATTTCATCTCAATACTTTGTGATATATCCTTTGTTGGCAATGACAGAGGTCAAACGTTTTCTGTAAGTCTTCACAAGGTTGCCACACACTGTTGTTGGCATGTTGGCCCATTCCTCCATGCAGATCTCCTCTAGAGCAGTGATGTTTTTGGCTCTTCGCTTGGCAACACGGACTTTCAACTCCCTCCAAAGGTTTTCTATAGGGTTGAGATCTGGAGACTGGCTAGGCCACTCCAGGACCTTGAAATGCTTCTTACGAAGCCACTCCTTCGTTGCCCTGGCGGTGTGCTTTGGATCATTGTCATGTTGAAAGACCCAGCCACGTTTCATCTTCAATGCCCTTGCTGATGGAAGGAGGTTTGCACTCAAAATCTCACAATACATGGCCCCGTTCATTCTTTCATGTACCCGGATCAGTCGACCTGGCCCCTTTGCAGAGAAACAGCCCCAAAGCATGATGTTTCCACCACCATGCTTTACAGTAGGTATGGTGTTTGATGGATGCAACTCAGTATTCTTTTTCCTCCAAACACGACAAGTTGTGTTTCTACCAAACAGTTCCAGTTTGGTTTCATCAGACCATAGGACATTCTCCCAAAACTCCTCTGGATCATCCAAATGCTCTCTAGCAAACTTCAGACGGGCCCGGACATGTACAGGCTTAAGCAGTGGGACACGTCTGGCACTGCAGGATCTGAGTCCATGGTGGCGTAGTGTGTTACTTATGGTAGGCCTTGTTACATTGGTCCCAGCTCTCTGCTCTCTGCAGTTCATTCACTAGGTCCCCCCGCGTGGTTCTGGTATTTTTGCTCACCGTTCTTGTGATCATTCTGACCCCACGGGGTGGGATTTTGCGTGGAGCACCAGATCGAGGGAGATTATCAGTGGTCTTGTATGTCTTCCATTTTCTAATTATTGCTCCCACAGTTGATTTCTTCACTCCAAGCTGGTTGGCTATTGCAGATTCAGTCTTCCCAGCCTGGTGCAGGGCTACAATTTTGTTTCTGGTGTCCTTTGACAGCTCTTTGGTCTTCACCATAGTGGAGTTTGGAGTCAGACTGTTTGAGGGTGTGCACAGGTGTCTTTTTATACTGATAACAAGTTTAAACAGGTGCCATTACCACAGGTAATGAGTGGAGGAAAGAGGAGACTCTTAAAGAAGAAGTTACAGGTCTGTGAGAGCCAGAAATCTTGTTTGCTTGTTTCTGACCAAATACTTATTTTCCACCATAATATGCAAATAAAATGAAAAAAAACAGACAATGTGATTTTCTGGATTTTTTTTTCTCAGTTTGTCTCCCATAGTTGAGGTTTACCTATGATGTAAATTACAGACGCCTCTCATCTTTTTAAGTGGTGGAACTTGCACTATTGCTGACTGACTAAATACTTTTTTTCCCCACTGTAGTTTGTGACGCCACCTGTGGTATTCGGCAAGGGATAGCCGACGCTGCTTAAAAAGACCGCTGAGGCTGATGCAGCAGAGTTGGTACAGCTCTCCACAGGTAGCGCTAAGTCTCAGGGCAATTATATTATAAAAGATGGTGATGATGGATGTAATGCAGGGCTGAGGTGACGCAGCAAATAAACAGGAGAACACAGCGGGGTGCAGTCTTTACGCTTTTACTCACATTTTGAGTTGCAAACCAGGGCACTGAGTACTGATGGTAATGGAGATCCAGCCAGCCTGGAAGCAATTTAGGATCCACTAAGCCAGATGGGTTGGAGGCCTCCTTTCTACGCTGTCCCATGAGGTCTAAAGCTATGCTCAGTCCTCTGTTCATAGAATCATAGAATCGTAGAGTTGGAAGGGACCTCCTGAGCCATCTGGTCCAACCCCCTGCTCAAAGCAGGATTCGCTAAATCATCCCAGTCAGATGTCTGTCCAGCCTCTGTTTGAAGACTTCCATTGAAGGAGAACTCACCACTTCTCGTGGCAGCCTGTTCCACTCATTGATCACTCTAACTGTCAAAAAGTTTTTTCTAATATCTAATCTGTGTCTCCTCCCATTCAGTTTCATCCCATTGCTTCTAGTCTTTCCTTGTGCAAATGAGAATAAAGTTGATCCTTCTACAATGTGACAGCCCTTTAGATATTTGTAGACAGCTATTAAGTCTCCTCTCAGTCTTCTCTTTTGCAAACTAAACATTCCCAAATCCTGCAACCTTTCCGCATAAGACAGGGTTTGCAGACCGGTCACCATTCTGGTCGCTCTTTTCTGAACTTGCTC
Source organism: Dendrobates tinctorius (assembly GCF_039654945.1). Taxonomy (NCBI): domain Eukaryota; kingdom Metazoa; phylum Chordata; class Amphibia; order Anura; family Dendrobatidae; genus Dendrobates; species Dendrobates tinctorius. The sequence goes on along the minus strand of NW_027361736.1, from coordinate 7,526,581 downwards.
CAGTTTGTTGATGTCTTTTTTAAAATGTGGTGCCCATAACTGGACACAATATTCCAGATGAGGTCTGACCAAAGAGGAGTAGAAGGAAATAATGACTTCACGTGATCTAGACTGTATGCTTCTGTTAATACATCCTAGAATTGCATTTGCCTTTTTTGCTGCTGCATCACACTGTTGACTCATATTCAGTCTGTGATCTATTAGTATACCCAAGTCTTTTTCACATGTGCTGTCACTTAGCCCTATTCCTCCCATTCTATATATGCTTTTTTCATTTTTATTGCCCAGATGTAGTACTTTGCATTTCTCCCTGTTAAAAACCATTCTGTTAGTTGCTGCCCACTTCTCCAGTTTATTTAAATCTTTTTGAATCCTCTCTCTCTCTTCTCTAGTATTATCTATCCCTCCTAGCTTTGTGTCATCAGCAAATTTAATCAGTTTACCCTCAATTCCTTAAGGTTCTTTAGTCCTTGCCTGTATGTCAGGCAGCTTGAGCCTTTCACAGGTGTCACTCCTTCGTGGTGGCTCTGGCTCTGGTATGCTGCTGTGCGTTCAGGTGTGTGATGGGGTCAGGAGGCCTGCAGTCTCCTGCCCTCCGGATTTGGCTGCTGGGACTGTTGTACCCGTGCAGCCACGGACTCTGGCGTCCAGTGTCAAGCGCTCTTCGCTGGGGTGAGCTTGGTCACAGCTCCAAACTTAATGTGTATGGCGGTGTAGCACTATAACACCTTATATTACTGGGTCATATTATAGTAATTTATATCTTGGCATATTTTAGTATACGTAAACTTTCATTTGTATTTATCCCTCATATTTTGCAGTACTCTGCAATTCATCTATAGCATTGCAGTACTTTTTGGAGAACATTATTTCTTGGTTATACTTGTATATTCATTTATTTTCAATGTGCATTGTATGTTTTGTCCTCTAGCACTTTATAGTACTGAATCATTTACAGTGGATTTAATTCTATATCTTGCAATACTTTTCACTTTTGCACAATTTTTGTTTTACAGCACTATAGCACTTTTTAGTGCAATTTTTAGAATATTATGGTAGTACTTTTCACGATATTATTGTCTACACTATATATTTAACTTACACATTATTAATAGAAAAAAGTTTTTTGAGCGATATATTTTAGCACTTAGCATTTTTTTTTACATATTTTTTATTTATTTTTTTCTGGTGCTGATATTATACAAATTTTGGCAAGATGTATTGATATATTTATTATTCAGATTTTTATGTCATCACATTATAATTTGGAATACAAAATATATATATATATATATATATATATATATATATATATTTATAGTTTTGGCTTTCCATCATTTTTTCATGCTGGATCCGTTTTTTTCTCATAGACTTGTATTAGTGACGGATGGCCACACGTTTCATCTGTCGTCCAACGGATCCATCAGAAAATCTCTGTCCGTCGGCCGGAGACAACGGACAGATGAACGTTTTTTGTGTACGTCGAAAAGTCGGATAGCGACGGATTCCGTCTTTTAAAACTGAGCATGCCCGGAATCATTTTTCTTCCTTTATTTTAACCCCCTGCGGCTGCTTTTTCTATTCTGGCACAAAATCCTTCTCTCTCTCTCACTCCAGAATTCTGTTTCTTTAATTCCTACAGCAAGGCTGCTACAACGGATCAGTCATAAAAACAGATCCAGTGCATTAGTTTTTTGCAATATACGCAGGATCCGTCCACTTGACGGATCTGAACACTTTGACGGATTGTGACTGATTGCAAAAGACTGGAGTGTGAAAGGGGCCTTAAGAAGCGAGATGTGGATGAGAAAAGGCGGTGGATCCGTTGCCAACCGTTAATTGACGGAATCTGCCATCGGATCCTCCTTTTTATACTGAGCATGCCCGAATGAATGTCCTTTCATGATATTTAACCCCAAATCCCATTCTGGTAGCTAAATCTCTCTCTCTCTCGTGAAACAGGCCTTACTTTAAATTTCATGCACTAGCGTCTAAAGCGGATCCGTACAAAAAACGGATCCAGTTGCATCCGTTTGCCACAAGACAGAAACGGATCCGCTTTTGCACACTGGCGGATTTTGACTAACGCCAGAAAACTGAAGTGTGAAACAGGCCTAAGAGAAAGAAAAGACTCAATCTGAGAAGAGGTCACCTATAAGGTACCAGGATGTACATTTTTAGCTATTGGTACTGACTGCGTCTCATCAGTACTATGGTTCCTGTATAGTCCACAGTCTGATAAAGACTGATAACTCCCAGCATCTCCTTACCATTGTTAAGGACATACTGGGAGTTGTAGGTTCATGAGATACAAATGTATATGGGCCTGACTTAGAAGGATTCAGCTCATCAGTTATTAATCACATGATGTCATAGACCTAAAGGAAAAGGGAAGAATTAGCTGGGTAGAAATGCAAAATGGGCGCCTTCGGCTTCATCTGCCTTGGGCACCCAAAATACTTTGTTTTGGCCCTGGTAACGGATAAAGCAAAATCCTACATGACCTATCAGTGTTCTACGATTTGGGTTGAGGACACTTATTGCATGTGGGCTGGTGAATTTTGTGTGCCAGGGCTGCTTTTTAGTCCCAACTCTGCCCTGAATCCCCTCGTGTATCTGAATGGGAGGAAGAGTGTGAACTTGTGCTAATTGTGCAGTCACACTTTGTCATCTCTGCTCCGTCCTGTCTTCCAGCGCAGGGTTAAATTGCTCTGACTTCATATCTGGCTTCATGGCTTGATCATAGATGCTGGATCCTCATCCCCCAACAAAATCTCACCAACCGAAGATTGTGAAAGAAACACACAAAACACTTTTATTGGATGTTAAATTGACCTAATTTTATTCCAAATCTCATCATTATTATTTCTTTCAGTGTCTGAAATTTAGAATCAGCCAATTACTATGAAAGAGACACTGAAAATGGCAGAACTCACAAAGAATCGTCCTTCAGCACTCAGGAGAGGAAAAACCCCCTGTAGTGGAAACCTCTAGGGAACCATGGCTGCAGGACTGCCCTTCCCTTGGGCTTAGAAGGTTAGTGCCAACATGTAACAGCAAATTGTACCTGAATTTGTACATTGTGTCATATTTGTTTTGGAGAAGCCTAATGCGACCTCTCCAGGCCGTACACATAAAGTGAAGGCGGCGAGTACCGGACGTGAGGGAGATCTGGCTGCAACATCTGTCACCCCATTGATCTGGCTGGCTAGGCGCTATGGCTGATCTGGCTGGCTAGGCGGTGTCCCCTTCCTCCCATTGTGGAGTGATGAAGCTCCAGGTCTCCAGACACATCAAGTATGGCTCCGTCTACGGCTGAATGACTTGTGGTTCTGGAATCTTCTCCTGCATCATAGATGTATGTGTTTATGACATCAGCGCAGTTGCCATAGTTATCACAGGTGTTTTATACTGTGGTTTCATTGGCTAGAAAGTCCCTCTCAGTGTTCCAAAGAATTAACCCTTGAATGACTGGTATTGTGCCTTTCTCCAGAAGCCTGTAAAATAAACTTGTCACTAGACAGGACCATTATCATTATTATATTTTAAAGTTGCCCCAACCAAAGTCTAATCATAGAATCATAGAATCATAGAATCGTAGAGTTGGAAGGGACCTCCTGGGCCATCTGGTCCAACCCCCTGCTCAAAGCAGGATTCGCTAAATCATCCCAGTCAGATGTCTGTCCAGCCTCTGTTTGAAGACTTCCATTGAAGGAGAACTCACCACTTCTCGTGGCAGCCTGTTCCACTCATTGATCACTCTAACTGTCAAAAAGTTTTTTCTAATATCTAATCTGTGTCTCCTCCCATTCAGTTTCATCCCATTGCTTCTAGTCTTTCCTTGTGCAAATGAGAATAAAGTTGATCCTTCTACAATGTGACAGCCCTTTAGATATTTGTAGACAGCTATTAAGTCTCCTCTCAGTCTTCTCTTTTGCAAACTAAACATTCCCAAATCCTGCAACCTTTCCTCATAAGACAGGGTTTGCAGACCGGTCACCATTCTGGTCGCTCTTTTATGAACTTGCTCCAGTTTGTTGATGTCTTTTTTAAAATGTGGTGCCCAAAACTGGACACAATATTCCAGATGAGGTCTGACCAAAGAGGAGTAGAGGGAAATAATGACTTCACGTGATCTAGACTGTATGCTTCTGTTAATACATCCTAGAATTGCATTTGCCTTTTTTGCTGCTGCATCACACTGTTGACTCATATTCAGTCTGTGATCTATTAGTATACCCAAGTCTTTTTCACATGTGCTGTCACTTAGCCCTATTCCTCCCATTCTATATATGCTTTTTCCATTTTTATTGCCCAGATGTAGTACTTTGCATTTCTCCCTGTTAAAAACCATTCTGTTAGTTGCTGCCCACTTCTCCAGTTTATTTAAATCTTTTAGAATCCTCTCTCTCTCTTCTCTAGTATTAGCTATCCCTCCTAGCTTTGTGTCATCAGCAAATTTAATCAGTTTACCCTCAATTCCTTCATCTAAATCGTTGATAAAGATGTTGAACAATACAGGGCCCAGGACAGAGCCCTGTGGTACCCCACTTGAGACATTCTTCCAACTGGATGTGCAGCCATTTACGACCACTCTTTGGGTCCGATCACTAAGCCAGTTATGAATCCACCTAACAGTTGCCTTGTCCATTCCATACTTAATCATTTAATCATTTAATAAGTGAGCGCATCTAGAGTTGATGTGTATCAAGCGCAATCATTCCATTAAGCCCTACTAAATGCATAAATGCACAATATGAGAACAGAGCAGTCTCATAGAAAATGAATGATACCAAGGTAAATGCAGTTAGATATGGGATGCTATATAGGGGCTCATACTGTATATAGGAGCTATATGGGGACTCACACTGTATATAGGAGGCAATATGGTGGCAAACAATGTATTCAGGAGGCTATATGTGAGTGCTCATACTGTATATAGGAGGCTATATGGAGACTCACACTGTATTCAGGAGGCTATATGTGGGCTCATACTGTATATAGGAAGCGATTTGCAGGCTCATACTGTTTATAGGAAGCAATGCGCAGGCTCATACTGTACATAGGAGGCTATATGTGGATGCTCATACTGTATATAGGAGGCTATATGAGGCCTCATACTGTATATAGGAAGGGATGTACAGGCTCATACTGTATATAGGAGGCTATGTGCAGGCTCATACTGTATATAGGAAGCAATGTGCAGGCTCATACTGTTTATAGGAGGTAAACACTGCATTCAGGAGGCAATATGTGGGTGCTCATACTGTATATAGGAGGCAAATACTGTATTCAGGAGGCTATATGTGGCCTCATACTGTATATGGGAAGCGATTTGCAGGCTCATACTGTATATAGGAGCCTATATGCGGCCTCATACTCTATATAGGAAGCGATGTGCAGGCTCATACTGTATATAGGAGACTATGTGCAGACTCATACTGTATATAGGAAGCAATGTGCAGGCTCATACTGTATATAGGAGACAAAAACTGTATTCAGGAGGCTATATGTGGGTGCTCATACTGTATATAGGAGGCTATATGCGGCCTCATACTGTATATAGGAAGCGATGTGCAGGCTCATACCGTACATAGGAGGCTATATGTGGCCTCATACTGTATATAGGAAGCGATGTGGATGCTCATAATGTATATAGCAGGCTATGTGGGCTCATATTGTATATAGGAAGCAATGTGCAGGCTCATACTGTATGTAGGAGGCTATATGCGGCCTCATACTGTATATAGAAGGCTATATGCGGCCTCATACTGTATACAGGAGGCTATGTGGGCTCATACTGTATATAGGAGGCTATATGCAGCCTCATACTGTATATAGGAAGCGATGTACAGGCTATGTGCAGGCTCATACTGTATATAGGAAGCAATGTGCAGGCTCATACTGTATATAGGAGGTAAACACTGCATTCAGGATGCTATTTGTGGGTGCTCATACTGTATATAGGAGGCTATATGCGGCCTCATACTGTATATAGGAAGCGAAGTACAGGCTCATACTGTATATAGGAGGCTATATGCAGCATCATATTGTATACAGGAGGTTATATGTGGGTGCTCATACTATATATAGGAGGCTATATGTGGCCTCATACTGTATATAGGAAGCGATGTGCAGGCTCATACTGTATATAGAAGGCTATATGGGGACTCACACTGTATATAGGAGGCAAATACTGTATTCAGGAGGCTATATGTGGGCTCATACTGTTTATAGGAAGCGATGTGCAGACTCATACTGTTTATAGGAAGCGATTTGCAGGCTCATACTGTACATAGGAGGCTATGTGGATGCTCATACTGTTTATAGGAAGCAATGCGCAGGCTCATACTGTACATAGGAGGCTATATGTAGGTGCTCATACTGTATATAGGAGGCTATATGCGGCCTCATACTGTATATAAGAGGCTATGTACAGGCTCATACTGTATATAGGAGGCTATGTGCAGGCTCATACTGTATATAGGAAGCAATGTGCAGGCTCATACTGCATATAGGAGGCAAAAACTGTATTCAGGAGGCTATAAATGTCACCTGCTTAACCCAGCAGGAAGTTAAATGTCACCTGCTTAACCCAGCAGGAAGTACGGCGGAGTCTACAAATCACTAAAATTGACAAATCCCCGGGCCCGGATGGGATACACCCCCGAGTACTGCAGGAATTAAGCACAGTCATAGATAGACCATTATTTTTAATCTTTAAAGATTCCATAATAACAGGGTCTGTACCACAGGACTGGCGTATAGCAAATGTGGTGCCAATATTCAAAAAGGGGACAAAAACTGAAATTGGAAATTATAGGCCAGTAAGTTTAACCTCAACTGTGGGTAAAATCCTGGAGGGTTTTCTAAGAGATACTATACTGGAGTATCTGGAGAAGAAAAACCTTATTTACCCAATATCAACATGGGTTTACAAGAGACCCTTCCTGTCAGACTAATCTGATAAGCTTTTATGAAGAGGTAAGTTCCGGACTGGACCAAGGGAATGCAGTGGACGTGGTGTACATGGACTTTTCAAAAGCTTTTGATACGGTGCCACACAAGGTTGATACATAAAATGAGAACAATGGGGATAGGGGAAAATATGTGTAGGTGGGTTAAGAGCTGGCTCAGGGATAGGAAACAAAGGGTGGTTATTAATGGAGCACACTCGGACTGGGTCACGGTTAGCAGTGGGGTACCACAGGGGTCAGTTTTGGGCCCGCTTCTTTTTAACATATTTATTAATGACCTTGTAGAGGGCATAGAGAGTAGAATTTCAATATTTGCAGATGACACTAAACTCTGCAGGGTAATTAATACAGAGGAGGACAATTTTATATTACAGGAGGATTTATGTAAACTAGAAGCTTGGGCTGATAAATGGCAAATGAGCTTTAATCGGGATAAATGTAAGGTCATGCACTTGGGTAGAATGAACAAGTTGTATAATTATGTGCTTAATTGTAAAACACTGGGCAAAACAGTCACTGAAAAAGACCTGGGTGTATGGGTGGACGACAAACTCACATTTAGTGGCCAGTGTCAGGCAGCTGCTGCAAAGGCAAATAAAATAATGGGATGCATTAAAAGAGGCATAGATGCTCATGAGGAGAACATAATTTTACCTCTATATAAGTCACTAGTGCGACCACACTTAGAATACTGTGTACAGTTCTGGTCTCCGGTGTATAAGAAAGACATAGCTGAACTGGAGCGGGTGCAGAGAAGAGCGACCAAGGTTATTAGGGAACTAGGGGGTCTGCAATACCAAGACAGGTTATTACACTTGGGGTTATTTAGTTTGCAGAATCAAAGGCTTAGGGGTGATCTTATTACAATGTATAAATATATGCGGGGACAATACAAAGACCTTTCTAATGATCTTTTTACTCTTAGACCTGTGACGGGGACAAGGGGGCATCCTCTACGTCTGGAGGAAAGAAGGTTTAAGCATACTCACAGATGCGGATTGTTTACTGTAAGAGCAATGAGACTATGGAACTCTCTGCCATATGATGTTGTAATGAGTGATTCACTACTAAAATTTAAGAAGGGACTGGATGCCTTTCTTGAAAAGTATAATATTACAGGGTATATACACTAGTCTCCTTAATATTGCGTTGATCCAGGGAGCTAGTCTGATTGCCGTATGTGGAGTCGGGAAGGAATTTTTTTCCCCAATGTGAAGCTTACTGTTGCCACATGGGGTTTTTTTGCCTTCCTCTGGATCAACATGTTAGGGCAAGTTAGGATAGGATATGGGTTGAACCAGATGGACTGAAAGTCTCCCTTCAACCTTAATAACTATGTTACTATGTTACTATATGTGGGTGCTCATACTGTATATAGGAGGCTATATGCGGCCTCATACTGTATATAGGAAGCGATGTGCAGGCTCATACCGTACATAGGAGGCAATATGTGGCCTCATACTGTATATAGGAAGCGATGTGCAGGCTCATACTGTATATAGGAGGCTATGTGGGCTCATATTGTATATAGGAAGCAATGTGTAGGCTCATACTGTATATAGGAGACTATATGCGGCCTCATACTGTATATAGAAGGCTATATGCGGCCTCATACTGTATACAGGAGGCTATGTGGGCTCATACTGTATATAGGAGGCTATATGCGGCCTCATACTGTATACAGGAGGCTATGTGGGCTCATACTGTATATAGGAGGCTATATGCAGCCTCATACTGTATATAGGAAGCGATGTACAGGCTCATACTGTATATAGGATAAAGTACAAATATATCCCAAATACTGGAAAAAAATTCTTCAAAGGCTCAACTCACTGGAAATATAATAGCAAAAAAAATCTCATAAATGAGCTATTAAGCATCACAAGAGATCAAAATTGGAGTTTTATTCGGTCGTCCATGACAGCACCACCTGAGAGAGGGGATCCGCCCTTTAGGAACAGGAAACCTACAGATACAAAAAGGGCGGCACCTCTCCCACGCATCAGTTGGTTTCCTGTTCCTAGAGGACAGGACTCCCTACAGATCGTCCGTCATGGAGTCGACGAGGGATTCCCAGGCCGGCTGAACGCCTCAGGTAGCGGGGGGATCTCCTACCTCGGTCCAGTTCGGGGTCCCTGGAAGCACCACGGTGGGGCCGGGTAGGTCGCCACGGCTGTGGTTGGAGCAGGTGGAGCATAGGGTCCGGTGGACAGCCGTCTCCAAAGTGCGGGCACCAGGTACGTATACGCCCCTCCTGAGTCTCCCCCTGAGGTCCGGTCATCCTCCCGCGTCCGGGTCGGCGGTCGCGCACAGTCGTCGGGCGCAGGCGGGCGCATGTGGGGGCGGCGGGCACACCGGAGCCGGGGGAGCCCTGCCGGCTCCGTTCCGCGCGCTCCCGCGGTCTCTGACGCACGGTGGAAGTGACGCAGCGGAAGGGGCGGAGCCGGGGATGCCGAAACCGGAAGTCGGGTGCTGGCCGACCTTCCAATGTGCGCCGCGTGTGCGCGGCGGTCCGGGGGGACGCGCTGTACCCGTGGCGAGGGGTGGGGGGAGGCGGAGCATGCAGGGGGGGGTCGCGGATGCTGGGGAGGTGCCACGCCAGAACCCTGCTGACCCGGGTACAGGGAGGCCTTAAAAGGCAGGAGGCAACGCTGCGGGGGTGCTTCTGAAGGCCCAGCGATGGATATGACAGAAGCCCCCATAGAGCAGCAGGACGAGATACAGGAGCGGCCACAGAAGGAGGCCGTGGCGAAGCCTCATGCGAGTGGCCAGCAGAAGAAAAAACGATCGAGTGAACAGAGCCGCGGAAGTTCCTCCAGACTAAAGGACCCTCCTGCCTCCCTCCGTGATCCGGTACCTGCCTCACCTGCATGGGTAAGAGATATTCGTGAATGTACCCTGATGCAGTGTTCCCTTATGTATTTTTTGCAGGGGAGGAAAGCTACGGGAAAACAGAAGCACAGGGAATGTGCCCTCTGTAGTTGCCCCTTGCCAGACGGCCACCCCAAAAGATTGTCAGCCATGTGTGCGACAAACGGTAGGGGTTGGAAGGGAATGAGGGCCAGGGATAGACTGACAGGCCCTTACATTCTCCCCCGTCCTTACAGGTAGCGGAAGAAACGCCAGATTTCACCACAAGCCTGAGAGAAATAATCAGGACAGAAATGAAAGCCCTGTCAAAAAGGGATTCTTCTAGGGGGAGAGAAGTTAGCTTCTCAGGTTCGGAGTCCTCGGTTGCTCCTAGGAACAATGACTCCTCGGATTCCCCGGCCTCCACTTCGTCTTCTTCGGATGAAGACTCGAGCCGTTTCTGCTTCCCGTTAGACCAGATGGACAAACTAGTTAAAACAATAAGGTCCACCATGGGAGTAACAGACTCAAAACCAGAAATTTCGGCACAAGACGTGATGTTCGGAGGTCTAGATCCCAGGAAGCGCAGGGCCTTCCCTTTAAATGATAAGGTCCAGAGCTTAATAGATAGGGAGTGGAAAAAACCCAAAAAAAGAGGCTCCTTGCCACCGGTCTTCAAACGAAGGTACCCATTTGATGACCCAGTGGTGAACAGATGGGTTAAGGCCCCTAAACTGGATGTGGCAGTAGCCAAAGCCTCCAGAAAATCTTCCATCCCTTTCGATGACATGGCTTCCCTAAAAGACCCGCTGGATAAAAAAGCGGATTCCTTTGTAAAGGGATCATGGGAGATGTCAGCAGACGCCCTAAGACCAGCGATAGCTGCCACTTGTACAGCCAGATCCATGATGGTCTGGCTAGATCAACTGGATTCCCATCTGAGAGATGGAGCCTCAAGAGCATCCATTCGGAAAACCCTACCAATTATCCAGAGTGCCGCTGCTTTCCTGGCCGATGCCTCAGCAGACTCTGCAAGGATGGCGGCTAGATCCGCAGGGTTATCTAACGCAGCTCGAAGGGCCCTCTGGTTAAAATGCTGGCCAGGGGATATCCAGGCCAGGTCACGACTCTGCTCCATTCCTTGCGAGGGGGAATATCTATTTGGCTCTGCCCTGGATGAACTGTTAGAGAAAGCCGGGGATGATAAAAAGAAGTTTCCGAGCCTCCCGAATCCTTCTTATAGACGCCCCTTTACCAGGAAAGGATATTTCCATAGAAGGTCGTCCAGAGATCAGGGCAGATGGGATGACAAAAGAAGGAGAGGTACAGGTTTCATGTTCGGAGGAGGGGGCGCCAGGAAGGTCCAGCACGGGACACTAAAAAGCCGCCCCAATGACTAGAGGCCCTGGTAGGGGGGTGACTAGCTGCCTTCTACCCAGCCTGGTCCATGATTTCGGATAGTAATTGGATACGGGGGGTGATAGCTACGGGTCTACAACTGGAATTCACCCGGGTTCCCCATGATCGATTTAGGGTCACCCCAATCAGGTCCTCCACATCAGAACAAGCTGCCCTGGAGGCCGAGGTTCATGATCTTTGCCTTAAGAAGGTCCTAACTGTGGTTCCAGAAGGTGAAAGGGGGAAAGGTTTCTACTCCCCTCTGTTCCTGGTCCGCAAGCCAGACAGTTCCTTTAGGACTATAATTAATCTTAAGTCCCTTAATGAATTCTTGGTTATACGCCCGTTTAAAATGGAAACAATTAATTCAACAATAAAATTATTGTTTCAAAACTGCTTTATGGTGGTGTTGGATTTGAAAGATGCTTACTACCATATACCCATTCATGCAGCTCATCAGCGCTTCCTCAGAGTGGCGGTTCAGTTAAATGGGTCAGTTGAACATTTCCAATACGCGGCCCTCCCCTTTGGGGTGGCAGTCGCTCCCCGGGTATTTACCAAAGTAGTAGCGGAAGTTATGGCCCATCTACGTGAATCTGACATTCTAGTAGTACCCTACTTAGATGACTTCCTGATTATAGGAAAAACGGCAAAACATTGTACGGAACAGCTACAGAGGGCAATGTCTGCCCTGGAGCGGTTAGGATGGCTGCTGAATATGAAAAAATCTCGGTTACAGCCGATGAAAAGCCAGCAGTTTTTAGGCCTGATTCTAGATTCTGAGAAACAGGAATGCCGTCTGCCTCCAGAGAAGCTTGTTCGTTTACACTATCAGGTCCTAAATGCTTCCAATAACCCCACCATGTCCCTTAGGAAAGCCATGTCCCTTCTGGGTTCCCTTTCCTCCTGTATCCCAGCGGTGCAGTGGGCCCAGTTTCATTCAAGAACACTTCAGGGTGAGGTTTTACTGCATCAAAGAATCCTCGGAGGTTACTTAGAGGGCCAGCTAACCTTGTCCCGAAACACAAGGGAGTCCCTAGAGTGGTGGCTGGACAAGGATAATTTATCCAGAGGAGTTCCCTGGGAATTCGACATATCCCGCATAGTCACTACGGATGCTAGCCCTTCCGGCTGTGGGGCTCATATGGGTGAGGTCGTGGTCCAGGGCCTATGGGACCAGCACCAGATAAATATGTCATCTAATTTGAAAGAATTGACAGCAGTAGAACAGGCAGCTAAGAAGCTACTTATGTATCTGCAGGGCCATCATGTGCGAGTGCTCTCCGACAATCAGGTCACCGTGGCTTATATCAACCACCAAGGTGGGACTCGTTCCAAACCCCTGATGAATGTGACAGAACGGTTGTTCCAACTAGCAGAGCAGCATTTTCTATCTTTGACAGCGCTACACATAAAAGGGAAAGAAAACATTATGGCAGATTTCTTAAGCCGCAATCTGCTAAGGCAAGGAGAATGGTCCCTAAACATCTCGATCTTCCACCTGATTGTGCAAAGGTGGGGACAGCCAGAGGCAGACCTCTTCGCCACCAAAGAAAACAGAAAATTGAGACTATTCTGCTCCCTAAATCCCAGAGACAACCCCCTGGCAGTAGATGCCTTTCTGATAATGTGGGACTTCAGGCTAGCATATGCCTTCCCTCCCCTATCGCTACTACCCTTGGTGTTGAGAAAGATCAGGAAAGACAGAGCAAGGGTTATAGTCATCGCCCCATTTTGGCCCAGGAGGGCTTGGTTTTCTTGCCTCAGGACCATGTCGGTGTCCGATCCTTGGGTTCTTCCGGACATCCCGGATCTCCTATCCCAGGGCCCAGTCTTCCATCCTCAGGTGGCTGGCCTACATCTGACGGCGTGGAGTTTGAGCGGGCGCTCTTAAAAGATAAAGGCTTCTCCCCAGACTTAATTAATACCCTTCTTAAAAGTAGAAAGGCCATTACTACCAAGATCTATGTTAGAATTTGGAAGAAATTCCTTCACAGCTCGGGAATAGTCGCTGGGGGTTCAACACCTATAAATCAGATCTTAGAATTTCTTCAGAAAGGTCTGGACATGGGGCTTTCCACTAGTACCCTTAAAGTACAAGTAGCAGCCTTAGGGGCCCTCTTTAGCTGCAACATCACGAGTAATTACTGGATCAGTAGATTCATTAAAGCAGCAGGAAGATCCAGGCCGGTAGTGAAGGATAGATTCATGCCATGGGACTTGAATCTAGTCCTCACGGCCATGACGGAAGCTCCATTCGAACCTATTTCATCAGCTTCCATAAAAAACCTGTCCCTCAAAGTAGCGTTCCTGGTAGCTCTAACCTCTGCTCGCAGAGCTAGCGATATCCAGGCATTATCTAGGCGTCCTCCTTATATACAGATTAAAAATGAGCAATACTCACACCTGATCCAGCGTATTTACCTAAAGTGGTTTCTAACTTTCATAGGACTCAGGAAGTAGTCCTTCCATCCTTCCTCCCTAATCCGGCTAATAAGAAGGAAGAGAAACTACATACCCTGGATGTTAGGAAGTGCCTTATAGAATATGTGGCAGCTACCGATCCTTGGAAGAAAGAGGATGCCCTGTTTATTTCCCACCAAGGCCCTAGGAAAGGTTGTAGAGTATCAAAGAATACACTAGCCAGGTGGATTAGAGAAGCGATTGCCTTAGCATACACCTCAAAAGGCAGGTCGCCACCCGGGAAGCTGAGGGCACATTCCACCAGAGCCATGGCGACCTCGTGGGCCGAGAGATCAGAAGTCTCCATTGACCAGATATGTAAGGCGGCTACTTGGTCCTCTCCGAGCACCTTTTATAGTCATTATAGGCTAGACTTGGGTGCTTCCACAGACCTCTCTTTTGGGATAAGGGTGCTGCAGGCTGTAGTCCCTCCCTAAAGTAGTTATTACTCTCTGTAATTCTCTCAGGTGGTGCTGTCATGGACGACCGAATAAAGTCTTAGTTACTCACCGGTTAACGGTATTTTTCGGAGTCCATGACAGCACCCGTATATTCCCTCCCTTTAGTTTAATTTGGGTGTGCACTTCTTATACGTACACGGGTAATTTAAATAGTTGTGTATAGTATTGTATATAAGTTATGCTATTAACCATTGTGGTCCTCTGTGCTCTGTAATCCAACTGATGCGTGGGAGAGGTGCCGCCCTTTTTGTATCTGTAAGTTTCCTGTTCCTAAAGGGCGGATCCCCTCTCTCAGGTGGTGCTGTCATGGACTCCGAAAAATACCGTTAACCGGTGAGTAACTAAGACTTTTCAAGCTAAATAATTTTATTTAGAATAATTAACAGAGCATAAATGCTAAATGCAAGTTACAGCAGACATAAACACAATATAGCAGTTAATAAAGTTTTTATCTGTATAAAACATGTAGTTTCTTTGCTTTCCTTTCACAAATAGAATGCATAGTAAACAGCAAATTCTCCATTTACATAATATGTATGCCCAGATAAGGTTTTGCATACAATAAGTGCCCAGAGTAAACTGCTGAATATAAAGTGCATAAGTGCCTTGTATCAAATAAGCCTGGTAGGCATTAAGTGTACACAGAGTAAAAACTGTCTATGCAAATTCCAGAGTAAGATACAAGGACTGCATTAGAAAGTAACAACTTACATGTGCTGTGTATGTCGCTGTAAAACCTGCCGCCCCTACGCGCGTTACGCCGCAGCTTCCTCAGGAGGCGTGGTTTACAAGTGCCCCGGATCTAGTTTATATAGTGCGGTCAACCAATAAACCGCTTTCCCTAATAAAGCTTGTAAAATTCAGGACCTGCTCTGTAGTGTCCACAATGACGTCAATAGTACCCAGTTCTAAACGTCCACAGCATTATCGGCGCATGCGCTGTTGAGTCCCCACTATGTACAGCGAGTCTATCATCAGCATGAAAGCGGCTCAAGCTGCAAAACAGCCAGAGACAGCCACATACCAGACTGAGCACGTCAGAAGGCTCCTAGGGAGGACTGAACTGGGCATGCGCTCAAGTGAGGACAAGAAAATAAAATAATTATGAAGAATAATAATCACTATTTAAAGTGATAGCAAGTGTTGAAAGTGAGGGGATAAAACATAATGATGCTGAAATAATTATAGCGGTGTGTATGAACCATTAAAGTGAATATGCCTGACATAGAGTGCAAAGGCACACACATATGTGTCAATTATAAGCACACTATGCAAGCAATAAAAAATTTTTAACAATTAGCATAATGTGTATGCAGGCTATATGAAAGTGTATGTGCATCATATAACTATAACAACTATATATCATGTCTCTGTTAAAAAACAAATGTACATAAAAATAACACATGGCATTCAATACATACATCAAATGTCATATATCATAAAGTAATTATACAAACAATTATGTATAATGAATAATACATAGCACAAATATACAAAGAAAATTGTGAAAAAAATAAAAAATGAGTGAAAAAAATATATATAAAAATAAAACAAAAATGTAAATGAAATAAACAAAAAAAGAAAAAATGAATAAAAATGTGAACAAATAACATGAAATATTGAAGACCCAATGGGTACGAAAAGAGCCGTAGATTTCTTGTGAGAGGAGTGTTTCTTCATAAAATCTTGAAATGCCCTCAACAATGAATTCCATGCCAGATCATATATTGCGATGCGAAGATAGAGAACTGGAGTATAAGCACAGGAAAAAATAATTAAAAACAGAAAACTAAAACCAAGACTAAAAAGATACCCATACGATTTTTACAGAAAGGACCCAAAACCATTACTCTCATTCAATCATGTTTTTTTTGCTACTGTATATAGGAGGCTATGTGCAGGCTCATACTGTATATAGGAGGTAAACACTGCATTCAGGAGGCTATGTGGGTGCTCATACTGTATATAGGAGGCAATATGCGGCCTCCTACTGTATGTAGGAGACTATGTGCAGACTCATACTGTATATAGGAAGCGCTGTGCAGGCTCATACTGTATATAGGAGGCTATATGCGGCCTCATACTGTATATAGGAAGCAATGTGCAGGCTCATACTGTATATAGGAAGCAATGTGCAGGCTCATACTGTATATAGGAGACTATGTGCAGACTCATACTGTAAATAGGAGGCTATATGTGGCCTCATACTGTATATGGGAAGCGATGTGCAGGCTCATACTGTATATAGGAGGCTATACGTGACCTCATACTGTATATAGGAGGCTATATGCGGCCTCATACTATATATAGGAAGCGATGTGCAGGCTCATACTGTATATAGGAGGCAATTCAAAAGCAGGAAATATCCAGCTACAGATCCAGGGAAAAATTGTTAAAAACAAAAAATGAAGGAGAGCGATAGTGGCACCTGTGTAAAAGGTTTTGTAACTGCTGCGACTCTAGACCAGACCAGGTCTAGCCGACCAGAGTATAAGCCGAGGCACCTACTTTTGCCACGAAAACCTGGGTGAACTTATTGACTTGAGTATAAGCCGGGTGTGCATTGACCACTCATCCCTACCGTGGTATGCATGGTTCCCCCGTCCCTGTCATTGTCTGCATGGCTCCTTATCCCCTATCTTTGTATGTATGATTCCTGTTAAGAAAAAAAAACATCCTATTTACCTGCCTGCGCGCCGTCGGTGGCACTGCATCTTGTTCCGGCCATATAACACGGATAATTCTTGGTAATGACAGTGAATATTTAGAACAAATTCAAAACATTAATTATTCAATAGAGCCCAATAGCAAAAGCAGCGTTTTGAATGAACAATCACATTTCTTGGTAGAATCATGCAGGATTTAAACTTTTGATGTTTGTTTACTCCTCTCAACAGCCCAAACAAGTTTCTAAGAGGATGAGTTTGCAACTATACTTTTGGAGAAAATTCAAAACATTCATTATTCAATAGGCCCCAAAATAGCAAAAACCATAGGTTTGAATGAACACTCACATTTCTTGGTAGAATCTTGCAGGATTGAAATTTTTGATGTTTTTCTACTCCTCTCATGAGCCCAAACAAGACTCTAAAAGGATGAGCTTGCAACTACTTTACTTTTGGAGAAAATTCAAAACATTCATTACTCAATAGAGCCCAATAGCAAAAGCATCGTTTTGAATGAACAATCACATTTCTTGGTAGAATCGTGCAGGATTGAAATTTTTGATGTTTTTCTACTCCTCTCAAGAGCCCAAACAAGTTTCTAAAAGGATGAGTTTACAACTACTTTACTTTTTGAGAAAATTCAAAACATTCATTATTCAATAGGGCACAAAATAGCAAAAACCAGCGGTTTGAATAAACACTCACATTTCTTGGTAGAATCTTGTAGGATTGAAATTTTTGATGTTTTTCTACTCCTCTCATGAGCCCAAACAAGACTCTAAAAGGATGAGCTTGCAACTACTTTACTTTTGGAGAAAATTCAAAACATTCATTATTCAATAGGGCCCAAAATAGCAGCGGTTTGAATGAACAAATCACATTTCTTGGTAGAATCATGCAGGATTGAAATTTTTGATGTTTTTATTTACTCCTCTCAACAGCCCAAACAAGTTTCTTAAAAGGATGAGTTTGCAACTACTTTACTTTTGGAGAAAATTCAAAACCTTGGGGGGCGTGGCCAGCGTCTGAGCTGTATGGAAGTCTGAGCTCTGTGCTTCTCTCCAGGGCAGCCTGCCAAGCGGTGACAGAAAGCGTTAATTAAACCAGGACTGGCGTGGAGGGGTTGCGGAAGCTCCACTGACACCAACGGTACCCTCAGAATATGGATCCGCTCAGTAAAAGAGCAGAAAAAGCAAGAAAACTGGAGCGCTCTCCCCTTATGCTGAGGAGCCAAGATGGCGCCCGCCTCACAGCAGCCACAGCCTGCAGCCCCAGCCTGAGCGGCGCACAGCAGGAGAGAACACCACAGAGGCTGAAACATGCGGCATACAAGTCAGGGGTTAAGTCTGCCCCCACCCCTGCTAAAACCGCTGCTCCATTTGATAAAGAAAGCGGTAACTTTAATATCAAAGATAGCGCTGTGAAGAAACCAGCGAAATATCGCGAGACTGACCGGGGGACAAGCGGGATTACGCAACAGGTACGCAAATTGCGTACCTTAAGCCAGAATCTAGCGCAGCCCATGAAATCTAGTGCAGCAGCAACGCTCACCGCTGCAATAAATGAAACAAACACAATGAGAAATGCCTCTTCTTGCCCAGATATATCTAATATATCAGACACCCCTCTAACGCCGCCGCAGAGGAAATCATCCCCTGAATCACAAAATAGCCGCAGATTAAGCACTAGCTCTGCTGAGCTGCAACATGAATCACAGTTGGAGGACTCACTCTCCTCAGACAAACCTGTATCTGAGAGCATTCTACAAGTACTAATGGAGGTAGAGGCCACTAGCAATGCAGCCTCAGAATTATTCATAAAGAACATGATATGCCTGCTAGCAAAGACATTCCAAAAACAAATAGAGGGATATAATACAAACCTCCAAAATAATATAGACAGTCTGGGCCAGAGAGTGGATCACCTAGAATCCAAAATGGAGGAAATGGTTAAGTCTCATAAAACCTTAATAGATGAACACTATGCCTTAGAAAAAGAGGTTACCTTTCTAAAATCAAAGTAAATAGAGCAAGAGGACAGAAGTAGAAGAAATAACCTTAAATTCAGAGGAATACCTGAAAATGTTTTGAATTTTCTCCAAAAGTAAAGTAGTTGCAAACTCATCCTTTTAGAAACTTGTTTGGGCTGTTGAGAGGAGTAAAAAAAACATCAAAAATTTAAATCCTGCATGATTCTACCAAGAAATGTGATTGTTCATTCAAAACGCTGCTTTTGCTATTGGGCTCTATTGAATTATGAATGTTTTGAATTTTTTCCAAAAATAAAGTAGTTGCAAGCTCATCCTTTTAGAGTCTTGTTTGGGCTCATGAGAGGAGTAGAAAAACATCAAAAATTTCAATCCTGCACGATTCTACCAAGAAATGTGAGTTGTTGTGAGCTCATTTTCCTCTTCACTACTGAGGCCTGATGAACTCCCTCTTCTGTTAAGGAAAGGTAGTGAGCCTGATTATCAGGCACCTGAGCCTAATGATGATGACTGGCTGAGTGGAGTTACGGACTGGATATAAGGCTGCCGACGCCCTCCTGCCCTGCGGGTGATTTCTCTGTGGGATCCTTGGAGACCAGTCTGAATTCCTGCTCTTCTAAAGCTAAGTTTTTCTGCGCTGCTTTTTGCATTTGTGCTTTGACTTTGTTTGCTTTGTTTTTCTGGATTTCTGCCATTCCCTGCTGGGGTGAACTGAATTCCTTTAGCTCTGTCTTCTGAAAATACCGGAGTGCTGATATAGTTTTTGAAGCCTAGCTGCTTCAGGGTCTTTTTCCATATCAGCTGTTGGCTTATTTCTTTGATAGGGTTTTTGGCAGATTGCAGACAGCAACCGTCCTTTCCTGTCCTGTTTAGTTTAGCTTGGGCCCCATCGTTTGCTCAGCCTATCTTTCTATCTGTGTGAATGTTTTTTCATCTTGCTTCACCGTCATTATATGTTGGGGGCTGCCTTTTACTTTGGGGTCTGCTCTGGGGCAGTTTAGATTTCCTTTTCTGTCTTTAGGCTATTTAGCTCTCCGGCTGTGATCGAGGGGTCTAGGGCACCGTAGGAACCCCTTACGGCTACTGCTAGTTGTGTTGATAGGTTCAGGGGTCTGCAATCTGATAGTTGCCAACGTCTCTGGACGTAGCTTCTATTTTTGTGTCTGCCTCCTACGGTGACTCTTCATAACAGAATCACCCGCCATACCGCAGATCCTAGGGTACTCAATAGCAGGAAAGAATTGTAAAAAAAAAAAAAAAGGTGCGTATATTTTTTCCTCTATATCTGAGGCCGTAGGTGGAATTTTTTTTTTTTCTCTCAATGGAGATAAAGCAATTGTCTAATCGTGTGGAGCAGCTCGCTGCGGAAGTGCGGGGAATTTCCGCCTACCTTGCTCATTCACATGCTACTGAACCAAAGATTCCTACACCTGATGTATTTTTTGGGGATCGGTCTAAATTTTTGAATTTCAAAAATAATTGTAAATTATTTTTTGCCTTGAAGCCTAACTCGTCAGGGAGCTCCACGCAGCAGGTTAAAATTGTCATCTCTTTGCTGCGTGGCGATCCCCTGGATTGGGCATTTTCTTTGAAACCAGATGATCCTATTCTGACTAATGTGAACGCATTTTTTCAAGCCTTGGGGTTGTATGACGAACCTAATGCCATTGATCAGGCTGAAAAGACCCTGCTGGCATTGAACCAGGGTCGGGATTCTGCAGAATTGTACGGTCAAAAATTCCGAAAGTGGCGGTACTTACTACCTGGAATGATAATGCCTTGGCTGCTCTCTTTCAGAAGTGTTTGTCAGAAGCCGTAAAAGATACTATGGTGGGATTTCCTGTTCCCTCTGGTCTTGACGATTCTATGTCATTAGCCATTCAGGTTGATCGGCGTTTGCGTGAACGCAAAACTGCACGAGAGGTGTTGTCACCTGTTGAACAAATGTCTGAACCTATGCAATGTGATAGAGTTTTCTCCAGAGAGCAGCGTCAGGAGTTCAGAAGGCGTAATAAGTTGTGTTTTTTCTGTGGGGATGCCTCGCATATTATTTCTGTCTGTCCTAAATGAGAGAAACGCTTTGCACACACGTTTTCTGTTGGTGGTGTTCAACCTAAGTTTCTTTTGGCTATTACTCTGATCTGCTCCCTGTCCACATTTTCCGCCAAGGCTTTTGTGGATTCGGGAGCAGCCCTAAACCTAATGACCTTGGATTTTGCTAAACGTTGTGGATTTCCAATGACACCTCTGCAGACGCCTATCCCTTTGAGGGGGATTCATGCTACTCCTTTGGCTAAAAATAAACCTCAGTTTTGGACCCAGGTGGTAATGCGGGTCGCCCCAGACCATCAAGAAAATTGCAGATTTTTGGTGTTGCATAATCTGCATGATACCATTGTTCTGGGGTTTCCCTGGTTACAAATTCATAATCCAGTTTTGGATTGAAAATCTGTGTCTGTGGTGAGTTGGGGTTGTCGGTGTGCCTTTAGTGAGGCTCTGGTGTTTTCCACCTCTCCTCAGTCGCATGATGTTCCTGATTATTTGGCGGACTTTTATGATGTATTTAGTGAAAATGAGTCTGCATCTCTGCCTCCTCATAGGAGTTATGACTGTGCAATTGAACTGAGCCCGGGGTGTAAATTTCCCAAGGGTCGGCTCTTCAATTTATCTGTACCCGAGCATGAGGCTATGCGATCCTATATTAAGGAGGCGTTGGAGAAGGGTCATATTAGACCATCCTCGTCACCCTTAGGTGCCGGTTTTTTTTTTGTAGCCAAAAAGGATGGATCATTAAGACCTTGTATTGATTATCATGCCCTCAACAAAATTACTGTTAAATATCAGTATCCGTTACCCCTGATTTCGGATCTATTCTCTAGAGTTAAAGGTGCTTGCTGGTTTACCAAGCTTGACCTCAGGGGGGCGTATAATCTTATTCGCATTAAGCATGGGGATGAATGGAAGACGGCGTTTAATACTCCGGAGGGACATTTTGAGTACCTGGTGATGCCTTTTGGGCTCACTAATGCCCCTTCTGTCTTCCAGTGCTTCATGAACGATATTTTCCGAGATTTTGTCGATAAATTTTTGATTATCTATCTGGATGATATTTTGATATTCTCCAAGGATTGGGATTCTCATGTGGAACATATACGGACTGTGTTCCAGATCTTGAGGGAGAATTCCCTGTATGTCAAAGGATCTAAATGCCTTTTTGGAGTACAGAGGATTTCTTTTTTGGGATTTATTTTGTCTCCGTCAACTATCGAAATGGACCCGGCCAAGGTACAGGCCATTTACGATTGGGTTCAGCCCACTTCTTTGAAGGCTCTCCAGAAGTTTTTGGGTTTTGCTAATTTTTATCGGAAATTTATAGCAAAATTTTCTAGTATTTCCAAGCCATTGACTGATTTGACTAAGAAGGGTGCTGATGTGTTAAATTGGTCTCCGGAGGCTGTTTCTTCCGTTCAGGAGCTGAAGCGAAGATTCACCTCCGCCCCGGTTTTGCGGCAACCTGATGTCTCACTTCCGTTCCAGGTAGAGGTGGATGCTTCTGAGATTGGTGCAGGAGCTGTTTTGTCCCAAAAGGATCCTGTAACATCTAAAATGAATCCCTGTGCTTTCTTTTCCCGAAAGTTCTCTCCATCTGAACGTAACTATGATGTGGGGAATCGGGAACTGTTGGCCATGAAATGGGCATTTGAGGAGTGGAGACATTGGTTGGAGGGAGCTAAGCATCAAGTCGTGGTCCTCACTGACCACAAGAATTTGATTTACCTAGAGTCGGCTAAGCGCTTGAACCCTAGACAGGCTAGGTGGGCCTTGTTTTTTACACGTTTGGATTTTGTGGTTTCTTTCCTTCCTGGAACTAAGAATGTCAAGGCTGACGCCCTCTCTTGGAGCTTCTTTGCGGATTCTCCTGTGGTGACCAAGCCTGCTACCATCTTAGGCGAAGGGGTAGTTCTTTCTGCCATCTCGCCCGATTTGAGACGTGCTCTGGAAGAGTTGCAGGAGGACAAACCTGAGCGTTGTCCCAGTGGAAAGTTGTATGTTCCTGACCAGTGGAAGAAGAGAGTGATGTCTGAAGTTCATTGCTCTGCTTTGGCTGGTCATCCAGGTATTTTTGGTACTAGAGATCTTGTGAGTCGGTCCTTTTGGTGGCCCTCCTTGTCTCGTGATGTCAGGAATTTTGTGCAGTCCTGTGGGACGTGCTCCCGGTCTAAATCGTGTTCTCGCTCTAGTGGGTTGTTGATGCCTTTGCCTGTCCCCAAGAGGCCATGGACCCATATTTCAATGGATTTCATCTCTGATATGCCTGTCTCTCAAAGGATGACTGTTATTTGGGTGATTTGTGATAGGTTCTCTAAGATGGTTCATCTTGTACCACTCCCTAAGTTGCCGTCTTCCTCTGAGTTGGTGCCCCTGTTTTTTCAACAGGTGGTTCGCTTGCACGGGATTCCTGAGAACATTGTATCTGACAGAGGAGTTCAGTTTGTGTCTAGATTTTGGAGAACTTTCTGTTCCAAGCTGGGAATTCAGTTGTCCTACTCCTCTGCTTTTCACCCTCAGACCAATGGGCAGACAGAGAGAACAAACCAGACCTTGGAGTCATATTTGAGATGCTTTATTTCCGCTGATCAGGATGATTGGGTTTCATTTTTGCCCTTGGCCGAATTTGCTTTAAATAATAGAGCTAGTTCTGCCACTTTGATGTCACCTTTTTTTTGTAACTTTGGGTTTCATCCTCGATTCTCTTCAGGGCAGGTGGAGCCCTCTGCCTGTCCAGGTGTTGACACTGTGGTGCAGAGAATGCACCGGATCTGGGACCAAGTGGTAGATAAGTTATCTCTCTCCCAGGAAAAGGCCCAGCGGTTTTCCAACCGACATAGGACCATTGGTCCTCAGTTTAAAGTTGGTGATATGGTGTGGTTATCATCAAAAAATATTGCTATGAAGGTGGCTTCTCCTAAGTTTAAGCCTAGATTTATTGGACCTTACAAGATTTTGGAGATTATTAATCCGGTCTCTTTTCATTTGGCTCTTCCTGTCACATTTAAAATCCATAATGTGTTTCATAAGTCTCTGTTGAAGAGGTTTGTTGAACCTTTTGTTCCGGGGGTGGCACCTCCAGACGCTGTATTGGTTGAAGGTAACATGGAATATGAGGTAGAAAAAGTATTGGATTCTCGTCTGGCGAGACGGAGACTCCAGTATTTGGTTAAGTGGAAGGGTTATGGTCAGGAGGATAATTCCTGGGTCTCTGCCTCTGATATTCATGCCAAAAGATTGGTGCGTGCCTTCCATCGGGCTCACCATGATCACCTTGGTGGCGTGGTTGAGGGTTCGGTGACCCCTCCTCAAGGGGGAGGTACTGTTGTGAGTTCATTTTCCCCTTCACTACTGAGGCCCGATGAACTTCCTCTTCTTGTAAGGAAAGGTAGTGAGCCTGATTATCAGGCACCTGAGCCTAATGATGATGACTGGCTGAGTGGAGTTATGGACTGGATATAAGGCTGCCAACGCCCTCCTGCCCTGCGGGTGATTTCTCTGTAGGATTCTTGGAGACCAGTTTGAATTCCTGCTCTTCTAAAGCTAAGTTTTTCTGCGCTGCTTTTTGCATTTGTGCTTTGACTTTGTTTGCTTTGGTTTTCTGGATTTCTGCCATTTCCTGCTGGGGTGAGCTGAATTCCTTTAGCTCTGTCTTCTGAAAATACCGGAGTGCTGATATAGATTTTGAAGCCTAGCTGCTTCAGGGTCTTTTTCCATATCAGCTGTTGGCTTATTTCTTTGATAGGGTTTTTGGCAGATTGCAGACAGCAACCGTCCTTTCCTGTCCTGTTTAGTTTAGCTTGGGCCCCATCGTTTGCTCAGCCTATCTTTCTATCTGTGTGAGTGTTTTTTCATCTTGCTTCACCGTCATTATATGTTGGGGGCTGCCTTTTACTTTGGGGTCTGCTCTGGGGCAGTTTAGATTTCCTTTTCTGTCTTTAGGCTATTTAGCTCTCCGGCTGTGATCGAGGGGTCTAGGGCACCGTAGGAACCCCCCACGGCTACTACTAGTTGTGTTGATAGGTTCAGGGGTCTGCAATCTGATAGTTGCCAACTTCTCTGGACGTAGCTTCTATTTTTGTGTCTGCCTCCTATGGTGATTCTTCATAACAGTGAGTGTTCATTCAAACCGCTGCTTTTTGCTATTTTGGGCCCTATTGAATAATGAATGTTTTGAATTTTCTCCAAAAGTAAAGTAGTTGCAAACTCATCCTTTTAGAAACTTGTTTGGGCTGTTGAGAGGAGTAAAAAAACATCAAAAATTTCAATCCTGCATGATTCTACCAAGAAATGTGATTGTTCATTCAAAAAGCTGCTTTTTGCTATTGAGCTCTAATGAATAATGAATGTTTTGAATTTTCTCCAAAAGTAAAGTAGTTGCAAACTCATCCTTTTAGAAACTTGTTTGGGCTCATGAGAGGAGTAGAAAAACATCAAACATTTAAATCCTGCATGATTCTACCAAGAAATGTGATTGTTCATTCAAAAAGCTGCTTTTTGCTATTCAGCTCTAATGAATAAT
Organism: Dendrobates tinctorius; assembly: GCF_039654945.1. Classification (NCBI taxonomy): domain Eukaryota; kingdom Metazoa; phylum Chordata; class Amphibia; order Anura; family Dendrobatidae; genus Dendrobates; species Dendrobates tinctorius. The sequence goes on along the minus strand of NW_027361736.1, from coordinate 7,501,208 downwards.
GAATGTTTTGAATTTTCTCCAAACTCATCCTTTTAGAAACTTGTTTGGGCTGTTGAGAGGAGTAAAAAAACATCAAAAATTTCAATCCTGCATGATTCTACCAAGAAATGTGAGTGTTCATTCAAACCGCTGGTTTTTGCTATTTTGGGCCCTATTGAATAATGAATGTTTTGAATTTTCTCCAAAAGTAAAGTAGTTGCAAACTCATCCTTTTAGAAACTTGTTTGGGCTGTTGAGAGGAGTTGAAAAGCATCAAAAATTTCAATCCTGCACGATTCTACCAAGAACTGTGATTGTTCATTCAAAACACTGCTTTTTGCTATTAGACCCTGTTGAATAAGGAATGTTTTGAATTTTCTCCAAAAGTAAAGTAGTTACAAACTCATTCTTCTACAGTCTTGTTTAGGCTCATGAGAGGAGTAGAAAAGCATCAAAAATTTTAAACATGCACGATTCTACCAAGAAATGTGAGTGTTCATTCAAACCACTGCTTTTTGCTATTGGTACCTATTGAATAATGAATGTTTTGAATTTTCTCCAAAAGTAAAGTAGTTGCAAACTCATCCTTTTAGAAACTTGTTTGGGCTGTTGTGAGGAGTAGAAAAACATCAAAAATTTCAATCCTGCATGATTCTATTAAGAAATGTGAATTCATTCAAACCGCTGGTTTTTGCTATTGGGCCCTATTGAATAATAAATAATTTTCACCAAAAGTAAAGTAGTTGCAAACTCATCCTTTTAGAAACTTGTTTGGGCTGTTGAGAGTAGTAGAAAAGCATCAAAAATTTAAATCCTGCATGATTCTACCAAGAACTGTGATTGTTCACTCAAAACGCTTCTTTTTGCTATTAGACCCTATTGAATAATGAATGTTTAGAATTTTCTCCAAAAGTAAAGTAGTTGCAAGCTCATCCTTTTATAGTCTTGTTTGGGCTGTTGAGAGCAGTAGAAAAACATCAAAAATTTCAATCCTCTGGCTTCAGTGTCTCTAGTATTTACCTTGGCCTCCAACACAGCCAGTTGCTGCTCAAAAGTGCGGTCTGCACAATCAACACTTGTTCCTGTGTTACTGGTGTTCTGTAATGTCAGTTGATCCCCTGATGTGTGTCCGGCAATGTCTTCTGCTCTGTCCACATTCCCACTACTAGTCCCTCCACCATTACCAAGCAGCAGCTTACCACCTCTGCACGATGGACCCGGGCTACGAACGCACCTTACCATCATCTTTATTACTTGGTGCGTTCTGCCAGCCCTAACATTATGCTAGCGCCAGGGTTTGGCTCGTAATGGCGGATGAACAGCAACTACAGCGGTACATTCAGCAGCTGGAGGGTAGGTTGGCGGCTTTTGAGTGCACAACCACAGCCATGGATGTTACCACAGTAGCTGCTCAGGCTGCTAGCATCGCTGTAGCCACTTTGTCCAATGCCCCACCTGTTCCGACATTATCCTGTCTCCCGTTGCCAGATAAGTTTTCTGGTGATAGCCAGTAATGTAGGGGATTCGTGAGCCAGTGTACTATACACCTTGTGCTTCTGGCTGCACGTTTCCCCTCAGAGTGGGCCAAGGTGGGATTCATAATACCTCTCTCATTGGACAGGGCGTTGGAGTGGGCCACGACATTGTGGGAGTGTGACGATCATGCAGTGCAGAGTGCTTCACAGTTTCTGAACACTCTGAAACAGGTCTTTTTGGGACCTCGAGTCACCCACGAAACAGCGCTCCAATTGGCATCTACACAGGGTTCGTCCACGGTCAGCCAATTTGCTACCCATTTCCGGACACAGGCTTCCAAGCTGGAGTGGCCGGATAAAGTCCTCATTCCCGTGTTTTGGAGGGGGCTGGCTGACCATGTAAGAATGCTCTGGCCACTAGGGAGATTCCTGCCACACTGGAGGAGCTAATAGCGGTCTCTACTCGAATCGACCTTCATTTTAATGAGCGAAGGTTGGAATGAGCCCAGTGCAGGCAGAGGTTTCAGATGGCTCCCAGCTTCGCCAAACCCCTGGAATCCCCGGCCCAGACATCCGAGCCACTTGAGGCCATGGAGGTGACGCGGGCGGGATCTAAGTCCTGGACCGCTCGTACATGCATGGTCTGTCGGATATGCCAGCAGTGAGGAAATATCGCCTCTAGGTGTCCTCAGCGAGCGATGGAACGTCCACGCTTAGTGTCATTAGGAGCTGGTTCACTAGACGCAGCAATGCCATCCTCTAAGCTCAACTTTAGGGGGACTATCGGTATTGGCCCATCCACCCAGGTGGTAGAGCTTTGCGTGAATTCCGGGATGGAGGGCAAATTTATGTCTTCTGCCTTCTCCCGATGGCACGCAATTCCACTGGTGATGCTCGCCAAGCCAGTGACCATACGGGTGATAAATGGGTCGACATTACCCTCACAGATAACACATCAGACCATCCTATTTACTCTATCCATGTCTCCATGCCATCTGGAGATCATCTGCTAGTCATGTCTGAGGGCATTGATGAGGTTCTCTTAGGGATGCCATGGCAAAGCTATCACACCCCTCATATAAAGTGTTCTTCTGGGAGAATTCTGGGATGGAGTAAATCCTGTGAGGGTAGATGTCAGGAGTGCCTTCAAGTTGCTTCTACAGAGGTAACCGCAGATCTTTCCTCTCTCCCCAACCACTTTTGGTCCAATGCGGACATGTTCACCAAGAAGGCAGCGGAGTTTCTTCCGCCTCACCATCCCTACAACAGTTCTATTGACCTCTTGCCTGGTGCTGAGCCTCCCCGCGGTCAGGTTTATCCTCTCTCTCCCGTTGACAGTCAATGTCTCAGTACATCCAGGAGAATCTGGCAAGAGGATTCATTAGAAAGTCAGTGTCACCTGCAGGGGCGGGGTTCTTCTTTGAACAAAAGAAGAACGGGGTGCTACATCTGTGCATAGACTACAGGGGTCTTAACGCCATTACCATTAAGAACAAGTACCCTCTGCCCCTGATATTGGAGCTTTTAGATAGGTTGCGGGGAGCGAGGGTTTTTACTAAGCTTGATCTGCAGGGTGCCTACAACCTGATACGCATCCGTGGAAGACCGCATTTAACATCAGGGATGGGCACTATAAATACCTGGTGATGCTATTCGGGCTTTGTAATGCTCTGGCTGTCTTCCAATACTTTGTGAACGACATCTTCCGGGATATGCTCACCACCTCAGTTGTAGTCTATCTGGATAATATTTTCGTCTACTCTCCAGATATTGACTCCCACCGGAGAGATGTTTGCAAAGTCTTCGACCTCCTACGGGCAAACTCCCTCTACGCTAAGTTGAAGTAGTGTGTGTTTGAGCAGGAGTCCTTTCCTGGGCTATATCATCAACCCCCAAGGATTGGCCATGGATCCTGCCAAGCTACAGGCGGTCATGGATTGGCAGGAGCCTCATTCCCTTAAGACGGTGCATCATTTTTTTGGATTTATCAACTAATACCGCCAATTCATCTCCCACTTCTCAACTTTGGTAGCACAGCTGGTAGACAGTCTGGGCCACCCATTGTGACACGTGTTCCAATTGTTCCATTGTGACACACCTGGCTGTTGTAAGTCAATAGGACACTCAGGTGAAGGTAGGTATTTAGGTAGGCCACAAGAGGGAGACAATGGAACACGTGTCACAATGGGCGGTACAGACTGTCTTCCAGCTGTGCGGAAGCAGCCAGCTTCAGTCTGCTGAGAGAGCCTCAGTAGACAGGTAGGGAGGTGGGTATGCACACTCATTGGTTACGATACCCAGCATCAGGAGAGATAAGGTTTCCAAAAACAGACTGATTTGAATTGAAACCACAGAAAGTTGCCTATTCAAAGCAATATTTGAATGCTTTTTTCAACTTTGGTTCCTCTGCATTAGTTTTTTCTTGGTCCAAGTTGCACATTTCAAATGCCAAATGCATTTGGCTTGATTTAACTTGACCAACTCTGCTACATCAATTACTCACCTATATATGGAAGGCATTGTATTGTATTCAGTCTGCAGTTTAAATCATCTATCTTGGCTTTTGCTGCTTGGTAGGTACAGGTGTGAAGCTGCTGCAATGTGTGATACATTTCTGCACACCCACCGTCTTAGTAAGGGAAAAGCGCCCCCACAACAAGTTGGAGTTTCGGTGAGAAAAGAGCCCGTACAGGGTGAAGCGACTACTCAGCAGACGGGGACCCGTCTATGAGATTCAACCTGAAACAGGTGAAGAGCTTCCCACCCGTACACTACATCGGAATAAGCTGCAACCCTGCTTGTCTCGGGACCCTCGAGTGGTACCAGCTGCCCCGATGCCCACGGCAGCTAAACCAGTGATGCCTGAGACTACAGAAATAACCGAGGAAACTTCGACTTCCACTTTCCTAGTGGCTGATTCTTCAACCTCTACTGATCTAAGACGCTCTGAACGTTCAATGGCAGGTGTACCCCCCATACGCTACAATCAGGACGAATTCATCTGGCAAATTGTACAAGGTCTGGAAGATTGCTAGCAGGAGCTCCAGAAACTCTCTCCTATGGAATGGCGAGCTCACAGGGAGGGAGAATGTAAGGGAGTGAAGTGTTGTGAGTTCATTTTCCCCTTCACTACTGAGGCCCGATGAACTCCCTCTTCTGGTAAAGAAAGGTAGTGAGCCTGATTATCAAACATCTGAGCCTAATGATGATGACTGGCTGAGTGGAGTTACTGACTGGATATAAGGCCGCCGTCGCCCTTCTGCCCTGCGGGTGATTTCTCTGTGGGATCCTTGGAGACCAATCTGAATTCCTGCTCATCTAAAGCTAAGTTTTCTGCTCTGCCTTTTGCATTTTTGCTTTGCCTTGTTTTGCTTTGTTTTTCTGGATTTCTGCCATTCCCTGCTGGGGTGAGCTGAATTCCTTTAGCTCTGTCTTCTGAAAATACCTGAGTGCTGATTTAGTTTTGAAGCCTAGCTGCTTCAGGGTCTTTTTCCATATCAGCTTGCTGGCTAATGTCTTTGATAGGGTTTTTGCAGATTGCAGACAGCAACCTTCCTTTCCTGTCCTGTTTAGTTAGTTTTGGGCCCCATCGCTTGCTCAGCCTATCTTTCTGTCTGTGTGAGTGTTTTTTCATCTTGCTTCACCGTCATTATATGTTGGGGGCTGCCTTTTGCTTTGGGGTCTGCTCTGGGGCAGTTTAGATTTCCTTTTCTGTCTTTAGGCTATTTAGCTCTCTGGCTGTGATCGAGGGGTCTAGGGCACCGTAGGAACCCCCCACGGCTACTGCTAGTTGTGTTGATAGGTTCAGGGGTCTGCAACCTGATAGTTGCCAACTTCTCTGGTTTTCTGGACGTAGCTTCTATTTTTGTGTCTGCCTCCTACGGTGACTCATTCATAACAGTGAAGTACAGGAAGAGCCGAGGGAGAGTTCCCTCCTCTCCTTCGTGCCCTGAACCATTGACAAGGGCAGCAGGTTCCCCGGGGGACACTCTAGCACCCAGAAACAGGAAGGTAGGACAGCTGAGAGCGATTTAGATGAAGGAATTGAGGGTAAACTGATTAAATTTGCTGATGACACAAAGCTAGGAGGGATAGCTAATACTAGAGAAGAGAGAGAGAGGATTCAAAAAGATTTAAATAAACTGGAGAAGTGGGCAGCAACTAACAGAATGGTTTTTAACAGGGAGAAATGCAAAGTACTACATCTGGGCAATAAAAATGAAAAAAGCATATACAGAATGGGAGGAATAGGGCTAAGTGACAGCACATGTGAAAAAGACTTGGGTATACTAATAGATCACAGACTGAATATGAGTCAACAGTGTGATGCAGCTGCAAAAAAGGCAAATGCAATTCTAGGATGTATTAACAGAAGCATACAGTCTAGATCACGTGAGGTCATTATTTCCCGCTACTCCTCTTTGGTCAGACCTCATCTGGAATATTGTGTCCAGTTTTGGGCACCACATTTTAAAAAAGACATCAACAAACTGGAGCAAGTTCAAAAAAGAGCGACCAGAATGGTGACCGGTCTGCAAACCCTGTCTTATGCGGAAAGGTTGCAGGATTTGGGAATGTTTAGTTTGCAAAAGAGAAGACTGAGAGGAGACTTAATAGCTGTCTACAAATATCTAAAGGGCTGTCACATTGTAGAAGGATCAACTTTATTCTCATTTGCACAAGGAAAGACTAGAAGCAATGGGATGAAACTGAATGGGAGGAGACATAGATTAGATATTAGAAAAAACTTTTTGACAGTTAGAGTGATCAATGAGTGGAATAGGCTGCCACAAGAAGTGGTGAGTTCTCCTTCAATGGAAGTCTTCAAACAGAGGCTGGACAGACATCTGACTGGGATGATTTAGCGAATCCTGCTTTGAGCAGGGGGTTGGACCAGATGGCCCAGGAGGTCCCTTCCAACTCTACGATTCTATGATTCTATACTTGGAGCAAAAAGGATATCATCAGTCTCATACCCCCCTGGCTCCCGCAGTAACCCCTCGTACCCCAACTAGACATCGTTAAAGTCTCAGGATCCAGAGTACTACGGACTACAAGCGCTGCTGGTGACTCGGTGCCAACATTGGAGAAGAGTGACACCTTCAAACAAGACCCCAGCAGACTGATAAGTTATTTTCTTAAGGTAAAACTTATTACTGTTAAATACTGTTTATGCTTTTTGACCGTTTGCTAAACCCATTCACATTATATTCATTTCCACACTGTTAATTTCACCAGTGTCATTCCCTGTAAATAAACTTCCCTATAACTGTTGGTCCGTCTGTTCCATGGTGACATACCTACTATTTCTGCATGTTATTATAGCCTCAGCAGACAGGTAGGGAGGGGGGTATGCATGCTCGTTCATTACAATACCCAACGTCAGGAGAGATAAGGTTTCAAAAAACAGACTGAATTGAAACCAAAGCAAGTTGTCTTTTTAAAGCAATATTTGAATGCTTTTTTCAACTTTGGTTACTCTGCATTAGTTTTTTCTTGGTCCAAGTTGCACATTTCAAATACCAAATGAATTTGGCTTTATTTTGAATTGACCAACTCTGCTACATCAGGTATTCACCTATATATGGAAGGCATTGTTTTGCATTCAGTCTGCAATTTTAATCATCTAACTTGGCTTTTCCTGCTTGGTAGGTAAAGGTGTAATAAGCTGCTGTAATGTGTTTAGCTTTGGATGCATACATTTCTACCTACCCACCTGCTACAAGGCCTTCAGCCCCTTACCCTCAGTACTTCCCACCTTAATTCAAGTATCCCATGTGTATTTAAGTTGTTCAATTTCTACCACATTCTGGACGTTTATGATTTCTTTTGTGAAACATTGTCTCCCTCTTGTGGCCCTCCAACTTCTAAATTTTGTGTATATGTATTCAATGACAAAGAAGGAATTGGTCTGGTGTGTTGATTGAATTAGTGGCCTACCTAATTACCTAACTACCTTCACCTGTTTGAGTATCCTATTGGCTTACAGCAGCCAGGTGTGTCACAATGGAACAATTGGAACACGTGTCACAATAGGCGGCCCAGACTGTCTTCCAGCTGTGCGGCAGCAGCCAGCTTCAGTCTGCTGAGGTAACCTCAGCAGACAGGTAGAGAGGGGGGTATGCACGCTCGTTGGTTACAACACCCAGCATCTGGAGAGATAAGGTTTCCAAAAAAAAGACAGAATTGAATTGAAATCAAAGCCATATTTGAATGCTTTTTTCAACTTTGGTTGCTCTGCATTAGCTTTTTCTTGGTCCAAGTTGCACATTTCAAATGCCAAATACATATGGCTTGATTTAACTTGACCAACTCTGCTACATCATCTCCACCTATATATGGAAGGCATTGTATTGTATTCAGTCTGCAATTGAAATCATCTATCTTGGCTTTTGCTGCTTGGTAGGTACAGGTGTGATCTGGGCCTGACTGGGACTAAAATGCAGCCCTGGCATTTGAAGGAGCACAGGCCCACTTGTTGCATCGTGAAAATGCAATCTGTGTGAACCTGTAGATTACAAGACGTGAGGCGAGCGTAACACGACTATATAACATACAGTCTCAGAAGGCCAAGTATAACAGTTCAGTCCTATTTATTGCTCTAAGGCCGAGGTCATACAAGCATATAACATGGCTGAGTGCTATGTGATAAAACATCCCATAGCACTCGGCCCAGTGTTACTCTATGGTGCAGCTCAAATCTGTGATTATTTTCTCATGTCGATTGGACATGAGAACAATAGCTGCATGCTGCGACACGCAGTGAGTCTATGGATGCATGTGAAACATTGGACTGCATTCTGATGTCATCCCAGTGCAGTCCGATATACGCCGAGACAGGTAATAGAGGAGATGGAGAAATTACTTTTTCCATCCACTCTGCACCTGAGCTGCGATTCTGTCATGCGAGAGGATGGGAGCAGACAACACTGATACTAGGTTCCCACTTGCAGCAAAGATGGAGCACAGGGTTATTGGCATATCGCATCCAATGCTCTCGCATCAGATTTTATGCACTCTTGTGATTACAGCCTTAGTTGCAGTACCAATAAAAGTTGCTACTTTACACAGAGCGGGGTCTCGTAGATAATGAAGATGATGCTGTGCTCTCCATAGTGCTACGGCCTCTTCATATAGCTGATGGGCAGGGAGTCAGATACCCACTGAACTATTATTGATGACCTATATCTATAACTTTGATAAACAAAAACAACTGAGTGTAAATCCAATAAAATACAAATTTTATTAAGTATTCAATATACAAAAGTTCATATAGATGTACATAAAAGCATAAAAGGGTTCACATACGGGGAATGAGCAGACAAGAAAGTATATAGAAACCGGGCCTTAGATAAACATCAAGAGGTGGGAAGAAGGTTTAAAGTCATATAGGTTATATATGTGTACCATAATGCACGGCTTTAAAGTGCATGTGCCAGAATGTAAACCATAAAAAAAGAGTAGATTCAATAGACGTGCCGGGTGCAGGGTCTCCTGTGAGATCCCTAGCAGTTTCTCATATATCAAAAATGCATATTGTAGCAAATGTCACTCTTACCCATAATTCCGCGCTAAGAGTTCCTGGAGCACACAGCCCCAATGCGCGTTTCCCCCGAGGAAGCCAACGCCAAAGCACTTACTCTCCGGCGGTACACAACTGACACGATGACATGATGTCATCATGTCAGCTGTTTCACATGCTGATTGGTGGAGGAAGTGGCCGGAGGTCATTTATATTTCACAGTCAGCTTGAAGACTTACACTTGTTCCTCTTCAGCAGTTTATTGTAAAATAATTCACACTGCTGCTGCGCCCGGCATCTATCATTATTTGCATCTCTGACGGTCACGTCAATAGCGCTCCAGAGAATGAGCTGCTGAGCTCCTGATTGGCTGCAGCACTACTGACGAGACAACAGAACTGTAGACGCTGCATCTGCACAGTGTGAATAAAGCACAGGTTGTTATTTTTAAAACAAACAACGTGGGGGGTAGTGCCATGTGATGTTTTATCGGATAGCACTCGGCCCAGTGTTATTCTATGGGGCAGAGGAGATCAGTAATTATTTTCTCATGTCAAATCGTCATGAGAGAACAATGGCAGCATGCTGTGATTGGCAGCGAGACTCGGCTCACTCGAACCCATATAAGCCTATGGGTCTTAGTGAAACTTCACACTGCACTCGGATGTCATCCCAGTGCAGTCCGATATACACAAAGTCAGGCCATGGAGGAGATGGAGAAATTACTTTCTCCGTCTCCTTCGCTTCTGTGCTGTGATTCTCTCATGAGAGAGGATTGGAGCACAGAGCACGGACACTCAGATCACGCTTGCAGCACAGCTGGAGCCGAGTATCATTAGTATATCGCATCCGATGTGACTCCACTCCAGCCTTAGGCTCTGTGTCCACAATGAGATTATGGTGCGTTTTTGACACTACATATTTTTGTTCCATCAAAAATGCAGCTTCTTACAGATCAGCAATGTGGATGGGTTTTATAAAAACCTCCTACCCGCTGGGCTTTTTTTATGCAGTGTAAAGTGACCGGGAGTGTGTGCTTCAAATTCACAACCTGTCACTTTTTCTTGCAGATATGCTAAGTTTTCTGTGTACATTTTTCCCATAGACACTTTGGACCAATTGCCCAGGATCAATAACTCTGTAGCAAGAGATATCATAAAACTTAACTTTTAGGCTATGTGCACACGTAGCGGATCTCTTGCGGAAATTACCGTGAGAATTCCGGATTCCATTCCGCGGGAGAATCGCATTTAAATTCCCACGGAAAAACTAGCATTTTGCAAGCGTAATTAGCTTGCAGAATGCTGGCATTTTCCAAGCGATCTGTAGCATCGCTTGGAGAACTGATTGACAGGTTGGTCACACTCGTCAAACATTCATTGAGTGTGACCATCTTTTTACTATTGAGGCTGCCTATGCAGCATCAGTAGTAAAAGATAGAATGTAAAAAATAATTAAAAAAATATTGTTATTCTTACCTTCCGGTGTCCCGCGCAGCCTTCCCGCCTCTCTCCACGCTCCTGGTCCCAGTAATCCTTTTTTAATTGTACGGCTGTACGTTATAAACTTCTGTGAAGCCCTTGAGGGTTCAAAGTGCTCACCACACATCTAGATAAGTTCCTTGGGGGGTCTAGTTTCCAAAATGGGGTCACTTGTGGGGGGTTTCCACTGTTTAGGCACATCAGGGGCTCTACAAACGTGGCATGGCATCCAATCTGAATTCCAGCCAATTTTGCAGTGAAAAAGTCAAACGGCGCTCCTTCCCTTCCGAGCTCTGCCATGCGCCCAAACAGTGGTTCCTTCCAACAATTCAGGTATCGGCGTACTCAGGACAAATTGCACAATAACATTTCCAGTCCAATTTCTCCCGATACCCTTGGTAAAATAAAAAATTTGAACATGAAATAATTTTTTTGTGAAAAAAAGTTAAATGTTCATTTTTTATTTTTAAACATTCAAAAAATTCCTGTGAAGCACCTGAAGGGTTAATAAACTTCTTGAATGTGGTTTTGAGCACCTTGAGGGGTGCAGTTTTTAGAATGGTGTCACTTTTCGGTATTTTCTATCATATAGACCCCTCAAAGTGACTTCAAATGTGGTGTGGTCCGTAAAAATAAAATGGTGTTGCAAAAATGAGAAATCGCTGGTCAATAGTGTGGAGCGATACAATCAGATATCGTGAAATATCGGATCGGATTAGATCGGACCGATACCACAAAAGTATCGGGTATCGCCGATTCCGATACCGGAAGCCAAATTCAAGTCAATGGGACAGAAATATCGGAATTAAAAAAAACCCTTTCTTTTCTTGTAGGTTAATTCTTGTGGGGGTAAACCACTATTTGGGCACATGGCAGAGCTCGGAAGGGAAGCAGCGCCATTTAATTTTTTTGGCTAGAATTGAGATCGAACGCCATGTCGCGTTTGGAAAGCCCCTGATGTGCCAAAACAGTGGAAACCCCCCAATTCTAACTCCAACCCTAACCCTAACCCCAGCCCTAATGGGAAAATGGAAATAAATAAAAAACATTTTATTTTATTATTTTTCCCTAACTAAGGGGGTGATAAAGGGGGGTTTGATTTACTATAGATGGCGGGTTTTTATTTTTGGCAGCTGTCATACGCTAAAAGACGCCTTTTATTGTAAAAATAGTTTATGCATCATCACATTTTGAGAGCTATAATTTTTCCTTATTTTGACCCACCGAGTCATGTGAGGCCTTAATTTTTGCAGGACAAGTTGACGTTTTTATTGGTACCATTTTCGGGCACGTGACATTTAATCGCTTTTTATTCCGATTTTTGGGACGCAGAACGAACAAAAACTAGCGATTCATGAATATCTTTTGGTGGGGTGCGTTAACACCGTTCCGCGTGTGGTTCAATTGATAAGGCAGTTTTATTCTCCGGGTCAGTATGGTTACAGCGATACCTCATTTATGTCATTTTTCTTATGTTTTGGCGGTTTTATGCAATGAAAACAATTTTATATAAAAAATAATTATTTTTGCATCGTTTTATTCTGCGAGCTATAACTTTATTTTTTCGCTGATGATGCTGTGTGGCGGCTCGTTTTTTGCGGGACAAGATGACATTTTCAGTGGTACCATGGATACTCATATGCATCTTTTTGATCGCGCGTTATTGCACTTTATTGTAAGGCAGTATGATAAATCATTATTTTTTGCCTCATTTTCTATTTGTTTTTTAAAGAGTTCGCTAAAGGGGTTAACTAATGGAACAGTTTTATTGGGTGAGTCATTACAGACGCAGCAATACCAAATATGTGTACTTTTATTGTTTTTTTGTCTTTTTATTTTGAAAAAATGAATTTATTAGGGAATATTTTTTTTTTTTTTTAAATTATTTTTACACTTTTTTTTTACTTTATTATAATGTCCCATGGGGGACATCACTGTCCTGTGACAGATCGCTTATCTGTCACATCACGGATCAGCGATCTGTCACAGGCACTGCTGCACGTGTCACAATGGGCGGCCCACACTGTCTTCCAACTGTGCGACAATAGCCAGCTACAGTCTGCTGAGGGAGCCTCAGCAGACAGGTAGAGAGGGGGGTATGCACGCTTGTTGGTTACAATACCCAGCATCAGGAGAGATAAGGTTTCCAAAAACAGACTGAATCGAATTGAAACCAATATCTGGTCTTAAACTCTGGAATAAGAGGCGTCTGGTAAGCAGCGGATACTGAAGGTAATAACCTTGTTTTCAGTTGAGGAACACTGGATTTCAAAATTGGGACTGACAAAGGTCCTGGTAAAATGATCTGTAGGTCCATAAATTTTGCGGCGGTTTTAAAAGCGCGATTTTGCCGTGAGAACGCGAAAAATAAGCATCCTATGCATTCCTTTGGGATTCTGCAATGCTGTGCTAATGCTGCAGTTTTTTCCGCAGCGGAATTGCTTCACGGTAAAAAACGCAGCATGCTCATTAATTTAGCAGAATTGTGGCGATCCCGCACCCATAGGAATGCATTGTTCTGCTTACTTTCCGCATGTGGCTGTGCGAAAAGTAAGCAGAACATTTGCGGATGGTACCCATGATCCGGAGGAAGGGAGACTTTCCTCGGGGCTGTGGGTACCATATCCCTGTAAAAAATATTGTAATTCTTACCTTCCGACGTCCCGCGCAGCCTTCCCGCCTCTCTCCACGCTCCCGGTCCCAGTAATCCTTTGCGAGAATGACCGCGATGACGTCGCGATGTCGCGGGAGCACGACGTCTCGTGTTCATTCATGTTGTCGTCGCAGGAGCGCAAAGTCTCGCGGTCATTCGCGCAAAGGATTACTGGGACCAGGAGCGTGGAGAGAGGCGGGAAGGCTGCGCGGGACACCGGAAGGTAAGAATAACAATATTTTTTTAATTATTTTTTACATTCTATCTTTTACTACTGATGCTGCATAGGCAGCCTCAATAGTAAAAAGATGGTCACACTCAATGAATGTTTGACGAGTGTGACCAACCTGTCAATCAGTTCTCCAAGCGATGCTACAGATCGCTTGGAAAATGCCAGTATTCTGCAAGCTAATTACGCTTGCAAAATGCTAGTTTTTCCGTGGGAATTTAAATGCGATTCTCCCGCGGAATGGAATCCGGAATTCTCACGGTAATTTCCGCAAGAGATCCGCTACGTGTGCACATAGCCTAAAAGTTAAGTTTTATGATATCTCTTGCTACAGAGTTATTGATCCTGGGCAATTGGTCCAAAGTGTCTATGGGAAAAATGTACACAGAAAACTTAGCATATCTGCAAGAAAAAGTGACAGGTTGTGAATTTGAAGCACACACTCCCGGTCAGTTTACACTGCATAAAAAAAGCCCAGCGGGTAGGAGGTTTTTATAAAACCCATCCACATTGCTGATCTGTAAGAAGCTGCATTTTTGATGGAACAAAAATATGTAGTGTCAAAAACGCACCATAATCTCATTGTGGACACAGAGCCTAAGGCTGGAGTGGAGTCACATCGGATGCGATATACTAATGATACTCGGCTCCAGCTGTGCTGCAAGCGTGATCTGAGTGTCCGTGCTCTGTGCTCCAATCCTCTCTCATGAGAGAATCACAGCACAGAAGCGAAGGAGACGGAGAAAGTAATTTCTCCATCTCCTCCATGGCCTGACTTTGTGTATATCGGACTGCACTGGGATGACATCCGAGTGCAGTGTGAAGTTTCACTAAGACCCATAGGCTTATATGGGTTCGAGTGAGCCGAGTCTCGCTGCCAATCACAGCATGCTGCCATTGTTCTCTCATGACGATTTGACATGAGAAAATAATTACTGATCTCCTCTGCCCCATAGAATAACACTGGGCCGAGTGCTATCCGATAAAACATCACATGGCACTACCCCCCACGTTGTTTGTTTTAAAAATAACAACCTGTGCTTTATTCACACTGTGCAGATGCAGCGTCTACAGTTCTGTTGTCTCGTCAGTAGTGCTGCAGCCAATCAGGAGCTCAGCAGCTCATTCTCTGGAGCGCTATTGACGTGACCGTCAGAGATGCAAATAATGATAGACGCCGGGCGCAGCAGCAGTGTGAATTATTTTACAATAAACTGCTGAAGAGGAACAAGTGTAAGTCTTCAAGCTGACTGTGAAATATAAATGACCTCCGGCCACTTCCTCCACCAATCAGCATGTGAAACAGCTGACATGATGACATCATGTCATCGTGTCAGTTGTGTACCGCCGGAGAGTAAGTGCTTTGGCGTTGGCTTCCTCGGGGGAAACGCGCATTGGGGCTGTGTGCTCCAGGAACTCTTAGCGCGGAATTATGGGTAAGAGTGACATTTGCTACAATATGCATTTTTGATATATGAGAAACTGCTAGGGATCTCACAGGAGACCCTGCACCCGGCACGTCTATTGAATCTACTCTTTTTTTATGGTTTACATTCTGGCACATGCACTTTAAAGCCGTGCATTATGGTACACATATATAACCTATATGACTTTAAACCTTCTTCCCACCTCTTGATGTTTATCTAAGGCCCGGTTTCTATATACTTTCTTGTCTGCTCATTCCCCGTATGTGAACCCTTTTATGCTTTTATGTACATCTATATGAACTTTTGTATATTGAATACTTAATAAAATTTGTATTTTATTGGATTTACACTCAGTTGTTTTTGTTTATCAAAGTTATAGATATAGGTCATCAATAATAGTTCAGTGGGTATCTGACTCCCTGCCCATCAGCTATATGAAGAGGCCGTAGCACTATGGAGAGCACAGCATCATCTTCATTATCTACGAGACCCCGCTCTGTGTAAAGTAGCAACTTTTATTGGTACTGCAACTAAGGCTGTAATCACAAGAGTGCATAAAATCTGATGCGAGAGCATTGGATGCGATATGCCAATAACCCTGTGCTCCATCTTTGCTGCAAGCGGGAACCTAGTATCAGTGTTGTCTGCTCCCATCCTCTCGCATGACAGAATCGCAGCTCAGGTGCAGAGTGGATGGAAAAAGTAATTTCTCCATCTCCTCTATTACCTGTCTCGGCGTATATCGGACTGCACTGGGATGACATCAGAATGCAGTCCAATGTTTCACATGCATCCATAGACTCACTGCGTGTCGCAGCATGCAGCTATTGTTCTCATGTCCAATCGACATGAGAAAATAATCACAGATTTGAGCTGCACCATAGAGTAACACTGGGCCGAGTGCTATGGGATGTTTTATCACATAGCACTCAGCCATGTTATATGCTTGTATGACCTCGGCCTTAGAGCAATAAATAGGACTGAACTGTTATACTTGGCCTTCTGAGACTGTATGTTATATAGTCGTGTTACGCTCGCCTCACGTCTTGTAATCTACAGGTTCACACAGATTGCATTTTCACGATGCAACAAGTGGGCCTGTGCTCCTTCAAATGCCAGGGCTGCATTTTAGTCCCAGTCAGGCCCAGATCACACCTGTACCTACCAAGCAGCAAAAGCCAAGATAGATGATTTCAATTGCAGACTGAATACAATACAATGCCTTCCATATATAGGTGGAGATGATGTAGCAGAGTTGGTCAAGTTAAATCAAGCCATATGTATTTGGCATTTGAAATGTGCAACTTGGACCAAGAAAAAGCTAATGCAGAGCAACCAAAGTTGAAAAAAGCATTCAAATATGGCTTTGATTTCAATTCAATTCTGTCTTTTTTTTGGAAACCTTATCTCTCCAGATGCTGGGTGTTGTAACCAACGAGCGTGCATACCCCCCTCTCTACCTGTCTGCTGAGGTTACCTCAGCAGACTGAAGCTGGCTGCTGCCGCACAGCTGGAAGACAGTCTGGGCCGCCTATTGTGACACGTGTTCCAATTGTTCCATTGTGACACACCTGGCTGCTGTAAGCCAATAGGATACTCAAACAGGTGAAGGTAGTTAGGTAATTAGGTAGGCCACTAATTCAATCAACACACCAGACCAATTCCTTCTTTGTCATTGAATACATATACACAAAATTTAGAAGTTGGAGGGCCACAAGAGGGAGACAATGTTTCACAAAAGAAATCATAAACGTCCAGAATGTGGTAGAAATTGAACAACTTAAATACACATGGGATACTTGAATTAAGGTGGGAAGTACTGAGGGTAAGGGGCTGAAGGCCTTGTAGCAGGTGGGTAGGTAGAAATGTATGCATCCAAAGCTAAACACATTACAGCAGCTTATTACACCTTTACCTACCAAGCAGGAAAAGCCAAGTTAGATGATTAAAATTGCAGACTGAATGCAAAACAATGCCTTCCATATATAGGTGAATACCTGATGTAGCAGAGTTGGTCAATTCAAAATAAAGCCAAATTCATTTGGTATTTGAAATGTGCAACTTGGACCAAGAAAAAACTAATGCAGAGTAACCAAAGTTGAAAAAAGCATTCAAATATTGCTTTGAAAAGACAACTTGCTTTGGTTTCAATTCAGTCTGTTTTTTGAAACCTTATCTCTCCTGACGTTGGGTATTGTAATGAACGAGCATGCATACCCCCCTCCCTACCTGTCTGCTGAGGCTATAATAACATGCAGAAATAGTAGGTATGTCACCATGGAACAGACGGACCAACAGTTATAGGGAAGTTTATTTACAGGGAATGACACTGGTGAAATTAACAGTGTGGAAATGAATATAATGTGAATGGGTTTAGCAAACGGTCAAAAAGCATAAACAGTATTTAACAGTAATAAGTTTTACCTTAAGAAAATAACTTATCAGTCTGCTGGGGTCTTGTTTGAAGGTGTCACTCTTCTCCAATGTTGGCGCCGAGTCACCAGCAGCGCTTGTAGTCCGTAGTACTCTGGATCCTGAGACTTTAACGATGTCTAGTTGGGGTACGAGGGGTTACTGCGGGAGCCAGGGGGGTATGAGACTGATGATATCCTTTTTGCTCCAAGTATAGAATCATAGAATCGTAGAGTTGGAAGGGACCTCCTGGGCCATCTGGTCCAACCCCCTGCTCAAAGCAGGATTCGCTAAATCATCCCAGTCAGATGTCTGTCCAGCCTCTGTTTGAAGACTTCCATTGAAGGAGAACTCACCACTTCTTGTGGCAGCCTATTCCACTCATTGATCACTCTAACTGTCAAAAAGTTTTTTCTAATATCTAATCTATGTCTCCTCCCATTCAGTTTCATCCCATTGCTTCTAGTCTTTCCTTGTGCAAATGAGAATAAAGTTGATCCTTCTACAATGTGACAGCCCTTTAGATATTTGTAGACAGCTATTAAGTCTCCTCTCAGTCTTCTCTTTTGCAAACTAAACATTCCCAAATCCTGCAACCTTTCCGCATAAGACAGGGTTTGCAGACCGGTCACCATTCTGGTCGCTCTTTTTTGAACTTGCTCCAGTTTGTTGATGTCTTTTTTAAAATGTGGTGCCCAAAACTGGACACAATATTCCAGATGAGGTCTGACCAAAGAGGAGTAGCGGGAAATAATGACCTCACGTGATCTAGACTGTATGCTTCTGTTAATACATCCTAGAATTGCATTTGCCTTTTTTGCAGCTGCATCACACTGTTGACTCATATTCAGTCTGTGATCTATTAGTATACCCAAGTCTTTTTCACATGTGCTGTCACTTAGCCCTATTCCTCCCATTCTGTATATGCTTTTTTCATTTTTATTGCCCAGATGTAGTACTTTGCATTTCTCCCTGTTAAAAACCATTCTGTTAGTTGCTGCCCACTTCTCCAGTTTATTTAAATCTTTTTGAATCCTCTCTCTCTCTTCTCTAGTATTAGCTATCCCTCCTAGCTTTGTGTCATCAGCAAATTTAATCAGTTTACCCTCAATTCCTTCATCTAAATCGCTCTCAGCTGTCCTACCTTCCTGTTTCTGGGTGCTAGAGTGTCCCCCGGGGAACCTGCTGCCCTTGTCAATGGTTCAGGGCACGAAGGAGAGGAGGGAACTCTCCCTCGGCTCTTCCTGTACTTCACTGTTATGAATGAGTCACCGTAGGAGGCAGACACAAAAATAGAAGCTACGTCCAGAAAACCAGAGAAGTTGGCAACTATCAGGTTGCAGACCCCTGAACCTATCAACACAACTAGCAGTAGCCGTGGGGGGTTCCTACGGTGCCCTAGACCCCTCGATCACAGCCAGAGAGCTAAATAGCCTAAAGACAGAAAAGGAAATCTAAACTGCCCCAGAGCAGACCCCAAAGCAAAAGGCAGCCCCCAACATATAATGACGGTGAAGCAAGATGAAAAAACACTCACACAGACAGAAAGATAGGCTGAGCAAGCGATGGGGCCCAAAACTAACTAAACAGGACAGGAAAGGAAGGTTGCTGTCTGCAATCTGCAAAAACCCTATCAAAGACATTAGCCAGCAAGCTGATATGGAAAAAGACCCTGAAGCAGCTAGGCTTCAAAACTAAATCAGCACTCAGGTATTTTCAGAAGACAGAGCTAAAGGAATTCAGCTCACCCCAGCAGGGAATGGCAGAAATCCAGAAAAACAAAGCAAAACAAGGCAAAGCAAAAATGCAAAAGGCAGAGCAGAAAACTTAGCTTTAGATGAGCAGGAATTCAGATTGGTCTCCAAGGATCCCACAGAGAAATCACCCGCAGGGCAGAAGGGCGACGGCGGCCTTATATCCAGTCAGTAACTCCACTCAGCCAGTCATCATCATTAGGCTCAGATGTTTGATAATCAGGCTCACTACCTTTCTTTACCAGAAGAGGGAGTTCATCGGGCCTCAGTAGTGAAGGGGAAAATGAACTCACAACACTTCACTCCCTTACATTCTCCCTCCCTGTGAGCTCGCCATTCCATAGGAGAGAGTTTCTGGAGCTCCTGCTAGCAATCTTCCAGACCTTGTACAATTTGCCAGATGAATTCGTCCTGATTGTAGCGTATGGGGGGTACACCTGCCATTGAACGTTCAGAGCGTCTTAGATCAGTAGAGGTTGAAGAATCAGCCACTAGGAAAGTGGAAGTCGAAGTTTCCTCGGTTATTTCTGTAGTCTCAGGCATCACTGGTTTAGCTGCCGTGGGCATCGGGGCAGCTGGTACCACTCGAGGGTCCCGAGACAAGCAGGGTTGCAGCTTATTCCGATGTAGTGTACGGGTGGGAAGCTCTTCACCTGTTTCAGGTTGAATCTCATAGACGGGTCCCCGTCTGCTGAGTAGTCGCTTCACCCTGTACGGGCTCTTTTCTCACCGAAACTCCAACTTGTTGTGGGGGCGCTTTTCCCTTACTAAGACGGTGGGTGTGCAGAAATGTATCACACATTGCAGCAGCTTCACACCTGTACCTACCAAGCAGCAAAAGCCAAGATAGATGATTTAAACTGCAGACTGAATACAATACAATGCCTTCCATATATAGGTGAGTAATTGATGTAGCAGAGTTGGTCAAGTTAAATCAAGCCAAATGCATTTGGCATTTGAAATGTGCAACTTGGACCAAGAAAAAACTAATGCAGAGGAACCAAAGTTGAAAAAAGCATTCAAATATTGCTTTGAATAGGCAACTTTCTGTGGTTTCAATTCAAATCAGTCTGTTTTTGGAAACCTTATCTCTCCTGATGCTGGGTATCGTAACCAATGAGTGTGCATACCCACCTCCCTACCTGTCTACTGAGGCTCTCTCAGCAGACTGAAGCTGGCTGCTTCCGCACAGCTGGAAGACAGTCTGTACCGCCCATTGTGACACGTGTTCCATTGTCTCCCTCTTGTGGCCTACCTAAATACCTACCTTCACCTGAGTGTCCTATTGACTTACAACAGCCAGGTGTGTCACAATGGAACAATTGGAACACGTGTCACAATGGGTGGCCCAGACTGTCTACCAGCTGTGCTACCAAAGTTGAGAAGTGGGAGATGAATTGGCGGTATTAGTTGATAAATCCAAAAAAATGATGCACCGTCTTAAGGGAATGAGGCTCCTGCCAATCCATGACCGCCTGTAGCTTGGCAGGATCCATGGCCAATCCTTGGGGGTTGATGATATAGCCCAGGAAAGGACTCCTGCTCAAACACACACTACTTCAACTTAGCGTAGAGGGAGTTTGCCCGTAGGAGGTCGAAGACTTTGCAAACATCTCTCCGGTGGGAGTCAATATCTGGAGAGTAGACGAAAATATTATCCAGATAGACTACAACTGAGGTGGTGAGCATATCCCGGAAGATGTCGTTCACAAAGTATTGGAAGACAGCCAGAGCATTACAAAGCCCGAATAGCATCACCAGGTATTTATAGTGCCCATCCCTGATGTTAAATGCGGTCTTCCACGGATGCGTATCAGGTTGTAGGCACCCTGCAGATCAAGCTTAGTAAAAACCCTCGCTCCCCGCAACCTATCTAAAAGCTCCAATATCAGGGGCAGAGGGTACTTGTTCTTAATGGTAATGGCGTTAAGACCCCTGTAGTCTATGCACAGATGTAGCACCCCGTTCTTCTTTTGTTCAAAGAAGAACCCCGCCCCTGCAGGTGACACTGACTTTCTAATGAATCCTCTTGCCAGATTCTCCTGGATGTACTGAGACATTGACTGTCAACGGGAGAGAGAGGATAAACCTGACCGCGGGGAGGCTCAGCACCAGGCAAGAGGTCAATAGAACTGTTGTAGGGATGGTGAGGCGGAAGAAACTCCGCTGCCTTCTTGGTGAACATGTCCGCATTGGACCAAAAGTGGTTGGGGAGAGAGGAAAGATCTGCGGTTACCTCTGTAGAAGCAACTTGAAGGCACTCCTGACATCTACCCTCACAGGATTTACTCCATCCCAGAATTCTCCCAGAAGAACACTTTATATGAGGGGTGTGATAGCTTTGCCATGGCATCCCTAAGAGAACCTCATCAATGCCCTCAGACATGACTAGCAGATGATCTCCAGATGGCATGGAGACATGGATAGAGTAAATAGGATGGTCTGATGTGTTATCTGTGAGGGTAATGTCGACCCATTTATCACCCGTATGGTCACTGGCTTGGCGAGCATCACCAGTGGAATTGCGTGCCATCGGGAGAAGGCAGAAGACATAAATTTGCCCTCCATCCCGGAATTCACGCAAAGCTCTACCACCTGGGTGGATGGGCCAATACCGATAGTCCCCCTAAAGTTGAGCTTAGAGGATGGCATTGCTGCGTCTAGTGAACCAGCTCCTAATGACACTAAGCGTGGACGTTCCATCGCTCGCTGAGGACACCTAGAGGCGATATTTCCTCACTGCTGGCATATCCGACAGACCATGCATGTACGAGCGGTCCAGGACTTAGATCCCGCCCGCGTCACCTCCATGGCCTCAAGTGGCTCGGATGTCTGGGCCGGGGATTCCAGGGGTTTGGCGAAGCTGGGAGCCATCTGAAACCTCTGCCTGCACTGGGCTCATTCCAACCTTCGCTCATTAAAATGAAGGTCGATTCGAGTAGAGACCGCTATTAGCTCCTCCAGTGTGGCAGGAATCTCCCTAGTGGCCAGAGCATTCTTACATGGTCAGCCAGCCCCCTCCAAAACACGGGAATGAGGACTTTATCCGGCCACTCCAGCTTGGAAGCCTGTGTCCGGAAATGGGTAGCAAATTGGCTGACCGTGGACGAACCCTGTGTAGATGCCAATTGGAGCGCTGTTTCGTGGGTGACTCGAGGTCCCAAAAAGACCTGTTTCAGAGTGTTCAGAAACTGTGAAGCACTCTGCACTGCATGATCGTCACACTCCCACAATGTCGTGGCCCACTCCAACGCCCTGTCCAATGAGAGAGGTATTATGAATCCCACCTTGGCCCACTCTGAGGGGAAACGTGCAGCCAGAAGCACAAGGTGTATAGTACACTGGCTCACGAATCCCCTACATTACTGGCTATCACCAGAAAACTTATCTGGCAACGGGAGACAGGATAATGTCGGAACAGGTGGGGCATTGGACAAAGTGGCTACAGCGATGCTAGCAGCCTGAGCAGCTACTGTGGTAACATCCATGGCTGTGGTTGTGCACTCAAAAGCCGCCAACCTACCCTCCAGCTGCTGAATGTACCGCTGTAGTTGCTGTTCATCCGCCATTACGAGCCAAACCCTGGCGCTAGCATAATGTTAGGGCTGGCAGAACGCACCAAGTAATAAAGATGATGGTAAGGTGCGTTCGTAGCCCGGGTCCATCGTGCAGAGGTGGTAAGCTGCTGCTTGGTAATGGTGGAGGGACTAGTAGTGGGAATGTGGACAGAGCAGAAGACATTGCCGGACACACATCAGGGGATCAACTGACATTACAGAACACCAGTAACACAGGAACAAGTGTTGATTGTGCAGACCGCACTTTTGAGCAGCAACTGGCTGTGTTGGAGGCCAAGGTAAATACTAGAGACACTGAAGCCAGAGGATTGAAATTTTTGATGTTTTTCTACTGCTCTCAACAGCCCAAACAAGACTATAAAAGGATGAGCTTGCAACTACTTTACTTTTGGAGAAAATTCTAAACATTCATTATTCTATAGGGTCTAATAGCAAAAAGAAGCGTTTTGAGTGAACAATCACAGTTCTTGGTAGAATCATGCAGGATTTAAATTTTTGATGCTTTTCTACTACTCTCAACAGCCCAAACAAGTTTCTAAAAGGATGAGTTTGCAACTACTTTACTTTTGGTGAAAATTATTTATTATTCAATAGGGCCCAATAGCAAAAACCAGCGGTTTGAATGAATTCACATTTCTTAATAGAATCATGCAGGATTGAAATTTTTGATGTTTTTCTACTCCTCACAACAGCCCAAACAAGTTTCTAAAAGGATGAGTTTGCAACTACTTTACTTTTGGAGAAAATTCAAAACATTCATTATTCAATAGGTACCAATAGCAAAAAGCAGTGGTTTGAATGAACACTCACATTTCTTGGTAGAATCGTGCATGTTTAAAATTTTTGATGCTTTTCTACTCCTCTCATGAGCCTAAACAAGACTGTAGAAGAATGAGTTTGTAACTACTTTACTTTTGGAGAAAATTCAAAACATTCCTTATTCAACAGGGTCTAATAGCAAAAAGCAGTGTTTTGAATGAACAATCACAGTTCTTGGTAGAATCGTGCAGGATTGAAATTTTTGATGCTTTTCAACTCCTCTCAACAGCCCAAACAAGTTTCTAAAAGGATGAGTTTGCAACTACTTTACTTTTGGAGAAAATTCAAAACATTCATTATTCAATAGGGCCCAAAATAGCAAAAACCAGCGGTTTGAATGAACACTCACATTTCTTGGTAGAATCATGCAGGATTGAAATTTTTGATGTTTTTTTACTCCTCTCAACAGCCCAAACAAGTTTCTAAAAGGATGAGTTTGGAGAAAATTCAAAACATTCATTATTCATTAGAGCTGAATAGCAAAAAGCAGCTTTTTGAATGAACAATCACATTTCTTGGTAGAATCATGCAGGATTTAAATGTTTGATGTTTTTCTACTCCTCTCATGAGCCCAAACAAGTTTCTAAAAGGATGAGTTTGCAACTACTTTACTTTTGGAGAAAATTCAAAACATTCATTATTCATTAGAGCTCAATAGCAAAAAGCAGCTTTTTGAATGAACAATCACATTTCTTGGTAGAATCATGCAGGATTGAAATTTTTGATGTTTTTTTACTCCTCTCAACAGCCCAAACAAGTTTCTAAAAGGATGAGTTTGCAACTACTTTACTTTTGGAGAAAATTCAAAACATTCATTATTCAATAGGGCCCAAAATAGCAAAAAGCAGCGGTTTGAATGAACACTCACTGTTATGAAGAATCACCATAGGAGGCAGACACAAAAATAGAAGCTACGTCCAGAGAAGTTGGCAACTATCAGATTGCAGACCCCTGAACCTATCAACACAACTAGTAGTAGCCGTGGGGGGTTCCTACGGTGCCCTAGACCCCTCGATCACAGCCGGAGAGCTAAATAGCCTAAAGACAGAAAAGGAAATCTAAACTGCCCCAGAGCAGACCCCAAAGTAAAAGGCAGCCCCCAACATATAATGACGGTGAAGCAAGATGAAAAAACACTCACACAGATAGAAAGATAGGCTGAGCAAACGATGGGGCCCAAGCTAAACTAAACAGGACAGGAAAGGACGGTTGCTGTCTGCAATCTGCCAAAAACCCTATCAAAGAAATAAGCCAACAGCTGATATGGAAAAAGACCCTGAAGCAGCTAGGCTTCAAAATCTATATCAGCACTCCGGTATTTTCAGAAGACAGAGCTAAAGGAATTCAGCTCACCCCAGCAGGAAATGGCAGAAATCCAGAAAACCAAAGCAAACAAAGTCAAAGCACAAATGCAAAAAGCAGCGCAGAAAAACTTAGCTTTAGAAGAGCAGGAATTCAAACTGGTCTCCAAGAATCCTACAGAGAAATCACCCGCAGGGCAGGAGGGCGTTGGCAGCCTTATATCCAGTCCATAACTCCACTCAGCCAGTCATCATCATTAGGCTCAGGTGCCTGATAATCAGGCTCACTACCTTTCCTTACAAGAAGAGGAAGTTCATCGGGCCTCAGTAGTGAAGGGGAAAATGAACTCACAACAGTACCTCCCCCTTGAGGAGGGGTCACCGAACCCTCAACCACGCCACCAAGGTGATCATGGTGAGCCCGATGGAAGGCACGCACCAATCTTTTGGCATGAATATCAGAGGCAGAGACCCAGGAATTATCCTCCTGACCATAACCCTTCCACTTAACCAAATACTGGAGTCTCCGTCTCGCCAGACGAGAATCCAATACTTTTTCTACCTCATATTCCATGTTACCTTCAACCAATACAGCGTCTGGAGGTGCCACCCCCGGAACAAAAGGTTCAACAAACCTCTTCAACAGAGACTTATGAAACACATTATGGATTTTAAATGTGACAGGAAGAGCCAAATGAAAAGAGACCGGATTAATAATCTCCAAAATCTTGTAAGGTCCAATAAATCTAGGCTTAAACTTAGGAGAAGCCACCTTCATAGCAATATTTTTTGATGATAACCACACCATATCACCAACTTTAAACTGAGGACCAATGGTCCTATGTCGGTTGGAAAACCGCTGGGCCTTTTCCTGGGAGAGAGATAACTTATCTACCACTTGGTCCCAGATCCGGTGCATTCTCTGCACCACAGTGTCAACACCTGGACAGGCAGAGGGCTCCACCTGCCCTGAAGAGAATCGAGGATGAAACCCAAAGTTACAAAAAAAAGGTGACATCAAAGTGGCAGAACTAGCTCTATTATTTAAAGCAAATTCGGCCAAGGGCAAAAATGAAACCCAATCATCCTGATCAGCGGAAATAAAGCATCTCAAATATGACTCCAAGGTCTGGTTTGTTCTCTCTGTCTGCCCATTGGTCTGAGGGTGAAAAGCAGAGGAGTAGGACAACTGAATTCCCAGCTTGGAACAGAAAGTTCTCCAAAATCTAGACACAAACTGAACTCCTCTGTCAGATACAATGTTCTCAGGAATCCCGTGCAAGCGAACCACCTGTTGAAAAAACAGGGGCACCAACTCAGAGGAAGACGGCAACTTAGGGAGTGGTACAAGATGAACCATCTTAGAGAACCTATCACAAATCACCCAAATAACAGTCATCCTTTGAGAGACAGGCATATCAGAGATGAAATCCATTGAAATATGGGTCCATGGCCTCTTGGGGACAGGCAAAGGCATCAACAACCCACTAGAGCGAGAACACGATTTAGACCGGGAGCACGTCCCACAGGACTGCACAAAATTCCTGACATCACGAGACAAGGAGGGCCACCAAAAGGACCGACTCACAAGATCTCTAGTACCAAAAATACCTGGATGACCAGCCAAAGCAGAGCAATGAACTTCAGACATCACTCTCTTCTTCCACTGGTCAGGAACATACAACTTTCCACTGGGACAACGCTCAGGTTTGTCCTCCTGCAACTCTTCCAGAGCACGTCTCAAATCGGGCGAGATGGCAGAAAGAACTACCCCTTCGCCTAAGATGGTAGCAGGCTTGGTCACCACAGGAGAATCCGCAAAGAAGCTCCAAGAGAGGGCGTCAGCCTTGACATTCTTAGTTCCAGGAAGGAAAGAAACCACAAAATCCAAACGTGTAAAAAACAAGGCCCACCTAGCCTGTCTAGGGTTCAAGCGCTTAGCCGACTCTAGGTAAATCAAATTCTTGTGGTCAGTGAGGACCACGACTTGATGCTTAGCTCCCTCCAACCAATGTCTCCACTCCTCAAATGCCCATTTCATGGCCAACAGTTCCCGATTCCCCACATCATAGTTACGTTCAGATGGAGAGAACTTTCGGGAAAAGAAAGCACAGGGATTCATTTTAGATGTTACAGGATCCTTTTGGGACAAAACAGCTCCTGCACCAATCTCAGAAGCATCCACCTCTACCTGGAACGGAAGTGAGACATCAGGTTGCCGCAAAACCGGGGCGGAGGTGAATCTTCGCTTCAGCTCCTGAACGGAAGAAACAGCCTCCGGAGACCAATTTAACACATCAGCACCCTTCTTAGTCAAATCAGTCAATGGCTTGGAAATACTAGAAAATTTTGCTATAAATTTCCGATAAAAATTAGCAAAACCCAAAAACTTCTGGAGAGCCTTCAAAGAAGTGGGCTGAACCCAATCGTAAATGGCCTGTACCTTGGCCGGGTCCATTTCGATAGTTGACGGAGACAAAATAAATCCCAAAAAAGAAATCCTCTGTACTCCAAAAAGGCATTTAGATCCTTTGACATACAGGGAATTCTCCCTCAAGATCTGGAACACAGTCCGTATATGTTCCACATGAGAATCCCAATCCTTGGAGAATATCAAAATATCATCCAGATAGATAATCAAAAATTTATCGACAAAATCTCGGAAAATATCGTTCATGAAGCACTGGAAGACAGAAGGGGCATTAGTGAGCCCAAAAGGCATCACCAGGTACTCAAAATGTCCCTCCGGAGTATTAAACGCCGTCTTCCATTCATCCCCATGCTTAATGCGAATAAGATTATACGCCCCCCTGAGGTCAAGCTTGGTAAACCAGCAAGCACCTTTAACTCTAGAGAATAGATCCGAAATCAGGGGTAACGGATACTGATATTTAACAGTAATTTTGTTGAGGGCATGATAATCAATACAAGGTCTTAATGATCCATCCTTTTTGGCTACAAAAAAAAAACCGGCACCTAAGGGTGACGAGGATGGTCTAATATGACCCTTCTCCAACGCCTCCTTAATATAGGATCGCATAGCCTCATGCTCGGGTACAGATAAATTGAAGAGCCGACCCTTGGGAAATTTACACCCCGGGCTCAGTTCAATTGCACAGTCATAACTCCTATGAGGAGGCAGAGATGCAGACTCATTTTCACTAAATACATCATAAAAGTCCGCCAAATAATCAGGAACATCATGCGACTGAGGAGAGGTGGAAAACACCAGAGCCTCACTAAAGGCACACCGACAACCCCAACTCACCACAGACACAGATTTTCAATCCAAAACTGGATTATGAATTTGTAACCAGGGAAACCCCAGAACAATGGTATCATGCAGATTATGCAACACCAAAAATCTGCAATTTTCTTGATGGTCTGGGGCGACCCGCATTACCACCTGGGTCCAAAACTGAGGTTTATTTTTAGCCAAAGGAGTAGCATGAATCCCCCTCAAAGGGATAGGCGTCTGCAGAGGTGTCATTGGAAATCCACAACGTTTAGCAAAATCCAAGGTCATTAGGTTTAGGGCTGCTCCCGAATCCACAAAAGCCTTGGCGGAAAATGTGGACAGGGAGCAGATCAGAGTAATAGCCAAAAGAAACTTAGGTTGAACACCACCAACAGAAAACGTGTGTGCAAAGCGTTTCTCTCATTTAGGACAGACAGAAATAATATGCGAGGCATCCCCACAGAAAAAACACAACTTATTACGCCTTCTGAACTCCTGACGCTGCTCTCTGGAGAAAACTCTATCACATTGCATAGGTTCAGACATTTGTTCAACAGGTGACAACACCTCTCGTGCAGTTTT
This sequence comes from Dendrobates tinctorius, assembly GCF_039654945.1. Lineage (NCBI taxonomy): Eukaryota > Metazoa > Chordata > Amphibia > Anura > Dendrobatidae > Dendrobates > Dendrobates tinctorius. The sequence goes on along the minus strand of NW_027361736.1, from coordinate 7,472,758 downwards.
GCGTTCACGCAAACGCCGATCAACCTGAATGGCTAATGACATAGAATCGTCAAGACCAGAGGGAACAGGAAATCCCACCATAGTATCTTTTACGGCTTCTGACAAACACTTCTGAAAGAGAGCAGCCAAGGCATTATCATTCCAGGTAGTAAGTACCGCCACTTTCGGAATTTTTGACCGTACAATTCTGCAGAATCCCGACCCTGGTTCAATGCCAGCAGGGTCTTTTCAGCCTGATCAATGGCATTAGGTTCGTCATACAACCCCAAGGCTTGAAAAAATGCGTTCACATTAGTCAGAATAGGATCATCTGGTTTCAAAGAAAATGCCCAATCCAGGGGATCGCCACGCAGCAAAGAGATGACAATTTTAACCTGCTGCGCAGAGCTCCCTGACGAGTTAGGCTTCAAGGCAAAAAATAATTTACAATTATTTTTGAAATTCAAAAATTTAGACCGATCCCCAAAAAATACATCAGGTGTAGGAATCTTTGGTTCAGTAGCATGTGAATGAGCAAGGTAGGCGGAAATTCCCCGCACTTCCGCAGCGAGCTGCTCCACACGATTAGACAATTGCTTTATCTCCATTGAGAGAAAAAAAAAAAATTCCACCTACGGCCTCAGATATAGAGGAAAAAATATACGCACCTTTTTTTTTTTTTTTACAATTCTTTCCTGCTATTGAGTACCCTAGGATCTGCGGTATGGCGGGTGATCCTGTTATGAAGAGTCACCGTAGGAGGCAGACACAAAAATAGAAGCTACGTCCAGAGACGTTGGCAACTATCAGATTGCAGACCCCTGAACCTATCAACACAACTAGCAGTAGCCGTAAGGGGTTCCTACGGTGCCCTAGACCCCTCGATCACAGCCGGAGAGCTAAATAGCCTAAAGACAGAAAAGGAAATCTAAACTGCCCCAGAGCAGACCCCAAAGTAAAAGGCAGCCCCCAACATATAATGACGGTGAAGCAAGATGAAAAAACATTCACACAGATAGAAAGATAGGCTGAGCAAACGATGGGGCCCAAGCTAAACTAAACAGGACAGGAAAGGACGGTTGCTGTCTGCAATCTGCCAAAAACCCTATCAAAGAAATAAGCCAACAGCTGATATGGAAAAAGACCCTGAAGCAGCTAGGCTTCAAAAACTATATCAGCACTCCGGTATTTTCAGAAGACAGAGCTAAAGGAATTCAGTTCACCCCAGCAGGGAATGGCAGAAATCCAGAAAAACAAAGCAAACAAAGTCAAAGCACAAATGCAAAAAGCAGCGCAGAAAAACTTAGCTTTAGAAGAGCAGGAATTCAGACTGGTCTCCAAGGATCCCACAGAGAAATCACCCGCAGGGCAGGAGGGCGTCGGCAGCCTTATATCCAGTCCGTAACTCCACTCAGCCAGTCATCATCATTAGGCTCAGGTGCCTGATAATCAGGCTCACTACCTTTCCTTAACAGAAGAGGGAGTTCATCAGGCCTCAGTAGTGAAGAGGAAAATGAGCTCACAACAACTCACATTTCTTGGTAGAATCGTGCAGGATTGAAATTTTTGATGTTTTTCTACTCCTCTCATGAGCCCAAACAAGACTCTAAAAGGATGAGCTTGCAACTACTTTATTTTTGGAAAAAATTCAAAACATTCATAATTCAATAGAGCCCAATAGCAAAAGCAGCGTTTTGAATGAACAATCACATTTCTTGGTAGAATCATGCAGGATTTAAATTTTTGATGTTTTTTTTACTCCTCTCAACAGCCCAAACAAGTTTCTAAAAGGATGAGTTTGCAACTACTTTACTTTTGGAGAAAATTCAAAACATTTTCAGGTATTCCTCTGAATTTAAGGTTATTTCTTCTACTTCTGTCCTCTTGCTCTATTTACTTTGATTTTAGAAAGGTAACCTCTTTTTCTAAGGCATAGTGTTCATCTATTAAGGTTTTATGAGACTTAACCATTTCCTCCATTTTGGATTCTAGGTGATCCACTCTCTGGCCCAGACTGTCTATATTATTTTGGAGGTTTGTATTATATCCCTCTATTTGTTTTTGGAATGTCTTTGCTAGCAGGCATATCATGTTCTTTATGAATAATTCTGAGGCTGCATTGCTAGTGGCCTCTACCTCCATTAGTACTTGTAGAATGCTCTCAGATACAGGTTTGTCTGAGGAGAGTGAGTCCTCCAACTGTGATTCATGTTGCAGCTCAGCAGAGCTAGTGCTTAATCTGCGGCTATTTTGTGATTCAGGGGATGATTTCCTCTGCGGCGGCGTTAGAGGGGTGTCTGATATATTAGATATATCTGGGCAAGAAGAGGCATTTCTCATTGTGTTTGTTTCATTTATTGCAGCGGTGAGCGTTGCTGCTGCACTAGATTTCATGGGCTGCGCTAGATTCTGGCTTAAGGTACGCAATTTGCGTACCTGTTGCGTAATCCCGCTTGTCCCCCGGTCAGTCTCGCGATATTTCGCTGGTTTCTTCACAGCGCTATCTTTGATATTAAAGTTACCGCTTTCTTTATCAAATGGAGCAGCGGTTTTAGCAGGGGTGGGGGCAGACTTAACCCCTGACTTGTATGCCGCATGTTTCAGCCTCTGTGGTGTTCTCTCCTGCTGTGCGCCGCTCAGGCTGGGGCTGCAGGCTGTGGCTGCTGTGAGGCGGGCGCCATCTTGGCTCCTCAGCATAAGGGGAGAGCGCTCCAGTTTTCTTGCTTTTTCTGCTCTTTTACTGAGCGGATCCATATTCTGAGGGTACCGTTGGTGTCAGTGGAGCTTCCGCAACCCCTCCACGCCAGTCCTGGTTTAATTAACGCTTTCTGTCACCGCTTGGCAGGCTGCCCTGGAGAGAAGCACAGAGCTCAGACTTCCATACAGCTCAGACGCTGGCCACGCCCCCCAAGGTTTTGAATTTTCTCCAAAAGTAAAGTAGTTGCAAACTCATCCTTTTAAGAAACTTGTTTGGGCTGTTGAGAGGAGTAAATAAAAACATCAAAAATTTCAATCCTGCATGATTCTACCAAGAAATGTGATTTGTTCATTCAAACCGCTGCTATTTTGGGCCCTATTGAATAATGAATGTTTTGAATTTTCTCCAAAAGTAAAGTAGTTGCAAGCTCATCCTTTTAGAGTCTTGTTTGGGCTCATGAGAGGAGTAGAAAAACATCAAAAATGTCAATCCTACAAGATTCTACCAAGAAATGTGAGTGTTTATTCAAACCGCTGGTTTTTGCTATTTTGTGCCCTATTGAATAATGAATGTTTTGAATTTTCTCAAAAAGTAAAGTAGTTGTAAACTCATCCTTTTAGAAACTTGTTTGGGCTCTTGAGAGGAGTAGAAAAACATCAAAAATTTCAATCCTGCACGATTCTACCAAGAAATGTGATTGTTCATTCAAAACGATGCTTTTGCTATTGGGCTCTATTGAGTAATGAATGTTTTGAATTTTCTCCAAAAGTAAAGTAGTTGCAAGCTCATCCTTTTAGAGTCTTGTTTGGGCTCATGAGAGGAGTAGAAAAACATCAAAAATTTCAATCCTGCAAGATTCTACCAAGAAATGTGAGTGTTCATTCAAACCTATGGTTTTTGCTATTTTGGGGCCTATTGAATAATGAATGTTTTGAATTTTCTCCAAAAGTATAGTTGCAAACTCATCCTCTTAGAAACTTGTTTGGGCTGTTGAGAGGAGTAAACAAACATCAAAAGTTTAAATCCTGCATGATTCTACCAAGAAATGTGATTGTTCATTCAAAACGCTGCTTTTGCTATTGGGCTCTATTGAATAATTAATGTTTTGAATTTGTTCTAAATATTCACTGTCATTACCAAGAATTATCCGTGTTATATGGCCGGAACAAGATGCAGTGCCACCGACGGCGCGCAGGCAGGTAAATAGGATGTTTTTTTTTCTTAACAGGAATCATACATACAAAGATAGGGGATAAGGAGCCATGCAGACAATGACAGGGACGGGGGAACCATGCATACCACGGTAGGGATGAGTGGTCAATGCACACCCGGCTTATACTCAAGTCAATAAGTTCACCCAGGTTTTCGTGGCAAAAGTAGGTGCCTCGGCTTATACTCTGGTCGGCTAGACCTGGTCTGGTCTAGAGTCGCAGCAGTTACAAAACCTTTTACACAGGTGCCACTATCGCTCTCCTTCATTTTTTGTTTTTAACAATTTTTCCCTGGATCTGTAGCTGGATATTTCCTGCTTTTGAATTGCCTCCTATATACAGTATGAGCCTGCACATCGCTTCCTATATATAGTATGAGGCCGCATATAGCCTCCTATATACAGTATGAGGTCACGTATAGCCTCCTATATACAGTATGAGCCTGCACATCGCTTCCCATATACAGTATGAGGCCACATATAGCCTCCTATTTACAGTATGAGTCTGCACATAGTCTCCTATATACAGTATGAGCCTGCACATTGCTTCCTATATACAGTATGAGCCTGCACATTGCTTCCTATATACAGTATGAGGCCGCATATAGCCTCCTATATACAGTATGAGCCTGCACAGCGCTTCCTATATACAGTATGAGTCTGCACATAGTCTCCTACATACAGTAGGAGGCCGCATATTGCCTCATATATACAGTATGAGCACCCACATAGCCTCCTGAATGCAGTGTTTACCTCCTATATACAGTATGAGCCTGCACATAGCCTCCTATATACAGTAGCAAAAAAAACATGATTGAATGAGAGTAATGGTTTTGGGTCCTTTCTGTAAAAATCGTATGGGTATCTTTTTAGTCTTGGTTTTAGTTTTCTGTTTTTAATTATTTTTTCCTGTGCTTATACTCCAGTTCTCTATCTTCGCATCGCAATATATGATCTGGCATGGAATTCATTGTTGAGGGCATTTCAAGATTTTATGAAGAAACACTCCTCTCACAAGAAATCTACGGCTCTTTTCGTACCCATTGGGTCTTCAATATTTCATGTTATTTGTTCACATTTTTATTCATTTTTTCTTTTTTTGTTTATTTCATTTACATTTTTGTTTTATTTTTATATATATTTTTTTCACTCATTTTTTATTTTTTTCACAATTTTCTTTGTATATTTGTGCTATGTATTATTCATTATACATAATTGTTTGTATAATTACTTTATGATATATGACATTTGATGTATGTATTGAATGCCATGTGTTATTTTTATGTACATTTGTTTTTTAACAGAGACATGATATATAGTTGTTATAGTTATATGATGCACATACACTTTCATATAGCCTGCATACACATTATGCTAATTGTTAAAAAATTTTTATTGCTTGCATAGTGTGCTTATAATTGACACATATGTGTGTGCCTTTGCACTCTATGTCAGGCATATTCACTTTAATGGTTCATACACACCGCTATAATTATTTCAGCATCATTATGTTTTATCCCCTCACTTTCAACACTTGCTATCACTTTAAATAGTGATTATTATTCTTCATAATTATTTTATTTTCTTGTCCTCACTTGAGCGCATGCCCAGTTCAGTCCTCCCTAGGAGCCTTCTGACGTGCTCAGTCTGGTATGTGGCTGTCTCTGGCTGTTTTGCAGCTTGAGCCGCTTTCATGCTGATGATAGACTCGCTGTACATAGTGGGGACTCAACAGCGCATGCGCCGATAATGCTGTGGACGTTTAGAACTGGATACTATTGACGTCATTGTGGACACTACAGAGCAGGTCCTGAATTTTACAAGCTTTATTAGGGAAAGCGGTTTATTGGTTGACCGCACTATATAAACTAGATCCGGGGCACTTGTAAACCACGCCTCCTGAGGAAGCTGCGGCGTAACGCGCGTAGGGGCGGCAGGTTTTACAGCGACATACACAGCACATGTAAGTTGTTACTTTCTAATGCAGTCCTTGTATCTTACTCTGGAATTTGCATAGACAGTTTTTACTCTGTGTACACTTAATGCCTACCAGGCTTATTTGATACAAGGCACTTATGCACTTTATATTCAGCAGTTTACTCTGGGCACTTATTGTATGCAAAACCTTATCTGGGCATACATATTATGTAAATGGAGAATTTGCTGTTTACTATGCATTCTATTTGTGAAAGGAAAGCAAAGAAACTACATGTTTTATACAGATAAAAACTTTATTAACTGCTATATTGTGTTTATGTCTGCTGTAACTTGCATTTAGCATTTATGCTCTGTTAATTATTCTAAATAAAATTATTTAGCTTGAAAAGTCTTAGTTACTCACCGGTTAACGGTATTTTTCGGAGTCCATGACAGCACCACCTGAGAGAGGGGATCCGCCCTTTAGGAACAGGAAACTTACAGATACAAAAAGGGCGGCACCTCTCCCACGCATCAGTTGGATTACAGAGCACAGAGGACCACAATGGTTAATAGCATAACTTATATACAATACTATACACAACTATTTAAATTACCCGTGTACGTATAAGAAGTGCACACCCAAATTAAACTAAAGGGAGGGAATATACGGGTGCTGTCATGGACTCCGAAAAATACCGTTAACCGGTGAGTAACTAAGACTTTATTCGGTCGTCCATGACAGCACCACCTGAGAGAATTACAGAGAGTAATAACTACTTTAGGGAGGGACTACAGCCTGCAGCACCCTTATCCCAAAAGAGAGGTCTGTGGAAGCACCCAAGTCTAGCCTATAATGACTATAAAAGGTGCTCGGAGAGGACCAAGTAGCCGCCTTACATATCTGGTCAATGGAGACTTCTGATCTCTCGGCCCACGAGGTCGCCATGGCTCTGGTGGAATGTGCCCTCAGCTTCCCGGGTGGCGACCTGCCTTTTGAGGTGTATGCTAAGGCAATCGCTTCTCTAATCCACCTGGCTAGTGTATTCTTTGATACTCTACAACCTTTCCTAGGGCCTTGGTGGGAAATAAACAGGGCATCCTCTTTCTTCCAAGGATCGGTAGCTGCCACATATTCTATAAGGCACTTCCTAACATCCAGGGTATGTAGTTTCTCTTCCTTCTTATTAGCCGGATTAGGGAGGAAGGATGGAAGGACTACTTCCTGAGTCCTATGAAAGTTAGAAACCACTTTAGGTAAATACGCTGGATCAGGTGTGAGTATTGCTCATTTTTAATCTGTATATAAGGAGGACGCCTAGATAATGCCTGGATATCGCTAGCTCTGCGAGCAGAGGTTAGAGCTACCAGGAACGCTACTTTGAGGGACAGGTTTTTTATGGAAGCTGATGAAATAGGTTCGAATGGAGCTTCCGTCATGGCCGTGAGGACTAGATTCAAGTCCCATGGCATGAATCTATCCTTCACTACCGGCCTGGATCTTCCTGCTGCTTTAATGAATCTACTGATCCAGTAATTACTCGTGATGTTGCAGCTAAAGAGGGCCCCTAAGGCTGCTACTTGTACTTTAAGGGTACTAGTGGAAAGCCCCATGTCCAGACCTTTCTGAAGAAATTCTAAGATCTGATTTATAGGTGTTGAACCCCCAGCGACTATTCCCGAGCTGTGAAGGAATTTCTTCCAAATTCTAACATAGATCTTGGTAGTAATGGCCTTTCTACTTTTAAGAAGGGTATTAATTAAGTCTGGGGAGAAGCCTTTATCTTTTAAGAGCGCCCGCTCAAACTCCACGCCGTCAGATGTAGGCCAGCCACCTGAGGATGGAAGACTGGGCCCTGGGATAGGAGATCCGGGATGTCCGGAAGAACCCAAGGATCGGACACCGACATGGTCCTGAGGCAAGAAAACCAAGCCCTCCTGGGCCAAAATGGGGCGATGACTATAACCCTTGCTCTGTCTTTCCTGATCTTTCTCAACACCAAGGGTAGTAGCGATAGGGGAGGGAAGGCATATGCTAGCCTGAAGTCCCACATTATCAGAAAGGCATCTACTGCCAGGGGGTTGTCTCTGGGATTTAGGGAGCAGAATAGTCTCAATTTTCTGTTTTCTTTGGTGGCGAAGAGGTCTGCCTCTGGCTGTCCCCACCTTTGCACAATCAGGTGGAAGATCGAGATGTTTAGGGACCATTCTCCTTGCCTTAGCAGATTGCGGCTTAAGAAATCTGCCATAATGTTTTCTTTCCCTTTTATGTGTAGCGCTGTCAAAGATAGAAAATGCTGCTCTGCTAGTTGGAACAACCGTTCTGTCACATTCATCAGGGGTTTGGAACGAGTCCCACCTTGGTGGTTGATATAAGCCACGGTGACCTGATTGTCGGAGAGCACTCGCACATGATGGCCCTGCAGATACATAAGTAGCTTCTTAGCTGCCTGTTCTACTGCTGTCAATTCTTTCAAATTAGATGACATATTTATCTGGTGCTGGTCCCATAGGCCCTGGACCACGACCTCACCCATATGAGCCCCACAGCCGGAAGGGCTAGCATCCGTAGTGACTATGCGGGATATGTCGAATTCCCAGGGAACTCCTCTGGATAAATTATCCTTGTCCAGCCACCACTCTAGGGACTCCCTTGTGTTTCGGGACAAGGTTAGCTGGCCCTCTAAGTAACCTCCGAGGATTCTTTGATGCAGTAAAACCTCACCCTGAAGTGTTCTTGAATGAAACTGGGCCCACTGCACCGCTGGGATACAGGAGGAAAGGGAACCCAGAAGGGACATGGCTTTCCTAAGGGACATGGTGGGGTTATTGGAAGCATTTAGGACCTGATAGTGTAAACGAACAAGCTTCTCTGGAGGCAGACGGCATTCCTGTTTCTCAGAATCTAGAATCAGGCCTAAAAACTGCTGGCTTTTCATCGGCTGTAACCGAGATTTTTTCATATTCAGCAGCCATCCTAACCGCTCCAGGGCAGACATTGCCCTCTGTAGCTGTTCCGTACAATGTTTTGCCGTTTTTCCTATAATCAGGAAGTCATCTAAGTAGGGTACTACTAGAATGTCAGATTCACGTAGATGGGCCATAACTTCCGCTACTACTTTGGTAAATACCCGGGGAGCGACTGCCACCCCAAAGGGGAGGGCCGCGTATTGGAAATGTTCAACTGACCCATTTAACTGAACCGCCACTCTGAGGAAGCGCTGATGAGCTGCATGAATGGGTATATGGTAGTAAGCATCTTTCAAATCCAACACCACCATAAAGCAGTTTTGAAACAATAATTTTATTGTTGAATTAATTGTTTCCATTTTAAACGGGCGTATAACCAAGAATTCATTAAGGGACTTAAGATTAATTATAGTCCTAAAGGAACTGTCTGGCTTGCGGACCAGGAACAGAGGGGAGTAGAAACCTTTCCCCCTTTCACCTTCTGGAACCACAGTTAGGACCTTCTTAAGGCAAAGATCATGAACCTCGGCCTCCAGGGCAGCTTGTTCTGATGTGGAGGACCTGATTGGGGTGACCCTAAATCGATCATGGGGAACCCGGGTGAATTCCAGTTGTAGACCCGTAGCTATCACCCCCCGTATCCAATTACTATCCGAAATCATGGACCAGGCTGGGTAGAAGGCAGCTAGTCACCCCCCTACCAGGGCCTCTAGTCATTGGGGCGGCTTTTTAGTGTCCCGTGCTGGACCTTCCTGGCGCCCCCTCCTCCGAACATGAAACCTGTACCTCTCCTTCTTTTGTCATCCCATCTGCCCTGATCTCTGGACGACCTTCTATGGAAATATCCTTTCCTGGTAAAGGGGCGTCTATAAGAAGGATTCGGGAGGCTCGGAAACTTCTTTTTATCATCCCCGGCTTTCTCTAACAGTTCATCCAGGGCAGAGCCAAATAGATATTCCCCCTCGCAAGGAATGGAGCAGAGTCGTGACCTGGCCTGGATATCCCCTGGCCAGCATTTTAACCAGAGGGCCCTTCGAGCTGCGTTAGATAACCCTGCGGATCTAGCCGCCATCCTTGCAGAGTCTGCTGAGGCATCGGCCAGGAAAGCAGCGGCACTCTGGATAATTGGTAGGGTTTTCCGAATGGATGCTCTTGAGGCTCCATCTCTCAGATGGGAATCCAGTTGATCTAGCCAGACCATCATGGATCTGGCTGTACAAGTGGCAGCTATCGCTGGTCTTAGGGCGTCTGCTGACATCTCCCATGATCCCTTTACAAAGGAATCCGCTTTTTTATCCAGCGGGTCTTTTAGGGAAGCCATGTCATCGAAAGGGATGGAAGATTTTCTGGAGGCTTTGGCTACTGCCACATCCAGTTTAGGGGCCTTAACCCATCTGTTCACCACTGGGTCATCAAATGGGTACCTTCGTTTGAAGACCGGTGGCAAGGAGCCTCTTTTTTTGGGTTTTTTCCACTCCCTATCTATTAAGCTCTGGACCTTATCATTTAAAGGGAAGGCCCTGCGCTTCCTGGGATCTAGACCTCCGAACATCACGTCTTGTGCCGAAATTTCTGGTTTTGAGTCTGTTACTCCCATGGTGGACCTTATTGTTTTAACTAGTTTGTCCATCTGGTCTAACGGGAAGCAGAAACGGCTCGAGTCTTCATCCGAAGAAGACGAAGTGGAGGCCGGGGAATCCGAGGAGTCATTGTTCCTAGGAGCAACCGAGGACTCCGAACCTGAGAAGCTAACTTCTCTCCCCCTAGAAGAATCCCTTTTTGACAGGGCTTTCATTTCTGTCCTGATTATTTCTCTCAGGCTTGTGGTGAAATCTGGCGTTTCTTCCGCTACCTGTAAGGACGGGGGAGAATGTAAGGGCCTGTCAGTCTATCCCTGGCCCTCATTCCCTTCCAACCCCTACCGTTTGTCGCACACATGGCTGACAATCTTTTGGGGTGGCCGTCTGGCAAGGGGCAACTACAGAGGGCACATTCCCTGTGCTTCTGTTTTCCCGTAGCTTTCCTCCCCTGCAAAAAATACATAAGGGAACACTGCATCAGGGTACATTCACGAATATCTCTTACCCATGCAGGTGAGGCAGGTACCGGATCACGGAGGGAGGCAGGAGGGTCCTTTAGTCTGGAGGAACTTCCGCGGCTCTGTTCACTCGATCGTTTTTTCTTCTGCTGGCCACTCGCATGAGGCTTCGCCACGGCCTCCTTCTGTGGCCGCTCCTGTATCTCGTCCTGCTGCTCTATGGGGGCTTCTGTCATATCCATCGCTGGGCCTTCAGAAGCACCCCCGCAGCGTTGCCTCCTGCCTTTTAAGGCCTCCCTGTACCCGGGTCAGCAGGGTTCTGGCGTGGCACCTCCCCAGCATCCGCGACCCCCCCCTGCATGCTCCGCCTCCCCCCACCCCTCGCCACGGGTACAGCGCGTCCCCCCGGACCGCCGCGCACACGCGGCGCACATTGGAAGGTCGGCCAGCACCCGACTTCCGGTTTCGGCATCCCCGGCTCCGCCCCTTCCGCCGCGTCACTTCCACCGTGCGTCAGAGACCGCGGGAGCGCGCGGAACGGAGCCGGCAGGGCTCCCCCGGCTCCGGTGTGCCCGCCGCCCCCACATGCGCCCGCCTGCGCCCGACGACTGTGCGCGACCGCCGACCCGGACGCGGGAGGATGACCGGACCTCAGGGGGAGACTCAGGAGGGGCGTATACGTACCTGGTGCCCGCACTTTGGAGACGGCTGTCCACCGGACCCTATGCTCCACCTGCTCCAACCACAGCCGTGGCGACCTACCCGGCCCCACCGTGGTGCTTCCAGGGACCCCGAACTGGACCGAGGTAGGAGATCCCCCCGCTACCTGAGGCGTTCAGCCGGCCTGGGAATCCCTCGTCGACTCCATGACGGACGATCTGTAGGGAGTCCTGTCCTCTAGGAACAGGAAACCAACTGATGCGTGGGAGAGGTGCCGCCCTTTTTGTATCTGTAGGTTTCCTGTTCCTAAAGGGCGGATCCCCTCTCTCAGGTGGTGCTGTCATGGACGACCGAATAAAACTCCAATTTTGATCTCTTGTGATGCTTAATAGCTCATTTATGAGATTTTTTTTGCTATTATATTTCCAGTGAGTTGAGCCTTTGAAGAATTTTTTTCCAGTATTTGGGATATATTTGTACTTTATCCTATATACAGTATGAGCCTGTACATCGCTTCCTATATACAGTATGAGGCTGCATATAGCCTCCTATATACAGTATGAGCCCACATAGCCTCCTGTATACAGTATGAGGCCGCATATAGCCTCCTATATACAGTATGAGCCCACATAGCCTCCTGTATACAGTATGAGGCCGCATATAGCCTTCTATATACAGTATGAGGCCGCATATAGTCTCCTATATACAGTATGAGCCTACACATTGCTTCCTATATACAATATGAGCCCACATAGCCTCCTATATACAGTATGAGCCTGCACATCGCTTCCTATATACAGTATGAGGCCACATATTGCCTCCTATGTACGGTATGAGCCTGCACATCGCTTCCTATATACAGTATGAGGCCGCATATAGCCTCCTATATACAGTATGAGCACCCACATATAGTAACATAGTAACATAGTTATTAAGGTTGAAGGGAGACTTTCAGTCCATCTGGTTCAACCCATATCCTATCCTAACTTGCCCTAACATGTTGATCCAGAGGAAGGCAAAAAAACCCCATGTGGCAACAGTAAGCTTCACATTGGGGAAAAAAATTCCTTCCCGACTCCACATACGGCAATCAGACTAGCTCCCTGGATCAACGCAATATTAAGGAGACTAGTGTATATACCCTGTAATATTATACTTTTCAAGAAAGGCATCCAGTCCCTTCTTAAATTTTAGTAGTGAATCACTCATTACAACATCATATGGCAGAGAGTTCCATAGTCTCATTGCTCTTACAGTAAACAATCCGCATCTGTGAGTATGCTTAAACCTTCTTTCCTCCAGACGTAGAGGATGCCCCCTTGTCCCCGTCACAGGTCTAAGAGTAAAAAGATCATTAGAAAGGTCTTTGTATTGTCCCCGCATATATTTATACATTGTAATAAGATCACCCCTAAGCCTTTGATTCTGCAAACTAAATAACCCCAAGTGTAATAACCTGTCTTGGTATTGCAGACCCCCTAGTTCCCTAATAACCTTGGTCGCTCTTCTCTGCACCCGCTCCAGTTCAGCTATGTCTTTCTTATACACCGGAGACCAGAACTGTACACAGTATTCTAAGTGTGGTCGCACTAGTGACTTATATAGAGGTAAAATTATGTTCTCCTCATGAGCATCTATGCCTCTTTTAATGCATCCCATTATTTTATTTGCCTTTGCAGCAGCTGCCTGACACTGGCCACTAAATGTGAGTTTGTCGTCCACCCATACACCCAGGTCTTTTTCAGTGACTGTTTTGCCCAGTGTTTTACAATTAAGCACATAATTATACAACTTGTTCGTTCTACCCAAGTGCATGACCTTACATTTATCCCGATTAAAGCTCATTTGCCATTTATCAGCCCAAGCTTCTAGTTTACATAAATCCTCCTGTAATATAAAATTGTCCTCCTCTGTATTAATTACCCTGCAGAGTTTAGTGTCATCTGCAAATATTGAAATTCTACTCTCTATGCCCTCTACAAGGTCATTAATAAATATGTTAAAAAGAAGCGGGCCCAAAACTGACCCCTGTGGTACCCCACTGCTAACCGTGACCCAGTCCGAGTGTGCTCCATTAATAACCACCCTTTGTTTCCTATCCCTGAGCCAGCTCTTAACCCACCTACACATATTTTCCCCTATCCCCATTGTTCTCATTTTATGTATCAACCTTGTGTGGCACCGTATCAAAAGCTTTTGAAAAGTCCATGTACACCACGTCCACTGCATTCCCTTGGTCCAGTCCGGAACTTACCTCTTCATAAAAGCTTATCAGATTAGTCTGACAGGAAGGGTCTCTTGTAAACCCATGTTGATATTGGGTAAATAAGGTTTTTCTTCTCCAGATACTCCAGTATAGTATCTCTTAGAAAACCCTCCAGGATTTTACCCACAGTTGAGGTTAAACTTACTGGCCTATAATTTCCAATTTCAGTTTTTGTCCCCTTTTTGAATATTGGCACCACATTTGCTATACGCCAGTCCTGTGGTACAGACCCTGTTATTATGGAATCTTTAAAGATTAAAAATAATGGTCTATCTATGACTGTGCTTAATTCCTGCAGTACTCGGGGGTGTATCCCATCCGGGCCCGGGGATTTGTCAATTTTAGTGATTTGTAGACTCCGCCGTACTTCCTGCTGGGTTAAGCAGGTGACATTTAACTTCCTGCTGGGTTAAGCAGGTGACATTTATAGCCTCCTGAATACAGTTTTTGCCTCCTATATGCAGTATGAGCCTGCACATTGCTTCCTATATACAGTATGAGCCTGCACATAGCCTCCTATATACAGTATGAGCCTGTACATAGCCTCTTATATACAGTATGAGGCCGCATATAGCCTCCTATATACAGTATGAGCACCTACATATAGCCTCCTATGTACAGTATGAGCCTGCGCATTGCTTCCTATAAACAGTATGAGCATCCACATAGCCTCCTATGTACAGTATGAGCCTGCAAATCGCTTCCTATAAACAGTATGAGTCTGCACATCGCTTCCTATAAACAGTATGAGCCCACATATAGCCTCCTGAATACAGTATTTGCCTCCTATATACAGTGTGAGTCCCCATATAGCCTTCTATATACAGTATGAGCCTGCACATCGCTTCCTATATACAGTATGAGGCCACATATAGCCTCCTATATATAGTATGAGCACCCACATATAACCTCCTGTATACAATATGATGCTGCATATAGCCTCCTATATACAGTATGAGCCTGTACTTCGCTTCCTATATACAGTATGAGGCCGCATATAGCCTCCTATATACAGTATGAGCACCCACATATAGCATCCTGAATGCAGTGTTTACCTCCTATATACAGTATGAGCCTGCACATTGCTTCCTATATACAGTATGAGCCTGCACATAGCCTGTACATCGCTTCCTATATACAGTATGAGGCTGCATATAGCCTCCTATATACTGTATGAGCCCACATAGCCTCCTGTATACAGTATGAGGCCGCATATAGCCTTCTATATACAGTATGAGGCCGCATATAGCCTCCTACATACAGTATGAGCCTGCACATTGCTTCCTATATACAATATGAGCCCACATAGCCTGCTATATACATTATGAGCATCCACATCGCTTCCTATATACAGTATGAGGCCACATATAGCCTCCTATGTACGGTATGAGCCTGCACATCGCTTCCTATATACAGTATGAGGCCGCATATAGCCTCCTATATACAGTATGAGCACCCACATATAGCCTCCTGAATACAGTTTTTGTCTCCTATATACAGTATGAGCCTGCACATTGCTTCCTATATACAGTATGAGTCTGCACATAGTCTCCTATATACAGTATGAGCCTGCACATCGCTTCCTATATAGAGTATGAGGCCGCATATAGGCTCCTATATACAGTATGAGCCTGCAAATCGCTTCCCATATACAGTATGAGGCCACATATAGCCTCCTGAATACAGTATTTGCCTCCTATATACAGTATGAGCACCCACATATTGCCTCCTGAATGCAGTGTTTACCTCCTATAAACAGTATGAGCCTGCACATTGCTTCCTATATACAGTATGAGCCTGCACATAGCCTCCTATATACAGTATGAGCCTGTACATCCCTTCCTATATACAGTATGAGGCCTCATATAGCCTCCTATATACAGTATGAGCATCCACATATAGCCTCCTATGTACAGTATGAGCCTGCGCATTGCTTCCTATAAACAGTATGAGCCTGCAAATCGCTTCCTATATACACTATGAGCCCACATATAGCCTCCTGAATACAGTGTGAGTCTCCATATAGCCTCCTATATACAGTATGAGCACTCACATATAGCCTCCTGAATACATTGTTTGCCACCATATTGCCTCCTATATACAGTGTGAGTCCCCATATAGCTCCTATATACAGTATGAGCCCCTATATAGCATCCCATATCTAACTGCATTTACCTTGGTATCATTCATTTTCTATGAGACTGCTCTGTTCTCATATTGTGCATTTATGCATTTAGTAGGGCTTAATGGAATGATTGCGCTTGATACACATCAACTCTAGATGCGCTCACTTATTAAATGATTAAATGATTAAGTATGGAATGGACAAGGCAACTGTTAGGTGGATTCATAACTGGCTTAGTGATCGGACCCAAAGAGTGGTCGTAAATGGCTGCACATCCAGTTGGAAGAATGTCTCAAGTGGGGTACCACAGGGCTCTGTCCTGGGCCCTGTATTGTTCAACATCTTTATCAACGATTTAGATGAAGGAATTGAGGGTAAACTGATTAAATTTGCTGATGACACAAAGCTAGGAGGGATAGCTAATACTAGAGAAGAGAGAGAGAGGATTCTAAAAGATTTAAATAAACTGGAGAAGTGGGCAGCAACTAACAGAATGGTTTTTAACAGGGAGAAATGCAAAGTACTACATCTGGGCAATAAAAATGGAAAAAGCATATATAGAATGGGAGGAATAGGGCTAAGTGACAGCACATGTGAAAAAGACTTGGGTATACTAATAGATCACAGACTGAATATGAGTCAACAGTGTGATGCAGCAGCAAAAAAGGCAAATGCAATTCTAGGATGTATTAACAGAAGCATACAGTCTAGATCACGTGAAGTCATTATTTCCCTCTACTCCTCTTTGGTCAGACCTCATCTGGAATATTGTGTCCAGTTTTGGGCACCACATTTTAAAAAAGACATCAACAAACTGGAGCAAGTTCAGAAAAGAGCGACCAGAATGGTGACCGGTCTGCAAACCCTGTCTTATGAGGAAAGGTTGCAGGATTTGGGAATGTTTAGTTTGCAAAAGAGAAGACTGAGAGGAGACTTAATAGCTGTCTACAAATATCTAAAGGGCTGTCACATTGTAGAAGGATCAACTTTATTCTCATTTGCACAAGGAAAGACTAGAAGCAATGGGATGAAACTGAATGGGAGGAGACACAGATTAGATATTAGAAAAAACTTTTTGACAGTTAGAGTGATCAATGAGTGGAACAGGCTGCCACGAGAAGTGGTGAGTTCTCCTTCAATGGAAGTCTTCAAACAGAGGCTGGACAGACATCTGACTGGGATGATTTAGCGAATCCTGCTTTGAGCAGGGGGTTGGACCAGATGGCCCAGGAGGTCCCTTCCAACTCTACGATTCTATGATTCTATGATTAGACTTTGGTTGGGGCAACTTTAAAATATAATAATGATAATGGTCCTGTCTAGTGACAAGTTTATTTTACAGGCTTCTGGAGAAAGGCACAATACCAGTCATTCAAGGGTTAATTCTTTGGAACACTGAGAGGGACTTTCTAGCCAATGAAACCACAGTATAAAACACCTGTGATAACTATGGCAACTGCGCTGATGTCATAAACACATACATCTATGATGCAGGAGAAGATTCCAGAACCACAAGTCATTCAGCCGTAGACGGAGCCATACTTGATGTGTCTGGAGACCTGGAGCTTCATCACTCCACAATGGGAGGAAGGGGACACCGCCTAGCCAGCCAGATCAGCCATAGCGCCTAGCCAGCCAGATCAATGGGGTGACAGATGTTGCAGCCAGATCTCCCTCACGTCCGGTACTCGCCGCCTTCACTTTATGTGTACGGCCTGGAGAGGTCGCATTAGGCTTCTCCAAAACAAATATGACACAATGTACAAATTCAGGTACAATTTGCTGTTACATGTTGGCACTAACCTTCTAAGCCCAAGGGAAGGGCAGTCCTGCAGCCATGGTTCCCTAGAGGTTTCCACTACAGGGGGTTTTTCCTCTCCTGAGTGCTGAAGGACGATTCTTTGTGAGTTCTGCCATTTTCAGTGTCTCTTTCATAGTAATTGGCTGATTCTAAATTTCAGACACTGAAAGAAATAATAATGATGAGATTTGGAATAAAATTCGGTCAATTTAACATCCAATAAAAGTGTTTTGTGTGTTTCTTTCACAATCTTCGGTTGGTGAGATTTTGTTGGGGGATGAGGATCCAGCATCTATGATCAAGCCATGAAGCCAGATATGAAGTCAGAGCAATTTAACCCTGCGCTGGAAGACAGGACGGAGCAGAGATGACAAAGTGTGACTGCACAATTAGCACAAGTTCACACTCTTCCTCCCATTCAGATACACGAGGGGATTCAGGGCAGAGTTGGGACTAAAAAGCAGCCCTGGCACACAAAATTCACCAGCCCACATGCAATAAGTGTCCTCAACCCAAATCGTAGAACACTGATAGGTCATGTAGGATTTTGCTTTATCCGTTACCAGGGCCAAAACAAAGTATTTTGGGTGCCCAAGGCAGATGAAGCCGAAGGCGCCCATTTTGCATTTCTACCCAGCTAATTCTTCCCTTTTCCTTTAGGTCTATGACATCATGTGATTAATAACTGATGAGCTGAATCCTTCTAAGTCAGGCCCATATACATTTGTATCTCATGAACCTACAACTCCCAGTATGTCCTTAACAATGGTAAGGAGATGCTGGGAGTTATCAGTCTTTATCAGACTGTGGACTATACAGGAACCATAGTACTGATGAGACGCAGTCAGTACCAATAGCTAAAAATGTACATCCTGGTACCTTATAGGTGACCTCTTCTCAGATTGAGTCTTTTCTTTCTCTTAGGCCTGTTTCACACTTCAGTTTTCTGGCGTTAGTCAAAATCCGCCAGTGTGCAAAAGCGGATCCGTTTCTGTCTTGTGGCAAACGGATGCAACTGGATCCGTTTTTTGTACGGATCCGCTTTAGACGCTAGTGCATGAAATTTAAAGTAAGGCCTGTTTCACGAGAGAGAGAGAGATTTAGCTGCCAGAATGGGATTTGGGGTTAAATATCATGAAAGGACATTCATTCGGGCATGCTCAGTATAAAAAGGAGGATCCGATGGCAGATTCCGTCAATTAACGGTTGGCAACGGATCCACCGCCTTTTCTCATCCACATCTCGCTTCTTAAGGCCCCTTTCACACTCCAGTCTTTTGCAATCAGTCACAATCCGTCAAAGTGTTCAGATCCGTCAAGTGGACGGATCCTGCGTATATTGCAAAAAACTAATGCACTGGATCTGTTTTTATGACTGATCCGTTGTAGCAGCCTTGCTGTAGGAATTAAAGAAACAGAATTCTGGAGTGAGAGAGAGAGAAGGATTTTGTGCCAGAATAGAAAAAGCAGCCGCAGGGGGTTAAAATAAAGGAAGAAAAATGATTCCGGGCATGCTCAGTTTTAAAAGACGGAATCCGTCGCTATCCGACTTTTCGACGTACACAAAAAACGTTCATCTGTCCGTTGTCTCCGGCCGACGGACAGAGATTTTCTGATGGATCCGTTGGACGACAGATGAAACGTGTGGCCATCCGTCACTAATACAAGTCTATGAGAAAAAAACGGATCCAGCATGAAAAAATGATGGAAAGCCAAAACTATAAATATATATATATATATATATATATATATATATATATATATATATATATATATATATATATATATTTTGTATTCCAAATTATAATGTGATGACATAAAAATCTGAATAATAAATATATCAATACATCTTGCCAAAATTTGTATAATATCAGCACCAGAAAAAAATAAATAAAAAATATGTAAAAAAAAATGCTAAGTGCTAAAATATATCGCTCAAAAAACTTTTTTCTATTAATAATGTGTAAGTTAAATATATAGTGTAGACAATAATATCGTGAAAAGTACTACCATAATATTCTAAAAATTGCACTAAAAAGTGCTATAGTGCTGTAAAACAAAAATTGTGCAAAAGTGAAAAGTATTGCAAGATATAGAATTAAATCCACTGTAAATGATTCAGTACTATAAAGTGCTAGAGGACAAAACATACAATGCACATTGAAAATAAATGAATATACAAGTATAACCAAGAAATAATGTTCTCCAAAAAGTACTGCAATGCTATAGATGAATTGCAGAGTACTGCAAAATATGAGGGATAAATACAAATGAAAGTTTACGTATACTAAAATATGCCAAGATATAAATTACTATAATATGACCCAGTAATATAAGGTGTTATAGTGCTACACCGCCATACACATTAAGTTTGGAGCTGTGACCAAGCTCACCCCAGCGAAGAGCGCTTGACACTGGACGCCAGAGTCCGTGGCTGCACGGGTACAACAGTCCCAGCAGCCAAATCCGGAGGGCAGGAGACTGCAGGCCTCCTGACCCCATCACACACCTGAACGCACAGCAGCATACCAGAGCCAGAGCCACCACGAAGGAGTGACACCTGTGAAAGGCTCAAGCTGCCTGACATACAGGCAAGGACTAAAGAACCTTAAGGAATTGAGGGTAAACTGATTAAATTTGCTGATGACACAAAGCTAGGAGGGATAGATAATACTAGAGAAGAGAGAGAGAGGATTCTAAAAGATTTAAATAAACTGGAGAAGTGGGCAGCAACTAACAGAATGGTTTTTAACAGGGAGAAATGCAAAGTACTACATCTGGGCAATAAAAATGAAAAAAGCATATATAGAATGGGAGGAATAGGGCTAAGTGACAGCACATGTGAAAAAGACTTGGGTATACTAATAGATCACAGACTGAATATGAGTCAACAGTGTGATGCAGCAGCAAAAAAGGCAAATGCAATTCTAGGATGTATTAACAGAAGCATACAGTCTAGATCACGTGAAGTCATTATTTCCCTCTACTCCTCTTTGGTCAGACCTCATCTGGAATATTGTGTCCAGTTTTGGGCACCACATTTTAAAAAAGACATCAACAAACTGGAGCAAGTTCAGAAAAGAGCGACCAGAATGGTGACCGGTCTGCAAACCCTGTCTTATGAGGAAAGGTTGCAGGATTTGGGAATGTTTAGTTTGCAAAAGAGAAGACTGAGAGGAGACTTAATAGCTGTCTACAAATATCTAAAGGGCTGTCACATTGTAGAAGGATCAACTTTATTCTCATTTGCACAAGGAAAGACTAGAAGCAATGGGATGAAACTGAATGGGAGGAGACACAGATTAGATATTAGAAAAAACTTTTTGACAGTTAGAGTGATCAATGAGTGGAACAGGCTGCCACGAGAAGTGGTGAGTTCTCCTTCAATGGAAGTCTTCAAACAGAGGCTGGACAGACATCTGACTGGGATGATTTAGCGAATCCTGCTTTGAGCAGGGGGTTGGACCAGATGGCCCAGGAGGTCCCTTCCAACTCTACGATTCTATGATTCTATGATTCTATGATTAGACTTTGGTTGGGGCAACTTTAAAATATAATAATGATAATGGTCCTGTCTAGTGACAAGTTTATTTTACAGGCTTCTGGAGAAAGGCACAATACCAGTCATTCAAGGGTTAATTCTTTGGAACACTGAGAGGGACTTTCTAGCCAATGAAACCACAGTATAAAACACCTGTGATAACTATGGCAACTGCGCTGATGTCATAAACACATACATCTATGATGCAGGAGAAGATTCCAGAACCACAAGTCATTCAGCCGTAGACGGAGCCATACTTGATGTGTCTGGAGACCTGGAGCTTCATCACTCCACAATGGGAGGAAGGGGACACCGCCTAGCCAGCCAGATCAGCCATAGCGCCTAGCCAGCCAGATCAATGGGGTGACAGATGTTGCAGCCAGATCTCCCTCACGTCCGGTACTCGCCGCCTTCACTTTATGTGTACGGCCTGGAGAGGTCGCATTAGGCTTCTCCAAAACAAATATGACACAATGTACAAATTCAGGTACAATTTGCTGTTACATGTTGGCACTAACCTTCTAAGCCCAAGGGAAGGGCAGTCCTGCAGCCATGGTTCCCTAGAGGTTTCCACTACAGGGGGTTTTTCCTCTCCTGAGTGCTGAAGGACGATTCTTTGTGAGTTCTGCCATTTTCAGTGTCTCTTTCATAGTAATTGGCTGATTCTAAATTTCAGACACTGAAAGAAATAATAATGATGAGATTTGGAATAAAATTCGGTCAATTTAACATCCAATAAAAGTGTTTTGTGTGTTTCTTTCACAATCTTCGGTTGGTGAGATTTTGTTGGGGGATGAGGATCCAGCATCTATGATCAAGCCATGAAGCCAGATATGAAGTCAGAGCAATTTAACCCTGCGCTGGAAGACAGGACGGAGCAGAGATGACAAAGTGTGACTGCACAATTAGCACAAGTTCACACTCTTCCTCCCATTCAGATACACGAGGGGATTCAGGGCAGAGTTGGGACTAAAAAGCAGCCCTGGCACACAAAATTCACCAGCCCACATGCAATAAGTGTCCTCAACCCAAATCGTAGAACACTGATAGGTCATGTAGGATTTTGCTTTATCCGTTACCAGGGCCAAAACAAAGTATTTTGGGTGCCCAAGGCAGATGAAGCCGAAGGCGCCCATTTTGCATTTCTACCCAGCTAATTCTTCCCTTTTCCTTTAGGTCTATGACATCATGTGATTAATAACTGATGAGCTGAATCCTTCTAAGTCAGGCCCATATACATTTGTATCTCATGAACCTACAACTCCCAGTATGTCCTTAACAATGGTAAGGAGATGCTGGGAGTTATCAGTCTTTATCAGACTGTGGACTATACAGGAACCATAGTACTGATGAGACGCAGTCAGTACCAATAGCTAAAAATGTACATCCTGGTACCTTATAGGTGACCTCTTCTCAGATTGAGTCTTTTCTTTCTCTTAGGCCTGTTTCACACTTCAGTTTTCTGGCGTTAGTCAAAATCCGCCAGTGTGCAAAAGCGGATCCGTTTCTGTCTTGTGGCAAACGGATGCAACTGGATCCGTTTTTTGTACGGATCCGCTTTAGACGCTAGTGCATGAAATTTAAAGTAAGGCCTGTTTCACGAGAGAGAGAGAGATTTAGCTGCCAGAATGGGATTTGGGGTTAAATATCATGAAAGGACATTCATTCGGGCATGCTCAGTATAAAAAGGAGGATCCGATGGCAGATTCCGTCAATTAACGGTTGGCAACGGATCCACCGCCTTTTCTCATCCACATCTCGCTTCTTAAGGCCCCTTTCACACTCCAGTCTTTTGCAATCAGTCACAATCCGTCAAAGTGTTCAGATCCGTCAAGTGGACGGATCCTGCGTATATTGCAAAAAACTAATGCACTGGATCTGTTTTTATGACTGATCCGTTGTAGCAGCCTTGCTGTAGGAATTAAAGAAACAGAATTCTGGAGTGAGAGAGAGAGAAGGATTTTGTGCCAGAATAGAAAAAGCAGCCGCAGGGGGTTAAAATAAAGGAAGAAAAATGATTCCGGGCATGCTCAGTTTTAAAAGACGGAATCCGTCGCTATCCGACTTTTCGACGTACACAAAAAACGTTCATCTGTCCGTTGTCTCCGGCCGACGGACAGAGATTTTCTGATGGATCCGTTGGACGACAGATGAAACGTGTGGCCATCCGTCACTAATACAAGTCTATGAGAAAAAAACGGATCCAGCATGAAAAAATGATGGAAAGCCAAAACTATAAATATATATATATATATATATATATATATATATATATATATATATATATATATATTTTGTATTCCAAATTATAATGTGATGACATAAAAATCTGAATAATAAATATATCAATACATCTTGCCAAAATTTGTATAATATCAGCACCAGAAAAAAATAAATAAAAAATATGTAAAAAAAAATGCTAAGTGCTAAAATATATCGCTCAAAAAACTTTTTTCTATTAATAATGTGTAAGTTAAATATATAGTGTAGACAATAATATCGTGAAAAGTACTACCATAATATTCTAAAAATTGCACTAAAAAGTGCTATAGTGCTGTAAAACAAAAATTGTGCAAAAGTGAAAAGTATTGCAAGATATAGAATTAAATCCACTGTAAATGATTCAGTACTATAAAGTGCTAGAGGACAAAACATACAATGCACATTGAAAATAAATGAATATACAAGTATAACCAAGAAATAATGTTCTCCAAAAAGTACTGCAATGCTATAGATGAATTGCAGAGTACTGCAAAATATGAGGGATAAATACAAATGAAAGTTTACGTATACTAAAATATGCCAAGATATAAATTACTATAATATGACCCAGTAATATAAGGTGTTATAGTGCTACACCGCCATACACATTAAGTTTGGAGCTGTGACCAAGCTCACCCCAGCGAAGAGCGCTTGACACTGGACGCCAGAGTCCGTGGCTGCACGGGTACAACAGTCCCAGCAGCCAAATCCGGAGGGCAGGAGACTGCAGGCCTCCTGACCCCATCACACACCTGAACGCACAGCAGCATACCAGAGCCAGAGCCACCACGAAGGAGTGACACCTGTGAAAGGCTCAAGCTGCCTGACATACAGGCAAGGACTAAAGAACCTTAAGGAATTGAGGGTAAACTGATTAAATTTGCTGATGACACAAAGCTAGGAGGGATAGATAATACTAGAGAAGAGAGAGAGAGGATTCAAAAAGATTTAAATAAACTGGAGAAGTGGGCAGCAACTAACAGAATGGTTTTTAACAGGGAGAAATGCAAAGTACTACATCTGGGCAATAAAAATGAAAAAAGCATATATAGAATGGGAGGAATAGGGCTAAGTGACAGCACATGTGAAAAAGACTTGGGTATACTAATAGATCACAGACTGAATATGAGTCAACAGTGTGATGCAGCAGCAAAAAAGGCAAATGCAATTCTAGGATGTATTAACAGAAGCATACAGTCTAGATCACGTGAAGTCATTATTTCCTTCTACTCCTCTTTGGTCAGACCTCATCTGGAATATTGTGTCCAGTTATGGGCACCACATTTTAAAAAAGACATCAACAAACTGGAGCAAGTTCAGAAAAGAGCGACCAGAATGGTGACCGGTCTGCAAACCCTGTCTTATGCGGAAAGGTTGCAGGATTTGGGAATGTTTAGTTTGCAAAAGAGAAGACTGAGAGGAGACTTAATAGCTGTCTACAAATATCTAAAGGGCTGTCACATTGTAGAAGGATCAACTTTATTCTCATTTGCACAAGGAAAGACTAGAAGCAATGGGATGAAACTGAATGGGAGGAGACACAGATTAGATATTAGAAAAAACTTTTTGACAGTTAGAGTGATCAATGAGTGGAACAGGCTGCCACGAGAAGTGGTGAGTTCTCCTTCAATGGAAGTCTTCAAACAGAGGCTGGACAGACATCTGACTGGGATGATTTAGCGAATCCTGCTTTGAGCAGGGGGTTGGACCAGATGGCTCAGGAGGTCCCTTCCAACTCTACGATTCTATGATTCTATGAACAGAGGACTGAGCATAGCTTTAGACCTCATGGGACAGCGTAGAAAGGAGGCCTCCAACCCATCTGGCTTAGTGGATCCTAAATTGCTTCCAGGCTGGCTGGATCTCCATTACCATCAGTACTCAGTGCCCTGGTTTGCAACTCAAAATGTGAGTAAAAGCGTAAAGACTGCACCCCGCTGTGTTCTCCTGTTTATTTGCTGCGTCACCTCAGCCCTGCATTACATCCATCATCACCATCTTTTATAATATAATTGCCCTGAGACTTAGCGCTACCTGTGGAGAGCTGTACCAACTCTGCTGCATCAGCCTCAGCGGTCTTTTTAAGCAGCGTCGGCTATCCCTTGCCGAATACCACAGGTGGCGTCACAAACTACAGTGGGGAAAAAAAGTATTTAGTCAGTCAGCAATAGTGCAAGTTCCACCACTTAAAAAGATGAGAGGCGTCTGTAATTTACATCATAGGTAAACCTCAACTATGGGAGACAAACTGAGAAAAAAAAATCCAGAAAATCACATTGTCTGTTTTTTTTCATTTTATTTGCATATTATGGTGGAAAATAAGTATTTGGTCAGAAACAAGCAAACAAGATTTCTGGCTCTCACAGACCTGTAACTTCTTCTTTAAGAGTCTCCTCTTTCCTCCACTCATTACCTGTGGTAATGGCACCTGTTTAAACTTGTTATCAGTATAAAAAGACACCTGTGCACACCCTCAAACAGTCTGACTCCAAACTCCACTATGGTGAAGACCAAAGAGCTGTCAAAGGACACCAGAAACAAAATTGTAGCCCTGCACCAGGCTGGGAAGACTGAATCTGCAATAGCCAACCAGCTTGGAGTGAAGAAATCAACTGTGGGAGCAATAATTAGAAAATGGAAGACATACAAGACCACTGATAATCTCCCTCGATCTGGTGCTCCACGCAAAATCCCACCCCGTGGGGTCAGAATGATCACAAGAACGGTGAGCAAAAATACCAGAACCACGCGGGGGGACCTAGTGAATGAACTGCAGAGAGCAGAGAGCTGGGACCAATGTAACAAGGCCTACCATAAGTAACACACTACGCCACCATGGACTCAGATCCTGCAGTGCCAGACGTGTCCCACTGCTTAAGCCTGTACATGTCCGGGCCCGTCTGAAGTTTGCTAGAGAGCATTTGGATGATCCAGAGGAGTTTTGGGAGAATGTCCTATGGTCTGATGAAACCAAACTGGAACTGTTTGGTAGAAACACAACTTGTCGTGTTTGGAGGAAAAAGAATACTGAGTTGCATCCATCAAACACCATACCTACTGTAAAGCATGGTGGTGGAAACATCATGCTTTGGGGCTGTTTCTCTGCAAAGGGGCCAGGTCGACTGATCCGGGTACATGAAAGAATGAACGGGGCCATGTATTGTGAGATTTTGAGTGCAAACCTCCTTCCATCAGCAAGGGCATTGAAGATGAAACGTGGCTGGGTCTTTCAACATGACAATGATCCAAAGCACACCGCCAGGGCAACGAAGGAGTGGCTTCGTAAGAAGCATTTCAAGGTCCTGGAGTGGCCTAGCCAGTCTCCAGATCTCAACCCTATAGAAAACCTTTGGAGGGAGTTGAAAGTCCGTGTTGCCAAGCGAAGAGCCAAAAACATCACTGCTCTAGAGGAGATCTGCATGGAGGAATGGGCCAACATGCCAACAACAGTGTGTGGCAACCTTGTGAAGACTTACAGAAAACGTTTGACCTCTGTCATTGCCAACAAAGGATATATCACAAAGTATTGAGATGAAATTTTGTTTCTGACCAAATACTTATTTTCCACCATAATATGCAAATAAAATGAAAAAAAACAGACAATGTGATTTTCTGGATTTTTTTTTCTCAGTTTGTCTCCCATAGTTGAGGTCTACCTATGATGTAAATTACAGACGCCTCTCATCTTTTTAAGTGGTGGAACTTGCATTATTGCTGACTGACTAAATACTTTTTTTCCCCACTGTATATCTTATATAGGGTCCAGGATCCAGCAGGATGATGAGGAGCTCTCCTAGCCATCGTCCTCTCCCGATCACGGCATAGCCACGCCCCACCTTGAGATTGTTGATATCTTTCAACAATTTTGGTTCTCAAGTCCTCACAGTTCTCATCTTCTCTTTATGTCCTCCATGCTTAGTGTGGCACAGAGACATACATTGCAAAGATTGAGTCAACTTCTCCCCTTTTTATCTGGTGTCAGGTGTTATTTTCATATTGCCCCCAATTGGTTTTAAATTCTGCCTGGAATCTGCCTTAAAAAGATCCTCAAAACCACTGCAAAAAGTGAATATAATCCACAGCAATCCTACACAATGATCCCCCACTTATCGCGGGCATTACATTCTAAACCTCCAACACGATAGTTGAATATCCCCCAAGTAAGAAACTTACATTTATTTTAGCATTTATATATTTTAAGGATTTACAAACCCCTCCCACACACTTATTTACCATTACCAGTCCCTTATTAATCGGCCCCAGTTCCTTATTAACCTTTTGCACCTTTTTATAAACACTACTTATGTTCATAAACAAATTCTACATGATGAAGATGATGAATTAGCTGTGTAGTACTGATGATTGAAGGTGATGAAAATGGGATGAATGTACAGTACTGTACTGCACAGCATGGAAGAGCATTACAGCTCTCCTATTGGCACCACTTCATCAGGAGCTTCTTCAGGTGAGGCAGTAGTATCTTCAGCCTCATCCGTAACTTTTACTACCACTAAATGCGTAACCAACCTCTTGTTCGAGTGATGAACATAGTCATGGAGAGATGCTGGTTCTGCTTCTTATGAACCATACGGAGGTCCTATTCCTCAGCCAATCAATGAAATACATTGCCCATTATGACCATGGTTACAAGTCGATCAAGTGTTGGGCCAACCTCCTCCTCTTCTTAAACCCGTTGTTCAAACTGTTCCTCATCCTCTTCTTCACTTGCTGAAGGGTGTTTCCGTCTTCAGTAGTCATGTCACTGAAGCCCTCTCCTCCCGGTATTTTCACCAGCTTCACAGCCTAATCCACCGCAGAGTGATACATTTCATCAAGAGAAAGTCTGACACATCATTTTCTTTATGGTTTTTTGAACATTTTTTCAATATATTTTTTGTTTTTAACCCCTTCACCCCCAAGGGTGGTTTGCACGTTCATGACCGGGCCAATTTTTACAATTCTGACCACTGTACCTTTATGAGGTCATAACTCTGGAACGCTTCCATGGATCCCGGTGATTCTGACATTGTTTTGTCGTGACATATTGTACTTCATGTTAGTGGTAAAATTTCATTCAAATAACTTGTGTTTATTTGTGAAAAAAATGGAAATTCGCAATTTTCCAACTTTGAATTTTTATGCCCTTAAATCACGGAGATATGGCACACAAAAAACTTGATAACTAACATTTCCCACATGTTTACTTTACATCAGCACAATTTTGGAACCAAAATTTTTTTTTGTTAGGAAGTTATAAGGGTTAAAAGTTGACCAGCGATTTCTCATTTTTACAACACCATTTTATTTTTAGGACCACATCACATTTGAAGCCACTTTGAGGGGTCTTTTTGATAGAAAATACCCAAAAGTGACACCATTCTAAAAACTGCACCCCTTAAGGTGCTCAAAACCACATTCAAGAAGTTTATTAACCCTTTAGGTGCGTCACAGGAATTTTTTTGAATATTTAAAAAAAAAATGAACATCTAACTTTTTTTCACAAAAAAAGTACTTCAGGTTCAATTTTTTTTATTTTACCAAGGGTAACAGGAGAGATTGGACTGCAAAAGTTATTGTGCAATTTGTCCTGAGTACGCTGATACCCGATTTGTGGGGGGGGAACGACTGTTTCGGCGCATGGCAGAGCTCAGAATGGAAGGAGCGCCGTTTGACTTTTTCAATGCAAAATTGGCTGGAATTCAGATCGGACGCCATGTCACGTTTGGAGAGTCCCTGATGTACCTAAACAGTGGAAACCCCCTACAAGTGACCCCATTTTGGAAACTAGACCCCCCAAGGAACTTATCTAGATATGTGGTGAGAACTTTGAACCCACAAGGGCTTTACAGAAGTTTATAACGTATAGCGGTACAATTAAAAAAATAATATTTTTTCCACAAAAATGATCTTTTCACCCCAATTTTTATTTTCCCAAGGGTATCAGGACCCTAAAAGTTATTGTGCAATTTGTCCTGAGTATGCTGATACCCCACATGTGGGGGTAAACCACTATTTGGGCGCATGGCAGAGCTCGGAAGGGAAGCAGCGCCATTTGACATTTTTGGCTGGAATTGAGATCGGACACCATGTCGCGATTGGAAAACCCCTGATGTACCTAAACAGTGGAAACCCCCCCACATATAACACCATTTTGGAAACTAGACCCCCTAAGGAACTTATCTAGATGTGAGGTGAGCACTTTGAACCCCCAAGGGCTTCACAGAAGTTTATAATGCCAGGGCATGAAAATAAAAAAATCGTTTTTTTTCCACAAACATGATCAATTAGTCCCCAATTGTTTTATTTTCCCAAGGGTAACAGGAGAAATTGAACCCCAAAAGTTGTTGTCCAATTTGTCCTGAGTACGCTGACACCCCATATGTGGGAGAAAACTACTGTATGGACACACGTCAGGGCTCGGAAGGGAAGTAGTGACGTTTTGGAATGCAGACTTTGATGGAATGGTCTGCAGGTGTCATGTTGCCTTTGGAGAGCCCCTAATGTACCTAAACAGTGGAAACACCGACAAATGACCCCATTTTGGAAACGAGAACCCCTAAGGAACTTATCTAGATGTGTGCTGAGCACTTTGAACCCCCAAGTGCTTCACAGAAGTTTATAACGCTCGGACGTGAAAATAAAAAAATCATTTTTTTCCACAAAAATGATATTTTTGCCCCCAATTTTTTATTTTCCTAAGGGTTACAGGAGAAATTGGACCCCAAAAATTGTTTTGCAATTTGTCCTGAGTAGGCTGATACCCTACATGTAGGGTAAAACACCGTTTGGTGCATGGCAGAGCTTGGAAAGGAAGGAGCACCATATGACATTTTCAACTCAGAATTGGCCGGAATTGAGATCAGACGCAATGTTGCATTTGGAGAGCCCCTGATGTGCCCAAGCAGTGGAAACCCCCAATTCTAACTCCAACCCGAACCCCAACACACCCCTAACCCTAATCTCAGCCCTAACCCTAACCCTAACCCAAGCCCTAACCCTAACCCTAGCCCTAACGGAAAAATGGAAATAAATACATTTTTTTTATTTTATTATTTTTCCCTAACTAAGGGGGTGATAACGAGGGGTTTGATTTACTATTTATGGCGGTTTTTATATTTGGCAGCTGTCGCACGCTAAAAGACGCTTTTTATTGTAAAAATAGTTTTTGCATCACCACATATTGAGAGCTATAATTTTTCCGTATTTTGACTCACCGAGTCATGTGAGGTCTTATTTTTTGCGGGACGAGTTGACGTTTTTATCGGTACCATTTTCGGGCACGTGACATTTTTTGATCGCTTTTTATTCCGATTTTTGGGACGCAGAATGAGCAAAAACCAGCGTTTCATGAATTTCTTTTGGGGGAGTGCGTTTACACCGTTCTGCGTGCAGTAAAATTGATAAAGCGGTTTTATTCTTCGGGTCAGTACGGTTACAGCGATACCTCATTTAGGTCGTTTTTTAGGTTTTGTCGGTTTTATGCAATGAAAACTATTTTATATAAAAAATAATTATTTTTGCATCGCTTTATTCTGCGAGCTATAACTTTTTTATTTTTTCACTGATGATGCTGTGTGGCGGCTTTTTTTGTGGGACAAGATGCCATTTTCAGCGGTACCATGGATATTTATATGCGTCTTTTTGATAGCGCGTTATTACACTTTTTGTTTGGCGGTATGATAAATCATTTTTTGCTTCATTTTTTATTTTTATTTTTTAAGGGGTTAAGGGGTTAACTAACGGGACAGTTTTATAGGGCGGGTCGTTACGGACGCGGCGATACCTAATATGTGTACTTTTATTTTATTTATTTTTTTCAAAAAATGAATTTATTGGGGAATATTTTTTTTTTTTTTACTAATTTATTTGGCGATTTTTTTAAAATTATTTTTACACTTTTTTTTAATTTTTTTTTTTACTTTATTACACAGTCCCAGGTGGGACATCACTGTCCTGTGACAGATCGCTGATCTGTCACATCACAGATCACTGTGACAGATCAGCGATCTGTCACAGGCATTGAAGCAGACTTCCTCTTGCCTGCGCTTTGCAGGCACTGAGGAAGCCAGCTTCCTGCAGGCCCCCGAAGGCCCCCGTCGCCATCTTGGATTCGGGGGCCTGGAGGAAAGGAGCCCCCCGCAGCAGCGCTGCACATTGCGCTGCTGTGGGGGGCACAGGGAAGCACGGAGGGAGCCCCCTCCCTGCCGATGCTTCCCTTTAACTCCATCAAACATGATCGCGGTGTGCAAGGGGTTAACGTGTCGGGGGCGGTCCGTGACCGTCCCTGACACATTGTGCCGGGTGTCAGCTGTGATAATCAGCTGACACCCGGCCGCGATCAGCGGTGCTCACCACATGGGCGCCGCTGATCGCTGAGACGTACTATCCCGTCCATGGGCATAGGGGCCCAGGTCCCATGGACGGGATAGTACGTCGGATGGCAGGAAGGGGTTAAATATTTGATAGACTCGAAAAAAAACAAGAAGTGGGAGAAAAGGTAGTCACTTATTAATGAGACAAATAGAAGAATATTTACCGTATACACTCGTGTATAAGCCGAGTTTTTCAGCACTTTTTTTGTGCTGAAAACACCCCCCTTGGCTTATACACGAGTCACGGTCCCAGAAAGCCGGCAGAGGAGGGGAGCAGCAGGTCACAGAGGCCACAGCTTCCATCACACCATACTCACATGCCTGCACGCCTCTCCGCTCCCTTAGGTGTGGAGCGCATATTCATTACCTTAATGAGCAGTACCACATGATCACTCGACAGGAAGAGCTGCAGGCTCCGGCTGTAACGTCTGTCTGCGGTCTGGGCTGCAGCCAGACAACACCCCGAGAAACACTGATACCCTTTACCCCTATACAGGGATCTGGATTTATAGCAGAGCCCAGGAGGTGCTGTCTGAATAGGAGCAGTGGCCAGAGCAGGACGGTCGCCAGAGAGGGAGTTCCAATACAGGACAAAAACGTGGTAGTATCTGGGTCTAAACCAGTCGGGCAGCAGGGTACAAAAACGTTAGGCAGAAGCAGAGTCAGAAGTCCAGGCCAAGGTCAGAGTTATTCAACTATAGCAATTCACACAGTAACACGCAGGGGAACCAAGAATATATCCGGCGGCTTGCAAGACCAGTCCCAAGGTATTTGAGGGATCAGGTCACCCCTCACAGGTTCCTGGACTGCTGATGTCATCAGTACCGCCCCCAGGACCAGGCCAGATGATGATGCAGTAACCTTCTGATGACTGACAGAGGGGCGGAGCCTGCGCCCACCAGATGCCTGCACAGGTGCCCTTACTCTGTCAGCACCATAACTCACGGGCGAGTGACCGCGCCCAGAACAGCAGACACCGAATTAAAAGGCAACGTGACAGACCGGCGCCTCCTAGAGGCTAAAGCCGGGACAGTAGGCCCTGAGTCTGATGCGACGGAACCACGGCCCCTCCCAGTGGCCGAGGCATTAACAGCCGTCCCTGAGTCTGACGACGAAGTGGCGGTCCGGCGCCTCCTAGTGGCCGCGACCGAAACAGCAGGCCCCAAGTCTGGCGGCGACGTGACAGTACCCCCCCTTCCAAGAGGGGCCTCCGGACCCTCAAAACCCGGTTTGTCCTGGTGAAGGAGGTGAAACCTTCTAATTAATGCCTTGGCATGGATGTTCCTTGCGGGGACTCAGGACCTCTCCTCCGGGCCGTAGCCCTTCCAGTGTACAAGATACTGTATGGAGCCTCTCACCAGGCGGGAGTCAAGGATACCCTGGACTTCATACTCTAAAGCTCCCCCGACCGAAACAGGAGGAGGGGGGGACTGGACAGGGTGAATGGGAGAACAATAAGGCTTGCGGAGAGACCTGTGGAATACGTTAGGTAATTTGAATGTGGAAACTGTGGAAGTTTTAAGCGGAAGGCTACTGGGTTAACCACCTCGATAATTTCGTATGGGCCGATGAACCTGGGACCCAGTTTGGCAGATGGTACCTTAAGCTTGATATTTTTTGTAGAGAGCCAAACCTTATCGCCACCTCCCAGGTGCGGCCCCTTAGATCGTCGTCTATTTGAGGCCGAAGCCTGTCTAACCTGAGCCCCTTACAAATTTGAATTAACCTCAGACCAAATCGTTTTCAGCCGATGTATATTTTGCTCAACCCCAGGGAGCTCCGACATCCTGGCCGAAAACGACTCAAAGCGCGGATGTAGTCCAAGGTTACAGAAAAAGGGGGTAGTTTTAATGGAGTCCTGATATCGATTATTGAGCGCGAATTCAGCCAATGGCAGATGTTCCACCCAATCGGACTGATGTCCTGACACATAACAGCGGAGGTATTGAATCATAGAATTGTAGAGTTGGAAGGGACCTCCTGGGCCATCTGGTCCAAACCCCTGCTCAAAGCAGGATTCGCTAAATCATCCCAGTCAGATGTCTGTCCAGCCTCTGTTTGAAGACATCCATTGAAGGAGAACTCACCACTTCTCGTGGCAGCTTGTTCCACTCATTGATCACTCTAACTGTCAAAAAGTTTTTTCTAATATCTAATCTGTGTCTCCTCCCATTCAGTTTCATCCCATTGCTTCTAGTCTTTCCTTGTGCAAATGAGAATAAAGTTGATCCTTCTACAATGTGACAGCCCTTTAGATATTTGTAGACAGCTATTAAGTCTCCTCTCAGTCTTCTCTTTTGCAAACTAAACAATCCCAAATCCTGCAACCTTTCCTCATAAAACAGGGTTTGCAGACCGGTCACCATTCTGATTGCTCTTTTCTGAACTTGCTCCAGTTTGTTGATGTCTTTTTTAAAATGTGGTGCCCATAACTGGACACAATATTCCAGATGAGGTCTGACCAAAGAGGAGTAGAGGGAAATAATGACTTCACGTGATCTAGACTGTATGCTTCTGTTAATACATCCTAGAATTGCATTTGCTTTTTTTGCTGCTGCATCACACTGTTGACTCATATTCAGTCTGTGATCTATTAGTATACCCACGTCTTTTTCACATGTGCTGTTGCTTAGGCCTATTCCTCCCATTCTATATATGCTTTTTTCATTTTTATTGCCCAGATGTAGTACTTTGCATTTCTCCCTGTTAAAAACCATTCTGTTAGTTGCTGCCCACTTCTCCAGTTTATTTAAATCGTTTTGAATCCTCTCTCTCTCTTCTCTAGTATTAGCTATCCCTCCTAGCTTTGTGTCATCAGCAAATTTAATCAGTTTACCCTCAATTCCTTCATCTAAATCGTTGATAAAGATGTTGAACAATACAGGGCCCAGGACAGAGCCCTGTGGTACCCCACTTGAGACATTCTTCCAACTGGATGTGCAGCCATTTACGACCACTCTTTGGGTCCGATCACTAAGCCAGTTATGAATCCACCTAACAGTTGCCTTGTCCATTCCATACTTAGTCATTTTTTCAATAAGGATTGTATGAGAGACTTTGTCAAATGCTTTGCTGAAGTCAAGATACACTATATCTACAGCATTTCCTTGATCCACCCAATCAGTGATACCGTCATAGAAGGAAATTAAGTTAGTCTGACTTGACTTATTAGTTACAAACCCATGCTGACTCTGTTTAATCACTTCATTCTTATCCAGGTATTGACATACATGTTGTTTAATAATTTGTTCAAAGATCTTTCCTGGTATAGAAGTCAGACTCACCGGCCTATAGTTGCCTGGGTCCACCTTCTTCCCCTTTTTGAAGATAGGAACAACATTTGCTCTTCTCCAGTCTTCTGGCACTTCTCCTGTCCTCCAAGAATTTTCAAAGATTATGGAGAGGGGTTCAAAAATTTCTTCTGCTATCTCCTTCAGTACTCTGGGGTGTAATTCATCTGGACTTGGAGACTTGAATTCATTTAGGTTAGCTAAGTGTTTCCTCACTATCTTTCTGTTTATAGATATCCTGGATTCTTCTGTTCCCTTAATAGGACAGTGAATAACAGTTGATGTTACATTTCCTTTCTGAGAGAAAACAGATGCAAAATAGGAATTTAAAAGTTCAGCCTTCTCAACATCCTGTCTGACCATTTCATCATTTTCATCCTGTAAAAATCCTATAGCATCTTTGACTTTTCTTTTACTTTTGACATATCCCCAAAATCCTTTATTATTGCTTTTGACATCTCTTGCAAGCCTCAATTCATTTTCAGCTTTAGATAATCTGATTTGTGCCCTGCAGGTTCTGCAGACAGCATAATATTCTTCTTTAGATATGCCTCCCTCTTTCCATTTTATAAACATTTTTTTTGTTCCAGAGTTTGGTTAGTACGCTCAGTTTGTCCATTGGTCTCGGGATGGTATGCCGAGGAGAAGGACAACTCCACACCGATGCGTCTACAGAACGCCCTCCAGAACTTCGAGACAAACTGGGTACCCCTGTCGGACACAATATTTGTCGGAACGCCGTATGTGCAGAATGAACAGCTTACTTAAAGTTTCAGAGTTAGGCAAGCCAGACAGGGGAATAACATGACACTGCTTGCTGAACCTGTCTACCACCACCCAGATACAAGTTTTCCCATCTGAGGGTGGCAAATCTGTAATGAAGTCCATGGAGATGTGGGTCCATGGACTCTCAGGGGTGGGCAAGGACTGAAGCCAGCCGGCAGGGCGGCTATGGAGGGATTTGGCACGGGCACAGACTTCACACGCAGAAACATAGTCTTTACAGTCCTTGGCCACCGTCGGCCACCAAAAGTTCCTGGTTACCAGCCTGGTGGTATTATTGAGACCGGGATGGCCTGCCAGGACAGAGTCGTGTGATTCTTTTAGAACCTGCAGACAAAGGTTAGCTGGAACAAACAATTTTTTGGGGGGTGTAGCGTCAGGGGCTTGCTCTGAAGACCTACGGATCTCCTCCAGAAGGTCCAAAGACACTGCCGACACGACGATTCCATTAGCCAATATCGGTACTGGTTCACAGTCCTCGGTCTGTGTGGGGCAAAAACTGCGAGAGAGGGCATCTGCCCTCACATTTTTAGTACCGGGGCGAAAAGTAATTAAAAAATCAAACCTGGAGAAAAAACAGGCCCACCTGGCCTGCCTGGGATTTAGTCTCTTAGCTGACTCTAGGTAGGTTAAGTTTTTGTGGTCTGTAATAACAGTGACCTTGTGTTTGGCACCTTTGAGGAAGTGGCGCCATTCCTCGAAGGCCCATTTGATCGCCAATAATTCTCAATTACCAATGTCATAGTTTCTCTCCGTGGTAGAGAATTTGTGGGAGAAAAACGCACACAGGCGAGTGAGGGATGCAGTGCCTTGCGATAGCACTGCTCCCACTCCGACCTCGGAGGCATCCACTTCCACAACAAATGGGCGGTCTAAGTCCGGTTGCACCAAAACTGGGTTGGCCACGAAGCACTCTTTCAGTGTGGAAAATGCCTGAATAGCCTCAGGATTCCAATTGGTCACGTCCGCCCCTTTTCGGGTAAGGTCCGTGAGTGGCTTGGCAATCTCCGAGAAACCCCTGATAAACTTGCGGTAGTAATTCGCGAATCCCAAAAACTGCTGCAGCGTCTTCAGCGATTTGGGTTGCACCCAAGCCTTAATAGGTTGAATCTTGGCAGGATCCATGCGAAACCCCTTGCCTGAGACCATGTATCCTAAAAACTGTACCTCTTCGGCAAAGAAAACACATTTTTCCAGTTTCGCAAACAAAGAGTGTTCTCGCAGTCTCTGCTGCACCGACCTGACGTGTTGAGTATGTGTCACAGGGTCAGCAGAGTAAATCAAAATGTCATCAAGATACACGACGACATACACCCCACAAATGTCTCTGAAAACATCATTGACGAAGTGTTGAAATACTGCAGGCGCGTTACTGAGTCCGAACGGCATTACCAGGTATTCAAAGTGACCAAGAGGTGTATTAAAGGCCGTTTTCCATTCGTCACCGTTTCTTATACGGACCAGATTATATGCCCCCCGGAGGTCAAGTTTAGTAAACCAGTGGGCTCCCAGTAGCTGATTAAACAGATCAGGAATGAGTGGAAGCGGATACTGGTTTTTTACAGTAATAGCGTTAAGCTCACGACAATCTATACATGGTCTGAGTCCACCATCTTTTTTTCCTACAAAGAAAAACCCAGCCCCTACAGGTGAAGTGGAGGGTCTAATAAAACCTTTTCGCAGGCTGTCTGCTATGTAGTCATTCATGGCTACACGCTCAGGACCAGAGAGGTTAAATATTCTCCCCTTAGGGAGGCGGGCACCTGGGACCAAGTCGATAGGACAGTGATACTCTCTATGAGGAGGTAGTTTCTCAGACTCCACTATGGAGAAGACATCTTCATAATCTCTGAGCGCATATGGAATAGAGGGGTTTTTAATTTTAACTTGGTTCACTGACAGTGACATACAGTTACTCTGACACCGTGGACTCCAGCGCACGATATCACCTAAGCGCCAGTCAATAACCGGATTATGCTGGTGCAACCATGGCATGCCTAACATAACCGGATTAGATAAATTATGTAGAACAAAAAATGATATCTGTTCGTTGTGTAATGCCCCCACTGACATAGTAATGTCTGCAGTAACAAACTCCACTCCACCCTGGATAATGTATGTACCATTGATAGCAGTGGTCTGAAAAGGGGCATTAAGTCTTAGCAGTGGTACACCGAGATTCCTTGCGAGCAAAAAATCCATGAAATAGCCCGCAGAACCACAATCCACATAAGCCTTCACATACAGGGATTTATTAGAAAATGAGTGTGAGACGGGTAACAAAAGTTTAGCCGCATTTGCGGGCAATACCTGAGCCTCTGTGCCAGCGCGACCAGAGCTGCCCAGAGGCCGACGTCCCAGGAATGTGGATCTCTGACGCTCAGCATTTCCCTGGCCTCCAGGCTGCAGCATGCTGGTGTAGGAAGATGGGAGTGTTCCTTCAGGCTGTGCTCTGGAGCAGGTGTTAGGCCAGGAAATCAGCTCAGACAGAAGAAGAAAAAAAAAAATTCAGGAGACTGCTTTTATATATGGTGAACATATACACAAAAAGCAAGTTTTTTTTCCTTGTATTATTTTGGGCCGGATATAATGTAACGTCCGTCTGTGGTCTGGGCTGCAGCCAGACAACACCCCGAGAAACACTGATACCCTTTACCCCTATACAGGGATCTGGATTTATAGCAGAGCCCAGGAGGTGCTGTCTGAATAGGAGCAGTGTCCAGAGCAGGACGGTCACCAGAGAGGGAGTTCCAATACAGGACAAAAACATGGTAGTATCCGGGTCTAAACCAGTCGGGCAGCAGGGTACAAAAACGTTAGGCAGAAGCAGAGTCAGAAGTCCAGGCCAAGGTCTGAGTCATAACCAGGAGGGCAGCAGAGATACAGAATCGTTAGGCAGAAGCAGAGTCAGAAGTCCAGGCCAAGGTCAGAGTCATAAATCAGGAGGGCAGCAGAGGTACAGAATCGTTAGGCAGAAGCAGAGTCAGAAGTCCAGGCCAAGGTCATAGTTATTCAACTATAGCAAGTAACACACAGGGGAACCAAGAATATATCCGGCGGCTTGCAAGACCATTCCCAAGGTATTTGAGGGATCAGGTCACCCCTCACAGGTTCCCGGACTGCTGATGTCATCAGTACCGCCCCAGGACCAGGCCAGATGATGATGCAGTAACCTTCTGATGACTGACAGAGGACCGGAGCCTGCGCCCACCAGATGCCTGCACAGGTGCCCTTACTCTGTCCGCACCATAACTCACGGGCGAGTCACGGCGCCTCCTAGTGACCGCGCCCAGAACAGCAGACCCCGAATTAAAAGGCAACGTGACAGACCGGCGCCTCCTAGAGGCTAAAGCCGGGACAGTAGGCCCTGAGTCTGATGCGACGGAACCATGGCCCCTCCCAGTGGCCGAGGCAGGAACAGCCGTCCCTGAGTCTGACGACGAAGTGGCGGTCCGGCGCCTCCTAGTGGCCGCGATCGGAACAGCAGGCCCCAAGTCTGGCGGCGACGTGACACCGGCAGCCAGAACGAGCTGCAAAGCCACCAGGGAGGTAAAAAGGATGGTTTTACCAGTTATAGGGCGTGCTGGGTCTGCTGGACAATTGTTTCTCCAAGGATCATTGTGGATACAGGGACCTCATTGCTTACTGATCAGGCACCAGGAAGCCCTGGATGAGATCTGGAGTTTCCGCTGTAGAGTCTCTGATACTTGCCTGGAGTTCATCCTGAGCCATCTGATTCATGAATACAATGCCAGTCCTGTAGTGAACATTGGCACCGATGTATAATGAAGCTCTGCAGATTCCCGAGGGCTGGTTAACTCTTCAGCCACTGCACAGGTCTCTGCTGATGTCAGGGGGTGGTCTCACGGGCCCCCTGACTATTGTGCTCAGTGTTATAATTGTGTCCCCTTTATGTTGAGGGCTGGTCCTGGCCTATGAATGGCTGATAACAGGGACCCATAGCTGCAGCACTGGAGTAGCGTGGGGGAGGGCGGTCCGCCCCAGGCGGCACGTGTGTGGGGGCGGCGCAGCAGCATGACAGCTCCTCGGCTGCTTTTAGGAAAGGCCCCAGCAGCCGTGTTGCTATGGTAACACTGTAGGACTACATTACCCGTCATGCCTCGGGCGTGCGTTCCTGGTATGACCCCGCTGCAGCGCTGTAGATTGGCAGTCACATGACCGTGGGATCTGCCGAGGCTTCGGCTGTCACATGCCCAAACAACGAGCGGAGCGGCCGCACAGCATGGAGCATGGCCAATGTGGCCAATAGGGTGTCGTGGTCCGACCGGGAGCAGCTGGAGGAGGCCGGGGAGAGCACGCCGCTGCTGAACGGAGCCGGCAACCAGCAGGTGAGGGCGGGAGGAGGAATACTGGGAATTGGGGGGCTGTGCAGATAGGTGACCATGGCGAGGCTGTGCAGGGGAGGACATGGGGGGCTCTGTAGAGGGAGGACGTGGGGGGCTGTGCAGGGGAGGACATGGGGGGCTCTGTAGGGAGAGGACATGGGGGGCTCTGTAGGGAGAGGACATGGGGGGGCTCTGTAGGGAGAGGACATGGGGGGGCTGTGCAGGGGGAGGACATGGGGGGCTGTACAGGGGAGGACATGGGGGGCTCTGTAGAGGGAGGACATGGGGGGCTCTGCAGGGGAGGACATGGGGGGCTCTGTAGGGGAGGACATGGGCTGTGCAGGGTAGGACATGGGGGGCTGTGCAGGGGAGGACATGGGGGGCTGTGCAGGGGAGGACATGGGGGCTCTGTAGGAGGGACATGGGGGGCTGTGCAGGGGGAGTACATGGGGAGGCTGCGTAGGGAAGGACATGGGGGGCTGTGCAGGGGGGTAAACGGGGGGCTGTGCAAGGGAGAACATGAGGGCTCTGTAGGGAGTGTACTGTGGTTCTGTGCAGGGGGAGGACACATGGGTCTCCTTACACTGTTTTATGGTGCGGCTCTATGAAGGGCAGTGGTGGCGGTTCAGTAGGGTCATCAAGCTAATACATACATATATATATAGAGAACTGCAAGAAGATGAAAGTCTAGAAATTTAGAAATAATAACAGCAGAGTTAGTAGTAGACTAAAAATTAGATCTTTGAGTGTAGTGTGGGCTCTTCGGATGCTTCCGAAATATCAACGACCAAAGGGGCGGCAAATTTTTCGACCGCCCCGAGCGCCACAAACAGTTGCTACGCCACTGAGCTGCAGGAATGTATAATGTGTATAATGTGCACAGTAATGAATGTTCTAAATATTCACTGTCATTACCAAGAATTATCCGTGTTATATGGCCGGAACAAGATGCAGTGGCACCGACGGCGCGCAGGCAGGTAAATAGGATGTTTTTTTTCTTAACAGGAATCATACCTACAAAGATAGGGGATAAGGAGCCATGCATACAATGACAGGGACGGGGGAACCATGCATACCACGGTAGGGATGAGTGGTCAATGCACACCCGGCTTATACTCAAGTCAATAAGTTTACCCAGTTTTTCGTGGCAAAAGTTGGTGCCTCGGCTTGTACTCGGGTCGGCTTATACTCGAGTATATACGGTAATAGTTAAAACCTGACAAGAATAAACAATAATTTGCAGTTAGCCCAATCGTGGGGATAAATAGCTGAGAAATAAATAGTGATTAGTATATCTTAATAAATATATTGCAATTCGCCCAGTACAAAGCTGTGAAAAAAAATGGTAGTTACTATTTCCATTAAGTATTGCACTCAAACAGTTGATTAACCAAGAGAGATGGCATGTACCCGAATAGAATTCTCCTAGAGGCTGCAAATAAGAGCGGCAGGAAGTAAAGGGTTAATAGGTACATAGAACACACAATTGGGTGAAAATATTAAATGGTCATGAGCAATATGTCCTGGCATAAAGAGTGTGATTATATTCTTAGTCCATAGTTAATGCTTGGTATAAACCTGCATTCATAAAATATTCCAATGTCTATAGCCGTGGGGAGAGCTGCCCCGGCCGATGATGGATACACCAAGTACTTTCTCCAATGAGTGGAGGGGTCGTACCCTGTGAAATAGCGCGCTGAACAGTACATGGTGATTTCACCATATATAGTTGTATGTGAGTGTTGCTACTCACAATACCTCCGATGGTCTGCGTAGAATCCGGTGACTGCGTTCTGGCTGGTGCAGTAAAGGTCGGACCTGGGAGATGCGGCGATATGCCGAGGTGTAGTGTGAGACCAGCGCTCCTGCGCTCCAGCTGTCGGCAGGGATCCGGTCACTCTGGTCGATAGCTGCGTCCCGGCAGATGTGCAGTAGGAGCAGGACCTGTGTGACGCGGTGGATCACGTGGTGCCGTGTAACTGCTGCTAGATGGAGGTACGGGTGGCAAAAAGGGCCGAAACCAACGCGTTTCGGAAAACTCAGCTTCTTTCTTCAGGTCCGGGACATATTGCTTATGACCATTTAATATTTTCACCCAATTGTGTTCTATATACATATTAACCCTTTACTTCTAGGAGAATTCTATTCGGGTACATGCCATCTCTCCTTGGTTAATCAACTGTTTGAGTGCAATACTTTCTATTTCCATTAACTACCATTTTTTTCACAGCTTTGTACTGGGCGAGTTGCAATATATTCATTAAGATATACTAATCACTATTTATTTCTCAGCTATTTATCCCCACGATTGGGCTAACTGCAGTTTATTGTTTATTCTTGTCAGGTTTTACCTATTAAATATTCTTCTATTTGTCTCATTAATAAGTCACTAGCTTTTCTCCCACATCTTGGTTTTTTCAGCGCGAGTCTATCACAAATATTTATAATCCTTTCGATTTCCTTGTGGT
Organism: Dendrobates tinctorius; assembly: GCF_039654945.1. Classification (NCBI taxonomy): domain Eukaryota; kingdom Metazoa; phylum Chordata; class Amphibia; order Anura; family Dendrobatidae; genus Dendrobates; species Dendrobates tinctorius. Next base: position 7,430,033 of record NW_027361736.1, on the reverse strand, counting down.
TGGTATCTAGAGTCGCAGCAGTTACAAAACCTTTTACACAGGCGCCACTTTATCGCTCTCCTTCATTTTTTGATTTTAACAATTTTTCCCTGGATCTGTAGCTGGATATTTCCTGCTTTTGAATTGCCTCCTATATACAGTGTGAGCCTCCACATTGCTTCCTATATACAGTATGAGGCCGCATATAGCCTCCTATATACAGTAGGAGCCTGCACAGCGCTTCCTATATACAGTATGAGGCCGCATATAGCCTCCTATATACAGTATGAGCCTGCACAGCGCTTCCTATATACAGTATGAGTCTGCACATAGTCTCCTATATACAGTATGAGCCTGCACATCGCTTCCTATATACAGTATGAGACCGCATATAGCCTCCTATATACAGTATGAGGCCGCATATAGCCTCCTACATACAGTATGAGCCTGCACAGCACTTCCTATATACAGTATGAGCCTGCACATTGCTTCCTATATACAGTATAAGCCTGCACATTGCTTCCTATATACATTATGAGTCTGCACATAGTCTCCTATATACAGTATGAGCCTGCACATCGCTTCCTATATACAGTATGAGGCCGCATATAGCCTCCTACATACAGTATGAGGCTGCATATAGCCTCCTATATACAGTATGACCCTGCACATCGCTTCCCATGTACAGTATGAGACCACATATAGCCTCCTGAATACAGTATTTGCCTCCTATATACAGTATGAGGCTGCATATAGCCTCCTATATACAGTATGAGCCTGCACATCGCTTCCTATATACAGTATGAGGCCGCATATAGCCTCCTATATACAGTATGAGCCTGTACTTCGCTTCCTATATACAGTATGAGGCCGCATATAGCCTCCTATATACAGTATGAGCACCAACATATAGCCTCCTGAATGCAGTGTTTACCTCCTATATACAGTATGAGCCTGCACATTGCTTCCTATATACAGTATGAGCCTGCACATAGCCTCCTATATACAGTAGCAAAAAAAAAAAAATGATTGAATGAGAGTAATGGTTTTGGGTCCTTTCTGTAAAAATCGTATGGGTATCTTTTTAGTCTTGGTTTTAGTTTTCTGTTTTTAATTATTTTTTCCTGTGCTTATACTCCAGTTCTCTATCTTCGCATTGCAGTATATGATCTGGCATGGAATTCATTGTTGAGGGCATTTCAAGATTTTATGAAGAAACACTCCTCTCACAAGAAATCTACGGCTCTTTTCGTACCCATTGGGTCTTCAATATTTGAGATGTTTTTACACAGAGTAAAAACTGTCTATACAAATTCCAGAGTAAGATACAAGGACTGCATTAGAAAGTAACAACTTACATGTGTAGTGTATGTCGCTGTAAAACCTGCCGCCCCTACGCGCGTTACGCCGCAGCTTCCTCAGGAGGCGTGGTTTACAAGTGCCCCGGATCTAGTTTATATAGTGCAGTCAACCAATAAACCGCTTTCCCTAATAAAGCTTGTAAAATTCAGGACCTGAGCTGTAGTGTCCACAATGACGTCAATAGTATCCAGTTCTAAACGTCCACAGCATTATCGGCGCATGCGCTGTTGAGTCCCCACTATGAACAGGGAGTCTATGATCAGCGCTCATCAGCATGAAAGCGGCTCAAGCTGCAAAACAGCCAGAGACCGCCACATACCAGACTGAGCACGTCAGACGGCTCCTAGGGAGGACAGAACTGGGCATGCGCTCAAGTGAGGACAAGAAAATAAAATAATTATGAAGAATAATAATCACTACTTAAAGTGATAGCAAGTGTTGAAAGTGAGGGGATAAAACATAATGATGCTGAAATAATTATAGCGGTGTGTATGAACCATTAAAGTGAATATGCCTGACATAGAGTGCAAAGGCACACACATATGTGTCAATTATAAGCACACTATGCAAGCAATAAAATTTTTTTTTAACAATTAGCATAATGTGTATGCAGGCTATATGAAAGTGTATGTGCATCATATAACTATAACAACTATATATCATGTCTCTGTTAAAAAACAAATGTACATAAAAATAACACATGGCATTCAATACATACATCAAATGTCATATATCATAAAGTAATTATACACACAATTATGTATAATGCATAATACATAGCAAAAATACACAAAGAAAATTGTGAAAAAAATAAAAAATGAGTGAAAAAAATATATATAAAAATAAAACAAATAAAAATGTAAATGAAATAAAGAAATATAAAAAGAAAAAATGAATAAAAATGTGAACAAATAATATGAAATATTGAAGACCCAATGGGTACGAAAAGAGCCGTAGATTTCTTGTGAGAGGAGTGTTTCTTCATAAAATCTTGAAATGCCCTCAACAATGAATTCCATGCCAGATCTTATATATTGCGATGCGAAGATAGAGAACTGGAGTATAAGCACAGGAAAAAATAATTAAAAACAGAAAACTAAAACCAAGACTAAAAAGATACCCATACGATTTTTACAGAAAGGACCCAAAACCATTACTCTCATTCAATCATTTTTTTTTTGCTACTGTATATAGGAGGCTATGTGCAGGCTCATACTGTATATAGGAAGCAATGTGCAGGCTCATACTGTATATAGGAGGTAAACACTGCATTCAGGAGGCTATATGTGGGTGCTCATACTGTATATAGGAGGCTATATGCGGCCTCATACTGTATATAGGAAGCGAAGTACAGGCTCATACTGTATATAGGAGGCTATATGCAGACTCATACTGTATATAGGAAGCGCTGTGCCGGCTCATACTGTATATAGGAGGCTATATGCGGCCTCATACTGTATATAGGAAGCAATGTGCAGGCTCATACTGTATATAGGAGACTATGTGCAGACTCATACTGTATATAGGAAGCAATGTGCAGGCTCATACTGTATATAGGAGGCAATTCAAAAGCAGGAAATATCCAGCTACAGATCCAGGGAAAAATTGTTAAAAACAAAAAATGAAGGATAGCGATAAAGTGACGCCTGTGTAAAAGGTTTTGTAACTGCTGCGACGCTAGATACCAACCACAAGGAAATCGAAAGGATTATAAATATTTGTGATAGACTCGCGCTGAAAAAAACAAGATGTGGGAGAAAAGCTAGTCACTTATTAATGAGACAAATAGAAGAATGTTTAATAGTTAAAACCTGACAAGAATAAACAATAAACTGCAGTTAGCCCAATAGTGGGGATAAATAGCTGAGAAATAAATAGTGATTAGTATATCTTAATGAATATATTGCAACTCGCTCAGTACAAAGCTGTGAAAAAAATGGTAGTTAATGGAAATAGTAAGTATTGCACTCAAACAGTTGATTAACCAAGGAGAGATGGCATGTACCCGAATAGAATTCTCCTAGAAGTAAAGGGTTAATATGTACATAGAACACAATTGGGTGAAAATATTAAATGGTCAGAAGCAATATGTCCCGGACCTGAAGAAAGAAGCTGAGTTTTCCGAAACACGTTGGTTTCGGCCCTTTTTGCCACCCGTACCTCCATCTAGCAGCAGTTACACGGCACCACGTGATCCACCGCGTCACACAGGTCCTGCTCCTACTGCACATCTGCCAGGACGCAGCTATCGACCAGAGTGACCGGATCCCTGCCGACAGCTGGAGCGCAGGAGCGCTGGTCTCACACTACACCTCGGCATATCGCCGCATCTCCCAGGTCCGACCTTTACTACACCAGCCAGAACGCAGTCACCGGATTCTACGCAGACCATCGGAGGTATTGTGAGTAGCAACACTCACATACAACTATATATGGTGAAATCACCTTGTACTGTTCAGCGCGCTATTTCACAGGGCACGAGCCCTCCACTCATTGGAGAAAGTACTTGGTGTATCCGTCATCGGCCGGGGCAGCTCTCCCCACGGCTATAGACATTGGACTATTTTATGAATGCAGGTTTATACCAAGCATTAACTATGGACTAAGGATATAATCACACTCTTTATGCCGGGACATATTGCTCATGACCATTTAATATTTTCACCCAATTGTGTGTTCTATGTACCAATTAACCCTTTACTTCCTGCCGCTCTTATTTGCAGCCTCTAGGAGAATTCTATTCGGGTACATGCCATCACTCTTGGTTAATCAACTGGTTGAGTGCAAAACTTAATGGAAATAGTAACTACCATTTTTTTTTCACAGCTTTGTACTGGGCGAATTGCAATATATTTATTAAGATATACTAATCACTATTTATTTCTCAGCTATTTATCCCCACGATTGGGCTAACTGCAAATTATTGTTTATTCTTGTCAGGTTTTACCTATTACCGTATATACTCGAGTATAAGCCGACCCGAGTATAAGCCGAGGCACCAACTTTTGCCACGAAAAACTGGGTAAACTTATTGACTTGAGTATAAGCTGGGTGTGCATTGACCACTTATCCCTACCGTGGTATGCATGTTTCCCCCGTCCCTGTCATTGTATGCATGGCTCCTTATCCCCTATCTTTGTATGTATGATTCCTGTTAAGAAAAAAACCATCCTATTTATCTGCCTGCGCGCCGTCGGTGGCACTGCATCTTGTTCCGGCCATATAACACGGATAATTCTTGGTAATGACAGTGAATATTTAGAACATTCATTACTGTGCACTTTATACACATTATACATTCCTGCAGCTCAGTGGCATAGCAACTGTTTGTGGCGCCCGGGGCGGTCGAAAAATTTGCCGCCTCTTTGGTCGTTGATAGAGTTGAGCGACTTTTTGTTTTTTAGGGTCGAGTTTCGTTTCGTGAAACCCGACTTTTCCAAAAGTCGGGTCGAGCAAGATCGTCCGATTATAGGGAAAAGTCGGGGTCGTCCCGAAACACGAAACCCAATGTAAGTCAATGGGGAATAAAAGTCGGCGGTGAGAGGAGGACAGGAAACACACCTACAGTGCCCATTTGAATGCCAAAAGCATCAATTCTTCTTACTTAAGCTTGTCAACCTTAATTAACTTCATAATACAAGTTACGCACTGAAAAATGGGGGTTATTTGGCTAAAGTTGTGGGGGGGGGCTGGCTCCAGGTTTTCATGTGCCCTGGGCGAAAGAGCGCCCCTTTAACACATACCAAAACTCATCATGCTCCGATACGGCAGAGAAATAGCGGTATAGTACTATGAAAAATACTTCACTTTTTACATCTCATGACGAGGCCCATCTATTTCTCCATACAGAATCATTGGTCCCATATAATGTTTGAAACAGTATATGATGAGCTCCACATAATGCTACAGTATATGTTGGTCCCCATGGATGAAGCTCCACTGTCTTATGGGCCCAAATAATGCTCCAAACATAATGGGCCCCATTTCTAATGCTCTAGTGTATAATGGGCCCTGTAAATGCTGCTCCAGTGTCTGATGTCCACCTTTGGAATGTTCCAGTGTATGGTGGGCCCCATCTATCATTCTCCAGAGTATAGTGCTCCCCAAAAATTGCTGTCCCAACATTGCAAACAATCAAATAAGTCTCCTCGCTAGGGAATCCCTGTACTAGTCTGGACTCCTCGTCGTCCCCATCTTCCATCTCACTGCACAGTATTTCAACCTTGCAAGTGCTGTGATCCTGAGCAAGCAGGGGGGGCCCACTCGTTGGCGACGGCACTGGCACAGGGCCCCTGATAGTACGGTGGTGTGTCTGATGGCGGGTGGGTGGGCCGAACCTGCACTTTCATCATTGCCCCCCCATTCATCATCATTGCTTGCGTTGAGAAACACGTGATGGTGTCTCCGCGGCTTCTGTTTTGCATGTTTTGCATATTTTCCATAAGGGATGGGGGCAGTGCTCTAGAATCACTGCGTTGAGAAACACGTGATGGTGTCTCCGCAGTGTCGGATGTTGATCTCCATGAGTTCATTCATCCTCCTCTTCATAGTCTTTTTACTAGGCATTGCTCCTACCAGCCAGTTTCCTACTCCACACTGATGAGGGGCAATACCCCGAAACAGCTGTATGTGGATGGATACCATGTTTTGGCATAGGTGGTTTCCTTCATTGGAGACTGCCCTTCTCATGGTTGTTCTCTCCCGGACAAAGACCTGGCTGGTCATTGCTTGCGTTGAGAAACACGTGATGGTGTCTCCGCGGCTTCTGTTTTGCATGTTTTGCATATTTCCCATAAGGGATGGGGGCAGTGCTCTAGAATCACTGCGTTGAGAAACACGTGATGGTGTCTCCGCAGTGTCGGATGTTGATCTCCATGAGTTCATTCATCCTCCTCTTCATAGTCTTTTTACTAGGCATTGCTCCTACCAGCCAGTTTCCTACTCCACACTGATGAGGGGCAATACCCCGAAACAGCTGTATGTGGATGGATACCATGTTTTGGCATAGGTGGTTTCCTTCATTGGAGACTGCCCTTCCCGTGGTTGTTCCTTCCCGGACAAAGACCTGGCTGGTCATTGCTTGCGTTGAGAAACACGTGATGGTGTCTCCGCGGCTTCTGTTTTGCATGTTTTGCATATTTCCCATAAGGGATGGGGGCAGTGCTCTAGAATCACTGCGTTGAGAAACACGTGATGGTGTCTCCGCAGTGTCGGATTTTGATCTCCATGAGTTCATTCATCCTCCTCTTCATAGTCTTTTTACTAGGCATTGCTCCTACCAGCCAGTTTCCTACTCCACACTGATGAGGGGCAATACCCCGAAACAGCTGTATGTGGATGGATACCATGTTTTGGCATAGGTGGTTTCCTTCATTGGAGACTGCCCTTCCCGTGGTTGTTCCTTCCCGGACAAAGACCTGGCTGGTCATTGCTTGCGTTGAGAAACACGTGATGGTGTCTCCGCGGCTTCTGTTTTGCATGTTTTGCATATTTCCCATAAGGGATGGGGGCAGTGCTCTAGAATCACTGCGTTGAGAAACACGTGATGGTGTCTCCGCAGTGTCGGATGTTGATCTCCATGAGTTCATTCATCCTCCTCTTCATAGTCTTTTTACTAGGCATTGCTCCTACCAGCCAGTTTCCTACTCCACACTGATGAGGGGCAATACCCCGAAACAGCTGTATGTGGATGGATACCATGTTTTGGCATAGGTGGTTTCCTTCATTGGAGACTGCCCTTCCCGTGGTTGTTCCTTCCCGGACAAAGACCTGGATGGTCATTGCTTGCGTTGAGAAACACGTGATGGTGTCTCCGCGGCTTCTGTTTTGCATGTTGAGCATAGCTTTAGACCTCATGGGACAGCGCAGAAAGGAGGCCTCCAACCCATCTGGCTTAGTGGATCCTAAATTGCTTCCAGGCTGGCTGGATCTCCATTACCATCTGTACTCAGTGCCCTGGTTTGCAACTCAAAATGTGAGTAAAAGCGTAAAGACTGCACCCCGCTGTGTTCTCCTGTTTATTTGCTGCATCACCTCAGCCCTGCATTACACCCCCCTTGTCTTGTAGACGAGTCACGGTCCCAGAAAGCCGGCAGAGGAGGGGAGCAGCAGGTAACAGAGGCCACCAGTTTCCAGCACACCATACTCACATGCCTGCACGCCTCTCCGCTACCTTAGGCGTGGAGCGCATATTCATTACCTTAATGGATCAGTACCACGTGATCACTCGTCAGGAAGAGCTGCAGGCTCCGGCAGCCAGAACGAGCTGCAAAGCCACCAGGGAGGTAAAAAGGATGGTTTTACCAGTTATAGGGCGTGCTGGGTCTGCTGGACAATTGTTTCTCCAAGGATCATTGTGGATACAGGGACCTCATTGCCTACTGATCAGGCACCAGGAAGCCCTGGATGAGATCTGGAGTTTCCGCTGTGGAGTCTCTGATACTTGCCTGGAGTTCATCCTGAGTCATCTGATTCATGAATACAATGCCAGTCCTGTAGTGAACATTGGCACTGATGTATAATGAAGCTCTGCATATTCCCGAGGGCTGGTTAACTCTTCAGCCACTGCACAGGTCTCTGCTGATGTCAGGGGGTGGTCTCACGGGCCCCCTGACTATTGTGCTCAGTGTTATAATTGTGTCCCCTTTATGTGGAGGGCTGGTCCTGGCCTATGAATGGCTGATAACAGGGACCCATAGCTGCAGCACTGGAGTAGCGTGGGGGAGGTGGTCCGCCCCAGGCGTCACATGTGTGGGGGCGGCGCGGCAGCATGACAGCTCCTCGGCTGCTTTTAGGAAAGGCCCCAGCAGCCGTGTTGCTATGGTAACACTGTAGGACTACATTACCCGTCATGCCTCAGGCGTGCGTTCCTGGTATGACCCCGCTGCAGCGCTGTAGATTGGCAGTCACATGACCGTGGGATCTGCCGAGGCTCCGGCTGTCACATGTCCAAACAGCGAGCGGAGCGGCCGCACAGTACGGAGCATGGCCAATGTGGCCAACAGGGTGTCGTGGTCCAGCCGGGAGCAGCTGGAGGAGGCCGGGGAGAGCACGCCGCTGCTGAACGGAGCCGGCAACCGGCAGGTGAGGGGGGGGAGGGATACTGGGAATTGGGGGGCTGTGCAGATAGGTGACCATGGCGAGGCTGTGCAGGGGAGGACATGGGGGGCTGTGCAGGGGAGGACATGGGGGCTGTGCAGTGGAGGACATGGGGGGGCTCTGTAGGGAGAGGACTTGGGGGGGCTCTGTAGGGGAGGACATGGGGGGGCTCTGTAGGGGAGGACATGGGCTGTGCAGGGGAGGACATGGGGGCTGTGCAGGGGAGGACATGGGGGCTGTGCAGGGGAGGACATGGGGGCTGTGCAGGGGAGGACATGGGGGGCTGTGCAGGGGGGTACATGGGGGGCTGTGCAAGGGGAGAACATGAGGGCTCTGTATGGAGTGTACTTTGGGTCTGTGCAGGGGGAGGACACGTGGGTCTCCTTACACTGTTTTATGGTGCGGCTCTATGCAGGGCAGTGGTGGCGGTTCAGTAGGGTCATCAAGCTGATACATACATACATATATATAGAGAACTGCAAGAAGATGAAAGTCTAGAAATTTAGAAATAATAACAGCAGAGTTAGTAGTAGACTAAAAATTAGATCTTTGAGTGTAGTGTGGGCTCTTCGGATGCTTCCGGAATATCAACGACCAAAGGGGCGGCAAATTTTTCGACCGCCCCAGGCTCCACAAACAGTTGCTACGCCACGGAGCTGCAGGAATGTATAATGTGTATAATGTGCACAGTAATGAATGTTCTAAATATTCACTGTCATTACCAAGAATTATCCGTGTTATATGGCTGGAACAAGATGCAGTGCCACCGACGGCGCGCAGGCAGGTAAATAGGATGGTTTTTTTTCTTAACAGGAATCATACATACAAAGATAGGGGATAAGGAGCCATGCAGACAATGACAGGGACGGGGGAACCATGCATACCACGGTAGGGATGAGTGGTCAATGCACACCCGGCTTATACTCAAGTCAATAAGTTCACCCAGGTTTTCGTGGCAAAAGTAGGTGCCTCGGCTTATACTCTGGTCGGCTAGACCTGGTCTGGTCTAGAGTCGCAGCAGTTACAAAACCTTTTACACAGGTGCCACTATCGCTCTCCTTTATTTTTTGTTTTTAACAATTTTTCCCTGGATCTGTAGCTGGATATTTCCTTCTTTTGAATTGCCTCCTATATACAGTATGAGCCTGCACATCGCTTCCTATATACAGTATGAGGCCGCATATAGCCTCCTATATACAGTATGAGGTCGCGTATAGCCTCCTATATACAGTATGAGCCTGCACATCGCTTACCATATACAGTATGAGGCCACATATAGCCTCCTATTTACAGTATGAGTCTGCACATAGTCTCCTATATACAGTATGAGCCTGCACATTGCTTCCTATATACAGTATGAGCCTGCACATTGCTTCCTATATACAGTATGAGGCCGCATATAGCCTCCTATATACAGTATGAGCCTGCACAGCGCTTCCTATATACAGTATGAGTCTGCACATAGTCTCCTACATACAGTAGGAGGCCGCATATTGCCTCCTATATACAGTATGAGCCTGCACATCGCTTCCTATATACAGTATGAGGCCGCATATAGCCTCCTATATACAGTATGAGCACCCACATATAGCCTCCTGAATGCAGTGTTTACCTCCTATATACAGTATGAGCCTGCACATAGCCTCCTATATACAGTAGCAAAAAAAACATGATTGTATGAGAGTAATGGTTTTGGGTCCTTTCTGTAAAAATCGTATGGGTATCTTTTTAGTCTTGGTTTTAGTTTTCTGTTTTTAATTATTTTTTCCTGTGCTTATACTCCAGTTCTCTATCTTCGCATCGCAATATATGATCTGGCATGGAATTCATTGTTGAGGGCATTTCAAGATTTTATGAAGAAACACTCCTCTCACAAGAAATCTACGGCTCTTTTCGTACCCATTGGGTCTTCAATATTTCATGTTATTTGTTCACATTTTTATTCATTTTTTCTTTTTTTGTTTATTTCATTTACATTTTTGTTTTATTTATATTTTTTTCACTCATTTTTTATTTTTTTCACAATTTTCTTTGTATATTTGTGCTATGTATTATTCATTATACATAATTGTGTGTATAATTACTTTATGATATATGACATTTGATGTATGTATTGAATGCCATGTGTTATTTTTATGTACATTTGTTTTTTAACAGAGACATGATATATAGTTGTTATAGTTATATGATGCACATACACTTTCATATAGCCTGCATACACATTATGCTAATTGTTAAAAAAATTTTATTGCTTGCATAGTGTGCTTATAATTGACACATATGTGTGTGCCTTTGCACTCTATGTCAGGCATATTCACTTTAATGGTTCATACACACCGCTATAATTATTTCAGCATCATTATGTTTTATCCCCTCACTTTCAACACTTGCTATCACTTTAAATAGTGATTATTATTCTTCATAATTATTTTATTTTCTTTTCCTCACTTGAGCACATGCCCAGTTCAGTCCTCCCTAGGAGCCTTCTGACGTGCTCAGTCTGGTATGTGGCTGTCTCTGGCTGTTTTGCAGCTTGAGCCGCTTTCATGCTGATGATAGACTCGCTGTACATAGTGGGGACTCAACAGCGCATGCGCCGATAATGCTGTGGACGTTTAGAACTGGATACTATTGACGTCATTGTGGACACTACAGAGCAGGTCCTGAATTTTACAAGCTTTATTAGGGAAAGCGGTTTATTGGTTGACCGCACTATATAAACTAGATCCGGGGCACTTGTAAACCACGCCTCCTGAGGAAGCTGCGGTGTAACGCGCGTAGGGGCGGAAGGTTTTACAGCGACATACACAGCACATGTAAGTTGTTACTTTCTAATGCAGTCCTTGTATCTTACTCTGGAATTTGCATAGACAGTTTTTACTCTGTGTACACTTAACGCCTACCAGGCTTATTTGATACAAGGCACTTATGCACTTTATATTCAGCAGTTTACTCTGGGCACTTATTGTATGCAAAACCTTATCTGGGCATACATATTATGTAAATGGGGAGTTTGCTGTTTACTATGCATTCTATTTGTGAAAGGAAAGCAAAGAAACTACATGTTTTATACAGATAAAAACTTTATTAACTGCTATATTGTGTTTATGTCTGCTGTAACTTGCATTTAGCATTTATGCTCTGTTAATTATTCTAAATAAATTATTTAGCTTGAAAAGTCTTAGTTACTCACCGGTTAACGGTATTTTTCGGAGTCCATGACAGCACCACCTGAGAGAGGGGATCCGCCCTTTAGGAACAGGAAACTTACAGATACAAAAAGGGCGGCACCTCTCCCACGCATCAGTTGGATTACAGAGCACAGAGGACCACAATGGTTAATAGCATAACTTATATACAATACTATACACAACTATTTAAATTACCCGTGTACGTATAAGAAGAAGTGCACACCCAAATTAAACTAAAGGGAGGGAATATACGGGTGCTGCCATGGACTCCGAAAAATACCGTTAACCGGTGAGTAACTAAGACTTTATTCGGTCGTCCATGACAGCACCACCTGAGAGAATTACAGAGAGTAATAACTACTTTAGGGAGGGACTACAGCCTGCAGCACCCTTATCCCAAAAGAGAGGTCTGTAGAAGCACCCAAGTCTAGCCTATAATGACTATAAAAGGTGCTCGGAGAGGACCAAGTAGCCGCCTTACATATCTGGTCGATGGAGACTTCTGATCTCTCGGCCCACGAGGTCGCCATGGCTCTGGTGGAATGTGCCCTCAGCTTCCCGGGTGGCGACCTGCCTTTTGAGGTGTATGCTAAGGCAATCGCTTCTCTAATCCACCTGGCTAGTGTATTCTTTGATATTCTACAACCTTTCCTAGGGCCTTGGTGGGAAATAAACAGGGCATCCTCTTTCTTCCAAGGATCGGTAGCTGCCACATATTCTATAAGGCACTTCCTAACATCCAGGGTATGTAGTTTCTCTTCCTTCTTATTAGCCGGATTAGGGAGGAAGGATGGAAGGACTACTTCCTGAGTCCTATGAAAGTTAGAATCCACTTTAGGTAAATACGCTGGATCAGGTGTGAGTATTGCTCTATCATTTTTAATCTGTATATAAGGAGGACGCCTAGATAATGCCTGGATATTGCTAGCTCTGCGAGCAGAGGTTAGAGCTACCAGGAACGCTACTTTGAGGGACAGGTTTTTTATGGAAGCTGATGAAATAGGTTCGAATGGAGCTTCCGTCATGGCCGTGAGGACTAGATTCAAGTCCCATGGCATGAATCTATCCTTCACTACCGGCCTGGATCTTCCTGCTGCTTTAATGAATCTTCTGATCCAGTAATTACTCGCGATGTTGCAGCTAAAGAGGGCCCCTAAGGCTGCTACTTGTACTTTAAGGGTACTAGTGGAAAGCCCCATGTCCAGACCTTTCTGAAGAAATTCTAAGATCTGATTTATAGGTGTTGAAACCCCAGCGACTATTCCCGAGCTGTGAAGGAATTTCTTCCAAATTCTAACATAGATCTTGGTAGTAATGGCCTTTCTACTTTTAAGAAGGGTATTAATTAAGTCTGGGGAGAAGCCTTTATCTTTTAAGAGCGCCCGCTCAAACTCCACGCCGTCAGATGTAGGCCAGCCACCTGAGGATGGAAGACTGGGCCCTGGGATAAGAGATCCGGGATGTCCGGAAGAACCCAAGGATCGGACACCGACATGGTCCTGAGGCAAGAAAACCAAGCCCTCCTGGGCCAAAATGGGGCGATGACTATAACCCTTGCTCTGTCTTTCCTGATCTTTCTCAACACCAAGGGTAGTAGCGATAGGGGAGGGAAGGCATATGCTAGCCTGAAGTCCCACTTTATCAGAAAGGCATCTACTGCCAGGGGGTTGTCTCTGGGATTTAGGGAGCAGAATAGTCTCAATTTTCTGTTTTCTTTGGTGGCGAAGAGGTCTGCCTCTGGCTGTCCCCACCTTTGCACAATCAGGTGGAAGATCGAGATGTTTAGGGACCATTCTCCTTGCCTTAGCAGATTGCGGCTTAAGAAATCTGCCATAATGTTTTCTTTCCCTTTTATGTGTAGCGCTGTCAAAGATAGAAAATGCTGCTCTGCTAGTTGGAACAACCGTTCTGTCACATTCATCAGGGGTTTGGAACGAGTCCCACCTTGGTGGTTGATATAAGCCACGGTGACCTGATTGTCGGAGAGCACTCGCACATGATGGCCCTGCAGATACATAAGTAGCTTCTTAGCTGCCTGTTCTGCTGCTGTCAATTCTTTCAAATTAGATGACATATTTATCTGGTGCTGGTCCCATAGGCCCTGGACCACGACCTCACCCATATGAGCCCCCCAGCCGGAAGGGCTAGCATCCGTAGTGACTATGCGGGATATGTCGAATTCCCAGGGAACTCCTCTGGATAAATTATCCTTGTCCAGCCACCACTCTAGGGACTCCCTTGTGTTTCGGGACAAGGTTAGCTGGCCCTCTAAGTAACCTCCGAGGATTCTTTGATGCAGTAAAACCTCACCCTGAAGTGTTCTTGAATGAAACTGGGCCCACTGCACCGCTGGGATACAGGAGGAAAGGGAACCCAGAAGGGACATGGCTTTCCTAAGGGACATGGTGGGGTTATTGGAAGCATTTAGGACCTGATAGTGTAAACGAACAAGCTTCTCCGGAGGCAAACGGCATTCCTGTTTCTCAGAATCTAGAATCAGGCCTAAAAACTGCTGGCTTTTCATCGGCTGTAACCGAGATTTTTTGATATTCAGCAGCCATCCTAACCGCTCCAGGGCAGACATTGCCCTCTGTAGCTGTTCCGTACAATGTTTTGCCGTTTTTCCTATAATCAGGAAGTCATCTAAGTAGGGTACTACTAGAATGTCAGATTCACGTAGATGGGCCATAACTTCCGCTACTACTTTGGTAAATACCCGGGGAGCGACTGCCACCCCAAAGGGGAGGGCCGCGTATTGGAAATGTTCAACTGACCCATTTAACTGAACCGCCACTCTGAGGAAGCGCTGATGAGCTGCATGAATGGGTATATGGTAGTAAGCATCTTTCAAATCCAACACCACCATAAAGCAGTTTTGAAACAATAATTTTATTGTTGAATTAATTGTTTCCATTTTAAACGGGCGTATAACCAAGAATTCATTAAGGGACTTAAGATTAATTATAGTCCTAAAGGAACTGTCTGGCTTGCGGACCAGGAACAGAGGGGAGTAGAAACCTTTCCCCCTTTCACCTTCTGGAACCACAGTTAGGACCTTCTTAAGGCAAAGATCATGAACCTCGGCCTCCAGGGCAGCTTGTTCTGATGTGGAGGACCTGATTGGGGTGACCCTAAATCGATCATGGGGAACCCGGGTGAATTCCAGTTGTAGACCCGTAGCTATCACCCCCCGTATCCAATTACTATCCAAAATCATGGACCAGGCTGGGTAGAAGGCAGCTAGTCACCCCCCTACCAGGGCCTCTAGTCATTGGGGCGGCTTTTTAGTGTCCCGTGCTGGACCTTCCTGGCGCCCCCCTCCTCCGAACATGAAACCTGTACCTCTCCTTCTTTTGTCATCCCATCTGCCCTGATCTCTGGACGACCTTCTACGGAAATATCCTTTCCTGGTAAAGGGGCGTCTATAAGAAGGATTCGGGAGGCTCGGAAACTTCTTTTTATCATCCCCGGCTTTCTATAACAGTTCATCCAGGGCAGAGCCAAATAGATATTCCCCCTCGCAAGGAATGGAGCAGAGTCGTGACCTGGCCTGGATATCCCCTGGCCAGCATTTTAACCAGAGGGCCCTTCGAGCTGCGTTAGATAACCCTGCGGATCTAGCCGCCATCCTTGCAGAGTCTGCTGAGGCATCGGCCAGGAAAGCAGCGGCACTCTGGATAATTGGTAGGGTTTTCCGAATGGATGCTCTTGAGGCTCCATCTCTCAGATGGGAATCCAGTTGATCTAGCCAGACCATCATGGATCTGGCTGTACAAGTGGCAGCTATCGCTGGTCTTAGGGCAGCTAAGTCTGCTGACATCTCCCATGATCCCTTTAGAAAGGAATCCGCTTTTTTATCCAGCGGGTCTTTTAGGGAAGCCATGTCATCGAAAGGGATGGAAGATTTTCTGGAGGCTTTGGCTACTGCCGCATCCAGTTTAGGGGCCTTAACCCATCTGTTCACCACTGGGTCATCAAATGGGTACCTTCGTTTGAAGGCCGGTGGCAAGGAGCCTCTTTTTTCGGGTTTTTTCCACTCCCTATCTATTAAGCTCTGGACCTTATCATTTAAAGGGAAGGCCCTGCGCTTCCTGGGATCTAGACCTCCGAACATCACGTCTTGTGCCGAAATTTCTGGTTTTGAGTCTGTTACTCCCATGGTGGACCTTATTGTTTTAACTAGTTTGTCCATCTGGTCTAACGGGAAGCAGAAACGGCTCGAGTCTTCATCCGAAGACGACGAAGTGGAGGCCGGGGAATCCGAGGAGTCATTGTTCCTAGGAGCAACCGAGGACTCCGAACCTGAGAAGCTAACTTCTCTCCCCCTAGAAGAATCCCTTTTTGACGGGGCTTTCATTTCTGTCCTGATTATTTCTCTCAGGCTTGTGGTGAAATCTGGCGTTTCTTCCGCTACCTGTAAGGACGGGGGAGAATGTAAGGGCCTGTCAGTCTATCCCTGGCCCTCATTCCCTTCCAACCCCTACCGTTTGTCGCACACATGGCTGACAATCTTTTGGGGTGGCCGTCTGGCAAGGGGCAACTACAGAGGGCACATTCCCTGTGCTTCTGTTTTCCCGTAGCTTTCCTCCCCTGCAAAAAATACATAAGGGAACACTGCATCAGGGTACATTCACGAATATCTCTTACCCATGCAGGTGAGGCAGGTACCGGATCACGGAGGGAGGCAGGAGGGTCCTTTAGTCTGGAGGAACTTCCGCGGCTCTGTTCACTCGATCGTTTTTTCTTCTGCTGGCCACTCGCATGAGGCTTCGCCACGGCCTCCTTCTGTGGCCGCTCCTGTATCTCGTCCTGCTGCTCTATGGGGGCTTCTGTCATATCCATCGCTGGGCCTTCAGAAGCACCCCCGCAGCGTTGCCTCCTGCCTTTTAAGGCCTCCCTGTACCCGGGTCAGCAGGGTTCTGGCGTGGCACCTCCCCAGCATCCGCGACCCCCCCTGCATGCTCCGCCTCCCCCCACCCCTCGCCACGGGTACAGCGCGTCCCCCCGGACCGCCGCGCACACGCGGCCCACACTGGAAAGCCGGCCAGCACACGACTTCCTGTTTCGGCATCCCCGGCTCCGCCCCTTCCGCCGCGTCACTTCCACCGTGCGTCAGAGACCGCGGGAGCGCGCGGAACGGAGCCGGCAGGGCGCCCCCGGCTCCGGTGTGCCCGCCGCCCCCACATGCGCCCGCCTGCGCCCGACGACAGTGCGCGACCGCCGACCCGGACGCGGGAGGATAACCGGACCCCAGGGGGAGACTCAGGAGGGGCGTATACGTACCTGGTGCCCGCACTTTGGAGACGGCTGTCCACCGGACCCTATGCTCCACCTGCTCCAACCACAGCCGTGGCGACCTACCCGGCCCCACCGTGGTGCTTCCAGGGACCCCGAACTGGACCGAGGTAGGAGATCCCCCATAGTGGAGTTTGGAGTCAGACTGTTTGAGGGTGTGCACAGGTGTCTTTTTATACTGATAACAAGTTTAAACAGGTGCCATTACTACAGGTAATGAGGGGAGGAAAGAGGAGACTCTTAAAGAAGAAGTTACAGGTCTGTGAGAGCCAGAAATCTTGATTGCTTGTTTCTGACCAAATACTTATTTTCCACCATAATATGCAAATAAAATGAAAAAAAAACAGACAATGTGATTTTCTGGATTTTTTTTTCTCAGTTTGTCTCCCATAGTTGAGGTCTACCTATGATGTAAATTACAGACGCCTCTCATCTTTTTAAGTGGTGGAACTTGCACTATTGCTGACTGACTAAATACTTTTTTTCCCCACTGTACCTCTTCATAAAAGCTTATCAGATTAGTCTGACAGGAAGGGTCTCTTGTAAACCCATGTTGATATTGGGTCATAAGGTTTTTCTTCTCCAGATACTCCAGTATAGTATCTCTTAGAAAACCCTCCAGGATTTTACCCACAGTTGAGGTTAAACTTACTGGCCTATAATTTCCAATTTCAGTTTTTGTCCCCTTTTTGAATATTGGCACCACATTTGCTATACGCCAGTCCTGTGGTACAGACCCTGTTATTATGGAATCTTTAAAGATTAAAAATAATGGTCTATCTATGACTGTGCTTAATTCCTGCAGTACTCGGGGGTGTATCCCATCCGGGCCCGGGGATTTGTCAATTTTAGTGATTTGTAGACTCCACCGTACTTCCTGCTGGGTTAAGCAGGTGACATTTAACTTCCTGCTAGGTTAAGCAGGTGACATTTATAGCCTCCTGAATACAGTTTTTGCCTCCTATATACACTCACTGGCCACTTTATTAGGTACACCATGCTAGTAAGGGGTTGGACCCCCTTTTGCCTTCAGAACTGCCTCAATTCTTCGTGGCAGAGATTCAACAAGGTGCTGGAAGCATTCCTCAGAGATTTTGGACCATATTGACATGATGGCATCACACAGTTTGCGCAGATTTGTCGGCTGCACATCCCTGATGCGAATCTCCCGTTCCACCACATCCCAAAGATGCTCTATTGGATTGAGATCTGGTGACTGAGGAGGCCATTTGAGTACAGTAAACTCATTGTCATGTTCAAGAAACCAATCTGAGATGATTCGAGCTTTATGACATGGCGCATTATCCTGCTGAAAGTAGCCATCAGATGTTGGGTACATTGTGGTCATAAAGGGATGGACATGGTCAGCAACAATACTCAGGTAGGCTGTGGCGTTGCAACGATGCTCAATTGGTACCAAGGGGCCCAAAGAGTGCCCAGAAAAAATTCCCCACACCATGACACCACCACCACCAGCCTGAACCGTTGATACAAGGCAGGATGGATCCATGCTTTCATGTTGTTTACGCCAAATTCTGACCCTACCATCCGAATGTCGCAGCAGAAATCGAGACTCATCAGACCAGGCAACGTTTTTCCAATCTTCTACTGTCCAATTTCGATGAGCTTGTGCAAATTGTAGCCTCAGTTTCCTGTTCTTAGCTGAGAGGAGTGGTACCCAGTGTGGTCTTCTGCTGCTGTAGCCCATCTGCCTCAAAGTTCGACGCACTGTGCGTTCAGAGATGCTCTTCTGCCTACCTTGGTTGTAACGGGTGGCAATTTGAGTCACTGTTGCCTTTCTATCAGCTCGAACCAGTCTGCCCATTCTCCTCTGACCTCTGGCATCAACATGGCATTTCCGGCCACAGAACTGCCGCTCACTGGATTTTTTTTCTTTTTCGGACCATTCTCTGTAAACCCTAGAGATGGTTGTGCGTGAAAATCCCAGTAGATCAGCAGTTTCTGAAATTCTCAGACCAGCCCTTCTGGCACCAACAATCATGCCACGTTCAAAGGCACTCAAATCACCTTTCTTCCCCATACTGATGCTCGGTTTGAACTGCAGGAGATTGTCTTGACCATGTCTACATGCCTAAATGCACTGAGTTGCCGCCATGTGATTGGCTGATTAGAAATTAAGTCTTAACACACAGTTGGACAGGTGTACCTAATAAAGTGGCCAGTGAGTGTACATTATGAGCCTGCACATTGCATCCTATATACAGTATGAGCCTGCACATAGCCTCCTATATACAGTATGAGCCTGTACATAGCCTCCTATATACAGTATGAGGCCGCATATAGCCTCCTATATACAGTATGAGCACCTACATATAGCCTCCTATGTACAGTATGAGCCTGCGCATTACTTCCTATAAACAGTATGAGCATCCACATAGCCTCCTATGTACAGTATGAGCCTGCAAATCGCTTCCTATAAACAGTATGAGCCTGCACATCGCTTCCTATAAACAGTATGAGCCCACATATAGCCTCCTGAATACAGTATTTGCCTCCTATATACAGTGTGAGTCCCCATATAGCCTTCTATATACAGTATGAGCCTGCACATCGCTTCCTATATACAGTATGAGGCCACATATAGCCTCCTATATATAGTATGATCACCCACATATAACCTCCTGTATACAATATGATGCTGCATATAGCCTCCTATATACAGTATGAGCCTGTACTTCGCTTCCTATATACAGTATGAGGCCGCATATAGCCTCCTATATACAGTATGAGCACCCACATATAGCATCGTGAATGCAGTGTTTACCTCCTATATACAGTATGAGCCTGCACATTGCTTCCTATATACAGTATGAGCCTGCACATAGCCTGTACATCGCTTCCTATATACAGTATGAGGCTGCATATAGCCTCCTATATACAGTATGAGCCCACATAGCCTCCTGTATACAGTATGAGGCCGCATATAGCCTCCTACATACAGTATGAGCCTGCACATTGCTTCCTATATACAATATGAGCCCACATAGCCTGCTATATACAGTATGAGCCTCCACATCGCTTCCTATATACAGTATGAGGCCACATATAGCATCCTATGTACGGTATGAGCCTGCACATCGCTTCCTATATACAGTATGAGGCCACATATAGCCTCCTATATACAGTATGAGCACCCACATATAGCAACCTGAATACAGTTTTTGCCTCCTATATACAGTATGAGCCTGCACATTGCTTCCTATATACAGTATGAGTCTGCACATAGTCTCCTATATACAGTATGAGCCTGCACATCGCTTCCTATATACAGTATGAGGCCGCATATAGCCTCCTATATACAGTATGAGCCTGCACATCGCTTCCCATATACAGTATGAGGCCACATATAGCCTCCTGAATACAGTATTTGCCTCCTATATACAGTATGAGCACCCACATATTGCCTCCTGAATGCAGTGTTTACCTCCTATAAACAGTATGAGCCTGCACATTGCTTCCTATATACAGTATGAGCCTGCACATAGCCTCCTATATACAGTATGAGCCTGTACATCACTTCCTATATACAGTATGAGGCCGCATATAGCCTCCTATATACAGTATGAGCATCCACATATAGCCTCCTATGTACAGTATGAGCCTGCGCATTGCTTCCTATAAACAGTATGAGCATCCACATAACCTCCTATGTACAGTATGAGCCTGCACATCGCTTCCTATAAACAGTATGAGCCTGCAAATCGCTTCCTATATACAGTATGAGCCCACATATAGCCTCCTGAATACAGTGTTTGCCTCCAATATACAGTGTGAGTCTCCATATAGCCTCCTATATACAGTATGAGCACTCACATATAGCCTCCTGAATACATTGTTTGCCACCATATTGCCTCCTATATACAGTGTGAGTCCCCATATAGCTCCTATATACAGTATGAGCCCCTATATAGCATCCCATATCTAACTGCATTTACCTTGGTATCATTCATTTTCTATGAGACTGCTCTGTTTTCATATTGTGCATTTATGCATTTAGTAGGGCTTAATGGAATGATTGCGCTTGTTACACATCAACTCTAGATGCGCTCACTTATTAAACTTTGGTTGGGGCAACTTTAAAATATAATAATGATAATGGTCCTGTCTAGTGACAAGTTTATTTTACAGGCTTCTGGAGAAAGGCACAATACCAGTCATTCAAGGGTTAATTCTTTGGAACACTGAGAGGGACTTTCTAGCCAATGAAACCACAGTATAAAACACCTGTGATAACTATGGCAACTGCGCTGATGTCATAAACACATGCATCTATGATACAGGAGAAGATTCCAGAACCACAAGTCATTCAGCCGTAGACGGAGCCATACTTGATGTGTCTGGAGACCTGGAGCTTCATCACTCCACAATGGGAGGAAGGGGACACCGCCTAGCCAGCCAGATCAGCCATAGCGCCTAGCCAGCCAGATCAATGGGGTGACAGATGTTGCAGCCAGATCTCCCTCACGTCCGGTACTCGCCGCCTTCACTTTATGTGTACGGCCTGGAGAGGTCGCATTAGGCTTCTCCAAAACAAATATGACACAATGTACAAATTCAGGTACAATTTGCTGTTACATGTTGGCACTAACCTTCTAAGCCCAAGGGAAGGGCAGTCCTGCAGCCATGGTTCCCTAGAGGTTTCCACCACAGGGGGTTTTTCCTCTCCTGAGTGCTGAAGGACGATTCTTCGTGAGTCGGGGGTTCTGCCATTTTCAGTGTCTCTTTCATAGTAATTGGCGGATTCTAAATTTCAGACACTGAAAGAAATAATAATGATGAGATTTGGAATAAAATTCGGTCAATTTAACATCCAATAAAAGTGTTTTGTGTGTTACTTTCACAATCTTCGGTTGGTGAGATTTTGTTGGGGGATGAGGATCCAGCATCTATGATCAAGCCATGAAGCCAGATATGAAGTCAGAGCAATTTAACCCTGCGCTGGAAGACAGGACGGAGCAGAGATGACAAAGTGTGACTGCACAATTAGCACAAGTTCACACTCTTCCTCCCATTCAGATACACGAGGGGATTCAGGGCAGAGTTGGGACTAAAAAGCAGCCCTGGCACACAAAATTCACCAGCCCACATGCAATAAGTGTCCTCAACCCAAATCGTAGAACACTGATAGGTCATGTAGGATTTTGCTTTATCCGTTACCAGGGCCAAAACAAAGTATTTTGGGTGCCCAAGGCAGATGAAGCCGAAGTCGCCCATTTTGCATTTCTACCCAGCTAATTCTTCCCTTTTCCTTTAGGTCTATGACATCATGTGATTAATAACTGATGAGCTGAATCCTTCTAAGTCAGGCCCATATACATTT
Source organism: Dendrobates tinctorius (assembly GCF_039654945.1). NCBI lineage: Eukaryota > Metazoa > Chordata > Amphibia > Anura > Dendrobatidae > Dendrobates > Dendrobates tinctorius. Next base: position 7,407,767 of record NW_027361736.1, on the reverse strand, counting down.
GTATCTCATGAACCTACAACTCCCAGTATGTCCTTAACAATGGTAAGGAGATGCTGGGAGTTATCAGTCTTTATCAGACTGTGGACTATACAGGAACCATAGTACTGATGAGACACAGTCAGTACCAATAGCTAAAAATGTACATCCTGGTACCTTATAGGTGACCTCTTCTCAGATTGAGTCTTTTCTTTCTCTTAGGCCTGTTTCACACTTCAGTTTTCTGGCGTTAGTCAAAATCCGCCAGTGTGCAAAAGCGGATCCGTTTCCGTTTTGTGGCAAACGGATGCAACTGGATCCGTTTTTTGTACGGATCCGCTTTAGACGCTAGTGCATGAAATTTAAAGTAAGGCCTGTTTCACGAGAGAGAGAGAGATATAGCTGCCAGAATGGGATTTGGGGTTAAATATCATGAAAGGACATTCATTCGGGCATGCTCAGTATAAAAAGGAGGATCCGATGGCAGATTCCGTCAATTAACGGTTGGCAACGGATCCACCGCCTTTTCTCATCCACATCTCGCTTCTTAAGGCCCCTTTCACACTCCAGTCTTTTGCAATCAGTCACAATCCGTCAAAGTGTTCAGATCCGTCAAGTGGACGGATCCTGCGTATATTGCAAAAAACTAATGCACTGGATCTGTTTTTATGACTGATCCGTTGTAGCAGCCTTGCTGTAGGAATTAAAGAAACAGAATTCTGGAGTGAGAGAGAGAGAGAAGGATTTTGTGCCAGAATAGAAAAAGCAGCCGCAGGGAGTTAAAATAAAGGAACAAAAATTATTCCGGGCATGCTCATTTTAAAAGACGGAATCCGTCGCTATCCGACTTTTCGACGTACACAAAAAACGTTCATCTGTCCGTTGTCTCCGGCCGACGGACAGAGATTTTCTGACGGATCCGTTGGACGACAGATGAAACGTGTGGCCATCCGTCACTAATACAAGTCTATGAGAAAAAAAACGGATCAAGCATGAAAAAATGATGGAAAGCCAAAATTAAAAATATATATATTGTATACCAAATTATAATGTGATGACATAAAAATCTGAATAATAAATATATCAATACATCTTGCCAAAATTAGTATATTATCAACACAAAAAATAGAATAAAAAATATATATCAAAAAGTGCTAAGTGCTAAAATATAAAATCTGAATACATACAATAAATAAATCAATACATCTTGCCAAAATTTGTATAATATCAGCACCAGAAAAAAATAAATAAAAAATATGTAAAAAAAAATGCTAAGTGCTAAAATATATCGCTCAAAAAACTTTTTTCTATTAATAATGTGTAAGTTAAATATATAGTGTAGACAATAATATCGTGAAAAGTACTACCATAATATTCTAAAAATTGCACTAAAAAGTGCTATAGTGCTGTAAAACAAAAATTGTGCAAAAGTGAAAAGTATTGCAAGATATAGAATTAAATCCACTGTAAATGATTCAGTACTATAAAGTGCTAGAGGACAAAACATACAATGCACATTGAAAATAAATGAATATACAAGTATAACCAAGAAATAATGTTCTCCAAAAAGTACTGCAATGCTATAGATGAATTGCAGAGTACTGCAAAATATGAGGGATAAATACAAATGAAAGTTTACGTATACTAAAATATGCCAAGATATAAATTACTATAATATGACCCAGTAATATAAGGTGTTATAGTGCTACACCGCCATACACATTAAGTTTGGAGCTGTGACCAAGCTCACCCCAGCGAAGAGCGCTTGACACTGGATGCCAGAGTCCGTGGCTGCACGGGTACAACAGTCCCAGCAGCCAAATCCGGAGGGCAGGAGACTGCAGGCCTCCTGACCCCATCACACACCTGAACGCACAGCAGCATACCAGAGCCAGAGCCACCACGAAGGAGTGACACCTGTGAAAGGCTCAAGCTGCCTGCCATACAGGCAAGGACTAAAGAACCATAAGGAATTGAGGGTAAACTGATTAAATTTGCTGATGACACAAAGCTAGGAGGGATAGATAATACTAGAGAAGAGAGAGAGAGGATTCAAAACGATTTAAATAAACTGGAGAAGTGGGCAGCAACTAACAGAATGGTTTTTAACAGGGAGAAATGCAAAGTACTACATCTGGGCAATAAAAATGAAAAAAGCATATATAGAATGGGAGGAATAGGGCTAAGTGACAGCACATGTGAAAAAGACTTGGGTATACTAATAGATCACAGACTGAATATGAGTCAACAGTGTGATGCAGCAGCAAAAAAGGCAAATGCAATTCTATTTTGTATTAACAGAAGCATACAGTCTAGATCACGTGAAGTCATTATTTCCCTCTACTCCTCTTTGGTCAGACCTCATCTGGAATATTGTGTCCAGTTATGGGCACCACATTTTAAAAAAGACATCAACAAACTGGAGCAAGTTCAGAATAGAGCGACCAGAATGGTGACCGGTCTGCAAACCCTGTCTTATGAGGAAAGGTTGCAGGATTTGGAAATGTTTAGTTTGCAAAAGAGAAGACTGAGAGGAGACTTAATAGCTGTCTACAAATATCTAAAGGGCTGTCACATTGTAGAAGGATCAACTTTATTCTCATTTGCACAAGGAAAGACTAGAAGCAATGGGATGAAACTGAATGGGAGGAGTCACAGATTAGATATTAGAAAAAACTTTTTGACAGTTAGAGTGATCAATGAGTGGAACAGGCTGCCACGAGAAGTGGTGAGTTCTCCTTCAATGGAAGTCTTCAAACAGAGGCTGGACAGACATCTGACTGGGATGATTTAGCGAATCCTCCTTTGAGCAGGGGGTTGGACCAGATGGCTCAGGAGGTCCCTTCCAACTCTACGATTCTATGATTCTATGAACAGAGGACTGAGCATAGCTTTAGACCTCATGGGACAGCGTAGAAAGGAGGCCTCCAACCCATCTGGCTTAGTGGATCCTAAATTGCTTCCAGGCTGGCTGGATCTCCATTACCATCAGTACTCAGTGCCCTGGTTTGCAACTCAAAATGTGAGTAAAAGCGTAAAGACTGCACCCCGCTGTGTTCTCCTGTTTATTTGCTGCGTCACCTCAGCCCTGCATTACATCCATCATCACCATCTTTTATAATATAATTGCCCTGAGACTTAGCTCTACCTGTGGAGAGCTGTACCAACTCTGCTGCATCACCATCAGCCTCAGCGGTCTTTTTAAGCAGCGTCGGCTATCCCTTGCCGAATACCACAGGTGGCGTCACAAACTATATCTTATATAGGGTCCAGGATCCAGCAGGATGATGAGGAGCTCTACTAGCCAGCGTCCTCTCCCGATCACGGCATAGCCACACCCCACCTTGAGATTGTTGATATCTTTCAACAATTTTGGTTCTCAAGTCCTCACAGTTCTCATCTTCTCTTTATGTCCTCCATGCTTAGTGTGGCACAGAGACATACATTGCAAAGATTGAGTCAACTTCTCCCCTTTTTATCTGGTGTCAGGTGTTATTTTCATATTGCCCCCAATTGGTTTTAAATTCTGCCTGGAAACTGCCTTAAAAAGAGCCTCAAAACCACTGCAAAAAGTGAATATAATCCCCAGCAATCCTACACAATGATCCCCCACTTATCGCGGGCATTACATTCTAAACCTCCAACACGATAGTTGAAAATCCCCCAAGTAAGAAACTTACATTTATTTTAGCATTTATATATTTTAAGGATTTACAAACCCCTCCCACACACTTATTTACCATTACCAGTCCCTTATTAATCGGCCCCAGTTCCTTATTAACCTTTTGCACCTTTTTATAAACACTACTTATGTTCATAAACAAATTCTACATGATGAAGATGATGAATTAGCTGTGTAGTACTGATGATTGAAGGTGATGAAAATGGGATGAATGTACAGTACTGTACTGCACAGCATGGAAGAGCATTACAGCTCTCCTATTGGCACCACTTCATCAGGAGCTTCTTCAGGTGAGGCAGTAGTATCTTCAGCCTCATCCGTAACTTTTACTACCACTAAATGCGTAACCAACCTCTTGTTCGAGTGATGAACATAGTCATGGAGAGATGCTGGTTCTGCTTCTTATGAACCATACGGAGGTCCTATTCCTCAGCCAATCGATGAAGTACATTGCCCATTATGACCATGGTTACAAGTCGATTAAGTGTTGGGCCAACCTCCTCCTCTTCTTAAACCCGTTGTTCAAACTGTTCCTCATCCTCTTCTTCACTTGCTGAAGGGTGTTTCCGTCTTCAGTAGTCATGTCACTGAAGCCCTCTCCTCCCGGTATTTTCACCAGCTTCACAGCCTAATCCACCGCAGAGTGATACATTTCATCAAGAGAAAGTCTGACACATCATTTTCTTTATGGTTTTTTGAACATTTTTTCAATATATTTTTTGTTTTTAACCCCTTCACCCCCAAGGGTGGTTTGCACGTTCATGACCGGGCCAATTTTTACAATTCTGACCACTGTACCTTTATGAGGTCATAACTCTGGAACGCTTCCATGGATCCCGGTGATTCTGACATTGTTTTGTCGTGACATATTGTACTTCATGTTAGTCGTAAAATTTCATTCAAATAACTTGCGTTTATTTGTGAAAAAAATGGAAATTTGGTAAAAATTTTGAAAATTTCGCAATTTTCCAACTTTGAATTTTTATGCCCTTAAATCACGGAGATATGGCACACAATAAACTTGATAACTAACATTTCCCACATGTTTACTTTACATCAGCACAATTTTGGAACCAAAATTTTTTTTGTTAGGAAGTTATAAGGGTTAAAAGTTGACCAGCGATTTCTCATTTTTACAACACCATTTTATTTTTAGGACCACATTACATTTGAAGCCACTTTGAGGGGTCTTTTTGATAGAAAATACCCAAAAGTGACACCATTCTAAAAACTGCACCCCTTAAGGTGCTCAAAACCACATTCAAGAAGTTTATTAACCCTTTAGGTGCGTCACAGGAATTTTTTTGAATATTTAAAAAAAAAAATGAACATCTAACTTTTTTTCACAAAAAAAGTACTTCAGGTACAATTTTTTTATTTTACCAAGGGTAACAGGAGAGATTGGACTGCAAAAGTTATTTTGCAATTTGTCCTGAGTACGCTGATACCCGATTTGTTGGGGGGAACGACTGTTTCGGCGCATGGCAGAGCTCAGAATGGAAGGAGCGCCGTTTGACTTTTTCAATGCAAAATTGGCTGGAATTCAGATCGGACGCCATGTCACGTTTGGAGAGTCCCTGATGTACCTAAACAGTGGAAACCCCCTACAAGTGACCCCATTTTGGAAACTAGACCCCGCAAGGAACTTATCTAGATATGTGGTGAGAACTTTGAACCCACAAGGGCTTTACAGAAGTTTATAACGTACAGCGGTACAATTAAAAAAATCATATTTTTTCCACAAAAATGATCTTTTCACCCCAATTTTTATTTTCCCAAGGGTATCAGGACCCTAAAAGTTATTGTGCAATTTGTCCTGAGTATGCTGATACCCCACATGTGGGGGTAAACCACTATTTGGGCGCATGGCAGAGCTCGGAAGGGAAGCAGCGCCATTTGACGTTTTTGGCTGGAATTGAGATCGGACACCATGTCGCGATTGGAAAACCCCTGATGTACCTAAACAGTGGAAACCCCCCCACAAATAACACCATTTTGGAAACTAGACCCCCTAAGGAACTTATCTAGATGTGAGGTGAGCACTTTGAACCCCCAAGGGCTTCACAGAAGTTTATAATGCCAGGGCATGAAAATAAAAAAATCTTTTTTTTCCACAAACATGATCAATTAGTCCCCAATTGTTTTATTTTCCCAAGGGTAACAGGAGAAATTGAACCCCAAAAGTTGTTGTCCAATTTGTCCTGAGTACGCTGACACCCCATATGTGGGAGAAAACTACTGTATGGACACACGTCAGGGCTCGGAAGGGAAGTAGTGACGTTTTGGAATGCAGACTTTGATGGAATGGTCTGCGGGTGTCATGTTGCCTTTGGAGAGCCCCTAATGTACCTAAACAGTGGAAACACCGACAAATGACCCCATTTTGGAAACGAGAACCCCTAAGGAACTTATCTAGACGTGTGCTGAGCACTTTGAACCCCCAAGTGCTTCACAGAAGTTTATAACGCTCGGACGTGAAAATAAAAAAATCATTTTTTTCCACAAAAATGATATTTTTGCCCCCAATTTTTTATTTTCCTAAGGGTAACAGAAGAAATTGGACCCCAAAAATTGTTTTGCAATTTGTCCTGAGTAGGCTGATACCCTACATGTGAGGGTAAAACACTGTTTGGGCGCATGGCAGAGCTTGGAAAGGAAGGAGCACCATATGACATTTTCAACTCAGAATTGGCCGGAATTGAGATCAGACGCAATGTTGCATTTGGAGAGCCCCTGATGTGCCCAAGCAGTGGAAACCCCCAATTCTAACTCCAACCCGAACCCCAACACACCCCTAACCCTAATCTCAGCCCTAACCCTAACCCTAACCCAAGCCCTAACCGAAAAATGGAAATAAATACATTTTTTTTATTTTATTATTTTTCCCTAACTAAGGGGGTGATAACGAGGGGTTTGATTTACTATTTATGGCGGTTTTTATATTTGGCAGCTGTCGCACGCTAAAAGACGCTTTTTATTGTAAAAATAGTTTTTGTATCACCACATATTGAGAGCTATAATTTTTCCGTATTTTGACCCACCGAGTCATGTGAGGTCTTATTTTTTGCGGGACGAGTTGACGTTTTTATCGGTACCATTTTCGGGCACGTGACATTTTTTGATCGCTTTTTATTCCGATTTTTGGGACGCAGAATGAACAAAAACCAGCGTTTCATGAATTTCTTTTGGGGGAGTGCGTTTACACCGTTCTGCGTGCAGTAAAATTGATAAAGCGGTTTTATTCTTCGGGTCAGTACGGTTACAGCGATACCTCATTTAGGTCGTTTTTTTAGGTTTTGTCGGTTTTATGCAATGAAAACTATTTTATATAAAAAATAATTATTTTTGCATCGCTTTATTCTGCGAGCTATAACTTTTTTATTTTTTCACTGATGATGCTGTGTGGCGGCTCTTTTTTGTGGGACAAGATGCCATTTTCAGCGGTACCATGGATATTTATATGCGTCTTTTTGATCGCGCGTTATTACACTTTTTGTTTGGCGGTATGATAAATCATTTTTTGCTTCGTTTTTTATTTTTATTTTTTAAGGGGTTCGCTAAAGGGGTTAACTAATGGGACAGTTTTATAGGGCGGGTCGTTACGGACGCGCCGATACCTAATATGTGTACTTTTATTTTATTTATTTTTTTCAAAAAATGAATTTATTGGGGAATATTTTTTTTTTTTTTTTTTACTAATTTATTTGGCGATTTTTTTTAAATTAATTTTACACTTTTTTAAAATTTTTTTTTACTTTATTACACAGTCCCAGGTGGGACATCACTGTCCTGTGACAGATCGCTGATCTGTCACATCACAGATCACTGTGACAGATCAGCGATCTGTCACAGGCATTGAAGCAGACTTCCTCTTGCCTGCGCTTTGCAGGCACTGAGGAAGCCAGCTTCCTGCAGGCCCCCGAAGGCCCCCGTCGCCATCTTGGATTCGGGGGCCTGGAGGAAAGGAGCCCCCCGCAGCAGCGCTGCACATTGCGCTGCTGTGGAGGGCTCAGGGAAGCACGGAGGGAGCCCCCTCCCTGCCGATGCTTCCCTTTAACTCCCGGTACACCGCGATCATGTTTGATCGCGGTGTGCAAGGGGTTAACGTGTCGGGGGCGGTCCGTGACCGTCCCTGACACATTGTGCCGGGTGTCAGCTGTGATAATCAGCTGACACCCGGCCGCGATCAGCGGTGCTCACCACATGGGCGCCGCTGATCGCTGAGACGTACTATCCCGTCCATGGGCATAGGGGCCCAGGTCCCATGGACGGGATAGTACGTCGGATGGCAGGAAGGGGTTAAATATTTGATAGACTCGAAAAAAAACAAGAAGTGGGAGAAAAGGTAGTCACTTATTAATGAGACAAATAGAAGAATATTTACCGTATACACTCGTGTATAAGCCGAGTTTTTCAGCACTTTTTTTGTGCTGAAAACACCCCCCTTGGCTTATACACGAGTCACGGTCCCAGAAAGCCGGCAGAGGAGGGGAGCAGCAGGTCACAGAGGCCACCAGCTTCCATCACACCATACTCACATGCCTGCATGCCTCTCCGCTCCCTTAGGCGTGGAGCGCATATTCATTACCTTAATGAGCAGTACCACATGATCACTCGACAGGAAGAGCTGCAGGCTCCGGCTGTAACGTCTGTCTGCGGTCTGGGCTGCAGCCAGACAACACCCCGAGAAACACTGATACCCTTTACCCCTATACAGGGATCTGGATTTATAGCAGAGCCCAGGAGGTGCTGTCTGAATAGGAGCAGTGGCCAGAGCAGGACGGTCGCCAGAGAGGGAGTTCCAATACAGGACAAAAACGTGGTAGTATCTGGGTCTAAACCAGTCGGGCAGCAGGGTACAAAAACGTTAGGCAGAAGCAGAGTCAGAAGTCCAGGCCAAGGTCAGAGTTATTCAACTATAGCAATTCGCACAGTAACACGCAGGGGAACCAAGAATATATCCGGCGGCTTGCAAGACCAGTCCCAAGGTATTTGAGGGATCAGGTCACCCCTCACAGGTTCCCGGACTGCTGATGTCATCAGTACCGCCCCCAGGACCAGGCCAGATGATGATGCAGTAACTTTCTGATGACTGACAGAGGGGCGGAGCCTGCGCCCACCAGATGCCTGCACAGGTGCCCTTACTCTGTCAGCACCATAACTCACGGGCGAGTGACCGCGCCCAGAACAGCAGACCCCGAATTAAAAGGCAACGTGACAGACCGGCACCTCCTAGAGGCTAAAGCCGGGACAGTAGGCCCTGAGTCTGATGCAACGGAACCACGGCCCCTCCCAGTGGCCGAGGCATTAACAGCCGTCCCTGAGTCTAACGACGAAGTGGCAGTCCGGCGCCTCCTAGTGGCCGCGACCGGAACAGCAGGCCTCAAGTCTGGCGGCGACGTGACAGTACCCCCCCTTCCAAGAGGGGCCTCCGGACCCTCAAAACCCGGTTTGTCCTGGTGAAGGAGGTGAAACCTTCTAATTAATGCCTTGGCATGGATGTTCCTTGCGGGGACCCAGGACCTCTCCTCCGGGCCGTAGCCCTTCCAGTGTACAAGATACTGTATGGAGCCTCTCACCAGGCGGGAGTCAAGGATACCCTGGACTTCATACTCTAAAGCTCCCCCGACCGAAACAGGAGGAGGGGGGGGACTGGACAGGGTGAATGGGAGAACGATAAGGCTTGCGGAGAGACCTGTGGAATACGTTAGGTAATTTGAATGTGGAAACTGTGGAAGTTTTAAGCGGAAGGCTACTGGGTTAACCACCTCGATAATTTCATATGGGCCGATGAACCTGGGACCCAGTTTGGCAGATGGTACCTTAAGCTTGATATTTTTTGTAGAGAGCCAAACCTTATCGCCACCTCCCAGGTGCGGCCCCTTAGATCGTCGTCTATTTGAGGCCGAAGCCTGTCTAACCTGAGCCCCTTACAAATTTGAATTAACCTCAGACCAAATCGTTTTCAGCCGATGTATATTTTGCTCAACCCCAGGGAGCTCCGACATCCTGGCCGAAAACGACTCAAAGCGCGGATGTAGTCCAAGGTTACAGAAAAAGGGGGTAGTTTTAATGGAGTCCTGATATCGATTATTGAGAGCGAACTCAGCCAATGGCAGATGTTCCACCCAATCGGACTGATGTCCTGACACATAACAGCGGAGGTATTGTTCCAGAGCTTGGTTAGTACGCTCAGTTTGACCATTGGTCTCGGGATGGTATGCCGAGGAGAAGGACAACTCCACACCGATGCGTCTACAGAACGCCCTCCAGAACTTCGAGACAAACTGGGTACCCCTGTCGGACACAATATTTGTCGGAACGCCGTATGTGCAGAATGAACAGCTTACTTAAAGTTTCAGAGTTAGGCAAGCCAGACAGGGGAATAACATGACACTGCTTGCTGAACCTGTCTACCACCACCCAGATACAAGTTTTCCCATCTGAGGGTGGCAAATCTGTAATGAAGTCCATGGAGATGTGGGTCCATGGACTCTCAGGGGTGGGCAAGGACTGAAGCCAGCCGGCAGGGCGGCTATGGAGGGATTTGGCACGGGCACAGACTTCACACGCAGAAACATAGTCTTTACAGTCCTCGGCCACCGTCGGCCACCAAAAGTTCCTGGTTACCAGCCTGGTGGTATTATTGAGACCGGGATGGCCTGCCAGGACAGAGTCGTGTGATTCTTTTAGAACCTGCAGACGAAGGTTAGCTGGAACAAACAATTTTTTGGGGGGCGTAGCGTCAGGGGCTTGCTCTGAAGACCTACGGATCTCCTCCAGAAGGTCCAAAGACACTGCCGACACGACGATTCCATTAGCCAATATCGGTACTGGTTCACAGTCCTCGGTCTGTGTGGGGCAAAAACTGCGAGAGAGGGCATCTGCCCTCACATTTTTAGTACCGGGGCGAAAAGTAATGAAAAAATCAAACCTGGAGAAAAACAAGGCCCACCTGGCCTGCCTGGGATTTAGTCTCTTAGCTGACTCTAGGTAGGTTAAGTTTTTGTGGTCTGTAATAACAGTGACCTTGTGTTTGGCACCTTCGAGGAAGTGGCGCCATTCCTCGAAGGCCCATTTGATCGCCAATAATTCTCAATTACCAATGTCATAGTTTCTCTCCGTGGTAGAGAATTTGTGGGAGAAAAACGCACACAGGCGAAGCTGAGTGAGGGATGCATTGCCTTGCGATAGCACTGCTCCCACTCCGACCTCGGAGGCATCCACTTCCACAACAAATGGGCGGTCTAAGTCCGGTTGCACCAAAACCGGGTTGGCCACGAAGCACTCTTTCAGTGTGGAAAATGCCTGAATAGCCTCAGGATTCCAATTGGTCACGTCCGCCCCTTTTCGGGTAAGGTCCGTGAGTGGCTTGGCAATCTCCGAGAAACCCCTGATAAACTTGCGGTAGTAATTCGCGAATCCCAAAAACTGCTGCAGCGTCTTCAGCGATTTGGGTTGCACCCAAGCCTTAATAGGTTGAATCTTGGCAGGATCCATGCGAAACCCCTTGCCTGAGACCATGTATCCTAAAAACTGTACCTCTTCGGCAAAGAAAACACATTTTTCCAGTTTCGCAAACAAAGAGTGTTCTCGCAGTCTCTGCTGCACCGACCTGACGTGTTGAGTATGTGTCACAGGGTCAGCAGAGTAAATCAAAATGTCATCAAGATACACGACGACATACACCCCACAAATGTCTCTGAAAACATCATTGACGAAGTGTTGAAATGCTGCAGGCGCGTTACTGAGTCCGAACGGCATTACCAGGTATTCAAAGTGACCAAGAGGTGTATTAAAGGCCGTTTTCCATTCGTCACTGTTTCTTATGCGGACCAGATTATATGCCCCCCGGAGGTCAAGTTTAGTAAACCAGTGGGCTCCCAGTAGCTGATTAAACAGATCAGGAATGAGTGGAAGCGGATACTGGTTTTTTACAGTAATAGCGTTAAGCTCACGACAATCTATACATGGTCTGAGTCCACCATCTTTTTTTCCTACAAAGAAAAACCCAGCCACTACAGGTGAAGTGGAGGGTCTAATAAAACCTTTTCGCAGGCTGTCTGCTATGTAGTCATTCATGGCTACACGCTCAGGACCAGAGAGGTTAAATATTCTCCCCTTAGGGAGGCGGGCACCTGGGACCAAGTCGATAGGACAGTGATACTCTCTATGAGGAGGTAGTTTCTCAGACTCCACTATGGAGAAGACATCTTCATAATCTCTGAGCGCATATGGAATAGAGGGGTTTTTAATTTTAACTTGGTTCACTGACAGTGACATACAGTTACTCTGACACCATGGACTCCAGCGCACGATATCACCTAAGCGCCAGTCAATAACCGGATTATGCTGGTGCAACCATGGCATGCCTAACATAACCGGATTAGATAAATTATGTAGAACAAAAAATGATATCTGTTCGTTGTGTAATGCCCCCACTGACATAGTAATGTCTGCAGTAACAAACTCCACTCCACCCTGGATAATGGATGTACCATTGATCGCAGTGGTCTGAATAGGGGCATTAAGTCTTAGCAGTGGTACACCGAGATTCCTTGCGAGCAAAAAATCCATGAAATAGCCCGCAGAACCACAATCCACATAAGCCTTCACATACAGGGATTTATTAGAAAATGAGTGTGAGACGGGTAACAAAAGTTTAGCCGCATTTGCGGGCAATACCTGAGCCTCTGGGCCAGCACGACCAGAGCTGCCCAGGGGCCGACGTCCCAGGAATGTGGATCTCTGACGCTCAGCATTTCCCAGGCCTCCAGCATGCTGGTGTAGGAAGATGGGAGTGTTCCTTCAGGCTGTGCTCTGGAGCAGGTGTTAGGCCAGGAAATCAGCTCAGACAGAAGAAAAAAAAAAATTCAGGAGACTGCTTTTATATATGGTGAACATATACACAAAAAGCAAGTTTTTTTTCCTTGTATTATTTTGGGCCGGATATAATGTAACGTCCGTCTGCGGTCTGGGCTGCAGCCAAACAACACCACGAGAAACACTGATACCCTTTACCCCTATACAGGGATCTGGATTTATAGCAGAGCCCAGGAGGTGCTGTCTGAATAGGAGCAGTGTCCAGAGCAGGACGGTCGCCAGAGAGGGAGTTCCAATACAGGACAAAAACGTGGTAGTATCCGGGTCTAAACCAGTCGGGCAGCAGGGTACAAAAACGTTAGGCAGAAGCAGAGTCAGAAGTCCAGGCCAAGGTCTGAGTCATAACCAGGAGGGCAGCAGAGATACAGAATCGTTAGGCAAAAGCAGAGTCAGAAGTCCAGGCCAAGGTCATAGTTATTCAACTATAGCAAGTAACACACAGGGGAACCAAGAATATATCCGGCGGCTTGCAAGACCATTCCCAAGGTATTTGAGGGATCAGGTCACCCCTCACAGGTTCCCGGACTGCTGATGTCATCAGTACCGCCCCATGACCGCATATGGCGACTTCAGTTTTACCTTCTCCTCGATATCTCGCCGCCTCCTATCATCCCCCTCTTTCCCTTCTCCTGAGAATAAGACAAGGTACAATTTAAATTCTTTGGATAATTTTGGCCACAGCGGCCAATTTTATTAACAAACATTAACAATAAACATTAAATAATTCAAAATTATGAGGGGAGGGTTCTTGGAGCTAGAAAGATCTGGCTATAAACTTATTTCCACCATGTTACCCCCAGCCGTCCAGCCCAGCTCGAGGGCACCGTAACTCCCCTTCTCGGAGACCAACCACCATAGCTCCCGAGGTAAAACCCCGTCCAGAGCCCATACCCAAAAGCCAGATCCCCCATACCATTTTAAACTGTCGGGAATGTTACTTCCGAATCCTTCCCCGACCAATCACCGTCAACTCCAAGAACCCCACCCCCCGCCCCACAGCCACTGTGACAACAGCAACAACAACGCCTCATACAGACCCTGACAAGAATCTATATACCGATCACCTTTTTTTTTTTTTATAAAACGTACATCCCCTAGCAGCCCCCAACGTGCTACCCAAAAACAGGGAGGGTGGGTGGGACTTCTCTCCTCTGCTCCTGGCTGGTGAGTGCGGTTTTTCCCGCACTTTTTCCCTAATACAGGCTGCCCCCACCTTAAACCCCTCCCCCGGCCCCCGTCCCGGCCAACCATTTCAAACTGGCACAACACCAGTTCTAAAACTTCCCGCCCATGGCAGTCATGGGGGGCTTCCCCTAGGCTGTGCCCTTCCCCAGCCCCCTTCTTGACCGCATATGGCGACTTCAGTTTTACCTTCTCCTCGATACCTCGCCGCCTCCTATCATCCCCCTCTTTCCCTTCTCCTGAGAATAAGACAAGGTACAATTTAAATTCTTTGGATAATTTTGGCCACAGCGGCCAATTTTATTAACAAACATTAACAATAAACATTAAATAATTCAAAATTATGAGGGGAGGGTTCTTGGAGCTAGAAAGATCTGGCTATAAACTTATTTCCACCATGTTACCCCCAGCCGTCCAGCCCAGCTCGAGGGCACCGTAACTCCCCTTCTGGGAGACCAACCACCATAGCTCCCGATGTAAAACCCCGTCCAGAGCCCATACCCAAAAGCCAGATCCCCCATACCATTTTAAACTGTCGGGAATGTTACTTCCGAATCCTTCCCCGACCAATCACCGTCAACTCCAAGAACCCCACCCCCCGCCAACCACGAACAGCCCTGACCACCTCAGGCTCGTGAGTGCCCCAAAACCACCAAGGCCCTCTCGATCCCCTCCTGTATTGACAGTGCCCATAAATCAATACCAATAGAATTTAAATGAACCCCATCGGCCAACCAAAAATTACCGGCACCTGTCTCCAATTCAAAGTGACGAACACTAATGCCCCCATTCCTGGACATAAATGCCGACACCGCACGATTCAATTTTACCCTTGCCCTGTTAATCCCTTTCAACGATCTCGCTTGCCTCCACCTCTGTCTGGGTACTACATCCGACCATACCGTCACCACGTTCGGGAACGATGTCCACAACCTCAAAAAATCGGAACGTATGTCCCTAATTAATTCTCTCGCCGGCCTGACCCCTAAATCATTGCCCCCCACATGGAAAACAATAATGTCGGGGGTTCTATCCAAGCGAGCGGATTTGGTTAACTCCAGGAGCACCCTGCTCCATACCATTCCTCGGAAACCCAACCAACGGACCAGCACCTGCTCCCTCCCAAAGCCCAATTGCCTACCATCTGGCCTCGCGTCGGCTCGTAGCGCACCCCAATAAACGTAAGAGTGTCCGAATATCCAGGCAAGAAAGGGGTCGCCACCTGAAAAAACACAACAGAATATAGAAAAAACACATCCCAGGACATGCAAACCACACAGCTAACGCCGAACATACAGTAAATACCGATCCGACTGCCACCTGCCAATTCTCCTAATCGCATCAGCCCCCAACCCAAGGCTGTCCGCTTCGGTCGCAGCACCGATCCTAAATGAATGAGACCCATACATGTCCTGGGGAAGGCCCAACTCTACCAATCCCTTCTTCAAAACCGCAATGAACTGGAACCGAGACAAATAGGTGCCGTCCGCATGGCACAAGAGAGGACCCGTCCTACCCGCCCATACGCCCCAATACGTTTCCAAACAGCCACGTGGGCACATTAACGCCCCTTCAACTCGCCCCAAAACTACCCGTCTGCCCCTACCCTGTTGATCAGTTTTTGAACGCCGAATCCAAAAAACAATGCCCCCTGCCCAAAATTCCACATCTTCTGCCAACACCCCTCCCGCCGAAACCCTGCTGCCTGACACCACCTCGCCAATGCGCATTGCCCCAAAAAAGGCCAAAGAAAAAGCCAGCCGAAACAGGGCCAACTCAAAAACTGACGTGCAAATACCCCCAAGGACTCTGCCTAAGCCTTCCAACGTACTAAACGAAATAGGCCTTCGTTTGTCGCCGGCTTTTTTACCCCTACGAAACCCTTTTAACGCCTGACTCACTAAGAAGCTCTTCGTAATGTCCCCCACCCCTTGCAACTTGAAACCGAAAGCTAAACCCGCTACAAACTTGTTTACCTTAGCAGCAGACCAACCGCTGTCAGCTGCCTTCCCAATTAAAAACAATACCGCCAACATCCTATCCTCATCACTTTCGACCCCACCCCACTCTGCCAACCAACTCTGCCATACTCGCCACGAAGAATCGTAGGCTGACCATGTCTGCTGCGATAAGGATTCCCGAATCAGTCTTCCTGCTCTTCCGTAATCACCTTCCACAGAAAGGAAGGGCATTCCACGCCCGTGGCATCCGCTCCTGCCGCCAATTCTCTAAAACGCCCCCACTGAAAACGAGACAAAGAGTCTGCTATTGAATTCGTAACCCCGGGCACATGCACTGCAGAAATCCCTGCGTTCAAATCCAGACATCGAAGAACCAAAACCCTAACCAATCTAACTACGGGGGGAGAGGAGGCCGACAAACTGTTAATGACCGCTACAACACTCACGTTGTCGCAATGAAAGCGCACTCTCCTATTTTCGAACATGGGACCCCACACCAAAACAGCTACCATGATAGGAAACAGCTCCAATAGTGCCAAGTTTTTGGTAAGGCCCAACAACTTCCACGCCTGAGGCCACCACCCCACACTCCACCTTCCCTTACAGTAGGCGCCGTAACCAGAGCTGCCTGCTGCATCCGTAAATATTTCAAAATCAAAATTGCTCAATGTCTCCTCCTGCATCAGCGACCGCCCATTGTAATTCCGCAAAAACCGCTGCCAAACCATCAAATCATCCCTATGCTCCTTCGTCAAGCGAACATAATGGTGCGGAGCCTTCACTCCTGCCGTCGCGCTAGCCAAACGACGAGAAAAAATTCGACCCATAGGCATGATCCTGCAGGCAAAGTTCAATCTCCCCAATAGGGATTGTAATTCCTTGAGGGTCACTTTGCGCAACTTCGAAATCCTGTCCACCTCCTGTTTCAACAATGCCAACTTGTCCTCTGGTAACCGACACTCCATCCTTTCCGAATCGACAACTATGCCCAAAAAACTTATAACGGCCTTAGGGCCTTCCGTCTTCTCAGATGCCAGCGGCACCCCAAAATGCTCCGCCACCCAAACCATGCCTGCCAACGCGTTCCTACACAACGGCGAATCCGGGGGGCCAATAAAAAGAAAATCATCCAGATAATGAATGATCGACTGCATTCCTGTAACATCCCTTACCACCCACTCCAGGAAAGTGCTAAACGTCTCAAACAATGAACAAGAAATTGCGCAACCCATCGGCAAACACCTATCGAGGTAGAAATTCCCCTTCCAAAAACATCCCAGCAGCGGGATACTATCTGCATGAACCGGTAGTAACCAAAAAGCGGACTCAATGTCTGTCTTTGCCAACAAAGCCCCTGACCCATAACGTCGCACCCACTTAACCGCCGTATCAAAAGAGGTATACTCCACAGAACACAACTCCCTATCGATACCGTCATTAACTGACAAGCCTTTTGGATAAGACAAATGCTGAATCAAACGAAACTTATTCGGCTCCTTCTTAGGCACAACCCCCAACGGGGAAACAATCACGCCCGCAACAGGAGCCGTGGGGAACGGACCGGCCATCCTGCCCAAATCCACTTCCTTTTTTAACTTCTCATCTACTACCTCCGCATGCGTTATTGCCGTCCGCAAATTTTTAACAGAAAAAGGAACCACATGGCCAGGAAGTGGAATCCTGAAACCGTCAACAAAACCATTCAAAAGCACGCTGGCCTCTGCCCGAGCCGGATACCTACTTAGAAAGGGGGCCATCTCTTGAACCCTCACCGGGCTCTCCCCCTTGACCGGCACCCACATTTGGCTTTCCTTTCCCTTTCTTAAAACATTTGGAAGCGCCGTGTGAGCTACCGTTGCAGTGGGAGCACACGTGCTTGAACTTGCAGCCCGCCCCGTACTTACACTGCCCGTCATTAAATTGCCAGCACGCCCCCGACTTCTCTCTTCCTCCCTGGGTTGCCTGACCACTGCTCCCCTGACCTGCTTGCTGACTGCCGCTGCCCCCGCTCCCGTGAAAGGACTGCCCATACCTCACTGGGGCCATCACCTTCAGCCACAGCCCGATATCCTTTTGATCCCACTTTATCTCTGGCCTTACCGCCTTCCTCTGCCTAAACTGCTCGTCGTATCGCAGCCACGCCTGGCCCCCATAAATACGATGCGCCTCCCCGATAGCATCTAAATAACAAAAAAGGCCAGAACAATTATCCGGAGACTTCTCCCCTATGACACTAGCCAAAATAGCGAATGCCTGCATCCAATTCACAAAAGTCTGCGGGATCAGACGCCACCTCCTCTTTTCTTCCTCCTCTTTTTTACTATCGTCCTTCTTCCCCTTATCCAGGTTAAACTTTTCCAACGGCAGCAATGAAAATATCTCCACATACTCGTCCCGCCAAATCTTTTCCTTCACTTCTTTCTTTAAATGGGCCCCCAGCGGCCCCTCAAAGCACACATAAACCTCTCCCTTAGCCCTATCGTCCAGTTTTATCCTATCCCCCTTATCCGTCTCCGTCTGCACTGAAACAGACACTCCTGCCGCAGCTCCTTCATCGGATTCTACCGCACGTAACACGTCACCACCCGACTCTGTGCCCGAACCGCGACCCACTAACCATGCCCCCGCTGGGGACGGAGCTGCCTCCCCAATTACCCACCCCCACCAGTCTCCTCAATATTTGCGACATGTTCGCCAAAATGTCCCATAGCCCCGGCACCTCAGCCCCGCTACGCCCCATCCGCTCCCTACCATCTCCCTGCCTGCCCCCATCATCCTGCAATACAGCCCCTGCGGGCGACAAACACGACATGGAGCCATACTCACATAGCTGCGCGGGTGCTGTGTCCCCGCCAGCTGGAAATCCGGAATCCTGACGTCCTCGATGATCCTGATGCAGGCTCCGCTGCTCCAGGCCCGCACCCCTGGCCTCCTCGTCACCAGGGGGGACCCGAGCATGCGATACCCGCCGCTCCCGAGAACTCCCGCTTCAACGGGACCTGTGACAGTCCCTGGACCCGTGCCCGACTGGCCGGTCCGTAGCACCCTCCGGGCGACTCCCGGATAAATGCCCCCAGGTGCCTGGTGCCCCGTCTGCTGTATAGGGGCCAGGCAGGGCGACCACGCTAAGTCGCCTCCCGCCCGCCGACCGTTCCGGGCTCCATGCGTTGCTAGGACCGGGCAGGGCGTCCCCGCTGAGCCCCCTCCCGTCCGCCGATCGGTCGGGGCTCCACATGCTGCTGGGACCAGGCAGGGCGTCCTCGTGCTGCCCCCTCCCGACCGCAGCTCTCTCGCTATGGACTGCGATGGGGCATGCAGGGCGGCAGCAACTGGCACCCTCCTGCCCGCCTCACCTCCGGTCCTTCTGATGACGGTGGGGCCAGGCAGGGCGCTGCCGCAACGCCCCCTCCTGCCCGCCGCGCCACGTCTGGCACCCTGGCTGGCAGACACCCCCGAGCGGTCCTCATCCCCGGGGGCGCCCTCGATCCTGCCTCCCGCCGCTGTGTTGGCCGGCGCCGGCCGCCGCCGGCCTCGCCGCTGTGAGGGCCTGCCGCGGCCTTCACTCTCCTCCCTGCTGCGCGCGACGACACTTCCGGTCCGGCCTGCTGTTCCTGTCCGGCTCCCACACGCTTGCCGCCCGTGCTGACCGGCCGGCTGGGCGGATTCCTGCCGGGACGGGCGCAGGGAGGGGATGCAGCCCCATCTGTTGCGCCGCCCGCAGGGTCCCTGGAGGGGCTCCGCAGCCGCCGCCTGCTGCGGGCTGACACCTCCGGTGACAGCCTTTTGGGGGGGACGGGTCCTCCTTCCACGCCGGCTGGATCCCTGCTCCGCAGCGCTGAGGAGGGAGGAAAGTTGGGTCTGTAGCCATCCTCCCCTCCTGGACCTGGCCACATCCTGCAGCCTGGCGAAAAGTTGCTGCTCGTCGTCCATTGATTCAGGTGGGACTTCTCTCCTCTGCTCCTGGCTGGTGAGTGCGGTTTTTCCCGTACTTTTTCCCTAATACAGTCTGCCCCCACCTTAAACCCCTCCCCCGGCCCCCGTCCCGGCCAACCATTTCAAACTGGCACAACACCAGTTCTAAAACTTCCCGCCCATGGCAGTCATGGGGGGCTTCCCCTAGGCTGTGCCCTTCCCCAGCCCCCTTCTGGACCAGGCCAGATGATGATGCAGTAACCTTCTGATGACTGACAGAGGGGTGGAGCCTGCGCCCACCAGATGCTTGCACAGGTGCCCTTACTCTGTCAGCACCATAACTCACGGGCAAGTCACGGCGCCTCCTAGTGACCGCGCCCAGAGCAGCAGACCCCGAATTAAAAGGCAACGTGACAGACCGGCGCCTCCTAGAGGCTAAAGCCGGGACAGTAGGCCCTGAGTCTGATGCGACGGAACCACGGCCCCTCCCAGTGGCCGAGGCAGGAACAGCCGTCCCTGAGTCTGACGACGAAGTGGCTGTCCGGCGCCTCCTAGTGGCCGTGATCGGAACAGCAGGCCCCAAGTCTGGCGGCGACGTGACACCGGCAGCCAGAACGAGCTGCAAAGCCACCAGGGAGGTAAAAAGGATGGTTTTACCAGTTATAGGGCGTGCTGGGTCTGCTGGACAATTGTTTCTCCAAGGATCATTGTGGATACAGGGACCTCATTGCTTACTGATCAGGCACCAGGAAGCCCTGGATGAGATCTGGAGTTTCCGCTGTAGAGTCTCTGATACTTGCCTGGAGTTCATCCTGAGCCATCTGATTCATGAATACAATGCCAGTCCTCTAGTGAACATTGGCACCGATGTATAATGAAGCTCTGCAGATTCCCGAGGGCTGGTTAACTCTTCAGCCACTGCACAGGTCTCTGCTGATGTCAGGGGGTGGTCTCACGGGCCCCCTGACTATTGTGCTCAGTGTTATAATTGTGTCCCCTTTATGTTGAGGGCTGGTCCTGGCCTATGAATGGCTGATAACAGGGACCCATAGCTGCAGCACTGGAGTAGCGTGGGGGAGGGCGGTCCGCCCCAGGCGGCACGTGTGTGGGGGCGGCGCAGCAGCATGACAGCTCCTCGGCTGCTTTTAGGAAAGGCCCCAGCAGCCGTGTTGCTATGGTAACACTGTAGGACTACATTACCCGTCATGCCTCGGGCGTGCGTTCCTGGTATGACCCCGCTGCAGCGCTGTAGATTGGCAGTCACATGACCGTGGGATCTGCCGAGGCTTCGGCTGTCACATGCCCAAACAACGAGCGGAGCGGCCGCACAGCATGGAGCATGGCCAATGTGGCCAACAGGGTGTCGTGGTCCGGCCGGGAGCAGCTGGAGGAGGCCGGGGAGAGCACGCCGCTGCTGAACGGAGCCGGCAACCAGCAGGTGAGGGCGGGAGGAGGGATACTGGGAATTGGGGGGCTGTGCAGATAGGTGACCATGGCGAGGCTGTGCAGGGGAGGACATGGGGGGGCTCTGTAGGGGGAGGACGTGGGGGGCTGTGCAGGGGAGGACATGGGGGGCTCTGTAGGGAGAGGACATGGGGGGCTCTGTAGGGAGAGGACATGGGGGGGCTCTGTAGGGAGAGGACATGGGGGGGCTCTGTAGGGAGAGGACATGGGGGGGCTGTGCAGGGGGAGGACATGGGGGGGCTGTGCAGGGAAGGACATGGGGGGGCTCTGTAGAGGGAGGACATGGGGGGCTCTGTAGGGGAGGACATGGGGGGCTCTGTAGGGGAGGACATGGGCTGTGCAGGGGAGGACATGGGGGGCTGTGCAGGGGAGGACATGGGGGGCTGTGCAGGGGGGTAAACGGGGGGCTGTGCAAGGGAGAACATGAGGGCTCTGTAGGGAGTGTACTGTGGTTCTGTGCAGGGGGAGGACACATGGGTCTCCTTACACTGTTTTATGGTGCGGCTCTATGAAGGGCAGTGGTGGCGGTTCAGTAGGGTCATCAAGCTAATACATACATACAGTCATGGCCAAAAGTATTGACACCCCTGCAATTCTGTCAGATAATACTCAGTTTCTTCCTGAAAATGATTGCAAACACAAATTCTTTGGTATTATTATCTTCATTTAATTTGTCTTAAATGAAAAAAACACAAAAAGAATTGTCCTAAAGCCAAATTGGATATAATTCCACACCAAACATAACAAAGAGGGTGGACAAAAGTATTGGCACTGTTCGAAAAATCATGTGATGCTTCTCTAATTTGTGTAATTAACAGCACCTATAACTTACCTGTGGCACCTAACAGGTGTTGGCAATAACTAAATCACACTTGCAGCCAGTTGACATGGATTAAAGTTGACTCAACCTCTGTCCGGTGTCCTTGTGTGTACCACATTGAGCATGGAGAAAAGAAACAAGACCAAAGAACTGTCTGAGGACTTGAGAAACCAAATTGTGAGGAAGCATGAGCAATCTCAAGGCTGCAAGTCCATCTCCAAAGACCTGAATGTTCCTGTGTCTACCGTGCGCAGTGTCATCAAGAAGTTTAAAGCCCATCGCACTGTGGCTAACCTCCCTAGATGTGGCCGGAAAAGAAAAATTGACAAGAGATTTCAACGCAAGATTGTGCGGATGTTGGATAAAGAACCTCCACTAACATCCAAACAAGTTCAAGCTGCCCTGCAGTCCGAGGGTGCAACGGTGTCAACCCGTACTATCCGTCGGCATCTGAATGAAAAGGGACTGTATGGTAGGAGACCCAGGAAGACTCCACTTCTTACCCCGAGACATAAAAAAGCCAGGCTGGAGTTTGCCAAAACTTACCTGAAAAAGCCTAAAACATTTTGGAAGAATGTTCTTTGGTCAGATGAGACAAAAGTAGAGCTTTTAGGGCAAAAGCATCAACATAGAGTTTACAGGAGAAAAAAGAGGCATTCAAAGAAAAGTACATGGTCCCTACAGCCAAACATGGTGGAGGTTCCCTGATGTTTTGGGGTTGCTTTGCTGCCTCTGGCACAGGACTGCTTGACCGTGTGCATGGCATTATGAAGTCAGAAGACTACCAACAAATTTTGCAGCATAATTTAGGGCCCAGTGTGAGAAAGCTGGGTCTACCTCAGAGGTCATGGGTCTTCCAGCAGGACAATAACCCAAAACACACTTCAAAAAGCACTAGAAAATGGTTTGAGAGAAAGGGTGACTTCTAAGGTGGCCAGCAATGAGTCCAGACCTGAATCCCATAGAACACCTGTGGAGAGATCTAAAAATGGCAGTTTGGAGAAGGCACCCTTCAAATATTAGGGACCTGGAGTAGTTTGCCAAAGAAGAATGGTCTAAAATTCCAGCAGAGCATTGTAAGAAACTCATTGATGGTTACCAGAAGCGGTTGGTCGCAGTTATTTTGGCTAAAGGTTGTGCAACCAAGTATTAGGCTGAGGGTGCCAATACTTTTGTCCGGCCCATTTTTGGAGTTTTGTGTGAAATGATCAATGTTTTGCTTTTTGCTTCATTCTCTTTTGCGTTTTTTCATTTAAGACAAATTAAATGAAGATAATAATACCAAAGAATTTGTGTTTGCAATCATTTTCAGGAAGAAACTGAATATTATCTGACAGAATTGCAGGGGTGTCAATACTTTTGGCCATGACTGTATATATATAGAAAACTGCAAGAAGATGAAAGTCTAGAAATTTAGAAATAATAACAGCAGAGTTAGTAGTAGACTAAAAATTAGATCTTTGAGTGTAGTGTGGGCTCTTCGGATGCTTCCGAAATATCAACGACCAAAGGGGCGGCAAATTTTTCGACCGCCCCGGGCGCCACAAACAGTTGCTAAGCCACTGAGCTGCAGGAATGTATAATGTGTATAATGTGCACAGTAATGAATGTTCTAAATATTCACTGTCATTACCAAGAATTATCCGTGTTATATGGCCGGAACAAGATGCAGTGCCACCGACGGCGCGCAGGCAGGTAAATAGGATGTTTTTTTTCTTAACAGGAATCATACCTACAAAGATAGGGGATAAGGAGCCATGCATACAATGACAGGGACGGGGGAACCATGCATACCACGGTAGGGATGAGTGGTCAATGCACACCCGGCTTATACTCAAGTCAATAAGTTTACCCAGTTTTTCGTGGCAAAAGTTGGTGCCTCGGCTTGTACTCGGGTCGGCTTATACTCGAGTATATACGGTAATAGGTAAAACCTGACAAGAATAAACAATAATTTGCAGTTAGCCCAATCGTGGGGATAAATAGCTGAGAAATAAATAGTGATTAGTATATCTTAATAAATATATTGCAATTCGCCCAGTACAAAGCTGTGAAAAAAAATGGTAGTTACTATTTCCATTAAGTATTGCACTCAAACAGTTGATTAACCAAGAGAGATGGCATGTACCCGAATAGAATTCTCCTAGAGGCTGCAAATAAGAGCGGCAGGAAGTAAAGGGTTAATAGGTACATAGAACACACAATTGGGTGAAAATATTAAATGGTCATGAGCAATATGTCCTGGCATAAAGAGTGTGATTATATCCTTAGTCCATAGTTAATGCTTGGTATAAACCTGCATTCATAAAATATTCCAATGTCTATAGCCGTGGGGAGAGCTGCCCCGGCCGATGACGGATACACCAAGTACTTTCTCCAATGAGTGAAGGGCTCGTGCCCTGTGAAATAGCGCGCTGAACAGTACATGGTGATTTCACCATATATAGTTGTATGTGAGTGTTGCTACTCACAATACCTCCGATGGTCTGCGTAGAATCCGGTGACTGCGTTCTGGCTGGTGCAGTAAAGGTCGGACCTGGGAGATGCGGCGATATGCCGAGGTGTAGTGTGAGACCAGCGCTCCTGCGCTCCAGCAGTCGGCAGGGATCCGGTCACTCTGGTCGATAGCTGCGTCCCGGCAGATGTGCAGTAGGAGCAGGACCTGTGTGACGCGGTGGATCATGTGGTGCCGTGTAACTGCTGCTAGATGGAGGTACGGGTGGCAAAAAGGGCCGAAACCAACGCGTTTCGGAAAACTCAGCTTCTTTCTTCAGGTCCGGGACATATTGCTTATGACCATTTAATATTTTCACCCAATTGTGTTCTATATACATATTAACCCTTTACTTCTAGGAGAATTCTATTCGGGTACATGCCATCTCTCCTTGGTTAATCAACTGTTTGAGTGCAATACTTTCTATTTCCATTAACTACCATTTTTTTCACAGCTTTGTACTGGGCGAGTTGCAATATATTCATTAAGATATACTAATCACTATTTATTTCTCAGCTATTTATCCCCACGATTGGGCTAACTGCAGTTTATTGTTTATTCTTGTCAGGTTTTACCTATTAAATATTCTTCTATTTGTCTCATTAATAAGTGACTAGCTTTTCTCCCACATCTTGGTTTTTTCAGCGCGAGTCTATCACAAATATTTATAATCCTTTCGATTTCCTTGTGGTTGGTATCTAGAGTCGCAGCAGTTACACAGTTACCTTTTACACAGGCGCCACTTTATCGCTCTCCTTCATTTTTTGATTTTAACAATTTTTCCCTGGATCTGTAGATGGATATTTCCTGCTTTTGAATTGCCTCCTATATACAGTGTGAGCCTCCACATTGCTTCCTATATACAGTATGAGGCCGCATATAGCCTCCTATATACAGTAGGAGCCTGCACAGCGCTTCCTATATACAGTATGAGGCCGCATATAGCCTCCTATATACAGTATGAGCCTGCACAGCGCTTCCTATATACAGTATGAGTCTGCACATAGTCTCCTATATACAGTATGAGCCTGCACATCGCTTCCTATATACAGTATGAGACCGCATATAGCCTCCTATATACAGTATGAGGCCGCATATAGCCTCCTACATACAGTATGAGCCTGCACAGCGCTTCCTATATACAGTATGAGCCTGCACATCGCTTCCCATATACAGTATGAGGCCGCATATAGCCTCCTACATACAGTATGAGGCCACATATAGCCTCCTATATACAGTATGAGCCTGCACATCGCTTCCTATATACAATATGAGCCTGCACATTGCTTCCTATATACAGTATGAGCCTGCACATTGCTTCCTATATACAGTATGAGTCTGCACATAGTCTCCTATATACAGTATGAGCCTGCACATCGCTTCCTATATACAGTATGAGGCCGCATATAGCCTCCTACATACAGTATGAGGCTGCATATAGCCTCCTATATACAGTATGACCCTGCACATCGCTTCCCATGTACAGTATGAGACCACATATAGCCTCCTGAATACAGTATTTGCCTCCTATATACAGTATGAGGCTGCATATAGCCTTCTATATACAGTATGAGCCTGCACATCGTTTCCTATATACAGTATGAGGCCGCATATAGCCTCCTATATACAGTATGAGCCTGTACTTCGCTTCCTATATACAGTATGAGGCCGCATATAGCCTCCTATATACAGTATGAGCACCAACATATAGCCTCCTGAATGCAGTGTTTACCTCCTATATACAGTATGAGCCTGCACATTGCTTCCTATATACAGTATGAGCCTGCACATAGCCTCCTATATACAGTAGCAAAAAAAAAAAAATGATTGAATGAGAGTAATGGTTTTGGGTCCTTTCTGTAAAAATCGTATGGGTATCTTTTTAGTCTTGGTTTTAGTTTTCTGTTTTTAATTATTTTTTCCTGTGCTTATACTCCAGTTCTCTATCTTCGCATTGCAGTATATGATCTGGCATGGAATTCATTGTTGAGGGCATTTCAAGATTTTATGAAGAAACACTCCTCTCACAAGAAATCTACGGCTCTTTTCGTACCCATTGGGTCTTCAATATTTCATATTATTTGTTCACATTTTTATTCATTTTTTCTTTTTTTATTTGTTTATTTCATTTACATTTTTATTTGTTTTATTTTTATATATTTTTTTTCACTCATTTTTTATTTTTTTCACAATTTTCTTTGTGTATTTTTGCTATGTATTATGCATTATACATAATTGTGTGTATAATTACTTTATGATATATGACATTTGATGTATGTATTGAATGCCATGTGTTATTTTTATGTTCATTTGTTTTTTAACAGAGACATGGTATATAGTTGTTATAGTTATATGATGCACATACACTTTCATATAGCCTGCATACACATTATGCTAATTGTTAAAAAAAAATTTTATTGCTTGCATAGTGTGCTTATAATTGACACATATGTGTGTGCCTTTGCACTCTATGTCAGGCATATTCACTTTAATGGTTCATACACACCGCTATAATTATTTCAGCATCATTATGTTTTATCCCCTCACTTTCAACACTTGCTATCACTTTAAATAGTGATTATTATTCTTCATAATTATTTTATTTTCTTGTCCTCACTTGAGCGCATGCCCAGTTCTGTCCTCCCTAGGAGCCTTCTGACGTGCTCAGTCTGGTATGTGGCTGTCTCTGGCTGTTTTGCAGCTTGAGCCACTTTCATGCTGATCATAGACTCCCTGTTCATAGTGGGGACTCAACAGCGCATGCGCCGATAATGCTGTGGACGTTTAGAACTGGATACTATTGACGTCATTGTGGACACTACAGCTCAGGTCCTGAATTTTACAAGCTTTATTAGGGAAAGCGGTTTATTGGTTGACCGCACTATATAAACTAGAAACGGGGCACTTGTAAACCACGCCTCCTGAGGAAGCTGCGGCGTAACGCGCGTAGGGGCGGCAGGTTTTACAGCGACATACACTACACATGTAAGTTGTTACTTTCTAATGCAGTCCTTGTATCTTACTCTGGAATTTGTATAGACAGTTTTTACTCTGTGTACACTTAACGCCTACCAGGCTTATTTGATACAAGGCACTTGTGCACTTTATATTCAGCAGTTTACTCTGGGCACTTATTGTATGCAAAACCGTATCTGGGCATACATATTATGTAAATGGGGAGTTTGCTGTTTACTATGCATTCTATTTGTGAAAGGAAAGCAAAGAAACTACATGTTTTATACAGATAAAAACTTTATTAACTGTCAAGGTGCTGGTTTAATTATATTGTGTTTATGTCTGCTGTAACTTGCATTTAGCATTTATGCTCTGTTAATTATTCTAAATAAATTATTTAGCTTGAAAAACTCCAATTTTGATCTCTTGTGATGCTTAATAGCTCATTTATGAGATTTTTTTTGCTATTATATTTCCAGTGAGTTGAGCCTTTGAAGAATTTTTTTCCAGTATTTGGGATATATTTGTACTTTATCCTATATACAGTATGAGCCTGTACATCGCTTCCTATATACAGTATGAGGCTGCATATAGCCTCCTATACACAGTATGAGCCCACATAGCCTCCTGTATACAGTATGAGGCCGCATATAGCCTTCTACACTGCGTTCCAAATTATTATGCAAATTGGATTTAAGTGTCATAAAGATGTAATTTTTTGTTTTTCAAATAAACTCAGATGGTATTGTGTATCAGGGCTCTTTGGATCACTGAAATCAATCTCAAACGCCTGTGATAATTAGTTTACCAGGTGAGCCCAATTAAAGGAAAACTACTTAAGAATGATGTTCCACATTATTAAGCAGGGCACAGGTTTCAAGGAATTTAGGAAAGAAAACGGATCTCTCTGCTGCTGAAAAGCATCAAATAGTGCAATGCCTTGGTCATGAGATGAAAACATTAGATATTTCCCAAAAATTTAAACGTGATCATCGTACTTTTAAGAGATTTGTGGTTGATTCTGAGAACAGACATGTTTGTGCTGATAAAGGCAGAATGAGGAAGGTTTCTGCTAGGCAAGTTCATCGGATTAAGAGAGCAGCTGCTAAAAAGCCATTACAAACCAGCAAACAGATATTTAAAGCTGCTGGTGCCTCTGGAGTCCCTCGAACCTCAAGGTGTAGGATCCTTCAAAGGCATGCTGTGGTGCATAAACCTACTATTCGGCCACTCCTAAACAGTGTTCACAAGCAGAAATGGTTGCAGTGGGCCCAGACATACATGAAAACTAATTTTCAAACAGTCTTGTTTACTGATGAGTGTCGAGCAACCCTGGATGGTCCAGATGGATGGAGTAGTGGATGGTTGGTGGAAGGCCACTATGCCCCAACAAGGCTGCGACGTCAGCAAGGAGGTGGAGGAGTCATGTTTTGGGCCGGAATCATGGGGAAACAGCTGGTAGGGCTCTTTAAGGTTCCTGATGGTGTGAACATGACCTCTGCAAAGTATATAGAGTTTCTGACTGACAGCTGTCTTCCATGGTATAAAAAGCAGAAATGTGCCTTCAGGAGCAAAATCCTCTTCATGCATGAAACTGCACCATGTCATGCTGCAAAGAATACCTCTGAGTCATTGACTGCTATGGGCATAAAAGGAGATAACTCATGGTGTGGCCACCATCTTTCCCTGACCTCAACCCTATGGAGAACCTTTGGAGTATCATCAAGCGAAAGATCTATGAGGGTGGGAGGCAGTTCACATCAAAACAGCAGCTCTGGGAGGCTATTCTGACTTCATGCAAAGAAATACAAGCAGAAACTCTCCAAAAAATTCACAAGTTCAATGGATGCAAGAATTGTGAAGGTGATATCAAAGAAGGGTTCCTATGTTAACATGTAACTTGGCCTGTTAAGCTATTTAACTCCAAAATATCCTTTTTGTTCAGTGAATGTGACCTCCTAAGGCCTCTTTCACACATCAGGTTTTCGCCGTCAGGCGCGATCCGGCGCTTTTGACAAAAACCGGATCCGGCGAAATGCAATGCCGGATCCGGTTTCCCCCCCATTGACTTGCATTTGCGCCGGATGGCCATGCGTTTCATCCGGTTTTCGCCGGATCCGGCAATGTGTCGCGATCCGGCGTCTGGAAAAAACGTCTACTGTAACGTTTTTTGTCTCCGGCGAAAAAGCCGGACACGCCGGATCCGGCGCGTCCGGCTTTTTCACACAATGAAAGCCTATGAGCGCCGCAATGCGCCGGATCCGGCGAAAGCCGGATCCGGCGCCCGGATCCGGTTTTTTGGTCTGAGCATGCTCAGTAGCTCTGCCCACAAGACATATATAAAAGCAAGACAGTGGGACCCACAGCCACACCCAACATGCCACCCAAGAAAGCAACCAAGAGAAGCAGGAGAAGGCAGGAGATCACTGCAGCACCATCAGCACCACCACCACCCCAAATGGAGCAGCAAATAGAACATGCTGAGGAGGGGAGGCCAGCAGCAGATGAGAGACGGTAATTATCAAATAACCCATTCCTCCAAACTAGGGCTATTGAATATCAAGATATTCATTGGCCCTTTGTTTCTCTTTATTCAACAGCCGCCCAATAGATGCAGCAGCAGCAGCAGCAATGGCAGCAGCTGGAACACCACCCACAGGCATGGAGTGTGGCCACCAGGAAGACAGCACATCATCTTCTGGGAGCCCTCCCTCGCATCGTCAGCGTTTGACGGTAAGTTTTTATTTCCAAAATCCATCTTCTCTGTAATATATGTCTATTCATGGCCTTTTATTTCAAAACAGGAATCACAAGATGAAGAGGAGCTCCCAGAAGAAGAAGGAAGGGGTGGACAGACACCTGGAGTGGGCTCACAATTGGTAAGTTTTTTGCATCAAACGCAGAAACACAACATCACACTACACACAACACATAGAAAACAATGTTCTGCAGACCACACACAGCAAACAAATGCCTACATCTAAAGACATAACTTTTTTTGTTTTCTTCTCTAGTCTTCCCAATCTGGTGCTTGGCCAAGAGGTGATCGCAGTGCCTCCCAGGGTCGTCGGCGACAGCAACGCGGCGGTCACCAGCGTGTAAGTATAAATATTTTTGCTTTGTTTTTTTGCACTTTTTATTTCATTTCTTTTGTGGAGGCTAATTATGTTATTTTTGTCTTTTTCTTCAACAGCCTTCACAGCGTGCTCCCGACTCTGACGGTGAGGATGGAGGGATTGATGTGGACCGCCTCATCGATCTCGTCAGAGAAAGGGAGCCGCTCTGGAATATGGCTGACCGACGCCACGCTGACCTGATCGTTACCCGACGACTCTGGGGGGAAATATGTTCGCTCCTTGTGGGCCGCTGGGAGGACCTCGAAGCTCGGGCCCAGATTAAAGAGCATAAGTATATACAGTACCGGTTGCTTGATGTAAACCAGTGTTTCCCGAACTCCAGTCCTCGTGGTCCCCACGGATCATGTGTTCAGGATTTCTATTTACTATGGAAATCCTGAAAACATGACCCCTGGGGACCATGAGGACTGGAGTTTGGGAAACACTGATGTTGTATACTAACCACTCCTTTCTCGTTTCAGGGAACAGAATTGTGAATCGGTGGCGGTCTGTCAGAGATCGTTTCAAGAAGGAGTTCAATAAAGAGATGCGAACCCCGAGTGGATCTGGAGGACGCAGGAGCAAGTACAAGTACGCAGAAGCCCTGTCGTTCCTCCGGGAAACAATGGTCACCAGAAGGTAAATATTACACACCACATGTGAAAAAAAATGTTATATGTAAATTTTTTTTTCAGCCAGGGCCATACCATGTCAGTATTTTAATGTTTTTTTTTTCTCTTTATTCCACAGCACGGTGAGCAGCACTCGGGAGCCTGCACGATTGGACCCTTCTGAGGCGATCCCTGAGGAGACCGGCACCGAGGGACACTTCGACCGCCCCGGTACATCTGCACCTTCCCAGCCTTCCCACACATTCGACCCATCTGTCCCATCCACCAGCACAGGAGCATCGTGGCCGCCTACATTACATGAAGCTGCTGGTGAGGAGATCGCTTTCCCTTTACCCCACCCTTCTGCCCCTGCCACCTCTAGTACACCTGCGGGTACTGGGCGGCAGCGGCAGAGGGGTCAGGAAAAGACTTATGCGCCAGAGTTCTTGCATCTGAATGCATCTTTCCAGAACTGTCTAAAAGTCTTGTCAGAGCAAATCTCCGCAGGCTATCAGCAGATCAACTCCAGCATTCTGGAGGTGAAGACACTTCTGCAAACCATGCATTCAGAAGCAAGATCTTCGCCAAACCACACCTTTTTCAGGTCTGTTGTGGAGCGCATGGAAACGCTCTCTCCTGCCCAGCAGATGTATGTAATGCATTCATGCCACGCTGCTCTCCAGCAAGTTACCTCCCAACCTCCTCCTCCTCCCACCACTGTAGTTCCTCCACCTGCATCCCCTCCAGCCACTTTCCATCCTTCCCCTCCTATTACATCTACACCCCCTCCAGCCACTTTCCATCCTCCCCCTCCTATTACATACCATCCACCTCCAGCCACTTTCCATCCTCCCCCTCCTATTACATACCATACACCTCCCCAGCACCATCCACCTCCCCAGCACCATCCACCTCCCCAGCACCATCCACCTCCCCAGCACCAGCAACCTCACCAGCAACAGCAACCTCCCCAGTACCAGCAACCTCCACAGTACCTGCAAACTCCCCAGTACCAGCAACCTCCCCAGTACCAGACATCTCCCCACTTCCAGCAACCTGCCCCGTACCAGACATCTCCCCACTTCCAGCAACCTGCCCCGTACCAGACATCTCCCCACTTCCAGCAACCTGCCCCGTACCAAACTCCTTCCCCAAAGAACTTGCCATCAACATCATCTGCTCCTACAGTCCCTGCCCAACCCTCCACTCCACCACCCACCACCTCTTCTGCTTCCCACATGTCCACCCATTCTGTAGTTTTTTCCACACCTTCACCTCTAACTGTTCCTTCCCCACCACGATCCCAGTCCTCTCTCCACACTCCCAGTGTCGAAGTGTCCCGCAGCCCCTACAGCAGTATTTCCACCACACACTACACAGATTTATGATGTGTGTATTTAAATAAAAATGACCAGTTTTATGGTTTCAGTTTTATAGTTTCAAAGTTTTATTAAACAAGTTTATTAAAATTTTAAAAA
Source organism: Dendrobates tinctorius (assembly GCF_039654945.1). Classification (NCBI taxonomy): domain Eukaryota; kingdom Metazoa; phylum Chordata; class Amphibia; order Anura; family Dendrobatidae; genus Dendrobates; species Dendrobates tinctorius. Next base: position 7,375,233 of record NW_027361736.1, on the reverse strand, counting down.
AGTTTACTAAAAAAAACATTTTTCAATAAAAGTTAAATTATTTTACACTGGTTGTCTGTCATTTCTTTCTGCGGCGAAAAAGGTTAAATACAGGGTATTTAAAAGGTGAAATGGTATTCAAAACTAGGTATATAACTGTGGGTAAATTTTAGCTTTTTGCCACAGTTGTGTTCCTGGTTGTGTTTGAAGCAAAGTATTTCACCTAAAAAGTTGTGTTTATTGTTGGTGATTTCCTAACAATGTACACAACTTTTGTTAAAAGGTGAAATACTTTGCATAAAACACAACCAGGTACACACCTGTGGCCTAAAGCTAAAAATAGAGACCATGACAAGATAGCCAACTTTGGTTGGCAAAGGTATATACTGTTGGTACAGAAGGTACTCAAGTTTGGTTAGGGCACAAATCTTTCACACTCTGTCATCCTGCCAGTGTACTCTGCCTTGAGGTGACATAAAGTATAGTGCAAAATTGTCCCTCATTACTGAAACCGTCACAGAACTTCTAGTGGTAATGTCATGGTAATCTTGCAAGGTGGTTTCTTCAGAGTGTCCTCAATGGAAATGGGTTCCTTGCAGATAACAAAATTGTGGAGTACCACGCACGCTTTGATCACCTCGTCCACAGTTTCTGTCTTGAGGTTGATCGCAGTCAATAGGACCCGCCATTTGGCTGTCAGAATACCAAAGGTACATTCAACCATTCTTCTTGCTCTTGTGAGGCGGTAATTAAAAATGCGTTTTGGTCTTGTCAATCCTCTGCTAGAGTACGGTTTCAAAAGGTGTTCTGACAGCTGGAAGGCTTCATCCCCTACACAGACAAATGGCATAGGTGGACCAGATGTTTGCGGCAGCGGTCTAGGTGGTGGGAACTGGAAGGTGTTTCCATACAGTTTACGCCCCATGGCAGACAGTTTGAAAACTTGAGAGTCATTGGAGCGGCCATAGGCCCCAATATCAACCGCAATAAATTTGTATTCCGCGTCAGCGATGGCCATGAGGACAATGGAAAAATATTTCTTGTAATTGAAATATTCCGATCCCGATCCAGCTGGCTTTACAATGCGGATATGTTTCCCGTCCACAGCGCCCAAGCAGTTTGGAAACTGACATATCTGTTGAAACTTGTCAGCAATTTCAATCCACCTCTCTGTTGTGGGCTCTGGTAAAAACTCTTCAGCTAAGGAGTCCCACAGTGCACGGCATGTGTACTTCACAATTCCAGATATGGTGGAAATCCTGAGTCTGTACTGGAAATGCAGTGACGAAAGGGATTCTCCAGTTGCAAGAAATCTGTGGGGAATTAAAAAACAATAAATTAGTTTTAAATCACAGCATTACATACCAAAACTGACCTATAACACTTGGAGATACAAATTACCACCAACAAGATTGCAGTGAAAGTGTGCTCTGATGCGATCATATCCAATAAATGTGGCTTACCTTAAAGTCACCATCAGACGCTCTGCGGGTGAAACAGAGAAGCGGCAATAGGTGTCCGCTTTTCTTATGAGGTGTGCAATGCGCTCCACCAAGTAATCAAAATTCTCCATTTTCATCCTAACATATCCAAAAAATTTATCCGGGTTTCGTCGAAGGTCCATGCATAGTGTAGAATAGACACCACGCGTCATTCTCTTGGCTGTGATGGGGTGGATCCACAAACGTCGTCTACGATGCCTGATGCGCTGCTGTCTCGCTCTCTCCTTCTCCAGAACAATCACCCTCAAACGATTTGCCTCCGCTGTAAAATCCGCCAAATTCTTCAAAATATTTCCAATGACAACATCCATCTTCGCCAGTAACTTGCTCTTCTCTCCAACCTGCACTTTCTCCTCTACAACCTGTCAAAGAAGGGCTGTAGGAACATGCTATATATAGTTTTCCAGTAGCCAATCCCGTTTGGAAGGCCACAAGGGTCAATTTTAAAAACCGGATCCGGCGTAATCCGTCGAAAAACGGATAGAAAAACGGATGAACCGGATGAGACGGATCCGGTTTTGTCTGTCCAGAAAAAGATGGATCCGGCAGAAAACCGGATCCGTCACATCCGGTTTTACGAAACATTTGCCGGATCCGGCGTTCCGGCACGACGCCGGATCGCGCCTGACGCCGAAAACCTGATGTGTGAAAGTAGCCTAATGCTGCAAATTCCACAAATGAGCATTTTTGCAGTTCTTTAAAACATATCAAATGTTTAGAAATTCTACTGTGCATACTAATTTGGAACAGTGCAATTTGAGTTTTTATTCATTTTGGAGATTATACTGTTATCATTGGGAGGTTTCTTCAATAAAATTCGATGCATACTCTAACGGGTGATGACTTTTATTAGACTGACTGTCATTTGTACCGACTATTTAGGAAAATCAGAGAAAAATAGCATTTGCATAATAATTTGGAACACAGTGTATATACAGTACTAGCTGAAGAGCCCGGCGCTGCCCGGGCATAGTAACTAACTGTGGTAAGTTATAGAAAATTATAATTATCCTCCATCCCATAGTCCCTGCCCATATACCCATCATACATATCCACGATCCCATAGGCCCGTGCCCATATACCCATCATACATATCCTCCATCCCATAGTCGAGTACCCATATACCCATCACATATCCTCCATCCCATAGTCCCATGCCCATATACCCATCATACATATTCTCCATCCCATAGTCCCATGCCCATATACCGATCATACATATTCTCCATCCCATGGTCCCATGCCCATATACCCATCATACATATCCTCCATCCCATAGTCCCGTGCCCATATACCCATCATACATATCCGCTATCTCATAGTCCCGTGCCCATATACCGTCATACATACAGACAATGTGATTTTCTGGATTTTTTTTTCTCAGTTTGTCTCCCATAGTTGAGGTCTACCTATGATGTAAATTACAGACACCTCTCATCTTTTTAAGTGGTGGAACTTGCACTATTGCTGACTGACTAAATACTTTTTTTCCCCACTGTATCCTCCATCCTATAGTCCAGTGCCCATATACCCATCACACATCCTCCATCCCATAGTCCTGTGCCCATATACATATCCACCATCCCATAGTCCCGTGCCCATATACCCATCAAACATATCCTCCATCCCATAGTCCAGTGCCCATATACCCATCACACATCCCCCATCCCATAGTCCCGTGCCCATATACCCATCATACATATCCACCATCCTATAGTCCAGTGCCCATATACTCATCACACATCCTCCATTCCATAATCAACCATTATGACATCATAATGAGCGGCGGCAGGGCTTGCAACCTTTGATGACATCAGCATCGCCATGGCAAACATTGTGACATCATAATGAGGGGCGGGGCTTGATGCACACACACTGCTTCCCCAGTATGCAAATAGGGGCATTGTGACAACACAATGAGGGGCGGGGCTTGACGCGCACACACTTTTTCCCCCAGTATGTAGATAGGGGCAAAATTGTTTGGTGAATTGGAACGCGCAGGGTTAAAATTTCGCCTCACAACATAGCTTAGGACGCTCTCGGGGTGCAGACGTGTGACTGTGCCAAATTTTGTGGCTGTAGCTGCGACGGTGCAGATGCCTATCCCGTACATACAAACATACACACACACATACATACATACACACTTTGAGCTTTATATATTAGATGAGGCCGCATATAGTCTCCTAAATACAGTATGAGCCTGCACATTGCTTCCTATATACAATATGAGCCCACATAGCCTCCTATATACAGTATGAGCCTGCACATCGCATCCTGTATACAGTATGAGGCCACATATAGCCTCCTATGTACGGTATGAGCCTGCACATCGCTTCATATATACAGTATGAGGCCGCATATAGCCTCCTATATACAGTATGAGCACCCACATATAGCCTCCTGAATACAGTTTTTGCCTCCTATATACAGTATGAGCCTGCACATTGCTTCCTATATACAATATGAGCCCACATAGCCTCCTATATACAGTATGAGCCTGCACATCGCTTCCTATATACAGTATGAGGCCACATATAGCCTCCTATGTACGGTATGAACCTGCACATCGCTTCCTATATACAGTATGAGGCCGCATATAGCCTCCTATATACAGTATGAGCACCCACATATAGCCTCCTGAATACAGTTTTTGCCTCCTATATACAGTATGAGCCTGCACATTGCTTCCTATATACAGTATGAGCCTGCACATAGCCTCCTATATACAGTATGAGCCTGTACATCACTTCCTATATACAGTATGAGCATCCACATATAGCCTCCTATGTACAGTATGAGCCTGCGCATTGCTTCCTATAAAAAGTATGAATATCCACATAGCCTCCTATGTACAGTATGAGCCTGCACATCGCTTCCTATAAACAGTATGAGCCTGCAAATCGCTTCCTATATACAGTATGAGCCCACATATAGCCTCCTGAATACAGTGTTTGCCTCCTATATACAGTGTGAGTCCCCATATAGCCTCCTATATACAGTATGAGCACTCACATATAGCCTCCTGACTACATTGTTTGCCACCATATTGCCTCCTATATACAGTGTGAGTCCCCATATAGCTCCTATATACAGTATGAGCCCCTATATAGCATCCCATATCTAACTGCTTTTACCTTGGTATCATTAATGTTCTATGAGACTACTCTGTTCTCATATTGTGCATTTATGCATTTAGTAGGGCTTAATGGAATGACTGCGCTTGTTACACATCAACTCTGTAGATGCGCTCACTTATTAGACTTTGGTTGGGGCAACTCTAAAATATAATAATGATAATGGTCCTGTCTAGTGACAAGTTTATTTTACAGGCTTCTGGAGAAAGGCACAATACCAGTCATTCAAGGGTTAAATCTTTGGAACACTGAGAGGGACTTTCTAGCCAATGAAACCACAGTATAAAACACCTGTGATAACTATGGCAACTGCGCTCATGTCATAAAGACATGCATCTATGATGCAGGAGAAGATTCCAAAACCACAAGTCATTCAGCCGTAGACGGAGCCATACTTGATGTGTCTGGAGACCTGGAGCTTCATCACTCCACAATGGGAGGAAGGGGACACCGCCTAGCCAGCCAGATCAGCCATACCGCCTAGCCAGCCAGATCAATGGGGTGACAGATGTTGCAGCCAGATCTCCCTCACGTCCGGTACTCGCCACCTTCACTTTATGTGTACGGAGTGGAGAGGTCGCATTAGGCTTCTCCAAAACAAATATGACACAATGTACAAATTCAGGTACAATTTGCTGTTACATGTTGGCACTAACCTTCTAAGCCCAAGGGAAGGGCAGTCCTGCAGCCATGGTTCCCTAGAGGTTTCCACTACAGGGGGTTTTTCCTCTCCTGAGTGCTGAAGGACGATTCTTCGTGAGTCGGGGGTTCTGCCATTTTCAGTGTCTCTTTCATAGTAATTGGCTGATTCTAAATTTCAGACACTGAAAGAAATAATAATGATGAGATTTGGAATAAAATTCGGTCAATTTAACATCCAATAAAAGTGTTTTGTGTGTTTCTTTCACAATCTTCGGTTGGTGAAATTTTGTTGGGGATCAGGATCCAGCATCTATGATCAAGCCATGAAGCCAGATATGAAGTCAGAGCAATTTAACCCTGCGCTGGAAGACAGGACGGAGCAGAGATGACAAAGTGTGACTGCACAATTAGCACAAGTTCACACTCTTCCTCCCATTCAGATACACGAGGGGATTCAGGGCCGAGTTTGGACTAAAAAGCAGCCCTGGCACACAAAATTCACCAGCCCACATACAATAAGTGTCCTCAACCCAAATCGTAGAACACTGATAGGTCATGTAGGATTTTGCTTTATCCGTTACCAGGGCCGAAACAAAGTATTTTGGGTGCCCAAGGCAGATGAAGCCGAAGGCGCCCATTTTGCATTTCTACCCAGCTAATTCTTCCCTTTTCCATTAGGTCTATGACATCATGTGATTAATAACTGATGAGCTGAATCCTTCTAAGTCAGGCCCATATACATTTGTATCTCATGAACCTACAACTCCCAGTATGTCCTTAACAATGGTAAGGAGATGCTGGGAGTTACCAGTCTTTATCAGACTGTGGACTATACAGGAACCATAGTACTGATGAGACGCAGTCAGTACCAATAACTAAAAATGTACATCCTGGTACCTTATAGGTGACCTCTTCTCAGATTGAGTCTTTTCTTTCTCTTAGGCCTGTTTCACACTTCAGTAGCAGCAGGTCACAGAGGCCACCAGCTTACAGCACACCATACTCACATGCCTGCTCGCCTCTCCGCTCCCTTAGGCGTGGAGCGCATATTCATTACCTTAATGAGCAGTACCACGTGATCACTCGACAGGAAGAGCTGCAGGCTCCGGCTGCCAGAACGAGCTGCAAAGCCACCAGGGAGGTAAAAAGGATGGTTTTACCAGTTATAGGGCGTGCTGGGTCTGCTGGACAATTGTTTCTCCAAGGATCATTGTGGATACAGGGACCTCATTGCCTACTGATCAGGCACCAGGAAGCCCTGGATGAGATCTGGAGTTTCCGCTGTGGAGTCTCTGATACTTGCCTGGAGTTCATCCTGAGCCCTATATACAGTATGGGAGAGGACATGGGGGGACTCTGTAGGGGAGGACATGGGGGGACTCTGTAGGGGAGGACATAGGGGGACTCTGTAGGGGAGGACATAGGGGGACTCTGTAGGGGAGGACATGGGGGGACTCTGTAGGGGAGGACATGGGGGGGACTCTGTAGGGGAGGACATGGGGGGACTCTGTAGGGGAGGACATGGGGGGACTCTGTAGGGGAGGACATGGGGGGACTCTGTAGGGGAGGACGTGGGGGGACTCTGTAGGGGAGGACGTGGGGGGACTCTGTAGGGGAGGACGTGGGGGGGCTGTGCAGGGGGGGTAAATGAGGAGGCTGTGTAGGGGAGGACATGGGAGACTGTGCTGGGGGGGTACATGGGGAGGCTGTGTAGGGGAGGACATGGGGGGCTGTGCAGGGGGGTACACGGGGGGGCTGTGCAAGGGGAGAACATGAGGGCTCTGTAGGGAGTGTACTGTGGGTCTGTGCAGGGGGAGGACACGTGGGTCTCCTTACACTGTTTTATGGTGCAGCTCTATGCAGGGCAGTGGTGGAGGTTCAGTAGGGTCATCAAGCTAATACATACATATATATAGAGAACTGCAAGAAGATTAGAAAATTAGAAATAAAAACAGCAGAGTTAGTAGTAGACTAAAAATTAGATCTTTGAGTGTAGTGTGGGCTCTTCGGATGCTTCCGTAATATCAACGACTAGAGTTGAGCGAAACGGGTCGAAAAAATTCAAAAGTCGCCGACTTTTGGCAAAGTCGGGTTTCATGAAACGAAACCCGAACCTAGGATGAGGTCGGCCACGAGGTCGGCGACTTACGCGCCAAAGTCGCGTTTCAAAAGTTTGTTTTGCACTCTTTTTCAGCCAATCAGGATCCACGGACACTGTGGGCAACGTGATGACATAGGCACGGGTCACCACCATCTTTCAGAAGGGCATGCAAGTGATTGGCTTGCCTTGGGGGGCGTCACAGGGGGTATAAAAGGGCGTGCACGCCGACCGCCATGTTACTCATGCTGATCTCAGAATATGGAGAGCTGCTGCTGCTGCTGATTTTGTAGGGAGAGCGTTAGGCAGGGAAGAAGACACCAAAAACTGCTTCTGCTGCTAGCGATTTTGCCTGTACAACACACCAGTCACTGTGCAGTGCAAGGGGAGGCTATATAGTGGTGTATCAGTGGTGTTGGTTGTTGGGCTGCCTTCTAAGGCTTCCTGACATTCCTGCATTGCTGTTTACCCACTGCTCCGCAAACTGCTTTTTTAAAAGCAATCACAATTTTTTTTTTTGTCCTGCTGAGAAGAAGAAAAAAAAACTGCTTCTGCTGCTAGCGATTTTGCCTGTACAACACACCAGTCACTGTGCAGTGCAAGGGGAGGCTATATAGTGGTGTATCAGTGGTGTTGGTTGTTGGGCTGCCTTCTAAGGCTTCCTGACATTCCTGCATTGCTGTTTACCCACTGCTCCGCAAACTGCTTTTTTAAAAGCAATCACAATTTTTTTTTTTGTCCTGCTGAGAAGAAGAAAAAAAAACTGCTTCTGCTGCTAGCGATTTTGCCTGTACAACACACCAGTCACTGTGCAGTGCAAGGGGAGGCTATATAGTGGTGTATCAGTGGTGTTGGTTGTTGGGCTGCCTTCTAAGGCTTCCTGACATTCCTGCATTGCTGTTTACCCACTGCTCCGCAAACTGCTTTTTTAAAAGCAATCACAATTTTTTTTTTGCCCTGCTGAGGTACTGAGCGTGCATTTTTTCACACCATACAGTGGTGTACGCTCCTCACACAGTACCGTGTAACGGCTGTTATCACAGCCACAGTGAAGCTATCAGTGAGTCACTCTGTGAGAATAAGTCGAGGACATGTTCCGTTCTTACAGACCTGCACTCTAGGGAGATTCCAATTCTGCCCAATTCTACATACACCTTGTAGTTTGTGATACACTAGCCAATTTCTGCCTGTGACATAGCGCTCAGATATTCAGTGGGCCTCACACAATCCATAAGTGTCCAGTGTCCACAAGTGTGTGCAGAAATTCAAAATCTCCTTTATCCTCTAGTCACTTTGGTCACAGCTCTGCCATCGAGCCTGTGACAGAGCGCTCAGATACTCAGTGGGCCTCACACAATCCATAAGTGTCCAGTGTCCACAAGTGTGTGCAGAAATTCAAAATCTCCCTTATCCTCTAGTCACTTTGGTCACAGCTCTGCCATCGAGCCTGTGACAGAGCGCTCAGATACTAGTCAGTGGGCCTCACACAATCCATAAGTGTCCACAAGTGTGTGCAGAAATTCAAAATCTCCCTTATCCTCTAGTCACTTTGGTCACAGCTCTGCCATCGAGCCTGTGACAGAGCGCTCAGATACTAGTCAGTGGGCCTCACACAATCCATAAGTGTCCACAAGTGTGTGCAGAAATTCAAAATCTCCCTTATCCTCTAGTCACTTTGGTCACAGCTCTGCCATCGAGCCTGTGACAGAGCGCTCAGATACTAGTCAGTGGGCCTCACACAATCCATAAGTGTCCACAAGTGTGTGCAGAAATTCAAAATCTCCCTTATCCTCTAGTCACTTTGGTCACAGCTCTGCCATCGAGCCTGTGACAGAGCGCTCAGATACTAGTCAGTGGGCCTCACACAATCCATAAGTGTCCACAAGTGTGTGCAGAAATTCAAAATCTCCCTTATCCTCTAGTCACTTTGGTCACAGCTCTGCCATCGAGCCTGTGACAGAGCGCTCAGATACTAGTCAGTGGGCCTCACACAATCCATAAGTGTCCACAAGTGTGTGCAGAAATTCAAAATCTCCCTTATCCTCTAGTCACTTTGGTCACAGCTCTGCCATCGAGCCTGTGACAGAGCGCTCAGATACTAGTCAGTGGGCCTCACACAATCCATAAGTGTCCACAAATGTGTGCAGAAATTCAAAATCTCCCTTATCCTCTAGTCACTTTGGTCACAGCTCTGCCATCGAGCCTGTGACAGAGCGCTCAGATACTAGTCAGTGGGCCTCACACAATCCATAAGTGTCCACAAGTGTGTGCAGAAATTCAAAATCTCCCTTATCCTCTAGTCACTTTGGTCACAGCTCTGCCATCGAGCCTGTGACAGAGCGCTCAGATACTAGTCAGTGGGCCTCACACAATCCATAAGTGTCCACAAGTGTGTGCAGAAATTCAAAATCTCCCTTATCCTCTAGTCACTTTGGTCACAGCTCTGCCATCGAGCCTGTGACAGAGCGCTCAGATACTAGTCAGTGGGCCTCACACAATCCATAAGTGTCCACAAGTGTGTGCAGAAATTCAAAATCTCCCTTATCCTCTAGTCACTTTGGTCACAGCTCTGCCATCGAGCCTGTGACAGAGCGCTCAGATACTAGTCAGTGGGCCTCACACAATCCATAAGTGTCCACAAGTGTGTGCAGAAATTCAAAATCTCCCTTATCCTCTAGTCACTTTGGTCACAGCTCTGCCATCGAGCCTGTGACAGAGCGCTCAGATATTAGTCAGTGGGCCTCACACAATCCATAAGTGTCCACAAGTGTGTGCAGAAATTCAAAATCTCCCTTATCCTCTAGTCACTTTGGTCACAGCTCTGCCATCGAGCCTGTGACAGAGTGCTCAGATACTAGTCAGTGGGCCTCACACAATCCATAAGTGTCCACAAGTGTGTGCAGAAATTCAAAATCTCCCTTATCCTCTAGTCACTTTGGTCACAGCTCTGCCATCGAGCCTGTGACAGAGCGCTCAGATACTAGTCAGTGGGCCTCACACAATCCATAAGTGTCCACAAGTGTGTGCAGAAATTCAAAATCTCCCTTATCCTCTAGCCACTTTGGTCACAGCTCTGCCATCGAGCCTGTGACAGAGCGCTCAGATACTAGTCAGTTGGCCTCACACAATCCAAAAGTGTCCAGTGTCCACAAGTGTCTGCAGAAATTCAAAATCTCCCCTGTCCTATAGACACCTTGTACCTTGTTTTACATTACTATATAGTTTGTTGGATTTTGTCTACATTTCTACCAAAAATGAGGAAGGCTGGTGGAAGAGGCCGTGGAATTGGGCGGGGGTTGGCAGCTGGTAATGATGGTGTTGGCGGTGGATCTGATGGTAGTGGCAAGAGCAAAATAGGACCGAATGCAGGAGGTGTTGAGCCTGCGTCATCGTCTGGCTACATAAGGCCTCGAACGCTTAGTTTTCTAGGAGTTGGCAAACCGCCTTTAAAGCCAGAGCATCAGGAAAAAGTTTTGTCTTACATTGCTGACTCAGCCTCCAGCTCTATCACCTCCTCTTCTTCAGTTGTAAAAAGTAAAAGCACTGAGTCGTCATTGGAGGCTCATGTTCATGAACCACACCTTTCCTTGTGTCCTTCACCCCAACCAAGATTGAAGGATGACGCAGGCCATACTACTGATTACTCCATGGAGCTGTTTTCACATACCATGCCTGGATTATCAAGTGAAATGGTGAATTACCCAGGCCAAGATGAATCTGACATCGAGTGCACTGATGCACAGCCGCTGATGGATGATTCTGCTGGTACATTTACTCAGAGCACTACATTGTCCTCGCAGTGTACAGAGCCAGATTCTGACCCTGATGAGACTCAGGTGCCCCTTCCCGCACACTATACCACCATACACGGTGACACAGAGGAAGGTGCACATGACATAGAAGAGGAGGTGATGGATGACCCAGTTGTTGACCCAGATTGGCATCCATTGGGGGAAGAGGGTGCTGCTTCCAATAGCTCAGATGAGGAGCATCCACAGCATACATCGACATCGCAACAGCTGTTATCTGGCAGGCCCGGAGCACTCCAAAGACAGGTTCCAAAAATCAAAAGAGTTGCTGGACAGCTTGTCCAGAGGGTCAATCTGTTATCTGTAAGAAGTGCGCAAAGACCTTTAGCCGAGGGAAAAATCTGAAAAATTTGAATACCAGTCGCATGCTTAGACATTTAACCAGCATGCACTTGCAAGCGTGGACACAACACCAAACCTCAAGTGCCACATGTGCAACTGATCACAACAAAGGTAGTCAGCAACGCTACATTGTTTCCCCCACTGTAAGCCCACCGGTTAGCACAGCAGCAAATGTTGAGGTGTCGTTGCAATGCCACAGCAGTCAGGGAATCCCACTGTTATATCAACGAAAGACTGATTCTAGGCCATCAGAAAGAACAACAACTCCATCACCATCATCAACCCTCTCTCAGTCCGCCCTGTCCACCGCTACTTCCACCATATGCAGCTCTCAAGTCCAGCTCACCCTCCCAGACACTATGAGTAGGTCAAGAAAGTACTCAGTCTCTCATCCGCGTACACTGGGTTTGAACGCCCACATTGCCAAACTAATCTCGTTTGAGATGATGCCCTTTCGGTTGGTGGAAAGCGCAGCTTTCCGCGAACTCATGGCCTATGCAGTACCACGCTATGACCTACCCAGTCGCCACTTCTTCTCTCGCAAAGCCATCCCAGCCCTCCACCATCATGTGAAAGACCGCATTGTCCATGCACTCAAGCAGTCAGTGAGCGGAAAGGTGCACCTCACAACTGATGCATGGTCCAGTCGGCATGGCCAGGGCCGTTACGTGTCCATCACTGCGCACTGGGTTAATGTGGTGGATGCAGGGTCCACAGGGGACAGCGGTGGTGGGACAGTGCTGCCTAGCCCACGGTATAGGAAACAGTTGGCTGTAGGCGTTCGACCCTCCTCCTCCTCCTCCTCCTCCAGAAGCGAAAGCTCGTCCACAGAGCGCAGTCGTACGAGCACTCCATCTGCAGCTGCCACTGTTGCACACGATGTGTCCCCCTATCGAGCAGCTAGTGGAAAGCGTCAGCAGGCTGTGTTGCAGATGATGTGTTTGGGCGACAGACACACCGCCGAGGTACTGGCCGAGTACTTGAAGCGACAAACTGAGTCATGGCTGGGCAGTGTACATCTTGAGGCAGGCAAGGTAGTTAGTGATAACGGCCGTAATTTTGTGGCAGCCATAGCCCTTTCAAAACTCAGCCACATACCTTGCTTGGCTCACACCTTGAACCTGGTGGTGCAGTGCTTCCTCAAAAATTATCCGGCGTTAACAGCCCTGCTCCAGAAGGTGCGAAGACTGTGCGCGCACATCCGCCGGTCGCCTGTACACTCCGTTCGTATGCAGAAGCTGCAGCGATTGCTCCACCTTCCCAACCACCGCCTCATTATCGACATTGCAACAAGGTGGAACTCCACCCTGCACATGGTGGAGCGGCTGTGCGAGCAGAGGCAGGCCATAATGCATTTGTGGGAGGATACACGGCCAGGCACTTTGAGAGCAGACATGGAGTTGACAGGTGTGCAGTGGTCGAAGCTGAAAGACCTCTGTAAAGTCCTTCAGTGTTTTGAGGAATGCACACGGCTGGTAAGCGCAGAAGACGCCATCCTAAGCATGAGCATCCCACTTATGCGTCTGCTCATGCAAACTTTGACGCACCTTAAGGAGCAGGCGTCTGCAGCCAATGTTGATGAGGAGGAAGAGGAGGAGGGAATCCTTGATGACATTCAGCCATTGTCTGCTCAGGGACCTCTCCTGGACGAGGTGGAGGAAGAAGAGGAGGAGGAGGATGATGATGGGGATGATTACTTAGGGGAGGAGGATGCATCTCGTGGGGCAAGTGAAAATGTTGGCGTGGCAAGGTCTGGTACAGGGTTTGTGCGTGACTGGAGGGATGTGGATTTGCCAGAAAGTGCTCCTCCAACCAGCACTCGCAGTGCATCATTGACACCGGGAACATTGGCCCACATGTCAGATTATGCCTTGCGGATCCTAAAAAGGGACCCCCGCATTGCCAAAATGATGAACGATGACGACTACTGGTTGGCCAGCATCCTGGATCCACGCTATAAAGGCAAATTACAAAACATCATGCCACAGGAGAACCTTGACCTAATATTGGCTAATAAACAAGCAACTCTTGTAAATCGGTTGCTTGAGGCATTCCCAGCACACAGCAGCGGTGATGGTTCTCACACGAGCCGTACGGGCCGGGGGCAGCTTGGCAGAGGTGTTCGTGGTGCACACAGCAGAAGTGGCGTTGGAGACAGGGGTTTCATGACAATGTTGTGGACTGATTTTTCAAATACCGCTCACACAACTGGTAATACTGCATCGATGGAAAGTGACAGGAGACAGCAGTTGTCAACTATGGTTACAAACTACTTTTCCTCCCATATCGATGTTCTCCCACACAGGTCATTCCCCTTTGACTATTGGGCCGCTAAACTGGACACCTGGCCTGAATTGGCCCAATATGCCTTACAGGAGCTCGCTTGCCCAGCTGCAAGTGTGCTATCGGAAAGAGTCTTCAGTGCAGCTGGATCAATCCTGACAGAAAAAAGGACCGTCTGTCAACCCAAAATGTGGATGATCTAACCTTCATTAAAATGAACCATGCATGGGTTTCCAAGGATTTTGTCCCACCTTCCCCTGATGACACATAGGGTGACAGAAAAATGGCTTGCTTTGGTCCACCTCTTCCTGGGACTTCACCTATTTCGCCTTTTGCATCAGCTGAATGTCCAACATCAACATATGCCACTTTCTAAAACTCCCTAACTGTGCTGCCTCCCCCCCATGGCCGGGGTCACCACCTAGCGCACGACACCGTGCGAGAGCCGTTGCCCTGGACAGGTGGGTAGGCCGACTCTTGGGCGCGGGCACTGGCACAGGGTCCCTCATAGTGCAATCAAGTGTCTCTGACGGTGGTGGTGCACACCCGCCGTCAGACACACCGCCGTACTATGAGGGGCCCAGTGCCAGTACCGACGCCCACGAGTGGGCCCCCTTGCTTGGGCAGGGCCCCAGCATTTGCAATCTTTACCTCTCCCTGCTCCTCCGCTGTGTAATCTGGGCCGTCAAATCCATACTGTGCCTGACACCGTCTGAGCCTGCCTCCTGATATATAGACATATATTTTGAATGTGTACGCTATCCATACATGTTATCTGGGGATACGGTACCCTTTCTAACCTTTGTGCAATCACGTGCAATCCATACTGGGCCTAACACCGTCTGAGTAGAAATGCAAAATGGGCGCCTTCGGCTTCATCTGCCTTGGGCACCCAAAATACTTTGTTTCGGCCCTGGTAACGGATAAAGCAAAATCCTACATGACCTATCAGTGTTCTACGATTTGGGTTGAGGACACTTATTGTATGTGGGCTGGTGAATTTTGTGTGCCAGGGCTGCTTTTTATTCCCAACTCGGCCCTGAATCCCCTCGTGTATCTGAATGGGAGGAAGAGTGTGAACGTGTGCTAATTGTGCAGTCACACTTTGTCATCTCTGCTCCGTCCTGTCTTCCAGTGCAGGGTTAAATTGCTCTGACTTCATATCTGGCTTCATGGCTTGATCATAGATGCTGGATCCTGATCCCCCAACAAAATCTCACCAACCGAAGATTGTGAAAGAAACACACAAAACAATTTTATTGGATGTTAAATTGACCGAATTTTATTCCAAATCTCATCATTATTATTTCTTTCAGTGTCTGAAATTTAGAATCAGCCAATTACTATGAAAGAGACACTGAAAATGGCAGAACCCCCAACTCACGAAGAATCGTCCTTCAGCACTCAGGAGAGGAAAAACCCCCTGTGGTGGAAACCTCTAGGGAACCATGGCTGCAGGACTGCCCTTCCCTTGGGCTTAGAAGGTTAGTGCCAACATGTAACAGCAAATTGTACCTGAATTTGTACATTGTGTCATATTTGTTTTGGAGAAGCCTAATGCGACCTCTCCAGGCCGTACACAAAGTGAAGGCGGCGAGTACCGGACGTGAGGGAGATCTGGCTGCAACATCTATCACCCCATTGATCTGGCTGGCTAGGCGGTATGGCTGATCTGGCTGGCTAGGCGCTATGGCTGATCTGGCTGGCTAGGCGGTGTCCCCTTCCTCCCATTGTGGAGTGAAGAAGCTCCAGGTCTCCAGACACATCAAGTATGGCTCCGTCTACGGCTGAATGACTTGTGGTTCTGGAATCTTCTCCTGCATCATAGATGCATGTGTTTATGACATCAGAGCAGTTGCCATAATTATCACAGGTGTTTTATACTGTGGTTTCATTGGCTAGAAAGTCCCTCTCAGTGTTCCAAAGAATTAACCCTTGAATGACTGGTATTGTGCCTTTCTCCAGAAGCCTGTAAAATAAACTTGTCACTAGACAGGACCATTATCATTATTATATTTTAAAGTTGCCCCAACCAAAGTCTAATAAGTGAGCGCATCTAGAGTTGATGTGTAACAAGCGCAATCATTCCATTAAGCCCTACTAAATGCATAAATGCACAATATGAGAACAGAGCAGTCTCATAGAAAATTAATGATACCAAGGTAAATGCAGTTAGATATGGGATGCTATATAGGGGCTCATACTGTATATAGGAGGCTATATGGGGACTCACACTGTATATAGGAGGCAAACACTGTATTCAGGAGGCTATATGTGGGCTCATACTGTATATAGGAAGCGATTTGCAGGCTCATACTGTTTATAGGAAGCGATGTGCAGGCTCATACTGTACATAGGAGGCTGTGTGGATGCTCATACTGTTTATAGGAAGCAATGCGCAGGTTCATACTGTACATAGGAGGCTATATGTGGATGCTCATACTGTATATAGGAGGCTATATGCGGCCTCATACTGTATATAGGAAGCGAAGTACAGGCTCATACGGTATATAGGAGGCTATATGCGGCCTCATACTGTATATAGGAAGTGATGTACAGGCTCATACTGTATATAGGAGGCTATGTGCAGGCTAATACTGTATATAGGAAGCAATGTGCAGGCTCATACTGTAAATAGGAGGCAAAAACTGTATTCAGGAGGCTATATGTGGGTGCTCATACTGTATATAGGAGGCTATATGCAGCCTCATACTGTATATAGGAAGCGATGTGCAGGCTCATACCGTACATAGGAGGCTATATGTGGCCTCATACTGTATATAGGAAGCGATGTGCAGGCTCATACTGTATATAGGAGGCTATGTGGGCTCATATTGTATATAGGAAGCAATGTGCAGGCTCATACTGTATATAGGAGACTATATGCGGCCTCATACTGTATATAGAAGGCTATATGCGGCCTTATACTGTATACAGGAGGCTATGTGGGCTCATACTGTATATAGGAGGCTATATGCAGCCTCATACTGTATATAGGAAGCAATGTGCAGGCTCATACTGTATATAGGAGGCTATGTGCAGGCTCATACTGTATATAGGAGGTAAACACTGCATTCAGGTGGCTATATGTGGGTGCTCATACTGTATATAGGAGGCTATATGCGGCCTCATACTGTATATAGGAAGCAAAGTACAGGCTGATACTGTATATAGGAGGCTATATGCGGCCTCATACTGTATATAGGAGGCTATATGCAGCATCATATTGTATACAGGAGGCTATATGTGGGTGCTCATACTGTATATAAGAGGCTATATGTGGCCTCATACTGTATATAGGAAGCGATGTGCAGGCTCATACTGTATATAGAAGGCTATATGGGGACTCACACTGTATATAGGAGGCAAATACTGTATTCAGGAGGCTGTATGTGGGCTCATACTGTATATAGAAAGCGATTTGCAGGCTCATACTGTTTATAGGAAGCAATGTGCAGGCTCATACTGTTTATAGGATGCGATGTGCAGGCTCATACTGTACATAGGAGGCTATGTGGATGCTCATACTGTTTATAGGAAGCAATGCGCAGGCTCATACTGTACATAGGAGGCTATATGTGGGTGCTCATACTGTATATAGGAAGCTATATGCGGCCTCATACTGTATATAGGAAGTGATGTACAGGCTCATACTGTATATAGGAGGCTATGTACAGGCTCATACTGTATATAGGAAGCAATGTGCAGGCTCATACTGTATATAGGAGGCAAAAACTGTATTCAGGAGGCTATATGTGGGTGCTCATACTGTATATAGGAGACTATATGCAGCCTCATACTGTATATAGGAAGCGATGTGCAGGCTCATACCGTACATAGGAGGCTATATGTGGCCTCATACTGTATATATGAAGCGATGTGCAGGCTCTTACTGTATATAAGAGGCTATGTGGGATCATATTGTATATAGAAGCAATATGCAGGCTCATACTGTATATAGGAGACTATATGCGGCCTCATACTGTATATAGATGGCTATATGCGGCCTCATACTGTATATAGGAATCGATGTACAGGCTCATTCTGTATATAGGAGGCTATGTGGGCTCATATTGTATATAGAAGCAATATGCAGGCTCATACTGTATACAGGAGGCTATGTGGGCTCATACTGTATATAGGAGGCTATATGCAGCCTCATACTGTATATAGGAATCGATGTACAGGCTCATACTATACATAGGATAAAGTACAAATATATCCCAAATACTGGAAAAAATTCTTCAAAGGCTCAACTCACTGGAAATATAATAGCAAAAAAAATCTCATAAATGAGCTATTAAGCATCACAAGAGATCAAAATTGGAGTTTTTCAAGCTAAATAATTTATTTAGAATAATTAACAGAGCATAAATGCTAAATGCAAGTTACAGCAGACATAAACACAATATAATTAAACCAGCACCTTGACAGTTAATAAAGTTTTTATCTGTATAAAACATGTAGTTTCTTTGCTTTCCTTTCACAAATAGAATGCATAGTAAACAGCAAACTCCCCATTTACATAATATGTATGCCCAGATAAGGTTTTGCATACAATAAGTGCCCAGAGTAAACTGCTGAATATAAAGTGCACAAGTGCCTTGTATCAAATAAGCCTGGTAGGCGTTAAGTGTACACAGAGTAAAAACTGTCTATACAAATTCCGGAGTAAGATACAAGGACTGCATTAGAAAGTAACAACTTACATGTGTAGTGTATGTCGCTGTAAAACCTGCCGCCCCTACGCGCGTTACGCCGCAGCTTCCTCAGGAGGCGTGGTTTACAAGTGCCCCGGATCTAGTTTATATAGTGCGGTCAACCAATAAACCGCTTTCCCTAATAAAGCTTGTAAAATTCAGGACCTGAGCTGTAGTGTCCACAATGACGTCAATAGTATCCAGTTCTAAACGTCCACAGCATTATCGGCGCATGCGCTGTTGAGTCCCCACTATGAACAGGGAGTCTATGATCAGCGCTCATCAGCATGAAAGCGGCTCAAGCTGCAAAACAGTCAGAGACCGCCACATACCAGACTGAGCACGTCAGACGGCTCCTAGGGAGGACAGAACTGGGCATGCGCTCAAGTGAGGACAAGAAAATAAAATAATTATGAAGAATAATAATCACTACTTAAAGTGATAGCAAGTGTTGAAAGTGAGGGGATAAAACATAATGATGCTGAAATAATTATAGCGGTGTGTATGAACCATTAAAGTGAATATGCCTGACAGAGTGCAAAGGCACACACATATGTGTCAATTATAAGCACACTATGCAAGCAATAAAAATTTTTTTTAACAATTAGCATAATGTGTATGCAGGCTATATGAAAGTGTATGTGCATCATATAACTATAACAACTATATATCATGTCTCTGTTAAAAAACAAATGTACATAAAAATAACACATGGCATTCAATACATACATCAAATGTCATATATCATAAAGTAATTATACACACAATTATGTATAATGCATAATACATAGCAAAAATACACAAAGAAAATTGTGAAAAAAATAAAAAATGAGTGAAAAAAATATATATAAAAATAAAACAAATAAAAATGTAAATGAAATAAAGAAATAAAAAAAGAAAAAATGAATAAAAATGTGAACAAATAATATGAAATATTGAAGACCCAATGGGTACGAAAAGAGCTGTAGATTTCTTGTGAAAGGAGTGTTTCCTCATAAAATCTTGAAATGCCCTCAACAATGAATTTCATGCCAGATCTTATATATTGCGATGCGAAGATAGAGAACTGGAGTATAAGCACAGGAAAAAATAATTAAAAACAGAAAACTAAAACCAAGACTAAAAAGATACCCATACGATTTTTACAGAAATGACCCAAAACCATTACTCTCATTCAATCATTTTTTTTTTCCTACTGTATATAGGAGGCTATGTGCAGGCTCATACTGTATATAGGAAGCAATGTGCAGGCTCATACTGTATATAGGAGGTAAACACTGCATTCAGGAGGCTATATGTGGGTGCTCATACTGTATATAGGAGGCTATATGCGGCCTCATACTGTATATAGGAAGCGAAGTACAGGCTCATACTGTATATAGGAGGCTATATGCGGCCTCATACTGTATATAGGAAGCGATGTGCAGGCTTATACTGTATATAGGAGACTATGTGCAGACTCATACTGTATATAGGAAGCGCTGTGCCGGCTCATACTGTATATAGGAGGCTATATGCGGCCTCATACTGTATATAGGAAGCAATGTGCAGGCTCATACTGTATATAGGAGACTATGTGCAGACTCATACTGTATATAGGAAGCAATGTGCAGGCTCATACTGTATATAGGAGGCAATTCAAAAGCAGGAAATATCCAGATACAGATCCAGGGAAAAATTGTTAAAAACAAAAAATGAAGGATAGCGATAAAGTGACGCCTGTGTAAAAGGTTTTGTAACTGCTGCGACTCTAGATACCAACCACAAGGAAATCGAAAGGATTATAAATATTTGTGATAGACTCGCGCTGAAAAAACCAAGATGTGGGAGAAAAGCTAGTCACTTATTAATGAGACAAATAGAAGAATGTTTAATAGGTAAAACCTGACAAGAATAAACAATAAACTGCAGTTAGCCCAATTGTGGGGATAAATAGCTGAGAAATAAATAGTGATTAGTATATCTTAATGAATATATTGCAGTCACCGGATTCTACGCAGACCATCGGAGGTATTGTGAGTAGCAACACTCACATACAACTATATATGGTGAAATCACCTTGTACTGTTCAGCGCGCTATTTCACAGGGCACGAGCCCTCCACTCATTGGAGAAAGTACTTGGTGTATCCGTCATCGGCCGGGGCAGCTCTCCCCACGGCTATAGACATTGGACTATTTTATGAATGCAGGTTTATACCAAGCATTAACTATGGACTAAGGATATAATCACACTCTTTATGCCGGGACATATTGCTCATGACCATTTAATATTTTCACCCATTTGTGTGTTCTATGTACCAATTAACCCTTTACTTCCTGCCGCTCTTATTTGCAGCCTCTAGGAGAATTCTATTCGGGTACATGCCATCACTCTTGGTTAATCAACTGGTTGAGTGCAAAACTTAATGGAAATAGTAACTACCATTTTTTTTTCACAGCTTTGTACTGGGCGAATTGCAATATATTTATTAAGATATACTAATCACTATTTATTTCTCAGCTATTTATCCCCACGATTGGGCTAACTGCAAATTATTGTTTATTCTTGTCAGGTTTTACCTCTTACCGTATATACTCGAGTATAAGCCGACCCGAGTATAAGCCGAGGCACCAACTTTTGCCACGAAAAACTGGGTAAACTTATTGACTTGAGTATAAGCCGGGTGTGCATTGACCACTCATCCCTACCGTGGTATGCATGTTTCCCCCGTCCCTGTCATTGTATGCATGGCTCCTTATCCCCTATCTTTGTATGTATGATTCCTGTTAAGAAAAAAACCATCCTATTTACCTGCCTGTGCGCCGTCGGTGGCACTGCATCTTGTACCGGCCATATAACACGGATAATTCTTGGTAATGACAGTGAATATTTAGAACATTCATTACTGTGCACTTTATACACATTATACATTCCTGCAGCTCAGTGGCATAGCAACTGTTTGTGGCGCCCGGGGCGGTCGAAAAATTTCTTTAGTCGTTGATAGAGTTGAGCGACTTTTGGTTTTTTAGGGTCGAGTTTCGTTTCGTGAAACCCGACTTTTCCAAAAGTCGGGTCGAGCAAGATCGTCCGATTATAGGGAAAAGTCGGGGTCGTCCCGAAACACGAAACCCAATGTAAGTCAATGGGGAATAAAAGTCGGCAGTGAGAGGAGGACAGGAAACACACCTACAGTGCCCATTTGAATGCCAAAAGCATCAATCCTTCTTACTTAAGCTTGTCAACCTTAATTAACTTCATAATACAAGTTACGCTCTGAAAAATGGGGGTTATTTGGCTAAAGTTGTGGGGGGGGGGGCTGGCTCCAGGTTTTTATGTGACCTGGGCGAAAGAGCGCCTCTTTAACACATACCAAAACTCATCATGCTCCGATACGGCAGAGAAATAGCGGTATAGTACAATGAAAAATACTTCACTTTTTACATCTCATGACGAGGCCCATCTATTTCTCCATACAGAATCATTGGTCCCATATAATGTTTGAAACAGTATATGATGAGCTCCACATAATGCTACAGTATATGTTGGTCCCCATGGATGAAGCTCCACTGTCTTATGGGCCCAAATAATGCTCCAAACATAATGGGCCCCATTTCTAATGCTCTAGTGTATAATGGGCCCTGTAAATGCTGCTCCAGTGTCTGATGTCCACCTTTGGAATGTTCCAGTGTATGGTGGGCCCCATCTATCATTCTCCAGAGTATAGTGCTCCCCAAAAATTGCTGTCCCAACATTGCAAACAATCAAATAAGTCTCCTCGCTAGGGAATCCCTGTACTAGTCTGGACTCCTCGTCGTCCCCATCTTCCATCTCACTGCACAGTATTTCAACCTTGCAAGTGCTGTGATCCTGAGCAAGCAGGGGGGGCCCACTCGTTGGCGACGGCACTGGCACAGGGCCCCTGATAGTACGGTGGTGTGTCTGATGGCGGGTGGGCCGAACCTGCACTTTCATCTGCAGCTTCCTCTTTGTCACCGTGTAAGATGGAACTGTATATGGGAAGGGTAACCTGAGTTTCATCAGGGTCAGATTCAGGCCGTGTAGCGTGCGAGGGGAATGTAGTGGTCTGGGTCAATGTACCAGCAGATTCATCGAGCAGTGGCTGGGCATCAGTGCACTTGTGTCGCCCCCAGGAGTACGGTCGCCACAGTGGCATTACCTTCCTCCTAGGGAGTGTGATGTCATGCTTGGGAGCAACGAAGGATCTCTCTAGTAGGTTAACTGATTGGGCGGCGTTATTCCCACGAGTCATGACCCTCCAAACAGCGTTCATGAAGGCAAAGTGTTTGTTTTACGTGGGCAGTATGGTTGCAAAGCTGAACCTTAAAGGAATGTCCAGAAGGGCACCAGCAGGAGTGGAGCCTACGGTTAAATTCGACTCCACCTGGGAAACCTCAACCATGCCAGCTACAGAACAGATGCACACATTGCAAGCTTAATTCCGTTAACGAACGAGACTCCGTCATGCCCCGCGGTCCGAGTCCGGCTTACTAGAGGGACACGTGAGGCTCTGGCACATGAGATTGGCCAATAACTGGTGTGTCATGCCCTTACATGTCCGTGGCTGCATGTGCGCTACACTGAAAAGGCCAGCGTTTGTCGCTTACAGGTGCAGATAACCCGCTGAACAACGTTAGTGATGGGGATCACTGATTACAATTATTACCCGCGAACGATGATTTCCCAGTAAGTGCAGGTCAACCGCAGTTCCGGAATTAGGCCTAACCGTCATTCCTGAAAAAATTAAAAACTTATGTGTGCAAACCACAGGTGCTGTAGCTTGCTTAACAGCTCGCCAGCCGTTCTCACGCCCAGTATGGATTACACGTGATTGCCCAAAGGTGAGAAAGGGTACCGTATCCCCAGATAACATGTATGGATAGCGTACACATTCAAAATATATGTCTATACATCAGGAGGCAGGCTCTCTGGAGCTAGAGCCCGGACAGCAGGACAGGGCATAGCTACATCTTAACCATCATCTTTCAGTTCAATCAATTTGTAGTGGCAGTCCCAGTGAAGGATTTGACAGACCAGACTACACAGCGGAGGAGCAGGGAGAGGTAAACATTGCAATTGCTGGGGCCCTGCCCAAGCAAGTGGGGCACACTCGTGGGCGTCGGTACTGGCCCTGGGCCCCTCATAGTATGGCGGTGTGTCTGACGGCGGGTGTGCACCACCACCGTCAGAGACACTTGATTGCACTATGAGGGACCCTGTGCCAGTGCCCACGCCCAAGAGTCGGCCCACCCACCTGTCCAGGGCAACGGCACTTGCACGGTTTCAGGTGCTAGGTGGTGACCCCGGCCATTGGGGGGGGCAGCCCAGTTAGGGAGGTTTACAAAGTGGCATATGTTGATGTGGGACATTCAGCTGCTGCAAAAGGCGAAATAGATCAAGTTCGCGGAATAGGAGGATAACCAAAGCAAGCCATTTTTCTGGCAACCTATGTGTCATCAAGGGAAGGTGGGACAAAATCCTTGGAAACCCATGCATGGTTCATTTTAATGAAGGTTAGATCATCCACATTTTGGGTTGACAGACGGGTCCTTTTTTCTGTCAGGATTGATCCAGCTGCACTGAAGACTCTTTCCGATAGCACACTTGCAGCTGGGCAAGCGAGCTCCTGTAAGGCATATTGTGCCAATTCAGCCAGGTGTCCAGTTTAGCGGCCCAATAGTCAAAGGGGAATGACCTGTGTGGGAGAACATCAATATGGGAGGAAAAGTAGTTTGTAACCATAGTTGACAACTGCTGTCTCCTGTCACTTTCCATCGATGCAGTATTACCAGTTGTGTGAGTGGTACTTGAAAAATCAGTCCACAACATTGTCATGAAACCCCTGTCTCCAACGCCACTTCTGCTGTGTGCACCACGAACACCTCTGCCAAGCTGCCCCCGGCCCGTACGGCTCGTGTGAGAAGCATCACCACTGCTGTGTGCTGGGAATGCCTCAAGCAACCGATTTACCAGAGTTGCTTGTTTATTAGCCAATATTAGGTCAAGGTTCTCCTGTGGCATGATGTTTTGTAATTTGCCTTTATAGCGTGGATCCAGGATGCTGGCCAACCAGTAGTCGTCATCGTTCATCATTTTGGCAATGCGGGGGTCCCTTTTTAGGATCTGCAAGGCATAATCTGACATGTGGGCCAATGTTCCCGGTGTCAATGATGCACTGCGAGTGCTGGTTGGAGGAGCACTTTCTGGCAAATCCACATCCCTCCAGTCACGCACAAACCCTGTACCAGACCTTACCACGCCAACATTTTCACTTGCCCCACGAGATGCATCCTCCTCCCCTAAGTAATCATCCCCATCATCATCCTCCTCCTCCTCTTCTTCCTCCACCTCGTCCAGGAGAGGTCCCTGAGCAGACAATGGCTGAATGTCATCAAGGATTCCCTCCTCGTCAACATTGGCTGCAGACGCCTGCTCCTTAAGGTGCATCAAAGTTTGCATGAGCAGACGCATAAGTGGGATGCTCATGCTTAGGATGGCGTCGTCTGCGCTTACCAGCCGTGTGCATTCCTCAAAACACTGAAGGACTTTACAGAGGTCTTTTAGCTTCGACCACTGCACACCTGTCAACTCCATGTCTGCTCTCAAAGTGCCTGGCCGTGTATCCTCCCACAAATGCATTATGGCCTGCCTCTGCTCGCACAGCCGCTCAACCATGTGCAGGGTGGAGTTCCACCTTGTTGCAATGTCGATAATGAGGCGGTGGTTGGGAAGGTGGAGCAATCACTGCAGCTTCTGCATACGAATGGAGTGTACAGGCGACCGGCGGATGTGCGCGCACAGTCTTCGCACCTTCTGGAGCAGGGCTGTTAACTCCGGATAATTATTGAGGAAGCACCGCACCACCAGGTTCAAGGTGTGAGCCAAGCAAGGTATGTGGCTGAGTATTGAAAGGGCTATGGCTGCCACAAAATTACGGCCGTTATCACTAACTACCTTGCCTGCCTCAAGATGTACACTGCCCAGCCATGACTCAGTTTGTCGCTGGAAGTACTCGGCGAGCACCTCGGCGGTGTGTCTGTCGCCCAAACACATCATCTGTAACACAGCCTGCTGACGCTTTCCACTAGCTGCTCGATAGGGGGGACACCTCGTGTGCAACAGTGGCAGCTGCAGATGGAGTGCTCGTACGACTGCGCTTTGTGGACGAGCTTTCGCTTCTGGAGGAGGAGGAGGAAGATCGAATGCCTACAGCCAACTGTTTCCTATACCGTGGGCTAGGCAGCACTGTCCAACCACCGCTGTCCCCTGTGGACCCTGCATCCACCACATTAACCCAGTGCGCAGTGATGGACACGTAACGGCCCTGCCCATGCCGACTGGACCATGCATCAGTTGTGAGGTGCACCTTGCCACTCACTGACTGCTTGAGTGCATGGACAATGCGGTCTTTCACATGATGGTGGAGGGCTGGGATGGCTTTGCGAGAGAAGTGGTGACTGGGTAGGTCATAGCGTGGTACTGCATAGGCCATGAGTTCGCGGAAAGCTGCGCTTTCCACCAACCGATAGGGCATCATCTCAAATGAGATTAGTTTGGCAATGTGGGCGTTCAAACCCAGTGTACGCGGATGAGAGACTGAGTACTTTCTTGACCTACTCATAGTGTCTGGGAGGGTGAGCTGGACTTGAGAGCTGCATATGGTGGAAGTAGCGGTGGACAGGGCGGACTGAGAGAGGGTTGATGATGGTGATGGAGTTGGTGTTCTTTCTGATGGCCTAGATTCAGTCTTTCGTTGATATAACAGTGGGATTCCCTGACTGCTGTGGCCTTGCAACAACACCTCAACATTTGCTGCTGTGCTAACCGGTGGGCTTACAGTGGGGGAAACAATGTAGCATTGCTGACTACCTTCTTTGTGATCAGTTGCACATGTGGTACTTGAGGTTTGGTGTTGTGTCCACGCTTGCAAGTGCATGGTGGTTGAATGTCTAAGCATGCAACTAGTATTCAAATTTTTCAGATTTTTCACTCGGCTAAAGGTCTTTGCGCACTTCTTACAGATAACCTTGGCCTGATCATGAGGATTTTGTTCAAAAAAGTGCCACACTGCACTCTTCCTACTTTGGCAGACATTTTGCGGCCTAGCACGCTGTGATATTTTGACCCTCTGGACAAGCTGTCCAGCAACTCTTTTGATTTTTGGAACCTGTCTTTGGAGTGCTCCGTGCCTGCCAGATAACAGCTGTTGCGATGTCGATGTCTGCTGTGGATGCTCCTCATCTGAGCTATTGGAAGCAGCACCCTCTTCCCCCAATGGATGCCAATCTGGGTCAACAACTGGATCATCCATCACCTCCTCTTCAATGTCATGTGCACCTTCCTCTGTGTCACCGTGTATGGTGGTATAGTGTGCGGGAAGGGGCACCTGAGTCTCATCAGGGTCAGAATCTGGCTCCGTACACTGCGAGGACAATGTAGTGCTCTGAGTGAATGTACCAGCAGAATCATCTATCAGTGGCTGTGCATCAGGGCACTCGATGTCAGATTCATCTTGGCCTGGGTAATTCACCATTTCACTTGATAATCCAGGCATGGTATGTGAAAACAGCTCCATGGAGTAATCAGTAGTATGGCCTGCGTCATCCTTCAATCTTGGTTGGGGTGAAGGACACAAGGAAATTTGTGGTTCATGAACATGAGCCTCCAATGACGACTCAGTGCTTTTATTTTTTACAACTTCAGAAGAGGAGGCGATAGAGCTGGAGGCTGAGTCAGCAATGTAAGCCAAAACTTTTTCCTGAAGCTCTGGCTTTAAAAGCGGTTTGCCAACTCCTAGAAAAGTAAGCCTTCGAGGCCTTGTGGAGCCAGATGATGACACAGGCTCAACACCTCCTGCATTCGGTCCTATTTTGCTTTTGCCACTACCATCAGATCCACCACCAACACCATCATTACCAGCTGCCAACCCCCGCCCAATTCCACAGCCTCTTCCACCAGCCTTCCTCATTTTTGGTAGAAATGTAGACAAAATCCAACAAACTATATAGTAATGTAAAACAAGGTACAAGGTGTCTATAGGACAGGGGAGATTTTGAATTTCTGCACACATTTGTGGACACTGTACACTTTTGGATTGTGTGAGGCCCACTGAATATCACAGCGCTATGTCACAGGCTCGATGGCACAGGTGTGAAAAAAGTGACTACAGGATAAGGGAGATTTTGAATTTCTGCACACACTTGTGGACACTGGACACTTATGGATTGTGTGAGGCCCACTGAATATCACAGCGCTATGTCACAGGCAGAAATTGGCTAGTGTATCACAAACTACAAGGTGTATATAGAATTGGGCAGAATAGGAATCTCCCTAGAGTCTGTAAGAACAGAACAAGTCCTCCACTTATCCTTCCAGAGTGACACACAGATAGCTTCACTGTGGCCGTGATAACAGCCGTTACACGGTACTGAGAGGAGCGTGCACATACATGGCTGTCCGGTGTACGTAAAATTGTCAAGGTCCGTGTTTTTTAAGTATACGGACTGACACACGCTGTCTCTCTATAGTTCTGAATGTGATCACACAGCAAATATATTTAACTGTTTGAAAGCTAGACAAAACTAGAAGGTGCAGGTCTGTAAGAACGGAACATGTCCTCAACTTATTCTTACAGAGTGACACACAGATAGCTTCACTGTGGCCGTGATAACAGCCGTTACACGGTACTGAGAGGAGCGTGCACGTACACGGCTGTCCGGTGTACGTAAAATTGTCAAACTCCGTGTTTTTTAAGTATACGGACTGACACGCTGTCTCTCTATAGTTTTGAATGTGATCAAACAGCAAATATATTTAACTGTTTGAAAGCTAGACAAAACTAGAAGGTGCAGGTCTGTAAGAACGGAACATGTCCTCAACTTATTCTTACAGAGTGACACACAGATAGCTTCACTGTGGCCGTGATAACAGCCGTTACACAGTACTGAGAGGAGCGTGCACGTACACGGCTGTCCGGTGTACGTAAAATTGTCAAACTCCGTGTTTTTTAAGTATACGGACTGACACACGCTGTCTCTTTATAGTTTTGAATGTGATCAAACAGCAAATATATTTAACTGTTTGCAAGCTAGACAAAACTAGAAGGTGCAGGTCTGTAAGAACGGAACATGTCCTCGACTTATTCTTACAGAGTGACACACAGATAGCTTCACTGTGGCTGTGATAACAGCCGTTACACGGTACTGTGTGAGGAGTGTGCACCGCTGTATGGTGTGAAAAAATGCACGCTCAGTACCTCAGCAGGACAAAAAAAAAATTGGGATTGCTTTTAAAAAAGCAGTTTGCAGAGCAGTGGGTAAACAGCAATGCAGCCGTCAGGAAGCCTTAGAAGGCAGCCTAACAACCAACACCGTTGATCCAGCAAAATATAGCCTCCCCTTGCACTGCACACACAGTGACTGGTGTGTTGTACAGGCAAAATCGCTAGCAGCAGAAGCAGTTTTTGGTGTCTTTTTCCCTGCCTAACGCTCTCCCTACAGAATCAGCAGCAGCTCTCCCTCTTCTGAGATCAGCATGAGGAACATGGCGGTCGGCGTGCACGCCCTTTTATACCCCCTGTGACGCCCACCAAAGCAAGCCAATCACTTGCATGCCCTTCTGAAAGATGGTGGTGACCCCTGCCTATGTCATCACGTTGCCCACAGTGTCCGTGGATCCTGATTGGCTGAAAAAGAGCGCAAAACAAACTTTTGAAACGCGGACTTTGGCACGTAAGTCGCCGACCTCGTGGCCGACCTCATCCTAGGGTCGGGTTTCGTTTCATGAAACCCGACTTTGCCAAAAGTCGGCGACTTTTGAAATTTTTCGATCCGTTTCGCTCAACTCTAATTTTGGCTTTCCATCATTTTTTCATGCTGGATCCGTTTTTTTCTCATAGACTTGTATTAGTGACAGATTGTGACGGATGGCCACACGTTTCATCTGTCGTCCAACGGATCCGTCAGAAAATCTCTGTCCGTTGGCCAGAGACAACGGACAGATGAACATTTTTTGTGTACGTCGAAAAGTCGGATAGCGACGGATTCCATCTTTTAAAACTGAGCATGCCCGGAATCATTTTTCTTCCTTTATTTTAACCCCTGCGGCTGCTTTTTCTATTCTGGCACAAAATCCTTCTCTCTCTCGCTCCAGAATTCTGTTTCTTTAATTCCTACAGCAAGGCTGCTACAACGGATCAGTCATAAAAACAGATCCAGTGCATCAGTTTTTTGCAATATACGCAGGATCCGTCCACTTGACGGATCTGAACACTTTGACGGATTGTGACTGATTGCAAAAGACTGGAGTGTGAAAGGGGCCTTAAGAAGCGAGATGTGGATGAGAAAAGGCGGTGGATCCGTTGCCAACCGTCAATTGACGGAATCTGCCATCGGATCCTCCTTTTTATACTGAGCATGCCCGAATGAATGTCCTTTCATGATATTTAACCCCAAATCCCATTCTGTGGCAGCCAAATCTCTCTCGCTCGTGAAACAGGCCTTACTTTAAATTTCATGCACTAGCGTCTAAAGCGGATCCGTACAAAAAACGGATCCAGTTGCATCCGTTTGCCACAAAACGGAAACGGATCCGTTTTTGCACACTGGCGGATTTTGACTAACGCCAGAAAACTGAAGTGTGAAACAGGCCTAAGAGAAAGAAAAGACTCAATCAGAGAAGAGGTCACCTATAAGGTACCAGGATGTACATTTTTAGCTATTGGTACTGACTGCGTCTCATCAGTACTATGGTTCCTGTATAGTCCACAGTCTGATAAAGACTGATAACTCCCAGCATCTCCTTACCATTGTTAAGGACATACTGGGAGTTGTAGGTTCATGAGATACCAATGTATATGGGCCTGACTTAGAAGGATTCAGCTCATCAGTTATTAATCACACGATGTCATAGACCTAATGGAAAAGGGAAGAATTAGCTGGGTAGAAATGCAAAATGGGCGCCTTCGGCTTCATCTGCCTTGGGCACCCAAAATACTTTGTTTCGGCCCTGGTAACGGATAAAGCAAAATCCTACATGACCTATCAGTGTTCTACGATTTGGGTTGAGGACACTTATTGTATGTGGGCTGGTGAATTTTGTGTGCCAGGGCTGCTTTTTAGTCCCAACTCGGCCCTGAATCCCCTCGTGTATCTGAATGGGAGGAAGAGTGTGAACTTGTGCTAATTGTGCAGTCACACTTTGTCATCTCTGCTCCGTCCTGTCTTCCAGCGCAGGGTTAAATTGCTCTGACTTCATATCTGGCTTCATGGCTTGATCATAGATGCTGGATCCTGATCCCCAACAAAATATCACCAACCGAAGATTGTGAAAGAAACACACAAAACACTTTTATTGGATGTTAAATTGACCGAATTTTATTCCAAATCTCATCATTATTATTTCTTTCAGTGTCTGAAATTTAGAATCAGCCAATTACTATGAAAGAGACTGAAAATGGCAGAACCCCCGACTCACGAAGAATCGTCCTTCAGCTCTCAGGAGAGGAAAAAACCCCTGTGGTGGAAACCTCTAGGGAACCATGGCTGCAGGACTGCCCTTCCCTTGGGCTTAGAAGGTTAGTGCCAACATGTAACAGCAAATTGTACCTGAATTTGTACATTGTGTCATAATTGTTTTGGAGAAGCCTAATGCGACCTCTCCAGGCCATACACATAAAGTGAAGGCGGCGAGTACCGGACGTGAGGAAGATCTGGCTGCAACATCTGTCACCCCATTGATCTGGCTGGCTAGGCGTTATGGCTGATCTGGCTGGCTAGGCGCTATGGCTGATCTGGCTGGCTAGGCGGTGTCCCCTTCCTCAAATTGTGGAGTGATGAAGCTCCAGGTCTCCAGACACATCAAGTATGGCTTCCGTCTACGGCTGAATGACTTATGGTTCTGGAATCTTCTCCTGCATCATAGATGCATGTGTTTATGACATCAGCGCAGTTGCCATAGTTATCACAGGTGTTTTATACTGTGGTTTCATTGGCTAGAAAGTCCCTCTCAGTGTTCCAAAGAATTAACCCTTGAATGACTGGTATTGTGCCTTTCTCCAGAAGCCTGTAAATATAAACTTGTCACTAGACAGGACCATTATCATTATTATATTTTAAAGTTGCCCCAACCAAAGTCTAATAAGTGAGCGCATCTAGAGTTGATGTGTAACAAGCGCAATCATTCCATTAAGCCCTACTAAATGCACAATATGAGAACAGAGCAGTCTCATAGAAAATTAATGATACCAAGGTAAATGCAGTTAGATATGGGATGCTATATAGGGGCTCATACTGTATATAGGAGCTATATGGGGACTCACACTGTATATAGGAGGCAATATGGTGGCAAACAATGTATTCAGGAGGCTATATGTGAGTGCTCATACTGTATATAGGAGGCTAAATGGGGACTCACACTGTATATAGGAGGCAAACACTATTCAAGAGGCTATATGTGGGCTCATACTGTAGATAGGAAGCAATTTGCAGACTCATACTGTTTATAGGAAGCGATGTGCAGGCTCATACTGTACATAGGTTATATGTGGATGCTCATACTGTATAGCTATATGAGGCTATATGCGGCCTCATACTGTATATATGAAGTGAAGTACAGGCTCATACTGTATATAGGAGGCACAAACTGTATTCAGGAGGCTATATGTGGGTGATCATACTGTATATACTGTAGGAGGCTATGTGGGCTCATATTGTATATATGAAGCAATGTGCAGGCTCATACTGTATATAGGAGACTATATGCGGCCTCATACTGTATACAGGAGGCTATGTGGGCTCATACTGTATATAGGAGGCTATATGCAGCCTCATACTGTATATAAGAGGCTATGTGCAGGCTCATACTGTATATAGAAAGCAATGTGCAGGCTCATACTGTATATAGGAGGTAAACACTGCATTCTGGAGGCTATATGTGGGTGCTCATACTGTATATAGGAGGCTATATGCGGCCTCATACTGTATATAGGAAGCGAAGTACAGGCTCACACTGTATATAGGAGGCTATATGCGGCCTCATACTGTATATAGGAGGCTATATGCAGCATCATACTGTATACAGGAGGCTATATGTGGGTGCTCATACTGTATATAGGAGGCTATATGTGGCCTCATACTGTATATAGGAATCGATGTGCAGGCTCATACTGTATATAGAAGGCTATATGGGGACTCACACTGTATATAGGAGGCAAATACTGTATTCAGGAGGCTATATGTGGGCTCATACTGTATATAGGAAGCGATTTGCAGGCTCATACTGTTTTTAGGAAGCGATGTGCAGGCTCATACTGTTTAGGAAGCGATGTGCAGGCTCATACTGTACATAGGAGGCTATGTGGATGCTCATACTGTTTATAGGAAGCAATGCGCAGGCTCATACTGTACATAGGAGGCTATATGTGTGTGCTCATACTGTATATAGGAGGCTATATGCGGCCTCATACTGTATATAGGAAGTGATGTACAGGCTCATACTGTATATAGGAGGCTATTTGCAGGCTCATACTGTATATAGGAAGCAATCTGCAGGCTCATACTGTATATAGGAGGTAAACACTGCATTCAGTATGCTATATGTGGGTGCTCATACTGTATATAGGAGGCTATATGCGGCCTCATACTGTATATAGGAAGCGAAGTACATGCTCATACTGTATATAGGAGGCTATATGCGGCCTCATACTGTATATAGGAGGCTATATGCAGCATCATACTGTATACAGGAGGCTATATGTGGGTGCTCATACTGTATATAGAAGGCTATATGTGGCCTCATACTCTATATAGGAAGCGATGTGCAGGCTCATACTGTATATAGAAGGCTATATGGGGACTCACACTGTATATAGGAGGCAAATACTGTATTCAGGAGGCTATATGTGGGCTCATACTGTATATAGGAGGCTAAATGGGGACTCACACTGTATATAGGAGGCAAACACTATTCAAGAGGCTATATGTGGGCTCATACTGTAGATAGGAAGCAATTTGCAGACTCATACTGTTTATAGGAAGCGATGTGCAGGCTCATACTGTACATAGGTTATATGTGGATGCTCATACTGTATAGCTATATGAGGCTATATGCGGCCTCATACTGTATATATGAAGTGAAGTACAGGCTCATACTGTATATAGGAGGCACAAACTGTATTCAGGAGGCTATATGTGGGTGATCATACTGTATATACTGTAGGAGGCTATGTGGGCTCATATTGTATATATGAAGCAATGTGCAGGCTCATACTGTATATAGGAGACTATATGCGGCCTCATACTGTATACAGGAGGCTATGTGGGCTCATACTGTATATAGGAGGCTATATGCAGCCTCATACTGTATATAAGAGGCTATGTGCAGGCTCATACTGTATATAGAAAGCAATGTGCAGGCTCATACTGTATATAGGAGGTAAACACTGCATTCTGGAGGCTATATGTGGGTGCTCATACTGTATATAGGAGGCTATATGCGGCCTCATACTGTATATAGGAAGCGAAGTACAGGCTCATACTGTATATAGGAGGCTATATGCGGCCTCATACTGTATATAGGAAGTGATGTACAGGCTCATACCGTATATAGGAGGCTATTTGCAGGCTCATACTGTATATAGGAAGCAATCTGCAGGCTCATACTGTATATAGGAGGTAAACACTGCATTCAGTATGCTATATGTGGGTGCTCATACTGTATATAGGAGGCTATATGCGGCCTCATACTGTATATAGGAAGCGAAGTACAGGCTCATACTGTATATAGGAGGCTATATGCGGCCTCATACTGTATATAGGAGGCTATATGCAGCATCATACTGTATACAGGAGGCTATATGTGGGTGCTCATACTGTATATAGAAGGCTATATGTGGCCTCATACTCTATATAGGAAGCGATGTGCAGGCTCATACTGTATATAGAAGGCTATATGGGGACTCACACTGTATATAGGAGGCAAATACTGTATTCAGGAGGCTATATGTGGGCTCATACTGTTTATAGGAAGCGATGTGCAGGCTCATACTGTTTATAGGAAGCGATTTGCAGGCTCATACTGTACATAGGAGGCTATGTGGATGCTCATACTGTTTATAGGAAGCAATGCGCAGGCTCATACTGTACAAATGAGGCTATATTTGGGTGCTCATACTGTATATAGGAGGCTATATGCGGCCTCATACTGTATAGAGGAAATGATGTACAGGCTCATACTGTTTATAGGAGGCTATGTGCAGGCTCATACTGTATATAGGAAGCAATGTGCTGGCTCATGCTGTATATAGGAGGCAAATACTGTATTCAGGAGGCTATATGCGGCCTCATACTGTATATAGGAAGCGATGTGCAGGCTCATACCGTACATAGGAGGCTATATGTGGCCTCATACTGTATATAGGAAGCGATGTGCAGCCTCATACTGTATATAGGAGGCTATGTGGGCTCATATTGTATATAGGAAGTAATGTGCAGGCTCATACTGTATATAGGAGACTATATGCGGCCTCATACTGTATATAGAAGGCTATATGCGGCCTCATACTGTATACAGGAGGCTATGTGGGCTCATACTGTATATAGGAGGCAATATGCAGCCTCATACTGTATATAGGAAGCGATGTACAGGCTCATACTGTATGTAGTATAAAGTGCAAATATATCCCAAATACTGGAAAAAATTCTTCAAAGGCTCAACTCACTGGAAATATAATAGCAAAAAAAATATCATAAATGAGCTATTAAGCATCACAAGAGATCAAAATTGGAGTTTTTCAAGCTAAATAATTTATTTAGAATAATTAACAGAGCATAAATGCTAAATGCAAGTTACAGCAGACATAAACACAATATAATTAAACCAGCACCTTATCATTTTCACTTTTAACAGCCAATCAGAGCGATTGTAGACATGTGGGGGTGAAGCCACCCCACCTGTGGAGAAGTACAAAGCCCCCTGTGTGTGTGGGTCGGGTGGGGTCACTGAAAGGTCAGTCACCCGACCCGCAGGAGGGCAATTAATTCATGACGCCACATAGGCGTCACTGGTCAGATTGGCACAGCTTTTCATGATGCCTATGTGGAGTCATTGGTCGGGAAGGGGTTAAAGGAGCATACACGCCTTTGCACAGTGGGGGTATTAATATTTTCTATGGGACACTAATTTTTGGGGGAGGGAGTAATCATAGGCCGGTTTCACATTAGCGCATTTTATGCGCACGCACGGCCGGGGGTAGCTCCGCCCCGATCCGGCTCTCTGCCCGGCGTGCCCGCCCCTTGCCTGTAGCGCCGCCTCCTAGCGGACGGCGGCGCCTGCGATCGGCGCACCCTATCTTTAGCATAGGGTGCGCCGATCGTGCGCAGGTCGTGCGCTAGTTGCGCTTTGACCTGCGCTGCTCACTTATGACGGTGCGCCGTGCGCGCCAAAATCCGAAAAGTTCGATTTTGGCGCGCACGGCGCACCGTCAAAAGTGCGCAGCGCAGGTCAAAGCGCAACTAGCGCACGGCCTGCGCACGATCGGCGCACCCTATGCTAAAGATAGGGTGCGCCGATCGCAGGCGCCGCTGTCCGCTAGGAGGCGGCGCTACAAGGAAGGGGCGGGCACGCCGGGCAGAGAGCCGGCTCGGGGGCGGAGCTTACCCCGGCCGTGCGTGCGCATAAAATGCGCTAATGTGAAACCGGCCATAGTAATGGCACAGTTTTTTAAAATATTGGGGTCAGTATCCTATGCCTCAGGTAAGCAGAGTGGGGAGTTTTTGTAGGTTGGGAATAAATGAGACATCAGTAGAAATGTGAGATGTCAAATGTGTTTTTGTTGTAATCTGTGCAGATGAGTTGTGGCTGGAGAAGTGGTAATGGAGGTCTGGGCCTGATGAAAAAGACAGGAAAAGTGAGCGACCCAAATCAGAAAGATTGTCAGCTGTAAGGTTCTATATATAACTACTGTACTCACGTGTATGTTCTGTGGGACTAGTATCTACCAATATACGATAACAGTAAGATGGTAATATTGCTCTTTTTAGTAGACTATTTTTTTATTTAGTGACCGCTAAATTTGTTTCAGTCTATGTAGTAGTAGGTGTATGGTGGTGTCATTGGTCTCTGTATAGTGTTTTGTTATGTAAAGGTAATGGTTATATTATATTATGTATTTGCTGAGTAGTGGTGATGGTGGTGGACATTGAGTAGTTTTATTGTTTTGGTCTTTTATAGTAGTAATTTTGATAATATTGGTCTTTGCAGTGTATGTTTTTGGTTAGCAACAGTGGTATACTGTACTTATATATCTATAGATGCTCTTTAGATGATTATAGGGGGGTCAGATGGGTAGACATGCACTTTGAGGCATGGACCCCTGAACTTTTAGAACCCTAGCAATGTCCCTGCTGTAATGTGTGTTTACTTGTCAGTGTTTCTAGAGATATATGTATGTTTGTCAGTAAGCTCAGTTATGGTACCATATCTAAGCAGTAAGCTTGGTTCTGGTTCTGTATTGATGTAGTAATCTAGATTCTTGTACCATATGCATGCCGTAAGCTTGGTTCTGTTCCCATATCTGTGAAGCTTGGTTCTGCTCCCTTATCTCTGTAGTAAGATCGGTTATGCTCCCATAGCACTGTAGTAAGCTCGGTTCTGCTCCCATGTCTCTCTCGTAAGGTTGGTTCTGCTCCCTTATCTAAGTAGTAAGGCTCGTTTCACACTAGCGTTTGATCGCGCAGCGCATCGTGCACACGCGCAATGTCCCCCTATCTTTAACATGGTGATCGCAGGGTCTTGCGAATGTACGCGCTCTTCAGCGTTTAGCGTGCGCTGCGCATTTTACAGGTGTGCGCCCAGACGCGACGTACGCTACATGTTGCATTTTTTTTTTCCGGCGGCATCGTTAAAAAAATCGCGCTCGCACGTGTGCGCCCAAAAATAGCATTACAGTCTATGTGGTTGCTGATGAGCGCTTGGCACCGCGCACGTCAGCGCCTTGTGCGCACACGCGATTTGAGTAAACAATGTCTAGACACTTGTCTAGAACTCCCCCTAAACAAGCAACATTGTTTTGGAGGAGTGTACATAAAAGAATGTGTCTTCAGGGTCAGACAATTACTCTACATAATGCCTTGCAGAGACCAGACAAGCATTCTACAAGAGCCTTCTACCTGTGGATTCAAGCTTCAGGAGCCAAAATGTGAGTATTCTTAAAAATAATGTCTGTGTGTCCTGTACAATTTATTATGTACTAATGTATTTTTTGTTTTCTTTTCAGCATGTCTTCTTCCGGATCGGTCTATTCGCCATCTCGGCAAGAACTGGCCCAAGCTCATCGTGAGGTGAGAATCTTGCTGCCTTTTGATAAGTATTGCTGCCTCTAGAAATGTGTTTTAATTTTTTCTTTCTTTACAGACATCGGACACGGGAAGTGAAAATGGAGTGCGAGAGCGGTCTGTGCGGGAGCAGTCGGAGCGGTCTGAGCGGGTGCCGTCTGAGGATTCTGAGTGGGAGCAGCATAGTCAAGTCGTGGCGAGGAGACCCAATGTGAGTATATATATATTTTTTTTCTGTCTTTCTTTCTCTTGCTTCTTTTCTGTTTCTTTTTGTATCTTTTCCAAACTTCTAAACATTCTATATTTTTTTTTCTAGGTTCCACAGCGGGATGACGAAGAAGTCTACACAGACAACGAGCACCTCATCCGCCTCGTTGAGGAGCGCATCCCATTGTGGGACAGCCGTGACCAGCAGTACAAAGACACAGTGGTGACCCGGCAGCTCTGGAATGAGGTGGCCGCAGTGATGGATGGCTTGGACAGCGCCTCTGCAGCTTCAAAAAAGGGTGTTCAGTAAGTATAAAGATGCTCTGTGATATAGCATTTATTTTTGGACCTGATGGTGCTGATGTGTTTTTTGCAAGATATATTCTTGCATTAAACACACCAATGCCTGGTGGAAAACTGTGATTGATTTGTGTCTTGAACTGCTGCATTGTTTTGTGGACCTGACGGTGGTGGTGTTTTTTTTGGCAAGATATATTCTTGCATGAAAAGCACCAATGCCTTGTTGAAAACGGTGATTGATTTGTGTCTTCAGCTGCTGCATTGTTTTTTGGACCTGACGGTGCTGTGTTTTTTGCAAGATATATTCTTGCATTAAACACACCAATGCCTTGTTGAGAACTGTGATTGATTTTTTAACTGCTGTCTTGATCCTGTTTTCACTCTTGTTCCTGATGATACTGTTGTTTTCGCTGATACATATATTGTAGCAGGAAACATAACAGTGTCCGCCGTCTCAACAGTTACTGCATTGTGTCTAGAATTTTATTGGTGCTGCAGCAGAGACTGTTTTCAAAGTTCAATGAGGTGTGTGGTGAGAATGACGTTAAACTAGTGCATTTTTAATTTTTTTTTTTACCAACAGTGAAAAAAATCCGCACACGTTGGCGCTCGATGAAGGACCGCTTCAACACTGATGTTTGTGCTGAGGGACCGGTTCGGAGTGGTTCTGCGGCAAGGCGCAGAAGAAAGTACCGCTACCATCACGAGTTGGCTTTCCTGAGACCGGTCCTTGCCAGCAGAGCTTAAGTTTTTTTTTTGTTTGTGCTTAATATATGCTTTTCTATTCCACAGGTGTTGCTTCTTGTAAATGCATCATACTAATGTTTTCCCTTTCTTTCCACAGCACTTGGAGCAGCACCCTGCAACCTAACCCTGTCCCGGGAGCGGTTCTTCATCGATCGACCTCGGACCCGTCTCAGCCATCCGACAGCCAGGAAGCATCTTGCAGGTCAGCAACACAGACAGCTGGTGACCAGAAAGCTGGTCCATCAGGTGTTCCCCTGTCCCAGGTCTCTGTCACTGGTTATGTGGGCACTACCCGCCAGCGGCAGTGGGCCTTGGACAGTAATGTCATGCCCGAGTTCATGCACTTGAGCGAGGCCTTTAAGGCCAGCCTCAGGGCGCTGGCCGCCAGAACGGAAAGCGTTTTTTTCCTGATGGAGCGTGGTTTTAACCACATGGAACGTGGTTTTAACCACATGGAACACCGCTTCCACTCTGTCGACCAGCGCCTTGACCGTCTGGAGGTCGACCTCAACAGACCAGCGCACCATTTTTTCAGTAAAATTGAAAAGGGCATGGCGGAACACCTTAGTCCTGAGCAACAGCTGAGTGTGTTACAGGCCTGCAACACTGCTTACTTGCTTACAGGCTATGCAGCAGAATCAGTATGTGCAGCAGTCAGTGGTGTCATTTCCAACAGTTCCACCACTGGCTCGCTTGACCACACTACCGACTTCTGCTGCATACCACTGCACGGCCACCTGCATTCCCAGCGAAGCCGGACATCACTACACCACCTCAAGTCTGAGTGCTGCAGGACACACCTCCGCCACCACCACTATGGCAAGCGCTGCTCCTGTATGGAGCACCACCACCGCCACAGCACCACCAGCTTGGAGCCAAACCACCACAGAACCTGCTTGGGCAACCGACATCAGCAGTCAACAGCAAGGAGCACCGCCAGCACTCCTCAGCAACGGAGCACCGCCAGCACTCCTCAGCAACGGAGCACCGCCAGCACTCCTCAGCAACGGAGCACCGCCAGCACTCCTCAGCAACGGAGCACCGCCAGCACTCCTCAGCAAAGGAGCACCGCCAGCACTCCTCAGCAAAGGAGCACCGCCAGCACTCCTCAAGCAAAGGAGCACCGCCAGCACTCCTCAAGCAAAGGAGCACCGCCAGCACTCCTCAAGCAAAGGAGCACCGCCAGCACTCCTCAAGCAAAGGAGCACCGCCAGCACTCCTCAAGCAAAGGAGCACCACCAGCACTCCTCAAGCAAAGGAGCACCACCAGCACTCCTCAAGCAAAGGAGCACCACCAGCACTCCTCAAGCAAAGGAGCACCACCAGCACTCTTCAGCAAAGGAGCACCACCAGCACTCCTCAGCAAAGGAGCACCACCAGCACTCCTCAGCAAAGGAGCACCACCAGCACTCCTCATCTTCAGAGCACCGCCACCAATTCTCCTCCTCGTAGTCCCCCAAGAACTTTGGCTGAGATACCTGATTCGCAGCCTCCTTCACGTAGCACCGACCCAACATGCTCCCCTTCTAGGAGCACCGCCACTGCCACTTTGAGCAGCACTGCCACCACAGAGCAGCAAAGGGGTGATCCGCATTCCCTATTTTACAGGGCAACGCCACAGTCCACAGTCACCAGGCGGTCTACAAAAGAAAAGCGGTCACAGGCTGCAAGTAGGTCGGGGCAGGATATACCTGTGCCAAAAAAGAAGAAAAAAAAAAAAACTTTGTTGGTCCATCCACCGTCTCCTCCTAATGTGTCTCAACCTGCCTCAATGTCCATTCCAGAGCTCCCTTCCTCGAGTACTTTTGTCACCCCTTCTCCTAGAACCCCTTCCTCTACCTCCAGTCGTTCCTTGTATCTCCACACACCCAAAGTCCCCCAATCTTCCCCCAAATGTCATTCATAATAAAATTTTTCTTGTTTATTTTTGGTTTCAAAATAAATGTGCACTTGTGCTTTCAAAAAATTGGTAATGGTTTACCGTGTCTATCGCCGACTAAACACACTGCACCATACACATAGGGTTTTTGGAAAAACATATCTCCATTACTGTTTCTTGTGTGAGACTTGTTTCTTGTGTCAGTCTTGGAGATATGTGTTGTCAACAAACCAAATCTACATGACTTTCCTTTTCCAGAAAAGTCTCTACATTCTAGGAATATTGCACAGAGTGCATCCAGCAGGGTTCCCCAACTCCAGTCCTCAAGGTTCAACAAAAGATCATGTTGTATGGAATCCTCTGTTTGAAAATTTTTTAGCAACTGAGCTATGGATTTCATTACAACATGATCTGTTGGTAGACCTTGTGGAGTGGATTTGGGGAATGCTGCTGGATCAAGTGTGTTCAATATTACTAGAATGTAGAGACTGCTGTGGAAAAGACAAGTCATATAGGTATAATCTACATGACTTGGAGTCAGACACACTCCAAATAGAAAGACAGGCTTGTCTCCCTTTGAAGTCCTGTTTGGTAGTGCACCAAAGACTGGTCTGTACTTCCCACAGGTGCTACAAATGCAACACGGTTCTATGACAGCCTATGTCCAGGCCTTGCAGGAAAGACTTAAAGTGGTGCATAAACATGTGTTCTCATCCATTCCAGATCCTAATGTCAGTGCAGATGTGCATCAGCTCAATCCAGGTGATTGGGTGGTGTGGGGAATAGATAGCTCAGCTAGGATTTTTGCTTTGGCACAAGCGTGTGGCTATGAAGTCACTTCAGCAGACTAGCAATATGGACACGGCATATTTATTGTGCACACTTGTTATCCAATGTTACACATGCCAAACATGAAATAAAACGTCTAAGGCCGTCTGGCCACTAACTAACAATAGCAGGCTAACTACAAAATAAACCTATATAACAGCAAACAAGTCCATGTTATCTTACTGTGTCAGCTCCCAGTTCAGCAGACGATAGACTGAGAGCTCCTCCTGATTATATCAGCTGGACCAGTCAGGAAACCAAAACCTGGATTGAATTAGTGGAGGGGGAACTACCAGTCCTTTCCATGCTGATCACTAAGGAAACCAGGACTGGATTACAGTGAAATAAACTGGCTTCATCATCAGTACAGGGAGACATATGAAATGAAACGGGGAGAAACATACCTGTTTTCTAGTACCTCTCCCCTTGGCACCTCACAGTGGTTATACGCAGACACGTGAGAAGGAGCCTGAACCCACGATTTGATGGCCCCTTCCAAGTCCAGCTGACCACATCCACCTCAGTAAAACTTGAGTCACTGCAAGAAGGTCCTTTCAACAGCAGAATGACTGTTCTCCTAATCACCTTGCTGGCAGTGGCAGGGTTACTGCACTCTACAGAGACACAGGACAAACTCTTAAATGCTGACTGGGACAACAAACTTATTCAACATCATGCTCTTCTTATAAAGGACATGGAAGGACAGAAACCAAAAGACTGTTGGATCTGTACACACAGCCCAGTATCTGCAAGGACTATACCATACTTAGCCTTACCTATGGAGCCATGGAATAATAATAAATCTAATAATAATCTTTATTTTTATATAGCGCTAACATACTCTGCAGCGCTTTACAGTTTGCACACATTATCATCACTGTCCTCAATGGGGCTCACAATCTAAATTCCCTATCAGTATGTCTTTGGAATGTGGGAGGAAACCGGAGTACCCAGAGGAAACCCATGCAAACACGGGAAGAACATACAAACTCCTTGCAGATGTTGTCCTTGGTGGGACTGAGCCACCGTGCTGCCCTAGAAGGTATTAACACCACACTGCATACACAACGAGACTTGGACTCAATCTAGGTTTCTGGGAAAAGATGTGCCCCGTCATATATCTGCCTCATTGGCTATAATCGGATGGGCCTCTAATCCCTGGTTTCAGTTTAACATAACGCGGCCTAAGGTACAAATGTGGTGGCGGGAATATGATTCAGACATCGGAAATATGGTCGCCAGGAGGAGGACTGAAATCCCTCACTCAGACCCCATTCCCAATGATGGACTGTGGTTCAGTCTTCAACACACTGGAGCAAATACCTGTGGTGAGGACAATAATTGCTTCCGTATATACACTCATGATCAAACACAGGTTAATGAGACGGTGTACCAAGATGGTGTTGAAGGCTGTAGAGCATCTACGGGTAAAATAATAAGGAAAGAAAGGGGTAAATGTACATCTGGTATAAGTGGAAATCAAATGAATAATACTTGGTGTGCCCTTAAGCCTATGTCAGGACTTTTGAGTTTATACCAATGTATACAGACCCCTGGTCACGTTTGTGTTCTCCCTGAAGGAGTATTCTTGGTTTGCGGACATCGTGCCTACAGGTGGGTGAGCCCAGACATAAGAGGAGTTTGCACTCTTGCCAAACTAATACAAGCCACTTTCATAATTCCTTATAAGAAAATAGACAGCAGCAATTCCAATTCATACTTTGTATAGAAGGGCTGCAGAAAATAAGCCCCGTCCAAATGGTAGGCCGCATCTAGTAGAAATGGGGATAACAAATAAAATATTCAGTTATATGCTAATATACCCCTTCATAACACAAATGAGGGATAAATTAGTGGAAGCTATCGACTACCTAGATGATCAGATTTTCCAGGTTCTTGAAGTTCTTAATGAAACTAATACAATACAGAGACAATTAATCATAGTTACTAACCAACATACTATAGTACTAGATTACCTGACAGCAAAAGAAGGAGGAATGTGTCATATAATTGGTCCCACCTGTTGCAATTATATTGACAAAATAGGTGAACTTAGAGACCAATGGTTAAAACAGCACAGTGCAAACAGACTCCTGGTGGGGTAACACATTCTCTTTTTTTAAATCCAGCAAATTGGTTTAATGGCCTAGCAGGATGGATTTTTGGCATTGTACAGACTTGTATGCAAATTTTGTTGTTTTGCTTATTGTTTTATGTAGCCGTAAAAGCGCTAATATATG
This sequence comes from Dendrobates tinctorius, assembly GCF_039654945.1. Classification (NCBI taxonomy): domain Eukaryota; kingdom Metazoa; phylum Chordata; class Amphibia; order Anura; family Dendrobatidae; genus Dendrobates; species Dendrobates tinctorius. The sequence continues at coordinate 7,331,210 of NW_027361736.1, read as the reverse complement.
TATTACTTAAGCTGCTGAATAATATATGTGTGAAAAAATAATCTAAGGCTGAACCTTCTGTAGTGTATCATAGGCCCCAGATAGCGTTGCTGATGGGGAAAGTGAGTGTCCACACTGAGGGTGGATGGGTGAAGCAGGTAGGAAGCCCCCTTATGGGTACTAGACCCATGAGACAGTAGCTCCTTTGTGGACATCAGCTGACCCTGTGGCAAAAGTTATACCATTTACAAAAGGGGGAAATTGATATAGAAGGTTTGCCTTCATATCCCTTTAATACTTCAATTGCCTTTTGCCTATTATTGCTAGAATTATTCTTATGACACTGCAGACTATTAGTCTCTGTTTCAAGGAGACTATACTTGTTATCATATATGTCCTCAATAGTCAGCAACAACATGTTCTGGGTACATGGTAAACAAGGTATGACCCTGAGGGGTGGGGGCTACATGAGCCACATAGAGCTACATTTGTTGTAAATGGTATAAAATATTGCCTTGTGGTTCATTTAGTCAGATAAATTGATTTTCCCACGACCCGTGTGCAGTCTCTTTTGTCTCCAAGTGCTTGTAAATTAAGGGCGTAAAAAACTGCTAATTCAGACTCACTGGTCATCTGGCATACCTGACTTTAGTCAGAACGAAAACAGCTACGACAGCTTCAATTCAATTCAGTCTGTTTTTGGAAGCCTTATCTCTCCTGATGCTGGGTATTGTAACCAAAAGGCATGCATACCCCCCTCCCTACCTGTCTGCGGAGGCTCCCTGGGGGGGGCTACATGGGAGGCTGTGTGGGGCTCATGCAGTATATGGGGAGGCTGTGTGGGGTCTCATGCTGTACATGGCGAGGATGTGTGAGGTTCATGCTGTACATGGCGAGGCTGTGTGAGGTTCATGCTGTACATGGGGAGGCTGTGTAGGGTTCATGCTGTACATGGGGAGGCTGTGTGGGGCTCATGCATTACATGGGTAGGCTGTGTGGGGCGGCTGTGTGGGGCTCATGTTGCATATGTAGTAGCTTGTGTGAGGCTCATGTTATGTATATAAGGGGCTGTGGGGGTTAAAGATATATAGAGGTTTAGCATACTTAATTCTGCTCAATATTAAGTGATAAAATTAATATTAATAAATTAATATTGAGAATTAATTTCAAGCTATTGGTTCTGCCTTCCACAACAGTCATGGTCTCATGTGGCCCCTCTAAAAAATTAATTGCTCACACCGTGCTGACCCATAGGCAGCATGTGTCCGGCACCGGCTGTACGATCTAAGCCCAGTATGTTTGTCTCTGAAACACTGCAGCGTCACAGAGAAAAACTTTTCTGACTTCTCCCCTCCTGCTGCCAATGACTGGTTGCACGCAGAAAGAAAATTGTCCCTCAGTGGGAGCAGATGGGGAGAAGCCACCAGGGACCCACCTGTCTGACTAGTCACCTGTGTGACCTCAGTCCACGGCGGCTTTCAAAGTAGGTTTTTGCATGAAATGCCGCAGCGTGTCAGAGTCAACCATACCTGGCTGGAATGATACAGCCAATGTCTGATCAATGCGGCCTGTGGATTGAGAAGCTGGCATCAGCCATCAGATTCCCTTTAAGATCCCATAGGTGCCAGTTATGTCACATGGTTGACCATTATCCTTATGTCTTTGAAGAGAGCTATAACTCCCAGCATGTACAGGAGCTAATATGGCATGTTGGGAGTTATAGTTCACCACAGGAGTAATGATTTTCTTTTGCATTAGTGGCATGGGAGCAGAGAGGACACTTTTTTTTTGTTAATTCTAAGGCTATGTGCACACGTTGCCGTGGAAATTTCAGCGGGAATGCCGGAATTCCATTCCGCAGGAAATATGCGAGAAAATCGCATTTTAATTTCTGCCTATTTCCCTCGGAAAAACTAGCAATTTGCAAGAGTAATTAGCTTGCAGAATGCTAGCGTTTTCCAAGCGATCTGTAGCATCGCTTGGAAAACTGATTGACAGGTAGGTCACACTCGTCAAACAGTGTTTGACTATTAAGGAAAGAGAGCGCACATAGGGCGATAAAAGTAATTTTTTTTGGGTGACAAATACACGGTTAGTGCACTCACCTTTAAAGGTTGTGAACAGTCACAACCCCTTACAGAATGTGAAAGGAACGAGTGGTTGCTGCAGACTCCTGTAGATACCAATGTCACAAAGGAGGAAGAAAAAGACCGGATTTTTCAATATATCCACGCTGACCACACAAGGACAGAAATATTCTTCATAGCTTTATTGTGCCGATGCGTTTCATGGCATATCTGCCACTTCCTCAGGGCCAAAGAATTACAGAATCTGATTACAGCAGTGGTTTTATACAAAACCTTCATGACATCACAATTACATGCAAAAAGACATCACTTCCTGTGGAAACACCCCCTCCAATGTCAAAATGTCATACACCAGTCACAATAACTTTATATCAAGATCTAACCTCTGATAAAACACATTAAACATCTAAAAAATCAATCTTTAATTTGAAAAAGTGTATGAAACCTATATTCACTGCATATTAAAATTTTATAAAAATAGAGTTGACTAGAATCAAACCCACAGATTTTTGGCAAGCCAGAACACTTAAGGCCTCCCATTACCATCATACTATCCCTCCACTTGTTAGGATTGTTGTGGTTTTATATAAGCCCTTCATGACATAAGACCTACATGACATCACTAACAGACAAAACATCACTTCCTGTGAAAACTCCCCCTCCAATGTTAAAATGTCATACGCCAGCCAAGATAACTTTATATCAAAATATAACCTCTGATAAACACATTGAACATCTAAACAATCAATCTTTCATTTATAAATGTATGAAACCTATAATAAATATATATTAAATTTTTATAAAGATATAATGACTGGTCTCAAACCCACAGGGTTTAGGCAAGCCAGAACCCTGAAGGATTCCCATTACCATTATGCTACCTCTCCACTTGCAAGGAATGGTTATGTAATTTGGAATTAACCGATTGTTTGGTAAAATTCCCACTAGGTGTCCGACATCCAATAACAGACCCCCATGTGAGAACGCTGACCAGCCAGGTCAGGGAAGGAAATCCGTCGGGCCGCTAGGGACAAAGAAACTTGAGAGAAAGCTTATCAAAAAATATCTACCAACTCATTGAGGCCTTTAGGATGAATGGTATCTAGTTTATATATCCAATACATTTCTCTCTTATTTAGACACTGTATTCTGTTTGGGGTATCTGCTGGTATATGATCTATGGGTGTAACTTACAGAGAGGCTTTATTCCCATGTTTTTCAAAACAATGTCGAGACAAGCCATGTTTCAGATATCCTTTAGAGATATTGTGTCTATGTTGTGAGTTCATCCTTAGATGTAGAGGCTGTGTAGTGCGTCCCATACAGTATATTGTTTCCCACAGCAACAATCAATTAGATAAATCACAAAACTGGATTGACATGTTAGCTTAAAATTAATGTCATATACTCTATCATTATCACTATTTGAATAAAAGGTATTTACATTATCACTGATCCATAAACACAAGCATTTTTTGTTTTTACATTTAAAGGAAACTTATGTGCTTCTGTAAGGTACTTTTTCCTGCATTCGGGGCTTTTTTGTCTCCCACATCCCTAATTCTACTGGGGGCTAAAATGTTTTATAGGGATGGCGCCCTCCTAGAGGTAATTTAGTAGGACCTTTCAGTGCTTCTGTATTATATTCCTGAGAAAGTGCCATTTTGGGAAGAAAAGGTTGTGATGAAATTAGTGGTATAGTATTCATCTGTAGATTTTTTATTGTCTGTCCCATGTATTAAACTACTTTGTGAAATTCCCATTTCCTCTGATTATGCTTTTTTTACTAATTTTTTAGGGTATTCACGCTCTAAAAATCTCTCTCTTAGACATTTACTTTGACATTTCTGTCCTTGTGTGGTCAGTGCGGATACATTGAAAAACCTGGTCTTTTTCTTCCTCCTTTGTGATAGTGTTTGACTAGTGTGACCAACTTTTTACTATTGAGGCTGCCTATGAAGCATCAGTAGTAAAAAGATCTAATGTTAAAAATAATAAAAAAAATAAAAAATCGTGTCATTCTCACCTTCCGACGTCCCACGCAGCGTTCCCGATCATCGCGATGCTCCCGGCAGGTCCCGTTCCCGTTTGATGATATCGCGGTCTCGCGACACTGCTACGGTATCGCGAGACTGCGACGTCGTCAAAGGTCATTGTCGCAATGCATCACTTGGAACGGGACCTGCCCGGAGCATCGCTGAGGCCTGGTGACGCTGCAAGGGACATCGGAAGGTGAGAATATCACCACTATTTTTATTTTAATTCCTTTGTGATAGTGTTTGACTAGTGTGACCAACTTTTTACTATTGAGGCTGCCTATGAAGCATCAGTAGTAAAAAGATCTAATGTTAAAAATAATAAAAAAAAATAAAAAATCGTGTCATTCTCACCTTCCGACGTCCCACGCAGCGTTCCCGATCATCGCGATGCTCCCGGCAGGTCCCGTTCCCATTTGATGACATCACGGTCTCGCGACACTGCTACGGTATCGCGAGACTGCGATGTCGTCAAAGGTCATTGTCGCAATGCATCACTTGGAACGGGACCTGCCCGGAGCATCGCTGAGGCCTGGTGACGCTGCAAGGGACATCGGAAGGTGAGAATATCACCACTTTTTTTATTTTAATTCTATTTTTTACAGGTATATGGTACCCAGAGCCTGGAGGAGAATCTCCTCTCTTCCAAACAGTGGGTACAATCCGCAAATAATCTGCTTACTTTTTGCATGGTGAGCATAGCCTCATGCGGAAAGAAAGCAGAACAATGCATTCCTATATGGGCGGAATTCCCGCGATTCTGCACAAAGTATGAGCATGCTGCATATCTTTCCGCAATGCAATTCCGCCACGGAAAAATCCGCAGCATTAGGAAAGCATGTGCGGAATGCTATAGGATTGCATGGGATGCTTTTTTTTGTGTTTTTGCAGCAAAATCGTGCATTTAAAATCGCAGCGAAAACGCAAAAAAATGCTACGTGTGAACACAGCCTTAGGCTGTGTGCCCACGTAGCGATTTTTAAGCATTTTTGCCGCGATTTTCGGCGCGAAAACGTTTAAAAATCGTGTACAGAACGCCCCCCATGCAGGGGTGGACCACTGCTTACCCTGTCCGGATGACACAGATACCAGGCATTTCAAGGACGAGGCGGAGACAGATTTCACTTGTAACAGTTCCGGATTTTATTCGTCGTCCTCCTGACGACCACAAACATGCACCGCAGGGTAAGCAGTGGTCCACCCACGAAGCCCGGCCCCTACCACATTTGCATCCAAAGCTAAACACATTACTGCAGCTTATCACAACCAGGGCCGGACTGGCCATCGGGCATTTCTGGAAAATGCCAGAACGGCCGAACCCTGTAGTGGGACGCATGATCAGTAATCGTCTTCACGCTGTCAGCTGCTAAAAATCACGGCCGCCACATGAAATTTGTGGCTGCGGTCTGATGTCCAACTCCTGATCCGGGATGCAGCGACGTAACAGAGATAGGGCAAGGGGAGGAGGAGACTCAACGTGCTCAGTGCTGTGCTGCTTGGAGCTTGCAGGGCCAGAAGGGGTTAACAAGCATCTGATAAGCTGAGTGCACTGCATAGAGAAGAAGCCCAGACAGCAGCACAGGAGCTGCACCTAGCAAGAAAGAAGCTGTTAAGAGGCAGGCATTAGTGTACGTGCACACGCTGTGAAATGCTCTGCGGATTTGGCCGCAAGGATTTTGTAAAATTCGTAGATAAATCTGCAGGTCAAAAGACCTGCAGTTGTCATTTGGCTCCAACTCTAAATAACTGGATCACCCAAAATGAACTTTTCGATGTCTTTAGATGTCTCAATTCAACCTCACGAGAATTTACACATTATTCAGATGTGCATAAAACATCGTCCAGAATTGATCTCTTCTTAACTAATATTTTCTCATTACCTCAATTCAAAAAGCTTGAAATACTAAACAAATCATTCTCTGACCACTCCCCAGTTATGGGGGAATTTATTCTAGGTCCCCCGATAAAAAATACATTTCTTTGGAAAACCAACCTGACATTGCTAAAAATCCCAGAATATAGAGAGATAATTAGGAATACTATTGATAACTACTTCCTTGAAAACTCCTCATCAGATGTTGACCCATTTATACTATGGAAAGCGCACAAAGCGGTCATTAGAGGTTGCTTAATGCAACTTTCAGCTAGGCATAAAAAAAAAAGAAGGGAAAAAATTTCCAACCTGCAATCTCAAATAAAAATAAAAGAGGATCAACAAAATAAATCTGACTATCCATCTCATGCCATTCACTTAGAACTGATGAAGCTAAGGCAGGAACTTAGGGCGGAACTCTTAACAGAGTATGACTCAATTATTCGGGCATCCAAATCTAATGCTTATACGTCCACGAATAAGCCAACTAGATGCATGCTTAACAAACTAAAGCAAGAACGCATACATAGGAGAATAGAGAAAATTAGATCTTCCTCAGGAGATCTTAAACACCATCCTTCGGACATTGCAGATGTATTTGCAGAATATTTTAGCAAGCTCTATAGTCTAAAGTCTGACTCTGCAATGCCTAGCCCAGATCAAGCTGCCATAGACTCTTTCTTCTCTGATCTAAACCTTCCACAGATAACTCCCTCAGATTTAGAGCTATTAAATTCACCTTTCAGTGTGAAAGAAATAGCAGGCACTATAACCAAACTTAAATCATTGAAGTCTCCCGGCCCAGATGGGTTTATAAATGAATATTTTAAAATATTCTCAGATATTATTTCACCTCATTTGAAAACCCTTTTCGACCATGCCTCGAATTTAGGAGCATTCCCTGCAGACATGTTGGAAGCATCTATAATAATGATACCAAAAGATACTGGAGACATGGAAAAAGTCCAAAATTTCAGACCCATATCGCTAATAAATGGTGATATTAAGTTATATGCCAAAGTCCTTGCAGAGCGTCTAAAAAATATCATGCCCTACCTGGTTAGAAAAGACCAAATTGGCTTCATTTCGGGCAGGCAGGCCTCAGATGGGACGCGAAGAATTATAAATTTGCTTAATCTGATAAAGACATCAAACATCCCCTCTATGCTCGTAAGTCTAGATGCAGAAAAAGCATTCGATAGACTGAATTGGCAGTATCTAAAAACTTCTTTATTTAATTTTGGCTTTGATAATAAATCTATCTCCTCAATCTTTTCCCTGTATTCTCAACCGAATGCAAGAATTTATATTAACAACCATCTCTCTACGCAATTCCACATCTCAAATGGCACTAGGCAGGGCTGTCCTTTATCACCCTTACTATTTGCCCTTGCGGTTGAGCCCCTGGCTGAAAAAATTAGGAGTCATAATTCTATATCTGGCATCAAAACACAGCAATGTCAGCATAAGATAACACTTTTTGCTGATGACCTTATCATTTCAATCTCAGATCCAATAAACTCAATAAAAGCTTTGACCCAGGTCCTAGACCGATTCTCAAAAGTTTCTTACTTTAAGATCAATGCAGAGAAATCAAAAATTCTACCCTTCAATCTAAATAACACGGTAATTGAAAAAATCAAAAAGCAATCCAATTTTGTATGGGAAGAAAAGGGAATTACTTATTTGGGTATCACTATTACCACTAAACTTAAATCCATTATCCCCACCAATATAGATAACCTTATTAAAACTATTTCCAAAGATTTCCATAGATTCAAAACTCACGACCTGACCCTACTAGGAAAAATTTTAGTGGTAAAGGTCTTCATCTTACCAAAAATTCTTTATTTATTTAGAACTATCCCTTTAAACATACATGTCTCATTTATAACAAAAATTCAGACTTTAATTCAGCTCTTTGTATGGAAAAATAAAAAGGCAAGGATTGCAGCGGATATTTTATACAAAACAAAGAGACATGGCGGACTCGCTTTGCCCAATATCTGGTCATACTACCAAGCGACACTCATCAAACTCAGTCAGGATTGGTTCAAAGAGAGTTCGCATCCGGCATGGCTGGATATAGAAAGAGCCCAAATAAATTATAATTCCATTCCAAAACTTCTTTTCAGTTACTTATTGGAATCTCGGCAGAAGGAGCACCACCATCCAATCCTCCAGGCCATATTCTCGGCCTGGAACATTCTGACTAAGCTACACAGGAAAGAGAATAAGGAGGATATGATTAGAAGACTCCCTCTCTCCTTCTTGGCCCAGATTTACAATTTCTCAATACCAGATACCTGGGATGAGGTACGCAGAAAAAAAGTTGGAGACTTATGGGATGGGAAAGAGTTTAGTACTTTTAGTGAGCTTAAATCCAAATATCATCTGCCCTCGTCAGAAATATATTCTTTTTTCACGGTAAAAGAGAATATAAAAAAGCTGTTACGCAGCAGGGCTAAGAATCTGGAAATTGTCTCTTCATTACTAGTTAATATTAATCATCAGTTTAAATGGAGTATTAAAAATATCTACTCACATTTTAACAAAGATACATCCTTTTCAAAAAACAATTATATGCACAAATGGGAGCTTGATTTAAATATTATAGTTCAACCAGAACAATGGGAGTACGCCATTAGGCATACCTATAAGTCTACTATTTCTATGGCCTTGCAGGAGTCCTTTTATAAAGTAATGAATAGATGGTACTATACGCCTATACGGCTATCCCATATTAATCAGGAGATCTCATCCCAATGTTGGAGAGGATGTGGAAACCCTGGCAATTTATATCATATCTTTTGGAGCTGTCCAAAACTAAAAATCCTCTGGAAGGAAGTCAAAATCCATATTAATACTTTACATGATAGTGAAATTACTGTAACCCCGCAGATGGTACTTCTCTCTTTAGATCTGGAGAGTATCAATCCTTCAACCAAATATATAATGATTCACATCTTTCTAACTTTAAAAAATTAATTAGCATTTTTTTGGAAAAAATCAGATATCCCTTCCTTCTCAGATATTCTAGACACATTATGTTTCCATAGCTCTACAGAAGAAAGATTTGCTTTTAATAGCAACTCTTTGAATAAATACCACACAAAGTGGGCTCCGTGGAACTCAAAATTTTTGTAGTTACAATAAGCTGCTTATGGTTCCTACAGGAATGCGACTCAGGTTAAGCTTTAAGTCTGGATTGGTAGTAGTGTTAGGTTAGTTTATTCTTTAGTTTAATACTATTAAGATAAATACAACAGTAAAATGTTTAATGTTTACGAAGTATATTGTATGACATGTTTTGCAAAGCATCTATTATAAAAGAGTTCTCTAAGTTTTATATTATTCCCTTTTCTTTTTTGTTCACCCTTCCTTCCCTTATGAAAAATTAATAAAAATTATTGGAAAAACAATATTTTGGCTACAAAAAGACCTGCAGTTTTACCTGTGGATCAGCCTGCGGTTTTGCCCTGCGGTTTATCATCTCTACAGTGGAGGAGATGGTAAACTGCAGCCGAATCCGCAGAAAGAATTGACATGTCAATTCTTTCTGCGGTTTAGAAAACGCAGCAAATCCGCGTGGAAAAATCTGCACCATATGCACTGCGGTTTTGATATCCATAGGATATTATGGTAGTGTACACCGCAGCAGAAACTGCTGCGGTTCCGCAGGGCCAAAACTGCTGCAGATCCGCAGCAGAATCCATAGCGTGTGCACACACCCTAAGGCTGTGTTCACACGTAGCATTTTTTTGCGTTTTCGCTGCGATTTTAAACGTGCGATTTTGCTGCAAAAAAGCATCCCATGCAATCATATAGCATTTTGCACATGCTTTCCTAATGCTGCGGATTTTTCCGTGGCGGAATTGCATTGCAGAAAGATACGCAGCATGCTCATTCTTTGTGTGGAATCGCGGGAATTCCGCGCACATAGGAATGCATTGTTCTGCTTTCTTTCCGCATGAGGCTATGCTCACCATGCAAAAAGTAAGCAGAACATTTGCGGATTATATCCACTGTTTGGAAGAGAGGAGATTCTCCTCCAGGCTCTGGGTACCATATACCTGTAAAAAATAGAATTAAAATAAAAAAAGTGGTGATATTCTCACCTTCCGATGTCCCTTGCAGCGTCACCAGGCCTCAGCGATGCTCCGGGCAGGTCCCGTTCCAAGTGATGCATTGCGACAATGACCTTTGACGACATCGCAGTCTCGCGATACCGTAGCAGTGTCGCGAAACCGTGATGTCATCAAATGGGAACGGGACCTGCCGGGAGCATCGCGATGATCGGGAACGCTGCGTGGGACGTCGGAAGGTGAGAATGACACGATTTTTTATTTTTTTTTATTATTTTTAACATTAGATCTTTTTACTACTGATGCTTCATAGGCAGCCTCAATAGTAAAAAGTTGGTCACACTAGTCAAACACTATCACAAAGGAGGAAGAAAAAGACCAGGTTTTTCAATGTATCCACACTGACCACACAAGGACAGAAATGTCAAAGTAAATGTCTAAGGCTACTTTCACACATCAGGTTTTCGGCGTCAGGCGCGATCCGGCGTCGTGCCGGAATGCCGGATCCGGCAAATGTTTTGTAAAACCTGATGTGCCGGATCCGATTTTCTGCCGGATCCGTCTTGTTCTTGACAGACAAAACCGGATCCGTCTCATCCGGTTCATCCGTTTTTCTATCCGTTTTTCGACGGATTACGCCGGATCCGGTTTTTAAAATTGACCCTTGTGGCCCCTCAAGGCAGAGTACACTGGCAGGATGACAGAGTGTGAAAGATTTGTGCCCTAACCAAACTTGTGTACCTTCTGGACCAACAGTATATACCTTTGCCAACCAAAGTTGGCTATCTTGTCATGGTCTACTATTTTTAGCTTTAGGCCACAGGTGTGTACCTGGTTGTGTTTTATGCAAAGTATTTCACCTTTTAACAAAAGTTGTGTACATTGTTAGGAAATCACCAACAATAAACACAACTTTTTAGGTGAAATACTTTGCTTCAAACACAACCAGGAACACAACTGTGGCAAAAAGCTAAAATTTACCCACAGTTATATACCTGGTTTTGAATACCTTTTTACCTTTGAAATACCCTGTATTTAACCTTTTTTTTAAACATAGTTCGCCGCAGAAAGAAAAGACAGACAACCATTGTGAAACGATAATTTAACTTTTATTTAAAATTTTTTTTTTTTTGTAAAATGTTTTTAAAGTGCAAAAAACTTTTTTAATAAAGGTTTTAAACCCAATGGGCATTTTTATTAAAAAACACACATTACAAATCTGTGTAGTGTGGGGTGGAAATACTGCTGGAGGGGCTGCGGGACACTTCGACAATGGGAGTGTGGAGAGAGGACTGGGATCGTGGTGGGGAAGGAACAGTTAGAGGTGAAGGTGTGGAAAAAGCTACAGAATGGGTGGACATGTGGGAGGCAGAAGAGGTGGTGGGTGGTGGAGTGGATGGTTGGGCAGGGACTGTAGGAGCAGATGATGTTGATGGAAAGTTGTATGGGGAAGGAGTTTGGTACGGGGAAGGAGTTTGGTACGGGGAAGGAGTTTGGTACGGGGCAGGTTGCTGGAAGTGGGGAGATGTCTGGTACTGGGGAGGTTGCTGGTACTGGTGAGGTTGCTGGTATGTAATAGGAGGGGGAGGATGGAAAGTGGCTGGAGGGGGTGCAGATGTAATAGGAGGGGGAGGATGGAAAGTGGCTGGAGGGGGTGCAGATGTAATAGGAGGGGAAGGATGGAAAGTGGCTGGAGGGGGTGCAGGTGGAGGAACTACAGTGGTGGGAGGTGGAGGTTGGGAGGTAACCTGCTGTAGAGCACCGTGGCACGAATGCATTACATGCATCTGCTGGGTAGGAGATAGTGTTGCCATGCGCTCCACAACAGACCTGAAAAAGGTGTGGTTTGGCGAAGATCTTGCTTCTGAATGCATGGTTTGCAGAAGTGTCTTCACCTCCAGAATGCTGGAGTTGATCTGCTGAAAGCCTGCGGAGATTTGCTCTGACAAGACTTTTAGACAGTTCTGGAAAGATGCATTCAGATGCAAGAACTCTGGTGCATAACTCTTTTCCTGACCCCTCTGCCGCTGTCGCCCAGTACCCGCAGGTGTACTAGAGGTGGCAGGGGCAGAAGGGTGGGGTAAAGGGAAAGCGATCTCCTCACCAGCAGCTTCATGTAATGTAGGCGGCCACGATGCTCCTGTGCTGGTGGATGGGACAGATGGGTCGAATGTGTGGGAAGGCTGGGAAGGTGCAGATGTACCAGGGCGGTCGAAGTGTCCCTCGGTGCCGGTCTCCTCAGGGATCGCCTCAGAAGGGTCCAATCGTGCAGGCTCCCGAGTGCTGCTCACCGTGCTGTGGAATAAAGAGAAAAAAAAACAATTAAAATACTGACATGGTATGGCCCTGGCTGAAAAAAAAAAGTTACATCTAACATTTTTTTTCACATGTGGTGTGTAATATTTACCTTCTGGTGAGCATTGTTTCCCGGAGGAACGACAGGGCTTGTGCGTACTTGTACTTGCTCCTGCGTCCTCCAGATCCACTCGGGGCCCGCATCTCTTTATTGAACTCCTTCTTGAAACGATCCCTCACAGACCGCCACCGATTCACAATTCTGTTCCCTGAAACGAGAAAGGAGTGGTTAGTATACAACATCAGTGTTTCACAAACTCCAGTCCTCATGGTCCCCAGGGGTCATGTTTTCAGGATTTCCATAGTAAATAGAAATCCTGAACACATGATCCGTGGGGACCACGAGGACTGGAGTTCGGGAAACACTGGTTTACATCAAGCAACCGGTACTGTATATACTTACGCTCTTTAATCTGGGCCCGAACATCGAGGTCCTCCCAGCGGCCCACAAGGAGCGAACAGATTTCCTCCCAGAGTCGTCGGGTAACGATAAGGTCAGCGTGGCGGCGGTCAGCCATATTCCAGAGCGGCTCCCTTTGTCTGACGAGATCGATGAGGTGGTCCACATCGAGTCCTCCATCCTCACCGTCAGAGTCGGGAGCACGCTGTGAAGGCTGTTAAAGAAAAAGACAAAAATAACATTAGCCTCCACAAAAGAAATGAAATAAAAAGTGCAAAAAAACAAAGCAAAAATATTTATACTTACACGCTGGTGACCGCCGCGTTGCTGTCGCCGACGACCCTGGCAGGCACTGCGAGGACCTCTTGGCCGAGCACCAGATTGGGAAGACTAGAGAAGAAAACAAAAAATGTTATGTCTTTGGATGTAGGCATTTGTTTGCTGTGTGTGGTCTGCAGAACATTGTTTTCTATGTGTTGTGTGTAGTGTGATGTTGTGTTTCTGCGTTTGATGCAAAAAACTTACCAATTGTGAGCCCACTCCAAGTGTCTGTCCACCCCTTCCTTCTTCTTCTGGGAGCTCCTCTTCATCTTGTGAATCCTGTTTTGAAATAAAAGGCAATGAATAGACATATATTACAGAGATGATGGATTTTGGAAATAAAAACTTACCGTCAAACGCTGACGATGCGAGGGAGGGCTCCCAGAAGATGATGTGCTGTCTTCCTGGTGGCCACACTCCATGCCTGTGGGTGGTGTTCCAGCTGCTGCCATTGCTGCTGCTGCTGCTGCATCTATTGGGCGGCTGTTGAATAAAGAGAAACAAAGGGCCAATGAATATCTTGATATTCAATAGCCCTAGTTTGGAGGAATGGGGGATTTGATAATTACCGTCTCTCATCTGCTGCTGGCCTCCCCTCCTCAGCATGTTCCATTTGCTGCTCCATTTGGGGTGGTGGTGGTGCTGATGGTGCTGCAGTGGTCTCCTGCCTTCTCCTGCTGCGCTTGGTTGCTTTCTTGGGTGGCATGTTGGGTGTGGCTGTGGGTCCCACTGTCTTGCTTTTATATATGTCTTGTGGGCAGAGCTACTGAGCATGCTCAGACCAAAAAAACCGGATCCGGCCACCGGATCAGGCGCATTGCGGCGCTCATAGGCTTTCATTGTGTGAAAAATCCGGACGCGCCGGATCCGGCGTGTCCGGCTTTTTCGCCGGAGACAAAAAACGTTACAGTAGCCGTTTTTTCCATACGCCGGATCGCGACACATTGCCGGATCCGGCGAAAACCGGATGAAACGCATGGCCATCCGGCGCGATCCGGCGCAAATGCAAGTCAATGGGGGGGAAACCGGATCCGGCATTGCATTTCGCCGGATCCGGTTTCTGTCAAAAGCGCCGGATCGCGCCTGACGGCGAAAACCTGATATGTGAAAGAGGCCTAAGAGAGAGATTTTTAGAGCGTGAATACCCTAAAAAATTAGTAAAAAAAGCATAATCAGAGGCAATGGGAATTTCACAAAGTAGTTTAATACATGGGACAGACAATAAAAAATCTACAGATGAATACTATACCACTAATTTCATCACAACCTTTTCTTCCCAAAATGGCACTTTCTCAGGAATATAATACAGAAGCACTGAAAGGTCCTACTAAATTACCCAGTCTGTCAGAAAGTATTACCAACTAGACCAGTGGTTACCTCTAGGAGGGCGCCATCCCTATAAAACATTTTAGCCCCCAGTAGAATTAGGGATGTGGGAGACAAAAAAGCCCCGAATGCAGGAAAAAGTACCTTAGGGTATGTGCACACGCTGCGGTTTTGCTGCGGTTTTGGCCCTGCAGAACTGCAGCAGTTCCGCAGACATGGTACTTTACCATGTTAGCCTATGGGTTTTCAAAACCGCAGTGCTCACGCTGCGGTTTTTTACCTGTGGAAAAGCTACGTTTTTTTTTCCGCAGCATGTCAATTGTTTCTGCGGATTCTGCTGCGGTTTGCCACCTATTCCATTGTCCAGGAGTCAAACCGCAGGGCAAAACCGCAGGCCAAACCGCAGCAAAACCGCAGGTCACTTTACCTGCGGTTTTACCTGCGGTTCCGCAGGAAAAAACCCGCAGGTGAATCTGCAGTGTGTGCACATAACCTTACAGAAGCACATAAGTTTCCTTTAAATGTAAACACAAAAAATGCTTGTGTTTATGGATCAGTGATAATGTAAATACCTTTTATTCAAATAGTGATAATGATAGAGTATATGACATTAATTTTAAGCTAACATGTCAATCCAGTTTTGTGATTTATCTAATTGATTGTTGCTGTGGGAAACAAGATGTGGGACGCACTACACAGCCTCTACATCTAAGGATGAACTCACAACATAGACACAATATCTCTAAAGGATATCTGAAACATGGCTTGTCTCGACATTCTTTTGAAAAACACGGGAATAAAGCCTCTCTGTGAGTTACACCCATAGATCATATACCAGCAGATACCCCAAACAGAATACAGTGTCTAAATAAGAGAGAACTGTATTGGATATATAAACTAGATACCATTCATCCTAAAGGCCTCAATGAGTTGGTAGATATTTTTTGATAAGCTTTCTCTCATGTTTCTTTGTCCCTAGCGGCCCGACGGATTTCCTTCCCTGACCTGGCTGGTCAGCGTTCTCACATTGGGGTCAGTTATTGGATGTCGGACACCTAGTGGGAATTTTACCAAACAATCGGTTAATTCCAAAATACATAACCATTCCTTGCAAGTGGAGAGGTAGCATAATGGTAATGGGAAGCCTACAGGGTTCTGGCTTGCCTAAACCCTGTGGGTTTGAGTCCAGTCATTATATCTTTATAAAAATTTAATATATATTTATTATAGGTTTCATACATTTTTAAATGAAAGATTGATTTTTTAGATGTTCAATGTGTTTTATCAGAGGTTATATTTATATAGGTTTGACATTTTAACATTGGAGGGGGAGTTTTCACAGGAAGTGATGTTTTGTCTGTTAGTGATGTCATGTAGGTCTTATGTCATGAAGGGCTTATATAAAACCACAACAATCCTAACAAGTGGAGAGATAGTATGATGGTAATGGGAGGCCTTACGTGTTCTGGCTTGCCGAAAATCTGTTGAGGTAGACGCCTCAGAGGTGGGGGTGGGGGCGGTATTGTCCCAGGGACCCGCCACTTTGACCAATTTAAGACCTTGCGCCTTTTTCTCAAAGAAGTTATCCCCTGCGGAGAGAAACTATGATGTGGGGAATCGGGAACTTCTGGCCGTAAAATTGGCTTTTGCAGAATGGAGGGGGCTGTTCATCCTATAACGGTAATCACGGACCACAAAAACCTAGCTTACATTGAGTCAGCTAAAAGGTTGACTCCCAGACAGGCTAGATGGTCACTTTTTTTTTCCCGATTCAACTTCTTGACCACTTTTCGACCAGGATCCAAGAATATCAGAGCGGATGCGTTGTAACGCAGTCTAGATCCGGTGTCTCCCCCCCGGAACCTCCATCCTCCATTCTTCAGCCTGGGGTGGTGGTGGCAGAGGTTTCTAATGTGTTGGAACGGGAGATTCGAGAAGCCCAGGCTCTTGCACCTCCAGCTAAGCCGGTGGATAAACTTTTTGTGCCAGCTCAGTTTCGTCTCAAGGTCCTCCAGGAGTTCCATGACTCAGTTCTGGGTGGACATCCAGGGATCTCAGCGACCCGGAAGGCCATTGCTAGAATATTCTGGTGGTCTTCTTTAGCCTCTGATGTTGGGGAGTATGTGTCTGCGTGTGAGGTTTGTGCCCGTGCAAAAACTCCCCATAACCGGCCGGCCGGGGAATTGGTACCACTGCCAATTCCTGAGAGACCATGGACTCACCTGTCCATGGATTTCATCACCAACCTTCCCCCCTCCAAGGGTAATACCGTGGTCTGGGTCGTAGTGGACAGGTTTAGTATGCAGGCACATTTTGTACCTTTGGCAGCCCTACCTAATGCGGAAACATAGTATGCAGGCACATTTTGTACCTTTGGCAGCCCTACCTAATGCGGAAACATTGTCCAGATTGTTTGTGGAGCATGTGGTGTGGGTGCATGGGGTACCCCTGAATGTGGTGTCTGATAGGGGAGTGCAATTTGTGTCCAGATTTTGGAGAGCTTTTTGTAGGAGGTTGGGTATTGGTCTGTCCTTTTCATCCGCCTACCATCCAGAGACTAATGGGCAGACTGAGCGGACCAATCAGTCTCTGGAGCAAATTCTGCGTTGTTTGACCTCAGCCCGACAGGATGATTGGTGTTCTGTGTTACCATTGGCTGAGTTTGCATTTAACAACCGCACTAACCAGTCTACGGGTACATCTCCTTTTTTTTGCAATTATGGGTTTCATCCTCATTTTGGAGAATTTTCCCGCTTGAATTCTGGGTGTCCTGGGGCGGATGAGACGATCCAGCGGTTGGGGGAGGTATGGCGGGAGGTCCAGAATAACATTACGAAGGCCCAGGACAAATTTAAATTTTTTGCGGACAAAAAACGATCCGTGGGTCCAGTGTTTCAGGTTGGAGATAAGGTATGGTTATCCACCAAAAATATAAGGCTCAAGGTCCCCTCTGCGAAGCTTGGACCCAAGTTTATAGGTCCCTATGTAATTACCGAAGCGGTTAACCCGGTGGCTTTTCGGTTGAGTCTTCCGCCATCTCTAAGGATCCGTAATGTTTTCCATAAGGCCCTTTTGAAACCTGTGAGGTCCGGTGGGGAGCGATCATCATCTTCCCTGACACCGGTTCTGGTAGATGGGCAGGCTGAGTACGAGGTGGAACGAATTGTCGACTCCATGTTGGTCTGTCGCGCCCTTCAGTATCTGATACATTGGAAGGGCTACGGTTCTGAGGAACGCTCGTGGGTTCCTGCTCGATGAGTTCATGCGGATCGGTTGATCCGAGCCTTTCACGCCAAGTGCCCTGGGAGACCTGGGGGTCCGGTGGCCCCCCATTGAGAGGAGGGTACTGTCATGATCCAGGATGGGATTTCGCTTTGACCCGTCCTGGTTAGACTATGGGTTAATTGTGCTGCCTCTCTCTGGCAGAAGGAGGCTATTTAGAGCTCACTGGACCTGGGTCTGGTGTCACTTATACTCCTGCCCTCGGCTGAGTTAAGTGACCTCTTGTATACGTGTGCCTTGTGCCTGATATCTTGCTTGCTTGTTCGGTTGTGATCTGGTTCTGTCCCTGTTACGAGTTCTGCCTGACCCTCTTGTACTGCGCTACCTCTCGTGTATGACTCTCGGCTTGTGACCCGACTTCTCTCTGCTTGTCCCCTTGGTACCACGTCGCCCTCTTGTGTATGACCTTTGGCTCTGTCTGACTACCCGTCTGTTTGTCCCTCCTGTACCTCATTTGCCCGTACTGCTGTGACCTCTATTTTGCCTGACTCTGAGTTGTTGTATGGTGTCCTGTCCTATCTGAAAACAGGACACTAAGCCCCGCCCCCTTGCAGTCACATGACCATAGGTCCCGTGCCAGATTATTCATTTTCAGTGTCCTCAGGTCCTATGCCTCTTTACTTTCCAGCGCTGACTGGACCCTGACACTATTACCCTGAAGCACGCATGGTCACCTCTGCTGCCCTTCTCCACTGGTATCTTTTAGCACTGCTTCTGTACTCCGGACATGCGCACTGGCTCTATGAGCAAGTGCAGTGCGGTGTCTCTGACAAGAATGACTGTTCTCCTAATCACCTTGCTGGCAGTGGCAGTGTTACTGCACTCTACAGAGACACAGGACAAACTCTTAAATGCTGACTGGGACAACAAACTTATTCAACATCATGCTCCTCTTATAAAGGACATGGAAGGACAGAAACCAAAAGACTGTTGGATTTGTACACACAGCCCAGTATCTGCAAGGACTATACCATACTTAGCCTTACCTATGGAGCCATGGAATAATAATAAATCTAATAATAATCTTTATTTTTATATAGCGCTAACATACTCTGCAGCGCTTTACAGTTTGCACACATTATCATCACTGTCCTCAATGGGGCTCACAATCTAAATTCCCTATCAGTATGTCTTTGGAATGTGGGAGGAAACCCACGCAAACACGGGAAGAACATACAAACTCCTTGCAGATGTTGTCCTTGGTGGGACTGAGCCACCGTGCTGCCCTAGAAGGTATTAACACCACACTGCATACACAACGAGACTTGGACTCAATCTAGGTTTTTGGGAAAAGATGTGCCCCGTCATATATCTGCCTCATTGGCTATAATCGGATGGGCCTCTAATCCCTGGTTTCAATTTAACATAACGCGGCCTAAGGTACAAATGTGGTGGCAGGAATATGATTCAGACATCGGAAATATGGTCACCAGGAGGAGGACTGAAATCCCTCACTCAGACCCCATTCCCAATGATGGACTGTGGTTCAGTCTTCAACATACTGGAGCAAATACCTGTGGTGAGGACAATAATTGCTTCTGTATATACACTCATGATCAAACAGAGGTTAATGAGACGGTGTACCAAGATGGTGTTGAAGGATGTAGAGCATCTACGGGTAAAATAATAAGGAAAGAAAGGGGTAAATGTACATCTGGTATAAGTGGAAATCAAATGAATAATACTTGGTGTGCCCATAAGCCTATGTCAGGACTTTTGAGTTTATACCAATGTATACAGACCCCTGGTCACGTTTGTGTTCTCCCTGAAGGAGTATTCTTGGTTTGCGGGCATCGTGCCTACAGGTGGGTGAGCCCAGACATAAGAGGAGTTTGCACTCTTGCCAAACTAACACAAGACACTTTCATAATTCCTTATAAGAAAATAGACACAGCAGCAGTTCCAATTCATACTTTGTATAGAAGGGCTGCAGACAATAAGCCCCGTCCAAATGGTAGGCCGCATCTAGTAGAAATGGGGATAAAAAATAAAATATTCAGTTATATGCTAATATACCCCTTCATAACACAAATGAGGGATAAATTAGTGGAAGCTATCGACTACCTAGATGATCAGATTTTCCAGATTCTTGAAGTTCTTAATGAAACTAATACAATACAGAGACAATTAATCATAGTTACTAACCAACATACTATAGTACTAGATTACCTGACAGCAAAAGAAGGAGGAATGAGTCATATAATTGGTCCCACCTGTTGCAATTATATTGACAAAATAGGTGAACTTAGAGACCAATGGTTAAATCAGCACAGTGCAAACAGACTCCTGGTGGGGTAACACATTCTCTTTTTAAATCCAGCAAATTGGTTTAATGGCCTAGCAGGATGGATTTTTGGCATTGTACAGACTTGTATGCAAATTTTGTTGTTTTGCTTATTGTTTTATGTAGCCGTAAAAGCGCTAATATATGTATTACTTAAGCTGCTGAATAATATATGTGTGAAAAAATAATCTAAGGCTGAACCTTCTGTAGTGTATCATAGACCCCAGATAGCCGTTGCTGATGGGGAAAGTGAGTGTCCACACTGAGGGTGGATGGGTGAAGCAGGTAGGAAGCCCCCTTATGGGTACTAGACCCATGAGACAGTAGCTCCTTTGTGGACATCAGCTGACCCTGTGGCAAAAGTTATACCATTTACAAAAGGGGGAAATTGATATAGAAGGTTTGCCTTCATATCCCTTTAATACTTCAATTGCCTTTTGCCTATTATTGCTAGAATTATTCTTATGACACTGCAGACTATTAGTATCTGTTTCAAGGAGACTATACTTGTTATCATATATGTCCTCAATAGTCAGCAACAACATGTTCTGGGTACATGGCAAACAAGGTATGACCCTGAGGGGTGGGGGCTACATGAGCCACATAGAGCTACATTTGTTGTAAATGGTATAAAATATTGCCTTGTGTTTCATTACGTCAGATAAAGTGATTTTCCCACGGCCCGTGTGCAGTCTCTTTTGTCTCCAAGTGCTTGTAAATTAAGGGCGTAAAAAACTCCTAATTCAGACTCACTGGTCATCTGGCATACCTGACTTTGGTCAGAACGAAAACAGCTACGACAGCTTCAATTCAATTAAGTCTGTTTTTGGAAGCCTTATCTCTCCTGATGCTGGGTATTGTAACCAAAAAGCGTGCATACCAACCTCCCTACCTATCTGCTGAGGCTTCCTGGGGGGGCTACATGGGAGACTGTGTGGGGCTCATGCAGTATATGGGGAGGCTGTGTGGGGTCTCATACTGTACATGGCGAGGATGTGTGAGGTTCATGCTGTACATGGCGAGGCTGTGTGAGGTTCATTTCATGCTGTACATGGGGAGGCTGTGTGGGGTTCATGCTGTACATGGGGAGGCTGTGTGGGGCTCATGCATTACATGGGTAGGCTGTGTGGGGCGGCTGTGTGGGGCTCATGTTGCATATGTAGTAGCTTGTGTGAGGCTCATGTTATGTATATAAGGGGCAGTGGGGGTTAAAGATATATAGAGGTTTAGCATACTTAATTCTGCTCAATATTAAGTGATACAATTAATATTAATAAATTAATATTAAGAATTAATTTCAAGCTATTGGTTCTGCCTTCCACAACAGTCATGGTCTCATGTGGCCCCTCTAAAAAATTAATTGCTCACACCTGCTTTATAGTGAGTCTGACCCATAGGCAGCACGTGTCCGGCACCGGCTATACGGTCTAAGCCCAGTATGTTTGTCTCTGAAACACTGCAGCATCACAGAGAAAAACTTTTCTGACTTCTCCCCTCCTGCTGCCAATGACTGGTTGCACGCAGAAAGAAAATTGTCCCTCTGTGGGAGCAGATGGGGAGAAGCCACCAGGGACCCACCTGTCTGACTAGTCACCTGTGTAACCTCAGTCCACGGCGGCTTTCAAAGTAGGTTTTTGCATGAAATGCCACAGCGTGTCAGAGTCAACCATACCTGGCTGGAATGATACAGCCAATGTCTGATCAATGCGGCCTGTGGATTGAGCAGCTGGCATCAGCCATCAGATTCCCTTTAAGATCCCATAGGTGCCAGTTATGTCACATGGTTGACCATTATCCTTATGTCTTTGAAGAGAGCTATAACTCCCAGCATGTACAGGAGCTAATATGGCATGTTGAGAGTTATAGTTCACCACAGGAGTAATGATTTTCTTTTGCATTAGTGGCATGGGAGCAGAGAGGACAATTTTTTTTTGTTAATTCTAAGGCTATGTGCACACGTTGCCGCGCAAATTTCAGCGGGAATGCCGGAATTCCATTCCGCAGGAAATAAGCGAGAAAAACGCATTTTAATTTCTGCCTATTTCCCACGGAAAAACTAGCAATTTGCAAAAGTAATTAGCTTGCAGAATGCTAGCGTTTTCCAAGCGATCTGTAGCATCGCTTGGAAAACTGATTGACAGGTACAGTGGGGAAAAAAAGTATTTAGTCAGTCAGCAATAGTGCAAGTTCCACCACTTAAAAAGATGAGAGGCGTCTGTAATTTACATCATAGGTAGACCACAACTATGGGAGACAAACTGAGAAAAAAAAATCCAGAAAATCACATTGTCTGTTTTTTTTTCATTTTATTTGCATATTATGGT
The DNA here is from genome assembly GCF_039654945.1 of Dendrobates tinctorius. Lineage (NCBI taxonomy): Eukaryota > Metazoa > Chordata > Amphibia > Anura > Dendrobatidae > Dendrobates > Dendrobates tinctorius. The sequence goes on along the minus strand of NW_027361736.1, from coordinate 7,308,858 downwards.
GGAAAATAAGTATTTGGTCAGAAACAAAATTTCATCTCAGTACTTTGTGATATATCCTTTGTTGGCAATGACAGAGGTCAAACGTTTTCTGTAAGTCTTCACAAGGTTGCCACACACTGTTGTTGGCATGTTGGCCCATTCCTCCATGCAGATCTCCTCTAGAGCAGTGATGTTTCTGGCTTTTCGCTTGACAACACGGACTTTCAACTCCCTCCAAAGGTTTTGTATAGGGTTGAGATCTGGAGACTGGCTAGGCCACTCCAGGACCTTGAAATGCTTCTTACGAAGCCACTCCTTCGTTGCCCTGGCGGTGTGCTTTGGATCATTGTCATGTTGAAAGACCCAGCCACGTTTCATCTTCAATACCCTTGCTGATGGAAGGAGGTTTGCACTCAAAATCTCACGATACATGGCCCCATTCATTCTTTCATGTACCCGGATCAGTCGTCCTGGCCCCTTTGCAGAGAAACAGCCCCAAAGCATGATGTTTCCACCACCATGCTTTACAGTAGGTATGGTGTTTGATGGATGCAACTCAGTATTCTTTTTCCTCCAAACACGACAAGTTGTGTTTCTACCAAACAGTTCCAGTTTGGTTTCATCAGACCATAGGACATTCTCCCAAAACTCCTCTGGATCATCCAAATGCTCTCTAGCAAACTTCAGACGGGCCCGGACATGTACAGGCTTAAGCAGTGGGACACGTCTGGCACTGCAGGATCTGAGTCCATGGTGGCGTAGTGTGTTACTTATGGTAGGCCTTGTTACATTGGTCCCAGCTCTCTGCAGTTCATTCACTAGGTCCCCCCGCGTGGTTCTGGTATTTTTGCTCACCGTTCTTGTGATCATTCTGACCCCACGGGGTGGGATTTTGCGTGGAGCACCAGATCGAGGGAGATTATCAGTGGTCTTGTATGTCTTCCATTTTCTAATTATTGCTCCCACAGTTGATTTCTTCACTCCAAGCTGGTTGGCTATTGCAGATTCAGTCTTCCCAGCCTGGTGCAGGGCTACAATTTTGTTTCTGGTGTCCTTTGACAGCTCTTTGGTCTTCACCATAGTGGAGTTTGGAGTCAGACTGTTTGAGGGTGTGCACAGGTGTCTTTTTATACTGATAACAAGTTTAAACAGGTGCCATTACTACAGGTAATGAGTGGAGGAAAGAGGAGACTCTTAAAGAAGAAGTTACAGGTCTGTGAGAGCCAGAAATCTTGATTGCTTGTTTCTGGCCAAATACTTATTTTCCACCATAATATGCAAATAAAATGAAAAAAAACAGACAATGTGATTTTCTGGATTTTTTTTTCTCAGTTTGTCTCCCATAGTTGAGGTCTACCTATGATGTAAATTACAGACGCCTCTCATCTTTTTAAGTGGTGGAATTTGCACTATTGCTGACTGACTAAATACTTTTTTTCCCCACTGTATGTCACACTCGTCAAACAGTGTTTGACTATTAAGGAAAGAGAGCGCACAATATATCCACGCTGACCACACAAGGACAGAAATATTCTTCATTGCTTTATTGTGCCGATGCGTTTCATGGCATATCTGCCACTTCCTCAGGGCCAAAGAATTACAGAATCTGATTACAGCAGTGGTTTTATACAAAACCTTCATGACATCACAATTGCATGCAAAAAGACATCACTTCCTGTGGAAACACCCCCTCCAATGTCAAAATGTCATACACCAGTCACAATAACTTTATATCAAGATCTAAACTCTGATAAAACACATTAAACATCTAAAAAAATCAATCTTTAATTTGAAAAAGTGTATGAAACCTATATTCACTACATATTAAAATTTGATAAAAATAGAGTTGACTAGAATCCAACCCACAGATTTTCGTCGAGCCAGAACACTTAAGGCCTCCCATTACCATCATACTATCTCTCCACTTGTTAGGATTGTTGTGGTTTTATATAAGCCCTTCATGACATAAGACCTACATGACATCACTAACAGACAAAACATCACTTCCTGTGAAAACTCCCCCTCCAATGTTAAAATGTCATACGCCAGCCAAGATAACTTTATATCAAAATATAGCCTCTCATAAAACACATTGAACATCTAAACAATAAATCTTTCATTTAAAAATGTATGAAACCTATAATAAATATATATTGAATTTTTATAAAGATATAATGACTGGACTCGAACCCACAGGGTTTAGGCAAGCCAGAACCCTGTAGGCTTCCCGTTACCATTATGCTACCTCTCCACTTGCAAGGAATGGTTATGTAATTTGGAATTAACCGATTGTTTGGTAAAATTCCCACTAGGTGTCCGACGTCCAATAACGGACCCCCATGTGAGAACGCTGACCAGCCAGGTCAGGGAAGGAAATCCGTCGGGCCGCTAGGGACAAAGAAACATGAGAGAAAGCTTATCAAAAAATATCTACCAACTCATTGAGGCCTTTAGGATGAATGGTATCTAGTTTATATATCCAATACAGTTCTCTCTTATTTAGACACTGTATTCTGTTTGGGGTATCTGATGGTATATGATCTATTGGTGTAACTCACAGAGAGGCTTTATTCCCGTGTTTTTCAAAACAATGTCGAGACAAGCCATGTTTCAGATATCCTTTAGAGATATTGTGTCTATGTGAGTTCATCCTTAGATGTAGAGGCGGTGTAGTGCGTCTCACATATTGTTTCCCACAGCAACAATCAATTAGATAAATCACAAAACTGGATTGACATGTTAGCTTAAATTAATGTCATATACTCTATCATTATCACTATTTGAATAAAAGGTATTTACATTATCACTGATCCATAAACACAAGCGTTTTTTTGTTTTTACATTTAAAGGAAACTCTTATGTGCTTCTGTAGGGTACTTTTTCCTGCATTCGGGGCTTTTTTGTCTCCCACATCCCTAATTCTACTGGGGGCTAAAATGTTTTATAGGGATGGCGCCCTCCTAAAGGTAACCACTGGTCTAGTTGGTAATACTTTCTGACAGACTGGGTAATTTAGTAGGACCTTTCAGTGCTTCTGTATTATATTCCTGAGAAAGTGCCATTTTGGGAAGAAAAGGCTGTGATGAAATTAGTGGTATAGAATTCATCTGTAGATTTTTTATTGTCTGTCCCATGTATTAAACTACTTTGTGAAATTCCCTTTGCCTCTGAGTATGCTTTTTTTACTAATTTTTTAGGGTATTCACGCTCTAAAAATCTCTCTCTTAGACATTTACTTTGACATTTCTGTCCTTGTGTGGTCAGTGCGGATACATTGAAAAACCTGGTCTTTTTCTTCCTCCTTTGTGATAGTGTTTGACTAGTGTGAACAACTTTTTACTATTGAGGCTGCCTATGAAGCATCAGTAGTAAAAAGATCTAATGTTAAAAATAATTAAATAAATAAAAAATCGTGTCATTCTCACCTTCCGACGTCCCACGCAGCGTTCCCGATCATCGCGATGCTCCCGGCAGGTCCCGTTCCCATTTGATGACATCGCGGTCTCGCGACACTGCTACGGTATCGCGAGACTGAGACGTCATCAATGGTCATTGTCGCAATGCATCACTTAGAACGGGACCTGCCTGGAGCATTGCTGAGGCCTGGTGACGCTGCGAGGGACATCGGAAGGTGAGATTATCACCATTTTTTTATTTTAATTCTATTTTTACAGGTATATGGTACCCAGAGCCTGGAGGAGAATCTCCTCTCTTCCAAGCAGTGGGTACAATCCGCAAATGTTCTGCTTACTTTTCGCATGGTGAGCATAGCCTCATGCGGAAAGAAAGCAGAACAATGCATTCCTATGTGCGCGGAATTCCCGCGATTCCGCACAAAGAATGAGCATGCTGCGTATCTTTCTGCAATGCAATTCCGCTACGGAAAAATCCACAGCATTAGGAAAGCATGTGCGGACTGCTATATGATTGCATGGGATGCTTTTTTTTGCGTTTGTGGAATGCTCTGCGGATTTGGCCGCGCGGATTTTTAAAATTCGTAGATAAAGCTGCATAGATAGATCTTGATATAAAGTTATTGTGACTGGTGTATGACATTTTGACATTGGAGGGGGTGTTTCCACAGGAAGTGATATCTTTTTGCATGTAATTGTGATGTCATGAAGGTTTTGTATAAAACCACTGCTGTAATCAGATTCTGTAATTCTTTGGCCCTGAGGAAGTGGCAGATATGCCATGAAACGCATCGGCACAATAAAGCAATGAAGAATATTTCTGTCCTTGTGTGGTCAGCGTGGATATATTGTGCGCTCTCTTTCCTTAATAGTCAAACACTGTTTGACGAGTGTGACATACCTGTCAATCAGTTTTCCAAGCGATGCTACAGATCGCTTGGAAAACGCTAGCATTCTGCAAGCTAATTACTTTTGCAAATTGCTAGTTTTTCCGTGGGAAATAGGCAGAAATTAAAATGCGTTTTTCTCGCTTATTTCCTGCGGAATGGAATTCCGGCATTCCCGCTGAAATTTGCGCGGCAACGTGTGCACATAGCCTTAGAATTAACAAAAAAAAATTGTCCTCTCTGCTCCCATGCCACTAATGCAAAAGAAAATCATTACTCCTGTGGTGAACTATAACTCCCAACATGCCATATTAGCTCCTGTACATGCTGGGAGTTATAGCTCTCTTCAAAGACATAAGGATAATGGTCAACCATGTGACATAACTGGCACCTATGGGATCTTAAAGGGAATCTGATGGCTGATGCCAGCTGCTCAATCCACAGGCCGCATTGATCAGACATTGGCTGTATCATTCCAGCCAGGTATGGTTGACTCTGACACGCTGCGGCATTTCATGCAAAAACCTACTTTGAAAGCCGCCGTGGACTGAGGTCACACAGGTGACTAGTCAGACAGGTGGGTCCCTGGTGGCTTCTCCCCATCTGCTCCCACTGAGGGACAATTTTCTTTCTGCGTGCAACCAGTCATTGGCAGCAGGAGGGGAGAAGTCAGAAAAGTTTTTCTCTGTGATGCTGCAGTGTTTCAGAGACAAACATACTGGGCTTAGACCGTATAGCCGGTGCCGGACACGTGCTGCCTATGGGTCAGACTCACTATAAAGCAGGTGTGAGCAATTAATTTTTTAGAGGGGCCAATAGCTTGAAATTAATTCTTAATATTAATTTATTAATATTAATTGTATCACTTAATATTGAGCAGAATTAAATATGCTAAACCCCTATATATCTTTAACCCCTCACAGCCCCTTATATACACAACATGAGCCTCACACAAGCTACTACATATGCAACATGAGCCCCACACAGCCGCCCCACACAGCCTACCCATGTAATGCATGAGCCCCACACAGCCTCCCCATGTACAGCATGAACCCCACACAGCCTCCCCATGTACAGCATGAACCTCACACAGCCTCGCCATGTACAGCATGAACCTCACACATCCTCGCCATGTACAGTATGAGACCTCACACAGCCTCCCCATATACTGCATGAGCCCCACACAGTCTCCCATGTAGCCCCCCCAGGAAGCCTCAGCAGATAGGTAGGGAGGTTGGTATGCACGCTTTTTGGTTACAATACCCAGCATCAGGAGAGATAAGGCTTCCAAAAACAGACTGAATTGAATTGAAGCTGTCGTAGCTGTTTTCGTTCTGACCAAAGTCAGGAATGCCAGATGACCAGTGAGTCTGAATTAGGAGTTTTTTACGCCCTTAATTTACAAGCACTTCGAGACAAAAGAGACTGCACACGGGCCGTGGGAAAATCACTTTATCTGACGTAATGAAACACAAGGCAATATTTTATACCATTTACAACAAATGTAGCTCTATGTGGCTCATGTAGCCCCCACCCCTCAGGGTCATACCTTAGAATCATAGAATCATAGAATCGTAGAGTTGGAAGGGACCTCCTGGGCCATCTGGTCCAACCCCCTGCTCAAAGCAGGATTCGCTAAATCATCCCAGTCAGATGTCTGTCCAGCCTCTGTTTGAAGACTTCCATTGAAGGAGAACTCACCACTTCTCGTGGCAGCTTGTTCCACTCATTGATCACTCTAACTGTCAAAAAGTTTTTTCTAATATCTAATCTGTGTCTCCTCCCATTCAGTTTCATCCCATTGCTTCTAGTCTTTCCTTGCGCAAATGAGAATAAAGTTGATCCTTCTACAATGTGACAGCCCTTTAGATATTTGTAGACAGCTATTAAGTCTCCTCTCAGTCTTCTCTTTTGCAAACTAAACATTCCCAAATCCTGCAACCTTTCCTCATAAGACAGGGTTTGCAGACCGGTCACCATTCTGGTCGCTCTTTTCTGAACTTGCTCCAGTTTGTTGATGTCTTTTTTAAAATGTGGTGCCCAAAACTGGACATAATGACTTCACGTGATCTAGACTGTATGCTTCTGTTAATACATCCTAGAATTGCATTTGCCTTTTTTGCTGCTGCATCACACTGTTGACTCATATTCAGTCTGTGATCTATTAGTATACCTTGTTTGCCATGTACCCAGAACATGTTGTTGCTGACTATTGAGGACATATATGATAACAAGTATAGTCTCCTTGAAACAGAGACTAATAGTCTGCAGTGTCATAAGAATAATTCTAGCAATAATAGGCAAAAGGCAATTGAAGTATTAAAGGGATATGAAGGCAAACCTTCTATATCAATTTCCCCCTTTTGTAAATGGTATAACTTTTGCCACAGGGTCAGCTGATGTCCACAAAGGAGCTACTGTCTCATGGGTCTAGTACCCATAAGGGGGCTTCCTACCTGCTTCACCCATCCACCCTCAGTGTGGACACTCACTTTCCCCATCAGCAACGGCTATCTGGGGTCTATGATACACTACAGAAGGTTCAGCCTTAGATTATTTTTTCACACATATATTATTCAGCAGCTTAAGTAATACATATATTAGCGCTTTTACGGCTACATAAAACAATAAGCAAAACAACAAAATTTGCATACAAGTCTGTACAATGCCAAAAATCCATCCTGCTAGGCCATTAAACCAATTTGCTGGATTTAAAAAGAGAATGTGTTACCCCACCAGGAGTCTGTTTGCACTGTGCTGATTTAACCATTGGTCTCTAAGTTCACCTATTTTGTCAATATAATTGCAACAGGTGGGACCAATTATATGACACATTCCTCCTTCTTTTGCTGTCAGGTAATCTAGTACTATAGTATGTTGGTTAGTAACTATGATTAATTGTCTCTGTATTGTATTAGTTTCATTAAGAACTTCAAGAATCTGGAAAATCTGATCATCTAGGTAGTCGATAGCTTCCACTAATTTATCCCTCATTTGTGTTATGAAGGGGTATATTAGCATATAACTGAATATTTTATTTTTTATCCCCATTTCTACTAGATGCGGCCTACCATTTGGACGGGGCTTATTGTCTGCAGCCCTTCTATACAAAGTATGAATTGGAACTGCTGCTGTGTCTATTTTCTTATAAGGAATTATGAAAGTGTCTTGTGTTAGTTTGGCAAGAGTGCAAACTCCTCTTATGTCTGGGCTCACCCACCTGTAGGCACGATGCCCGCAAAACAAGAATACTCCTTCAGGGAGAACACAAACGTGACCAGGGGTCTGTATACATTGGTATAAACTCAAAAGTCCTGACATAGGCTTATGGGCACACCAAGTATTATTCATTTGATTTCCACTTATACCAGATGTACATTTACCCCTTTCTTTCCTTATTATTTTACCCGTAGATGCTCTACATCCTTCAACACCATCTTGGTACACCGTCTCATTAACCTCTGTTTGATCATGAGTGTATATACAGAAGCAATTATTGTCCTCACCACAGGTATTTGCTCCAGTGTGTTGAAGACTGAACCACAGTCCATCATTGGGAATGGGGTCTGAGTGAGGGATTTCAGTCCTCCTCCTGGTGACCATATTTCCGATGTCTGAATCATATTCCTGCCACCACATTTGTACCTTAGGCCGCGTTATGTTAAACTGAAACCAGGGATTAGAGGCCCATCCGATTATAGCCAATGAGGCAGATATATGACGGGGCACATCTTTTCCCAAAAACCTAGATTGAGTCCAAGTCTCGTTGTGTATGCAGTGTGGTGTTAATACCTTCTAGGGCAGCACGGTGGCTCAGTCCCACCAAGGACAACATCTGCAAGGAGTTTGTATGTTCTTCCCGTGTTTGCGTGGGTTTCCTCCCACATTCCAAAGACATACTGATAGGGAATTTAGATTGTGAGCCCCATTGAGGACAGTGATGATAATATGTGCAAACTGTAAAGCGCTGCAGAGTATGTTAGCGCTATATAAAAATAAAGATTATTATTAGATTTATTATTATTCCATGGCTCCATAGGTAAGGCTAAGTATGGTATAGTCCTTGCAGATACTGGGCTGTGTGTACAGATCCAACAGTCTTTTGGTTTCTGTCCTTCCATGTCATTTATAAGAAGAGCATGATGTTGAATAAGTTTGTTGTCCCAGTCAGCATTTAAGAGTTTGTCCTGTGTCTCTGTAGAGTGCAGTAACCCTGCCACTGCCAGCAAGCTGATTAGGAGAACAGTCATTCTTGTCAGAGACACCGCACTGCACTTGCTCATAGAGCCAGTGCGCATGTCCGGAGTACAGAAGCAGTGCTAAAAGATACCAGTGGAGAAGGGCAGCAGAGGTGACCATGCGTGCGTCAGGGTAATAGTGTCAGGGTCCAGTCAGCGCTGGAAAGTAAAGAGGCATAGGACCTGAGGACACTGAAAATGAATAATCTGGCACGGGACCTATGGTCATGTGACTGCAAGGGGGCGGGGCTTAGTGTCCTGTTTTCAGATAGGACAGGACACCATACAACAACTCAGAGTCAGGCAAAATAGAGGTCACAGCAGTACGGGCAAATGAGGTACAGGAGGGACAAACAGACGGGTAGTCAGACAGAGCCAAAGGTCATACACAAGAGGGCGACGTGGTACCAAGGGGACAAGCAGAGAGAAGTCGGGTCACAAGCCGAGAGTCATACACGAGAGGTAGCGCAGTACAAGAGGGTCAGGCAGAACTCGTAACAGGGACAGAACCAGATCACAACCGAACAAGCAAGCAAGATATCAGGCACAAGGCACACGTATACAAGAGGTCACTTAACTCAGCCGAGGGCAGGAGTATAACTGACACCAGACCCAGGTCCAGTGAGCACTAAATAGCCTCCTTCTGCCAGAGAGAGGCAGCACAATTAACCCATAGTCTAACCAGGACGGGTCAAAGCGAAATCCCATCCTGGATCATGACAGTACCCTCCTCTCAATGGGGGGCCACCGGACCCCCAGGTCTCCCAGGGCACTTGGCGTGAATGGCTCAAATCAACCGATCCGCATGAACTGATCGAGCAGGAACACACGAACGTTCCTCAGAACCGTAGCCCTTCCAATGTATCAGATACTGAAGGGCGCGACGGACCAACCTGGAGTCGACAATTCGTTCCACCTCGTACTCAGCCTGCCCATCTACCAGAACCGGTGTCAGGGAAGATGATGATCCCTCCCCACCGGACCTCACAGGTTTCAAAAGGGCCTTATGGAAAACATTACGGATCCTTAGAGATGGCGGAAGACTCAACCGAAAAGCCACCGGGTTAACCGCTTCGGTAATTACATAGGGACCTATAAACTTGGGTCCAAGCTTCGCAGAGGGGACCTTGAGCCTTATATTTTTGGTGGATAACCATACCTTATCTCCAACCTGAAACACTGGACCCACGGATCGTTTTTTGTCCGCAAAAAATTTAAATTTGTCCTGGGCCTTCGTAATGTTATTCTGGACCTCCCGCCATACCTCCCCCAACCGCTGGATCGTCTCATCCGCCCCAGGACACCCAGAATTCAAGCGGGAAAATTCTCCAAAATGAGGATGAAACCCATAATTGCAAAAAAAAGGAGATGTACCCGTAGACTGGTTAGTGCGGTTGTTAAATGCAAACTCAGCCAATGGTAACACAGAACACCAATCATCCTGTCAGGCTGAGGTCAAACAACGCAGAATTTGCTCCAGAGACTGATTGGTCCGCTCAGTCTGCCCATTAGTCTCTGGATGGTAGGCGGATGAAAAGGACAGACCAATACCCAACCTCCTACAAAAAGCTCTCCAAAATCTGGACACAAATTGCACTCCCCTATCAGACACCACATTCAGGGGTACCCCATGCAACCACACCACATGCTCCACAAACAATCTGGACAATGTTTCCGCATTAGGTAGGGCTGCCAAAGGTACAAAATGTGCCTGCTTACTAAACCTGTCCACTACGACCCAGCCCACGGTATTACCCTTGGAGGGGGGAAGGTTGGTGATGAAATCCATGGACAGGTGAGTCCATGGTCTCTCAGGAATTGGCAGTGGTACCAATTCCCCGGCCGGCCGGTTATGGGGAGTTTTTGCACGGGCACAAACCTCACACGCAGACACATACTCCCCAACATCAGAGGCTAAAGAAGACCACCAGAATATTCTAGCAATGGCCTTCCGGGTCGCTGAGATCCCTGGATGTCCACCCAGAACTGAGTCATGGAACTCCTGGAGGACCTTGAGACGAAACTGAGCTGGCACAAAAAGTTTATCCACCGGCTTAGCTGGAGGTGCAAGAGCCTGGGCTTCTCGAATCTCCCGTTCCAACACATTAGAAACCTCTGCCACCACCACCCCAGGCTGAAGAATGGAGGATGGAGGTTCCGGGGGGGAGACACCGGATCTAGACTGCGTTACAACGCATCCGCTCTGATATTTTTGGATCCTGGTCGAAAAGTGGTCGAGAAGTTGAATCGGGAAAAAAAGTGACCATCTAGCCTGTCTGGGAGTCAACCTTTTAGCTGACTCAATGTAAGCTAGGTTTTTGTGGTCCGTGATTACCGTTATAGGATGAACAGCCCCCTCCAAAAAATGCCTCCATTCTGCAAAAGCCAATTTTACGGCCAGAAGTTCCCGATTCCCCACATCATAGTTTCTCTCCGCAGGGGAGAACTTCTTTGAGAAAAAGGCGCAAGGTCTTAAATTGGTCAAAGTGGCGGGTCCCTTGGACAATACCGCCCCCACCCCCACCTCTGAGGCGTCTACCTCAACAGATTTTCGGCAAGCCGCAACACATAAGGCCTCCCATTACCATCATACTATCTCTCCACTTGTTAGGATTGTTGTGGTTTTATATAAGCCCTTCATGACATAAGACCTACATGACTTCACTAACAGACAAAACATCACTTCCTGTGAAAACTCCCCCTCCAATGTTAAAATGTCAAACCTATATAAATATAACCTCTGATAAAACACATTGAACATCTAAAAAATCAATCTTTCATTTAAAAATGTATGAAACCTATAATAAATATATATTAAATTTTTATAAAGATATAATGACTGGACTCGAACACACAGGGTTTAGGCAAGCCAGAACCCTGTAGGCTTCCCATTACCATTATGCTACCTCTCCACTTGCAAGGAATGGTTATGTATTTTGGAATTAACGGATTGTTTGGTAAAATTCCCACTAGGTGTCCGACATCCAATAACTGACCCCAATGTGAGAACGCTGACCAGCCAGGTCAGGGAAGGAAATCCGTCGGGCCGCTAGGGACAAAGAAACATGAGAGAAAGCTTATCAAAAAATATCTACCAACTCATTGAGGCCTTTAGGATGAATGGTATCTAGTTTATATATCCAATACAGTTCTCTCTTATTTAGACACTGTATTCTGTTTGGGGTATCTGCTGGTATATGATCTATGGGTGTAACTCACAGAGAGGCTTTATTCCCGTGTTTTTCAAAACAATGTCGAGACAAGCCATGTTTCAGATATCCTTTAGAGATATTGTGTCTATGTTGTGAGTTCATCCTTAGATGTAGAGGCTGTGTAGTGCGTCCCACATCTTGTTTCCCACAGCAACAATCAATTAGATAAATCACAAAACTGGATTGACATGTTAGCTTAAAATTAATGTCATATACTCTATCATTATCACTATTTGAATAAAAGGTATTTACATTATCACTGATCCATAAACACAAGCATTTTTTGTGTTTACATTTAAAGGAAACTTATGTGCTTCTGTAAGGGTATGTGCACACACTGCAGATTCACCTGCGGGTTTTTTCCTGCGGAACCGCAGGTAAAACCGCAGGTAAAGTGACCTGCGGTTTTGCTGCGATTTGGCCTGCGGTTTTGCCCTGCGGTTTGACTCCTGGACAATGGAATAGGTGGCAAACCGCAGCAGAATCCGCAGAAACAATTGACATGCTGCGGAAAAAAAACGCAGCTTTTCCACAGGTAAAAAAACGCAGCGTTAGCACTGCGGTTTTGAAAACCCATAGGCTAACATGGTAAAGTACCATGTCTGCGGAACTGCTGCAGTTCTGCAGGGCCAAAACCGCAGCAAAACCGCAGCGTGTGCACATACCCTAAGGTACTTTTTCCTGCATTCGGGGCTTTTTTGTCTCCCACATCCCTAATTCTACTGGGGGCTAAAATGTTTTATAGGGATGGCGCCCTCCTAGAGGTAACCACTGGTCTAGTTGGTAATACTTTCTGACAGACTGGGTAATTTAGTAGGACCTTTCAGTGCTTCTGTATTATATTCCTGAGAAAGTGCCATTTTGGGAAGAAAAGGTTGTGATGAAATTAGTGGTATAGTATTCATCTGTAGATTTTTTATTGTCTGTCCCATGTATTAAACTACTTTGTGAAATTCCCATTGCCTCTGATTATGCTTTTTTTACTAATTTTTTAGGGTATTCATGCTCTAAAAATCTCTCTCTTAGACATTTACTTTGACATTTCTGTCCTTGTGTGGTCAGTGTGGATACATTGAAAAACCTGGTCTTTTTCTTCCTCCTTTGTGATAGTGTTTGACTAGTGTGACCAACTTTTTACTATTGAGGCTGCCTATGAAGCATCAGTAGTAAAAAGATCTAATGTTAAAAATAATTAAATAAATAAAAAATCGTGTCATTCTCACCTTCCGACGTTCCACGCAGCATTCCCGATCATCGCGATGCTCCCGGCAGGTCCCGTTCCCATTTGATGACATCACGGTCTCGCGACACTGCTACGGTATCGCGAGACTGCGATGTCGTCAAAGGTCATTGTCGCAATGCATCACTTGGAACGGGACCTGCCCGGAGCATCGCTGAGGCCTGGTGACGCTGCAAGGGACATCGGAAGGTGAGAATATCACCACTTTTTTTATTTTAATTCTATTTTTTACAGGTATATGGTACCCAGAGCCTGGAGGAGAATCTCCTCTCTTCCAAACAGTGGGTACAATCCGCAAATGTTCTGCTTACTTTTTGCATGGTGAGCATAGCCTCATGCGGAAAGAAAGCAGAACAATGCATTCCTATGTGCGCGGAATTCCCGCGATTCCACACAAAGAATGAGCATGCTGCGTATCTTTCTGCAATGCAATTCCGCCACGTAAAAATCCGCAGCATTAGGAAAGCATGTGCAGAATGCTATATGATTGCATGGGATGCTTTTTTGCAGCAAAATCGCACGTTTAAAATCGCAGCGAAAACGCAAAAAAATGCTACGTGTGAACACAGCCTTAGGGTGTGTGCACACGCTACGGATTCTGCTGCGGATCTGCAGCAGTTTTGGCCCTGCGGACCCGCAGCAGATTCTGCTGCGGTGTACACTACCATAATATCCTATGGATATCAAAACCGCAGTGCATACGGTGCAGATTTTTCCACGCGGATTTGCTGCGTTTTCTAAACCGCAGAAAGAATTGACATGTCAATTCTTTCTGCGGATTCGGCTGCAGTTTACCATCTCCTCCACTGTAGAGATGATAAACCGCAGGGCAAAACCGCAGGCTAATCCACAGGTAAAACTGCAGGTCTTTTGACCTGCAGATTTATCTACGAATTTTACAAAATCCTTGCGGCCAAATCCGCAGAGCATTTCACAGCGTGTGCACGTACACTAATGCCTGCCTCTTAACAGCTTCTTTCTTGCTAGGTGCAGCTCCTGTGCTGCTGTCTGGGCTTCTTCTCTGTGCAGTGCACTCAGCTTATCAGATGCTTGTTAACCCCTTCTGGCCCTGCAAGCTGCGCTAGACTTGAGGAAGTGGACATCTGATGTACTGATCACTGCAGTAAGAAGCAGCACCGGAGCTCCAAGCAGCACAGCACTGAGCACGTTGAGTCTCCTCCTCCCCTTGCCCTATCTCTGTTACGTCGCTGCATCCCGGATCAGGAGTTGGACATCAGACCGCAGCCACAAATTTCATGTGGCGGCCGTGATTTTTAGCAGCTGACAGCGTGAAGAGGATTACTGATCGTGCGTCCCACTACAGGGTTCGGCCGTTCTGGCATTTTCCAGAAATGCCCGATGGCCAGTCCGGCCCTGGGTGTGATAAGCTGCAGTAATGTGTTTAGCTTTGGATGCAAATGTGGTAGGGGCCGGGCTTCGGGGGTGGACCACTGCTTACCCTGCGGTGCATGTTTGTGGTCGTCAGGAGGACGACGAATAAAATCCGGAACTGTTACAAGTGAAATCTGTCTCCGCCTCGTCCTTGAAATGCCTGGTATCTGTGTCATCCGGACAGGGTAAGCAGTGGTCCACCCCGGCATGGGGGGCGTTCTGTACACGATTTTTAAACGTTTTCGCGCCGAAAATCGCGGCAAAAATGCTTAAAAATTGCTACGTGGGCACACAGCCTAAGGCTGTGTTCACACGTAGCATTTTTTTGCGTTTTCGCTGCGATTTTAAATGCACGATTTTGCTGCAAAAACACAAAAAAAAGCATCCCATGCAATCCTATAGCATTCCGCACATGCTTTCCTAATGCTGCGGATTTTTCCGTGGCGGAATTGCATTGCGGAAAGATACGCAGCATGCTCATTCTTTGTGCAGAATCGCGGGAATTCTGCCCATATAGGAATGCATTGTTCTGCTTTCTTTCCGCATGAGGATATGCTCACCATGCAAAAAGTAAGCAGATTATTTGCGGATTGTACCCACTGTTTGGAAGAGAGGAGATTCTCCTCCAGGCTCTGGGTACCATATACCTGTAAAAAATAGAATTAAAATAAAAATAGTGGTGATATTCTCACCTTCCGATGTCCCTTGCAGCGTCACCAGGCCTCAGCGATGCTCCGGGCAGGTCCCGTTCCAAGTGATGCATTGCGACAATGACCTTTGACGACGTCGCAGTCTCGCGATATCGTAGCAGTGTCGCGAGACCGCGATATCATCAAATGGGAACGGGACCTGCCGGGAGCATCGCGATGATCGGGAACGCTGCGTGGGACGTCGGAAGGTGAGAATGACACGATTTTTTATTTTTTTTATTATTTTTAACATTAGATCTTTTTACTACTGATGCTTCATAGGCAGCCTCAATAGTAAAAAGTTGGTCACACTAGTCAAACACTATCACAAAGGAGGAAGAAAAAGACCAGGTTTTTCAATGTATCCGCACTGACCACACAAGGACAGAAATGTCAAAGTAAATGTCTAAGAGAGAGATTTTTAGAGCGTGAATACCCTAAAAAATTAGTAAAAAAAGCATAATCAGAGGAAATGGGAATTTCACAAAGTAGTTTAATACATGGGACAGACAATAAAAAATCTACAGATGAATACTATACCACTAATTTCATCACAACCTTTTCTTCCCAAAATGGCACTTTCTCAGGAATATAATACAGAAGCACTGAAAGGTCCTACTAAATTACCTCTAGGAGGGCGCCATCCCTATAAAACATTTTAGCCCCCAGTAGAATTAGGGATGTGGGAGACAAAAAAGCCCCGAATGCAGGAAAAAGTACCTTACAGAAGCACATAAGTTTCCTTTAAATGTAAAAACAAAAAATGCTTGTGTTTATGGATCAGTGATAATGTAAATACCTTTTATTCAAATAGTGATAATGATAGAGTATATGACATTAATTTTAAGCTAACATGTCAATCCAGTTTTGTGATTTATCTAATTGATTGTTGCTGTGGGAAACAATATATGGGACGCACTACACAGCCTCTACATCTAAGGATGAACTCACAACATAGACACAATATCTCTAAAGGATATCTGAAACATGGCTTGTCTCGACATTGTTTTGAAAAACATGGGAATAAAGCCTCTCTGTGAGTTACACCCATAGATCATATACCAGCAGATACCCCAAACAGAATACAGTGTCTAAATAAGAGAGAAATGTATTGGATATATAAACTAGATACCATTCATCCTAAAGGCCTCAATGAGTTGGTAGATATTTTTTGATAAGCTTTCTCTCAAGTTTCTTTGTCCCTAGCGGCCCGACGGATTTCCTTCCCAGACCTGGCTGGTCAGCGTTCTCACATGGGGGTCTGTTATTGGATGTCGGACACCTAGTGGGAATTTTACCAAACAATCGGTTAATTCCAAATTACATAACCATTCCTTGCAAGTGGAGAGGTAGCATAATGGTAATGGGAATCCTTCAGGGTTCTGGCTTGCCTAAACCCTGTGGGTTTGAGACCAGTCATTATATCTTTATAAAAATTTAATATATATTTATTATAGGTTTCATACATTTATAAATGAAAGATTGATTGTTTAGATGTTCAATGTGTTTATCAGAGGTTATATTTTGATATAAAGTTATCTTGGCTGGCGTATGACATTTTAACATTGGAGGGGGAGTTTTCACAGGAAGTGATGTTTTGTCTGTTAGTGATGTCATGTAGGTCTTATGTCATGAAGGGCTTATATAAAACCACAACAATCCTAACAAGTGGAGGGATAGTATGATGGTAATGGGAGGCCTTAAGTGTTCTGGCTTGCCGAAAATCTGTGGGTTTGATTCTAGTCAACTCTATTTTTATAAAATTTTAATATGCAGTGAATATAGGTTTCATACACTTTTTCAAATTAAAGATTGATTTTTTAGATGTTTAATGTGTTTTATCAGAGGTTAGATCTTGATATAAAGTTATTGTGACTGGTGTATGACATTTTGACATTGGAGGGGGTGTTTCCACAGGAAGTGATGTCTTTTTGCATGTAATTGTGATGTCATGAAGGTTTTGTATAAAACCACTGCTGTAATCAGATTCTGTAATTCTTTGGCCCTGAGGAAGTGGCAGATATGCCATGAAACGCATCGGCACAATAAAGCTATGAAGAATATTTCTGTCCTTGTGTGGTCAGCGTGGATATATTGAAAAATCCGGTCTTTTTCTTCCTCCTTTGTGACATTGGTATCTACAGGAGTCTGCAGCGACCACTCGTTCCTTTCACATTCTGTAAGGGGTTGTGACTGTTCACAACCTTTAAAGGTGAGTGCACTAACCGTGTATTTGTCACCCAAAAAAAATTACTTTTATCGCCCTATGTGCGCTCTCTTTCCTTAATAGTCAAACACTGTTTGACGAGTGTGACCTACCTGTCAATCAGTTTTCCAAGCGATGCTACAGATCGCTTGGAAAACGCTAGCATTCTGCAAGCTAATTACTCTTGCAAATTGCTAGTTTTTCCGAGGGAAATAGGCAGAAATTAAAATGCGATTTTCTCGCATATTTCCTGCGGAATGGAATTCCGGCATTCCCGCTGAAATTTCCACGGCAACGTGTGCACATAGCCTTAGAATTAACAAAAAAAAAAGTGTCCTCTCTGCTCCCATGCCACTAATGCAAAAGAAAATCATTACTCCTGTGGTGAACTATAACTCCCAACATGCCATATTAGCTCCTGTACATGCTGGGAGTTATAGCTCTCTTCAAAGACATAAGGATAATGGTCAACCATGTGACATAACTGGCACCTATGGGATCTTAAAGGGAATCTGATGGCTGATGCCAGCTGCTCAATCCACAGGCCGCATGGATCAGACATTGGCTGTATCATTCCAGCTAGGTATGGTTGACTCTGACACGCTGCGGCATTTCATGCAAAAACCTACTTTGAAAGCCGCCGTGGACTGAGGTCACACAGGTGACTAGTCAGACAGGTGGGTCCCTGGTGGCTTCTCCCCATCTGCTCCCACTGAGGGACAATTTTCTTTCTGCGTGCAACCAGTCATTGGCAGCAGGAGGGGAGAAGTCAGAAAAGTTTTTCTCTGTGACGCTGCAGTGTTTCAGAGACAAACATACTGGGCTTAGATCGTACAGCCGGTGCCGGACACGTGCTGCCTATGGGTCAGCACGGTGTGAGCAATTAATTTTTTAGAGGGGCCACATGAGACCATGACTGTTGTGGAAGGCAGAACCAATAGCTTGAAATTAATTCTCAATGTTAATTTATTAATATTAATTGTATCACTTAATATTGAGCAGAATTAAGTATGCTAAACCCCTATATATCTTTAACCCCCCACAGCCCCTTATATACATAACATGAGCCTCACACAAGCTACTACATATGCAACATGAGCCCCACACAGCCGCCCCACACAGCCTACCCATGTAATGCATGAGCCCCACACAGCCTCCCCATGTACAGCATGAACCCTACACAGCCTCCCCATGTACAGTATGAACCTCACACAGCCTCGCCATGTACAGCATGAACCTCACACATCCTCGCCATGTACAGTATGAGACCCCACACAGCCTCCCCATATACTGCATGAGCCCCACACAGCCTCCCATGTAGCCCCCCCAGGGAGCCTCCGCAGACAGGTAGGGAGGGGGGTATGCACGCTCTTTGGTTACAATACCCAGCATCAGGAGAGATAAGGCTTCCAAAAACAGACTGAATTGAATTGAAGCTGTCGTAGCTGTTTTCGTTCTGACCAAAGTCAGGTATGCCAGATGACCAGTGAGTCTGAATTAGCAGTTTTTTACGCCCTTAATTTACAAGCACTTGGAGACAAAAGAGACTGCACACGGGTCGTGGGAAAATCACTTTATCTGACTAAATGAACCACAAGGCAATATTTTATACCATTTACAACAAATGTAGCTCTATGTGGCTCATGTAGCCCCCACCCCTCAGGGTCATACCTTGTTTACCATGTACCCAGAACATGTTGTTGCTGACTATTGAGGACATATATGATAACAAGTATAGTCTCCTTGAAACAGAGACTAATAGTCTGCAGTGTCATAAGAATAATTCTAGCAATAATAGGCAAAAGGCAATTGAAGTATTAAAGGGATATGAAGGCAAACCTTCTATATCAATTTCCCCCTTTTGTAAATGGTATAACTTTTGCCACAGGGTCAGCTGATGTCCACAAAGGAGCTACTGTCTCATAGGTCTAGTACCCATAAGGGGGCTTCCTACCTGCTTCACCCATCCACCCTCAGTGTGGACACTCACTTTCCCCATCAGCAACGCTATCTGGGGCCTATGATACACTACAGAAGGTTCAGCCTTAGATTATTTTTTCACACATATATTATTCAGCAGCTTAAGTAATACATATATTAGCGCTTTTACGGCTACATAAAACAATAAGCAAAACAACAAAATTTGCATACAAGTCTGTACAATGCCAAAAATCCATCCTGCTAGGACATTAAACCAATTTGCTGGATTTAAAAAAAGAGAATGTGTTACCCCACCAGGAGTCTGTTTGCACTGTGCTGTTTTAACCATTGGTCTCTAAGTTCACCTATTTTGTCAATATAATTGCAACAGGTGGGACCAATTATATGACACATTCCTCCTTCTTTTGCTGTCAGGTAATCTAGTACTATAGTATGTTGGTTAGTAACTATGATTAATTGTCTCTGTATTGTATTAGTTTCATTAAGAACTTCAAGAATCTGGAAAATCTGATCATCTAGGTAGTCGATAGCTTCCACTAATTTATCCCTCATTTGTGTTATGAAGGGGTATATTAGCATATAACTGAATATTTTATTTGTTATCCCCATTTCTACTAGATGCGGCCTACCATTTGGACGGGGCTTATTGTCTGCAGCCCTTCTATACAAAGTATGAATTGGAATTGCTGCTGTGTCTATTTTCTTATAAGGAATTATGAAAGTGGCTTGTATTAGTTTGGCAAGAGTGCAAACTCCTCTTATGTCTGGGCTCACCCACCTGTAGGCACGATGTCCGCAAACCAAGAATACTCCTTCAGGGAGAACACAAACGTGACCAGGGGTCTGTATACATTGGTATAAACTCAAAAGTCCTGACATAGGCTTAAGGGCACACCAAGTATTATTCATTTGATTTCCACTTATACCAGATGTACATTTACCCCTTTCTTTCCTTATTATTTTACCCGTAGATGCTCTACAGCCTTCAACACCATCTTGGTACACCGTCTCATTAACCTGTGTTTGATCATGAGTGTATATACGGAAGCAATTATTGTCCTCACCACAGGTATTTGCTCCAGTGTGTTGAAGACTGAACCACAGTCCATCATTGGGAATGGGGTCTGAGTGAGGGATTTCAGTCCTCCTCCTGGCGACCATATTTCCGATGTCTGAATCATATTCCCGCCACCACATTTGTACCTTAGGCCGCGTTATGTTAAACTGAAACCAGGGATTAGAGGCCCATCCGATTATAGCCAATGAGGCAGATATATGACGGGGCACATCTTTTCCCAGAAACCTAGATTGAGTCCAAGTCTCGTTGTGTATGCAGTGTGGTG
Organism: Dendrobates tinctorius; assembly: GCF_039654945.1. NCBI lineage: Eukaryota > Metazoa > Chordata > Amphibia > Anura > Dendrobatidae > Dendrobates > Dendrobates tinctorius. The sequence goes on along the minus strand of NW_027361736.1, from coordinate 7,288,318 downwards.
TTAATACCTTCTAGGGCAGCACGGTGGCTCAGTCCCACCAAGGACAACATCTGCAAGGAGTTTGTATGTTCTTCCCGTGTTTGCATGGGTTTCCTCTGGGTACTCCGGTTTCCTCCCACATTCCAAAGACATACTGATAGGGAATTTAGATTGTGAGCCCCATTGAGGACAGTGATGATAATGTGTGCAAACTGTAAAGCGCTGCAGAGTATGTTAGCGCTATATAAAAATAAAGATTATTATTAGATTTATTATTATTCCATGGCTCCATAGGTAAGGCTAAGTATGGTATAGTCCTTGCAGATACTGGGCTGTGTGTACAGATCCAACAGTCTTTTGGTTTCTGTCCTTCCATGTCCTTTATAAGAAGAGCATGATGTTGAATAAGTTTGTTGTCCCAGTCAGCATTTAAGAGTTTGTCCTGTGTCTCTGTAGAGTGCAGTAACCCTGCCACTGCCAGCAAGGTGATTAGGAGAACAGTCATTCTGCTGTTGAAAGGACCTTCTTGCAGTGACTCAAGTTTTACTGAGGTGGATGTGGTCAGCTGGACTTGGAAGGGGCCGTCAAATCGTGGGTTCAGGCTCCTTCTCACGTGTCTGCGTATAACCACCCAATCACCTGGATTGAGCTGATGCACATCTGCACTGACATTAGGATCTGGAATGGATGAGAACACATGTTTATGCACCACTTTAAGTCTTTCCTGCAAGGCCTGGACATAGGCTGTCATAGAACCGTGTTGCATTTGTAGCACCTGTGGGAAGTACAGACCAGTCTTTGGTGCACTACCAAACAAGACTTCAAAGGGAGAAAAGCCTGTCTTTCTATTTGGGGTGTGTCTGACTCCAAGTCATGTAGATTATACCTATATGACTTGTCTTTTCCACAGCAGTCTCTACATTCTAGTAATATTGAACACACTAGATCCAGCATCATTCCCCAAATCCACTCCACAAGGTCTACCAACAGATCATGTTGTAAGGAAATCCATAGCTCAGTTGCTAAAAAATTTTCAAACAGAGAATTCCATACAACATGATCTTTTGTTGAACCTTGAGGACTGGAGTTGGGGAACCCTGCTGGATGTACTCTGTGCAATATTCCTAGAATGTAGAGACTTTTCTGGAAAAGGAAAGTCATGTAGATTTGGTTTGTTGACAACACATATCTCCAAGACTGACACAAGAAACAAGTCTCACACAAGAAACAGTAATGGAGATATGTTTTTCCAAAAACCCTATGTGTATGGTGCAGTGTGTGTAGTCGGCGATAGACAAGGTAAACCATTACCAATTATTTGAAAGCACAAGTGCACATTTATTTTGAAACCAAAAATAAACAAGAAAAATTTTATTATGAATGATATTTGGGGGAAGATTGGGAGACTTTGGGTGTGTGGAGATACAAGGAACGACTGGAGGTAGAGGAAGGGGTTCTAGGAGAAGGGGTGACAAAAGTACTCGAGGAAGGGAGCTCTGGAATGGACATCGAGGCAGGTTGAGACACATTAGGAGGAGACGGTGGATGGACCAACAAAGTTTTTTTTTTCTTCTTCTTTTTTGGCACAGGTATATCCTGCCCCGACCTACTTGCAGCCTGTGACCGCTTTTCTTTTGTAGACCGCCTGGTGACTGTGGCGTTGCCCTGTAAAATAGGGAATGCGGATCACCCCTTTGCTGCTCTGTGGTGGCAGTGCTGCTCAAAGTGGCAGTGGCGGTGCTCCTAGAAGGGGAGCATGTTGGGTCGGTGCTACGTGAAGGAGGCTGCGAATCAGGTATCTCAGCCAAAGTTCTTGGGGGACTACGAGGAGGAGAATTGGTGGCGGTGCTCTGAAGATGAGGAGTGGTGGTGGTGCTCGTTTGCTGAGGAGTGCTGGTGGTGCTCCTTTGCTGAGGAGTGCTGGTGGTGCTCCTTTGCTGAGGAGTGCTGGCGGTGCTCCTTTGCTTGAGGAGTGCTGGCGGTGATCCTTTGCTGAGGAGTGCTGGCGGTGCTCCTTTGCTGAGGAGTGCTGGCGGTGCTCTGTTGCTGAGGAGTGCTGGCAGTGCTCCTTGCTGTTGACTGCTGATGTCGGTTGCCCAAGCAGGTTCTGTGGTGGTTTGGCTCCAAGCTGGTGGTGCTGTGGTGGTGGTGGTGGTGGTGCTCCATACAGGAGCAGCGCTTGCCATAGTGGTGGTGGCGGAGGTGTGTCCTGCAGCACTCAGACTTGAGGTGGTGTAGTGATGTCCGGCTTCGCTGGGAATGCAGGTGGCCGTGCAGTGGTATGCAGCAGAAGTCGGTAGTGTGGTCAAGCGAGCCAGTGGTGAAACTGTTTGAAATGACACCACTGACTGCTGCACATACTGATTCTGCTGCATAGCCTGCAAGTAAGCAGTGTTGCAGGCCTGTAACACACTCAGCTGTTGCTCAGGACTAAGGTGTTCCGCCATGCCCTGTTCAATTTTACTGAAAAAATGGTGCGCTGGTCTGTTGAGGTCAACCTCCAGACGGTCAAGGCGCTGGTCGACAGAGTGGAAGCGGTGTTCCATGTGGTTAAAACCACGTTCCATGTGGTTAAAACCACGCTCCATCAGGAAAAAAACGCTTTCCGTTCTGGCGGCCAGCGCCCTGAGGCTGGCCTTAAAGGCCTCGCTCAAGTGCATGAACTCGGGCATGACATTACTGTCCAAGGCCCACTGCCGCTGGCGGGTAGTGCCCGCATAACCAGTGACAGAGACCTGGGACAGGGGAACACCTGATGGACCAGCTTTCTGGTCACCAGCTGTCTGTGTTGCTGACCTGCAAGATGCTTCCTGGCTGTCGGATGGCTGAGACGGGTCCGAGGTCGATCGATGAAGAACCGCTCCCGGGACAGGGTTAGGTTGCAGGGTGCTGCTCCAAGTGCTGTGGAAAGAAAGGGAAAACATTAGTATCATGCATTTACAAGAAGCAACACCTGTGGAATAGAAAAGCATATATTAAGCACAAACGAAAAAAAAAAAACTTACGCTCTGCTGGCAAGGACCGGTCTCAGGAAAGCCAACTCGTGATGGTAGCGGTACTTTCTTCTGCGCCTTGCCGCAGAACCACTCCGAACCGGTCCCTCAGCACAAACATCAGTGTTGAAGCGGTCCTTCATCGAGCGCCAATGTGTGCGGATTTTTTTCACTGTTGGTAAAAAAAAAAAATTAAAAATGCACTAGTTTAACGTCATTCTCACCACACACCTCATTGAACTTTGAAAACAGTCTCTGCTGCAGCACCAATAAAATTCTAGACACAATGCAGTAACTGTTGAGACGGCGGACACTGTTATGTTTCCTGCTACAATATATGTATCAGCGAAAACAACAGTATCATCAGGAACAAGAGTGAAAACAGGATCAAGACAGCAGTTAAAAAATCAATCACAGTTCTCAACAAGGCATTGGTGTGTTTAATGCAAGAATATATTTTGCAAAAAACACAGCACCGTCAGGTCCAAAAAACAATGCAGCAGCTGAAGACACAAATCAATCACCGTTTTCAACAAGGCATTGGTGCTTTTCATGCAAGAATATATCTTGCCAAAAAAAACACCACCACCGTCAGGTCCACAAAACAATGCAGCAGTTCAAGACACAAATCAATCACAGTTTTCCACCAGGCATTGGTGTGTTTAATGCAAGAATATATCTTGCAAAAAACACATCAGCACCATCAGGTCCAAAAATAAATGCTATATCACAGAGCATCTTTATACTTACTGAACACCCTTTTTTGAAGCTGCAGAGGCGCTGTCCAAGCCATCCATCACTGCGGCCACCTCATTCCAGAGCTGCCGGGTCACCACTGTGTCTTTGTACTGCTGGTCACGGCTGTCCCACAATGGGATGCGCTCCTCAACGAGGCGGATGAGGTGCTCGTTGTCTGTGTAGACTTCTTCGTCATCCCGCTGTGGAACCTAGAAAAAAAAATATAGAATGTTTAGAAGTTTGGAAAAGATACAAAAAGAAACAGAAAAGAAGCAAGAGAAAGAAAGACAGAAAAAAAATATATACAGTATATACTCACATTGGGTCTCCTCGCCACGACTTGACTATGCTGCTCCCGCTCAGAATCCTCAGACGGCACCCGCTCAGACCGCTCCGACTGCTCCCGCACAGACCGCTCTCGCACTCCATTTTCACTTCCCGTGTCCGATGTCTGTAAAGAAAGAAAAAATTAAAACACATTTCTAGAGGCAGCTATACTTATCAAAAGGCAGCAAGATTCTCACCTCACGATGAGCTTGGGCCAGTTCTTGCCGAGATGGCGAATAGACCGATCCGGAAGAAGACATGCTGAAAAGAAAACAAAAAATACATTAGTACATAATAAATTGTACAGGACACACAGACATTATTTTTAAGAATACTCACAAATTAGTGTCCCAAAGAAAATATTAATACCCCCACTGTGCAAAGGCGTGTATGCTCCTTTAACCCCTTCCCGACCAATGACTCCACATAGGCATCATGAAAAGCTGTGCCAATCTGACCAGTGACGCCTATGTGGCGTCATGAATTAATTGCCCTCCTGTGGGTTGGGTGACTGACCTTTCAGTGACCCCACCCGACCCACACACACAGGGGGCTTTGTACTTCTCCACAGGTGGGGTGGCTTCACCCCCACATGTCTACAATCGCTCTGATTGGCTGTTAAAAGTGAAAATGATAAGGTGCTGGTTTAATTATATTGTGTTTATGTCTGATGTAACTTGCATTTAGCATTTATGCTCTGTTAATTATTCTAGATAAATTATTTAGCTTGAAAAACTCCAATTTTGATCTCTTGTGATGCTTAATAGCTCATTTATGATATTTTTTTGCTATTATATTTCCAGTGAGTTGAGCCTTTGAAGAATTTTTTCCAGTATTTGGGATATATTTGCACTTTATACTATATACAGTATGAGCCTGTACATCGCTTCCTATATACAGTATGAGGCTGCATATTGCCTCCTATATACAGTATGAGCCCACATAGCCTCCTGTATACAGTATGAGGCCGCATATAGCCTTCTATATACAGTATGAGGCCGCATATAGTCTCCTATATACAGTATGAGCCTGCACATTACTTCCTATATACAATATGAGCCCACATAGCCTCCTATATACAGTATGAGGCTGCACATCGCTTCCTATATACAGTATGACGCCACATATAGCCTCCTATGTACGGTATGAGCCTGCACATCGCTTCCTATATACAGTATGAGGCCGTATATAGCCTCCTATATACAGTATGAGCACCCACATATAGCCTCCTGAATACAGTTTTTGCCTCCTATATACAGCATGAGCCTGCACATTGCTTCCTATATACAGTATGAGCCTGCACATAGAATCCTATAAACAGTATGAGCCTGTACATCATTTCCTCTATACAGTATGAGGCCGCATATAGCCTCCTATATACAGTATGAGCACCCACATATAGCCTCCTTTGTACAGTATGAGCCTGCGCATTGCTTCCTATAAACAGTATGAGCATCCACATAGCCTCCTATGTACAGTATGAGCCTGCAAATCGCTTCCTATAAACAGTATGAGCCTGCACATCGCTTCCTATAAACAGTATGAGCCCACATATAGCCTCCTGAATACGGTATTTGCCTCCTATATACAGTGCGAGTCCCCATATAGCCTTCTATATACAGTATGAGCCTGCACATCGCTTCCTATATACAGTATGAGGCCACATATAGCCTTCTATATACAGTATGAGCACCCACATATAGCCTCCTGTATACAGTATGATGCTGCATATAGCCTCCTATATACAGTATGAGGCCGCATATAGCCTCCTATATACAGTATGAGCCTGTACTTCGCTTCCTATATACAGTATGAGGCCGCATATAGCCTCCTATATACAGTATGAGCACCCACATATAGCATCCTGAATGCAGTGTTTACCTCCTATATACAGTATGAGCCTGCACATTGCTTCCTATATAAAGTATGAGCCTGCAAATAGCCTCCTATATACAGTATGAGCCTGTATATCACTTCCTATATACAGTATGAGGCCGCATATAGCCTCCTATATACAGTATGAGCATCCACATAGCCTCCTATGTACAGTATGAGCCTGCACATCGCTTCCTAAACAGCATGAGCCTGCACATCGCTTCCTAAAAACAGTATGAGCCTGCAAATCGCTTCCTATATACAGTATGAGCCCACATAAAGCCTCCTGAATACAGTATTTGCCTCCTATATACAGTGTGAGTCCCCATATAGCCTTCTATATACAGTATGAGCCTGCACATCGATTCCTATATACAGTATGAGGCCACATATAGCCTCCTATATACAGTATGAGCACCCACATATAGCCTCCTGTATACAGTATGATGCTGCATATAGCCTCCTATATACAGTATGAGCCTGTACTTTGCTTCCTATATACAGTATGAGGCCGCATATAGCCTCCTATATACAGTATGAGCACCCACATATAGCCTCCTGAATGCAGTGTTTACCTCCTATATACAGTATGAGCCTGCACATTGCTTTCTATATACAGTATGAGCCTGCACATAGCCTCTTATATACAGTATGAGCCTGTACATCACTTTCTATATACAGTATGAGGCTGCATATAGCCTCCTATATACAGTATGAGCCCACATAGCCTCCTGTATACAGTATGAGGCCGCATATAGTCTCCTATATACAGTATGAGCCTGCACATTGCTTCATATATACAATGAGCCCACATAGCCTCCTACAGTATATACAGTATGATCACCCACATATAGCCTCCTGAATACAGTTTGTGCCTCCTATATACAGTATGAGCCTGTACTTCACTTCATATATACAGTATGAGGCCGCATATAGCTATACAGTATGAGCATCCACATATAACCTCCTATGTACAGTATGAGCCTGCACATCGCTTCCTATAAACAGTATGAGCCTGCAAATTGCTTCCTATATACAGTATGAGCCCACATATAGCCTCTTGAATACAGTGTTTGCCTCCTATATACAGTGTGAGTCCCCATATAGCCTCCTATATACAGTATGAGCACTCACATATAGCCTCCTGAATACATTGTTTGCCACCATATTGCCTCCTATATACAGTGTGAGTCCCCATATAGCTCCTATATACAGTATGAGCCCCTATATAGCATCCCATATCTAACTGCATTTACCTTGGTATCATTAATTTTCTATGAGACTGCTCTGTTCTCATATTGTGCATTTATGCATTTAGTAGGGCTTAATGGAATGATTGCGCTTGTTACACATCAACTCTAGATGCGCTCACTTATTAGACTTTGGTTGGGGCAACTTTAAAATATAATAATGATAATGGTCCTGTCTAGTGACAAGTTTATTTTACAGGCTTCTGGAGAAAGGCACAATACCAGTCATTCAAGGGTTAATTCTTTGGAACACTGAGAGGGACTTTCTAGCCAATGAAACCACAGTATAAAACACCTGTGATAACTATGGAAACTGCGCTGATGTCATAAACACATGCATCTATGATGCAGGAGAAGATTCAAGAACCATAAGTCATTCAGCCGTAGACGGAAGCCATACTTGATGTGTCTGGAGACCTGGAGCTTCATCACTCCACAATGGGAGGAAGGGGACACCGCCTAGCCAGCCAGATCAGCCATAGCGCCTAGCCAGCCAGATCAGCCATAGCGCCTAGCCAGCCAGATCAGCCATACCGCCTAGCCAGCCAGATCAATGGGGTGACAGATGTTGCAGCCAGATCTCCCTCACGTCCGGTACTCGCCGCCTTCACTTTATGTGTACGGCCTGGAGAGGTCGCATTAGGCTTCTCCAAAACAAATATGACACAATGTACAAATTCAGGTACAATTTGCTGTTACATGTTGGCACTAACCTTCTAAGCCCAAGGGAAGGGCAGTCCTGCAGCCATGGTTCCCTAGAGGTTTCCACCACAGGGGGTTTTTCCTCTCCTGAGTGCTGAAGGACGATTCTTCGTGAGTCGGGGGTTCTGCCATTTTCAGTGTCTCTTTCATAGTAATTGGCTGATTCTAAATTTCAGACACTGAAAGAAATAATAATGATGAGATTTGGAATAAAATTCGGTCAATTTAACATCCAATAAAAGTGTTTTGTGTGTTTCTTTCACAATCTTCGGTTGGTGAGATTTTGTTGGGGATCAGGATCCAGCATCTATGATCAAGCCATGAAGCCAGATATGAAGTCAGAGCAATTTAACCCTGCGCTGGAAGACAGGACGGAGCAAAGATGACAAAGTGTGACTGCACAATTAGCACAAGTTCACACTCTTCCTCCCATTCAGATACACGAGGGGATTCAGGGCCGAGTTGGGACTAAAAAGCAGCCCTGGCACACAAAATTCACCAGCCCACATACAATAAGTGTCCTCAACCCAAATCGTAGAACACTGATAGGTCATGTAGGATTTTGCTTTATCCGTTACCAGGGCCGAAACAAAGTATTTTGGGTGCCCAAGGCAGATGAAGCCAAAGGCGCCCATTTTGCATTTCTACCCAGCTAATTCTTCCCTTTTCCATTAGGTCTATGACATCGTGTGATTAATAACTGATGAGCTGAATCCTTCTAAGTCAGGCCCATATACATTTGTATCTCATGAACCTACAACTCCCAGTATGTCCTTAACAATGGTAAGGAGATGCTGGGAGTTATCAGTCTTTATCAGACTGTGGACTATACAGGAACCATAGTACTGATGAGACGCAGTCAGTACCAATAGCTAAAAATGTACATCCTGGTACCTTATAGGTGACCTCTTCTCAGATTGAGTCTTTTCTTTCTCTTAGGCCTGTTTCACACTTCAGTTTTCTGGCGTTAGTCAAAATCCGCCAGTGTGCAAAAACGGATCCGTTTCCGTTTTGTGGCAAACGGATGCAACTGGATCCGTTTTTTGTACGGATCCGCTTTAGACGCTAGTGCATGAAATTTAAAGTAAGGCCTGTTTCACGAGAGAGAGAGATTTGGCTGCCACAGAATGGGATTTGGGGTTAAATATCATGAAAGGACATTCATTCGGGCATGCTCAGTATAAAAAGGAGGATCCGATGGCAGATTCCGTCAATTGACGGTTGGCAACGGATCCACCGCCTTTTCTCATCCACATCTCGCTTCTTAAGGCCCCTTTCACACTCCAGTCTTTTGCAATCAGTCACAATCCGTCAAAGTGTTCAGATCCGTCAAGTGGACGGATCCTGCGTATATTGCAAAAAACTGATGCACTGGATCTGTTTTTATGACTGATCCGTTGTAGCAGCCTTGCTGTAGGAATTAAAGAAACAGAATTCTGGAGCGAGAGAGAGAGAGAAGGATTTTGTGCCAGAATAGAAAAAGCAGCCGCAGGGGTTAAAATAAAGGAAGAAAAATGATTCCGGGCATGCTCAGTTTTAAAAGATGGAATCCGTCGCTATCCGACTTTTCGACGTACACAAAAAATGTTCATCTGTCCGTTGTCTCTGGCCGACGGACAGAGATTTTCTGACGGATCCGTTGGACGACAGATGAAACGTGTGGCCATCCGTCACAATCTGTCACTAATACAAGTCTATGAGAAAAAAACGGATCCAGCATGAAAAAATGATGGAAAGCCAAAATTAGAGTTGAGCGAAACGGATCGAAAAATTTCAAAAGTCGCCGACTTTTGGCAAAGTCGGGTTTCATGAAACGAAACCCGACCCTAGGATGAGGTCGGCCACGAGGTCGGCGACTTACGCGCCAAAGTCGCGTTTCAAAAGTTTGTTTTGCGCACTTTTTCAGCCAATCAGGATCCACGGACACTGTGGGCAACGTGATGACATAGGCAGGGGTCACCACCATCTTTCAGAAGGGCATGCAAGTGATTGGCTTGCTTTGGTGGGCGTCACAGGGGGTATAAAAGGGCGTGCACGCCGACCGCCATGTTCCTCATGCTGATCTCAGAATAGGGAGAGCTGCTGCTGATTCTGTAGGGAGAGCGTTAGGCAGTGAAGAAGACACCAAAAACTGCTTCTGCTGCTAGCGATTTTGCCTGTACAACACACCAGTCACTGTGTGTGCAGTGCAAGGGGAGGCTATATTTTGCTGGATCAGCGGTGTTGGTTGTTAGGCTGCCTTCTAAGGCTTCCTGACGGCTGCATTGCTGTTTACCCACTGCTCTGCAAACTGCTTTTTTAAAAGCAATCCCAATTTTTTTTTTGTCCTGCTGAGGTACTGAGTGTGCATTTTTTCACACCATACAGCGGTGCACACTCCTCACACAGTACCGTGTAACGGCTGTTATCACAGCCACAGTGAAGCTATCTGTGTGTCACTCTGTAAGAATAAGTCGAGGACATGTTCCGTTCTTACAGACCTGCACCTTCTAGTTTTGTCTAGCTTTCAAACAGTTAAATATATTTGCTGTTTGATCACATTCAAAACTATAGAGAGACAGCGTGTGTCAGTCCGTATACTTAAAAAACACGGAGTTTGACAATTTTACGTACACCGGACAGCCGTGTACGTGCACGCTCCTCTCAGTACCGTGTAACGGCTGTTATCACGGCCACAGTGAAGCTATCTGTGTGTCACTCTGTAAGAATAAGTTGAGGACATGTTCCGTTCTTACAGACCTGCACCTTCTAGTTTTGTCTAGCTTTCAAACAGTTAAATATATTTGCTGTGTGATCACATTCAGAACTATAGAGAGACAGCGTGTGTCAGTCCGTATACTTAAAAAACACGGACCTTGACAATTTTACGTACACCGGACAGCCATGTATGTGCACGCTCCTCTCAGTACCGTGTAACGGCTGTTATCACGGCCACAGTGAAGCTATCTGTGTGTCACTCTGGAAGGATAAGTGGAGGACTTGTTCCGTTCTTACAGACTCTAGGGAGATTCCTATTCTGCCCAATTCTATATACACCTTGTAGTTTGTGATACACTAGCCAATTTCTGCCTGTGACATAGCGCTGTGATATTCAGTGGGCCTCACACAATCCATAAGTGTCCAGTGTCCACAAGTGTGTGCAGAAATTCAAAATCTCCCTTATCCTGTAGTCACTTTTTTCACACCTGTGCCATCGAGCCTGTGACATAGCGCTGTGATATTCAGTGGGCCTCACACAATCCAAAAGTGTACAGTGTCCACAAATGTGTGCAGAAATTCAAAATCTCCCCTGTCCTATAGACACCTTGTACCTTGTTTTACATTACTATATAGTTTGTTGGATTTTGTCTACATTTCTACCAAAAATGAGGAAGGCTGGTGGAAGAGGCTGTGGAATTGGGCGGGGGTTGGCAGCTGGTAATGATGGTGTTGGTGGTGGATCTGATGGTAGTGGCAAAAGCAAAATAGGACCGAATGCAGGAGGTGTTGAGCCTGTGTCATCGTCTGGCTCCACAAGGCCTCGAAGGCTTACTTTTCTAGGAGTTGGCAAACCGCTTTTAAAGCCAGAGCTTCAGGAAAAAGTTTTGGCTTACATTGCTGACTCAGCCTCCAGCTCTATCGCCTACTCTTCTGAAGTTGTAAAAAATAAAAGTACTGAGTCGTCATTGGAGGCTCATGTTCATGAACCACAAATTTCCTTGTGTCCTTCACCCCAACCAAGATTGAAGGATGACGCAGGCCATACTACTGATTACTCCATGGAGCTGTTTTCACATACCATGCCTGGATTATCAAGTGAAATGGTGAATTACCCAGGCCAAGATGAATCTGACATCGAGTGCCCTGATGCACAGCCACTGATAGATGATTCTGCTGGTACATTCACTCAGAGCACTACATTGTCCTCGCAGTGTACAGAGCCAGATTCTGACCCTGATGAGACTCAGGTGCCCCTTCCCGCACACTATACCACCATACACGGTGACACAGAGGAAGGTGCACATGACATTGAAGAGGAGGTGATGGATGATCCAGTTGTTGACCCAGATTGGCATCCATTGGGGGAAGAGGGTGCTGCTTCCAATAGCTCAGATGAGGAGCATCCACAGCAGACATCGACATCGCAACAGCTGTTATCTGGCAGGCACGGAGCACTCCAAAGACAGGTTCCAAAAATCAAAAGAGTTGCTGGACAGCTTGTCCAGAGGGTCAAAATATCACAGCGTGCTAGGCCGCAAAATGTCTGCCAAAGTAGGAAGAGTGCAGTGTGGCACTTTTTTGAACAAAATCCTCATGATCAGGCCAAGGTTATCTGTAAGAAGTGCGCAAAGACCTTTAGCCGAGTGAAAAATCTGAAAAATTTGAATACCAGTTGCATGCTTAGACATTCAACCACCATGCACTTGCAAGCGTGGACACAACACCAAACCTCAAGTACCACATGTGCAACTGATCACAAAGAAGGTAGTCAGCAATGCTGCATTGTTTCCCCCACTGTAAGCCCACCGGTTAGCACAGCAGCAAATGTTGAGGTGTTGTTGCAAGGCCACAGCAGTCAGGGAATCCCACTGTTATATCAACGAAAGACTGAATCTAGGCCATCAGAAAGAACACCAACTCCATCACCATCATCAACCCTCTCTCAGTCCGCCCTGTCCACCGCTACTTCCACCATATGCAGCTCTCAAGTCCAGCTCACCCTCCCAGACACTATGAGTAGGTCAAGAAAGTACTCAGTCTCTCATCCGCGTACACTGGGTTTGAACGCCCACATTGCCAAACTAATCTCATTTGAGATGATGCCCTATCGGTTGGTGGAAAGCGCAGCTTTCCGCGAACTCATGGCCTATGCAGTACCACGCTATGACCTACCCAGTCACCACTTCTTCTCTCGCAAAGCCATCCCAGCCCTCCACCATCATGTGAAAGACCGCATTGTCCATGCACTCAAGCAGTCAGTGAGTGGCAAGGTGCACCTCACAACTGATGCATGGTCCAGTCGGCATGGCCAGGGCCGTTACGTGTCCATCACTGCGCACTGGGTTAATGTGGTGGATGCAGGGTCCACAGGGGACAGCGGTGGTGGGACAGTGCTGCCTAGCCCACGGTATAGGAAACAGTTGGCTGTAGGCGTTCGATCCTCCTCCTCCTCCTCCAGAAGCGAAAGCTCGTCCACAAAGCGCAGTCGTACGAGCACTCCATCTGCAGCTGCCACTGTTGCACACGAGGTGTCCCCCTATCGAGCAGCTAGTGGAAAGCGTCAGCAGGCTGTGTTACAGATGATGTGTTTGGGCGACAGACACACCGCCGAGGTGCTCGCCGAGTACTTCCAGCGACAAACTGAGTCATGGCTGGGCAGTGTACATCTTGAGGCAGGCAAGGTAGTTAGTGATAACGGCCGTAATTTTGTGGCAGCCATAGCCCTTTCAATACTCAGCCACATACCTTGCTTGGCTCACACCTTGAACCTGGGGGTGCAGTGCTTCCTCAATAATTATCCGGAGTTAACAGCCCTGCTCCAGAAGGTGCGAAGACTGTGCGCGCACATCCGCCGGTCGCCTGTACACTCCATTCGTATGCAGAAGCTGCAGTGATTGCTCCACCTTCCCAACCACCGCCTCATTATCGACATTGCAACAAGGTGGAACTCCACCCTGCACATGGTTGAGCGGCTGTGCGAGCAGAGGCAGGTCATAATGCAATTGTGGGAGGATACACGGCCAGGCACTTTGAGAGCAGACATGGAGTTGACAGGTGTGCAGTGGTCGAAGCTAAAAGACCTCTGTAAAGTCCTTCAGTGTTTTGAGGAATGCACACGGCTGGTAAGCGCAGACGACGCCATCCTAAGCATGAGCATCCCACTTATGCGTCTGCTCATGCAAACTTTGACGCACCTTAAGGAGCAGGCGTCTGCAGCCAATGTTGACTTGACGAGGAGGGAATCCTTGATGACATTCAGCCATTGTCTGCTCAGGGACCTCTCCTGGACGAGGTGGAGGAAGAAGAGGAGGAGGAGGATGATGATGGGGATGATTACTTAGGGGAGGAGGATGCATCTCGTGGGGCAAGTGAAAATGTTGGCGTGGTAAGGTCTGGTACAGGGTTTGTGCGTGACTGGAGGGATGTGGATTTGCCAGAAAGTGCTCCTCCAACCAGCACTCGCAGTGCATCATTGACACCGGGAACATTGGCCCACATGTCATATTATGCCTTGCAGATCCTAAAAAGGGACCCCCGCATTGCCTAAATGATGAACGATGACGACTACTGGTTGGCCAGCATCCTGGATCCACGCTATAAAGGCAAATTACAAAACATCATGCCACAGGAGAACCTTGACCTAATATTGGCTAATAAACAAGCAACTCTGGTAAATCGGTTGCTTGAGGCATTCCCAGCACACAGCAGCGGTGATGTTTCTCACACAAGCCGTACGGGCCGGGAGCAGCTTGGCAGAGGTGTTCGTGGTGCACACAGCAGAAGTGGCGTTGGAGACAGGGGTTTCATGACAATGTTGTGGACTGATTTTTCAAGTACCACTCACACAACTGGTAATACTGCATCGATGGAAAGTGACAGGAGACAGCAGTTGTCAACTATGGTTACAAACTACTTTTCCTCCCATATCGATGTTCTCCCACACAGGTCATTCCCCTTTGACTATTGGGCCGCTAAACTGGACACCTGGCCTGAATTGGCACAATATGCCTTACAGGAGCTCGCTTGCCCAGCTGCAAGTGTGCTATCGGAAAGAGTCTTCAGTGCAGCTGGATCAATCCTGACAGAAAAAAGGACCCGTCTGTCAACCCAAAATGTGGATGATCTAACCTTCATTAAAATGAACCATGCATGGGTTTCCAAGGATTTTGTCCCACCTTCCCTTGATGACACATAGGTTGCCAGAAAAATGGCTTGCTTTGGTTATCCTCCTATTCCGCGAACTTGATCTATTTCGCCTTTTGCAGCAGCTGAATGTCCCACATCAACATATGCCACTTTGTAAACCTCCCTAACTGGGCTGCCCCCCCCAATGGCCGGGGTCACCACCTAGCACCTGAAACCGTGCAAGTGCCGTTGCCCTGGACAGGTGGGTGGGCCGACTCTTGGGCGCGGGCACTGGCACAGGGTCCCTCATAGTGCAATCAAGTGTCTCTGACGGTGGTGGTGCACACCCGCCGTCAGACACACCGCCATACTATGAGGGGCCCAGGGCCAGTAATGACGCCCACGAGTATGCCCCCCTTGCTTGGGCAGGGCCCCAGCAATTGCAATGTTTACCTCTCCCTGCTCCTCCGCTGTGTAGTCTGGTCTGTCAAATCCTTCACTGGGACTGCCACTACAAATTGATTGAACTGAAAGATGATGGTTAAGATGTAGCTATGCCCTGTCCTGCTGTCCGGGCTCTAGCTCCGGAGAGCCTGCCTCCTGATGTATAGACATATATTTTGAATGTGTACGCTATCCATACATGTTATCCGGGGATACGGTACCCTTTCTAACCTTTGTGCAATCACGTGCAATCCATACTGGGCCTAACACCGTCTGAGCCTGCCTCCTGATGTATAGACATATATTTTGAATGTGTACGCTATCCATACATGTTATCTGGGGATACGGTACCCTTTCTCACCTTTGTGCAATCACGTGTAATCCATACTGGGCGTGAGAACGGCTGGCGAGCTGTTAAGCAAGCTACAGCACCTGTGGTTTGCACACATAAGTTTTTAATTTTTTCAGGAATGACGGTTAGGCCTAATTCCGGAACTGCGGTTGACCTGCACTTACTGGGAAATCATCGTTCGCGGGTAATAATTGTAATCAGTGATCCCCATCACTAACGTTGTTCAGCGGGTTATCTGCACCTGTAAGCGACAAACGCTGGCCTTTTCAGTGTAGCGCACATGCAGCCACGGACATGTAAGGGCATGACACACCAGTTATTGGCCAATCTCATGTGCCAGAGCCTCACGTGTCCCTCTAGTAAGCCGGACTCGGACCGCGGGGCATGACGGAGTCTCGTTCGTTAACGGAATTAAGCTTGCAATGTGTGCATCTGTTCTGTAGCTGGCATGGTTGAGGTTTCCCAGGTGGAGTCGAATTTAACCGTAGGCTCCACTCCTGCTGGTGCCCTTCTGGACATTCCTTTAAGGTTCAGCTTTGCAACCATACTGCCCACGTAAAACAAACACTTTGCCTTCATGAACGCTGTTTGGAGGGTCATGACTCGTGGGAATAACGCCGCCCAATCAGTTAACCTACTAGAGAGATCCTTCGTTGCTCCCAAGCATGACATCACACTCCCTAGGAGGAAGGTAATGCCACTGTGGCGACCGTACTCCTGGGGGCGACACAAGTGCACTGATGCCCAGCCACTGCTCGATGAATCTGCTGGTACATTGACCCAGACCACTACATTCCCCTCGCACGCTACACGGCCTGAATCTGACCCTGATGAAACTCAGGTTACCCTTCCCATATACAGTTCCATCTTACACGGTGACAAAGAGGAAGCTGCAGATGAAAGTGCAGGTTCGGCCCACCCACCATCAGACACACCACCGTACTATCAGGGACCCTGTGCCAGTGCCGTCGCCAACGAGTGGGCCCCCCCTGCTTGCTCAGGATCACAGCACTTGCAAGGTTGAAATACTGTGCAGTGAGATGGAAGATGGGGACGACGAGGAGTCCAGACTAGTACAGGGATTCCCTAGCGAGGAGACTTATTTGATTGTTTGCAATGTTGGGACAGCAATTTTTGGGGAGCACTATACTCTGGAGAATGATAGATGGGGCCCACCATACACTGGAACATTCCAAAGGTGGACATCAGACACTGGAGCAGCATTTACAGGGCCCATTATACACTAGAGCATTAGAAATGGGGCCCATTATGTTTGGAGCATTATTTGGGCCCATAAGACAGTGGAGCTTCATCCATGGGGACCAACATATACTGTAGCATTATGTGGAGCTCATCATATACTGTTTCAAACATTATATGGGACCAATGATTCTGTATGGAGAAATAGATGGGCCTCGTCATGAGATGTAAAAAGTGAAGTATTTTTCATTGTACTATACCGCTATTTCTCTGCCGTATCGGAGCATGATGAGTTTTGGTATGTGTTAAAGGGGCGCTCTTTCGCCCAGGGCACATGAAAACCTGGAGCCAGCCCCCCCCCCACAACTTTAGCCAAATAACCCCCATTTTTCAGAGCGTAACTTGTATTATGAAGTTAATTAAGGTTGACAAGCTTAAGTAAGAAGAATTGATGCTTTTGGCATTCAAATGGGCACTGTAGGTGTGTTTCCTGTCCTCCTCTCACTGCCAACTTTTATTCCCCATTGACTTACATTGGGTTTCGTGTTTTGGGACGACCCCGACTTTTCCCTATAATCGGACGATCTTGCTCGACACGACTTTTGGAAAAGTCGGGTTTCACGAAACGAAACTCGACCCTAAAAAACCAAAAGTCGCTCAACTCTATCAACGACCAAAGGGGCAGCAAATTTTTCGACCGCCCCGGGCGCCACAAACAGTTGCTATGCCACTGAGCTGCAGGAATGTATAATGTGTATAAAGTGCACAGTAATGAATGTTCTAAATATTCACTGTCATTACCAAGAATTATCCGTGTTATATGGCCGGAACAAGATGCAGTGCCACCGACGGCGCGCAGGCAGGTAAATAGGATGGTTTTTTTCTTAACAGGAATCATACATACAAAGATAGGGGATAAGGAGCCATGCATACAATGACAGGGACGGGGGAAACATGCATACCACGGTAGGGATGAGTGGTCAATGCACACCCGGCTTATACTCAAGTCAATAAGTTTACCCAGTTTTTCGTGGCAAAAGTTGGTGCCTCGGCTTATACTCGGGTCGGCTTATACTCGAGTATATACGGTAATAGGTAAAACCTGACAAGAATAAACAATAATTTGCAGTTAGCCCAATCGTGGGGATAAATAGCTGAGAAATAAATAGTGATTAGTATATCTTAATAAATATATTGCAATTCGCCCAGTACAAAGCTGTGAAAAAAAAATGGTAGTTACTATTTCCATTAAGTTTTGCACTCAACCAGTTGATTAACCAAGAGTGATGGCATGTACCCGAATAGAATTCTCCTAGAGGCTGCAAATAAGAGCGGCAGGAAGTAAAGGGTTAATTGGTACATAGAACACACAATTGGGTGAAAATATTAAATGGTCATGAGCAATATGTCCCGGCATAAAGAGTGTGATTATATCCTTAGTCCATAGTTAATGCTTGGTATAAACCTGCATTCACAAAATAGTCCAATGTCTATAGCCGTGGGGAGAGCTGCCCCGGCCGATGACGGATACACCAAGTACTTTCTCCAATGAGTGGAGGGCTCGTGCCCTGTGAAATAGCGCGCTGAACAGTACAAGGTGATTTCACCATATATAGTTGTATGTGAGTGTTGCTACTCACAATACCTCCGATGGTCTGCGTAGAATCCGGTGACTGCGTTCTGGCTGGTGCAGTAAAGGTCGGACCTGGGAGATGCGGCGATATGCCGAGGTGTAGTGTGAGACCAGCGCTCCTGCGCTCCAGCTGTCGGCAGGGATCCGGTCACTCTGGTCGATAGCTGCGTCCCGGCAGATGTGCAGTAGGAGCAGGACCTGTGTGACGCGGTGGATCACGTGGTGCCGTGTAACTGCTGCTAGATGGAGGTACGGGTGGCAAAAAGGGCCGAAACCAACGCATTTCGGAAAAATTTAATATTTTCACCCAATTGTGTTCTATGTACATATTAACCCTTTACTTCTAGGAGAATTCTATTCGGGTACATGCCATCTCTCCTTGGTTAATCAACTGAGTGCAATACTTACTATTTCCATTAACTACCATTTTTTTCACAGCTTTGTACTGAGCGAGTTGCAATATATTCATTAAGATATACTAATCACTATTTATTTCTCAGCTATTTATCCCCACAATTGGGCTAACTGCAGTTTATTGTTTATTCTTGTCAGGTTTTACCTATTAAACATTCTTCTATTTGTCTCATTAATAAGTGACTAGCTTCTCTCCCACATCTTGGTTTTTTCAGCGCGAGTCTATCACAAATATTTATAATCCTTTCGATTTCCTTGTGGTTGGTATCTAGAGTCGCAGCAGTTACAAAACCTTTTACACAGGCGTCACTTTATCGCTATCCTTCATTTTTTGTTTTTAACAATTTTTCCCTGGATCTGTAGCTGGATATTTCCTGCTTTTGAATTGCCTCCTATATACAGTATGAGCCTGCACATTGCTTCCTATATACAGTATGAGCCTGCACATTGCTTCCTATATACAGTATGAGCCTGCACATTGCTTCCTATATACAGTATGAGGCCGCATATAGCCTCCTATATACAGTATGAGCCAGCACAGCGCTTCCTATATACAGTATGAGTCTGCACATAGTCTCCTATATACAGTATGAGCCTGCACATCGCTTCCTATATACAGTATGAGGCCGCATATAGCCTCCTATATACAGTATGAGCCTGTACTTCGCTTCCTATATACAGTATGAGGCCGCATATAGCCTCCTATATACAGTATGAGCACCCCCACATATAGCCTCCTGAATGCAGTGTTTACCTCCTATATACAGTATGAGCCTGCACATTGCTTCCTATATATACAGTATGAGCCTGCACATAGCCTCCTATATACAGTAGCAAAAAAAAAATGATTGAATGAGAGTAATGGTTTTGGGTCCTTTCTGTAAAAATCGTATGGGTATCATTTTAGTCTTGGTTTTAGTTTTCTGTTTTTAATTATTTTTTCCTGTGCTTATACTCCAGTTCTCTATCTTCGCATCGCAATATATAAGATCTGGCATGGAATTCATTGTTGAGGGCATTTCAAGATTTTATGAGGAAACACTCCTCTCACAAGAAATCTACAGCTCTTTTCGTACCCATTGGGTCTTCAATATTTCATATTATTTGTTCACATTTTTATTCTTTTTTTCTTTTTTTATTTCTTTATTTCATTTACATTTTTGTTTTATTTTTATATATATTTTTTTCACTCATTTTTTATTTTTTTCACAATTTTCTTTGTGTATTTTTGCTATGTATTATGCATTATACATAATTGTGTGTATAATTACTTTATGATATATGACATTTGATGTATGTATTGAATGCCATGTGTTATTTTTATGTACATTTGTTTTTTAACAGAGACATGATATATAGTTGTTATAGTTATATGATGCACATACACTTTCATATAGCCTGCATACACATTATGCTAATTGTTAAAAAAAAATTTTATTGCTTGCATAGTGTGCTTATAATTGACACATATGTGTGTGCCTTTGCACTCTATGTCAGGCATATTCACTTTAATGGTTCATACACACCGCTATAATTATTTCAGCATCATTATGTTTTATCCCCTCACTTTCAACACTTGCTATCACTTTAAGTAGTGATTATTATTCTTCATAATTATTTTATTTTCTTGTCCTCACTTGAGCACATGCCCAGTTCTGTCCTCCCTAGGAGCCGTCTGACGTGCTCAGTCTGGTATGTGGCGGTCTCTGGCTGTTTTGCAGCTTGAGCCGCTTTCATGCTGATGAGCGCTGATCATAGACTCCCTGTTCATAGTGGGGACTCAACAGCGCATGCGCCGATAATGCTGTCGACGTTTAGAACTGGATACTATTGACGTCATTGTGGACACTACAGCTCAGGTCCTGAATTTTACAAGCTTTATTAGGGAAAGCGGTTTATTGGTTGACCGCACTATATAAACTAGATCCGGGGCACTTGTAAACCACGCCTCCTGAGGAAGCTGCGGCATAACGCGCGTAGGGGCGGCAGGTTTTACAGCGACATACACTACACATGTAAGTTGTTACTTTCTAATGCAGTCCTTGTATCTTACTCTGGAATTTGTATAGACAGTTTTTACTCTGTGTACACTTAACGCCTACCAGGCTTATTTGATACAAGGCACTTGTGCACTATATATTCAGCAGTTTACTCTGGGCACTTATTGTATGAAAAACCTTATCTGGGCATACATATTATGTAAATGGGGAGTTTGCTGTTTACTATGCATTCTATTTGTGAAAGGAAAGCAAAGAAACTACATGTTTTATACAGATAAAAACTTTATTAACTGTCAAGGTGCTGGTTTAATTATATTGTGTTTATGTCTGCTGTAACTTGCATTTAGCATTTATGCTCTGTTAATTATTCTAAATAAATTATTTAGCTTGAAAAACTCCAATTTTGATCTCTTGTGATGCTTAATAGCTCATTTATGAGATTTTTTTTGCTATTATATTTCCAGTGAGTTGAGCCTTTGAAGAATTTTTTCCAGTATTTGGGATATATTTGTACTTTATCCTATGTACAGTATGAGCCTGTACATCGATTACTATATACAGTATGAGACCACATAGCCTCCTGTATACAGTATGAGCCTGCATATTGCTTCTATATACAATATGAGCACACATAGCCTCCTATATACAGTATGAGCCTGTACATCGATTCCTATATACAGTATGAGGCCGCATATAGCCATCTATATACAGTATGAGGCCGCATATAGTCTCCTATATACAGTATGAGCCTGCATATTGCTTCTATATACAATATGAGCCCACATAGCCTCTTATATACAGTATGAGCCTGCACATCGCTTCCTATATACAGTATGAGGCCACATATAGCCTCCTATGTAGGGTATGAGCCTGCACATCGCTTCCTATATACAGTATGAGGCTGCATATAGTCTCCTATATACAGTATGAGCACCCACATATAGCCTCCTGAATACAGTTTTTGCCTCCTATATACAGTATGAGCCTGCACATTGCTTCCTATATACAGTATGAGCCTGCATATAGCCTCCTATATACAGTATGAGCCTGTACATCACTTCCTATATACAGTATGAGGCCGCATATAGCTTCCTATATACAGTATGAGCACCCACATATAGCCTCCTATGTACAGAATGAGCCTGCGCATTGCTTCCTATAAACAGTATGAGCATCCACATAGCCTCCTATGTACAGTATGAGCCTGGACATCGCTTCCTATAAACAGTATGAGCCTGCACATTGCTTCCTATAAACAGTATGAGCCTGCAAATCGCTTTCTATATACAGTATGAGCCCACATACAGCCTCCTGAATACAGTATTTGCCTCCTATATACAGTATGAGGCCGCATATAGCCTCCTATATACAGTATCAGCCTGTACTTTGCTTCCTATATACAGTATGAGGCCGCATATAGCCTCCTATATACAGTATGAGCACCCACATATAGCCACCTGAATGCAGTGTTTACCTCCTATATACAGTATGAGCCTGCACATAGCCTCCTATATACAGTATGAGCCTGCACATTGCTTCCTATATACAGTATGAGGCTGCATATAGCCTCATATACAGTATGAGCCCACATAGCCCCCTGTATACAGTATGAGGCCGCATATAGCCTTCTATATACAGTATGAGGCCGCATATAGTCTCCTATATACAGTATGAGCCTGCACATTGCTTCCTATATACAATATGAGCCCACATAGCCTCCTATATAGAGTATGAGCCTGCACATCGCTTCCTATATACAGTATGAGGCCACATATAGCCTCCTATGTACGGTATGAGCCTGCACATCGCTTCCTATATACAGTATGAGGCTGCATATAGCCTCCTATATACACAGTATGAGCACCCACATATAGCCTCCTGAATACAGTTTTTGCCTCCTATATACAGTATGAGCCTGCACATTGCTTCCTATATACAGTATGAGCCTGCACTTCGCTTCCTATATACAGTATGAGGCCGCATATAGGCTCCTATATACAGTATGAGCATCCACATATAGCCTCCTATGTACAGTATGAGTCTGCGCATTGCTTCTTATAAACAGTATGAGCATCCATACAGCCTCCTATGTACAGTATGAGCCTGCAAATCGCTTCCTATATACAGTATGAGCTCACATATAGCCTCCTGAATACAGTGTTTGCCTCCTATATACAGTGTGAGTCCCCATATAGCCTCCTATATACAGTATGAGCCCCTATATAGCATCCCATATCTAACTGCATTTACCTTGGTATCATTAATTTTCTATGAGACTGCTCTGTTCTCATATTGTGCATTTATGCATTTAGTAGGGCTTAATGGAATGATTGCGCTTGTTACACATCAACTCTAGATGCGCTCACTTATTAGACTTTGGTTGGGGCAACTTTAAAATATAATAATGATAATGGTCCTGTCTAGTGACAAGTTTATTTTATAGGCTTCTGGAGAAAGGCACAATACCAGTCATTCAAGGGTTAATTCTTTGGAACACTGAGAGGGACTTTCTAGCCAATGAAACCACAGTATAAAACACCTGTGATTACTATGGCAACTGCTCTGATGTCATAAACACATGCATCTATGATGCAGGAGAAGATTCCAGAACCACAAGTCATTCAGCCGTACACGGAGCCATACTTGATGTGTCTGGAGACCTGGAGCTTCATCACTCCACAATGGGAGGAAGGGGACACCGCCTAGCCAGCCAGATCAGCCATAGCGCCTAGCCAGCCAGATCAATGGGGTGACAGATGTTGCAGCCAGATCTCCCTCACGTCCGGTACTCGCCGCCTTCACTTTATGTGTACGGCCTGGAGAGGTCGCATTAGGCTTCTCCAAAACAAATATGACACAACTAGATTATGGCCCGATGCTATCGCATCGGGAGGATGCGATAGCATCACACCTCTTGCCATGTTAACCCTTAACACACACACTCCTCAACACACACTCCTCTCACCTTTCACCATCTCCACTCACTCTTTCACTCCACATACGACCCCTTCTCTCACTCTGTCTCTCATACTCACGCCGTCATCGCCGCTGCTCCACGATCCCCGACATCTTCTTCCGCCGGCGCCATCCTGGATCCAGACGTTGTCCACGCCGGCGACATGTTCTTGCGGCGACGCCATCTTGAGTATCGTGAAATCCCGCGATAGTCAAGATAGCATCGCCGGAAGAACATGTCGCCGGCGTGGACGACGTCGGGATCCAAAATGGCGTCGGCAAAATCTCGCGAGTTTTCGCCGACGCCATTTTGGATCCCGACGTCGTCCTCGCCGGCGACATGTTCTTGCGGCGACGCCATCTTGACTATCGCGGGATTTCGCCGATCCAAAATGGCGTCACCGCAAGAACATGTCGCCGGCGTGGACGACATCGGGATCCAAAATGGCGTCGGCGTAATCTCGCGAGATTTCGCCGACGCCATCTTTTTGGATCCCGAGTCGTCCACGCCAGCGACATGTTCTTGCGGCGACGCCATCTTGAATCTCGCGGGATTTCACAAAATCCAAGATGGCGTCGCCGCAAGAACATGTCGGCGGCCTGGAGAACGTCTGGAACAAGGATCGCGGCGGCGGAGGAAGATGTCGGGGCAGCGACGATGACGGTGAGAGTATGAGAAACGGAGTGAGAGAAAGGAACGTATGTGGAGTGAAAGAGTGAGTGGACGTGAGTGGAGGTGAAAGGTGAGAGGAGTGTGTGTTGAGGCGGTGATGGCGGGTAGAGGCTTCTTCAGCCAATGTAATAGATTTAGAGTTAGGGGATTCATGTGTGAGACGACGGCGTTTATAAGCCTTAATCTTGTCAAGTCGATGCTGTTTTTCCTCAGGAGTCTCATTAGCACGGCGTTGTTTTTGTCGTAGTGCTAAAGCTGCTTTCCTTTCACTGGCATTGGCATACTGTGCATCAGTATTGAATGGTGGTATTGATAGGGCAGAAACAGATTGCTGATTAGTTATGTCAGTGAATGGCATATGGGATGAAGTGTAGCAGTAAATTGTTCCACATGCTGATGTGGAAGCATCCTGTTGTGAGTCTAATAATAATGATGAGGAAGAGGCCGTCTGTTGTCGGCGGTGACGGCATGCAGAGGCTTCTTCAGCCAATCTTATGGATTTAGAGTTAGGGGATTCGTGTGTGAGGCGACGGCGTTTATAAGCCTTAATCTTCTCAAGGCGATGGTGTTTTTCCTCAGGAGTCTCATTAGCACGGCGTTGTTTTTGTCATAGTGCTAAAGCTGCTTTCCTTTCACTGGCATTGGCATACTTTTTGTTATGACTCATGTTGGCACAGGTAAAGGAGTCTATTTGGCAGTTATCTGGCAGTGAAGAAGGCGTCCTGAAGTATTGTAGAGTAAACAGATACTAATTGACCCTGTAATTGCCCAGCATTAGTTATGAAGTGGTAGTGGCAAATTGGCCCTGTAGTTAGACACCGGCAGAGGAGCAAGGCAGCAGTAGTTATGGCGGTAGAGGCAAATTGGCCCTGTAATTAGACACCGGCAGAGGAGCAAGGCAGCAGTAGTAATGGCGGTATTGGCAAATTGGCCCTGTAATTAGACACCAGCAGAGGAGCAATGCAGCAGTAGTTATGGCGGTAGAGGCAAATTGATCCTGTAATTAGACACCGGCAGAGGAGCAAGGCAGCAGTAGTTATGGCGGTAGAGGCAAATTGATCCTGTAATTAGACACCGGCAGAGGAGCAATGCAGCAGTAGTTATGGCGGTAGAGGCAAATTAGCCCTGTAATTAGACACCGGCAGATGAGCAAGGCAGCAGTAGTTATGGCGGTATAGGCAAATTGGCCCTGTAATTAGACACCGGCAGAGGAGCAATGCAGCAGTAGTTATGGCGGTAGAGGCAAATTAGCCCTGTAATTAGACACCGGCAGAGGAGCAAGGCAGCAGTAGTTATGGCGGTATTGGCAAATTGGCCCTGTAATTAGACACCAGCAGAGGAGCAATGCAGCAGTAGTTATGGCGGTAGAGGCAAATTAGCCCTGTAATTAGACACCGGCAGAGGAGCAAGGCAGCAGTAGTTATGGCGGTAGAGGCAAATTAGCCCTGTAATTAGACACCGGCAGAGTAGCAAGGTAGCAGTAGTTATGGCGGTATAGGCAAATTGGCCTTGTAATTAGACACCGGCAGTAAACAGGCATAGGACCAAGGCAGCAGTAGTTATGGTGGTACAGGCAATGCCAAGCGTCCGCACAGCAAGTCGGCGTGAGGTAAATGACGCAATTTCACGAATGCAAGATGGTGTCGGCTAAATCTCGCGAGATTTCACCGACGTCGTTAAGGCTGTGTGCACACGCTGCGGATTAGGTGCGGATTCATCCGCGCGGATTTTGTAAAATCCGCAGGTGAAACCGCAGGTCAAAAGACCTGCGGTTTTACCTGTGGATTGCTCTGCGGTTTTGCCCTGCGGTTTTTCATCTCCTCAATAGAGGAGATGGCAAACCGCAGGAGAATCCGCTGAAAGAATTGACATGTCAATTCTTTCTGCGGATTGAAAACCGCAGATAATCCGCGCGGAAAATTCTGCACCGTCTGCACTGCGGTTTTTGATTCCCATAGGGAATCATGGTACTGTGCACCGCAGCAAAAACTGCTGCGGGTCCGCAGCGGCCAAAACCGCTGCGGAACCGCAGCGTGTGCACACAGCCTCACACCTCTTGCCATGTTAACCCTCAACACACCACACCGCCTCAACACACACTCCTCTCACCTTTCACCTCCACTCATGTCCACTCACTCTTTCACTCCACATACGTTCCTTTCTCTCACTCCGTTTCTCATACTCACACCGTCATCGTCGCTGCCCCGACATCTTCCTCCGCCGCCGCGATCCAGGATCCAGACGTTCTCCAGGCCGCCGACATGTTCTTGCGGGACGCCATCTTGGATGTCGTGAAGTCCCGCGATATTCAAGATGGCGTCGCCGCAACAACATGTCGCTGGCATGGGCGACATCGGGATCCAAAATGGCGTCGGCGTAATCTAGCGAGATTTCGCCGACGCCATCTTTTTGGATCCCGATGTCGTCCACGCCAGCGACATGTTGTTGCGGCGACGCTATCTTGAATATCGCGGGATTTCACGAAATCCAAGATGGCGTCCCGCAAGAACATGTCGGCGGCATGGAGAACGTCTGGATCCTGGATCGCGGCGGAAGATGTCGGGGCAGCGACGATGACGGTGTGAGTATGAGAAACGGAGTGAGAGAAAGGAACGTATGTGGAGTGAAAGAGTGAGTGGACATGAGTGGAGGTGAAAGGTGAGAGGAGTGTGTGTTGAGGCGGTGTGGTGTGTTGAGGGTTAACATGTGCGTGTGTGGTGACGTCACCGGTTACAACTGGACGGAAGTTGTTACAACCGGAAGCTGGTTAGGGCATTTATTATTATAGATGTACAAATTCAGGTACAATTTGCTGTTACATGTTGGCACTAACCTTCTAAGCCCAAGGGAAGGGCAGTCCTGCAGCCATGGTTCCCTAGAGGTTTCCACCACAGGGGGTTTTTCCTCTCCTGAGTGCTGAAGGAATATTCTTCGTGAGTCGGGGGTTCTGCCATTTTCAGTGTCTCTTTCATAGTAATTGGCTGATTCTAAATTTCAGACACTGAAAGAAATAATAATGATGAGATTTGGAATAAAATTCGGTCAATTTAACATCCAATAAAAGTGTTTTGTGTGTTACTTTCACAATCTTCGGTTGGTGAGATTTTGTTGGGGGATCAGGATCCAGCATCTATGATCAAGCCATGAAGCCAGATATGAAGTCAGAGCAATTTAACCCTGCGCTGGAAGACAGGACGGAGCAGAGATGACAAAGTGTGACTGCACAATTAGCACAAGTTCACACTCTTCCTCCCATTCAGATACACGAGGGGATTCAGGGCCGAGTTGGGACTAAAAAGCAGCCCTGGCACACAAAATTCACCAGCCCACATGCAATAAGTGTCCTCAACCCAAATCGTAGAACACTGATAGGTCATGTAGGATTTTGCTTTATCCGTTACCAGGGCCAAAACAAAGTATTTTGGGTGCCCAAGGCAGATGAAGCCGAAGGCGCCCATTTTGCATTTCTACCCAGCTAATTCTTCCCTTTTCCTTTAGGTCTATGACATCATGTGATTAATAACTAATGAGCTGAATCCTTCTAAGTCAGGCCCATATACATTTGTATCTCATGAACCTACAACTCCCAGTATGTCCTTAACAATGGTAAGGAGATGCTGGGAGTTATCAGTCTTTATCAGACTGTGGACTATACAGGAACCATAGTACTGATGAGACGCAGTCAGTACCAAAAGCTAAAAATGTACATCCTGGTACCTTATAGGTGACCTCTTCTCAGATTGAGTCTTTTCTTTCTCTTAGGCCTGTTTCACACTTCAGTTTTCTGGCATTAGTCAAAATCCACCAGTGTGCAAAAGCGGATCCGTTTCCGTTTTGTGGCAAACGGATGCAACTGGATCCGTTTTTTGTACGGATCCGCTTTAGACGCTAGTGCATGAAATTTAAAGTTAGGCCTGTTTCACGAGAGAGAGATTTAGCTGCCAGAATGGGATTTGGGGTTAAATATCATGAAAGGACATTCATTCGGGCATGCTCAGTATAAAAAGGAGGATCCGATGGCAGATTCCGTCAATTAACGGTTGGCAACGGATCCACCGCCTTTTCTCATCCACATCTCGCTTCTTAAGGCCCCTTTCACACTCCAGTCTTTTGCAATCAGTCACAATCCGTCAAAGTGTTCAGATCCGTCAAGTGGACGGATCCTGCGTATATTGCAAAAAACTAATGCACTGGATCTGTTTTTATGACTGATCCGTTGTAGCAGCCTTGCTGTAGGAATTAAAGAAACAGAATTCTGGAGTGAGAGAGAGAGAGAGAAGGATTTTGTGCCAGAATAGAAAAAGCAGCCGCAGGGGGTTAAAATAAAGGAAGAAAAATGATTCCGGGCATGCTCAGTTTTAAAAGACGGAATCCGTCACTATCCGACTTTTCGACGTACACAAAAAACGTTCATCTGTCCGTTGTCTCCGGCCGACGGACAGAGATTTTCTGACGGATCCGTTGGACGACAGATGAAACGTGTGGCCATCCGTCACTAATACAAGTCTATGAGAAAAAAACGGATCCAGCATGAAAAAATGATGGAAAGCCAAAACTATAAATATATATTATATATATATATATATTGTATACCAAATTATAATGTGATGACATAAAAATCTGAATAATAAATATACTAATACATCTTGCCAAAATTTGTATAATATCAGCACCAGAAAAAAATAAATAAAAAATATGTAAAAAAAAATGCTAAGTGCTAAAATATATCGCTCAAAAAACTTTTTTCTATTAATAATGTGTAAGTTAAATATATAGTGTAGACAATAATATCGTGAAAAGTACTACCATAATATTCTAAAAATTGCACTAAAAAGTGCTATAGTGCTGTAAAACAAAAATTTTGCAAAAGTGAAAAGTATTGCAAGATATAGAATTAAATCCACTGTAAATGATTCAGTACTATAAAGTGCTAGAGGACAAAACATACAATGCACATTGAAAATAAATGAATATACAAGTATAACCAAGAAATAATGTTCTCCAAAAAGTACTGCAATGCTATAGATGAATTGCAGAGTACTGCAAAATATGAGGGATAAATACAAATGAAAGTTTACGTATACTAAAATATGCCAAGATATAAATTACTATAATATGACCCAGTAATATAAGGTGTTATAGTGCTACACCGCCATACACATTAAGTTTGGAGCTGTGACCAAGCTCACCCCAGCGAAGAGCGCTTGACACTGGACGCCAGAGTCCGTGGCTGCACGGGTACAACAGTCCCAGCAGCCAAATCCGGAGGGCAGGAGACTGCAGGCCTCCTGACCCCATCACACACCTGAACGCACAGCAGCATACCAGAGCCAGAGCCACCACGAAGGAGTGACACCTGTGAAAGGCTCAAGCTGCCTGCCATACAGGCAAGGACTAAAGAACCGTAAGGAATTGAGGGTAAACTGATTAAATTTGCTGATGACACAAAGCTAGGAGGGATAGATAATACTAGAGAAGAGAGAGAGAGGATTCAAAAAGATTTAAATAAACTGGAGAAGTGGGCAGCAACTAACAGAATGGTTTTTAACAGGGAGAAATGCAAAGTACTACATCTGGGCAATAAAAATGAAAAAAGCATATATAGAATGGGAGGAATAGGGCTAAGTGACAGCACATGTGAAAAAGACTTGGGTATACTAATAGATCACAGACTGAATATGAGTCAACAGTGTGATGCAGCAGCAAAAAAGGCAAATGCAATTCTAGGATGTATTAACAGAAGCATACAGTCTAGATCACGTGAAGTCATTATTTCCCTCTACTCCTCTTTGGTCAGACCTCATCTGGAATATTGTGTCCAGTTATGGGCACCACATTTTAAAAAAGACATCAACAAACTGGAGCAAGTTCAGAAAAGAGCGACCAGAATGGTGACCGGTCTGCAAACCCTGTCTTATGAGGAAAGGTTGCAGGATTTGGGAATGTTTAGTTTGCAAAAGAGAAGACTGAGAGGAGACTTAATAGCTGTCTACAAATATCTAAAGGGCTGTCACATTGTAGAAGGATCAACTTTATTCTCATTTGCACAAGGAAAGACTAGAAGCAATGGGATGAAACTGAATGGGAGGAGACACAGATTAGATATTAGAAAAAACTTTTTGACAGTTAGAGTGATCAATGAGTGGAACAGGCTGCCACGAGAAGTGGTGAGTTCTCCTTCAATAGAAGTCTTCAAACAGAGGCTGGACAGACATCTGACTGGGATGATTTAGCGAATCCTCCTTTGAGCAGGGGGTTGGACCAGATGGCTCAGGAGGTCCCTTCCAACTCTACGATTCTATGATTCTATGAACAGAGGACTGAGCATAGCTTTAGACCTCATGGGACAGCGTAGAAAGGAGGCCTCCAACCCATCTGGCTTAGTGGATCCTAAATTACTTCCAGGCTGGCTGGATCTCCATTACCATCAGTACTCAGTGCCCTGGTTTGCAACTCAAAATGTGAGTAAAAGCGTAAAGACTGCACCCCGCTGTGTTCTCCTGTTTATTTGCTGCGTCACCTCAGCCCTGCATTACATCCATCATCACCATCTTTTATAATATAATTTCCCTGAGACTTAGCTCTACCTGTGGAGAGCTGTACCAACTCTGCTGCATCACCATCAGCCTCAGCGGTCTTTTTAAGCAGCGTCGGCTATCCCTTGCCGAATACCACAGGTGGCGTCACAAACTATATCTTATATAGGGTCCAGGATCCAGCAGGATGATGAGGAGCTCTCCTAGCCAGCGTCCTCTCCAGATCACGGCATAGCCACGCCCCACCTTGAGATTGTTGATATCTTTCAACAATTTTGGTTCTCAAGTCCTCACAGTTCTCATCTTCTCTTTATGTCCTCCATGCTTAGTGTGGCACAGAGACATACATTGCAAAGATTGAGTCAACTTCTCCCCTTTTTATCTGGTGTCAGGTGTTATTTTCATATTGCCCCCAATTGGTTTTAAATTCTGCCTTAAAAAGAGCCTCAAAACCACTGCAAAAAGTGAATATAATCCACAGCAATCCTACACAATGATCCCCCACTTATCGCGGGCATTACATTCTAAACCTCCAACACGATAGTTGAATATCCCCCAAGTAAGAAACTTACATTTATTTTAGCATTTATATATTTTAAGGATTTACAAACCCCTCCCACACACTTATTTACCATTACCAGTCCCTTATTAATCGGCCCCAGTTCCTTATTAACCTTTTGCACCTTTTTATAAACACTACTTATGTTCATAAACAAATTCTACATGATGAAGATGATGAATTAGCTGTGTAGTACTGATGATTGAAGGTGATGAAAATGGGATGAATGTACAGTACTGTACTGCACAGCATGGAAGAGCATTACAGCTCTCCTATTGGCACCACTTCATCAGGAGCTTCTTCAGGTGAGGCAGTAGTATCTTCAGCCTCATCCGTAACTTTTACTACCACTAAATGCGTAACCAACCTCTTGTTCGAGTGATGAACATAGTCATGGAGAGATGCTGGTTCTGCTTCTTATGAACCATACGGAGGTCCTATTCCTCAGCCAATCGATGAAGTACATTGCCCATTATGACCATGGTTACAAGTCGATCAAGTGTTGGGCCAACCTCCTCCTCTTCTTAAACCCGTTGTTCAAACTGTTCCTCATCCTCTTCTTCACTTGCTGAAGGGTGTTTCCGTCTTCAGTAGTCATGTCACTGAAGCCCTCTCCTCCCGGTATTTTCACCAGCTTCACAGCCTAATCCACCGCAGAGTGATACATTTCATCAAGAGAAAGTCTGACACATCATTTTCTTTATGGTTTTTTGAACATTTTTTCAATATATTTTTTGTTTTTAACCCCTTCACCCCCAAGGGTGGTTTGCACGTTCATGACCGGGCCAATTTTTACAATTCTGACCACTGTACCTTTATGAGGTCATAACTCTGGAACGCTTCCATGGATCCCGGTGATTCTGACATTGTTTTGTCGTGACATATTGTACTTCATGTTAGTGGTAAAATTTCATTCAAATAACTTGCATTTATTTGTGAAAAAAATGGAAATTTGGTAAAAATTTTGAAAATTTCGCAATTTTCCAACTTTGAATTTTTATGCCCTTAAATCACGGAGATATGGCACACAAAAAACTTGATAACTAACATTTCCCACATGTTTACTTTACATCAGCACAATTTTGGAACCAAAATTTTTTTTTGTTAGGAAGTTATAAGGGTTAAAAGTTGACCAGCGATTTCTCATTTTTACAACACCATTTTATTTTTAGGACCACATCACATTTGAAGCCACTTTGAGGGGTCTTTTTGATAGAAAATACCCAAAAGTGACACCATTCTAAAAACTGCACCCTTTAAGGTGCTCAAAACCACATTCAAGAAGTTTATTAACCCTTTAGGTGCGTCACAGGAATTTTTTTGAATATTTAAAAAAAAAAATGAACATCTAACTTTTTTTCACAAAAAAAGTACTTCAGGTTCAATTTTTTTTATTTTACCAAGGGTAACAGGAGAGATTGGACTGCAAAAGTTATTGTGCAATTTGTCCTGAGTACGCTGATACCCGATTTGTGGGGGGGAACGACTGTTTCGGCGCATGGCAGAGCTCAGAATGGAAGGAGCGCCGTTTGACTTTTTCAATGCAAAATTGGCTGGAATTCAGATCGGACGCCATGTCACGTTTGGAGAGTCCCTGATGTACCTAAACAGTGGAAACCCACTACAAGTGACCCCATTTTGGAAACTAGACCCCCCAAGGAACTTATCTAGATATGTGGTGAGAACTTTGAACCCACAAGGGCTTTACAGAAGTTTATAACGTACAGCAGTACAATTAAAAAAATCATATTTTTTCCACAAAAATGATCCTGATGTGCCCAAGCAGTGGAAACCCCCAATTCTAACTCCAACCCGAACCCCAACACACCCCTAACCCTAATCTCAGCCCTAACCCAAGCCCTAACCCTAGCCCTAACGGAAAAATGGAAATAAATACATTTTTTTTATTTTATTATTTTTCCCTAACTAAGGGGGTGATAACGAGGGGTTTGATTTACTATTTATGGCGGTTTTTATATTTGGCAGCTGTCGCACGCTAAAAGACGCATTTTATTGTAAAAATAGTTTTTGCATCACCACATATTGAGAGCTATAATTTTTCCGTATTTTGACCCACCGAGTCATGTGAGGTCTTGTTTTTTGCGGGACGAGTTGACGTTTTTATCGGTACCATTTTTGGGCACGTGACATTTTTTGATCGCTTTTTATTCCGATTTTTGGGACGCAGAATGAACAAAAACCAGCGTTTCATGAATTTCTTTTGGGGGAGTGCGTTTACACCGTTCTGCGTGCAGTAAAATTGATAAAGCGGTTTTATTCTTCGGGTCAGTACGGTTACAGCGATACCTCATTTAGGTCTTTTTTTAGGTTTTGTCGGTTTTATGCAATGAAAACTATTTTATATAAAAAATAATTATTTTTGCATCGTTTTATTCTGCGAGCTATAACTTTTATTTTTTCACTGATGATGCTGTGTGGCGGCTCTTTTTTGTGGGACAAGATGCCATTTTCAGCGGTACCATGGATATTTATATGCGTCTTTTTGATTGCGCGTTATTACACTTTTTGTTTGGCGGTATGATAAATCATTTTTTGCTTCGTTTTTTATTTTTATTTTTTAAGGGGTTCGCTAAAGGGGTTAACTAACGGGACAGTTTTATAGGGCGGGTCGTTATGGACGCGGCGATACCTAATATGTGTACTTTTATTTTATTTTTTTTTTTTCAAAAAATGAATTTATTGGGGAATATATATATATTTTTTTTTTTTACTAATTTATTTGGCGATTTTTTTAAAATTTTTACACTTTTTTTTAATTTTTTTTTTACTTTATTACACAGTCCCAGGTGGGACATCACTGTCCTGTGACAGATCGCTGATCTGTCACATCACAGATCACTGTGACAGATCAGCGATCTGTCACAGGCATTGAAGCAGACTTCCTCTTGCCTGCGCTTTGCAGGCACTGAGGAAGCCAGCTTCCTGCAGGCCCCCGAAGGCCCCCGTCGCCATCTTGGATTCGGGGGCCTGGAGGAAAGGAGCCCCCCGCAGCAGCGCTGCACATTGCGCTGCTGTGGAGGGCTCAGGGAAGCACGGAGGGAGCCCCCTCCCTGCCGATGCTTCCCTTTAACTCCCGGTACACCGCGATCATGTTTGATCGCGGTGTGCAAGGGGTTAACGTGTCGGGGGCGGTCCGTGACCGTCCCTGACACATTGTGCCGGGTGTCAGCTGTGATATTCAGCTGACACCCGGCCGCGATCAGCGGTGCTCACCACATGGGCGCCGCTGATCGCTGAGACGTACTATC
The DNA here is from genome assembly GCF_039654945.1 of Dendrobates tinctorius. Classification (NCBI taxonomy): domain Eukaryota; kingdom Metazoa; phylum Chordata; class Amphibia; order Anura; family Dendrobatidae; genus Dendrobates; species Dendrobates tinctorius. Next base: position 7,253,594 of record NW_027361736.1, on the reverse strand, counting down.
CCGTCCATGGGCATAGGTGCCCAGGTCCCATGGACGGGATAGTACGTCGGATGGCAGGAAGGGGTTAAATATTTGATAGACTCGAAAAAAAACAAGAAGTGGGAGAAAAGGTAGTCACTTATTAATGAGACAAATAGAAGAATATTTACCGTATACACTCGTGTATAAGCCGAGTTTTTCAGCACTTTTTTTGTGCTGAAAACACCCCCCTTGGCTTATACACGAGTCACGGTCCCAGAAAGCCGGCAGAGGAGGGGAGCAGCAGGTCACAGAGGCCACCAGCTTCCATCACACCATACTCACATGCCTGCACGCCTCTCCGCTCCCTTAGGCATGGAGCGCATATTCATTACCTTAATGAGCAGTACCACATGATCACTCGACAGGAAGAGCTGCAGGCTCCGGCTGTAACGTCTGTCTGCGGTCTGGGCTGCAGCCAGACAACACCCCGAGAAACACTGATACCCTTTACCCCTATACAGGGATCTGGATTTATAGCAGAGCCCAGGAGGTGCTGTCTGAATAGGAGCAGTGGCCAGAGCAGGACGGTCGCCAGAGAGGGAGTTCCAATACAGGACAAAAACGTGGTAGTATCTGGGTCTAAACCAGTCGGGCAGCAGGGTACAAAAACGTTAGGCAGAAGCAGAGTCAGAAGTCCAGGCCAAGGTCAGAGTTATTCAACTATAGCAATTCACACAGTAACACGCAGGGGAACCAAGAATATATCCGGCGGCTTGCAAGACCAGTCCCAAGGTATTTGAGGGATCAGGTCACCCCTCACAGGTTCCCGGACTGCTGATGTCATCAGTACCGCCCCCAGGACCAGGCCAGATGATGATGCAGTAACCTTCTGATGACTGACAGAGGGGCAGAGCCTGCGCCCACCAGATGCCTGCACAGGTGCCCTTACTCTGTCAGCACCATAACTCACGGGCGAGTGACCGCGCCCAGAACAGCAGACCCCGAATTAAAAGGCAACGTGACAGACCGGCGCCTCCTAGAGGCTAAAGCCGGGACAGTAGGCCCTGAGTCTGATGCGACGGAACCACGGCCCCTCCCAGTGGCCAAGGCATTAACAGCCGTCCCTGAGTCTGACGACAAAGTGGCGGTCCGGCGCCTCCTAGTGGCCGCGACCGGAACAGCAGGCCCCAAGTCTGGCGGCGACGTGACAGTACCCCCCCTTCCAAGAGGAGCCTCCGGACCCTCAAAACCCGGTTTGTCCTGGTGAAGGAGGTGAAACCTTCTAATTAATGGCTTGGCATGGATGTTCCTTGCGGGGACCCAGGACCTCTCCTCCGGGCCGTAGCCCTTCCAGTGTACAAGATACTGTATGGAGCCTCTCACCAGGCGGGAGTCAAGGATACCCTGGACTTCATACTCTAAAGCTCCCCCGACCGAAACAGGAGGAGGGGGGGACTGGACAGGGTGAATGGGAGAACGATAAGGCTTGCGGAGAGACCTGTGGAATACGTTAGGTAATTTGAATGTGGAAACTGTGGAAGTTTTAAGCGGAAGGCTACTGGGTTAACCACCTTGATAATTTCGTATGGGCCGATGAACCTGGGACCCAGTTTGGCAGATGGTACCTTAAGCTTGATATTTTTTGTAGAGAGCCAAACCTTATCGCCACCTCCCAGGTGCGGCCCCTTAGATCGTCGTCTATTTGAGGCCGAAGCCTGTCTAACCTGAGCCCCTTACAAATTTGAATTAACCTCAGACCAAATCGTTTTCAGCCGATGTATATTTTGCTCAACCCCAGGGAGCTCCGACATCCTGGCCGAAAACGACTCAAAGCGCGGATGTAGTCCAAGGTTACAGAAAAAGGGGGTAGTTTTAATGGAGTCCTGATATCGATTATTGAGCGCGAACTCAGCCAATGGCAGATGTTCCACCCAATCGGACTGATGTCCTGACACATAACAGCGGAGGTATTGTTCCAGAGCTTGGTTAGTATGCTCAGTTTGACCATTGGTCTCGGGATGGTATGCCGAGGAGAAGGACAACTCCACACCGATGCGTCTACAGAACGCCCTCCAGAACTTCGAGACAAACTCGGTACCCCTGTCGGACACAATATTTGTCGGAACGCCGTATGTGCAGAATGAACAGCTTACTTAAAGTTTCAGAGTTAGGCAAGCCAGACAGGGGAATAACATGACACTGCTTGCTGAACCTGTCTACCACCACCCAGATACAAGTTTTCCCATCTGAGGGTGGCAAATCTGTAATGAAGTCCATGGAGATGTGGGTCCATGGACTCTCAGGGGTGGGCAAGGACTGAAGCCAGCCGGCAGGGCGGCTATGGAGGGATTTGGCACGGGCACAGACTTCACACGCAGAAACATAGTCTTTACAGTCCTTGGCCACCGTCGGCCACCAAAAGTTCCTGGTTACCAGCCTGGTGGTATTATTGAGACCGGGATGGCCTGCCAGGACAGAGTCGTGTGATTCTTTTAGAACCTGCAGACGAAGGTTAGCTGGAACAAACAATTTTTTGGGGGGCGTAGCGTCAGGGGCTTGCTCTGAAGACCTACGGATCTCCTCCAGAAGGTCCAAAGACACTGCCGACACGACGATTCCATTAGCCAATATCGGTACTGGTTCACAGTCCTCGGTCTGTGTGGGGCAAAAACTGCGAGAGAGAGCATCTGCCCTCACATTTTTAGTACCGGGGCGAAAAGTAATTAAAAAATCAAACCTGGAGAAAAACAAGGCCCACCTGGCCTGCCTGGGATTTAGTCTCTTAGCTGACTCTAGGTAGGTTAAGTTTTTGTGGTCTGTAATAACAGTGACCTTGTGTTTGGCACCTTCGAGGAAGTGGCGCCATTCCTCGAAGGCCCATTTGATCGCCAATAATTCTCAATTACCAATGTCATAGTTTCTCTCCGTGGTAGAGAATTTGTGGGAGAAAAACGCACACAGGCGAAGCTGAGTGAGGGATGCAGTGCCTTGCGATAGCACTGCTCCCACTCCGACCTCGGAGGCATCCACTTCCACAACAAATGGGCGGTCTAAGTCCGGTTGCACCAAAACCGGGTTGGCCACGAAGCACTCTTTCAGTGTGGAAAATGCCTGAATAGCCTCAGGATTCCAATTGGTCACGTCCGCCCCTTTTCGGGTAAGGTCCGTGAGTGGCTTGGCAATCTCCGAGAAACCCCTGATAAACTTGCGGTAGTAATTCGCGAATCCCAAAAACTGCTGCAGCGTCTTCAGCGATTTGGGTTGCACCCAAGCCTTAATAGGTTGAATCTTGGCAGGATCCATGCGAAACCCCTTGCCTGAGACCATGTATCCTAAAAACTGTACCTCTTCGGCAAAGAAAACACATTTTTCCAGTTTCGCAAACAAAGTGTTCTCGCAGTCTCTGCTGCACCGACCTGACGTGTTGAGTATGTGTCACAGGGTCAGCAGAGTAAATCAAAATGTCATCAAGATACACGACGACATACACCCCACAAATGTCTCTGAAAACATCATTGACGAAGTGTTGAAATACTGCAGGCGCGTTACTGAGTCCGAACGGCATTACCAGGTATTCAAAGTGACCAGGAGGTGTATTAAAGGCCGTTTTCCATTCGTCACCGTTTCTTATGCGGACCAGATTATATGCCCCCCCCGAGGTCAAGTTTAGTAAACCAGTGGGCTCCCAGTAGCTGATTAAACAGATCAGGAATGAGTGGAAGCGGATACTGGTTTTTTACAGTAATAGCGTTAAGCTCACGACAATCTATACATGGTCTGAGTCCACCATCTTTTTTTCCTACAAAGAAAAACCCAGCCCCTACAGGTGAAGTGGAGGGTCTAATAAAACCTTTTCGCAGGCTGTCTGCTATGTAGTCATTCATGGCTACACGCTCAGGACCAGAGAGGTTAAATATTCTCCCCTTGGGGAGGCGGGCACCTGGGACCAAGTCGATAGGACAGTGATACTCTCTATGAGGAGGTAGTTTCTCAGACTCCACTATGGAGAAGACATCTTCATAATCTCTGAGCGCATATGGAATAGAGGGGTTTTTAATTTTAACTTGGTTCACTGACAGTGACATACAGTTACTCTGACACCGTGGACTCCAGCGCACGATATCACCTAAGCGCCAGTCAATAACCGGATTATGCTGTTGCAACCATGGCATGCCTAACATAACCGGATTAGATAAATTATGTAGAACAAAAAATGATATCTGTTCGTTGTGTAATGCCCCCACTGACATAGTAATGTCTGCAGTAACAAACTCCACTCCACCCTGGATAATGGATGTACCATTGATCGCAGTGGTCTGAATAGGGGCATTAAGTCTTAGCAGTGGTACACCGAGATTCCTTGCGAGCAAAAAATCCATGAAATAGCCCGCAGAACCACAATCCACATAAGCCTTCACATACAGGGATTTATTAGAAAATGAGTGTGAGACGGGTAACAAAAGTTTAGCCGCATTTGCGGGCAATACCTGAGCCTCTGGGCCAGCACGACCAGAGCTGCCCAGAGGCCGACGTCCCAGGAATGTGGATCTCTGACGCTCAGCATTTCCCTGGCCTCCAGGCTGCAGCATGCTGGTGTAGGAAGATGGGAGTGTTCCTTCAGGCTGTGCTCTGGAGCAGGTGTTAGGCCAGGAAATCAGCTCAGACAGAAGAAGAAAAAAAAAAATTCAGGAGACTGCTTTTATATATGGTGAACATATACACAAAAAGCAAGTTTTTTTTCCTTGTATTATTTTGGGCCGGATATAATGTAACGTCCGTCTGCGGTCTGGGCTGCAGCCAGACAACACCCCGAGAAACACTGATACCCTTTACCCCTATACAGGGATCTGGATTTATAGCAGAGCCCAGGAGGTGCTGTCTGAATAGGAGCAGTGTCCAGAGCAGGACGGTCGCCAGAGAGGGAGTTCCAATACAGGACAAAAACGTGGTAGTATCCGGGTCTAAACCAGTCGGGCAGCAGGGTACAAAAACGTTAGGCAGAAGCAGAGTCAGAAGTCCAGGCCAAGGTCTGAGTCATAACCAGGAGGGCAGCAGAGATACAGAATCGTTAGGCAGAAGCAGAGTCAGAAGTCCAGGCCAAGGTCAGAGTCATAAATCAGGAGGGCAGCAGAGGTACAGAATCGTTAGGCAGAAGCAGGAGTCAGAAGTCCAGGCCAAGGTCATAGTTATTCAACTATAGCAAGTAACACACAGGGGAACCAAGAATATATCCGGCGGCTTGCAAGACCATTCCCAAGGTATTTGAGGGATCAGGTCACCCCTCACAGGTTCCCGGACTGCTGATGTCATCAGTACCACCCCAGGACCAGGCCAGATGATGATGCAGTAACCTTCTGATGACTGACAGAGGGGCGGAGCCTGCGCCCACCAGATGCCTGCACAGGTGCCCTTACTCTGTCAGCACCATAACTCACGGGCGAGTCACGGCGCCTCCTAGTGACCGCGCCCAGAACAGCAGACCCCGAATTAAAAGGCAACGTGACAGACCGGCGCCTCCTAGAGGCTAAAGCCGGGACAGTAGGCCCTGAGTCTGATGCGACGGAACCACGGCCCCTCCCAGTGGCCGAGGCAGGAACAGCCGTCCCTGAGTCTGACGACGAAGTGGCGGTCCGGCGCCTCCTAGTGGCCGCGATCGGAACAGCAGGCCCCAAGTCTGGCGGCGACGTGACACCGGCAGCCAGAACGAGCTGCAAAGCCACCAGGGAGGTAAAAAGGATGGTTTTACCAGTTATAGGGCGTGCTGGGTCTGCTGGACAATTGTTTCTCCAAGGATCATTGTGGATACAGGGACCTCATTGCTTACTGATCAGGCACCAGGAAGCCCTGGATGAGATCTGGAGTTTCCGCTGTAGAGTCTCTGATACTTGCCTGGAGTTCATCCTGAGCCATCTGATTCATGAATACAATGCCAGTCCTGTAGTGAACATTGGCACCGATGTATAATGAAGCTCTGCAGATTCCCGAGGGCTGGTTAACTCTTCAGCCACTGCACAGGTCTCTGCTGATGTCAGGGGGTGGTCTCACGGTCCCCCTGACTATTGTGCTCAGTGTTATAATTGTGTCCCCTTTATGTTGAGGGCTGGTCCTGGCCTATGAATGGCTGATAACAGGGACCCATAGCTGCAGCACTGGAGTAGCGTGGGGGAGGGCGGTCCGCCCCAGGCGGCACGTGTGTGGGGGCAGCGCAGCAGCATGACAGCTCCTCGGCTGCTTTTAGGAAAGGCCCCAGCAGCCGTGTTGCTATGGTAACACTGTAGGACTACATTACCCGTCATGCCTCGGGCGTGCGTTCCTGGTATGACAGGAGGCTATGTGGAGGAGGCTATGTGGGCTCACACTGTATATAGGAGGCTATATGCAGCCTCATACTGCATATAGGAATCGATGTACAGGCTCATACTGTATATAGGATAAAGTACAAATATATCCCAAATACTGGAAAAAATTCTTCAAAGGCTCAACTCACTGGAAATATAGTAGCAAAAAAAATCTCATAAATGAGCTATTAAGCATCACAAGAGATCAAAATTGGAGTTTTTCAAGCTAAATAATTTATTTAGAATAATTAACAGAGCATAAATGCTAAATGCAAGTTACAGCAGACATAAACACAATATAAGTAAACCAGCACCTTGACAGTTAATAAAGTTTTTATCTGTATAAAACATGTAGTTTCTTTGCTTTCCTTTCACAAATAGAATGCATAGTAAACCGCAAACTCCCCATTTACATAATATGTATGCCCAGATATGGTTTTGCATACAATAAGTGCCCAGAGTAAACTGCTGAATATAAAGTGCATAAGTGCCTTGTATCAAATAAGCCTGGTAGGCGTTAAGTGTACACAGAGTAAAAACTGTCTATACAAATTCCAGAGTAAGATACAAGGACTGCATTAGAAAGTAACAACTTACATGTGTAGTGTATGTCGCTGTAAAACCTGCCGCCCCTACGCGCGTTACACCGCAGCTTCCTCAGGAGGCGTGGTTTACAAGTGCCCCGGATCTAGTTTATATAGTGCGGTCAACCAATAAACCGCTCTCCCTAATAAAGCTTGTAAAATTCAGGACCTGCGCTGTAGTGTCCACAATGACGTCAATAGTATCCAGTTCTAAACGTCCACAGCATTATCGGCGCATGCGCTGTTGAGTCCCCACTATGAACAGGGAGTCTATGATCAGCGCTCATCAACATGAAAGCGGCTCAAGCTGCAAAACAGCCAGAGACAACCACATACCAGACTGAGCACGTCAGACGGCTCCTAGGGAGGACAGAATTGGGCATGCGCTCAAGTGAGGACAAGAAAATAAAATAATTATGAAGAATAATAATCACTACTTAAAGTGATAGCAAGTGTTGAAAGTGAGGGGATAAAACATAATGATGCTGAAATAATTATAGCGGTGTGTATGAACCATTAAAGTGAATATGCCTGACATAGAGTGCAAAGGCACACACATATGTGTCAATTATAAGCACACTATGCACGCAATAAAAATTTTTTTTAACAATTAGCATAATGTGTATGCAGGCTATATGAAAGTGTATGTGCATCATATAACTATAACAACTATATATCATGTCTCTGTTAAAAAACAAATGTATATAAAAATAACACATGGCATTCAATACATACATCAAATGTCATATATCATAAAGTAATTATACACACAATTATGTATAATGCATAATACATAGCACAAATACACAAAGAAAATTGTGAAAAAAATAAAAAATGAGTGAAAAAAATATATATAAAAATAAAACAAATAAAAATGTAAATGAAATAAACAAATAAAAAAAGAAAAAATGAATAAAAATGTGAACAAATAATATGAAATATTGAAGACCCAATGGGTACGAAAAGAGCCGTAGATTTCTTGTGAGAGGAGTGTTTCTTCATAAAATCTTGAAATGCCCTCAACAATGAATTCCATGCCAGATCATATATTGCGATGCGAAGATAGAGAACTGGAGTATAAGCACAGGAAAAATTAATTAAAAACAGAAAACTAAAACCAAGACTAAAAAGATACCCATACGATTTTTACAGAAAGGACCCAAAACCATTACTCTCATTCAATCATTTTTTTTTTTGCTACTGTATATAGGAGGCTATGTGCAGGCTCATACTGTATATAGGACGTAAACACTGCATTCAGGAGGCTATATGTGGGTGCTCATACTGTATATAGGAGGCTATATGCGGCCTCATACTGTATATAGGAAGCGATGTGCAGGCTCATACTGTGTATAGAAGGGTAAATGCAGCCTCATACTGTATATAGAAGGAAAATACTGTATTCAGGAGGCTATATGTGGCCTCATACTGTATATGGGAAGCGATGTGCAGGCTCATACTGTATATAGGAGGCTATATGCGGCCTCATACTGTATGTAGGAGGCTATATGCGGCCTCATACTGTATATAGGAGGCTATATGCGGCCTCATACTGTATGTAGGAGGCTATATGCGGCCTCATACTGTATATAGGAAGCGATGTGCAGGCTCATACTGTATATAGGAGACTATGTGCAGACTCATACTGTATATAGGAAGCGCTGTGCAGGCTCATACTGTATATAGGAGGCTATATGCGGCCTCATACTGTATATAGGAAGCAATGTGCAGGCTCATACTGTATATAGGAGGCAATTCAAAAGCAGGAAATATCCAGCTACAGATCCAGGGAAAAATTGTTAAAAACAAAAAATGAAGGAGAGCGATAAAGTGGCGCCTGTGTAAGGCCTCTTTCACACATCCGGTTTTTGTCATCCGGCACGATGCGGCAAAATTTTTAATAACCGGATCCAGCACCGGATCCGGTTTTGTCCCATAAGCTTTCATGGGCGCCGCATCGTGCCGGATGGTTATGCGTCGTGTCCGGTTGTTGCCGGACACGGCATAAATTAGCCGTCCGGCATCTGCAAAAAACGTTCCCTGTAACGCTTTTTGTCAGCGATGGATCGGCTTTTTCCGCAGCGCATGCCCGGACTCTGTGAATGTTAACCCCACAAGTGCCCGGCGAGAGAGAGAGAGATCTCTCTCTGTCACCCGGACACTTGTGAGAGATCTCTCTCGCCGGGCACTTGTGGGGTTAACACTCACAGTGTCTGGGTGAGAGAGAGAGATCTCTCTGTGGGGTTAACCCCACAAGTGCCCGGCAAAAGAGAGAGATTCTCTTGCCTGGACACTGTTAACCCCCCATGTCTCTCTCTCTCCACCCCCCTCTCCTCTCCTCCCCTCCCCTCTCCTATCCTCTCCTCCCTTCACCTCCCTTTCAGCAGCTGTCTCATTGGCTGCCTCTGTCCACCTCGTCCTGCGGCTCCTTTAGTAATGTCCGAGCCGTATCGTCTCGCCGCACACACATCCGGTGTCACGGCTGCAGGCCGGATCCAGCGACCCGGCTTTTCGCCGCACGCCGCCGGACCCCACACACCGGATGTGTGAAAGTAGCCTAAAAGGTTTTGTAACTGCTGCGACTCTAGATACCAACCACAAGGAAATCGAAAGGATTATAAATATTTGTGATAGACTCGCGCTGAAAAAACCAAGATGTGGGAGAAAAGCTAGTCACTTATTAATGAGACAAATAGAAGAATATTTAATAGGTAAAACCTGACAAGAATAAACAATAAACTGCAGTTAGCCCAATCGTGGGGATAAATAGCTGAGAAATAAATAGTGATTAGTATATCTTAATGAATATATTGCAACTCGCCCAGTACAAAGCTGTGAAAAAAATGGTAGTTAATGGAAATAGTAAGTATTGCACTCAAACAGTTGATTAACCAAGGAGAGATGGCATGTACCCGAATAGAATTCTCCTAGAAGTAAAGGGTTAATATGTACATAGAACACAATCGGGTGAAAATATTAAATGGTCATAAGCAATATGTCCCGGACCTGAAGAAAGAAGCTGAGTTTTCTGAAACGCGTTGGTTTCGACCCTTTTTGCCACCCGTACCTCCATCTAGCAGCAGTTACGCGGCACCACGTGGTACAGGGATTCCCTAGCGAGGAGACTTATTTGATTGTTTTCAATGTTGGGACAGCAATTTTTGGGGAGCACTAGAGAATGATAGATGGGGCCCACCATACACTGGAACATTCCAAAGGTGGACATCAGACACTGGAGCAGCATTTACAGGGCCCATTATACACTAGAGCATTAGAAATGGGGCCCATTATGTTTGGAGTATTATTTGGGCCCATAAGACAGTGGAGCTTCATCCATGGGGACCAACATATACTGTAGCATTATGTGGAGCTCATCATATACTGTTTCAAACATTATATGGGACCAATGATTCTGTATGGAGAAATAGATGGGCCGCGTCATGAGATGTAAAAAGTGAAGTATTTTTCATTGTACTATACCGCTATTTCTCTGCCGTATCGGAGCATGATGAGTTGTGGTATGTGTTAAAGGGGCTCTCTTTCGCCCAGGGCACATGAAAACCTGGAGCCAGCCCTCCCCCCCACAACTTTAGCCAAGTAACCCCCATTTTTCAGTGCGTAACTTGTATTATGAAGTTAATTAAGGTTGACAAGCTTAAGTAAGAAGAATTGATGCTTTTGGCATTCAAATGGGCACTGTAGGTGTGTTTCCTGTCCTCCTCTCACTGCCGACTTTTATTCCCCATTGACTTACATTGGGTTTCGTGTTTCGGGACGACCCCGACTTTTCCCTATAATCGGACGATCTTGCTCGACCCGACTTTTGGAAAAGTCGGGTTTCACGAACCGAAACTCGACCCTAAAAAAACAAAAGTCGCTCAACTCATTCGCTCAACTATTCAGCAGCTTAAGTAATACATATATTAGCGCTTTTACGACTACATAAAACAATAAGCAAAACAACAAAATTTGCATACAAGTCTGTACAATGCCAAAAATCCATCCTGCTAGGCCATTAAACCAATTTGCTGGATTTAAAAAAAGAGAATGTGTTACCCCACCAGGAGTCTGTTTGCACTGTGCTGTTTTAACCATTGGTCTCTAAGTTCACCTATTTTGTCAATATAATTGCAACAGGTGGGACCAATTATATGACACATTCCTCCTTCTTTTGCTGTCAGGTAATCTAGTACTATAGTATGTTGGTTAGTAACTATGATTAATTGTCTCTGTATTGTATTAGTTTCATTAAGAACTTCAAGAATCTGGAAAATCTGATCATCTAGGTAGTCGATAGCTTCCACTAATTTATCCCTCATTTGTGTTATGAAGGGGTATATTAGCATATAACTGAATATTTTATTTGTTATACCCATTTCTACTAGATGCGGCCTACCATTTGGACGGGGCTTATTGTCTGCAGCCCTTCTATACAAAGACTGAATTGGAATTGCTGCTGTGTCTATTTTCTTATAAGGAATTATGAAAGTGGCTTGTGTTAGTTTGGCAAGAGTGCAAACTCCTCTTATGTCTGGGCTCACCCACCTGTAGGCACGATGCCCGCAAACCAAGAATACTCCTTCAGGGAGAACACAAACGTGACCAGGGGTCTGTATACATTGGTATAAACTCAAAAGTCCTGACATAGGCTTAAGGGCACACCAAGTATTATTCATTTGATTTCCACTTATACCAGATGTACATTTACCCCTTTCTTTCCTTATTATTTTACCCGTAGATGCTCTACAGCCTTCAACACCATCTTGGTACACCGTCTCATTAACCTGTGTTTGATCATGAGTGTATATACGGAAGCAATTATTGTCCTCACCACAGGTATTTGCTCCAGTGTGTTGACGACTGAACCACAGTCCATCATTGGGAATGGGGTCTGAGTGAGGGATTTCAGTCCTCCTCCTGGCGACCATATTTCCGATGTCTGAATCATATTCCCGCCACCACATTTGTACCTTAGGCCGCGTTATGTTAAACTGAAACCAGGGATTAGAGGCCCATCCGATTATAGCCAATGAGGCAGATATATGACGGGGCACATCTTTTCCCAGAAACCTAGATTGAGTCCAAGTCTCGTTGTGTATGCAGTGTGGTGTTAATACCTTCTAGGGCAGCACGGTGGCTCAGTCCCACCAAGGACAACATCTGCAAGGAGTTTGTATGTTCTTCCCGTGTTTGCATGGGTTTCCTCTGGGTACTCCGGTTTCCTCCCACATTCCAAAGACATACTGATAGGGAATTTAGATTGTGAGCCCCATTGAGGACAGTGATGATAATGTGTGCAAACTGTAAAGCGCTGCAGAGTATGTTAGCGCTATATAAAAATAAAGATTATTATTAGATTTATTATTATTCCATGGCTCCATAGGTAAGGCTAAGTATGGTATAGTCCTTGCAGATACTGGGCTGTGTGTACAGATCCAACAGTCTTTTGGTTTCTGTCCTTCCATGTCCTTTATAAGAAGAGCATGATGTTGAATAAGTTTGTTGTCCCAGTCAGCATTTAAGAGTTTTTCCTGTGTCTCTGTAGAGTGCAGTAACCCTGCCACTGCCAGCAAGGTGATTAGGAGAACAGTCATTCTGCTGTTGAAAGGACCTTCTTGCAGTGACTGGCGTGGATCCAGGTGGGCTCAAGTTTTACTGAGGTGGATGTGGTCAGCTGGACTTGGAAGGGGCCGTCAAATCGTGGGTTCAGGCTCCTTCTCACGTGTCTGCGTATAACCACCCAATCACCTGGATTAAGCTGATGCACATCTGCACTGACATTAGGATCTGGAATGGATGAGAACACATGTTTATGCACCACTTTAAGTCTTTCCTGCAAGGCCTGGACATAGGCTGTCATAGAACCGTGTTGCATTTGTAGCACCTGTGGGAAGTACAGACCAGTCTTTGGTGCACTACCAAACAGGACTTCAAAGGGAGACAAGCCTGTCTTTCTATTTGGAGTGTGTCTGACTCCAAGTCATGTAGATTATACCTATATGACTTGTCTTTTCCACAGCAGTCTCTACATTCTAGTAATATTGAACACACTAGATCCAGCAGGGTTCCCCAACTCCACTCCACAAGGTCCACCAACAGATCATGTTGTAATGAAATCCATAGCTCAGTTGCTAAAAATTTTTCAAACAGAGGATTCCATACAACATGATCTTTTGTTGGACCTTGAGGACTGGAGTTGGGGAACCCTGCTGGATGCACTCTGTGCAATATTCCTAGAATGTAGAGACTGTTCTGGAAAAGGAAAGTCATGTAGATTTGGTTTGTTGACAACACATATCTCCAAGACTGACACAAGAAACAAGTCTCACACAAGAAACAGTAATGGAGATATGTTTTTCCAAAAACCCTATGTGTATGGTACAGTGTGTGTAGTCGGCGATAGACACGGTAAACCATTACCAATTTTTTGAAAGCACAAGTGCACATTTATTTTGAAACCAAAAATAAACAAGAAAAATTTTATTATGAATGACATTTGGGGGAAGATTGGGAGACTTTGGGTGTGTGGAGATACAAGGAACGACTGGAGGTAGAGGAAGGGGTTCTAGGAGAAGGGGTGACAAAAGTACTCGAGGAAGGGAGCTCTGGAATGGACATTGAGGCAGGTTGAGACACATTAGGAGGAGACGGTGGATGGACCAACAAAGTTTTTTTTTTTTTCTTCTTTTTTGGCACAGGTATATCCTGCCCCGACCTACTTGCAGCCTGTGACCGCTTTTCTTTTGTAGATCGCCTGGTGACTGTGGACTGTGGCGTTGCCCTGTAAAATAGGGAATGCGGATCACCCCTTTGCTGCTCTGTGGTGGCAGTGCTGCTCAAAGTGGCAGTGGCGGTGCTCCTAGAAGGGGAGCATGTTGGGTCGGTGCTACGTGAAGGAGGCTGCGAATCAGGTATCTCAGCCAAAGTTCTTGGGGGACTACGAGGAGGAGAATTGGTGGCGGCGCTCTGAAGATGAGGAGTGGTGGTGCTCGTTTGATGAGGAGTGCTGGTGGTGCTCCTTTGCTGAGAGTGCTGGTGGTGCTCCTTTGCTGAGGAGTGCTGGCAGTGCTCCTTGCTGTTAACTGCTGATGTCGGTTGCCCAAGTAGGTTCTGTGGTGGTTTGGCTCCAAGCTGGTGGTGCTGTGGCGGTGGTGGTGCTCCATACAGGAGCAGCGCTTGCCATAGTGGTGGTGGCGGAGGTGTGTCCTGCAGCACTCAGACTTGAGGTGGTGTAGTGATGTCCGGCTTCGCTGGGAATGCAGGTGGCCGTGCAGTGGTATGCAGCAGAAGTCGGTAGTGTGGTCAAGCGAGCCAGTGGTGGAACTGTTGGAAATGACACCACTGACTGCTGCACATACCGATTCTGCTGCATAGCCTGCAAGTAAGCAGTGTTGCAGGCCTGTAACACACTCAGCTGTTGCTCAGGACTAAGGTGTTCCGCCATGCCCTGTTCAATTTTACTGAAAAAATGGTGCACTGGTCTGTTGAGGTCGACCTCCAGACGGTCAAGGCGCTGGTCGACAGAGTGGAAGCGGTGTTCCATGTGGTTAAAACCACGTTCCATGTGGTTAAAACCACGCTCCATCAGGAAAAAAACGCTTTCCGTTCTGGCGGCCAGCGCCCTGAGGCTGACCTTAAAGGCCTCGCTCAAGTGCATGAACTCGGGCATGACATTACTGTCCAAGGCCCACTGCCGCTGGCAGGTAGTGCCCGCATAACCAGTGACAGAGACCTGGGACAGGGGAACACCTGATGGACCAGCTTTCTGGTCACCAGCTGTCTGTGTTGCTGACCTGCAAGATGCTTCCTGGCTGTCGGATGGCTGAGACGGGTCCGAGGTCGATCGATGAGGAACCGCTCCCGGGACAGGGTTAGGTTGCAGGGTGCTGCTCCAAGTGCTGTGGAAAGAAAGGGAAAACATGAGTATCATGCATTTACAAGAAGCATCACCTGTGGAATAGAAAAGCATATATTAAGCACAAACAAAAAAAAAAAAACTTACGCTCTGCTGGCAAGGACCGGTCTCAGGAAAGCCAACTCATGATGGTAGCGGTACTTTCTTCTGCGCCTTGCCGCAGAACCACTCCGAACCGGTCCCTCAGCACAAACATCAGTGTTGAAGCGGTCCTTCATCGAGCGCCAACGTGTGCAGATTTTTTCACTGTTGGTAAAAAAAAAAAATTAAAAATGCACTAGTTTGTCATTCTCACCACACACCTCATTGAACTTTGAAAACAGTCTCTGCTGCAGCACCAATAAAATTCTAGACACAATGCAGTAACTGTTGAGACGGCGGACACTGTTATGTTTCCTGCTACTATATGTATCAGCGAAAACAACAGTATCATCAGGAACAAGAGTGAAAACAGGATCAAGACAGCAGTTGAAAAATCAATCACAGTTCTCAACAAGGCATTGGTCCTTTTCATGCAAGAATATATCAAAACAATCACAGTTCTCAACAAGGCATTGGTAATATATCAAATCAATCACAGTTCTCAACAAGGCATTTGTGTGTTTAATGCAAGAATATATCTTGCAAAAAACACAGCACCGTCAGGTCCAAAAAACAATGCAGCAGTTGAAGACACAAATCAATCACAGTTCTCAACAAGGCATTGGTGCTTTTCATGAAAGAATATATCTTGCCAAAAAAACACCACCACCATCAGTTTTACAAAACAATGCAGCAGTTGAAGACACAATTCAATCAAAGTTCTCAACAAGGCTTTGGTGGTTTTCATGCAAGAATATATCTTGCCAAAAAAAACACCACCACCGTCAGGTCCACAAAACAATGCAGCAGTTCAAGACCCAAATCAATCACAGTTTTCCACCAGGCATTGGTGTGTTTAATGCAAGAATATATCTTGCAAAAAACACATCAGCACCATCAGGTCCAAAAATAAATGCTATATCACATAGCATCTTTATACTTACTGAACACCCTTTTTGAAGCTGCAGAGGCGCTGTCCAAGCCATCCATCACTGCGGCCACCTCATTCCAGAGCTGCCGGGTCACCACTGTGTCTTTGTACTGCTGGTCACAGCTGTCCCACAATGGGATGCGCTCCTCAACGAGGCGGATGAGGTGCTCGTTGTCTGTGTAGACTTCTTCGTCATCCCGCTGTGGAACCTAGAAAAAAAATATAGAATGTTTAGAAGTTTGGAAAAGATACAAAAAGAAACAGAAAAGAAGCAAGAGAAAGAAAGACAGAAAAAAAAATATATATATACTCACATTGCGTCTCCTCGCCACGACTTGACTACGCTGCTCCCGCTCAGAATCCTCAGACGGCTCCTGCTCAGACCGCTCCCGCACTCCATTTTCACTTCCCGTGTCCGATGTCTGTAAAGAGAGAAAAAATTAAAACACATTTCTAGAGGCAGCTATACTTATCAAAAGGCAGCAAGATTCTCACCTCACAATCAGCTTGGGCCAGTTCTTGCCGAGATGGCGAATAGACCGATCCGGAAGAAGACATGCTGAAAAGAAAACAAAAAATACATTAGTACATAATAAATTGTACAGGACACACAGACATTATTTTTAAGAATACTCACATTTTGGCTCCTGAAGCTTAAATCCACAGGTAGAAGGCTCTTGTAGAATGCTTGTCTGGTCTCTGCAAGGCATTATGTAGAGTAATTGTCTGACCCTGAAGACACATTCTTTTATGTACACTCCTCCAAAACAATGTTGCTTGTTTAGGGGGAGTTCTAGACAAGTGTCTAGACATTGTTTACTCAAATCGCGTGTGCGCTCAAAGCGCTGATGTGCGCGGTGCCAAGCGCTCGTCAGCAACCACATAGACTGTAATGCTATTTTTGGGCGCACACGTGCGAGCGCGATTTTTTTAACGATGCCACCGGAAAAAAAAAATGCAACATGTAGCGTACGTCGCGTCTGGGTGCACACCTGTAAAATGCGCAGCGCACGCTAAACGCTGAAGAGCGCGTACATTCTCAAGACCCTGCCATCACCATGTTAAAGATAGGGGGACATTGCGCGTGCGCACGATGCGCTGCGCGATAGAACGCTAGTGTGAAACCAGCCTTACTACGCAGATAAGAGAGCAGAACCAACCTTGCGAGAGAGACATGGGAGCAGAACCGAGCTTACTACAGTGCTATGGGAGCATAACCGATCTTACTACAGAGATAAGGGAGCAGAACCGAGTTTACTACAGACATAAGGGAGCAGAACCAAACTTAATATGTCTACTACACAGATATGGGAACAGAACCAAGCTTACAGCATGCATATGGTACAAGAATTTAGATTACTACATCAATACAGAACCAGAACCAAGCTTACTCCTTAGATATGGTACCATAACTGAGCTTACTGACAAACATACATATATCTCTAGAAACACTGACAAGTAAACACACAGTACAGCAGGGACATTGCTAGGGTTCTAAAAGTTCAGGGGTCCAAGCCTCAAAGTGCATGTCTACCCATCTGACCCCCCTATAATCATCTAAAGAGCATCTATAGATATATAATTACAGTATACCACTGTTGCTAACCAAAAACATACAATGCAAAGACCAATATTATCAAAATTACTACTATAAAAGACCAAAACAATAAAACTACTCAATGTCCACCACCATCACCACTACTCAGCAAATACATAATATAATATAACCATTACCTTTACATAACAAAACACTATACAGAGACCAATGATACCACCATACACCTTCTACTACATAGACTGAAACAAATTTAGCGGTCACTAAATAAAAGAATAGTCTTCTAAAAAGAGCAATATTACCATCTTACTGTTGTACATTGGTAGATACTAGTCCCGCAGAACATACACGTGAGTACAGTAGTTATATATAGAACCTTACAGCTGACAATCTTTCTGATTTGGGTCGCTCACTTTTCCTATCTTTTTCATCAGGCCCAGACCTCCATTACCACTTCTCCAGCCACAACTCATCTGCACAGATTACAACAAAAACACATTTGACATCTCACATTTCTACTGATGTCTCATTTATTCCCAACCTACAAAAACTCCCCACTCTGCTTACCTGAGGCATAGGATACTGACCCCAATATTTTAAAAAACTGTGCCATTACTATGATTACTCCCTAACCCAAAAATTAGTGTCCCAAAGAAAATATTAATACCCCCACTGTGCAAAGGCGTGTATGCTCCTTTAACCCCTTCTCGACCAATGACTCCACATAGGCATCATGAAAAGCTGTGCCAATCTGACCAGTGACGCCTATGTGGCGTCATGAATTAATTGCCCTCCTGCGGGTCGGGTGACTGACCTTTCAGTGACCCCACCTGACCCACACACACAGGGGGCTTTGTACTTCACCACAGGTGGGGTGGCTTCACCCCCACTTGTCTGCAATCGCTCTGATTGGCTGTTAAAAGTGAAACAGCCAAATCAGAGCGATAGTAATATTTCATCAATGAAATTTGATGAAATATTATAATCCCACCATGGCCGATGCTGCAGTAGCATCGGACATGGCTGGAGACACTAATCTGAACCCCCTCCCATACCGGCTGGCAATGGGGATCTGCCGCCGCCTCATCATCTGCTCCCCCTGCCTTGGAATTAGGGTTAAGATTAGGGTTAGATGTGTGTTGGGGTTAGGGTTAGGCTTGTTGTTAGGGTTATGGGTAGGGTTGGGGTTAGGGGTGTATCGGGGTTATGGTTAGGGATGTGTTAGGGTTGGAGTTAGAATTGAGGGGTTTCCACTGTTTATGCACATCAGGGGGTCTCCAAACGCGACATGGTGCCACAATTGATTCCAGCCAATTTTGCATTCAAAAAGTCAAACGGTGCTCCCTCCCTTCCAAGCCCCGACGTGTGCCCAAACAGTTTTCTCCCCGCCACATATGGGGTACCAGTGTACTCAGGACAAACTGAACAACTTTTGGGGTCCAATTTCTCCTGTCACCCTTTGTGAAAATAAAAAATTGCCGACTAAAAAATAATTTTTTGAGGAGAAAATTTTTTTTCATTTTCACGGCTGTGTTATAAACTTCTGTGAAGCACCAGGGGGTTCAAAGTGCTCACTACACATCTAGATAAGTTCCTTAAGGGGTCTAGTTTCCAAAATGGGTTTACTTGGGGGTTTTCACTGTTTAGGCACACGGGCTTTCCAAACGCGACATGGTGTCCGATAACGATTGGAGCTAATTTTCCATTCAAAGTCAAATGGCGCTCCTTCGCTTCTGGACCCTGCCATGCGCCTAAACAGTGGTTTATGACCACATATGAGGTATCGGTGTACTCAGGAGAAATTGCTTAACAAATTTTAGGATCCATTTTATCCTGTTGCCCATGTGAAAATGAAAAAATAGGCTAAAAGAAAATTTTTGTGAAAAAAAAGTACCTTTTTTATTTACGGATCAATTGTGAAGCACCTGGGGGTTCAAAGTGAGCACTCTGCATCTAGATAAGTTCCTTGGGGGGGGTCTAATGGATGGACTAATGTCTTTTTTCGGCCTTACTAACTGTTACTATGTTACTAAGGTCGATTGTACGACCGAAAACATTCAAGAATTTTTGAACTGGATGCTTTGTACAATAAAGGAATGGTTAAATTCAATTTTCCCTCTTGAGTGCCAAGTCTTTACTATAATCTATAGTGTATTGGATACCGTACTTGTGCACCTCCCTCTGTCATCGAGTGCCGTGTTTTTTCTAATTCATCCGCATACATAGGCTTATATGGGTGCGAGTGAGCTGAGACTCTGCCATGTGTCAGTGGCAATCTCTGTATGCTACCATTTCACTCGGACACTGAAAACGGCTGGGGAAAAAAACCGTGATGGGAGCTGTCCCGTAGATGAATACTGGTCCGAGTGCTATGTGATGTTTTATCGCATAGCACTCGTCCGTATTCATCGCTGGAGTTACTCCGGCCTCAGGATGGGAGTCCTGCATTTGGGGCACGACAGGGGATATTAAGGACTGAACTAATCCACCCATCCTACTATACTGCCTTCTGAGGGTGATCTTCAGAGAAACAGGGAAGACCCCCCCCAATGTTTTATTACCTGCACTGATTTTGTCGTGAGCACTTTGTAATAGTCTGTGTCACATATATATTTTATTTGCATTTGAATTAGTTTACCTATTGTATATTAAAAGTTAAGCTTCATGGTATCTCATGCTACAGAGTTATTGATCCTGGGCAATTGATCCAAAGTGTCTATGGGAAAAATGTGCACAGAAAACTTAGCATATCTGCAAGAAAAAGTGACAGGTTGTGTATTTGAAGCACACACCCCAGGTAAGTTTACACTGCATAAAAAAAGCCCAGCGGGCAGGGTTTTTTTATAAATCCCATCCACATTGCTGAACTGTAAGAAGCTGTGTGTTTGATGGAACAAAAATATGTCGTGTCAAAAACACACCAAAATCTCATTGTGGACACAGAGCCTAAGGCTGGAGTGGAGTCACATCGGATGCGATACACTAATGATACTCGGCTCCAGCTCTGCTGCGAGCATGATACGAGTGTCCGTGCTCTGTGCTCCAATCCTCTCTCATGAGAGTATCACAGCACAGAAGCGAAGGAGACGGAGAAAGTAATTTCTCCGTCTCCTACTTGGCCTGACTTGGTGTATATCGGACTGCACTGGGATGACATCCGAGTCCAGTGTGAAGTTTCACTAAGACCCTTTGCTAATCCTTTGCATCTAATTTGGTTGTGCCTTTTTTTGCTTTCTGCTTTGTTGCTAAGGTTCAGAGTACTCCCTGCTGGGGGTAGCGCTGGGCCCCGCTCATATGTTACAGCTTGTGGCAGATTGTTCAGTCCCCTGGTGTGTTGTTTGAATTAGAGGCCTACCTAACTACCTACCTTCACCTGTCTGAGTTTTCTATCGGCTTACAGCACCCAGGTGTGTCACAATGGAACATTGAAACACGTGTCACAATGGGCATCCCAGACTGTCTTCCAGCAGTGTGGCAGCAGCCAGCTTCATTCTGTTGTGGGAGCCTCAGCAGACAGATAGGGATGGGGGTATGCACACTTGTTGGTTTCAAAACCCAGCATCAGGAGAGATAAGGTTTCCAAAAACAGACTGAATTGAATTGAAACCAAATCAAGTTGTCTTTTCAAAGCAATATTTGAATGCTTTTTGCAACTTTGGTTGCTCTGCATTCATTTTTTCTTTGGTAGGTACAGGTGAGATAAGGTGCAGTGTACTCCCAGACGGCTCTTCCCCCTTCAAGTTTTGGGTCTCTAAGCTGGATACATGGCCAGAGCTTAGCCAGTATGCATTGGAGGTGCTGGCTTGCCCTGCTGCCAGTTTATTATTGAAACACGTCTTTAGTGCCGCAGGTGGTGTACTAACAGACCGTCGCACGCGACTATCCTCCGATAACGTTGACCGGCTTACTTTTCTGAAAATGAGCAAGGCCTGGATCTCGCCAGAATTTGCCAGTCCTGTTCCAGAATAAATAATTGGTTGGCAACAGTATCCAGGTCTCCTGTTGTGTTCATGTTTCTACCACCTGAACTGTAATCCCTGGGCTTCAACACAGCCAGTTGTTGCTAAGAAGTGCCGTCTGCACAGAGAAAAACACTAGCTCCTGTGTTAGTGGGGTTCAGTAACGCCAGCTGCTCCCCTGCTGTGTGGACGGCAATATCTCCTGCTGACTCCTCATGCAAACTAGATCATATTTTCTACTTGCACCAAGTAGGTGTCAGCCTGCGCCATAATTGATCCTGGGCTCCAACATTGCCAGTTGTTGCTCAAGAGTGCCGTGTGCACAGAGAAAAACACTAGCTCCTGTGCTTGTGGGGTCCAGTAACGCCAGCTGCTCCCCTGCTGTGTGGACGGCAAAGTCTCCTGCTCCCTCCAAAATTACACTACATCAGCTTTTCAACTTGCTCCATGTAGGCCTCAGCATACACCATGATTCACACTGGGCTTCAACACAGCCAGTTGTTGCTCAGAAGTACCATCTACACAGAGAAAAACACATGCTCCAGTGTTAGTCGGGTGCAGTAATGCCAGCTGCTCCCCTGCTGTGTGTACGGCAATGTCTACTGCTGCCTCTACATTCAGGCTACAACTGATTTTTAACCATGCTCCAATTAGGCCTCTGGCTCCAGTGTCTCTAGTATTTACCCTGGCCTTCAACACCACCAGTTGCTGCTCAAAAGTGCAGTTTGCACAATGAACACTTGTTCGTGTGTTACTGGTGTTCTGTAACGTCAGTTGATCCCCTGATGTGTGTCCGGCAATGTCTTCTGCTCTGTCCACATTCCCACTACTAGTTGATTGTGCAGACTGCACTTTTGAGCAGCAACTGGCGGTGTTGGACACCAGGGTAAATACTAGAGACACTGAAGCCAGAGGCCTAATTGGAGCACGGTTAAAATCAGTAGTAGTCTACAACCGATATTAAACTTGATGAAATTAGGCCTCAGCCTACACCCTGATTGACCCTGGGCTCCAACATCGCCAGTTGCTGCTCACAAGTGTCTTTGGCATGGGTACCTCTCCTGCCCATCCTGGTTCCAGCACGCCTGCTGTTTCCAGGTAGTGTCAACGTCACTTTGCCAACAAAACGTTTTCCTGTCGTGTTGCGGCCGGGTTAGCCGAGTCTATGGTGCCTGCAGTTTAGGTCCTTCCTATGTGGGCTGCGGGTTCTGGTAATAAAGGCTGGTTCCGTAGTGCCAATAGGACAAGCACCCCTGTAAGGACTGTGGGTTTCGGTAGCTGCGGCCGGCTCGCGACCTTGCAACTTTGTTTTTCATGGGTACCTTCTGCTACCCATCTGGGTTCCAGCACAGTCAGCTGGTTCCAGGCAGAGCCTTCTCGGTATCCAAGTTCCAGCAATAGCAATTTCTGCTGTTACTTGTTAGTGCTTTCTAGCACAGGTACCTCCTGCTTAATGACCGGGTTCCAGCACCGTCAGCTGGTCCTCGGTAGTGCCATTGGCTCTTGTTCCTTCTGCTGCCCTTCCGGGTTCCAGCAGCGTTAGCTGGTTCCAGGCAGAGCCTTTGGCCTAGGTGCCTCCTTCTCGGTATCTGAGTTCCAGCAATGTTTTCTGGTACTTGGTAGTGCTTTCTAGCACAGGTACGTCCTGTTTAGTAACCAGGTTCAAGCACCGTCAGTTGGTCCTCAGTACTGCCATTAGCTCTTGTTCCTTCTGCTGCCCTTCTGGGTTCCAGCACCATCAGCTGGTTCTCGCTAGTTCCATTTGCTCTTGCAGCTTCTGCTGCCCTTCCAGGTACCAGCACCGTCAGTTGGTTCCAGGCAGAGCCTTTGGCCTAGGTGCTTCCTTCTCGCTATCCGAGTTCCAGCAATGTCTGCTGGTCCTTGGTAGTGCTTTCTAGCACAGGTACCTCCTGCTTAGTAGCCGGCTTCCAGCACCGTCAGCTAGTCCTCGGTAGTGCCATTGGCTCTTGTTCCTTCTGCTGCCCTTCCGGGTTCCAGCACCGTCAGCTGGTTCTCGCTAGTACCATTTGCTCTTGCAGCTTCTGCTGCCCTTCCGGGTTCCAGCACCGTCAGCTGGTTCCAGGCAGTGCCTTTGGCCTAGGTGCCTCCTTCTTGGTAGCCGAGTTCCAGCAATGTCTGCTGGTCCTTGGTAGTGCTTTCTAGCACAGGTACCTCCTGCTTAGTAACCGGATTCCAGCACGGTCAGCTGGTCCTCGGTAGTGCCATTGGCTCTTGTTCCTTCTGCTGCCCTTCTGGGTTCCAGCACCATCAGCTGGTCCTCGCTAGTTCCATTGGCTCTTGCAGCTTCGGCTACCCATCCGGATTCC
This sequence comes from Dendrobates tinctorius, assembly GCF_039654945.1. NCBI lineage: Eukaryota > Metazoa > Chordata > Amphibia > Anura > Dendrobatidae > Dendrobates > Dendrobates tinctorius. The sequence goes on along the minus strand of NW_027361736.1, from coordinate 7,229,943 downwards.
AGCACCGTCAGCTGGTTCTCGACAGTTCCTCAGCCGCCTTGTACCTTCTGCTACATTTCCAAGTTCAAGCTTTTGGAAATGTTTTTTGTTTATTATCACTCTGGATCTCCCTGAAGACGACGACCCGGAAGACTACCCCGAAAACCAAAATGATGACCCTGAAGAAGATGACCAAGAGGACAAAGAACATGAAGACAACCACCAAGATACAGAACAACAAGAGACAGAAGACCAAGAAGCAGAAGACCAAGAAGCAGAAGACCAAGAAGCAGAAGACCAAGAAGCAGAAGACCAAGAAGCAGAAGACCAAGAAGCAGAAGACCAAGAAGCAGAAGACCAAGAAGCAGAAGACCAAGAAGCAGAAGAACATTGAGCATAAGACTAAAAATCAGAGCAAAAGATATATAAATTATAAGCAGAAGATGACTAAGCAGTGTATGCACAAGGAAAGACTAGAAGCAACGGGATGAAACTGAATGGGAGGAGACACAGATTAGATATTAGAAAAAACTTTTTGACAGAGTGATCAATGAGTGGAACAAGCTGCCACGAGATGTGGTGAGTTCTCCTTCAATCGAAGTCTTCAATCAGAGGCTGGACAGACATCTGACTGGGATGATTTAGCAAATCCTGCTTTGAGCAGGGGGTTGGACCAGATGGCCCAGGAGGTCCCTTCCAACTCTACGATTCTATGATTCTAGGAGTCCGTTCCTCCTCGTGGTGCCCCTGGAAAATGTCTGCTACTGCAGGCCAAACTGAGCGCGGACAAAGCCTGTTGTAAATCTTTTGTGACAGGCAGAACGGAATGTGTAATCTTCAAACTTTTATACATAACAACTACAGGAATGACTCACAAATAAGAATATGATGAAGAAGAAGAAGAAGAATAGGAAGAAGATGAAGTAGAATAAGAAGAAGAATAATAGTTGAATAAGAAGAATATGAAGAATGTAAAAAAAAGAATAATAGGAAGACGGTGAAGAAGATGATGAATGAGGTGAAGAAGAAGTTGATTAAAAAGATGGTCCTGCTGCTGAGGATGATGAAGGAGAAAGTGTGGGTGAAGTAAAAAAGAAGGTGAAGAGCATGGAAGTAGTGAAACATACATATCTGACAAAATATAGAAAAGGTTAACATAGTCAATATCTTTGTAACTCCGAACGTCTTTAAAAAAACAAATTAATTCCTGTTATTCCATTTGATTGGGATAAACCTCTATGCCTTTAATGTCTCGTCCACCTCCCCCAATACATTCTACAAGAATTAACCTACAAGAAAAGAAAGGTTTTTTTTTAATTCCGATATTTCTGTCCCATTGACTTGAATTTGGCTTCCGGTATCGGAATCGGCGATACCCGATACTTTTGTGGTATCGGTCCGATCTAATCCGATCCGATATTTCACGATATCTGATTGTATCGCTCCACACTATTGACCAGCGATTTCTCATTTTTGCAACACCATTTTATTTTTACGGACCACACCACATTTGAAGTCACTTTGAGGGGTCTATATGATAGAAAATACCGAAAAGTGACACCATTCTAAAAACTGCACCCCTCAAGGTGCTCAAAACCACATTCAAGAAGTTTATTAACCCTTCAGGTGCTTCACAGGAATTTTTTGAATGTTTAAAAATAAAAAATGAACATTTAACTTTTTTTCACAAAAAAATTATTTCATGTTCAAATTTTTTATTTTACCAAGGGTATCGGGAGAAATTGGACTGGAAATGTTATTGTGCAATTTGTCCTGAGTACGCCGATACCTGAATTGTTGGAAGGAACCACTGTTTGGGCGCATGGCAGAGCTCGGAAGGGAAGGAGCGCCGTTTGACTTTTTCACTGCAAAATTGGCTGGAATTCAGATTGGATGCCATGCCACGTTTGTAGAGCCCCTGATGTGCCTAAACAGTGGAAACCCCCCACAAGTGACCCCATTTTGGAAACTAGACCCCCCAAGGAACTTATCTAGATGTGTGGTGAGCACTTTGAACCCTCAAGGGCTTCACAGAAGTTTATAACGTACAGCCGTACAATTAAAAAAGTCATTTTTTCCACAAAAATGAACTTTTCTCCCCCAATTTTTATTTTCCCAAGAGCAACAGGACCCCAAAGGTTATTGTGCAATTTGTCCTGAGTATGCTGATACCCAATATATGGGGGTAAACCACTATTTGGGCACATGGCAGAGCTCGGAAGGGAAGCAGCGCCATTTAATTTTTTTGGCTAGAATTGAGATCGAACGCCATGTCGCGTTTGGAAAGCCCCTGATGTGCCAAAACAGTGGAAACCCCCCAATTCTAACTCCAACCCTAACCATAACCCCAGCCCTAATGGGAAAATGGAAATAAATAAAAAACATTTTATTTTATTATTTTTCCCTAACTAAGGGGGTGATAAAGGGGGGTTTGATTTACTATAGATGGCGGGTTTTTATATTTGGCAGCTGTCATACGCCAAAAGACGCCTTTTATTGTAAAAATAGTTTATGCATCATCACATTTTGAGAGCTATAATTTTTCCTTATTTTGACCCACCGAGTCATGTGAGGCCTTAATTTTTGCAGGACAAGTTGACGTTTTTATTGGTACCATTTTCGGGCACGTGACATTTAATCGCTTTTTATTCCGATTTTTGGGACGCAGAACGAACAAAAACTAGCGATTCATGAATATCTTTTGGTGGGGTGCGTTAACACCGTTCCGCGTGTGGTTCAATTGATAAGGCAGTTTTATTCTCCGGGTCAGTACGGTTACAGCGATACCTCATTTATGTCATTTTTCTTATGTTTTGGCGGTTTTATGCAATGAAAACAATTTTATATAAAAAATAATTATTTTTGCATCGTTTTATTCTGCGAGCTATAACTTTATTTTTTCGCTGATGATGCTGTGTGGCGGCTCGTTTTTTGCGGGACAAGATGACATTTTCAGTGGTACCATGGATACTCATATGCATCTTTTTGATCGCGCGTTATTGCACTTTATTGTAAGGCAGTATGATAAATCATTATTTTTTGCCTCATTTTCTATTTGTTTTTTAAAGAGTTCGCTAAAGGGGTTAACTAATGGAACAGTTTTATAGGGTGGGTCATTACGGACGCAGCAATACCAAATATGTGTACTTTTATTGTTTTTTTGTCTTTTTATTTTGAAAAAATGAATTTATTAGGGAATATTTTTTTTTTTTTTTAAATTATTTTTACACTTTTTTTTTACTTTATTATAATGTCCCATGGGGGACATCACTGTCCTGTGACAGATCGCTTATCTGTCACATCACGGATCAGCGATCTGTCACAGGCACTGCTGCACGTGTCACAATGGGCGGCCCACACTGTCTTCCAACTGTGCGACAATAGCCAGCTACAGTCTGCTGAGGGAGCCTCAGCAGACAGGTAGAGAGGGGGGTATGCACGCTTGTTGGTTACAATACCCAGCATCAGGAGAGATAAGGTTTCTAAAAACAGACTGAATCGAATTGAAACCAATATCTGGTCTTAAACTCTGGAATAAGAGGCATCTGGTAAGCAGCGGATACTGAAGGTAATAACCTTGTTTTCAGTTGAGGAACACTGGATTTCAAAATTGGGACTGACAAAGGTCCTGGTAAAATGATCTGTAGGTCCATAAATTTTGCGGCGGTTTTAAAAGCGCGATTTTGCCGTGAGAACGCGAAAAATAAGCATCCTATGCATTCCTTTGGGATTCTGCAATGCTGTGCTAATGCTGCAGTTTTTTCCGCAGCGGAATTGCTTCACGGTAAAAAACGCAGCATGCTCATTAATTTAGCAGAATTGTGGCGATCCCGCACCCATAGGAATGCATTGTTCTGCTTACTTTCCGCATGTGGCTGTGCGAAAAGTAAGCAGAACATTTGCGGATGGTACCCATGATCCGGAGGAAGGGAGACTTTCCTCGGGGCTGTGGGTACCATATCCCTGTAAAAAATATTGTAATTCTTACCTTCCGACGTCCCGCGCAGCCTTCCCGCCTCTCTCCACGCTCCCGGTCCCAGTAATCCTTTGCGAGAATGACCGCGATGACGTCGCGATGTCGCGGGAGCACGACGTCTCGTGTTCATTCATGTTGTCGTCGCGGGAGCGCAAAGTCTCGCGGTCATTCGCGCAAAGGATTACTGGGACCAGGAGCGTGGAGAGAGGCGGGAAGGCTGCGCGGGACACCGGAAGGTAAGAATAACAATATTTTTTTAATTATTTTTTACATTCTATCTTTTACTACTGATGCTGCATAGGCAGCCTCAATAGTAAAAAGATGGTCACACTCAATGAATGTTTGACGAGTGTGACCAACCTGTCAATCAGTTCTCCAAGCGATGCTACAGATCGCTTGGAAAACGCCAGCATTCTGCAAGCTAATTACGCTTGCAAAATGCTAGTTTTTCCGTGGGAATTTAAATGCGATTCTCCCGCGGAATGGAATCCGGAATTCTCACGGTAATTTCCGCAAGAGATCCGCTACGTGTGCACATAGCCTAAAAGTTAAGTTTTATGATATCTCTTGCTACAGAGTTATTGATCCTGGGCAATTGGTCCAAAGTGTCTATGGGAAAAATGTACACAGAAAACTTAGCATATCTGCAAGAAAAAGTGACAGGTTGTGAATTTGAAGCACACACTCCCGGTCACTTTACACTGCATAAAAAAAGCCCAGCGGGTAGGAGGTTTTTATAAAACCCATCCACATTGCTGATCTGTAAGAAGCTGCATTTTTGATGGAACAAAAATATGTAGTGTCAAAAACGCACCATAATCTCATTGTGGACACAGAGCCTAAGGCTGGAGTGGAGTCACATCGGATGCGACATACTAATGATACTCGGCTCCAGCTGTGCTGCAAGCGTGATCTGAGTGTCCGTGCTCTGTGCTCCAATCCTCTCTCATGAGAGAATCACAGCACAGAAGCGAAGGAGACGGAGAAAGTAATTTCTCCATCTCCTCCATGGCCTGACTTTGTGTATATCGGACTGCACTGGGATGACATCCGAGTGCAGTGTGAAGTTTCACTAAGACCCATAGGCTTATATGGGTTCGAGTGAGCCGAGTCTCGCTGCCAATCACAGCATGCTGCCATTGTTCTCTCATGACGATTTGACATGAGAAAATAATTACTGATCTCCTCTGCCCCATAGAATAACACTGGGCCGAGTGCTATCCGATAAAACATCACATGGCACTACCCCCCACGTTGTTTGTTTTAAAAATAACAACCTGTGCTTTATTCACACTGTGCAGATGCAGCGTCTACAGTTCTGTTGTCTCGTCAGTAGTGCTGCAGCCAATCAGGAGCTCAGCAGCTCATTCTCTGGAGCACTATTGACGTGACCGTCAGAGATGCAAATAACGATAGACGCCGGGCGCAGCAGCAGTGTGAATTATTTTACAATAAACTGCTGAAGAGGAACAAGTGTAAGTCTTCAAGCTGACTGTGAAATATAAATGACCTCCGGCCACTTCCTCCACCAATCAGCATGTGAAACAGCTGACATGATGACATCATGTCATCGTGTCAGTTGTGTACCGCCGGAGAGTAAGTGCTTTGGCGTTGGCTTCCTCGGGGGAAACGCGCATTGGGGCTGTGTGCTCCAGGAACTCTTAGCGCGGAATTATGGGTAAGAGTGACATTTGCTACAATATGCATTTTTGATATATGAGAAACTGCTAGGGATCTCACAGGAGACCCTGCACCCGGCACGTCTATTGAATCTACTCTTTTTTTATGGTTTACATTCTGGCACATGCACTTTAAAGCCGTGCATTATGGTACACATATATAACCTATATGACTTTAAACCTTCTTCCCACCTCTTGATGTTTATCTAAGGCCCGGTTTCTATATACTTTCTTGTCTGCTCATTCCCCGTATGTGAACCCTTTTATGCTTTTATGTACATCTATATGAACTTTTGTATATTGAATACTTAATAAAATTTGTATTTTATTGGATTTACACTCAGTTGTTTTTGTTTATCAAAGTTATAGATATAGGTCATCAATAATAGTTCAGTGGGTATCTGACTCCCTGCCCATCAGCTATATGAAGAGGCCGTAGCACTATGGAGAGCACAGCATCATCTTCATTATCTACGAGACCCCGCTCTGTGTAAAGTAGCAACTTTTATTGGTACTGCAACTAAGGCTGTAATCACAAGAGTGCATAAAATCTGATGCGAGAGCATTGGATGCGATATGCCAATAACCCTGTGCTCCATCTTTGCTGCAAGCGGGAACCTAGTATCAGTGTTGTCTGCTCCCATCCTCTCGCATGACAGAATCGCAGCTCAGGTGCAGAGTGGATGGAAAAAGTAATTTCTCCATCTCCTCTATTACCTGTCTCGGCGTATATCGGACTGCACTGGGATGACATCAGAATGCAGTCCAATGTTTCACATGCATCCATAGACTCACTGCGTGTCGCAGCATGCAGCTATTGTTCTCATGTCCAATCGACATGAGAAAATAATCACAGATTTGAGCTGCACCATAGAGTAACACTGGGCCGAGTGCTATGGGATGTTTTATCACATAGCACTCAGCCATGTTATATGCTTGTATGACCTCGGCCTTAGAGCAATAAATAGGACTGAACTGTTATACTTGGCCTTCTGAGACTGTATGTTATATAGTCGTGTTACGCTCGCCTCACGTCTTGTAATCTACAGGTTCACACAGATTGCATTTTCACGATGCAACAAGTGGGCCTGTGCTCCTTCAAATGCCAGGGCTGCATTTTAGTCCCAGTCAGGCCCAGATCACACCTGTACCTACCAAGCAGCAAAAGCCAAGATAGATGATTTCAATTGCAGACTGAATACAATACAATGCCTTCCATATATAGGTGGAGATGATGTAGCAGAGTTGGTCAAGTTAAATCAAGCCATATGTATTTGGCATTTGAAATGTGCAACTTGGACCAAGAAAAAGCTAATGCAGAGCAACCAAAGTTGAAAAAAGCATTCAAATATGGCTTTGATTTCAATTCAATTCTGTCTTTTTTTTGGAAACCTTATCTCTCCAGATGCTGGGTGTTGTAACCAACGAGCGTGCATACCCCCCTCTCTACCTGTCTGCTGAGGTTACCTCAGCAGACTGAAGCTGGCTGCTGCCGCACAGCTGGAAGACAGTCTGGGCCGCCTATTGTGACACGTGTTCCAATTGTTCCATTGTGACACACCTGGCTGCTGTAAGCCAATAGGATACTCAAACAGGTGAAGGTAGTTAGGTAATTAGGTAGGCCACTAATTCAATCAACACACCAGACCAATTCCTTCTTTGTCATTGAATACATATACACAAAATTTAGAAGTTGGAGGGCCACAAGAGGGAGACAATGTTTCACAAAAGAAATCATAAACGTCCAGAATGTGGTAGAAATTGAACAACTTAAATACACATGGGATACTTGAATTAAGGTGGGAAGTACTGAGGGTAAGGGGCTGAAGGCCTTGTAGCAGGTGGGTAGGTAGAAATGTATGCATCCAAAGCTAAACACATTACAGCAGCTTATTACACCTTTACCTACCAAGCAGGAAAAGCCAAGTTAGATGATTAAAATTGCAGACTGAATGCAAAACAATGCCTTCCATATATAGGTGAATACCTGATGTAGCAGAGTTTGTCAATTCAAAATAAAGCCAAATTCATTTGGTATTTGAAATGTGCAACTTGGACCAAGAAAAAACTAATGCAGAGTAACCAAAGTTGAAAAAAGCATTCAAATATTGCTTTGAAAAGACAACTTGCTTTGGTTTCAATTCAGTCTGTTTTTTGAAACCTTATCTCTCCTGACGTTGGGTATTGTAATGAACGAGCATGCATACCCCCCTCCCTACCTGTCTGCTGAGGCTATAATAACATGCAGAAATAGTAGGTATGTCACCATGGAACAGACGGACCAACAGTTATAGGGAAGTTTATTTACAGGGAATGACACTGGTGAAATTAACAGTGTGGAAATGAATATAATGTGAATGGGTTTAGCAAACGGTCAAAAAGCATAAACAGTATTTAACAGTAATAAGTTTTACCTTAAGAAAATAACTTATCAGTCTGCTGGGGTCTTGTTTGAAGGTGTCACTCTTCTCCAATGTTGGCGCCGAGTCACCAGCAGCGCTTGTAGTCCGTAGTACTCTGGATCCTGAGACTTTAACGATGTCTAGTTGGGGTACGAGGGGTTACTGCGGGAGCCAGGGGGGTATGAGACTGATGATATCCTTTTTGCTCCAAGTATAGAATCATAGAATCGTAGAGTTGGAAGGGACCTCCTGGGCCATCTGGTCCAACCCCCTGCTCAAAGCAGGATTCGCTAAATCATCCCAGTCAGATGTCTGTCCAGCCTCTGTTTGAAGACTTCCATTGAAGGAGAACTCACCACTTCTTGTGGCAGCCTATTCCACTCATTGATCACTCTAACTGTCAAAAAGTTTTTTCTAATATCTAATCTGTGTCTCCTCCCATTCAGTTTCATCCCATTGCTTCTAGTCTTTCCTTGTGCAAATGAGAATAAAGTTGATCCTTCTACAATGTGACAGCCCTTTAGATATTTGTAGACAGCTATTAAGTCTCCTCTCAGTCTTCTCTTTTGCAAACTAAACATTCCCAAATCCTGCAACCTTTCCGCATAAGACAGGGTTTGCAGACCGGTCACCATTCTGGTCGCTCTTTTTTGAACTTGCTCCAGTTTGTTGATGTCTTTTTTAAAATGTGGTGCCCAAAACTGGACACAATATTCCAGATGAGGTCTGACCAAAGAGGAGTAGCGGGAAATAATGACCTCACGTGATCTAGACTGTATGCTTCTGTTAATACATCCTAGAATTGCATTTGCCTTTTTTGCAGCTGCATCACACTGTTGACTCATATTCAGTCTGTGATCTATTAGTATACCCAAGTCTTTTTCACATGTGCTGTCACTTAGCCCTATTCCTCCCATTCTGTATATGCTTTTTTCATTTTTATTGCCCAGATGTAGTACTTTGCATTTCTCCCTGTTAAAAACCATTCTGTTAGTTGCTGCCCACTTCTCCAGTTTATTTAAATCTTTTTGAATCCTCTCTCTCTCTTCTCTAGTATTAGCTATCCCTCCTAGCTTTGTGTCATCAGCAAATTTAATCAGTTTACCCTCAATTCCTTCATCTAAATCGCTCTCAGCTGTCCTACCTTCCTGTTTCTGGGTGCTAGAGTGTCCCCCGGGGAACCTGCTGCCCTTGTCAATGGTTCAGGGCACGAAGGAGAGGAGGGAACTCTCCCTCGGCTCTTCCTGTACTTCACTGTTATGAATGAGTCACCGTAGGAGGCAGACACAAAAATAGAAGCTACGTCCAGAAAACCAGAGAAGTTGGCAACTATCAGGTTGCAGACCCCTGAACCTATCAACACAACTAGCAGTAGCCGTGGGGGGTTCCTACGGTACCCTAGACCCCTCGATCACAGCCAGAGAGCTAAATAGCCTAAAGACAGAAAAGGAAATCTAAACTGCCCCAGAGCAGACCCCAAAGCAAAAGGCAGCCCCCAACATATAATGACGGTGAAGCAAGATGAAAAAACACTCACACAGACATTAGCCAGCAAGCTGATATGGAAAAAGACCCTGAAGCAGCTAGGCTTCAAAACTAAATCAGCACTCAGGTATTTTCAGAAGACAGAGCTAAAGGAATTCAGCTCACCCCAGCAGGGAATGGCAGAAATCCAGAAAAACAAAGCAAAACAAGGCAAAGCAAAAATGCAAAAGGCAGAGCAGAAAACTTAGCTTTAGATGAGCAGGAATTCAGATTGGTCTCCAAGGATCCCACAGAGAAATCACCCGCAGGGCAGAAGGGCGACGGCGGCCTTATATCCAGTCAGTAACTCCACTCAGCCAGTCATCATCATTAGGCTCAGATGTTTGATAATCAGGCTCACTACCTTTCTTTACCAGAAGAGGGAGTTCATCGGGCCTCAGTAGTGAAGGGGAAAATGAACTCACAACACTTCACTCCCTTACATTCTCCCTCCCTGTGAGCTCGCCATTCCATAGGAGAGAGTTTCTGGAGCTCCTGCTAGCAATCTTCCAGACCTTGTACAATTTGCCAGATGAATTCGTCCTGATTGTAGCGTATGGGGGGTACACCTGCCATTGAACGTTCAGAGCGTCTTAGATCAGTAGAGGTTGAAGAATCAGCCACTAGGAAAGTGGAAGTCGAAGTTTCCTCGGTTATTTCTGTAGTCTCAGGCATCACTGGTTTAGCTGCCGTGGGCATCGGGGCAGCTGGTACCACTCGAGGGTCCCGAGACAAGCAGGGTTGCAGCTTATTCCGATGTAGTGTACGGGTGGGAAGCTCTTCACCTGTTTCAGGTTGAATCTCATAGACGGGTCCCCGTCTGCTGAGTAGTCGCTTCACCCTGTACGGGCTCTTTTCTCACCGAAACTCCAACTTGTTGTGGGGGCGCTTTTCCCTTACTAAGACGGTGGGTGTGCAGAAATGTATCACACATTGCAGCAGCTTCACACCTGTACCTACCAAGCAGCAAAAGCCAAGATAGATGATTTAAACTGCAGACTGAATACAATACAATGCCTTCCATATATAGGTGAGTAATTGATGTAGCAGAGTTGGTCAAGTTAAATCAAGCCAAATGCATTTGGCATTTGAAATGTGCAACTTGGACCAAGAAAAAACTAATGCAGAGGAACCAAAGTTGAAAAAAGCATTCAAATATTGCTTTGAATAGGCAACTTTCTGTGGTTTCAATTCAAATCAGTCTGTTTTTGGAAACCTTATCTCTCCTGATGCTGGGTATCGTAACCAATGAGTGTGCATACCCACCTCCCTACCTGTCTACTGAGGCTCTCTCAGCAGACTGAAGCTGGCTGCTTCCGCACAGCTGGAAGACAGTCTGTACCGCCCATTGTGACACGTGTTCCATTGTCTCCCTCTTGTGGCCTACCTAAATACCTACCTTCACCTGAGTGTCCTATTGACTTACAACAGCCAGGTGTGTCACAATGGAACAATTGGAACACGTGTCACAATGGGTGGCCCAGACTGTCTACCAGCTGTGCTACCAAAGTTGAGAAGTGGGAGATGAATTGGCGGTATTAGTTGATAAATCCAAAAAAATGATGCACCGTCTTAAGGGAATGAGGCTCCTGCCAATCCATGACCGCCTGTAGCTTGGCAGGATCCATGGCCAATCCTTGGGGGTTGATGATATAGCCCAGGAAAGGACTCCTGCTCAAACACACACTACTTCAACTTAGCGTAGAGGGAGTTTGCCCGTAGGAGGTCGAAGACTTTGCAAACATCTCTCCGGTGGGAGTCAATATCTGGAGAGTAGACGAAAATATTATCCAGATAGACTACAACTGAGGTGGTGAGCATATCCCGGAAGATGTCGTTCACAAAGTATTGGAAGACAGCCAGAGCATTACAAAGCCCGAATAGCATCACCAGGTATTTATAGTGCCCATCCCTGATGTTAAATGCGGTCTTCCATTCATCCCCCTCACGGATGCGTATCAGGTTGTAGGCACCCTGCAGATCAAGCTTAGTAAAAACCCTCGCTCCCCGCAACCTATCTAAAAGCTCCAATATCAGGGGCAGAGGGTACTTGTTCTTAATGGTAATGGCGTTAAGACCCCTGTAGTCTATGCACAGATGTAGCACCCCGTTCTTCTTTTGTTCAAAGAAGAACCCCGCCCCTGCAGGTGACACTGACTTTCTAATGAATCCTCTTGCCAGATTCTCCTGGATGTACTGAGACATTGACTGTCAACGGGAGAGAGAGGATAAACCTGACCGCGGGGAGGCTCAGCACCAGGCAAGAGGTCAATAGAACTGTTGTAGGGATGGTGAGGCGGAAGAAACTCCGCTGCCTTCTTGGTGAACATGTCCGCATTGGACCAAAAGTGGTTGGGGAGAGAGGAAAGATCTGCGGTTACCTCTGTAGAAGCAACTTGAAGGCACTCCTGACATCTACCCTCACAGGATTTACTCCATCCCAGAATTCTCCCAGAAGAACACTTTATATGAGGGGTGTGATAGCTTTGCCATGGCATCCCTAAGAGAACCTCATCAATGCCCTCAGACATGACTAGCAGATGATCTCCAGATGGCATGGAGACATGGATAGAGTAAATAGGATGGTCTGATGTGTTATCTGTGAGGGTAATGTCGACCCATTTATCACCCGTATGGTCACTGGCTTGGCGAGCATCACCAGTGGAATTGCGTGCCATCGGGAGAAGGCAGAAGACATAAATTTGCCCTCCATCCCGGAATTCACGCAAAGCTCTACCACCTGGGTGGATGGGCCAATACCGATAGTCCCCCTAAAGTTGAGCTTAGAGGATGGCATTGCTGCGTCTAGTGAACCAGCTCCTAATGACACTAAGCGTGGACGTTCCATCGCTCGCTGAGGACACCTAGAGGCGATATTTCCTCACTGCTGGCATATCCGACAGACCATGCATGTACGAGCGGTCCAGGACTTAGATCCCGCCCGCGTCACCTCCATGGCCACAAGTGGCTCGGATGTCTGGGCCGGGGATTCCAGGGGTTTGGCGAAGCTGGGAGCCATCTGAAACCTCTGCCTGCACTGGGCTCATTCCAACCTTCGCTCATTAAAATGAAGGTCGATTCGAGTAGAGACCGCTATTAGCTCCTCCAGTGTGGCAGGAATCTCCCTAGTGGCCAGAGCATTCTTACATGGTCAGCCAGCCCCCTCCAAAACACGGGAATGAGGACTTTATCCGGCCACTCCAGCTTGGAAGCCTGTGTCCGGAAATGGGTAGCAAATTGGCTGACCGTGGACGAACCCTGTGTAGATGCCAATTGGAGCGCTGTTTCGTGGGTGACTCGAGGTCCCAAAAAGACCTGTTTCAGAGTGTTCAGAAACTGTGAAGCACTCTGCACTGCATGATCGTCACACTCCCACAATGTCGTGGCCCACTCCAACGCCCTGTCCAATGAGAGAGGTATTATGAATCCCACCTTGGCCCACTCTGAGGGGAAACGTGCAGCCAGAAGCACAAGGTGTATAGTACACTGGCTCACGAATCCCCTACATTACTGGCTATCACCAGAAAACTTATCTGGCAACGGGAGACAGGATAATGTCGGAACAGGTGGGGCATTGGACAAAGTGGCTACAGCGATGCTAGCAGCCTGAGCAGCTACTGTGGTAACATCCACGGCTGTGGTTGTGCACTCAAAAGCCGCCAACCTACCCTCCAGCTGCTGAATGTACCGCTGTAGTTGCTGTTCATCCGCCATTACGAGCCAAACCCTGGCGCTAGCATAATGTTAGGGCTGGCAGAACGCACCAAGTAATAAAGATGATGGTAAGGTGCGTTCGTAGCCCGGGGTCCATCGTGCAGAGGTGGTAAGCTGCTGCTTGGTAATGGTGGAGGGACTAGTAGTGGGAATGTGGACAGAGCAGAAGACATTGCCGGACACACATCAGGGGATCAACTGACATTACAGAACACCAGTAACACAGGAACAAGTGTTGATTGTGCAGACCGCACTTTTGAGCAGCAACTGGCTGTGTTGGAGGCCAAGGTAAATACTAGAGACACTGAAGCCAGAGGATTGAAATTTTTGATGTTTTTCTACTCCTCTCAACAGCCCAAACAAGACTATAAAAGGATGAGCTTGCAACTACTTTACTTTTGGAGAAAATTCTAAACATTCATTATTCAATAGGGTCTAATAGCAAAAAGAAGCGTTTTGAGTGAACAATCACAGTTCTTGGTAGAATCATGCAGGATTTAAATTTTTGATGCTTTTCTACTACTCTCAACAGCCCAAACAAGTTTCTAAAAGGATGAGTTTGCAACTACTTTACTTTTGGAGAAAATTATTTATTATTCAATAGGGCCCAATAGCAAAAACCAGCGGTTTGAATGAATTCACATTTCTTAATAGAATCATGCAGGATTGAAATTTTTGATGTTTTTCTACTCCTCACAACAGCCCAAACAAGTTTCTAAAAGGATGAGTTTGCAACTACTTTACTTTTGGAGAAAATTCAAAACATTCATTATTCAATAGGTACCAATAGCAAAAAGCAGTGGTTTGAATGAACACTCACATTTCTTGGTAGAATCGTGCATGTTTAAAATTTTTGATGCTTTTCTACTCCTCTCATGAGCCTAAACAAGACTGTAGAAGAATGAGTTTGTAACTACTTTACTTTTGGAGAAAATTCAAAACATTCCTTATTCAACAGGGTCTAATAGCAAAAAGCAGTGTTTTGAATGAACAATCACAGTTCTTGGTAGAATCGTGCAGGATTGAAATTTTTGATGCTTTTCAACTCCTCTCAACAGCCCAAACAAGTTTCTAAAAGGATGAGTTTGCAACTACTTTACTTTTGGAGAAAATTCAAAACATTCATTATTCAATAGGGCCCAAAATAGCAAAAACCAGCGGTTTGAATGAACACTCACATTTCTTGGTAGAATCATGCAGGATTGAAATTTTTGATGTTTTTTTACTCCTCTCAACAGCCCAAACAAGTTTCTAAAAGGATGAGTTTGCAACTACTTTACTTTTGGAGAAAATTCAAAACATTCATTATTCATTAGAGCTCAATAGCAAAAAGCAGCTTTTTGAATGAACAATCACATTTCTTGGTAGAATCATGCAGGATTGAAATGTTTGATGTTTTTCTACTCCTCTCATGAGCCCAAACAAGACTCTAAAAGGATGAGCTTGCAACTACTTTACTTTTGGAGAAAATTCAAAACATTCATTATTCAATTGAGCTCAATAGCAAAAAGCAGCGTTTTGAATGAACAATCACATTTCTTGGTAGAATCATGCAGGATTGAAATTTTTGATGTTTTTTTACTCCTCTCAACAGCCCAAACAAGTTTCTAAAAGGATGAGTTTGCAACTACTTTACTTTTGGAGAAAATTCAAAACATTCATTATTCAATAGGGCCCAAAATAGCAAAAAGCAGCGGTTTGAATGAACACTCACTGTTATGAAGAATCACCATAGGAGGCAGACACAAAAATAGAAGCTACGTCCAGAGAAGTTGGCAACTATCAGATTGCAGACCCCTGAACCTATCAACACAACTAGTAGTAGCCGTGGGGGGTTCCTACGGTGCCCTAGACCCCTCGATCACAGCCGGAGAGCTAAATAGCCTAAAGACAGAAAAGGAAATCTAAACTGCCCCAGAGCAGACCCCAAAGTAAAAGGCAGCCCCCAACATATAATGACGGTGAAGCAAGATGAAAAAACACTCACACAGATAGAAAGATAGGCTGAGCAAACGATGGGGCCCAAGCTAAACTAAACAGGACAGGAAAGGACGGTTGCTGTCTGCAATCTGCCAAAAACCCTATCAAAGAAATAAGCCAACAGCTGATATGGAAAAAGACCCTGAAGCAGCTAGGCTTCAAAATCTATATCAGCACTCCGGTATTTTCAGAAGACAGAGCTAAAGGAATTCAGCTCACCCCAGCAGGAAATGGCAGAAATCCAGAAAAACAAAGCAAACAAAGTCAAAGCACAAATGCAAAAAGCAGCGCAGAAAAACTTAGCTTTAGAAGAGCAGGAATTCAGACTGGTCTCCAAGAATCCCACAGAGAAATCACCCGCAGGGCAGGAGGGCGTTGGCAGCCTTATATCCAGTCCATAACTCCACTCAGCCAGTCATCATCATTAGGCTCAGGTGCCTGATAATCAGGCTCACTACCTTTCCTTACAAGAAGAGGAAGTTCATCGGGCCTCAGTAGTGAAGGGGAAAATGAACTCACAACAGTACCTCCCCCTTGAGGAGGGGTCACCGAACCCTCAACCACGCCACCAAGGTGATCATGGTGAGCCCGATGGAAGGCACGCACCAATCTTTTGGCATGAATATCAGAGGCAGAGACCCAGGAATTATCCTCCTGACCATAACCCTTCCACTTAACCAAATACTGGAGTCTCCGTCTCGCCAGACGAGAATCCAATACTTTTTCTACCTCATATTCCATGTTACCTTCAACCAATACAGCGTCTGGAGGTGCCACCCCCGGAACAAAAGGTTCAACAAACCTCTTCAACAGAGACTTATGAAACACATTATGGATTTTAAATGTGACAGGAAGAGCCAAATGAAAAGAGACCGGATTAATAATCTCCAAAGTCTTGTAAGGTCCAATAAATCTAGGCTTAAACTTAGGAGAAGCCACCTTCATAGCAATATTTTTTGATGATAACCACACCATATCACCAACTTTAAACTGAGGACCAATGGTCCTATGTCGGTTGGAAAACCGCTGGGCCTTTTCCTGGGAGAGAGATAACTTATCTACCACTTGGTCCCAGATCCGGTGCATTCTCTGCACCACAGTGTCAACACCTGGACAGGCAGAGGGCTCCACCTGCCCTGAAGAGAATCGAGGATGAAACCCAAAGTTACAAAAAAAAGGTGACATCAAAGTGGCAGAACTAGCTCTATTATTTAAAGCAAATTCGGCCAAGGGCAAAAATGAAACCCAATCATCCTGATCAGCGGAAATAAAGCATCTCAAATATGACTCCAAGGTCTGGTTTGTTCTCTCTGTCTGCCCATTGGTCTGAGGGTGAAAAGCAGAGGAGTAGGACAACTGAATTCCCAGCTTGGAACAGAAAGTTCTCCAAAATCTAGACACAAACTGAACTCCTCTGTCAGATACAATGTTCTCAGGAATCCCGTGCAAGCGAACCACCTGTTGAAAAAACAGGGGCACCAACTCAGAGGAAGACGGCAACTTAGGGAGTGGTACAAGATGAACCATCTTAGAGAACCTATCACAAATCACCCAAATAACAGTCATCCTTTGAGAGACAGGCATATCAGAGATGAAATCCATTGAAATATGGGTCCATGGCCTCTTGGGGACAGGCAAAGGCATCAACAACCCACTAGAGCGAGAACACGATTTAGACCGGGAGCACGTCCCACAGGACTGCACAAAATTCCTGACATCACGAGACAAGGAGGGCCACCAAAAGGACCGACTCACAAGATCTCTAGTACCAAAAATACCTGGATGACCAGCCAAAGCAGAGCAATGAACTTCAGACATCACTCTCTTCTTCCACTGGTCAGGAACATACAACTTTCCACTGGGACAACGCTCAGGTTTGTCCTCCTGCAACTCTTCCAGAGCACGTCTCAAATCGGGCGAGATGGCAGAAAGAACTACCCCTTCGCCTAAGATGGTAGCAGGCTTGGTCACCACAGGAGAATCCGCAAAGAAGCTCCAAGAGAGGGCGTCAGCCTTGACATTCTTAGTTCCAGGAAGGAAAGAAACCACAAAATCCAAACGTGTAAAAAACAAGGCCCACCTAGCCTGTCTAGGGTTCAAGCGCTTAGCCGACTCTAGGTAAATCAAATTCTTGTGGTCAGTGAGGACCACGACTTGATGCTTAGCTCCCTCCAACCAATGTCTCCACTCCTCAAATGCCCATTTCATGGCCAACAGTTCCCGATTCCCCACATCATAGTTACGTTCAGATGGAGAGAACTTTCGGGAAAAGAAAGCACAGGGATTCATTTTAGATGTTACAGGATCCTTTTGGGACAAAACAGCTCCTGCACCAATCTCAGAAGCATCCACCTCTACCTGGAACGGAAGTGAGACATCAGGTTGCCGCAAAACCGGGGCGGAGGTGAATCTTCGCTTCAGCTCCTGAACGGAAGAAACAGCCTCCGGAGACCAATTTAACACATCAGCACCCTTCTTAGTCAAATCAGTCAATGGCTTGGAAATACTAGAAAATTTTGCTATAAATTTCCGATAAAAATTAGCAAAACCCAAAAACTTCTGGAGAGCCTTCAAAGAAGTGGGCTGAACCCAATCGTAAATGGCCTGTACCTTGGCCGGGTCCATTTCGATAGTTGACGGAGACAAAATAAATCCCAAAAAAGAAATCCTCTGTACTCCAAAAAGGCATTTAGATCCTTTGACATACAGGGAATTCTCCCTCAAGATCTGGAACACAGTCCGTATATGTTCCACATGAGAATCCCAATCCTTGGAGAATATCAAAATATCATCCAGATAGATAATCAAAAATTTATCGACAAAATCTCGGAAAATATCGTTCATGAAGCACTGGAAGACGGAAGGGGCATTAGTGAGCCCAAAAGGCATCACCAGGTACTCAAAATGTCCCTCCGGAGTATTAAACGCTTTTAGAAACTTGTTTGGGCTGTTGAGAGGAGTAAAAAACCATCAAAAATTTCAATCCTGCATGCTTCTACCAAGAAATGTGATTTTTCATTCAAAACCTGATTTTTGCTATTGGGCTCTATTGAATAATGAATGTTTTGAATTTTCTCCAAAAGTAAAGTAGTTGCAAACTCATGCTTTTAGAGACTTGTTTGGGCTCATGAGAGGAGTAGAAAAACATCAAAAATTTCAGTCCTGCATGATTCTACCAAGAAATGTGTGTTCATTGAAACCGCTGGTTTTTGATAGTTTGGGCCCTATTGAATAATGAATGTTTTGAATTTTCTCCAAAAGTAAAGTAGTTGCAAACTCATCCTTTTAGAAACTTGTTTGGGCTGTTGAGAGGAGTAAAAAACCATCAAAAATTTCAATCCTGCATGATTCTACCAAGAAATGTGATTCTTCATTCAAAACCTGATTTTTGCTATTGGGCTCTATTGAATAATGAATGTTTTGAATTTTCTCCAAAAGTAAAGTAGTTGCAAACTCATGCTTTTAGAGACTTGTTTGGGCTCATGAGAGGAGTAGAAAAACATCAAAAATTTCAGTCCTGCATGATTCTACCAAGAAATGTGTGTTCATTGAAACCGCTGGTTTTTGATAGTTTGGGCCCTATTGAATAATGAATGTTTTGAATTTTCTCCAAAAGTAAAGTAGTTGCAAACTCATCCTTTTAGAAACTTGTTTGGGCTGTTGAGAGGAGTAAAAAACCATCAAAAATTTCAATCCTGCATGATTTTACCAAGAAATGTGATTCTTCATTCAAAACCTGATTTTTGCTATTGGGCTCTATTGAATAGTGAATGTTTTGAATGTTCTCCAAAAGTAAACTAGTTGCAAACTCATGCTTTTAGAAACTTGTTTGGGCTCATGAGAGGAGTAGAAAAACATCAAAAATTTCAGTCCTGCATGATTCTACCAAGAAATGTGTGTTCTTTGAAACCGCTGGTTTTTGATAGTTTGGGCCCTATTGAATAATGAATGTTTTGAATTTTCTCCAAAAGTAAAGTAGTTGCAAACTCATCCTTTTAGAAACTTGTTTGGGCTGTTGAGAGGAGTAAAAAACCATCAAAAATTTCAATCCTGCATGATTTTACCAAGAAATGTGATTCTTCATTCAAAACCTGATTTTTGCTATTGGGCTCTATTGAATAATGAATGTTTTGAATTTTCTCCAAAAGTAAAGTAGTTGCAAACTCATGCTTTTAGAGACTTGTTTGGGCTCATGAGAGGAGTAGAAAAACATCAAAAATTTCAGTCCTGCATGATTCTACCAAGAAATGTGTGTTCATTGAAACCGCTGGTTTTTGATAGTTTGGGCCCTATTGAATAATGAATGTTTTGAATTTTCTCCAAAAGTAAAGTAGTTGCAAACTCATCCTTTTAGAAACTTGTTTGGGCTGTTGAGAGGAGTAAAAAACCATCAAAAATTTCAATCCTGCATGATTCTACCAAGAAATGTGATTTTTCATTCAAAACCTGATTTTTGCTATTGGGCTCTATTGAATAATGAATGTTTTGAATTTTCTCCAAAAGTAAAGTAGTTGCAAACTCATGCTTTTAGAGACTTGTTTGGGCTCATGAGAGGAGTAGAAAAACATCAAAAATTTCAGTCCTGCATGATTCTACCAAGAAATGTGTGTTCATTGAAACCGCTGGTTTTTGATAGTTTGGGCCCTATTGAATAATGAATGTTTTGAATTTTCTCCAAAAGTAAAGTAGTTGCAAACTCATCCTTTTAGAAACTTGTTTGGGCTGTTGAGAGGAGTAAAAAACCATCAAAAATTTCAATCCTGCATGATTCCACCAAGAAATGTGATTCTTCATTCAAAACGCTGGTTTTTGCTATTGGGCTCTATTGAATAATGAATGTTTTGAATTTTCTCCAAAAGTAAAGTAGTTGCAAACTCATGCTTTTAGAAACTTGTTTGGGCTCATGAGAGGAGTAGAAAAACATCAAAAATTTGAGTCCTGCATGATTCTACCAAGAAATGTGTGTTCATTCAAACCGCTGGTTTTTGATAGTTTGGGCCCTATTGAATAATGAATGTTTTGAATTTTCTCCAAAAGTAAAGCAGTTGCAAACTCATCCTTTTAGAAACTTGTTTGGGCTGTAGAGAGGAGTAAAAAACCATCAAAAATTTCAATCCTACATGATTCTACCAAGAAATGTGATTCTTCATTCAAAACCTGATTTTTGCTATTGGGCTCTATTGAATAATGAATGTTTTGAATTTTCTCCAAAAGTAAAGTAGTTGCAAACTCATGCTTTTAGAGACTTGTTTGGGCTCATGAGAGGAGTAGAAAAACATCAAAAATTTCAGTCCTGCATGATTCTACCAAGAAATGTGTGTTCATTGAAACCGCTGGTTTTTGATAGTTTGGGCCCTATTGAATAATGAATGTTTTGAATTTTCTCCAAAAGTAAAGTAGTTGCAAACTCATCCTTTTAGAAACTTGTTTGGGCTGTTGAGAGGAGTAAAAAACCATCAAAAATTTCAATCCTGCATGATTCTACCAAGAAATGTGATTCTTCATTCAAAACGCTGGTTTTTGCTATTGGGCTCTATTGAATAATGAATGTTTTGAATTTTCTCCAAAAGTAAAGTAGTTGCAAACTCATCCTTTTAGAGACTTGTTTGGGCTCATGAGAGGAGTAGAAAAACATCAAAAATTTCAGTCCTGCACGATTCTACCAAGAAATGTGTGTTCATTCAAACCGCTGTTTTTTGATATTTTGGGCCCTATTGAATAATGAATGTTTTGAATTTTCTCCAAAAGTAAAGCAGTTGCAAACTCATCCTTTTAGAAACTTGTTTGGGCTGTTGAGAGGAGTAAAAAACCATCAAAAATTTCAATCCTGCATGCTTCTACCAAGAAATGTGATTCTTCATTCAAAACCTGATTTTTGCTATTGGGCTCTATTGAATAATGAATGTTTTGAATTTTCTCCAAAAGTAAAGTAGTTGCAAACTCATGCTTTTAGAGACTTGTTTGGCCTCATGAGAGGAGTGGAAAAACATCAAAAATTTCAGTCCTGCATGATTCTACCAAGAAATGTGTGTTCATTGAAACCGCTGGTTTTTGATAGTTTGGGCCCTATTGAATAATGAATGTTTTGAATTTTCTCCAAAAGTAAAGTAGTTGCAAACTCATCCTTTTAGAAACTTGTTTGGGCTGTTGAGAGGAGTAAAAAACCATCAAAAATTTCAATCCTGCATGATTTTACCAAGAAATGTGATTCTTCATTCAAAACCTGATTTTTGCTATTGGGCTCTATTGAATAGTGAATGTTTTGAATTTTCTCCAAAAGTAAAGTAGTTGCAAACTCATGCTTTTAGAGACTTGTTTGGGCTCATGAGAGGAGTAGAAAAACATCAAAAATTTCAGTCCTGCATGATTCTACCAAGAAATGTGTGTTCATTGAAACCGCTGGTTTTTGATAGTTTGGGCCCTATTGAATAATGAATGTTTTGAATTTTCTCCAAAAGTAAAGTAGTTGCAAACTCATCCTTTTAGAAACTTGTTTGGGCTGTTGAGAGGAGTAAAAAACCATCAAAAATTTCAATCCTGCATGATTTTACCAAGAAATGTGATTCTTCATTCAAAACCTGATTTTTGCTATTGGGCTCTATTGAATAATGAATGTTTTGAATTTTCTCCAAAAGTAAAGTAGTTGCAAACTCATGCTTTTAGAGACTTGTTTGGGCTCATGAGAGGAGTAGAAAAACATCAAAAATTTCAGTCCTGCATGATTCTACCAAGAAATGTGTGTTCATTGAAACCGCTGGTTTTTGATAGTTTGGGCCCTATTGAATAATGAATGTTTTGAATTTTCTCCAAAAGTAAAGTAGTTGCAAACTCATCCTTTTAGAAACTTGTTTGGGCTGTTGAGAGGAGTAAAAAACCATCAAAAATTTCAATCCTGCATGATTCTACCAAGAAATGTGATTTTTCATTCAAAACCTGATTTTTGCTATTGGGCTCTATTGAATAATGAATGTTTTGAATTTTCTCCAAAAGTAAAGTAGTTGCAAACTCATGCTTTTAGAGACTTGTTTGGGCTCATGAGAGGAGTAGAAAAACATCAAAAATTTCAGTCCTGCATGATTCTACCAAGAAATGTGTGTTCATTGAAACCGCTGGTTTTTGATAGTTTGGGCCCTATTGAATAATGAATGTTTTGAATTTTCTCCAAAAGTAAAGTAGTTGCAAACTCATCCTTTTAGAAACTTGTTTGGGCTGTTGAGAGGAGTAAAAAACCATCAAAAATTTCAATCCTGCATGATTCCACCAAGAAATGTGATTCTTCATTCAAAACGCTGGTTTTTGCTATTGGGCTCTATTGAATAATGAATGTTTTGAATTTTCTCCAAAAGTAAAGTAGTTGCAAACTCATGCTTTTAGAAACTTGTTTGGGCTCATGAGAGGAGTAGAAAAACATCAAAAATTTGAGTCCTGCATGATTCTACCAAGAAATGTGTGTTCATTCAAACCGCTGGTTTTTGATAGTTTGGGCCCTATTGAATAATGAATGTTTTGAATTTTCTCCAAAAGTAAAGCAGTTGCAAACTCATCCTTTTAGAAACTTGTTTGGGCTGTAGAGAGGAGTAAAAAACCATCAAAAATTTCAATCCTACATGATTCTACCAAGAAATGTGATTCTTCATTCAAAACCTGATTTTTGCTATTGGGCTCTATTGAATAATGAATGTTTTGAATTTTCTCCAAAAGTAAAGTAGTTGCAAACTCATGCTTTTAGAGACTTGTTTGGGCTCATGAGAGGAGTAGAAAAACATCAAAAATTTCAGTCCTGCATGATTCTACCAAGAAATGTGTGTTCATTGAAACCGCTGGTTTTTGATAGTTTGGGCCCTATTGAATAATGAATGTTTTGAATTTTCTCCAAAAGTAAAGTAGTTGCAAACTCATCCTTTTAGAAACTTGTTTGGGCTGTTGAGAGGAGTAAAAAACCATCAAAAATTTCAATCCTGCATGATTCTACCAAGAAATGTGATTCTTCATTCAAAACGCTGGTTTTTGCTATTGGGCTCTATTGAATAATGAATGTTTTGAATTTTCTCCAAAAGTAAAGTAGTTGCAAACTCATCCTTTTAGAGACTTGTTTGGGCTCATGAGAGGAGTAGAAAAACATCAAAAATTTCAGTCCTGCACGATTCTACCAAGAAATGTGTGTTCATTCAAACCGCTGTTTTTTGATATTTTGGGCCCTATTGAATAATGAATGTTTTGAATTTTCTCCAAAAGTAAAGCAGTTGCAAACTCATCCTTTTAGAAACTTGTTTGGGCTGTTGAGAGGAGTAAAAAACCATCAAAAATTTCAATCCTGCATGCTTCTACCAAGAAATGTGATTCTTCATTCAAAACCTGATTTTTGCTATTGGGCTCTATTGAATAATGAATGTTTTGAATTTTCTCCAAAAGTAAAGTAGTTGCAAACTCATGCTTTTAGAGACTTGTTTGGCCTCATGAGAGGAGTGGAAAAACATCAAAAATTTCAGTCCTGCATGATTCTACCAAGAAATGTGTGTTCATTGAAACCGCTGGTTTTTGATAGTTTGGGCCCTATTGAATAATGAATGTTTTGAATTTTCTCCAAAAGTAAAGTAGTTGCAAACTCATCCTTTTAGAAACTTGTTTGGGCTGTTGAGAGGAGTAAAAAACCATCAAAAATTTCAATCCTGCATGATTTTACCAAGAAATGTGATTCTTCATTCAAAACCTGATTTTTGCTATTGGGCTCTATTGAATAGTGAATGTTTTGAATTTTCTCCAAAAGTAAAGTAGTTGCAAACTCATGCTTTTAGAGACTTGTTTGGGCTCATGAGAGGAGTAGAAAAACATCAAA
Organism: Dendrobates tinctorius; assembly: GCF_039654945.1. NCBI lineage: Eukaryota > Metazoa > Chordata > Amphibia > Anura > Dendrobatidae > Dendrobates > Dendrobates tinctorius. The sequence goes on along the minus strand of NW_027361736.1, from coordinate 7,205,853 downwards.
AATTTCAGTCCTGCATGATTCTACCAAGAAATGTGTGTTCATTGAAACCGCTGGTTTTTGATAGTTTGGGCCCTATTGAATAATGAATGTTTTGAATTTTCTCCAAAAGTAAAGTAGTTGCAAACTCATCCTTTTAGAAACTTGTTTGGGTTGTTGAGAGGAGTAAAAAACCATCAAAAATTTCAATCCTGCATGATTCTACCAAGAAATGTGATTCTTCATTCAAAACCTGATTTTTGCTATTGGGCTCTATTGAATAATGAATGTTTTGAATTTTCTCCAAAAGTAAAGTAGTTGCAAACTCATGCTTTTAGAAACTTGTTTGGGCTCATGAGAGGAGTAGAAAAACATCAAAAATTTGAGTCCTGCATGATTCTACCAAGAAATGTGTGTTCATTCAAACCGCTGGTTTTTGATAGTTTGGGCCCTATTGAATAATGAATGTTTTGAATTTTCTCCAAAAGTAAAGCAGTTGCAAACTCATCCTTTTAGAAACTTGTTTGGGCTGTTGAGAGGAGTAAAAAACCATCAAAAATTTCAATCCTGCATGCTTCTACCAAGAAATGTGATTCTTCATTCAAAACCTGATTTTTACTATTGGGCTCTATTGAATAATGAATGTTTTGAATTTTCTCCAAAAGTAAAGTAGTTGCAAGCTCATGCTTTTAGAGACTTGTTTGGCCTCATGAGAGGAGTGGAAAAACATCAAAAATTTCAGTCCTGCATGATTCTACCAAGAAATGTGTGTTCATTGAAACCGCTGGTTTTTGATAGTTTGGGCCCTATTGAATAATGAATGTTTTGAATTTTCTCCAAAAGTAAAGTAGTTGCAAACTCATCCTTTTAGAAACTTGTTTGGGCTGTTGAGAGGAGTAAAAAACCATCAAAAATTTCAATCCTGCATGATTTTACCAAGAAATGTGATTCTTCATTCAAAACCTGATTTTTGCTATTGGGCTCTATTGAATAGTGAATGTTTTGAATTTTCTCCAAAAGTAAAGTAGTTGCAAACTCATGCTTTTAGAGACTTGTTTGGGCTCATGAGAGGAGTAGAAAAACATCAAAAATTTCAGTCCTGCATGATTCTACCAAGAAATGTGTGTTCATTGAAACCGCTGGTTTTTGATAGTTTGGGCCCTATTGAATAATGAATGTTTTGAATTTTCTCCAAAAGTAAAGTAGTTGCAAACTCATCCTTTTAGAAACTTGTTTGGGTTGTTGAGAGGAGTAAAAAACCATCAAAAATTTCAATCCTGCATGATTCTACCAAGAAATGTGATTCTTCATTCAAAACCTGATTTTTGCTATTGGGCTCTATTGAATAATGAATGTTTTGAATTTTCTCCAAAATTAAAGTAGTTGCAAACTCATGCTTTTAGGGATTTGTTTGGGCTCATGAGAGGAGTAGAAAAACATCAAAAATTTCAGTCCTGCATGATTCTACCAAGAAATGTGTGTTCATTGAAACCACTGGTTTTTGATAGTTTGGGCCCTATTGAATAATGAATGTTTTGAATTTTCTCCAAAAGTAAAGTAGTTGCAAACTCATCCTTTTAGAAACTTGTTTGGGCTGTTGAGAGGAGTGAAAAACCATCAAAAATTTCAATCCTGCATGATTCTACCAAGAAATGTGATTCTTCATTCAAAACCTGATTTTTGCTATTGGGCTCTATTGAATAATGAATGTTTTGAATTTTCTCCAAAAGTAAAGTAGTTGCAAACTCATGCTTTTAGAGACTTGTTTGGGCTCATGAGAGGAGTAGAAAAACATCAAAAATTTCAGTCCTGCATGATTCTACCAAGAAATGTGTGTTCATTGAAACCGCTGGTTTTTGATAGTTTGGGCCCTATTGAATAATGAATGTTTTGAATTTTCTCCAAAAGTAAAGTAGTTGCAAACTCATCCTTTTAGAAACTTGTTTGGGCTGTTGAGAGGAGTAAAAAACCATCAAAAATTTCAATCCTGCATGATTTTACCAAGAAATGTGATTCTTCATTCAAAACCTGATTTTTGCTATTGGGCTCTATTGAATAGTGAATGTTTTGAATGTTCTCCAAAAGTAAACTAGTTGCAAACTCATGCTTTTAGAAACTTGTTTGGGCTCATGAGAGGAGTAGAAAAACATCAAAAATTTCAGTCCTGCATGATTCTACCAAGAAATGTGTGTTCATTGAAACCGCTGGTTTTTGATAGTTTGGGCCCTATTGAATAATGAATGTTTTGAATTTTCTCCAAAAGTAAAGTAGTTGGAAACTCATCCTTTTAGAAACTTGTTTGGGCTGTTGAGAGGAGTAAAAAACCATCAAAAATTTCAATCCTGCATGATTCTACCAAGAAATGTGATTTTTCATTCAAAACCTGATTTTTGCTATTGGGCTCTATTGAATAATGAATGTTTTGAATTTTCTCCAAAAGTAAAGTAGTTGCAAACTCATGCTTTTAGAGACTTGTTTGGGCTCATGAGAGGAGTAGAAAAACATCAAAAATTTCAGTCCTGCATGATTCTACCAAGAAATGTGTGTTCATTGAAACCGCTGGTTTTTGATAGTTTGGGCCCTATTGAATAATGAATGTTTTGAATTTTCTCCAAAAGTAAAGTAGTTGCAAACTCATCCTTTTAGAAACTTGTTTGGGCTGTTGAGAGGAGTAAAAAACCATCAAAAATTTCAGTCCTGCACGATTCTACCAAGAAATGTGTGTTCATTCAAACCGCTGTTTTTTGATATTTTGGGCCCTATTGAATAATGAATGTTTTGAATTTTCTCCAAAAGTAAAGCAGTTGCAAACTCATCCTTTTAGAAACTTGTTTGGGCTGTTGAGAGGAGTAAAAAACCATCAAAAATTTCAATCCTGCATGATTTTACCAAGAAATGTGATTCTTCATTCAAAACCTGATTTTTGCTATTGGACTCTATTGAATAGTGAATGTTTTGAATTTTCTCCAAAAGTAAAGTAGTTGCAAACTCATGCTTTTAGAGACTTGTTTGGGCTCATGAGAGGAGTAGAAAAACATCAAAAATTTCAGTCCTGCATGATTCTACCAAGAAATGTGTGTTCATTGAAACCGCTGGTTTTTGATAGTTTGGGCCCTATTGAATAATGAATGTTTTGAATTTTCTCCAAAAGTAAAGTAGTTGCAAACTCATCCTTTTAGAAACTTGTTTGGGTTGTTGAGAGGAGTAAAAAACCATCAAAAATTTCAATCCTGCATGATTCTACCAAGAAATGTGATTCTTCATTCAAAACCTGATTTTTGCTATTGGGCTCTATTGAATAATGAATGTTTTGAATTTTCTCCAAAAGTAAAGTAGTTGCAAACTCATGCTTTTAGGGACTTGTTTGGGCTCATGAGAGGAGTAGAAAAACATCAAAAATTTCAGTCCTGCATGATTCTACCAAGAAATGTGTGTTCATTGAAACCGCTGGTTTTTGATAGTTTGGGCCCTATTGAATAATGAATGTTTTGAATTTTCTCCAAAAGTAAAGTAGTTGCAAACTCATCCTTTTAGAAACTTGTTTGGGCTGTTGAGAGGAGTGAAAAACCATCAAAAATTTCAATCCTGCATGATTCTACCAAGAAATGTGATTCTTCATTCAAAACCTGATTTTTGCTATTGGGCTCTATTGAATAATGAATGTTTTGAATTTTCTCCAAAAGTAAAGTAGTTGCAAACTCATGCTTTTAGAGACTTGTTTGGGCTCATGAGAGGAGTAGAAAAACATCAAAAATTTCAGTCCTGCATGATTCTACCAAGAAATGTGTGTTCATTGAAACCGCTGGTTTTTGATAGTTTGGGCCCTATTGAATAATGAATGTTTTGAATTTTCTCCAAAAGTAAAGTAGTTGCAAACTCATCCTTTTAGAAACTTGTTTGGGCTGTTGAGAGGAGTAAAAAACCATCAAAAATTTCAATCCTGCATGATTCTACCAAGAAATGTGATTCTTCATTCAAAACGCTGGTTTTTGCTATTGAGCTCTATTGAATAATGAATGTTTTGAATTTTCTCCAAAAGTAAAGTAGTTGCAAACTCATCCTTTTAGAGACTTGTTTGGGCTCATGAGAGGACTAGAAAAACATCAAAAATTTCAGTCCTGCACGATTCTACCAAGAAATGTGTGTTCATTCAAACCGCTGGTTTTTGATATTTTGGGCCCTATTGAATAATGAATGTTTTGAATTTTCTCCAAAAGTAAAGTAGTTGCAAACTCATCCTTTTAGAAACTTGTTTGGGCTGTTGAGAGGAGTAAAAAACCATCAAAAATTTCAATCCTGCATGATTCTACCAAGAAATGTGATTCTTCATTCAAAACCTGATTTTTGCTATTGGGCTCTATTGAATAATGAATGTTTTGAATTTTCTCCAAAAGTAAAGTAGTTGCAAACTCATGCTTTTAGAGACTTGTTTGGGCTCATGAGAGGAGTAGAAAAACATCAAAAATTTCAGTCCTGCATGATTCTACCAAGAAATGTGTGTTCATTGAAACCGCTGGTTTTTGATAGTTTGGGCCCTATTGAATAATGAATGTTTTGAATTTTCTCCAAAAGTAAAGTAGTTGCAAACTCATCCTTTTAGAAACTTGTTTGGGCTGTTGAGAGGAGTAAAAAACCATCAAAAATTTCAATCCTGCATGATTCTACCAAGAAATGTGATTCTTCATTCAAAACGCTGGTTTTTGCTATTGGGCTCTATTGAATAATGAATGTTTTGAATTTTCTCCAAAAGTAAAGTAGTTGCAAACTCATCCTTTTAGAGACTTGTTTGGGCTCATGAGAGGAGTAGAAAAACATCAAAAATTTCAGTCCTGCACGATTCTACCAAGAAATGTGTGTTCATTCAAACCCCTGGTTTTTGATATTTTGGGCCCTATTGAATAATGAATGTTTTGAATTTTCTCCAAAAGTAAAGTAGTTGCAAACTCATCCTTTTAGAAACTTGTTTGGGCTGTTGAGAGGAGTAAAAAACCATCAAAAATTTCAATCCTGCATGATTCTACCAAGAAATGTGATTCTTCATTCAAAACCTGATTTTTGCTATTGGGCTCTATTGAATAATGAATGTTTTGAATTTTCTCCAAAAGTAAAGTAGTTGCAAACTCATGCTTTTAGAGACTTGTTTGGGCTCATGAGAGGAGTAGAAAAACATCAAAAATTTCAGTCCTGCATGATTCTACCAAGAAATGTGTGTTCATTCAAACCGCTGATTTTTGATAGTTTGGGCCCTATTGAATAATGAATGTTTTGAATTTTCTCCAAAAGTAAAGTAGTTGCAAACTCATCCTTTTAGAAACTTGTTTGGGCTTTTGAGAGGAGTAAAAAACCATCAAAAATTTCAATCCTGCATGATTTTACCAAGAAATGTGATTCTTCATTCAAAACCTGATTTTTGCTATTGGGCTCTATTGAATAATGAATGTTTTGAATTTTCTCCAAAAGTAAAGTAGTTGCAAACTCATGCTTTTAGAGTCTTGTTTGGGCTCATGAGAGGAGTAGAAAAACATCAAAAATTTGAGTCCTGCATGATTCTACCAAGAAATGTGTGTTCATTGAAACCGCTGGTTTTTGATAGTTTGGGCCCTATTGAATAATGAATGTTTTGAATTTTCTCCAAAAGTAAAGTAGTTGCAAACTCATCCTTTTAGAAACTTGTTTGGGCTGTTGAGAGGAGTAAAAAACCATCAAAAATTTCAATACTGCATGATTTTACCAAGAAATGTGATTCTTCATTCAAATCCTGATTTTTGCTATTGGGCTCTATTGAATAATGAATGTTTTGAATTTTCTCCAAAAGTAAAGTAGTTGCAAACTCATGCTTTTAGAGACTTGTTTGGGCTCATGAGAGGAGTAGAAAAACATCAAAAATTTCAGTCCTGCATGATTCTACCAAGAAATGTGTGTTCATTGAAACCGCTGGTTTTTGATAGTTTGGGCCCTATTGAATAATGAATGTTTTGAATTTTCTCCAAAAGTAAAGTAGTTGCAAACTCATCCTTTTAGAAACTTGTTTGGGCTGTTGAGAGGAGTAAAAAACCATCAAAAATTTCAATCCTGCATGATTCTACCAAGAAATGTGATTCTTCATTCAAATCCTGATTTTTGCTATTGGGCTCTATTGAATAATGAATGTTTTGAATTTTCTCCAAAAGTAAAGTAGTTGCAAACTCATGCTTTTAGAGACTTGTTTGGGCTCATGAGAGGAGTAGAAAAACATCAAAAATTTCAGTCCTGCATGATTCTACCAAGAAATGTGTGTTCATTGAAACCGCTGGTTTTTGATAGTTTGGGCCCTATTGAATAATGAATGTTTTGAATTTTCTCCAAAAGTAAAGTAGTTGCAAACTCATCCTTTTAGAAACTTGTTTGGGCTGTTGAGAGGAGTAAAAAACCATCAAAAATTTCAATCCTGCATGATTCTACCAAGAAATGTGATTCTTCATTCAAAACCTGATTTTTGCTATTGGGCTCTATTGAATAATGAATATTTTGAATTTTCTCCAAAAGTAAAGTAGTTGCAAACTCATGCTTTTAGAGACTTGTTTGGGCTCATGAGAGGAGTAGAAAAACATCAATAATTTCAGTCCTGCATGATTCTACCAAGAAATGTGTGTTCATTCAAACCGCTGGTTTTTGATAGTTTGGGCCCTATTGAATAATGAATGTTTTGAATTTTCTCCAAAAGTAAAGTAGTTGCAAACTCATCCTTTTAGAAACTTGTTTGGGCTGTTGAGAGGAGTAAAAAACCATCAAAAATTTCAATCCTGCATGATTCTACCAAGAAATGTGATTCTTCATTCAAAACCTGATTTTTGCTATTGGGCTCTATTGAATAATGAATGTTTTGAATTTTCTCCAAAAGTAAAGTAGTTGCAAACTCATGCTTTTAGAGACTTGTTTGGGCTCATGAGAGGAGTAGAAAAACATCAAAAATTTCAGTCCTGCATGATTCTACCAAGAAATGTGTGTTCATTGAAACCGCTGGTTTTTGATAGTTTGGGCCCTATTGAATAATGAATGTTTTGAATTTTCTCCAAAAGTAAAGTAGTTGCAAACTCATCCTTTTAGAAACTTGTTTGGGCTGTTGAGAGGAGTAAAAAACCATCAAAAATTTCAATCCTGCATGATTTTACCAAGAAATGTGATTCTTCATTCAAAACCTGATTTTTGCTATTGGGCTCTATTGAATAGTGAATGTTTTGAATGTTCTCCAAAAGTAAACTAGTTGCAAACTCATGCTTTTAGAAACTTGTTTGGGCTCATGAGAGGAGTAGAAAAACATCAAAAATTTCAGTCCTGCATGATTCTACCAAGAAATGTGTGTTCTTTGAAACCGCTGGTTTTTGATAGTTTGGGCCCTATTGAATAATGAATGTTTTGAATTTTCTCCAAAAGTAAAGTAGTTGGAAACTCATCCTTTTAGAAACTTGTTTGGGCTGTTGAGAGGAGTAAAAAACCATCAAAAATTTCAATCCTGCATGATTTTACCAAGAAATGTGATTCTTCATTCAAAACCTGATTTTTGCTATTGGGCTTTATTGAATAATGAATGTTTTGAATTTTCTCCAAAAGTAAAGTAGTTGCAAACTCATGCTTTTAGAGACTTGTTTGGGCTCATGAGAGGAGTAGAAAAACATCAAAAATTTCAGTCCTGCATGATTCTACCAAGAAATGTGTGTTCATTGAAACCGCTGGTTTTTGATAGTTTGGGCCCTATTGAATAATGAATGTTTTGAATTTTCTCCAAAAGTAAAGTAGTTGCAAACTCATCCTTTTAGAAACTTGTTTGGGCTGTTGAGAGGAGTAAAAAACCATCAAAAATTTCAATCCTGCATGATTCTACCAAGAAATGTGATTTTTCATTCAAAACCTGATTTTTGCTATTGGGCTCTATTGAATAATGAATGTTTTGAATTTTCTCCAAAAGTAAAGTAGTTGCAAACTCATGCTTTTAGAGACTTGTTTGGGCTCATGAGAGGAGTAGAAAAACATCAAAAATTTCAGTCCTGCATGATTCTACCAAAAAATGTGTGTTCATTGAAACCGCTGGTTTTTGATAGTTTGGGCCCTATTGAATAATGAATGTTTTGAATTTTCTCCAAAAGTAAAGTAGTTGCAAACTCATCCTTTTAGAAACTTGTTTGGGCTGTTGAGAGGAGTAAAAAACCATCAAAAATTTCAATCCTGCATGATTCTACCAAGAAATGTGATTCTTCATTCAAAACCTGATTTTTGCTATTGGGCTCTATTGAATAATGAATGTTTTGAATTTTCTCCAAAAGTAAAGTAGTTGCAAACTCATGCTTTTAGAGACTTGTTTGGGCTCATGAGAGGAGTAGAAAAACATCAAAAATTTCAGTCCTGCATGATTCTACCAAGAAATGTGTGTTCATTGAAACCGCTGGTTTTTGATAGTTTGGGCCCTATTGAATAATGAATGTTTTGAATTTTCTCCAAAAGTAAAGTAGTTGCAAACTCATCCTTTTAGAAACTTGTTTGGGCTGTTGAGAGGAGTAAAAAACCATCCAAAATTTCAATCCTGCATGATTCTACCAAGAAATGTGATTCTTCATTCAAAACGCTGGTTTTTGCTATTGGGCTCTATTGAATAATGAATGTTTTGAATTTTCTCCAAAAGTAAAGTAGTTGCAAACTCATCCTTTTAGAGACTTGTTTGGGCTCATGAGAGGAGTAGAAAAACATCAAAAATTTCAGTCCTGCACGATTCTACCAAGAAATGTGTGTTCATTCAAACCGCTGTTTTTTGATATTTTGGGCCCTATTGAATAATGAATGTTTTGAATTTTCTCCAAAAGTAAAGCAGTTGCAAACTCATCCTTTTAGAAACTTGTTTGGGCTGTTGAGAGGAGTAAAAAACCATCAAAAATTTCAATCCTGCATGCTTCTACCAAGAAATGTGATTCTTCATTCAAAACCTGATTTTTGCTATTGGGCTCTATTGAATAATGAATGTTTTGAATTTTCTCCAAAAGTAAAGTAGTTGCAAACTCATGCTTTTAGAGACTTGTTTGGCCTCATGAGAGGAGTGGAAAAACATCAAAAATTTCAGTCCTGCATGATTCTACCAAGAAATGTGTGTTCATTGAAACCGCTGGTTTTTGATAGTTTGGGCCCTATTGAATAATGAATGTTTTGAATTTTCTCCAAAAGTAAAGTAGTTGCAAACTCATCCTTTTAGAAACTTGTTTGGGCTGTTGAGAGGAGTAAAAAACCATCAAAAATTTCAGTCCTGCATGATTTTACCAAGAAATGTGATTCTTCATTCAAAACCTGATTTTTGCTATTGGGCTCTATTGAATAGTGAATGTTTTGAATTTTCTCCAAAAGTAAAGTAGTTGCAAACTCATGCTTTTAGAGACTTGTTTGGGCTCATGAGAGGAGTAGAAAAACATCAAAAATTTCAGTCCTGCATGATTCTACCAAGAAATGTGTGTTCATTGAAACCGCTGGTTTTTGATAGTTTGGGCCCTATTGAATAATGAATGTTTTGAATTTTCTCCAAAAGTAAAGTAGTTGCAAACTCATCCTTTTAGAAACTTGTTTGGGTTGTTGAGAGGAGTTAAAAACCATCAAAAATTTCAATCCTGCATGATTCTACCAAGAAATGTGATTCTTCATTCAAAACCTGATTTTTGCTATTGGGCTCTATTGAATAATGAATGTTTTGAATTTTCTCCAAAAGTAAAGTAGTTGCAAACTCATGCTTTTAGGGATTTGTTTGGGCTCATGAGAGGAGTAGAAAAACATCAAAAATTTCAGTCCTGCATGATTCTACCAAGAAATGTGTGTTCATTGAAACCACTGGTTTTTGATAGTTTGGGCCCTATTGAATAATGAATGTTTTGAATTTTCTCCAAAATTAAAGTAGTTGCAAACTCATCCTTTTAGAAACTTGTTTGGGCTGTTGAGAGGAGTGAAAAACCATCAAAAATTTCAATCCTGCATGATTCTTGGAGAACAGGAGAAGTGCCAGAAGACTGGAGAAGAGCAAATGTTGTTCCTATCTTCAAAAAGGGGAAGAAGGTGGACCCAGGCAACTATAGGCCGGTGAGTCTGACTTCTATACCAGGAAAGATCTTTGAACAAATTATTAAACAACATGTATGTCAATACCTGGATAAGAATGAAGTGATTAAACAGAGTCAGCATGGGTTTCTAACTAATAAGTCATGTCAGACTAACTTAATTTCCTTCTATGACGGTATCACTGATTGGGTGGATCAAGGAAATGCTGTAGATATAGTATATCTTGACTTCAGCAAAGCATTTGACAAAGTCTCTCATACAATCCTTATTGATAAAATGACTAAGTATGGAATGGACAAGGCAACTGTTAGGTGGATTCATAACTGGCTTAGTGATCGGACCCAAAGAGTGGTCGTAAATGGCTGCACATCCAGTTGGAAGAATGTCTCAAGTGGGGTACCACAGGGCTCTGTCCTGGGCCCTGTATTGTTCAACATCTTTATCAACGATTTAGATGAAGGAATTGAGGGTAAACTGATTAAATTTGCTGATGACACAAAGCTAGGAGGGATAGCTAATACTAGAGAAGAGAGAGAGAGGATTCAAAAAGATTTAAATAAACTGGAGAAGTGGGCAGCAACTAACAGAATGGTTTTTAACAGGGAGAAATGCAAAGTACTACATCTGGGCAATAAAAATGAAAAAAGCATATATAGAATGGGAGGAATAGGGCTAAGTGACAGCACATGTGAAAAAGACTTGGGTATACTAATAGATCACAGACTGAATATGAGTCAACAGTGTGATGCAGCAGCAAAAAAGGCAAATGCAATTCTAGGATGTATTAACAGAAGCATACAGTCTAGATCACGTGAAGTCATTATTTCCCTCTACTCCTCTTTGGTCAGACCTCATCTGGAATATTGTGTCCAGTTTTGGGCACCACATTTTAAAAAAGACATCAACAAGCTGGAGCAAGTTCAGAAAAGAGCGACCAGAATGGTGACCGGTCTGCAAACCCTGTCTTATGAGGAAAGGTTGCAGGATTTGGGAATGTTTAGTTTGCAAAAGAGAAGACTGAGAGGAGACTTAATAGCTGTCTACAAATATCTAAAGGGCTGTCACATTGTAGAAGGATCAACTTTATTCTCATTTGCACAAGGAAAGACTAGAAGCAATGGGATGAAACTGAATGGGAAGAGACACAGATTAGATATTAGAAAAAACTTTTTGACAGTTAGAGTGATCAATGAGTGGAACAGGCTGCCACGAGAAGTGGTGAGTTCTCCTTCAATGGAAGTCTTCAAACAGAGGCTGGACAGACATCTGACTGGGATGATTTAGCGAATCCTGCTTTGAGCAGGGGGTTGGACCAGATGGCCCAGGAGGTCCCTTCCAACTCGACGATTCTATGATTCTATGATTCTATGATTCTACCAAGAAATGTGATTCTTCATTCAAAACCTGATTTTTGCTATTGGGCTCTATTGAATAATGAATGTTTTGAATTTTCTCCAAAAGTAAAGTAGTTGCAAACTCATGCTTTTAGAGACTTGTTTGGCCTCATGAGAGGAGTGGAAAAACATCAAAAATTTCAGTCCTGCATGATTCTACCAAGAAATGTGTGTTCATTGAAACCGCTGGTTTTTGATAGTTTGGGCCCTATTGAATAATGAATGTTTTGAATTTTCTCCAAAAGTAAAGTAGTTGCAAACTCATCCTTTTAGAAACTTGTTTGGGCTGTTGAGAGGAGTAAAAAACCATCAAAAATTTCAATCCTGCATGATTTTACCAAGAAATGTGATTCTTCATTCAAAACCTGATTTTTGCTATTGGGCTCTATTGAATAGTGAATGTTTTGAATTTTCTCCAAAAGTAAAGTAGTTGCAAACTCATGCTTTTAGAGACTTGTTTGGGCTCATGAGAGGAGTAGAAAAACATCAAAAATTTCAGACCTGCATGATTCTACCAAGAAATGTGTGTTCATTGAAACCACTGGTTTTTGATAGTTTGGGCCCTATTGAATAATGAATGTTTTGAATTTTCTCCAAAAGTAAAGTAGTCGCAAACTCATCCTTTTAGAAACTTGTTTGGGTTGTTGAGAGGAGTAAAACACAATCAAAAATTTCAATTCTGCATGATTCTACCAAGAAATGTGATTCTTCATTCAAAACCTGATTTTTGCTATTGGGCTCTATTGAATAATGAATGTTTTGAATTTTCTCCAAAATTAAAGTAGTTGCAAACTCATGCTTTTAGGGATTTGTTTGGGCTCATGAGAGGAGTAGAAAAACATCAAAAATTTCAGTCCTGCATGATTCTACCAAGAAATGTGTGTTCATTGAAACCACTGGTTTTTGATAGTTTGGGCCCTATTGAATAATGAATGTTTTGAATTTTCTCCAAAAGTAAAGTAGTTGCAAACTCATCCTTTTAGAAACTTGTTTGGGCTGTTGAGAGGAGTGAAAAACCATCAAAAATTTCAATCCTGCATGATTCTACCAAGAAATGTGATTCTTCATTCAAAACCTGATTTTTGCTATTGGGCTCTATTGAATAATGAATGTTTTGAATTTTCTCCAAAAGTAAAGTAGTTGCAAACTCATGCTTTTAGAGACTTGTTTGGGCTCATGAGAGGAGTAGAAAAACATCAAAAATTTCAGTCCTGCATGATTCTACCAAGAAATGTGTGTTCATTGAAACCGCTGGTTTTTGATAGTTTGGGCCCTATTGAATAATGAATGTTTTGAATTTTCTCCAAAAGTAAAGTAGTTGCAAACTCATCCTTTTAGAAACTTGTTTGGGCTGTTGAGAGGAGTAAAAAACCATCAAAAATTTCAATCCTGCATGATTTTACCAAGAAATGTGATTCTTCATTCAAAACCTGATTTTTGCTATTGGGCTCTATTGAATAGTGAATGTTTTGAATGTTCTCCAAAAGTAAACTAGTTGCAAACTCATGCTTTTAGAAACTTGTTTGGGCTCATGAGAGGAGTAGAAAAACATCAAAAATTTCAGTCCTGCATGATTCTACCAAGAAATGTGTGTTCATTGAAACCGCTGGTTTTTGATAGTTTGGGCCCTATTGAATAATGAATGTTTTGAATTTTCTCCAAAAGTAAAGTAGTTGGAAACTCATCCTTTTAGAAACTTGTTTGGGCTGTTGAGAGGAGTAAAAAACCATCAAAAATTTCAATCCTGCATGATTCTACCAAGAAATGTGATTTTTCATTCAAAACCTGATTTTTGCTATTGGGCTCTATTGAATAATGAATGTTTTGAATTTTCTCCAAAAGTAAAGTAGTTGCAAACTCATGCTTTTAGAGACTTGTTTGGGCTCATGAGAGGAGTAGAAAAACATCAAAAATTTCAGTCCTGCATGATTCTACCAAGAAATGTGTGTTCATTGAAACCGCTGGTTTTTGATAGTTTGGGCCCTATTGAATAATGAATGTTTTGAATTTTCTCCAAAAGTAAAGTAGTTGCAAACTCATCCTTTTAGAAACTTGTTTGGGCTGTGGAGAGGAGTAAAAAACCATCAAACATTTCAATCCTGCATGATTCTACCAAGAAATGTGATTCTTCATTCAAAACCTGATTTTTGCTATTGGGCTCTATTGAATAATGAATGTTTTGAATTTTCTCCAAAAGTAAAGTAGTTGCAAACTCATGCTTTTAGAAACTTGTTTGGGCTCATGAGAGGAGTAGAAAAACATCAAAAATTTGAGTCCTGCATGATTCTACCAAGAAATGTGTGTTCATTCAAACCGCTGGTTTTTGATAGTTTGGGCCCTATTGAATAATGAATGTTTTGAATTTTCTCCAAAAGTAAAGCAGTTGCAAACTCATCCTTTTAGAAACTTGTTTGGGCTGTAGAGAGGAGTAAAAAACCATCAAAAATTTCAATCCTACATGATTCTACCTAGAAATGTGATTCTTCATTCAAAACCTGATTTTTGCTATTGGGCTCTATTGAATAATGAATGTTTTGAATTTTCTCCAAAAGTAAAGTAGTTGCAAACTCATGCTTTTAGAGACTTGTTTGGGCTCATGAGAGGAGTAGAAAAACATCAAAAATTTCAGTCCTGCATGATTCTACCAAGAAATGTGTGTTCATTGAAACCGCTGGTTTTTGATAGTTTGGGCCCTATTGAATAATGAATGTTTTGAATTTTCTCCAAAAGTAAAGTAGTTGCAAACTCATCCTTTTAGAAACTTGTTTGGGCTGTTGAGAGGAGTAAAAAACCATCAAAAATTTCAGTCCTGCACGATTCTACCAAGAAATGTGTGTTCATTCAAACCGCTGTTTTTTGATATTTTGGGCCCTATTGAATAATGAATGTTTTGAATTTTCTCCAAAAGTAAAGCAGTTGCAAACTCATCCTTTTAGAAACTTGTTTGGGCTGTTGAGAGGAGTAAAAAACCATCAAAAATTTCAATCCTGCATGATTTTACCAAGAAATGTGATTCTTCATTCAAAACCTGATTTTTGCTATTGGACTCTATTGAATAGTGAATGTTTTGAATTTTCTCCAAAAGTAAAGTAGTTGCAAACTCATGCTTTTAGAGACTTGTTTGGGCTCATGAGAGGAGTAGAAAAACATCAAAAATTTCAGTCCTGCATGATTCTACCAAGAAATGTGTGTTCATTGAAACCGCTGGTTTTTGATAGTTTGGGCCCTATTGAATAATGAATGTTTTGAATTTTCTCCAAAAGTAAAGTAGTTGCAAACTCATCCTTTTAGAAACTTGTTTGGGTTGTTGAGAGGAGTAAAAAACCATCAAAAATTTCAATCCTGCATGATTCTACCAAGAAATGTGATTCTTCATTCAAAACCTGATTTTTGCTATTGGGCTCTATTGAATAATGAATGTTTTGAATTTTCTCCAAAAGTAAAGTAGTTGCAAACTCATGCTTTTAGGGACTTGTTTGGGCTCATGAGAGGAGTAGAAAAACATCAAAAATTTCAGTCCTGCATGATTCTACCAAGAAATGTGTGTTCATTGAAACCGCTGGTTTTTGATAGTTTGGGCCCTATTGAATAATGAATGTTTTGAATTTTCTCCAAAAGTAAAGTAGTTGCAAACTCATCCTTTTAGAAACTTGTTTGGGCTGTTGAGAGGAGTGAAAAACCATCAAAAATTTCAATCCTGCATGATTCTACCAAGAAATGTGATTCTTCATTCAAAACCTGATTTTTGCTATTGGCCTCTATTGAATAATGAATGTTTTGAATTTTCTCCAAAAGTAAAGTAGTTGCAAACTCATGCTTTTAGAGACTTGTTTGGGCTCATGAGAGGAGTAGAAAAACATCAAAAATTTCAGTCCTGCATGATTCTACCAAGAAATGTGTGTTCATTGAAACCGCTGGTTTTTGATAGTTTGGGCCCTATTGAATAATGAATGTTTTGAATTTTCTCCAAAAGTAAAGTAGTTGCAAACTCATCCTTTTAGAGACTTGTTTGGGCTCATGAGAGGACTAGAAAAACATCAAAAATTTCAGTCCTGCACGATTCTACCAAGAAATGTGTGTTCATTCAAACCGCTGGTTTTTGATATTTTGGGCCCTATTGAATAATGAATGTTTTGAATTTTCTCCAAAAGTAAAGTAGTTGCAAACTCATCCTTTTAGAAACTTGTTTGGGCTGTTGAGAGGAGTAAAAAACCATCAAAAATTTCAATCCTGCATGATTCTACCAAGAAATGTGATTCTTCATTCAAAACCTGATTTTTGCTATTGGGCTCTATTGAATAATGAATGTTTTGAATTTTCTCCAAAAGTAAAGTAGTTGCAAACTCATGCTTTTAGAGACTTGTTTGGGCTCATGAGAGGAGTAGAAAAACATCAAAAATTTCAGTCCTGCATGATTCTACCAAGAAATGTGTGTTCATTGAAACCGCTGGTTTTTGATAGTTTGGGCCCTATTGAATAATGAATGTTTTGAATTTTCTCCAAAAGTAAAGTAGTTGCAAACTCATCCTTTTAGAAACTTGTTTGGGCTGTTGAGAGGAGTAAAAAACCATCAAAAATTTCAATCCTGCATGATTCTACCAAGAAATGTGATTCTTCATTCAAAACGCTGGTTTTTGCTATTGGGCTCTATTGAATAATGAATGTTTTGAATTTTCTCCAAAAGTAAAGTAGTTGCAAACTCATCCTTTTAGAGACTTGTTTGGGCTCATGAGAGGAGTAGAAAAACATCAAAAATTTCAGTCCTGCACGATTCTACCAAGAAATGTGTGTTCATTCAAACCCCTGGTTTTTGATATTTTGGGCCCTATTGAATAATGAATGTTTTGAATTTTCTCCAAAAGTAAAGTAGTTGCAAACTCATCCTTTTAGAAACTTGTTTGGGCTGTTGAGAGGAGTAAAAAACCATCAAAAATTTCAATCCTGCATGATTCTACCAAGAAATGTGATTCTTCATTCAAAACCTGATTTTTGCTATTGGGCTCTATTGAATAATGAATGTTTTGAATTTTCTCCAAAAGTAAAGTAGTTGCAAACTCATGCTTTTAGAGACTTGTTTGGGCTCATGAGAGGAGTAGAAAAACATCAAAAATTTCAGTCCTGCTTGATTCTACCAAGAAATGTGTGTTCATTCAAACCGCTGGTTTTTGATAGTTTGGGCCCTATTGAATAATGAATGTTTTGAATTTTCTCCAAAAGTAAAATAGTTGCAAACTCATCCTTTTAGAAACTTGTTTGGGCTGTTGAGAGGAGTAAAAAACCATCAAAAATTTCAATCCTGCATGATTTTACCAAGAAATGTGATTCTTCATTCAAAACCTGATTTTTGCTATTGGGCTCTATTGAATAATGAATGTTTTGAATTTTCTCCAAAAGTAAAGTAGTTGCAAACTCATGCTTTTAGAGTCTTGTTTGGGCTCATGAGAGGAGTAGAAAAACATCAAAAATTTGAGTCCTGCATGATTCTACCAAGAAATGTGTGTTCATTGAAACCGCTGGTTTTTGATAGTTTGGGCCCTATTGAATAATGAATGTTTTGAATTTTCTCCAAAAGTAAAGTAGTTGCAAACTCATCCTTTTAGAAACTTGTTTGGGCTGTTGAGAGGAGTAAAAAACCATCAAAAATTTCAATCCTGCATGATTTTACCAAGAAATGTGATTCTTCATTCAAATCCTGATTTTTGCTATTGGGCTCTATTGAATAATGAATGTTTTGAATTTTCTCCAAAAGTAAAGTAGTTGCAAACTCATGCTTTTAGAGACTTGTTTGGGCTCATGAGAGGAGTAGAAAAACATCAAAAATTTCAGTCCTGCATGATTCTACCAAGAAATGTGTGTTCATTGAAACCGCTGGTTTTTGATAGTTTGGGCCCTATTGAATAATGAATGTTTTGAATTTTCTCCAAAAGTAAAGTAGTTGCAAACTCATCCTTTTAGAAACTTGTTTGGGCTGTTGAGAGGAGTAAAAAACCATCAAAAATTTCAATCCTGCATGATTCTACCAAGAAATGTGATTCTTCATTCAAATCCTGATTTTTGCTATTGGGCTCTATTGAATAATGAATGTTTTGAATTTTCTCCAAAAGTAAAGTAGTTGCAAACTCATGCTTTTAGAGACTTGTTTGGGCTCATGAGAGGAGTAGAAAAACATCAAAAATTTCAGTCCTGCATGATTCTACCAAGAAATGTGTGTTCATTGAAACCGCTGGTTTTTGATAGTTTGGGCCCTATTGAATAATGAATGTTTTGAATTTTCTCCAAAAGTAAAGTAGTTGCAAACTCATCCTTTTAGAAACTTGTTTGGGCTGTTGAGAGGAGTAAAAAACCATCAAAAATTTCAATCCTGCATGATTTTACCAAGAAATGTGATTCTTCATTCAAAACCTGATTTTTGCTATTGGGCTCTATTGAATAGTGAATGTTTTGAATTTTCTCCAAAAGTAAAGTAGTTGCAAACTCATGCTGTTAGAGACTTGTTTGGGCTCATGAGAGGAGTAGAAAAACATCAAAAATTTCAGTCCTGCATGATTCTACCAAGAAATGTGTGTTCATTGAAACCGCTGGTTTTTGATAGTTTGGGCCCTATTGAATAATGAATGTTTTGAATTTTCTCCAAAAGTAAAGTAGTTGCAAACTCATCCTTTTAGAAACTTGTTTGGGCTGTTGAGA
Organism: Dendrobates tinctorius; assembly: GCF_039654945.1. NCBI lineage: Eukaryota > Metazoa > Chordata > Amphibia > Anura > Dendrobatidae > Dendrobates > Dendrobates tinctorius. The sequence continues at coordinate 7,187,731 of NW_027361736.1, read as the reverse complement.
GGAGTAAAAAACCATCAAAAATTTCAATCCTGCATGATTCTACCAAGAAATGTGATTCTTCATTCAAAACCTGATTTTTGCTATTGGGCTCTATTGAATAATGAATATTTTGAATTTTCTCCAAAAGTAAAGTAGTTGCAAACTCATGCTTTTAGAGACTTGTTTGGGCTCATGAGAGGAGTAGAAAAACATCAAAAATTTCAGTCCTGCATGATTCTACCAAGAAATGTGTGTTCATTGAAACCGCTGTTTTTTGATAGTTTGGGCCCTATTGAATAATGAATGTTTTGAATTTTCTCCAAAAGTAAAGTAGTTGCAAACTCATCCTTTTAGAAACTTGTTTGGGCTGTTGAGAGGAGTAAAAAACCATCAAAAATTTCAATCCTGCATGATTCTACCAAGAAATGTGATTCTTCATTCAAAACCTGATTTTTGCTATTGGGCTCTATTGAAAAGTGAATGTTTTGAATTTTCTCCAAAAGTAAAGTAGTTGCAAACTCATGCTTTTCGAGACTTGTTTGGGCTCATGAGAGGAGTAGAAAAACATCAAAAATTTCAGTCCTGCATGATTCTACCAAGAAATGTGTGTTCATTGAAACCGCTGGTTTTTGATAGTTTGGGCCCTATTGAATAATGAATGTTTTGAATTTTCTCCAAAAGTAAAGTAGTTGCAAACTCATCCTTTTAGAAACTTGTTTGGGCTGTTGAGAGGAGTAAAAAACCATCAAAAATTTCAATCCTGCATGATTTTACCAAGAAATGTGATTCTTCATTCAAAACCTGATTTTTGCTATTGGGCTCTATTGAATAATGAATGTTTTGAATTTTCTCCAAAAGTAAAGTAGTTGCAAACTCATGCTTTTCGAGACTTGTTTGGGCTCATGAGAGGAGTAGAAAAACATCAAAAATTTCAGTCCTGCATGATTCTACCAAGAAATGTGTGTTCATTGAAACCGCTGGTTTTTGATAGTTTGGGCCCTATTGAATAATGAATGTTTTGAATTTTCTCCAAAAGTAAAGTAGTTGCAAACTCATCCTTTTAGAAACTTGTTTGGGCTGTTGAGAGGAGTAAAAAACCATCAAAAATTTCAATCCTGCATGATTTTACCAAGAAATGTGATTCTTCATTCAAAACCTGATTTTTGCTATTGGGCTCTATTGAATAGTGAATGTTTTGAATGTTCTCCAAAAGTAAACTAGTTGCAAACTCATGCTTTTAGAAACTTGTTTGGGCTCATGAGAGGAGTAGAAAAACATCAAAAATTTCAGTCCTGCATGATTCTACCAAGAAATGTGTGTTCATTGAAACCGCTGGTTTTTGATAGTTTGGGCCCTATTGAATAATGAATGTTTTGAATTTTCTCCAAAAGTAAAGTAGTTGGAAACTCATCCTTTTAGAAACTTGTTTGGGCTGTTGAGAGGAGTAAAAAACCATCAAAAATTTCAATCCTGCATGATTCTACCAAGAAATGTGATTTTTCATTCAAAACCTGATTTTTGCTATTGGGCTCTATTGAATAATGAATGTTTTGAATTTTCTCCAAAAGTAAAGTAGTTGCAAACTCATGCTTTTAGAGACTTGTTTGGGCTCATGAGAGGAGTAGAAAAACATCAAAAATTTCAGTCCTGCATGATTCTACCAAGAAATGTGTGTTCATTGAAACCGCTGGTTTTTGATAGTTTGGGCCCTATTGAATAATGAATGTTTTGAATTTTCTCCAAAAGTAAAGTAGTTGCAAACTCATCCTTTTAGAAACTTGTTTGGGCTGTTGAGAGGAGTAAAAAACCATCAAAAATTTCAATCCTGCATGATTCTACCAAGAAATGTGATTCTTCATTCAAAACCTGATTTTTGCTATTGGGCTCTATTGAATAATGAATGTTTTGAATTTTCTCCAAAAGTAAAGTAGTTGCAAACTCATGCTTTTAGAAACTTGTTTGGGCTCATGAGAGGAGTAGAAAAACATCAAAAATTTGAGTCCTGCATGATTCTACCAAGAAATGTGTGTTCATTCAAACCGCTGGTTTTTGATAGTTTGGGCCCTATTGAATAATGAATGTTTTGAATTTTCTCCAAAAGTAAAGTAGTTGCAAACTCATCCTTTTAGAAACTTGTTTGGGCTGTAGAGAGGAGTAAAAAACCATCAAAAATTTCAATCCTACATGATTCTACCAAGAAATGTGATTCTTCATTCAAAACCTGATTTTTGCTATTGGGCTCTATTGAATAATGAATGTTTTGAATTTTCTCCAAAAGTAAAGTAGTTGCAAACTCATGCTTTTAGAGACTTGTTTGGGCTCATGAGAGGAGTAGAAAAACATCAAAAATTTCAGTCCTGCATGATTCTACCAAGAAATGTGTGTTCATTGAAACCGCTGGTTTTTGATAGTTTGGGCCCTATTGAATAATGAATGTTTTGAATTTTCTCCAAAAGTAAAGTAGTTGCAAACTCATCCTTTTAGAAACTTGTTTGGGCTGTTGAGAGGAGTAAAAAACCATCAAAAATTTCAATCCTGCATGATTCTACGAAGAAATGTGATTCTTCATTCAAAACCTGATTTTTGCTATTGGGCTCTATTGAATAATGAATGTTTTGAATTTTCTCCAAAAGTAAAGTAGTTGCAAACTCATGCTTTTAGAGACTTGTTTGGGCTCATGAGAGGAGTAGAAAAACATCAAAAATTTCAGTCCTGCATGATTCTACCAAGAAATGTGTGTTCATTGAAACCGCTGGTTTTTGATAGTTTGGGCCCTATTGAATAATGAATGTTTTGAATTTTCTCCAAAAGTAAAGTAGTTGCAAACTCATCCTTTTAGAAACTTGTTTGGGCTGTTGAGAGGAGTAAAAAACCATCAAAAATTTCAATCCTGCATGATTCTACCAAGAAATGTGATTCTTCATTCAAAACGCTGGTTTTTGCTATTGGGCTCTATTGAATAATGAATGTTTTGAATTTTCTCCAAAAGTAAAGTAGTTGCAAACTCATCCTTTTAGAGACTTGTTTGGGCTCATGAGAGGAGTAGAAAAACATCAAAAATTTCAGTCCTGCACGATTCTACCAAGAAATGTGTGTTCATTCAAACCCCTGGTTTTTGATATTTTGGGCCCTATTGAATAATGAATGTTTTGAATTTTCTCCAAAAGTAAAGTAGTTGCAAACTCATCCTTTTAGAAACTTGTTTGGGCTGTTGAGAGGAGTAAAAAACCATCAAAAATTTCAATCCTGCATGATTCTACCAAGAAATGTGATTCTTCATTCAAAACCTGATTTTTGCTATTGGGCTCTATTGAATGATGAATGTTTTGAATTTTCTCCAAAAGTAAAGTAGTTGCAAACTCATGCTTTTAGAGACTTGTTTGGGCTCATGAGAGGAGTAGAAAAACATCAAAAATTTCAGTCCTGCATGATTCTACCAAGAAATGTGTGTTCATTGAAACCGCTGGTTTTTGATAGTTTGGGCCCTATTGAATAATGAATGTTTTGAATTTTCTCCAAAAGTAAAGTAGTTGCAAACTCATCCTTTTAGAAACTTGTTTGGGCTGTTGAGAGGAGTAAAAAACCATCAAAAATTTCAATCCTGCATGATTTTACCAAGAAATGTGATTCTTCATTCAAAACCTGATTTTTGCTATTGGGCTCTATTGAATAATGAATGTTTTGAATTTTCTCCAAAAGTAAAGTAGTTGCAAACTCATGCTTTTAGAGTCTTGTTTGGGCTCATGAGAGGAGTAGAAAAACATCAAAAATTTCAGTCCTGCATGATTCTACCAAGAAATGTGTGTTCATTGAAACCGCTGGTTTTTGATAGTTTGGGCCCTATTGAATAATGAATGTTTTGAATTTTCTCCAAAAGTAAAGTAGTTGCAAACTCATCCTTTTAGAAACTTGTTTGGGCTGTTGAGAGGAGTAAAAAACCATCAAAAATTTCAATCCTGCATGATTTTACCAAGAAATGTGATTCTTCATTCAAATCCTGATTTTTGCTATTGGGCTCTATTGAATAATGAATGTTTTGAATTTTCTCCAAAAGTAAAGTAGTTGCAAACTCATGCTTTTAGAGACTTGTTTGGGCTCATGAGAGGAGTAGAAAAACATCAAAAATTTCAGTCCTGCATGATTCTACCAAGAAATGTGTGTTCATTGAAACCGCTGGTTTTTGATAGTTTGGGCCCTATTGAATAATGAATGTTTTGAATTTTCTCCAAAAGTAAAGTAGTTGCAAACTCATCCTTTTAGAAACTTGTTTGGGCTGTTGAGAGGAGTAAAAAAACCATCAAAAATTTCAATCCTGCATGATTCTACCAAGAAATGTGATTCTTCATTCAAAACCTGATTTTTGCTATTGGGCTCTATTGAATAATGAATATTTTGAATTTTCTCCAAAAGTAAAGTAGTTGCAAACTCATGCTTTTAGAGACTTGTTTGGGCTCATGAGAGGAGTTGAAAAACATCAAAAATTTCAGTCCTGCATGATTCTACCAAGAAATGTGTGTTCATTGAAACCGCTGGTTTTTGATAGTTTGGGCCCTATTGAATAATGAATGTTTTGAATTTTCTCCAAAAGTAAAGTAGTTGCAAACTCATCCTTTTAGAAACTTGTTTGGGCTGTTGAGAGGAGTAAAAAACCATCAAAAATTTCAATCCTGCATGATTCTACCAAGAAATGTGATTCTTCATTCAAAACCTGATTTTTCCTATTGGGCTCTATTGAATAATGAATGTTTTGAATTTTCTCCAAAAGTAAAGTAGTTGCAAACTCATGCTTTTAGAAACTTGTTTGGGCTCATGAGAGGAGTAGAAAAACATCAAAAATTTGAGTCCTGCATGATTCTACCAAGAAATGTGTGTTCATTCAAACCGCTGGTTTTTGATAGTTTGGGCCCTATTGAATAATGAATGTTTTGAATTTTCTCCAAAAGTAAAGTAGTTGCAAACTCATCCTTTTAGAAACTTGTTTGGGCTGTAGAGAGGAGTAAAAAACCATCAAAAATTTCAATCCTGCATGATTCTACCAAGAAATGTGATTCTTCATTCAAAACCTGATTTTTGCTATTGGGCTCTATTGAATAATGAATGTTTTGAATTTTCTCCAAAAGTAAAGTAGTTGCAAACTCATGCTTTTAGAGACTTGTTTGGGCTCATGAGAGGAGTAGAAAAACATCAAAAACTTCAGTCCTGCATGATTCTACCAAGAAATGTGTGTTCATTGAAACCGCTGGTTTTTGATAGTTTGGGCCCTATTGAATAATGAATGTTTTGAATTTTCTCCAAAAGTAAAGTAGTTGCAAACTCATCCTTTTAGAAACTTGTTTGGGCTGTTGAGAGGAGTAAAAAACCATCAAAAATTTCAATCCTGCATGCTTCTACCAAGAAATGTGATTCTTCATTCAAAACCTGATTTTTGCTATTGGGCTCTATTGAATAATGAATGTTTTGAATTTTCTCCAAAAGTAAAGTAGTTGCAAACTCATGCTTTTAGAGACTTGTTTGGGCTCATGAGAGGAGTAGAAAAACATCAAAAATTTCAGTCCTGCATGATTCTACCAAGAAATGTGTGTTCATTCAAACCGCTGGTTTTTGATAGTTTGGGCCCTATTGAATAATGAATGTTTTGAATTTTCTCCAAAAGTAAAGTAGTTGCAAACTCATCCTTTTAGAAACTTGTTTGGGCTGTTGAGAGGAGTAAAAAACCATCAAAAATTTCAATCCTGCATGATTCTACCAAGAAATGTGATTCTTCATTCAAAATCTGATTTTTGCTATTGGGCTCTATTGAAAAGTGAATGTTTTGAATTTTCTCCAAAAGTAAAGTAGTTGCAAACTCATGCTTTTAGAGACTTGTTTGGGCTCATGAGAGGAGTAGAAAAACATCAAAAATTTCAGTCCTGCATGATTCTACCAAGAAATGTGTGTTCATTGAAACCGCTGGTTTTTGATAGTTTGGGCCCTATTGAATAATGAATGTTTTGAATTTTCTCCAAAAGTAAAGTAGTTGCAAACTCATCCTTTTAGAAACTTGTTTGGGCTGTTGAGAGGAGTAAAAAACCATCAAAAATTTCAATCCTGCATGATTCTACCAAGAAATGTGATTCTTCATTCAAAACCTGATTTTTGCTATTGGGCTCTATTGAATCATAGAATCATAGAATCATAGAATCATAGAATCGTAGAGTTGGAAGGGACCTCCTGGGCCATCTGGTCCAACCCCCTGCTCAAAGCAGGATTTGCTAAATCATCCCAGTCAGATGTCTGTCCAGCCTCTGTTTGAAGACTTCCATTGAAGGAGAACTCACCACTTCTCGTGGCAGCCTGTTCCACTCATTGATCACTCTAACTGTCAAAAAGTTTTTTCTAATATCTAATCTGTGTCTCCTCCCATTCAGTTTCATCCCATTGCTTCTAGTCTTTCCTTGTGCAAATGAGAATAAAGTTGATCCTTCTACAATGTGACAGCCCTTTAGATATTTGTAGACAGCTATTAAGTCTCCTCTCAGTCTTCTCTTTTGCAAACTAAACATTCCCAAATCCTGCAACCTTTCCTCATAAGACAGGGTTTGCAGACCGGTCACCATTCTAGTCGCTCTTTTCTGAACTTGCTCCAGTTTGTTGATGTCTTTTTTAAAATGTGGTGCCCAAAACTGGACACAATATTCCAGATGAGGTCTGACCAAAGAGGAGTAGAGGGAAATAATGACTTCACGTGATCTAGACTGTATGCTTCTGTTAATACATCCTAGAATTGCATTTGCCTTTTTTGCTGCTGCATCACACTGTTGACTCATATTCAGTCTGTGATCTATTAGTATACCCAAGTCTTTTTCACATGTGCTGTCACTTAGCCCTATTCCTCCCATTCTATATATGCTTTTTCCATTTTTATTGCCCAGATGTAGTACTTTGCATTTCTCCCTGTTAAAAACCATTCTGTTAGTTGCTGCCCACTTCTCCAGTTTATTTAAATCTTTTTGAATCCTCTCTCTCTCTTCTCTAGTATTAGCTATCCCTCCTAGCTTTGTGTCATCAGCAAATTTAATCAGTTTACCCTCAATTCCTTCATCTAAATCGTTGATAAAGATGTTGAACAATACAGGGCCCAGGACAGAGCCCTGTGGTACCCCACTTGAGACATTCTTCCAACTGGATGTGCAGCCATTTACGACCACTCTTTGGGTCCGATCACTAAGCCAGTTATGAATCCACCTAACAGTTGCCTTGTCCATTCCATGCTTAATCATTTTTTCAATAAGGATTGTATGAGAGACTTTGTCAAATGCTTTGCTGAAGTCAAGATATACTATATCTACAGCATTTCCTTGATCCACCCAATCAGTGATACCGTCATAGAAGGAAATTAAGTTAGTCTGACATGACTTATTAGTTACAAACCCATGCTGACTCTGTTTAATCACTTCATTCTTATCCAGGTATTGACATACATGTTGTTTAATAATTTGTTCAAAGATCTTTCCTGGTATAGAAGTCAGACTCACCGGCCTATAGTTACCTGGGTCCACCTTCTTCCCCTTTTTGAAGATAGGAACAACATTTGCTCTTCTCCAGTCTTCTGGCACTTCTCCTGTTCTCCAAGAATTTTCAAAGATTATAGAGAGGGGTTCAAAAATTTCTTCTGCTATCTCCTTCAGTACTCTGGGGTGTAAATCATCTGGACCTGGAGACTTGAATTCATTTAGGCTAGCTAAGTGTTTCCTCACTATCTTTCTGTTTATAGATATCCTGGATTCTTCTATTCCCTTAATTGGACAGTGAATAACAGTTGATGTTACATTTCCTTTCTGAGAGAAAACAGATGCAAAATAGGAATTTAAAAGTTCAGCCTTCTCAACATCCTGTCTTACCATTTCATCATTTTCATCCTGTAAAAATCCTATAGCATCTTTGACTTTTCTTTTACTTTTGACATATCCCCAAAATCCTTTATTATTGCTTTTGACATCTCTTGCAAGCCTCAATTCATTTTCAGCTTTAGCTAATCTGATTTGTGCCCTGCAGGTTCTGCAGACAGCATTATATTCTTCTTTAGATATGCCTCCCTCTTTCCATTTTATAAACATTTTTTTCTTCCTTTTTAGCATGTGCTTAAGTTCTGTGTTCATCCATCCTGGTTTCCTTAACTGCTTCCTATTCTTCCCTCTTTTCGGAATTGTTAACAACTGTGCTTTGAGAATTTCATTTTTCAAGATTTCCCATCCTTCCTGGACATTTTTGTCTTTAAGGATATCCAGCCATTGGATCCCTCCAATTCTCTTTCTGAATCCCTTAAAATCTGCCTTTCTGAAATCTAACCTTGACGTCTGAGTCTTCACAGGTCTTCCGCCTCTAGTTATCCAAAATTCTAAAATAGCATGGTCGCTACCTCCTAGGGTCCCAGCCACTTTTACCTCCTCAACCATTTCCTCCCTGTTTATAAGGATTAGATCCAAGGTAGCAGTTCCCCTTGTTTTCTCCCTTACCTTTTGGAAGATAAAGTTGTCAGCAAGAGAGGATAAGAATTTCCTTGACCTGTTAGTTTTGCCTGAGAGAGATTCCCAACAAATGTCTGGATAGTTGAAATCTCCCATGACAACTATGTCATATTTTTTGGAGAACTTGGCCATTTGATGCATAAAGAGTTCATCCATAGCTTCAGCTTGCACAGGCGGCCTGTAGTAAATGCCTACAATGGTGTCCTTTCCATTGTTCTGTCCTTGTATTCTTACCCAAACAGTTTCCACAGAACTCCCAGTCTCTGAAGCTTCAATCTCTGTGCAGATATACGCGTTTCTAACAAACAATGCGACACCCCCTCCTCGTTTATCAAGTCTGTTTCTTGCAAATAAGTTGTATCCTTCTAGTCTTGTATTCCAATCATGTGTATTGTCCCACCAAGTTTCAGTGATTCCAATGACATCATATTTCTTTTCCTGTGTTAGTAGTTCCAATTCTCCTTGTTTGTTGCCCATGCTTTGTGCATTAGTATAGAAACATTTTAGTTTGTGATTGGTTTCTCTTTCTCCAATATTTTTATTAATTAGATTCTTTCGTCTTTGTTCTTCCTTTCCACTTCTAATAGCAGAGTTCTCAATAGCATTTGTCAGGTGTATGGCTTTTTCTGGTCTTTTGCTTCCCTTCCCATGTTGTTCTAGTTTAAAGCTCTCCTTACAAGTGTAGCAAGGCGACTTCCAAATACATGCTTACCAGTCTTCGTAAGGTGCACCCCATCTCTAGCAAGTAGTCCATCGTATAAGTAGTTCACTCCGTGATCCAGAAATCCAAATCGTTGCTGACGGCACCATCGACGTAGCCAGTTGTTCACCTGCAGAATCTTATTCCACCTCCTTGTTCCATGGCCATCCACTGGGAGGATGGAAGAGAAGACCACCTGCGCTCCCAGTTCTTTCACTTTCTTGCCTAAGTCTTCAAAGTCTCTGCAGATGGTTTCCAGGTCGTTTCTTGCAGTGTCATTTGTCCCCACATGTAGTAGCAGGAATGGGTAGTCATCTGTAGGTCTGAAGAGTCCTGATATCCTGTCAGACACATCTTTAATTTTTGCACCTGGAAGACAACACATTTCTCTTGAAGTTATATCCGGTCTGCAGATAGCGGCCTCAGTTCCTCTCAACAGGGAATCCCCCATGACCACCACTCTCCGTTTCTTCTTCACAACATTTTTCTTTCTCCATCCAGGAGGACTCTGAAGGCGTACAAGGTTGCTGCTTGTTGGCAAAGTCTTATCCTGATGTATTTCTTCATTGTTTTCCTGCGTGAGAGCCTGGTACTGGTTTCTGAGCAGTATGGGTGCTGACTGCCTCCTGATCCTCCTGCTTCTCTGGGTCACATGTCTCCATTCCTCTGTTTCTTCAGGTGCACTTCGAATTTCTTCTCTTTCTGTAACATGAAGAGATAATTCTGCTCTGTCCAAGAACTCTTCACCTTCCTTAAAGATCTTCAACGTAGCTAACCTCTCTTCGAGATTTTGCAACTTTTCCTCCAACAGGGACACAAGCTTGCATTTGAATAATGAATGTTTTGAATTTTCTCCAAAAGTAAAGTAGTTGCAAACTCATGCTTTTAGAGACTTGTTTGGGCTCATGAGAGGAGTAGAAAAACATCAAAAATTTCAGTCCTGCATGATTCTACCAAGAAATGTGTGTTCATTGAAACCGCTGGTTTTTGATAGTTTGGGCCCTATTGAATAATGAATGTTTTGAATTTTCTCCAAAAGTAAAGTAGTTGCAAACTCATCCTTTTAGAAACTTGTTTGGGCTGTTGAGAGGAGTAAAAAACCATCAAAAATTTCAATCCTGCATGATTCTACCAAGAAATGTGATTCTTCATTCAAAACCTGATTTTTGCTATTGGGCTCTATTGAATAATGAATGTTTTGAATTTTCTCCAAAAGTAAAGTAGTTGCAAACTCATGCTTTTAGAAACTTGTTTGGGGTCATGAGAGGAGTAGAAAAACATCAAAAATTTCAGTCCTGCATGATTCTTCCAAGAAATGTGTGTTCATTGAAACGGCTGGTTTTTGATAGTTTGGGCCCTATTGAATAATGAATGTTTTGAATTTTCTCCAAAAGTAAAGTAGTTGCAAACTCATCCTTTTAGAAACTTGTTTGGGCTGTTGAGAGGAGTAAAAAACCATCAAAAATTTCAATCCTGCATGATTCTACCAAGAAATGTGATTCTTCATTCAAAACCTGATTTTTGCTATTGGGCTCTATTGAATAATGAATGTTTTGAATTTTCTCCAAAAGTAAAGTAGTTGCAAACTCATGCTTTTAGAGACTTGTTTGGGCTCATGAGAGGAGTAGAAAAACATCAAAAATTTCAGTCCTGCATGATTCTACCAAGAAATGTGTGTTCATTGAAACCGCTGGTTTTTGATAGTTTGGGCCCTATTGAATAATGAATGTTTTGAATTTTCTCCAAAAGTAAAGTAGTTGCAAACTCATCCTTTTAGAAACTTGTTTGGGCTGTTGAGAGGAGTAAAAAACCATCAAAAATTTCAATCCTGCATGATTTTACCAAGAAATGTGATTCTTCATTCAAAACCTGATTTTTGCTATTGGGCTCTATTGAATAATGAATGTTTTGAATTTTCTCCAAAAGTAAAGTAGTTGCAAACTCATCCTTTTAGAGACTTGTTTGGGCTCATGAGAGGAGTAGAAAAACATCAAAAATTTCAGTCCTGCACGATTCTACCAAGAAATGTGTGTTCATTCAAACCGCTGTTTTTTGATATTTTGGGCCCTATTGAATAATGAATGTTTTGAATTTTCTCCAAAAGTAAAGCAGTTGCAAACTCATCCTTTTAGAAACTTGTTTGGGCTGTTGAGAGGAGTAAAAAACCATCAAAAATTTCAATCCTGCATGATTTTACCAAGAAATGTGATTCTTCATTCAAAACCTGATTTTTGCTATTGGACTCTATTGAATAGTGAATGTTTTGAATTTTCTCCAAAAGTAAAGTAGTTGCAAACTCATGCTTTTAGAGACTTGTTTGGGCTCATGAGAGGAGTAGAAAAACATCAAAAATTTCAGTCCTGCATGATTCTACCAAGAAATGTGTGTTCATTGAAACCGCTGTTTTTTGATAGTTTGGGCCCTATTGAATAATGAATGTTTTGAATTTTCTCCAAAAGTAAAGTAGTTGCAAACTCATCCTTTTAGAAACTTGTTTGGGTTGTTGAGAGGAGTAAAAAACCATCAAAAATTTCAATCCTGCATGATTCTACCAAGAAATGTGATTCTTCATTCAAAACCTGATTTTTGCTATTGGGCTCTATTGAATAATGAATGTTTTGAATTTTCTCCAAAAGTAAAGTAGTTGCAAACTCATGCTTTTAGAGACTTGTTTGGGCTCATGAGAGGAGTAGAAAAACATCAAAAATTTCAGTCCTGCATGATTCTACCAAGAAATGTGTGTTCATTGAAACCGCTGGTTTTTGATAGTTTGGGCCCTATTGAATAATGAATGTTTTGAATTTTCTCCAAAAGTAAAGTAGTTGCAAACTCATGCTTTTAGAGACTTGTTTGGGGTCATGAGAGGAGTAGAAAAACATCAAAAATTTCAGTCCTGCATGATTCTTCCAAGAAATGTGTGTTCATTGAAACCGCTGGTTTTTGATAGTTTGGGCCCTATTGAATAATGAATGTTTTGAATTTTCTCCAAAAGTAAAGTAGTTGCAAACTCATCCTTTTAGAAACTTGTTTGGGCTGTTGAGAGGAGTAAAAAACCATCAAAAATTTCAATCCTGCATGATTCTACCAAGAAATGTGATTCTTCATTCAAAACCTGATTTTTGCTATTGGGCTCTATTGAATAATGAATGTTTTGAATTTTCTCCAAAAGTAAAGTAGTTGCAAACTCATGCTTTTAGAGACTTGTTTGGGCTCATGAGAGGAGTAGAAAAACATCAAAAATTTCAGTCCTGCATGATTCTACCAAGAAATGTGTGTTCATTGAAACCGCTGGTTTTTGATAGTTTGGGCCCTATTGAATAATGAATGTTTTGAATTTTCTCCAAAAGTAAAGTAGTTGCAAACTCATCCTTTTAGAAACTTGTTTGGGCTGTTGAGAGGAGTAAAAAACCATCAAAAATTTCAATCCTGCATGATTTTACCAAGAAATGTGATTCTTCATTCAAAACCTGATTTTTGCTATTGGGCTCTATTGAATAGTGAATGTTTTGAATGTTCTCCAAAAGTAAACTAGTTGCAAACTCATGCTTTTAGAAACTTGTTTGGGCTCATGAGAGGAGTAGAAAAACATCAAAAATTTCAGTCCTGCATGATTCTACCAAGAAATGTGTGTTCATTGAAACCGCTGGTTTTTGATAGTTTGGGCCCTATTGAATAATGAATGTTTTGAATTTTCTCCAAAAGTAAAGTAGTTGCAAACTCATCCTTTTAGAAACTTGTTTGGGCTGTTGAGAGGAGTAAAAAACCATCAAAAATTTCAATCCTGCATGATTTTACCAAGAAATGTGATTCTTCATTCAAAACCTGATTTTTGCTATTGGGCTCTATTGAATAATGAATGTTTTGAATTTTCTCCAAAAGTAAAGTAGTTGCAAACTCATGCTTTTAGAGACTTGTTTGGGCTCATGAGAGGAGTAGAAAAACAGCAAAAATTTCAGTCCTGCATGATTCTACCAAGAAATGTGTGTTCATTGAAACCGCTGGTTTTTGATAGTTTGGGCCCTATTGAATAATGAATGTTTTGAATTTTCTCCAAAAGTAAAGTAGTTGCAAACTCATCCTTTTAGAAACTTGTTTGGGCTGTTGAGAGGAGTAAAAAACCATCAAAAATTTCAATCCTGCATGATTCTACCAAGAAATGTGATTCTTCATTCAAAACGCTGGTTTTTGCTATTGGGCTCTATTGAATAATGAATGTTTTGAATTTTCTCCAAAAGTAAAGTAGTTGCAAACTCATCCTTTTAGAGACTTGTTTGGGCTCATGAGAGTAGAAAAACATCAATAATTTCAGTCCTGCACGATTCTACCAAGAAATGTGTGTTCATTCAAACCGCTGTTTTTTGATATTTTGGGCCCTATTGAATAATGAATGTTTTGAATTTTCTCCAAAAGTAAAGCAGTTGCAAACTCATCCTTTTAGAAACTTGTTTGGGCTGTTGAGAGGAGTAAAAAACCATCAAAAATTTCAATCCTGCATGATTCTACCAAGAAATGTGATTCTTCATTCAAAACCTGATTTTTGCTATTGGGCTCTATTGAATAATGAATGTTTTGAATTTTCTCCAAAAGTAAAGTAGTTGCAAACTCATCCTTTTAGAAACTTGTTTGGGCTGTTGAGAGGAGTGAAAAACCATCAAAAATTTCAATCCTGCATGATTCTACCAAGAAATGTGATTCTTCATTCAAAACCTGATTTTTGCTATTGGGTTCTATTGAATAATGAATGTTTTGAATTTTCTCCAAAAGTAAAGTAGTTGCAAACTCATGCTTTTAGAGACTTGTTTGGGCTCATGAGAGGAGTAGAAAAACATCAAAAATTTCAGTCCTGCATGATTCTACCAAGAAATGTGTGTTCATTGAAACCGCTGTTTTTTGATAGTTTGGGCCCTATTGAATAATGAATGTTTTGAATTTTCTCCAAAAGTAAAGTAGTTGCAAACTCATCCTTTTAGAAACTTGTTTGGGCTGTTGAGAGGAGTAAAAAACCATCAAAAATTTCAATCCTGCATGATTCTACCAAGAAATGTGATTCTTCATTCAAAACCTGATTTTTGCTATTGGGCTCTATTGAAAAGTGAATGTTTTGAATTTTCTCCAAAAGTAAAGTAGTTGCAAACTCATGCTTTTAGAGACTTGTTTGGGCTCATGAGAGGAGTAGAAAAACATCAAAAATTTCAGTCCTGCATGATTCTACCAAGAAATGTGTGTTCATTGAAACCGCTGGTTTTTGATAGTTTGGGCCCTATTGAATAATGAATGTTTTGAATTTTCTCCAAAAGTAAAGTAGTTGCAAACTCATCCTTTTAGAAACTTGTTTGGGCTGTTGAGAGGAGTAAAAAACCATCAAAAATTTCAATCCTGCATGATTTTACCAAGAAATGTGATTCTTCATTCAAAACCTGATTTTTGCTATTGGGCTCTATTGAATAATGAATGTTTTGAATTTTCTCCAAAAGTAAAGTAGTTGCAAACTCATGCTTTTAGAGACTTGTTTGGGCTCATGAGAGGAGTAGAAAAACATCAAAAATTTCAGTCCTGCATGATTCTACCAAGAAATGTGTGTTCATTGAAACCGCTGGTTTTTGATAGTTTGGGCCCTATTGAATAATGAATGTTTTGAATTTTCTCCAAAAGTAAAGTAGTTGCAAACTCATCCTTTTAGAAACTTGTTTGGGCTGTTGAGAGGAGTAAAAAACCATCAAAAATTTCAATCCTGCATGATTTTACCAAGAAATGTGATTCTTCATTCAAAACCTGATTTTTGCTATTGGGCTCTATTGAATAGTGAATGTTTTGAATGTTCTCCAAAAGTAAACTAGTTGCAAACTCATGCTTTTAGAAACTTGTTTGGGCTCATGAGAGGAGTAGAAAAACATCAAAAATTTCAGTCCTGCATGATTCTACCAAGAAATGTGTGTTCATTGAAACCGCTGGTTTTTGATAGTTTGGGCCCTATTGAATAATGAATGTTTTGAATTTTCTCCAAAAGTAAAGTAGTTGGAAACTCATCCTTTTAGAAACTTGTTTGGGCTGTTGAGAGGAGTAAAAAACCATCAAAAATTTCAATCCTGCATGATTCTACCAAGAAATGTGATTTTTCATTCAAAACCTGATTTTTGCTATTGGGCTCTATTGAATAATGAATGTTTTGAATTTTCTCCAAAAGTAAAGTAGTTGCAAACTCATGCTTTTAGAGACTTGTTTGGGCTCATGAGAGGAGTAGAAAAACATCAAAAATTTCAGTCCTGCATGATTCTACCAAGAAATGTGTGTTCATTGAAACCGCTGGTTTTTGATAGTTTGGGCCCTATTGAATAATGAATGTTTTGAATTTTCTCCAAAAGTAAAGTAGTTGCAAACTCATCCTTTTAGAAACTTGTTTGGGCTGTTGAGAGGAGTAAAAAACCATCAAAAATTTCAATCCTGCATGATTCTACCAAGAAATGTGATTCTTCATTCAAAACCTGATTTTTGCTATTGGGCTCTATTGAATAATGAATGTTTTGAATTTTCTCCAAAAGTAAAGTAGTTGCAAACTCATGCTTTTAGAAACTTGTTTGGGCTCATGAGAGGAGTAGAAAAACATCAAAAATTTGAGTCCTGCATGATTCTACCAAGAAATGTGTGTTCATTCAAACCGCTGGTTTTTGATAGTTTGGGCCCTATTGAATAATGAATGTTTTGAATTTTCTCCAAAAGTAAAGCAGTTGCAAACTCATCCTTTTAGAAACTTGTTTGGGCTGTAGAGAGGAGTAAAAAACCATCAAAAATTTCAATCCTACATGATTCTACCAAGAAATGTGATTCTTCATTCAAAACCTGATTTTTGCTATTGGGCTCTATTGAATAATGAATGTTTTGAATTTTCTCCAAAAGTAAAGTAGTTGCAAACTCATGCTTTTAGAGACTTGTTTGGGCTCATGAGAGGAGTAGAAAAACATCAAAAATTTCAGTCCTGCATGATTCTACCAAGAAATGTGTGTTCATTGAAACCGCTGGTTTTTGATAGTTTGGGCCCTATTGAATAATGAATGTTTTGAATTTTCTCCAAAAGTAAAGTAGTTGCAAACTCATCCTTTTAGAAACTTGTTTGGGTTGTTGAGAGGAGTAAAAAACCATCAAAAATTTCAATCCTGCATGATTCTACCAAGAAATGTGATTCTTCATTCAAAACCTGATTTTTGCTATTGGGCTCTATTGAATAATGAATGTTTTGAATTTTCTCCAAAAGTAAAGTAGTTGCAAACTCATGCTTTTAGGGACTTGTTTGGGCTCATGAGAGGAGTAGAAAAACATCAAAAATTTCAGTCCTGCATGATTCTACCAAGAAATGTGTGTTCATTGAAACCGCTGGTTTTTGATAGTTTGGGCCCTATTGAATAATGAATGTTTTGAATTTTCTCCAAAAGTAAAGTAGTTGCAAACTCATCCTTTTAGAAACTTGTTTGGGCTGTTGAGAGGAGTGAAAAACCATCACAAATTTCAATCCTGCATGATTCTACCAAGAAATGTGATTCTTCATTCAAAACCTGATTTTTGCTATTGGGCTCTATTGAATAATGAATGTTTTGAATTTTCTCCAAAAGTAAAGTAGTTGCAAACTCATGCTTTTAGAGACTTGTTTGGGCTCATGAGAGGAGTAGAAAAACATCAAAAATTTCAGTCCTGCATGATTCTACCAAGAAATGTGTGTTCATTGAAACCGCTGGTTTTTGATAGTTTGGGCCCTATTGAATAATGAATGTTTTGAATTTTCTCCAAAAGTAAAGTAGTTGCAAACTCATCCTTTTAGAAACTTGTTTGGGCTGTTGAGAGGAGTAAAAAACCATCAAAAATTTCAATCCTGCATGATTCTACCAAGAAATGTGATTCTTCATTCAAAACCTGATTTTTGCTATTGGGCTCTATTGAATAATGAATGTTTTGAATTTTCTCCAAAAGTAAAGTAGTTGCAAACTCATGCTTTTAGAGACTTGTTTGGGCTCATGAGAGGAGTAGAAAAACATCAAAAATTTCAGTCCTGCATGATTCTACCAAGAAATGTGTGTTCATTGAAACCGCTGTTTTTTGATAGTTTGGGCCCTATTGAATAATGAATGTTTTGAATTTTCTCCAAAAGTAAAGTAGTTGCAAACTCATCCTTTTAGAAACTTGTTTGGGCTGTTGAGAGGAGTAAAAAACCATCAAAAATTTCAATCCTGCATGATTCTACCAAGAAATGTGATTCTTCATTCAAAACCTGATTTTTGCTATTGGGCTCTATTGAAAAGTGAATGTTTTGAATTTTCTCCAAAAGTAAAGTAGTTGCAAACTCATGCTTTTAGAGACTTGTTTGGGCTCATGAGAGGAGTAGAAAAACATCAAAAATTTCAGTCCTGCATGATTCTACCAAGAAATGTGTGTTCATTGAAACCGCTGGTTTTTGATAGTTTGGGCCCTATTGAATAATGAATGTTTTGAATTTTCTCCAAAAGTAAAGTAGTTGCAAACTCATCCTTTTAGAAACTTGTTTGGGCTGTTGAGAGGAGTAAAAAACCATCAAAAATTTCAATCCTGCATGATTTTACCAAGAAATGTGATTCTTCATTCAAAACCTGATTTTTGCTATTGGGCTCTATTGAATAATGAATGTTTTGAATTTTCTCCAAAAGTAAAGTAGTTGCAAACTCATGCTTTTAGAGACTTGTTTGGGCTCATGAGAGGAGTAGAAAAACATCAAAAATTTCAGTCCTGCATGATTCTACCAAGAAATGTGTGTTCATTGAAACCGCTGGTTTTTGATAGTTTGGGCCCTATTGAATAATGAATGTTTTGAATTTTCTCCAAAAGTAAAGTAGTTGCAAACTCATCCTTTTAGAAACTTGTTTGGGCTGTTGAGAGGAGTAAAAAACCATCAAAAATTTCAATCCTGCATGATTTTACCAAG
Organism: Dendrobates tinctorius; assembly: GCF_039654945.1. Taxonomy (NCBI): domain Eukaryota; kingdom Metazoa; phylum Chordata; class Amphibia; order Anura; family Dendrobatidae; genus Dendrobates; species Dendrobates tinctorius. The sequence goes on along the minus strand of NW_027361736.1, from coordinate 7,169,601 downwards.
AAATGTGATTCTTCATTCAAAACCTGATTTTTGCTATTGGGCTCTATTGAATAGTGAATGTTTTGAATGTTCTCCAAAAGTAAACTAGTTGCAAACTCATGCTTTTAGAAACTTGTTTGGGCTCATGAGAGGAGTAGAAAAACATCAAAAATTTCAGTCCTGCATGATTCTACCAAGAAATGTGTGTTCATTGAAACCGCTGGTTTTTGATAGTTTGGGCCCTATTGAATAATGAATGTTTTGAATTTTCTCCAAAAGTAAAGTAGTTGGAAACTCATCCTTTTAGAAACTTGTTTGGGCTGTTGAGAGGAGTAAAAAACCATCAAAAATTTCAATCCTGCATGATTCTACCAAGAAATGTGATTTTTCATTCAAAACCTGATTTTTGCTATTGGGCTCTATTGAATAATGAATGTTTTGAATTTTCTCCAAAAGTAAAGTAGTTGCAAACTCATGCTTTTAGAGACTTGTTTGGGCTCATGAGAGGAGTAGAAAAACATCAAAAATTTCAGTCCTGCATGATTCTACCAAGAAATGTGTGTTCATTGAAACCGCTGGTTTTTGATAGTTTGGGCCCTATTGAATAATGAATGTTTTGAATTTTCTCCAAAAGTAAAGTAGTTGCAAACTCATCCTTTTAGAAACTTGTTTGGGCTGTTGAGAGGAGTAAAAAACCATCAAAAATTTCAATCCTGCATGATTCTACCAAGAAATGTGATTCTTCATTCAAAACCTGATTTTTGCTATTGGGCTCTATTGAATAATGAATGTTTTGAATTTTCTCCAAAAGTAAAGTAGTTGCAAACTCATGCTTTTAGAAACTTGTTTGGGCTCATGAGAGGAGTAGAAAAACATCAAAAATTTGAGTCCTGCATGATTCTACCAAGAAATGTGTGTTCATTCAAACCGCTGGTTTTTGATAGTTTGGGCCCTATTGAATAATGAATGTTTTGAATTTTCTCCAAAAGTAAAGCAGTTGCAAACTCATCCTTTTAGAAACTTGTTTGGGCTGTAGAGAGGAGTAAAAAACCATCAAAAATTTCAATCCTACATGATTCTACCAAGAAATGTGATTCTTCATTCAAAACCTGATTTTTGCTATTGGGCTCTATTGAATAATGAATGTTTTGAATTTTCTCCAAAAGTAAAGTAGTTGCAAACTCATGCTTTTAGAGACTTGTTTGGGCTCATGAGAGGAGTAGAAAAACATCAAAAATTTCAGTCCTGCATGATTCTACCAAGAAATGTGTGTTCATTGAAACCGCTGGTTTTTGATAGTTTGGGCCCTATTGAATAATGAATGTTTTGAATTTTCTCCAAAAGTAAAGTAGTTGCAAACTCATCCTTTTAGAAACTTGTTTGGGTTGTTGAGAGGAGTAAAAAACCATCAAAAATTTCAATCCTGCATGATTCTACCAAGAAATGTGATTCTTCATTCAAAACCTGATTTTTGCTATTGGGCTCTATTGAATAATGAATGTTTTGAATTTTCTCCAAAAGTAAAGTAGTTGCAAACTCATGCTTTTAGGGACTTGTTTGGGCTCATGAGAGGAGTAGAAAAACATCAAAAATTTCAGTCCTGCATGATTCTACCAAGAAATGTGTGTTCATTGAAACCGCTGGTTTTTGATAGTTTGGGCCCTATTGAATAATGAATGTTTTGAATTTTCTCCAAAAGTAAAGTAGTTGCAAACTCATCCTTTTAGAAACTTGTTTGGGCTGTTGAGAGGAGTGAAAAACCATCACAAATTTCAATCCTGCATGATTCTACCAAGAAATGTGATTCTTCATTCAAAACCTGATTTTTGCTATTGGGCTCTATTGAATAATGAATGTTTTGAATTTTCTCCAAAAGTAAAGTAGTTGCAAACTCATGCTTTTAGAGACTTGTTTGGGCTCATGAGAGGAGTAGAAAAACATCAAAAATTTCAGTCCTGCATGATTCTACCAAGAAATGTGTGTTCATTGAAACCGCTGGTTTTTGATAGTTTGGGCCCTATTGAATAATGAATGTTTTGAATTTTCTCCAAAAGTAAAGTAGTTGCAAACTCATCCTTTTAGAAACTTGTTTGGGCTGTTGAGAGGAGTAAAAAACCATCAAAAATTTCAATCCTGCATGATTCTACCAAGAAATGTGATTCTTCATTCAAAACGCTGGTTTTTGCTATTGGGCTCTATTGAATAATGAATGTTTTGAATTTTCTCCAAAAGTAAAGTAGTTGCAAACTCATCCTTTTAGAGACTTGTTTGGGCTCATGAGAGGACTAGAAAAACATCAAAAATTTCAGTCCTGCACGATTCTACCAAGAAATGTGTGTTCATTCAAACCGCTGGTTTTTGATATTTTGGGCCCTATTGAATAATGAATGTTTTGAATTTTCTCCAAAAGTAAAGTAGTTGCAAACTCATCCTTTTAGAAACTTGTTTGGGCTGTTGAGAGGAGTAAAAAACCATCAAAAATTTCAATCCTGCATGATTCTACCAAGAAATGTGATTCTTCATTCAAAACCTGATTTTTGCTATTGGGCTCTATTGAATAATGAATGTTTTGAATTTTCTCCAAAAGTAAAGTAGTTGCAAACTCATGCTTTTAGAGACTTGTTTGGGCTCATGAGAGGAGTAGAAAAACATCAAAAATTTCAGTCCTGCATGATTCTACCAAGAAATGTGTGTTCATTGAAACCGCTGGTTTTTGATAGTTTGGGCCCTATTGAATAATGAATGTTTTGAATTTTCTCCAAAAGTAAAGTAGTTGCAAACTCATCCTTTTAGAAACTTGTTTGGGCTCTTGAGAGGAGTAAAAAACCATCAAAAATTTCAATCCTGCATGATTCTACCAAGAAATGTGATTCTTCATTCAAAACGCTGGTTTTTGCTATTGGGCTCTATTGAATAATGAATGTTTTGAATTTTCTCCAAAAGTAAAGTAGTTGCAAACTCATCCTTTTAGAGACTTGTTTGGGCTCATGAGAGGAGTAGAAAAACATCAAAAATTTCAGTCCTGCACGATTCTACCAAGAAATGTGTGTTCATTCAAACCCCTGGTTTTTGATATTTTGGGCCCTATTGAATAATGAATGTTTTGAATTTTCTCCAAAAGTAAAGTAGTTGCAAACTCATCCTTTTAGAAACTTGTTTGGGCTGTTGAGAGGAGTAAAAAACCATCAAAAATTTCAATCCTGCATGATTCTACCAAGAAATGTGATTCTTCATTCAAAACCTGATTTTTGCTATTGGGCTCTATTGAATAATGAATGTTTTGAATTTTCTCCAAAAGTAAAGTAGTTGCAAACTCATGCTTTTAGAGACTTGTTTGGGCTCATGAGAGGAGTAGAAAAACATCAAAAATTTCAGTCCTGCATGATTCTACCAAGAAATGTGTGTTCATTGAAACCGCTGGTTTTTGATAGTTTGGGCCCTATTGAATAATGAATGTTTTGAATTTTCTCCAAAAGTAAAGTAGTTGCAAACTCATCCTTTTAGAAACTTGTTTGGGCTGTTGAGAGGAGTAAAAAACCATCAAAAATTTCAATCCTGCATGATTTTACCAAGAAATGTGATTCTTCATTCAAAACCTGATTTTTGCTATTGGGCTCTATTGAATAATGAATGTTTTGAATTTTCTCCAAAAGTAAAGTAGTTGCAAACTCATGCTTTTAGAGTCTTGTTTGGGCTCATGAGAGGAGTAGAAAAACATCAAAAATTTCAGTCCTGCATGATTCTACCAAGAAATGTGTGTTCATTGAAACCGCTGGTTTTTGATAGTTTGGGCCCTATTGAATAATGAATGTTTTGAATTTTCTCCAAAAGTAAAGTAGTTGCAAACTCATCCTTTTAGAAACTTGTTTGGGCTGTTGAGAGGAGTAAAAAACCATCAAAAATTTCAATCCTGCATGATTTTACCAAGAAATGTGATTCTTCATTCAAAACCTGATTTTTGCTATTGGGCTCTATTGAATAATGAATGTTTTGAATTTTCTCCAAAAGTAAAGTAGTTGCAAACTCATGCTTTTAGAGACTTGTTTGGGCTCATGAGAGGAGTAGAAAAACAGCAAAAATTTCAGTCCTGCATGATTCTACCAAGAAATGTGTGTTCATTGAAACCGCTGGTTTTTGATAGTTTGGGCCCTATTGAATAATGAATGTTTTGAATTTTCTCCAAAAGTAAAGTAGTTGCAAACTCATCCTTTTAGAAACTTGTTTGGGCTGTTGAGAGGAGTAAAAAACCATCAAAAATTTCAATCCTGCATGATTCTACCAAGAAATGTGATTCTTCATTCAAAACGCTGGTTTTTGCTATTGGGCTCTATTGAATAATGAATGTTTTGAATTTTCTCCAAAAGTAAAGTAGTTGCAAACTCATCCTTTTAGAGACTTGTTTGGGCTCATGAGAGTAGAAAAACATCAATAATTTCAGTCCTGCACGATTCTACCAAGAAATGTGTGTTCATTCAAACCGCTGTTTTTTGATATTTTGGGCCCTATTGAATAATGAATGTTTTGAATTTTCTCCAAAAGTAAAGCAGTTGCAAACTCATCCTTTTAGAAACTTGTTTGGGCTGTTGAGAGGAGTAAAAAACCATCAAAAATTTCAATCCTGCATGATTCTACCAAGAAATGTGATTCTTCATTCAAAACCTGATTTTTGCTATTGGGCTCTATTGAATAATGAATGTTTTGAATTTTCTCCAAAAGTAAAGTAGTTGCAAACTCATCCTTTTAGAAACTTGTTTGGGCTGTTGAGAGGAGTGAAAAACCATCAAAAATTTCAATCCTGCATGATTCTACCAAGAAATGTGATTCTTCATTCAAAACCTGATTTTTGCTATTGGGCTCTATTGAATAATGAATGTTTTGAATTTTCTCCAAAAGTAAAGTAGTTGCAAACTCATGCTTTTAGAGACTTGTTTGGGCTCATGAGAGGAGTAGAAAAACATCAAAAATTTCAGTCCTGCATGATTCTACCAAGAAATGTGTGTTCATTGAAACCGCTGTTTTTTGATAGTTTGGGCCCTATTGAATAATGAATGTTTTGAATTTTCTCCAAAAGTAAAGTAGTTGCAAACTCATCCTTTTAGAAACTTGTTTGGGCTGTTGAGAGGAGTAAAAAACCATCAAAAATTTCAATCCTGCATGATTCTACCAAGAAATGTGATTCTTCATTCAAAACCTGATTTTTGCTATTGGGCTCTATTGAAAAGTGAATGTTTTGAATTTTCTCCAAAAGTAAAGTAGTTGCAAACTCATGCTTTTAGAGACTTGTTTGGGCTCATGAGAGGAGTAGAAAAACATCAAAAATTTCAGTCCTGCATGATTCTACCAAGAAATGTGTGTTCATTGAAACCGCTGGTTTTTGATAGTTTGGGCCCTATTGAATAATGAATGTTTTGAATTTTCTCCAAAAGTAAAGTAGTTGCAAACTCATCCTTTTAGAAACTTGTTTGGGCTGTTGAGAGGAGTAAAAAACCATCAAAAATTTCAATCCTGCATGATTTTACCAAGAAATGTGATTCTTCATTCAAAACCTGATTTTTGCTATTGGGCTCTATTGAATAATGAATGTTTTGAATTTTCTCCAAAAGTAAAGTAGTTGCAAACTCATGCTTTTAGAGACTTGTTTGGGCTCATGAGAGGAGTAGAAAAACATCAAAAATTTCAGTCCTGCATGATTCTACCAAGAAATGTGTGTTCATTGAAACCGCTGGTTTTTGATAGTTTGGGCCCTATTGAATAATGAATGTTTTGAATTTTCTCCAAAAGTAAAGTAGTTGCAAACTCATCCTTTTAGAAACTTGTTTGGGCTGTTGAGAGGAGTAAAAAACCATCAAAAATTTCAATCCTGCATGATTTTACCAAGAAATGTGATTCTTCATTCAAAACCTGATTTTTGCTATTGGGCTCTATTGAATAGTGAATGTTTTGAATGTTCTCCAAAAGTAAACTAGTTGCAAACTCATGCTTTTAGAAACTTGTTTGGGCTCATGAGAGGAGTAGAAAAACATCAAAAATTTCAGTCCTGCATGATTCTACCAAGAAATGTGTGTTCATTGAAACCGCTGGTTTTTGATAGTTTGGGCCCTATTGAATAATGAATGTTTTGAATTTTCTCCAAAAGTAAAGCAGTTGCAAACTCATCCTTTTAGAAACTTGTTTGGGCTGTAGAGAGGAGTAAAAAACCATCAAAAATTTCAATCCTACATGATTCTACCAAGAAATGTGATTCTTCATTCAAAACCTGATTTTTGCTATTGGGCTCTATTGAATAATGAATGTTTTGAATTTTCTCCAAAAGTAAAGTAGTTGCAAACTCATGCTTTTAGAGACTTGTTTGGGCTCATGAGAGGAGTAGAAAAACATCAAAAATTTCAGTCCTGCATGATTCTACCAAGAAATGTGTGTTCATTGAAACCGCTGGTTTTTGATAGTTTGGGCCCTATTGAATAATGAATGTTTTGAATTTTCTCCAAAAGTAAAGTAGTTGCAAACTCATCCTTTTAGAAACTTGTTTGGGTTGTTGAGAGGAGTAAAAAACCATCAAAAATTTCAATCCTGCATGATTCTACCAAGAAATGTGATTCTTCATTCAAAACCTGATTTTTGCTATTGGGCTCTATTGAATAATGAATGTTTTGAATTTTCTCCAAAAGTAAAGTAGTTGCAAACTCATGCTTTTAGGGACTTGTTTGGGCTCATGAGAGGAGTAGAAAAACATCAAAAATTTCAGTCCTGCATGATTCTACCAAGAAATGTGTGTTCATTGAAACCGCTGGTTTTTGATAGTTTGGGCCCTATTGAATAATGAATGTTTTGAATTTTCTCCAAAAGTAAAGTAGTTGCAAACTCATCCTTTTAGAAACTTGTTTGGGCTGTTGAGAGGAGTGAAAAACCATCACAAATTTCAATCCTGCATGATTCTACCAAGAAATGTGATTCTTCATTCAAAACCTGATTTTTGCTATTGGGCTCTATTGAATAATGAATGTTTTGAATTTTCTCCAAAAGTAAAGTAGTTGCAAACTCATGCTTTTAGAGACTTGTTTGGGCTCATGAGAGGAGTAGAAAAACATCAAAAATTTCAGTCCTGCATGATTCTACCAAGAAATGTGTGTTCATTGAAACCGCTGGTTTTTGATAGTTTGGGCCCTATTGAATAATGAATGTTTTGAATTTTCTCCAAAAGTAAAGTAGTTGCAAACTCATCCTTTTAGAAACTTGTTTGGGCTGTTGAGAGGAGTAAAAAACCATCAAAAATTTCAATCCTGCATGATTCTACCAAGAAATGTGATTCTTCATTCAAAACGCTGGTTTTTGCTATTGGGCTCTATTGAATAATGAATGTTTTGAATTTTCTCCAAAAGTAAAGTAGTTGCAAACTCATCCTTTTAGAGACTTGTTTGGGCTCATGAGAGGACTAGAAAAACATCAAAAATTTCAGTCCTGCACGATTCTACCAAGAAATGTGTGTTCATTCAAACCGCTGGTTTTTGATATTTTGGGCCCTATTGAATAATGAATGTTTTGAATTTTCTCCAAAAGTAAAGTAGTTGCAAACTCATCCTTTTAGAAACTTGTTTGGGCTGTTGAGAGGAGTAAAAAACCATCAAAAATTTCAATCCTGCATGATTCTACCAAGAAATGTGATTCTTCATTCAAAACCTGATTTTTGCTATTGGGCTCTATTGAATAATGAATGTTTTGAATTTTCTCCAAAAGTAAAGTAGTTGCAAACTCATGCTTTTAGAGACTTGTTTGGGCTCATGAGAGGAGTAGAAAAACATCAAAAATTTCAGTCCTGCATGATTCTACCAAGAAATGTGTGTTCATTGAAACCGCTGGTTTTTGATAGTTTGGGCCCTATTGAATAATGAATGTTTTGAATTTTCTCCAAAAGTAAAGTAGTTGCAAACTCATCCTTTTAGAAACTTGTTTGGGCTCTTGAGAGGAGTAAAAAACCATCAAAAATTTCAATCCTGCATGATTCTACCAAGAAATGTGATTCTTCATTCAAAACGCTGGTTTTTGCTATTGGGCTCTATTGAATAATGAATGTTTTGAATTTTCTCCAAAAGTAAAGTAGTTGCAAACTCATCCTTTTAGAGACTTGTTTGGGCTCATGAGAGGAGTAGAAAAACATCAAAAATTTCAGTCCTGCACGATTCTACCAAGAAATGTGTGTTCATTCAAACCCCTGGTTTTTGATATTTTGGGCCCTATTGAATAATGAATGTTTTGAATTTTCTCCAAAAGTAAAGTAGTTGCAAACTCATCCTTTTAGAAACTTGTTTGGGCTGTTGAGAGGAGTAAAAAACCATCAAAAATTTCAATCCTGCATGATTCTACCAAGAAATGTGATTCTTCATTCAAAACCTGATTTTTGCTATTGGGCTCTATTGAATAATGAATGTTTTGAATTTTCTCCAAAAGTAAAGTAGTTGCAAACTCATGCTTTTAGAGACTTGTTTGGGCTCATGAGAGGAGTAGAAAAACATCAAAAATTTCAGTCCTGCATGATTCTACCAAGAAATGTGTGTTCATTGAAACCGCTGGTTTTTGATAGTTTGGGCCCTATTGAATAATGAATGTTTTGAATTTTCTCCAAAAGTAAAGTAGTTGCAAACTCATCCTTTTAGAAACTTGTTTGGGCTGTTGAGAGGAGTAAAAAACCATCAAAAATTTCAATTCTGCATGATTTTACCAAGAAATGTGATTCTTCATTCAAAACCTGATTTTTGCTATTGGGCTCTATTGAATAATGAATGTTTTGAATTTTCTCCAAAAGTAAAGTAGTTGCAAACTCATGCTTTTAGAGTCTTGTTTGGGCTCATGAGAGGAGTAGAAAAACATCAAAAATTTCAGTCCTGCATGATTCTACCAAGAAATGTGTGTTCATTGAAACCGCTGGTTTTTGATAGTTTGGGCCCTATTGAATAATGAATGTTTTGAATTTTCTCCAAAAGTAAAGTAGTTGCAAACTCATCCTTTTAGAAACTTGTTTGGGCTGTTGAGAGGAGTAAAAAACCATCAAAAATTTCAATCCTGCATGATTTTACCAAGAAATGTGATTCTTCATTCAAAACCTGATTTTTGCTATTGGGCTCTATTGAATAATGAATGTTTTGAATTTTCTCCAAAAGTAAAGTAGTTGCAAACTCATGCTTTTAGAGACTTGTTTGGGCTCATGAGAGGAGTAGAAAAACAGCAAAAATTTCAGTCCTGCATGATTCTACCAAGAAATGTGTGTTCATTGAAACCGCTGGTTTTTGATAGTTTGGGCCCTATTGAATAATGAATGTTTTGAATTTTCTCCAAAAGTAAAGTAGTTGCAAACTCATCCTTTTAGAAACTTGTTTGGGCTGTTGAGAGGAGTAAAAAACCATCAAAAATTTCAATCCTGCATGATTCTACCAAGAAATGTGATTCTTCATTCAAAACGCTGGTTTTTGCTATTGGGCTCTATTGAATAATGAATGTTTTGAATTTTCTCCAAAAGTAAAGTAGTTGCAAACTCATCCTTTTAGAGACTTGTTTGGGCTCATGAGAGTAGAAAAACATCAATAATTTCAGTCCTGCACGATTCTACCAAGAAATGTGTGTTCATTCAAACCGCTGTTTTTTGATATTTTGGGCCCTATTGAATAATGAATGTTTTGAATTTTCTCCAAAAGTAAAGCAGTTGCAAACTCATCCTTTTAGAAACTTGTTTGGGCTGTTGAGAGGAGTAAAAAACCATCAAAAATTTCAATCCTGCATGATTCTACCAAGAAATGTGATTCTTCATTCAAAACCTGATTTTTGCTATTGGGCTCTATTGAATAATGAATGTTTTGAATTTTCTCCAAAAGTAAAGTAGTTGCAAACTCATCCTTTTAGAAACTTGTTTGGGCTGTTGAGAGGAGTGAAAAACCATCAAAAATTTCAATCCTGCATGATTCTACCAAGAAATGTGATTCTTCATTCAAAACCTGATTTTTGCTATTGGGCTCTATTGAATAATGAATGTTTTGAATTTTCTCCAAAAGTAAAGTAGTTGCAAACTCATGCTTTTAGAGACTTGTTTGGGCTCATGAGAGGAGTAGAAAAACATCAAAAATTTCAGTCCTGCATGATTCTACCAAGAAATGTGTGTTCATTGAAACCGCTGTTTTTTGATAGTTTGGGCCCTATTGAATAATGAATGTTTTGAATTTTCTCCAAAAGTAAAGTAGTTGCAAACTCATCCTTTTAGAAACTTGTTTGGGCTGTTGAGAGGAGTAAAAAACCATCAAAAATTTCAATCCTGCATGATTCTACCAAGAAATGTGATTCTTCATTCAAAACCTGATTTTTGCTATTGGGCTCTATTGAAAAGTGAATGTTTTGAATTTTCTCCAAAAGTAAAGTAGTTGCAAACTCATGCTTTTAGAGACTTGTTTGGGCTCATGAGAGGAGTAGAAAAACATCAAAAATTTCAGTCCTGCATGATTCTACCAAGAAATGTGTGTTCATTGAAACCGCTGGTTTTTGATAGTTTGGGCCCTATTGAATAATGAATGTTTTGAATTTTCTCCAAAAGTAAAGTAGTTGCAAACTCATCCTTTTAGAAACTTGTTTGGGCTGTTGAGAGGAGTAAAAAACCATCAAAAATTTCAATCCTGCATGATTTTACCAAGAAATGTGATTCTTCATTCAAAACCTGATTTTTGCTATTGGGCTCTATTGAATAATGAATGTTTTGAATTTTCTCCAAAAGTAAAGTAGTTGCAAACTCATGCTTTTAGAGACTTGTTTGGGCTCATGAGAGGAGTAGAAAAACATCAAAAATTTCAGTCCTGCATGATTCTACCAAGAAATGTGTGTTCATTGAAACCGCTGGTTTTTGATAGTTTGGGCCCTATTGAATAATGAATGTTTTGAATTTTCTCCAAAAGTAAAGTAGTTGCAAACTCATCCTTTTAGAAACTTGTTTGGGCTGTTGAGAGGAGTAAAAAACCATCAAAAATTTCAATCCTGCATGATTTTACCAAGAAATGTGATTCTTCATTCAAAACCTGATTTTTGCTATTGGGCTCTATTGAATAGTGAATGTTTTGAATGTTCTCCAAAAGTAAACTAGTTGCAAACTCATGCTTTTAGAAACTTGTTTGGGCTCATGAGAGGAGTAGAAAAACATCAAAAATTTCAGTCCTGCATGATTCTACCAAGAAATGTGTGTTCATTGAAACCGCTGGTTTTTGATAGTTTGGGCCCTATTGAATAATGAATGTTTTGAATTTTCTCCAAAAGTAAAGTAGTTGGAAACTCATCCTTTTAGAAACTTGTTTGGGCTGTTGAGAGGAGTAAAAAACCATCAAAAATTTCAATCCTGCATGATTCTACCAAGAAATGTGATTTTTCATTCAAAACCTGATTTTTGCTATTGGGCTCTATTGAATAATGAATGTTTTGAATTTTCTCCAAAAGTAAAGTAGTTGCAAACTCATGCTTTTAGAGACTTGTTTGGGCTCATGAGAGGAGTAGAAAAACATCAAAAATTTCAGTCCTGCATGATTCTACCAAGAAATGTGTGTTCATTGAAACCGCTGGTTTTTGATAGTTTGGGCCCTATTGAATAATGAATGTTTTGAATTTTCTCCAAAAGTAAAGTAGTTGCAAACTCATCCTTTTAGAAACTTGTTTGGGCTGTTGAGAGGAGTAAAAAACCATCAAAAATTTCAATCCTGCATGATTCTACCAAGAAATGTGATTCTTCATTCAAAACCTGATTTTTGCTATTGGGCTCTATTGAATAATGAATGTTTTGAATTTTCTCCAAAATTAAAGTAGTTGCAAACTCATGCTTTTAGAAACTTGTTTGGGCTCATGAGAGGAGTAGAAAAACATCAAAAATTTGAGTCCTGCATGATTCTACCAAGAAATGTGTGTTCATTCAAACCGCTGGTTTTTGATAGTTTGGGCCCTATTGAATAATGAATGTTTTGAATTTTCTCCAAAAGTAAAGCAGTTGCAAACTCATCCTTTTAGAAACTTGTTTGGGCTGTAGAGAGGAGTAAAAAACCATCAAAAATTTCAATCCTACATGATTCTACCAAGAAATGTGATTCTTCATTCAAAACCTGATTTTTGCTATTGGGCTCTATTGAATAATGAATGTTTTGAATTTTCTCCAAAAGTAAAGTAGTTGCAAACTCATGCTTTTAGAGACTTGTTTGGGCTCATGAGAGGAGTAGAAAAACATCAAAAATTTCAGTCCTGCATGATTCTACCAAGAAATGTGTGTTCATTGAAACCGCTGGTTTTTGATAGTTTGGGCCCTATTGAATAATGAATGTTTTGAATTTTCTCCAAAAGTAAAGTAGTTGCAAACTCATCCTTTTAGAAACTTGTTTGGGTTGTTGAGAGGAGTAAAAAACCATCAAAAATTTCAATCCTGCATGATTCTACCAAGAAATGTGATTCTTCATTCAAAACCTGATTTTTGCTATTGGGCTCTATTGAATAATGAATGTTTTGAATTTTCTCCAAAAGTAAAGTAGTTGCAAACTCATGCTTTTAGGGACTTGTTTGGGCTCATGAGAGGAGTAGAAAAACATCAAAAATTTCAGTCCTGCATGATTCTACCAAGAAATGTGTGTTCATTGAAACCGCTGGTTTTTGATAGTTTGGGCCCTATTGAATAATGAATGTTTTGAATTTTCTCCAAAAGTAAAGTAGTTGCAAACTCATCCTTTTAGAAACTTGTTTGGGCTGTTGAGAGGAGTGAAAAACCATCACAAATTTCAATCCTGCATGATTCTACCAAGAAATGTGATTCTTCATTCAAAACCTGATTTTTGCTATTGGGCTCTATTGAATAATGAATGTTTTGAATTTTCTCCAAAAGTAAAGTAGTTGCAAACTCATGCTTTTAGAGACTTGTTTGGGCTCATGAGAGGAGTAGAAAAACATCAAAAATTTCAGTCCTGCATGATTCTACCAAGAAATGTGTGTTCATTGAAACCGCTGGTTTTTGATAGTTTGGGCCCTATTGAATAATGAATGTTTTGAATTTTCTCCAAAAGTAAAGTAGTTGCAAACTCATCCTTTTAGAAACTTGTTTGGGCTGTTGAGAGGAGTAAAAAACCATCAAAAATTTCAATCCTGCATGATTCTACCAAGAAATGTGATTCTTCATTCAAAACGCTGGTTTTTGCTATTGGGCTCTATTGAATAATGAATGTTTTGAATTTTCTCCAAAAGTAAAGTAGTTGCAAACTCATCCTTTTAGAGACTTGTTTGGGCTCATGAGAGGACTAGAAAAACATCAAAAATTTCAGTCCTGCACGATTCTACCAAGAAATGTGTGTTCATTCAAACCGCTGGTTTTTGATATTTTGGGCCCTATTGAATAATGAATGTTTTGAATTTTCTCCAAAAGTAAAGTAGTTGCAAACTCATCCTTTTAGAAACTTGTTTGGGCTGTTGAGAGGAGTAAAAAACCATCAAAAATTTCAATCCTGCATGATTCTACCAAGAAATGTGATTCTTCATTCAAAACCTGATTTTTGCTATTGGGCTCTATTGAATAATGAATGTTTTGAATTTTCTCCAAAAGTAAAGTAGTTGCAAACTCATGCTTTTAGAGACTTGTTTGGGCTCATGAGAGGAGTAGAAAAACATCAAAAATTTCAGTCCTGCATGATTCTACCAAGAAATGTGTGTTCATTGAAACCGCTGGTTTTTGATAGTTTGGGCCCTATTGAATAATGAATGTTTTGAATTTTCTCCAAAAGTAAAGTAGTTGCAAACTCATCCTTTTAGAAACTTGTTTGGGCTCTTGAGAGGAGTAAAAAACCATCAAAAATTTCAATCCTGCATGATTCTACCAAGAAATGTGATTCTTCATTCAAAACGCTGGTTTTTGCTATTGGGCTCTATTGAATAATGAATGTTTTGAATTTTCTCCAAAAGTAAAGTAGTTGCAAACTCATCCTTTTAGAGACTTGTTTGGGCTCATGAGAGGAGTAGAAAAACATCAAAAATTTCAGTCCTGCACGATTCTACCAAGAAATGTGTGTTCATTCAAACCCCTGGTTTTTGATATTTTGGGCCCTATTGAATAATGAATGTTTTGAATTTTCTCCAAAAGTAAAGTAGTTGCAAACTCATCCTTTTAGAAACTTGTTTGGGCTGTTGAGAGGAGTAAAAAACCATCAAAAATTTCAATCCTGCATGATTCTACCAAGAAATGTGATTCTTCATTCAAAACCTGATTTTTGCTATTGGGCTCTATTGAATAATGAATGTTTTGAATTTTCTCCAAAAGTAAAGTAGTTGCAAACTCATGCTTTTAGAGACTTGTTTGGGCTCATGAGAGGAGTAGAAAAACATCAAAAATTTCAGTCCTGCATGATTCTACCAAGAAATGTGTGTTCATTGAAACCGCTGGTTTTTGATAGTTTGGGCCCTATTGAATAATGAATGTTTTGAATTTTCTCCAAAAGTAAAGTAGTTGCAAACTCATCCTTTTAGAAACTTGTTTGGGCTGTTGAGAGGAGTAAAAAACCATCAAAAATTTCAATTCTGCATGATTTTACCAAGAAATGTGATTCTTCATTCAAAACCTGATTTTTGCTATTGGGCTCTATTGAATAATGAATGTTTTGAATTTTCTCCAAAAGTAAAGTAGTTGCAAACTCATGCTTTTAGAGTCTTGTTTGGGCTCATGAGAGGAGTAGAAAAACATCAAAAATTTCAGTCCTGCATGATTCTACCAAGAAATGTGTGTTCATTGAAACCGCTGGTTTTTGATAGTTTGGGCCCTATTGAATAATGAATGTTTTGAATTTTCTCCAAAAGTAAAGTAGTTGCAAACTCATCCTTTTAGAAACTTGTTTGGGCTGTTGAGAGGAGTAAAAAACCATCAAAAATTTCAATCCTGCATGATTTTACCAAGAAATGTGATTCTTCATTCAAAACCTGATTTTTGCTATTGGGCTCTATTGAATAATGAATGTTTTGAATTTTCTCCAAAAGTAAAGTAGTTGCAAACTCATGCTTTTAGAGACTTGTTTGGGCTCATGAGAGGAGTAGAAAAACAGCAAAAATTTCAGTCCTGCATGATTCTACCAAGAAATGTGTGTTCATTGAAACCGCTGGTTTTTGATAGTTTGGGCCCTATTGAATAATGAATGTTTTGAATTTTCTCCAAAAGTAAAGTAGTTGCAAACTCATCCTTTTAGAAACTTGTTTGGGCTGTTGAGAGGAGTAAAAAACCATCAAAAATTTCAATCCTGCATGATTCTACCAAGAAATGTGATTCTTCATTCAAAACGCTGGTTTTTGCTATTGGGCTCTATTGAATAATGAATGTTTTGAATTTTCTCCAAAAGTAAAGTAGTTGCAAACTCATCCTTTTAGAGACTTGTTTGGGCTCATGAGAGTAGAAAAACATCAATAATTTCAGTCCTGCACGATTCTACCAAGAAATGTGTGTTCATTCAAACCGCTGTTTTTTGATATTTTGGGCCCTATTGAATAATGAATGTTTTGAATTTTCTCCAAAAGTAAAGCAGTTGCAAACTCATCCTTTTAGAAACTTGTTTGGGCTGTTGAGAGGAGTAAAAAACCATCAAAAATTTCAATCCTGCATGATTCTACCAAGAAATGTGATTCTTCATTCAAAACCTGATTTTTGCTATTGGGCTCTATTGAATAATGAATGTTTTGAATTTTCTCCAAAAGTAAAGTAGTTGCAAACTCATCCTTTTAGAAACTTGTTTGGGCTGTTGAGAGGAGTGAAAAACCATCAAAAATTTCAATCCTGCATGATTCTACCAAGAAATGTGATTCTTCATTCAAAACCTGATTTTTGCTATTGGGCTCTATTGAATAATGAATGTTTTGAATTTTCTCCAAAAGTAAAGTAGTTGCAAACTCATGCTTTTAGAGACTTGTTTGGGCTCATGAGAGGAGTAGAAAAACATCAAAAATTTCAGTCCTGCATGATTCTACCAAGAAATGTGTGTTCATTGAAACCGCTGTTTTTTGATAGTTTGGGCCCTATTGAATAATGAATGTTTTGAATTTTCTCCAAAAGTAAAGTAGTTGCAAACTCATCCTTTTAGAAACTTGTTTGGGCTGTTGAGAGGAGTAAAAAACCATCAAAAATTTCAATCCTGCATGATTCTACCAAGAAATGTGATTCTTCATTCAAAACCTGATTTTTGCTATTGGGCTCTATTGAAAAGTGAATGTTTTGAATTTTCTCCAAAAGTAAAGTAGTTGCAAACTCATGCTTTTAGAGACTTGTTTGGGCTCATGAGAGGAGTAGAAAAACATCAAAAATTTCAGTCCTGCATGATTCTACCAAGAAATGTGTGTTCATTGAAACCGCTGGTTTTTGATAGTTTGGGCCCTATTGAATAATGAATGTTTTGAATTTTCTCCAAAAGTAAAGTAGTTGCAAACTCATCCTTTTAGAAACTTGTTTGGGCTGTTGAGAGGAGTAAAAAACCATCAAAAATTTCAATCCTGCATGATTTTACCAAGAAATGTGATTCTTCATTCAAAACCTGATTTTTGCTATTGGGCTCTATTGAATAATGAATGTTTTGAATTTTCTCCAAAAGTAAAGTAGTTGCAAACTCATGCTTTTAGAGACTTGTTTGGGCTCATGAGAGGAGTAGAAAAACATCAAAAATTTCAGTCCTGCATGATTCTACCAAGAAATGTGTGTTCATTGAAACCGCTGGTTTTTGATAGTTTGGGCCCTATTGAATAATGAATGTTTTGAATTTTCTCCAAAAGTAAAGTAGTTGCAAACTCATCCTTTTAGAAACTTGTTTGGGCTGTTGAGAGGAGTAAAAAACCATCAAAAATTTCAATCCTGCATGATTTTACCAAGAAATGTGATTCTTCATTCAAAACCTGATTTTTGCTATTGGGCTCTATTGAATAGTGAATGTTTTGAATGTTCTCCAAAAGTAAACTAGTTGCAAACTCATGCTTTTAGAAACTTGTTTGGGCTCATGAGAGGAGTAGAAAAACATCAAAAATTTCAGTCCTGCATGATTCTACCAAGAAATGTGTGTTCATTGAAACCGCTGGTTTTTGATAGTTTGGGCCCTATTGAATAATGAATGTTTTGAATTTTCTCCAAAAGTAAAGTAGTTGGAAACTCATCCTTTTAGAAACTTGTTTGGGCTGTTGAGAGGAGTAAAAAACCATCAAAAATTTCAATCCTGCATGATTCTACCAAGAAATGTGATTTTTCATTCAAAACCTGATTTTTGCTATTGGGCTCTATTGAATAATGAATGTTTTGAATTTTCTCCAAAAGTAAAGTAGTTGCAAACTCATGCTTTTAGAGACTTGTTTGGGCTCATGAGAGGAGTAGAAAAACATCAAAAATTTCAGTCCTGCATGATTCTACCAAGAAATGTGTGTTCATTGAAACCGCTGGTTTTTGATAGTTTGGGCCCTATTGAATAATGAATGTTTTGAATTTTCTCCAAAAGTAAAGTAGTTGCAAACTCATCCTTTTAGAAACTTGTTTGGGCTGTTGAGAGGAGTAAAAAACCATCAAAAATTTCAATCCTGCATGATTCTACCAAGAAATGTGATTCTTCATTCAAAACCTGATTTTTGCTATTGGGCTCTATTGAATAATGAATGTTTTGAATTTTCTCCAAAATTAAAGTAGTTGCAAACTCATGCTTTTAGAAACTTGTTTGGGCTCATGAGAGGAGTAGAAAAACATCAAAAATTTGAGTCCTGCATGATTCTACCAAGAAATGTGTGTTCATTCAAACCGCTGGTTTTTGATAGTTTGGGCCCTATTGAATAATGAATGTTTTGAATTTTCTCCAAAAGTAAAGCAGTTGCAAACTCATCCTTTTAGAAACTTGTTTGGGCTGTAGAGAGGAGTAAAAAACCATCAAAAATTTCAATCCTACATGATTCTACCAAGAAATGTGATTCTTCATTCAAAACCTGATTTTTGCTATTGGGCTCTATTGAATAATGAATGTTTTGAATTTTCTCCAAAAGTAAAGTAGTTGCAAACTCATGCTTTTAGAGACTTGTTTGGGCTCATGAGAGGAGTAGAAAAACATCAAAAATTTCAGTCCTGCATGATTCTACCAAGAAATGTGTGTTCATTGAAACCGCTGGTTTTTGATAGTTTGGGCCCTATTGAATAATGAATGTTTTGAATTTTCTCCAAAAGTAAAGTAGTTGCAAACTCATCCTTTTAGAAACTTGTTTGGGTTGTTGAGAGGAGTAAAAAACCATCAAAAATTTCAATCCTGCATGATTCTACCAAGAAATGTGATTCTTCATTCAAAACCTGATTTTTGCTATTGGGCTCTATTGAATAATGAATGTTTTGAATTTTCTCCAAAAGTAAAGTAGTTGCAAACTCATGCTTTTAGGGACTTGTTTGGGCTCATGAGAGGAGTAGAAAAACATCAAAAATTTCAGTCCTGCATGATTCTACCAAGAAATGTGTGTTCATTGAAACCGCTGGTTTTTGATAGTTTGGGCCCTATTGAATAATGAATGTTTTGAATTTTCTCCAAAAGTAAAGTAGTTGCAAACTCATCCTTTTAGAAACTTGTTTGGGCTGTTGAGAGGAGTGAAAAACCATCACAAATTTCAATCCTGCATGATTCTACCAAGAAATGTGATTCTTCATTCAAAACCTGATTTTTGCTATTGGGCTCTATTGAATAATGAATGTTTTGAATTTTCTCCAAAAGTAAAGTAGTTGCAAACTCATGCTTTTAGAGACTTGTTTGGGCTCATGAGAGGAGTAGAAAAACATCAAAAATTTCAGTCCTGCATGATTCTACCAAGAAATGTGTGTTCATTGAAACCGCTGGTTTTTGATAGTTTGGGCCCTATTGAATAATGAATGTTTTGAATTTTCTCCAAAAGTAAAGTAGTTGCAAACTCATCCTTTTAGAAACTTGTTTGGGCTGTTGAGAGGAGTAAAAAACCATCAAAAATTTCAATCCTGCATGATTCTACCAAGAAATGTGATTCTTCATTCAAAACGCTGGTTTTTGCTATTGGGCTCTATTGAATAATGAATGTTTTGAATTTTCTCCAAAAGTAAAGTAGTTGCAAACTCATCCTTTTAGAGACTTGTTTGGGCTCATGAGAGGACTAGAAAAACATCAAAAATTTCAGTCCTGCACGATTCTACCAAGAAATGTGTGTTCATTCAAACCGCTGGTTTTTGATATTTTGGGCCCTATTGAATAATGAATGTTTTGAATTTTCTCCAAAAGTAAAGTAGTTGCAAACTCATCCTTTTAGAAACTTGTTTGGGCTGTTGAGAGGAGTAAAAAACCATCAAAAATTTCAATCCTGCATGATTCTACCAAGAAATGTGATTCTTCATTCAAAACCTGATTTTTGCTATTGGGCTCTATTGAATAATGAATGTTTTGAATTTTCTCCAAAAGTAAAGTAGTTGCAAACTCATGCTTTTAGAGACTTGTTTGGGCTCATGAGAGGAGTAGAAAAACATCAAAAATTTCAGTCCTGCATGATTCTACCAAGAAATGTGTGTTCATTGAAACCGCTGGTTTTTGATAGTTTGGGCCCTATTGAATAATGAATGTTTTGAATTTTCTCCAAAAGTAAAGTAGTTGCAAACTCATCCTTTTAGAAACTTGTTTGGGCTGTTGAGAGGAGTAAAAAACCATCAAAAATTTCAATCCTGCATGATTCTACCAAGAAATGTGATTCTTCATTCAAAACGCTGGTTTTTGCTATTGGGCTCTATTGAATAATGAATGTTTTGAATTTTCTCCAAAAGTAAAGTAGTTGCAAACTCATCCTTTTAGAGACTTGTTTGGGCTCATGAGAGGAGTAGAAAAACATCAAAAATTTCAGTCCTGCACGATTCTACCAAGAAATGTGTGTTCATTCAAACCCCTGGTTTTTGATATTTTGGGCCCTATTGAATAATGAATGTTTTGAATTTTCTCCAAAAGTAAAGTAGTTGCAAACTCATCCTTTTAGAAACTTGTTTGGGCTGTTGAGAGGAGTAAAAAACCATCAAAAATTTCAATCCTGCATGATTCTACCAAGAAATGTGATTCTTCATTCAAAACCTGATTTTTGCTATTGGGCTCTATTGAATAATGAATGTTTTGAATTTTCTCCAAAAGTAAAGTAGTTGCAAACTCATGCTTTTAGAGACTTGTTTGGGCTCATGAGAGGAGTAGAAAAACATCAAAAATTTCAGTCCTGCATGATTCTACCAAGAAATGTGTGTTCATTGAAACCGCTGGTTTTTGATAGTTTGGGCCCTATTGAATAATGAATGTTTTGAATTTTCTCCAAAAGTAAAGTAGTTGCAAACTCATCCTTTTAGAAACTTGTTTGGGCTGTTGAGAGGAGTAAAAAACCATCAAAAATTTCAATCCTGCATGATTTTACCAAGAAATGTGATTCTTCATTCAAAACCTGATTTTTGCTATTGGGCTCTATTGAATAATGAATGTTTTGAATTTTCTCCAAAAGTAAAGTAGTTGCAAACTCATGCTTTTAGAGTCTTGTTTGGGCTCATGAGAGGAGTAGAAAAACATCAAAAATTTCAGTCCTGCATGATTCTACCAAGAAATGTGTGTTCATTGAAACCGCTGGTTTTTGATAGTTTGGGCCCTATTGAATAATGAATGTTTTGAATTTTCTCCAAAAGTAAAGTAGTTGCAAACTCATCCTTTTAGAAACTTGTTTGGGCTGTTGAGAGGAGTAAAAAACCATCAAAAATTTCAATCCTGCATGATTTTACCAAGAAATGTGATTCTTCATTCAAATCCTGATTTTTGCTATTGGGCTCTATTGAATAATGAATGTTTTGAATTTTCTCCAAAAGTAAAGTAGTTGCAAACTCATGCTTTTATTTATTTTCCAATAATTTTTATTAAATTTTAAAATTTTTAACAGGAAAGGAGGGAGGGAAGGGAAGGGTTAGGAATAGGAAAGAAATCCCCCTGTGAAGACAGGGAGACCCCCAGATGGGGGATAGACAGGCAAACATACAGAAAGTAGCAAAATTATATCAATATTAAAGGTAATGTAATTATTAGTTGCATATAATATTACGGAATTTATCCCTAAGATATACGTAGAATAAGTCTACATCCCCTCATAATAGCATTTTCCACTACCTATCACTATCAGCTATGAATGAGTAACTATAGTACTAATAAACTACGACTCCATCAGTAATAAAGATCAAAGCTGGTATGAAATAAATGCAACAAATTTTTGTTCATAGCTTGCTCTGTATAAAACCTTGCATAACATAACTACCGCTGTACCTAAAAAGGAACAATACATTGCAAATGCTATAGAAGGAAACCAACTAGCATCTATAAATGTATGAAGGCCCGTCCCGTCCGGGGCCACTCCTGGTGACCATAGGACCCGTTGAGGGTAAATCGGTTCATTCATTAGCTATAAAATAAGATGAGATTCCTTAAAAGTCACAAATATAATCAAAATTAAAATTAAAATTGACAAGCATGAATTGTATATATTTTAAAGACATGTGGTGTCCCCTGAAGATAGAATTCTGAGTCTTTCTCAATCAGGATGAACGTCAAATTTACGTTGCTGAAGATATCCACAAGAAATCGCAGAGGGTGATAATCCAGCATCTTTTAAGAACGTGTGGCCTTCATCCGGTGATGAAATAACGATCACTTTTGATGCATTTTTAATCTGAAGATTAGAGTTCTGTGTCCAATTATAAGGAATACCGGCACAGAGGAGTTCGCTTGTTATGGAGTAAAATGATTTCCTTCTTGTCCAGGTGTCTTTAGATAAGTCTTTATAGAAGGATAAATGGGCATAAGGAGATGAAGAAAACGACGGCTCTTTTGAAATATTTAAAAGCTTGTTTCTGACCCAATTAGGGTAGAATGTGACGATGACATCCCTGGCCACATCAGGAGGGAGGGAAGAAGGTCTACGGATTCTAAAAGCTTTATCAATCAAGTTGCTCTTTTCAATATTTGGAAACACATGACAGATCATAGAGGAAACGTAGCTTTTTAATTGGAAGTTCTGGACTGTTTCAGGGATTCCCCTGATTTTGATATTATTTTTCCTTCTCAGATCTTCATATGTGGCCAAGCTACTTCTAAAAAAATCAATATCATTTTGGACCTTTTCCACGGATTTTGATAGTGTGGATAGACTCTTAATTCCTTCGACACATAGGGACTCATATTTTGAGTAAGGAGGTATGACCATTTTGGATTCGAGAGATGGAGTAACAGAAATATCAGTAGAATTAAGACAATAATCCCCTGCGAAAAGTGATAATGACTTTTGAAAAAGCTTTTTTATAAAGGTTTCAGAAGCTTTATCTTGGTTAGGGTCAGTCATTTCAGTTTTATGTTCGATCACTGCCTTGGAATCATTATTTGTATTGGGTTTTTTCCCCAATAATTCCATAGATGACAAAAAAGCTTTTAGCAATTTAGCCATAAAACCCTCTGTAGGGTAATCATCAGAAGCGGGTATTTCGTCTATTGGCAATGTAATAGAATCATTATAATCCATCTCTAATTGTGTACAATGGTCTCCTCCAAATTCAAAACTATCATCTCTGATAGAGTCTTCTGGAGTAGAGTCTGATGGACTGTAATCCCCAGAGTCCGTATCAACAGAGAAATCATTTTCCTCACGTTCAGGTGTCCCCATCCTCTCCACGGATCCATCAGAATATACATTATTTAAGCCGTCCAATGAATTCGTAGATCTACATGAATGATCAGAGGAGGTCTCACTATCAATACTTTTGTTTAGACAATCAGAGAATTTCCCCTCCCCATGAATGCCATCACCACCTCCACCCATCTGAGAAACAAAAACCGGTGCATCATGTCTAAGCCTGTCATCAGAGATCTCCTTGGATTGGAAAGTCTTGCCAGGTTTATATAGTGAAGAAGTTATCACCACCCCCTGTAGCTGGGCTCCTCCTGCTATTGTTGTATACATTGCTGTTCCCCCCTGGCTCTTATCTCCATCTCCCTGCGCTGATAAAGCTGAGCTGTCACTCCCAAACACCGCTGATTGTAAGCGATTCTCCTTCATTCCTCCCTGCCAGCTTCCTCCTGCTCCTGCCACCGCTGCAGTCACCGCCATGTTTCCTAAGTTCCTGCTCACCTCAGGTGCCCACAGGAGCCGTGGCTGTGCAGCGCTGCCTCTCCTCCCGGCCACCGCCGCCTGCATATGTCCTCTAGCTGCTCCCATTGCCGCTGAACACACCACCGCAGATCCTGGGCATCTGTCCTCAGCCACCCGCGCTGCCGATGAAGGATCTTCAATGCTGTTTACCACTGCCGCCAAGGACGCCTCCTCCACTGCTCCCCGCGGTCTGCTCACCGCGCTCCTGCAGGTCGAAGACATCCCGGCAGACTTCTCTAACAACACCATCTTTGCACTCCTCCTCTTCATCGCAGCTGCACTGGTCCCGCTACTGCTTCTCCCGACGCCGACAGCTGCAGATGACCTCACCGCTTCTATTCCCCTTAGACCGCTCCTCACGCTTCGGCTGAAAGAAGGTGTCCCGACGGACTTCCCCAGCGATGCTGCTTCCACGCTCCTCTTCTGTCTCACAGCTGTGCCAGCACCACCGCCTCTGCTCTTATCATTGATTAGAGTCACCGCTTTGCCTCCCAGTCCATTACTGCAGCTCTGATTGATAAAGGGTGACCCAACAGACTTCCCCACAGATGGAGCATCAATCTTCTTCTTTGCCACAGAGCTCCCAGCAGCCGCCATCTTTCTCCCATCAGACAACGGGGATGACTCAGCAGCTTCAGGCCGCTGGATCCTCTGCTTTTCAGAAAGCTTTTTATCAACAAAGATCTTCTCATTCTTCATCTTTTTAGATCCAGGCATGATCCTCAAGTTCTTCCACATCAAGAAAGTAGAAGGAATCTTCTTATTTGTATGCTTGAAGTAGCTTTTTTAGGGGAAACTCAGGAGCTCCTGTCAAACACGACTGCTCCCGTGCCCCTGCAAACCACGCCCCCCGCAAACTCATGCTTTTAGAGACTTGTTTGGGCTCATGAGAGGAGTAGAAAAACATCAAAAATTTCAGTCCTGCATGATTCTACCAAGAAATGTGTGTTCATTGAAACCGCTGGTTTTTGATAGTTTGGGCCCTATTGAATAATGAATGTTTTGAATTTTCTCCAAAAGTAAAGTAGTTGCAAACTCATCCTTTTAGAAACTTGTTTGGGCTGTTGAGAGGAGTAAAAAAACCATCAAAAATTTCAATCCTGCATGATTCTACCAAGAAATGTGATTCTTCATTCAAAACCTGATTTTTGCTATTGGGCTCTATTGAATAATGAATATTTTGAATTTTCTCCAAAAGTAAAGTAGTTGCAAACTCATGCTTTTAGAGACTTGTTTGGGCTCATGAGAGGAGTTGAAAAACATCAAAAATTTCAGTCCTGCATGATTCTACCAAGAAATGTGTGTTCATTGAAACCGCTGGTTTTTGATAGTTTGGGCCCTATTGAATAATGAATGTTTTGAATTTTCTCCAAAAGTAAAGTAGTTGCAAACTCATCCTTTTAGAAACTTGTTTGGGCTGTTGAGAGGAGTAAAAAACCATCAAAAATTTCAATCCTGCATGATTCTACCAAGAAATGTGATTCTTCATTCAAAACCTGATTTTTCCTATTGGGCTCTATTGAATAATGAATGTTTTGAATTTTCTCCAAAAGTAAAGTAGTTGCAAACTCATGCTTTTAGAAACTTGTTTGGGCTCATGAGAGGAGTAGAAAAACATCAAAAATTTGAGTCCTGCATGATTCTACCAAGAAATGTGTGTTCATTCAAACCGCTGGTTTTTGATAGTTTGGGCCCTATTGAATAATGAATGTTTTGAATTTTCTCCAAAAGTAAAGCAGTTGCAAACTCATCCTTTTAGAAACTTGTTTGGGCTGTAGAGAGGAGTAAAAAACCATCAAAAATTTCAATCCTGCATGATTCTACCAAGAAATGTGATTCTTCATTCAAAACCTGATTTTTGCTATTGGGCTCTATTGAATAATGAATGTTTTGAATTTTCTCCAAAAGTAAAGTAGTTGCAAACTCATGCTTTTAGAGACTTGTTTGGGCTCATGAGAGGAGTAGAAAAACATCAAAAACTTCAGTCCTGCATGATTCTACCAAGAAATGTGTGTTCATTGAAACCGCTGGTTTTTGATAGTTTGGGCCCTATTGAATAATGAATGTTTTGAATTTTCTCCAAAAGTAAAGTAGTTGCAAACTCATCCTTTTAGAAACTTGTTTGGGCTGTTGAGAGGAGTAAAAAACCATCAAAAATTTCAATCCTGCATGCTTCTACCAAGAAATGTGATTCTTCATTCAAAACCTGATTTTTGCTATTGGGCTCTATTGAATAATGAATGTTTTGAATTTTCTCCAAAAGTAAAGTAGTTGCAAACTCATGCTTTTAGAGACTTGTTTGGGCTCATGAGAGGAGTAGAAAAACATCAAAAATTTCAGTCCTGCATGATTCTACCAAGAAATGTGTGTTCATTGAAACCGCTGGTTTTTGATAGTTTGGGCCCTATTGAATAATGAATGTTTTGAATTTTCTCCAAAAGTAAAGTAGTTGCAAACTCATCCTTTTAGAAACTTGTTTGGGCTGTTGAGAGGAGTAAAAAACCATCAAAAATTTCAATCCTGCATGATTCTACCAAGAAATGTGATTCTTCATTCAAAATCTGATTTTTGCTATTGGGCTCTATTGAAAAGTGAATGTTTTGAATTTTCTCCAAAAGTAAAGTAGTTGCAAACTCATGCTTTTAGAGACTTGTTTGGGCTCATGAGAGGAGTAGAAAAACATCAAAAATTTCAGTCCCGCATGATTCTACCAAGAAATGTGTGTTCATTGAAACCGCTGGTTTTTGATAGTTTGGGCCCTATTGAATAATGAATGTTTTGAATTTTCTCCAAAAGTAAAGTAGTTGCAAACTCATCCTTTTAGAAACTTGTTTGGGCTGTTGAGAGGAGTAAAAAACCATCAAAAATTTCAATCCTGCATGATTCTACCAAGAAATGTGATTCTTCATTCAAAACCTGATTTTTGCTATTGGGCTCTATTGAATAATGAATGTTTTGAATTTTCTCCAAAAGTAAAGTAGTTGCAAACTCATGCTTTTAGAAACTTGTTTGGGGTCATGAGAGGAGTAGAAAAACATCAAAAATTTCAGTCCTGCATGATTCTTCCAAGAAATGTGTGTTCATTGAAACCGCTGGTTTTTGATAGTTTGGGCCCTATTGAATAATGAATGTTTTGAATTTTCTCCAAAAGTAAAGTAGTTGCAAACTCATCCTTTTAGAAACTTGTTTGGGCTGTTGAGAGGAGTAAAAAACCATCAAAAATTTCAATCCTGCATGATTCTACCAAGAAATGTGATTCTTCATTCAAAACCTGATTTTTGCTATTGGGCTCTATTGAATAATGAATGTTTTGAATTTTCTCCAAAAGTAAAGTAGTTGCAAACTCATGCTTTTAGAGACTTGTTTGGGCTCATGAGAGGAGTAGAAAAACATCAAAAATTTCAGTCCTGCATGATTCTTCCAAGAAATGTGTGTTCATTGAAACCGCTGGTTTTTGATAGTTTGGGCCCTATTGAATAATGAATGTTTTGAATTTTCTCCAAAAGTAAAGTAGTTGCAAACTCATCCTTTTAGAAACTTGTTTGGGCTGTTGAGAGGAGTAAAAAACCATCAAAAATTTCAATCCTGCATGATTTTACCAAGAAATGTGATTCTTCATTCAAAACCTGATTTTTGCTATTGGGCTCTATTGAATAATGAATGTTTTGAATTTTCTCCAAAAGTAAAGTAGTTGCAAACTCATCCTTTTAGAGACTTGTTTGGGCTCATGAGAGGAGTAGAAAAACATCAAAAATTTCAGTCCTGCACGATTCTACCAAGAAATGTGTGTTCATTCAAACCGCTGTTTTTTGATATTTTGGGCCCTATTGAATAATGAATGTTTTGAATTTTCTCCAAAAGTAAAGCAGTTGCAAACTCATCCTTTTAGAAACTTGTTTGGGCTGTTGAGAGGAGTAAAAAACCATCAAAAATTTCAATCCTGCATGATTTTACCAAGAAATGTGATTCTTCATTCAAAACCTGATTTTTGCTATTGGACTCTATTGAATAGTGAATGTTTTGAATTTTCTCCAAAAGTAAAGTAGTTGCAAACTCATGCTTTTAGAGACTTGTTTGGGCTCATGAGAGGAGTAGAAAAACATCAAAAATTTCAGTCCTGCATGATTCTACCAAGAAATGTGTGTTCATTGAAACCGCTGGTTTTTGATAGTTTGGGCCCTATTGAATAATGAATGTTTTGAATTTTCTCCAAAAGTAAAGTAGTTGCAAACTCATCCTTTTAGAAACTTGTTTGGGTTGTTGAGAGGAGTAAAAAACCATCAAAAATTTCAATCCTGCATGATTCTACCAAGAAATGTGATTCTTCATTCAAAACCTGATTTTTGCTATTGGGCTCTATTGAATAATGAATGTTTTGAAATTTCTCCAAAAGTAAAGTAGTTGCAAACTCATGCTTTTAGGGACTTGTTTGGGCTCATGAGAGGAGTAGAAAAACATCAAAAATTTCAGTCCTGCATGATTCTACCAAGAAATGTGTGTTCATTGAAACCGCTGGTTTTTGATAGTTTGGGCCCTATTGAATAATGAATGTTTTGAATTTTCTCCAAAAGTAAAGTAGTTGCAAACTCATCCTTTTAGAAACTTGTTTGGGCTGTTGAGAGGAGTGAAAAACCATCAAAAATTTCAATCCTGCATGATTCTACCAAGAAATGTGATTCTTCATTCAAAACCTGATTTTTGCTTTTGGGCTCTATTGAATAATGAATGTTTTGAATTTTCTCCAAAACTAAAGTAGTTGCAAACTCATGCTTTTAGAGACTTGTTTGGGCTCATGAGAGGAGTAGAAAAACATCAAAAATTTCAGTCCTGCATGAATCTACCAAGAAATGTGTGTTCATTGAAACCGCTGGTTTTTGATAGTTTGGGCCCTATTGAATAATGAATGTTTTGAATTTTCTCCAAAAGTAAAGTAGTTGCAAACTCATCCTTTTAGAAACTTGTTTGGGCTGTTGAGAGGAGTAAAAAACCATCAAAAATTTCAATCCTGCATGATTCTACCAAGAAATGTGATTCTTCATTCAAAACGCTGGTTTTTGCTATTGGGCTCTATTGAATAATGAATGTTTTGAATTTTCTCCAAAAGTAAAGTAGTTGCAAACTCATCCTTTTAGAGACTTGTTTGGGCTCATGAGAGGACTAGAAAAACATCAAAAATTTCAGTCCTGCACGATTCTACCAAGAAATGTGTGTTCATTCAAACCGCTGGTTTTTGATATTTTGGGACCTATTGAATAATGAATGTTTTGAATTTTCTCCAAAAGTAAAGTAGTTGCAAACTCATCCTTTTAGAAACTTGTTTGGGCTGTTGAGAGGAGTAAAAAACCATCAAAAATTTCAATCCTGCATGATTCTACCAAGAAATGTGATTCTTCATTCAAAACCTGATTTTTGCTATTGGGCTCTATTGAATAATGAATGTTTTGAATTTTCTCCAAAAGTAAAGTAGTTGCAAACTCATGCTTTTAGAGACTTGTTTGGGCTCATGAGAGGAGTAGAAAAACATGAAAAATTTCAGTCCTGCATGATTCTACCAAGAAATGTGTGTTCATTGAAACCGCTGGTTTTTGATAGTTTGGGCCCTATTGAATAATGAATGTTTTGAATTTTCTCCAAAAGTAAAGTAGTTGCAAACTCATCCTTTTAGAAACTTGTTTGGGCTGTTGAGAGGAGTAAAAAACCATCAAAAATTTCAATCCTGCATGATTCTACCAAGAAATGTGATTCTTCATTCAAAACGCTGGTTTTTGCTATTGGGCTCTATTGAATAATGAATGTTTTGAATTTTCTCCAAAAGTAAAGTAGTTGCAAACTCATCCTTTTAGAGACTTGTTTGGGCTCATGAGAGGAGTAGAAAAACATCAAAAATTTCAGTCCTGCACGATTCTACCAAGAAATGTGTGTTCATTCAAACCCCTGGTTTTTGATATTTTGGGCCCTATTGAATAATGAATGTTTTGAATTTTCTCCAAAAGTAAAGTAGTTGCAAACTCATCCTTTTAGAAACTTGTTTGGGCTGTTGAGAGGAGTAAAAAACCATCAAAAATTTCAATCCTGCATGATTCTACCAAGAAATGTGATTCTTCATTCAAAACCTGATTTTTGCTATTGGGCTCTATTGAATAATGAATGTTTTGAATTTTCTCCAAAAGTAAAGTAGTTGCAAACTCCTGCTTTTAGAGACTTGTTTGGGCTCATGAGAGGAGTAGAAAAACATCAAAAATTTCAGTCCTGCATGATTCTACCAAGAAATGTGTGTTCATTGAAACCGCTGGTTTTTGATAGATTGGGCCCTATTGAATAATGAATGTTTTGAATTTTCTCCAAAAGTAAAGTAGTTGCAAACTCATCCTTTTAGAAACTTGTTTGGGCTGTTGAGAGGAGTAAAAAACCATCAAAAATTTCAATCCTGCATGATTTTACCAAGAAATGTGTTTCTTCATTCAAATCCTGATTTTTGCTATTGGGCTCTATTGAATAATGAATGTTTTGAATTTTCTCCAAAAGTAAAGTAGTTGCAAACTCATGCTTTTAGAGTCTTGTTTGGGCTCATGAGAGGAGTAGAAAAACATCAAAAATTTCAGTCCTGCATGATTCTACCAAGAAATGTGTGTTCATTGAAACCGCTGGTTTTTGATAGTTTGGGCCCTATTGAATAATGAATGTTTTGAATTTTCTCCAAAAGTAAAGTAGTTGCAAACTCATCCTTTTAGAAACTTGTTTGGGCTGTTGAGAGGAGTAAAAAACCATCAAAAATTTCAATCCTGCATGATTTTACCAAGAAATGTGATTCTTCATTCAAATCCTGATTTTTGCTATTGGGCTCTATTGAATAATGAATGTTTTGAATTTTCTCCAAAAGTAAAGTAGTTGCAAACTCATGCTTTTAGAGACTTGTTTGGGCTCATGAGAGGAGTAGAAAAACATCAAAAATTTCAGTCCTGCATGATTCTACCAAGAAATGTGTGTTCATTGAAACCGCTGGTTTTTGATAGTTTGGGCCCTATTGAATAATGAATGTTTTGAATTTTCTCCAAAAGTAAAGTAGTTGCAAACTCATCCTTTTAGAAACTTGTTTGGGCTGTTGAGAGGAGTAAAAAACCATCAAAAATTTCAATCCTGCATGATTTTACCAAGAAATGTGATTATTCATTCAAATCCTGATTTTTGCTATTGGGCTCTATTGAATAATGAATGTTTTGAATTTTCTCCAAAAGTAAAGTAGTTGCAAACTCATGCTTTTAGAGACTTGTTTGGGCTCATGAGAGGAGTAGAAAAACATCAAAAATTTCAGTCCTGCATGATTCTACCAAGAAATGTGTGTTCATTGAAACCGCTGGTTTTTGATAGTTTGGGCCCTATTGAATAATGAATGTTTTGAATTTTCTCCAAAAGTAAAGTAGTTGCAAACTCATCCTTTTAGAAACTTGTTTGGGCTGTTGAGAGGAGTAAAAAAAACATCAAAAATTTCAATCCTGCATGATTCTACCAAGAAATGTGATTCTTCATTCAAAACCTGATTTTTGCTATTGGGCTCTATTGAATAATGAATATTTTGAATTTTCTCCAAAAGTAAAGTAGTTGCAAACTCATGCTTTTAGAGACTTGTTTGGGCTCATGAGAGGAGTTGAAAAACATCAAAATTTTCAGTCCTGCATGATTCTACCAAGAAATGTGTGTTCATTGAAACCGCTGGTTTTTGATAGTTTGGGCCCTATTGAATAATGAATGTTTTGAATTTTCTCCAAAAGTAAAGTAGTTGCAAACTCATCCTTTTAGAAACTTGTTTGGGCTGTTGAGAGGAGTAAAAAACCATCAAAAATTTCAATCCTGCATGATTCTACCAAGAAATGTGATTCTTCATTCAAAACCTGATTTTTCCTATTGGGCTCTATTGAATAATGAATGTTTTGAATTTTCTCCAAAAGTAAAGTAGTTGCAAACTCATGCTTTTAGAAACTTGTTTGGGCTCATGAGAGGAGTAGAAAAACATCAAAAATTTGAGTCCTGCATGATTCTACCAAGAAATGTGTGTTCATTCAAACCGCTGGTTTTTGATAGTTTGGGCCCTATTGAATAATGAATGTTTTGAATTTTCTCCAAAAGTAAAGCAGTTGCAAACTCATCCTTTTAGAAACTTGTTTGGGCTGTAGAGAGGAGTAAAAAACCATCAAAAATTTCAATCCTGCATGATTCTACCAAGAAATGTGATTCTTCATTCAAAACCTGATTTTTGCTATTGGGCTCTATTGAATAATGAATGTTTTGAATTTTCTCCAAAAGTAAAGTAGTTGCAAACTCATGCTTTTAGAGACTTGTTTGGGCTCATGAGAGGAGTAGAAAAACATCAAAAACTTCAGTCCTGCATGATTCTACCAAGAAATGTGTGTTCATTGAAACCGCTGGTTTTTGATAGTTTGGGCCCTATTGAATAATGAATGTTTTGAATTTTCTCCAAAAGTAAAGTAGTTGCAAACTCATCCTTTTAGAAACTTGTTTGGGCTGTTGAGAGGAGTAAAAAACCATCAAAAATTTCAATCCTGCATGCTTCTACCAAGAAATGTGATTCTTCATTCAAAACCTGATTTTTGCTATTGGGCTCTATTGAATAATGAATGTTTTGAATTTTCTCCAAAAGTAAAGTAGTTGCAAACTCATGCTTTTAGAGATTTGTTTGGGCTCATGAGAGGAGTAGAAAAACATCAAAAATTTCAGTCCTGCATGATTCTACCAAGAAATGTGTGTTCATTCAAACCGCTGGTTTTTGATAGTTTGGGCCCTATTGAATAATGAATGTTTTGAATTTTCTCCAAAAGTAAAGTAGTTGCAAACTCATCCTTTTAGAAACTTGTTTGGGCTGTTGAGAGGAGTAAAAAACCATCAAAAATTTCAATCCTGCATGATTCTACCAAGAAATGTGATTCTTCATTCAAAATCTGATTTTTGCTATTGGGCTCTATTGAAAAGTGAATGTTTTGAATTTTCTCCAAAAGTAAAGTAGTTGCAAACTCATGCTTTTAGAGACTTGTTTGGGCTCATGAGAGGAGTAGAAAAACATCAAAAATTTCAGTCCTGCATGATTCTACCAAGAAATGTGTGTTCATTGAAACCGCTGGTTTTTGATAGTTTGGGCCCTATTGAATAATGAATGTTTTGAATTTTCTCCAAAAGTAAAGTAGTTGCAAACTCATCCTTTTAGAAACTTGTTTGGGCTGTTGAGAGGAGTAAAAAACCATCAAAAATTTCAATCCTGCATGATTCTACCAAGAAATGTGATTCTTCATTCAAAACCTGATTTTTGCTATTGGGCTCTATTGAATAATGAATGTTTTGAATTTTCTCCAAAAGTAAAGTAGTTGCAAACTCATGCTTTTAGAGACTTGTTTGGGCTCATGAGAGGAGGAGAAAAACATCAAAAATTTCAGTCCTGCATGATTCTACCAAGAAATGTGTGTTCATTGAAACCGCTGGTTTTTGATAGTTTGGGCCCTATTGAATAATGAATGTTTTGAATTTTCTCCAAAAGTAAAGTAGTTGCAAACTCATCCTTTTAGAAACTTGTTTGGGCTGTTGAGAGGAGTAAAAAACCATCAAAAATTTCAATCCTGCATGATTCTACCAAGAAATGTGATTCTTCATTCAAAACCTGATTTTTGCTATTGGGCTCTATTGAATAATGAATGTTTTGAATTTTCTCCAAAAGTAAAGTAGTTGCAAACTCATGCTTTTAGAAACTTGTTTGGGGTCATGAGAGGAGTAGAAAAACATCAAAAATTTCAGTCCTGCATGATTCTTCCAAGAAATGTGTGTTCATTGAAACCGCTGGTTTTTGATAGTTTGGGCCCTATTGAATAATGAATGTTTTGAATTTTCTCCAAAAGTAAAGTAGTTGCAAACTCATCCTTTTAGAAACTTGTTTGGGCTGTTGAGAGGAGTAAAAAACCATCAAAAATTTCAATCCTGCATGATTCTACCAAGAAATGTGATTCTTCATTCAAAACCTGATTTTTGCTATTGGGCTCTATTGAATAATGAATGTTTTGAATTTTCTCCAAAAGTAAAGTAGTTGCAAACTCATGCTTTTAGAGACTTGTTTGGGCTCATGAGAGGAGTAGAAAAACATCAAAAATTTCAGTCCTGCATGATTCTACCAAGAAATGTGTGTTCATTGAAACCGCTGGTTTTTGATAGTTTGGGCCCTATTGAATAATGAATGTTTTGAATTTTCTCCAAAAGTAAAGTAGTTGCAAACTCATCCTTTTAGAAACTTGTTTGGGCTGTTGAGAGGAGTAAAAAACCATCAAAAATTTCAATCCTGCATGATTTTACCAAGAAATGTGATTCTTCATTCAAAACCTGATTTTTGCTATTGGGCTCTATTGAATAATGAATGTTTTGAATTTTCTCCAAAAGTAAAGTAGTTGCAAACTCATCCTTTTAGAGACTTGTTTGGGCTCATGAGAGGAGTAGAAAAACATCAAAAATTTCAGTCCTGCACGATTCTACCAAGAAATGTGTGTTCATTCAAACCGCTGTTTTTTGATATTTTGGGCCCTATTGAATAATGAATGTTTTGAATTTTCTCCAAAAGTAAAGCAGTTGCAAACTCATCCTTTTAGAAACTTGTTTGGGCTGTTGAGAGGAGTAAAAAACCATCAAAAATTTCAATCCTGCATGATTTTACCAAGAAATGTGATTCTTCATTCAAAACCTGATTTTTGCTATTGGACTCTATTGAATAGTGAATGTTTTGAATTTTCTCCAAAAGTAAAGTAGTTGCAAACTCATGCTATTAGAGACTTGTTTGGGCTCATGAGAGGAGTAGAAAAACATCAAAAATTTCAGTCCTGCATGATTCTACCAAGAAATGTGTGTTCATTGAAACCGCTGGTTTTTGATAGTTTGGGCCCTATTGAATAATGAATGTTTTGAATTTTCTCCAAAAGTAAAGTAGTTGCAAACTCATCCTTTTAGAAACTTGTTTGGGTTGTTGAGAGGAGTAAAAAACCATCAAAAATTTCAATCCTGCATGATTCTACCAAGAAATGTGATTCTTCATTCAAAACCTGATTTTTGCTATTGGGCTCTATTGAATAATGAATGTTTTGAATTTTCTCCAAAAGTAAAGTAGTTGCAAACTCATGCTTTTAGGGACTTGTTTGGGCTCATGAGAGGAGTAGAAAAACATCAAAAATTTCAGTCCTGCATGATTCTACCAAGAAATGTGTGTTCATTGAAACCGCTGGTTTTTGATAGTTTGGGCCCTATTGAATAATGAATGTTTTGAATTTTCTCCAAAAGTAAAGTAGTTGCAAACTCATCCTTTTAGAAACTTGTTTGGGCTGTTGAGAGGAGTGAAAAACCATCAAAAATTTCAATCCTGCATGATTCTACCAAGAAATGTGATTCTTCATTCAAAACCTGATTTTTGCTATTGGGCTCTATTGAATAATGAATGTTTTGAATTTTCTCCAAAACTAAAGTAGTTGCAAACTCATGCTTTTAGAGACTTGTTTGGGCTCATGAGAGGAGTAGAAAAACATCAAAAATTTCAGTCCTGCATGATTCTACCAAGAAATGTGTGTTCATTGAAACCGCTGGTTTTTGATAGTTTGGGCCCTATTGAATAATGAATGTTTTGAATTTTCTCCAAAAGTAAAGTAGTTGCAAACTCATCCTTTTAGAAACTTGTTTGGGCTGTTGAGAGGAGTAAAAAACCATCAAAAATTTCAATCCTGCATGATTCTACCAAGAAATGTGATTCTTCATTCAAAACGCTGGTTTTTGCTATTGGGCTCTATTGAATAATGAATGTTTTGAATTTTCTCCAAAAGTAAAGTAGTTGCAAACTCATCCTTTTAGAGACTTGTTTGGGCTCATGAGAGGACTAGAAAAACATCAAAAATTTCAGTCCTGCACGATTCTACCAAGAAATGTGTGTTCATTCAAACCGCTGGTTTTTGATATTTTGGGCCCTATTGAATAATGAATGTTTTGAATTTTCTCCAAAAGTAAAGTAGTTGCAAACTCATCCTTTTAGAAACTTGTTTGGGCTGTTGGGAGGAGTAAAAAACCATCAAAAATTTCAATCCTGCATGATTCTACCAAGAAATGTGATTCTTCATTCAAAACCTGATTTTTGCTATTGGGCTCTATTGAATAATGAATGTTTTGAATTTTCTCCAAAAGTAAAGTAGTTGCAAACTCATGCTTTTAGAGACTTGTTTGGGCTCATGAGAGGAGTAGAAAAACATGAAAAATTTCAGTCCTGCATGATTCTACCAAGAAATGTGTGTTCATTGAAACCGCTGGTTTTTGATAGTTTGGGCCCTATTGAATAATGAATGTTTTGAATTTTCTCCAAAAGTAAAGTAGTTGCAAACTCATCCTTTTAGAAACTTGTTTGGGCTGTTGAGAGGAGTAAAAAACCATCAAAAATTTCAATCCTGCATGATTCTACCAAGAAATGTGATTCTTCATTCAAAACGCTGGTTTTTGCTATTGGGCTCTATTGAATAATGAATGTTTTGAATTTTCTCCAAAAGTAAAGTAGTTGCAAACTCATCCTTTTAGAGACTTGTTTGGGCTCATGAGAGGAGTAGAAAAACATCAAAAATTTCAGTCCTGCACGATTCTACCAAGAAATGTGTGTTCATTCAAACCCCTGGTTTTTGATATTTTGGGCCCTATTGAATAATGAATGTTTTGAATTTTCTCCAAAAGTAAAGTAGTTGCAAACTCATCCTTTTAGAAACTTGTTTGGGCTGTTGAGAGGAGTAAAAAACCATCAAAAATTTCAATCCTGCATGATTCTACCAAGAAATGTGATTCTTCATTCAAAACCTGATTTTTGCTATTGGGCTCTATTGAATAATGAATGTTTTGAATTTTCTCCAAAAGTAAAGTAGTTGCAAACTCATGCTTTTAGAGACTTGTTTGGGCTCATGAGAGGAGTAGAAAAACATCAAAAATTTCAGTCCTGCATGATTCTACCAAGAAATGTGTGTTCATTGAAACCGCTGGTTTTTGATAGTTTGGGCCCTATTGAATAATGAATGTTTTGAATTTTCTCCAAAAGTAAAGTAGTTGCAAACTCATCCTTTTAGAAACTTGTTTGGGCTGTTGAGAGGAGTAAAAAACCATCAAAAATTTCAATCCTGCATGATTTTACCAAGAAATGTGTTTCTTCATTCAAAACCTGATTTTTGCTATTGGGCTCTATTGAATAATGAATGTTTTGAATTTTCTCCAAAAGTAAAGTAGTTGCAAACTCATGCTTTTAGAGTCTTGTTTGGGCTCATGAGAGGAGTAGAAAAACATCAAAAATTTCAGTCCTGCATGATTCTACCAAGAAATGTGTGTTCATTGAAACCGCTGGTTTTTGATAGTTTGGGCCCTATTGAATAATGAATGTTTTGAATTTTCTCCAAAAGTAAAGTAGTTGCAAACTCATCCTTTTAGAAACTTGTTTGGGCTGTTGAGAGGAGTAAAAAACCATCAAAAATTTCAATCCTGCATGATTTTACCAAGAAATGTGATTCTTCATTCAAATCCTGATTTTTGCTATTGGGCTCTATTGAATAATGAATGTTTTGAATTTTCTCCAAAAGTAAAGTAGTTGCAAACTCATGCTTTTAGAGACTTGTTTGGGCTCATGAGAGGAGTAGAAAAACATCAAAAATTTCAGTCCTGCATGATTCTACCAAGAAATGTGTGTTCATTGAAACCGCTGGTTTTTGATAGTTTGGGCCCTATTGAATAATGAATGTTTTGAATTTTCTCCAAAAGTAAAGTAGTTGCAAACTCATCCTTTTAGAAACTTGTTTGGGCTGTTGAGAGGAGTAAAAAACCATCAAAAATTTCAATCCTGCATGATTCTACCAAGAAATGTGATTCTTCATTCAAAACCTGATTTTTGCTTTTGGGCTCTATTGAATAATGAATATTTTGAATTTTCTCCAAAAGTAAAGTAGTTGCAAACTCATGCTTTTAGAGACTTGTTTGGGCTCATGAGAGGAGTTGAAAAACATCAAAAATTTCAGTCCTGCATGATTCTACCAAGAAATGTGTGTTCATTGAAACCGCTGGTTTTTGATAGTTTGGGCCCTATTGAATAATGAATGTTTTGAATTTTCTCCAAAAGTAAAGTAGTTGCAAACTCATCCTTTTAGAAACTTGTTTGGGCTGTTGAGAGGAGTAAAAAACCATCAAAAATTTCAATCCTGCATGATTCTACCAAGAAATGTGATTCTTCATTCAAAACCTGATTTTTCCTATTGGGCTCTATTGAATAATGAATGTTTTGAATTTTCTCCAAAAGTAAAGTAGTTGCAAACTCATGCTTTTAGAAACTTGTTTGGGCTCATGAGAGGAGTAGAAAAACATCAAAAATTTGAGTCCTGCATGATTCTACCAAGAAATGTGTGTTCATTCAAACCGCTGGTTTTTGATAGTTTGGGCCCTATTGAATAATGAATGTTTTGAATTTTCTCCAAAAGTAAAGCAGTTGCAAACTCATCCTTTTAGAAACTTGTTTGGGCTGTAGAGAGGAGTAAAAAACCATCAAAAATTTCAATCCTGCATGATTCTACCAAGAAATGTGATTCTTCATTCAAAACCTGATTTTTGCTATTGGGCTCTATTGAATAATGAATGTTTTGAATTTTCTCCAAAAGTAAAGTAGTTGCAAACTCATGCTTTTAGAGAGTTGTTTGGGCTCATGAGAGGAGTAGAAAAACATCAAAAACTTCAGTCCTGCATGATTCTACCAAGAAATGTGTGTTCATTGAAACCGCTGGTTTTTGATAGTTTGGGCCCTATTGAATAATGAATGTTTTGAATTTTCTCCAAAAGTAAAGTAGTTGCAAACTCATCCTTTTAGAAACTTGTTTGGGCTGTTGAGAGGAGTAAAAAACCATCAAAAATTTCAATCCTGCATGCTTCTACCAAGAAATGTGATTCTTCATTCAAAACCTGATTTTTGCTATTGGGCTCTATTGAATAATGAATGTTTTGAATTTTCTCCAAAAGTAAAGTAGTTGCAAACTCATGCTTTTAGAGACTTGTTTGGGCTCATGAGAGGAGTAGAAAAACATCAAAAATTTCAGTCCTGCATGATTCTACCAAGAAATGTGTGTTCATTGAAACCGCTGGTTTTTGATAGTTTGGGCCCTATTGAATAATGAATGTTTTGAATTTTCTCCAAAAGTAAAGTAGTTGCAAACTCATCCTTTTAGAAACTTGTTTGGGCTGTTGAGAGGAGTAAAAAACCATCAAAAATTTCAATCCTGCATGATTCTACCAAGAAATGTGATTCTTCATTCAAATCCTGATTTTTGCTATTGGGCTCTATTGAATAATGAATGTTTTGAATTTTCTCCAAAAGTAAGGTAGTTGCAAACTCATGCTTTTAGAAACTTGTT
Source organism: Dendrobates tinctorius (assembly GCF_039654945.1). Classification (NCBI taxonomy): domain Eukaryota; kingdom Metazoa; phylum Chordata; class Amphibia; order Anura; family Dendrobatidae; genus Dendrobates; species Dendrobates tinctorius. Next base: position 7,130,989 of record NW_027361736.1, on the reverse strand, counting down.
TGGGGTCATGAGAGGAGTAGAAAAACATCAAAAATTTCAGTCCTGCATGATTCTTCCAAGAAATGTGTGTTCATTGAAACCGCTGGTTTTTGATAGTTTGGGCCCTATTGAATAATGAATGTTTTGAATTTTCTCCAAAAGTAAAGTAGTTGCAAACTCATCCTTTTAGAAACTTGTTTGGGCTGTTGAGAGGAGTAAAAAACCATCAAAAATTTCAATCCTGCATGATTCTACCAAGAAATGTGATTCTTCATTCAAAACCTGATTTTTGCTATTGGGCTCTATTGAATAATGAATGTTTTGAATTTTCTCCAAAAGTAAAGTAGTTGCAAACTCATGCTTTTAGAGACTTGTTTGGGCTCATGAGAGGAGTAGAAAAACATCAAAAATTTCAGTCCTGCATGATTCTACCAAGAAATGTGTGTTCATTGAAACTGCTGGTTTTTGATAGTTTGGGCCCTATTGAATAATGAATGTTTTGAATTTTCTCCAAAAGTAAAGTAGTTGCAAACTCATCCTTTTAGAAACTTGTTTGGGCTGTTGAGAGGAGTAAAAAACCATCAAAAATTTCAATCCTGCATGATTCTACCAAGAAATGTGATTCTTCATTCAAAACCTGATTTTTGCTATTGGGCTCTATTGAAAAGTGAATGTTTTGAATTTTCTCCAAAAGTAAAGTAGTTGCAAACTCATGCTTTTAGAGACTTGTTTGGGCTCATGAGAGGAGTAGAAAAACATCAAAAATTTCAGTCCTGCATGATTCTACCAAGAAATGTGTGTTCATTGAAACCGCTGGTTTTTGATAGTTTGGGCCCTATTGAATAATGAATGTTTTGAATTTTCTCCAAAAGTAAAGTAGTTGCAAACTCATCCTTTTAGAAACTTGTTTGGGCTGTAGAGAGGAGTAAAAAACCATCAAAAATTTCAATCCTGCATGATTTTACCAAGAAATGTGATTCTTCATTCAAAACCTGATTTTTGCTATTGGGCTCTATTGAATAGTGAATGTTTTGAATGTTCTCCAAAAGTAAACTAGTTGCAAACTCATGCTTTTAGAAACTTGTTTGGGCTCATGAGAGGAGTAGAAAAACATCAAAAATTTCAGTCCTGCATGATTCTACCAAGAAATGTGTGTTAATTGAAACCGCTAGTTTTTGATAGTTTGGGCCCTATTGAATAATGAATGTTTTGAATTTTCTCCAAAAGTAAAGTAGTTGCAAACTCATCCTTTTAGAAACTTGTTTGGGCTGTTGAGAGGAGTAAAAAACCATCAAAAATTTCAATCCTGCATGATTTTACCAAGAAATGTGATTCTTCATTCAAAACCTGATTTTTGCTATTGGGCTCTATTGAATAATGAATGTTTTGAATTTTCTCCAAAAGTAAAGTAGTTGCAAACTCATGCTTTTAGAGACTTGTTTGGGCTCATGAGAGGAGTAGAAAAACATCAAAAATTTCAGTCCTGCATGATTCTACCAAGAAATGTGTGTTCATTGAAACCGCTGGTTTTTGATAGTTTGGGCCCTATTGAATAATGAATGTTTTGAATTTTCTCCAAAAGTAAAGTAGTTGCAAACTCATCCTTTTAGAAACTTGTTTGGGCTGTTGAGAGGAGTAAAAAACCATCAAAAATTTCAATCCTGCATGATTCTACCAAGAAATGTGATTCTTCATTCAAAACGCTGGTTTTTGCTATTGGGCTCTATTGAATAATGAATGTTTTGAATTTTCTCCAAAAGTAAAGTAGTTGCAAACTCATGCTTTTAGAGACTTGTTTGGGCTCATGAGAGGAGCAGAAAAACATCAAAAATTTCAGTCCTGCATGATTCTACCAAGAAATGTGTGTTCATTGAAACCGCTGGTTTTTGATAGTTTGGGCCCTATTGAATAATGAATGTTTTGAATTTTCTCCAAAAGTAAAGTAGTTGCAAACTCATCCTTTTAGAAACTTGTTTGGGCTGTTGAGAGGAGTAAAAAACCAACAAAAATTTCAATCCTGCATGATTCTACCAAGAAATGTGATTCTTCATTCAAAACGCTGGTTTTTGCTATTGGGCTCTATTGAATAATGAATGTTTTGAATTTTCTCCAAAAGTAAAGTAGTTGCAAACTCATCCTTTTAGAGACTTGTTTGGGCTCATGAGAGGAGTAGAAAAACATCAATAATTTCAGTCCTGCACGATTCTACCAAGAAATGTGTGTTCATTCAAACCGCTGGTTTTTGATATTTTGGGCCCTATTGAATAATGAATGTTTTGAATTTTCTCCAAAAGTAAAGCAGTTGCAAACTCATCCTTTTAGAAACTTGTTTGGGCTGTTGAGAGGAGTAAAAAACCATCAAAAATTTCAATCCTGCATGCTTCTACCAAGAAATGTGATTCTTCATTCAAAACCTGATTTTTGCTATTGGGCTCTATTGAATAATGAATGTTTTGAATTTTCTCCAAAAGTAAAGTAGTTGCAAACTCATGCTTTTAGAGACTTGTTTGGCCTCATGAGAGGAGTGGAAAAACATCAAAAATTTCAGTCCTGCATGATTCTACCAAGAAATGTGTGTTCATTGAAACCGCTGGTTTTTGATAGTTTGGGCCCTATTGAATAATGAATGTTTTGAATTTTCTCCAAAAGTAAAGTAGTTGCAAACTCATCCTTTTAGAAACTTGTTTGGGCTGTTGAGAGGAGTAAAAAACCATCAAAAATTTCAATCCTGCATGATTCTACCAAGAAATGTGATTCTTCATTCAAAACCTGATTTTTGCTATTGGGCTCTATTGAATAATGAATGTTTTGAATTTTCTCCAAAAGTAAAGTAGTTGCAAACTCATGCTTTTAGAGACTTGTTTGGGCTCATGAGAGGAGTAGAAAAACATCAAAAACTTCAGTCCTGCATGATTCTACCAAGAAATGTGTGTTCATTGAAACCGCTGGTTTTTGATAGTTTGGGCCCTATTGAATAATGAATGTTTTGAATTTTCTCCAAAAGTAAAGTAGTTGCAAACTCATCCTTTTAGAAACTTGTTTGGGCTGTTGAGAGGAGTAAAAAACCATCAAAAATTTCAATCCTGCATGCTTCTACCAAGAAATGTGATTCTTCATTCAAAACCTGATTTTTGCTATTGGGCTCTATTGAATAATGAATGTTTTGAATTTTCTCCAAAAGTAAAGTAGTTGCAAACTCATGCTTTTAGAGACTTGTTTGGGCTCATGAGAGGAGTAGAAAAACATCAAAAATTTCAGTCCTGCATGATTCTACCAAGAAATGTGTGTTCATTGAAACCGCTGGTTTTTGATAGTTTGGGCCCTATTGAATAATGAATGTTTTGAATTTTCTCCAAAAGTAAAGTAGTTGCAAACTCATCCTTTTAGAAACTTGTTTGGGCTGTTGAGAGGAGTAAAAAACCATCAAAAATTTCAATCCTGCATGATTCTACCAAGAAATGTGATTCTTCATTCAAATCCTGATTTTTGCTATTGGGCTCTATTGAATAATGAATGTTTTGAATTTTCTCCAAAAGTAAGGTAGTTGCAAACTCATGCTTTTAGAAACTTGTTTGGGGTCATGAGAGGAGTAGAAAAACATCAAAAATTTCAGTCCTGCATGATTCTTCCAAGAAATGTGTGTTCATTGAAACCGCTGGTTTTTGATAGTTTGGGCCCTATTGAATAATGAATGTTTTGAATTTTCTCCAAAAGTAAAGTAGTTGCAAACTCATCCTTTTAGAAACTTGTTTGGGCTGTTGAGAGGAGTAAAAAACCATCAAAAATTTCAATCCTGCATGATTCTACCAAGAAATGTGATTCTTCATTCAAAACCTGATTTTTGCTATTGGGCTCTATTGAATAATGAATGTTTTGAATTTTCTCCAAAAGTAAAGTAGTTGCAAACTCATGCTTTTAGAGACTTGTTTGGGCTCATGAGAGGAGTAGAAAAACATCAAAAATTTCAGTCCTGCATGATTCTACCAAGAAATGTGTGTTCATTGAAACTGCTGGTTTTTGATAGTTTGGGCCCTATTGAATAATGAATGTTTTGAATTTTCTCCAAAAGTAAAGTAGTTGCAAACTCATCCTTTTAGAAACTTGTTTGGGCTGTTGAGAGGAGTAAAAAACCATCAAAAATTTCAATCCTGCATGATTCTACCAAGAAATGTGATTCTTCATTCAAAACCTGATTTTTGCTATTGGGCTCTATTGAAAAGTGAATGTTTTGAATTTTCTCCAAAAGTAAAGTAGTTGCAAACTCATGCTTTTAGAGACTTGTTTGGGCTCATGAGAGGAGTAGAAAAACATCAAAAATTTCAGTCCTGCATGATTCTACCAAGAAATGTGTGTTCATTGAAACCGCTGGTTTTTGATAGTTTGGGCCCTATTGAATAATGAATGTTTTGAATTTTCTCCAAAAGTAAAGTAGTTGCAAACTCATCCTTTTAGAAACTTGTTTGGGCTGTAGAGAGGAGTAAAAAACCATCAAAAATTTCAATCCTGCATGATTTTACCAAGAAATGTGATTCTTCATTCAAAACCTGATTTTTGCTATTGGGCTCTATTGAATAGTGAATGTTTTGAATGTTCTCCAAAAGTAAACTAGTTGCAAACTCATGCTTTTAGAAACTTGTTTGGGCTCATGAGAGGAGTAGAAAAACATCAAAAATTTCAGTCCTGCATGATTCTACCAAGAAATGTGTGTTCATTGAAACCGCTAGTTTTTGATAGTTTGGGCCCTATTGAATAATGAATGTTTTGAATTTTCTCCAAAAGTAAAGTAGTTGCAAACTCATCCTTTTAGAAACTTGTTTGGGCTGTTGAGAGGAGTAAAAAACCATCAAAAATTTCAATCCTGCATGATTTTACCAAGAAATGTGATTCTTCATTCAAAACCTGATTTTTGCTATTGGGCTCTATTGAATAATGAATGTTTTGAATTTTCTCCAAAAGTAAAGTAGTTGCAAACTCATGCTTTTAGAGACTTGTTTGGGCTCATGAGAGGAGTAGAAAAACATCAAAAATTTCAGTCCTGCATGATTCTACCAAGAAATGTGTGTTCATTGAAACCGCTGGTTTTTGATAGTTTGGGCCCTATTGAATAATGAATGTTTTGAATTTTCTCCAAAAGTAAAGTAGTTGCAAACTCATCCTTTTAGAAACTTGTTTGGGCTGTTGAGAGGAGTAAAAAACCATCAAAAATTTCAATCCTGCATGATTCTACCAAGAAATGTGATTCTTCATTCAAAACGCTGGTTTTTGCTATTGGGCTCTATTGAATAATGAATGTTTTGAATTTTCTCCAAAAGTAAAGTAGTTGCAAACTCATGCTTTTAGAGACTTGTTTGGGCTCATGAGAGGAGTAGAAAAACATCAAAAATTTCAGTCCTGCATGATTCTACCAAGAAATGTGTGTTCATTGAAACCGCTGGTTTTTGATAGTTTGGGCCCTATTGAATAATGAATGTTTTGAATTTTCTCCAAAAGTAAAGTAGTTGCAAACTCATCCTTTTAGAAACTTGTTTGGGCTGTTGAGAGGAGTAAAAAACCAACAAAAATTTCAATCCTGCATGATTCTACCAAGAAATGTGATTCTTCATTCAAAACGCTGGTTTTTGCTATTGGGCTCTATTGAATAATGAATGTTTTGAATTTTCTCCAAAAGTAAAGTAGTTGCAAACTCATCCTTTTAGAGACTTGTTTGGGCTCATGAGAGGAGTAGAAAAACATCAATAATTTCAGTCCTGCACGATTCTACCAAGAAATGTGTGTTCATTCAAACCGCTGGTTTTTGATATTTTGGGCCCTATTGAATAATGAATGTTTTGAATTTTCTCCAAAAGTAAAGCAGTTGCAAACTCATCCTTTTAGAAACTTGTTTGGGCTGTTGAGAGGAGTAAAAAACCATCAAAAATTTCAATCCTGCATGCTTCTACCAAGAAATGTGATTCTTCATTCAAAACCTGATTTTTGCTATTGGGCTCTATTGAATAATGAATGTTTTGAATTTTCTCCAAAAGTAAAGTAGTTGCAAACTCATGCTTTTAGAGACTTGTTTGGCCTCATGAGAGGAGTGGAAAAACATCAAAAATTTCAGTCCTGCATGATTCTACCAAGAAATGTGTGTTCATTGAAACCGCTGGTTTTTGATAGTTTGGGCCCTATTGAATAATGAATGTTTTGAATTTTCTCCAAAAGTAAAGTAGTTGCAAACTCATCCTTTTAGAAACTTGTTTGGGCTGTTGAGAGGAGTAAAAAACCATCAAAAATTTCAATCCTGCATGATTCTACCAAGAAATGTGATTCTTCATTCAAAACCTGATTTTTCCTATTGGGCTCTATTGAATAATGAATGTTTTGAATTTTCTCCAAAAGTAAAGTAGTTGCAAACTCATGCTTTTAGAGACTTGTTTGGGCTCATGAGAGGAGTAGAAAAACATCAAAAATTTCAGTCCTGCATGATTCTACCAAGAAATGTGTGTTCATTGAAACTGCTGGTTTTTGATAGTTTGGGCCCTATTGAATAATGAATGTTTTGAATTTTCTCCAAAAGTAAAGTAGTTGCAAACTCATCCTTTTAGAAACTTGTTTGGGCTGTTGAGAGGAGTAAAAAACCATCAAAAATTTCAATCCTGCATGATTCTACCAAGAAATGTGATTCTTCATTCAAAACCTGATTTTTGCTATTGGGCTCTATTGAAAAGTGAATGTTTTGAATTTTCTCCAAAAGTAAAGTAGTTGCAAACTCATGCTTTTAGAGACTTGTTTGGGCTCATGAGAGGAGTAGAAAAACATCAAAAATTTCAGTCCTGCATGATTCTACCAAGAAATGTGTGTTCATTGAAACCGCTGGTTTTTGATAGTTTGGGCCCTATTGAATAATGAATGTTTTGAATTTTCTCCAAAAGTAAAGTAGTTGCAAACTCATCCTTTTAGAAACTTGTTTGGGCTGTAGAGAGGAGTAAAAAACCATCAAAAATTTCAATCCTGCATGATTTTACCAAGAAATGTGATTCTTCATTCAAAACCTGATTTTTGCTATTGGGCTCTATTGAATAGTGAATGTTTTGAATGTTCTCCAAAAGTAAACTAGTTGCAAACTCATGCTTTTAGAAACTTGTTTGGGCTCATGAGAGGAGTAGAAAAACATCAAAAATTTCAGTCCTGCATGATTCTACCAAGAAATGTGTGTTCATTGAAACCGCTAGTTTTTGATAGTTTGGGCCCTATTGAATAATGAATGTTTTGAATTTTCTCCAAAAGTAAAGTAGTTGCAAACTCATCCTTTTAGAAACTTGTTTGGGCTGTTGAGAGGAGTAAAAAACCATCAAAAATTTCAATCCTGCATGATTTTACCAAGAAATGTGATTCTTCATTCAAAACCTGATTTTTGCTATTGGGCTCTATTGAATAATGAATGTTTTGAATTTTCTCCAAAAGTAAAGTAGTTGCAAACTCATGCTTTTAGAGACTTGTTTGGGCTCATGAGAGGAGTAGAAAAACATCAAAAATTTCAGTCCTGCATGATTCTACCAAGAAATGTGTGTTCATTGAAACCGCTGGTTTTTGATAGTTTGGGCCCTATTGAATAATGAATGTTTTGAATTTTCTCCAAAAGTAAAGTAGTTGCAAACTCATCCTTTTAGAAACTTGTTTGGGCTGTTGAGAGGAGTAAAAAACCATCAAAAATTTCAATCCTGCATGATTCTACCAAGAAATGTGATTCTTCATTCAAAACGCTGGTTTTTGCTATTGGGCTCTATTGAATAATGAATGTTTTGAATTTTCTCCAAAAGTAAAGTAGTTGCAAACTCATGCTTTTAGAGACTTGTTTGGGCTCATGAGAGGAGTAGAAAAACATCAAAAATTTCAGTCCTGCATGATTCTACCAAGAAATGTGTGTTCATTGAAACCGCTGGTTTTTGATAGTTTGGGCCCTATTGAATAATGAATGTTTTGAATTTTCTCCAAAAGTAAAGTAGTTGCAAACTCATCCTTTTAGAAACTTGTTTGGGCTGTTGAGAGGAGTAAAAAACCAACAAAAATTTCAATCCTGCATGATTCTACCAAGAAATGTGATTCTTCATTCAAAACGCTGGTTTTTGCTATTGGGCTCTATTGAATAATGAATGTTTTGAATTTTCTCCAAAAGTAAAGTAGTTGCAAACTCATCCTTTTAGAGACTTGTTTGGGCTCATGAGAGGAGTAGAAAAACATCAATAATTTCAGTCCTGCACGATTCTACCAAGAAATGTGTGTTCATTCAAACCGCTGGTTTTTGATATTTTGGGCCCTATTGAATAATGAATGTTTTGAATTTTCTCCAAAAGTAAAGCAGTTGCAAACTCATCCTTTTAGAAACTTGTTTGGGCTGTTGAGAGGAGTAAAAAACCATCAAAAATTTCAATCCTGCATGCTTCTACCAAGAAATGTGATTCTTCATTCAAAACCTGATTTTTGCTATTGGGCTCTATTGAATAATGAATGTTTTGAATTTTCTCCAAAAGTAAAGTAGTTGCAAACTCATGCTTTTAGAGACTTGTTTGGCCTCATGAGAGGAGTGGAAAAACATCAAAAATTTCAGTCCTGCATGATTCTACCAAGAAATGTGTGTTCATTGAAACCGCTGGTTTTTGATAGTTTGGGCCCTATTGAATAATGAATGTTTTGAATTTTCTCCAAAAGTAAAGTAGTTGCAAACTCATCCTTTTAGAAACTTGTTTGGGCTGTTGAGAGGAGTAAAAAACCATCAAAAATTTCAATCCTGCATGATTCTACCAAGAAATGTGATTCTTCATTCAAAACCTGATTTTTCCTATTGGGCTCTATTGAATAATGAATGTTTTGAATTTTCTCCAAAAGTAAAGTAGTTGCAAACTCATGCTTTTAGAAACTTGTTTGGGCTCATGAGAGGAGTAGAAAAACATCAAAAATTTGAGTCCTGCATGATTCTACCAAGAAATGTGTGTTCATTCAAACCGCTGGTTTTTGATAGTTTGGGCCCTATTGAATAATGAATGTTTTGAATTTTCTCCAAAAGTAAAGTAGTTGCAAACTCATCCTTTTAGAAACTTGTTTGGGCTGTTGAGAGGAGTAAAAAACCATCAAAAATTTCAATCCTGCATGATTCTACCAAGAAATGTGATTCTTCATTCAAAACGCTGGTTTTTGCTATTGGGCTCTATTGAATAATGAATGTTTTGAATTTTCTCCAAAAGTAAAGTAGTTGCAAACTCATCCTTTTAGAGACTTGTTTGGGCTCATGAGAGGAGTAGAAAAACATCAAAAATTTCAGTCCTGCACGATTCTACCAAGAAATGTGTGTTCATTCAAACCCCTGGTTTTTGATATTTTGGGCCCTATTGAATAATGAATGTTTTGAATTTTCTCCAAAAGTAAAGTAGTTGCAAACTCATCCTTTTAGAAACTTGTTTGGGCTGTTGAGAGGAGTAAAAAACCATCAAAAATTTCAATCCTGCATGATTCTACCAAGAAATGTGATTCTTCATTCAAAACCTGATTTTTGCTATTGGGCTCTATTGAATAATGAATGTTTTGAATTTTCTCCAAAAGTAAAGTAGTTGCAAACTCATGCTTTTAGAGACTTGTTTGGGCTCATGAGAGGAGTAGAAAAACATCAAAAATTTCAGTCCTGCATGATTCTACCAAGAAATGTGTGTTCATTGAAACCGCTGGTTTTTGATAGTTTGGGCCCTATTGAATAATGAATGTTTTGAATTTTCTCCAAAAGTAAAGTAGTTGCAAACTCATCCTTTTAGAAACTTGTTTGGGCTGTTGAGAGGAGTAAAAAACCATCAAAAATTTCAATCCTGCATGATTTTACCAAGAAATGTGTTTCTTCATTCAAAACCTGATTTTTGCTATTGGGCTCTATTGAATAATGAATGTTTTGAATTTTCTCCAAAAGTAAAGTATTTGCAAACTCATGCTTTTAGAGTCTTGTTTGGGCTCATGAGAGGAGTAGAAAAACATCAAAAATTTCAGTCCTGCATGATTCTACCAAGAAATGTGTGTTCATTGAAACCGCTGGTTTTTGATAGTTTGGGCCCTATTGAATAATGAATGTTTTGAATTTTCTCCAAAAGTAAAGTAGTTGCAAACTCATCCTTTTAGAAACTTGTTTGGGCTGTTGAGAGGAGTAAAAAACCATCAAAAATTTCAATCCTGCATGATTTTACCAAGAAATGTGATTCTTCATTCAAATCCTGATTTTTGCTATTGGGCTCTATTGAATAATGAATGTTTTGAATTTTCTCCAAAAGTAAAGTAGTTGCAAACTCATGCTTTTAGAGACTTGTTTGGGCTCATGAGAGGAGTAGAAAAACATCAAAAATTTCAGTCCTGCATGATTCTACCAAGAAATGTGTGTTCATTCAAACCGCTGGTTTTTGATAGTTTGGGCCCTATTGAATAATGAATGTTTTGAATTTTCTCCAAAAGTAAAGTAGTTGCAAAGTCATCCTTTTAGAAACTTGTTTGGGCTGTTGAGAGGAGTAAAAAACCATCAAAAATTTCAATCCTGCATGATTCTACCAAGAAATGTGATTCTTCATTCAAAACCTGATTTTTCCTATTGGGCTCTATTGAATAATGAATGTTTTGAATTTTCTCCAAAAGTAAAGTAGTTGCAAACTCATGCTTTTAGAAACTTGTTTGGGCTCATGAGAGGAGTAGAAAAACATCAAAAATTTGAGTCCTGCATGATTCTACCAAGAAATGTGTGTTCATTCAAACCGCTGGTTTTTGATAGTTTGGGCCCTATTGAATAATGAATGTTTTGAATTTTCTCCAAAAGTAAAGCAGTTGCAAACTCATCCTTTTAGAAACTTGTTTGGGCTGTAGAGAGGAGTAAAAAACCATCAAAAATTTCAATCCTGCATGATTCTACCAAGAAATGTGATTCTTCATTCAAAACCTGATTTTTGCTATTGGGCTCTATTGAATAATGAATGTTTTGAATTTTCTCCAAAAGTATAGTAGTTGCAAACTCATGCTTTTAGAGACTTGTTTGGGCTCATGAGAGGAGTAGAAAAACATCAAAAACTTCAGTCCTGCATGATTCTACCAAGAAATGTGTGTTCATTGAAACCGCTGGTTTTTGATAGTTTGGGCCCTATTGAATAATGAATGTTTTGAATTTTCTCCAAAAGTAAAGTAGTTGCAAACTCATCCTTTTAGAAACTTGTTTGGGCTGTTGAGAGGAGTAAAAAACCATCAAAAATTTCAATCCTGCATGCTTCTACCAAGAAATGTGATTCTTCATTCAAAACCTGATTTTTGCTATTGGGCTCTATTGAATAATGAATGTTTTGAATTTTCTCCAAAAGTAAAGTAGTTGCAAACTCATGCTTTTAGAGACTTGTTTGGGCTCATGAGAGGAGTAGAAAAACATCAAAAATTTCAGTCCTGCATGATTCTACCAAGAAATGTGTGTTCATTGAAACCGCTGGTTTTTGATAGTTTGGGCCCTATTGAATAATGAATGTTTTGAATTTTCTCCAAAAGTAAAGTAGTTGCAAACTCATCCTTTTAGAAACTTGTTTGGGCTGTTGAGAGGAGTAAAAAACCATCAAAAATTTCAATCCTGCATGATTCTACCAAGAAATGTGATTCTTCATTCAAATCCTGATTTTTGCTATTGGGCTCTATTGAATAATGAATGTTTTGAATTTTCTCCAAAAGTAAAGTAGTTGCAAACTCATGCTTTTAGAAACTTGTTTGGGGTCATGAGAGGAGTAGAAAAACATCAAAAATTTCAGTCCTGCATGATTCTTCCAAGAAATGTGTGTTCATTGAAACCGCTGGTTTTTGATAGTTTGGGCCCTATTGAATAATGAATGTTTTGAATTTTCTCCAAAAGTAAAGTAGTTGCAAACTCATCCTTTTAGAAACTTGTTTGGGCTGTTGAGAGGAGTAAAAAACCATCAAAAATTTCAATCCTGCATGATTCTACCAAGAAATGTGATTCTTCATTCAAAACCTGATTTTTGCTATTGGGCTCTATTGAATAATGAATGTTTTGAATTTTCTCCAAAAGTAAAGTAGTTGCAAACTCATGCTTTTAGAGACTTGGTTGGGCTCATGAGAGGAGTAGAAAAACATCAAAAATTTCAGTCCTGCATGATTCTACCAAGAAATGTGTGTTCATTGAAACCGCTGGTTTTTGATAGTTTGGGCCCTATTGAATAATGAATGTTTTGAATTTTCTCCAAAAGTAAAGTAGTTGCAAACTCATCCTTTTAGAAACTTGTTTGGGCTGTTGAGAGGAGTAAAAAACCATCAAAAATTTCAATCCTGCATGATTCTACCAAGAAATGTGATTCTTCATTCAAAACCTGATTTTTGCTATTGGGCTCTATTGAAAAGTGAATGTTTTGAATTTTCTCCAAAAGTCAAGTAGTTGCAAACTCATGCTTTTAGAGACTTGTTTGGGCTCATGAGAGGAGTAGAAAAACATCAAAAATTTCAGTCCTGCATGATTCTACCAAGAAATGTGTGTTCATTGAAACCGCTGGTTTTTGATAGTTTGGGCCCTATTGAATAATGAATGTTTTGAATTTTCTCCAAAAGTAAAGTAGTTGCAAACTCATCCTTTTAGAAACTTGTTTGGGCTGTAGAGAGGAGTAAAAAACCATCAAAAATTTCAATCCTGCATGATTTTACCAAGAAATGTGATTCTTCATTCAAAACCTGATTTTTGCTATTGGGCTCTATTGAATAGTGAATGTTTTGAATGTTCTCCAAAAGTAAAGTAGTTGCAAACTCATGCTTTTAGAAACTTGTTTGGGCTCATGAGAGGAGTAGAAAAACATCAAAAATTTCAGTCCTGCATGATTCTACCAAGAAATGTGTGTTCATTGAAACCGCTAGTTTTTGATAGTTTGGGCCCTATTGAATAATGAATGTTTTGAATTTTCTCCAAAAGTAAAGTAGTTGCAAACTCATCCTTTTAGAAACTTGTTTGGGCTGTTGAGAGGAGTAAAAAACCATCAAAAATTTCAATCCTGCATGATTTTACCAAGAAATGTGATTCTTCATTCAAAACCTGATTTTTGCTATTGGGCTCTATTGAATAATGAATGTTTTGAATTTTCTCCAAAAGTAAAGTAGTTGCAAACTCATGCTTTTAGAGACTTGTTTGGGCTCATGAGTGGAGTAGAAAAACATCAAAAATTTCAGTCCTGCATGATTCTACCAAGAAATGTGTGTTCATTGAAACCGCTGGTTTTTGATAGTTTGGGCCCTATTGAATAATGAATGTTTTGAATTTTCTCCAAAAGTAAAGTAGTTGCAAACTCATCCTTTTAGAAACTTGTTTGGGCTGTTGAGAGGAGTAAAAAACCATCAAAAATTTCAATCCTGCATGATTCTACCAAGAAATGTGATTCTTCATTCAAAACGCTGGTTTTTGCTATTGGGCTCTATTGAATAATGAATGTTTTGAATTTTCTCCAAAAGTAAAGTAGTTGCAAACTCATGCTTTTAGAGACTTGTTTGGGCTCATGAGAGGAGTAGAAAAACATCAAAAATTTCAGTCCTGCATGATTCTACCAAGAAATGTGTGTTCATTGAAACCGCTGGTTTTTGATAGTTTGGGCCCTATTGAATAATGAATGTTTTGAATTTTCTCCAAAAGTAAAGTAGTTGCAAACTCATCCTTTTAGAAACTTGTTTGGGCTGTTGAGAGGAGTAAAAAACCATCAAAAATTTCAATCCTGCATGATTCTACCAAGAAATGTGATTCTTCATTCAAAACGCTGGTTTTTGCTATTGGGCTCTATTGAATAATGAATGTTTTGAATTTTCTCCAAAAGTAAAGTAGTTGCAAACTCATCCTTTTAGAGACTTGTTTGGGCTCATGAGAGGAGTAGAAAAACATCAATAATTTCAGTCCTGCACGATTCTACCAAGAAATGTGTGTTCATTCAAACCGCTGGTTTTTGATATTTTGGGCCCTATTGAATAATGAATGTTTTGAATTTTCTCCAAAAGTAAAGTAGTTGCAAACTCATCCTTTTAGAAACTTGTTTGGGCTGTTGAGAGGAGTAAAAAACCATCAAAAATTTCAATCCTGCATGATTTTACCAAGAAATGTGATTCTTCATTCAAAACCTGATTTTTGCTATTGGGCTCTATTGAATAGTGAATGTTTTGAATTTTCTCCAAAAGTAAAGTAGTTGCAAACTAATGCTTTTAGAGACTTGTTTGGGCTCATGAGAGGAGTAGAAAAACATCAAAAATTTCAGTCCTGCATGATTCTACCAAGAAATGTGTGTTCATTGAAACCGCTGGTTTTTGATAGTTTGGGCCCTATTGAATAATGAATGTTTTGAATTTTCTCCAAAAGTAAAGTAGTTGCAAACTCATGCTTTTAGAGACTTGTTTGGGCTCATGAGAGGAGTTGAAAAACATCAAAAATTTCAGTCCTGCATGATTCTACCAAGAAATGTGTGTTCATTGAAACCGCTGGTTTTTGATAGTTTGGGCCCTATTGAATAATGAATGTTTTGAATTTTCTCCAAAAGTAAAGTAGTTGCAAACTCATCCTTTTAGAAACTTGTTTGGGCTGTTGAGAGGAGTAAAAAACCATCAAAAATTTCAATCCTGCATGATTCTACCAAGAAATGTGATTCTTCATTCAAAACCTGATTTTTCCTATTGGGCTCTATTGAATAATGAATGTTTTGAATTTTCTCCAAAAGTAAAGTAGTTGCAAACTCATGCTTTTAGAAACTTGTTTGGGCTCATGAGAGGAGTAGAAAAACATCAAAAATTTGAGTCCTGCATGATTCTACCAAGAAATGTGTGTTCATTCAAACCGCTGGTTTTTGATAGTTTGGGCCCTATTGAATAATGAATGTTTTGAATTTTCTCCAAAAGTAAAGCAGTTGCAAACTCATCCTTTTAGAAACTTGTTTGGGCTGTAGAGAGGAGTAAAAAACCATCAAAAATTTCAATCCTGCATGATTCTACCAAGAAATGTGATTCTTCATTCAAAACCTGATTTTTGCTATTGGGCTCTATTGAATAATGAATGTTTTGAATTTTCTCCAAAAGTAAAGTAGTTGCAAACTCATGCTTTTAGAGACTTGCTTGGGCTCATGAGAGGAGTAGAAAAACATCAAAAACTTCAGTCCTGCATGATTCTACCAAGAAATGTGTGTTCATTGAAACCGCTGGTTTTTGATAGTTTGGGCCCTATTGAATAATGAATGTTTTGAATTTTCTCCAAAAGTAAAGTAGTTGCAAACTCATCCTTTTAGAAACTTGTTTGGGCTGTTGAGAGGAGTAAAAAACCATCAAAAATTTCAATCCTGCATGCTTCTACCAAGAAATGTGATTCTTCATTCAAAACCTGATTTTTGCTATTGGGCTCTATTGAATAATGAATGTTTTGAATTTTCTCCAAAAGTAAAGTAGTTGCAAACTCATGCTTTTAGAGACTTGTTTGGGCTCATGAGAGGAGTAGAAAAACATCAAAAATTTCAGTCCTGCATGATTCTACCAAGAAATGTGTGTTCATTGAAACCGCTGGTTTTTGATAGTTTGGGCCCTATTGAATAATGAATGTTTTGAATTTTCTCCAAAAGTAAAGTAGTTGCAAACTCATCCTTTTAGAAACTTGTTTGGGCTGTTGAGAGGAGTAAAAAACCATCAAAAATTTCAATCCTGCATGATTCTACCAAGAAATGTGATTCTTCATTCAAATCCTGATTTTTGCTATTGGGCTCTATTGAATAATGAATGTTTTGAATTTTCTCCAAAAGTAAAGTAGTTGCAAACTCATGCTTTTAGAAACTTGTTTGGGGTCATGAGAGGAGTAGAAAAACATCAAAAATTTCAGTCCTGCATGATTCTTCCAAGAAATGTGTGTTCATTGAAACCGCTGGTTTTTGATAGTTTGGGCCCTATTGAATAATGAATGTTTTGAATTTTCTCCAAAAGTAAAGTAGTTGCAAACTCATCCTTTTAGAAACTTGTTTGGGCTGTTGAGAGGAGTAAAAAACCATCAAAAATTTCAATCCTGCATGATTCTACCAAGAAATGTGATTCTTCATTCAAAACCTGATTTTTGCTATTGGGCTCTATTGAATAATGAATGTTTTGAATTTTCTCCAAAAGTAAAGTAGTTGCAAACTCATGCTTTTAGAGACTTGTTTGGGCTCATGAGAGGAGTAGAAAAACATCAAAAATTTCAGTCCTGCATGATTCTACCAAGAAATGTGTGTTCATTGAAACCGCTGGTTTTTGATAGTTTGGGCCCTATTGAATAATGAATGTTTTGAATTTTCTCCAAAAGTAAAGTAGTTGCAAACTCATCCTTTTAGAAACTTGTTTGGGCTGTTGAGAGGAGTAAAAAACCATCAAAAATTTCAATCCTGCATGATTCTACCAAGAAATGTGATTCTTCATTCAAAACCTGATTTTTGCTATTGGGCTCTATTGAATAATGAATGTTTTGAATTTTCTCCAAAAGTAAAGTAGTTGCAAACTCATGCTTTTAGAAACTTGTTTGGGCTCATGAGAGGAGTAGAAAAACATCAAAAATTTGAGTCCTGCATGATTCTACCAAGAAATGTGTGTTCATTCAAACCGCTGGTTTTTGATAGTTTGGGCCCTATTGAATAATGAATGTTTTGAATTTTCTCCAAAAGTAAAGCAGTTGCAAACTCATCCTTTTAGAAACTTGTTTGGGCTGTAGAGAGGAGTAAAAACCATCAAAAATTTCAATCCTGCATGATTCTACCAAGAAATGTGATTCTTCATTCAAAACCTGATTTTTGCTATTGGGCTCTATTGAATAATGAATGTTTTGAATTTTCTCCAAAAGTAAAGTAGTTGCAAACTCATGCTTTTAGAGACTTGTTTGGGCTCATGAGAGGAGTAGAAAAACATCAATAATTTCAGTCCTGCATGATTCTACCAAGAAATGTGTGTTCATTCAAACCACTGGTTTTTGATAGTTTGGGCCCTATTGAATAATGAATGTTTTGAATTTTCTCCAAAATTAAAGTAGTTGCAAACTCATCCTTTTAGAAACTTGTTTGGGCTGTAGAGAGGAGTAAAAAACCATCAAAAATTTCAATCCTGCATGATTCTACCAAGAAATGTGATTCTTCATTCAAAACCTGATTTTTGCTATTGGGCTCTATTGAAAAGTGAATGTTTTGAATTTTCTCCAAAAGTAAAGTAGTTGCAAACTCATGCTTTTAGAGACTTGTTTGGGCTCATGAGAGGAGTAGAAAAACATCAAAAATTTCAGTCCTGCATGATTCTACCAAGAAATGTGTGTTCATTGAAACCGCTGGTTTTTGATAGTTTGGGCCCTATTGAATAATGAATGTTTTGAATTTTCTCCAAAAGTAAAGTAGTTGCAAACTCATCCTTTTAGAAACTTGTTTGGGCTGTAGAGAGGAGTAAAAAACCATCAAAAATTTCAATCCTGCATGATTTTACCAAGAAATGTGATTCTTCATTCAAAACCTGATTTTTGCTATTGGGCTCTATTGAATAGTGAATGTTTTGAATGTTCTCCAAAAGTAAACTAGTTGCAAACTCATGCTTTTAGAAACTTGTTTGGGCTCATGAGAGGAGTAGAAAAACATCAAAAATTTCAGTCCTGCATGATTCTACCAAGAAATGTGTGTTCATTGAAACCGCTAGTTTTTGATAGTTTGGGCCCTATTGAATAATGAATGTTTTGAATTTTCTCCAAAAGTAAAGTAGTTGCAAACTCATCCTTTTAGAAACTTGTTTGGGCTGTTGAGAGGAGTAAAAAACCATCAAAAATTTCAATCCTGCATGATTTTACCAAGAAATGTGATTCTTCATTCAAAACCTGATTTTTGCTATTGGGCTCTATTGAATAATGAATGTTTTGAATTTTCTCCAAAAGTAAAGTAGTTGCAAACTCATGCTTTTAGAGACTTGTTTGGGCTCATGAGAGGAGTAGAAAAACATCAAAAATTTCAGTCCTGCATGATTCTACCAAGAAATGTGTGTTCATTGAAACCGCTGGTTTTTGATAGTTTGGGCCCTATTGAATAATGAATGTTTTGAATTTTCTCCAAAAGTAAAGTAGTTGCAAACTCATCCTTTTAGAAACTTGTTTGGGCTGTTGAGAGGAGTAAAAAACCATCAAAAATTTCAATCCTGCATGATTCTACCAAGAAATGTGATTCTTCATTCAAAACGCTGGTTTTTGCTATTGGGCTCTATTGAATAATGAATGTTTTGAATTTTCTCCAAAAGTAAAGTAGTTGCAAACTCATGCTTTTAGAGACTTGTTTGGGCTCATGAGAGGAGTAGAAAAACATCAAAAATTTCAGTCCTGCATGATTCTACCAAGAAATGTGTGTTCATTGAAACCGCTGGTTTTTGATAGTTTGGGCCCTATTGAATAATGAATGTTTTGAATTTTCTCCAAAAGTAAAGTAGTTGCAAACTCATCCTTTTAGAAACTTGTTTGGGCTGTTGAGAGGAGTAAAAAACCATCAAAAATTTCAATCCTGCATGATTCTACCAAGAAATGTGATTCTTCATTCAAAACGCTGGTTTTTGCTATTGGGCTCTATTGAATAATGAATGTTTTGAATTTTCTCCAAAAGTAAAGTAGTTGCAAACTCATGCTTTTAGAGACTTGTTTGGGCTCATGAGAGGAGTAGAAAAACATCAAAAATTTCAGTCCTGCATGATTCTACCAAGAAATGTGTGTTCATTGAAACCGCTGGTTTTTGATAGTTTGGGCCCTATTGAATAATGAATGTTTTGAATTTTCTCCAAAAGTAAAGTAGTTGCAAACTCATCCTTTTAGAAACTTGTTTGGGCTGTTGAGAGGAGTAAAAAACCATCAAAAATTTCAATCCTGCATGATTCTACCAAGAAATGTGATTCTTCATTCAAAACGCTGGTTTTTGCTATTGGGCTCTATTGAATAATGAATGTTTTGAATTTTCTCCAAAAGTAAAGTAGTTGCAAACTCATCCTTTTAGAGACTTGTTTGGGCTCATGAGAGGAGTAGAAAAACATCAATAATTTCAGTCCTGCACGATTCTACCAAGAAATGTGTGTTCATTCAAACCGCTGGTTTTTGATATTTTGGGCCCTATTGAATAATGAATGTTTTGAATTTTCTCCAAAAGTAAAGCAGTTGCAAACTCATCCTTTTAGAAACTTGTTTGGGCTGTTGAGAGGAGTAAAAAACCATCAAAAATTTCAATCCTGCATGATTTTACCAAGAAATGTGATTCTTCATTCAAAACCTGATTTTTGCTATTGGGCTCTATTGAATAGTGAATGTTTTGAATTTTCTCCAAAAGTAAAGTAGTTGCAAACTAATGCTTTTAGAGACTTGTTTGGGCTCATGAGAGGAGTAGAAAAACATCAAAAATTTCAGTCCTGCATGATTCTACCAAGAAATGTGTGTTCATTGAAACCGCTGGTTTTTGATAGTTTGGGCCCTATTGAATAATGAATGTTTTGAATTTTCTCCAAAAGTAAAGTAGTTGCAAACTCATCCTTTTAGAAACTTGTTTGGGCTGTTGAGAGGAGTGAAAAACCATCAAAAATTTCAATCCTGCATGATTCTACCAAGAAATGTGATTCTTCATTCAAAACCTGATTTTTGCTATTGGGCTCTATTGAATAATGAATGTTTTGAATTTTCTCCAAAAGTAAAGTAGTTGCAAACTCATGCTTTTAGAGACTTGTTTGGGCTCATGAGAGGAGTAGAAAAACATCAAAAATTTCAGTCCTGCATGATTCTACCAAGAAATGTGTGTTCATTCAAACCGCTGGTTTTTGATAGTTTGGGCCCTATTGAATAATGAATGTTTTGAATTTTCTCCAAAAGTAAAGTAGTTGCAAACTCATCCTTTTAGAAACTTGTTTGGGCTGTTGAGAGGAGTAAAAAACCATCAAAAATTTCAATCCTGCATGATTCTACCAAGAAATGTGATTCTTCATTCAAAACCTGATTTTTGCTATTGGGCTCTATTGAAAAGTGAATGTTTTGAATTTTCTCCAAAAGTAAAGTAGTTGCAAACTCATGCTTTTAGAGACTTGTTTGGGCTCATGAGAGGAGTAGAAAAACACCAAAAATTTCAGTCCTGCATGATTCTACCAAGAAATGTGTGTTCATTGAAACCGCTGGTTTTTGATAGTTTGCGCCCTATTGAATAATGAATGTTTTGAATTTTCTCCAAAAGTAAAGTAGTTGCAAACTCATCCTTTTAGAAACTTGTTTGGGCTGTTGAGAGGAGTAAAAAACCATCAAAAATTTCAATCCTGCATGATTCTACCAAGAAATGTGATTCTTCATTCAAAACCTGATTTTTCCTATTGGGCTCTATTGAATAATGAATGTTTTGAATTTTCTCCAAAAGTAAAGTAGTTGCAAACTCATGCTTTTAGAAACTTGTTTGGGCTCATGAGAGGAGTAGAAAAACATCAAAAATTTGAGTCCTGCATGATGCTACCAAGAAATGTGTGTTCATTCAAACCGCTGGTTTTTGATAGTTTGGGCCCTATTGAATAATGAATGTTTTGAATTTTCTCCAAAAGTAAAGCAGTTGCAAACTCATCCTTTTAGAAACTTGTTTGGGCTGTAGAGAGGAGTAAAAAACCATCAAAAATTTCAATCCTGCATGATTCTACCAAGAAATGTGATTCTTCATTCAAAACCTGATTTTTGCTATTGGGCTCTATTGAATAATGAATGTTTTGAATTTTCTCCAAAAGTAAAGTAGTTGCAAACTCATGCTTTTAGAGACTTGCTTGGGCTCATGAGAGGAGTTGAAAAACATCAAAAACTTCAGTCCTGCATGATTCTACCAAGAAATGTGTGTTCATTGAAACCGCTGGTTTTTGATAGTTTGGGCCCTATTGAATAATGAATGTTTTGAATTTTCTCCAAAAGTAAAGTAGTTGCAAACTCATCCTTTTAGAAACTTGTTTGGGCTGTTGAGAGGAGTAAAAAACCATCAAAAATTTCAATCCTGCATGATTCTACCAAGAAATGTGATTCTTCATTCAAATCCTGATTTTTGCTATTGGGCTCTATTGAATAATGAATGTTTTGAATTTTCTCCAAAAGTAAAGTAGTTGCAAACTCATGCTTTTAGAAACTTGTTTGGGGTCATGAGAGGAGTAGAAAAACATCAAAAATTTCAGTCCTGCATGATTCTTCCAAGAAATGTGTGTTCATTGAAACCGCTGGTTTTTGATAGTTTGGGCCCTATTGAATAATGAATGTTTTGAATTTTCTCCAAAAGTAAAGTAGTTGCAAACTCATCCTTTTAGAAACTTGTTTGGGCTGTTGAGAGGAGTAAAAAACCATCAAAAATTTCAATCCTGCATGATTCTACCAAGAAATGTGATTCTTCATTC
This sequence comes from Dendrobates tinctorius, assembly GCF_039654945.1. Taxonomy (NCBI): domain Eukaryota; kingdom Metazoa; phylum Chordata; class Amphibia; order Anura; family Dendrobatidae; genus Dendrobates; species Dendrobates tinctorius. The sequence goes on along the minus strand of NW_027361736.1, from coordinate 7,109,599 downwards.
AAAACCTGATTTTTGCTATTGGGCTCTATTGAATAATGAATGTTTTGAATTTTCTCCAAAAGTAAAGTAGTTGCAAACTCATGCTTTTAGAGACTTGTTTGGGCTCATGAGAGGAGTAGAAAAACATCAAAAATTTCAGTCCTGCATGATTCTACCAAGAAATGTGTGTTCATTGAAACCGCTGGTTTTTGATAGTTTGGGCCCTATTGAATAATGAATGTTTTGAATTTTCTCCAAAAGTAAAGTAGTTGCAAACTCATCCTTTTAGAAACTTGTTTGGGCTGTTGAGAGGAGTAAAAAACCATCAAAAATTTCAATCCTGCATGATTCTACCAAGAAATGTGATTCTTCATTCAAAACCTGATTTTTGCTATTGGGCTCTATTGAATAATGAATGTTTTGAATTTTCTCCAAAAGTAAAGTAGTTGCAAACTCATGCTTTTAGAAACTTGTTTGGGCTCATGAGAGGAGTAGAAAAACATCAAAAATTTGAGTCCTGCATGATTCTACCAAGAAATGTGTGTTCATTCAAACCGCTGGTTTTTGATAGTTTGGGCCCTATTGAATAATGAATGTTTTGAATTTTCTCCAAAAGTAAAGCAGTTGCAAACTCATCCTTTTAGAAACTTGTTTGGGCTGTAGAGAGGAGTAAAAACCATCAAAAATTTCAATCCTGCATGATTCTACCAAGAAATGTGATTCTTCATTCAAAACCTGATTTTTGCTATTGGGCTCTATTGAATAATGAATGTTTTGAATTTTCTCCAAAAGTAAAGTAGTTGCAAACTCATGCTTTTAGAGACTTGTTTGGGCTCATGAGAGGAGTAGAAAAACATCAATAATTTCAGTCCTGCATGATTCTACCAAGAAATGTGTGTTCATTCAAACCACTGGTTTTTGATAGTTTGGGCCCTATTGAATAATGAATGTTTTGAATTTTCTCCAAAAGTAAAGTAGTTGCAAACTCATCCTTTTAGAAACTTGTTTGGGCTGTAGAGAGGAGTAAAAAACCATCAAAAATTTCAATCCTGCATGATTCTACCAAGAAATGTGTTCTTCATTCAAAACCTGATTTTTGCTATTGGGCTCTATTGAAAAGTGAATGTTTTGAATTTTCTCCAAAAGTAAAGTAGTTGCAAACTCATGCTTTTAGAGACTTGTTTGGGCTCATGAGAGGAGTAGAAAAACATCAAAAATTTCAGTCCTGCATGATTCTACCAAGAAATGTGTGTTCATTGAAACCGCTGGTTTTTGATAGTTTGGGCCCTATTGAATAATGAATGTTTTGAATTTTCTCCAAAAGTAAAGTAGTTGCAAACTCATCCTTTTAGAAACTTGTTTGGGCTGTAGAGAGGAGTAAAAAACCATCAAAAATTTCAATCCTGCATGATTTTACCAAGAAATGTGATTCTTCATTCAAAACCTGATTTTTGCTATTGGGCTCTATTGAATAGTGAATGTTTTGAATGTTCTCCAAAAGTAAACTAGTTGCAAACTCATGCTTTTAGAAACTTGTTTGGGCTCATGAGAGGAGTAGAAAAACATCAAAAATTTCAGTCCTGCATGATTCTACCAAGAAATGTGTGTTCATTGAAACCGCTAGTTTTTGATAGTTTGGGCCCTATTGAATAATGAATGTTTTGAATTTTCTCCAAAAGTAAAGTAGTTGCAAACTCATCCTTTTAGAAACTTGTTTGGGCTGTTGAGAGGAGTAAAAAACCATCAAAAATTTCAATCCTGCATGATTTTACCAAGAAATGTGATTCTTCATTCAAAACCTGATTTTTGCTATTGGGCTCTATTGAATAATGAATGTTTTGAATTTTCTCCAAAAGTAAAGTAGTTGCAAACTCATGCTTTTAGAGACTTGTTTGGGCTCATGAGAGGAGTAGAAAAACATCAAAAATTTCAGTCCTGCATGATTCTACCAAGAAATGTGTGTTCATTGAAACCGCTGGTTTTTGATAGTTTGGGCCCTATTGAATAATGAATGTTTTGAATTTTCTCCAAAAGTAAAGTAGTTGCAAACTCATCCTTTTAGAAACTTGTTTGGGCTGTTGAGAGGAGTAAAAAACCATCAAAAATTTCAATCCTGCATGATTCTACCAAGAAATGTGATTCTTCATTCAAAACGCTGGTTTTTGCTATTGGGCTCTATTGAATAATGAATGTTTTGAATTTTCTCCAAAAGTAAAGTAGTTGCAAACTCATGCTTTTAGAGACTTGTTTGGGCTCATGAGAGGAGTAGAAAAACATCAAAAATTTCAGTCCTGCATGATTCTACCAAGAAATGTGTGTTCATTGAAACCGCTGGTTTTTGATAGTTTGGGCCCTATTGAATAATGAATGTTTTGAATTTTCTCCAAAAGTAAAGTAGTTGCAAACTCATCCTTTTAGAAACTTGTTTGGGCTGTTGAGAGGAGTAAAAAACCATCAAAAATTTCAATCCTGCATGATTCTACCAAGAAATGTGATTCTTCATTCAAAACGCTGGTTTTTGCTATTGGGCTCTATTGAATAATGAATGTTTTGAATTTTCTCCAAAAGTAAAGTAGTTGCAAACTCATCCTTTTAGAGACTTGTTTGGGCTCATGAGAGGAGTAGAAAAACATCAATAATTTCAGTCCTGCACGATTCTACCAAGAAATGTGTGTTCATTCAAACCGCTGGTTTTTGATATTTTGGGCCCTATTGAATAATGAATGTTTTGAATTTTCTCCAAAAGTAAAGCAGTTGCAAACTCATCCTTTTAGAAACTTGTTTGGGCTGTTGAAAGGAGTAAAAAACCATCAAAAATTTCAATCCTGCATGCTTCTACCAAGAAATGTGATTCTTCATTCAAAACCTGATTTTTGCTATTGGGCTCTATTGAATAATGAATGTTTTGAATTTTCTCCAAAAGTAAAGTAGTTGCAAACTCATGCTTTTAGAGACTTGTTTGTCCTCATGAGAGGAGTGGAAAAACATCAAAAATTTCAGTCCTGCATGATTCTACCAAGAAATGTGTGTTCATTGAAACCGCTGGTTTTTGATAGTTTGGGCCCTATTGAATAATGAATGTTTTGAATTTTCTCCAAAAGTAAAGTAGTTGCAAACTCATCCTTTTAGAAACTTGTTTGGGCTGTTGAGAGGAGTAAAAAACCATCAAAAATTTCAATCCTGCATGATTTTACCAAGAAATGTGATTCTTCATTCAAAACCTGATTTTTGCTATTGGGCTCTATTGAATAGTGAATGTTTTGAATTTTCTCCAAAAGTAAAGTAGTTGCAAACTAATGCTTTTAGAGACTTGTTTGGGCTCATGAGAGGAGTAGAAAAACATCAAAAATTTCAGTCCTGCATGATTCTACCAAGAAATGTGTGTTCATTGAAACCGCTGGTTTTTGATAGTTTGGGCCCTATTGAATAATGAATGTTTTGAATTTTCTCCAAAAGTAAAGTAGTTGCAAACTCATCCTTTTAGAAACTTGTTTGGGCTGTTGAGAGGAGTGAAAAACCATCAAAAATTTCAATCCTGCATGATTCTACCAAGAAATGTGATTCTTCATTCAAAACCTGATTTTTGCTATTGGGCTCTATTGAATAATGAATGTTTTGAATTTTCTCCAAAAGTAAAGTAGTTGCAAACTCATGCTTTTAGAGACTTGTTTGGGCTCATGAGAGGAGTAGAAAAACATCAAAAATTTCAGTCCTGCATGATTCTACCAAGAAATGTGTGTTCATTCAAACCGCTGGTTTTTGATAGTTTGGGCCCTATTGAATAATGAATGTTTTGAATTTTCTCCAAAAGTAAAGTAGTTGCAAACTCATCCTTTTAGAAACTTGTTTGGGCTGTTGAGAGGAGTAAAAAACCATCAAAAATTTCAATCCTGCATGATTCTACCAAGAAATGTGATTCTTCATTCAAAACCTGATTTTTGCTATTGGGCTCTATTGAAAAGTGAATGTTTTGAATTTTCTCCAAAAGTAAAGTAGTTGCAAACTCATGCTTTTAGAGACTTGTTTGGGCTCATGAGAGGAGTAGAAAAACACCAAAAATTTCAGTCCTGCATGATTCTACCAAGAAATGTGTGTTCATTGAAACCGCTGGTTTTTGATAGTTTGCGCCCTATTGAATAATGAATGTTTTGAATTTTCTCCAAAAGTAAAGTAGTTGCAAACTCATACTTTTAGAAACTTGTTTGGGCTGTTGAGAGGAGTAAAAAACCATCAAAAATTTCAATCCTGCATGATTCTACCAAGAAATGTGATTCTTCATTCAAAACCTGATTTTTGCTATTGGGCTCTATTGAATAATGAATGTTTTGAATTTTCTCCAAAAGTAAAGTAGTTGCAAACTCATGCTTTTAGAGACTTGTTTGGGCTCATGAGAGGAGTAGAAAAACATCAAAAATTTGAGTCCTGCATGATTCTACCAAGAAATGTGTGTTCATTCAAACCGCTGGTTTTTGATAGTTTGGGCCCTATTGAATAATGAATGTTTTGAATTTTCTCCAAAAGTAAAGCAGTTGCAAACTCATCCTTTTAGAAACTTGTTTGGGCTGTAGAGAGGAGTAAAAAACCATCAAAAATTTCAATCCTGCATGATTCTACCAAGAAATGTGATTCTTCATTCAAAACCTGATTTTTGCTATTGGGCTCTATTGAATAATGAATGTTTTGAATTTTCTCCAAAAGTAAAGTAGTTGCAAACTCATGCTTTTAGAGACTTGCTTGGGCTCATGAGAGGAGTAGAAAAACATCAAAAACTTCAGTCCTGCATGATTCTACCAAGAAATGTGTGTTCATTGAAACCGCTGGTTTTTGATAGTTTGGGCCCTATTGAATAATGAATGTTTTGAATTTTCTCCAAAAGTAAAGTAGTTGCAAACTCATCCTTTTAGAAACTTGTTTGGGCTGTTGAGAGGAGTAAAAAACCATCAAAAATTTCAATCCTGCATGATTCTACCAAGAAATGTGATTCTTCATTCAAAACCTGATTTTTGCTATTGGGCTCTATTGAATAATGAATGTTTTGAATTTTCTCCAAAAGTAAAGTAGTTGCAAACTCATGCTTTTAGAGACTTGTTTGGGCTCATGAGAGGAGTAGAAAAACATCAAAAATTTCAGTCCTGCATGATTCTACCAAGAAATGTGTGTTCATTGAAACCGCTGGTTTTTGATAGTTTGGGCCCTATTGAATAATGAATGTTTTGAATTTTCTCCAAAAGTAAAGTAGTTGCAAACTCATCCTTTTAGAAACTTGTTTGGGCTGTTGAGAGGAGTAAAAAACCATCAAAAATTTCAATCCTGCATGATTCTACCAAGAAATGTGATTCTTCATTCAAAACCTGATTTTTGCTATTGGGCTCTATTGAATAATGAATGTTTTGAATTTTCTCCAAAAGTAAAGTAGTTGCAAACTCATGCTTTTAGAAACTTGTTTGGGCTCATGAGAGGAGTAGAAAAACATCAAAAATTTGAGTCCTGCATGATTCTACCAAGAAATGTGTGTTCATTCAAACCGCTGGTTTTTGATAGTTTGGGCCCTATTGAATAATGAATGTTTTGAATTTTCTCCAAAAGTAAAGCAGTTGCAAACTCATCCTTTTAGAAACTTGTTTGGGCTGTAGAGAGGAGTAAAAACCATCAAAAATTTCAATCCTGCATGATTCTACCAAGAAATGTGATTCTTCATTCAAAACCTGATTTTTGCTATTGGGCTCTATTGAATAATGAATGTTTTGAATTTTCTCCAAAAGTAAAGTAGTTGCAAACTCATGCTTTTAGAGACTTGTTTGGGCTCATGAGAGGAGTAGAAAAACATCAATAATTTCAGTCCTGCATGATTCTACCAAGAAATGTGTGTTCATTCAAACCACTGGTTTTTGATAGTTTGGGCCCTATTGAATAATGAATGTTTTGAATTTTCTCCAAAAGTAAAGTAGTTGCAAACTTATCCTTTTAGAAACTTGTTTGGGCTGTAGAGAGGAGTAAAAAACCATCAAAAATTTCAATCCTGCATGATTCTACCAAGAAATGTGATTCTTCATTCAAAACCTGATTTTTGCTATTGGGCTCTATTGAAAAGTGAATGTTTTGAATTTTCTCCAAAAGTAAAGTAGTTGCAAACTCATGCTTTTAGAGACTTGTTTGGGCTCATGAGAGGAGTAGAAAAACATCAAAAATTTCAGTCCTGCATGATTCTACCAAGAAATGTGTGTTCATTGAAACCGCTGGTTTTTGATAGTTTGGGCCCTATTGAATAATGAATGTTTTGAATTTTCTCCAAAAGTAAAGTAGTTGCAAACTCATCCTTTTAGAAACTTGTTTGGGCTGTAGAGAGGAGTAAAAAACCATCAAAAATTTCAATCCTGCATGATTTTACCAAGAAATGTGATTCTTCATTCAAAACCTGATTTTTGCTATTGGGCTCTATTGAATAGTGAATGTTTTGAATGTTCTCCAAAAGTAAACTAGTTGCAAACTCATGCTTTTAGAAACTTGTTTGGGCTCATGAGAGGAGTAGAAAAACATCAAAAATTTCAGTCCTGCATGATTCTACCAAGAAATGTGTGTTCATTGAAACCGCTAGTTTTTGATAGTTTGGGCCCTATTGAATAATGAATGTTTTGAATTTTCTCCAAAAGTAAAGTAGTTGCAAACTCATCCTTTTAGAAACTTGTTTGGGCTGTTGAGAGGAGTAAAAAACCATCAAAAATTTCAATCCTGCATGATTTTACCAAGAAATGTGATTCTTCATTCAAAACCTGATTTTTGCTATTGGGCTCTATTGAATAATGAATGTTTTGAATTTTCTCCAAAAGTAAAGTAGTTGCAAACTCATGCTTTTAGAGACTTGTTTGGGCTCATGAGAGGAGTAGAAAAACATCAAAAATTTCAGTCCTGCATGATTCTACCAAGAAATGTGTGTTCATTGAAACCGCTAGTTTTTGATAGTTTGGGCCCTATTGAATAATGAATGTTTTGAATTTTCTCCAAAAGTAAAGTAGTTGCAAACTCATCCTTTTAGAAACTTGTTTGGGCTGTTGAGAGGAGTAAAAAACCATCAAAAATTTCAATCCTGCATGATTTTACCAAGAAATGTGATTCTTCATTCAAAACCTGATTTTTGCTATTGGGCTCTATTGAATAATGAATGTTTTGAATTTTCTCCAAAAGTAAAGTAGTTGCAAACTCATGCTTTTAGAGACTTGTTTGGGCTCATGAGAGGAGTAGAAAAACATCAAAAATTTCAGTCCTGCATGATTCTACCAAGAAATGTGTGTTCATTGAAACCGCTGGTTTTTGATAGTTTGGGCCCTATTGAATAATGAATGTTTTGAATTTTCTCCAAAAGTAAAGTAGTTGCAAACTCATCCTTTTAGAAACTTGTTTGGGCTGTAGAGAGGAGTAAAAACCATCAAAAATTTCAATCCTGCATGATTCTACCAAGAAATGTGATTCTTCATTCAAAACCTGATTTTTGCTATTGGGCTCTATTGAATAATGAATGTTTTGAATTTTCTCCAAAAGTAAAGTAGTTGCAAACTCATGCTTTTAGAGACTTGTTTGGGCTCATGAGAGGAGTAGAAAAACATCAATAATTTCAGTCCTGCATGATTCTACCAAGAAATGTGTGTTCATTCAAACCACTGGTTTTTGATAGTTTGGGCCCTATTGAATAATGAATGTTTTGAATTTTCTCCAAAAGTAAAGTAGTTGCAAACTCATCCTTTTAGAAACTTGTTTGGGCTGTAGAGAGGAGTAAAAAACCATCAAAAATTTCAATCCTGCATGATTCTACCAAGAAATGTGATTCTTCATTCAAAACCTGATTTTTGCTATTGGGCTCTATTGAAAAGTGAATGTTTTGAATTTTCTCCAAAAGTAAAGTAGTTGCAAACTCATGCTTTTAGAGACTTGTTTGGGCTCATGAGAGGAGTAGAAAAACATCAAAAATTTCAGTCCTGCATGATTCTACCAAGAAATGTGTGTTCATTGAAACCGCTGGTTTTTGATAGTTTGGGCCCTATTGAATAATGAATGTTTTGAATTTTCTCCAAAAGTAAAGTAGTTGCAAACTCATCCTTTTAGAAACTTGTTTGGGCTGTAGAGAGGAGTAAAAAACCATCAAAAATTTCAATCCTGCATGATTTTACCAAGAAATGTGATTCTTCATTCAAAACCTGATTTTTGCTATTGGGCTCTATTGAATAGTGAATGTTTTGAATGTTCTCCAAAAGTAAACTAGTTGCAAACTCATGCTTTTAGAAACTTGTTTGGGCTCATGAGAGGAGTAGAAAAACATCAAAAATTTCAGTCCTGCATGATTCTACCAAGAAATGTGTGTTCATTGAAACCGCTAGTTTTTGATAGTTTGGGCCCTATTGAATAATGAATGTTTTGAATTTTCTCCAAAAGTAAAGTAGTTGCAAACTCATCCTTTTAGAAACTTGTTTGGGCTGTTGAGAGGAGTAAAAAACCATCAAAAATTTCAATCCTGCATGATTTTACCAAGAAATGTGATTCTTCATTCAAAACCTGATTTTTGCTATTGGGCTCTATTGAATAATGAATGTTTTGAATTTTCTCCAAAAGTAAAGTAGTTGCAAACTCATGCTTTTAGAGACTTGTTTGGGCTCATGAGAGGAGTAGAAAAACATCAAAAATTTCAGTCCTGCATGATTCTACCAAGAAATGTGTGTTCATTGAAACCGCTGGTTTTTGATAGTTTGGGCCCTATTGAATAATGAATGTTTTGAATTTTCTCCAAAAGTAAAGTAGTTGCAAACTCATCCTTTTAGAAACTTGTTTGGGCTGTTGAGAGGAGTAAAAAACCATCAAAAATTTCAATCCTGCATGATTCTACCAAGAAATGTGATTCTTCATTCAAAACGCTGGTTTTTGCTATTGGGCTCTATTGAATAATGAATGTTTTGAATTTTCTCCAAAAGTAAAGTAGTTGCAAACTCATGCTTTTAGAGACTTGTTTGGGCTCATGAGAGGAGTAGAAAAACATCAAAAATTTCAGTCCTGCATGATTCTACCAAGAAATGTGTGTTCATTGAAACCGCTGGTTTTTGATAGTTTGGGCCCTATTGAATAATGAATGTTTTGAATTTTCTCCAAAAGTAAAGTAGTTGCAAACTCATCCTTTTAGAAACTTGTTTGGGCTGTTGAGAGGAGTAAAAAACCATCAAAAATTTCAATCCTGCATGATTCTACCAAGAAATGTGATTCTTCATTCAAAACGCTGGTTTTTGCTATTGGGCTCTATTGAATAATGAATGTTTTGAATTTTCTCCAAAAGTAAAGTAGTTGCAAACTCATGCTTTTAGAGACTTGTTTGGGCTCATGAGAGGAGTAGAAAAACATCAAAAATTTCAGTCCTGCATGATTCTACCAAGAAATGTGTGTTCATTGAAACCGCTGGTTTTTGATAGTTTGGGCCCTATTGAATAATGAATGTTTTGAATTTTCTCCAAAAGTAAAGTAGTTGCAAACTCATCCTTTTAGAAACTTGTTTGGGCTGTTGAGAGGAGTAAAAAACCATCAAAAATTTCAATCCTGCATGATTCTACCAAGAAATGTGATTCTTCATTCAAAACGCTGGTTTTTGCTATTGGGCTCTATTGAATAATGAATGTTTTGAATTTTCTCCAAAAGTAAAGTAGTTGCAAACTCATGCTTTTAGAGACTTGTTTGGGCTCATGAGAGGAGTAGAAAAACATCAAAAATTTCAGTCCTGCATGATTCTACCAAGAAATGTGTGTTCATTGAAACCGCTAGTTTTTGATAGTTTGGGCCCTATTGAATAATGAATGTTTTGAATTTTCTCCAAAAGTAAAGTAGTTGCAAACTCATCCTTTTAGAAACTTGTTTGGGCTGTTGAGAGGAGTAAAAAACCATCAAAAATTTCAATCCTGCATGATTCTACTAAGAAATGTGATTCTTCATTCAAAACGCTGGTTTTTGCTATTGGGCTCTATTGAATAATGAATGTTTTGAATTTTCTCCAAAAGTAAAGTAGTTGCAAACTCATCCTTTTAGAGACTTGTTTGGGCTCATGAGAGGAGTAGAAAAACATCAATAATTTCAGTCCTGCACGATTCTACCAAGAAATGTGTGTTCATTCAAACCGCTGGTTTTTGATATTTTGGGCCCTATTGAATAATGAATGTTTTGAATTTTCTCCAAAAGTAAAGTAGTTGCAAACTCATCCTTTTAGAAACTTGTTTGGGCTGTTGAGAGGAGTAAAAAACCATCAAAAATTTCAATCCTGCATGCTTCTACCAAGAAATGTGATTCTTCATTCAAAACCTGATTTTTGCTATTGGGCTCTATTGAATAATGAATGTTTTGAATTTTCTCCAAAAGTAAAGTAGTTGCAAACTCATGCTTTTAGAGACTTGTTTGTCCTCATGAGAGGAGTGGAAAAACATCAAAAATTTCAGTCCTGCATGATTCTACCAAGAAATGTGTGTTCATTGAAACCGCTGGTTTTTGATAGTTTGGGCCCTATTGAATAATGAATGTTTTGAATTTTCTCCAAAAGTAAAGTAGTTGCAAACTCATCCTTTTAGAAACTTGTTTGGGCTGTTGAGAGGAGTAAAAAACCATCAAAAATTTCAATCCTGCATGATTTTACCAAGAAATGTGATTCTTCATTCAAAACCTGATTTTTGCTATTGGGCTCTATTGAATAGTGAATGTTTTGAATTTTCTCCAAAAGTAAAGTAGTTGCAAACTAATGCTTTTAGAGACTTGTTTGGGCTCATGAGAGGAGTAGAAAAACATCAAAAATTTCAGTCCTGCATGATTCTACCAAGAAATGTGTGTTCATTGAAACCGCTGGTTTTTGATAGTTTGGGCCCTATTGAATAATGAATGTTTTGAATTTTCTCCAAAAGTAAAGTAGTTGCAAACTCATCCTTTTAGAAACTTGTTTGGGCTGTTGAGAGGAGTGAAAAACCATCAAAAATTTCAATCCTGCATGATTCTACCAAGAAATGTGATTCTTCATTCAAAACCTGATTTTTGCTATTGGGCTCTATTGAATAATGAATGTTTTGAATTTTCTCCAAAAGTAAAGTAGTTGCAAACTCATGCTTTTAGAGACTTGTTTGGGCTCATGAGAGGAGTAGAAAAACATCAAAAATTTCAGTCCTGCATGATTCTACCAAGAAATGTGTGTTCATTCAAACCGCTGGTTTTTGATAGTTTGGGCCCTATTGAATAATGAATGTTTTGAATTTTCTCCAAAAGTAAAGTAGTTGCAAACTCATCCTTTTAGAAACTTGTTTGGGCTGTTGAGAGGAGTAAAAAACCATCAAAAATTTCAATCCTGCATGATTCTACCAAGAAATGTGATTCTTCATTCAAAACCTGATTTTTGCTATTGGGCTCTATTGAAAAGTGAATGTTTTGAATTTTCTCCAAAAGTAAAGTAGTTGCAAACTCATGCTTTTAGAGACTTGTTTGGGCTCATGAGAGGAGTAGAAAAACACCAAAAATTTCAGTCCTGCATGATTCTACCAAGAAATGTGTGTTCATTGAAACCGCTGGTTTTTGATAGTTTGCGCCCTATTGAATAATGAATGTTTTGAATTTTCTCCAAAAGTAAAGTAGTTGCAAACTCATACTTTTAGAAACTTGTTTGGGCTGTTGAGAGGAGTAAAAAACCATCAAAAATTTCAATCCTGCATGATTCTACCAAGAAATGTGATTCTTCATTCAAAACCTGATTTTTCCTATTGGGCTCTATTGAATAATGAATGTTTTGAATTTTCTCCAAAAGTAAAGTAGTTGCAAACTCATGCTTTTAGAAACTTGTTTGGGCTCATGAGAGGAGTAGAAAAACATCAAAAATTTGAGTCCTGCATGATTCTACCAAGAAATGTGTGTTCATTCAAACCGCTGGTTTTTGATAGTTTGGGCCCTATTGAATAATGAATGTTTTGAATTTTCTCCAAAAGTAAAGCAGTTGCAAACTCATCCTTTTAGAAACTTGTTTGGGCTGTAGAGAGGAGTAAAAAACCATCAAAAATTTCAATCCTGCATGATTCTACCAAGAAATGTGATTCTTCATTCAAAACCTGATTTTTGCTATTGGGCTCTATTGAATAATGAATGTTTTGAATTTTCTCCAAAAGTAAAGTAGTTGCAAACTCATGCTTTTAGAGACTTGCTTGGGCTCATGAGAGGAGTAGAAAAACATCAAAAACTTCAGTCCTGCATGATTCTACCAAGAAATGTGTGTTCATTGAAACCGCTGGTTTTTGATAGTTTGGGCCCTATTGAATAATGAATGTTTTGAATTTTCTCCAAAAGTAAAGTAGTTGCAAACTCATCCTTTTAGAAACTTGTTTGGGCTGTTGAGAGGAGTAAAAAACCATCAAAAATTTCAATCCTGCATGATTCTACCAAGAAATGTGATTCTTCATTCAAATCCTGATTTTTGCTATTGGGCTCTATTGAATAATGAATGTTTTGAATTTTCTCCAAAAGTAAAGTAGTTGCAAACTCATGCTTTTAGAAACTTGTTTGGGGTCATGAGAGGAGTAGAAAAACATCAAAAATTTCAGTCCTGCATGATTCTTCCAAGAAATGTGTGTTCATTGAAACCGCTGGTTTTTGATAGTTTGGGCCCTATTGAATAATGAATGTTTTGAATTTTCTCCAAAAGTAAAGTAGTTGCAAACTCATCCTTTTAGAAACTTGTTTGGGCTGTTGAGAGGAGTAAAAAACCATCAAAAATTTCAATCCTGCATGATTCTACCAAGAAATGTGATTCTTCATTCAAAACCTGATTTTTGCTATTGGGCTCTATTGAATAATGAATGTTTTGAATTTTCTCCAAAAGTAAAGTAGTTGCAAACTCATGCTTTTAGAGACTTGTTTGGGCTCATGAGAGGAGTAGAAAAACATCAAAAATTTCAGTCCTGCATGATTCTACCAAGAAATGTGTGTTCATTGAAACCGCTGGTTTTTGATAGTTTGGGCCCTATTGAATAATGAATGTTTTGAATTTTCTCCAAAAGTAAAGTAGTTGCAAACTCATCCTTTTAGAAACTTGTTTGGGCTGTTGAGAGGAGTAAAAAACCATCAAAAATTTCAATCCTGCATGATTCTACCAAGAAATGTGATTCTTCATTCAAAACCTGATTTTTGCTATTGGGCTCTATTGAATAATGAATGTTTTGAATTTTCTCCAAAAGTAAAGTAGTTGCAAACTCATGCTTTTAGAAACTTGTTTGGGCTCATGAGAGGAGTAGAAAAACATCAAAAATTTGAGTCCTGCATGATTCTACCAAGAAATGTGTGTTCATTCAAACCGCTGGTTTTTGATAGTTTGGGCCCTATTGAATAATGAATGTTTTGAATTTTCTCCAAAAGTAAAGCAGTTGCAAACTCATCCTTTTAGAAACTTCAATAAGGAATATATTCTTGGACTTTGAGTGCGCTGCTAGACGAATTCAATAACCACACAAGGTTAAAAAAGTTAACCCTTTAATCCCTACGCGTTTCGAAGCATAACGCTTCTTCTTCAGGGGTAGATACATGAATACAGAGAGCTGTCATCACATTTATACATACAGGATTCAAATTTGGCGCCCTCAGAGACACGAGGAAAGCCGCAAAAGGTCAAAGATCAAAGTAATTCAAGCATCAAGAGTTCATAAAGGTTAAACATTCTCTAATTAAAAATAACTCTTTATTATGTTTTGCAGATAAAAGAAAAAGAAGAAAAGAAAGAGAATGATAAAAAATAATAATATATATATAAAGAAAAACGAAAAATATATATATATATATATAAAATGAACCCACGACATTAAAAAAAGAGAATCAAAGTCCAGCGAACATACCGCTATACCAGGGAAAATGTTGGAATTTAAAAGAGAATTTATAATCCGAACATTGGTATGAGACTCAAATATAGACATTAATAAAAGCGATGATTAGATGTATATGTATGAATAAAAAATACGCTGATGGAATTGATGTGAATAAAATGATGAATAAAAATAAAACTAATAAAAATAAAAATAAAATGTGTTACTAGTTATTTCGTTTCAAATTCCATGAGAATTCCGTGGCGTGTACTGGAGGACAAAAGGAAAAAAAGGGAGCAAAGAAAAAAGAAAAAACTCAAATGGATGAAACCATGATCGAATACCGCCGAAAACATACAAAAACACCGTATATATTAAAAAGGAATACCAAGAACAAGAATTAATTATAAAAAATCTGTATGCATGAAGATATTTTTTGAACAGAAAAACGCATAATTAATTTCATTACAGAGGACTATTCGAGTTGCAAGGTTCAAATAACATGAACCGAAGGAACAGAAAAAAATTGTAGGAAACGAAAAAATACCAAATAATGATCAAAAAAAGGGAAATTAACACCTTAGTTACCAGAACAATGTCCCATTATAAGGAAAATGAACGAAAAATAACGTCCAAAACTATTATTAGATAAAAATATGTAAAACGTGTAAAGGTAAAATTATATGAAAGATATATACACCCATATTAGCCACAAAAATGAAAATTATAGTGTATATAAATAAAATTAACCCACTGACAGGGTATAAAAAAGTATATAAATATGAAATATATATATATACATGAAAAGTGAGAGATAATTAAATATTATGAAAATTATTATGAAACCATTCACCCCCGAGTGAAAGAAAAGGGGAAAAAAAGCCAATTATGTGAAACGTGTAAGAATACAGTGTGTGAAGAAACTGGTATAAAAAGACATATAAAAAGATATATATATGAAACATATAATAAAAATTCATAAATCTACCTGATTACAAAGGACAATAGGTAGATTAATAAATTAGTAAACAATTAGGGATGACAAAGAAAATATCAGAGAAACACTTCAGAAATTTCATTTAACCCATTAGGTTTCAGAGTGTTCAACCTATAAATCCAAAAGATTTCTTTCCTATTGAGTTGTCCTATCCTATCAGGATGGTTGAAGGGAATCTGCTCAATGGGACTAATTTTTAATCCCTGAGGGTTTTTATCATGTTTTAGTGAAAAATGTCTAGACAGACCATGCAAAAGAAAACCCTTTTTAATATTATGTCTATGGGAGTTCATTCTAAGATGTAACGGTTGTGTGGTTCTACCCACATATTGTCTCCCACAGTCACACTCAATAAGATAAATGACATATTCAGAAGTACAGTTAAGGAAATCACGGATGGGAAAAGATTCACCTGTAGTAGTGGATCTAAAATATTTCATTCTATGCGTAATATTACTGCAACAAGCACAATTTTTCTTTCCACACCGAAAAATACCCCTAGGTATATTATTAGTAATCACTCGAGTTTCTGTCTTATTTCTTAAACGACTGGGGGCTACAAAATTTTTTATATTAGGAGCCCTCCTATAAGTAATCATTGGATTTTTAGGGAGAATTTTTTGCAGAAGTGAATCATTAAGTAAAATGTGCCAGTTTTTACAGAGAACTCTCCTGATTTCCTTATTCTCTAAGCAATACTGGGTTATAAAATTAGTAGTGTATTTATTCCTATCTATTTCGACTTCTTTTTTTCTTTCATTGATCAAGGAGTTCTGAGACATATTAAGAGATCTATTATAGGCACTTGTTACTAATTTCTCAGGATAATTCTTCTTATTAAATCTGTTCATCAGTATTTTTGCTTGATCTTTATAATCCCCTACATCTGAACAATTTTTTCTAATCCTTCTATATTGATTATCAGGAATGTTCCTGAGCCACTTTCCATAGTGACCACTATTGAAAGGAATATAGCTGTTGGTATCAACGTTCTTAAAAAATGTTTTGGTTGCAATAAAATTATCTTTAATAAAAATAGTCAAATCTAAAAAGTTAATTTCATTACTGTCAAAAGTTGAGGAAAAAGACAAACCCCAATTATTCATGTTAAGATCATGAATAAAATTAAGAATATCATCATTGCTGTTATCCCATATAAAAAACAGGTCATCAATGAATCTTTTATATAAAATTATATTATTATACCATTTGGATTTAAAAATATGGGACTCCTCAAAAATACCCATAAAAATATTAGCATAGGTTGGTGCGACCTTAGAGCCCATCGCAGTCCCCAGCTGTTGATGATATAGACTACCCTCAAAAGTAAAAAAATTATTTTTTAAAATAAATTCCATGCCTTTTAAAATAAAGTTTTTTTGTGCCTTGTTTAGTCTCTTATCACCTATTAAAACTTTGTTAAAACAAGCCAACCCCAAAGTATGCGAAATATTGGAATAAAGTGACGATACGTCCATACTTAAAAATATAAAATTAGGTTTCCATTCGATATCATGAAGATATTGTATTAAATCAGTTGAGTCCCTGATGAAACTTTTTAATGATGGGATATGCGTAACCATGATTCTATCTATAAAGTGAGATAGGTTACTAGTGACTGAGTCTATACCAGATATAATGGGTCTCCCCGGTGGATTTTCTAAATTCTTATGGATCTTAGGTAGATGATAAAAAAATTGTGTGCGGGTCCGTACAAATTTTAGAAATCTATACTCATGATTATTAAAGATATTATTATCTTTTCCTTCCTGGATTAGTTTATCATAATTGATTTTAACGATAGGGATGGTTTCAAATGAAGTTTTCTTATAATATTTAGGATCAGATAAAATTCTATGAGCTTCATTACAATAGTCTGATCTATTCTGCACGACTATACCACCACCTTTATCCGCTGAGCGAATTACTATATTGAAATTATTTTTTAAGGATTCCAAAGCCAATTTTTCAGTTTTAGTTAAATTGGGTTTAGTTTTTACAAATTTTAATTCCTTAAATTCTTTCTGCACAATAGCATTAAAGACCTCCAGGTGATGACCTCTACTTTCAATCGGATAAAACTTGCTCTTAACCGGTACATCTAAATGAAATCCATCAGGTTCTATAGTGTCAACATTAGAAGGGTCAATATAGATGCTTTTTTGAACAGGAATGGATTCCTTTATTAAAAAATGCCTTTTCAGTGTCAGTTTCCGGATAAAAACTTGTAAATCCAGAAAAAGATTGAAATCATTGATTTTATGTGTTGGACAAAATGTAAGTCCCTTAGACAGGACACTAGTTTCATCTTTAGTTAAAACATAGGAAGATAAATTAAAAATGTTATTACTGCCATCATCTAAATTCACATCACTTTTAGTCTTAATTAAATTCTTACTTTCCCTTTCTTTTTTTCTCCCCCCTCTGGTTCCTCTATAGGATTTTTTCTTTTCCCGTTTTTTGGTGAAAAGAATTTTTTTATCTCTGTGTTTTTCAAAATTCGGGGTAAAAAAGGAACCGTAGCATTGTTGTCTAAATTAGTATTATCAATCAAAACAGTTTCATTAGTTGGAGTGCTGGATATATCATTATCATAGATCGAAAAATCAAAGAGGGATTTTTGTGTGCACTCTGGAAATTCGATAAGGGCAGGTGATGGGATGTCTACAGGGATAGGTTTAATAATCTTAGTTTTACCAATGATAGGATTAGCGGAATCAATGAGATTTTTACTCATATTAAATCCTTTCACTTGTTCCTTGATACTGTCTAATTGTTTTATAGCATTGATTAAAGGTGCTGTCATCTTCGTGATTTTTAATTGGGGTGATTTTAAAAGAACATTTCCCACATTTCCTCCATTAAATTGCTCTCGTGCTGGGATAAGTCCATTATCTTTCATAGTCTGTAATTTAGTGCTAGGGTCAGTGATACCAATTTTATTAAAAACGTCAGAATCTTTTTTGTTACCACATGTATTTGATTCATTGCATCCATTGCAATTACTAACCACAGTATCAGTTTGATTTATGTTCCCTTTATCCACTAAATTTTTTATTTTTATTTTTATTTTTAGTTTTATTATCATTAAAAATCCTATAATCCTCTCTATCCCTTTGCAATTTCTTAGATTTTTTTAAAATGGTCTCATGTTCAACCTGCATCACATGCGTTATTACATTGGAATTAATTTTTTTATATTCCGGGTGTTTAAAAAATGGGATCAGTTCTTTAGAGAAATTCAACACCTTATCTGCTGCTAGTTCAGCAAGCTTAGATCTCTTCTTGTATAATAACAATATCATTCTATGCATACATATGTCCAGACTTTTATCCCATTCTTCCGTAAAATCTGAGTCCATGGGAAATGGAGAATCGAAAACTAACCTTAGCCCCCGTGGGCAAATGTTCTCCTCCAAATAAATAGATAAAAAACGGGCATCCAAATTATAGTATAGTTCTTCCTTCATAGCCTCTTTCAAATTCGTGAAGATTTTCCGGAATAAATTAGTCTCTTCATCCTTAAAGACCTCCGTAGTTTCCTCATTTTGAGCTGTATATCCAATATTCCCGATAGTCTGTAGGATTAGCCGTTCCCTTGATGAAAGCCTGTTTTGGAAATATTCCATCCTTTTCCAATGAAACGGACCCTCTGCTGCTTAATCAACCAAAAACACCGGCCGAACTTTCCAGGAACCGCCAGAGAAATTTCAAGGTTTATTTTCACTAGAAGGTTGAAACAAAAGCGCAATAGGGTCTTATCCGGGTAAAATATTCAATTACTGACTGTGTTAAACTCACCTTCTCAAAGATAAAATAAAGCTTAAATAGTGAGTCAGCCTGCTGCACGTCCAGCGGTCCACAACGGAACCGTACCGAAATTCAATAAGGAATATATTCTTGGACTTTGAGTGCGCTGCTAGACGAATTCAATAACCACACAAGGTTAAAAAAGTTAACCCTTTAATCCCTACGCGTTTCGAAGCATAACGCTTCTTCTTCAGGGGTAGATACATGAATACAGAGAGCTGTCATCACATTTATACATACAAGATTCAAATTTGGCGCCCTCAGAGACACGAGGAAAGCCGCAAAAGGTCAAAGATCAAAGTAATTCAAGCATCAAGAGTTCATAAAGGTTAAACATTCTCTAATTAAAAATAACTCTTTATTATGTTTTGCAGATAAAAGAAAAAGAAGAAAAGAAAGAGAATGATAAAAAATAATAATATATATATAAAGAAAAACGAAAAATATATATATATATATATAAAATGAACCCACGACATTAAAAAAAGAGAATCAAAGTCCAGCGAACATACCGCTATACCAGGGAAAATGTTGGAATTTAAAAGAGAATTTATAATCCGAACATTGGTATGAGACTCAAATATAGACATTAATAAAAGCGATGATTAGATGTATATGTATGAATAAAAAATACGCTGATGGAATTGATGTGAATAAAATGATGAATAAAAATAAAACTAATAAAAATAAAAATAAAATGTGTTACTAGTTATTTCGTTTCAAATTCCATGAGAATTCCGTGGCGTGTACTGGAGGACAAAAGGAAAAAAAGGGAGCAAAGAAAAAAGAAAAAACTCAAATGGATGAAACCATGATCGAATACCGCCGAAAACATACAAAAACACCGTATATATTAAAAAGGAATACCAAGAACAAGAATTAATTATAAAAAATCTGTATGCATGAAGATATTTTTTGAACAGAAAAACGCATAATTAATTTCATTACAGAGGACTATTCGAGTTGCAAGGTTCAAATAACATGAACCGAAGGAACAGAAAAAAATTGTAGGAAACGAAAAAATACCAAATAATGATCAAAAAAAGGGAAATTAACACCTTAGTTACCAGAACAATGTCCCATTATAAGGAAAATGAACGAAAAATAACGTCCAAAACTATTATTAGATAAAAATATGTAAAACGTGTAAAGGTAAAATTATATGAAAAGTATATACACCCATATTAGCCACAAAAATGAAAATTATAGTGTATATAAATAAAATTAACCCACTGACAGGGTATAAAAAAGTATATAAATATGAAATATATATATATACATGAAAAGTGAGAGATAATTAAATATTATGAAAATTATTATGAAACCATTCACCCCCGAGTGAAAGAAAAGGGGAAAAAAAGCCAATTATGTGAAACGTGTAAGAATACAGTGTGTGAAGAAACTGGTATAAAAAGACATATAAAAAGATATATATATGAAACATATAATAAAAATTCATAAATCTACCTGATTACAAAGGACAATAGGTAGATTAATAAATTAGTAAACAATTAGGGATGACAAAGAAAATATCAGAGAAACACTTCAGAAATTTCATTTAACCCATTAGGTTTCAGAGTGTTCAACCTATAAATCCAAAAGATTTCTTTCCTATTGAGTTGTCCTATCCTATCAGGATGGTTGAAGGGAATCTGCTCAATGGGACTAATTTTTAATCCCTGAGGGTTTTTATCATGTTTTAGTGAAAAATGTCTAGACAGACCATGCAAAAGAAAACCCTTTTTAATATTATGTCTATGGGAGTTCATTCTAAGATGTAACGGTTGTGTGGTTCTACCCACATATTGTCTCCCACAGTCACACTCAATAAGATAAATGACATATTCAGAAGTACAGTTAAGGAAATCACGGATGGGAAAAGATTCACCTGTAGTAGTGAATAATTTTACCTTTACACGTTTTACATATTTTTATCTAATAATAGTTTTGGACGTTATTTTTCGTTCATTTTCCTTATAATGGGACATTGTTCTGGTAACTAAGGTGTTAATTTCCCTTTTTTTGATCATTATTTGGTATTTTTTCGTTTCCTACAATTTTTTTCTGTTCCTTCGGTTCATGTTATTTGAACCTTGCAACTCGAATAGTCCTCTGTAATGAAATTAATTATGCGTTTTTCTGTTCAAAAAATATCTTCATGCATACAGATTTTTTATAATTAATTCTTGTTCTTGGTATTCCTTTTTAATATATACGGTGTTTTTGTATGTTTTCGGCGGTATTCGATCATGGTTTCATCCATTTGAGTTTTTTCTTTTTTCTTTGCTCCCTTTTTTTCCTTTTGTCCTCCAGTACACGCCACGGAATTCTCATGGAATTTGAAACGAAATAACTAGTAACACATTTTATTTTTATTTTTATTAGTTTTATTTTTATTCATCATTTTATTCACATCAATTCCATCAGCGTATTTTTTATTCATACATATACATCTAATCATCGCTTTTATTAATGTCTATATTTGAGTCTCATACCAATGTTCGGATTATAAATTCTCTTTTAAATTCCAACATTTTCCCTGGTATAGCGGTATGTTCGCTGGACTTTGATTCTCTTTTTTTAATGTCGTGGGTTCATTTTATATATATATATATATATTTTTCGTTTTTCTTTATATATATATTATTATTTTTTATCATTCTCTTTCTTTTCTTCTTTTTCTTTTATCTGCAAAACATAATAAAGAGTTATTTTTAATTAGAGAATGTTTAACCTTTATGAACTCTTGATGCTTGAATTACTTTGATCTTTGACCTTTTGCGGCTTTCCTCGTGTCTCTGAGGGCGCCAAATTTGAATCTTGTATGTATAAATGTGATGACAGCTCTCTGTATTCATGTATCTACCCCTGAAGAAGAAGCGTTATGCTTCGAAACGCGTAGGGATTAAAGGGTTAACTTTTTTAACCTTGTGTGGTTATTGAATTCGTCTAGCAGCGCACTCAAAGTCCAAGAATATATTCCTTATTGAATTTCGGTACGGTTCCGTTGTGGACCGCTGGACGTGCAGCAGGCTGACTCACTATTTAAGCTTTATTTTATCTTTGAGAAGGTGAGTTTAACACAGTCAGTAATTGAATATTTTACCCGGATAAGACCCTATTGCGCTTTTGTTTCAACCTTCTAGTGAAAATAAACCTTGAAATTTCTCTGGCGGTTCCTGGAAAGTTCGGCCGGTGTTTTTGGTTGATTAAGCAGCAGAGGGTCCGTTTCATTGGAAAAGGATGGAATATTTCCAAAACAGGCTTTCATCAAGGGAACGGCTAATCCTACAGACTATCGGGAATATTGGATATACAGCTCAAAATGAGGAAACTACGGAGGTCTTTAAGGATGAAGAGACTAATTTATTCCGGAAAATCTTCACGAATTTGAAAGAGGCTATGAAGGAAGAACTATACTATAATTTGGATGCCCGTTTTTTATCTATTTATTTGGAGGAGAACATTTGCCCACGGGGGCTAAGGTTAGTTTTCGATTCTCCATTTCCCATGGACTCAGATTTTACGGAAGAATGGGATAAAAGTCTGGACATATGTATGCATAGAATGATATTGTTATTATACAAGAAGAGATCTAAGCTTGCTGAACTAGCAGCAGATAAGGTGTTGAATTTCTCTAAAGAACTGATCCCATTTTTTAAACACCCGGAATATAAAAAAATTAATTCCAATGTAATAACGCATGTGATGCAGGTTGAACATGAGACCATTTTAAAAAAATCTAAGAAATTGCAAAGGGATAGAGAGGATTATAGGATTTTTAATGATAATAAAACTAAAAATAAAAATAAAAATAAAAATTTAGTGGATAAAGGGAACATAAATCAAACTGATACTGTGGTTAGTAATTGCAATGGATGCAATGAATCAAATACATGTGGTAACAAAAAAGATTCTGACGTTTTTAATAAAATTGGTATCACTGACCCTAGCACTAAATTACAGACTATGAAAGATAATGGACTTATCCCAGCACGAGAGCAATTTAATGGAGGAAATGTGGGAAATGTTCTTTTAAAATCACCCCAATTAAAAATCACGAAGATGACAGCACCTTTAATCAATGCTATAAAACAATTAGACAGTATCAAGGAACAAGTGAAAGGATTTAATATGAGTAAAAATCTCATTGATTCCGCTAATCCTATCATTGGTAAAACTAAGATTATTAAACCTATCCCTGTAGACATCCCATCACCTGCCCTTATCGAATTTCCAGAGTGCACACAAAAATCCCTCTTTGATTTTTCGATCTATGATAATGATATATCCAGCACTCCAACTAATGAAACTGTTTTGATTGATAATACTAATTTAGACAACAATGCTACGGTTCCTTTTTTACCCCGAATTTTGAAAAACACAGAGATAAAAAAATTCTTTTCACCAAAAAACGGGAAAAGAAAAAATCCTATAGAGGAACCAGAGGGGGGAGAAAAAAAGAAAGGGAAAGTAAGAATTTAATTAAGACTAAAAGTGATGTGAATTTAGATGATGGCAGTAATAACATTTTTAATTTATCTTCCTATGTTTTAACTAAAGATGAAACTAGTGTCCTGTCTAAGGGACTTACATTTTGTCCAACACATAAAATCAATGATTTCAATCTTTTTCTGGATTTACAAGTTTTTATCCGGAAACTGACACTGAAAAGGCATTTTTTAATAAAGGAATCCATTCCTGTTCAAAAAAGCATCTATATTGACCCTTCTAATGTTGACACTATAGAACCTGATGGATTTCATTTAGATGTACCGGTTAAGAGCAAGTTTTATCCGATTGAAAGTAGAGGTCATCACCTGGAGGTCTTTAATGCTATTGTGCAGAAAGAATTTAAGGAATTAAAATTTGTAAAAACTAAACCCAATTTAACTAAAACTGAAAAATTGGCTTTGGAATCCTTAAAAAATAATTTCAATATAGTAATTCGCTCAGCGGATAAAGGTGGTGGTATAGTCGTGCAGAATAGATCAGACTATTGTAATGAAGCTCATAGAATTTTATCTGATCCTAAATATTATAAGAAAACTTCATTTGAAACCATCCCTATCGTTAAAATCAATTATGATAAACTAATCCAGGAAGGAAAAGATAATAATATCTTTAATAATCATGAGTATAGATTTCTAAAATTTGTACGGACCCGCACACAATTTTTTTATCATCTACCTAAGATCCATAAGAATTTAGAAAATCCACCGGGGAGACCCATTATATCTGGTATAGACTCAGTCACTAGTAACCTATCTCACTTTATAGATAGAATCATGGTTACGCATATCCCATCATTAAAAAGTTTCATCAGGGACTCAACTGATTTAATACAATATCTTCATGATATCGAATGGAAACCTAATTTTATATTTTTAAGTATGGACGTATCGTCACTTTATTCCAATATTTCGCATACTTTGGGGTTGGCTTGTTTTAACAAAGTTTTAATAGGTGATAAGAGACTAAACAAGGCACAAAAAAACTTTATTTTAAAAGGCATGGAATTTATTTTAAAAAATAATTTTTTTACTTTTGAGGGTAGTCTATATCATCAACAGCTGGGGACTGCGATGGGCTCTAAGGTCGCACCAACCTATGCTAATATTTTTATGGGTATTTTTGAGGAGTCCCATATTTTTAAATCCAAATGGTATAATAATATAATTTTATATAAAAGATTCATTGATGACCTGTTTTTTATATGGGATAACAGCAATGATGATATTCTTAATTTTATTCATGATCTTAACATGAATAATTGGGGTTTGTCTTTTTCCTCAACTTTTGACAGTAATGAAATTAACTTTTTAGATTTGACTATTTTTATTAAAGATAATTTTATTGCAACCAAAACATTTTTTAAGAACGTTGATACCAACAGCTATATTCCTTTCAATAGTGGTCACTATGGAAAGTGGCTCAGGAACATTCCTGATAATCAATATAGAAGGATTAGAAAAAATTGTTCAGATGTAGGGGATTATAAAGATCAAGCAAAAATACTGATGAACAGATTTAATAAGAAGAATTATCCTGAGAAATTAGTAACAAGTGCCTATAATAGATCTCTTAATATGTCTCAGAACTCCTTGATCAATGAAAGAAAAAAAGAAGTCGAAATAGATAGGAATAAATACACTACTAATTTTATAACCCAGTATTGCTTAGAGAATAAGGAAATCAGGAGAGTTCTCTGTAAAAACTGGCACATTTTACTTAATGATTCACTTCTGCAAAAAATTCTCCCTAAAAATCCAATGATTACTTATAGGAGGGCTCCTAATATAAAAAATTTTGTAGCCCCCAGTCGTTTAAGAAATAAGACAGAAACTCGAGTGATTACTAATAATATACCTAGGGGTATTTTTCGGTGTGGAAAGAAAAATTGTGCTTGTTGCAGTAATATTACGCATAGAATGAAATATTTTAGATCCACTACTACAGGTGAATCTTTTCCCATCCGTGATTTCCTTAACTGTACTTCTGAATATGTCATTTATCTTATTGAGTGTGACTGTGGGAGACAATATGTGGGTAGAACCACACAACCGTTACATCTTAGAATGAACTCCCATAGACATAATATTAAAAAGGGTTTTCTTTTGCATGGTCTGTCTAGACATTTTTCACTAAAACATGATAAAAACCCTCAGGGATTAAAAATTAGTCCCATTGAGCAGATTCCCTTCAACCATCCTGATAGGATAGGACAACTCAATAGGAAAGAAATCTTTTGGATTTATAGGTTGAACACTCTGAAACCTAATGGGTTAAATGAAATTTCTGAAGTGTTTCTCTGATATTTTCTTTGTCATCCCTAATTGTTTACTAATTTATTAATCTACCTATTGTCCTTTGTAATCAGGTAGATTTATGAATTTTTATTATATGTTTCATATATATATCTTTTTATATGTCTTTTTATACCAGTTTCTTCACACACTGTATTCTTACACGTTTCACATAATTGGCTTTTTTTCCCCTTTTCTTTCACTCGGGGGTGAATGGTTTCATAATAATTTTCATAATATTTAATTATCTCTCACTTTTCATGTATATATATATATTTCATATTTATATACTTTTTTATACCCTGTCAGTGGGTTAATTTTATTTATATACACTATAATTTTCATTTTTGTGGCTAATATGGGTGTATATATCTTTCATATAATTTTACCTTTACACGTTTTACATATTTTTATCTAATAATAGTTTTGGACGTTATTTTTCGTTCATTTTCCTTATAATGGGACATTGTTCTGGTAACTAAGGTGTTAATTTCCCTTTTTTTGATCATTATTTGGTATTTTTTCGTTTCCTACAATTTTTTTCTGTTCCTTCGGTTCATGTTATTTGAACCTTGCAACTCGAATAGTCCTCTGTAATGAAATTAATTATGCGTTTTTCTGTTCAAAAAATATCTTCATGCATACAGATTTTTTATAATTAATTCTTGTTCTTGGTATTCCTTTTTAATATATACGGTGTTTTTGTATGTTTTCGGCGGTATTCGATCATGGTTTCATCCATTTGAGTTTTTTCTTTTTTCTTTGCTCCCTTTTTTTCCTTTTGTCCTCCAGTACACGCCACGGAATTCTCATGGAATTTGAAACGAAATAACTAGTAACACATTTTATTTTTATTTTTATTAGTTTTATTTTTATTCATCATTTTATTCACATCAATTCCATCAGCGTATTTTTTATTCATACATATACATCTAATCATCGCTTTTATTAATGTCTATATTTGAGTCTCATACCAATGTTCGGATTATAAATTCTCTTTTAAATTCCAACATTTTCCCTGGTATAGCGGTATGTTCGCTGGACTTTGATTCTCTTTTTTTAATGTCGTGGGTTCATTTTATATATATATATATATATTTTTCGTTTTTCTTTATATATATATTATTATTTTTTATCATTCTCTTTCTTTTCTTCTTTTTCTTTTATCTGCAAAACATAATAAAGAGTTATTTTTAATTAGAGAATGTTTAACCTTTATGAACTCTTGATGCTTGAATTACTTTGATCTTTGACCTTTTGCGGCTTTCCTCGTGTCTCTGAGGGCGCCAAATTTGAATCTTGTATGTATAAATGTGATGACAGCTCTCTGTATTCATGTATCTACCCCTGAAGAAGAAGCGTTATGCTAAGAAACGCGTAGGGATTAAAGGGTTAACTTTTTTAACCTTGTGTGGTTATTGAATTCGTCTAGCAGCGCACTCAAAGTCCAAGAATATATTCCTTATTGAATTTCGGTACGGTTCCGTTGTGGACCGCTGGACGTGCAGCAGGCTGACTCACTATTTAAGCTTTATTTTATCTTTGAGAAGGTGAGTTTAACACAGTCAGTAATTGAATATTTTACCCGGATAAGACCCTATTGCGCTTTTGTTTCAACCTTCTAGTGAAAATAAACCTTTTAGAAACTTGTTTGGGCTGTAGAGAGGAGTAAAAACCATCAAAAATTTCAATCCTGCATGATTCTACCAAGAAATGTGATTCTTCATTCAAAACCTGATTTTTGCTATTGGGCTCTATTGAATAATGAATGTTTTGAATTTTCTCCAAAAGTAAAGTAGTTGCAAACTCATGCTTTTAGAGACTTGTTTGGGCTCATGAGAGGAGTAGAAAAACATCAATAATTTCAGTCCTGCATGATTCTACCAAGAAATGTGTGTTCATTCAAACCACTGGTTTTTGATAGTTTGGGCCCTATTGAATAATGAATGTTTTGAATTTTCTCCAAAAGTAAAGTAGTTGCAAACTCATCCTTTTAGAAACTTGTTTGGGCTGTAGAGAGGAGTAAAAAACCATCAAAAATTTCAATCCTGCATGATTCTACCAAGAAATGTGATTCTTCATTCAAAACCTGATTTTTGCTATTGGGCTCTATTGAAAAGTGAATGTTTTGAATTTTCTCCAAAAGTAAAGTAGTTGCAAACTCATGCTTTTAGAGACTTGTTTGGGCTCATGAGAGGAGTAGAAAAACATCAAAAATTTCAGTCCTGCATGATTCTACCAAGAAATGTGTGTTCATTGAAACCGCTGGTTTTTGATAGTTTGGGCCCTATTGAATAATGAATGTTCTGAATTTTCTCCAAAAGTAAAGTAGTTGCAAACTCATCCTTTTAGAAACTTGTTTGGGCTGTAGAGAGGAGTAAAAAACCATCAAAAATTTCAATCCTGCATGATTTTACCAAGAAATGTGATTCTTCATTCAAAACCTGATTTTTGCTATTGGGCTCTATTGAATAGTGAATGTTTTGAATGTTCTCCAAAAGTAAACTAGTTGCAAACTCATGCTTTTAGAAACTTGTTTGGGCTCATGAGAGGAGTAGAAAAACATCAAAAATTTCAGTCCTGCATGATTCTACCAAGAAATGTGTGTTCATTGAAACCGCTAGTTTTTGATAGTTTGGGCCCTATTGCATAATGAATGTTTTGAATTTTCTCCAAAAGTAAAGTAGTTGCAAACTCATCCTTTTAGAAACTTGTTTGGGCTGTTGAGAGGAGTAAAAAACCATCAAAAATTTCAATCCTGCATGATTTTACCAAGAAATGTGATTCTTCATTCAAAACCTGATTTTTGCTATTGGGCTCTATTGAATAATGAATGTTTTGAATTTTCTCCAAAAGTAAAGTAGTTGCAAACTCATGCTTTTAGAGACTTGTTTGGGCTCATGAGAGGAGTAGAAAAACATCAAAAATTTCAGTCCTGCATGATTCTACCAAGAAATGTGTGTTCATTGAAACCGCTAGTTTTTGATAGTTTGGGCCCTATTGAATAATGAATGTTTTGAATTTTCTCCAAAAGTAAAGTAGTTGCAAACTCATCCTTTTAGAAACTTGTTTGGGCTGTTGAGAGGAGTAAAAAACCATCAAAAATTTCAATCCTGCATGATTTTACCAAGAAATGTGATTCTTCATTCAAAACCTGATTTTTGCTATTGGGCTCTATTGAATAATGAATGTTTTGAATTTTCTCCAAAAGTAAAGTAGTTGCAAACTCATGCTTTTAGAGACTTGTTTGGGCTCATGAGAGGAGTAGAAAAACATCAAAAATTTCAGTCCTGCATGATTCTACCAAGAAATGTGTGTTCATTGAAACCGCTGGTTTTTGATAGTTTGGGCCCTATTGAATAATGAATGTTTTGAATTTTCTCCAAAAGTAAAGTAGTTGCAAACTCATCCTTTTAGAAACTTGTTTGGGCTGTAGAGAGGAGTAAAAACCATCAAAAATTTCAATCCTGCATGATTCTACCAAGAAATGTGATTCTTCATTCAAAACCTGATTTTTGCTATTGGGCTCTATTGAATAATGAATGTTTTGAATTTTCTCCAAAAGTAAAGTAGTTGCAAACTCATGCTTTTAGAGACTTGTTTGGGCTCATGAGAGGAGTAGAAAAACATCAATAATTTCAGTCCTGCATGATTCTACCAAGAAATGTGTGTTCATTCAAACCACTGGTTTTTGATAGTTTGGGCCCTATTGAATAATGAATGTTTTGAATTTTCTCCAAAAGTAAATTAGTTGCAAACTCATCCTTTTAGAAACTTGTTTGGGCTGTAGAGAGGAGTAAAAAACCATCAAAAATTTCAATCCTGCATGATTCTACCAAGAAATGTGATTCTTCATTCAAAACCTGATTTTTGCTATTGGGCTCTATTGAAAAGTGAATGTTTTGAATTTTCTCCAAAAGTAAAGTAGTTGCAAACTCATGCTTTTAGAGACTTGTTTGGGCTCATGAGAGGAGTAGAAAAACATCAAAAATTTCAGTCCTGCATGATTCTACCAAGAAATGTGTGTTCATTGAAACCGCTGGTTTTTGATAGTTTGGGCCCTATTGAATAATGAATGTTTTGAATTTTCTCCAAAAGTAAAGTAGTTGCAAACTCATCCTTTTAGAAACTTGTTTGGGCTGTAGAGAGGAGTAAAAAACCATCAAAAATTTCAATCCTGCATGATTTTACCAAGAAATGTGATTCTTCATTCAAAACCTGATTTTTGCTATTGGGCTCTATTGAATAGTGAATGTTTTGAATGTTCTCCAAAAGTAAACTAGTTGCAAACTCATGCTTTTAGAAACTTGTTTGGGCTCATGAGAGGAGTAGAAAAACATCAAAAATTTCAGTCCTGCATGATTCTACCAAGAAATGTGTGTTCATTGAAACCGCTAGTTTTTGATAGTTTGGGCCCTATTGAATAATGAATGTTTTGAATTTTCTCCAAAAGTAAAGTAGTTGCAAACTCATCCTTTTAGAAACTTGTTTGGGCTGTTGAGAGGAGTAAAAAACCATCAAAAATTTCAATCCTGCATGATTCTACCAAGAAATGTGATTCTTCATTCAAAACGCTGGTTTTTGCTATTGGGCTCTATTGAATAATGAATGTTTTGAATTTTCTCCAAAAGTAAAGTAGTTGCAAACTCATGCTTTTAGAGACTTGTTTGGGCTCATGAGAGGAGTAGAAAAACATCAAAAATTTCAGTCCTGCATGATTCTACCAAGAAATGTGTGTTCATTGAAACCGCTGGTTTTTGATAGTTTGGGCCCTATTGAATAATGAATGTTTTGAATTTTCTCCAAAAGTAAAGTAGTTGCAAACTCATCCTTTTAGAAACTTGTTTGGGCTGTTGAGAGGAGTAAAAAACCATCAAAAATTTCAATCCTGCATGATTCTACTAAGAAATGTGATTCTTCATTCAAAACGCTGGTTTTTGCTATTGGGCTCTATTGAATAATGAATGTTTTGAATTTTCTCCAAAAGTAAAGTAGTTGCAAACTCATCCTTTTAGAGACTTGTTTGGGCTCATGAGAGGAGTAGAAAAACATCAATAATTTCAGTCCTGCACGATTCTACCAAGAAATGTGTGTTCATTCAAACCGCTGGTTTTTGATAGTTTGGGCCCTATTGAATAATGAATGTTTTGAATTTTCTCCAAAAGTAAAGCAGTTGCAAACTCATCCTTTTAGAAACTTGTTTGGGCTGTTGAGAGGAGTAAAAAACCATCAAAAATTTCAATCCTGCATGCTTCTACCAAGAAATGTGATTCTTCATTCAAAACCTGATTTTTGCTATTGGGCTCTATTGAATAATGAATGTTTTGAATTTTCTCCAAAAGTAAAGTAGTTGCAAACTCATGCTTTTAGAGACTTGTTTGTCCTCATGAGAGGAGTGGAAAAACATCAAAAATTTCAGTCCTGCATGATTCTACCAAGAAATGTGTGTTCATTGAAACCGCTGGTTTTTGATAGTTTGGGCCCTATTGAATAATGAATGTTTTGAATTTTCTCCAAAAGTAAAGTAGTTGCAAACTCATCCTTTTAGAAACTTGTTTGGGCTGTTGAGAGGAGTAAAAAACCATCAAAAATTTCAATCCTGCATGATTTTACCAAGAAATGTGATTCTTCATTCAAAACCTGATTTTTGCTATTGGGCTCTATTGAATAGTGAATGTTTTGAATTTTCTCCAAAAGTAAAGTAGTTGCAAACTAATGCTTTTAGAGACTTGTTTGGGCTCATGAGAGGAGTAGAAAAACATCAAAAATTTCAGTCCTGCATGATTCTACCAAGAAATGTGTGTTCATTGAAACCGCTGGTTTTTGATAGTTTGGGCCCTATTGAATAATGAATGTTTTGAATTTTCTCCAAAAGTAAAGTAGTTGCAAACTCATCCTTTTAGAAACTTGTTTGGGCTGTTGAGAGGAGTGAAAAACCATCAAAAATTTCAATCCTGCATGATTCTACCAAGAAATGTGATTCTTCATTCAAAACCTGATTTTTGCTATTGGGCTCTATTGAATAATGAATGTTTTGAATTTTCTCCAAAAGTAAAGTAGTTGCAAACTCATGCTTTTAGAGACTTGTTTGGGCTCATGAGAGGAGTAGAAAAACATCAAAAATTTCAGTCCTGCATGATTCTACCAAGAAATGTGTGTTCATTCAAACCGCTGGTTTTTGATAGTTTGGGCCCTATTGAATAATGAATGTTTTGAATTTTCTCCAAAAGTAAAGTAGTTGCAAACTCATCCTTTTAGAAACTTGTTTGGGCTGTTGAGAGGAGTAAAAAACCATCAAAAATTTCAATCCTGCATGATTCTACCAAGAAATGTGATTCTTCATTCAAAACCTGATTTTTGCTATTGGGCTCTATTGAAAAGTGAATGTTTTGAATTTTCTCCAAAAGTAAAGTAGTTGCAAACTCATGCTTTTAGAGACTTGTTTGGGCTCATGAGAGGAGTAGAAAAACACCAAAAATTTCAGTCCTGCATGATTCTACCAAGAAATGTGTGTTCATTGAAACCGCTGGTTTTTGATAGTTTGCGCCCTATTGAATAATGAATGTTTTGAATTTTCTCCAAAAGTAAAGTAGTTGCAAACTCATACTTTTAGAAACTTGTTTGGGCTGTTGAGAGGAGTAAAAAACCATCAAAAATTTCAATCCTGCATGATTCTACCAAGAAATGTGATTCTTCATTCAAAACCTGATTTTTCCTATTGGGCTCTATTGAATAATGAATGTTTTGAATTTTCTCCAAAAGTAAAGTAGTTGCAAACTCATGCTTTTAGAAACTTGTTTGGGCTCATGAGAGGAGTAGAAAAACATCAAAAATTTGAGTCCTGCATGATTCTACCAAGAAATGTGTGTTCATTCAAACCGCTGGTTTTTGATAGTTTGGGCCCTATTGAATAATGAATGTTTTGAATTTTCTCCAAAAGTAAAGCAGTTGCAAACTCATCCTTTTAGAAACTTGTTTGGGCTGTAGAGAGGAGTAAAAAACCATCAAAAATTTCAATCCTGCATGATTCTACCAAGAAATGTGATTCTTCATTCAAAACCTGATTTTTGCTATTGGGCTCTATTGAATAATGAATGTTTTGAATTTTCTCCAAAAGTAAAGTAGTTGCAAACTCATGCTTTTAGAAACTTGTTTGGGGTCATGAGAGGAGTAGAAAAACATCAAAAATTTCAGTCCTGCATGATTCTTCCAAGAAATGTGTGTTCATTGAAACCGCTGGTTTTTGATAGTTTGGGCCCTATTGAATAATGAATGTTTTGAATTTTCTCCAAAAGTAAAGTAGTTGCAAACTCATCCTTTTAGAAACTTGTTTGGGCTGTTGAGAGGAGTAAAAAACCATCAAAAATTTCAATCCTGCATGATTCTACCAAGAAATGTGATTCTTCATTCAAAACCTGATTTTTGCTATTGGGCTCTATTGAATAATGAATGTTTTGAATTTTCTCCAAAAGTAAAGTAGTTGCAAACTCATGCTTTTAGAGACTTGTTTGGGCTCATGAGAGGAGTAGAAAAACATCAAAAATTTCAGTCCTGCATGATTCTACCAAGAAATGTGTGTTCATTGAAACCGCTGGTTTTTGATAGTTTGGGCCCTATTGAATAATGAATGTTTTGAATTTTCTCCAAAAGTAAAGTAGTTGCAAACTCATCCTTTTAGAAACTTGTTTGGGCTGTTGAGAGGAGTAAAAAACCATCAAAAATTTCAATCCTGCATGATTCTACCAAGAAATGTGATTCTTCATTCAAAACCTGATTTTTGCTATTGGGCTCTATTGAATAATGAATGTTTTGAATTTTCTCCAAAAGTAAAGTAGTTGCAAACTCATGCTTTTAGAAACTTGTTTGGGCTCATGAGAGGAGTAGAAAAACATCAAAAATTTGAGTCCTGCATGATTCTACCAAGAAATGTGTGTTCATTCAAACCGCTGGTTTTTGATAGTTTGGGCCCTATTGAATAATGAATGTTTTGAATTTTCTCCAAAAGTAAAGCAGTTGCAAACTCATCCTTTTAGAAACTTGTTTGGGCTGTAGAGAGGAGTAAAAACCATCAAAAATTTCAATCCTGCATGATTCTACCAAGAAATGTGATTCTTCATTCAAAACCTGATTTTTGCTATTGGGCTCTATTGAATAATGAATGTTTTGAATTTTCTCCAAAAGTAAAGTAGTTGCAAACTCATGCTTTTAGAGACTTGTTTGGGCTCATGAGAGGAGTAGAAAAACATCAATAATTTCAGTCCTGCATGATTCTACCAAGAAATGTGTGTTCATTCAAACCACTGGTTTTTGATAGTTTGGGCCCTATTGAATAATGAATGTTTTGAATTTTCTCCAAAAGTAAAGTAGTTGCAAACTCATCCTTTTAGAAACTTGTTTGGGCTGTAGAGAGGAGTAAAAAACCATCAAAAATTTCAATCCTGCATGATTCTACCAAGAAATGTGATTCTTCATTCAAAACCTGATTTTTGCTATTGGGCTCTATTGAAAAGTGAATGTTTTGAATTTTCTCCAAAAGTAAAGTAGTTGCAAACTCATGCTTTTAGAGACTTGTTTGGGCTCATGAGAGGAGTAGAAAAACATCAAAAATTTCAGTCCTGCATGATTCTACCAAGAAATGTGTGTTCATTGAAACCGCTGGTTTTTGATAGTTTGGGCCCTATTGAATAATGAATGTTTTGAATTTTCTCCAAAAGTAAAGTAGTTGCAAACTCATCCTTTTAGAAACTTGTTTGGGCTGTAGAGAGGAGTAAAAAACCATCAAAAATTTCAATCCTGCATGATTTTACCAAGAAATGTGATTCTTCATTCAAAACCTGATTTTTGCTATTGGGCTCTATTGAATAGTGAATGTTTTGAATGTTCTCCAAAAGTAAACTAGTTGCAAACTCATGCTTTTAGAAACTTGTTTGGGCTCATGAGAGGAGTAGAAAAACATCAAAAATTTCAGTCCTGCATGATTCTACCAAGAAATGTGTGTTCATTGAAACCGCTAGTTTTTGATAGTTTGGGCCCTATTGAATAATGAATGTTTTGAATTTTCTCCAAAAGTAAAGTAGTTGCAAACTCATCCTTTTAGAAACTTGTTTGGGCTGTTGAGAGGAGTAAAAAACCATCAAAAATTTCAATCCTGCATGATTTTACCAAGAAATGTGATTCTTCATTCAAAACCTGATTTTTGCTATTGGGCTCTATTGAATAATGAATGTTTTGAATTTTCTCCAAAAGTAAAGTAGTTGCAAACTCATGCTTTTAGAGACTTGTTTGGGCTCATGAGAGGAGTAGAAAAACATCAAAAATTTCAGTCCTGCATGATTCTACCAAGAAATGTGTGTTCATTGAAACCGCTAGTTTTTGATAGTTTGGGCCCTATTGAATAATGAATGTTTTGAATTTTCTCCAAAAGTAAAGTAGTTGCAAACTCATCCTTTTAGAAACTTGTTTGGGCTGTTGAGAGGAGTAAAAAACCATCAAAAATTTCAATCCTGCATGATTTTACCAAGAAATGTGATTCTTCATTCAAAACCTGATTTTTGCTATTGGGCTCTATTGAATAATGAATGTTTTGAATTTTCTCCAAAAGTAAAGTAGTTGCAAACTCATGCTTTTAGAGACTTGTTTGGGCTCATGAGAGGAGTAGAAAAACATCAAAAATTTCAGTCCTGCATGATTCTACCAAGAAATGTGTGTTCATTGAAACCGCTGGTTTTTGATAGTTTGGGCCCTATTGAATAATGAATGTTTTGAATTTTCTCCAAAAGTAAAGTAGTTGCAAACTCATCCTTTTAGAAACTTGTTTGGGCTGTAGAGAGGAGTAAAAACCATCAAAAATTTCAATCCTGCATGATTCTACCAAGAAATGTGATTCTTCATTCAAAACCTGATTTTTGCTATTGGGCTCTATTGAATAATGAATGTTTTGAATTTTCTCCAAAAGTAAAGTAGTTGCAAACTCATGCTTTTAGAGACTTGTTTGGGCTCATGAGAGGAGTAGAAAAACATCAATAATTTCAGTCCTGCATGATTCTACCAAGAAATGTGTGTTCATTCAAACCACTGGTTTTTGATAGTTTGGGCCCTATTGAATAATGAATGTTTTGAATTTTCTCCAAAAGTAAAGTAGTTGCAAACTCATCCTTTTAGAAACTTGTTTGGGCTGTAGAGAGGAGTAAAAAACCATCAAAAATTTCAATCCTGCATGATTCTACCAAGAAATGTGATTCTTCATTCAAAACCTGATTTTTGCTATTGGGCTCTATTGAAAAGTGAATGTTTTGAATTTTCTCCAAAAGTAAAGTAGTTGCAAACTCATGCTTTTAGAGACTTGTTTGGGCTCATGAGAGGAGTAGAAAAACATCAAAAATTTCAGTCCTGCATGATTCTACCAAGAAATGTGTGTTCATTGAAACCGCTGGTTTTTGATAGTTTGGGCCCTATTGAATAATGAATGTTTTGAATTTTCTCCAAAAGTAAAGTAGTTGCAAACTCATCCTTTTAGAAACTTGTTTGGGCTGTAGAGAGGAGTAAAAAACCATCAAAAATTTCAATCCTGCATGATTTTACCAAGAAATGTGATTCTTCATTCAAAACCTGATTTTTGCTATTGGGCTCTATTGAATAGTGAATGTTTTGAATGTTCTCCAAAAGTAAACTAGTTGCAAACTCATGCTTTTAGAAACTTGTTTGGGCTCATGAGAGGAGTAGAAAAACATCAAAAATTTCAGTCCTGCATGATTCTACCAAGAAATGTGTGTTCATTGAAACCGCTAGTTTTTGATAGTTTGGGCCCTATTGAATAATGAATGTTTTGAATTTTCTCCAAAAGTAAAGTAGTTGCAAACTCATCCTTTTAGAAACTTGTTTGGGCTGTTGAGAGGAGTAAAAAACCATCAAAAATTTCAATCCTGCATGATTTTACCAAGAAATGTGATTCTTCATTCAAAACCTGATTTTTGCTATTGGGCTCTATTGAATAATGAATGTTTTGAATTTTCTCCAAAAGTAAAGTAGTTGCAAACTCATGCTTTTAGAGACTTGTTTGGGCTCATGAGAGGAGTAGAAAAACATCAAAAATTTCAGTCCTGCATGATTCTACCAAGAAATGTGTGTTCATTGAAACCGCTGGTTTTTGATAGTTTGGGCCCTATTGAATAATGAATGTTTTGAATTTTCTCCAAAAGTAAAGTAGTTGCAAACTCATCCTTTTAGAAACTTGTTTGGGCTGTTGAGAGGAGTAAAAAACCATCAAAAATTTCAATCCTGCATGATTCTACCAAGAAATGTGATTCTTCATTCAAAACGCTGGTTTTTGCTATTGGGCTCTATTGAATAATGAATGTTTTGAATTTTCTCCAAAAGTAAAGTAGTTGCAAACTCATGCTTTTAGAGACTTGTTTGGGCTCATGAGAGGAGTAGAAAAACATCAAAAATTTCAGTCCTGCATGATTCTACCAAGAAATGTGTGTTCATTGAAACCGCTGGTTTTTGATAGTTTGGGCCCTATTGAATAATGAATGTTTTGAATTTTCTCCAAAAGTAAAGTAGTTGCAAACTCATCCTTTTAGAAACTTGTTTGGGCTGTTGAGAGGAGTAAAAAACCATCAAAAATTTCAATCCTGCATGATTCTACCAAGAAATGTGATTCTTCATTCAAAACGCTGGTTTTTGCTATTGGGCTCTATTGAATAATGAATGTTTTGAATTTTCTCCAAAAGTAAAGTAGTTGCAAACTCATGCTTTTAGAGACTTGTTTGGGCTCATGAGAGGAGTAGAAAAACATCAAAAATTTCAGTCCTGCATGATTCTACCAAGAAATGTGTGTTCATTGAAACCGCTGGTTTTTGATAGTTTGGGCCCTATTGAATAATGAATGTTTTGAATTTTCTCCAAAAGTAAAGTAGTTGCAAACTCATCCTTTTAGAAACTTGTTTGGGCTGTTGAGAGGAGTAAAAAACCATCAAAAATTTCAATCCTGCATGATTCTACCAAGAAATGTGATTCTTCATTCAAAACGCTGGTTTTTGCTATTGGGCTCTATTGAATAATGAATGTTTTGAATTTTCTCCAAAAGTAAAGTAGTTGCAAACTCATCCTTTTAGAGACTTGTTTGGGCTCATGAGAGGAGTAGAAAAACATCAATAATTTCAGTCCTGCACGATTCTACCAAGAAATGTGTGTTCATTCAAACCGCTGGTTTTTGATATTTTGGGCCCTATTGAATAATGAATGTTTTGAATTTTCTCCAAAAGTAAAGCAGTTGCAAACTCATCCTTTTAGAAACTTGTTTGGGCTGTTGAGAGGAGTAAAAAACCATCAAAAATTTCAATCCTGCATGCTTCTACCAAGAAATGTGATTCTTCATTCAAAACCTGATTTTTGCTATTGGGCTCTATTGAATAATGAATGTTTTGAATTTTCTCCAAAAGTAAAGTAGTTGCAAACTCATGCTTTTAGAGACTTGTTTGTCCTCATGAGAGGAGTGGAAAAACATCAAAAATTTCAGTCCTGCATGATTCTACCAAGAAATGTGTGTTCATTGAAACCGCTGGTTTTTGATAGTTTGGGCCCTATTGAATAATGAATGTTTTGAATTTTCTCCAAAAGTAAAGTAGTTGCAAACTCATCCTTTTAGAAACTTGTTTGGGCTGTTGAGAGGAGTAAAAAACCATCAAAAATTTCAATCCTGCATGATTTTACCAAGAAATGTGATTCTTCATTCAAAACCTGATTTTTGCTATTGGGCTCTATTGAATAGTGAATGTTTTGAATTTTCTCCAAAAGTAAAGTAGTTGCAAACTAATGCTTTTAGAGACTTGTTTGGGCTCATGAGAGGAGTAGAAAAACATCAAAAATTTCAGTCCTGCATGATTCTACCAAGAAATGTGTGTTCATTGAAACCGCTGGTTTTTGATAGTTTGGGCCCTATTGAATAATGAATGTTTTGAATTTTCTCCAAAAGTAAAGTAGTTGCAAACTCATCCTTTTAGAAACTTGTTTGGGCTGTTGAGAGGAGTGAAAAACCATCAAAAATTTCAATCCTGCATGATTCTACCAAGAAATGTGATTCTTCATTCAAAACCTGATTTTTGCTATTGGGCTCTATTGAATAATGAATGTTTTGAATTTTCTCCAAAAGTAAAGTAGTTGCAAACTCATGCTTTTAGAGACTTGTTTGGGCTCATGAGAGGAGTAGAAAAACATCAAAAATTTCAGTCCTGCATGATTCTACCAAGAAATGTGTGTTCATTGAAACCGCTGGTTTTTGATAGTTTGGGCCCTATTGAATAATGAATGTTTTGAATTTTCTCCAAAAGTAAAGTAGTTGCAAACTCATCCTTTTAGAAACTTGTTTGGGCTGTAGAGAGGAGTAAAAAACCATCAAAAATTTCAATCCTGCATGATTTTACCAAGAAATGTGATTCTTCATTCAAAACCTGATTTTTGCTATTGGGCTCTATTGAATAGTGAATGTTTTGAATGTTCTCCAAAAGTAAACTAGTTGCAAACTCATGCTTTTAGAAACTTGTTTGGGCTCATGAGAGGAGTAGAAAAACATCAAAAATTTCAGTCCTGCATGATTCTACCAAGAAATGTGTGTTCATTGAAACCGCTGGTTTTTGATAGTTTGGGCCCTATTGAATAATGAATGTTTTGAATTTTCTCCAAAAGTAAAGTAGTTGCAAACTCATCCTTTTAGAAACTTGTTTGGGCTGTTGAGAGGAGTGAAAAACCATCAAAAATTTCAATCCTGCATGATTCTACCAAGAAATGTGATTCTTCATTCAAAACCTGATTTTTGCTATTGGGCTCTATTGAATAATGAATGTTTTGAATTTTCTCCAAAAGTAAAGTAGTTGCAAACTCATGCTTTTAGAGACTTGTTTGGGCTCATGAGAGGAGTAGAAAAACATCAAAAATTTCAGTCCTGCATGATTCTACCAAGAAATGTGTGTTCATTGAAACCGCTGGTTTTTGATAGTTTGGGCCCTATTGAATAATGAATGTTTTGAATTTTCTCCAAAAGTAAAGTAGTTGCAAACTCATCCTTTTAGAAACTTGTTTGGGCTGTAGAGAGGAGTAAAAAACCATCAAAAATTTCAATCCTGCATGATTTTACCAAGAAATGTGATTCTTCATTCAAAACCTGATTTTTGCTATTGGGCTCTATTGAATAGTGAATGTTTTGAATGTTCTCCAAAAGTAAACTAGTTGCAAACTCATGCTTTTAGAAACTTGTTTGGGCTCATGAGAGGAGTAGAAAAACATCAAAAATTTCAGTCCTGCATGATTCTACCAAGAAATGTGTGTTCATTGAAACCGCTAGTTTTTGATAGTTTGGGCCCTATTGAATAATGAATGTTTTGAATTTTCTCCAAAAGTAAAGTAGTTGCAAACTCATCCTTTTAGAAACTGGTTTGGGCTGTTGAGAGGAGTAAAAAACCATCAAAAATTTCAATCCTGCATGATTTTACCAAGAAATGTGATTCTTCATTCAAAACCTGATTTTTGCTATTGGGCTCTATTGAATAATGAATGTTTTGAATTTTCTCCAAAAGTAAAGTAGTTGCAAACTCATGCTTTTAGAGACTTGTTTGGGCTCATGAGAGGAGTAGAAAAACATCAAAAATTTCAGTCCTGCATGATTCTACCAAGAAATGTGTGTTCATTGAAACCGCTAGTTTTTGATAGTTTGGGCCCTATTGAATAATGAATGTTTTGAATTTTCTCCAAAAGTAAAGTAGTTGCAAACTCATCCTTTTAGAAACTTGTTTGGGCTGTAGAGAGGAGTAAAAACCATCAAAAATTTCAATCCTGCATGATTCTACCAAGAAATGTGATTCTTCATTCAAAACCTGATTTTTGCTATTGGGCTCTATTGAATAATGAATGTTTTGAATTTTCTCCAAAAGTAAAGTAGTTGCAAACTCATGCTTTTAGAGACTTGTTTGGGCTCATGAGAGGAGTAGAAAAACATCAATAATTTCAGTCCTGCATGATTCTACCAAGAAATGTGTGTTCATTCAAACCACTGGTTTTTGATAGTTTGGGCCCTATTGAATAATGAATGTTTTGAATTTTCTCCAAAAGTAAAGTAGTTGCAAACTCATCCTTTTAGAAACTTGTTTGGGCTGTAGAGAGGAGTAAAAAACCATCAAAAATTTCAATCCTGCATGATTCTACCAAGAAATGTGATTCTTCATTCAAAACCTGATTTTTGCTATTGGGCTCTATTGAAAAGTGAATGTTTTGAATTTTCTCCAAAAGTAAAGTAGTTGCAAACTCATGCTTTTAGAGACTTGTTTGGGCTCATGAGAGGAGTAGAAAAACATCAAAAATTTCAGTCCTGCATGATTCTACCAAGAAATGTGTGTTCATTGAAACCGCTGGTTTTTGATAGTTTGGGCCCTATTGAATAATGAATGTTTTGAATTTTCTCCAAAAGTAAAGTAGTTGCAAACTCATCCTTTTAGAAACTTGTTTGGGCTGTAGAGAGGAGTAAAAAACCATCAAAAATTTCAATCCTGCATGATTTTACCAAGAAATGTGATTCTTCATTCAAAACCTGATTTTTGCTATTGGGCTCTATTGAATAGTGAATGTTTTGAATGTTCTCCAAAAGTAAACTAGTTGCAAACTCATGCTTTTAGAAACTTGTTTGGGCTCATGAGAGGAGTAGAAAAACATCAAAAATTTCAGTCCTGCATGATTCTACCAAGAAATGTGTGTTCATTGAAACCGCTAGTTTTTGATAGTTTGGGCCCTATTGAATAATGAATGTTTTGAATTTTCTCCAAAAGTAAAGTAGTTGCAAACTCATCCTTTTAGAAACTTGTTTGGGCTGTTGAGAGGAGTAAAAAACCATCAAAAATTTCAATCCTGCATGATTTTACCAAGAAATGTGATTCTTCATTCAAAACCTGATTTTTGCTATTGGGCTCTATTGAATAATGAATGTTTTGAATTTTCTCCAAAAGTAAAGTAGTTGCAAACTCATGCTTTTAGAGACTTGTTTGGGCTCATGAGAGGAGTAGAAAAACATCAAAAATTTCAGTCCTGCATGATTCTACCAAGAAATGTGTGTTCATTGAAACCGCTGGTTTTTGATAGTTTGCGCCCTATTGAATAATGAATGTTTTGAATTTTCTCCAAAAGTAAAGTAGTTGCAAACTCATCCTTTTAGAAACTTGTTTGGGCTGTTGAGAGGAGTAAAAAACCATCAAAAATTTCAATCCTGCATGATTCTACCAAGAAATGTGATTCTTCATTCAAAACGCTGGTTTTTGCTATTGGGCTCTATTGAATAATGAATGTTTTGAATTTTCTCCAAAAGTAAAGTAGTTGCAAACTCATGCTTTTAGAGACTTGTTTGGGCTCATGAGAGGAGTAGAAAAACATCAAAAATTTCAGTCCTGCATGATTCTACCAAGAAATGTGTGTTCATTGAAACCGCTGGTTTTTGATAGTTTGGGCCCTATTGAATAATGAATGTTTTGAATTTTCTCCAAAAGTAAAGTAGTTGCAAACTCATCCTTTTAGAAACTTGTTTGGGCTGTTGAGAGGAGTAAAAAACCATCAAAAATTTCAATCCTGCATGATTCTACCAAGAAATGTGATTCTTCATTCAAAACGCTGGTTTTTGCTATTGGGCTCTATTGAATAATGAATGTTTTGAATTTTCTCCAAAAGTAAAGTAGTTGCAAACTCATGCTTTTAGAGACTTGTTTGGGCTCATGAGAGGAGTAGAAAAACATCAAAAATTTCAGTCCTGCATGATTCTACCAAGAAATGTGTGTTCATTGAAACCGCTGGTTTTTGATAGTTTGGGCCCTATTGAATAATGAATGTTTTGAATTTTCTCCAAAAGTAAAGTAGTTGCAAACTCATCCTTTTAGAAACTTGTTTGGGCTGTTGAGAGGAGTGAAAAACCATCAAAAATTTCAATCCTGCATGATTCTACCAAGAAATGTGATTCTTCATTCAAAACCTGATTTTTGCTATTGGGCTCTATTGAATAATGAATGTTTTGAATTTTCTCCAAAAGTAAAGTAGTTGCAAACTCATGCTTTTAGAGACTTGTTTGGGCTCATGAGAGGAGTAGAAAAACATCAAAAATTTCAGTCCTGCATGATTCTACCAAGAAATGTGTGTTCATTCAAACCGCTGGTTTTTGATAGTTTGGGCCCTATTGAATAATGAATGTTTTGAATTTTCTCCAAAAGTAAAGTAGTTGCAAACTCATCCTTTTAGAAACTTGTTTGGGCTGTTGAGAGGAGTAAAAAACCATCAAAAATTTCAATCCTGCATGATTCTACCAAGAAATGTGATTCTTCATTCAAAACCTGATTTTTGCTATTGGGCTCTATTGAAAAGTGAATGTTTTGAATTTTCTCCAAAAGTAAAGTAGTTGCAAACTCATGCTTTTAGAGACTTGTTTGGGCTCATGAGAGGAGTAGAAAAACACCAAAAATTTCAGTCCTGCATGATTCTACCAAGAAATGTGTGTTCATTGAAACCGCTGGTTTTTGATAGTTTGCGCCCTATTGAATAATGAATGTTTTGAATTTTCTCCAAAAGTAAAGTAGTTGCAAACTCATACTTTTAGAAACTTGTTTGGGCTGTTGAGAGGAGTAAAAAACCATCAAAAATTTCAATCCTGCATGATTCTACCAAGAAATGTGATTCTTCATTCAAAACCTGATTTTTCCCATTGGGCTCTATTGAATAATGAATGTTTTGAATTTTCTCCAAAAGTAAAGTAGTTGCAAACTCATGCTTTTAGAAACTTGTTTGGGCTCATGAGAGGAGTAGAAAAACATCAAAAATTTGAGTCCTGCATGATTCTACCAAGAAATGTGTGTTCATTCAAACCGCTGGTTTTTGATAGTTTGGGCCCTATTGAATAATGAATGTTTTGAATTTTCTCCAAAAGTAAAGCAGTTGCAAACTCATCCTTTTAGAAACTTGTTTGGGCTGTAGAGAGGAGTAAAAAACCATCAAAAATTTCAATCCTGCATGATTCTACCAAGAAATGTGATTCTTCATTCAAAACCTGATTTTTGCTATTGGGCTCTATTGAATAATGAATGTTTTGAATTTTCTCCAAAAGTAAAGTA
Organism: Dendrobates tinctorius; assembly: GCF_039654945.1. Taxonomy (NCBI): domain Eukaryota; kingdom Metazoa; phylum Chordata; class Amphibia; order Anura; family Dendrobatidae; genus Dendrobates; species Dendrobates tinctorius. Next base: position 7,066,038 of record NW_027361736.1, on the reverse strand, counting down.
GTTGCAAACTCATGCTTTTAGAGACTTGCTTGGGCTCATGAGAGGAGTAGAAAAACATCAAAAACTTCAGTCCTGCATGATTCTACCAAGAAATGTGTGTTCATTGAAACCGCTGGTTTTTGATAGTTTGGGCCCTATTGAATAATGAATGTTTTGAATTTTCTCCAAAAGTAAAGTAGTTGCAAACTCATCCTTTTAGAAACTTGTTTGGGCTGTTGAGAGGAGTAAAAAACCATCAAAAATTTCAATCCTGCATGATTCTACCAAGAAATGTGATTCTTCATTCAAATCCTGATTTTTGCTATTGGGCTCTATTGAATAATGAATGTTTTGAATTTTCTCCAAAAGTAAAGTAGTTGCAAACTCATGCTTTTAGAAACTTGTTTGGGGTCATGAGAGGAGTAGAAAAACATCAAAAATTTCAGTCCTGCATGATTCTTCCAAGAAATGTGTGTTCATTGAAACCGCTGGTTTTTGATAGTTTGGGCCCTATTGAATAATGAATGTTTTGAATTTTCTCCAAAAGTAAAGTAGTTGCAAACTCATCCTTTTAGAAACTTGTTTGGGCTGTTGAGAGGAGTAAAAAACCATCAAAAATTTCAATCCTGCATGATTCTACCAAGAAATGTGATTCTTCATTCAAAACCTGATTTTTGCTATTGGGCTCTATTGAATAATGAATGTTTTGAATTTTCTCCAAAAGTAAAGTAGTTGCAAACTCATGCTTTTAGAGACTTGTTTGGGCTCATGAGAGGAGTAGAAAAACATCAAAAATTTCAGTCCTGCATGATTCTACCAAGAAATGTGTGTTCATTGAAACCGCTGGTTTTTGATAGTTTGGGCCCTATTGAATAATGAATGTTTTGAATTTTCTCCAAAAGTAAAGTAGTTGCAAACTCATCCTTTTAGAAACTTGTTTGGGCTGTTGAGAGGAGTAAAAAACCATCAAAAATTTCAATCCTGCATGATTCTACCAAGAAATGTGATTCTTCATTCAAAACCTGATTTTTGCTATTGGGCTCTATTGAATAATGAATGTTTTGAATTTTCTCCAAAAGTAAAGTAGTTGCAAACTCATGCTTTTAGAAACTTGTTTGGGCTCATGAGAGGAGTAGAAAAACATCAAAAATTTGAGTCCTGCATGATTCTACCAAGAAATGTGTGTTCATTCAAACCGCTGGTTTTTGATAGTTTGGGCCCTATTGAATAATGAATGTTTTGAATTTTCTCCAAAAGTAAAGCAGTTGCAAACTCATCCTTTTAGAAACTTATTTGGGCTGTAGAGAGGAGTAAAAACCATCAAAAATTTCAATCCTGCATGATTCTACCAAGAAATGTGATTCTTCATTCAAAACCTGATTTTTGCTATTGGGCTCTATTGAATAATGAATGTTTTGAATTTTCTCCAAAAGTAAAGTATTTGCAAACTCATGCTTTTAGAGACTTGTTTGGGCTCATGAGAGGAGTAGAAAAACATCAATAATTTCAGTCCTGCATGATTCTACCAAGAAATGTGTGTTCATTCAAACCACTGGTTTTTGATAGTTTGGGCCCTATTGAATAATGAATGTTTTGAATTTTCTCCAAAAGTAAAGTAGTTGCAAACTCATCCTTTTAGAAACTTGTTTGGGTTGTAGAGAGGAGTAAAAAACCATCAAAAATTTCAATCCTGCATGATTCTACCAAGAAATGTGATTCTTCATTCAAAACCTGATTTTTGCTATTGGGCTCTATTGAAAAGTGAATGTTTTGAATTTTCTCCAAAAGTAAAGTAGTTGCAAACTCATGCTTTTAGAGACTTGTTTGGGCTCATGAGAGGAGTAGAAAAACATCAAAAATTTCAGTCCTGCATGATTCTACCAAGAAATGTGTGTTCATTGAAACCGCTGGTTTTTGATAGTTTGGGCCCTATTGAATAATGAATGTTTTGAATTTTCTCCAAAAGTAAAGTAGTTGCAAACTCATCCTTTTAGAAACTTGTTTGGGCTGTAGAGAGGAGTAAAAAACCATCAAAAATTTCAATCCTGCATGATTTTACCAAGAAATGTGATTCTTCATTCAAAACCTGATTTTTGCTATTGGGCTCTATTGAATAGTGAATGTTTTGAATGTTCTCCAAAAGTAAACTAGTTGCAAACTCATGCTTTTAGAAACTTGTTTGGGCTCATGAGAGGAGTAGAAAAACATCAAAAATTTCAGTCCTGCATGATTCTACCAAGAAATGTGTGTTCATTGAAACCGCTAGTTTTTGATAGTTTGGGCCCTATTGAATAATGAATGTTTTGAATTTTCTCCAAAAGTAAAGTAGTTGCAAACTCATCCTTTTAGAAACTTGTTTGGGCTGTTGAGAGGAGTAAAAAACCATCAAAAATTTCAATCCTGCATGATTTTACCAAGAAATGTGATTCTTCATTCAAAACCTGATTTTTGCTATTGGGCTCTATTGAATAATGAATGTTTTGAATTTTCTCCAAAAGTAAAGTAGTTGCAAACTCATGCTTTTAGAGACTTGTTTGGGCTCATGAGAGGAGTAGAAAAACATCAAAAATTTCAGTCCTGCATGATTCTACCAAGAAATGTGTGTTCATTGAAACCGCTAGTTTTTGATAGTTTGGGCCCTATTGAATAATGAATGTTTTGAATTTTCTCCAAAAGTAAAGTAGTTGCAAACTCATCCTTTTAGAAACTTGTTTGGGCTGTTGAGAGGAGTAAAAAACCATCAAAAATTTCAATCCTGCATGATTTTACCAAGAAATGTGATTCTTCATTCAAAACCTGATTTTTGCTATTGGGCTCTATTGAATAATGAATGTTTTGAATTTTCTCCAAAAGTAAAGTAGTTGCAAACTCATGCTTTTAGAGACTTGTTTGGGCTCATGAGAGGAGTAGAAAAACATCAAAAATTTCAGTCCTGCATGATTCTACCAAGAAATGTGTGTTCATTGAAACCGCTGGTTTTTGATAGTTTGGGCCCTATTGAATAATGAATGTTTTGAATTTTCTCCAAAAGTAAAGTAGTTGCAAACTCATCCTTTTAGAAACTTGTTTGGGCTGTAGAGAGGAGTAAAAACCATCAAAAATTTCAATCCTGCATGATTCTACCAAGAAATGTGATTCTTCATTCAAAACCTGATTTTTGCTATTGGGCTCTATTGAATAATGAATGTTTTGAATTTTCTCCAAAAGTAAAGTAGTTGCAAACTCATGCTTTTAGAGACTTGTTTGGGCTCATGAGAGGAGTAGAAAAACATCAATAATTTCAGTCCTGCATGATTCTACCAAGAAATGTGTGTTCATTCAAACCACTGGTTTTTGATAGTTTGGGCCCTATTGAATAATGAATGTTTTGAATTTTCTCCAAAAGTAAAGTAGTTGCAAACTCATCCTTTTAGAAACTTGTTTGGGCTGTAGAGAGGAGTAAAAAACCATCAAAAATTTCAATCCTGCATGATTCTACCAAGAAATGTGATTCTTCATTCAAAACCTGATTTTTGCTATTGGGCTCTATTGAAAAGTGAATGTTTTGAATTTTCTCCAAAAGTAAAGTAGTTGCAAACTCATGCTTTTAGAGACTTGTTTGGGCTCATGAGAGGAGTAGAAAAACATCAAAAATTTCAGTCCTGCATGATTCTACCAAGAAATGTGTGTTCATTGAAACCGCTGGTTTTTGATAGTTTGGGCCCTATTGAATAATGAATGTTTTGAATTTTCTCCAAAAGTAAAGTAGTTGCAAACTCATCCTTTTAGAAACTTGTTTGGGCTGTAGAGAGGAGTAAAAAACCATCAAAAATTTCAATCCTGCATGATTTTACCAAGAAATGTGATTCTTCATTCAAAACCTGATTTTTGCTATTGGGCTCTATTGAATAATGAATGTTTTGAATTTTCTCCAAAAGTAAAGTAGTTGCAAACTCATGCTTTTAGAGACTTGTTTGGGCTCATGAGAGGAGTAGAAAAACATCAAAAATTTCAGTCCTGCATGATTCTACCAAGAAATGTGTGTTCATTGAAACCGCTGGTTTTTGATAGTTTGGGCCCTATTGAATAATGAATGTTTTGAATTTTCTCCAAAAGTAAAGTAGTTGCAAACTCATCCTTTTAGAAACTTGTTTGGGCTGTTGAGAGGAGTAAAAAACCATCAAAAATTTCAATCCTGCATGATTCTACCAAGAAATGTGATTCTTCATTCAAAACGCTGGTTTTTGCTATTGGGCTCTATTGAATAATGAATGTTTTGAATTTTCTCCAAAAGTAAAGTAGTTGCAAACTCATGCTTTTAGAGACTTGTTTGGGCTCATGAGAGGAGTAGAAAAACATCAAAAATTTCAGTCCTGCATGATTCTACCAAGAAATGTGTGTTCATTGAAACCGCTGGTTTTTGATAGTTTGGGCCCTATTGAATAATGAATGTTTTGAATTTTCTCCAAAAGTAAAGTAGTTGCAAACTCATCCTTTTAGAAACTTGTTTGGGCTGTTGAGAGGAGTAAAAAACCATCAAAAATTTCAATCCTGCATGATTCTACCAAGAAATGTGATTCTTCATTCAAATCCTGATTTTTGCTATTGGGCTCTATTGAATAATGAATGTTTTGAATTTTCTCCAAAAGTAAAGTAGTTGCAAACTCATGCTTTTAGAAACTTGTTTGGGGTCATGAGAGGAGTAGAAAAACATCAAAAATTTCAGTCCTGCATGATTCTTCCAAGAAATGTGTGTTCATTGAAACCGCTGGTTTTTGATAGTTTGGGCCCTATTGAATAATGAATGTTTTGAATTTTCTCCAAAAGTAAAGTAGTTGCAAACTCATCCTTTTAGAAACTTGTTTGGGCTGTTGAGAGGAGTAAAAAACCATCAAAAATTTCAATCCTGCATGATTCTACCAAGAAATGTGATTCTTCATTCAAAACCTGATTTTTGCTATTGGGCTCTATTGAATAATGAATGTTTTGAATTTTCTCCAAAAGTAAAGTAGTTGCAAACTCATGCTTTTAGAGACTTGTTTGGGCTCATGAGAGGAGTAGAAAAACATCAAAAATTTCAGTCCTGCATGATTCTACCAAGAAATGTGTGTTCATTGAAACCGCTGGTTTTTGATAGTTTGGGCCCTATTGAATAATGAATGTTTTGAATTTTCTCCAAAAGTAAAGTAGTTGCAAACTCATCCTTTTAGAAACTTGTTTGGGCTGTTGAGAGGAGTAAAAAACCATCAAAAATTTCAATCCTGCATGATTCTACCAAGAAATGTGATTCTTCATTCAAAACCTGATTTTTGCTATTGGGCTCTATTGAATAATGAATGTTTTGAATTTTCTCCAAAAGTAAAGTAGTTGCAAACTCATGCTTTTAGAAACTTGTTTGGGCTCATGAGAGGAGTAGAAAAACATCAAAAATTTGAGTCCTGCATGATTCTACCAAGAAATGTGTGTTCATTCAAACCGCTGGTTTTTGATAGTTTGGGCCCTATTGAATAATGAATGCTTTGAATTTTCTCCAAAAGTAAAGCAGTTGCAAACTCATCCTTTTAGAAACTTGTTTGGGCTGTAGAGAGGAGTAAAAACCATCAAAAATTTCAATCCTGCATGATTCTACCAAGAAATGTGATTCTTCATTCAAAACCTGATTTTTGCTATTGGGCTCTATTGAATAATGAATGTTTTGAATTTTCTCCAAAAGTAAAGTAGTTGCAAACTCATGCTTTTAGAGACTTGTTTGGGCTCATGAGAGGAGTAGAAAAACATCAATAATTTCAGTCCTGCATGATTCTACCAAGAAATGTGTGTTCATTCAAACCACTGGTTTTTGATAGTTTGGGCCCTATTGAATAATGAATGTTTTGAATTTTCTCCAAAAGTAAAGTAGTTGCAAACTCATCCTTTTAGAAACTTGTTTGGGCTGTAGAGAGGAGTAAAAAACCATCAAAAATTTCAATCCTGCATGATTCTACCAAGAAATGTGATTCTTCATTCAAAACCTGATTTTTGCTATTGGGCTCTATTGAAAAGTGAATGTTTTGAATTTTCTCCAAAAGTAAAGTAGTTGCAAACTCATGCTTTTAGAGACTTGTTTGGGCTCATGAGAGGAGTAGAAAAACATCAAAAATTTCAGTCCTGCATGATTCTACCAAGAAATGTGTGTTCATTGAAACCGCTGGTTTTTGATAGTTTGGGCCCTATTGAATAATGAATGTTTTGAATTTTCTCCAAAAGTAAAGTAGTTGCAAACTCATCCTTTTAGAAACTTGTTTGGGCTGTAGAGAGGAGTAAAAAACCATCAAAAATTTCAATCCTGCATGATTTTACCAAGAAATGTGATTCTTCATTCAAAACCTGATTTTTGCTATTGGGCTCTATTGAATAGTGAATGTTTTGAATGTTCTCCAAAAGTAAACTAGTTGCAAACTCATGCTTTTAGAAACTTGTTTGGGCTCATGAGAGGAGTAGAAAAACATCAAAAATTTCAGTCCTGCATGATTCTACCAAGAAATGTGTGTTCATTGAAACCGCTAGTTTTTGATAGTTTGGGCCCTATTGAATAATGAATGTTTTGAATTTTCTCCAAAAGTAAAGTAGTTGCAAACTCATCCTTTTAGAAACTTGTTTGGGCTGTTGAGAGGAGTAAAAAACCATCAAAAATTTCAATCCTGCATGATTTTACCAAGAAATGTGATTCTTCATTCAAAACCTGATTTTTGCTATTGGGCTCTATTGAATAATGAATGTTTTGAATTTTCTCCAAAAGTAAAGTAGTTGCAAACTCATACTTTTAGAAACTTGTTTGGGCTGTTGAGAGGAGTAAAAAACCATCAAAAATTTCAATCCTGCATGATTCTACCAAGAAATGTGATTCTTCATTCAAAACCTGATTTTTCCCATTGGGCTCTATTGAATAATGAATGTTTTGAATTTTCTCCAAAAGTAAAGTAGTTGCAAACTCATGCTTTTAGAAACTTGTTTGGGCTCATGAGAGGAGTAGAAAAACATCAAAAATTTGAGTCCTGCATGATTCTACCAAGAAATGTGTGTTCATTCAAACCGCTGGTTTTTGATAGTTTGGGCCCTATTGAATAATGAATGTTTTGAATTTTCTCCAAAAGTAAAGCAGTTGCAAACTCATCCTTTTAGAAACTTGTTTGGGCTGTAGAGAGGAGTAAAAAACCATCAAAAATTTCAATCCTGCATGATTCTACCAAGAAATGTGATTCTTCATTCAAAACCTGATTTTTGCTATTGGGCTCTATTGAATAATGAATGTTTTGAATTTTCTCCAAAAGTAAAGTAGTTGCAAACTCATGCTTTTAGAGACTTGCTTGGGCTCATGAGAGGAGTAGAAAAACATCAAAAACTTCAGTCCTGCATGATTCTACCAAGAAATGTGTGTTCATTGAAACCGCTGGTTTTTGATAGTTTGGGCCCTATTGAATAATGAATGTTTTGAATTTTCTCCAAAAGTAAAGTAGTTGCAAACTCATCCTTTTAGAAACTTGTTTGGGCTGTTGAGAGGAGTAAAAAACCATCAAAAATTTCAATCCTGCATGATTCTACCAAGAAATGTGATTCTTCATTCAAATCCTGATTTTTGCTATTGGGCTCTATTGAATAATGAATGTTTTGAATTTTCTCCAAAAGTAAAGTAGTTGCAAACTCATGCTTTTAGAAACTTGTTTGGGGTCATGAGAGGAGTAGAAAAACATCAAAAATTTCAGTCCTGCATGATTCTTCCAAGAAATGTGTGTTCATTGAAACCGCTGGTTTTTGATAGTTTGGGCCCTATTGAATAATGAATGTTTTGAATTTTCTCCAAAAGTAAAGTAGTTGCAAACTCATCCTTTTAGAAACTTGTTTGGGCTGTTGAGAGGAGTAAAAAACCATCAAAAATTTCAATCCTGCATGATTCTACCAAGAAATGTGATTCTTCATTCAAAACCTGATTTTTGCTATTGGGCTCTATTGAATAATGAATGTTTTGAATTTTCTCCAAAAGTAAAGTAGTTGCAAACTCATGCTTTTAGAGACTTGTTTGGGCTCATGAGAGGAGTAGAAAAACATCAAAAATTTCAGTCCTGCATGATTCTACCAAGAAATGTGTGTTCATTGAAACCGCTGGTTTTTGATAGTTTGGGCCCTATTGAATAATGAATGTTTTGAATTTTCTCCAAAAGTAAAGTAGTTGCAAACTCATCCTTTTAGAAACTTGTTTGGGCTGTTGAGAGGAGTAAAAAACCATCAAAAATTTCAATCCTGCATGATTCTACCAAGAAATGTGATTCTTCATTCAAAACCTGATTTTTGCTATTGGGCTCTATTGAATAATGAATGTTTTGAATTTTCTCCAAAAGTAAAGTAGTTGCAAACTCATGCTTTTAGAAACTTGTTTGGGCTCATGAGAGGAGTAGAAAAACATCAAAAATTTGAGTCCTGCATGATTCTACCAAGAAATGTGTGTTCATTCAAACCGCTGGTTTTTGATAGTTTGGGCCCTATTGAATAATGAATGTTTTGAATTTTCTCCAAAAGTAAAGCAGTTGCAAACTCATCCTTTTAGAAACTTATTTGGGCTGTAGAGAGGAGTAAAAACCATCAAAAATTTCAATCCTGCATGATTCTACCAAGAAATGTGATTCTTCATTCAAAACCTGATTTTTGCTATTGGGCTCTATTGAATAATGAATGTTTTGAATTTTCTCCAAAAGTAAAGTATTTGCAAACTCATGCTTTTAGAGACTTGTTTGGGCTCATGAGAGGAGTAGAAAAACATCAATAATTTCAGTCCTGCATGATTCTACCAAGAAATGTGTGTTCATTCAAACCACTGGTTTTTGATAGTTTGGGCCCTATTGAATAATGAATGTTTTGAATTTTCTCCAAAAGTAAAGTAGTTGCAAACTCATCCTTTTAGAAACTTGTTTGGGTTGTAGAGAGGAGTAAAAAACCATCAAAAATTTCAATCCTGCATGATTCTACCAAGAAATGTGATTCTTCATTCAAAACCTGATTTTTGCTATTGGGCTCTATTGAAAAGTGAATGTTTTGAATTTTCTCCAAAAGTAAAGTAGTTGCAAACTCATGCTTTTAGAGACTTGTTTGGGCTCATGAGAGGAGTAGAAAAACATCAAAAATTTCAGTCCTGCATGATTCTACCAAGAAATGTGTGTTCATTGAAACCGCTGGTTTTTGATAGTTTGGGCCCTATTGAATAATGAATGTTTTGAATTTTCTCCAAAAGTAAAGTAGTTGCAAACTCATCCTTTTAGAAACTTGTTTGGGCTGTAGAGAGGAGTAAAAAACCATCAAAAATTTCAATCCTGCATGATTTTACCAAGAAATGTGATTCTTCATTCAAAACCTGATTTTTGCTATTGGGCTCTATTGAATAGTGAATGTTTTGAATGTTCTCCAAAAGTAAACTAGTTGCAAACTCATGCTTTTAGAAACTTGTTTGGGCTCATGAGAGGAGTAGAAAAACATCAAAAATTTCAGTCCTGCATGATTCTACCAAGAAATGTGTGTTCATTGAAACCGCTAGTTTTTGATAGTTTGGGCCCTATTGAATAATGAATGTTTTGAATTTTCTCCAAAAGTAAAGTAGTTGCAAACTCATCCTTTTAGAAACTTGTTTGGGCTGTTGAGAGGAGTAAAAAACCATCAAAAATTTCAATCCTGCATGATTTTACCAAGAAATGTGATTCTTCATTCAAAACCTGATTTTTGCTATTGGGCTCTATTGAATAATGAATGTTTTGAATTTTCTCCAAAAGTAAAGTAGTTGCAAACTCATGCTTTTAGAGACTTGTTTGGGCTCATGAGAGGAGTAGAAAAACATCAAAAATTTCAGTCCTGCATGATTCTACCAAGAAATGTGTGTTCATTGAAACCGCTAGTTTTTGATAGTTTGGGCCCTATTGAATAATGAATGTTTTGAATTTTCTCCAAAAGTAAAGTAGTTGCAAACTCATCCTTTTAGAAACTTGTTTGGGCTGTTGAGAGGAGTAAAAAACCATCAAAAATTTCAATCCTGCATGATTTTACCAAGAAATGTGATTCTTCATTCAAAACCTGATTTTTGCTATTGGGCTCTATTGAATAATGAATGTTTTGAATTTTCTCCAAAAGTAAAGTAGTTGCAAACTCATGCTTTTAGAGACTTGTTTGGGCTCATGAGAGGAGTAGAAAAACATCAAAAATTTCAGTCCTGCATGATTCTACCAAGAAATGTGTGTTCATTGAAACCGCTGGTTTTTGATAGTTTGGGCCCTATTGAATAATGAATGTTTTGAATTTTCTCCAAAAGTAAAGTAGTTGCAAACTCATCCTTTTAGAAACTTGTTTGGGCTGTAGAGAGGAGTAAAAACCATCAAAAATTTCAATCCTGCATGATTCTACCAAGAAATGTGATTCTTCATTCAAAACCTGATTTTTGCTATTGGGCTCTATTGAATAATGAATGTTTTGAATTTTCTCCAAAAGTAAAGTAGTTGCAAACTCATGCTTTTAGAGACTTGTTTGGGCTCATGAGAGGAGTAGAAAAACATCAATAATTTCAGTCCTGCATGATTCTACCAAGAAATGTGTGTTCATTCAAACCACTGGTTTTTGATAGTTTGGGCCCTATTGAATAATGAATGTTTTGAATTTTCTCCAAAAGTAAAGTAGTTGCAAACTCATCCTTTTAGAAACTTGTTTGGGCTGTAGAGAGGAGTAAAAAACCATCAAAAATTTCAATCCTGCATGATTCTACCAAGAAATGTGATTCTTCATTCAAAACCTGATTTTTGCTATTGGGCTCTATTGAAAAGTGAATGTTTTGAATTTTCTCCAAAAGTAAAGTAGTTGCAAACTCATGCTTTTAGAGACTTGTTTGGGCTCATGAGAGGAGTAGAAAAACATCAAAAATTTCAGTCCTGCATGATTCTACCAAGAAATGTGTGTTCATTGAAACCGCTGGTTTTTGATAGTTTGGGCCCTATTGAATAATGAATGTTTTGAATTTTCTCCAAAAGTAAAGTAGTTGCAAACTCATCCTTTTAGAAACTTGTTTGGGCTGTAGAGAGGAGTAAAAAACCATCAAAAATTTCAATCCTGCATGATTTTACCAAGAAATGTGATTCTTCATTCAAAACCTGATTTTTGCTATTGGGCTCTATTGAATAATGAATGTTTTGAATTTTCTCCAAAAGTAAAGTAGTTGCAAACTCATGCTTTTAGAGACTTGTTTGGGCTCATGAGAGGAGTAGAAAAACATCAAAAATTTCAGTCCTGCATGATTCTACCAAGAAATGTGTGTTCATTGAAACCGCTGGTTTTTGATAGTTTGGGCCCTATTGAATAATGAATGTTTTGAATTTTCTCCAAAAGTAAAGTAGTTGCAAACTCATCCTTTTAGAAACTTGTTTGGGCTGTTGAGAGGAGTAAAAAACCATCAAAAATTTCAATCCTGCATGATTCTACCAAGAAATGTGATTCTTCATTCAAAACGCTGGTTTTTGCTATTGGGCTCTATTGAATAATGAATGTTTTGAATTTTCTCCAAAAGTAAAGTAGTTGCAAACTCATGCTTTTAGAGACTTGTTTGGGCTCATGAGAGGAGTAGAAAAACATCAAAAATTTCAGTCCTGCATGATTCTACCAAGAAATGTGTGTTCATTGAAACCGCTGGTTTTTGATAGTTTGGGCCCTATTGAATAATGAATGTTTTGAATTTTCTCCAAAAGTAAAGTAGTTGCAAACTCATCCTTTTAGAAACTTGTTTGGGCTGTTGAGAGGAGTAAAAAACCATCAAAAATTTCAATCCTGCATGATTCTACCAAGAAATGTGATTCTTCATTCAAATCCTGATTTTTGCTATTGGGCTCTATTGAATAATGAATGTTTTGAATTTTCTCCAAAAGTAAAGTAGTTGCAAACTCATGCTTTTAGAAACTTGTTTGGGGTCATGAGAGGAGTAGAAAAACATCAAAAATTTCAGTCCTGCATGATTCTTCCAAGAAATGTGTGTTCATTGAAACCGCTGGTTTTTGATAGTTTGGGCCCTATTGAATAATGAATGTTTTGAATTTTCTCCAAAAGTAAAGTAGTTGCAAACTCATCCTTTTAGAAACTTGTTTGGGCTGTTGAGAGGAGTAAAAAACCATCAAAAATTTCAATCCTGCATGATTCTACCAAGAAATGTGATTCTTCATTCAAAACCTGATTTTTGCTATTGGGCTCTATTGAATAATGAATGTTTTGAATTTTCTCCAAAAGTAAAGTAGTTGCAAACTCATGCTTTTAGAGACTTGTTTGGGCTCATGAGAGGAGTAGAAAAACATCAAAAATTTCAGTCCTGCATGATTCTACCAAGAAATGTGTGTTCATTGAAACCGCTGGTTTTTGATAGTTTGGGCCCTATTGAATAATGAATGTTTTGAATTTTCTCCAAAAGTAAAGTAGTTGCAAACTCATCCTTTTAGAAACTTGTTTGGGCTGTTGAGAGGAGTAAAAAACCATCAAAAATTTCAATCCTGCATGATTCTACCAAGAAATGTGATTCTTCATTCAAAACCTGATTTTTGCTATTGGGCTCTATTGAATAATGAATGTTTTGAATTTTCTCCAAAAGTAAAGTAGTTGCAAACTCATGCTTTTAGAAACTTGTTTGGGCTCATGAGAGGAGTAGAAAAACATCAAAAATTTGAGTCCTGCATGATTCTACCAAGAAATGTGTGTTCATTCAAACCGCTGGTTTTTGATAGTTTGGGCCCTATTGAATAATGAATGCTTTGAATTTTCTCCAAAAGTAAAGCAGTTGCAAACTCATCCTTTTAGAAACTTGTTTGGGCTGTAGAGAGGAGTAAAAACCATCAAAAATTTCAATCCTGCATGATTCTACCAAGAAATGTGATTCTTCATTCAAAACCTGATTTTTGCTATTGGGCTCTATTGAATAATGAATGTTTTGAATTTTCTCCAAAAGTAAAGTAGTTGCAAACTCATGCTTTTAGAGACTTGTTTGGGCTCATGAGAGGAGTAGAAAAACATCAATAATTTCAGTCCTGCATGATTCTACCAAGAAATGTGTGTTCATTCAAACCACTGGTTTTTGATAGTTTGGGCCCTATTGAATAATGAATGTTTTGAATTTTCTCCAAAAGTAAAGTAGTTGCAAACTCATCCTTTTAGAAACTTGTTTGGGCTGTAGAGAGGAGTAAAAAACCATCAAAAATTTCAATCCTGCATGATTCTACCAAGAAATGTGATTCTTCATTCAAAACCTGATTTTTGCTATTGGGCTCTATTGAAAAGTGAATGTTTTGAATTTTCTCCAAAAGTAAAGTAGTTGCAAACTCATGCTTTTAGAGACTTGTTTGGGCTCATGAGAGGAGTAGAAAAACATCAAAAATTTCAGTCCTGCATGATTCTACCAAGAAATGTGTGTTCATTGAAACCGCTGGTTTTTGATAGTTTGGGCCCTATTGAATAATGAATGTTTTGAATTTTCTCCAAAAGTAAAGTAGTTGCAAACTCATCCTTTTAGAAACTTGTTTGGGCTGTAGAGAGGAGTAAAAAACCATCAAAAATTTCAATCCTGCATGATTTTACCAAGAAATGTGATTCTTCATTCAAAACCTGATTTTTGCTATTGGGCTCTATTGAATAGTGAATGTTTTGAATGTTCTCCAAAAGTAAACTAGTTGCAAACTCATGCTTTTAGAAACTTGTTTGGGCTCATGAGAGGAGTAGAAAAACATCAAAAATTTCAGTCCTGCATGATTCTACCAAGAAATGTGTGTTCATTGAAACCGCTAGTTTTTGATAGTTTGGGCCCTATTGAATAATGAATGTTTTGAATTTTCTCCAAAAGTAAAGTAGTTGCAAACTCATCCTTTTAGAAACTTGTTTGGGCTGTTGAGAGGAGTAAAAAACCATCAAAAATTTCAATCCTGCATGATTTTACCAAGAAATGTGATTCTTCATTCAAAACCTGATTTTTGCTATTGGGCTCTATTGAATAATGAATGTTTTGAATTTTCTCCAAAAGTAAAGTAGTTGCAAACTCATGCTTTCAGAGACTTGTTTGGGCTCATGAGAGGAGTAGAAAAACATCAAAAATTTCAGTCCTGCATGATTCTACCAAGAAATGTGTGTTCATTGAAACCGCTGGTTTTTGATAGTTTGGGCCCTATTGAATAATGAATGTTTTGAATTTTCTCCAAAAGTAAAGTAGTTGCAAACTCATCCTTTTAGAAACTTGTTTGGGCTGTTGAGAGGAGTAAAAAACCATCAAAAATTTCAATCCTGCATGATTCTACCAAGAAATGTGATTCTTCATTCAAAACGCTGGTTTTTGCTATTGGGCTCTATTGAATAATGAATGTTTTGAATTTTCTCCAAAAGTAAAGTAGTTGCAAACTCATGCTTTTAGAGACTTGTTTGGGCTCATGAGAGGAGTAGAAAAACATCAAAAATTTCAGTCCTGCATGATTCTACCAAGAAATGTGTGTTCATTGAAACCGCTGGTTTTTGATAGTTTGGGCCCTATTGAATAATGAATGTTTTGAATTTTCTCCAAAAGTAAAGTAGTTGCAAACTCATCCTTTTAGAAACTTGTTTGGGCTGTTGAGAGGAGTAAAAAACCATCAAAAATTTCAATCCTGCATGATTCTACCAAGAAATGTGATTCTTCATTCAAAACGCTGGTTTTTGCTATTGGGCTCTATTGAATAATGAATGTTTTGAATTTTCTCCAAAAGTAAAGTAGTTGCAAACTCATCCTTTTAGAGACTTGTTTGGGCTCATGAGAGGAGTAGAAAAACATCAATAATTTCAGTCCTGCACGATTCTACCAAGAAATGTGTGTTCATTCAAACCGCTGGTTTTTGATATTTTGGGCCCTATTGAATAATGAATGTTTTGAATTTTCTCCAAAAGTAAAGCAGTTGCAAACTCATCCTTTTAGAAACTTGTTTGGGCTGTTGAGAGGAGTAAAAAACCATCAAAAATTTCAATCCTGCATGCTTCTACCAAGAAATGTGATTCTTCATTCAAAACCTGATTTTTGCTATTGGGCTCTATTGAATAATGAATGTTTTGAATTTTCTCCAAAAGTAAAGTAGTTGCAAACTCATGCTTTTAGAGACTTGTTTGTCCTCATGAGAGGAGTGGAAAAACATCAAAAATTTCAGTCCTGCATGATTCTACCAAGAAATGTGTGTTCATTGAAACCGCTGGTTTTTGATAGTTTGGGCCCTATTGAATAATGAATGTTTTGAATTTTCTCCAAAAGTAAAGTAGTTGCAAACTCATCCTTTTAGAAACTTGTTTGGGCTGTTGAGAGGAGTAAAAAACCATCAAAAATTTCAATCCTGCATGATTTTACCAAGAAATGTGATTCTTCATTCAAAACCTGATTTTTGCTATTGGGCTCTATTGAATAGTGAATGTTTTGAATTTTCTCCAAAAGTAAAGTAGTTGCAAACTAATGCTTTTAGAGACTTGTTTGGGCTCATGAGAGGAGTAGAAAAACATCAAAAATTTCAGTCCTGCATGATTCTACCAAGAAATGTGTGTTCATTGAAACCGCTGGTTTTTGATAGTTTGGGCCCTATTGAATAATGAATGTTTTGAATTTTCTCCAAAAGTAAAGTAGTTGCAAACTCATCCTTTTAGAAACTTGTTTGGGCTGTTGAGAGGAGTGAAAAACCATCAAAAATTTCAATCCTGCATGATTCTACCAAGAAATGTGATTCTTCATTCAAAACCTGATTTTTGCTATTGGGCTCTATTGAATAATGAATGTTTTGAATTTTCTCCAAAAGTAAAGTAGTTGCAAACTCATGCTTTTAGAGACTTGTTTGGGCTCACGAGAGGAGTAGAAAAACATCAAAAATTTCAGTCCTGCATGATTCTACCAAGAAATGTGTGTTCATTCAAACCGCTGGTTTTTGATAGTTTGGGCCCTATTGAATAATGAATGTTTTGAATTTTCTCCAAAAGTAAAGTAGTTGCAAACTCATCCTTTTAGAAACTTGTTTGGGCTGTTGAGAGGAGTAAAAAACCATCAAAAATTTCAATCCTGCATGATTCTACCAAGAAATGTGATTCTTCATTCAAAACCTGATTTTTGCTATTGGGCTCTATTGAAAAGTGAATGTTTTGAATTTTCTCCAAAAGTAAAGTAGTTGCAAACTCATGCTTTTAGAGACTTGTTTGGGCTCATGAGAGGAGTAGAAAAACACCAAAAATTTCAGTCCTGCATGATTCTACCAAGAAATGTGTGTTCATTGAAACCGCTGGTTTTTGATAGTTTGCGCCCTATTGAATAATGAATGTTTTGAATTTTCTCCAAAAGTAAAGTAGTTGCAAACTCATACTTTTAGAAACTTGTTTGGGCTGTTGAGAGGAGTAAAAAACCATCAAAAATTTCAATCCTGCATGATTCTACCAAGAAATGTGATTCTTCATTCAAAACCTGATTTTTGCTATTGGGCTCTATTGAATAATGAATGTTTTGAATTTTCTCCAAAAGTAAAGTAGTTGCAAACTCATGCTTTTAGAAACTTGTTTGGGGTCATGAGAGGAGTAGAAAAACATCAAAAATTTCAGTCCTGCATGATTCTTCCAAGAAATGTGTGTTCATTGATACCGCTGGTTTTTGATAGTTTGGGCCCTATTGAATAATGAATGTTTTGAATTTTCTCCAAAAGTAAAGTAGTTGCAAACTCATCCTTTTAGAAACTTGTTTGGGCTGTTGAGAGGAGTAAAAAACCATCAAAAATTTCAATCCTGCATGATTCTACCAAGAAATGTGATTCTTCATTCAAAACCTGATTTTTGCTATTGGGCTCTATTGAATAATGAATGTTTTGAATTTTCTCCAAAAGTAAAGTAGTTGCAAACTCATGCTTTTAGAGACTTGTTTGGGCTCATGAGAGGAGTAGAAAAACATCAAAAATTTCAGTCCTGCATGATTCTACCAAGAAATGTGTGTTCATTGAAACCGCTGGTTTTTGATAGTTTGGGCCCTATTGAATAATGAATGTTTTGAATTTTCTCCAAAAGTAAAGTAGTTGCAAACTCATCCTTTTAGAAACTTGTTTGGGCTGTTGAGAGGAGTAAAAAACCGTCAAAAATTTCAATCCTTCATGATTCTACCAAGAAATGTGATTCTTCATTCAAAACCTGATTTTTGCTATTGGGCTCTATTGAATAATGAATGTTTTGAATTTTCTCCAAAAGTAAAGTAGTTGCAAACTCATGCTTTTAGAGACTTGTTTGGGCTCATGAGAGGAGTAGAAAAACATCAATAATTTCAGTCCTGCATGATTCTACCAAGAAATGTGTGTTCATTCAAACCGCTGGTTTTTGATAGTTTGGGCCCTATTGAATAATGAATGTTTTGAATTTTCTCCAAAAGTAAAGTAGTTGCAAACTCATCCTTTTAGAAACTTGTTTGGGCTGTTGAGAGGAGTAAAAAACCATCAAAAATTTCAATCCTGCATGATTCTACCAAGAAATGTGATTCTTCATTCAAAACCTGATTTTTGCTATTGGGCACTATTGAAAAGTGAATGTTTTGAATTTTCTCCAAAAGTAAAGTAGTTGCAAACTCATGCTTTTAGAGACTTGTTTGGGCTCATGAGAGGAGTAGAAAAACATCAAAAATTTCAGTCCTGCATGATTCTACCAAGAAATGTGTGTTCATTGAAACCGCTGGTTTTTGATAGTTTGGGCCCTATTGAATAATGAATGTTTTGAATTTTCTCCAAAAGTAAAGTAGTTGCAAACTCATCCTTTTAGAAACTTGTTTGGGCTGTTGAGAGGAGTAAAAAACCATCAAAAATTTCAATCCTGCATGATTCTACCAAGAAATGTGATTCTTCATTCAAAACCTGATTTTTGCTATTGGGCTCTATTGAATAATGAATGTTTTGAATTTTCTCCAAAAGTAAAGTAGTTGCAAACTCATGCTTTTAGAGACTTGTTTGGGCTCATGAGAGGAGTAGAAAAACATCAAAAATTTCAGTCCTGCATGATTCTACCAAGAAATGTGTGTTCATTGAAACCGCTGGTTTTTGATAGTTTGGGCCCTATTGAATAATGAATGTTTTGAATTTTCTCCAAAAGTAAAGTAGTTGCAAACTCATCCTTTTAGAAACTTGTTTGGGCTGTTGAGAGGAGTAAAAAACCATCAAAAACTTCAATCCTGCATGATTTTACCAAGAAATGTGATTCTTCATTCAAAACCTGATTTTTGCTATTGGGCTCTATTGAATAGTGAATGTTTTGAATGTTCTCCAAAAGTAAACTAGTTGCAAACTCATGCTTTTAGAAACTTGTTTGGGCTCATGAGAGGAGTAGAAAAACATCAAAAATTTCAGTCCTGCATGATTCTACCAAGAAATGTGTGTTCATTGAAAACGCTGGTTTTTGATAGTTTGGGCCCTATTGAATAATGAATGTTTTGAATTTTCTCCAAAAGTAAAGTAGTTGCAAACTCATCCTTTTAGAAACTTGTTTGGGCTGTTGAGAGGAGTAAAAAACCATCAAAAATTGCAATCCTGCATGATTTTACCAAGAAATGTGATTCTTCATTCAAAACCTGATTTTTGCTATTGGGCTCTATTGAATAATGAATGTTTTGAATTTTCTCCAAAAGTAAAGTAGTTGCAAACTCATGCTTTTAGAGACTTGTTTGGGCTCATGAGAGGAGTAGAAAAACATCAAAAATTTCAGTCCTGCATGATTCTACCAAGAAATGTGTGTTCATTGAAACCGCTGGTTTTTGATAGTTTGGGCCCTATTGAATAATGAATGTTTTGAATTTTCTCCAAAAGTAGTTGCAAACTCATCCTTTTAGAAACTTGTTTGGGCTGTTGAGAGGAGTAAAAAACCATCAAAAATTTCAATCCTGCATGATTCTACCAAGAAATGTGATTCTTCATTCAAAACGCTGGTTTTTGCTATTGGGCTCTATTGAATAATGAATGTTTTGAATTTTCTCCAAAAGTAAAGTAGTTGCAAACTCATGCTTTTAGAGACTTGTTTGGGCTCATGAGAGGAGTAGAAAAACATCAAAAATTTCAGTCCTGCATGATTCTACCAAGAAATGTGTGTTCATTGAAACCGCTGGTTTTTGATAGTTTGGGCCCTATTGAATAATGAATGTTTTGAATTTTCTCCAAAAGTAAAGTAGTTGCAAACTCATCCTTTTAGAAACTTGTTTGGGCTGTTGAGAGGAGTAAAAAACCATCAAAAATTTCAATCCTGCATGCTTCTACCAAGAAATGTGATTCTTCATTCAAAACCTGATTTTTGCTATTGGGCTCTATTGAATAATGAATGTTTTGAATTTTCTCCAAAAGTAAAGTAGTTGCAAACTCATGCTTTTAGAGACTTGTTTGGGCTCATGAGAGGAGTAGAAAAACATCAAAAATTTCAGTCCTGCATGATTCTACCAAGAAATGTGTGTTCATTCAAACCGCTGGTTTTTGATAGTTTGGGCCCTATTGAATAATGAATGTTTTGAATTTTCTCCAAAAGTAAAGTAGTTGCAAACTCATCCTTTTAGAAACTTGTTTGGGCTGTTGAGAGGAGTAAAAAACCATCAAAAATTTCAATCCTGCATGCTTCTACCAAGAAATGTGATTCTTCATTCAAAACCTGATTTTTGCTATTGGGCTCTATTGAATAATGAATGTTTTGAATTTTCTCCAAAAGTAAAGTACTTGCAAACTCATGCTTTTAGAGACTTGTTTGGCCTCATGAGAGGAGTGGAAAAACATCAAAAATTTCAGTCCTGCATGATTCTACCAAGAAATGTGTGTTCATTGAAACCGCTGGTTTTTGATAGTTTGGGCCCTATTGAATAATGAATGTTTTGAATTTTCTCCAAAAGTAAAGTAGTTGCAAACTCATCCTTTTAGAAACTTGTTTGGGCTGTTGAGAGGAGTAAAAAACCATCAAAAATTTCAATCCTGCATGATTTTACCAAGAAATGTGATTCTTCATTCAAAACCTGATTTTTGCTATTGGGCTCTATTGAATAGTGAATGTTTTGAATTTTCTCCAAAAGTAAAGTAGTTGCAAACTCATGCTTTTAGGGACTTGTTTGGGCTCATGAGAGGAGTAGAAAAACATCAAAAATTTCAGTCCTGCATGATTCTAGCAAGAAATGTGTGTTCATTGAAACCGCTGGTTTTTGATAGTTTGGGCCCTATTGAATAATGAATGTTTTGAATTTTCTCCAAAAGTAAAGTAGTTGCAAACTCATCCTTTTAGAAACTTGTTTGGGCAGTTGAGAGGAGTGAAAAACCATCAAAAATTTCAATCCTGCATGATTCTACCAAGAAATGTGATTCTTCATTCAAAACCTGATTTTTGCTATTGGGCTCTATTGAATAATGAATGTTTTGAATTTTCTCCAAAAGTAAAGTAGTTGCAAACTCACGCTTTTAGAGACTTGTTTGGGCTCATGATAGGAGTAGAAAAACATCAAAAATTTCAGTCCTGCATGATTCTACCAAGAAATGTGTGTTCATTCAAACCGCTGGTTTTTGATAGTTTGGGCCCTATTGAATAATGAATGTTTTGAATTTTCTCCAAAAGTAAAGTAGTTGCAAACTCATCCTTTTAGAAACTTGTTTGGGCTGTTGAGAGGAGTAAAAAACCATCAAAAATTTCAATCCTGCATGATTCTACCAAGAAATGTGATTCTTCATTCAAAACCTGATTTTTGCTATTGGGCTCTATTGAAAAGTGAATGTTTTGAATTTTCTCCAAAAGTAAAGTAGTTGCAAACTCATGCTTTTAGAGACTTGTTTGGGCTCATGAGAGGAGTAGAAAAACATCAAAAATTTCAGTCCTGCATGATTCTACCAAGAAATGTGTGTTCATTGAAACCGCTGGTTTTTGATAGTTTGGGCCCTATTGAATAATGAATGTTTTGAATTTTCTCCAAAAGTAAAGTAGTTGCAAACTCATCCTTTTAGAAACTTGTTTGGGCTGTTGAGAGGAGTAAAAAACCATCAAAAATTTCAATCTTGCATGATTCTACCAAGAAATGTGATTCTTCATTCAAAACCTGATTTTTGCTATTGGGCTCTATTGAATAATGAATGTTTTGAATTTTCTCCAAAAGTAAAGTAGTTGCAAACTCATGCTTTTAGAGACTTGTTTGGGCTCATGAGAGGAGTAGAAAAACATCAAAAATTTCAGTCCTGCATGATTCTACCAAGAAATGTGTGTTCATTGAAACCGCTGGTTTTTGATAGTTTGGGCCCTATTGAATAATGAATGTTTTGAATTTTCTCCAAAAGTAAAGTAGTTGCAAACTCATCCTTTTAGAAACTTGTTTGGGCTGTTGAGAGGAGTAAAAAACCATCAAAAATTTCAATCCTGCATGATTCTACCAAGAAATGTGATTCTTCATTCAAAACGCTGGTTTTTGCTATTGGGCTCTATTGAATAATGAATGTTTTGAATTTTCTCCAAAAGTAAAGTAGTTGCAAACTCTTCCTTTTAGAGACTTGTTTGGGCTCATGAGAGGACTAGAAAAACATCAAAAATTTCAGTCCTGCACGATTCTACCAAGAAATGTGTGTTCATTCAAACCGCTGGTTTTTGATATTTTGGGCCCTATTGAATAATGAATGTTTTGAATTTTCTCCAAAAGTAAAGTAGTTGCAAACTCATCCTTTTAGAAACTTGTTTGGGCTGTTGAGAGGAGTAAAAAACCATCAAAAATTTCAATCCTGCATGATTCTACCAAGAAATGTGATTCTTCATTCAAAACGCTGGTTTTTGCTATTGGGCTCTATTGAATAATGAATGTTTTGAATTTTCTCCAAAAGTAAAGTAGTTGCAAACTCATCCTTTTAGAGACTTGTTTGGGCTCATGAGAGGAGTAGAAAAATATCAAAAATTTCAGTCCTGCACGATTCTACCAAGAAATGTGTGTTCATTCAAACCCCTGGTTTTTGATATTTTGGGCCATATTGAATAATGAATGTTTTGAATTTTCTCCAAAAGTAAAATAGTTGCAAACTCATCCTTTTAGAAACTTGTTTGGGCTGTTGAGAGGAGTAAAAAACCATCAAAAATTTCAATCCTGCATGATTCTACCAAGAAATGTGATTCTTCATTCAAAACCTGATTTTTGCTATTGGGCTCTATTGAATAATGAATGTTTTGAATTTTCTCCAAAAGTAAAGTAGTTGCAAACTCATGCTTTTAGAGACTTGTTTGGGCTCATGAGAGGAGTAGAAAAACATCAAAAATTTCAGTCCTGCATGATTCTACCAAGAAATGTGTGTTCATTGAAACCGCTGGTTTTTGATAGTTTGGGCCCTATTGAATAATGAATGTTTTGAATTTTCTCCAAAAGTAAAGTAGTTGCACACTCATCCTTTTAGAAACTTGTTTGGGCTGTTGAGAGGAGTAAAAAACCATCAAAAATTTCAATCCTGCATGATTCTACCAAGAAATGTGATTCTTCATTCAAAACACTGGTTTTTGCTAATG
Organism: Dendrobates tinctorius; assembly: GCF_039654945.1. Taxonomy (NCBI): domain Eukaryota; kingdom Metazoa; phylum Chordata; class Amphibia; order Anura; family Dendrobatidae; genus Dendrobates; species Dendrobates tinctorius. The sequence goes on along the minus strand of NW_027361736.1, from coordinate 7,043,547 downwards.
GGCTCTATTGAATAATGAATGTTTTGAATTTTCTCCAAAAGTAAAGTAGTTGCAAACTCATCCTTTTAGAGACTTGTTTGGGCTCATGAGAGGAGTAGAAAAACATCAAAAATTTCAGTCCTGCACGATTCTACCAAGAAATGTGTGTTCATTCAAACCCCTGGTTTTTGATATTTTGGGCCCTATTGAATAATGAATGTTTTGAATTTTCTCCAAAAGTAAAGTAGTTGCAAACTCATCCTTTTAGAAACTTGTTTGGGCTGTTGAGAGGAGTAAAAAACCATCAAAAATTTCAATCCTGCATGATTCTACCAAGAAATGTGATTCTTCATTCAAAACCTGATTTTTGCTATTGGGCTCTATTGAATAATGAATGTTTTGAATTTTCTCCAAAAGTAAAGTAGTTGCAAACTCATGCTTTTAGAGACTTGTTTGTGCTCATGAGAGGAGTAGAAAAACATCAAAAATTTCAGTCCTGCATGATTCTACCAAGAAATGTGTGTTCATTCAAACCGCTGGTTTTTGATAGTTTGGGCCCTATTGAATAATGAATGTTTTGAATTTTCTCCAAAAGTAAAGTAGTTGCAAACTCATCCTTTTAGAAACTTGTTTGGGCTGTTGAGAGGAGTAAAAAACCATCAAAAATTTCAATCCTGCATGATTCTACCAAGAAATGTGATTCTTCATTCAAAACCTGATTTTTGCTATTGGGCTCTATTGAATAATGAATGTTTTGAATTTTCTCCAAAAGTAAAGTAGTTGCAAACTCATGCTTTTAGAAACTTGTTTGGGCTCATGAGAGGAGTAGAAAAACATCAAAAATTTGAGTCCTGCATGATTCTACCAAGAAATGTGTGTTCATTCAAACCGCTGGTTTTTGATAGTTTGGGCCCTATTGAATAATGAATGTTTTGAATTTTCTCCAAAAGTAAAGCAGTTGCAAACTCATCCTTTTAGAAACTTGTTTGGGCTGTAGAGAGGAGTAAAAAACCATCAAAAATTTCAATCCTGCATGATTCTACCAAGAAATGTGATTCTTCATTCAAAACCTGATTTTTGCTATTGGGCTCTATTGAATAATGAATGTTTTGAATTTTCTCCAAAAGTAAAGTAGTTGCAAACTCATGCTTTTAGAGACTTGTTTGGGCTCATGAGAAGAGTAGAAAAACATCAAAAACTTCAGTCCTGCATGATTCTACCAAGAAATGTGTGTTCATTGAAACCGCTGGTTTTTGATAGTTTGGGCCCTATTGAATAATGAATGTTTTGAATTTTCTCCAAAAGTAAAGTAGTTGCAAACTCATCCTTTTAGAAACTTGTTTGGGCTGTTGAGAGGAGTAAAAAACCATCAAAAATTTCAATCCTGCATGCTTCTACCAAGAAATGTGATTCTTCATTCAAAACCTGATTTTTGCTATTGGGCTCTATTGAATAATGAATGTTTTGAATTTTCTCCAAAAGTAAAGTAGTTGCAAACTCATGCTTTTAGAGACTTGTTTGGGCTCATGAGAGGAGTAGAAAAACATCAAAAATTTCAGTCCTGCATGATTCTACCAAGAAATGTGTGTTCATTCAAACCGCTGGTTTTTGATAGTTTGGGCCCTATTGAATAATGAATGTTTTGAATTTTCTCCAAAAGTAAAGTAGTTGCAAACTCATCCTTTTAGAAACTTGTTTGGGCTGTTGAGAGGAATAAAAAACCATCAAAAATTTCAATCCTGCATGATTCTACCAAGAAATGTGATTCTTCATTCAAAACCTGATTTTTGCTATTGGGCTCTATTGAAAAGTGAATGTTTTGAATTTTCTCCAAAAGTAAAGTAGTTGCAAACTCATGCTTTTAGAGACTTGTTTGGGCTCATGAGAGGAGTAGAAAAACATCAAAAATTTCAGTCCTGCATGATTCTACCAAGAAATGTGTGTTCATTGAAACCGCAGGTTTTTGATTGGGCCCTATTGAATAATGAATGTTTTGAATTTTCTCCAAAAGTAAAGTAGTTGCAAACTCATCCTTTTAGAAACTTGTTTGGGCTGTTGAGAGGAGTAAAAAACCATCAAAAATTTCAATCCTGCATGATTCTACCAAGAAATGTGATTCTTCATTCAAAACCTGATTTTTGCTATTGGGCTCTATTGAATAATGAATGTTTTGAATTTTCTCCAAAAGTAAAGTAGTTGCAAACTCATGCTTTTAGAGACTTGTTTGGGCTCATGAGAGGAGTAGAAAAACATCAAAAATTTCAGTCCTGCATGATTCTACCAAGAAATGTGTGTTCATTCAAACCGCTGGTTTTTGATAGTTTGGGCCCTATTGAATAATGAATGTTTTGAATTTTCTCCAAAAGTAAAGTAGTTGCAAACTCATCCTTTTAGAAACTTGTTTGGGCTGTTGAGAGGAATAAAAAACCATCAAAAATTTCAATCCTGCATGATTCTACCAAGAAATGTGATTCTTCATTCAAAACCTGATTTTTGCTATTGGGCTCTATTGAAAAGTGAATGTTTTGAATTTTCTCCAAAAGTAAAGTAGTTGCAAACTCATGCTTTTAGAGACTTGTTTGGGCTCATGAGAGGAGTAGAAAAACATCAAAAATTTCAGTCCTGCATGATTCTACCAAGAAATGTGTGTTCATTGAAACCGCTGGTTTTTGATTGGGCCCTATTGAATAATGAATGTTTTGAATTTTCTCCAAAAGTAAAGTAGTTGCAAACTCATCCTTTTAGAAACTTGTTTGGGCTGTTGAGAGGAGTAAAAAACCATCAAAAATTTCAATCCTGCATGATTCTACCAAGAAATGTGATTCTTCATTCAAAACCTGATTTTTGCTATTGGGCTCTATTGAATAATGAATGTTTTGAATTTTCTCCAAAAGTAAAGTAGTTGCAAACTCATGCTTTTAGAGACTTGTTTGGGCTCATGAGAGGAGTAGAAAAACATCAAAAATTTCAGTCCTGCATGATTCTACCAAGAAATGTGTGTTCATTGAAACCGCTGGTTTTTGATAGTTTGGGCCCTATTGAATAATGAATGTTTTGAATTTTCTCCAAAAGTAAAGTAGTTGCAAACTCATCCTTTTAGAAACTTGTTTGGTCTGTTGAGAGGAGTAAAAAACCATCAAAAATTTCAATCCTGCATGATTCTACCAAGAAATGTGATTCTTCATTCAAAACCTGATTTTTGCTATTGGGCTCTATTGAATAATGAATGTTTTGAATTTTCTCCAAAAGTAAAGTAGTTGCAAACTCATGCTTTTAGAAACTTGTTTGGGGTCATGAGAGGAGTAGAAAAACATCAAAAATTTCAGTCCTGCATGATTCTTCCAAGAAATGTGTGTTCATTGAAACCGCTGGTTTTTGATAGTTTGGGCCCTATTGAATAATGAATGTTTTGAATTTTCTCCAAAAGTAAAGTAGTTGCAAACTCATCCTTTTAGAAACTTGTTTGGGCTGTTGAGAGGAGTAAAAAACCATCAAAAATTTCAATCCTGCATGATTCTACCAAGAAATGTGATTCTTCATTCAAAACCTGATTTTTGCTATTGGGCTCTATTGAATAATGAATGTTTTGAATTTTCTCCAAAAGTAAAGTAGTTGCAAACTCATGCTTTTAGAGACTTGTTTGGGCTCATGAGAGGAGTAGAAAAACATCAAAAATTTCAGTCCTGCATGATTCTACCAAGAAATGTGTGTTCATTGAAACCTCTGGTTTTTGATAGTTTGGGCCCTATTGAATAATGAATGTTTTGAATTTTCTCCAAAAGTAAAGTAGTTGCAAACTCATCCTTTTAGAAACTTGTTTGGGCTGTTGAGAGGAGTAAAAAACCATCAAAAATTTCAATCCTGCATGATTCTACCAAGAAATGTGATTCTTCATTCAAAACCTGATTTTTCCTATTGGGCTCTATTGAATAATGAATGTTTTGAATTTTCTCCAAAAGTAAAGTAGTTGCAAACTCATGCTTTTAGAAACTTGTTTGGGCTCATGAGAGGAGTAGAAAAACATCAAAAATTTGAGTCCTGCATGATTCTACCAAGAAATGTGTGTTCATTCAAACCGCTGGTTTTTGATAGTTTGGGCCCTATTGAATAATGAATGTTTTGAATTTTCTCCAAAAGTAAAGCAGTTGCAAACTCATCCTTTTAGAAACTTGTTTGGGCTGTAGAGAGGAGTAAAAAACCATCAAAAATTTCAATCCTGCATGATTCTACCAAGAAATGTGATTCTTCATTCAAAACCTGATTTTTGCTATTGGGCTCTATTGAATAATGAATGTTTTGAATTTTCTCCAAAAGTAAAGTAGTTGCAAACTCATGCTTTTAGAGACTTGTTTGGGCTCATGAGAAGAGTAGAAAAACATCAAAAACTTCAGTCCTGCATGATTCTACCAAGAAATGTGTGTTCATTGAAACCGCTGGTTTTTGATAGTTTGGGCCCTATTGAATAATGAATGTTTTGAATTTTCTCCAAAAGTAAAATAGTTGCAAACTCATCCTTTTAGAAACTTGTTTGGGCTGTTGAGAGGAGTAAAAAACCATCAAAAATTTCAATCCTGCATGCTTCTACCAAGAAATGTGATTCTTCATTCAAAACCTGATTTTTGCTATTGGGCTCTATTGAATAATGAATATTTTGATTTTTCTCCAAAAGTAAAGTAGTTGCAAACTCATGCTTTTAGAGACTTGTTTGGGCTCATGAGAGGAGTTGAAAAACATCAAAAATTTCAGTCCTGCATGATTCTACCAAGAAATGTGTGTTCATTGAAACCGCTGGTTTTTGATAGTTTGGGCCCTATTGAATAATGAATGTTTTGAATTTTCTCCAAAAGTAAAGTAGTTGCAAACTCATCCTTTTAGAAACTTGTTTGGGCTGTAGAGAGGAGTAAAAAACCATCAAAAATTTCAATCCTGCATGCTTCTACCAAGAAATGTGATTCTTCATTCAAAACCTGATTTTTGCTATTGGGCTCTATTGAATAATGAATGTTTTGAATTTTCTCCAAAAGTAAAGTAGTTGCAAACTCATGCTTTTAGAGACTTGTTTGGGCTCATGAGAGGAGTAGAAAAACATCAAAAATTTCAGTCCTGCATGATTCTACCAAGAAATGTGTGTTCATTCAAACCGCTGGTTTTTGATAGTTTGGGCCCTATTGAATAATGAATGTTTTGAATTTTCTCCAAAAGTAAAGTAGTTGCAAACTCATCCTTTTAGAAACTTGTTTGGGCTGTTGAGAGGAGTAAAAAACCATCAAAAATTTCAATCCTGCATGATTCTACCAAGAAATGTGATTCTTCATTCAAAACCTGATTTTTGCTATTGGGCTCTATTGAATAATGAATGTTTTGAATTTTCTCCAAAAGTAAAGTAGTTGCAAACTCATGCTTTTAGAAACTTGTTTGGGGTCATGAGAGGAGTAGAAAAACATCAAAAATTTCAGTCCTGCATGATTCTTCCAAGAAATGTGTGTTCATTGAAACCGCTGGTTTTTGATAGTTTGGGCCCTATTGAATAATGAATGTTTTGAATTTTCTCCAAAAGTAAAGTAGTTGCAAACTCATCCTTTTAGAAACTTGTTTGGGCTGTTGAGAGGAGTAAAAAACCATCAAAAATTTCAATCCTGCATGATTCTACCAAGAAATGTGATTCTTCATTCAAAACCTGATTTTTGCTATTGGGCTCTATTGAATAATGAATGTTTTGAATTTTCTCCAAAAGTAAAGTAGTTGCAAACTCATGCTTTTAGAGACTTGTTTGGGCTCATGAGAGGAGTAGAAAAACATCAAAAATTTCAGTCCTGCATGATTCTACCAAGAAATGTGTGTTCATTGAAACCGCTGGTTTTTGATAGTTTGGGCCCTATTGAATAATGAATGTTTTGAATTTTCTCCAAAAGTAAAGTAGTTGCAAACTCATCCTTTTAGAAACTTGTTTGGGCTGTTGAGAGGAGTAAAAAACCATCAAAAATTTCAATCCTGCATGATTCTACCAAGAAATGTGATTCTTCATTCAAAACCTGATTTTTCCTATTGGGCTCTATTGAATAATGAATGTTTTGAATTTTCTCCAAAAGTAAAGTAGTTGCAAACTCATGCTTTTAGAAACTTGTTTGGGCTCATGAGAGGAGTAGAAAAACATCAAAAATTTGAGTCCTGCATGATTCTACCAAGAAATGTGTGTTCATTCAAACCGCTGGTTTTTGATAGTTTGGGCCCTATTGAATAATGAATGTTTTGAATTTTCTCCAAAAGTAAAGCAGTTGCAAACTCATCCTTTTAGAAACTTGTTTGGGCTGTAGAGAGGAGTAAAAAACCATCAAAAATTTCAATCCTGCATGATTCTACCAAGAAATGTGATTCTTCATTCAAAACCTGATTTTTGCTATTGGGCTCTATTGAATAATGAATGTTTTGAATTTTCTCCAAAAGTAAAGTAGTTGCAAACTCATGCTTTTAGAGACTTGTTTGGGCTCATGAGAAGAGTAGAAAAACATCAAAAACTTCAGTCCTGCATGATTCTACCAAGAAATGTGTGTTCATTGAAACCGCTGGTTTTTGATAGTTTGGGCCCTATTGAATAATGAATGTTTTGAATTTTCTCCAAAAGTAAAGTAGTTGCAAACTCATCCTTTTAGAAACTTGTTTGGGCTGTTGAGAGGAGTAAAAAACCATCAAAAATTTCAATCCTGCATGCTTCTACCAAGAAATGTGTTTCTTCATTCAAAACCTGATTTTTGCTATTGGGCTCTATTGAATAATGAATATTTTGATTTTTCTCCAAAAGTAAAGTAGTTGCAAACTCATGCTTTTAGAGACTTGTTTGGGCTCATGAGAGGAGTTGAAAAACATCAAAAATTTCAGTCCTGCATGATTCTACCAAGAAATGTGTGTTCATTGAAACCGCTGGTTTTTGATAGTTTGGGCCCTATTGAATAATGAATGTTTTGAATTTTCTCCAAAAGTAAAGTAGTTGCAAACTCATCCTTTTAGAAACTTGTTTGGGCTGTTGAGAGGAGTAAAAAACCATCAAAAATTTCAATCCTGCATGATTCTACCAAGAAATGTGATTCTTCATTCAAAACCTGATTTTTGCTATTGGGCTCTATTGAATAATGAATGTTTTGAATTTTCTCCAAAAGTAAAGTAGTTGCAAACTCATGCTTTTAGAAACTTGTTTGGGCTCATGAGAGGAGTAGAAAAACATCAAAAATTTGAGTCCTGCATGATTCTACCAAGAAATGTGTGTTCATTCAAACCGCTGGTTTTTGATAGTTTGGGCCCTATTGAATAATGAATGTTTTGAATTTTCTCCAAAAGTAAAGCAGTTGCAAACTCATCCTTTTAGAAACTTGTTTGGGCTGTTGAGAGGAGTAAAAAACCATCAAAAATTTCAATCCTGCATGATTTTACCAAGAAATGTGATTCTTCATTCAAATCCTGATTTTTGCTATTGGGCTCTATTGAATAATGAATGTTTTGAATTTTCTCCAAAAGTAAAGTAGTTGCAAACTCATGCTTTTAGAGACTTGTTTGGGCTCATGAGAGGAGTAGAAAAACATCAAAAATTTCAGTCCTGCATGATTCTACCAAGAAATGTGTGTTCATTGAAACCGCTGGTTTTTGATAGTTTGGGCCCTATTGAATAATGAATGTTTTGAATTTTCTCCAAAAGTAAAGTAGTTGCAAACTCATCCTTTTAGAAACTTGTTTGGGCTGTTGAGAGGAGTAAAAAACCATCAAAAATTTCAATCCTGCATGATTCTACCAAGAAATGTGATTCTTCATTCAAAACCTGATTTTTGCTATTGGGCTCTATTGAATAATGAATATTTTGATTTTTCTCCAAAAGTAAAGTAGTTGCAAACTCATGCTTTTAGAGACTTGTTTGGGCTCATGAGAGGAGTTGAAAAACATCAAAAATTTCAGTCCTGCATGATTCTACCAAGAAATGTGTGTTCATTGAAACCGCTGGTTTTTGATAGTTTGGGCCCTATTGAATAATGAATGTTTTGAATTTTCTCCAAAAGTAAAGTAGTTGCAAACTCATCCTTTTAGAAACTTGTTTGGGCTGTTGAGAGGAGTAAAAAACCATCAAAAATTTCAATCCTGCATGATTCTACCAAGAAATGTGATTCTTCATTCAAAACCTGATTTTTGCTATTGGGCTCTATTGAATAATGAATGTTTTGAATTTTCTCCAAAAGTAAAGTAGTTGCAAACTCATGCTTTTAGAAACTTGTTTGGGCTCATGAGAGGAGTAGAAAAACATCAAAAATTTGAGTCCTGCATGATTCTACCAAGAAATGTGTGTTCATTCAAACCGCTGGTTTTTGATAGTTTGGGCCCTATTGAATAATGAATGTTTTGAATTTTCTCCAAAAGTAAAGCAGTTGCAAACTCATCCTTTTAGAAACTTGTTTGGGCTGTAGAGAGGAGTAAAAAACCATCAAAAATTTCAATCCTGCATGATTCTACCAAGAAATGTGATTCTTCATTCAAAACCTGATTTTTCTATTGGGCTCTATTGAATAATGAATGTTTTGAATTTTCTCCAAAAGTAAAGTAGTTGCAAACTCATGCTTTTAGAGACTTGTTTGGGCTCATGAGAAGAGTAGAAAAACATCAAAAACTTCAGTCCTGCATGATTCTACCAAGAAATGTGTGTTCATTGAAACCGCTGGTTTTTGATAGTTTGGGCCCTATTGAATAATGAATGTTTTGAATTTTCTCCAAAAGTAAAGTAGTTGCAAACTCATCCTTTTAGAAACTTGTTTGGGCTGTTGAGAGGAGTAAAAAACCATCAAAAATTTCAATCCTGCATGCTTCTACCAAGAAATGTGATTCTTCATTCAAAACCTGATTTTTGCTATTGGGCTCTATTGAATAATGAATGTTTTGAATTTTCTCCAAAAGTAAAGTAGTTGCAAACTCATGCTTTTAGAGACTTGTTTGGGCTCATGAGAGGAGTAGAAAAACATCAAAAATTTCAGTCCTGCATGATTCTACCAAGAAATGTGTGTTCATTGAAACCGCTGGTTTTTGATAGTTTGGGCCCTATTGAATAATGAATGTTTTGAATTTTCTCCAAAAGTAAAGTAGTTGCAAACTCATCCTTTTAGAAACTTGTTTGGGCTGTTGAGAGGAGTAAAAAACCATCAAAAATTTCAATCCTGCATGATTCTACCAAGAAATGTGATTCTTCATTCAAAACCTGATTTTTGCTATTGGGCTCTATTGAAAAGTGAATGTTTTGAATTTTCTCCAAAAGTAAAGTAGTTGCAAACTCATGCTTTTAGAGACTTGTTTGGGCTCATGAGAGGAGTAGAAAAACATCAAAAATTTCAGTCCTGCATGATTCTACCAAGAAATGTGTGTTCATTGAAACCGCTGGTTTTTGATTGGGCCCTATTGAATAATGAATGTTTTGAATTTTCTCCAAAAGTAAAGTAGTTGCAAACTCATCCTTTTAGAAACTTGTTTGGGCTGTTGAGAGGAGTAAAAAACCATCAAAAATTTCAATCCTGCATGATTCTACCAAGAAATGTGATTCTTCATTCAAAACCTGATTTTTGCTATTGGGCTCTATTGAATAATGAATGTTTTGAATTTTCTCCAAAAGTAAAGTAGTTGCAAACTCATGCTTTTAGAGACTTGTTTGGGCTCATGAGAGGAGTAGAAAAACATCAAAAATTTCAGTCCTGCATGATTCTACCAAGAAATGTGTGTTCATTGAAACCGCTGGTTTTTGATAGTTTGGGCCCTATTGAATAATGAATGTTTTGAATTTTCTCCAAAAGTAAAGTAGTTGCAAACTCATCCTTTTAGAAACTTGTTTGGTCTGTTGAGAGGAGTAAAAAACCATCAAAAATTTCAATCCTGCATGATTCTACCAAGAAATGTGATTCTTCATTCAAAACCTGATTTTTGCTATTGGGCTCTATTGAATAATGAATGTTTTGAATTTTCTCCAAAAGTAAAGTAGTTGCAAACTCATCCTTTTAGAAACTTGTTTGGGCTGTTGAGAGGAGTAAAAAACCATCAAAAATTTCAATCCTGCATGATTCTACCAAGAAATGTGATTCTTCATTCAAAACCTGATTTTTGCTATTGGGCTCTATTGAATAATGAATGTTTTGAATTTTCTCCAAAAGTAAAGTAGTTGCAAACTCATGCTTTTAGAGACTTGTTTGGGCTCATGAGAGGAGTAGAAAAACATCAAAAATTTCAGTCCTGCATGATTCTACCAAGAAATGTGTGTTCATTGAAACCGCTGGTTTTTGATAGTTTGGGCCCTATTGAATAATGAATGTTTTGAATTTTCTCCAAAAGTAAAGTAGTTGCAAACTCATCCTTTTAGAAACTTGTTTGGGCTGTTGAGAGGAGTAAAAAACCATCAAAAATTTCAATCCTGCATGATTCTACCAAGAAATGTGATTCTTCATTCAAAACCTGATTTTTCCTATTGGGCTCTATTGAATAATGAATGTTTTGAATTTTCTCCAAAAGTAAAGTAGTTGCAAACTCATGCTTTTAGAAACTTGTTTGGGCTCATGAGAGGAGTAGAAAAACATCAAAAATTTGAGTCCTGCATGATTCTACCAAGAAATGTGTGTTCATTCAAACCGCTGTTTTTTGATAGTTTGGGCCCTATTGAATAATGAATGTTTTGAATTTTCTCCAAAAGTAAAGCAGTTGCAAACTCATCCTTTTAGAAACTTGTTTGGGCTGTAGAGAGGAGTAAAAAACCATCAAAAATTTCAATCCTGCATGATTCTACCAAGAAATGTGATTCTTCATTCAAAACCTGATTTTTGCTATTGGGCTCTATTGAATAATGAATGTTTTGAATTTTCTCCAAAAGTAAAGTAGTTGCAAACTCATGCTTTTAGAGACTTGTTTGGGCTCATGAGAAGAGTAGAAAAACATCAAAAACTTCAGTCCTGCATGATTCTACCAAGAAATGTGTGTTCATTGAAACCGCTGGTTTTTGATAGTTTGGGCCCTATTGAATAATGAATGTTTTGAATTTTCTCCAAAAGTAAAATAGTTGCAAACTCATCCTTTTAGAAACTTGTTTGGGCTGTTGAGAGGAGTAAAAAACCATCAAAAATTTCAATCCTGCATGCTTCTACCAAGAAATGTGATTCTTCATTCAAAACCTGATTTTTGCTATTGGGCTCTATTGAATAATGAATATTTTGATTTTTCTCCAAAAGTAAAGTAGTTGCAAACTCATGCTTTTAGAGACTTGTTTGGGCTCATGAGAGGAGTTGAAAAACATCAAAAATTTCAGTCCTGCATGATTCTACCAAGAAATGTGTGTTCATTGAAACCGCTGGTTTTTGATAGTTTGGGCCCTATTGAATAATGAATGTTTTGAATTTTCTCCAAAAGTAAAGTAGTTGCAAACTCATCCTTTTAGAAACTTGTTTGGGCTGTAGAGAGGAGTAAAAAACCATCAAAAATTTCAATCCTGCATGATTCTACCAAGAAATGTGATTCTTCATTCAAAACCTGATTTTTGCTATTGGGCTCTATTGAATAATGAATGTTTTGAATTTTCTCCAAAAGTAAAGTAGTTGCAAACTCATGCTTTTAGAGACTTGTTTGGGCTCATGAGAGGAGTAGAAAAACATCAAAAATTTCAGTCCTGCATGATTCTACCAAGAAATGTGTGTTCATTGAAACCGCTGGTTTTTGATAGTTTGGGCCCTATTGAATAATGAATGTTTTGAATTTTCTCCAAAAGTAAAGTAGTTGCAAACTCATCCTTTTAGAAACTTGTTTGGGCTGTTGAGAGGAGTAAAAAACCATCAAAAATTTCAATCCTCCATGATTCTACCAAGAAATGTGATTCTTCATTCAAAACCTGATTTTTCCTATTGGGCTCTATTGAATAATGAATGTTTTGAATTTTCTCCAAAAGTAAAGTAGTTGCAAACTCATGCTTTTAGAAACTTGTTTGGGCTCATGAGAGGAGTAGAAAAACATCAAAAATTTGAGTCCTGCATGATTCTACCAAGAAATGTGTGTTCATTCAAACCGCTGTTTTTTGATAGTTTGGGCCCTATTGAATAATGAATGTTTTGAATTTTCTCCAAAAGTAAAGCAGTTGCAAACTCATCCTTTTAGAAACTTGTTTGGGCTGTAGAGAGGAGTAAAAAACCATCAAAAATTTCAATCCTGCATGATTCTACCAAGAAATGTGATTCTTCATTCAAAACCTGATTTTTGCTATTGGGCTCTATTGAATAATGAATGTTTTGAATTTTCTCCAAAAGTAAAGTAGTTGCAAACTCATGCTTTTAGAGACTTGTTTGGGCTCATGAGAAGAGTAGAAAAACATCAAAAACTTCAGTCCTGCATGATTCTACCAAGAAATGTGTGTTCATTGAAACCGCTGGTTTTTGATAGTTTGGGCCCTATTGAATAATGAATGTTTTGAATTTTCTCCAAAAGTAAAATAGTTGCAAACTCATCCTTTTAGAAACTTGTTTGGGCTGTTGAGAGGAGTAAAAAACCATCAAAAATTTCAATCCTGCATGCTTCTACCAAGAAATGTGATTCTTCATTCAAAACCTGATTTTTGCTATTGGGCTCTATTGAATAATGAATATTTTGATTTTTCTCCAAAAGTAAAGTAGTTGCAAACTCATGCTTTTAGAGACTTGTTTGGGCTCATGAGAGGAGTTGAAAAACATCAAAAATTTCAGTCCTGCATGATTCTACCAAGAAATGTGTGTTCATTGAAACCGCTGGTTTTTGATAGTTTGGGCCCTATTGAATAATGAATGTTTTGAATTTTCTCCAAAAGTAAAGTAGTTGCAAACTCATCCTTTTAGAAACTTGTTTGGGCTGTAGAGAGGAGTAAAAAACCATCAAAAATTTCAATCCTGCATGCTTCTACCAAGAAATGTGATTCTTCATTCAAAACCTGATTTTTGCTATTGGGCTCTATTGAATAATGAATGTTTTGAATTTTCTCCAAAAGTAAAGTAGTTGCAAACTCATGCTTTTAGAGACTTGTTTGGGCTCATGAGAGGAGTAGAAAAACATCAAAAATTTCAGTCCTGCATGATTCTACCAAGAAATGTGTGTTCATTCAAACCGCTGGTTTTTGATAGTTTGGGCCCTATTGAATAATGAATGTTTTGAATTTTCTCCAAAAGTAAAGTAGTTGCAAACTCATCCTTTTAGAAACTTGTTTGGGCTGTTGAGAGGAGTAAAAAACCATCAAAAATTTCAATCCTGCATGATTCTTCCAAGAAATGTGATTCTTCATTCAAAACCTGATTTTTGCTATTGGGCTCTATTGAAAAGTGAATGTTTTGAATTTTCTCCAAAAGTAAAGTAGTTGCAAACTCCTGCTTTTAGAGACTTGTTTGGGCTCATGAGAGGAGTAGAAAAACATCAAAAATTTCAGTCCTGCATGATTCTACCAAGAAATGTGTGTTCATTGAAACCGCTGGTTTTTGATTGGGCCCTATTGAATAATGAATGTTTTGAATTTTCTCCAAAAGTAAAGTAGTTGCAAACTCATCCTTTTAGAAACTTGTTTGGGCTGTTGAGAGGAGTAAAAAACCATCAAAAATTTCAATCCTGCATGATTCTACCAAGAAATGTGATTCTTCATTCAAAACCTGATTTTTGCTATTGGGCTCTATTGAATAATGAATGTTTTGAATTTTCTCCAAAAGTAAAGTAGTTGCAAACTCATGCTTTTAGAGACTTGTTTGGGCTCATGAGAGGAGTAGAAAAACATCAAAAATTTCAGTCCTGCATGATTCTACCAAGAAATGTGTGTTCATTGAAACCGCTGGTTTTTGATAGTTTGGGCCCTATTGAATAATGAATGTTTTGAATTTTCTCCAAAAGTAAAGTAGTTGCAAACTCATCCTTTTAGAAACTTGTTTGGTCTGTTGAGAGGAGTAAAAAACCATCAAAAATTTCAATCCTGCATGATTCTACCAAGAAATGTGATTCTTCATTCAAAGCCTGATTTTTGCTATTGGGCTCTATTGAATAATGAATGTTTTGAATTTTCTCCAAAAGTAAAGTAGTTGCAAACTCATGCTTTTAGAAACTTGTTTGGGGTCATGAGAGGAGTAGAAAAACATCAAAAATTTCAGTCCTGCATGATTCTTCCAAGAAATGTGTGTTCATTGAAACCGCTGGTTTTTGATAGTTTGGGCCCTATTGAATAATGAATGTTTTGAATTTTCTCCAAAAGTAAAGTAGTTGCAAACTCATCCTTTTAGAAACTTGTTTGGGCTGTTGAGAGGAGTAAAAAACCATCAAAAATTTCAATCCTGCATGATTCTACCAAGAAATGTGATTCTTCATTCAAAACCTGATTTTTGCTATTGGGCTCTATTGAATAATGAATGTTTTGAATTTTCTCCAAAAGTAAAGTAGTTGCAAACTCATGCTTTTAGAGACTTGTTTGGGCTCATGAGAGGAGTAGAAAAACATCAAAAATTTCAGTCCTGCATGATTCTACCAAGAAATGTGTGTTCATTGAAACCGCTGGTTTTTGATAGTTTGGGCCCTATTGAATAATGAATGTTTTGAATTTTCTCCAAAAGTAAAGTAGTTGCAAACTCATCCTTTTAGAAACTTGTTTGGGCTGTTGAGAGGAGTAAAAAACCATCAAAAATTTCAATCCTGCATGATTCTACCAAGAAATGTGATTCTTCATTCAAAACCTGATTTTTCCTATTGGGCTCTATTGAATAATGAATGTTTTGAATTTTCTCCAAAAGTAAAGTAGTTGCAAACTCATGCTTTTAGAAACTTGTTTGGGCTCATGAGAGGAGTAGAAAAACATCAAAAATTTGAGTCCTGCATGATTCTACCAAGAAATGTGTGTTCATTCAAACCGCTGGTTTTTGATAGTTTGGGCCCTATTGAATAATGAATGTTTTGAATTTTCTCCAAAAGTAAAGCAGTTGCAAACTCATCCTTTTAGAAACTTGTTTGGGCTGTAGAGAGGAGTAAAAAACCATCAAAAATTTCAATCCTGCATGATTCTACCAAGAAATGTGATTCTTCATTCAAAACCTGATTTTTGCTATTGGGCTCTATTGAATAATGAATGTTTTGAATTTTCTCCAAAAGTAAAGTAGTTGCAAACTCATGCTTTTAGAGACTTGTTTGGGCTCATGAGAAGAGTAGAAAAACATCAAAAACTTCAGTCCTGCATGATTCTACCAAGAAATGTGTGTTCATTGAAACCGCTGGTTTTTGATAGTTTGGGCCCTATTGAATAATGAATGTTTTGAATTTTCTCCAAAAGTAAAGTAGTTGCAAACTCATCCTTTTAGAAACTTGTTTGGGCTGTTGAGAGGAGTAAAAAACCATCAAAAATTTCAATCCTGCATGCTTCTACCAAGAAATGTGATTCTTCATTCAAAACCTGATTTTTGCTATTGGGCTCTATTGAATAATGAATATTTTGATTTTTCTCCAAAAGTAAAGTAGTTGCAAACTCATGCTTTTAGAGACTTGTTTGGGCTCATGAGAGGAGTTGAAAAACATCAAAAATTTCAGTCCTGCATGATTCTACCAAGAAATGTGTGTTCATTGAAACCGCTGGTTTTTGATAGTTTGGGCCCTATTGAATAATGAATGTTTTGAATTTTCTCCAAAAGTAAAGTAGTTGCAAACTCATCCTTTTAGAAACTTGTTTGGGCTGTTGAGAGGAGTAAAAAACCATCAAAAATTTCAATCCTGCATGATTCTACCAAGAAATGTGATTCTTCATTCAAAACCTGATTTTTGCTATTGGGCTCTATTGAATAATGAATGTTTTGAATTTTCTCCAAAAGTAAAGTAGTTGCAAACTCATGCTTTTAGAAACTTGTTTGGGCTCATGAGAGGAGTAGAAAAACATCAAAAATTTGAGTCCTGCATGATTCTACCAAGAAATGTGTGTTCATTCAAACCGCTGGTTTTTGATAGTTTGGGCCCTATTGAATAATGAATGTTTTGAATTTTCTCCAAAAGTAAAGCAGTTGCAAACTCATCCTTTTAGAAACTTGTTTGGGCTGTAGAGAGGAGTAAAAAGCCATCAAAAATTTCAATCCTGCATGATTCTACCAAGAAATGTGATTCTTCATTCAAAACCTGATTTTTGCTATTGGGCTCTATTGAATAATGAATGTTTTGAATTTTCTCCAAAAGTAAAGTAGTTGCAAACTCATGCTTTTAGAGACTTGTTTGGGCTCATGAGAAGAGTAGAAAAACATCAAAAACTTCAGTCCTGCATGATTCTACCAAGAAATGTGTGTTCATTGAAACCGCTGGTTTTTGATAGTTTGGGCCCTATTGAATAATGAATGTTTTGAATTTTCTCCAAAAGTAAAGTAGTTGCAAACTCATCCTTTTAGAAACTTGTTTGGGCTGTTGAGAGGAGTAAAAAACCATCAAAAATTTCAATCCTGCATGATTCTACCAAGAAATGTGATTCTTCATTCAAAACCTGATTTTTGCTATTGGGCTCTATTGAAAAGTGAATGTTTTGAATTTTCTCCAAAAGTAAAGTAGTTGCAAACTCATGCTTTTAGAGACTTGTTTGGGCTCATGAGAGGAGTAGAAAAACATCAAAAATTTCAGTCCTGCATGATTCTACCAAGAAATGTGTGTTCATTGAAACCGCTGGTTTTTGATTGGGCCCTATTGAATAATGAATGTTTTGAATTTTCTCCAAAAGTAAAGTAGTTGCAAACTCATCCTTTTAGAAACTTGTTTGGGCTGTTGAGAGGAGTAAAAAACCATCAAAAATTTCAATCCTGCATGATTCTACCAAGAAATGTGATTCTTCATTCAAAACCTGATTTTTGCTATTGGGCTCTATTGAATAATGAATGTTTTGAATTTTCTCCAAAAGTAAAGTAGTTGCAAACTCATGCTTTTAGAGACTTGTTTGGGCTCATGAGAGGAGTAGAAAAACATCAAAAATTTCAGTCCTGCATGATTCTACCAAGAAATGTGTGTTCATTGAAACCGCTGGTTTTTGATAGTTTGGGCCCTATTGAATAATGAATGTTTTGAATTTTCTCCAAAAGTAATGTAGTTGCAAACTCATCCTTTTAGAAACTTGTTTGGTCTGTTGAGAGGAGTAAAAAACCATCAAAAATTTCAATCCTGCATGATTCTACCAAGAAATGTGATTCTTCATTCAAAACCTGATTTTTGCTATTGGGCTCTATTGAATAATGAATGTTTTGAATTTTCTCCAAAAGTAAAGTAGTTGCAAACTCATGCTTTTAGAAACTTGTTTGGGGTCATGAGAGGAGTAGAAAAACATCAAAAATTTCAGTCCTGCATGATTCTTCCAAGAAATGTGTGTTCATTGAAACCGCTGGTTTTTGATAGTTTGGGCCCTATTGAATAATGAATGTTTTGAATTTTCTCCAAAAGTAAAGTAGTTGCAAACTCATCCTTTTAGAAACTTGTTTGGGCTGTTGAGAGGAGTAAAAAACCATCAAAAATTTCAATCCTGCATGATTCTACCAAGAAATGTGATTCTTCATTCAAAACCTGATTTTTGCTATTGGGCTCTATTGAATAATGAATGTTTTGAATTTTCTCCAAAAGTAAAGTAGTTGCAAACTCATGCTTTTAGAGACTTGTTTGGGCTCATGAGAGGAGTAGAAAAACATCAAAAATTTCAGTCCTGCATGATTCTACCAAGAAATGTGTGTTCATTGAAACCGCTGGTTTTTGATAGTTTGGGCCCTATTGAATAATGAATGTTTTGAATTTTCTCCAAAAGTAAAGTAGTTGCAAACTCATCCTTTTAGAAACTTGTTTGGGCTGTTGAGAGGAGTAAAAAACCATCAAAAATTTCAATCCTGCATGATTCTACCAAGAAATGTGATTCTTCATTCAAAACCTGATTTTTGCTATTGGGCTCTATTGAATAATGAATGTTTTGAATTTTCTCCAAAAGTAAAGTAGTTGCAAACTCATGCTTTTAGAAACTTGTTTGGGCTCATGAGAGGAGTAGAAAAACATCAAAAATTTGAGTCCTGCATGATTCTACCAAGAAATGTGTGTTCATTCAAACCGCTGGTTTTTGATAGTTTGGGCCCTATTGAATAATGAATGTTTTGAATTTTCTTCAAAAGTAAAGCAGTTGCAAACTCATCCTTTTAGAAACTTGTTTGGGCTGTAGAGAGGAGTAAAAAACCATCAAAAATTTCAATCCTGCATGATTCTACCAAGAAATGTGATTCTTCATTCAAAACCTGATTTTTGCTATTGGGCTCTATTGAATAATGAATTTTTTGAATTTTCTCCAAAAGTAAAGTAGTTGCAAACTCATGCTTTTAGAGACTTGTTTGGGCTCATGAGAGGAGTAGAAAAACATCAATAATTTCAGTCCTGCATGATTCTACCAAGAAATGTGTGTTCATTCAAACCGCTGGTTTTTGATAGTTTGGGCCCTATTGAATAATGAATGTTTTGAATTTTCTCCAAAAGTAAAGTAGTTGCAAACTCATCCTTTTAGAAACTTGTTTGGGCTGTTGAGAGGAGTAAAAAACCATCAAAAATTTCAATCCTGCATGATTCTACCAAGAAATGTGATTCTTCATTCAAAACCTGATTTTTGCTATTGGGCTCTATTGAAAAGTGAATGTTTTGAATTTTCTCCAAAAGTAAAGTAGTTGCAAACTCATGCTTTTAGACACTTGTTTGGGCTCATGAGAGGAGTAGAAAAACATCAAAAATTTCAGTCCTGCATGATTCTACCAAGAAATGTGTGTTCATTGAAACCGCTGGTTTTTGATAGTTTGGGCCCTATTGAATAATGAATGTTTTGAATTTTCTCCAAAAGTAAAGTAGTTGCAAACTCATCCTTTTAGAAACTTGTTTGGGCTGTTGAGAGGAGTAAAAAACCATCAAAAATTTCAATCCTGCATGATTTTACCAAGAAATGTGATTCTTCATTCAAAACCTGATTTTTGCTATTGGGCTCTATTGAATAGTGAATGTTTTGAATGTTCTCCAAAAGTAAACTAGTTGCAAACTCATGCTTTTAGAAACTTGTTTGGGCTCATGAGAGGAGTAGAAAAACATCAAAAATTTCAGTCCTGCATGATTCTACCAAGAAATGTGTGTTCATTGAAACCGCTGGTTTTTGATAGTTTGGGCCCTATTGAATAATGAATGTTTTGAATTTTCTCCAAAAGTAAAGTAGTTGCAAACTCATCCTTTTAGAAACTTGTTTGGTCTGTTGAGAGGAGTAAAAAACCATCAAAAATTTCAATCCTGCATGATTTTACCAAGAAATGTGACTCTTCATTCAAAACCTGATTGTTGCTATTGGGCTCTATTGAATAATGAATGTTTTGAATTTTCTCCAAAAGTAAAGTAGTTGCAAACTCATGCTTTTAGAGACTTGTTTGGGCTCATGAGAGGAGTAGAAAAACATCAAAAATTTCAGTCCTGCATGATTCTACCAAGAAATGTGTGTTCATTGAAACCGCTGGTTTTTGATAGTTTGGGCCCTATTGAATAATGAATGTTTTGAATTTTCTCCAAAAGTAAAGTAGTTGCAAACTCATCCTTTTAGAAACTTGTTTGGGCTGTTGAGAGGAGTAAAAAACCATCAAAAATTTCAATCCTGCATGATTTTACCAAGAAATGTGATTCTTCATTCAAAACCTGATTTTTGCTATTGGGCTCTATTGAATAATGAATGTTTTGAATTTTCTCCAAAAGTAAAGTAGTTGCAAACTCATCCTTTTAGAGTCTTGTTTGGGCTCATGAGAGGAGTAGAAAAACATCAAAAATTTCAGTCCTGCATGATTCTACCAAGAAATGTGTGTTCATTGAAACCGCTGGTTTTTGATAGTTTGGGCCCTATTGAATAATGAATGTTTTGAATTTTCTCCAAAAGTAAAGTAGTTGCAAACTCATCCTTTTAGAAACTTGTTTGGGCTGTTGAGAGGAGTAAAAAACAATCAAAAATTTCAATCCTGCATGATTTTACCAAGAAATGTGATTCTTCATTCAAATCCTGATTTTTGCTATTGGGCTCTATTGAATAATGAATGTTTTGAATTTTCTCCAAAAGTAAAGTAGTTGCAAACTCATGCTTTTAGAGACTTGTTTGGGCTCATGAGAGGAGTAGAAAAACATCAAAAATTTCAGTCCTGCATGATTCTACCAAGAAATGTGTGTTCATTGAAACCGCTGATTTTTGATAGTTTGGGCCCTATTGAATAATGAATGTTTTGAATTTTCTCCAAAAGTAAAGTAGTTGCAAACTCATCCTTTTAGAAACTTGTTTGGTCTGTTGAGAGGAGTAAAAAACCATCAAAAATTTCAATCCTGCATGATTCTACCAAGAAATGTGATTCTTCATTCAAAACCTGATTTTTCCTATTGGGCTCTATTGAATAATGAATGTTTTGAATTTTCTCCAAAAGTAAAGTAGTTGCAAACTCATGCTTTTAGAAACTTGTTTGGGGTCATGAGAGGAGTAGAAAAACATCAAAAATTTCAGTCCTGCATGATTCTTCCAAGAAATGTGTGTTCATTGAAACCGCTGGTTTTTGATAGTTTGGGCCCTATTGAATAATGAATGTTTTGAATTTTCTCCAAAAGTAAAGTAGTTGCAAACTCATCCTTTTAGAAACTTGTTTGGGCTGTTGAGAGGAGTAAAAAACCATCAAAAATTTCAATCCTGCATAATTCTACCAAGAAATGTGATTCTTCATTCAAAACCTGATTTTTGCTATTGGGCTCTATTGAATAATGAATGTTTTGAATTTTCTCCAAAAGTAAAGTAGTTGCAAACTCATGCTTTTAGAGACTTGTTTGGGCTCATGAGAGGAGTAGAAAAACATCAAAAATTTCAGTCCTGCATGATTCTACCAAGAAATGTGTGTTCATTGAAACCGCTGGTTTTTGATAGTTTGGGCCCTATTGAATAATGAATGTTTTGAATTTTCTCCAAAAGTAAAGTAGTTGCAAACTCATCCTTTTAGAAACTTGTTTGGGCTGTTGAGAGGAGTAAAAAACCATCAAAAATTTCAATCCTGCATGATTCTACCAAGAAATGTGATTCTTCATTCAAAACCTGATTTTTGCTATTGGGCTCTATTGAATAATGAATGTTTTGAATTTTCTCCAAAAGTAAAGTAGTTGCAAACTCATGCTTTTAGAAACTTGTTTGGGCTCATGAGAGGAGTAGAAAAACATCAAAAATTTGAGTCCTGCATGATTCTACCAAGAAATGTGTGTTCATTCAAACCGCTGGTTTTTGATAGTTTGGGCCCTATTGAATAATGAATGTTTTGAATTTTCTTCAAAAGTAAAGCAGTTGCAAACTCATCCTTTTAGAAACTTGTTTGGGCTGTAGAGAGGAGTAAAAAACCATCAAAAATTTCAATCCTGCATGATTCTACCAAGAAATGTGATTCTTCATTCAAAACCTGATTTTTGCTATTGGGCTCTATTGAATAATGAATGTTTTGAATTTTCTCCAAAAGTAAAGTAGTTGCAAACTCATGCTTTTAGAGACTTGTTTGGGCTCATGAGAGGAGTAGAAAAACATCAATAATTTCAGTCCTGCATGATTCTACCAAGAAATGTGTGTTCATTCAAACCGCTGGTTTTTGATAGTTTGGGCCCTATTGAATAATGAATGTTTTGAATTTTCTCCAAAAGTAAAGTAGTTGCAAACTCATCCTTTTAGAAACTTGTTTGGGCTGTTGAGAGGAGTAAAAAACCATCAAAAATTTCAATCCTGCATGATTCTACCAAGAAATGTGATTCTTCATTCAAAACCTGATTTTTGCTATTGGGCTCTATTGAAAAGTGAATGTTTTGAATTTTCTCCAAAAGTAAAGTAGTTGCAAACTCATGCTTTTAGACACTTGTTTGGGCTCATGAGAGGAGTAGAAAAACATCAAAAATTTCAGTCCTGCATGATTCTACCAAGAAATGTGTGTTCATTGAAACCGCTGGTTTTTGATAGTTTGGGCCCTATTGAATAATGAATGTTTTGAATTTTCTCCAAAAGTAAAGTAGTTGCAAACTCATCCTTTTAGAAACTTGTTTGGGCTGTTGAGAGGAGTAAAAAACCATCAAAAATTTCAATCCTGCATGATTTTACCAAGAAATGTGATTCTTCATTCAAAACCTGATTTTTGCTATTGGGCTCTATTGAATAGTGAATGTTTTGAATGTTCTCCAAAAGTAAACTAGTTGCAAACTCATGCTTTTAGAAACTTGTTTGGGCTCATGAGAGGAGTAGAAAAACATCAAAAATTTCAGTCCTGCATGATTCTACCAAGAAATGTGTGTTCATTGAAACCGCTGGTTTTTGATAGTTTGGGCCCTATTGAATAATGAATGTTTTGAATTTTCTCCAAAAGTAAAGTAGTTGCAAACTCATCCTTTTAGAAACTTGTTTGGTCTGTTGAGAGGAGTAAAAAACCATCAAAAATTTCAATCCTGCATGATTTTACCAAGAAATGTGACTCTTCATTCAAAACCTGATTTTTGCTATTGGGCTCTATTGAATAATGAATGTTTTGAATTTTCTCCAAAAGTAAAGTAGTTGCAAACTCATGCTTTTAGAGACTTGTTTGGGCTCATGAGAGGAGTAGAAAAACATCAAAAATTTCAGTCCTGCATGATTCTACCAAGAAATGTGTGTTCATTGAAACCGCTGGTTTTTGATAGTTTGGGCCCTATTGAATAATGAATGTTTTGAATTTTCTCCAAAAGTAAAGTAGTTGCAAACTCATCCTTTTAGAAACTTGTTTGGGCTGTTGAGAGGAGTAAAAAACCATCAAAAATTTCAATCCTGCATGATTCTACCAAGAAATGTGATTCTTCATTCAAAACGCTGGTTTTTGCTATTGGGCTCTATTGAATAATGAATGTTTTGAATTTTCTCCAAAAGTAAAGTAGTTGCAAACTCATCCTTTTAGAGACTTGTTTGGGCTCATGAGAGGAGTAGAAAAACATCAAAAATTTCAGTCCTGCACGATTCTACCAAGAAATGTGTGTTCATTCAAACCCCTGGTTTTTGATATTTTGGGCCCTATTGAATAATGAATGTTTTGAATTTTCTCCAAAAGTAAAGTAGTTGCAAACTCATCCTTTTAGAAACTTGTTTGGGCTGTTGAGAGGAGTAAAAAACCATCAAAAATTTCAATCCTGCATGATTCTACCAAGAAATGTGATTCTTCATTCAAAACCTGATTTTTGCTATTGGGCTCTATTGAATAATGAATGTTTTGAATTTTCTCCAAAAGTAAAGTAGTTGCAAACTCATGCTTTTAGAGACTTGTTTGGGCTCATGAGAGGAGTAGAAAAACATCAAAAATTTCAGTCCTGCATGATTCTACCAAGAAATGTGTGTTCATTGAAACCGCTGGTTTTTGATAGTTTGGGCCCTATTGAATAATGAATGTTTTGAATTTTCTCCAAAAGTAAAGTAGTTGCAAACTCATCCTTTTAGAAACTTGTTTGGGCTGTTGAGAGGAGTAAAAAACCATCAAAAATTTCAATCCTGCATGATTTTACCAAGAAATGTGATTCTTCATTCAAAACCTGATTTTTGCTATTGGGCTCTATTGAATAATGAATGTTTTGAATTTTCTCCAAAAGTAAAGTAGTTGCAAACTCATGCTTTTAGAGTCTTGTTTGGGCTCATGAGAGGAGTAGAAAAACATCAAAAATTTCAGTCCTGCATGATTCTACCAAGAAATGTGTGTTCATTGAAACCGCTGGTTTTTGATAGTTTGGGCCCTATTGAATAATGAATGTTTTGAATTTTCTCCAAAAGTAAAGTAGTTGCAAACACATCCTTTTAGAAACTTGTTTGGGCTGTTGAGAGGAGTAAAAAACCATCAAAAATTTCAATCCTGCATGATTTTACCAAGAAATGTGATTCTTCATTCAAATCCTGATTTTTGCTATTGGGCTCTATTGAATGATGAATGTTTTGAATTTTCTCCAAAAGTAAAGTAGTTGCAAACTCATGCATTTAGAGACTTGTTTGGGCTCACGAGAGGAGTAGAAAAACATCAAAAATTTCAGTCCTGCATGATTCTACCAAGAAATGTGTGTTCATTGAAACCGCTGATTTTTGATAGTTTGGGCCCTATTGAATAATGAATGTTTTGAATTTTCTCCAAAAGTAAAGTAGTTGCAAACTCATCCTTTTAGAAACTTGTTTGGGCTGTTGAGAGGAGTAAAAAACCATCAAAAATTTCAATCCTGCATGATTCTACCAAGAAATGTGATTCTTCATTCAAAACCTGATTTTTGCTATTGGGCTCTATTGAATAATGAATGTTTTGTATTTTCTCCAAAAGTAAAGTAGTTGCAAACTCATGCTTTTAGAGACTTGTTTGGGCTCATGAGAGGAGTAGAAAAACATCAAAAATTTCAGTCCTGCATGATTCTACCAAGAAATGTGTGTTCATTGAAACCGCTGGTTTTTGATAGTTTGGGCCCTATTGAATAATGAATGTTTTGAATTTTCTCCAAAAGTAAAGTAGTTGCAAACTCATCCTTTTAGAAACTTGTTTGGGCTGTTGAGAGGAGTAAAAAACCATCAAAAATTTCAATCCTGCATGATTCTACCAAGAAATGTGATTCTTCATTCAAAACCTGATTTTTGCTATTGGGCTCTATTGAATAATGAATGTTTTGAATTTTCTCCAAAAGTAAAGTAGTTGCAAACTCATGCTTTTAGAGACTTGTTTGGGCTCATGAGAGGAGTAGAAAAACATCAAAAATTTCAGTCCTGCATGATTCTACCAAGAAATGTGTGTTCATTCAAACCGCTGGTTTTTGATAGTTTGGGCCCTATTGAATAATGAATGTTTTGAATTTTCTCCAAAAGTAAAGTAGTTGCAAACTCATCCTTTTAGCAACTTGTTTGGGCTTTTGAGAGGAGTAAAAAACCATCAAAAATTTCAATCCTGCATGATTCTACCAAGAAATGTGATTCTTCATTCAAAACCTGATTTTTGCTATTGGGCTCTATTGAATAATGAATGTTTTGAATTTTCTCCAAAAGTAAAGTAGTTGCAAACTCATGCTTTTAGAGACTTGTTTGGGCTCATGAGAGGAGTAGAAAAACATCAAAAATTTCAGTCCTGCATGATTCTTCCAAGAAATGTGTGTTCATTGAAACCGCTGGTTTTTGATAGTTTGGGCCCTATTGAATAATGAATGTTTTGAATTTTCTCCAAAAGTAAAGTAGTTGCAAACTCATCCTTTTAGAAACTTGTTTGGGCTGTTGAGAGGAGTAAAAAACCATCAAAAATTTCAATCCTGCATGATTCTACCAAGAAATTTGATTCTTCATTCAAAACCTCATTTTTGCTATTGGGCTCTATTGAATAATGAATGTTTTGAATTTTCTCCAAAAGTAAAGTAGTTGCAAACTCATGCTTTTAGAAACATGTTTGGGCTCATGAGAGGAGTAGAAAAACATCAAAAATTTGAATCCTGCATGATTCTACCAAGAAATGTGTGTTCATTCAAACCGCTGGTTTTTGATAGTTTGGGCCCTATTGAATAATGAATGTTTTGAATTTTCTCCAAAAGTAAAGCAGTTGCAAACTCATCCTTTTAGAAACTTGTTTGGGCTGTAGAGAGGAGTAAAAAACCATCAAAAATTTCAATCCTGCATGATTCTACCAAGAAATGTGATTCTTCATTCAAAACCTGATTTTTGCTATTGGGCTCTATTGAATAATGAATGTTTTGAATTTTCTCCAAAAGTAAAGTAGTTGCAAACTCATGCTTTTAGAGACTTGTTTGGGCTCATGAGAAGAGTAGAAAAACATCAAAAACTTCAGTCCTGCATGATTCTACCAAGAAATGTGTGTTCATTGAAACCGCTGGTTTTTGATAGTTTGGGCCCTATTGAATAATGAATGTTTTGAATTTTCTCCAAAAGTAAAGTAGTTGCAAACTCATCCTTTTAGAAACTTGTTTGGGCTGTTGAGAGGAGTAAAAAACCATCAAAAATTTCAATCCTGCATGCTTCTACCAAGAAATGTGATTCTTCATTCAAAACCTGATTTTTGCTATTGGGCTCTATTGAATAATGAATGTTTTGAATTTTCTCCAAAAGTAAAGTAGTTGCAAACTCATGCTTTTAGAGACTTGTTCGGGCTCATGAGAGGAGTAGAAAAACATCAAAAATTTCAGTCCTGCATGATTCTACCAAGAAATGTGTGTTCATTCAAACCGCTGGTTTTTGATAGTTTGGGCCCTATTGAATAATGAATGTTTTGAATTTTCTCCAAAAGTAAAGTAGTTGCAAACTCATCCTTTTAGAAACTTGTTTGGGCTGTTGAGAGGAGTAAAAAACCATCAAAAATTTCAATCCTGCATGATTCTACCAAGAAATGTGATTCTTCATTCAAAACCTGATTTTTGCTATTGGGCTCTATTGAAAAGTGAATGTTTTGAATTTTCTCCAAAAGTAAAGTAGTTGCAAACTCATGCTTTTAGAGACTTGTTTGGGCTCATGAGAGGAGTAGAAAAACATCAAAAATTTCAGTCCTGCATGATTCTACCAAGAAATGTGTGTTCATTGAAACCGCTGGTTTTTGATTGGGCCCTATTGAATAATGAATGTTTTGAATTTTCTCCAAAAGTAAAGTAGTTGCAAACTCATCCTTTTAGAAACTTGTTTGGGCTGTTGAGAGGAGTAAAAAACCATCAAAAATTTCAATCCTGCATGATTCTACCAAGAAATGTGATTCTTCATTCAAAACCTGATTTTTGCTATTGGGCTCTATTGAATAATGAATGTTTTGAATTTTCTCCAAAAGTAAAGTAGTTGCAAACTCATGCTTTTAGAGACTTGTTTGGGCTCATGAGAGGAGTAGAAAAACATCAAAAATTTCAGTCCTGCATGATTCTACCAAGAAATGTGTGTTCATTGAAACCGCTGGTTTTTGATAGTTTGGGCCGTATTGAATAATGAATGTTTTGAATTTTCTCCAAAAGTAAAGTAGTTGCAAACTCATCCTTTTAGAAACTTGTTTGGTCTGTTGAGAGGAGTAAAAAACCATCAAAAATTTCAATCCTGCATGATTCTACCAAGAAATGTGATTCTTCATTCAAAACCTGATTTTTGCTATTGGGCTCTATTGAATAATGAATGTTTTGAATTTTCTCCAAAAGTAAAGTAGTTGCAAACTCATGCTTTTAGAAACTTGTTTGGGGTCATGAGAGGAGTAGAAAAACATCAAAAATTTCAGTCCTGCATGATTCTTCCAAGAAATGTGTGTTCATTGAAACCGCTGGTTTTTGATAGTTTGGGCCCTATTGAATAATGAATGTTTTGAATTTTCTCCAAAAGTAAAGTAGTTGCAAACTCATCCTTTTAGAAACTTGTTTGGGCTGTTGAGAGGAGTAAAAAACCATCAAAAATTTCAATCCTGCATGATTCTACCAAGAAATGTGATTCTTCATTCAAAACCTGATTTTTGCTATTGGGCTCTATTGAATAATGAATGTTTTGAATTTTCTCCAAAAGTAAAGTAGTTGCAAACTCATGCATTTAGAGACTTGTTTGGGCTCATGAGAGGAGTAGAAAAACATCAAAAATTTCAGTCCTGCATGATTCTACCAAGAAATGTGTGTTCATTGAAACCGCTGGTTTTTGATAGTTTGGGCCCTATTGAATAATGAATGTTTTGAATTTTCTCCAAAAGTAAAGTAGTTGCAAACTCATCCTTTTAGAAACTTGTTTGGGCTGTTGAGAGGAGTAAAAAACCATCAAAAATTTCAATCCTGCATGATTCTACCAAGAAATGTGATTCTTCATTCAAAACCTGATTTTTGCTATTGGGCTCTATTGAATAATGAATGTTTTGAATTTTCTCCAAAAGTAAAGTAGTTGCAAACTCATGCTTTTAGAGACTTGTTTGGGCTCATGAGAGGAGTAGAAAAACATCAAAAATTTCAGTCCTGCATGATTCTACCAAGAAATGTGTGTTCACTCAAACCGCTGGTTTTTGATAGTTTGGGCCCTATTGAATAATGAATGTTTTGAATTTTCTCCAAAAGTAAAGTAGTTGCAAACTCATCCTTTTAGAAACTTGTTTGGGCTTTTGAGAGGAGTAAAAAACCATCAAAAATTTCAATCCTGCATGATTCTACCAAGAAATGTGATTCTTCATTCAAAACCTGATTTTTGCTATTGGGCTCTATTGAATAATGAATGTTTTGAATTTTCTCCAAAAGTAAAGTAGTTGCAAACTCATGCTTTTAGAGACTTGTTTGGGCTCATGAGAGGAGTAGAAAAACATCAAAAATTTCAGTCCTGCATGATTCTTCCAAGAAATGTGTGTTCATTGAAACCGCTGGTTTTTGATAGTTTGGGCCCTATTGAATAATGAATGTTTTGAATTTTCTCCAAAAGTAAAGTAGTTGCAAACTCATCCTTTTAGAAACTTGTTTGGGCTGTTGAGAGGAGTAAAAAACCATCAAAAATTTCAATCCTGCATGATTCTACCAAGAAATGTGATTCTTCATTCAAAACCTGATTTTTGCTATTGGGCTCTATTGAATAATGAATATTTTGAATTTTCTCCAAAAGTAAAGTAGTTGCAAACTCATGCTTTTAGAGACTTGTTTGGGCTCATGAGAGGAGTTGAAAAACATCAAAAATTTCAGTCCTGCATGATTCTACCAAGAAATGTGTGTTCATTGAAACCGCTGGTTTTTGATAGTTTGGGCCCTATTGAATAATGAATGTTTTGAATTTTCTCCAAAAGTAAAGTAGTTGCAAACTCATCCTTTTAGAAACTTGTTTGGGCTGTTGAGAGGAGTAAAAAACCATCAAAAATTTCAATCCTGCATGATTCTACCAAGAAATGTGATTCTTCATTCAAAACCTGATTTTTGCTATTGGGCTCTATTGAATAATGAATGTTTTGAATTTTCTCCAAAAGTAAAGTAGTTGCAAACTCATGCTTTTAGAAACTTGTTTGGGCTCATGAGAGGAGTAGAAAAACATCAAAAATTTGAGTCCTGCATGATTCTACCAAGAAATGTGTGTTCATTCAAACCGCTGGTTTTTGATAGTTTGGGCCCTATTGAATAATGAATGTTTTGAATTTTCTCCAAAAGTAAAGCAGTTGCAAACTCATCCTTTTAGAAACTTGTTTGGGCTGTAGAGAGGAGTAAAAAACCATCAAAAATTTCAATCCTGCATGATTCTACCAAGAAATGTGATTCTTCATTCAAAACCTGATTTTTGCTATTGGGCTCTATTGAATAATGAATGTTTTGAATTTTCTCCAAAAGTAAAGTAGTTGCAAACTCATGCTTTTAGAGACTTGTTTGGGCTCATGAGAAGAGTAGAAAAACATCAAAAACTTCAGTCCTGCATGATTCTACCAAGAAATGTGTGTTCATTGAAACCGCTGGTTTTTGATAGTTTGGGCCCTTATTGAATAATGAATGTTTTGAATTTTCTCCAAAAGTAAAGTAGTTGCAAACTCATCCTTTTAGAAACTTGTTTGGGCTGTTGAGAGGAGTAAAAAACCATCAAAAATTTCAATCCTGCATGCTTCTACCAAGAAATGTGATTCTTCATTCAAAACCTGATTTTTGCTATTGGGCTCTATTGAATAATGAATGTTTTGAATTTTCTCCAAAAGTAAAGTAGTTGCAAACTCATGCTTTTAGAGACTTGTTTGGGCTCATGAGAGGAGTAGAAAAACATCAAAAATTTCAGTCCTGCATGATTCTACCAAGAAATGTGTGTTCATTCAAACCGCTGGTTTTTGATAGTTTGGGCCCTATTGAATAATGAATGTTTTGAATTTTCTCCAAAAGTAAAGTAGTTGCAAACTCATCCTTTTAGAAACTTGTTTGGGCTGTTGAGAGGAGTAAAAAACCATCAAAAATTTCAATCCTGCATGATTCTACCAAGAAATGTGATTCTTCATTCAAAACCTGATTTTTGCTATTGGGCTCTATTGAAAAGTGAATGTTTTGAATTTTCTCCAAAAGTAAAGTAGTTGCAAACTCATGCTTTTAGAGACTTGTTTGGGCTCATGAGAGGAGTAGAAAAACATCAAAAATTTCAGTCCTGCATGATTCTACCAAGAAATGTGTGTTCATTGAAACCGCTGGTTTTTGATTGGGCCCTATTGAATAATGAATGTTTTGAATTTTCTCCAAAAGTAAAGTAGTTGCAAACTCATCCTTTTAGAAACTTGTTTGGGCTGTTGAGAGGAGTAAAAAACCATCAAAAATTTCAATCCTGCATGATTCTACAAAGAAATGTGATTCTTCATTCAAAACCTGATTTTTGCTATTGGGCTCTATTGAATAATGAATGGTTTGAATTTTCTTCAAAAGTAAAGTAGTTGCAAACTCATGCTTTTAGAGACTTGTTTGGGCTCATGAGAGGAGTAGAAAAACATCAAAAATTTCAGTCCTGCATGATTCTACCAAGAAATGTGTGTTCATTGAAACCGCTGGTTTTTGATAGTTTGGGCCCTATTGAATAATGAATGTTTTGAATTTTCTCCAAAAGTAAAGTAGTTGCAAACTCATCCTTTTAGAAACTTGTTTGGTCTGTTGAGAGGAGTAAAAAACCATCAAAAATTTCAATCCTGCATGATTCTACCAAGAAATGTGATTCTTCATTCAAAACCTGATTTTTGCTATTGGGCTCTATTGAATAATGAATGTTTTGAATTTTCTCCAAAAGTAAAGTAGTTGCAAACTCATGCTTTTAGAAACTTGTTTGGGGTCATGAGAGGAGTAGAAAAACATCAAAAATTTCAGTCCTGCATGATTCTTCCAAGAAATGTGTGTTCATTGAAACCGCTGGTTTTTGATAGTTTGGGCCCTATTGAATAATGAATGTTTTGAATTTTCTCCAAAAGTAAAGTAGTTGCAAACTCATCCTTTTAGAAACTTGTTTGGGCTGTTGAGAGGAGTAAAAAACCATCAAAAATTTCAATCCTGCATGATTCTACCAAGAAATGTGATTCTTCATTCAAAACCTGATTTTTGCTATTGGGCTCTATTGAATAATGAATGTTTTGAATTTTCTCCAAAAGTAAAGTAGTTGCAAACTCATGCTTTTAGAGACTTGTTTGGGCTCATGAGAGGAGTAGAAAAACATCAAAAATTTCAGTCCTGCATGATTCTACCAAGAAATGTGTGTTCATTCAAACCGCTGGTTTTTGATAGTTTGGGCCCTATTGAATAATGAATGTTTTGAATTTTCTCCAAAAGTAAAGTAGTTGCAAACTCATCCTTTTAGAAACTTGTTTGGGCTGTTGAGAGGAGTAAAAAACCATCAAAAATTTCAATCCTGCATGATTCTACCAAGAAATGTGATTCTTCATTCAAAACCTGATTTTTGCTATTGGGCTCTATTGAATAATGAATGTTTTGAATTTTCTCCAAAAGTAAAGTAGTTGCAAACTCATGCTTTTAGAAACTTGTTTGGGCTCATGAGAGGAGTAGAAAAACATCAAAAATTTGAGTCCTGCATGATTCTACCAAGAAATGTGTGTTCATTCAAACCGCTGGTTTTTGATAGTTTGGGCCCTATTGAATAATGAATGTTTTGAATTTTCTCCAAAAGTAAAGCAGTTGCAAACTCATCCTTTTAGAAACTTGTTTGGGCTGTAGAGAGGAGTAAAAAACCATCAAAAATTTCAATCCTGCATGATTCTACCAAGAAATGTGATTCTTCATTCAAAACCTGATTTTTGCTATTGGGCTCTATTGAATAATGAATGTTTTGAATTTTCTCCAAAAGTAAAGTAGTTGCAAACTCATGCTTTTAGAGACTTGTTTGGGCTCATGAGAGGAGTAGAAAAACATCAATAATTTCAGTCCTGCATGATTCTACCAAGAAATGTGTGTTCATTCAAACCGCTGGTTTTTGATAGTTTGGGCCCTATTGAATAATGAATGTTTTGAATTTTCTCCAAAAGTAAAGTAGTTGCAAACTCATCCTTTTAGAAACTTGTTTGGGCTGTTGAGAGGAGTAAAAAACCATCAAAAATTTCAATCCTGCATGATTCTACCAAGAAATGTGATTCTTCATTCAAAACCTGATTTTTGCTATTGGGCTCTATTGAAAAGTGAATGTTTTGAATTTTCTCCAAAAGTAAAGTAGTTGCAAACTCATGCTTTTAGAGACTTGTTTGGGCTCATGAGAGGAGTAGAAAAACATCAAAAATTTCAGTCCTGCATGATTCTACCAAGAAATGTGTGTTCATTGAAACCGCTGGTTTTTGATAGTTTGGGCCCTATTGAATAATGAATGTTTTGAATTTTCTCCAAAAGTAAAGTAGTTGCAAACTCATCCTTTTAGAAACTTGTTTGGGCTGTTGAGAGGAGTAAAAAACCATCAAAAATTTCAATCCTGCATGATTTTACCAAGAAATGTGATTCTTCATTCAAAACCTGATTTTTGCTATTGGGCTCTATTGAATAGTGAATGTTTTGAATGTTCTCCAAAAGTAAACTAGTTGCAAACTCATGCTTTTAGAAACTTGTTTGGGCTCATGAGAGGAGTAGAAAAACATCAAAAATTTCAGTCCTGCATGATTCTACCAAGAAATGTGTGTTCATTGAAACCGCTGGTTTTTGATAGTTTGGGCCCTATTGAATAATGAATGTTTTGAATTTTCTCCAAAAGTAAAGTAGTTGCAAACTCATCCTTTTAGAAACTTGTTTGGGCTGTTGAGAGGAGTAAAAAACCATCAAAAATTTCAATCCTGCATGATTTTACCAAGAAATGTGATTCTTCATTCAAAACCTGATTTTTGCTATTGGGCTCTATTGAATAATGAATGTTTTGAATTTTCTCCAAAAGTAAAGTAGTTGCAAACTCATGCTTTTAGAGACTTGTTTGGGCTCATGAGAGGAGTAGAAAAACATCAAAAATTTCAGTCCTGCATGATTCTACCAAGAAATGTGTGTTCATTGAAACCGCTGGTTTTTGATAGTTTGGGCCCTATTGAATAATGAATGTTTTGAATTTTCTCCAAAAGTAAAGTAGTTGCAAACTCATCCTTTTAGAAACTTGTTTGGGCTGTTGAGAGGAGTAAAAAACCATCAAAAATTTCAATCCTGCATGATTCTACCAAGAAATGTGATTCTTCATTCAAAACGCTGGTTTTTGCTATTGGGCTCTATTGAATAATGAATGTTTTGAATTTTCTCCAAAAGTAAAGTAGTTGCAAACTCATCCTTTTAGAGACTTGTTTGGGCTCATGAGAGGAGTAGAAAAACATCAAAAATATCAGTCCTGCACGATTCTACCAAGAAATGTGTGTTCATTCAAACCCCTGGTTTTTGATATTTTGGGCCCTATTGAATAATGAATGTTTTGAATTTTCTCCAAAAGTAAAGTAGTTGCAAACTCATCCTTTTAGAAACTTGTTTGGGCTGTTGAGAGGAGTAAAAAACCATCAAAAATTTCAATCCTGCATGATTCTACCAAGAAATGTGATTCTTCATTCAAAACCTGATTTTTGCTATTGGGCTCTATTGAATAATGAATGTTTTGAATTTTCTCCAAAAGTAAAGTAGTTGCAAACTCATGCTTTTAGAGACTTGTTTGGGCTCATGAGAGGAGTAGAAAAACATCAAAAATTTCAGTCCTGCATGATTCTACCAAGAAATGTGTGTTCATTGAAACCACTGGTTTTTGATAGTTTGGGCCCTATTGAATAATGAATGTTTTGAATTTTCTCCAAAAGTAAAGTAGTTGCAAACTCATCCTTTTAGAAACTTGTTTGGGCTGTTGAGAGGAGTAAAAAACCATCAAAAATTTCAATCCTGCATGATTTTACCAAGAAATGTGATTCTTCATTCAAATCCTGATTTTTGCTATTGGGCTCTATTGAATAATGAATGTTTTGAATTTTCTCCAAAAGTAAAGTAGTTGCAAACTCATGCTTATAGAGACTTGTTTGGGCTCATGAGAGGAGTAGAAAAACATCAAAAATTTCAGTCCTGCATGATTCTACCAAGAAATGTGTGTTCATTGAAACCGCTGGTTTTTGATAGTTTGGGCCCTATTGAATAATGAATGTTTTGAATTTTCTCCAAAAGTAAAGTAGTTGCAAACTCATCCTTTTAGAAACTTGTTTGGGCTGTTGAGAGGAGTAAAAAACCATCAAAAATTTCAATCCTGCATGATTCTACCAAGAAATGTGATTCTTCATTCAAAACCTGATATTTGCTATTGGGCTCTATTGAATAATGAATGTTTTGAATTTTCTCCAAAAGTAAAGTAGTTGCAAACTCATGCTTTTAGAGACTTGTTTGGGCTCATGAGAGGAGTAGAAAAACATCAAAAATTTCAGTCCTGCATGATTCTACCAAGAAATGTGTGTTCATTGAAACCGCTGGTTTTTGATAGTTTGGGCCCTATTGAATAATGAATGTTTTGAATTTTCTCCAAAAGTAAAGTAGTTGCAAACTCATCCTTTTAGAAACTTGTTTGGGCTGTTGAGAGGAGTAAAAAACCATCAATAATTTCAATGGTGCATGATTCTACCAAGAAATGTTATTCTTCATTCAAAACCTGATTTTTGCTATTGGGCTCTATTGAATAATGAATGTTTTGAATTTTCTCCAAAAGTAAAGTAGTTGCAAACTCATGCTTTTAGAGACTTGTTTGGGCTCATGAGTGGAGTAGAAAAACATCAAAAATTTCAGTCCTGCATGATTCTACCAAGAAATGTGTGTTCATTCAAACCGCTGGTTTTTGATAGTTTGGGCCCTATTGAATAATGAATGTTTTGAATTTTCTCCAAAAGTAAAGTAGTTGCAAACTCATCCTTTTAGAAACTTGTTTGGGCTTTTGAGAGGAGTAAAAAACCATCAAAAATTTCAATCCTGCATGATTCTACCAAGAAATGTGATTCTTCATTCAAAACCTGATTTTTGCTATTGGGCTCTATTGAATAATGAATGTTTTGAATTTTCTCCAAAAGTAAAGTAGTTGCAAACTCATGCTTTTAGAGACTTGTTTGGGCTCATGAGAGGAGTAGAAAAACATCAAAAATTTCAGTCCTGCATGATTCTTCCAAGAAATGTGTGTTCATTGAAACCGCTGGTTTTTGATAGTTTGGGCCCTATTGAATAATGAATGTTTTGAATTTTCTCCAAAAGTAAAGTAGTTGCAAACTCATCCTTTTAGAAACTTGTTTGGGCTGTTGAGAGTAAAAAACCATCAAAAATTTCAATCCTGCATGATTCTACCAAGAAATGTGATTCTTCATTCAAAACCTGATTTTTGCTATTGGGCTCTATTGAATAATGAATGTTTTGAATTTTCTCCAAAAGTAAAGTAGTTGCAAACTCATGCTTTTAGAGACTTGTTTGGGCTCATGAGAGGAGTAGAAAAACATCAAAAATTTCAGTCCTGCATGATTCTACCAAGAAATGTGTGTTCATTGAAACCGCTGGTTTTTGATAGTTTGGGCCCTATTGAATAATGAATGTTTTGAATTTTCTCCAAAAGTAAAGTAGTTGCAAACTCATCCTTTTAGAAACTTGTTTGGGCTGTTGAGAGGAGTAAAAAACCATCAAAAATTTCAATCCTGCATGATTCTACCAAGAAATGTGATTCTTCATTCAAAACCTGATTTTTGCTATTGGGCTCTATTGAATAATGAATGTTTTGAATTTTCTCCAAAAGTAAAGTAGTTGCAAACTCATGCTTTTAGAGACTTGTTTGGGCTCATGAGAGGAGTAGAAAAACATCAAAAACTTCAGTCCTGCATGATTCTACCAAGAAATGTGTGTTCATTGAAACCGCTGGTTTTTGATAGTTTGGGCCCTATTGAATAATGAATGTTTTGAATTTTCTCCAAAAGTAAAGTAGTTGCAAACTCATCCTTTTAGAAACTTGTTTGGGCTGTTGAGAGGAGTAAAAAACCATCAAAAATTTCAATCCTGCATGCTTCTACCAAGAAATGTGATTCTTCATTCAAAACCTGATTTTTGCTATTGGGCTCTATTGAATAATGAATGTTTTGAATTTTCTCCAAAAGTAAAGTAGTTGCAAACTCATGCTTTTAGAGACTTGTTTGGGCTCATGAGAGTAGTAGAAAAACATCAAAAATTTCAGTCCTGCATGATTGTACCAAGAAATGTGTGTTCATTCAAACCGCTGGTTTTTGATAGTTTGGGCCCTATTGAATAATGAATGTTTTGAATTTTCTCCAAAAGTAAAGTAGTTGCAAACTCATCCTTTTAGAAACTTGTTTGGGCTGTTGAGAGGAGTAAAAAACCATCAAAAATTTCAATCCTGCATGATTCTACCAAGAAATGTGATTCTTCATTCAAAACCTGATTTTTGCTATTGGGCTCTATTGAAAAGTGAATGTTTTGAATTTTCTCCAAAAGTAAAGTAGTTGCAAACTCATGCTTTTAGAGACTTGTTTGGGCTCGTGAGAGGAGTAGAAAAACATCAAAAATTTCAGTCCTGCATGATTCTACCAAGAAATGTGTGTTCATTGAAACCGCTGGTTTTTGATAGTTTGGGCCCTATTGAATAATGAATGTTTTGAATTTTCTCCAAAAGTAAAGTAGTTGCAAACTCATCCTTTTAGAAACTTGTTTGGGCTGTTGAGAGGAGTAAAAAACCATCAAAAATTTCAATCCTGCATGATTCTACCAAGAAATGTGATTCTTCATTCAAAACCTGATTTTTGCTATTGGGCTCTATTGAATAATGAATGTTTTGAATTTTCTCCAAAAGTAAAGTAGTTGCAAACTCATGCTTTTAGAGACTTGTTTGGGCTCATGAGAGGAGTAGAAAAACATCAAAAATTTCAGTCCTGCATGATTCTACCAAGAAATGTGTGTTCATTGAAACCGCTGGTTTTTGATAGTTTGGGCCCTATTGAATAATGAATGTTTTGAATTTTCTCCAAAAGTAAAGTAGTTGCAAACTCATCCTTTTAGAAACTTGTTTGGGCTGTTGAGAGGAGTAAAAAACCATCAAAAATTTCAATCCTGCATGATTCTACCAAGATATGTGATTCTTCATTCAAAACCTGATTTTTGCTATTGGGCTCTATTGAATAATGAATGTTTTGAATTTTCTCCAAAAGTAAAGTAGTTGCAAACTCATGCTTTTAGAAACTTGTTTGGGCTCATGAGAGGAGTAGAAAAACATCAAAAATTTCAGTCCTCCATGATTCTTCCAAGAAATGTGTGTTCATTGAAACCGCTGGTTTTTGATAGTTTGGGCCCTATTGAATAATGAATGTTTTGAATTTTCTCCAAAAGTAAAGTAGTTGCAAACTCATCCTTTTAGAAACTTGTTTGGGCTGTTGAGAGGAGTAAAAAACCATCAAAAATTTCAATCCTGCATGATTCTACCAAGAAATGTGATTCTTCATTCAAAACCTGATTTTTGCTATTGGGCTCTATTGAATAATGAATGTTTTGAATTTTCTCCAAAAGTAAAGTAGTTGCAAACTCATGCTTTTAGAGACTTGTTTGGGCTCATGAGAGGAGTAGAAAAACATCAAAAATTTCAGTCCTGCATGATTCTACCAAGAAATGTGTGTTCATTGAAACCGCTGGTTTTTGATAGTTTGGGCCCTATTGAATAATGAATGTTTTGAATTTTCTCCAAAAGTAAAGTAGTTGCAAACTCATCCTTTTAGAAACTTGTTAAGGGTTGTTGAGAGGAGTAAAAAACCATCAAAAATTTCAATCCTGCATGATTCTACCAAGAAATGTGATTCTTCATTCAAAACCTGATTTTTGCTATTGGGCTCTATTGAATAATGAATGTTTTGAATTTTCTCCAAAAGTAAAGTAGTTGCAAAATCATGCTTTTAGAAACTTGTTTGGGCTCATGAGAGGAGTAGAAAAACATCAAAAATTTGAGTCCTGCATGATTCTACCAAGAAATGTGTGTTCATTCAAACCGCTGGTTTTTGATAGTTTGGGCCCTATTGAATAATGAATGTTTTGAATTTTCTCCAAAAGTAAAGCAGTTGCAAACTCATCCTTTTAGAAACTTGTTTGGGCTGTATAGAGGAGTAAAAAACCATCAAAAATTTCAATCCTGCATGATTCTACCAAGAAATGTGATTCTTCATTCAAAACCTGATTTTTGCTATTGGGCTCTATTGAATAATGAATGTTTTGAATTTTCTCCTAAAGTAAAGTAGTTGCAAACTCATGCTTTTAGAGACTTGTTTGGGCTCATGAGAGGAGTAGAAAAACATCAATAATTTCAGTCCTGCATGATTCTACCAAGAAATGTGTGTTCATTCAAACCGCTGGTTTTTGATAGTTTGGGCCCTATTGAATAATGAATGTTTTGAATTTTCTCCAAAAGTAAAGTAGTTGCAAACTCATCCTTTTAGAAACTTGTTTGGGCTGTTGAGAGGAGTAAAAAACCATCAAAAATTTCAATCCTGCATGATTCTACCAAGAAATGTGATTCTTCATTCAAAACCTGATTTTTGCTATTGGGCTCTATTGAAAAGTGAATGTTTTGAATTTTCTCCAAAAGTAAAGTAGTTGCAAACTCATGCTTTTAGAGACTTGTTTGGGCTCATGAGAGGAGTAGAAAAACATCAAAAATTTCAGTCCTGCATGATTCTACCAAGAAATGTGTGTTCATTGAAACCGCTGGTTTTTGATAGTTTGGGCCCTATTGAATAATGAATGTTTTGAATTTTCTCCAAAAGTAAAGTAGTTGCAAACTCATCCTTTTAGAAACTTGTTTGGGCTGTTGAGAGGAGTAAAAAACCATCAAAAATTTCAATCCTGCATGATTCTACCAAGAAATGTGATTCTTCATTCAAAACCTGATTTTTGCTATTGGGCTCTATTGAATAATGAATGTTTTGAATTTTCTCCAAAAGTAAAGTAGTTGCAAACTCATGCTTTTAGAGACTTGTTTGGGCTCATGAGAGGAGTAGAAAAACATCAAAAATTTCAGTCCTGCATGATTCTACCAAGAAATGTGTGTTCATTGAAACCGCTGGTTTTTGATAGTTTGGGCCCTATTGAATAATGAATGTTTTGAATTTTCTCCAAAAGTAAAGTAGTTGCAAACTCATCCTTTTAGAAACTTGTTTGGGCTGTTGAGAGGAGTAAAAAACCATCAAAAATTTCAATCCTGCATGATTTTACCAAGAAATGTGATTCTTCATTCAAAACCTGATTTTTGCTATTGGGCTCTATTGAATAGTGAATGTTTTGAATGTTCTCCAAAAGTAAACTAGTTGCAAACTCATGCTTTTAGAAACTTGTTTGGGCTCATGAGAGGAGTAGAAAAACATCAAAAATTTCAGTCCTGCATGATTCTACCAAGAAATGTGTGTTCATTGAAACCGCTGGTTTTTGATAGTTTGGGCCCTATTGAATAATGAATGTTTTGAATTTTCTCCAAAAGTAAAGTAGTTGCAAACTCATCCTTTTAGAAACTTGTTTGGGCTGTTGAGAGGAGTAAAAAACCATCAAAAATTTCAATCCTGCATGATTTTACCAAGAAATGTGATTCTTCATTCAAAACCTGATTTTTGCTATTGGGCTCTATTGAATAATGAATGTTTTGAATTTTCTCCAAAAGTAAAGTAGTTGCAAACTCATGCTTTTAGAGACTTGTTTGGGCTCATGAGAGGAGTAGAAAAACATCAAAAATTTCAGTCCTGCATGATTCTACCAAGAAATGTGTGTTCATTGAAACCGCTGGTTTTTGATAGTTTGGGCCCTATTGAATAATGAATGTTTTGAATTTTCTCCAAAAGTAAAGTAGTTGCAAACTCATCCTTTTAGAAACTTGTTTGGGCTGTTGAGAGGAGTAAAAAACCATCAAAAATTTCAATCCTGCATGATTCTACCAAGAAATGTGATTCTTCATTCAAAACGCTGGTTTTTGCTATTGGGCTCTATTGAATAATGAATGTTTTGAATTTTCTCCAAAAGTAAAGTAGTTGCAAACTCATGCTTTTAGAGTCTTGTTTGGGCTCATGAGAGGAGTAGAAAAACATCAAAAATTCCAGTCCTGCATGATTCTACCAAGAAATGTGTGTT
This sequence comes from Dendrobates tinctorius, assembly GCF_039654945.1. Classification (NCBI taxonomy): domain Eukaryota; kingdom Metazoa; phylum Chordata; class Amphibia; order Anura; family Dendrobatidae; genus Dendrobates; species Dendrobates tinctorius. The sequence continues at coordinate 7,003,488 of NW_027361736.1, read as the reverse complement.
CATTGAAACCGCTGGTTTTTGATAGTTTGGGCCCTATTGAATAATGAATGTTTTGAATTTTCTCCAAAAGTAAAGTAGTTGCAAACTCATCCTTTTAGAAACTTGTTTGGGCTGTTGAGAGGAGTAAAAAACCATCAAAAATTTCAATCCTGCATGATTTTACCAAGAAATGTGATTCTTCATTCAAATCCTGATTTTTGCTATTGGGCTCTATTGAATAATGAATGTTTTGAATTTTCTCCAAAAGTAAAGTAGTTGCAAACTCATGCTTTTAGAGACTTGTTTGGGCTCATGAGAGGAGTAGAAAAACATCAAAAATTTCAGTCCTGCATGATTCTACCAAGAAATGTGTGTTCATTGAAACCGCTGGTTTTTGATAGTTTGGGCCCTATTGAATAATGAATGTTTTGAATTTTCTCCAAAAGTAAAGTAGTTGCAAACTCATCCTTTTAGAAACTTGTTTGGGCTGTTGAGAGGAGTAAAAAACCATCAAAAATTTCAATCCTGCATGATTCTACCAAGAAATGTGATTCTTCATTCAAAACCTGATTTTTGCTATTGGGCTCTATTGAATAATGAATGTTTTGAATTTTCTCCAAAAGTAAAGTAGTTGCAAACTCATGCTTTTAGAGACTTGTTTGGACTCATGAGAGGAGTAGAAAAACATCAAAAATTTCAGTCCTGCATGATTCTACCAAGAAATGTGTGTTCATTGAAACCGCTGGTTTTTGATAGTTTGGGCCCTATTGAATAATGAATGTTTGGAATTTTCTCCAAAAGTAAAGTAGTTGCAAACTCATCCTTTTAGAAACTTGTTTGGGCTGTTGAGAGGAGTAAAAAACCATCAAAAATTTCAATCCTGCATGATTCTACCAAGAAATGTGATTCTTCATTCAAAACCTGATTTTTGCTATTGGGCTCTATTGAATAATGAATGTTTTGAATTTTCTCCAAAAGTAAAGTAGTTGCAAACTCATGCTTTTAGAGACTTGTTTGGGCTCATGAGAGGAGTAGAAAAACATCAAAAATTTCAGTCCTGCATGATTCTTCCAAGAAATGTGTGTTCATTGAAACCGCTGGTTTTTGATAGTTTGGGCCCTATTGAATAATGAATGTTTTGAATTTTCTCCAAAAGTAAAGTAGTTGCAAACTCATCCTTTTAGAAACTTGTTTGGGCTGTTGAGAGGAGTAAAAAACCATCAAAAATTTCAATCCTGCATGATTCTACCAAGAAATGTGATTCTTCATTCAAAACCTGATTTTTGCTATTGGGCTCTATTGAATAATGAATGTTTTGAATTTTCTCCAAAAGTAAAGTAGTTGCAAACTCATGCTTTTAGAGACTTGTTTGGGCTCATGAGAGGAGTAGAAAAACATCAAAAATTTCAGTCCTGCATGATTCTACCAAGAAATGTGTGTTCATTGAAACCGCTGGTTTTTGATAGTTTGGGCCCTATTGGATAATGAATGTTTTGAATTTTCTCCAAAAGTAAAGTAGTTGCAAACTCATCCTTTTAGAAACTTGTTTGGGCTGTTGAGAGGAGTAAAAAACCATCAAAAATTTCAATCCTGGATGATTCTACCAAGAAATGTGATTCTTCATTCAAAACCTGATTTTTGCTATTGGGCTCTATTGAATAATGAATGTTTTGAATTTTCTCCAAAAGTAAAGTAGTTGCAAACTCATGCTTTTAGAGACTTGTTTGGGCTCATGAGAGGAGTAGAAAAACATCAAAAATTTCAGTCCTGCATGATTCTACCAAGAAATGTGTGTTCATTGAAACCGCTGGTTTTTGATAGTTTGGGCCCTATTGAATAATGAATGTTTGGAATTTTCTCCAAAAGTAAAGTAGTTGCAAACTCATCCTTTTAGAAACTTGTTTGGGCTGTTGAGAGGAGTAAAAAACCATCAAAAATTTCAATCCTGCATGATTCTACCAAGAAATGTGATTCTTCATTCAAAACCTGATTTTTGCTATTGGGCTCTATTGAATAATGAATGTTTTGAATTTTCTCCAAAAGTAAAGTAGTTGCAAACTCATGCTTTTAGAGACTTGTTTGGGCTCATGAGAGGAGTAGAAAAACATCAAAAATTTCAGTCCTGCATGATTCTTCCAAGAAATGTGTGTTCATTGAAACCGCTGGTTTTTGATAGTTTGGGCCCTATTGAATAATGAATGTTTTGAATTTTCTCCAAAAGTAAAGTAGTTGCAAACTCATCCTTTTAGAAACTTGTTTGGGCTGTTGAGAGGAGTAAAAAACCATCAAAAATTTCAATCCTGCATGATTCTACCAAGAAATGTGATTCTTCATTCAAAACCTGATTTTTGCTATTGGGCTCTATTGAATAATGAATGTTTTGAATTTTCTCCAAAAGTAAAGTAGTTGCAAACTCATGCTTTTAGAGACTTGTTTGGGCTCATGAGAGGAGTAGAAAAACATCAAAAATTTCAGTCCTGCATGATTCTACCAAGAAATGTGTGTTCATTGAAACCGCTGGTTTTTGATAGTTTGGGCCCTATTGGATAATGAATGTTTTGAATTTTCTCCAAAAGTAAAGTAGTTGCAAACTCATCCTTTTAGAAACTTGTTTGGGCTGTTGAGAGGAGTAAAAAACCATCAAAAATTTCAATCCTGGATGATTCTACCAAGAAATGTGATTCTTCATTCAAAACCTGATTTTTGCTATTGGGCTCTATTGAATAATGAATGTTTTGAATTTTCTCCAAAAGTAAAGTAGTTGCAAACTCATGCTTTTAGAGACTTGTTTGGGCTCATGAGAGGAGTAGAAAAACATCAAAAATTTCAGTCCTGCATGATTCTACCAAGAAATGTGTGTTCATTGAAACCGCTGGTTTTTGATAGTTTGGGCCCTATTGAATAATGAATGTTTTGAATTTTCTCCAAAAGTAAAGTAGTTGCAAACTCATCCTTTTAGAAACTTGTTTGGGCTGTTGAGAGGAGTAAAAAACCATCAAAAATTTCAATCCTGCATGATTCTACCAAGAAATGTGATTCTTCATTCAAAACCTGATTTTTGCTATTGGGCTCTATTGAATAATGAATGTTTTGAATTTTCTCCAAAAGTAAAGTAGTTGCAAACTCATGCTTTTAGAGACTTGTTTGGACTCATGAGAGGAGTAGAAAAACATCAAAAATTTCAGTCCTGCATGATTCTACCAAGAAATGTGTGTTCATTGAAACCGCTGGTTTTTGATAGTTTGGGCCCTATTGAATAATGAATGTTTTGAATTTTCTCCAAAAGTAAAGTAGTTGCAAACTCATCCTTTTAGAAACTTGTTTGGGCTGTTGAGAGGAGTAAAAAACCATCAAAAATTTCAATCCTGCATGATTCTACCAAGAAATGTGATTCTTCATTCAAAACCTGATTTTTGCTATTGGGCTCTATTGAATAATGAATGTTTTGAATTTTCTCCAAAAGTAAAGTAGTTGCAAACTCATGCTTTTAGAGACTTGTTTGGGCTCATGAGAGGAGTAGAAAAACATCAAAAATTTCAGTCCTGCATGATTCTACCAAGAAATGTGTGTTCATTCAAACCGCTGGTTTTTGATAGTTTGGGCCCTATTGAATAATGAATGTTTTGAATTTTCTCCAAAAGTAAAGTAGTTGCAAACTCATCCTTTTAGAAACTTGTTTGGGCTGTTGAGAGGAGTAAAAAACCATCAAAAATTTCAATCCTGCATGATTCTACCAAGAAATGTGATTCTTCATTCAAAACCTGATTTTTGCTATTGGGCTCTATTGAATAATGAATGTTTTGAATTTTCTCCAAAAGTAAAGTAGTTGCAAACTCATGCTTTTAGAGACTTGTTTGGGCTCATGAGAGGAGTAGAAAAACATCAAAAATTTCAGTCCTGCATGATTCTTCCAAGAAATGTGTGTTCATTGAAACCGCTGGTTTTTGATAGTTTGGGCCCTATTGAATAATGAATGTTTTGAATTTTCTCCAAAAGTAAAGTAGTTGCAAACTCATCCTTTTAGAAACTTGTTTGGGCTGTTGAGAGGAGTAAAAAACCATCAAAAATTTCAATCCTGCATGATTCTACCAAGAAATGTGATTCTTCATTCAAAACCTGATTTTTGCTATTGGGCTCTATTGAATAATGAATGTTTTGAATTTTCTCCAAAAGTAAAGTAGTTGCAAACTCATGCTTTTAGAGACTTGTTTGGGCTCATGAGAGGAGTAGAAAAACATCAAAAATTTCAGTCCTGCATGATTCTACCAAGAAATGTGTGTTCATTGAAACCGCTGGTTTTTGATAGTTTGGGCCCTATTGGATAATGAATGTTTTGAATTTTCTCCAAAAGTAAAGTAGTTGCAAACTCATCCTTTTAGAAACTTGTTTGGGCTGTTGAGAGGAGTAAAAAACCATCAAAAATTTCAATCCTGGATGATTCTACCAAGAAATGTGATTCTTCATTCAAAACCTGATTTTTGCTATTGGGCTCTATTGAATAATGAATGTTTTGAATTTTCTCCAAAAGTAAAGTAGTTGCAAACTCATGCTTTTAGAAACTTGTTTGGGCTCATGAGAGGAGTAGAAAAACATCAAAAATTTGAGTCCTGCATGATTCTACCAAGAAATGTGTGTTCATTCAAACCGCTGGTTTTTGATAGTTTGGGCCCTATTGAATAATGAATGTTTTGAATTTTCTCCAAAAGTAAAGCAGTTGCAAACTCATCCTTTTAGAAACTTGTTTGGGCTGTAGAGAGGAGTAAAAAACCATCAAAAATTTCAATCCTGCATGATTCTACCAAGAAATGTGATTCTTCATTCAAAACCTGATTTTTGCTATTGGGCTCTATTGAATAATGAATGTTTTGAATTTTCTCCAAAAGTAAAGTAGTTGCAAACTCATGCTTTTAGAGACTTGTTTGGGCTCATGAGAGGAGTAGAAAAACATCAAAAACTTCAGTCCTGCATGATTCTACCAAGAAATGTGTGTTCATTGAAACCGCTGGTTTTTGATAGTTTGGGCCCTATTGAATAATGAATGTTTTGAATTTTCTCCAAAAGTAAAGTAGTTGCAAACTCATCCTTTTAGAAACTTGTTTGGGCTGTTGAGAGGAGTAAAAAACCATCAAAAATTTCAATTCTGCATGCTTCTACCAAGAAATGTGATTCTTCATTCAAAACCTGATTTTTGCTATTGGGCTCTATTGAATAATGAATGTTTTGAATTTTCTCCAAAAGTAAAGTAGTTGCAAACTCATGCTTTTAGAGACTTGTTTGGGCTCATGAGAGGAGTAGAAAAACATCAAAAATTTCAGTCCTGCATGATTCTACCAAGAAATGTGTGTTCATTCAAACCGCTGGTTTTTGATAGTTTGGGCCCTATTGAATAATGAATGTTTTGAATTTTCTCCAAAAGTAAAGTAGTTGCAAACTCATCCTTTTAGAAACTTGTTTGGGCTGTTGAGAGGAGTAAAAAACCATCAAAAATTTCAATCCTGCATGATTCTACCAAGAAATGTGATTCTTCATTCAAAACCTGATTTTTGCTATTGGGCTCTATTGAAAAGTGAATGTTTTGAATTTTCTCCAAAAGTAAAGTAGTTGCAAACTCATGCTTTTAGAGACTTGTTTGGGCTCATGAGAGGAGTAGAAAAACATCAAAAATTTCAGTCCTGCATGATTCTACCAAGAAATGTGTGTTCATTGAAACCGCTGGTTTTTGATAGTTTGGGCCCTATTGAATAATGAATGTTTTGAATTTTCTCCAAAAGTAAAGTAGTTGCAAACTCATCCTTTTAGAAACTTGTTTGGGCTGTTGAGAGGAGTAAAAAACCATCAAAAATTTCAATCCTGCATGATTCTACCAAGAAATGTGATTCTTCATTCAAAACCTGATTTTTGCTATTGGGCTCTATTGAATAATGAATGTTTTGAATTTTCTCCAAAAGTAAAGTAGTTGCAAACTCATGCTTTTAGAGACTTGTTTGGGCTCATGAGAGGAGTAGAAAAACATCAAAAATTTCAGTCCTGCATGATTCTACCAAGAAATGTGTGTTCATTGAAACCGCTGGTTTTTGATAGTTTGGGCCCTATTGAATAATGAATGTTTTGAATTTTCTCCAAAAGTAAAGTAGTTGCAAACTCATCCTTTTAGAAACTTGTTTGGGCTGTTGAGAGGAGTAAAAAACCATCAAAAATTTCAATCCTGCATGATTCTACCAAGAAATGTGATTCTTCATTCAAAACCTGATTTTTGCTATTGGGCTCTATTGAATAATGAATGTTTTGAATTTTCTCCAAAAGTAAAGTAGTTGCAAACTCATGCTTTTAGAAACTTGTTTGGGCTCATGAGAGGAGTAGAAAAACATCAAAAATTTGAGTCCTGCATGATTCTACCAAGAAATGTGTGTTCATTCAAACCGCTGGTTTTTGATAGTTTGGGCCCTATTGAATAATGAATGTTTTGAATTTTCTCCAAAAGTAAAGCAGTTGCAAACTCATCCTTTTAGAAACTTGTTTGGGCTGTATAGAGGAGTAAAAAACCATCAAAAATTTCAATCCTGCATGATTCTACCAAGAAATGTGATTCTTCATTCAAAACCTGATTTTTGCTATTGGGCTCTATTGAATAATGAATGTTTTGAATTTTCTCCAAAAGTAAAGTAGTTGCAAACTCATGCTTTTAGAGACTTGTTTGGGCTCATGAGAGGAGTAGAAAAACATCAATAATTTCAGTCCTGCATGATTCTACCAAGAAATGTGTGTTCATTCAAACCGCTGGTTTTTGATAGTTTGGGCCCTATTGAATAATGAATGTTTTGAATTTTCTCCAAAAGTAAAGTAGTTGCAAACTCATCCTTTTAGAAACTTGTTTGGGCTGTTGAGAGGAGTAAAAAACCATCAAAAATTTCAATCCTGCATGATTCTACCAAGAAATGTGATTCTTCATTCAAAACCTGATTTTTGCTATTGGGCTCTATTGAAAAGTGAATGTTTTGAATTTTCTCCAAAAGTAAAGTAGTTGCAAACTCATGCTTTTAGAGACTTGTTTGGGCTCATGAGAGGAGTAGAAAAACATCAAAAATTTCAGTCCTGCATGATTCTACCAAGAAATGTGTGTTCATTGAAACCGCTGGTTTTTGATAGTTTGGGCCCTATTGAATAATGAATGTTTTGAATTTTCTCCAAAAGTAAAGTAGTTGCAAACTCATCCTTTTAGAAACTTGTTTGGGCTGTTGAGAGGAGTAAAAAACCATCAAAAATTTCAATCCTGCATGATTCTACCAAGAAATGTGATTCTTCATTCAAAACCTGATTTTTGCTATTGGGCTCTATTGAATAATGAATGTTTTGAATTTTCTCCAAAAGTAAAGTAGTTGCAAACTCATGCTTTTAGAAACTTGTTTGGGCTCATGAGAGGAGTAGAAAAACATCAAAAATTTCAGTCCTGCATGATTCTACCAAGAAATGTGTGTTCATTGAAACCGCTGGTTTTTGATAGTTTGGGCCCTATTGAATAATGAATGTTTTGAATTTTCTCCAAAAGTAAAGTAGTTGCAAACTCATCCTTTTAGAAACTTGTTTGGGCTGTTGAGAGGAGTAAAAAACCATCAAAAATTTCAATCCTGCATGATTTTACCAAGAAATGTGATTCTTCATTCAAAACCTGATTTTTGCTATTGGGCTCTATTGAATAGTGAATGTTTTGAATGTTCTCCAAAAGTAAACTAGTTGCAAACTCATGCTTTTAGAAACTTGTTTGGGCTCATGAGAGGAGTAGAAAAACATCAAAAATTTCAGTCCTGCATGATTCTACCAAGAAATGTGTGTTCATTGAAACCGCTGGTTTTTGATAGTTTGGGCCCTATTGAATAATGAATGTTTTGAATTTTCTCCAAAAGTAAAGTAGTTGCAAACTCATCCTTTTAGAAACTTGTTTGGGCTGTTGAGAGGAGTAAAAAACCATCAAAAATTTCAATCCTGCATGATTTTACCAAGAAATGTGATTCTTCATTCAAAACCTGATTTTTGCTATTGGGCTCTATTGAATAATGAATGTTTTGAATTTTCTCCAAAAGTAAAGTAGTTGCAAACTCATGCTTTTAGAGACTTGTTTGGGCTCATGAGAGGAGTAGAAAAACATCAAAAATTTCAGTCCTGCATGATTCTACCAAGAAATGTGTGTTCATTGAAACCGCTGGTTTTTGATAGTTTGGGCCCTATTGAATAATGAATGTTTTGAATTTTCTCCAAAAGTAAAGTAGTTGCAAACTCATCCTTTTAGAAACTTGTTTGGGCTGTTGAGAGGAGTAAAAAACCATCAAAAATTTCAATCCTGCATGATTCTACCAAGAAATGTGATTCTTCATTCAAAACCTGATTTTTGCTATTGGGCTCTATTGAATAATGAATGTTTTGAATTTTCTCCAAAAGTAAAGTAGTTGCAAACTCATGCTTTTAGAGACTTGTTTGGGCTCATGAGAGGAGTAGAAAAACATCAAAAATTTCAGTCCTGCATGATTCTACCAAGAAATGTGTGTTCATTGAAACCGCTGGTTTTTGATAGTTTGGGCCCTATTGAATAATGAATGTTTTGAATTTTCTCCAAAAGTAAAGTAGTTGCAAACTCATCCTTTTAGAAACTTGTTTGGGCTGTTGAGAGGAGTAAAAAACCATCAAAAATTTCAATCCTGCATGATTCTACCAAGAAATGTGATTCTTCATTCAAAACCTGATTTTTGCTATTGGGCTCTATTGAATAATGAATGTTTTGAATTTTCTCCAAAAGTAAAGTAGTTGCAAACTCATGCTTTTAGAGACTTGTTTGGGCTCATGAGAGGAGTAGAAAAACATCAAAAACTTCAGTCCTGCATGATTCTACCAAGAAATGTGTGTTCATTGAAACCGCTGGTTTTTGATAGTTTGGGCCCTATTGAATAATGAATGTTTTGAATTTTCTCCAAAAGTAAAGTAGTTGCAAACTCATCCTTTTAGAAACTTGTTTGGGCTGTTGAGAGGAGTAAAAAACCATCAAAAATTTCAATCCTGCATGCTTCTACCAAGAAATGTGATTCTTCATTCAAAACCTGATTTTTGCTATTGGGCTCTATTGAATAATGAATGTTTTGAATTTTCTCCAAAAGTAAAGTAGTTGCAAACTCATGCTTTTAGAGACTTGTTTGGGCTCATGAGAGGAGTAGAAAAACATCAAAAATTTCAGTCCTGCATGATTCTACCAAGAAATGTGTGTTCATTCAAACCGCTGGTTTTTGATAGTTTGGGCCCTATTGAATAATGAATGTTTTGAATTTTCTCCAAAAGTAAAGTAGTTGCAAACTCATCCTTTTAGAAACTTGTTTGGGCTGTTGAGAGGAGTAAAAAACCATCAAAAATTTCAATCCTGCATGATTCTACCAAGAAATGTGATTCTTCATTCAAAACCTGATTTTTGCTATTGGGCTCTATTGAAAAGTGAATGTTTTGAATTTTCTCCAAAAGTAAAGTAGTTGCAAACTCATGCTTTTAGAGACTTGTTTGGGCTCATGAGAGGAGTAGAAAAACATCAAAAATTTCAGTCCTGCATGATTCTACCAAGAAATGTGTGTTCATTGAAACCGCTGGTTTTTGATAGTTTGGGCCCTATTGAATAATGAATGTTTTGAATTTTCTCCAAAAGTAAAGTAGTTGCAAACTCATCCTTTTAGAAATTTGTTTGGGCTGTTGAGAGGAGTAAAAAACCATCAAAAATTTCAATCCTGCATGATTCTACCAAGAAATGTGATTCTTCATTCAAAACCTGATTTTTGCTATTGGGCTCTATTGAATAATGAATGTTTTGAATTTTCTCCAAAAGTAAAGTAGTTGCAAACTCATGCTTTTAGAGACTTGTTTGGGCTCATGAGAGGAGTAGAAAAACATCAAAAATTTCAGTCCTGCATGATTCTACCAAGAAATGTGTGTTCATTGAAACCGCTGGTTTTTGATAGTTTGGGCCCTATTGAATAATGAATGTTTTGAATTTTCTCCAAAAGTAAAGTAGTTGCAAACTCATCCTTTTAGAAACTTGTTTGGGCTGTTGAGAGGAGTAAAAAACCATCAAAAATTTCAATCCTGCATGATTCTACCAAGAAATGTGATTCTTCATTCAAAACCTGATTTTTGCTATTGGGCTCTATTGAATAATGAATGTTTTGAATTTTCTCCAAAAGTAAAGTAGTTGCAAACTCATGCTTTTAGAGACTTGTTTGGGCTCATGAGAGGAGTAGAAAAACATCAAAAATTTCAGTCCTGCATGATTCTACCAAGAAATGTGTGTTCATTGAAACCGCTGGTTTTTGATAGTTTGGGCCCTATTGAATAATGAATGTTTTGAATTTTCTCCAAAAGTAAAGTAGTTGCAAACTCATCCTTTTAGAAACTTGTTTGGGCTGTTGAGAGGAGTAAAAAACCATCAAAAATTTCAATCCTGCATGATTCTACCAAGAAATGTGATTCTTCATTCAAAACCTGATTTTTGCTATTGGGCTCTATTGAATAATGAATGTTTTGAATTTTCTCCAAAAGTAAAGTAGTTGCAAACTCATGCTTTTAGAAACTTGTTTGGGCTCATGAGAGGAGTAGAAAAACATCAAAAATTTGAGTCCTGCATGATTCTACCAAGAAATGTGTGTTCATTCAAACCGCTGGTTTTTGATAGTTTGGGCCCTATTGAATAATGAATGTTTTGAATTTTCTCCAAAAGTAAAGCAGTTGCAAACTCATCCTTTTAGAAACTTGTTTGGGCTGTATAGAGGAGTAAAAAACCATCAAAAATTTCAATCCTGCATGATTCTACCAAGAAATGTGATTCTTCATTCAAAACCTGATTTTTACTATTGGGCTCTATTGAATAATGAATGTTTTGAATTTTCTCCAAAAGTAAAGTAGTTGCAAACTCATGCTTTTAGAGACTTGTTTGGGCTCATGAGAGGAGTAGAAAAACATCAATAATTTCAGTCCTGCATGATTCTACCAAGAAATGTGTGTTCATTCAAACCGCTGGTTTTTGATAGTTTGGGCCCTATTGAATAATGAATGTTTTGAATTTTCTCCAAAAGTAAAGTAGTTGCAAACTCATCCTTTTAGAAACTTGTTTGGGCTGTTGAGAGGAGTAAAAAACCATCAAAAATTTCAATCCTGCATGATTCTACCAAGAAATGTGATTCTTCATTCAAAACCTGATTTTTGCTATTGGGCTCTATTGAAAAGTGAATGTTTTGAATTTTCTCCAAAAGTAAAGTAGTTGCAAACTCATGCTTTTAGAGACTTGTTTGGGCTCATGAGAGGAGTAGAAAAACATCAAAAATTTCAGTCCTGCATGATTCTACCAAGAAATGTGTGTTCATTGAAACCGCTGGTTTTTGATAGTTTGGGCCCTATTGAATAATGAATGTTTTGAATTTTCTCCAAAAGTAAAGTAGTTGCAAACTCATCCTTTTAGAAACTTGTTTGGGCTGTTGAGAGGAGTAAAAAACCATCAAAAATTTCAATCCTGCATGATTCTACCAAGAAATGTGATTCTTCATTCAAAACCTGATTTTTGCTATTGGGCTCTATTGAATAATGAATGTTTTGAATTTTCTCCAAAAGTAAAGTAGTTGCAAACTCATGCTTTTAGAAACTTGTTTGGGCTCATGAGAGGAGTAGAAAAACATCAAAAATTTCAGTCCTGCATGATTCTACCAAGAAATGTGTGTTCATTGAAACCGCTGGTTTTTGATAGTTTGGGCCCTATTGAATAATGAATGTTTTGAATTTTCTCCAAAAGTAAAGTAGTTGCAAACTCATCCTTTTAGAAACTTGTTTGGGCTGTTGAGAGGAGTAAAAAACCATCAAAAATTTCAATCCTGCATGATTCTACCAAGAAATGTGATTCTTCATTCAAAACCTGATTTTTGCTATTGGGCTCTATTGAATAATGAATGTTTTGAATTTTCTCCAAAAGTAAAGTAGTTGCAAACTCATGCTTTTAGAGACTTGTTTGGGCTCATGAGAGGAGTAGAAAAACATCAAAAATTTCAGTCCTGCATGATTCTTCCAAGAAATGTGTGTTCATTGAAACCGCTGGTTTTTGATAGTTTGGGCCCTATTGAATAATGAATGTTTTGAATTTTCTCCAAAAGTAAAGTAGTTGCAAACTCATCCTTTTAGAAACTTGTTTGGGCTGTTGAGAGGAGTAAAAAACCATCAAAAATTTCAATCCTGCATGATTCTACCAAGAAATGTGATTCTTCATTCAAAACCTGATTTTTGCTATTGGGCTCTATTGAATAATGAATGTTTTGAATTTTCTCCAAAAGTAAAGTAGTTGCAAACTCATGCTTTTAGAGACTTGTTTGGGCTCATGAGAGGAGTAGAAAAACATCAAAAATTTCAGTCCTGCATGATTCTACCAAGAAATGTGTGTTCATTGAAACCGCTGGTTTTTGATAGTTTGGGCCCTATTGAATAATGAATGTTTTGAATTTTCTCCAAAAGTAAAGTAGTTGCAAACTCATCCTTTTAGAAACTTGTTTGGGCTGTTGAGAGGAGTAAAAAACCATCAAAAATTTCAATCCTGCATGATTCTACCAAGAAATGTGATTCTTCATTCAAAACCTGATTTTTGCTATTGGGCTCTATTGAATAATGAATGTTTTGAATTTTCTCCAAAAGTAAAGTAGTTGCAAACTCATGCTTTTAGAGACTTGTTTGGGCTCATGAGAGGAGTAGAAAAACATCAAAAACTTCAGTCCTGCATGATTCTACCAAGAAATGTGTGTTCATTGAAACCGCTGGTTTTTGATAGTTTGGGCCCTATTGAATAATGAATGTTTTGAATTTTCTCCAAAAGTAAAGTAGTTGCAAACTCATCCTTTTAGAAACTTGTTTGGGCTGTTGAGAGGAGTAAAAAACCATCAAAAATTTCAATCCTGCATGCTTCTACCAAGAAATGTGATTCTTCATTCAAAACCTGATTTTTGCTATTGGGCTCTATTGAATAATGAATGTTTTGAATTTTCTCCAAAAGTAAAGTAGTTGCAAACTCATGCTTTTAGAGACTTGTTTGGGCTCATGAGGAGTAGAAAAACATCAAAAATTTCAGTCCTGCATGATTCTACCAAGAAATGTGTGTTCATTGAAACCGCTGGTTTTTGATAGTTTGGGCCCTATTGAATAATGAATGTTTTGAATTTTCTCCAAAAGTAAAGTAGTTGCAAACTCATCCTTTTAGAAACTTGTTTGGGCTGTTGAGAGGAGTAAAAAACCATCAAAAATTTCAATACTGCATGATTCTACCAAGAAATGTGATTCTTCATTCAAAACCTGATTTTTGCTATTGGGCTCTATTGAATAATGAATGTTTTGAATTTTCTCCAAAAGTAAAGTAGTTGCAAACTCATGCTTTTAGAGACTTGTTTGGGCTCATGAGAGGAGTAGAAAAACATCAAAAATTTCAGTCCTGCATGATTCTACCAAGAAATGTGTGTTCAATGAAACCGCTGGTTTTTGATAGTTTGGGCCCTATTGAATAATGAATGTTTTGAATTTTCTCCAAAAGTAAAGTAGTTGCAAACTCATCCTTTTAGAAACTTGTTTGGGCTGTTGAGAGGAGTAAAAAACCATCAAAAATTTCAATCCTGCATGATTCTACCAAGAAATGTGATTCTTCATTCAAAACCTGATTTTTGCTATTGGGCTCTATTGAATAATGAATGTTTTGAATTTTCTCCAAAAGTAAAGTAGTTGCAAACTCATGCTTTTAGAAACTTGTTTGGGCTCATGAGAGGAGTAGAAAAACATCAAAAATTTGAGTCCTGCATGATTCTACCAAGAAATGTGTGTTCATTCAAACCGCTGGTTTTTGATAGTTTGGGCCCTATTGAATAATGAATGTTTTGAATTTTCTCCAAAAGTAAAGTAGTTGCAAACTCATCCTTTTAGAAACTTGTTTGGGCTGTTGAGAGGAGTAAAAAACCATCAAAAATTTCAATCCTGCATGATTCTACCAAGAAATGTGATTCTTCATTCAAAACCTGATTTTTGCTATTGGGCTCTATTGAAAACTGAATGTTTTGAATTTTCTCCAAAAGTAAAGTAGTTGCAAACTCATGCTTTTAGAGACTTGTTTGGGCTCATGAGAGGAGTAGAAAAACATCAAAAATTTCAGTCCTGCATGAGTCTACCAAGAAATGTGTGTTCATTGAAACCGCTGGTTTTTGATAGTTTGGGCCCTATTGAATAATGAATGTTTTGAATTTTCTCCAAAAGTAAAGTAGTTGCAAACTCATCCTTTTAGAAACTTGTTTGGGCTGTTAAGAGGAGTAAAAAACCATCAAAAATTTCAATCCTGCATGATTCTACCAAGAAATGTGATTCTTCATTCAAAACCTGATTTTTGCTATTGGGCTCTATTGAATAATGAATGTTTTGAATTTTCTCCAAAAGTAAAGTAGTTGCAAACTCATGCTTTTAGAGACTTGTTTGGGCTCATGAGAGGAGTAGAAAAACATCAAAAATTTCAGTCCTGCATGATTCTACCAAGAAATGTGTGTTCATTGAAACCGCTGGTTTTTGATAGTTTGGGCCCTATTGAATAATGAATGTTTTGAATTTTCTCCAAAAGTAAAGTAGTTGCAAACTCATCCTTTTAGAAACTTGTTTGGGCTGTTGAGAGGAGTAAAAAACCATCAAAAATTTCAATCCTGCATGATTTTACCAAGAAATGTGATTCTTCATTCAAAACCTGATTTTTGCTATTGGGCTCTATTGAATAGTGAATGTTTTGAATGTTCTCCAAAAGTAAACTAGTTGCAAACTCATGCTTTTAGAAACTTGTTTGGGCTCATGAGAGGAGTAGAAAAACATCAAAAATTTCAGTCCTGCATGATTCTACCAAGAAATGTGTGTTCATTGAAACCGCTGGTTTTTGATAGTTTGGGCCCTATTGAATAATGAATGTTTTGAATTTTCTCCAAAAGTAAAGTAGTTGCAAACTCATCCTTTTAGAAACTTGTTTGGGCTGTTGAGAGGAGTAAAATACCATCAAAAATTTCAATCCTGCATGATTTTACCAAGAAATGTGATTCTTCATTCAAAACCTGATTTTTGCTATTGGGCTCTATTGAATAATGAATGTTTTGAATTTTTTCCAAAAGTAAAGTAGTTGCAAACTCATGCTTTTAGAGACTTGTTTGGGCTCATGAGAGGAGTAGAAAAACATCAAACATTTCAGTCCTGCATGATTCTACCAAGAAATGTGTGTTCATTGAAACCGCTGGTTTTTGATAGTTTGGGCCCTATTGAATAATGAATGCTTTGAATTTTCTCCAAAAGTAAAGTAGTTGCAAACTCATCCTTTTAGAAACTTGTTTGGGCTGTTGAGAGGAGTAAAAAACCATCAAAAATTTCAATCCTGCATGATTCTACCAAGAAATGTGATTCTTCATTCAAAACCTGATTTTTGCTATTGGGCTCTATTGAATAATGAATGTTTTGAATTTTCTCCAAAAGTAAAGTAGTTGCAAACTCATCCTTTTAGAAACTTGTTTGGGCTGTTGAGAGGAGTAAAAAACCATCAAAAATTTCAATCCTGCATGCTTCTACCAAGAAATGTGATTCTTCATTCAAAACCTGATTTTTGCTATTGGGCTCTATTGAATAATGAATGTTTTGAATTTTCTCCAAAAGTAAAGTAGTTGCAAACTCATGCTTTTAGAAACTTGTTTGGGCTCATGAGAGGAGTAGAAAAACATCAAAAATTTCAGTCCTGCATGATTCTTCCAAGAAATGTGTGTTCATTGAAACCGCTGGTTTTTGATAGTTTGGGCCCTATTGAATAATGAATGTTTTGAATTTTCTCCAAAAGTAAAGTAGTTGCAAACTCATCCTTTTAGAAACTTGTTTGGGCTGTTGAGAGGAGTAAAAAACCATCAAAAATTTCAATCCTGCATGCTTCTACCAAGAATTGTGATTCTTCATTCAAAACCTGATTTTTGCTATTGGGCTCTATTGAATAATGAATGTTTTGAATTTTCTCCAAAAGTAAAGTAGTTGCAAACTCATGCTTTTAGAGACTTGTTTGGGCTCATGAGAGGAGTAGAAAAACATCAAAAATTTCAGTCCTGCATGATTCTACCAAGAAATGTGTGTTCATTCAAACCGCTGGTTTTTGATAGTTTGGGCCCTATTGAATAATGAATGTGTTGAATTTTCTCCAAAAGTAAAGTAGTTGCAAACTCATCCTTTTAGAAACTTGTTTGGGCTGTTGAGAGGAGTAAAAAACCATCAAAAATTTCAATCCTGCATGATTCTACCAAGAAATGTGATTCTTCATTCAAAACCTGATTTTTCCTATTGGGCTCTATTGAAAAGTGAATGTTTTGAATTTTCTCCAAAAGTAAAGTAGTTGCAAACTCATGCTTTTAGAGACTTGTTTGGGCTCATGAGAGGAGTAGAAAAACATCAAAAATTTCAGTCCTGCATGATTCTACCAAGAAATGTGTGTTCATTTAAACCGCTGGTTTTTGATAGTTTGGGCCCTATTGAATAATGAATGTTTTGAATTTTCTCCAAAAGTAAAGTAGTTGCAAACTCATCCTTTTAGAAACTTGTTTGGGCTGTTGAGAGGAGTAAAAAACCATCAAAAATTTCAATCCTGCATGATTTTACCAAGAAATGTGATTCTTCATTCAAAACCTGATTTTTGCTATTGGGCTCTATTGAATAATGAATGTTTTGAATTTTCTCCAAAAGTAAAGTAGTTGCAAACTCATGCTTTTAGAGACTTGTTTGGGCTCATGAGAGGAGTAGAAAAACATCAAAAATTTCAGTCCTGCATGATTCTACCAAGAAATGTGTGTTCATTGAAACCGCTGGTTTTTGATAGTTTGGGCCCTATTGAATAATGAATGTTTTGAATTTTCTCCAAAAGTAAAGTAGTTGCAAACTCATCCTTTTAGAAACTTGTTTGGGATGTTGAGAGGAGTAAAAAACCATCAAAAATTTCAATCCTGCATGATTCTACCAAGAAATGTGATTCTTCATTCAAAACCTGATTTTTGCTATTGGGCTCTATTGAATAATGAATGTTTTGAATTTTCTCCAAAAGTAAAGTAGTTGCAAACTCATGCTTTTAGAGACTTGTTTGGGCTCATGAGAGGAGTAGAAAAATATCAAAAATTTCAGTCCTGCATGATTCTACCAAGAAATGTGTGTTCATTGAAACCGCTGGTTTTTGATAGTTTGGGCCCTATTGAATAATGAATGTTTTGAATTTTCTCCAAAAGTAAAGTAGTTGCAAACTCATCCTTTTAGAAACTTGTTTGGGCTGTTGAGAGGAGTAAAAAACCATCAAAAATTTCAATCCTGCATGATTTTACCAAGAAATGTGATTCTTCATTCAAAACCTGATTTTTGCTATTGGGCTCTATTGAATAATGAATGTTTTGAATTTTCTCCAAAAGTAAAGTAGTTGCAAACTCATGCTTTTAGAGACTTGTTTGGGCTCATGAGAGGAGTAGAAAAACATCAAAAATTTCAGTCCTGCATGATTCTACCAAGAAATGTGTGTTCATTGAAACCGCTGTTTTTTGATAGTTTGGGCCCTATTGAATAATGAATGTTTTGAATTTTCTCCAAAAGTAAAGTAGTTGCAAACTCATCCTTTTAGAAACTTGTTTGGGCTGTTGAGAGGAGTAAAAAACCATCAAAAATTTCAATCCTGCATGATTCTACCAAGAAATGTGATTCTTCATTCAAAACCTGATTTTTGCTATTGGGCTCTATTGAATAATGAATGTTTTGAATTTTCTCCAAAAGTAAAGTAGTTGCAAACTCATGCTTTTAGAAACTTGTTTGGGCTCATGAGAGGAGTAGAAAAACATCAAAAATTTGAGTCCTGCATGATTCTACCAAGAAATGTGTGTTCATTCAAACCGCTGGTTTTTGATAGTTTGGGCCCTATTGAATAATGAATGTTTTGAATTTTCTCCAAAAGTAAAGCAGTTGCAAACTCATCCTTTTAGAAACTTGTTTGGGCTGTAGAGAGGAGTAAAAAACCATCAAAAATTTCAATCCTGCATGATTCTACCAAGAAATGTGATTCTTCATTCAAAACCTGATTTTTGCTATTGGGCTCTATTGAATAATGAATGTTTTGAATTTTCTCCAAAAGTAAAGTAGTTGCAAACTCATGCTTTTAGAGACTTGTTTGGGCTCATGAGAGGAGTAGAAAAACATCAAAAACTTCAGTCCTGCATGATTCTACCAAGAAATGTGTGTTCATTGAAACCGCTGGTTTTTGATAGTTTGGGCCCTATTGAATAATGAATGTTTTGAATTTTCTCCAAAAGTAAAGTAGTTGCAAACTCATCCTTTTAGAAACTTGTTTGGGCTGTTGAGAGGAGTAAAAAACCATCAAAAATTTCAATCCTGCATGCTTCTACCAAGAAATGTGATTCTTCATTCAAAACCTGATTTTTGCTATTGGGCTCTATTGAATAATGAATGTTTTGAATTTTCTCCAAAAGTAAAGTAGTTGCAAACTCATGCTTTTAGAGACTTGTTTGGGCTCATGAGAGGAGTAGAAAAACATCAAAAATTTGAGTCCTGCATGATTCTACCAAGAAATGTGTGTTCATTCAAACCGCTGGTTTTTGATAGTTTGGGCCCTATTGAATAATGAATGTTTTGAATTTTCTCCAAAAGTAAAGCAGTTGCAAACTCATCCTTTTAGAAACTTGTTTGGGCTGTAGAGAGGAGTAAAAAACCATCAAAAATTTCAATCCTGCATGATTCTACCAAGAAATGTGATTCTTCATTCAAAACCTGATTTTTGCTATTGGGCTCTATTGAATAATGAATGTTTTGAATTTTCTCCAAAAGTAAAGTAGTTGCAAACTCATGCTTTTAGAGACTTGTTTGGGCTCATGAGAGGAGTAGAAAAACATCAATAATTTCAGTCCTGCATGATTCTACCAAGAAATGTGTGTTCATTCAAACCGCTGGTTTTTGATAGTTTGGGCCCTATTGAATAATGAATGTTTTGAATTTTCTCCAAAAGTAAAGTAGTTGCAAACTCATCCTTTTAGAAACTTGTTTGGGCTGTTGAGAGGAGTAAAAAACCATCAAAAATTTCAATCCTGCATGATTCTACCAAGAAATGTGATTCTTCATTCAAAACCTGATTTTTGCTATTGGGCTCTATTGAAAAGTGAATGTTTTGAATTTTCTCCAAAAGTAAAGTAGTTGCAAACTCATGCTTTTAGAGACTTGTTTGGGCTCATGAGAGGAGTAGAAAAACATCAAAAATTTCAGTCCTGCATGATTCTACCAAGAAATGTGTGTTCATTGAAACCGCTGGTTTTTGATAGTTTGGGCCCTATTGAATAATGAATGTTTTGAATTTTCTCCAAAAGTAAAGTAGTTGCAAACTCATCCTTTTAGAAACTTGTTTGGGCTGTTGAGAGGAGTAAAAAACCATCAAAAATTTCAATCCTGCATGATTTTACCAAGAAATGTGATTCTTCATTCAAAACCTGATTTTTGCTATTGGGCTCTATTGAATAGTGAATGTTTTGAATGTTCTCCAAAAGTAAACTAGTTGCAAACTCATGCTTTTAGAAACTTGTTTGGGCTCATGAGAGGAGTAGAAAAACATCAAAAATTTCAGTCCTGCATGATTCTACCAAGAAATGTGTGTTCATTGAAACCGCTGGTTTTTGATAGTTTGGGCCCTATTGAATAATGAATGTTTTGAATTTTCTCCAAAAGTAAAGTAGTTGCAAACTCATCCTTTTAGAAACTTGTTTGGGCTGTTGAGAGGAGTAAAAAACCATCAAAAATTTCAATCCTGCATGATTTTACCAAGAAATGTGATTCTTCATTCAAAACCTGATTTTTGCTATTGGGCTCTATTGAATAATGAATGTTTTGAATTTTCTCCAAAAGTAAAGTAGTTGCAAACTCATGCTTTTAGAGACTTGTTTGGGCTCATGAGAGGAGTAGAAAAACATCAAAAATTTCAGTCCTGCATGATTCTACCAAGAAATGTGTGTTCATTGAAACCGCTGGTTTTTGATAGTTTGGGCCCTATTGAATAATGAATGTTTTGAATTTTCTCCAAAAGTAAAGTAGTTGCAAACTCATCCTTTTAGAAACTTGTTTGGGCTGTTGAGAGGAGTAAAAAACCATCAAAAATTTCAATCCTGCATGATTCTACCAAGAAATGTGATTCTTCATTCAAAACGCTGGTTTTTGCTATTGGGCTCTATTGAATAATGAATGTTTTGAATTTTCTCCAAAAGTAAAGTAGTTGCAAACTCATCCTTTTAGAGACTTGTTTGGGCTCATGAGAGGAGTAGAAAAACATCAAAAATATCAGTCCTGCACGATTCTACCAAGAAATGTGTGTTCATTCAAACCCCTGGTTTTTGATATTTTGGGCCCTATTGAATAATGAATGTTTTGAATTTTCTCCAAAAGTAAAGTAGTTGCAAACTCATCCTTTTAGAAACTTGTTTGGGCTGTTGAGAGGAGTAAAAAACCATCAAAAATTTCAATCCTGCATGATTCTACCAAGAAATGTGATTCTTCATTCAAAACCTGATTTTTGCTATTGGGCTCTATTGAATAATGAATGTTTTGAATTTTCTCCAAAAGTAAAGTAGTTGCAAACTCATGCTTTTAGAGACTTGTTTGGGCTCATGAGAGGAGTAGAAAAACATCAAAAATTTCAGTCCTGCATGATTCTACCAAGAAATGTGTGTTCATTGAAACCACTGGTTTTTGATAGTTTGGGCCCTATTGAATAATGAATGTTTTGAATTTTCTCCAAAAGTAAAGTAGTTGCAAACTCATCCTTTTAGAAACTTGTTTGGGCTGTTGAGAGGAGTAAAAAACCATCAAAAATTTCAATCCTGCATGATTTTACCAAGAAATGTGATTCTTCATTCAAATCCTGATTTTTGCTATTGGGCTCTATTGAATAATGAATGTTTTGAATTTTCTCCAAAAGTAAAGTAGTTGCAAACTCATGCTTATAGAGACTTGTTTGGGCTCATGAGAGGAGTAGAAAAACATCAAAAATTTCAGTCCTGCATGATTCTACCAAGAAATGTGTGTTCATTGAAACCGCTGGTTTTTGATAGTTTGGGCCCTATTGAATAATGAATGTTTTGAATTTTCTCCAAAAGTAAAGTAGTTGCAAACTCATCCTTTTAGAAACTTGTTTGGGCTGTTGAGAGGAGTAAAAAACCATCAAAAATTTCAATCCTGCATGATTCTACCAAGAAATGTGATTCTTCATTCAAAACCTGATATTTGCTATTGGGCTCTATTGAATAATGAATGTTTTGAATTTTCTCCAAAAGTAAAGTAGTTGCAAACTCATGCTTTTAGAGACTTGTTTGGGCTCATGAGAGGAGTAGAAAAACATCAAAAATTTCAGTCCTGCATGATTCTACCAAGAAATGTGTGTTCATTGAAACCGCTGGTTTTTGATAGTTTGGGCCCTATTGAATAATGAATGTTTTGAATTTTCTCCAAAAGTAAAGTAGTTGCAAACTCATCCTTTTAGAAACTTGTTTGGGCTGTTGAGAGGAGTAAAAAACCATCAATAATTTCAATGGTGCATGATTCTACCAAGAAATGTTATTCTTCATTCAAAACCTGATTTTTGCTATTGGGCTCTATTGAATAATGAATGTTTTGAATTTTCTCCAAAAGTAAAGTAGTTGCAAACTCATGCTTTTAGAGACTTGTTTGGGCTCATGAGTGGAGTAGAAAAACATCAAAAATTTCAGTCCTGCATGATTCTACCAAGAAATGTGTGTTCATTCAAACCGCTGGTTTTTGATAGTTTGGGCCCTATTGAATAATGAATGTTTTGAATTTTCTCCAAAAGTAAAGTAGTTGCAAACTCATCCTTTTAGAAACTTGTTTGGGCTTTTGAGAGGAGTAAAAAACCATCAAAAATTTCAATCCTGCATGATTCTACCAAGAAATGTGATTCTTCATTCAAAACCTGATTTTTGCTATTGGGCTCTATTGAATAATGAATGTTTTGAATTTTCTCCAAAAGTAAAGTAGTTGCAAACTCATGCTTTTAGAGACTTGTTTGGGCTCATGAGAGGAGTAGAAAAACATCAAAAATTTCAGTCCTGCATGATTCTTCCAAGAAATGTGTGTTCATTGAAACCGCTGGTTTTTGATAGTTTGGGCCCTATTGAATAATGAATGTTTTGAATTTTCTCCAAAAGTAAAGTAGTTGCAAACTCATCCTTTTAGAAACTTGTTTGGGCTGTTGAGAGTAAAAAACCATCAAAAATTTCAATCCTGCATGATTCTACCAAGAAATGTGATTCTTCATTCAAAACCTGATTTTTGCTATTGGGCTCTATTGAATAATGAATGTTTTGAATTTTCTCCAAAAGTAAAGTAGTTGCAAACTCATGCTTTTAGAGACTTGTTTGGGCTCATGAGAGGAGTAGAAAAACATCAAAAATTTCAGTCCTGCATGATTCTACCAAGAAATGTGTGTTCATTGAAACCGCTGGTTTTTGATAGTTTGGGCCCTATTGAATAATGAATGTTTTGAATTTTCTCCAAAAGTAAAGTAGTTGCAAACTCATCCTTTTAGAAACTTGTTTGGGCTGTTGAGAGGAGTAAAAAACCATCAAAAATTTCAATCCTGCATGATTCTACCAAGAAATGTGATTCTTCATTCAAAACCTGATTTTTGCTATTGGGCTCTATTGAATAATGAATGTTTTGAATTTTCTCCAAAAGTAAAGTAGTTGCAAACTCATGCTTTTAGAGACTTGTTTGGGCTCATGAGAGGAGTAGAAAAACATCAAAAACTTCAGTCCTGCATGACTCTACCAAGAAATGTGTGTTCATTGAAACCGCTGGTTTTTGATAGTTTGGGCCCTATTGAATAATGAATGTTTTGAATTTTCTCCAAAAGTAAAGTAGTTGCAAACTCATCCTTTTAGAAACTTGTTTGGGCTGTTGAGAGGAGTAAAAAACCATCAAAAATTTCAATCCTGCATGCTTCTACCAAGAAATGTGATTCTTCATTCAAAACCTGATTTTTGCTATTGGGCTCTATTGAATAATGAATGTTTTGAATTTTCTCCAAAAGTAAAGTAGTTGCAAACTCATGCTTTTAGAGACTTGTTTGGGCTCGTGAGAGGAGTAGAAAAACATCAAAAATTTCAGTCCTGCATGATTCTACCAAGAAATGTGTGTTCATTGAAACCGCTGGTTTTTGATAGTTTGGGCCCTATTGAATAATGAATGTTTTGAATTTTCTCCAAAAGTAAAGTAGTTGCAAACTCATCCTTTTAGAAACTTGTTTGGGCTGTTGAGAGGAGTAAAAAACCATCAAAAATTTCAATCCTGCATGATTCTACCAAGAAATGTGATTCTTCATTCAAAACCTGATTTTTGCTATTGGGCTCTATTGAATAATGAATGTTTTGAATTTTCTCCAAAAGTAAAGTAGTTGCAAACTCATGCTTTTAGAGACTTGTTTGGGCTCATGAGAGGAGTAGAAAAACATCAAAAATTTCAGTCCTGCATGATTCTACCAAGAAATGTGTGTTCATTGAAACCGCTGGTTTTTGATAGTTTGGGCCCTATTGAATAATGAATGTTTTGAATTTTCTCCAAAAGTAAAGTAGTTGCAAACTCATCCTTTTAGAAACTTGTTTGGGCTGTTGAGAGGAGTAAAAAACCATCAAAAATTTCAATCCTGCATGATTCTACCAAGATATGTGATTCTTCATTCAAAACCTGATTTTTGCTATTGGGCTCTATTGAATAATGAATGTTTTGAATTTTCTCCAAAAGTAAAGTAGTTGCAAACTCATGCTTTTAGAAACTTGTTTGGGCTCATGAGAGGAGTAGAAAAACATCAAAAATTTCAGTCCTCCATGATTCTTCCAAGAAATGTGTGTTCATTGAAACCGCTGGTTTTTGATAGTTTGGGCCCTATTGAATAATGAATGTTTTGAATTTTCTCCAAAAGTAAAGTAGTTGCAAACTCATCCTTTTAGAAACTTGTTTGGGCTGTTGAGAGGAGTAAAAAACCATCAAAAATTTCAATCCTGCATGATTCTACCAAGAAATGTGATTCTTCATTCAAAACCTGATTTTTGCTATTGGGCTCTATTGAATAATGAATGTTTTGAATTTTCTCCAAAAGTAAAGTAGTTGCAAACTCATGCTTTTAGAGACTTGTTTGGGCTCATGAGAGGAGTAGAAAAACATCAAAAATTTCAGTCCTGCATGATTCTACCAAGAAATGTGTGTTCATTGAAACCGCTGGTTTTTGATAGTTTGGGCCCTATTGAATAATGAATGTTTTGAATTTTCTCCAAAAGTAAAGTAGTTGCAAACTCATCCTTTTAGAAACTTGTTAAGGGTTGTTGAGAGGAGTAAAAAACCATCAAAAATTTCAATCCTGCATGATTCTACCAAGAAATGTGATTCTTCATTCAAAACCTGATTTTTGCTATTGGGCTCTATTGAATAATGAATGTTTTGAATTTTCTCCAAAAGTAAAGTAGTTGCAAAATCATGCTTTTAGAAACTTGTTTGGGCTCATGAGAGGAGTAGAAAAACATCAAAAATTTGAGTCCTGCATGATTCTACCAAGAAATGTGTGTTCATTCAAACCGCTGGTTTTTGATAGTTTGGGCCCTATTGAATAATGAATGTTTTGAATTTTCTCCAAAAGTAAAGCAGTTGCAAACTCATCCTTTTAGAAACTTGTTTGGGCTGTATAGAGGAGTAAAAAACCATCAAAAATTTCAATCCTGCATGATTCTACCAAGAAATGTGATTCTTCATTCAAAACCTGATTTTTGCTATTGGGCTCTATTGAATAATGAATGTTTTGAATTTTCTCCTAAAGTAAAGTAGTTGCAAACTCATGCTTTTAGAGACTTGTTTGGGCTCATGAGAGGAGTAGAAAAACATCAATAATTTCAGTCCTGCATGATTCTACCAAGAAATGTGTGTTCATTCAAACCGCTGGTTTTTGATAGTTTGGGCCCTATTGAATAATGAATGTTTTGAATTTTCTCCAAAAGTAAAGTAGTTGCAAACTCATCCTTTTAGAAACTTGTTTGGGCTGTTGAGAGGAGTAAAAAACCATCAAAAATTTCAATCCTGCATGATTCTACCAAGAAATGTGATTCTTCATTCAAAACCTGATTTTTGCTATTGGGCTCTATTGAAAAGTGAATGTTTTGAATTTTCTCCAAAAGTAAAGTAGTTGCAAACTCATGCTTTTAGAGACTTGTTTGGGCTCATGAGAGGAGTAGAAAAACATCAAAAATTTCAGTCCTGCATGATTCTACCAAGAAATGTGTGTTCATTGAAACCGCTGGTTTTTGATAGTTTGGGCCCTATTGAATAATGAATGTTTTGAATTTTCTCCAAAAGTAAAGTAGTTGCAAACTCATCCTTTTAGAAACTTGTTTGGGCTGTTGAGAGGAGTAAAAAACCATCAAAAATTTCAATCCTGCATGATTCTACCAAGAAATGTGATTCTTCATTCAAAACCTGATTTTTGCTATTGGGCTCTATTGAATAATGAATGTTTTGAATTTTCTCCAAAAGTAAAGTAGTTGCAAACTCATGCTTTTAGAGACTTGTTTGGGCTCATGAGAGGAGTAGAAAAACATCAAAAATTTCAGTCCTGCATGATTCTACCAAGAAATGTGTGTTCATTGAAACCGCTGGTTTTTGATAGTTTGGGCCCTATTGAATAATGAATGTTTTGAATTTTCTCCAAAAGTAAAGTAGTTGCAAACTCATCCTTTTAGAAACTTGTTTGGGCTGTTGAGAGGAGTAAAAAACCATCAAAAATTTCAATCCTGCATGATTTTACCAAGAAATGTGATTCTTCATTCAAAACCTGATTTTTGCTATTGGGCTCTATTGAATAGTGAATGTTTTGAATGTTCTCCAAAAGTAAACTAGTTGCAAACTCATGCTTTTAGAAACTTGTTTGGGCTCATGAGAGGAGTAGAAAAACATCAAAAATTTCAGTCCTGCATGATTCTACCAAGAAATGTGTGTTCATTGAAACCGCTGGTTTTTGATAGTTTGGGCCCTATTGAATAATGAATGTTTTGAATTTTCTCCAAAAGTAAAGTAGTTGCAAACTCATCCTTTTAGAAACTTGTTTGGGCTGTTGAGAGGAGTAAAAAACCATCAAAAATTTCAATCCTGCATGATTTTACCAAGAAATGTGATTCTTCATTCAAAACCTGATTTTTGCTATTGGGCTCTATTGAATAATGAATGTTTTGAATTTTCTCCAAAAGTAAAGTAGTTGCAAACTCATGCTTTTAGAGACTTGTTTGGGCTCATGAGAGGAGTAGAAAAACATCAAAAATTTCAGTCCTGCATGATTCTACCAAGAAATGTGTGTTCATTGAAACCGCTGGTTTTTGATAGTTTGGGCCCTATTGAATAATGAATGTTTTGAATTTTCTCCAAAAGTAAAGTAGTTGCAAACTCATCCTTTTAGAAACTTGTTTGGGCTGTTGAGAGGAGTAAAAAACCATCAAAAATTTCAATCCTGCATGATTCTACCAAGAAATGTGATTCTTCATTCAAAACGCTGGTTTTTGCTATTGGGCTCTATTGAATAATGAATGTTTTGAATTTTCTCCAAAAGTAAAGTAGTTGCAAACTCATGCTTTTAGAGTCTTGTTTGGGCTCATGAGAGGAGTAGAAAAACATCAAAAATTCCAGTCCTGCATGATTCTACCAAGAAATGTGTGTTCATTGAAACCGCTGGTTTTTGATAGTTTGGGCCCTATTGAATAATGAATGTTTTGAATTTTCTCCAAAAGTAAAGTAGTTGCAAACTCATCCTTTTAGAAACTTGTTTGGGCTGTTGAGAGGAGTAAAAAACCATCAAAAATTTCAATCCTGCATGATTTTACCAAGAAATGTGATTCTTCATTCAAATCCTGATTTTTGCTATTGGGCTCTATTGAATAATGAATGTTTTGAATTTTCTCCAAAAGTAAAGTAGTTGCAAACTCATGCTTTTAGAGACTTGTTTGGGCTCATGAGAGGAGTAGAAAAACATCAAAAATTTCAGTCCTGCATGATTCTACCAAGAAATGTGTGTTCATTGAAACCGCTGGTTTTTGATAGTTTGGGCCCTATTGAATAATGAATGTTTTGAATTTTCTCCAAAAGTAAAGTAGTTGCAAACTCATCCTTTTAGAAACTTGTTTGGGCTGTTGAGAGGAGTAAAAAACCATCAAAAATTTCAATCCTGCATGATTCTACCAAGAAATGTGATTCTTCATTCAAAACCTGATTTTTGCTATTGGGCTCTATTGAATAATGAATGTTTTGAATTTTCTCCAAAAGTAAAGTAGTTGCAAACTCATGCTTTTAGAGACTTGTTTGGACTCATGAGAGGAGTAGAAAAACATCAAAAATTTCAGTCCTGCATGATTCTACCAAGAAATGTGTGTTCATTGAAACCGCTGGTTTTTGATAGTTTGGGCCCTATTGAATAATGAATGTTTGGAATTTTCTCCAAAAGTAAAGTAGTTGCAAACTCATCCTTTTAGAAACTTGTTTGGGCTGTTGAGAGGAGTAAAAAACCATCAAAAATTTCAATCCTGCATGATTCTACCAAGAAATGTGATTCTTCATTCAAAACCTGATTTTTGCTATTGGGCTCTATTGAATAATGAATGTTTTGAATTTTCTCCAAAAGTAAAGTAGTTGCAAACTCATGCTTTTAGAGACTTGTTTGGGCTCATGAGAGGAGTAGAAAAACATCAAAAATTTCAGTCCTGCATGATTCTTCCAAGAAATGTGTGTTCATTGAAACCGCTGGTTTTTGATAGTTTGGGCCCTATTGAATAATGAATGTTTTGAATTTTCTCCAAAAGTAAAGTAGTTGCAAACTCATCCTTTTAGAAACTTGTTTGGGCTGTTGAGAGGAGTAAAAAACCATCAAAAATTTCAATCCTGCATGATTCTACCAAGAAATGTGATTCTTCATTCAAAACCTGATTTTTGCTATTGGGCTCTATTGAATAATGAATGTTTTGAATTTTCTCCAAAAGTAAAGTAGTTGCAAACTCATGCTTTTAGAGACTTGTTTGGGCTCATGAGAGGAGTAGAAAAACATCAAAAATTTCAGTCCTGCATGATTCTACCAAGAAATGTGTGTTCATTGAAACCGCTGGTTTTTGATAGTTTGGGCCCTATTGGATAATGAATGTTTTGAATTTTCTCCAAAAGTAAAGTAGTTGCAAACTCATCCTTTTAGAAACTTGTTTGGGCTGTTGAGAGGAGTAAAAAACCATCAAAAATTTCAATCCTGGATGATTCTACCAAGAAATGTGATTCTTCATTCAAAACCTGATTTTTGCTATTGGGCTCTATTGAATAATGAATGTTTTGAATTTTCTCCAAAAGTAAAGTAGTTGCAAACTCATGCTTTTAGAGACTTGTTTGGGCTCATGAGAGGAGTAGAAAAACATCAAAAATTTCAGTCCTGCATGATTCTTCCAAGAAATGTGTGTTCATTGAAACCGCTGGTTTTTGATAGTTTGGGCCCTATTGAATAATGAATGTTTTGAATTTTCTCCAAAAGTAAAGTAGTTGCAAACTCATCCTTTTAGAAACTTGTTTGGGCTGTTGAGAGGAGTAAAAAACCATCAAAAATTTCAATCCTGCATGATTCTACCAAGAAATGTGATTCTTCATTCAAAACCTGATTTTTGCTATTGGGCTCTATTGAATAATGAATGTTTTGAATTTTCTCCAAAAGTAAAGTAGTTGCAAACTCATGCTTTTAGAGACTTGTTTGGGCTCATGAGAGGAGTAGAAAAACATCAAAAATTTCAGTCCTGCATGATTCTACCAAGAAATGTGTGTTCATTGAAACCGCTGGTTTTTGATAGTTTGGGCCCTATTGGATAATGAATGTTTTGAATTTTCTCCAAAAGTAAAGTAGTTGCAAACTCATCCTTTTAGAAACTTGTTTGGGCTGTTGAGAGGAGTAAAAAACCATCAAAAATTTCAATCCTGGATGATTCTACCAAGAAATGTGATTCTTCATTCAAAACCTGATTTTTGCTATTGGGCTCTATTGAATAATGAATGTTTTGAATTTTCTCCAAAAGTAAAGTAGTTGCAAACTCATGCTTTTAGAGACTTGTTTGGGCTCATGAGAGGAGTAGAAAAACATCAAAAATTTCAGTCCTGCATGATTCTACCAAGAAATGTGTGTTCATTGAAACCGCTGGTTTTTGATAGTTTGGGCCCTATTGAATAATGAATGTTTTGAATTTTCTCCAAAAGTAAAGTAGTTGCAAACTCATCCTTTTAGAAACTTGTTTGGGCTGTTGAGAGGAGTAAAAAACCATCAAAAATTTCAATCCTGCATGATTCTACCAAGAAATGTGATTCTTCATTCAAAACCTGATTTTTGCTATTGGGCTCTATTGAATAATGAATGTTTTGAATTTTCTCCAAAAGTAAAGTAGTTGCAAACTCATGCTTTTAGAGACTTGTTTGGACTCATGAGAGGAGTAGAAAAACATCAAAAATTTCAGTCCTGCATGATTCTACCAAGAAATGTGTGTTCATTGAAACCGCTGGTTTTTGATAGTTTGGGCCCTATTGAATAATGAATGTTTTGAATTTTCTCCAAAAGTAAAGTAGTTGCAAACTCATCCTTTTAGAAACTTGTTTGGGCTGTTGAGAGGAGTAAAAAACCATCAAAAATTTCAATCCTGCATGATTCTACCAAGAAATGTGATTCTTCATTCAAAACCTGATTTTTGCTATTGGGCTCTATTGAATAATGAATGTTTTGAATTTTCTCCAAAAGTAAAGTAGTTGCAAACTCATGCTTTTAGAGACTTGTTTGGGCTCATGAGAGGAGTAGAAAAACATCAAAAATTTCAGTCCTGCATGATTCTACCAAGAAATGTGTGTTCATTCAAACCGCTGGTTTTTGATAGTTTGGGCCCTATTGAATAATGAATGTTTTGAATTTTCTCCAAAAGTAAAGTAGTTGCAAACTCATCCTTTTAGAAACTTGTTTGGGCTGTTGAGAGGAGTAAAAAACCATCAAAAATTTCAATCCTGCATGATTCTACCAAGAAATGTGATTCTTCATTCAAAACCTGATTTTTGCTATTGGGCTCTATTGAATAATGAATGTTTTGAATTTTCTCCAAAAGTAAAGTAGTTGCAAACTCATGCTTTTAGAGACTTGTTTGGGCTCATGAGAGGAGTAGAAAAACATCAAAAATTTCAGTCCTGCATGATTCTTCCAAGAAATGTGTGTTCATTGAAACCGCTGGTTTTTGATAGTTTGGGCCCTATTGAATAATGAATGTTTTGAATTTTCTCCAAAAGTAAAGTAGTTGCAAACTCATCCTTTTAGAAACTTGTTTGGGCTGTTGAGAGGAGTAAAAAACCATCAAAAATTTCAATCCTGCATGATTCTACCAAGAAATGTGATTCTTCATTCAAAACCTGATTTTTGCTATTGGGCTCTATTGAATAATGAATGTTTTGAATTTTCTCCAAAAGTAAAGTAGTTGCAAACTCATGCTTTTAGAGACTTGTTTGGGCTCATGAGAGGAGTAGAAAAACATCAAAAATTTCAGTCCTGCATGATTCTACCAAGAAATGTGTGTTCATTGAAACCGCTGGTTTTTGATAGTTTGGGCCCTATTGGATAATGAATGTTTTGAATTTTCTCCAAAAGTAAAGTAGTTGCAAACTCATCCTTTTAGAAACTTGTTTGGGCTGTTGAGAGGAGTAAAAAACCATCAAAAATTTCAATCCTGGATGATTCTACCAAGAAATGTGATTCTTCATTCAAAACCTGATTTTTGCTATTGGGCTCTATTGAATAATGAATGTTTTGAATTTTCTCCAAAAGTAAAGTAGTTGCAAACTCATGCTTTTAGAAACTTGTTTGGGCTCATGAGAGGAGTAGAAAAACATCAAAAATTTGAGTCCTGCATGATTCTACCAAGAAATGTGTGTTCATTCAAACCGCTGGTTTTTGATAGTTTGGGCCCTATTGAATAATGAATGTTTTGAATTTTCTCCAAAAGTAAAGCAGTTGCAAACTCATCCTTTTAGAAACTTGTTTGGGCTGTAGAGAGGAGTAAAAAACCATCAAAAATTTCAATCCTGCATGATTCTACCAAGAAATGTGATTCTTCATTCAAAACCTGATTTTTGCTATTGGGCTCTATTGAATAATGAATGTTTTGAATTTTCTCCAAAAGTAAAGTAGTTGCAAACTCATGCTTTTAGAGACTTGTTTGGGCTCATGAGAGGAGTAGAAAAACATCAAAAACTTCAGTCCTGCATGATTCTACCAAGAAATGTGTGTTCATTGAAACCGCTGGTTTTTGATAGTTTGGGCCCTATTGAATAATGAATGTTTTGAATTTTCTCCAAAAGTAAAGTAGTTGCAAACTCATCCTTTTAGAAACTTGTTTGGGCTGTTGAGAGGAGTAAAAAACCATCAAAAATTTCAATTCTGCATGCTTCTACCAAGAAATGTGATTCTTCATTCAAAACCTGATTTTTGCTATTGGGCTCTATTGAATAATGAATGTTTTGAATTTTCTCCAAAAGTAAAGTAGTTGCAAACTCATGCTTTTAGAGACTTGTTTGGGCTCATGAGAGGAGTAGAAAAACATCAAAAATTTCAGTCCTGCATGATTCTACCAAGAAATGTGTGTTCATTCAAACCGCTGGTTTTTGATAGTTTGGGCCCTATTGAATAATGAATGTTTTGAATTTTCTCCAAAAGTAAAGTAGTTGCAAACTCATCCTTTTAGAAACTTGTTTGGGCTGTTGAGAGGAGTAAAAAACCATCAAAAATTTCAATCCTGCATGATTCTACCAAGAAATGTGATTCTTCATTCAAAACCTGATTTTTGCTATTGGGCTCTATTGAAAAGTGAATGTTTTGAATTTTCTCCAAAAGTAAAGTAGTTGCAAACTCATGCTTTTAGAGACTTGTTTGGGCTCATGAGAGGAGTAGAAAAACATCAAAAATTTCAGTCCTGCATGATTCTACCAAGAAATGTGTGTTCATTGAAACCGCTGGTTTTTGATAGTTTGGGCCCTATTGAATAATGAATGTTTTGAATTTTCTCCAAAAGTAAAGTAGTTGCAAACTCATCCTTTTAGAAACTTGTTTGGGCTGTTGAGAGGAGTAAAAAACCATCAAAAATTTCAATCCTGCATGATTCTACCAAGAAATGTGATTCTTCATTCAAAACCTGATTTTTGCTATTGGGCTCTATTGAATAATGAATGTTTTGAATTTTCTCCAAAAGTAAAGTAGTTGCAAACTCATGCTTTTAGAGACTTGTTTGGGCTCATGAGAGGAGTAGAAAAACATCAAAAATTTCAGTCCTGCATGATTCTACCAAGAAATGTGTGTTCATTGAAACCGCTGGTTTTTGATAGTTTGGGCCCTATTGAATAATGAATGTTTTGAATTTTCTCCAAAAGTAAAGTAGTTGCAAACTCATCCTTTTAGAAACTTGTTTGGGCTGTTGAGAGGAGTAAAAAACCATCAAAAATTTCAATCCTGCATGATTCTACCAAGAAATGTGATTCTTCATTCAAAACCTGATTTTTGCTATTGGGCTCTATTGAATAATGAATGTTTTGAATTTTCTCCAAAAGTAAAGTAGTTGCAAACTCATGCTTTTAGAAACTTGTTTGGGCTCATGAGAGGAGTAGAAAAACATCAAAAATTTGAGTCCTGCATGATTCTACCAAGAAATGTGTGTTCATTCAAACCGCTGGTTTTTGATAGTTTGGGCCCTATTGAATAATGAATGTTTTGAATTTTCTCCAAAAGTAAAGCAGTTGCAAACTCATCCTTTTAGAAACTTGTTTGGGCTGTATAGAGGAGTAAAAAACCATCAAAAATTTCAATCCTGCATGATTCTACCAAGAAATGTGATTCTTCATTCAAAACCTGATTTTTGCTATTGGGCTCTATTGAATAATGAATGTTTTGAATTTTCTCCAAAAGTAAAGTAGTTGCAAACTCATGCTTTTAGAGACTTGTTTGGGCTCATGAGAGGAGTAGAAAAACATCAATAATTTCAGTCCTGCATGATTCTACCAAGAAATGTGTGTTCATTCAAACCGCTGGTTTTTGATAGTTTGGGCCCTATTGAATAATGAATGTTTTGAATTTTCTCCAAAAGTAAAGTAGTTGCAAACTCATCCTTTTAGAAACTTGTTTGGGCTGTTGAGAGGAGTAAAAAACCATCAAAAATTTCAATCCTGCATGATTCTACCAAGAAATGTGATTCTTCATTCAAAACCTGATTTTTGCTATTGGGCTCTATTGAAAAGTGAATGTTTTGAATTTTCTCCAAAAGTAAAGTAGTTGCAAACTCATGCTTTTAGAGACTTGTTTGGGCTCATGAGAGGAGTAGAAAAACATCAAAAATTTCAGTCCTGCATGATTCTACCAAGAAATGTGTGTTCATTGAAACCGCTGGTTTTTGATAGTTTGGGCCCTATTGAATAATGAATGTTTTGAATTTTCTCCAAAAGTAAAGTAGTTGCAAACTCATCCTTTTAGAAACTTGTTTGGGCTGTTGAGAGGAGTAAAAAACCATCAAAAATTTCAATCCTGCATGATTCTACCAAGAAATGTGATTCTTCATTCAAAACCTGATTTTTGCTATTGGGCTCTATTGAATAATGAATGTTTTGAATTTTCTCCAAAAGTAAAGTAGTTGCAAACTCATGCTTTTAGAAACTTGTTTGGGCTCATGAGAGGAGTAGAAAAACATCAAAAATTTCAGTCCTGCATGATTCTACCAAGAAATGTGTGTTCATTGAAACCGCTGGTTTTTGATAGTTTGGGCCCTATTGAATAATGAATGTTTTGAATTTTCTCCAAAAGTAAAGTAGTTGCAAACTCATCCTTTTAGAAACTTGTTTGGGCTGTTGAGAGGAGTAAAAAACCATCAAAAATTTCAATCCTGCATGATTTTACCAAGAAATGTGATTCTTCATTCAAAACCTGATTTTTGCTATTGGGCTCTATTGAATAGTGAATGTTTTGAATGTTCTCCAAAAGTAAACTAGTTGCAAACTCATGCTTTTAGAAACTTGTTTGGGCTCATGAGAGGAGTAGAAAAACATCAAAAATTTCAGTCCTGCATGATTCTACCAAGAAATGTGTGTTCATTGAAACCGCTGGTTTTTGATAGTTTGGGCCCTATTGAATAATGAATGTTTTGAATTTTCTCCAAAAGTAAAGTAGTTGCAAACTCATCCTTTTAGAAACTTGTTTGGGCTGTTGAGAGGAGTAAAAAACCATCAAAAATTTCAATCCTGCATGATTTTACCAAGAAATGTGATTCTTCATTCAAAACCTGATTTTTGCTATTGGGCTCTATTGAATAATGAATGTTTTGAATTTTCTCCAAAAGTAAAGTAGTTGCAAACTCATGCTTTTAGAGACTTGTTTGGGCTCATGAGAGGAGTAGAAAAACATCAAAAATTTCAGTCCTGCATGATTCTACCAAGAAATGTGTGTTCATTGAAACCGCTGGTTTTTGATAGTTTGGGCCCTATTGAATAATGAATGTTTTGAATTTTCTCCAAAAGTAA
The DNA here is from genome assembly GCF_039654945.1 of Dendrobates tinctorius. Lineage (NCBI taxonomy): Eukaryota > Metazoa > Chordata > Amphibia > Anura > Dendrobatidae > Dendrobates > Dendrobates tinctorius. Next base: position 6,968,805 of record NW_027361736.1, on the reverse strand, counting down.
AGTAGTTGCAAACTCATCCTTTTAGAAACTTGTTTGGGCTGTTGAGAGGAGTAAAAAACCATCAAAAATTTCAATCCTGCATGATTCTACCAAGAAATGTGATTCTTCATTCAAAACCTGATTTTTGCTATTGGGCTCTATTGAATAATGAATGTTTTGAATTTTCTCCAAAAGTAAAGTAGTTGCAAACTCATGCTTTTAGAGACTTGTTTGGGCTCATGAGAGGAGTAGAAAAACATCAAAAATTTCAGTCCTGCATGATTCTACCAAGAAATGTGTGTTCATTGAAACCGCTGGTTTTTGATAGTTTGGGCCCTATTGAATAATGAATGTTTTGAATTTTCTCCAAAAGTAAAGTAGTTGCAAACTCATCCTTTTAGAAACTTGTTTGGGCTGTTGAGAGGAGTAAAAAACCATCAAAAATTTCAATCCTGCATGATTCTACCAAGAAATGTGATTCTTCATTCAAAACCTAATTTTTGCTATTGGGCTCTATTGAATAATGAATGTTTTGAATTTTCTCCAAAAGTAAAGTAGTTGCAAACTCATGCTTTTAGAGACTTGTTTGGGCTCATGAGAGGAGTAGAAAAACATCAAAAACTTCAGTCCTGCATGATTCTACCAAGAAATGTGTGTTCATTGAAACCGCTGGTTTTTGATAGTTTGGGCCCTATTGAATAATGAATGTTTTGAATTTTCTCCAAAAGTAAAGTAGTTGCAAACTCATCCTTTTAGAAACTTGTTTGGGCTGTTGAGAGGAGTAAAAAACCATCAAAAATTTCAATCCTGCATGCTTCTACCAAGAAATGTGATTCTTCATTCAAAACCTGATTTTTGCTATTGGGCTCTATTGAATAATGAATGTTTTGAATTTTCTCCAAAAGTAAAGTAGTTGCAAACTCATGCTTTTAGAGACTTGTTTGGGCTCATGAGAGGAGTAGAAAAACATCAAAAATTTCAGTCCTGCATGATTCTACCAAGAAATGTGTGTTCATTCAAACCGCTGGTTTTTGATAGTTTGGGCCCTATTGAATAATGAATGTTTTGAATTTTCTCCAAAAGTAAAGTAGTTGCAAACTCATCCTTTTAGAAACTTGTTTGGGCTGTTGAGAGGAGTAAAAAACCATCAAAAATTTCAATCCTGCATGATTCTACCAAGAAATGTGATTCTTCATTCAAAACCTGATTTTTGCTATTGGGCTCTATTGAAAAGTGAATGTTTTGAATTTTCTCCAAAAGTAAAGTAGTTGCAAACTCATGCTTTTAGAGACTTGTTTGGGCTCATGAGAGGAGTAGAAAAACATCAAAAATTTCAGTCCTGCATGATTCTACCAAGAAATGTGTGTTCATTGAAACCGCTGGTTTTTGATAGTTTGGGCCCTATTGAATAATGAATGTTTTGAATTTTCTCCAAAAGTAAAGTAGTTGCAAACTCATCCTTTTAGAAATTTGTTTGGGCTGTTGAGAGGAGTAAAAAACCATCAAAAATTTCAATCCTGCATGATTCTACCAAGAAATGTGATTCTTCATTCAAAACCTGATTTTTGCTATTGGGCTCTATTGAATAATGAATGTTTTGAATTTTCTCCAAAAGTAAAGTAGTTGCAAACTCATGCTTTTAGAGACTTGTTTGGGCTCATGAGAGGAGTAGAAAAACATCAAAAATTTCAGTCCTGCATGATTCTACCAAGAAATGTGTGTTCATTGAAACCGCTGGTTTTTGATAGTTTGGGCCCTATTGAATAATGAATGTTTTGAATTTTCTCCAAAAGTAAAGTAGTTGCAAACTCATCCTTTTAGAAACTTGTTTGGGCTGTTGAGAGGAGTAAAAAACCATCAAAAATTTCAATCCTGCATGATTCTACCAAGAAATGTGATTCTTCATTCAAAACCTGATTTTTGCTATTGGGCTCTATTGAATAATGAATGTTTTGAATTTTCTCCAAAAGTAAAGTAGTTGCAAACTCATGCTTTTAGAGACTTGTTTGGGCTCATGAGAGGAGTAGAAAAACATCAAAAATTTCAGTCCTGCATGATTCTACCAAGAAATGTGTGTTCATTGAAACCGCTGGTTTTTGATAGTTTGGGCCCTATTGAATAATGAATGTTTTGAATTTTCTCCAAAAGTAAAGTAGTTGCAAACTCATCCTTTTAGAAACTTGTTTGGGCTGTTGAGAGGAGTAAAAAACCATCAAAAATTTCAATCCTGCATGATTCTACCAAGAAATGTGATTCTTCATTCAAAACCTGATTTTTGCTATTGGGCTCTATTGAATAATGAATGTTTTGAATTTTCTCCAAAAGTAAAGTAGTTGCAAACTCATGCTTTTAGAAACTTGTTTGGGCTCATGAGAGGAGTAGAAAAACATCAAAAATTTGAGTCCTGCATGATTCTACCAAGAAATGTGTGTTCATTCAAACCGCTGGTTTTTGATAGTTTGGGCCCTATTGAATAATGAATGTTTTGAATTTTCTCCAAAAGTAAAGCAGTTGCAAACTCATCCTTTTAGAAACTTGTTTGGGCTGTATAGAGGAGTAAAAAACCATCAAAAATTTCAATCCTGCATGATTCTACCAAGAAATGTGATTCTTCATTCAAAACCTGATTTTTACTATTGGGCTCTATTGAATAATGAATGTTTTGAATTTTCTCCAAAAGTAAAGTAGTTGCAAACTCATGCTTTTAGAGACTTGTTTGGGCTCATGAGAGGAGTAGAAAAACATCAATAATTTCAGTCCTGCATGATTCTACCAAGAAATGTGTGTTCATTCAAACCGCTGGTTTTTGATAGTTTGGGCCCTATTGAATAATGAATGTTTTGAATTTTCTCCAAAAGTAAAGTAGTTGCAAACTCATCCTTTTAGAAACTTGTTTGGGCTGTTGAGAGGAGTAAAAAACCATCAAAAATTTCAATCCTGCATGATTCTACCAAGAAATGTGATTCTTCATTCAAAACCTGATTTTTGCTATTGGGCTCTATTGAAAAGTGAATGTTTTGAATTTTCTCCAAAAGTAAAGTAGTTGCAAACTCATGCTTTTAGAGACTTGTTTGGGCTCATGAGAGGAGTAGAAAAACATCAAAAATTTCAGTCCTGCATGATTCTACCAAGAAATGTGTGTTCATTGAAACCGCTGGTTTTTGATAGTTTGGGCCCTATTGAATAATGAATGTTTTGAATTTTCTCCAAAAGTAAAGTAGTTGCAAACTCATCCTTTTAGAAACTTGTTTGGGCTGTTGAGAGGAGTAAAAAACCATCAAAAATTTCAATCCTGCATGATTCTACCAAGAAATGTGATTCTTCATTCAAAACCTGATTTTTGCTATTGGGCTCTATTGAATAATGAATGTTTTGAATTTTCTCCAAAAGTAAAGTAGTTGCAAACTCATGCTTTTAGAAACTTGTTTGGGCTCATGAGAGGAGTAGAAAAACATCAAAAATTTCAGTCCTGCATGATTCTACCAAGAAATGTGTGTTCATTGAAACCGCTGGTTTTTGATAGTTTGGGCCCTATTGAATAATGAATGTTTTGAATTTTCTCCAAAAGTAAAGTAGTTGCAAACTCATCCTTTTAGAAACTTGTTTGGGCTGTTGAGAGGAGTAAAAAACCATCAAAAATTTCAATCCTGCATGATTCTACCAAGAAATGTGATTCTTCATTCAAAACCTGATTTTTGCTATTGGGCTCTATTGAATAATGAATGTTTTGAATTTTCTCCAAAAGTAAAGTAGTTGCAAACTCATGCTTTTAGAGACTTGTTTGGGCTCATGAGAGGAGTAGAAAAACATCAAAAATTTCAGTCCTGCATGATTCTTCCAAGAAATGTGTGTTCATTGAAACCGCTGGTTTTTGATAGTTTGGGCCCTATTGAATAATGAATGTTTTGAATTTTCTCCAAAAGTAAAGTAGTTGCAAACTCATCCTTTTAGAAACTTGTTTGGGCTGTTGAGAGGAGTAAAAAACCATCAAAAATTTCAATCCTGCATGATTCTACCAAGAAATGTGATTCTTCATTCAAAACCTGATTTTTGCTATTGGGCTCTATTGAATAATGAATGTTTTGAATTTTCTCCAAAAGTAAAGTAGTTGCAAACTCATGCTTTTAGAGACTTGTTTGGGCTCATGAGAGGAGTAGAAAAACATCAAAAATTTCAGTCCTGCATGATTCTACCAAGAAATGTGTGTTCATTGAAACCGCTGGTTTTTGATAGTTTGGGCCCTATTGAATAATGAATGTTTTGAATTTTCTCCAAAAGTAAAGTAGTTGCAAACTCATCCTTTTAGAAACTTGTTTGGGCTGTTGAGAGGAGTAAAAAACCATCAAAAATTTCAATCCTGCATGATTCTACCAAGAAATGTGATTCTTCATTCAAAACCTGATTTTTGCTATTGGGCTCTATTGAATAATGAATGTTTTGAATTTTCTCCAAAAGTAAAGTAGTTGCAAACTCATGCTTTTAGAGACTTGTTTGGGCTCATGAGAGGAGTAGAAAAACATCAAAAACTTCAGTCCTGCATGATTCTACCAAGAAATGTGTGTTCATTGAAACCGCTGGTTTTTGATAGTTTGGGCCCTATTGAATAATGAATGTTTTGAATTTTCTCCAAAAGTAAAGTAGTTGCAAACTCATCCTTTTAGAAACTTGTTTGGGCTGTTGAGAGGAGTAAAAAACCATCAAAAATTTCAATCCTGCATGCTTCTACCAAGAAATGTGATTCTTCATTCAAAACCTGATTTTTGCTATTGGGCTCTATTGAATAATGAATGTTTTGAATTTTCTCCAAAAGTAAAGTAGTTGCAAACTCATGCTTTTAGAGACTTGTTTGGGCTCATGAGGAGTAGAAAAACATCAAAAATTTCAGTCCTGCATGATTCTACCAAGAAATGTGTGTTCATTGAAACCGCTGGTTTTTGATAGTTTGGGCCCTATTGAATAATGAATGTTTTGAATTTTCTCCAAAAGTAAAGTAGTTGCAAACTCATCCTTTTAGAAACTTGTTTGGGCTGTTGAGAGGAGTAAAAAACCATCAAAAATTTCAATACTGCATGATTCTACCAAGAAATGTGATTCTTCATTCAAAACCTGATTTTTGCTATTGGGCTCTATTGAATAATGAATGTTTTGAATTTTCTCCAAAAGTAAAGTAGTTGCAAACTCATGCTTTTAGAGACTTGTTTGGGCTCATGAGAGGAGTAGAAAAACATCAAAAATTTCAGTCCTGCATGATTCTACCAAGAAATGTGTGTTCAATGAAACCGCTGGTTTTTGATAGTTTGGGCCCTATTGAATAATGAATGTTTTGAATTTTCTCCAAAAGTAAAGTAGTTGCAAACTCATCCTTTTAGAAACTTGTTTGGGCTGTTGAGAGGAGTAAAAAACCATCAAAAATTTCAATCCTGCATGATTCTACCAAGAAATGTGATTCTTCATTCAAAACCTGATTTTTGCTATTGGGCTCTATTGAATAATGAATGTTTTGAATTTTCTCCAAAAGTAAAGTAGTTGCAAACTCATGCTTTTAGAAACTTGTTTGGGCTCATGAGAGGAGTAGAAAAACATCAAAAATTTGAGTCCTGCATGATTCTACCAAGAAATGTGTGTTCATTCAAACCGCTGGTTTTTGATAGTTTGGGCCCTATTGAATAATGAATGTTTTGAATTTTCTCCAAAAGTAAAGTAGTTGCAAACTCATCCTTTTAGAAACTTGTTTGGGCTGTTGAGAGGAGTAAAAAACCATCAAAAATTTCAATCCTGCATGATTCTACCAAGAAATGTGATTCTTCATTCAAAACCTGATTTTTGCTATTGGGCTCTATTGAAAACTGAATGTTTTGAATTTTCTCCAAAAGTAAAGTAGTTGCAAACTCATGCTTTTAGAGACTTGTTTGGGCTCATGAGAGGAGTAGAAAAACATCAAAAATTTCAGTCCTGCATGAGTCTACCAAGAAATGTGTGTTCATTGAAACCGCTGGTTTTTGATAGTTTGGGCCCTATTGAATAATGAATGTTTTGAATTTTCTCCAAAAGTAAAGTAGTTGCAAACTCATCCTTTTAGAAACTTGTTTGGGCTGTTAAGAGGAGTAAAAAACCATCAAAAATTTCAATCCTGCATGATTCTACCAAGAAATGTGATTCTTCATTCAAAACCTGATTTTTGCTATTGGGCTCTATTGAATAATGAATGTTTTGAATTTTCTCCAAAAGTAAAGTAGTTGCAAACTCATGCTTTTAGAGACTTGTTTGGGCTCATGAGAGGAGTAGAAAAACATCAAAAATTTCAGTCCTGCATGATTCTACCAAGAAATGTGTGTTCATTGAAACCGCTGGTTTTTGATAGTTTGGGCCCTATTGAATAATGAATGTTTTGAATTTTATCCAAAAGTAAAGTAGTTGCAAACTCATCCTTTTAGAAACTTGTTTGGGCTGTTGAGAGGAGTAAAAAACCATCAAAAATTTCAATCCTGCATGATTTTACCAAGAAATGTGATTCTTCATTCAAAACCTGATTTTTGCTATTGGGCTCTATTGAATAGTGAATGTTTTGAATGTTCTCCAAAAGTAAACTAGTTGCAAACTCATGCTTTTAGAAACTTGTTTGGGCTCATGAGAGGAGTAGAAAAACATCAAAAATTTCAGTCCTGCATGATTCTACCAAGAAATGTGTGTTCATTGAAACCGCTGGTTTTTGATAGTTTGGGCCCTATTGAATAATGAATGTTTTGAATTTTCTCCAAAAGTAAAGTAGTTGCAAACTCATCCTTTTAGAAACTTGTTTGGGCTGTTGAGAGGAGTAAAATACCATCAAAAATTTCAATCCTGCATGATTTTACCAAGAAATGTGATTCTTCATTCAAAACCTGATTTTTGCTATTGGGCTCTATTGAATAATGAATGTTTTGAATTTTTTCCAAAAGTAAAGTAGTTGCAAACTCATGCTTTTAGAGACTTGTTTGGGCTCATGAGAGGAGTAGAAAAACATCAAACATTTCAGTCCTGCATGATTCTACCAAGAAATGTGTGTTCATTGAAACCGCTGGTTTTTGATAGTTTGGGCCCTATTGAATAATGAATGCTTTGAATTTTCTCCAAAAGTAAAGTAGTTGCAAACTCATCCTTTTAGAAACTTGTTTGGGCTGTTGAGAGGAGTAAAAAACCATCAAAAATTTCAATCCTGCATGATTCTACCAAGAAATGTGATTCTTCATTCAAAACCTGATTTTTGCTATTGGGCTCTATTGAATAATGAATGTTTTGAATTTTCTCCAAAAGTAAAGTAGTTGCAAACTCATCCTTTTAGAAACTTGTTTGGGCTGTTGAGAGGAGTAAAAAACCATCAAAAATTTCAATCCTGCATGCTTCTACCAAGAAATGTGATTCTTCATTCAAAACCTGATTTTTGCTATTGGGCTCTATTGAATAATGAATGTTTTGAATTTTCTCCAAAAGTAAAGTAGTTGCAAACTCATGCTTTTAGAAACTTGTTTGGGCTCATGAGAGGAGTAGAAAAACATCAAAAATTTCAGTCCTGCATGATTCTTCCAAGAAATGTGTGTTCATTGAAACCGCTGGTTTTTGATAGTTTGGGCCCTATTGAATAATGAATGTTTTGAATTTTCTCCAAAAGTAAAGTAGTTGCAAACTCATCCTTTTAGAAACTTGTTTGGGCTGTTGAGAGGAGTAAAAAACCATCAAAAATTTCAATCCTGCATGCTTCTACCAAGAATTGTGATTCTTCATTCAAAACCTGATTTTTGCTATTGGGCTCTATTGAATAATGAATGTTTTGAATTTTCTCCAAAAGTAAAGTAGTTGCAAACTCATGCTTTTAGAGACTTGTTTGGGCTCATGAGAGGAGTAGAAAAACATCAAAAATTTCAGTCCTGCATGATTCTACCAAGAAATGTGTGTTCATTCAAACCGCTGGTTTTTGATAGTTTGGGCCCTATTGAATAATGAATGTGTTGAATTTTCTCCAAAAGTAAAGTAGTTGCAAACTCATCCTTTTAGAAACTTGTTTGGGCTGTTGAGAGGAGTAAAAAACCATCAAAAATTTCAATCCTGCATGATTCTACCAAGAAATGTGATTCTTCATTCAAAACCTGATTTTTCCTATTGGGCTCTATTGAAAAGTGAATGTTTTGAATTTTCTCCAAAAGTAAAGTAGTTGCAAACTCATGCTTTTAGAGACTTGTTTGGGCTCATGAGAGGAGTAGAAAAACATCAAAAATTTCAGTCCTGCATGATTCTACCAAGAAATGTGTGTTCATTTAAACCGCTGGTTTTTGATAGTTTGGGCCCTATTGAATAATGAATGTTTTGAATTTTCTCCAAAAGTAAAGTAGTTGCAAACTCATCCTTTTAGAAACTTGTTTGGGCTGTTGAGAGGAGTAAAAAACCATCAAAAATTTCAATCCTGCATGATTTTACCAAGAAATGTGATTCTTCATTCAAAACCTGATTTTTGCTATTGGGCTCTATTGAATAATGAATGTTTTGAATTTTCTCCAAAAGTAAAGTAGTTGCAAACTCATGCTTTTAGAGACTTGTTTGGGCTCATGAGAGGAGTAGAAAAACATCAAAAATTTCAGTCCTGCATGATTCTACCAAGAAATGTGTGTTCATTGAAACCGCTGGTTTTTGATAGTTTGGGCCCTATTGAATAATGAATGTTTTGAATTTTCTCCAAAAGTAAAGTAGTTGCAAACTCATCCTTTTAGAAACTTGTTTGGGATGTTGAGAGGAGTAAAAAACCATCAAAAATTTCAATCCTGCATGATTCTACCAAGAAATGTGATTCTTCATTCAAAACCTGATTTTTGCTATTGGGCTCTATTGAATAATGAATGTTTTGAATTTTCTCCAAAAGTAAAGTAGTTGCAAACTCATGCTTTTAGAGACTTGTTTGGGCTCATGAGAGGAGTAGAAAAATATCAAAAATTTCAGTCCTGCATGATTCTACCAAGAAATGTGTGTTCATTGAAACCGCTGGTTTTTGATAGTTTGGGCCCTATTGAATAATGAATGTTTTGAATTTTCTCCAAAAGTAAAGTAGTTGCAAACTCATCCTTTTAGAAACTTGTTTGGGCTGTTGAGAGGAGTAAAAAACCATCAAAAATTTCAATCCTGCATGATTTTACCAAGAAATGTGATTCTTCATTCAAAACCTGATTTTTGCTATTGGGCTCTATTGAATAATGAATGTTTTGAATTTTCTCCAAAAGTAAAGTAGTTGCAAACTCATGCTTTTAGAGACTTGTTTGGGCTCATGAGAGGAGTAGAAAAACATCAAAAATTTCAGTCCTGCATGATTCTACCAAGAAATGTGTGTTCATTGAAACCGCTGTTTTTTGATAGTTTGGGCCCTATTGAATAATGAATGTTTTGAATTTTCTCCAAAAGTAAAGTAGTTGCAAACTCATCCTTTTAGAAACTTGTTTGGGCTGTTGAGAGGAGTAAAAAACCATCAAAAATTTCAATCCTGCATGATTCTACCAAGAAATGTGATTCTTCATTCAAAACCTGATTTTTGCTATTGGGCTCTATTGAATAATGAATGTTTTGAATTTTCTCCAAAAGTAAAGTAGTTGCAAACTCATGCTTTTAGAAACTTGTTTGGGCTCATGAGAGGAGTAGAAAAACATCAAAAATTTGAGTCCTGCATGATTCTACCAAGAAATGTGTGTTCATTCAAACCGCTGGTTTTTGATAGTTTGGGCCCTATTGAATAATGAATGTTTTGAATTTTCTCCAAAAGTAAAGCAGTTGCAAACTCATCCTTTTAGAAACTTGTTTGGGCTGTAGAGAGGAGTAAAAAACCATCAAAAATTTCAATCCTGCATGATTCTACCAAGAAATGTGATTCTTCATTCAAAACCTGATTTTTGCTATTGGGCTCTATTGAATAATGAATGTTTTGAATTTTCTCCAAAAGTAAAGTAGTTGCAAACTCATGCTTTTAGAGACTTGTTTGGGCTCATGAGAGGAGTAGAAAAACATCAAAAACTTCAGTCCTGCATGATTCTACCAAGAAATGTGTGTTCATTGAAACCGCTGGTTTTTGATAGTTTGGGCCCTATTGAATAATGAATGTTTTGAATTTTCTCCAAAAGTAAAGTAGTTGCAAACTCATCCTTTTAGAAACTTGTTTGGGCTGTTGAGAGGAGTAAAAAACCATCAAAAATTTCAATCCTGCATGCTTCTACCAAGAAATGTGATTCTTCATTCAAAACCTGATTTTTGCTATTGGGCTCTATTGAATAATGAATGTTTTGAATTTTCTCCAAAAGTAAAGTAGTTGCAAACTCATGCTTTTAGAGACTTGTTTGGGCTCATGAGAGGAGTAGAAAAACATCAAAAATTTGAGTCCTGCATGATTCTACCAAGAAATGTGTGTTCATTCAAACCGCTGGTTTTTGATAGTTTGGGCCCTATTGAATAATGAATGTTTTGAATTTTCTCCAAAAGTAAAGCAGTTGCAAACTCATCCTTTTAGAAACTTGTTTGGGCTGTAGAGAGGAGTAAAAAACCATCAAAAATTTCAATCCTGCATGATTCTACCAAGAAATGTGATTCTTCATTCAAAACCTGATTTTTGCTATTGGGCTCTATTGAATAATGAATGTTTTGAATTTTCTCCAAAAGTAAAGTAGTTGCAAACTCATGCTTTTAGAGACTTGTTTGGGCTCATGAGAGGAGTAGAAAAACATCAATAATTTCAGTCCTGCATGATTCTACCAAGAAATGTGTGTTCATTCAAACCGCTGGTTTTTGATAGTTTGGGCCCTATTGAATAATGAATGTTTTGAATTTTCTCCAAAAGTAAAGTAGTTGCAAACTCATCCTTTTAGAAACTTGTTTGGGCTGTTGAGAGGAGTAAAAAACCATCAAAAATTTCAATCCTGCATGATTCTACCAAGAAATGTGATTCTTCATTCAAAACCTGATTTTTGCTATTGGGCTCTATTGAAAAGTGAATGTTTTGAATTTTCTCCAAAAGTAAAGTAGTTGCAAACTCATGCTTTTAGAGACTTGTTTGGGCTCATGAGAGGAGTAGAAAAACATCAAAAATTTCAGTCCTGCATGATTCTACCAAGAAATGTGTGTTCATTGAAACCGCTGGTTTTTGATAGTTTGGGCCCTATTGAATAATGAATGTTTTGAATTTTCTCCAAAAGTAAAGTAGTTGCAAACTCATCCTTTTAGAAACTTGTTTGGGCTGTTGAGAGGAGTAAAAAACCATCAAAAATTTCAATCCTGCATGATTTTACCAAGAAATGTGATTCTTCATTCAAAACCTGATTTTTGCTATTGGGCTCTATTGAATAGTGAATGTTTTGAATGTTCTCCAAAAGTAAACTAGTTGCAAACTCATGCTTTTAGAAACTTGTTTGGGCTCATGAGAGGAGTAGAAAAACATCAAAAATTTCAGTCCTGCATGATTCTACCAAGAAATGTGTGTTCATTGAAACCGCTGGTTTTTGATAGTTTGGGCCCTATTGAATAATGAATGTTTTGAATTTTCTCCAAAAGTAAAGTAGTTGCAAACTCATCCTTTTAGAAACTTGTTTGGGCTGTTGAGAGGAGTAAAAAACCATCAAAAATTTCAATCCTGCATGATTTTACCAAGAAATGTGATTCTTCATTCAAAACCTGATTTTTGCTATTGGGCTCTATTGAATAATGAATGTTTTGAATTTTCTCCAAAAGTAAAGTAGTTGCAAACTCATGCTTTTAGAGACTTGTTTGGGCTCATGAGAGGAGTAGAAAAACATCAAAAATTTCAGTCCTGCATGATTCTACCAAGAAATGTGTGTTCATTGAAACCGCTGGTTTTTGATAGTTTGGGCCCTATTGAATAATGAATGTTTTGAATTTTCTCCAAAAGTAAAGTAGTTGCAAACTCATCCTTTTAGAAACTTGTTTGGGCTGTTGAGAGGAGTAAAAAACCATCAAAAATTTCAATCCTGCATGATTCTACCAAGAAATGTGATTCTTCATTCAAAACGCTGGTTTTTGCTATTGGGCTCTATTGAATAATGAATGTTTTGAATTTTCTCCAAAAGTAAAGTAGTTGCAAACTCATCCTTTTAGAGACTTGTTTGGGCTCATGAGAGGAGTAGAAAAACATCAAAAATATCAGTCCTGCACGATTCTACCAAGAAATGTGTGTTCATTCAAACCCCTGGTTTTTGATATTTTGGGCCCTATTGAATAATGAATGTTTTGAATTTTCTCCAAAAGTAAAGTAGTTGCAAACTCATCCTTTTAGAAACTTGTTTGGGCTGTTGAGAGGAGTAAAAAACCATCAAAAATTTCAATCCTGCATGATTCTACCAAGAAATGTGATTCTTCATTCAAAACCTGATTTTTGCTATTGGGCTCTATTGAATAATGAATGTTTTGAATTTTCTCCAAAAGTAAAGTAGTTGCAAACTCATGCTTTTAGAGACTTGTTTGGGCTCATGAGAGGAGTAGAAAAACATCAAAAATTTCAGTCCTGCATGATTCTACCAAGAAATGTGTGTTCATTGAAACCACTGGTTTTTGATAGTTTGGGCCCTATTGAATAATGAATGTTTTGAATTTTCTCCAAAAGTAAAGTAGTTGCAAACTCATCCTTTTAGAAACTTGTTTGGGCTGTTGAGAGGAGTAAAAAACCATCAAAAATTTCAATCCTGCATGATTTTACCAAGAAATGTGATTCTTCATTCAAATCCTGATTTTTGCTATTGGGCTCTATTGAATAATGAATGTTTTGAATTTTCTCCAAAAGTAAAGTAGTTGCAAACTCATGCTTATAGAGACTTGTTTGGGCTCATGAGAGGAGTAGAAAAACATCAAAAATTTCAGTCCTGCATGATTCTACCAAGAAATGTGTGTTCATTGAAACCGCTGGTTTTTGATAGTTTGGGCCCTATTGAATAATGAATGTTTTGAATTTTCTCCAAAAGTAAAGTAGTTGCAAACTCATCCTTTTAGAAACTTGTTTGGGCTGTTGAGAGGAGTAAAAAACCATCAAAAATTTCAATCCTGCATGATTCTACCAAGAAATGTGATTCTTCATTCAAAACCTGATATTTGCTATTGGGCTCTATTGAATAATGAATGTTTTGAATTTTCTCCAAAAGTAAAGTAGTTGCAAACTCATGCTTTTAGAGACTTGTTTGGGCTCATGAGAGGAGTAGAAAAACATCAAAAATTTCAGTCCTGCATGATTCTACCAAGAAATGTGTGTTCATTGAAACCGCTGGTTTTTGATAGTTTGGGCCCTATTGAATAATGAATGTTTTGAATTTTCTCCAAAAGTAAAGTAGTTGCAAACTCATCCTTTTAGAAACTTGTTTGGGCTGTTGAGAGGAGTAAAAAACCATCAATAATTTCAATGGTGCATGATTCTACCAAGAAATGTTATTCTTCATTCAAAACCTGATTTTTGCTATTGGGCTCTATTGAATAATGAATGTTTTGAATTTTCTCCAAAAGTAAAGTAGTTGCAAACTCATGCTTTTAGAGACTTGTTTGGGCTCATGAGTGGAGTAGAAAAACATCAAAAATTTCAGTCCTGCATGATTCTACCAAGAAATGTGTGTTCATTCAAACCGCTGGTTTTTGATAGTTTGGGCCCTATTGAATAATGAATGTTTTGAATTTTCTCCAAAAGTAAAGTAGTTGCAAACTCATCCTTTTAGAAACTTGTTTGGGCTTTTGAGAGGAGTAAAAAACCATCAAAAATTTCAATCCTGCATGATTCTACCAAGAAATGTGATTCTTCATTCAAAACCTGATTTTTGCTATTGGGCTCTATTGAATAATGAATGTTTTGAATTTTCTCCAAAAGTAAAGTAGTTGCAAACTCATGCTTTTAGAGACTTGTTTGGGCTCATGAGAGGAGTAGAAAAACATCAAAAATTTCAGTCCTGCATGATTCTTCCAAGAAATGTGTGTTCATTGAAACCGCTGGTTTTTGATAGTTTGGGCCCTATTGAATAATGAATGTTTTGAATTTTCTCCAAAAGTAAAGTAGTTGCAAACTCATCCTTTTAGAAACTTGTTTGGGCTGTTGAGAGTAAAAAACCATCAAAAATTTCAATCCTGCATGATTCTACCAAGAAATGTGATTCTTCATTCAAAACCTGATTTTTGCTATTGGGCTCTATTGAATAATGAATGTTTTGAATTTTCTCCAAAAGTAAAGTAGTTGCAAACTCATGCTTTTAGAGACTTGTTTGGGCTCATGAGAGGAGTAGAAAAACATCAAAAATTTCAGTCCTGCATGATTCTACCAAGAAATGTGTGTTCATTGAAACCGCTGGTTTTTGATAGTTTGGGCCCTATTGAATAATGAATGTTTTGAATTTTCTCCAAAAGTAAAGTAGTTGCAAACTCATCCTTTTAGAAACTTGTTTGGGCTGTTGAGAGGAGTAAAAAACCATCAAAAATTTCAATCCTGCATGATTCTACCAAGAAATGTGATTCTTCATTCAAAACCTGATTTTTGCTATTGGGCTCTATTGAATAATGAATGTTTTGAATTTTCTCCAAAAGTAAAGTAGTTGCAAACTCATGCTTTTAGAGACTTGTTTGGGCTCATGAGAGGAGTAGAAAAACATCAAAAACTTCAGTCCTGCATGACTCTACCAAGAAATGTGTGTTCATTGAAACCGCTGGTTTTTGATAGTTTGGGCCCTATTGAATAATGAATGTTTTGAATTTTCTCCAAAAGTAAAGTAGTTGCAAACTCATCCTTTTAGAAACTTGTTTGGGCTGTTGAGAGGAGTAAAAAACCATCAAAAATTTCAATCCTGCATGCTTCTACCAAGAAATGTGATTCTTCATTCAAAACCTGATTTTTGCTATTGGGCTCTATTGAATAATGAATGTTTTGAATTTTCTCCAAAAGTAAAGTAGTTGCAAACTCATGCTTTTAGAGACTTGTTTGGGCTCGTGAGAGGAGTAGAAAAACATCAAAAATTTCAGTCCTGCATGATTCTACCAAGAAATGTGTGTTCATTGAAACCGCTGGTTTTTGATAGTTTGGGCCCTATTGAATAATGAATGTTTTGAATTTTCTCCAAAAGTAAAGTAGTTGCAAACTCATCCTTTTAGAAACTTGTTTGGGCTGTTGAGAGGAGTAAAAAACCATCAAAAATTTCAATCCTGCATGATTCTACCAAGAAATGTGATTCTTCATTCAAAACCTGATTTTTGCTATTGGGCTCTATTGAATAATGAATGTTTTGAATTTTCTCCAAAAGTAAAGTAGTTGCAAACTCATGCTTTTAGAGACTTGTTTGGGCTCATGAGAGGAGTAGAAAAACATCAAAAATTTCAGTCCTGCATGATTCTACCAAGAAATGTGTGTTCATTGAAACCGCTGGTTTTTGATAGTTTGGGCCCTATTGAATAATGAATGTTTTGAATTTTCTCCAAAAGTAAAGTAGTTGCAAACTCATCCTTTTAGAAACTTGTTTGGGCTGTTGAGAGGAGTAAAAAACCATCAAAAATTTCAATCCTGCATGATTCTACCAAGATATGTGATTCTTCATTCAAAACCTGATTTTTGCTATTGGGCTCTATTGAATAATGAATGTTTTGAATTTTCTCCAAAAGTAAAGTAGTTGCAAACTCATGCTTTTAGAAACTTGTTTGGGCTCATGAGAGGAGTAGAAAAACATCAAAAATTTCAGTCCTCCATGATTCTTCCAAGAAATGTGTGTTCATTGAAACCGCTGGTTTTTGATAGTTTGGGCCCTATTGAATAATGAATGTTTTGAATTTTCTCCAAAAGTAAAGTAGTTGCAAACTCATCCTTTTAGAAACTTGTTTGGGCTGTTGAGAGGAGTAAAAAACCATCAAAAATTTCAATCCTGCATGATTCTACCAAGAAATGTGATTCTTCATTCAAAACCTGATTTTTGCTATTGGGCTCTATTGAATAATGAATGTTTTGAATTTTCTCCAAAAGTAAAGTAGTTGCAAACTCATGCTTTTAGAGACTTGTTTGGGCTCATGAGAGGAGTAGAAAAACATCAAAAATTTCAGTCCTGCATGATTCTACCAAGAAATGTGTGTTCATTGAAACCGCTGGTTTTTGATAGTTTGGGCCCTATTGAATAATGAATGTTTTGAATTTTCTCCAAAAGTAAAGTAGTTGCAAACTCATCCTTTTAGAAACTTGTTAAGGGTTGTTGAGAGGAGTAAAAAACCATCAAAAATTTCAATCCTGCATGATTCTACCAAGAAATGTGATTCTTCATTCAAAACCTGATTTTTGCTATTGGGCTCTATTGAATAATGAATGTTTTGAATTTTCTCCAAAAGTAAAGTAGTTGCAAAATCATGCTTTTAGAAACTTGTTTGGGCTCATGAGAGGAGTAGAAAAACATCAAAAATTTGAGTCCTGCATGATTCTACCAAGAAATGTGTGTTCATTCAAACCGCTGGTTTTTGATAGTTTGGGCCCTATTGAATAATGAATGTTTTGAATTTTCTCCAAAAGTAAAGCAGTTGCAAACTCATCCTTTTAGAAACTTGTTTGGGCTGTATAGAGGAGTAAAAAACCATCAAAAATTTCAATCCTGCATGATTCTACCAAGAAATGTGATTCTTCATTCAAAACCTGATTTTTGCTATTGGGCTCTATTGAATAATGAATGTTTTGAATTTTCTCCTAAAGTAAAGTAGTTGCAAACTCATGCTTTTAGAGACTTGTTTGGGCTCATGAGAGGAGTAGAAAAACATCAATAATTTCAGTCCTGCATGATTCTACCAAGAAATGTGTGTTCATTCAAACCGCTGGTTTTTGATAGTTTGGGCCCTATTGAATAATGAATGTTTTGAATTTTCTCCAAAAGTAAAGTAGTTGCAAACTCATCCTTTTAGAAACTTGTTTGGGCTGTTGAGAGGAGTAAAAAACCATCAAAAATTTCAATCCTGCATGATTCTACCAAGAAATGTGATTCTTCATTCAAAACCTGATTTTTGCTATTGGGCTCTATTGAAAAGTGAATGTTTTGAATTTTCTCCAAAAGTAAAGTAGTTGCAAACTCATGCTTTTAGAGACTTGTTTGGGCTCATGAGAGGAGTAGAAAAACATCAAAAATTTCAGTCCTGCATGATTCTACCAAGAAATGTGTGTTCATTGAAACCGCTGGTTTTTGATAGTTTGGGCCCTATTGAATAATGAATGTTTTGAATTTTCTCCAAAAGTAAAGTAGTTGCAAACTCATCCTTTTAGAAACTTGTTTGGGCTGTTGAGAGGAGTAAAAAACCATCAAAAATTTCAATCCTGCATGATTCTACCAAGAAATGTGATTCTTCATTCAAAACCTGATTTTTGCTATTGGGCTCTATTGAATAATGAATGTTTTGAATTTTCTCCAAAAGTAAAGTAGTTGCAAACTCATGCTTTTAGAGACTTGTTTGGGCTCATGAGAGGAGTAGAAAAACATCAAAAATTTCAGTCCTGCATGATTCTACCAAGAAATGTGTGTTCATTGAAACCGCTGGTTTTTGATAGTTTGGGCCCTATTGAATAATGAATGTTTTGAATTTTCTCCAAAAGTAAAGTAGTTGCAAACTCATCCTTTTAGAAACTTGTTTGGGCTGTTGAGAGGAGTAAAAAACCATCAAAAATTTCAATCCTGCATGATTTTACCAAGAAATGTGATTCTTCATTCAAAACCTGATTTTTGCTATTGGGCTCTATTGAATAGTGAATGTTTTGAATGTTCTCCAAAAGTAAACTAGTTGCAAACTCATGCTTTTAGAAACTTGTTTGGGCTCATGAGAGGAGTAGAAAAACATCAAAAATTTCAGTCCTGCATGATTCTACCAAGAAATGTGTGTTCATTGAAACCGCTGGTTTTTGATAGTTTGGGCCCTATTGAATAATGAATGTTTTGAATTTTCTCCAAAAGTAAAGTAGTTGCAAACTCATCCTTTTAGAAACTTGTTTGGGCTGTTGAGAGGAGTAAAAAACCATCAAAAATTTCAATCCTGCATGATTTTACCAAGAAATGTGATTCTTCATTCAAAACCTGATTTTTGCTATTGGGCTCTATTGAATAATGAATGTTTTGAATTTTCTCCAAAAGTAAAGTAGTTGCAAACTCATGCTTTTAGAGACTTGTTTGGGCTCATGAGAGGAGTAGAAAAACATCAAAAATTTCAGTCCTGCATGATTCTACCAAGAAATGTGTGTTCATTGAAACCGCTGGTTTTTGATAGTTTGGGCCCTATTGAATAATGAATGTTTTGAATTTTCTCCAAAAGTAAAGTAGTTGCAAACTCATCCTTTTAGAAACTTGTTTGGGCTGTTGAGAGGAGTAAAAAACCATCAAAAATTTCAATCCTGCATGATTCTACCAAGAAATGTGATTCTTCATTCAAAACGCTGGTTTTTGCTATTGGGCTCTATTGAATAATGAATGTTTTGAATTTTCTCCAAAAGTAAAGTAGTTGCAAACTCATGCTTTTAGAGTCTTGTTTGGGCTCATGAGAGGAGTAGAAAAACATCAAAAATTCCAGTCCTGCATGATTCTACCAAGAAATGTGTGTTCATTGAAACCGCTGGTTTTTGATAGTTTGGGCCCTATTGAATAATGAATGTTTTGAATTTTCTCCAAAAGTAAAGTAGTTGCAAACTCATCCTTTTAGAAACTTGTTTGGGCTGTTGAGAGGAGTAAAAAACCATCAAAAATTTCAATCCTGCATGATTTTACCAAGAAATGTGATTCTTCATTCAAATCCTGATTTTTGCTATTGGGCTCTATTGAATAATGAATGTTTTGAATTTTCTCCAAAAGTAAAGTAGTTGCAAACTCATGCTTTTAGAGACTTGTTTGGGCTCATGAGAGGAGTAGAAAAACATCAAAAATTTCAGTCCTGCATGATTCTACCAAGAAATGTGTGTTCATTGAAACCGCTGGTTTTTGATAGTTTGGGCCCTATTGAATAATGAATGTTTTGAATTTTCTCCAAAAGTAAAGTAGTTGCAAACTCATCCTTTTAGAAACTTGTTTGGGCTGTTGAGAGGAGTAAAAAACCATCAAAAATTTCAATCCTGCATGATTCTACCAAGAAATGTGATTCTTCATTCAAAACCTGATTTTTGCTATTGGGCTCTATTGAATAATGAATGTTTTGAATTTTCTCCAAAAGTAAAGTAGTTGCAAACTCATGCTTTTAGAGACTTGTTTGGACTCATGAGAGGAGTAGAAAAACATCAAAAATTTCAGTCCTGCATGATTCTACCAAGAAATGTGTGTTCATTGAAACCGCTGGTTTTTGATAGTTTGGGCCCTATTGAATAATGAATGTTTGGAATTTTCTCCAAAAGTAAAGTAGTTGCAAACTCATCCTTTTAGAAACTTGTTTGGGCTGTTGAGAGGAGTAAAAAACCATCAAAAATTTCAATCCTGCATGATTCTACCAAGAAATGTGATTCTTCATTCAAAACCTGATTTTTGCTATTGGGCTCTATTGAATAATGAATGTTTTGAATTTTCTCCAAAAGTAAAGTAGTTGCAAACTCATGCTTTTAGAGACTTGTTTGGGCTCATGAGAGGAGTAGAAAAACATCAAAAATTTCAGTCCTGCATGATTCTTCCAAGAAATGTGTGTTCATTGAAACCGCTGGTTTTTGATAGTTTGGGCCCTATTGAATAATGAATGTTTTGAATTTTCTCCAAAAGTAAAGTAGTTGCAAACTCATCCTTTTAGAAACTTGTTTGGGCTGTTGAGAGGAGTAAAAAACCATCAAAAATTTCAATCCTGCATGATTCTACCAAGAAATGTGATTCTTCATTCAAAACCTGATTTTTGCTATTGGGCTCTATTGAATAATGAATGTTTTGAATTTTCTCCAAAAGTAAAGTAGTTGCAAACTCATGCTTTTAGAGACTTGTTTGGGCTCATGAGAGGAGTAGAAAAACATCAAAAATTTCAGTCCTGCATGATTCTACCAAGAAATGTGTGTTCATTGAAACCGCTGGTTTTTGATAGTTTGGGCCCTATTGGATAATGAATGTTTTGAATTTTCTCCAAAAGTAAAGTAGTTGCAAACTCATCCTTTTAGAAACTTGTTTGGGCTGTTGAGAGGAGTAAAAAACCATCAAAAATTTCAATCCTGGATGATTCTACCAAGAAATGTGATTCTTCATTCAAAACCTGATTTTTGCTATTGGGCTCTATTGAATAATGAATGTTTTGAATTTTCTCCAAAAGTAAAGTAGTTGCAAACTCATGCTTTTAGAGACTTGTTTGGGCTCATGAGAGGAGTAGAAAAACATCAAAAATTTCAGTCCTGCATGATTCTACCAAGAAATGTGTGTTCATTGAAACCGCTGGTTTTTGATAGTTTGGGCCCTATTGAATAATGAATGTTTTGAATTTTCTCCAAAAGTAAAGTAGTTGCAAACTCATCCTTTTAGAAACTTGTTTGGGCTGTTGAGAGGAGTAAAAAACCATCAAAAATTTCAATCCTGCATGATTCTACCAAGAAATGTGATTCTTCATTCAAAACCTGATTTTTGCTATTGGGCTCTATTGAATAATGAATGTTTTGAATTTTCTCCAAAAGTAAAGTAGTTGCAAACTCATGCTTTTAGAGACTTGTTTGGACTCATGAGAGGAGTAGAAAAACATCAAAAATTTCAGTCCTGCATGATTCTACCAAGAAATGTGTGTTCATTGAAACCGCTGGTTTTTGATAGTTTGGGCCCTATTGAATAATGAATGTTTTGAATTTTCTCCAAAAGTAAAGTAGTTGCAAACTCATCCTTTTAGAAACTTGTTTGGGCTGTTGAGAGGAGTAAAAAACCATCAAAAATTTCAATCCTGCATGATTCTACCAAGAAATGTGATTCTTCATTCAAAACCTGATTTTTGCTATTGGGCTCTATTGAATAATGAATGTTTTGAATTTTCTCCAAAAGTAAAGTAGTTGCAAACTCATGCTTTTAGAGACTTGTTTGGGCTCATGAGAGGAGTAGAAAAACATCAAAAATTTCAGTCCTGCATGATTCTACCAAGAAATGTGTGTTCATTCAAACCGCTGGTTTTTGATAGTTTGGGCCCTATTGAATAATGAATGTTTTGAATTTTCTCCAAAAGTAAAGTAGTTGCAAACTCATCCTTTTAGAAACTTGTTTGGGCTGTTGAGAGGAGTAAAAAACCATCAAAAATTTCAATCCTGCATGATTCTACCAAGAAATGTGATTCTTCATTCAAAACCTGATTTTTGCTATTGGGCTCTATTGAATAATGAATGTTTTGAATTTTCTCCAAAAGTAAAGTAGTTGCAAACTCATGCTTTTAGAGACTTGTTTGGGCTCATGAGAGGAGTAGAAAAACATCAAAAATTTCAGTCCTGCATGATTCTTCCAAGAAATGTGTGTTCATTGAAACCGCTGGTTTTTGATAGTTTGGGCCCTATTGAATAATGAATGTTTTGAATTTTCTCCAAAAGTAAAGTAGTTGCAAACTCATCCTTTTAGAAACTTGTTTGGGCTGTTGAGAGGAGTAAAAAACCATCAAAAATTTCAATCCTGCATGATTCTACCAAGAAATGTGATTCTTCATTCAAAACCTGATTTTTGCTATTGGGCTCTATTGAATAATGAATGTTTTGAATTTTCTCCAAAAGTAAAGTAGTTGCAAACTCATGCTTTTAGAGACTTGTTTGGGCTCATGAGAGGAGTAGAAAAACATCAAAAATTTCAGTCCTGCATGATTCTACCAAGAAATGTGTGTTCATTGAAACCGCTGGTTTTTGATAGTTTGGGCCCTATTGGATAATGAATGTTTTGAATTTTCTCCAAAAGTAAAGTAGTTGCAAACTCATCCTTTTAGAAACTTGTTTGGGCTGTTGAGAGGAGTAAAAAACCATCAAAAATTTCAATCCTGGATGATTCTACCAAGAAATGTGATTCTTCATTCAAAACCTGATTTTTGCTATTGGGCTCTATTGAATAATGAATGTTTTGAATTTTCTCCAAAAGTAAAGTAGTTGCAAACTCATGCTTTTAGAAACTTGTTTGGGCTCATGAGAGGAGTAGAAAAACATCAAAAATTTGAGTCCTGCATGATTCTACCAAGAAATGTGTGTTCATTCAAACCGCTGGTTTTTGATAGTTTGGGCCCTATTGAATAATGAATGTTTTGAATTTTCTCCAAAAGTAAAGCAGTTGCAAACTCATCCTTTTAGAAACTTGTTTGGGCTGTAGAGAGGAGTAAAAAACCATCAAAAATTTCAATCCTGCATGATTCTACCAAGAAATGTGATTCTTCATTCAAAACCTGATTTTTGCTATTGGGCTCTATTGAATAATGAATGTTTTGAATTTTCTCCAAAAGTAAAGTAGTTGCAAACTCATGCTTTTAGAGACTTGTTTGGGCTCATGAGAGGAGTAGAAAAACATCAAAAACTTCAGTCCTGCATGATTCTACCAAGAAATGTGTGTTCATTGAAACCGCTGGTTTTTGATAGTTTGGGCCCTATTGAATAATGAATGTTTTGAATTTTCTCCAAAAGTAAAGTAGTTGCAAACTCATCCTTTTAGAAACTTGTTTGGGCTGTTGAGAGGAGTAAAAAACCATCAAAAATTTCAATCCTGGATGATTCTACCAAGAAATGTGATTCTTCATTCAAAACCTGATTTTTGCTATTGGGCTCTTGAATAATGAATGTTTTGAATTTTCTCCAAAAGTAAAGTAGTTGCAAACTCATGCTTTTAGAAACTTGTTTGGGCTCATGAGAGGAGTAGAAAAACATCAAAAATTTGAGTCCTGCATGATTCTACCAAGAAATGTGTGTTCATTCAAACCGCTGGTTTTTGATAGTTTGGGCCCTATTGAATAATGAATGTTTTGAATTTTCTCCAAAAGTAAAGCAGTTGCAAACTCATCCTTTTAGAAACTTGTTTGGGCTGTAGAGAGGAGTAAAAAACCATCAAAAATTTCAATCCTGCATGATTCTACCAAGAAATGTGATTCTTCATTCAAAACCTGATTTTTGCTATTGGGCTCTATTGAATAATGAATGTTTTGAATTTTCTCCAAAAGTAAAGTAGTTGCAAACTCATGCTTTTAGAGACTTGTTTGGGCTCATGAGAGGAGTAGAAAAACATCAAAAACTTCAGTCCTGCATGATTTTACCAAGAAATGTGTGTTCATTGAAACCGCTGGTTTTTGATAGTTTGGGCCCTATTGAATAATGAATGTTTTGAATTTTCTCCAAAAGTAAAGTAGTTGCAAACTCATCCTTTTAGAAACTTGTTTGGGCTGTTGAGAGGAGTAAAAAACCATCAAAAATTTCAATTCTGCATGCTTCTACCAAGAAATGTGATTCTTCATTCAAAACCTGATTTTTGCTATTGGGCTCTATTGAATAATGAATGTTTTGAATTTTCTCCAAAAGTAAAGTAGTTGCAAACTCATGCTTTTAGAGACTTGTTTGGGCTCATGAGAGGAGTAGAAAAACATCAAAAATTTCAGTCCTGCATGATTCTACCAAGAAATGTGTGTTCATTCAAACCGCTGGTTTTTGATAGTTTGGGCCCTATTGAATAATGAATGTTTTGAATTTTCTCCAAAAGTAAAGTAGTTGCAAACTCATCCTTTTAGAAACTTGTTTGGGCTGTTGAGAGGAGTAAAAAACCATCAAAAATTTCAATCCTGCATGATTCTACCAAGAAATGTGATTCTTCATTCAAAACCTGATTTTTGCTATTGGGCTCTATTGAAAAGTGAATGTTTTGAATTTTCTCCAAAAGTAAAGTAGTTGCAAACTCATGCTTTTAGAGACTTGTTTGGGCTCATGAGAGGAGTAGAAAAACATCAAAAATTTCAGTCCTGCATGATTCTACCAAGAAATGTGTGTTCATTGAAACCGCTGGTTTTTGATAGTTTGGGCCCTATTGAATAATGAATGTTTTGAATTTTCTCCAAAAGTAAAGTAGTTGCAAACTCATCCTTTTAGAAACTTGTTTGGGCTGTTGAGAGGAGTAAAAAACCATCAAAAATTTCAATCCTGCATGATTCTACCAAGAAATGTGATTCTTCATTCAAAACCTGATTTTTGCTATTGGGCTCTATTGAATAATGAATGTTTTGAATTTTCTCCAAAAGTAAAGTAGTTGCAAACTCATGCTTTTAGAAACTTGTTTGGGCTCATGAGAGGAGTAGAAAAACATCAAAAATTTCAGTCCTGCATGATTCTTCCAAGAAATGTGTGTTCATTGAAACCGCTGGTTTTTGATAGTTTGGGCCCTATTGAATAATGAATGTTTTGAATTTTCTCCAAAAGTAAAGTAGTTGCAAACTCATCCTTTTAGAAACTTGTTTGGGCTGTTGAGAGGAGTAAAAAACCATCAAAAATTTCAATCCTGCATGATTCTACCAAGAAATGTGATTCTTCATTCAAAACCTGATTTTTGCTATTGGGCTCTATTGAATAATGAATGTTTTGAATTTTCTCCAAAAGTAAAGTAGTTGCAAACTCATGCTTTTAGAGACTTGTTTGGGCTCATGAGAGGAGTAGAAAAACATCAAAAATTTCAGTCCTGCATGATTCTACCAAGAAATGTGTGTTCATTGAAACCGCTGGTTTTTGATAGTTTGGGCCCTATTGAATAATGAATGTTTTGAATTTTCTCCAAAAGTAAAGTAGTTGCAAACTCATCCTTTTAGAAACTTGTTTGGGCTGTTGAGAGGAGTAAAAAACCATCAAAAATTTCAATCCTGCATGATTCTACCAAGAAATGTGATTCTTCATTCAAAACCTGATTTTTGCTATTGGGCTCTATTGAATAATGAATGTTTTGAATTTTCTCCAAAAGTAAAGTAGTTGCAAACTCATGCTTTTAGAAACTTGTTTGGGCTCATGAGAGGAGTAGAAAAACATCAAAAATTTGAGTCCTGCATGATTCTACCAAGAAATGTGTGTTCATTCAAACCGCTGGTTTTTGATAGTTTGGGCCCTATTGAATAATGAATGTTTTGAATTTTCTCCAAAAGTAAAGCAGTTGCAAACTCATCCTTTTAGAAACTTGTTTGGGCTGTATAGAGGAGTAAAAAACCATCAAAAATTTCAATCCTGCATGATTCTACCAAGAAATGTGATTCTTCATTCAAAACCTGATTTTTGCTATTGGGCTCTATTGAATAATGAATGTTTTGAATTTTCTCCAAAAGTAAAGTAGTTGCAAACTCATGCTTTTAGAGACTTGTTTGGGCTCATGAGAGGAGTAGAAAAACATCAATAATTTCAGTCCTGCATGATTCTACCAAGAAATGTGTGTTCATTCAAACCGCTGGTTTTTGATAGTTTGGGCCCTATTGAATAATGAATGTTTTGAATTTTCTCCAAAAGTAAAGTAGTTGCAAACTCATCCTTTTAGAAACTTGTTTGGGCTGTTGAGAGGAGTAAAAAACCATCAAAAATTTCAATCCTGCATGATTCTACCAAGAAATGTGATTCTTCATTCAAAACCTGATTTTTGCTATTGGGCTCTATTGAAAAGTGAATGTTTTGAATTTTCTCCAAAAGTAAAGTAGTTGCAAACTCATGCTTTTAGAGACTTGTTTGGGCTCATGAGAGGAGTAGAAAAACATCAAAAATTTCAGTCCTGCATGATTCTACCAAGAAATGTGTGTTCATTGAAACCGCTGGTTTTTGATAGTTTGGGCCCTATTGAATAATGAATGTTTTGAATTTTCTCCAAAAGTAAAGTAGTTGCAAACTCATCCTTTTAGAAACTTGTTTGGGCTGTTGAGAGGAGTAAAAAACCATCAAAAATTTCAATCCTGCATGATTCTACCAAGAAATGTGATTCTTCATTCAAAACCTGATTTTTGCTATTGGGCTCTATTGAATAATGAATGTTTTGAATTTTCTCCAAAAGTAAAGTAGTTGCAAACTCATGCTTTTAGAAACTTGTTTGGGCTCATGAGAGGAGTAGAAAAACATCAAAAATTTCAGTCCTGCATGATTCTACCAAGAAATGTGTGTTCATTGAAACCGCTGGTTTTTGATAGTTTGGGCCCTATTGAATAATGAATGTTTTGAATTTTCTCCAAAAGTAAAGTAGTTGCAAACTCATCCTTTTAGAAACTTGTTTGGGCTGTTGAGAGGAGTAAAAAACCATCAAAAATTTCAATCCTGCATGATTTTACCAAGAAATGTGATTCTTCATTCAAAACCTGATTTTTGCTATTGGGCTCTATTGAATAGTGAATGTTTTGAATGTTCTCCAAAAGTAAACTAGTTGCAAACTCATGCTTTTAGAAACTTGTTTGGGCTCATGAGAGGAGTAGAAAAACATCAAAAATTTCAGTCCTGCATGATTCTACCAAGAAATGTGTGTTCATTGAAACCGCTGGTTTTTGATAGTTTGGGCCCTATTGAATAATGAATGTTTTGAATTTTCTCCAAAAGTAAAGTAGTTGCAAACTCATCCTTTTAGAAACTTGTTTGGGCTGTTGAGAGGAGTAAAAAACCATCAAAAATTTCAATCCTGCATGATTTTACCAAGAAATGTGATTCTTCATTCAAAACCTGATTTTTGCTATTGGGCTCTATTGAATAATGAATGTTTTGAATTTTCTCCAAAAGTAAAGTAGTTGCAAACTCATGCTTTTAGAGACTTGTTTGGGCTCATGAGAGGAGTAGAAAAACATCAAAAATTTCAGTCCTGCATGATTCTACCAAGAAATGTGTGTTCATTGAAACCGCTGGTTTTTGATAGTTTGGGCCCTATTGAATAATGAATGTTTTGAATTTTCTCCAAAAGTAAAGTAGTTGCAAACTCATCCTTTTAGAAACTTGTTTGGGCTGTTGAGAGGAGTAAAAAACCATCAAAAATTTCAATCCTGCATGATTCTACCAAGAAATGTGATTCTTCATTCAAAACCTGATTTTTGCTATTGGGCTCTATTGAATAATGAATGTTTTGAATTTTCTCCAAAAGTAAAGTAGTTGCAAACTCATGCTTTTAGAGACTTGTTTGGGCTCATGAGAGGAGTAGAAAAACATCAAAAATTTCAGTCCTGCATGATTCTACCAAGAAATGTGTGTTCATTGAAACCGCTGGTTTTTGATAGTTTGGGCCCTATTGAATAATGAATGTTTTGAATTTTCTCCAAAAGTAAAGTAGTTGCAAACTCATCCTTTTAGAAACTTGTTTGGGCTGTTGAGAGGAGTAAAAAACCATCAAAAATTTCAATCCTGCATGATTCTACCAAGAAATGTGATTCTTCATTCAAAACCTGATTTTTGCTATTGGGCTCTATTGAATAATGAATGTTTTGAATTTTCTCCAAAAGTAAAGTAGTTGCAAACTCATGCTTTTAGAGACTTGTTTGGGCTCATGAGAGGAGTAGAAAAACATCAAAAACTTCAGTCCTGCATGATTCTACCAAGAAATGTGTGTTCATTGAAACCGCTGGTTTTTGATAGTTTGGGCCCTATTGAATAATGAATGTTTTGAATTTTCTCCAAAAGTAAAGTAGTTGCAAACTCATCCTTTTAGAAACTTGTTTGGGCTGTTGAGAGGAGTAAAAAACCATCAAAAATTTCAATCCTGCATGCTTCTACCAAGAAATGTGATTCTTCATTCAAAACCTGATTTTTGCTATTGGGCTCTATTGAATAATGAATGTTTTGAATTTTCTCCAAAAGTAAAGTAGTTGCAAACTCATGCTTTTAGAGACTTGTTTGGGCTCATGAGAGGAGTAGAAAAACATCAAAAATTTCAGTCCTGCATGATTCTACCAAGAAATGTGTGTTCATTCAAACCGCTGGTTTTTGATAGTTTGGGCCCTATTGAATAATGAATGTTTTGAATTTTCTCCAAAAGTAAAGTAGTTGCAAACTCATCCTTTTAGAAACTTGTTTGGGCTGTTGAGAGGAGTAAAAAACCATCAAAAATTTCAATCCTGCATGATTCTACCAAGAAATGTGATTCTTCATTCAAAACCTGATTTTTGCTATTGGGCTCTATTGAAAAGTGAATGTTTTGAATTTTCTCCAAAAGTAAAGTAGTTGCAAACTCATGCTTTTAGAGACTTGTTTGGGCTCATGAGAGGAGTAGAAAAACATCAAAAATTTCAGTCCTGCATGATTCTACCAAGAAATGTGTGTTCATTGAAACCGCTGGTTTTTGATAGTTTGGGCCCTATTGAATAATGAATGTTTTGAATTTTCTCCAAAAGTAAAGTAGTTGCAAACTCATCCTTTTAGAAATTTGTTTGGGCTGTTGAGAGGAGTAAAAAACCATCAAAAATTTCAATCCTGCATGATTCTACCAAGAAATGTGATTCTTCATTCAAAACCTGATTTTTGCTATTGGGCTCTATTGAATAATGAATGTTTTGAATTTTCTCCAAAAGTAAAGTAGTTGCAAACTCATGCTTTTAGAGACTTGTTTGGGCTCATGAGAGGAGTAGAAAAACATCAAAAATTTCAGTCCTGCATGATTCTACCAAGAAATGTGTGTTCATTGAAACCGCTGGTTTTTGATAGTTTGGGCCCTATTGAATAATGAATGTTTTGAATTTTCTCCAAAAGTAAAGTAGTTGCAAACTCATCCTTTTAGAAACTTGTTTGGGCTGTTGAGAGGAGTAAAAAACCATCAAAAATTTCAATCCTGCATGATTCTACCAAGAAATGTGATTCTTCATTCAAAACCTGATTTTTGCTATTGGGCTCTATTGAATAATGAATGTTTTGAATTTTCTCCAAAAGTAAAGTAGTTGCAAACTCATGCTTTTAGAGACTTGTTTGGGCTCATGAGAGGAGTAGAAAAACATCAAAAATTTCAGTCCTGCATGATTCTACCAAGAAATGTGTGTTCATTGAAACCGCTGGTTTTTGATAGTTTGGGCCCTATTGAATAATGAATGTTTTGAATTTTCTCCAAAAGTAAAGTAGTTGCAAACTCATCCTTTTAGAAACTTGTTTGGGCTGTTGAGAGGAGTAAAAAACCATCAAAAATTTCAATCCTGCATGATTCTACCAAGAAATGTGATTCTTCATTCAAAACCTGATTTTTGCTATTGGGCTCTATTGAATAATGAATGTTTTGAATTTTCTCCA
Source organism: Dendrobates tinctorius (assembly GCF_039654945.1). Classification (NCBI taxonomy): domain Eukaryota; kingdom Metazoa; phylum Chordata; class Amphibia; order Anura; family Dendrobatidae; genus Dendrobates; species Dendrobates tinctorius. The sequence continues at coordinate 6,939,707 of NW_027361736.1, read as the reverse complement.
AAAGTAAAGTAGTTGCAAACTCATGCTTTTAGAAACTTGTTTGGGCTCATGAGAGGAGTAGAAAAACATCAAAAATTTGAGTCCTGCATGATTCTACCAAGAAATGTGTGTTCATTCAAACCGCTGGTTTTTGATAGTTTGGGCCCTATTGAATAATGAATGTTTTGAATTTTCTCCAAAAGTAAAGCAGTTGCAAACTCATCCTTTTAGAAACTTGTTTGGGCTGTATAGAGGAGTAAAAAACCATCAAAAATTTCAATCCTGCATGATTCTACCAAGAAATGTGATTCTTCATTCAAAACCTGATTTTTACTATTGGGCTCTATTGAATAATGAATGTTTTGAATTTTCTCCAAAAGTAAAGTAGTTGCAAACTCATGCTTTTAGAGACTTGTTTGGGCTCATGAGAGGAGTAGAAAAACATCAATAATTTCAGTCCTGCATGATTCTACCAAGAAATGTGTGTTCATTCAAACCGCTGGTTTTTGATAGTTTGGGCCCTATTGAATAATGAATGTTTTGAATTTTCTCCAAAAGTAAAGTAGTTGCAAACTCATCCTTTTAGAAACTTGTTTGGGCTGTTGAGAGGAGTAAAAAACCATCAAAAATTTCAATCCTGCATGATTCTACCAAGAAATGTGATTCTTCATTCAAAACCTGATTTTTGCTATTGGGCTCTATTGAAAAGTGAATGTTTTGAATTTTCTCCAAAAGTAAAGTAGTTGCAAACTCATGCTTTTAGAGACTTGTTTGGGCTCATGAGAGGAGTAGAAAAACATCAAAAATTTCAGTCCTGCATGATTCTACCAAGAAATGTGTGTTCATTGAAACCGCTGGTTTTTGATAGTTTGGGCCCTATTGAATAATGAATGTTTTGAATTTTCTCCAAAAGTAAAGTAGTTGCAAACTCATCCTTTTAGAAACTTGTTTGGGCTGTTGAGAGGAGTAAAAAACCATCAAAAATTTCAATCCTGCATGATTCTACCAAGAAATGTGATTCTTCATTCAAAACCTGATTTTTGCTATTGGGCTCTATTGAATAATGAATGTTTTGAATTTTCTCCAAAAGTAAAGTAGTTGCAAACTCATGCTTTTAGAAACTTGTTTGGGCTCATGAGAGGAGTAGAAAAACATCAAAAATTTCAGTCCTGCATGATTCTACCAAGAAATGTGTGTTCATTGAAACCGCTGGTTTTTGATAGTTTGGGCCCTATTGAATAATGAATGTTTTGAATTTTCTCCAAAAGTAAAGTAGTTGCAAACTCATCCTTTTAGAAACTTGTTTGGGCTGTTGAGAGGAGTAAAAAACCATCAAAAATTTCAATCCTGCATGATTCTACCAAGAAATGTGATTCTTCATTCAAAACCTGATTTTTGCTATTGGGCTCTATTGAATAATGAATGTTTTGAATTTTCTCCAAAAGTAAAGTAGTTGCAAACTCATGCTTTTAGAGACTTGTTTGGGCTCATGAGAGGAGTAGAAAAACATCAAAAATTTCAGTCCTGCATGATTCTTCCAAGAAATGTGTGTTCATTGAAACCGCTGGTTTTTGATAGTTTGGGCCCTATTGAATAATGAATGTTTTGAATTTTCTCCAAAAGTAAAGTAGTTGCAAACTCATCCTTTTAGAAACTTGTTTGGGCTGTTGAGAGGAGTAAAAAACCATCAAAAATTTCAATCCTGCATGATTCTACCAAGAAATGTGATTCTTCATTCAAAACCTGATTTTTGCTATTGGGCTCTATTGAATAATGAATGTTTTGAATTTTCTCCAAAAGTAAAGTAGTTGCAAACTCATGCTTTTAGAGACTTGTTTGGGCTCATGAGAGGAGTAGAAAAACATCAAAAATTTCAGTCCTGCATGATTCTACCAAGAAATGTGTGTTCATTGAAACCGCTGGTTTTTGATAGTTTGGGCCCTATTGAATAATGAATGTTTTGAATTTTCTCCAAAAGTAAAGTAGTTGCAAACTCATCCTTTTAGAAACTTGTTTGGGCTGTTGAGAGGAGTAAAAAACCATCAAAAATTTCAATCCTGCATGATTCTACCAAGAAATGTGATTCTTCATTCAAAACCTGATTTTTGCTATTGGGCTCTATTGAATAATGAATGTTTTGAATTTTCTCCAAAAGTAAAGTAGTTGCAAACTCATGCTTTTAGAGACTTGTTTGGGCTCATGAGAGGAGTAGAAAAACATCAAAAACTTCAGTCCTGCATGATTCTACCAAGAAATGTGTGTTCATTGAAACCGCTGGTTTTTGATAGTTTGGGCCCTATTGAATAATGAATGTTTTGAATTTTCTCCAAAAGTAAAGTAGTTGCAAACTCATCCTTTTAGAAACTTGTTTGGGCTGTTGAGAGGAGTAAAAAACCATCAAAAATTTCAATCCTGCATGCTTCTACCAAGAAATGTGATTCTTCATTCAAAACCTGATTTTTGCTATTGGGCTCTATTGAATAATGAATGTTTTGAATTTTCTCCAAAAGTAAAGTAGTTGCAAACTCATGCTTTTAGAGACTTGTTTGGGCTCATGAGGAGTAGAAAAACATCAAAAATTTCAGTCCTGCATGATTCTACCAAGAAATGTGTGTTCATTGAAACCGCTGGTTTTTGATAGTTTGGGCCCTATTGAATAATGAATGTTTTGAATTTTCTCCAAAAGTAAAGTAGTTGCAAACTCATCCTTTTAGAAACTTGTTTGGGCTGTTGAGAGGAGTAAAAAACCATCAAAAATTTCAATACTGCATGATTCTACCAAGAAATGTGATTCTTCATTCAAAACCTGATTTTTGCTATTGGGCTCTATTGAATAATGAATGTTTTGAATTTTCTCCAAAAGTAAAGTAGTTGCAAACTCATGCTTTTAGAGACTTGTTTGGGCTCATGAGAGGAGTAGAAAAACATCAAAAATTTCAGTCCTGCATGATTCTACCAAGAAATGTGTGTTCAATGAAACCGCTGGTTTTTGATAGTTTGGGCCCTATTGAATAATGAATGTTTTGAATTTTCTCCAAAAGTAAAGTAGTTGCAAACTCATCCTTTTAGAAACTTGTTTGGGCTGTTGAGAGGAGTAAAAAACCATCAAAAATTTCAATCCTGCATGATTCTACCAAGAAATGTGATTCTTCATTCAAAACCTGATTTTTGCTATTGGGCTCTATTGAATAATGAATGTTTTGAATTTTCTCCAAAAGTAAAGTAGTTGCAAACTCATGCTTTTAGAAACTTGTTTGGGCTCATGAGAGGAGTAGAAAAACATCAAAAATTTGAGTCCTGCATGATTCTACCAAGAAATGTGTGTTCATTCAAACCGCTGGTTTTTGATAGTTTGGGCCCTATTGAATAATGAATGTTTTGAATTTTCTCCAAAAGTAAAGTAGTTGCAAACTCATCCTTTTAGAAACTTGTTTGGGCTGTTGAGAGGAGTAAAAAACCATCAAAAATTTCAATCCTGCATGATTCTACCAAGAAATGTGATTCTTCATTCAAAACCTGATTTTTGCTATTGGGCTCTATTGAAAACTGAATGTTTTGAATTTTCTCCAAAAGTAAAGTAGTTGCAAACTCATGCTTTTAGAGACTTGTTTGGGCTCATGAGAGGAGTAGAAAAACATCAAAAATTTCAGTCCTGCATGAGTCTACCAAGAAATGTGTGTTCATTGAAACCGCTGGTTTTTGATAGTTTGGGCCCTATTGAATAATGAATGTTTTGAATTTTCTCCAAAAGTAAAGTAGTTGCAAACTCATCCTTTTAGAAACTTGTTTGGGCTGTTGAGAGGAGTAAAAAACCATCAAAAATTTCAATCCTGCATGATTCTACCAAGAAATGTGATTCTTCATTCAAAACCTGATTTTTGCTATTGGGCTCTATTGAATAATGAATGTTTTGAATTTTCTCCAAAAGTAAAGTAGTTGCAAACTCATGCTTTTAGAGACTTGTTTGGGCTCATGAGAGGAGTAGAAAAACATCAAAAATTTCAGTCCTGCATGATTCTACCAAGAAATGTGTGTTCATTGAAACCGCTGGTTTTTGATAGTTTGGGCCCTATTGAATAATGAATGTTTTGAATTTTCTCCAAAAGTAAAGTAGTTGCAAACTCATCCTTTTAGAAACTTGTTTGGGCTGTTGAGAGGAGTAAAAAACCATCAAAAATTTCAATCCTGCATGATTTTACCAAGAAATGTGATTCTTCATTCAAAACCTGATTTTTGCTATTGGGCTCTATTGAATAGTGAATGTTTTGAATGTTCTCCAAAAGTAAACTAGTTGCAAACTCATGCTTTTAGAAACTTGTTTGGGCTCATGAGAGGAGTAGAAAAACATCAAAAATTTCAGTCCTGCATGATTCTACCAAGAAATGTGTGTTCATTGAAACCGCTGGTTTTTGATAGTTTGGGCCCTATTGAATAATGAATGTTTTGAATTTTCTCCAAAAGTAAAGTAGTTGCAAACTCATCCTTTTAGAAACTTGTTTGGGCTGTTGAGAGGAGTAAAATACCATCAAAAATTTCAATCCTGCATGATTTTACCAAGAAATGTGATTCTTCATTCAAAACCTGATTTTTGCTATTGGGCTCTATTGAATAATGAATGTTTTGAATTTTTTCCAAAAGTAAAGTAGTTGCAAACTCATGCTTTTAGAGACTTGTTTGGGCTCATGAGAGGAGTAGAAAAACATCAAACATTTCAGTCCTGCATGATTCTACCAAGAAATGTGTGTTCATTGAAACCGCTGGTTTTTGATAGTTTGGGCCCTATTGAATAATGAATGCTTTGAATTTTCTCCAAAAGTAAAGTAGTTGCAAACTCATCCTTTTAGAAACTTGTTTGGGCTGTTGAGAGGAGTAAAAAACCATCAAAAATTTCAATCCTGCATGATTCTACCAAGAAATGTGATTCTTCATTCAAAACCTGATTTTTGCTATTGGGCTCTATTGAATAATGAATGTTTTGAATTTTCTCCAAAAGTAAAGTAGTTGCAAACTCATCCTTTTAGAAACTTGTTTGGGCTGTTGAGAGGAGTAAAAAACCATCAAAAATTTCAATCCTGCATGCTTCTACCAAGAAATGTGATTCTTCATTCAAAACCTGATTTTTGCTATTGGGCTCTATTGAATAATGAATGTTTTGAATTTTCTCCAAAAGTAAAGTAGTTGCAAACTCATGCTTTTAGAAACTTGTTTGGGCTCATGAGAGGAGTAGAAAAACATCAAAAATTTCAGTCCTGCATGATTCTTCCAAGAAATGTGTGTTCATTGAAACCGCTGGTTTTTGATAGTTTGGGCCCTATTGAATAATGAATGTTTTGAATTTTCTCCAAAAGTAAAGTAGTTGCAAACTCATCCTTTTAGAAACTTGTTTGGGCTGTTGAGAGGAGTAAAAAACCATCAAAAATTTCAATCCTGCATGCTTCTACCAAGAATTGTGATTCTTCATTCAAAACCTGATTTTTGCTATTGGGCTCTATTGAATAATGAATGTTTTGAATTTTCTCCAAAAGTAAAGTAGTTGCAAACTCATGCTTTTAGAGACTTGTTTGGGCTCATGAGAGGAGTAGAAAAACATCAAAAATTTCAGTCCTGCATGATTATACCAAGAAATGTGTGTTCATTCAAACCGCTGGTTTTTGATAGTTTGGGCCCTATTGAATAATGAATGTGTTGAATTTTCTCCAAAAGTAAAGTAGTTGCAAACTCATCCTTTTAGAAACTTGTTTGGGCTGTTGAGAGGAGTAAAAAACCATCAAAAATTTCAATCCTGCATGATTCTACCAAGAAATGTGATTCTTCATTCAAAACCTGATTTTTCCTATTGGGCTCTATTGAAAAGTGAATGTTTTGAATTTTCTCCAAAAGTAAAGTAGTTGCAAACTCATGCTTTTAGAGACTTGTTTGGGCTCATGAGAGGAGTAGAAAAACATCAAAAATTTCAGTCCTGCATGATTCTACCAAGAAATGTGTGTTCATTGAAACCGCTGGTTTTTGATAGTTTGGGCCCTATTGAATAATGAATGTTTTGAATTTTCTCCAAAAGTAAAGTAGTTGCAAACTCATCCTTTTAGAAACTTGTTTGGGCTGTTGAGAGGAGTAAAAAACCATCAAAAATTTCAATCCTGCATGATTTTACCAAGAAATGTGATTCTTCATTCAAAACCTGATTTTTGCTATTGGGCTCTATTGAATAATGAATGTTTTGAATTTTCTCCAAAAGTAAAGTAGTTGCAAACTCATGCTTTTAGAGACTTGTTTGGGCTCATGAGAGGAGTAGAAAAACATCAAAAATTTCAGTCCTGCATGATTCTACCAAGAAATGTGTGTTCATTGAAACCGCTGGTTTTTGATAGTTTGGGCCCTATTGAATAATGAATGTTTTGAATTTTCTCCAAAAGTAAAGTAGTTGCAAACTCATCCTTTTAGAAACTTGTTTGGGATGTTGAGAGGAGTAAAAAACCATCAAAAATTTCAATCCTGCATGATTCTACCAAGAAATGTGATTCTTCATTCAAAACCTGATTTTTGCTATTGGGCTCTATTGAATAATGAATGTTTTGAATTTTCTCCAAAAGTAAAGTAGTTGCAAACTCATGCTTTTAGAGACTTGTTTGGGCTCATGAGAGGAGTAGAAAAATATCAAAAATTTCAGTCCTGCATGATTCTACCAAGAAATGTGTGTTCATTGAAACCGCTGGTTTTTGATAGTTTGGGCCCTATTGAATAATGAATGTTTTGAATTTTCTCCAAAAGTAAAGTAGTTGCAAACTCATCCTTTTAGAAACTTGTTTGGGCTGTTGAGAGGAGTAAAAAACCATCAAAAATTTCAATCCTGCATGATTTTACCAAGAAATGTGATTCTTCATTCAAAACCTGATTTTTGCTATTGGGCTCTATTGAATAATGAATGTTTTGAATTTTCTCCAAAAGTAAAGTAGTTGCAAACTCATGCTTTTAGAGACTTGTTTGGGCTCATGAGAGGAGTAGAAAAACATCAAAAATTTCAGTCCTGCATGATTCTACCAAGAAATGTGTGTTCATTGAAACCGCTGTTTTTTGATAGTTTGGGCCCTATTGAATAATGAATGTTTTGAATTTTCTCCAAAAGTAAAGTAGTTGCAAACTCATCCTTTTAGAAACTTGTTTGGGCTGTTGAGAGGAGTAAAAAACCATCAAAAATTTCAATCCTGCATGATTCTACCAAGAAATGTGATTCTTCATTCAAAACCTGATTTTTGCTATTGGGCTCTATTGAATAATGAATGTTTTGAATTTTCTCCAAAAGTAAAGTAGTTGCAAACTCATGCTTTTAGAAACTTGTTTGGGCTCATGAGAGGAGTAGAAAAACATCAAAAATTTGAGTCCTGCATGATTCTACCAAGAAATGTGTGTTCATTCAAACCGCTGGTTTTTGATAGTTTGGGCCCTATTGAATAATGAATGTTTTGAATTTTCTCCAAAAGTAAAGCAGTTGCAAACTCATCCTTTTAGAAACTTGTTTGGGCTGTAGAGAGGAGTAAAAAACCATCAAAAATTTCAATCCTGCATGATTCTACCAAGAAATGTGATTCTTCATTCAAAACCTGATTTTTGCTATTGGGCTCTATTGAATAATGAATGTTTTGAATTTTCTCCAAAAGTAAAGTAGTTGCAAACTCATGCTTTTAGAGACTTGTTTGGGCTCATGAGAGGAGTAGAAAAACATCAAAAACTTCAGTCCTGCATGATTCTACCAAGAAATGTGTGTTCATTGAAACCGCTGGTTTTTGATAGTTTGGGCCCTATTGAATAATGAATGTTTTGAATTTTCTCCAAAAGTAAAGTAGTTGCAAACTCATCCTTTTAGAAACTTGTTTGGGCTGTTGAGAGGAGTAAAAAACCATCAAAAATTTCAATCCTGCATGCTTCTACCAAGAAATGTGATTCTTCATTCAAAACCTGATTTTTGCTATTGGGCTCTATTGAATAATGAATGTTTTGAATTTTCTCCAAAAGTAAAGTAGTTGCAAACTCATGCTTTTAGAGACTTGTTTGGGCTCATGAGAGGAGTAGAAAAACATCAAAAATTTCAGTCCTGCATGATTCTACCAAGAAATGTGTGTTCATTGAAACCGCTGGTTTTTGATAGTTTGGGCCCTATTGAATAATGAATGTTTTGAATTTTCTCCAAAAGTAAAGTAGTTGCAAACTCATCCTTTTAGAAACTTGTTTGGGCTGTTGAGAGGAGTAAAAAACCATCAAAAATTTCAATCCTGCATGCTTCTACCAAGAAATGTGATTCTTCATTCAAAACCTGATTTTTGCTATTGGGCTCTATTGAATAATGAATGTTTTGAATTTTCTCCAAAAGTAAAGTAGTTGCAAACTCATGCTTTTAGAGACTTGTTTGGGCTCATGAGAGGAGTAGAAAAACATCAAAAATTTCAGTCCTGCATGATTCTACCAAGAAATGTGTGTTCATTGAAACCGCTGGTTTTTGATAGTTTGGGCCCTATTGAATAATGAATGTTTTGAATTTTCTCCAAAAGTAAAGTAGTTGCAAACTCATCCTTTTAGAAACTTGTTTGGGCTGTTGAGAGGAGTAAAAAACCATCAAAAATTTCAATCCTGCATGATTCTACCAAGAAATGTGATTCTTCATTCAAAACCTGATTTTTGCTATTGGGCTCTATTGAATAATGAATGTTTTGAATTTTCTCCAAAAGTAAAGTAGTTGCAAACTCATGCTTTTAGAAACTTGTTTGGGCTCATGAGAGGAGTAGAAAAACATCAAAAATTTCAGTCCTGCATGATTCTACCAAGAAATGTGTGTTCATTGAAACCGCTGTTTTTTGATAGTTTGGGCCCTATTGAATAATGAATGTTTTGAATTTTCTCCAAAAGTAAAGTAGTTGCAAACTCATCCTTTTAGAAACTTGTTTGGGCTGTTGAGAGGAGTAAAAAACCATCAAAAATTTCAATCCTGCATGATTCTACCAAGAAATGTGATTCTTCATTCAAAACCTGATTTTTGCTATTGGGCTCTATTGAATAATGAATGTTTTGAATTTTCTCCAAAAGTAAAGTAGTTGCAAACTCATGCTTTTAGAAACTTGTTTGGGCTCATGAGAGGAGTAGAAAAACATCAAAAATTTGAGTCCTGCATGATTCTACCAAGAAATGTGTGTTCATTCAAACCGCTGGTTTTTGATAGTTTGGGCCCTATTGAATAATGAATGTTTTGAATTTTCTCCAAAAGTAAAGCAGTTGCAAACTCATCCTTTTAGAAACTTGTTTGGGCTGTAGAGAGGAGTAAAAAACCATCAAAAATTTCAATCCTGCATGATTCTACCAAGAAATGTGATTCTTCATTCAAAACCTGATTTTTGCTATTGGGCTCTATTGAATAATGAATGTTTTGAATTTTCTCCAAAAGTAAAGTAGTTGCAAACTCATGCTTTTAGAGACTTGTTTGGGCTCATGAGAGGAGTAGAAAAACATCAAAAACTTCAGTCCTGCATGATTCTACCAAGAAATGTGTGTTCATTGAAACCGCTGGTTTTTGATAGTTTGGGCCCTATTGAATAATGAATGTTTTGAATTTTCTCCAAAAGTAAAGTAGTTGCAAACTCATCCTTTTAGAAACTTGTTTGGGCTGTTGAGAGGAGTAAAAAACCATCAAAAATTTCAATCCTGCATGCTTCTACCAAGAAATGTGATTCTTCATTCAAAACCTGATTTTTGCTATTGGGCTCTATTGAATAATGAATGTTTTGAATTTTCTCCAAAAGTAAAGTAGTTGCAAACTCATGCTTTTAGAGACTTGTTTGGGCTCATGAGAGGAGTAGAAAAACATCAAAAATTTCAGTCCTGCATGATTCTACCAAGAAATGTGTGTTCATTGAAACCGCTGGTTTTTGATAGTTTGGGCCCTATTGAATAATGAATGTTTTGAATTTTCTCCAAAAGTAAAGTAGTTGCAAACTCATCCTTTTAGAAACTTGTTTGGGCTGTTGAGAGGAGTAAAAAACCATCAAAAATTTCAATCCTGCATGATTCTACCAAGAAATGTGATTCTTCATTCAAAACCTGATTTTTGCTATTGGGCTCTATTGAATAATGAATGTTTTGAATTTTCTCCAAAAGTAAAGTAGTTGCAAACTCATGCTTTTAGAGACTTGTTTGGGCTCATGAGAGGAGTAGAAAAACATCAAAAATTTCAGTCCTGCATGATTCTACCAAGAAATGTGTGTTCATTGAAACCGCTGGTTTTTGATAGTTTGGGCCCTATTGAATAATGAATGTTTTGAATTTTCTCCAAAAGTAAAGTAGTTGCAAACTCATCCTTTTAGAAACTTGTTTGGGCTGTTGAGAGGAGTAAAAAACCATCAAAAATTTCAATCCTGCATGATTCTACCAAGAAATGTGATTCTTCATTCAAAACCTGATTTTTGCTATTGGGCTCTATTGAATAATGAATGTTTTGAATTTTCTCCAAAAGTAAAGTAGTTGCAAACTCATGCTTTTAGAAACTTGTTTGGGCTCATGAGAGGAGTAGAAAAACATCAAAAATTTCAGTCCTGCATGATTCTTCCAAGAAATGTGTGTTCATTGAAACCGCTGGTTTTTGATAGTTTGGGCCCTATTGAATAATGAATGTTTTGAATTTTCTCCAAAAGTAAAGTAGTTGCAAACTCATCCTTTTAGAAACTTGTTTGGGCTGTTGAGAGGAGTAAAAAACCATCAAAAATTTCAATCCTGCATGATTCTACCAAGAAATGTGATTCTTCATTCAAAACCTGATTTTTGCTATTGGGCTCTATTGAATAATGAATGTTTTGAATTTTCTCCAAAAGTAAAGTAGTTGCAAACTCATGCTTTTAGAGACTTGTTTGGGCTCATGAGAGGAGTAGAAAAACATCAAAAATTTCAGTCCTGCATGATTCTACCAAGAAATGTGTGTTCAATGAAACCGCTGGTTTTTGATAGTTTGGGCCCTATTGAATAATGAATGTTTTGAATTTTCTCCAAAAGTAAAGTAGTTGCAAACTCATCCTTTTAGAAACTTGTTTGGGCTGTTGAGAGGAGTAAAAAACCATCAAAAATTTCAATCCTGCATGATTCTACCAAGAAATGTGATTCTTCATTCAAAACCTGATTTTTGCTATTGGGCTCTATTGAATAATGAATGTTTTGAATTTTCTCCAAAAGTAAAGTAGTTGCAAACTCATGCTTTTAGAAACTTGTTTGGGCTCATGAGAGGAGTAGAAAAACATCAAAAATTTGAGTCCTGCATGATTCTACCAAGAAATGTGTGTTCATTCAAACCGCTGGTTTTTGATAGTTTGGGCCCTATTGAATAATGAATGTTTTGAATTTTCTCCAAAAGTAAAGTAGTTGCAAACTCATCCTTTTAGAAACTTGTTTGGGCTGTTGAGAGGAGTAAAAAACCATCAAAAATTTCAATCCTGCATGATTCTACCAAGAAATGTGATTCTTCATTCAAAACCTGATTTTTGCTATTGGGCTCTATTGAAAACTGAATGTTTTGAATTTTCTCCAAAAGTAAAGTAGTTGCAAACTCATGCTTTTAGAGACTTGTTTGGGCTCATGAGAGGAGTAGAAAAACATCAAAAATTTCAGTCCTGCATGATTCTACCAAGAAATGTGTGTTCATTGAAACCGCTGGTTTTTGATAGTTTGGGCCCTATTGAATAATGAATGTTTTGAATTTTCTCCAAAAGTAAAGTAGTTGCAAACTCATCCTTTTAGAAACTTGTTTGGGCTGTTGAGAGGAGTAAAAAACCATCAAAAATTTCAATCCTGCATGATTCTACCAAGAAATGTGATTCTTCATTCAAAACCTGATTTTTGCTATTGGGCTCTATTGAATAATGAATGTTTTGAATTTTCTCCAAAAGTAAAGTAGTTGCAAACTCATGCTTTTAGAGACTTGTTTGGGCTCATGAGAGGAGTAGAAAAACATCAAAAATTTCAGTCCTGCATGATTCTACCAAGAAATGTGTGTTCATTGAAACCGCTGGTTTTTGATAGTTTGGGCCCTATTGAATAATGAATGTTTTGAATTTTCTCCAAAAGTAAAGTAGTTGCAAATTCATCCTTTTAGAAACTTGTTTGGGCTGTTGAGAGGAGTAAAAAACCATCAAAAATTTCAATCCTGCATGATTTTACCAAGAAATGTGATTCTTCATTCAAAACCTGATTTTTGCTATTGGGCTCTATTGAATAGTGAATGTTTTGAATGTTCTCCAAAAGTAAACTAGTTGCAAACTCATGCTTTTAGAAACTTGTTTGGGCTCATGAGAGGAGTAGAAAAACATCAAAAATTTCAGTCCTGCATGATTCTACCAAGAAATGTGTGTTCATTGAAACCGCTGGTTTTTGATAGTTTGGGCCCTATTGAATAATGAATGTTTTGAATTTTCTCCAAAAGTAAAGTAGTTGCAAACTCATCCTTTTAGAAACTTGTTTGGGCTGTTGAGAGGAGTAAAAAACCATCAAAAATTTCAATCCTGCATGATTTTACCAAGAAATGTGATTCTTCATTCAAAACCTGATTTTTGCTATTGGGCTCTATTGAATAATGAATGTTTTGAATTTTTTCCAAAAGTAAAGTAGTTGCAAACTCATGCTTTTAGAGACTTGTTTGGGCTCATGAGAGGAGTAGAAAAACATCAAAAATTTCAGTCCTGCATGATTCTACCAAGAAATGTGTGTTCATTGAAACCGCTGGTTTTTGATAGTTTGGGCCCTATTGAATAATGAATGCTTTGAATTTTCTCCAAAAGTAAAGTAGTTGCAAACTCATCCTTTTAGAAACTTGTTTGGGCTGTTGAGAGGAGTAAAAAACCATCAAAAATTTCAATCCTGCATGATTCTACCAAGAAATGTGATTCTTCATTCAAAACCTGATTTTTGCTATTGGGCTCTATTGAATAATGAATGTTTTGAATTTTCTCCAAAAGTAAAGTAGTTGCAAACTCATCCTTTTAGAAACTTGTTTGGGCTGTTGAGAGGAGTAAAAAACCATCAAAAATTTCAATCCTGCATGATTCTACCAAGAAATGTGATTCTTCATTCAAAACCTGATTTTTGCTATTGGGCTCTATTGAATAATGAATGTTTTGAATTTTCTCCAAAAGTAAAGTAGTTGCAAACACATGCTTTTAGAAACTTGTTTGGGCTCATGAGAGGAGTAGAAAAACATCAAAAATTTCAGTCCTGCATGATTCTTCCAAGAAATGTGTGTTCATTGAAACCGCTGGTTTTTGATAGTTTGGGCCCTATTGAATAATGAATGTTTTGAATTTTCTCCAAAAGTAAAGTAGTTGCAAACTCATCCTTTTAGAAACTTGTTTGGGCTTTTGAGACGAGTAAAAAGTCATCAAAAATTTCAATCCTGCATGCTTCTACCAAGAATTGTGATTCTTCATTCAAAACCTGATTTTTGCTATTGGGCTCTATTGAATAATGAATGTTTTGAATTTTCTCCAAAAGTAAAGTAGTTGCAAACTCATGCTTTTAGAAACTTGTTTGGGCTCATGAGAGGAGTAGAAAAACATCAAAAATTTCAGTCCTGCATGATTCTACCAAGAAATGTGTGTTCATTCAAACCGCTGGTTTTTGATAGTTTGGGCCCTATTGAATAATGAATGTTTTGAATTTTCTCCAAAAGTAAAGTAGTTGCAAACTCATCCTTTTAGAAACTTGTTTGGGCTGTTGAGAGGAGTAAAAAACCATCAAAAATTTCAATCCTGCATGATTCTACCAAGAAATGTGATTCTTCATTCAAAACCTGATTTTTGCTATTGGGCTCTATTGAAAAGTGAATGTTTTGAATTTTCTCCAAAAGTAAAGTAGTTGCAAACTCATGCTTTTAGAGACTTGTTTGGGCTCATGAGAGGAGTAGAAAAACATCAAAAATTTCAGTCCTGCATGATTCTACCAAGAAATGTGTGTTCATTGAAACCGCTGGTTTTTGATAGTTTGGTCCCTATTGAATAATGAATGTTTTGAATTTTCTCCAAAAGTAAAGTAGTTGCAAACTCATCCTTTTAGAAACTTGTTTGGGCTGTTGAGAGGAGTAAAAAACCATCAAAAATTTCAATCCTGCATGATTTTACCAAGAAATGTGATTCTTCATTCAAAACCTGATTTTTGCTATTGGGCTCTATTGAATAATGAATGTTTTGAATTTTCTCCAAAAGTAAAGTAGTTGCAAACTCATGCTTTTAGAGACTTGTTTGGGCTCATGAGAGGAGTAGAAAAACATCAAAAATTTCAGTCCTGCATGATTCTACCAAGAAATGTGTGTTCATTGAAACCGCTGGTTTTTGATAGTTTGGGCCCTATTGAATAATGAATGTTTTGAATTTTCTCCAAAAGTAAAGTAGTTGCAAACTCATCCTTTTAGAAACTTGTTTGGGCTGTTGAGAGGAGTAAAAAACCATCAAAAATTTCAATCCTGCATGATTCTACCAAGAAATGTGATTCTTCATTCAAAACCTGATTTTTGCTATTGGGCTCTATTGAATAATGAATGTTTTGAATTTTCTCCAAAAGTAAAGTAGCTGCAAACTCATGCTTTTAGAGACTTGTTTGGGCTCATGAGAGGAGTAGAAAAACATCAAAAATTTCAGTCCTGCAAGATTCTACCAAGAAATGTGTGTTCAATGAAACCGCTGGTTTTTGATAGTTTGGGCCCTATTGAATAATGAATGTTTTGAATTTTCTCCAAAAGTAAAGTAGTTGCAAACTCATCCTTTTAGAAACTTGTTTGGGCTGTTGAGAGGAGTAAAAAACCATCAAAAATTTCAATCCTGCATGATTCTACCAAGAAATGTGATTCTTCATTCAAAACCTGATTTTTGCTATTGGGCTCTATTGAATAATGAATGTTTTGAATTTTCTCCAAAAGTAAAGTAGTTGCAAACTCATGCTTTTAGAAACTTGTTTGGGCTCATGAGAGGAGTAGAAAAACATCAAAAATTTGAGTCCTGCATGATTCTACCAAGAAATGTGTGTTCATTCAAACCGCTGGTTTTTGATAGTTTGGGCCCTATTGAATAATGAATGTTTTGAATTTTCTCCAAAAGTAAAGTAGTTGCAAACTCATCCTTTTAGAAACTTGTTTGGGCTGTTGAGAGGAGTAAAAAACCATCAAAAATTTCAATCCTGCATGATTCTACCAAGAAATGTGATTCTTCATTCAAAACCTGATTTTTGCTATTGGGCTCTATTGAAAACTGAATGTTTTGAATTTTCTCCAAAAGTAAAGTAGTTGCAAACTCATGCTTTTAGAGACTTGTTTGGGCTCATGAGAGGAGTAGAAAAACATCAAAAATTTCAGTCCTGCATGATTCTACCAAGAAATGTGTGTTCATTGAAACCGCTGGTTTTTGATAGTTTGGGCCCTATTGAATAATGAATGTTTTGAATTTTCTCCAAAAGTAAAGTAGTTGCAAACTCATCCTTTTAGAAACTTGTTTGGGCTGTTGAGAGGAGTAAAAAACCATCAAAAATTTCAATCCTGCATGATTCTACCAAGAAATGTGATTCTTCATTCAAAACCTGATTTTTGCTATTGGGCTCTATTGAATAATGAATGTTTTGAATTTTCTCCAAAAGTAAAGTAGTTGCAAACTCATGCTTTTAGAGACTTGTTTGGGCTCATGAGAGGAGTAGAAAAACATCAAAAATTTCAGTCCTGCATGATTCTACCAAGAAATGTGTGTTCATTGAAACCGCTGGTTTTTGATAGTTTGGGCCCTATTGAATAATGAATGTTTTGAATTTTCTCCAAAAGTAAAGTAGTTGCAAACTCATCCTTTTAGAAACTTGTTTGGGCTGTTGAGAGGAGTAAAAAACCATCAAAAATTTCAATCCTGCATGATTTTACCAAGAAATGTGATTCTTCATTCAAAACCTGATTTTTGCTATTGGGCTCTATTGAATAGTGAATGTTTTGAATGTTCTCCAAAAGTAAAGTAGTTGCAAACTCATGCTTTTAGAAACTTGTTTGGGCTCATGAGAGGAGTAGAAAAACATCAAAAATTTCAGTCCTGCATGATTCTACCAAGAAATGTGTGTTCATTGAAACCGCTGGTTTTTGATAGTTTGGGCCCTATTGAATAATGAATGTTTTGAATTTTCTCCAAAAGTAAAGTAGTTGCAAATTCATCCTTTTAGAAACTTGTTTGGGCTGTTGAGAGGAGTAAAAAACCATCAAAAATTTCAATCCTGCATGATTTTACCAAGAAATGTGATTCTTCATTCAAAACCTGATTTTTGCTATTGGGCTCTATTGAATAGTGAATGTTTTGAATGTTCTCCAAAAGTAAACTAGTTGCAAACTCATGCTTTTAGAAACTTGTTTGGGCTCATGAGAGGAGTAGAAAAACATCAAAAATTTCAGTCCTGCATGATTCTACCAAGAAATGTGTGTTCATTGAAACCGCTGGTTTTTGATAGTTTGGGCCCTATTGAATAATGAATGTTTTGAATTTTCTCCAAAAGTAAAGTAGTTGCAAACTCATCCTTTTAGAAACTTGTTTGGGCTGTTGAGAGGAGTAAAAAACCATCAAAAATTTCAATCCTGCATGATTTTACCAAGAAATGTGATTCTTCATTCAAAACCTGATTTTTGCTATTGGGCTCTATTGAATAATGAATGTTTTGAATTTTTTCCAAAAGTAAAGTAGTTGCAAACTCATGCTTTTAGAGACTTGTTTGGGCTCATGAGAGGAGTAGAAAAACATCAAAAATTTCAGTCCTGCATGATTCTACCAAGAAATGTGTGTTCATTGAAACCGCTGGTTTTTGATAGTTTGGGCCCTATTGAATAATGAATGCTTTGAATTTTCTCCAAAAGTAAAGTAGTTGCAAACTCATCCTTTTAGAAACTTGTTTGGGCTGTTGAGAGGAGTAAAAAACCATCAAAAATTTCAATCCTGCATGATTCTACCAAGAAATGTGATTCTTCATTCAAAACCTGATTTTTGCTATTGGGCTCTATTGAATAATGAATGTTTTGAATTTTCTCCAAAAGTAAAGTAGTTGCAAACTCATCCTTTTAGAAACTTGTTTGGGCTGTTGAGAGGAGTAAAAAACCATCAAAAATTTCAATCCTGCATGATTCTACCAAGAAATGTGATTCTTCATTCAAAACCTGATTTTTGCTATTGGGCTCTATTGAATAATGAATGTTTTGAATTTTCTCCAAAAGTAAAGTAGTTGCAAACACATGCTTTTAGAAACTTGTTTGGGCTCATGAGAGGAGTAGAAAAACATCAAAAATTTCAGTCCTGCATGATTCTTCCAAGAAATGTGTGTTCATTGAAACCGCTGGTTTTTGATAGTTTGGGCCCTATTGAATAATGAATGTTTTGAATTTTCTCCAAAAGTAAAGTAGTTGCAAACTCATCCTTTTAGAAACTTGTTTGGGCTTTTGAGACGAGTAAAAAATCATCAAAAATTTCAATCCTGCATGCTTCTACCAAGAATTGTGATTCTTCATTCAAAACCTGATTTTTGCTATTGGGCTCTATTGAATAATGAATGTTTTGAATTTTCTCCAAAAGTAAAGTAGTTGCAAACTCATGCTTTTAGAGACTTGTTTGGGCTCATGAGAGGAGTAGAAAAACATCAAAAATTTCAGTCCTGCATGATTCTACCAAGAAATGTGTGTTCATTCAAACCGCTGGTTTTTGATAGTTTGGGCCCTATTGAATAATGAATGTTTTGAATTTTCTCCAAAAGTAAAGTAGTTGCAAACTCATCCTTTTAGAAACTTGTTTGGGCTGTTGAGAGGAGTAAAAAACCATCAAAAATTTCAATCCTGCATGATTCTACCAAGAAATGTGATTCTTCATTCAAAACCTGATTTTTGCTATTGGGCTCTATTGAAAAGTGAATGTTTTGAATTTTCTCCAAAAGTAAAGTAGTTGCAAACTCATGCTTTTAGAGACTTGTTTGGGCTCATGAGAGGAGTAGAAAAACATCAAAAATTTCAGTCCTGCATGATTCTACCAAGAAATGTGTGTTCATTGAAACCGCTGGTTTTTGATAGTTTGGTCCCTATTGAATAATGAATGTTTTGAATTTTCTCCAAAAGTAAAGTAGTTGCAAACTCATCCTTTTAGAAACTTGTTTGGGCTGTTGAGAGGAGTAAAAAACCATCAAAAATTTCAATCCTGCATGATTTTACCAAGAAATGTGATTCTTCATTCAAAACCTGATTTTTGCTATTGGGCTCTATTGAATAATGAATGTTTTGAATTTTCTCCAAAAGTAAAGTAGTTGCAAACTCATGCTTTTAGAGACTTGTTTGGGCTCATGAGAGGAGTAGAAAAACATCAAAAATTTCAGTCCTGCATGATTCTACCAAGAAATGTGTGTTCATTGAAACCGCTGGTTTTTGATAGTTTGGGCCCTATTGAATAATGAATGTTTTGAATTTTCTCCAAAAGTAAAGTAGTTGCAAACTCATCCTTTTAGAAACTTGTTTGGGCTGTTGAGAGGAGTAAAAAACCATCAAAAATTTCAATCCTGCATGATTCTACCAAGAAATGTGATTCTTCATTCAAAACCTGATTTTTGCTATTGGGCTCTATTGAATAATGAATGTTTTGAATTTTCTCCAAAAGTAAAGTAGCTGCAAACTCATGCTTTTAGAGACTTGTTTGGGCTCATGAGAGGAGTAGAAAAACATCAAAAATTTCAGTCCTGCAAGATTCTACCAAGAAATGTGTGTTCAATGAAACCGCTGGTTTTTGATAGTTTGGGCCCTATTGAATAATGAATGTTTTGAATTTTCTCCAAAAGTAAAGTAGTTGCAAACTCATCCTTTTAGAAACTTGTTTGGGCTGTTGAGAGGAGTAAAAAACCATCAAAAATTTCAATCCTGCATGATTCTACCAAGAAATGTGATTCTTCATTCAAAACCTGATTTTTGCTATTGGGCTCTATTGAATAATGAATGTTTTGAATTTTCTCCAAAAGTAAAGTAGTTGCAAACTCATGCTTTTAGAAACTTGTTTGGGCTCATGAGAGGAGTAGAAAAACATCAAAAATTTGAGTCCTGCATGATTCTACCAAGAAATGTGTGTTCATTCAAACCGCTGGTTTTTGATAGTTTGGGCCCTATTGAATAATGAATGTTTTGAATTTTCTCCAAAAGTAAAGTAGTTGCAAACTCATCCTTTTAGAAACTTGTTTGGGCTGTTGAGAGGAGTAAAAAACCATCAAAAATTTCAATCCTGCATGATTCTACCAAGAAATGTGATTCTTCATTCAAAACCTGATTTTTGCTATTGGGCTCTATTGAAAACTGAATGTTTTGAATTTTCTCCAAAAGTAAAGTAGTTGCAAACTCATGCTTTTAGAGACTTGTTTGGGCTCATGAGAGGAGTAGAAAAACATCAAAAATTTCAGTCCTGCATGATTCTACCAAGAAATGTGTGTTCATTGAAACCGCTGGTTTTTGATAGTTTGGGCCCTATTGAATAATGAATGTTTTGAATTTTCTCCAAAAGTAAAGTAGTTGCAAACTCATCCTTTTAGAAACTTGTTTGGGCTGTTGAGAGGAGTAAAAAACCATCAAAAATTTCAATCCTGCATGATTCTACCAAGAAATGTGATTCTTCATTCAAAACCTGATTTTTGCTATTGGGCTCTATTGAATAATGAATGTTTTGAATTTTCTCCAAAAGTAAAGTAGTTGCAAACTCATGCTTTTAGAGACTTGTTTGGGCTCATGAGAGGAGTAGAAAAACATCAAAAATTTCAGTCCTGCATGATTCTACCAAGAAATGTGTGTTCATTGAAACCGCTGGTTTTTGATAGTTTGGGCCCTATTGAATAATGAATGTTTTGAATTTTCTCCAAAAGTAAAGTAGTTGCAAACTCATCCTTTTAGAAACTTGTTTGGGCTGTTGAGAGGAGTAAAAAACCATCAAAAATTTCAATCCTGCATGATTTTACCAAGAAATGTGATTCTTCATTCAAAACCTGATTTTTGCTATTGGGCTCTATTGAATAGTGAATGTTTTGAATGTTCTCCAAAAGTAAAGTAGTTGCAAACTCATGCTTTTAGAAACTTGTTTGGGCTCATGAGAGGAGTAGAAAAACATCAAAAATTTCAGTCCTGCATGATTCTACCAAGAAATGTGTGTTCATTGAAACCGCTGGTTTTTGATAGTTTGGGCCCTATTGAATAATGAATGTTTTGAATTTTCTCCAAAAGTAAAGTAGTTGCAAACTCATCCTTTTAGAAACTTGTTTGGGCTGTTGAGAGGAGTAAAAAACCATCAAAAATTTCAATCCTGCATGATTTTACCAAGAAATGTGATTCTTCATTCAAAACCTGATTTTTGCTATTGGGCTCTATTGAATAATGAATGTTTTGAATTTTTTCCAAAAGTAAAGTAGTTGCAAACTCATGCTTTTAGAGACTTGTTTGGGCTCATGAGAGGAGTAGAAAAACATCAAAAATTTCAGTCCTGCATGATTCTACCAAGAAATGTGTGTTCATTGAAACCGCTGGTTTTTGATAGTTTGGGCCCTATTGAATAATGAATGCTTTGAATTTTCTCCAAAAGTAAAGTAGTTGCAAACTCATCCTTTTAGAAACTTGTTTGGGCTGTTGAGAGGAGTAAAAAACCATCAAAAATTTCAATCCTGCATGATTCTACCAAGAAATGTGATTCTTCATTCAAAACCTGATTTTTGCTATTGGGCTCTATTGAATAATGAATGTTTTGAATTTTCTCCAAAAGTAAAGTAGTTGCAAACTCATCCTTTTAGAAACTTGTTTGGGCTGTTGAGAGGAGTAAAAAACCATCAAAAATTTCAATCCTGCATGATTCTACCAAGAAATGTGATTCTTCATTCAAAACCTGATTTTTGCTATTGGGCTCTATTGAATAATGAATGTTTTGAATTTTCTCCAAAAGTAAAGTAGTTGCAAACTCATGCTTTTAGAGACTTGTTTGGGCTCATGAGAGGAGTAGAAAAACATCAAAAATTTCAGTCCTGCATGATTCTACCAAGAAATGTGTGTTCATTCAAACCGCTGGTTTTTGATAGTTTGGGCCCTATTGAATAATGAATGTTTTGAATTTTCTCCAAAAGTAAAGTAGTTGCAAACTCATCCTTTTAGAAACTTGTTTGGGCTGTTGAGAGGAGTAAAAAACCATCAAAAATTTCAATCCTGCATGATTCTACCAAGAAATGTGATTCTTCATTCAAAACCTGATTTTTGCTATTGGGCTCTATTGAAAAGTGAATGTTTTGAATTTTCTCCAAAAGTAAAGTAGTTGCAAACTCATGCTTTTAGAGACTTGTTTGGGCTCATGAGAGGAGTAGAAAAACATCAAAAATTTCAGTCCTGCATGATTCTACCAAGAAATGTGTGTTCATTGAAACCGCTGGTTTTTGATAGTTTGGGCCCTATTGAATAATGAATGTTTTGAATTTTCTCCAAAAGTAAAGTAGTTGCAAACTCATCCTTTTAGAAACTTGTTTGGGCTGTTGAGAGGAGTAAAAAACCATCAAAAATTTCAATCCTGCATGATTTTACCAAGAAATGTGATTCTTCATTCAAAACCTGATTTTTGCTATTGGGCTCTATTGAATAATGAATGTTTTGAATTTTCTCCAAAAGTAAAGTAGTTGCAAACTCATGCTTTTAGAGACTTGTTTGGGCTCATGAGAGGAGTAGAAAAACATCAAAAATTTCAGTCCTGCATGATTCTACCAAGAAATGTTTGTTCATTGAAACCGCTGGTTTTTGATAGTTTGGGCCCTATTGAATAATGAATGTTTTGAATTTTCTCCAAAAGTAAAGTAGTTGCAAACTCATCCTTTTAGAAACTTGTTTGGGCTGTTGAGAGGAGTAAAAAACCATCAAAAATTTCAATCCTGCATGATTCTACCAAGAAATGTGATTCTTCATTCAAAACCTGATTTTTGCTATTGGGCTCTATTGAATAATGAATGTTTTGAATTTTCTCCAAAAGTAAAGTAGTTGCAAACTCATCCTTTTAGAAACTTGTTTGGGCTGTTGAGAGGAGTAAAAAACCATCAAAAATTTCAATCCTGCATGATTCTACCAAGAAATGTGATTCTTCATTCAAAACCTGATTTTTGCTATTGGGCTCTATTGAATAATGAATGTTTTGAATTTTCTCCAAAAGTAAAGTAGTTGCAAACTCATGCTTTTAGAGACTTGTTTGGGCTCATGAGAGGAGTAGAAAAACATCAAAAATTTCAGTCCTGCATGATTCTACCAAGAAATGTTTGTTCATTGAAACCGCTGGTTTTTGATAGTTTGGGCCCTATTGAATAATGAATGTTTTGAATTTTCTCCAAAAGTAAAGTAGTTGCAAACTCATCCTTTTAGAAACTTGTTTGGGCTGTTGAGAGGAGTAAAAAACCATCAAAAATTTCAATCCTGCATGATTCTACCAAGAAATGTGATTCTTCATTCAAAACCTGATTTTTGCTATTGGGCTCTATTGAATAATGAATGTTTTGAATTTTCTCCAAAAGTAAAGTAGTTGCAAACTCATCCTTTTAGAAACTTGTTTGGGCTGTTGAGAGGAGTAAAAAACCATCAAAAATTTCAATCCTGCATGATTCTACCAAGAAATGTGATTCTTCATTCAAAACCTGATTTTTGCTATTGGGCTCTATTGAATAATGAATGTTTTGAATTTTCTCCAAAAGTAAAGTAGTTGCAAACTCATCCTTTTAGAAACTTGTTTGGGCTGTTGAGAGGAGTAAAAAACCATCAAAAATTTCAATCCTGCATGATTCTACCAAGAAATGTGATTCTTCATTCAAAACCTGATTTTTGCTATTGGGCTCTATTGAATAATGAATGTTTTGAATTTTCTCCAAAAGTAAAGTAGTTGCAAACTCATGCTTTTAGAAACTTGTTTGGGCTCATGAGAGGAGTAGAAAAACATCAAAAATTTCAGTCCTGCATGATTCTTCCAAGAAATGTGTGTTCATTGAAACCGCTGGTTTTTGATAGTTTGGGCCCTATTGAATAATGAATGTTTTGAATTTTCTCCAAAAGTAAAGTAGTTGCAAACTCATCCTTTTAGAAATTTGTTTGGGCTGTTGAGAGGAGTAAAAAACCATCAAAAATTTCAATCCTGCATGCTTCTACCAAGAATTGTGATTCTTCATTCAAAACCTGATTTTTGCTATTGGGCTCTATTGAATAATGAATGTTTTGAATTTTCTCCAAAAGTAAAGTAGTTGCAAACTCATGCTTTTAGAGACTTGTTTGGGCTCATGAGAGGAGTAGAAAAACATCAAAAATTTCAGTCCTGCATGATTCTACCAAGAAATGTGTGTTCATTCAAACCGCTGGTTTTTGATAGTTTGGGCCCTATTGAATAATGAATGTTTTGAATTTTCTCCAAAAGTAAAGTAGTTGCAAACTCATCCTTTTAGAAACTTGTTTGGGCTGTTGAGAGGAGTAAAAAACCATCAAAAATTTCAATCCTGCATGATTCTACCAAGAAATGTGATTCTTCATTCAAAACCTGATTTTTGCTATTGGGCTCTATTGAAAAGTGAATGTTTTGAATTTTCTCCAAAAGTAAAGTAGTTGCAAACTCATGCTTTTAGAGACTTGTTTGGGCTCATGAGAGGAGTAGAAAAACATCAAAAATTTCAGTCCTGCATGATTCTACCAAGAAATGTGTGTTCATTGAAACCGCTGGTTTTTGATAGTTTGGGCCCTATTGAATAATGAATGTTTTGAATTTTCTCCAAAAGTAAAGTAGTTGCAAACTCATCCTTTTAGAAACTTGTTTGGGCTGTTGAGAGGAGTAAAAAACCATCAAAAATTTCAATCCTGCATGATTTTACCAAGAAATGTGATTCTTCATTCAAAACCTGATTTTTGCTATTGGGCTCTATTGAATAATGAATGTTTTGAATTTTCTCCAAAAGTAAAGTAGTTGCAAACTCATGCTTTTAGAGACTTGTTTGGGCTCATGAGAGGAGTAGAAAAACATCAAAAATTTCAGTCCTGCATGATTCTACCAAGAAATGTTTGTTCATTGAAACCGCTGGTTTTTGATAGTTTGGGCCCTATTGAATAATGAATGTTTTGAATTTTCTCCAAAAGTAAAGTAGTTGCAAACTCATCCTTTTAGAAACTTGTTTGGGATGTTGAGAGGAGTAAAAAACCATCAAAAATTTCAATCCTGCATGATTCTACCAAGAAATGTGATTCTTCATTCAAAACCTGATTTTTGCTATTGGGCTCTATTGAATAATGAATGTTTTGAATTTTCTCCAAAAGTAAAGTAGTTGCAAACTCATGCTTTTAGAGACTTGTTTGGGCTCATGAGAGGAGTAGAAAAATATCAAAAATTTCAGTCCTGCATGATTCTACCAAGAAATGTGTGTTCATTGAAACCGCTGGTTTTTGATAGTTTGGGCCCTATTGAATAATGAATGTTTTGAATTTTCTCCAAAAGTAAAGTAGTTGCAAACTCATCCTTTTAGAAACTTGTTTGGGCTGTTGAGAGGAGTAAAAAACCATCAAAAATTTCAATCCTGCATGATTTTACCAAGAAATGTGATTCTTCATTCAAAACCTGATTTTTGCTATTGGGCTCTATTGAATAATGAATGTTTTGAATTTTCTCCAAAAGTAAAGTAGTTGCAAACTCATGCTTTTAGAGACTTGTTTGGGCTCATGAGAGGAGTAGAAAAACATCAAAAATTTCAGTCCTGCATGATTCTACCAAGAAATGTGTGTTCATTGAAACCGCTGTTTTTTGATAGTTTGGGCCCTATTGAATAATGAATGTTTTGAATTTTCTCCAAAAGTAAAGTAGTTGCAAACTCATCCTTTTAGAAACTTGTTTGGGCTGTTGAGAGGAGTAAAAAACCATCAAAAATTTCAATCCTGCATGATTCTACCAAGAAATGTGATTCTTCATTCAAAACCTGATTTTTGCTATTGGGCTCTATTGAATAATGAATGTTTTGAATTTTCTCCAAAAGTAAAGTAGTTGCAAACTCATGCTTTTAGAGACTTGTTTGGGCTCATGAGAGGAGTAGAAAAACATCAAAAACTTCAGTCCTGCATGATTCTACCAAGAAATGTGTGTTCATTGAAACCGCTGGTTTTTGATAGTTTGGGCCCTATTGAATAATGAATGTTTTGAATTTTCTCCAAAAGTAAAGCAGTTGCAAACTCATTCTTTTAGAAACTTGTTTGGGCTGTTGAGAGGAGTAAAAAACCATCAAAAATTTCAATCCTGCATGATTCTACCAAGAAATGTGATTCTTCATTTAAAACCTGATTTTTGCTATTGGGCTCTATTGAATAATGAATGTTTTGAATTTTCTCCAAAAGTAAAGTAGTTGCAAACTCATGCTTTTAGAGACTTGTTTGGGCTCATGAGAGGAGTAGAAAAACATCAAAAATTTCAGTCCTGCATGATTCTACCAAGAAATGTGTGTTCATTGAAACCGCTGGTTTTTGATAGTTTGGGCCCTATTGAATAATGAATGTTTTGAATTTTCTCCAAAAGTAAAGTAGTTGCAAACTCATCCTTTTAGAAACTTGTTTGGGCTGTTGAGAGGAGTAAAAAACCATCAAAAATTTCAATCCTGCATGATTCTACCAAGAAATGTGATTCTTCATTCAAAACGCTGGTTTTTGCTATTGGGCTCTATTGAATAATGAATGTTTTGAATTTTCTCCAAAAGTAAAGTAGTTGCAAACTCATCCTTTTAGAGACTTGTTTGGGCTCATGAGAGGAGTAGAAAAACATCAAAAATTTCAGTCCTGCACGATTCTACCAAGAAATGTGTGTTCATTCAAACCCCTGGTTTTTGATATTTTGGGCCCTATTGAATAATGAATGTTTTGAATTTTCTCCAAAAGTAAAGTAGTTGCAAACTCATCCTTTTAGAGACTTGTTTGGGCTCATGAGAGGAGTATTGGGCTCTATTGAATAATGAATGTTTTGAATTTTCTCCAAAAGTAAAGTAGTTGCAAACTCATGCTTTTAGAGACTTGTTTGGGCTCATGAGAGGAGTAGAAAAACATCAAAAATTTCAGTCCTGCATGATTCTACCAAGAAATGTGTGTTAATTGAAACCGCTGGTTTTTGATAGTTTGGGCCCTATTGAATAATGAATGCTTTGAATTTTCTCCAAAAGTAAAGTAGTTGCAAACTCATCCTTTTAGAAACTTGTTTGGGCTGTTGAGAGGAGTAAAAAACCATCAAAAATTTCAATCCTGCATGATTCTACCAAGAAATGTGATTCTTCATTCAAAACCTGATTTTTGCTATTGGGTTCTATTGAATAATGAATGTTTTGAATTTTCTCCAAAAGTAAAGTAGTTGCAAACTCATCCTTTTAGAAACTTGTTTGGGCTGTTGAGAGGAGTAAAAAAACATCAAAAATTTCAATCCTGCATGATTCTACCAAGAAATGTGATTCTTCATTCAAAACCTGATTTTTGCTATTGGGCTCTATTGAATAATGAATGTTTTGAATTTTCTCCAAAAGTAAAGTAGTTGCAAACTCATGCTTTTAGAAACTTGTTTGGGCTCATGAGAGGAGTAGAAAAACATCAAAAATTTCAGTCCTGCATGATTCTTCCAAGAAATGTGTGTTCATTGAAACCGCTGGTTTTTGATAGTTTGGGCCCTATTGAATAATGAATGTTTTGAATTTTC
This sequence comes from Dendrobates tinctorius, assembly GCF_039654945.1. Taxonomy (NCBI): domain Eukaryota; kingdom Metazoa; phylum Chordata; class Amphibia; order Anura; family Dendrobatidae; genus Dendrobates; species Dendrobates tinctorius. The sequence goes on along the minus strand of NW_027361736.1, from coordinate 6,912,990 downwards.
TCCAAAAGTAAAGTAGTTGCAAACTCATCCTTTTAGAAACTTGTTTGGGCTGTTGAGAGGAGTAAAAAACCATCAAAAATTTCAATCCTGCATGATTCTACCAAGAAATGTGATTCTTCATTCAAAACCTGATTTTTGCTATTGGGCTCTATTGAATAATGAATGTTTTGAATTTTCTCCAAAAGTAAAGTAGTTGCAAACTCATGCTTTTAGAGACTTGTTTGGGCTCATGAGAGGAGTAGAAAAACATCAAAAATTTCAGTCCTGCATGATTCTACCAAGAAATGTGTGTTCATTGAAACCGCTGGTTTTTGATAGTTTGGGCCCTATTGAATAATGAATGTTTTGAATTTTCTCCAAAAGTAAAGTAGTTGCAAACTCATCCTTTTAGAAACTTGTTTGGGCTGTTGAGAGGAGTAAAAAACCATCAAAAATTTCATTCCTGCATGATTCTACCAAGAAATGTGATTCTTCACTCAAAACCTGATTTTTTGCTATTGGGCTCTATTGAATAATGAATGTTTTGAATTTTCTCCAAAAGTAAAGTAGTTGCAAACTCATGCTTTTAGAAACTTGTTTGGGCTCATGAGAGGAGTAGAAAAACATCAAAAATTTCAGTCCTGCATGATTCTACCAAGAAATGTGTGTTCATTCAAACCGCTGGTTTTTGATAGTTTGGACCCTATTGAATAATGAATGTTTTGAATTTTCTCCAAAAGTAAAACAGCTGCAAACTCATCCTTTTAGAAACTTGTTTGGGCTGTAGAGAGGAGTAAAAAACCATCAAAAATTTCAATCCTGCATGATTCTACCAAGAAATGTGATTCTTCATTCAAAACCTGATTTTTGCTATTGGGCTCTATTGAATAATGAATGTTTTGAATTTTCTCCAAAAGTAAAGTAGTTGCAAACTCATGCTTTTAGAGACTTGTTTGGGCTCATGAGAGGAGTAGAAAAACATCAAAAATTTCAGTCCTGCATGATTCTACCAAGAAATGTGTTTTCATTGAAACCGCTGGTTTTTGATAGTTTGGGCCCTATTGAATAATGAATGTTTTGAATTTTCTCCAAAAGTAAAGTAGTTGCAAACTCATCCTTTTAGAAACTTGTTTGGGCTGTTGAGAGGAGTAAAAAACCATCAAAAATTTCAATCCTGCATGCTTCTACCAAGAATTGTGATTCTTCATTCAAAACCTGATTTTTGCTATTGGGCTCTATTGAATAATGAATGTTTTGAATTTTCTCCAAAAGTAAAGTAGTTGCAAACTAATGCTTTTAGAGACTTGTTTGGGCTCATGAGAGGAGTAGAAAAACATCAAAAACTTCAGTCCTGCATGATTCTACCAAGAAATGTGTGTTCATTGAAACCGCTGGTTTTTGATAGTTTGGGCCCTATTGAATAATGAATGTTTTGAATTTTCTCCAAAAGTAAAGTAGTTGCAAACTCATCCTTTTAGAAACTTGTTTGGGCTGTTGAGAGGAGTAAAAAACCATCAAAAATTTCAATCCTGCATGATTCTACCAAGAAATGTGATTCTTCATTCAAAACCTGATTTTTGCTATTGGGCTCTATTGAATAATGAATGTTTTGAATTTTCTCCAAAAGTAAAGTAGTTGCAAACTCATGCTTTTAGAAACTTGTTTGAGCTCATGAGAGGAGTAGAAAAACATCAAAAATTTGAGTCCTGCATGATTCTACCAAGAAATGTGTGTTCATTCAAACCGCTGGTTTTTGATAGTTTGGGCCCTATTGAATAATGAATGTTTTGAATTTTCTCCAAAAGTAAAGCAGTTGCAAACTCATCCTTTTAGAAACTTGTTTGGGCTGTAGAGAGGAGTAAAAAACCATCAAAAATTTCAATCCTGCATGATTCTACCAAGAAATGTGATTCTTCATTCAAAACCTGATTTTTGCTATTGGGCTCTATTGAATAATGAATGTTTTGAATTTTCTCCAAAAGTAAAGTAGTTGCAAACTCATGCTTTTAGAGACTTGTTTGGGCTCATGAGAGGAGTAGAAAAACATCAAAAATTTCAGTCCTGCATGATTCTACCAAGAAATGTGTGTTCATTCAAACCGCTGGTTTTTGATAGTTTGGGCCCTATTGAATAATGAATGTTTTGAATTTTCTCCAAAAGTAAAGTAGTTGCAAACTCATCCTTTTAGAAACTTGTTTGGGCTGTTGAGAGGAGTAAAAAACCATCAAAAATTTCAATCCTGCATGATTCTACCAAGAAATGTGATTCTTCATTCAAAACCTGATTTTTGCTATTGGGCTCTATTGAATAATGAATGTTTTGAATTTTCTCCAAAAGTAAAGTAGTTGCAAACTCATGCTTTTAGAGACTTGTTTGGGCTCATGAGAGGAGTAGAAAAACATCAAAAATTTCAGTCCTGCATGATTCTACCAAGAAATGTGTGTTCATTGAAACCGCTGGTTTTTGATAGTTTGGGCCCTATTGAATAATGAATGTTTTGAATTTTCTCCGAAAGTAAAGTAGTTGCAAACTCATCCTTTTAGAAACTTGTTTGGGCTGTTGAGAGGAGTAAAAAACCATCAAAAATTTCAATCCTGCATGATTTTACCAAGAAATGTGATTCTTCATTCAAAACCTGATTTTTGCTATTGGGCTCTATTGAATAATGAATGTTTTGAATTTTCTCCAAAAGTAAAGTAGTTGCAAACTCATGCTTTTAGAGACTTGTTTGGGCTCATGAGAGGAGTAGAAAAACATCAAAAATTTCAGTCCTGCATGATTCTACCAAGAAATGTGTGTTCATTGAAACCGCTGGTTTTTGATAGTTTGGGCCCTATTGAATAATGAATGTTTTGAATTTTCTCCAAAAGTAAAGTAGTTGCAAACTCATCCTTTTAGAAACTTGTTTGGGCTGTTGAGAGGAGTAAAAAACCATCAAAAATTTCAATCCTGCATGATTCTACCAAGAAATGTGATTCTTCATTCAAAACCTGATTTTTGCTATTGGGCTCTATTGAATAATGAATGTTTTGAATTTTCTCCAAAAGTAAAGTAGTTGCAAACTCATGCTTTTAGAGACTTGTTTGGGCTCATGAGAGGAGTAGAAAAACATCAAAAATTTGAGTCCTGCATGATTCTACCAAGAAATGTGTGTTCATTCAAACCGCTGGTTTTTGATAGTTTGGGCCCTATTGAATAATGAATGTTTTGAATTTTCTCCAAAAGTAAAGCAGTTTCAAACTCATCCTTTTAGAAACTTGTTTGGGCTGTAGAGAGGAGTAAAAAACCATCAAAAATTTCAATCCTGCATGATTCTACCAAGAAATGTGATTCTTCATTCAAAACCTGATTTTTGCTATTGGGCTCTATTGAATAATGAATGTTTTGAATTTTCTCCAAAAGTAAAGTAGTTGCAAACTCATGCTTTTAGAGACTTGTTTGGGCTCATGAGAGGAGTAGAAAAACATCAAAAATTTCAGTCCTGCATGATTCTTCCAAGAAATGTGTGTTCATTGAAACCGCTGGTTTTTGATAGTTTGGGCCCTATTGAATAATGAATGTTTTGAATTTTCTCCAAAAGTAAAGTAGTTGCAAACTCATGCTTTTAGAAACTTGTTTGGGCTGTTGAGAGGAGTAAAAAACCATCAAAAATTTCAATCCTGCATGATTCTACCAAGAAATGTGATTCTTCATTCAAAACCTGATTTTTGCTATTGGGCTCTATTGAATAATGAATGTTTTGAATTTTCTCAAAAAGTAAAGTAGTTGCAAACTCATGCTTTTAGAAACTTGTTTGGGCTCATGAGAGGAGTAGAAAAACATCAAAAATTTGAGTCCTGCATGATTCTACCAAGAAATGTGTGTTCATTCAAACCGCTGGTTTTTGATAGTTTGGGCCCTATTGAATAATGAATGTTTTGAATTTTCTCCAAAAGTAAAGCAGTTGCAAACTCATCCTTTTAGAAACTTGTTTGGGCTGTAGAGAGGAGTAAAAAACCATCAAAAATTTCAATCCTGCATGATTCTACCAAGAAATGTGATTCTTCATTCAAAACCTGATTTTTGCTATTGGGCTCTATTGAATAATGAATGTTTTGAATTTTCTCCAAAAGTAAAGTAGTTGCAAACTCATGCTTTTAGAGACTTGTTTGGGCTCATGAGAGGAGTAGAAAAACATCTAAAATTTCAGTCCTGCATGATTCTACCAAGAAATGTGTGTTCATTCAAACCGCTGGTTTTTGATAGTTTGGGCCCTATTGAATAATGAATGTTTTGAATTTTCTCCAAAAGTAAAGTAGTTGCAAACTCATCCTTTTAGAAACTTGTTTGGGCTGTTGAGAGGAGTAAAAAACCATCAAAAATTTCAATCCTGCATGATTCTACCAAGAAATGTGATTCTTCATTCAAAACCTGATTTTTGCTATTGGGCTCTATTGAATAATGAATGTTTTGAATTTTCTCCAAAAGTAAAGTAGTTGCAAACTCATGCTTTTAGAGACTTGTTTGGGCTCATGAGAGGAGTAGAAAAACATCAAAAATTTCAGTCCTGCATGATTCTACCAAGAAATGTGTGTTCATTGAAACCGCTGGTTTTTGATAGTTTGGGCCCTATTGAATAATGAATGTTTTGAATTTTCTCCGAAAGTAAAGTAGTTGCAAACTCATCCTTTTAGAAACTTGTTTGGGCTGTTGAGAGGAGTAAAAAACCATCAAAAATTTCAATCCTGCATGATTTTACCAAGAAATGTGATTCTTCATTCAAAACCTGATTTTTGCTATTGGGCTCTATTGAATAATGAATGTTTTGAATTTTCTCCAAAAGTAAAGTAGTTGCAAACTCATGCTTTTAGAGACTTGTTTGGGCTCATGAGAGGAGTAGAAAAACATCAAAAATTTCAGTCCTGCATGATTCTACCAAGAAATGTGTGTTCATTGAAACCGCTGGTTTTTGATAGTTTGGGCCCTATTGAATAATGAATGTTTTGAATTTTCTCCAAAAGTAAAGTAGTTGCAAACTCATCCTTTTAGAAACTTGTTTGGGCTGTTGAGAGGAGTAAAAAACCATCAAAAATTTCAATCCTGCATGATTCTACCAAGAAATGTGATTCTTCATTCAAAACCTGATTTTTGCTATTGGGCTCTATTGAATAATGAATGTTTTGAATTTTCTCCAAAAGTAAAGTAGTTGCAAACTCATGCTTTTAGAGACTTGTTTGGGCTCATGAGAGGAGTAGAAAAACATCAAAAATTTCAGTCCTGCATGATTCTACCAAGAAATGTGTGTTCATTCAAACCGCTGGTTTTTGATAGTTTGGGCCCTATTGAATAATGAATGTTTTGAATTTTCTCCAAAAGTAAAGCAGTTTCAAACTCATCCTTTTAGAAACTTGTTTGGGCTGTAGAGAGGAGTAAAAAACCATCAAAAATTTCAATCCTGCATGATTCTACCAAGAAATGTGATTCTTCATTCAAAACCTGATTTTTGCTATTGGGCTCTATTGAATAATGAATGTTTTGAATTTTCTCCAAAAGTAAAGTAGTTGCAAACTCATGCTTTTAGAGACTTGTTTGGGCTCATGAGAGGAGTCGAAAAACATCAAAAATTTCAGTCCTGCATGATTCTTCCAAGAAATGTGTGTTCATTGAAACCGCTGGTTTTTGATAGTTTGGGCCCTATTGAATAATGAATGTTTTGAATTTTCTCCAAAAGTAAAGTAGTTGCAAACTCATCCTTTTAGAAACTTGTTTGGGCTGTTGAGAGGAGTAAAAAACCATCAAAAATTTCAATCCTGCATGATTCTACCAAGAAATGTGATTCTTCATTCAAAACCTGATTTTTGCTATTGGGCTCTATTGAATAATGAATGTTTTGAATTTTCTCCAAAAGTAAAGTAGTTGCAAACTCATGCTTTTAGAGACTTGTTTGGGCTCATGAGAGGAGTAGAAAAACATCAAAAATTTCAGTCCTGCATGATTCTACCAAGAAATGTGTGTTCATTGAAACCGCTGGTTTTTGATAGTTTGGGCCCTATTGAATAATGAATGTTTTGAATTTTCTCCGAAAGTAAAGTAGTTGCAAACTCATCCTTTTAGAAACTTGTTTGGGCTGTTGAGAGGAGTAAAAAACCATCAAAAATTTCAATCCTGCATGATTTTACCAAGAAATGTGATTCTTCATTCAAAACCTGATTTTTGCTATTGGGCTCTATTGAATAATGAATGTTTTGAATTTTCTCCAAAAGTAAAGTAGTTGCAAACTCATGCTTTTAGAGACTTGTTTGGGCTCATGAGAGGAGTAGAAAAACATCAAAAATTTCAGTCCTGCATGATTCTACCAAGAAATGTGTGTTCATTGAAACCGCTGGTTTTTGATAGTTTGGGCCCTATTGAATAATGAATGTTTTGAATTTTCTCCAAAAGTAAAGTAGTTGCAAACTCATCCTTTTAGAAACTTGTTTGGGCTGTTGAGAGGAGTAAAAAACCATCAAAAATTTCAATCCTGCATGATTCTACCAAGAAATGTGATTCTTCATTCAAAACCTGATTTTTGCTATTGGGCTCTATTGAATAATGAATGTTTTGAATTTTCTCCAAAAGTAAAGTAGTTGCAAACTCATGCTTTTAGAGACTTGTTTGGGCTCATGAGAGGAGTAGAAAAACATCAAAAATTTGAGTCCTGCATGATTCTACCAAGAAATGTGTGTTCATTCAAACCGCTGGTTTTTGATAGTTTGGGCCCTATTGAATAATGAATGTTTTGAATTTTCTCCAAAAGTAAAGCAGTTTCAAACTCATCCTTTTAGAAACTTGTTTGGGCTGTAGAGAGGAGTAAAAAACCATCAAAAATTTCAATCCTGCATGATTCTACCAAGAAATGTGATTCTTCATTCAAAACCTGATTTTTGCTATTGGGCTCTATTGAATAATGAATGTTTTGAATTTTCTCCAAAAGTAAAGTAGTTGCAAACTCATGCTTTTAGAGACTTGTTTGGGCTCATGAGAGGAGTAGAAAAACATCAAAAATTTCAGTCCTGCATGATTCTTCCAAGAAATGTGTGTTCATTGAAACCGCTGGTTTTTGATAGTTTGGGCCCTATTGAATAATGAATGTTTTGAATTTTCTCCAAAAGTAAAGTAGTTGCAAACTCATGCTTTTAGAAACTTGTTTGGGCTGTTGAGAGGAGTAAAAAACCATCAAAAATTTCAATCCTGCATGATTCTACCAAGAAATGTGATTCTTCATTCAAAACCTGATTTTTGCTATTGGGCTCTATTGAATAATGAATGTTTTGAATTTTCTCCAAAAGTAAAGTAGTTGCAAACTCATGCTTTTAGAAACTTGTTTGGGCTCATGAGAGGAGTAGAAAAACATCAAAAATTTGAGTCCTGCATGATTCTACCAAGAAATGTGTGTTCATTCAAACCGCTGGTTTTTGATAGTTTGGGCCCTATTGAATAATGAATGTTTTGAATTTTCTCCAAAAGTAAAGCAGTTGCAAACTCATCCTTTTAGAAACTTGTTTGGGCTGTAGAGAGGAGTAAAAAACCATCAAAAATTTCAATCCTGCATGATTCTACCAAGAAATGTGATTCTTCATTCAAAACCTGATTTTTGCTATTGGGCTCTATTGAATAATGAATGTTTTGAATTTTCTCCAAAAGTAAAGTAGTTGCAAACTCATGCTTTTAGAGACTTGTTTGGGCTCATGAGAGGAGTAGAAAAACATCTAAAATTTCAGTCCTGCATGATTCTACCAAGAAATGTGTGTTCATTCAAACCGCTGGTTTTTGATAGTTTGGGCCCTATTGAATAATGAATGTTTTGAATTTTCTCCAAAAGTAAAGTAGTTGCAAACTCATCCTTTTAGAAACTTGTTTGGGCTGTTGAGAGGAGTAAAAAACCATCAAAAATTTCAATCCTGCATGATTCTACCAAGAAATGTGATTCTTCATTCAAAACCTGATTTTTGCTATTGGGCTCTATTGAATAATGAATGTTTTGAATTTTCTCCAAAAGTAAAGTAGTTGCAAACTCATGCTTTTAGAGACTTGTTTGGGCTCATGAGAGGAGTAGAAAAACATCAAAAATTTCAGTCCTGCATGATTCTACCAAGAAATGTGTGTTCATTGAAACCGCTGGTTTTTGATAGTTTGGGCCCTATTGAATAATGAATGTTTTGAATTTTCTCCGAAAGTAAAGTAGTTGCAAACTCATCCTTTTAGAAACTTGTTTGGGCTGTTGAGAGGAGTAAAAAACCATCAAAAATTTCAATCCTGCATGATTTTACCAAGAAATGTGATTCTTCATTCAAAACCTGATTTTTGCTATTGGGCTCTATTGAATAATGAATGTTTTGAATTTTCTCCAAAAGTAAAGTAGTTGCAAACTCATGCTTTTAGAGACTTGTTTGGGCTCATGAGAGGAGTAGAAAAACATCAAAAATTTCAGTCCTGCATGATTCTACCAAGAAATGTGTGTTCATTGAAACCGCTGGTTTTTGATAGTTTGGGCCCTATTGAATAATGAATGTTTTGAATTTTCTCCAAAAGTAAAGTATTTGCAAACTCATCCTTTTAGAAACTTGTTTGGGCTGTTGAGAGGAGTAAAAAACCATCAAAAATTTCAATCCTGCATGATTCTACCAAGAAATGTGATTCTTCATTCAAAACCTGATTTTTGCTATTGGGCTCTATTGAATAATGAATGTTTTGAATTTTCTCCAAAAGTAAAGTAGTTGCAAACTCATGCTTTTAGAGACTTGTTTGGGCTCATGAGAGGAGTAGAAAAACATCAAAAATTTCAGTCCTGCATGATTCTACCAAGAAATGTGTGTTCATTCAAACCGCTGGTTTTTGATAGTTTGGGCCCTATTGAATAATGAATGTTTTGAATTTTCTCCAAAAGTAAAGCAGTTTCAAACTCATCCTTTTAGAAACTTGTTTGGGCTGTAGAGAGGAGTAAAAAACCATCAAAAATTTCAATCCTGCATGATTCTACCAAGAAATGTGATTCTTCATTCAAAACCTGATTTTTGCTATTGGGCTCTATTGAATAATGAATGTTTTGAATTTTCTCCAAAAGTAAAGTAGTTGCAAACTCATGCTTTTAGAGACTTGTTTGGGCTCATGAGAGGAGTCGAAAAACATCAAAAATTTCAGTCCTGCATGATTCTTCCAAGAAATGTGTGTTCATTGAAACCGCTGGTTTTTGATAGTTTGGGCCCTATTGAATAATGAATGTTTTGAATTTTCTCCAAAAGTAAAGTAGTTGCAAACTCATCCTTTTAGAAACTTGTTTGGGCTGTTGAGAGGAGTAAAAAACCATCAAAAATTTCAATCCTGCATGATTCTACCAAGAAATGTGATTCTTCATTCAAAACCTGATTTTTGCTATTGGGCTCTATTGAATAATGAATGTTTTGAATTTTCTCCAAAAGTAAAGTAGTTGCAAACTCATGCTTTTAGAAACTTGTTTGGGCTCATGAGAGGAGTAGAAAAACATCAAAAATTTGAGTCCTGCATGATTCTACCAAGAAATGTGTGTTCATTCAAACCGCTGGTTTTTGATAGTTTGGGCCCTATTGAATAATGAATGTTTTGAATTTTCTCCAAAAGTAAAGCAGTTTCAAACTCATTCTTTTAGAAACTTGTTTGGGCTGTAGAGAGGAGTAAAAAACCATCAAAAATTTCAATCCTGCATGATTCTACCAAGAAATGTGATTCTTCATTCAAAACCTGATTTTTGCTATTGGGCTCTATTGAATAATGAATGTTTTGAATTTTCTCCAAAAGTAAAGTAGTTGCAAACTCATGCTTTTAGAGACTTGTTTGGGCTCATGAGAGGAGTAGAAAAACATCAAAAACTTCAGTCCTGCATGATTCTACCAAGAAATGTGTGTTCATTGAAACCGCTGGTTTTTGATAGTTTGGGCCCTATTGAATAATGAATGTTTTGAATTTTCTCCAAAAGTAAAGTAGTTGCAAACTCATCCTTTTAGAAACTTGTTTGGGCTGTTGAGAGGAGTAAAAAACCATCAAAAATTTCAATCCTGCATGATTCTACCAAGAAATGTGATTCTTCATTCAAAACCTGATTTTTGCTATTGGGCTCTATTGAATAATGAATGTTTTGAATTTTCTCCAAAAGTAAAGTAGTTGCAAACTCATGCTTTTAGAGACTTGTTTGGGCTCATGAGAGGAGTAGAAAAACATCAAAAATTTCAGTCCTGCATGATTCTACCAAGAAATGTGTGTTCATTCAAACCGCTGGTTTTTGATAGTTTGGGCCCTATTGAATAATGAATGTTTTGAATTTTCTCCAAAAGTAAAGTAGTTGCAAACTCATCCTTTTAGAAACTTGTTTGGGCTGTTGAGAGGAGTAAAAAACCATCAAAAATTTCAATCCTGCATGATTCTACCAAGAAATGTGATTCTTCATTCAAAACCTGATTTTTGCTATTGGGCTCTATTGAATAGTGAATGTTTTGAATTTTCTCCAAAAGTAAAGTAGTTGCAAACTCATGCTTTTAGAGACTTGTTTGGGCTCATGAGAGGAGTAGAAAAACATCAAAAATTTCAGTCCTGCATGATTCTACCAAGAAATGTGTGTTCATTGAAACCGCTGGTTTTTGATAGTTTGGGCCCTATTGAATAATGAATGTTTTGAATTTTCTCCAAAAGTAAAGTAGTTGCAAACTCATCCTTTTAGAAACTTGTTTGGGCTGTTGAGAGGAGGAAAAAACCATCAAAAATTTCAATCCTGCATGATTTTACCAAGAAATGTGATTCTTCATTCAAAACCTGATTTTTGCTATTGGGCTCTATTGAATAATGAATGTTTTGAATTTTCTCCAAAAGTAAAGTAGTTGCAAACTCATGCTTTTAGAGACTTGTTTGGGCTCATGAGAGGAGTAGAAAAACATCAAAAATTTCAGTCCTGCATGATTCTACCAAGAACTGTGTGTTCATTGAAACCGCTGGTTTTTGATAGTTTGGGCCCTATTGAATAATGAATGTTTTGAATTTTCTCCAAAAGTAAAGTAGTTGCAAACTCATCCTTTTAGAAACTTGTTTGGGCTGTTGAGAGGAGTAAAAAACCATCAAAAATTTCAATCCTGCATGATTCTACCAAGAAATGTGATTCTTCATTCAAAACCTGATTTTTGCTATTGGGCTCTATTGAATAATGAATGTTTTGAATTTTCTCCAAAAGTAAAGTAGTTGCAAACTCATCCTTTTAGAAACTTGTTTGGGCTGTTGAGAGGAGTAAAAAACCTTCAAAAATTTCAATCCTGCATGATTCTACCAAGAACTGTGACTCTTCATTCAAAACCTGATTTTTGCTTTTGGGCTCTATTGAATAATGAATGTTTTGAATTTTCTCCAAAAGTAAAGTAGTTGCAAACTCATGCTTTTAGAAACTTGTTTGGGCTCATGAGAGGAGTAGAAAAACATCAAAAATTTCAGTCCTGCATGATTCTTCCAAGAAATGTGTGTTCATTGAAACCGCTGGTTTTTGATAGTTTGGGCCCTATTGAATAATGAATGTTTTGAATTTTCTCCAAAAGTAAAGTAGTTGCAAACTCATCCTTTTAGAAACTTGTTTGGGCTGTTGAGAGGAGTAAAAAACCATCAAAAATTTCAATCCTGCATGATTCTACCAAGAAATGTGATTCTTCATTCAAAACCTGATTTTTGCTATTGGGCTCTATTGAATAATGAATGTTTTGAATTTTCTCCAAAAGTAAAGTAGTTGCAAACTCATGCTTTTAGAGACTTGTTTGGGCTCATGAGAGGAGTAGAAAAACATCAAAAATTTCAGTCCTGCATGATTCTACCAAGAAATGTGTGTTCATTCAAACCGCTGGTTTTTGATAGTTTGGGCCCTATTGAATAATGAATGTTTTGAATTTTCTCCAAAAGTAAAGCAGTTTCAAACTCATCCTTTTAGAAACTTGTTTGGGCTGTAGAGAGGAGTAAAAAACCATCAAAAATTTCAATCCTGCATGATTCTACCAAGAAATGTGATTCTTCATTCAAAACCTGATTTTTGCTATTGGGCTCTATTGAATAATGAATGTTTTGAATTTTCTCCAAAAGTAAAGTAGTTGCAAACTCATGCTTTTAGAGACTTGTTTGGGCTCATGAGAGGAGTCGAAAAACATCAAAAATTTCAGTCCTGCATGATTCTTCCAAGAAATGTGTGTTCATTGAAACCGCTGGTTTTTGATAGTTTGGGCCCTATTGAATAATGAATGTTTTGAATTTTCTCCAAAAGTAAAGTAGTTGCAAACTCATCCTTTTAGAAACTTGTTTGGGCTGTTGAGAGGAGTAAAAAACCATCAAAAATTTCAATCCTGCATGATTCTACCAAGAAATGTGATTCTTCATTCAAAACCTGATTTTTGCTATTGGGCTCTATTGAATAATGAATGTTTTGAATTTTCTCCAAAAGTAAAGTAGTTGCAAACTCATGCTTTTAGAGACTTGTTTGGGCTCATGAGAGGAGTAGAAAAACATCAAAAATTTCAGTCCTGCATGATTCTACCAAGAAATGTGTGTTCATTGAAACCGCTGGTTTTTGATAGTTTGGGCCCTATTGAATAATGAATGTTTTGAATTTTCTCCGAAAGTAAAGTAGTTGCAAACTCATCCTTTTAGAAACTTGTTTGGGCTGTTGAGAGGAGTAAAAAACCATCAAAAATTTCAATCCTGCATGATTTTACCAAGAAATGTGATTCTTCATTCAAAACCTGATTTTTGCTATTGGGCTCTATTGAATAATGAATGTTTTGAATTTTCTCCAAAAGTAAAGTAGTTGCAAACTCATGCTTTTAGAGACTTGTTTGGGCTCATGAGAGGAGTAGAAAAACATCAAAAATTTCAGTCCTGCATGATTCTACCAAGAAATGTGTGTTCATTGAAACCGCTGGTTTTTGATAGTTTGGGCCCTATTGAATAATGAATGTTTTGAATTTTCTCCAAAAGTAAAGTAGTTGCAAACTCATCCTTTTAGAAACTTGTTTGGGCTGTTGAGAGGAGTAAAAAACCATCAAAAATTTCAATCCTGCATGATTCTACCAAGAAATGTGATTCTTCATTCAAAACCTGATTTTTGCTATTGGGCTCTATTGAATAATGAATGTTTTGAATTTTCTCCAAAAGTAAAGTAGTTGCAAACTCATGCTTTTAGAGACTTGTTTGGGCTCATGAGAGGAGTAGAAAAACATCAAAAATTTGAGTCCTGCATGATTCTACCAAGAAATGTGTGTTCATTCAAACCGCTGGTTTTTGATAGTTTGGGCCCTATTGAATAATGAATGTTTTGAATTTTCTCCAAAAGTAAAGCAGTTTCAAACTCATCCTTTTAGAAACTTGTTTGGGCTGTAGAGAGGAGTAAAAAACCATCAAAAATTTCAATCCTGCATGATTCTACCAAGAAATGTGATTCTTCATTCAAAACCTGATTTTTGCTATTGGGCTCTATTGAATAATGAATGTTTTGAATTTTCTCCAAAAGTAAAGTAGTTGCAAACTCATGCTTTTAGAGACTTGTTTGGGCTCATGAGAGGAGTAGAAAAACATCAAAAATTTCAGTCCTGCATGATTCTTCCAAGAAATGTGTGTTCATTGAAACCGCTGGTTTTTGATAGTTTGGGCCCTATTGAATAATGAATGTTTTGAATTTTCTCCAAAAGTAAAGTAGTTGCAAACTCATGCTTTTAGAAACTTGTTTGGGCTGTTGAGAGGAGTAAAAAACCATCAAAAATTTCAATCCTGCATGATTCTACCAAGAAATGTGATTCTTCATTCAAAACCTGATTTTTGCTATTGGGCTCTATTGAATAATGAATGTTTTGAATTTTCTCCAAAAGTAAAGTAGTTGCAAACTCATGCTTTTAGAAACTTGTTTGGGCTCATGAGAGGAGTAGAAAAACATCAAAAATTTGAGTCCTGCATGATTCTACCAAGAAATGTGTGTTCATTCAAACCGCTGGTTTTTGATAGTTTGGGCCCTATTGAATAATGAATGTTTTGAATTTTCTCCAAAAGTAAAGCAGTTGCAAACTCATCCTTTTAGAAACTTGTTTGGGCTGTAGAGAGGAGTAAAAAACCATCAAAAATTTCAATCCTGCATGATTCTACCAAGAAATGTGATTCTTCATTCAAAACCTGATTTTTGCTATTGGGCTCTATTGAATAATGAATGTTTTGAATTTTCTCCAAAAGTAAAGTAGTTGCAAACTCATGCTTTTAGAGACTTGTTTGGGCTCATGAGAGGAGTAGAAAAACATCTAAAATTTCAGTCCTGCATGATTCTACCAAGAAATGTGTGTTCATTCAAACCGCTGGTTTTTGATAGTTTGGGCCCTATTGAATAATGAATGTTTTGAATTTTCTCCAAAAGTAAAGTAGTTGCAAACTCATCCTTTTAGAAACTTGTTTGGGCTGTTGAGAGGAGTAAAAAACCATCAAAAATTTCAATCCTGCATGATTCTACCAAGAAATGTGATTCTTCATTCAAAACCTGATTTTTGCTATTGGGCTCTATTGAATAATGAATGTTTTGAATTTTCTCCAAAAGTAAAGTAGTTGCAAACTCATGCTTTTAGAGACTTGTTTGGGCTCATGAGAGGAGTAGAAAAACATCAAAAATTTCAGTCCTGCATGATTCTACCAAGAAATGTGTGTTCATTGAAACCGCTGGTTTTTGATAGTTTGGGCCCTATTGAATAATGAATGTTTTGAATTTTCTCCGAAAGTAAAGTAGTTGCAAACTCATCCTTTTAGAAACTTGTTTGGGCTGTTGAGAGGAGTAAAAAACCATCAAAAATTTCAATCCTGCATGATTTTACCAAGAAATGTGATTCTTCATTCAAAACCTGATTTTTGCTATTGGGCTCTATTGAATAATGAATGTTTTGAATTTTCTCCAAAAGTAAAGTAGTTGCAAACTCATGCTTTTAGAGACTTGTTTGGGCTCATGAGAGGAGTAGAAAAACATCAAAAATTTCAGTCCTGCATGATTCTACCAAGAAATGTGTGTTCATTGAAACCGCTGGTTTTTGATAGTTTGGGCCCTATTGAATAATGAATGTTTTGAATTTTCTCCAAAAGTAAAGTAGTTGCAAACTCATCCTTTTAGAAACTTGTTTGGGCTGTTGAGAGGAGTAAAAAACCATCAAAAATTTCAATCCTGCATGATTCTACCAAGAAATGTGATTCTTCATTCAAAACCTGATTTTTGCTATTGGGCTCTATTGAATAATGAATGTTTTGAATTTTCTCCAAAAGTAAAGTAGTTGCAAACTCATGCTTTTAGAGACTTGTTTGGGCTCATGAGAGGAGTAGAAAAACATCAAAAATTTCAGTCCTGCATGATTCTACCAAGAAATGTGTGTTCATTCAAACCGCTGGTTTTTGATAGTTTGGGCCCTATTGAATAATGAATGTTTTGAATTTTCTCCAAAAGTAAAGCAGTTTCAAACTCATCCTTTTAGAAACTTGTTTGGGCTGTAGAGAGGAGTAAAAAACCATCAAAAATTTCAATCCTGCATGATTCTACCAAGAAATGTGATTCTTCATTCAAAACCTGATTTTTGCTATTGGGCTCTATTGAATAATGAATGTTTTGAATTTTCTCCAAAAGTAAAGTAGTTGCAAACTCATGCTTTTAGAGACTTGTTTGGGCTCATGAGAGGAGTCGAAAAACATCAAAAATTTCAGTCCTGCATGATTCTTCCAAGAAATGTGTGTTCATTGAAACCGCTGGTTTTTGATAGTTTGGGCCCTATTGAATAATGAATGTTTTGAATTTTCTCCAAAAGTAAAGTAGTTGCAAACTCATCCTTTTAGAAACTTGTTTGGGCTGTTGAGAGGAGTAAAAAACCATCAAAAATTTCAATCCTGCATGATTCTACCAAGAAATGTGATTCTTCATTCAAAACCTGATTTTTGCTATTGGGCTCTATTGAATAATGAATGTTTTGAATTTTCTCCAAAAGTAAAGTAGTTGCAAACTCATGCTTTTAGAAACTTGTTTGGGCTCATGAGAGGAGTAGAAAAACATCAAAAATTTGAGTCCTGCATGATTCTACCAAGAAATGTGTGTTCATTCAAACCGCTGGTTTTTGATAGTTTGGGCCCTATTGAATAATGAATGTTTTGAATTTTCTCCAAAAGTAAAGCAGTTTCAAACTCATTCTTTTAGAAACTTGTTTGGGCTGTAGAGAGGAGTAAAAAACCATCAAAAATTTCAATCCTGCATGATTCTACCAAGAAATGTGATTCTTCATTCAAAACCTGATTTTTGCTATTGGGCTCTATTGAATAATGAATGTTTTGAATTTTCTCCAAAAGTAAAGTAGTTGCAAACTCATGCTTTTAGAGACTTGTTTGGGCTCATGAGAGGAGTAGAAAAACATCAAAAACTTCAGTCCTGCATGATTCTACCAAGAAATGTGTGTTCATTGAAACCGCTGGTTTTTGATAGTTTGGGCCCTATTGAATAATGAATGTTTTGAATTTTCTCCAAAAGTAAAGTAGTTGCAAACTCATCCTTTTAGAAACTTGTTTGGGCTGTTGAGAGGAGTAAAAAACCATCAAAAATTTCAATCCTGCATGCTTCTACCAAGAAATGTGATTCTTCATTCAAAACCTGATTTTTGCTATTGGGCTCTATTGAATAATGAATGTTTTGAATTTTCTCCAAAAGTAAAGTAGTTGCAAACTCATGCTTTTAGAGACTTGTTTGGGCTCATGAGAGGAGTAGAAAAACATCAAAAATTTCAGTCCTGCATGATTCTACCAAGAAATGTGTGTTCATTCAAACCGCTGGTTTTTGATAGTTTGGGCCCTATTGAATAATGAATGTTTTGAATTTTCTCCAAAAGTAAAGTAGTTGCAAACTCATCCTTTTAGAAACTTGTTTGGGCTGTTGAGAGGAGTAAAAAACCATCAAAAATTTCAATCCTGCATGATTCTACCAAGAAATGTGATTCTTCATTCAAAACCTGATTTTTGCTATTGGGCTCTATTGAATAGTGAATGTTTTGAATTTTCTCCAAAAGTAAAGTAGTTGCAAACTCATGCTTTTAGAGACTTGTTTGGGCTCATGAGAGGAGTAGAAAAACATCAAAAATTTCAGTCCTGCATGATTCTACCAAGAAATGTGTGTTCATTGAAACCGCTGGTTTTTGATAGTTTGGGCCCTATTGAATAATGAATGTTTTGAATTTTCTCCAAAAGTAAAGTAGTTGCAAACTCATCCTTTTAGAAACTTGTTTGGGCTGTTGAGAGGAGGAAAAAACCATCAAAAATTTCAATCCTGCATGATTTTACCAAGAAATGTGATTCTTCATTCAAAACCTGATTTTTGCTATTGGGCTCTATTGAATAATGAATGTTTTGAATTTTCTCCAAAAGTAAAGTAGTTGCAAACTCATGCTTTTAGAGACTTGTTTGGGCTCATGAGAGGAGTAGAAAAACATCAAAAATTTCAGTCCTGCATGATTCTACCAAGAACTGTGTGTTCATTGAAACCGCTGGTTTTTGATAGTTTGGGCCCTATTGAATAATGAATGTTTTGAATTTTCTCCAAAAGTAAAGTAGTTGCAAACTCATCCTTTTAGAAACTTGTTTGGGCTGTTGAGAGGAGTAAAAAACCATCAAAAATTTCAATCCTGCATGATTCTACCAAGAAATGTGATTCTTCATTCAAAACCTGATTTTTGCTATTGGGCTCTATTGAATAATGAATGTTTTGAATTTTCTCCAAAAGTAAAGTAGTTGCAAACTCATCCTTTTAGAAACTTGTTTGGGCTGTTGAGAGGAGTAAAAAACCTTCAAAAATTTCAATCCTGCATGATTCTACCAAGAACTGTGACTCTTCATTCAAAACCTGATTTTTGCTTTTGGGCTCTATTGAATAATGAATGTTTTGAATTTTCTCCAAAAGTAAAGTAGTTGCAAACTCATGCTTTTAGAAACTTGTTTGGGCTCATGAGAGGAGTAGAAAAACATCAAAAATTTCAGTCCTGCATGATTCTTCCAAGAAATGTGTGTTCATTGAAACCGCTGGTTTTTGATAGTTTGGGCCCTATTGAATAATGAATGTTTTGAATTTTCTCCAAAAGTAAAGTAGTTGCAAACTCATCCTTTTAGAAACTTGTTTGGGCTGTTGAGAGGAGTAAAAAACCATCAAAAATTTCAATCCTGCATGATTCTACCAAGAAATGTGATTCTTCATTCAAAACCTGATTTTTGCTATTGGGCTCTATTGAATAATGAATGTTTTGAATTTTCTTCAAAAGTAAAGTAGTTGCAAACTCATGCTTTTAGAGACTTGTTTGGGCTCATGAGAGGAGTAGAAAAACATCAAAAATTTCAGTCCTGCATGATTCTACCAAGAAATGTGTGTTCATTGAAACCGCTGTTTTTTTTATAGTTTGGGCCCTATTGAATAATGAATGTTTTGAATTTTCTCCAAAAGTAAAGTAGTTGCAAACTCATCCTTTTAGAAACTTGTTTGGGCTGTAGAGAGGAGTAAAAAACCATCAAAAATTTCAATCCTGCATGATTCTACCAAGAAATGTGATTCTTCATTCAAAACCTGATTTTTGCTATTGGGCTCTATTGAAAAGTGAATGTTTTGAATTTTCTCCAAAAGTAAAGTAGTTGCAAACTCATGCTTTTAGAGACTTGTTTGGGCTCATGAGAGGAGTAGAAAAACATCAAAAATTTCAGTCCTGCATGATTCTACCAAGAAATGTGTGTTCATTGAAACCGCTGGTTTTTGATAGTTTGGGCCCTATTGAATAATGAATGTTTTGAATTTTCTCCAAAAGTAAAGTAGTTGCAAACTCATCCTTTTAGAAACTTGTTTGGGCTGTTGAGAGGAGTAAAAAACCATCAAAAATTTCAATCCTGCATGATTCTACCAAGAAATGTGATTCTTCATTCAAAACCTGATTTTTGCTATTGGGCTCTATTGAATAATGAATGTTTTGAATTTTCTCCAAAAGTAAAGTAGTTGCAAACTCATGCTTTTAGAAACTTGTTTGGGCTCATGAGAGGAGTAGAAAAACATCAAAAATTTCAGTCCTGCATGATTCTTCCAAGAAATGTGTGTTCATTGAAACCGCTGGTTTTTGATAGTTTGGGCCCTATTGAATAATGAATGTTTTGAATTTTCTCCAAAAGTAAAGTAGTTGCAAACTCATCCTTTTAGAAACTTGTTTGGGCTGTTGAGAGGAGTAAAAAACCATCAAAAATTTCAATCCTGCATGATTCTACCAAGAAATGTGATTCTTCATTCAAAACCTGATTTTTGCTATTGGGCTCTATTGAATAATGAATGTTTTGAATTTTCTCCAAAAGTAAAGTAGTTGCAAACTCATGTTTTTAGAGACTTGTTTGGGCTCATGAGAGGAGTAGAAAAACATCAAAAATTTCAGTCCTGCATGATTCTACCAAGAAATGTGTGTTCATTGAAACCGCTGGTTTTTGATAGTTTGGGCCCTATTGAATAATGAATGTTTTGAATTTTCTCCAAAAGTAAAGTAGTTGCAAACTCATCCTTTTAGAAACTTGTTTGGGCTGTTGAGAGGAGTAAAAAACCATCAAAAATTTCAATCCTGCATGCTTCTACCAAGAAATGTGATTCTTCATTCAAAACCTGATTTTTGCTATTGGGCTCTATTGAATAATGAATGTTTTGAATTTTCTCCAAAAGTAAAGTAGTTGCAAACTCATGCTTTTAGAGACTTGTTTGGGCTCATGAGAGGAGTAGAAAAACATCAAAAATTTCAGTCCTGCATGATTCTACCAAGAAATGTGTGTTCATTGAAACCGCTGGTTTTTGATAGTTTGGGCCCTATTGAATAATGAATGTTTTGAATTTTCTCCAAAAGTAAAGTAGTTGCAAACTCATCCTTTTAGAAACTTGTTTGGGCTGTTGAGAGGAGTAAAAAACCATCAAAAATTTCAATCCTGCATGATTCTACCAAGAAATGTGATTCTTCATTCAAAACCTGATTTTTGCTATTGGGCTCTATTGAATAATGAATGTTTTGAATTTTCTCCAAAAGTAAAGTAGTTGCAAACTCATGCTTTTAGAGACTTGTTTGGGCTCATGAGAGGAGTAGAAAAACATCAAAAATTTCAGTCCTGCATGATTCTACCAAGAAATGTGTGTTCATTGAAACCGCTGGTTTTTGATAGTTTGGGCCCTATTGAATAATGAATGTTTTGAATTTTCTCCAAAAGTAAAGTAGTTGCAAACTCATCCTTTTAGAAACTTGTTTGGGCTGTTGAGAGGAGTAAAAAACCATCAAAAATTTCAATCCTGCATGATTCTACCAAGAAATGTGATTCTTCATTCAAAACCTGATTTTTGCTATTGGGCTCTATTGAAAAGTGAATGTTTTGAATTTTCTCCAAAAGTAAAGTAGTTGCAAACTCATGCTTTTAGAGACTTGTTTGGGCTCATGAGAGGAGTAGAAAAACATCAAAAATTTCAGTCCTGCATGATTCTACCAAGAAATGTGTGTTCATTGAAACCGCTGGTTTTTGATAGTTTGGGCCCTATTGAATAATGAATGTTTTGAATTTTCTCCAAAAGTAAAGTAGTTGCAAACTCATCCTTTTAGAAACTTGTTTGGGCTGTTGAGAGGAGTAAAAAACCATCAAAAATTTCAATCCTGCATGATTCTACCAAGAAATGTGATTCTTCATTCAAAACCTGATTTTTGCTATTGGGCTCTATTGAATAATGAATGTTTTGAATTTTCTCCAAAAGTAAAGTAGTTGCAAACTCATGCTTTTAGAAACTTGTTTGGGCTCATGAGAGGAGTAGAAAAACATCAAAAATTTCAGTCCTGCATGATTCTTCCAAGAAATGTGTGTTCATTGAAACCGCTGGTTTTTGATAGTTTGGGCCCTATTGAATAATGAATGTTTTGAATTTTCTCCAAAAGTAAAGTAGTTGCAAACTCATCCTTTTAGAAACTTGTTTGGGCTGTTGAGAGGAGTAAAAAACCATCAAAAATTTCAATCCTGCATGATTCTACCAAGAAATGTGATTCTTCATTCAAAACCTGATTTTTGCTATTGGGCTCTATTGAATAATGAATGTTTTGAATTTTCTCCAAAAGTAAAGTAGTTGCAAACTCATGCTTTTAGAGACTTGTTTGGGCTCATGAGAGGAGTAGAAAAACATCAAAAATTTCAGTCCTGCATGATTCTACCAAGAAATGTGTGTTCATTGAAACCGCTGGTTTTTGATAGTTTGGGCCCTATTGAATAATGAATGTTTTGAATTTTCTCCAAAAGTAAAGTAGTTGCAAACTCATCCTTTTAGAAACTTGTTTGGGCTGTTGAGAGGAGTAAAAAACCATCAAAAATTTCAATCCTGCATGATTCTACCAAGAAATGTGATTCTTCACTCAAAACCTGATTTTTTGCTATTGGGCTCTATTGAATAATGAATGTTTTGAATTTTCTCCAAAAGTAAAGTAGTTGCAAACTCATGCTTTTAGAAACTTGTTTGGGCTCATGAGAGGAGTAGAAAAACATCAAAAATTTGAGTCCTGCATGATTCTACCAAGAAATGTGTGTTCATTCAAACCGCTGGTTTTTGATAGTTTGGGCCCTATTGAATAATGAATGTTTTGAATTTTCTCCAAAAGTAAAGCAGCTGCAAACTCATCCTTTTAGAAACTTGTTTGGGCTGTAGAGAGGAGTAAAAAACCATCAAAAATTTCAATCCTGCATGATTCTACCAAGAAATGTGATTCTTCATTCAAAACCTGATTTTTGCTATTGGGCTCTATTGAATAATGAATGTTTTGAATTTTCTCCAAAAGTAAAGTAGTTGCAAACTCATGCTTTTAGAGACTTGTTTGGGCTCATGAGAGGAGTAGAAAAACATCAAAAATTTCAGTCCTGCATGATTCTACCAAGAAATGTGTTTTCATTGAAACCGCTGGTTTTTGATAGTTTGGGCCCTATTGAATAATGAATGTTTTGAATTTTCTCCAAAAGTAAAGTAGTTGCAAACTCATCCTTTTAGACACTTGTTTGGGCTGTTGAGAGGAGTAAAAAACCATCAAAAATTTCAATCCTGCATGCTTCTACCAAGAATTGTGATTCTTCATTCAAAACCTGATTTTTGCTATTGGGCTCTATTGAATAATGAATGTTTTGAATTTTCTCCAAAAGTAAAGTAGTTGCAAACTCATGCTTTTAGAGACTTGTTTGGGCTCATGAGAGGAGTAGAAAAACATCAAAAACTTCAGTCCTGCATGATTCTACCAAGAAATGTGTGTTCATTGAAACCGCTGGTTTTTGATAGTTTGGGCCCTATTGAATAATGAATGTTTTGAATTTTCTCCAAAAGTAAAGTAGTTGCAAACTCATCCTTTTAGAAACTTGTTTGGGCTGTTGAGAGGAGTAAAAAACCATCAAAAATTTCAATCCTGCATGATTCTACCAAGAAATGTGATTCTTCATTCAAAACCTGATTTTTGCTATTGGGCTCTATTGAATAATGAATGTTTTGAATTTTCTCCAAAAGTAAAGTAGTTGCAAACTCATGCTTTTAGAAACTTGTTTGAGCTCATGAGAGGAGTAGAAAAACATCAAAAATTTGAGTCCTGCATGATTCTACCAAGAAATGTGTGTTCATTCAAACCGCTGGTTTTTGATAGTTTGGGCCCTATTGAATAATGAATGTTTTGAATTTTCTCCAAAAGTAAAGCAGTTGCAAACTCATCCTTTTAGAAACTTGTTTGGGCTGTAGAGAGGAGTAAAAAACCATCAAAAATTTCAATCCTGCATGATTCTACCAAGAAATGTGATTCTTCATTCAAAACCTGATTTTTGCTATTGGGCTCTATTGAATAATGAATGTTTTGAATTTTCTCCAAAAGTAAAGTAGTTGCAAACTCATGCTTTTAGAGACTTGTTTGGGCTCATGAGAGGAGTAGAAAAACATCAAAAATTTCAGTCCTGCATGATTCTACCAAGAAATGTGTGATCATTCAAACCGCTGGTTTTTGATAGTTTGGGCCCTATTGAATAATGAATGTTTTGAATTTTCTCCAAAAGTAAAGTAGTTGCAAACTCATCCTTTTAGAAACTTGTTTGGGCTGTTGAGAGGAGTAAAAAACCATCAAAAATTTCAATCCTGCATGATTCTTCCAAGAAATGTGATTCTTCATTCAAAACCTGATTTTTGCTATTGGGCTCTATTGAATAATGAATGTTTTGAATTTTCTCCAAAAGTAAAGTAGTTGCAAACTCATGCTTTTAGAGACTTGTTTGGGCTCATGAGAGGAGTAGAAAAACATCAAAAATTTCAGTCCTGCATGATTCTACCAAGAAATGTGTGTTCATTGAAACCGCTGGTTTTTGATAGTTTGGGCCCTATTGAATAATGAATGTTTTGAATTTTCTCCGAAAGTAAAGTAGTTGCAAACTCATCCTTTTAGAAACTTGTTTGGGCTGTTGAGAGGAGTAAAAAACCATCAAAAATTTCAATCCTGCATGATTTTACCAAGAAATGTGATTCTTCATTCAAAACCTGATTTTTGCTATTGGGCTCTATTGAATAATGAATGTTTTGAATTTTCTCCAAAAGTAAAGTAGTTGCAAACTCATGCTTTTAGAGACTTGTTTGGGCTCATGAGAGGAGTAGAAAAACATCAAAAATTTCAGTCCTGCATGATTCTACCAAGAAATGTGTGTTCATTGAAACCGCTGGTTTTTGATAGTTTGGGCCCTATTGAATAATGAATGTTTTGAATTTTCTCCAAAAGTAAAGTAGTTGCAAACTCATCCTTTTAGAAACTTGTTTGGGCTGTTGAGAGGAGTAAAAAACCATCAAAAATTTCAATCCTGCATGATTCTACCAAGAAATGTGATTCTTCATTCAAAACCTGATTTTTGCTATTGGGCTCTATTGAATAATGAATGTTTTGAATTTTCTCCAAAAGTAAAGTAGTTGCAAACTCATGCTTTTAGAGACTTGTTTGGGCTCATGAGAGGAGTAGAAAAACATCAAAAATTTGAGTCCTGCATGATTCTACCAAGAAATGTGTGTTCATTCAAACCGCTGGTTTTTGATAGTTTGGGCCCTATTGAATAATGAATGTTTTGAATTTTCTCCAAAAGTAAAGCAGTTTCAAACTCATCCTTTTAGAAACTTGTTTGGGCTGTAGAGAGGAGTAAAAAACCATCAAAAATTTCAATCCTGCATGATTCTACCAAGAAATGTGATTCTTCATTCAAAACCTGATTTTTGCTATTGGGCTCTATTGAATAATGAATGTTTTGAATTTTCTCCAAAAGTAAAGTAGTTGCAAACTCATGCTTTTAGAAACTTGTTTGGGCTCATGAGAGGAGTAGAAAAACATCAAAAATTTCAGTCCTGCATGATTCTTCCAAGAAATGTGTGTTCATTGAAACCGCTGGTTTTTGATAGTTTGGGCCCTATTGAATAATGAATGTTTTGAATTTTCTCCAAAAGTAAAGTAGTTGCAAACTCATCCTTTTAGAAACTTGTTTGGGCTGTTGAGAGGAGTAAAAAACCATCAAAAATTTCAATCCTGCATGATTCTACCAAGAAATGTGATTCTTCATTCAAAACCTGATTTTTGCTATTGGGCTCTATTGAATAATGAATGTTTTGAATTTTCTCCAAAAGTAAAGTAGTTGCAAACTCATGCTTTTAGAGACTTGTTTGGGCTCATGAGAGGAGTAGAAAAACATCAAAAATTTCAGTCCTGCATGATTCTACCAAGAAATGTGTGTTCATTGAAACCGCTGTTTTTTGATAGTTTGGGCCCTATTGAATAATGAATGTTTTGAATTTTCTCCAAAAGTAAAGTAGTTGCAAACTCATCCTTTTAGAAACTTGTTTGGGCTGTTGAGAGGAGTAAAAAACCATCAAAAATTTCAATCCTGCATGATTCTACCAAGAAATGTGATTCTTCATTCAAAACCTGATTTTTGCTATTGGGCTCTATTGAATAATGAATGTTTTGAATTTTCTCCAAAAGTAAAGTAGTTGCAAACTCATGCTTTTAGAAACTTGTTTGGGCTCATGAGAGGAGTAGAAAAACATCAAAAATTTGAGTCCTGCATGATTCTACCAAGAAATGTGTGTTCATTCAAACCGCTGGTTTTTGATAGTTTGGGCCCTATTGAATAATGAATGTTTTGAATTTTCTCCAAAAGTAAAGTAGTTGCAAACTCATCCTTTTAGAAACTTGTTTGGGCTGTTGAGAGGAGTAAAAAACCATCAAAAATTTCAATCCTGCATGATTCTACCAAGAAATGTGATTCTTCATTCAAAACCTGATTTTTGCTATTGGGCTCTATTGAATAATGAATGTTTTGAATTTTCTCCAAAAGTAAAGTAGTTGCAAACTCATGCTTTTAGAAACTTGTTTGGGCTCATGAGAGGAGTAGAAAAACATCAAAAATTTGAGTCCTGCATGATTCTACCAAGAAATGTGTGTTCATTCAAACCGCTGGTTTTTGATAGTTTGGGCCCTATTGAATAATGAATGTTTTGAATTTTCTCCAAAAGTAAAGTAGTTGCAAACTCATCCTTTTAGAAACTTGTTTGGGCTGTTGAGAGGAGTAAAAAACCATCAAAAATTTCAATCCTGCATGATTCTACCAAGAAATGTGATTCTTCATTCAAAACCTGATTTTTGCTATTGGGCTCTATTGAATAATGAATGTTTTGAATTTTCTCCAAAAGTAAAGTAGTTGCAAACTCATGCTTTTAGAGACTTGTTTGGGCTCATGAGAGGAGTAGAAAAACATCAAAAATTTCAGTCCTGCATGATTCTACCAAGAAATGTGTGTTCATTGAAACCGCTGGTTTTTGATAGTTTGGGCCCTATTGAATAATGAATGTTTTGAATTTTCTCCAAAAGTAAAGTAGTTGCAAACTCATCCTTTTAGAAACTTGTTTGGGCTGTTGAGAGGAGTAAAAAACCATCAAAAATTTCAATCCTGCATGATTTTACCAAGAAATGTGATTCTTCATTCAAAACCTGATTTTTGCTATTGGGCTCTATTGAATAGTGAATGTTTTGAATGTTCTCCAAAAGTAAACTAGTTGCAAACTCATGCTTTTAGAAACTTGTTTGGGCTCATGAGAGGAGTAGAAAAACATCAAAAATTTCAGTCCTGCATGATTCTACCAAGAAATGTGTGTTCATTGAAACCGCTGGTTTTTGATAGTTTGGGCCCTATTGAATAATGAATGTTTTGAATTTTCTCCAAAAGTAAAGTAGTTGCAAACTCATCCTTTTAGAAACTTGTTTGGGCTGTTGAGAGGAGTAAAAAACCATCAAAAATTTCAATCCTGCATGATTTTACCAAGAAATGTGATTCTTCATTCAAAACCTGATTTTTGCTATTGGGCTCTATTGAATAATGAATGTTTTGAATTTTCTCCAAAAGTAAAGTAGTTGCAAACTCATGCTTTTAGAGACTTGTTTGGGCTCATGAGAGGAGTAGAAAAACATCAAAAATTTCAGTCCTGCATGATTCTACCAAGAAATGTGTGTTCATTGAAACCGCTGGTTTTTGATAGTTTGGGCCCTATTGAATAATGAATGTTTTGAATTTTCTCCAAAAGTAAAGTAGTTGCAAACTCATCCTTTTAGAAACTTGTTTGGGCTGTTGAGAGGAGTAAAAAACCATCAAAAATTTCAATCCTGCATGATTTTACCAAGAAACGTGATTCTTCATTCAAAACCTGATTTTTGCTATTGGGCTCTATTGAATAGTGAATGTTTTGAATGTTCTCCAAAAGTAAACTAGTTGCAAACTCATGCTTTTAGAAACTTGTTTGGGCTCATGAGAGGAGTAGAAAAACATCAAAAATTTCAGTCCTGCATGATTCTACCAAGAAATGTGTGTTCATTGAAACCGCTGGTTTTTGATAGTTTGGGCCCTATTGAACAATGAATGTTTTGAATTTTCTCCAAAAGTAAAGTAGTTGCAAACTCATCCTTTTAGAAACTTGTTTGGGCTGTTGAGAGGAGTAAAAAACCATCAAAAATTTCAATCCTGCATGATTTTACCAAGAAATGTGATTCTTCATTCAAAACCTGATTTTTGCTATTGGGCTCTATTGAATAATGAATGTTTTGAATTTTCTCCAAAAGTAAAGTAGTTGCAAACTCATGCTTTTAGAGACTTGTTTGGGCTCATGAGAGGAGTAGAAAAACATCAAAAATTTCAGTCCTGCATGATTCTACCAAGAAATGTGTGTTCATTGAAACCGCTGGTTTTTGATAGTTTGGGCCCTATTGAATAATGAATGCTTTGAATTTTCTCCAAAAGTAAAGTAGTTGCAAACTCATCCTTTTAGAAACTTGTTTGGGCTGTTGAGAGGAGTAAAAAACCATCAAAAATTTCAATCCTGCATGATTCTACCAAGAAATGTGTGTTCATTGAAACCGCTGGTTTTTGATAGTTTGGGCCCTATTGAACAATGAATGTTTTGAATTTTCTCCAAAAGTAAAGTAGTTGCAAACTCATCCTTTTAGAAACTTGTTTGGGCTGTTGAGAGGAGTAAAAAACCATCAAAAATTTCAATCCTGCATGATTTTACCAAGAAATGTGATTCTTCATTCAAAACCTGATTTTTGCTATTGGGCTCTATTGAATAATGAATGTTTTGAATTTTCTCCAAAAGTAAAGTAGTTGCAAACTCATGCTTTTAGAGACTTGTTTGGGCTCATGAGAGGAGTAGAAAAACATCAAAAATTTCAGTCCTGCATGATTCTACCAAGAAATGTGTGTTCATTGAAACCGCTGGTTTTTGATAGTTTGGGCCCTATTGAATAATGAATGCTTTGAATTTTCTCCAAAAGTAAAGTAGTTGCAAACTCATCCTTTTAGAAACTTGTTTGGGCTGTTGAGAGGAGTAAAAAACCATCAAAAATTTCAATCCTGCATGATTCTACCAAGAAATGTGATTCTTCATTCAAAACCTGATTTTTGCTATTGGGCTCTATTGAATAATGAATGTTTTGAATTTTCTCCAAAAGGAAAGTAGTTGCAAACTCATCCTTTTAGAAACTTGTTTGGGCTGTTGAGAGGAGTAAAAAACCATCAAAAATTTCAATCCTGCATGATTCTACCAAGAAATGTGATTCTTCATTCAAAACCTGATTTTTGCTATTGGGCTCTATTGAATAATGAATGTTTTGAATTTTCTCCAAAAGTAAAGTAGTTGCAAACTCATGCTTTTAGAAACTTGTTTGGGCTCATGAGAGGAGTAGAAAAACATCAAAAATTTCAGTCCTGCATGATTCTTCCAAGAAATGTGTGTTCATTGAAACTGCTGTTTTTTGATAGTTTGGGCCCTATTGAATAATGAATGTTTTGAATTTTCTCCAAAAGTAAAGTAGTTGCAAACTCATCCTTTTAGAAACTTGTTTGGGCTGTTGAGAGGAGTAAAAAACCATCAAAAATTTCAATCCTGCATGATTCTACCAAGAAATGTGATTCTTCATTCAAAACCTGATTTTTGCTATTGGGCTCTATTGAATAATGAATGTTTTGAATTTTCTCCAAAAGTAAAGTAGTTGCAAACTCATGCTTTTAGAGACTTGTTTGGGCTCATGAGAGGAGTAGAAAAACATCAAAAATTTCAGTCCTGCATGATTCTACCAAGAAATGTGTGTTCATTGAAACCGCTGGTTTTTGATAGTTTGGGCCCTATTGAATAATGAATGTTTTGAATTTTCTCCAAAAGTAAAGTAGTTGCAAACTCATCCTTTTAGAAACTTGTTTGGGCTGTTGAGAGGAGTAAAAAACCATAAAAATTTCAATCCTGCATGATTCTACCAAGAAATGTGACTCTTCATTCAAAACCTGATTTTTGCTATTGGGCTCTATTGAATAATGAATGTTTTGAATTTTCTCCAAAAGTAAAGTAGTTGCAAACTCATGCTTTTAGAAACTTGTTTGGGCTCATGAGAGGAGTAGAAAAACATCAAAAATTTGAGTCCTGCATGATTCTACCAAGAAATGTGTGTTCATTCAAACCGCTGGTTTTTGATAGTTTGGGCCCTATTGAATAATGAATGTTTTGAATTTTCTCCAAAAGTAAAGCAGTTACAAACTCATCCTTTTAGAAACTTGTTTGGGCTGCAGAGAGGAGTAAAAAACCATCAAAAATTTCAATCCTGCATGATTCTACCAAGAAATATGATTCTTCATTCAAAACCTGATTTTTGCTATTGGGCTCTATTGAATAATGAATGTTTTGAATTTTCTCCAAAAGTAAAGTAGTTGCAAACTCATGCTTTTAGAGACTTGTTTGGGCTCATGAGATTAGTAGAAAAACATCAAAAATTTCAGTCCTGCATGATTCTACCAAGAAATGTGTGTTCATTGAAACCGCTGGTTTTTGATAGTTTGGGCCCTATTGAATGATGAATGTTTTGAATTTTCTCCAAAAGTAAAGTAGTTGCAAACTCATCCTTTTAGAAACTTGTTTGGGCTGTTGAGAGGAGTAAAAAACCATCAAAAATTTCAATCCTGCATGCTTCTACCAAGAAATGTGATTCTTCATTCAAAACCTGATTTTTGCTATTGGGCTCTATTGAATAATGAATGTTTTGAATTTTCTCCAAAAGTAAAGTAGTTGCAAACTCATGCTTTTAGAGACTTGTTTGGGCTCATGAGAGGAGTAGAAAAACATCAAAAATTTCAGTCCTGCATGATTCTACCAAGAAATGTGTGTTCATTGAAACCGCTGGTTTTTGATAGTTTGGGCCCTATTGAATAATGAATGTTTTGAATTTTCTCCAAAAGTAAAGTAGTTGCAAACTCATCCTTTTAGAAACTTGTTTGGGCTGTTGAGAGGAGTAAAAAACCATCAAAAATTTCAATCCTGCATGATTCTACCAAGAAATGTGATTCTTCATTCAAAACCTGATTTTTGCTATTGGGCTCTATTGAATAATGAATGTTTTGAATTTTCTCCAAAAGTAAAGTAGTTGCAAACTCATGCTTTTAGAGACTTGTTTGGGCTCATGAGAGGAGTAGAAAAACATCAAAAATTTCAGTCCTGCATGATTCTACCAAGAAATGTGTGTTCATTGAAACCGCTGGTTTTTGATAGTTTGGGCCCTATTGAATAATGAATGTTTTGAATTTTCTCCAAAAGTAAAGTAGTTGCAAACTCATCCTTTTAGAAACTTGTTTGGGCTTTTGAGAGGAGTAAAAAACCATCAAAAATTTCAATCCTGCATGATTCTACCAAGAAATGTGATTCTTCATTCAAAACCTGATTTTTGCTATTGGGCTCTATTGAAAAGTGAATGTTTTGAATTTTCTCCAAAAGTAAAGTAGTTGCAAACTCATGCTTTTAGAGACTTGTTTGGGCTCATGAGAGGAGTAGAAAAACATCAAAAATTTCAGTCCTGCATGATTCTACCAAGAAATGTGTGTTCAATGAAACCGCTGGTTTTTGATAGTTTGGGCCCTATTGAATAATGAATGTTTTGAATTTTCTCCAAAAGTAAAGTAGTTGCAAACTCATCCTTTTAGAAACTTGTTTGGGCTGTTGAGAGGAGTAAAAAACCATCAAAAATTTCAATCCTGCATGATTCTACCAAGAAATGTGATTCTTCATTCAAAACCTGATTTTTGCTATTGGGCTCTATTGAATAATGAATGTTTTGAATTTTCTCCAAAAGTAAAGTAGTTGCAAACTCATGCTTTTAGAGACTTGTTTGGGCTCATGAGAGGAGTAGAAAAACATCAAAAATTTCACTCCTGCATGATTCTACCAAGAAATGTGTGTTCATTGAAACCGCTGGTTTTTGATAGTTTGGGCCCTATTGAATAATGAATGCTTTGAATTTTCTCCAAAAGTAAAGTAGTTGCAAACTCATCCTTTTAGAAACTTGTTTGGGCTGTTGAGAGGAGTAAAAAACCATCAAAAATTTCAATCCTGCATGATTCTACCAAGAAATGTGATTCTTCATTCAAAACCTGATTTTTGCTATTGGGCTCTATTGAATAATGAATGTTTTGAATTTTCTCCAAAAGTAAAGTAGTTGCAAACTCATCCTTTTAGAAACTTGTTTGGGCTGTTGAGAGGAGTAAAAAACCATCAAAAATTTCAATCCTGCATGATTCTACCAAGAAATGTGATTCTTCATTCAAAACCTGATTTTTGCTATTGGGCTCTATTGAATAATGAATGTTTTGAATTTTCTCCAAAAGTAAAGTAGTTGCAAACTCATGCTTTTAGAGACTTGTTTGGGCTCATGAGAGGAGTAGAAAAACATCAAAAATTTGAGTCCTGCATGATTCTACCAAGAAATGTGTGTTCATTCAAACCGCTGGTTTTTGATAGTTTGGGCCCTATTGAATAATGAATGTTTTGAATTTTCTCCAAAAGTAAAGCAGTTTCAAACTCATCCTTTTAGAAACTTGTTTGGGCTGTAGAGAGGAGTAAAAAACCAACAAAAATTTCAATCCTGCATGATTCTACCAAGAAATGTGATTCTTCATTCAAAACCTGATTTTTGCTATTGGGCTCTATTGAATAATGAATGTTTTGAATTTTCTCCAAAAGTAAAGTAGTTGTAAACTCATGCTTTTAGAGACTTGTTTGGGCTCATGAGAGGAGTCGAAAAACATCAAAAATTTCAGTCCTGCATGATTCTTCCAAGAAATGTGTGTTCATTGAAACCGCTGGTTTTTGATAGTTTGGGCCCTATTGAATAATGAATGTTTTGAATTTTCTCCAAAAGTAAAGTAGTTGCAAACTCATCCTTTTAGAAACTTGTTTGGGCTGTTGAGAGGAGTAAAAAACCATCAAAAATTTCAATCCTGCATGATTCTACCAAGAAATGTGATTCTTCATTCAAAACCTGATTTTTGCTATTGGGCTCTATTGAATAATGAATGTTTTGAATTTTCTCCAAAAGTAAAGTAGTTGCAAACTCATGCTTTTAGAAACTTGTTTGGGCTCATGAGAGGAGTAGAAAAACATCAAAAATTTGAGTCCTGCATGATTCTACCAAGAAATGTGTGTTCATTCAAACCGCTGGTTTTTGATAGTTTGGGCCCTATTGAATAATGAATGTTTTGAATTTTCTCCAAAAGTAAAGCAGTTTCAAACTCATCCTTTTAGAAACTTGTTTGGGCTGTAGAGAGGAGTAAAAAACCATCAAAAATTTCAATCCTGCATGATTCTACCAAGAAATGTGATTCTTCATTCAAAACCTGATTTTTGCTATTGGGCTCTATTGAATAATGAATGTTTTGAATTTTCTCCAAAAGTAAAGTAGTTGCAAACTCATGCTTTTAGAGACTTGTTTGGGCTCATGAGAGGAGTAGAAAAACATCAAAAACTTCAGTCCTGCATGATTCTACCAAGAAATGTGTGTTCATTGAAACCGCTGGTTTTTGATAGTTTGGGCCCTATTGAATAATGAATATTTTGAATTTTCTCCAAAAGTAAAGTAGTTGCAAACTCATCCTTTTAGAAACTTGTTTGGGCTGTTGAGAGGAGTAAAAAACCATCAAAAATTTCAATCCTGCATGCTTCTACCAAGAAATGTGATTCTTCATTCAAAACCTGATTTTTGCTATTGGGCTCTATTGAATAATGAATGTTTTGAATTTTCTCCAAAAGTAAAGTAGTTGCAAACTCATGCTTTTAGAGACTTGTTTGGGCTCATGAGAGGAGTAGAAAAACATCAAAAATTTCAGTCCTGCATGATTCTACCAAGAAATGTGTGTTCATTCAAACCGCTGGTTTTTGATAGTTTGGGCCCTATTGAATAATGAATGTTTTGAATTTTCTCCAAAAGTAAAGTAGTTGCAAACTCATCCTTTTAGAAACTTGTTTGGGCTGTTGAGAGGAGTAAAAAACCATCAAAAATTTCAATCCTGCATGATTCTACCAAGAAATGTGATTCTTCATTCAAAACCTGATTTTTGCTATTGGGCTATATTGAATAGTGAATGTTTTGAATTTTCTCCAAAAGTAAAGTAGTTGCAAACTCATGCTTTTAGAGACTTGTTTGGGCTCATGAGAGGAGTAGAAAAACATCAAAAATTTCAGTCCTGCATGATTCTACCAAGAAATGTGTGTTCATTGAAACCGCTGGTTTTTGATAGTTTGGGCCCTATTGAATAATGAATGTTTTGAATTTTCTCCAAAAGTAAAGTAGTTGCAAACTCATCCTTTTAGAAACTTGTTTGGGCTGTTGAGAGGAGTAAAAAACCATCAAAAATTTCAATCCTGCATGATTTTACCAAGAAATGTGATTCTTCATTCAAAACCTGATTTTTGCTATTGGGCTCTATTGAATAATGAATGTTTTGAATTTTCTCCAAAAGTAAAGTAGTTGCAAACTCATGCTTTTAGAGACTTGTTTGGGCTCATGAGAGGAGTAGAAAAACATCAAAAATTTCAGTCCTGCATGATTCTACCAAGAAATGTGTGTTCATTGAAACCGCTGGTTTTTGATAGTTTGGGCCCTATTGAATAATGAATGTTTTGAATTTTCTCCAAAAGTAAAGTAGTTGCAAACTCATCCTTTTAGAAACTTGTTTGGGCTGTTGAGAGGAGTAAAAAACCATCAAAAATTTCAATCCTGCATGATTCTACCAAGAAATGTGATTCTTCATTCAAAACCTGATTTTTGCTATTGGGCTCTATTGAATAATGAATGTTTTGAATTTTCTCCAAAAGTAAAGTAGTTGCAAACTCATCCTTTTAGAAACTTGTTTGGGCTGTTGAGAGGAGTAAAAAACCTTCAAAAATTTCAATCCTGCATGATTCTACCAAGAACTGTGATTCTTCATTCAAAACCTGATTTTTGCTATTGGGCTCTATTGAATAATGAATGTTTTGAATTTTCTCCAAAAGTAAAGTAGTTGCAAACTCATGCTTTTAGAAACTTGTTTGGGCTCATGAGAGGAGTAGAAAAACATCAAAAATTTCAGTCCTGCATGATTCTTCCAAGAAATGTGTGTTCATTGAAACCGCTGGTTTTTGATAGTTTGGGCCCTATTGAATAATGAATGTTTTGAATTTTCTCCAAAAGTAAAGTAGTTGCAAACTCATCCTTTTAGAAACTTGTTTGGGCTGTTGAGAGGAGTAAAAAACCATCAAAAATTTCAATCCTGCATGATTCTACCAAGAAATGTGATTCTTCATTCAAAACCTGATTTTTGCTATTGGGCTCTATTGAATAATGAATGTTTTGAATTTTCTCCAAAAGTAAAGTAGTTGCAAACTCATGCTTTTAGAGACTTGTTTGGGCTCATGAGAGGAGTAGAAAAACATCAAAAATTTCAGTCCTGCATGATTCTACCAAGAAATGTGTGTTCATTGAAACCGCTGGTTTTTGATAGTTTGGGCCCTATTGAATAATGAATGTTTTGAATTTTCTCCAAAAGTAAAGTAGTTGCAAACTCATCCTTTTAGAAACTTGTTTGGGCTGTTGAGAGGAGTAAAAAACCATCAAAAATTTCAATCCTGCATGATTCTACCAAGAAATGTGATTCTTCATTCAAAACCTGATTTTTGCTATTGGGCTCTATTGAATAATGAATGTTTTGAATTTTCTCCAAAAGTAAAGTAGTTGCAAACTCATGCTTTTAGAGACTTGTTTGGGCTCATGAGAGGAGTAGAAAAACATCAAAAATTTCAGTCCTGCATGATTCTACCAAGAAATGTGTGTTCATTCAAACCGCTGGTTTTTGATAGTTTGGGCCCTATTGAATAATGAATGTTTTGAATTTTCTCCAAAAGTAAAGTAGTTGCAAACTCATCCTTTTAGAAACTTGTTTGGGCTGTTGAGAGGAGTAAAAAACCATCAAAAATTTCAATCCTGCATGATTTTACCAAGAAATGTGATTCTTCATTCAAAACCTGATTTTTGCTATTGGGCTCTATTGAATAGTGAATGTTTTGAATGTTCTCCAAAAGTAAACTAGTTGCAAACTCATGCTTTTAGAAACTTGTTTGGGCTCATGAGAGGAGTAGAAAAACATCAAAAATTTCAGTCCTGCATGATTCTACCAAGAAATGTGTGTTCATTGAAACCGCTGGTTTTTGATAGTTTGGGCCCTATTGAATAATGAATGTTTTGAATTTTCTCCAAAAGTAAAGTAGTTGCAAACTCATCCTTTTAGAAACTTGTTTGGGCTGTTGAGAGGAGTAAAAAACCATCAAAAATTTCAATCCTGCATGATTTTACCAAGAAATGTGATTCTTCATTCAAAACCTGATTTTTGCTATTGGGCTCTATTGAATAATGAATGTTTTGAATTTTCTCCAAAAGTAAAGTAGTTGCAAACTCATGCTTTTAGAGACTTGTTTGGGCTCATGAGAGGAGTAGAAAAACATCAAAAATTTCAGTCCTGCATGATTCTACCAAGAAATGTGTGTTCATTGAAACCGCTGGTTTTTGATAGTTTGGGCCCTATTGAATAATGAATGTTTTGAATTTTCTCCAAAAGTAAAGTAGTTGCAAACTCATCCTTTTAGAAACTTGTTTGGGCTGTTGAGAGGAGTAAAAAACCATCAAAAATTTCAATCCTGCATGATTTTACCAAGAAACGTGATTCTTCATTCAAAACCTGATTTTTGCTATTGGGCTCTATTGAATAGTGAATGTTTTGAATGTTCTCCAAAAGTAAACTAGTTGCAAACTCCTGCTTTTAGAAACTTGTTTGGGCTCATGAGAGGAGTAGAAAAACATCAAAAATTTCAGTCCTGCATGATTCTACCAAGAAATGTGTGTTCATTGAAACCGCTGGTTTTTGATAGTTTGGGCCCTATTGAATAATGAATGTTTTGAATTTTCTCCAAAAGTAAAGTAGTTGCAAACTCATCCTTTTAGAAACTTGTTTGGGCTGTTGAGAGGAGTAAAAAACCATCAAAAATTTCAATCCTGCATGATTTTACCAAGAAATGTGATTCTTCATTCAAAACCTGATTTTTGCTATTGGGCTCTATTGAATAATGAATGTTTTGAATTTTCTCCAAAAGTAAAGTAGTTGCAAACTCATGCTTTTAGAGACTTGTTTGGGCTCATGAGAGGAGTAGAAAAACATCAAAAATTTCAGTCCTGCATGATTCTACCAAGAAATGTGTGTTCATTGAAACCGCTGGTTTTTGATAGTTTGGGCCCTATTGAATAATGAATGCTTTGAATTTTCTCCAAAAGTAAAGTAGTTGCAAACTCATCCTTTTAGAAACTTGTTTGGGCTGTTGAGAGGAGTAAAAAACCATCAAAAATTTCAATCCTGCATGATTCTACCAAGAAATGTGATTCTTCATTCAAAACCTGATTTTTGCTATTGGGCTCTATTGAATAATGAATGTTTTGAATTTTCTCCAAAAGGAAAGTAGTTGCAAACTCATCCTTTTAGAAACTTGTTTGGGCTGTTGAGAGGAGTAAAAAACCATCAAAAATTTCAATCCTGCATGATTCTACCAAGAAATGTGATTCTTCATTCAAAACCTGATTTTTGCTATTGGGCTCTATTGAATAATGAATGTTTTGAATTTTCTCCAAAAGTAAAGTAGTTGCAAACTCATGCTTTTAGAAACTTGTTTGGGCTCATGAGAGGAGTAGAAAAACATCAAAAATTTCAGTCCTGCATGATTCTTCCAAGAAATGTGTGTTCATTGAAACCGCTGTTTTTTGATAGTTTGGGCCCTATTGAATAATGAATGTTTTGAATTTTCTCCAAAAGTAAAGTAGTTGCAAACTCATCCTTTTAGAAACTTGTTTGGGCTGTTGAGAGGAGTAAAAAACCATCAAAAATTTCAATCCTGCATGATTCTACCAAGAAATGTGATTCTTCATTCAAAACCTGATTTTTGCTATTGGGCTCTATTGAATAATGAATGTTTTGAATTTTCTCCAAAAGTAAAGTAGTTGCAAACTCATGCTTTTAGAGACTTGTTTGGGCTCATGAGAGGAGTAGAAAAACATCAAAAATTTCAGTCCTGCATGATTCTACCAAGAAAAGTGTGTTCATTGAAACCGCTGGTTTTTGATAGTTTGGGCCCTATTGAATAATGAATGTTTTGAATTTTCTCCAAAAGTAAAGTAGTTGAAAACTCATCCTTTTAGAAACTTGTTTGGGCTGTTGAGAGGAGTAAAAAACCATCAAAAATTTCAATCCTGCATGATTCTACCAAGAAATGTGACTCTTCATTCAAAACCTGATTTTTGCTATTGGGCTCTATTGAATAATGAATGTTTTGAATTTTCTCCAAAAGTAAAGTAGTTGCAAACTCATGCTTTTAGAAACTTGTTTGGGCTCATGAGAGGAGTAGAAAAACATCAAAAATTTGAGTCCTGCATGATTCTACCAAGAAATGTGTGTTCATTCAAACCGCTGGTTTTTGATAGTTTGGGCCCTATTGAATAATGAATGTTTTGAATTTTCTCCAAAAGTAAAGCAGTTGCAAACTCATCCTTTTAGAAACTTGTTTGGGCTGTAGAGAGGAGTAAAAAACCATCAAAAATTTCAATCCTGCATGATTCTACCAAGAAATGTGATTCTTCATTCAAAACCTGATTTTTGCTATTGGGCTCTATTGAATAATGAATGTTTTGAATTTTCTCCAAAAGTAAAGTAGTTGCAAACTCATGCTTTTAGAGACTTGTTTGGGCTCATGAGAGGAGTAGAAAAACATCAAAAATTTCAGTCCTGCATGATTCTACCAAGAAATGTGTGTTCATTGAAACCGCTGGTTTTTGATAGTTTGGGCCCTATTGAATGATGAATGTTTTGAATTTTCTCCAAAAGTAAAGTAGTTGCAAACTCATCCTTTTAGAAACTTGTTTGGGCTGTTGAGAGGAGTAAAAAACCATCAAAAATTTCAATCCTGCATGCTTCTACCAAGAAATGTGATTCTTCATTCAAAACCTGATTTTTGCTATTGGGCTCTATTGAATAATGAATGTTTTGAATTTTCTCCAAAAGTAAAGTAGTTGCAAACTCATGCTTTTAGAGACTTGTTTGGGCTCATGAGAGGAGTAGAAAAACATCAAAAATTTCAGTCCTGCATGATTCTACCAAGAAATGTGTGTTCATTGAAACCGCTGGTTTTTGATAGTTTGGGCCCTATTGAATAATGAATGCTTTGAATTTTCTCCAAAAGTAAAGTAGTTGCAAACTCATCCTTTTAGAAACTTGTTTGGGCTGTTGAGAGGAGTAAAAAACCATCAAAAATTTCAATCCTGCATGATTCTACCAAGAAATGTGATTCTTCATTCAAAACCTGATTTTTGCTATTGGGCTCTATTGAATAATGAATGTTTTGAATTTTCTCCAAAAGTAAAGTAGTTGCAAACTCATGCTTTTAGAGACTTGTTTGGGCTCATGAGAGGAGTAGAAAAACATCAAAAATTTCAGTCCTGCATGATTCTACCAAGAAATGTGTGTTCATTGAAACCGCTGGTTTTTGATAGTTTGGGCCCTATTGAATAATGAATGTTTTGAATTTTCTCCAAAAGTAAAGTAGTTGCAAACTCATCCTTTTAGAAACTTGTTTGGGCTGTTGAGAGGAGTAAAAAACCATCAAAAATTTCAATCCTGCATGATTCTACCAAGAAATGTGATTCTTCATTCAAAACCTGATTTTTGCTATTGGGCTCTATTGAAAAGTGAATGTTTTGAATTTTCTCCAAAAGTAAAGTAGTTGCAAACTCATGCTTTTAGAGACTTGTTTGGGCTCATGAGAGGAGTAGAAAAACATCAAAAATTTCAGTCCTGCATGATTCTACCAAGAAATGTGTGTTCATTGAAACCGCTGGTTTTTGATAGTTTGGGCCCTATTGAATAATGAATGTTTTGAATTTTCTCCAAAAGTAAAGTAGTTGCAAACTCATCCTTTTAGAAACTTGTTTGGGCTGTTGAGAGGAGTAAAAAACCATCAAAAATTTCAATCCTGCATGATTCTACCAAGAAATGTGATTCTTCATTCAAAACCTGATTTTTGCTATTGGGCTCTATTGAATAATGAATGTTTTGAATTTTCTCCAAAAGTAAAGTAGTTGCAAACTCATGCTTTTAGAGACTTGTTTGGGCTCATGAGAGGAGTAGAAAAACATCAAAAATTTCAGTCCTGCATGATTCTACCAAGAAATGTGTGTTCATTGAAACCGCTGGTTTTTGATAGTTTGGGCCCTATTGAATAATGAATGCTTTGAATTTTCTCCAAAAGTAAAGTAGTTGCAAACTCATCCTTTTAGAAACTTGTTTGGGCTGTTGAGAGGAGTAAAAAACCATCAAAAATTTCAATCCTGCATGATTCTACCAAGAAATGTGATTCTTCATTCAAAACCTGATTTTTGCTATTGGGCTCTATTGAATAATGAATGTTTTGAATTTTCTCCAAAAGTAAAGTAGTTGCAAACTCATCCTTTTAGAAACTTGTTTGGGCTGTTGAGAGGAGTAAAAAACCATCAAAAATTTCAATCCTGCATGATTCTACCAAGAAATGTGATTCTTCATTCAAAACCTGATTTTTGCTATTGGGCTCTATTGAATAATGAATGTTTTGAATTTTCTCCAAAAGTAAAGTAGTTGCAAACTCATGCTTTTAGAAACTTGTTTGGGCTCATGAGAGGAGTAGAAAAACATCAAAAATTTCAGTCCTGCATGATTCTTCCAAGAAATGTGTGTTCATTGAAACCGCTGGTTTTTGATAGTTTGGGCCCTATTGAATAATGAATGTTTTGAATTTTCTCCAAAAGTAAAGTAGTTGCAAACTCATCCTTTTAGAAACTTGTTTGGGCTGTTGAGAGGAGTAAAAAACCATCAAAAATTTCAATCCTGCATGATTCTACCAAGAAATGTGATTCTTCATTCAAAACCTGATTTTTGCTATTGGGCTCTATTGAATAATGAATGTTTTGAATTTTCTCCAAAAGTAAAGTAGTTGCAAACTCATGCTTTTAGAGACTTGTTTGGGCTCATGAGAGGAGTAGAAAAACATCAAAAATTTCAGTCCTGCATGATTCTACCAAGAAATGTGTGTTCATTGAAACCGCTGGTTTTTGATAGTTTGGGCCCTATTGAATAATGAATGTTTTGAATTTTCTCCAAAAGTAAAGTAGTTGCAAACTCATCCTTTTAGAAACTTGTTTGGGCTGTTGAGAGGAGTAAAAAACCATCAAAAATTTCAATCCTGCATGATTCTACCAAGAAATGTGATTCTTCATTCAAAACCTGATTTTTTGCTATTGGGCTCTATTGAATAATGAATGTTTTGAATTTTCTCCAAAAGTAAAGTAGTTGCAAACTCATGCTTTTAGAAACTTGTTTGGGCTCATGAGAGGAGTAGAAAAACATCAAAAATTTGAGTCCTGCATGATTCTACCAAGAAATGTGTGTTCATTCAAACCGCTGGTTTTTGATAGTTTGGGCCCTATTGAATAATGAATGTTTTGAATTTTCTCCAAAAGTAAAGCAGCTGCAAACTCATCCTTTTAGAAACTTGTTTGGGCTGTTGAGAGGAGTAAAAAACCATCAAAAATTTCAATCCTGCATGATTCTACCAAGAAATGTGATTCTTCATTCAAAACCTGATTTTTGCTATTGGGCTCTATTGAATAATGAATGTTTTGAATTTTCTCCAAAAGTAAAGTAGTTGCAAACTCATGCTTTTATTTTCCAATAATTTTTATTAGAATTTTCCAAGATTTAAACAAACATAAAAAGGGGAGGAAAATAGGTAGGGGGAACAAAGGAAAGGAAGGGAAAGGAAATACAATAGAAACTCAATGAGAGTACCTTGTTTATGCAAAAACATAAGAAATATCAATACATTAGACAATGACACAAACTGTATGATCATTATCAAGACTTAAGCTAATTTCTGATTTAAAGCTATATCTAAGAACTGAACGTCAGACTTAAAATATAGAATATGAAATATAGTCTCACCTGGATTCGTCAAACCGTAGCATAATTTTCTAGAAGTACCGTTAAGTAATAAAAAGCTTGTTCCAAGCATCCCATTTCTTATTATATTTGTCCAAGTAATTGTTTTGGAAAGCAAAGCGCCTTTCCAATGCACTATGAATCACAAGGTTATGAAATATATCATCAAACCTTGGAGAATCAATTTTCTTCCAATGAGCTGCTATGGAGTTTTTCACTACCAGTAAAATATGTGCTATCATAAGGATTGATGAAAAGTCTAAATGTTCCAGGTCCAGGAGCAAGAGAGCCATACTAGGAGAGATAACTAACCTCCTACCTAAGAATGTATCTATATGAACCGAAACCTCTCTCCATAAGCTCCTAACTTTTGGGCATCCCCAAAATATGTGGAATAAATTCCCTACTGATCCACACTCCCTCCAGCATAAGTTGGAGGTGCCATGATTTATAAAAAACAACCTCGATGGAGTATAATACCATCTTGCAACTAATTTATAGTAGGATTCGCGTAACGACATCGAGATTGTTGAGGTAAAAGAAAGTTTGAGGGCATCTTGCCATTGTTCTAGTGAGGGAGATATATTTAAATCAGTCTCCCAACGTTTCATATATGCCGTTTTTAATATAACTGTATCTCTATTAAAAATTTTGTATATATTTTTTAAGTTCCAGACGCTTCTCTTTTCTAAGTTTCCCATGAATAAGGCCAATATGTCCAAATTTAGAGGTTTGAGGTTAATAAATTTTTTTATATGATCTTTAAGAACAGTGAAGAAAAGGAATTCTGAAGAGGGGAGATTAAAGTTTAATTTAATTTCGCTGAAGGAGAAGAAAGACCCATTATACAAATCTCCTATTTTTTTTATGTTGCATGTAGACCAAATATCTGGAATTGAAAGCCTATAAATAACTGATAACAATGATAATGGTACATTATTTAGTTGTCTTGTTTTATTCCAATTCCTTCCTGGCCGAATAAAACCTTTCCAGGCCAAAAGTATAGCTTGAAATATAGGGTGTGAAGGTAGCTTTTGTCTAGAATCAAGGATATTGTTATAAAAAGTATTATTAAGTAAATTATTGCTACTCTGACTCTCTTCCAAAACCACCCATGCCGGAGGCTTGGTTTGTTTAAACCAAAGAAGGCTGGCCTTAATCAACAAGGCTTGGTAGTATGCCGTAATATTCGGTAATCCCAGGCCTCCATTTTCTTTGTTTTTATAGAGAATGTTTGAGGCAATTCTGGGTTTTTTATCATCCCAAATAAAAGAGTTGATCAAAGCCTGGATTTTAGACAGATAGACTGATGGAATATTGATAGGAAGGGTTCTGAATAAATATAATATCTTAGGTAGAATGAAAGACTTTACGGCCAGAATCCTTCCAAATAAGGATAGGGTGATGCGCTTAAAATTTGTAAGATCTGTAGTTATAGTTTTGATTAAACTGTTAATATTAATTGGGATAATTAACTGAAATTTATTTGTCAGTATTGTCCCTAAG
The DNA here is from genome assembly GCF_039654945.1 of Dendrobates tinctorius. Taxonomy (NCBI): domain Eukaryota; kingdom Metazoa; phylum Chordata; class Amphibia; order Anura; family Dendrobatidae; genus Dendrobates; species Dendrobates tinctorius. Next base: position 6,870,528 of record NW_027361736.1, on the reverse strand, counting down.
TATCTTACTTCTTCCTCTTTTCCTGAAAAATTTGAGAGACTTTCCAACCGCTCCTTTTCCTGATAATTTAAATTAAAAGATAGGATCTTTGACTTTAAATGATTGATTTTAAAGTATGATATATTTGAGAATGCCTTTAAATCCATCATCAGTGCCGCAATAGAAATTTCTGGATTTAGAAGAGTCAATACTATATCATCTGCGAACAAACCAATTTTAAAAGAACGTTGTAGAGTTTCTAGGCCATGAATATTAGAGTTAAATCTAATTTTTTCTGCTAAGGGTTCTATTGCTAAAACAAATAAAAGTGGGGAAAGGGGGCATCCCTGTCTAGTTCCATTTGAAATAGAGAATAGCTTTGATAGATGGTTATTAGTGTAGACTTTTGCACATGGTTCTGCGTATAAGGCCATAATTGAGGATATAAATACATCATTAAATCCAAACTTCAAAAGTACCCCTCTAAGATAAGTCCAATTCAGTCTATCAAAAGCTTTCTCGGCATCTAACGTGACCAGAACTGAAGGAGCAGTAGAAAATTTTGTATTATTCAATATATTCAGAATCCTTCTGGTCCCATCAGACGCCTGACGACCCTCCACAAATCCAATCTGGTCATCTTTTACCAAAGAGGGAAGAATCTTCTTTAGTCTCTCGGCCCATATTTTTGAGTATAACTTGACATCTCCATTGATAAGTGAGATTGGCCTGTAACTCTGAACCCTCTCAGGATCCCCCCCTTCCTTAGGTATCATAACTATAGTCGCTTCCAACATTTCCTTTGGGAAGGAACCCTGAGAGGAAGCCAAATTAAATATATTTACCAAATGGGGAGTCAAAAGTTGTTGAAAGGTCTTATAGTACTCATTAATGAATCCATCTGGCCCTGGTGACTTCTGAGCCTTAAGTTTATTGATTGCATCAGAAATTTCGTTTATTGAGATAGGCCTATTTATATGATCCAGTTCCAAAGAATCAATCTGGGGGAGATTTAAGTTATCTAAAAATGTACCTATTGATGAAATATCAGGTTGCGGTGTATCGGAGTCTAAAGATAAATTGTACAAACCCTGGAAAAACTCTGCGAAAGCGTTCGCTATGTCTGAAGGATGGGTTTTAATATCCCCATTCTTGGATTTAATTCTAATTATTCTCTTACTAATCCTATCTTGTTTAAGTCTTCTCATCATGTAGGCAGTTGGTTTGTTAATAGATGAATAAAGTTTGAATTTCGAGTTTCTAATAACCGCGTCATATTCAGTCATAATTAAAATTTTCAATTCTTGTCTTAATTTCAAGATTTCTAAATGGACCTCCGAAGATGGAACCAATAAATTATTTTGGGAATCCTCTTTTGATTTTATTTGAGATTGGAGGTTAGTAATTTTCTGTCTCCTAATTTTCTTTAATTTGGATGAAAGTTGGATTAGTTGACCCCTCAACACTGCCTTATGTGTATTCCAGAGAATAAACGGGTTTACATCATCAATATCATTTTCTTTAAAAAAATTGGAGATTGTCTCTGAGATAATTATTCTATGCTCCGGGTTTTTAAACAAGGAGGAATTGGCCTTCCAGAGGAATGTATTCTTTGAGTATGCTCCTATTTCAAATTCCGCTATGATGGGGACATGATCCGATATAGATTTCCCCAAAATATTGATAGTTTTAAAATTGGAAATGGCAAAGACGTCTGTTAGTATTAGATCTATTCTAGATGATGTATTGTGCGTATCTGAGTAGTGGGTATATTCGCGTGAGGAGGTATTCAAGCAGCGAAATATGTCAAAAAACTCATGTGAGATTAACCAATTGTTAAGGGAAGGTGCTTTATATCGGACCAGAGAAGAGGAATCCATTTTGCTATCTGGGACTATATTAAAATCTCCCGCAAATATAATCATCCCTTTCCTGACTTTTTCAATCTTACCCATTAACCTGTTCAGATATGATATAGTTTTTTTATTTGGGGCGTATATATTGACTATTGTGCATAGAGTGTGGTTTAAATGGCAGACAAGAATATGGTACCTCCCTTGTGGATCTATAGTTTCTTCTATTAACTCAAACGGGATATTGTTTTTTATTAGCGTAATAACCCCCGCTTTCTTTTTCCCTTTAAGAGATTGGAACATGTATGGGAATTTCTTGTCTTGGAAATATGGTCGATTTCCCCTAGCAAACTTAACTTCCTGTAGACATACAATGTCTGCTTTGTTATATTCAATTTCCTTCCATAATGCATGTCTCTTATAAGGGATATTTAAACCCCTAACATTGAAGGACAAGATTTTAAGCTTCATGTTGCTCCTATTTTAATACAAAAGAGAAGGTAAACCGAATCCAAGTGAGACCCTCAACAAAGTACAAGTAACAAATATAGAAGTGTAACTACTAAACGTATAGGAACACCAAAAAAAAATAAAAATAAAATTCAAGTAAAAAAGCAAAATTAAACTCAAGTGAGTTTCCTTGGAGGAATCCAATCTAGAAGGATTCTCACCTAATTTGGGGATTAAAAAAAAGTGGTTAAACTCCTACCATAACCCCATATTTACTAATCCTTCTTTATTAAAATTCAAAATACAAACAATACTGTTTATAAATAAATTCAACCGATACCATCTTGAAACGATTGGACAAAGAGCATAGCTTCCTCTGGCGTAAAGAAAGGAATGGTCCTTCCCCTATACCAGACCAGAAGCTTAGCAGGAAAGCCCCATCTGTATGAGATTCCAAGATCTTTGATTTTTGCGTTGACTTCCCTAAAGGTCTTCCTGAATTCCATTGTTGCTTTGGAAAAGTCTCCAAAGACCTTTATATTAGCATAGGGGTCTGGGAAGGAACCCCTATCTCTAATATAAAATAGTATTTTTTCTTTTGTTTCATAAAAATGCATGCGGAGGATAGTGTCTCGTGGCTTTTCGTCCGACAGGCCCCTTGGACGAGGGATGCGGTGTATTCTATCAATTCTAAATTCAGAATTTTGGAGATCTGGTAACGCTTTTTTAAATATACCTTTTGTATAGTTTGAGAGTTCATCTTGAACAATATTTTCTGGGATACCTCTTATTTTGAGATTACACCTCCTGCTCCTATCCTCTAGATCCATCAGTTTAATTTTAAGTGATTGCACCTCTGTTTTTAGTTCTGAGTTCTGTTTAAGTAAAGTATCTGTCTTATTTTCTACAACCAGGATTCTATTCTCACTTTTTTCTATTCTCTGATTAAAATTTTTAGTTATATCATTCAATGTCTTATTTTGCTTCTCAAACCCTAATGCAATAGATTCATTAAACATTTTACAGAATCTGGCCATGAAGCCCTCTGTTACCCCTTTCTCAGAGGACAGGAGCTCATCTGGGTCAATAGGGGCAAATCCTTGACTGGAAATCCGTGGGGACACAGATCTCTCTTTTTTTGGTCGCTGTCTATTAGGACTACTATCAGGTGAAGAATAGTCCGATAAATCTTCAGAATCCGCAGTAATTGATCTTTTTTCATCATCCCTCGAATTCGGGCCCTTCCTTTTTGCGGACTTAGAGGTGTCCATTGCATTAGGATTAGTCTCTGTTACTATGGGATTCTGTGTAAGGGGATTACTGGGAACAGTAGCTGAATCTTTACCCTCTATTCCTTTTTGAGAAGGTTTAAGTGAAGACATCACAGGCCGTTGACCTATTTGTGTATCTCTTTTTAGTGGAGACCTTGATTTAATTGGGCTTATCAAGTTAGGGGAGTCCTCAGAGGGCTTAATATATTGCTTATGTGGAAGATAGTTTCCCTTTAAATTTTTATTTGAGGAGGGTTCATTGGTCTTAAAAGCTGGCCTGGATTTAGTTCCTCCTCCCTCCATCTTGTCAGTTAAATCAACTCAAAATATAAATTATACCACCTATAATAGATGAAAAGTTGTCCCAGTCACGCCTCAACAATCGCTTACTCCGTATGATAAAAAATTATCGTTGTAAAAGTATGAGCAATATACACCTAATAATCTTCCTGTGAGGAAGCAGTTCAGGATAAATACAAGTCAGATTCAAGTATACATACCCACCCCTTCAGATAATATATGAAAGTTTACTATCCCCCAAGCTTCCTCCTTATTATCAAAATATATCAAAATCAAGATTCCCACAAATCGTGATATATGTCACGATTACTTAAAAGCTACAGTGTATCTATGTTCCCTATATCAACTTTTAATCAAATTCCCGCTCCCCTGCACACAATATTTACGTCAGGTGAAGTCCCGCTTCTTATCCAATAGAATATTCTTCCTTATCGAATCCCGATGAATCCGGTCACCAACTGTTCTGAAGAATCTTCCTGATCCCAGGGAGCTAACCTGCTTCAGATCCGGCTATGTAAAGGCGCTTGGTAATTAAGAAAAACCGGGTGGATGAAAAGCCAGCAGCCGCTGTCAATCACTCTCCTGCACCTTTAATCTTCAGCCTCCGAAATCCCCACACATCCAGCCACTTGTTATGTGAAATTATGTTGTATATATATCCAAATCTGGCAGCCCCGCTGCTTCCAGTATCGCCGATAGTCCCAGCCGGATTCCTCACCAAAACCACTTAGAAAGTGCTCCAAATCTTGTCAGATAAGCTCCTACAAATCGGATCCACAAGTGGTCTCAGCACCGCAGTAGAAGCACAGCACCGCAAAATCGCGGTAAATACAAGAATTACACAAGTCCTGCCCTATATCCTAATCTTCTCCCCACAGATCCATACAAGAATAGTCCTGAAGAACCAGATCAGCAGAAATATGTAACAGTCCAAAAACCGCAGTGAGTCTGTGAGCCAGCCTCGGCTGTCACTCACCCAGCCTCTCCTGCTTCTTCAGCCCCCGCCAAGGATTTTAAGTAATATCTCCTCCAATATTCCACCGATCTTCACGTGCCAGGTCTTGATCTTCTCAGGACGAGCCCCCAGATCTTACCAAACAGGCTCCCCCGGGATCAGAACCACAAGCAGGTCGCAGTGCCCCGAAAACCACGGTGAGTCTGGGAGCCGGTCGCAGCTGTCACTCACCCAGCCTCTCCTGCTTCTTCAGCCCCCGCCAAGGATTTTAAGTGATATCTCCTCCAATATTCCACCGATCTTCACGTGCCAGGTCTTGATCTTCTCAGGACGAGCCCCCGGATCTTACCAAACAGGCTCCCCCGGGATCAGAACCACAAGTGGGGCGCAGTACCCTGAAAAGCTCGGCAAGTCCAGTATTACCACAGGCGCTGCAGACACACTCTGAATTCTGCACTTCTCCTTTCCCGGTTTTCACTCTGCACCGCAGAATATGAAAGCAAAGCCAAGTACCAATGGTATTCACCTGATTAGCTGTATGCTTCTTTTCCTGAAGCTCTTCTTCGTCTCTTACATGCAAGGAGCAGCTTATAGCATGCAGCGAAAATCCCAACAGGAACAACTGTCCAGCACCAGTCCTCCAGCCTCTGCAAATAGCATCCAGATCTCCTCCACAGATCCTGGTAGCCAGCAATCCAAGATAACTTCACTGGATAAGGAAAATTCCTCCTCCGCTGCTCTTCTACTGTGGGAGACAGCTGCAAGCCTCTCTCCTCTGCTCAGCGCGGGAAAAACAGCACTGCTCCCTCTCACCAGCTAAATCTCTGTTATTTTTAGTCGAATATTAACAATCTTGGTATTAAAATCTTCCAGATGGCTTGTAGATTCTTATTATGGGCATAGATTCTTGATTGAAGAATTTCTGTCGCTTCAAAGTAGCTTCATAAAGGTATATGAGCAGGAGCCCTGAGCAAACACGTCCTCACACCCTCATAGCTCAGGCCACGCCCCCCAAACTCATGCTTTTAGAGACTTGTTTGGGCTCATGAGAGGAGTAGAAAAACATCAAAAATTTCAGTCCTGCATGATTCTACCAAGAAATGTGTTTTCATTGAAACCGCTGGTTTTTGATAGTTTGGGCCCTATTGAATAATGAATGTTTTGAATTTTCTCCAAAAGTAAAGTAGTTGCAAACTCATCCTTTTAGAAACTTGTTTGGGCTGTTGAGAGGAGTAAAAAACCATCAAAAATTTCAATCCTGCATGCTTCTACCAAGAATTGTGATTCTTCATTCAAAACCTGATTTTTGCTATTGGGCTCTATTGAATAATGAATGTTTTGAATTTTCTCCAAAAGTAAAGTAGTTGCAAACTCATGCTTTTAGAGACTTGTTTGGGCTCATGAGAGGAGTAGAAAAACATCAAAAATTTCAGTCCTGCATGATTCTACCAAGAAATGTGTGTTCATTGAAACCGCTGGTTTTTGATAGTTTGGGCCCTATTGAATAATGAATGTTTTGAATTTTCTCCAAAAGTAAAGTAGTTGCAAACTCATCCTTTTAGAAACTTGTTTGGGCTGTTGAGAGGAGTAAAAAACCATCAAAAATTTCAATCCTGCATGATTCTACCAAGAAATGTGATTCTTCATTCAAAACCTGATTTTTGCTATTGGGCTCTATTGAATAATGAATGTTTTGAATTTTCTCCAAAAGTAAAGTAGTTGCAAACTCATGCTTTTAGAAACTTGTTTGGGCTCATGAGAGGAGTAGAAAAACATCAAAAATTTGAGTCCTGCATGATTCTACCAAGAAATGTGTGTTCATTCAAACCGCTGGTTTTTGATAGTTTGGGCCCTATTGAATAATGAATGTTTTGAATTTTCTCCAAAAGTAAAGTAGTTGCAAACTCATCCTTTTAGAAACTTGTTTGGGCTGTTGAGAGGAGTAAAAAACCATCAAAAATTTCAATCCTGCATGATTCTACCAAGAAATGTGATTCTTCATTCAAAACCTGATTTTTGCTATTGGGCTCTATTGAATAATGAATGTTTTGAATTTTCTCCAAAAGTAAAGTAGTTGCAAACTCATGCTTTTAGAGACTTGTTTGGGCTCATGAGAGGAGTAGAAAAACATCAAAAATTTCAGTCCTGCATGATTCTACCAAGAAATGTGTGTTCATTGAAACCGCTGGTTTTTGATAGTTTGGGCCCTATTGAATAATGAATGTTTTGAATTTTCTCCAAAAGTAAAGTAGTTGCAAACTCATCCTTTTAGAAACTTGTTTGGGCTGTTGAGAGGAGTAAAAAACCATCAAAAATTTCAATCCTGCATGATTTTACCAAGAAACGTGATTCTTCATTCAAAACCTGATTTTTGCTATTGGGCTCTATTGAATAGTGAATGTTTTGAATGTTCTCCAAAAGTAAACTAGTTGCAAACTCATGCTTTTAGAAACTTGTTTGGGCTCATGAGAGGAGTAGAAAAACATCAAAAATTTCAGTCCTGCATGATTCTACCAAGAAATGTGTGTTCATTGAAACCGCTGGTTTTTGATAGTTTGGGCCCTATTGAATAATGAATGTTTTGAATTTTCTCCAAAAGTAAAGTAGTTGCAAACTCATCCTTTTAGAAACTTGTTTGGGCTGTTGAGAGGAGTAAAAAACCATCAAAAATTTCTATCCTGCATGATTTTACCAAGAAATGTGATTCTTCATTCAAAACCTGATTTTTGCTATTGGGCTCTATTGAATAATGAATGTTTTGAATTTTCTCCAAAAGTAAAGTAGTTGCAAACTCATGCTTTTAGAGACTTGTTTGGGCTCATGAGAGGAGTAGAAAAACATCAAAAATTTCAATCCTGCATGATTCTACCAAGAAATGTGTGTTCATTGAAACCGCTGGTTTTTGATAGTTTGGGCCCTATTGAATAATGAATGCTTTGAATTTTCTCCAAAAGTAAAGTAGTTGCAAACTCATCCTTTTAGAAACTTGTTTGGGCTGTTGAGAGGAGTAAAAAACCATCAAAAATTTCAATCCTGCATGATTCTACCAAGAAATGTGATTCTTCATTCAAAACCTGATTTTTGCTATTGGGCTCTATTGAATGATGAATGTTTTGAATTTTCTCCAAAAGGAAAGTAGTTGCAAACTCATCCTTTTAGAAACTTGTTAGGGCTGTTGAGAGGAGTAAAAAACCATCAAAAATTTCAATCCTGCATGATTCTACCAAGAAATGTGATTCTTCATTCAAAACCTGATTTTTGCTATTGGGCTCTATTGAATAATGAATGTTTTGAATTTTCTCCAAAAGTAAAGTAGTTGCAAACTCATGCTTTTAGAGACTTGTTTGGGCTCATGAGAGGAATAGAAAAACATCAAAAATTTGAGTCCTGCATGATTCTACCAAGAAATGTGTGTTCATTGAAACCGCTGGTTTTTGATAGTTTGGGCCCTATTGAATAATGAATGTTTTGAATTTTCTCCAAAAGTAAAGTATTTGCAAACTCATCCTTTTAGAAACTTGTTTGGGCTGTTGAGAGGAGTAAAAAACCATCAAAAATTTCAATCCTGCATGATTCTACCAAGAAATGTGATTCTTCATTCAAAACCTGATTTTTGCTATTGGGCTCTATTGAATAATGAATGTTTTGAATTTTCTCCAAAAGTAAAGTAGTTGCAAACTCATGCTTTTAGAAACTTGTTTGAGCTCATGAGAGGATTAGAAAAACATCAAAAATTTGAGTCCTGCATGATTCTACCAAGAAATGTGTGTTCATTCAAACCGCTGGTTTTTGATAGTTTGGGCCCTATTGAATAATGAATGTTTTGAATTTTCTCCAAAAGTAAAGCAGTTGCAAACTCATCCTTTTAGAAACTTGTTTGGGCTGTAGAGAGGAGTAAAAAACCATGAAAAATTTCAATCCTGCATGATTCTACCAAGAAATGTGATTCTTCAATCAAAACCTGATTTTTGCTATTGGGCTCTATTGAATAATGAATGTTTTGAATTTTCTCCAAAAGTAAAGTAGTTGCAAACTCATGCTTTTAGAGACTTGTTTGGGCTCATGAGAGGAGTAGAAAAACATCAAAAATTTCAGTCCTGCATGATTCTACCAAGAAATGTGTGTTCATTGAAACCGCTGGTTTTTGATAGTTTGGGCCCTATTGAATAATGAATGTTTTGAATTTTCTCCAAAAGTAAAGTAGTTGCAAACTCATCCTTTTAGAAACTTGTTTGGGCTGTTGAGAGGAGTAAAAAACCATCAAAAATTTCAATCCTGCATGATTCTACCAAGAAATGTGATTCTTCATTCAAAACCTGATTTTTGCTATTGGGCTCTATTGAATAATGAATGTTTTGAATTTTCTCCAAAAGTAAAGTAGTTGCAAACTCATGCTTTTAGAGACTTGTTTGGGCTCATGAGAGGAGTAGAAAAACATCAAAAATTTCAGTCCTGCATGATTCTACCAAGAAATGTGTGTTCATTGAAACCGCTGGTTTTTGATAGTTTGGGCCCTATTGAATAATGAATGTTTTGAATTTTCTCCGAAAGTAAAGTAGTTGCAAACTCATCCTTTTAGAAACTTGTTTGGGCTGTTGAGAGGAGTAAAAAACCATCAAAAATTTCAATCCTGCATGATTTTACCAAGAAATGTGATTCTTCATTCAAAACCTGATTTTTGCTATTGGGCTCTATTGAATAATGAATGTTTTGAATTTTCTCCAAAAGTAAAGTAGTTGCAAACTCATGCTTTTAGAGACTTGTTTGGGCTCATGAGAGGAGTAGAAAAACATCAAAAATTTCAGTCCTGCATGATTCTACCAAGAAATGTGTGTTCATTCAAACCGCTGGTTTTTGATAGTTTGGGCCCTATTGAATAATGAATGTTTTGAATTTTCTCCAAAAGTAAAGTAGTTGCAAACTCATCCTTTTAGAAACTTGTTTGGGCTGTTGAGAGGAGTAAAAAACCATCAAAAATTTCAATCCTGCATGATTCTACCAAGAAATGTGATTCTTCATTCAAAACCTGATTTTTGCTATTGGGCTCTATTGAATAATGAATGTTTTGAATTTTCTCCAAAAGTAAAGTAGTTGCAAACTCATGCTTTTAGAGACTTGTTTGGGCTCATGAGAGGAGTAGAAAAACATCAAAAATTTGAGTCCTGCATGATTCTACCAAGAAATGTGTGTTCATTCAAACCGCTGGTTTTTGATAGTTTGGGCCCTATTGAATAATGAATGTTTTGAATTTTCTCCAAAAGTAAAGCAGTTTCAAACTCATCCTTTTAGAAACTTGTTTGGGCTGTTGAGAGGAGTAAAAAACCATCAAAAATTTCAATCCTGCATGATTCTACCAAGAAATGTGATTCTTCATTCAAAACCTGATTTTTGCTATTGGGCTCTATTGAATAATGAATGTTTTGAATTTTCTCCAAAAGTAAAGTAGTTGCAAACTCATGCTTTTAGAAACTTGTTTGGGCTCATGAGAGGAGTAGAAAAACATCAAAAATTTGAGTCCTGCATGATTCTACCAAGAAATGTGTGTTCATTCAAACCGCTGGTTTTTGATAGTTTGGGCCCTATTGAATAATGAATGTTTTGAATTTTCTCCAAAAGTAAAGCAGTTTCAAACTCATCCTTTTAGAAACTTGTTTGGGCTGTAGAGAGGAGTAAAAAACCATCAAAAATTTCAATCCTGCATGATTCTACCAAGAAATGTGATTCTTCATTCAAAACCTGATTTTTGCTATTGGGCTCTATTGAATAATGAATGTTTTGAATTTTCTCCAAAAGTAAAGTAGTTGCAAACTCATGCTTTTAGAGACTTGTTTGGGCTCATGAGAGGAGTAGAAAAACATCAAAAACTTCAGTCCTGCATGATTCTACCAAGAAATGTGTGTTCATTGAAACCGCTGGTTTTTGATAGTTTGGGCCCTATTGAATAATGAATGTTTTGAATTTTCTCCAAAAGTAAAGTAGTTGCAAACTCATCCTTTTAGAAACTTGTTTGGGCTGTTGAGAGGAGTAAAAAACCATCAAAAATTTCAATCCTGCATGCTTCTACCAAGAAAAGAGATTCTTCATTCAAAACCTGATTTTTCCTATTGGGCTCTATTGAATAATGAATGTTTTGAATTTTCTCCAAAAGTAAAGTAGTAGCAAACTCATGCTTTTAGAGACTTGTTTGGGCTCATGAGAGGAGTAGAAAAACATCAAAAATTTCAGTCCTGCATGATTCTACCAAGAAATGTGTGTTCATTGAAACCGCTGGTTTTTGATAGTTTGGGCCCTATTGAATAATGAATGTTTTGAATTTTCTCCAAAAGTAAAGTAGTTGCAAACTCATCCTTTTAGAAACTTGTTTGGGCTGTTGAGAGGAGTAAAAAACCATCAAAAATTTCAATCCTGCATGATTCTACCAAGAAATGTGATTCTTCATTCAAAACCTGATTTTTGCTATTGGGCTCTATTGAATAATGAATGTTTTGAATTTTCTCCAAAAGTAAAGTAGTTGCAAACTCATCCTTTTAGAAACTTGTTTGGGCTGTTGAGAGGAGTAAAAAACCATCAAAAATTTCAATCCTGCATGATTCTACCAAGAACTGTGATTCTTCATTCAAAACCTGATTTTTGCTATTGGGCTCTATTGAATAGTGAATGTTTTGAATTTTCTCCAAAAGTAAAGTAGTTGCAAACTCATGCTTTTAGAAACTTGTTTGGGCTCATGAGAGGAGTAGAAAAACATCAAAAATTTCAGTCCTGCATGATTCTACCAAGAAATGTGTGTTCATTGAAACCGCTGGTTTTTGATAGTTTGGGCCCTATTGAATAATGAATGTTTTGAATTTTCTCCAAAAGTAAAGTAGTTGCAAACTCATCCTTTCAGAAACTTGTTTGGGCTGTTGAGAGGAGTAAAAAACCATCAAAAATTTCAATCCTGCATGATTTTACCAAGAAATGTGATTCTTCATTCAAAACCTGATTTTTGCTATTGGGCTCTATTGAATAATGAATGTTTTGAATTTTCTCCAAAAGTAAAGTAGTTGCAAACTCATGCTTTTAGAGACTTGTTTGGGCTCATGAGAGGAGTAGAAAAACATCAAAAATTTCAGTCCTGCATGATTCTACCAAGAAATGTGTGTTCATTGTAACCGCTGGTTTTTGATAGTTTGGGCCCTATTGAATAATGAATGTTTTGAATTTTCTCCAAAAGTAAAGTAGTTGCAAACTCATCCTTTTAGAAACTTGTTTGGGCTGTTGAGAGGAGTAAAAAACCATCAAAAATTTCAATCCTGCATGATTCTACCAAGAAATGTGATTCTTCATTCAAAACCTGATTTTTGCTATTGGGCTCTATTGAATAATGAATGTTTTGAATTTTCTCCAAAAGTAAAGTAGTTGCAAACTCATGCTTTTAGAAACTTGTTTGGGCTCATGAGAGGAGTAGAAAAACATCAAAAATTTGAGTCCTGCATGATTCTACCAAGAAATGTGTGTTCATTCAAACCGCTGGTTTTTGATAGTTTGGGCCCTATTGAATAATGAATGTTTTGAATTTTCTCCAAAAGTAAAGTAGTTGCAAACTCATCCTTTTAGAAACTTGTTTGGGCTGTTGAGAGGAGTAAAAAACCATCAAAAATTTCAATCCTGCATGATTCTACCAAGAAATGTGATTCTTCATTCAAAACCTGATTTTTGCTATTGGGCTCTATTGAATAATGAATGTTTTGAATTTTCTCCAAAAGTAAAGTAGTTGCAAACTCATGCTTTTAGAGACTTGTTTGGGCTCATGAGAGGAGTAGAAAAACATCAAAAATTTCAGTCCTGCATGATTCTACCAAGAAATGTGTGTTCATTGAAACCGCTGGTTTTTGATAGTTTGGGCCCTATTGAATAATGAATGTTTTGAATTTTCTCCAAAAGTAAAGTAGTTGCAAACTCATCCTTTTAGAAACTTGTTTGGGCTGTTGAGAGGAGTAAAAAACCATCAAAAATTTCAATCCTGCATGATTTTACCAAGAAACGTGATTCTTCATTCAAAACCTGATTTTTGCTATTGGGCTCTATTGAATAGTGAATGTTTTGAATGTTCTCCAAAAGTAAACTAGTTGCAAACTCATGCTTTTAGAAACTTGTTTGGGCTCATGAGAGGAGTAGAAAAACATCAAAAATTTCAGTCCTGCATGATTCTACCAAGAAATGTGTGTTCATTGAAACCGCTGGTTTTTGATAGTTTGGGCCCTATTGAATAATGAATGTTTTGAATTTTCTCCAAAAGTAAAGTAGTTGCAAACTCATCCTTTTAGAAACTTGTTTGGGCTGTTGAGAGGAGTAAAAAACCATCAAAAATTTCTATCCTGCATGATTTTACCAAGAAATGTGATTCTTCATTCAAAACCTGATTTTTGCTATTGGGCTCTATTGAATAATGAATGTTTTGAATTTTCTCCAAAAGTAAAGTAGTTGCAAACTCATGCTTTTAGAGACTTGTTTGGGCTCATGAGAGGAGTAGAAAAACATCAAAAATTTCAATCCTGCATGATTCTACCAAGAAATGTGTGTTCATTGAAACCGCTGGTTTTTGATAGTTTGGGCCCTATTGAATAATGAATGCTTTGAATTTTCTCCAAAAGTAAAGTAGTTGCAAACTCATCCTTTTAGAAACTTGTTTGGGCTGTTGAGAGGAGTAAAAAACCATCAAAAATTTCAATCCTGCATGATTCTACCAAGAAATGTGATTCTTCATTCAAAACCTGATTTTTGCTATTGGGCTCTATTGAATGATGAATGTTTTGAATTTTCTCCAAAAGGAAAGTAGTTGCAAACTCATCCTTTTAGAAACTTGTTTGGGCTGTTGAGAGGAGTAAAAAACCATCAAAAATTTCAATCCTGCATGATTCTACCAAGAAATGTGATTCTTCATTCAAAACCTGATTTTTGCTTTTGGGCTCTATTGAATAATGAATGTTTTGAATTTTCTCCAAAAGTAAAGTAGTTGCAAACTCATGCTTTTAGAAACTTGTTTGGGCTCATGAGAGGAGTAGAAAAACATCAAAAATTTCAGTCCTGCATGATTCTTCCAAGAAATGTGTGTTCATTGAAACCGCTGTTTTTTGATAGTTTGGGCCCTATTGAATAATGAATGTTTTGAATTTTCTCCAAAAGTAAAGTAGTTGCAAACTCATCCTTTTAGAAACTTGTTTGGGCTGTTGAGAGGAGTAAAAAACCATCAAAAATTTCAATCCTGCATGATTTTACCAAGAAATGTGATTCTTCATTCAAAACCTGATTTTTGCTATTGGGCTCTATTGAATAATGAATGTTTTGAATTTTCTCCAAAAGTAAAGTAGTTGCAAACTCATGCTTTTAGAGACTTGTTTGGGCTCATGAGAGGAGTAGAAAAACATCAAAAATTTCAGTCCTGCATGATTCTACCAAGAAATGTGTGTTCATTCAAACCGCTGGTTTTTGATAGTTTGGGCCCTATTGAATAATGAATGTTTTGAATTTTCTCCAAAAGTAAAGCAGTTTCAAACTCATCCTTTTAGAAACTTGTTTGGGCTGTTGAGAGGAGTAAAAAACCATCAAAAATTTCAATCCTGCATGATTCTACCAAGAAATGTGATTCTTCATTCAAAACCTGATTTTTCCTATTGGGCTCTATTGAATAATGAATGTTTTGAATTTTCTCCAAAAGTAAAGTAGTTGCAAACTCATGCTTTTAGAGACTTGTTTGGGCTCATGAGAGGAGTAGAAAAACATCAAAAATTTCAGTCCTGCATGATTCTACCAAGAAATGTGTGTTCATTCAAACCGCTGGTTTTTGATAGTTTGGGCCCTATTGAATAATGAATGTTTTGAATTTTCTCCAAAAGTAAAGTAGTTGCAAACTCATCCTTTTAGAAACTTGTTTGGGCTGTTGAGAGGAGTAAAAAACCATCAAAAATTTCAATCCTGCATGATTCTACCAAGAAATGTGATTCTTCATTCAAAACCTGATTTTTGCTATTGGGCTCTATTGAATAGTGAATGTTTTGAATTTTCTCCAAAAGTAAAGTAGTTGCAAACTCATGCTTTTAGAGACTTGTTTGGGCTCATGAGAGGAGTAGAAAAACATCAAAAATTTCAGTCCTGCATGATTCTACCAAGAAATGTGTGTTCATTCAAACCGCTGGTTTTTGATAGTTTGGGCCCTATTGAATAATGAATGTTTTGAATTTTCTCCAAAAGTAAAGTAGTTGCAAACTCATCCTTTTAGAAACTTGTTTGGGCTGTTGAGAGGAGTAAAAAACCATCAAAAATTTCAATCCTGCATGATTTTACCAAGAAATGTGATTCTTCAATCTAAACCTGATTTTTGCTATTGGGCTCTATTGAATAATGAATGTTTTGAATTTTCTCCAAAAGTAAAGTAGTTGCAAACTCATGCTTTTAGAGACTTGTTTGGGCTCATGAGAGGAGTAGAAAAACATCAAAAATTTCAGTCCTGCATGATTCTACCAAGAAATGTGTGTTCATTGAAACCGCTGGTTTTTGATAGTTTGGGCCCTATTGAATAATGAATGTTTTGAATTTTCTCCAAAAGTAAAGTAGTTGCAAACTCATCCTTTTAGAAACTTGTTTGGGCTGTTGAGAGGAGTAAAAAACCATCAAAAATTTCAATCCTGCATGATTCTACCAAGAAATGTGATTCTTCATTCAAAACCTGATTTTTGCTATTGGGCTCTATTGAATAATGAATGTTTTGAATTTTCTCCAAAAGTAAAGTAGTTGCAAACTCATCCTTTTAGAAACTTGTTTGGGCTGTTGAGAGGAGTAAAAAACCATCAAAAATTTCAATCCTGCATGATTCTACCAAGAACTGTGATTCTTCATTCAAAACCTGATTTTTGCTATTGGGCTCTATTGAATAGTGAATGTTTTGAATTTTCTCCAAAAGTAAAGTAGTTGCAAACTCATGCTTTTAGAAACTTGTTTGGGCTCATGAGAGGAGTAGAAAAACATCAAAAATTTCAGTCCTGCATGATTCTACCAAGAAATGTGTGTTCATTGAAACCGCTGGTTTTTGATAGTTTGGGCCCTATTGAATAATGAATGTTTTGAATTTTCTCCAAAAGTAAAGTAGTTGCAAACTCATCCTTTTAGAAACTTGTTTGGGCTGTTGAGAGGAGTAAAAAACCATCAAAAATTTCAATCCTGCATGATTTTACCAAGAAATGTGATTCTTCATTCAAAACCTGATTTTTGCTATTGGGCTCTATTGAATAATGAATGTTTTGAATTTTCTCCAAAAGTAAAGTAGTTGCAAACTCATGCTTTTAGAGACTTGTTTGGGCTCATGAGAGGAGTAGAAAAACATCAAAAATTTCAGTCCTGCATGATTCTACCAAGAAATGTGTGTTCATTGAAACCGCTGGTTTTTGATAGTTTGGGCCCTATTGAATAATGAATGTTTTGAATTTTCTCCAAAAGTAAAGTAGTTGCAAACTCATCCTTTTAGAAACTTGTTTGGGCTGTTGAGAGGAGTAAAAAACCATCAAAAATTTCAATCCTGCATGATTCTACCAAGAAATGTGATTCTTCATTCAAAACCTGATTTTTGCTATTGGGCTCTATTGAATAATGAATGTTTTGAATTTTCTCCAAAAGTAAAGTAGTTGCAAACTCATGCTTTTAGAAACTTGTTTGGGCTCATGAGAGGAGTAGAAAAACATCAAAAATTTGAGTCCTGCATGATTCTACCAAGAAATGTGTGTTCATTCAAACCGCTGGTTTTTGATAGTTTGGGCCCTATTGAATAATGAATGTTTTGAATTTTCTCCAAAAGTAAAGTAGTTGCAAACTCATCCTTTTAGAAACTTGTTTGGGCTGTTGAGAGGAGTAAAAAACCATCAAAAATTTCAATCCTGCATGATTCTACCAAGAAATGTGATTCTTCATTCAAAACCTGATTTTTGCTATTGGGCTCTATTGAATAATGAATGTTTTGAATTTTCTCCAAAAGTAAAGTAGTTGCAAACTCATGCTTTTAGAGACTTGTTTGGGCTCATGAGAGGAGTAGAAAAACATCAAAAATTTCAGTCCTGCATGATTCTACCAAGAAATGTGTGTTCATTGAAACCGCTGGTTTTTGATAGTTTGGGCCCTATTGAATAATGAATGTTTTGAATTTTCTCCAAAAGTAAAGTAGTTGCAAACTCATCCTTTTAGAAACTTGTTTGGGCTGTTGAGAGGAGTAAAAAACCATCAAAAATTTCAATCCTGCATGATTTTACCAAGAAACGTGATTCTTCATTCAAAACCTGATTTTTGCTATTGGGCTCTATTGAATAGTGAATGTTTTGAATGTTCTCCAAAAGTAAACTAGTTGCAAACTCATGCTTTTAGAAACTTGTTTGGGCTCATGAGAGGAGTAGAAAAACATCAAAAATTTCAGTCCTGCATGATTCTACCAAGAAATGTGTGTTCATTGAAACCGCTGGTTTTTGATAGTTTGGGCCCTATTGAATAATGAATGTTTTGAATTTTCTCCAAAAGTAAAGTAGTTGCAAACTCATCCTTTTAGAAACTTGTTTGGGCTGTTGAGAGGAGTAAAACACCATCAAAAATTTCTATCCTGCATGATTTTACCAAGAAATGTGATTCTTCATTCAAAACCTGATTTTTGCTATTGGGCTCTATTGAATAATGAATGTTTTGAATTTTCTCCAAAAGTAAAGTAGTTGCAAACTCAAGCTTTTAGAGACTTGTTTGGGCTCATGAGAGGAGTAGAAAAACATCAAAAATTTCAGTCCTGCATGATTCTACCAAGAAATGTGTGTTCATTGAAACCGCTGGTTTTTGATAGTTTGGGCCCTATTGAATAATGAATGCTTTGAATTTTCTCCAAAAGTAAAGTAGTTGCAAACTCATCCTTTTAGAAACTTGTTTGGGCTGTTGAGAGGAGTAAAAAACCATCAAAAATTTCAATCCTGCATGATTCTACCAAGAAATGTGATTCTTCATTCAAAACCTGATTTTTGCTATTGGGCTCTATTGAATGATGAATGTTTTGAATTTTCTCCAAAAGGAAAGTAGTTGCAAACTCATCCTTTTAGAAACTTGTTTGGGCTGTTGAGAGGAGTAAAAAACCATCAAAAATTTCAATCCTGCATGATTCTACCAAGAAATGTGATTCTTCATTCAAAACCTGATTTTTGCTTTTGGGCTCTATTGAATAATGAATGTTTTGAATTTTCTCCAAAAGTAAAGTAGTTGCAAACTCATGCTTTTAGAAACTTGTTTGGGCTCATGAGAGGAGTAGAAAAACATCAAAAATTTCAGTCCTGCATGATTCTTCCAAGAAATGTGTGTTCATTGAAACCGCTGTTTTTTGATAGTTTGGGCCCTATTGAATAATGAATGTTTTGAATTTTCTCCAAAAGTAAAGTAGTTGCAAACTCATCCTTTTAGAAACTTGTTTGGGCTGTTGAGAGGAGTAAAAAACCATCAAAAATTTCAATCCTGCATGATTCTACCAAGAAATGTGATTCTTCATTCAAAACCTGATTTTTGCTATTGGGCTCTATTGAATAATGAATGTTTTGAATTTTCTCCAAAAGTAAAGTTGTTGCAAAGTCATGCTTTTAGAGACTTGTTTGGGCTCATGAGAGGAGTAGAAAAACATCAAAAATTTCAGTCCTGCATGATTCTACCAAGAAATGTGTGTTCATTGAAACCGCTGGTTTTTGATAGTTTGGGCCCTATTGAATAATGAATGTTTTGAATTTTCTCCAAAAGTAAAGTAGTTGCAAACTCATCCTTTTAGAAACTTGTTTGGGCTGTTGAGAGGAGTAAAAAACCATCAAAAATTTCAATCCTGCATGCTTCTACCAAGAAATGTGATTCTTCATTCAAAACCTGATTTTTGCTATTGGGCTCTATTGAATAATGAATGTTTTGAATTTTCTCCAAAAGTAAAGTAGTTGCAAACTCATGCTTTTAGAGACTTGTTTGGGCTCATGAGAGGAGTAGAAAAACATCAAAAATTTCAGTCCTGCATGATTCTACCAAGAAATGTGTGTTCATTGAAACCGCTGGTTTTTGATAGTTTGGGCCCTATTGAATAATGAATGTTTTGAATTTTCTCCAAAAGTAAAGTAGTTGCAAACTCATCCTTTTAGAAACTTGTTTGGGCTGTTGAGAGGAGTAAAAAACCATCAAAAATTTCAATCCTGCATGATTTTACCAAGAAACGTGATTCTTCATTCAAAACCTGATTTTTGCTATTGGGCTCTATTGAATAGTGAATGTTTTGAATGTTCTCCAAAAGTAAACTAGTTGCAAACTCATGCTTTTAGAAACTTGTTTGGGCTCATGAGAGGAGTAGAAAAACATCAAAAATTTCAGTCCTGCATGATTCTACCAAGAAATGTGTGTTCATTGAAACCGCTGGTTTTTGATAGTTTGGGCCCTATTGAATAATGAATGTTTTGAATTTTCTCCAAAAGTAAAGTAGTTGCAAACTCATCCTTTTAGAAACTTGTTTGGGCTGTTGAGAGGAGTAAAACACCATCAAAAATTTCTATCCTGCATGATTTTACCAAGAAATGTGATTCTTCATTCAAAACCTGATTTTTGCTATTGGGCTCTATTGAATAATGAATGTTTTGAATTTTCTCCAAAAGTAAAGTAGTTGCAAACTCAAGCTTTTAGAGACTTGTTTGGGCTCATGAGAGGAGTAGAAAAACATCAAAAATTTCAGTCCTGCATGATTCTACCAAGAAATGTGTGTTCATTGAAACCGCTGGTTTTTGATAGTTTGGGCCCTATTGAATAATGAATGCTTTGAATTTTCTCCAAAAGTAAAGTAGTTGCAAACTCATCCTTTTAGAAACTTGTTTGGGCTGTTGAGAGGAGTAAAAAACCATCAAAAATTTCAATCCTGCATGATTCTACCAAGAAATGTGATTCTTCATTCAAAACCTGATTTTTGCTATTGGGCTCTATTGAATGATGAATGTTTTGAATTTTCTCCAAAAGGAAAGTAGTTGCAAACTCATCCTTTTAGAAACTTGTTTGGGCTGTTGAGAGGAGTAAAAAACCATCAAAAATTTCAATCCTGCATGATTCTACCAAGAAATGTGATTCTTCATTCAAAACCTGATTTTTGCTTTTGGGCTCTATTGAATAATGAATGTTTTGAATTTTCTCCAAAAGTAAAGTAGTTGCAAACTCATGCTTTTAGAAACTTGTTTGGGCTCATGAGAGGAGTAGAAAAACATCAAAAATTTCAGTCCTGCATGATTCTTCCAAGAAATGTGTGTTCATTGAAACCGCTGTTTTTTGATAGTTTGGGCCCTATTGAATAATGAATGTTTTGAATTTTCTCCAAAAGTAAAGTAGTTGCAAACTCATCCTTTTAGAAACTTGTTTGGGCTGTTGAGAGGAGTAAAAAACCATCAAAAATTTCAATCCTGCATGATTCTACCAAGAAATGTGATTCTTCATTCAAAACCTGATTTTTGCTATTGGGCTCTATTGAATAATGAATGTTTTGAATTTTCTCCAAAAGTAAAGTTGTTGCAAAGTCATGCTTTTAGAGACTTGTTTGGGCTCATGAGAGGAGTAGAAAAACATCAAAAATTTCAGTCCTGCATGATTCTACCAAGAAATGTGTGTTCATTGAAACCGCTGGTTTTTGATAGTTTGGGCCCTATTGAATAATGAATGTTTTGAATTTTCTCCAAAAGTAAAGTAGTTGCAAACTCATCCTTTTAGAAACTTGTTTGGGCTGTTGAGAGGAGTAAAAAACCATCAAAAATTTCAATCCTGCATGCTTCTACCAAGAAATGTGATTCTTCATTCAAAACCTGATTTTTGCTATTGGGCTCTATTGAATAATGAATGTTTTGAATTTTCTCCAAAAGTAAAGTAGTTGCAAACTCATGCTTTTAGAGACTTGTTTGGGCTCATGAGAGGAGTAGAAAAACATCAAAAATTTCAGTCCTGCATGATTCTACCAAGAAATGTGTGTTCATTCAAACCGCTGGTTTTTGATAGTTTGGGCCCTATTGAATAATGAATGTTTTGAATTTTCTCCAAAAGTAAAGTAGTTGCAAACTCATCCTTTTAGAAACTTGTTTGGGCTGTTGAGAGGAGTAAAAAACCATCAAAAATTTCAATCCTGCATGATTCTACCAAGAAATGTGATTCTTCATTCAAAACCTGATTTTTGCTATTGGGCTCTATTGAATAATGAATGTTTTGAATTTTCTCCAAAAGTAAAGTAGTTGCAAACTCATGCTTTTAGAGACTTGTTTGGGCTCATGAGAGGAGTAGAAAAACATCAAAAATGTCAGTCCTGCATGATTCTACCAAGAAATGTGTGTTCATTGAAACCGCTGGTTTTTGATAGTTTGGGCCCTATTGAATAATGAATGTTTTGAATTTTCTCCAAAAGTAAAGTAGTTGCAAACTCATCCTTTTAGAAACTTGTTTGGGCTGTTGAGAGGAGTAAAAAACCATCAAAAATTTCAATCCTGCATGCTTCTACCAAGAAATGTGATTCTTCATTCAAAACCTGATTTTTGCTATTGGGCTCTATTGAAAAGTGAATGTTTTGAATTTTCTCCAAAAGTAAAGTAGTTGCAAACTCATGCTTTTAGAGACTTGTTTGGGCTCATGAGAGGAGTAGAAAAACATCAAAAATTTCAGTCCTGCATGATTCTACCAAGAAATGTGTGTTCATTGAAACCACTGGTTTTTGATAGTTTGGGCCCTATTGAATAATGAATGTTTTGAATTTTCTCCAAAAGTAAAGTAGTTGCAAACTCATCCTTTTAGAAACTTGTTTGGGCTGTTGAGAGGAGTAAAAAACCATCAAAAATTTCAATCCTGCATGATTCTACCAAGAAATGTGATTCTTCATTCAAAACCTGATTTTTGCTATTGGGCTCTATTGAATAATGAATGTTTTGAATTTTCTCCAAAAGTAAAGTAGTTGCAAACTCATGCTTTTAGAAACTTGTTTGGGCTCATGAGAGGAGTAGAAAAACATCAAAAATTTCAGTCCTGCATGATTCTTCCAAGAAATGTGTGTTCATTGAAACCGCTGGTTTTTGATAGTTTGGGCCCTATTGAATAATGAATGTTTTGAATTTTCTCCAAAAGTAAAGTAGTTGCAAACTCATCCTTTTAGAAACTTGTTTGGGCTGTTGAGAGGAGTAAAAAACCATCAAAAATTTCAATCCTGCATGATTCTACCAAGAAATGTGATTCTTCATTCAAAACCTGATTTTTGCTATTGGGCTCTATTGAATAATGAATGTTTTGAATTTTCTCCAAAAGTAAAGTAGTTGCAAACTCATGCTTTTAGAGACTTGTTTGGGCTCATGAGAGGAGTAGAAAAACATCAAAAATGTCAGTCCTGCATGATTCTACCAAGAAATGTGTGTTCATTGAAACCGCTGGTTTTTGATAGTTTGGGCCCTATTGAATAATGAATGTTTTGAATTTTCTCCAAAAGTAAAGTAGTTGCAAACTCATCCTTTTAGAAACTTGTTTGGGCTGTTGAGAGGAGTAAAAAACCATCAAAAATTTCAATCCTGCATGCTTCTACCAAGAAATGTGATTCTTCATTCAAAACCTGATTTTTGCTATTGGGCTCTATTGAATAATGAATGTTTTGAATTTTCTCCAAAAGTAAAGTAGTTGCAAACTCATGCTTTTAGAGACTTGTTTGGGCTCATGAGAGGAGTAGAAAAACATCAAAAATTTCAGTCCTGCATGATTCTACCAAGAAATGTGTGTTCATTGAAACCGCTGGTTCTTGATAGTTTGGGCCCTATTGAATAATGAATGTTTTGAATTTTCTCCAAAAGTAAAGTAGTTGCAAACTCATCCTTTTAGAAACTTGTTTGGGCTGTTGAGAGGAGTAAAAAACCATCAAAAATTTCAATCCTGCATGATTCTACCAAGAAATGTGATTCTTCATTCAAAACCTGATTTTTGCTATTGGGCTCTATTGAATAATGAATGTTTTGAATTTTCTCCAAAAGTAAAGTAGTTGCAAACTCATGCTTTTAGAGACTTGTTTGGGCTCATGAGAGGAGTAGAAAAACATCAAAAATTTCAGTCCTGCATGATTCTACCAAGAAATGTGTGTTCATTGAAACCGCTGGTTTTTGATAGTTTGGGCCCTATTGAATAATGAATGTTTTGAATTTTCTCCAAAAGTAAAGTAGTTGCAAACTCATCCTTTTAGAAACTTGTTTGGGCTGTTGAGAGGAGTAAAAAACCATCAAAAATTTCAATCCTGCATGATTCTACCAAGAAATGTGATTCTTCATTCAAAACCTGATTTTTGCTATTGGGCTCTATTGAAAAGTGAATGTTTTGAATTTTCTCCAAAAGTAAAGTAGTTGCAAACTCATGCTTTTAGAGACTTGTTTGGGCTCATGAGAGGAGTAGAAAAACATCAAAAATTTCAGTCCTGCATGATTCTACCAAGAAATGTGTGTTCATTGAAACCGCTGGTTTTTGATAGTTTGGGCCCTATTGAATAATGAATGTTTTGAATTTTCTCCAAAAGTAAAGTAGTTGCAAACTCATCCTTTTAGAAACTTGTTTGGGCTGTTGAGAGGAGTAAAAAACCATCAAAAATTTCAATCCTGCATGATTCTACCAAGAAATGTGATTCTTCATTCAAAACCTGATTTTTGCTATTGGGCTCTATTGAATGATGAATGTTTTGAATTTTCTCCAAAAGGAAAGTAGTTGCAAACTCATCCTTTTAGAAACTTGTTTGGGCTGTTGAGAGGAGTAAAAAACCATCAAAAATTTCAATCCTGCATGATTCTACCAAGAAATGTGATTCTTCATTCAAAACCTGATTTTTGCTTTTGGGCTCTATTGAATAATGAATGTTTTGAATTTTCTCCAAAAGTAAAGTAGTTGCAAACTCATGCTTTTAGAAACTTGTTTGGGCTCATGAGAGGAGTAGAAAAACATCAAAAATTTCAGTCCTGCATGATTCTTCCAAGAAATGTGTGTTCATTGAAACCGCTGTTTTTTGATAGTTTGGGCCCTATTGAATAATGAATGTTTTGAATTTTCTCCAAAAGTAAAGTAGTTGCAAACTCATCCTTTTAGAAACTTGTTTGGGCTGTTGAGAGGAGTAAAAAACCATCAAAAATTTCAATCCTGCATGATTCTACCAAGAAATGTGATTCTTCATTCAAAACCTGATTTTTGCTATTGGGCTCTATTGAATAATGAATGTTTTGAATTTTCTCCAAAAGTAAAGTAGTTGCAAACTCATGCTTTTAGAGACTTGTTTGGGCTCATGAGAGGAGTAGAAAAACATCAAAAATTTCAGTCCTGCATGATTCTACCAAGAAATGTGTGTTCATTGAAACCGCTGGTTTTTGATAGTTTGGGCCCTATTGAATAATGAATGTTTTGAATTTTCTCCAAAAGTAAAGTAGTTGCAAACTCATCCTTTTAGAAACTTGTTTGGGCTGTTGAGAGGAGTAAAAAACCATCAAAAATTTCAATCCTGCATGATTCTACCAAGAAATGTGATTCTTCATTCAAAACCTGATTTTTGCTATTGGGCTCTATTGAAAAGTGAATGTTTTGAATTTTCTCCAAAAGTAAAGTAGTTGCAAACTCATGCTTTTAGAGACTTGTTTGGGCTCATGAGAGGAGTAGAAAAACATCAAAAATTTCAGTCCTGCATGATTCTACCAAGAAATGTGTGTTCATTGAAACCGCTGGTTTTTGATAGTTTGGGCCCTATTGAATAATGAATGTTTTGAATTTTCTCCAAAAGTAAAGTAGTTGCAAACTCATCCTTTTAGAAACTTGTTTGGGCTGTTGAGAGGAGTAAAAAACCATCAAAAATTTCAATCCTGCATGATTCTACCAAGAAATGTGATTCTTCATTCAAAACCTGATTTTTGCTATTGGGCTCTATTGAATAATGAATGTTTTGAATTTTCTCCAAAAGTAAAGTAGTTGCAAACTCATGCTTTTAGAAACTTGTTTGGGCTCATGAGAGGAGTAGAAAAACATCAAAAATTTCAGTCCTGCATGATTCTTCCAAGAAATGTGTGTTCATTGAAACCGCTGGTTTTTGATAGTTTGGGCCCTATTGAATAATGAATGTTTTGAATTTTCTCCAAAAGTAAAGTAGTTGCAAACTCATCCTTTTAGAAACTTGTTTGGGCTGTTGAGAGGAGTAAAAAACCATCAAAAATTTCAATCCTGCATGATTCTACCAAGAAATGTGATTCTTCATTCAAAACCTGATTTTTGCTATTGGGCTCTATTGAATAATGAATGTTTTGAATTTTCTCCAAAAGTAAAGTAGTTGCAAACTCATGCTTTTAGAGACTTGTTTGGGCTCATGAGAGGAGTAGAAAAACATCAAAAATTTCAGTCCTGCATGATTCTACCAAGAAATGTGTGTTCATTGAAACCGCTGGTTTTTGATAGTTTGGGCCCTATTGAATAATGAATGTTTTGAATTTTCTCCAAAAGTAAAGTAGTTGCAAACTCATCCTTTTAGAAACTTGTTTGGGCTGTTGAGAGGAGTAAAAAACCATCAAAAATTTCAATCCTGCATGCTTCTACCAAGAAATGTGATTCTTCATTCAAAACCTGATTTTTGCTATTGGGCTCTATTGAATAATGAATGTTTTGAATTTTCTCCAAAAGTAAAGTAGTTGCAAACTCATGCTTTTAGAGACTTGTTTGGGCTCATGAGAGGAGTAGAAAAACATCAAAAATTTCAGTCCTGCATGATTCTACCAAGAAATGTGTGTTCATTGAAACCGCTGGTTTTTGATAGTTTGGGCCCTATTGAATAATGAATGTTTTGAATTTTCTCCAAAAGTAAAGTAGTTGCAAACTCATCCTTTTAGAAACTTGTTTGGGCTGTTGAGAGGAGTAAAAAACCATCAAAAATTTCAATCCTGCATGATTCTACCAAGAAATGTGATTCTTCATTCAAAACCTGATTTTTGCTATTGGGCTCTATTGAATAATGAATGTTTTGAATTTTCTCCAAAAGTAAAGTAGTTGCAAACTCATGCTTTTAGAGACTTGTTTGGGCTCATGAGAGGAGTAGAAAAACATCAAAAATTTCAGTCCTGCATGATTCTACCAAGAAATGTGTGTTCATTGAAACCGCTGGTTTTTGATAGTTTGGGCCCTATTGAATAATGAATGTTTTGAATTTTCTCCAAAAGTAAAGTAGTTGCAAACTCATCCTTTTAGAAACTTGTTTGGGCTGTTGAGAGGAGTAAAAAAACCATCAAAAATTTCAATCCTGCATGATTTTACCAAGAAATGTGATTCTTCAATCAAAACCTGATTTTTGCTATTGGGCTCTATTGAATAATGAATGTTTTGAATTTTCTCCAAAAGTAAAGTAGTTGCAAACTCATGCTTTTAGAGACTTGTTTGGGCTCATGAGAGGAGTAGAAAAACATCAAAAATTTCAGTCCTGCATGATTCTACCAAGAAATGTGTGTTCATTCAAACCGCTGGTTTTTGATAGTTTGGGCCCTATTGAATAATGAATGTTTTGAATTTTCTCCAAAAGTAAAGCAGTTTCAAACTCATCCTTTTAGAAACTTGTTTGGGCTGTTGAGAGGAGTAAAAAACCATCAAAAATTTCAATCCTGCATGATTCTACCAAGAAATGTGATTCTTCATTCAAAACCTGATTTTTGCTATTGGGCTCTATTGAATAATGAATGTTTTGAATTTTCTCCAAAAGTAAAGTAGTTGCAAACTCATGCTTTTAGAAACTTGTTTGGGCTCATGAGAGGAGTAGAAAAACATCAAAAATTTGAGTCCTGCATGATTCTACCAAGAAATGTGTGTTCATTCAAACCGCTGGTTTTTGATAGTTTGGGCCCTATTGAATAATGAATGTTTTGAATTTTCTCCAAAAGTAAAGCAGTTTCAAACTCATCCTTTTAGAAACTTGTTTGGGCTGTAGAGAGGAGTAAAAAACCATCAAAAATTTCAATCCTGCATGATTCTACCAAGAAATGTGATTCTTCATTCAAAACCTGATTTTTGCTATTGGGCTCTATTGAATAATGAATGTTTTGAATTTTCTCCAAAAGTAAAGTAGTTGCAAACTCATGCTTTTAGAGACTTGTTTGGGCTCATGAGAGGAGTAGAAAAACATCAAAAACTTCAGTCCTGCATGATTCTACCAAGAAATGTGTGTTCATTGAAACCGCTGGTTTTTGATAGTTTGGGCCCTATTGAATAATGAATGTTTTGAATTTTCTCCAAAAGTAAAGTAGTTGCAAACTCATCCTTTTAGAAACTTGTTTGGGCTGTTGAGAGGAGTAAAAAACCATCAAAAATTTCAATCCTGCATGATTCTACCAAGAAATGTGATTCTTCATTCAAAACCTGATTTTTGCTATTGGGCTCTATTGAATAGTGAATGTTTTGAATTTCCTCCAAAAGTAAAGTAGTTGCAAACTCATGCTTTTAGAGACTTGTTTGGGCTCATGAGAGGAGTAGAAAAACATCAAAAATTTCAGTCCTGCATGATTCTACCAAGAAATGTGTGTTCATTCAAACCGCTGGTTTTTGATAGTTTGGGCCCTATTGAATAATGAATGTTTTGAATTTTCTCCAAAAGTAAAGTAGTTGCAAACTCATCCTTTTAGAAACTTGTTTGGGCTGTTGAGAGGAGTAAAAAACCATCAAAAATTTCAATCCTGCATGATTTTACCAAGAAATGTGATTCTTCAATCAAAACCTGATTTTTGCTATTGGGCTCTATTGAATAATGAATGTTTTGAATTTTCTCCAAAAGTAAAGTAGTTGCATACTCATGCTTTTAGAGACTTGTTTGGGCTCATGAGAGGAGTAGAAAAACATCAAAAATTTCAGTCCTGCATGATTCTACCAAGAAATGTGTGTTCATTGAAACCGCTGGTTTTTGATAGTTTGGGCCCTATTGAATAATGAATGTTTTGAATTTTCTCCAAAAGTAAAGTAGTTGCAAACTCATCCTTTTAGAAACTTGTTTGGGCTGTTGAGAGGAGTAAAAAACCATCAAAAATTTCAATCCTGCATGATTCTACCAAGAAATGTGATTCTTCATTCAAAACCTGATTTTTGCTATTGGGCTCTATTGAATAATGAATGTTTTGAATTTTCTCCAAAAGTAAAGTAGTTGCAAACTCATCCTTTTAGAAACTTGTTTGGGCTGTTGAGAGGAGTAAAAAACCATCAAAAATTTCAATCCTGCATGATTCTACCAAGAACTGTGATTCTTCATTCAAAACCTGATTTTTGCTATTGGGCTCTATTGAATAGTGAATGTTTTGAATTTTCTCCAAAAGTAAAGTAGTTGCAAACTCATGCTTTTAGAAACTTGTTTGGGCTCATGAGAGGAGTAGAAAAACATCAAAAATTTCAGTCCTGCATGATTCTACCAAGAAATGTGTGTTCATTGAAACCGCTGGTTTTTGATAGTTTGGGCCCTATTGAATAATGAATGTTTTGAATTTTCTCCAAAAGTAAAGTAGTTGCAAACTCATCCTTTTAGAAACTTGTTTGGGCTGTTGAGAGGAGTAAAAAACCATCAAAAATTTCAATCCTGCATGATTTTACCAAGAAATGTGATTCTTCATTCAAAACCTGATTTTTGCTATTGGGCTCTATTGAATAATGAATGTTTTGAATTTTCTCCAAAAGTAAAGTAGTTGCAAACTCATGCTTTTAGAGACTTGTTTGGGCTCATGAGAGGAGTAGAAAAACATCAAAAATTTCAGTCCTGCATGATTCTACCAAGAAATGTGTGTTCATTGAAACCGCTGGTTTTTGATAGTTTGGGCCCTATTGAATAATGAATGTTTTGAATTTTCTCCAAAAGTAAAGTAGTTGCAAACTCATCCTTTTAGAAACTTGTTTGGGCTGTTGAGAGGAGTAAAAAACCATCAAAAATTTCAATCCTGCATGATTCTACCAAGAACTGTGATTCTTCATTCAAAACCTGATTTTTGCTATTGGGCTCTATTGAATAGTGAATGTTTTGAATTTTCTCCAAAAGTAAAGTAGTTGCAAACTCATGCTTTTAGAAACTTGTTTGGGCTCATGAGAGGAGTAGAAAAACATCAAAAATTTCAGTCCTGCATGATTCTACCAAGAAATGTGTGTTCATTGAAACCGCTGGTTTTTGATAGTTTGGGCCCTATTGAATAATGAATGTTTTGAATTTTCTCCAAAAGTAAAGTAGTTGCAAACTCATCCTTTTAGAAACTTGTTTGGGCTGTTGAGAGGAGTAAAAAACCATCAAAAATTTCAATCCTGCATGATTTTACCAAGAAATGTGATTCTTCATTCAAAACCTGATTTTTGCTATTGGGCTCTATTGAATAATGAATGTTTTGAATTTTCTCCAAAAGTAAAGTAGTTGCAAACTCATGCTTTTAGAGACTTGTTTGGGCTCATGAGAGGAGTAGAAAAACATCAAAAATTTCAGTCCTGCATGATTCTACCAAGAAATGTGTGTTCATTGAAACCGCTGGTTTTTGATAGTTTGGGCCCTATTGAATAATGAATGTTTTGAATTTTCTCCAAAAGTAAAGTAGTTGCAAACT
Organism: Dendrobates tinctorius; assembly: GCF_039654945.1. NCBI lineage: Eukaryota > Metazoa > Chordata > Amphibia > Anura > Dendrobatidae > Dendrobates > Dendrobates tinctorius. Next base: position 6,841,097 of record NW_027361736.1, on the reverse strand, counting down.
CATCCTTTTAGAAACTTGTTTGGGCTGTTGAGAGGAGTAAAAAACCATCAAAAATTTCAATCCTGCATGATTCTACCAAGAAATGTGATTCTTCATTCAAAACCTGATTTTTGCTATTGGGCTCTATTGAATAATGAATGTTTTGAATTTTCTCCAAAAGTAAAGTAGTTGCAAACTCATGCTTTTAGAAACTTGTTTGGGCTCATGAGAGGAGTAGAAAAACATCAAAAATTTGAGTCCTGCATGATTCTACCAAGAAATGTGTGTTCATTCAAACCGCTGGTTTTTGATAGTTTGGGCCCTATTGAATAATGAATGTTTTGAATTTTCTCCAAAAGTAAAGTAGTTGCAAACTCATCCTTTTAGAAACTTGTTTGGGCTGTTGAGAGGAGTAAAAAACCATCAAAAATTTCAATCCTGCATGATTCTACCAAGAAATGTGATTCTTCATTCAAAACCTGATTTTTGCTATTGGGCTCTATTGAATAATGAATGTTTTGAATTTTCTCCAAAAGTAAAGTAGTTGCAAACTCATGCTTTTAGAGACTTGTTTGGGCTCATGAGAGGAGTAGAAAAACATCAAAAATTTCAGTCCTGCATGATTCTACCAAGAAATGTGTGTTCATTGAAACCGCTGGTTTTTGATAGTTTGGGCCCTATTGAATAATGAATGTTTTGAATTTTCTCCAAAAGTAAAGTAGTTGCAAACTCATCCTTTTAGAAACTTGTTTGGGCTGTTGAGAGGAGTAAAAAACCATCAAAAATTTCAATCCTGCATGATTTTACCAAGAAACGTGATTCTTCATTCAAAACCTGATTTTTGCTATTGGGCTCTATTGAATAGTGAATGTTTTGAATGTTCTCCAAAAGTAAACTAGTTGCAAACTCATGCTTTTAGAAACTTGTTTGGGCTCATGAGAGGAGTAGAAAAACATCAAAAATTTCAGTCCTGCATGATTCTACCAAGAAATGTGTGTTCATTGAAACCGCTGGTTTTTGATAGTTTGGGCCCTATTGAATAATGAATGTTTTGAATTTTCTCCAAAAGTAAAGTAGTTGCAAACTCATCCTTTTAGAAACTTGTTTGGGCTGTTGAGAGGAGTAAAACACCATCAAAAATTTCTATCCTGCATGATTTTACCAAGAAATGTGATTCTTCATTCAAAACCTGATTTTTGCTATTGGGCTCTATTGAATAATGAATGTTTTGAATTTTCTCCAAAAGTAAAGTAGTTGCAAACTCAAGCTTTTAGAGACTTGTTTGGGCTCATGAGAGGAGTAGAAAAACATCAAAAATTTCAGTCCTGCATGATTCTACCAAGAAATGTGTGTTCATTGAAACCGCTGGTTTTTGATAGTTTGGGCCCTATTGAATAATGAATGCTTTGAATTTTCTCCAAAAGTAAAGTAGTTGCAAACTCATCCTTTTAGAAACTTGTTTGGGCTGTTGAGAGGAGTAAAAAACCATCAAAAATTTCAATCCTGCATGATTCTACCAAGAAATGTGATTCTTCATTCAAAACCTGATTTTTGCTATTGGGCTCTATTGAATGATGAATGTTTTGAATTTTCTCCAAAAGGAAAGTAGTTGCAAACTCATCCTTTTAGAAACTTGTTTGGGCTGTTGAGAGGAGTAAAAAACCATCAAAAATTTCAATCCTGCATGATTCTACCAAGAAATGTGATTCTTCATTCAAAACCTGATTTTTGCTTTTGGGCTCTATTGAATAATGAATGTTTTGAATTTTCTCCAAAAGTAAAGTAGTTGCAAACTCATGCTTTTAGAAACTTGTTTGGGCTCATGAGAGGAGTAGAAAAACATCAAAAATTTCAGTCCTGCATGATTCTTCCAAGAAATGTGTGTTCATTGAAACCGCTGTTTTTTGATAGTTTGGGCCCTATTGAATAATGAATGTTTTGAATTTTCTCCAAAAGTAAAGTAGTTGCAAACTCATCCTTTTAGAAACTTGTTTGGGCTGTTGAGAGGAGTAAAAAACCATCAAAAATTTCAATCCTGCATGATTCTACCAAGAAATGTGATTCTTCATTCAAAACCTGATTTTTGCTATTGGGCTCTATTGAATAATGAATGTTTTGAATTTTCTCCAAAAGTAAAGTTGTTGCAAAGTCATGCTTTTAGAGACTTGTTTGGGCTCATGAGAGGAGTAGAAAAACATCAAAAATTTCAGTCCTGCATGATTCTACCAAGAAATGTGTGTTCATTGAAACCGCTGGTTTTTGATAGTTTGGGCCCTATTGAATAATGAATGTTTTGAATTTTCTCCAAAAGTAAAGTAGTTGCAAACTCATCCTTTTAGAAACTTGTTTGGGCTGTTGAGAGGAGTAAAAAACCATCAAAAATTTCAATCCTGCATGCTTCTACCAAGAAATGTGATTCTTCATTCAAAACCTGATTTTTGCTATTGGGCTCTATTGAATAATGAATGTTTTGAATTTTCTCCAAAAGTAAAGTAGTTGCAAACTCATGCTTTTAGAGACTTGTTTGGGCTCATGAGAGGAGTAGAAAAACATCAAAAATTTCAGTCCTGCATGATTCTACCAAGAAATGTGTGTTCATTGAAACCGCTGGTTTTTGATAGTTTGGGCCCTATTGAATAATGAATGTTTTGAATTTTCTCCAAAAGTAAAGTAGTTGCAAACTCATCCTTTTAGAAACTTGTTTGGGCTGTTGAGAGGAGTAAAAAACCATCAAAAATTTCAATCCTGCATGATTTTACCAAGAAACGTGATTCTTCATTCAAAACCTGATTTTTGCTATTGGGCTCTATTGAATAGTGAATGTTTTGAATGTTCTCCAAAAGTAAACTAGTTGCAAACTCATGCTTTTAGAAACTTGTTTGGGCTCATGAGAGGAGTAGAAAAACATCAAAAATTTCAGTCCTGCATGATTCTACCAAGAAATGTGTGTTCATTGAAACCGCTGGTTTTTGATAGTTTGGGCCCTATTGAATAATGAATGTTTTGAATTTTCTCCAAAAGTAAAGTAGTTGCAAACTCATCCTTTTAGAAACTTGTTTGGGCTGTTGAGAGGAGTAAAACACCATCAAAAATTTCTATCCTGCATGATTTTACCAAGAAATGTGATTCTTCATTCAAAACCTGATTTTTGCTATTGGGCTCTATTGAATAATGAATGTTTTGAATTTTCTCCAAAAGTAAAGTAGTTGCAAACTCAAGCTTTTAGAGACTTGTTTGGGCTCATGAGAGGAGTAGAAAAACATCAAAAATTTCAGTCCTGCATGATTCTACCAAGAAATGTGTGTTCATTGAAACCGCTGGTTTTTGATAGTTTGGGCCCTATTGAATAATGAATGCTTTGAATTTTCTCCAAAAGTAAAGTAGTTGCAAACTCATCCTTTTAGAAACTTGTTTGGGCTGTTGAGAGGAGTAAAAAACCATCAAAAATTTCAATCCTGCATGATTCTACCAAGAAATGTGATTCTTCATTCAAAACCTGATTTTTGCTATTGGGCTCTATTGAATGATGAATGTTTTGAATTTTCTCCAAAAGGAAAGTAGTTGCAAACTCATCCTTTTAGAAACTTGTTTGGGCTGTTGAGAGGAGTAAAAAACCATCAAAAATTTCAATCCTGCATGATTCTACCAAGAAATGTGATTCTTCATTCAAAACCTGATTTTTGCTTTTGGGCTCTATTGAATAATGAATGTTTTGAATTTTCTCCAAAAGTAAAGTAGTTGCAAACTCATGCTTTTAGAAACTTGTTTGGGCTCATGAGAGGAGTAGAAAAACATCAAAAATTTCAGTCCTGCATGATTCTTCCAAGAAATGTGTGTTCATTGAAACCGCTGTTTTTTGATAGTTTGGGCCCTATTGAATAATGAATGTTTTGAATTTTCTCCAAAAGTAAAGTAGTTGCAAACTCATCCTTTTAGAAACTTGTTTGGGCTGTTGAGAGGAGTAAAAAACCATCAAAAATTTCAATCCTGCATGATTCTACCAAGAAATGTGATTCTTCATTCAAAACCTGATTTTTGCTATTGGGCTCTATTGAATAATGAATGTTTTGAATTTTCTCCAAAAGTAAAGTTGTTGCAAAGTCATGCTTTTAGAGACTTGTTTGGGCTCATGAGAGGAGTAGAAAAACATCAAAAATTTCAGTCCTGCATGATTCTACCAAGAAATGTGTGTTCATTGAAACCGCTGGTTTTTGATAGTTTGGGCCCTATTGAATAATGAATGTTTTGAATTTTCTCCAAAAGTAAAGTAGTTGCAAACTCATCCTTTTAGAAACTTGTTTGGGCTGTTGAGAGGAGTAAAAAACCATCAAAAATTTCAATCCTGCATGCTTCTACCAAGAAATGTGATTCTTCATTCAAAACCTGATTTTTGCTATTGGGCTCTATTGAATAATGAATGTTTTGAATTTTCTCCAAAAGTAAAGTAGTTGCAAACTCATGCTTTTAGAGACTTGTTTGGGCTCATGAGAGGAGTAGAAAAACATCAAAAATTTCAGTCCTGCATGATTCTACCAAGAAATGTGTGTTCATTCAAACCGCTGGTTTTTGATAGTTTGGGCCCTATTGAATAATGAATGTTTTGAATTTTCTCCAAAAGTAAAGTAGTTGCAAACTCATCCTTTTAGAAACTTGTTTGGGCTGTTGAGAGGAGTAAAAAACCATCAAAAATTTCAATCCTGCATGATTCTACCAAGAAATGTGATTCTTCATTCAAAACCTGATTTTTGCTATTGGGCTCTATTGAATAATGAATGTTTTGAATTTTCTCCAAAAGTAAAGTAGTTGCAAACTCATGCTTTTAGAGACTTGTTTGGGCTCATGAGAGGAGTAGAAAAACATCAAAAATGTCAGTCCTGCATGATTCTACCAAGAAATGTGTGTTCATTGAAACCGCTGGTTTTTGATAGTTTGGGCCCTATTGAATAATGAATGTTTTGAATTTTCTCCAAAAGTAAAGTAGTTGCAAACTCATCCTTTTAGAAACTTGTTTGGGCTGTTGAGAGGAGTAAAAAACCATCAAAAATTTCAATCCTGCATGCTTCTACCAAGAAATGTGATTCTTCATTCAAAACCTGATTTTTGCTATTGGGCTCTATTGAAAAGTGAATGTTTTGAATTTTCTCCAAAAGTAAAGTAGTTGCAAACTCATGCTTTTAGAGACTTGTTTGGGCTCATGAGAGGAGTAGAAAAACATCAAAAATTTCAGTCCTGCATGATTCTACCAAGAAATGTGTGTTCATTGAAACCGCTGGTTTTTGATAGTTTGGGCCCTATTGAATAATGAATGTTTTGAATTTTCTCCAAAAGTAAAGTAGTTGCAAACTCATCCTTTTAGAAACTTGTTTGGGCTGTTGAGAGGAGTAAAAAACCATCAAAAATTTCAATCCTGCATGATTCTACCAAGAAATGTGATTCTTCATTCAAAACCTGATTTTTGCTATTGGGCTCTATTGAATAATGAATGTTTTGAATTTTCTCCAAAAGTAAAGTAGTTGCAAACTCATGCTTTTAGAAACTTGTTTGGGCTCATGAGAGGAGTAGAAAAACATCAAAAATTTCAGTCCTGCATGATTCTTCCAAGAAATGTGTGTTCATTGAAACCGCTGGTTTTTGATAGTTTGGGCCCTATTGAATAATGAATGTTTTGAATTTTCTCCAAAAGTAAAGTAGTTGCAAACTCATCCTTTTAGAAACTTGTTTGGGCTGTTGAGAGGAGTAAAAAACCATCAAAAATTTCAATCCTGCATGATTCTACCAAGAAATGTGATTCTTCATTCAAAACCTGATTTTTGCTATTGGGCTCTATTGAATAATGAATGTTTTGAATTTTCTCCAAAAGTAAAGTAGTTGCAAACTCATGCTTTTAGAGACTTGTTTGGGCTCATGAGAGGAGTAGAAAAACATCAAAAATGTCAGTCCTGCATGATTCTACCAAGAAATGTGTGTTCATTGAAACCGCTGGTTTTTGATAGTTTGGGCCCTATTGAATAATGAATGTTTTGAATTTTCTCCAAAAGTAAAGTAGTTGCAAACTCATCCTTTTAGAAACTTGTTTGGGCTGTTGAGAGGAGTAAAAAACCATCAAAAATTTCAATCCTGCATGCTTCTACCAAGAAATGTGATTCTTCATTCAAAACCTGATTTTTGCTATTGGGCTCTATTGAATAATGAATGTTTTGAATTTTCTCCAAAAGTAAAGTAGTTGCAAACTCATGCTTTTAGAGACTTGTTTGGGCTCATGAGAGGAGTAGAAAAACATCAAAAATTTCAGTCCTGCATGATTCTACCAAGAAATGTGTGTTCATTGAAACCGCTGGTTCTTGATAGTTTGGGCCCTATTGAATAATGAATGTTTTGAATTTTCTCCAAAAGTAAAGTAGTTGCAAACTCATCCTTTTAGAAACTTGTTTGGGCTGTTGAGAGGAGTAAAAAACCATCAAAAATTTCAATCCTGCATGATTCTACCAAGAAATGTGATTCTTCATTCAAAACCTGATTTTTGCTATTGGGCTCTATTGAATAATGAATGTTTTGAATTTTCTCCAAAAGTAAAGTAGTTGCAAACTCATGCTTTTAGAGACTTGTTTGGGCTCATGAGAGGAGTAGAAAAACATCAAAAATTTCAGTCCTGCATGATTCTACCAAGAAATGTGTGTTCATTGAAACCGCTGGTTTTTGATAGTTTGGGCCCTATTGAATAATGAATGTTTTGAATTTTCTCCAAAAGTAAAGTAGTTGCAAACTCATCCTTTTAGAAACTTGTTTGGGCTGTTGAGAGGAGTAAAAAACCATCAAAAATTTCAATCCTGCATGATTCTACCAAGAAATGTGATTCTTCATTCAAAACCTGATTTTTGCTATTGGGCTCTATTGAAAAGTGAATGTTTTGAATTTTCTCCAAAAGTAAAGTAGTTGCAAACTCATGCTTTTAGAGACTTGTTTGGGCTCATGAGAGGAGTAGAAAAACATCAAAAATTTCAGTCCTGCATGATTCTACCAAGAAATGTGTGTTCATTGAAACCGCTGGTTTTTGATAGTTTGGGCCCTATTGAATAATGAATGTTTTGAATTTTCTCCAAAAGTAAAGTAGTTGCAAACTCATCCTTTTAGAAACTTGTTTGGGCTGTTGAGAGGAGTAAAAAACCATCAAAAATTTCAATCCTGCATGATTCTACCAAGAAATGTGATTCTTCATTCAAAACCTGATTTTTGCTATTGGGCTCTATTGAATGATGAATGTTTTGAATTTTCTCCAAAAGGAAAGTAGTTGCAAACTCATCCTTTTAGAAACTTGTTTGGGCTGTTGAGAGGAGTAAAAAACCATCAAAAATTTCAATCCTGCATGATTCTACCAAGAAATGTGATTCTTCATTCAAAACCTGATTTTTGCTTTTGGGCTCTATTGAATAATGAATGTTTTGAATTTTCTCCAAAAGTAAAGTAGTTGCAAACTCATGCTTTTAGAAACTTGTTTGGGCTCATGAGAGGAGTAGAAAAACATCAAAAATTTCAGTCCTGCATGATTCTTCCAAGAAATGTGTGTTCATTGAAACCGCTGTTTTTTGATAGTTTGGGCCCTATTGAATAATGAATGTTTTGAATTTTCTCCAAAAGTAAAGTAGTTGCAAACTCATCCTTTTAGAAACTTGTTTGGGCTGTTGAGAGGAGTAAAAAACCATCAAAAATTTCAATCCTGCATGATTCTACCAAGAAATGTGATTCTTCATTCAAAACCTGATTTTTGCTATTGGGCTCTATTGAATAATGAATGTTTTGAATTTTCTCCAAAAGTAAAGTAGTTGCAAACTCATGCTTTTAGAGACTTGTTTGGGCTCATGAGAGGAGTAGAAAAACATCAAAAATTTCAGTCCTGCATGATTCTACCAAGAAATGTGTGTTCATTGAAACCGCTGGTTTTTGATAGTTTGGGCCCTATTGAATAATGAATGTTTTGAATTTTCTCCAAAAGTAAAGTAGTTGCAAACTCATCCTTTTAGAAACTTGTTTGAGCTGTTGAGAGGAGTAAAAAACCATCAAAAATTTCAATCCTGCATGATTCTACCAAGAAATGTGATTCTTCATTCAAAACCTGATTTTTGCTATTGGGCTCTATTGAAAAGTGAATGTTTTGAATTTTCTCCAAAAGTAAAGTAGTTGCAAACTCATGCTTTTAGAGACTTGTTTGGGCTCATGAGAGGAGTAGAAAAACATCAAAAATTTCAGTCCTGCATGATTCTACCAAGAAATGTGTGTTCATTGAAACCGCTGGTTTTTGATAGTTTGGGCCCTATTGAATAATGAATGTTTTGAATTTTCTCCAAAAGTAAAGTAGTTGCAAACTCATCCTTTTAGAAACTTGTTTGGGCTGTTGAGAGGAGTAAAAAACCATCAAAAATTTCAATCCTGCATGATTCTACCAAGAAATGTGATTCTTCATTCAAAACCTGATTTTTGCTATTGGGCTCTATTGAATAATGAATGTTTTGAATTTTCTCCAAAAGTAAAGTAGTTGCAAACTCATGCTTTTAGAAACTTGTTTGGGCTCATGAGAGGAGTAGAAAAACATCAAAAATTTCAGTCCTGCATGATTCTTCCAAGAAATGTGTGTTCATTGAAACCGCTGGTTTTTGATAGTTTGGGCCCTATTGAATAATGAATGTTTTGAATTTTCTCCAAAAGTAAAGTAGTTGCAAACTCATCCTTTTAGAAACTTGTTTGGGCTGTTGAGAGGAGTAAAAAACCATCAAAAATTTCAATCCTGCATGATTCTACCAAGAAATGTGATTCTTCATTCAAAACCTGATTTTTGCTATTGGGCTCTATTGAATAATGAATGTTTTGAATTTTCTCCAAAAGTAAAGTAGTTGCAAACTCATGCTTTTAGAGACTTGTTTGGGCTCATGAGAGGAGTAGAAAAACATCAAAAATTTCAGTCCTGCATGATTCTACCAAGAAATGTGTGTTCATTGAAACCGCTGGTTTTTGATAGTTTGGGCCCTATTGAATAATGAATGTTTTGAATTTTCTCCAAAAGTAAAGTAGTTGCAAACTCATCCTTTTAGAAACTTGTTTGGGCTGTTGAGAGGAGTAAAAAACCATCAAAAATTTCAATCCTGCATGCTTCTACCAAGAAATGTGATTCTTCATTCAAAACCTGATTTTTGCTATTGGGCTCTATTGAATAATGAATGTTTTGAATTTTCTCCAAAAGTAAAGTAGTTGCAAACTCATGCTTTTAGAGACTTGTTTGGGCTCATGAGAGGAGTAGAAAAACATCAAAAATTTCAGTCCTGCATGATTCTACCAAGAAATGTGTGTTCATTGAAACCGCTGGTTTTTGATAGTTTGGGCCCTATTGAATAATGAATGTTTTGAATTTTCTCCAAAAGTAAAGTAGTTGCAAACTCATCCTTTTAGAAACTTGTTTGGGCTGTTGAGAGGAGTAAAAAACCATCAAAAATTTCAATCCTGCATGATTCTACCAAGAAATGTGATTCTTCATTCAAAACCTGATTTTTGCTATTGGGCTCTATTGAATAATGAATGTTTTGAATTTTCTCCAAAAGTAAAGTAGTTGCAAACTCATGCTTTTAGAGACTTGTTTGGGCTCATGAGAGGAGTAGAAAAACATCAAAAATTTCAGTCCTGCATGATTCTACCAAGAAATGTGTGTTCATTGAAACCGCTGGTTTTTGATAGTTTGGGCCCTATTGAATAATGAATGTTTTGAATTTTCTCCAAAAGTAAAGTAGTTGCAAACTCATCCTTTTAGAAACTTGTTTGGGCTGTTGAGAGGAGTAAAAAACCATCAAAAATTTCAATCCTGCATGATTCTACCAAGAAATGTGATTCTTCATTCAAAACCTGATTTTTGCTATTGGGCTCTATTGAATAATGAATGTTTTGAATTTTCTCCAAAAGTAAAGTAGTTGCAAACTCATGCTTTTAGAGACTTGTTTGGGCTCATGAGAGGAGTAGAAAAACATCAAAAATTTCAGTCCTGCATGATTCTACCAAGAAATGTGTGTTCATTGAAACCGCTGGTTTTTGATAGTTTGGGCCCTATTGAATAATGAATGTTTTGAATTTTCTCCAAAAGTAAAGTAGTTGCAAACTCATCCTTTTAGAAACTTGTTTGGGCTGTTGAGAGGAGTAAAAAACCATCAAAAATTTCAATCCTGCATGCTTCTACCAAGAAATGTGATTCTTCATTCAAAACCTGATTTTTGCTATTGGGCTCTATTGAATAATGAATGTTTTGAATTTTCTCCAAAAGTAAAGTAGTTGCAAACTCATGCTTTTAGAGACTTGTTTGGGCTCATGAGAGGAGTAGAAAAACATCAAAAATTTCAGTCCTGCATGATTCTACCAAGAAATGTGTGTTCATTGAAACCGCTGGTTTTTGATAGTTTGGGCCCTATTGAATAATGAATGTTTTGAATTTTCTCCAAAAGTAAAGTAGTTGCAAACTCATCCTTTTAGAAACTTGTTTGGGCTGTTGAGAGGAGTAAAAAACCATCAAAAATTTCAATCCTGCATGATTCTACCAAGAAATGTGATTCTTCATTCAAAACCTGATTTTTGCTATTGGGCTCTATTGAATAATGAATGTTTTGAATTTTCTCCAAAAGTAAAGTAGTTGCAAACTCATGCTTTTAGAGACTTGTTTGGGCTCATGAGAGGAGTAGAAAAACATCAAAAATTTCAGTCCTGCATGATTCTACCAAGAAATGTGTGTTCATTGAAACCGCTGGTTTTTGATAGTTTGGGCCCTATTGAATAATGAATGTTTTGAATTTTCTCCAAAAGTAAAGTAGTTGCAAACTCATCCTTTTAGAAACTTGTTTGGGCTGTTGAGAGGAGTAAAAAACCATCAAAAATTTCAATCCTGCATGATTCTACCAAGAAATGTGATTCTTCATTCAAAACCTGATTTTTGCTATTGGGCTCTATTGAATAATGAATGTTTTGAATTTTCTCCAAAAGTAAAGTAGTTGCAAACTCATGCTTTTAGAAACTTGTTTGGGCTCATGAGAGGAGTAGAAAAACATCAAAAATTTGAGTCCTGCATGATTCTACCAAGAAATGTGTGTTCATTCAAACCGCTGGTTTTTGATAGTTTGGGCCCTATTGAATAATGAATGTTTTGAATTTTCTCCAAAAGTAAAGCAGTTTCAAACTCATCCTTTTAGAAACTTGTTTGGGCTGTAGAGAGGAGTAAAAAACCATCAAAAATTTCAATCCTGCATGATTCTACCAAGAAATGTGATTCTTCATTCAAAACCTGATTTTTGCTATTGGGCTCTATTGAATAATGAATGTTTTGAATTTTCTCCAAAAGTAAAGTAGTTGCAAACTCATGCTTTTAGAGACTTGTTTGGGCTCATGAGAGGAGTAGAAAAACATCAAAAACTTCAGTCCTGCATGATTCTACCAAGAAATGTGTGTTCATTGAAACCGCTGGTTTTTGATAGTTTGGGCCCTATTGAATAATGAATGTTTTGAATTTTCTCCAAAAGTAAAGTAGTTGCAAACTCATCCTTTTAGAAACTTGTTTGGGCTGTTGAGAGGAGTAAAAAACCATCAAAAATTTCAATCCTGCATGATTCTACCAAGAAATGTGATTCTTCATTCAAAACCTGATTTTTGCTATTGGGCTCTATTGAATAGTGAATGTTTTGAATTTCCTCCAAAAGTAAAGTAGTTGCAAACTCATGCTTTTAGAGACTTGTTTGGGCTCATGAGAGGAGTAGAAAAACATCAAAAATTTCAGTCCTGCATGATTCTACCAAGAAATGTGTGTTCATTCAAACCGCTGGTTTTTGATAGTTTGGGCCCTATTGAATAATGAATGTTTTGAATTTTCTCCAAAAGTAAAGTAGTTGCAAACTCATCCTTTTAGAAACTTGTTTGGGCTGTTGAGAGGAGTAAAAAACCATCAAAAATTTCAATCCTGCATGATTTTACCAAGAAATGTGATTCTTCAATCAAAACCTGATTTTTGCTATTGGGCTCTATTGAATAATGAATGTTTTGAATTTTCTCCAAAAGTAAAGTAGTTGCATACTCATGCTTTTAGAGACTTGTTTGGGCTCATGAGAGGAGTAGAAAAACATCAAAAATTTCAGTCCTGCATGATTCTACCAAGAAATGTGTGTTCATTGAAACCGCTGGTTTTTGATAGTTTGGGCCCTATTGAATAATGAATGTTTTGAATTTTCTCCAAAAGTAAAGTAGTTGCAAACTCATCCTTTTAGAAACTTGTTTGGGCTGTTGAGAGGAGTAAAAAAACCATCAAAAATTTCAATCCTGCATGATTCTACCAAGAAATGTGATTCTTCATTCAAAACCTGATTTTTGCTATTGGGCTCTATTGAATAATGAATGTTTTGAATTTTCTCCAAAAGTAAAGTAGTTGCAAACTCATCCTTTTAGAAACTTGTTTGGGCTGTTGAGAGGAGTAAAAAACCATCAAAAATTTCAATCCTGCATGATTCTACCAAGAACTGTGATTCTTCATTCAAAACCTGATTTTTGCTATTGGGCTCTATTGAATAGTGAATGTTTTGAATTTTCTCCAAAAGTAAAGTAGTTGCAAACTCATGCTTTTAGAAACTTGTTTGGGCTCATGAGAGGAGTAGAAAAACATCAAAAATTTCAGTCCTGCATGATTCTACCAAGAAATGTGTGTTCATTGAAACCGCTGGTTTTTGATAGTTTGGGCCCTATTGAATAATGAATGTTTTGAATTTTCTCCAAAAGTAAAGTAGTTGCAAACTCATCCTTTTAGAAACTTGTTTGGGCTGTTGAGAGGAGTAAAAAACCATCAAAAATTTCAATCCTGCATGATTTTACCAAGAAATGTGATTCTTCATTCAAAACCTGATTTTTGCTATTGGGCTCTATTGAATAATGAATGTTTTGAATTTTCTCCAAAAGTAAAGTAGTTGCAAACTCATGCTTTTAGAGACTTGTTTGGGCTCATGAGAGGAGTAGAAAAACATCAAAAATTTCAGTCCTGCATGATTCTACCAAGAAATGTGTGTTCATTGAAACCGCTGGTTTTTGATAGTTTGGGCCCTATTGAATAATGAATGTTTTGAATTTTCTCCAAAAGTAAAGTAGTTGCAAACTCATCCTTTTAGAAACTTGTTTGGGCTGTTGAGAGGAGTAAAAAACCATCAAAAATTTCAATCCTGCATGATTCTACCAAGAAATGTGATTCTTCATTCAAAACCTGATTTTTGCTATTGGGCTCTATTGAATAATGAATGTTTTGAATTTTCTCCAAAAGTAAAGTAGTTGCAAACTCATGCTTTTAGAAACTTGTTTGGGCTCATGAGAGGAGTAGAAAAACATCAAAAATTTGAGTCCTGCATGATTCTACCAAGAAATGTGTGTTCATTCAAACCGCTGGTTTTTGATAGTTTGGGCCCTATTGAATAATGAATGTTTTGAATTTTCTCCAAAAGTAAAGTAGTTGCAAACTCATCCTTTTAGAAACTTGTTTGGGCTGTTGAGAGGAGTAAAAAACCATCAAAAATTTCAATCCTGCATGATTCTACCAAGAAATGTGATTCTTCATTCAAAACCTGATTTTTGCTATTGGGCTCTATTGAATAATGAATGTTTTGAATTTTCTCCAAAAGTAAAGTAGTTGCAAACTCATGCTTTTAGAGACTTGTTTGGGCTCATGAGAGGAGTAGAAAAACATCAAAAATTTCAGTCCTGCATGATTCTACCAAGAAATGTGTGTTCATTCAAACCGCTGGTTTTTGATAGTTTGGGCCCTATTGAATAATGAATGTTTTGAATTTTCTCCAAAAGTAAAGTAGTTGCAAACTCATCCTTTTAGAAACTTGTTTGGGCTGTTGAGAGGAGTAAAAAACCATCAAAAATTTCAATCCTGCATGATTCTACCAAGAAATGTGATTCTTCATTCAAAACCTGATTTTTGCTATTGGGCTCTATTGAATAATGAATGTTTTGAATTTTCTCCAAAAGTAAAGTAGTTGCAAACTCATGCTTTTAGAGACTTGTTTGGGCTCATGAGAGGAGTAGAAAAACATCAAAAATTTGAGTCCTGCATGATTCTACCAAGAAATGTGTGTTCATTCAAACCGCTGGTTTTTGATAGTTTGGGCCCTATTGAATAATGAATGTTTTGAATTTTCTCCAAAAGTAAAGCAGTTTCAAACTCATCCTTTTAGAAACTTGTTTGGGCTGTAGAGAGGAGTAAAAAACCATCAAAAATTTCAATCCTGCATGATTCTACCAAGAAATGTGATTCTTCATTCAAAACCTGATTTTTGCTATTGGGCTCTATTGAATAATGAATGTTTTGAATTTTCTCCAAAAGTAAAGTAGTTGCAAACTCATGCTTTTAGAGACTTGTTTGGGCTCATGAGAGGAGTAGAAAAACATCAAAAACTTCAGTCCTGCATGATTCTACCAAGAAATGTGTGTTCATTGAAACCGCTGGTTTTTGATAGTTTGGGCCCTATTGAATAATGAATGTTTTGAATTTTCTCCAAAAGTAAAGTAGTTGCAAACTCATCCTTTTAGAAACTTGTTTGGGCTGTTGAGAGGAGTAAAAAACCATCAAAAATTTCAATCCTGCATGCTTCTACCAAGAAATGTGATTCTTCATTCAAAACCTGATTTTTCCTATTGGGCTCTATTGAATAATGAATGTTTTGAATTTTCTCCAAAAGTAAACTAGTTGCAAACTCATGCTTTTAGAGACTTGTTTGGGCTCATGAGAGGAGTAGAAAAACATCAAAAATTTCAGTCCTGCATGATTCTACCAAGAAATGTGTGTTCATTCAAACCGCTGGTTTTTGATAGTTTGGGCCCTATTGAATAATGAATGTTTTGAATTTTCTCCAAAAGTAAAGTAGTTGCAAACTCATCCTTTTAGAAACTTGTTTGGGCTGTTGAGAGGAGTAAAAAACCATCAAAAATTTCAATCCTGCATGATTCTACCAAGAAATGTGATTCTTCATTCAAAACCTGATTTTTGCTATTGGGCTCTATTGAATAGTGAATGTTTTGAATTTTCTCCAAAAGTAAAGTAGTTGCAAACTCATGCTTTTAGAGACTTGTTTGGGCTCATGAGAGGAGTAGAAAAACATCAAAAATTTCAGTCCTGCATGATTCTACCAAGAAATGTGTGTTCATTGAAACCGCTGGTTTTTGATAGTTTGGGCCCTATTGAATAATGAATGTTTTGAATTTTCTCCAAAAGTAAAGTAGTTGCAAACTCATCCTTTTAGAAACTTGTTTGGGCTGTTGAGAGGAGTAAAAAAACCATCAAAAATTTCAATCCTGCATGATTTTACCAAGAAATGTGATTCTTCAATCAAAACCTGATTTTTGCTATTGGGCTCTATTGAATAATGAATGTTTTGAATTTTCTCCAAAAGTAAAGTAGTTGCAAACTCATGCTTTTAGAGACTTGTTTGGGCTCATGAGAGGAGTAGAAAAACATCAAAAATTTCAGTCCTGCATGATTCTACCAAGAAATGTGTGTTCATTGAAACCGCTGGTTTTTGATAGTTTGGGCCCTATTGAATAATGAATGTTTTGAATTTTCTCCAAAAGTAAAGTAGTTGCAAACTCATCCTTTTAGAAACTTGTTTGGGCTGTTGAGAGGAGTAAAAAATCATCAAAAATTTCAATCCTGCATGATTCTACCAAGAAATGTGATTCTTCATTCAAAACCTGATTTTTGCTATTGGGCTCTATTGAATAATGAATGTTTTGAATTTTCTCCAAAAGTAAAGTAGTTGCAAACTCATCCTTTTAGAAACTTGTTTGGGCTGTTGAGAGGAGTAAAAAACCATCAAAAATTTCAATCCTGCATGATTCTACCAAGAAATGTGATTCTTCATTCAAAACCTGATTTTTGCTATTGGGCTCTATTGAATAATGAATGTTTTGAATTTTCTCCAAAAGTAAAGTAGTTGCAAACTCATGCTTTTAGAAACTTGTTTGGGCTCATGAGAGGAGTAGAAAAACATCAAAAATTTGAGTCCTGCATGATTCTACCAAGAAATGTGTGTTCATTCAAACCGCTGGTTTTTGATAGTTTGGGCCCTATTGAATAATGAATGTTTTGAATTTTCTCCAAAAGTAAAGTAGTTGCAAACTCATCCTTTTAGAAACTTGTTTGGGCTGTTGAGAGGAGTAAAAAACCATCAAAAATTTCAATCCTGCATGATTCTACCAAGAAATGTGATTCTTCATTCAAAACCTGATTTTTGCTATTGGGCTCTATTGAATAATGAATGTTTTGAATTTTCTCCAAAAGTAAAGTAGTTGCAAACTCATGCTTTTAGAGACTTGTTTGGGCTCATGAGAGGAGTAGAAAAACATCAAAAATTTCAGTCCTGCATGATTCTACCAAGAAATGTGTGTTCATTCAAACCGCTGGTTTTTGATAGTTTGGGCCCTATTGAATAATGAATGTTTTGAATTTTCTCCAAAAGTAAAGTAGTTGCAAACTCATCCCTTTAGAAACTTGTTTGGGCTGTTGAGAGGAGTAAAAAACCATCAAAAATTTCAATCCTGCATGATTCTACCAAGAAATGTGATTCTTCATTCAAAACCTGATTTTTGCTATTGGGCTCTATTGAATAATGAATGTTTTGAATTTTCTCCAAAAGTAAAGTAGTTGCAAACTCATGCTTTTAGAGACTTGTTTGGGCTCATGAGAGGAGTAGAAAAACATCAAAAATTTGAGTCCTGCATGATTCTACCAAGAAATGTGTGTTCATTCAAACCGCTGGTTTTTGATAGTTTGGGCCCTATTGAATAATGAATGTTTTGAATTTTCTCCAAAAGTAAAGCAGTTTCAAACTCATCCTTTTAGAAACTTGTTTGGGCTGTAGAGAGGAGTAAAAAACCATCAAAAATTTCAATCCTGCATGATTCTACCAAGAAATGTGATTCTTCATTCAAAACCTGATTTTTGCTATTGGGCTCTATTGAATAATGAATGTTTTGAATTTTCTCCAAAAGTAAAGTAGTTGCAAACTCATGCTTTTAGAGACTTGTTTGGGCTCATGAGAGGAGTAGAAAAACATCAAAAACTTCAGTCCTGCATGATTCTACCAAGAAATGTGTGTTCATTGAAACCGCTGGTTTTTGATAGTTTGGGCCCTATTGAATAATGAATGTTTTGAATTTTCTCCAAAAGTAAAGTAGTTGCAAACTCATCCTTTTAGAAACTTGTTTGGGCTGTTGAGAGGAGTAAAAAACCATCAAAAATTTCAATCCTGCATGCTTCTACCAAGAAATGTGATTCTTCATTCAAAACCTGATTTTTCCTATTGGGCTCTATTGAATAATGAATGTTTATAATTTTCTCCAAAAGTAAAGTAGTTGCAAACTCATGCTTTTAGAGACTTGTTTGGGCTCATGAGAGGAGTAGAAAAACATCAAAAATTTCAGTCCTGCATGATTCTACCAAGAAATGTGTGTTCATTCAAACCGCTGGTTTTTGATAGTTTGGGCCCTATTGAATAATGAATGTTTTGAATTTTCTCCAAAAGTAAAGTAGTTGCAAACTCATCCTTTTAGAAACTTGTTTGGGCTGTTGAGAGGAGTAAAAAACCATCAAAAATTTCAATCCTGCATGATTCTACCAAGAAATGTGATTCTTCATTCAAAACCTGATTTTTGCTATTGGGCTCTATTGAATAGTGAATGTTTTGAATTTTCTCCAAAAGTAAAGTAGTTGCAAACTCATGCTTTTAGAGACTTGTTTGGGCTCATGAGAGGAGTAGAAAAACATCAAAAATTTCAGTCCTGCATGATTCTACCAAGAAATGTGTGTTCATTCAAACCGCTGGTTTTTGATAGTTTGGGCCCTATTGAATAATGAATGTTTTGAATTTTCTCCAAAAGTAAAGTAGTTGCAAACTCATCCTTTTAGAAACTTGTTTGGGCTGTTGAGAGGAGTAAAAAACCATCAAAAATTTCAATCCTGCATGATTTTACCAAGAAATGTGATTCTTCAATCAAAACCTGATTTTTGCTATTGGGCTCTATTGAATAATGAATGTTTTGAATTTTCTCCAAAAGTAAAGTAGTTGCAAACTCATGCTTTTAGAGACTTGTTTGGGCTCATGAGAAGAGTAGAAAAACATCAAAAATTTCAGTCCTGCATGATTCTACCAAGAAATGTGTGTTCATTGAAACCGCTGGTTTTTGATAGTTTGGGCCCTATTGAATAATGAATGTTTTGAATTTTCTCCAAAAGTAAAGTAGTTGCAAACTCATCCTTTTAGAAACTTGTTTGGGCTGTTGAGAGGAGTAAAAAAACATCAAAAATTTCAATCCTGCATGATTCTACCAAGAAATGTGATTTTTCATTCAAAACCTGATTTTTGCTATTGGGCTCTATTGAATAATGAATGTTTTGAATTTTCTCCAAAAGTAAAGTAGTTGCAGACTCATCCTTTTAGAAACTTGTTTGGGCTGTTGAGAGGAGTAAAAAACCATCAAAAATTTCAATCCTGCATGATTCTACCAAGAACTGTGATTCTTCATTCAAAACCTGATTTTTGCTATTGGGCTCTATTGAATAGTGAATGTTTTGAATTTTCTCCAAAAGTAAAGTAGTTGCAAACTCATGCTTTTAGAAACTTGTTTGGGCTCATGAGAGGAGTAGAAAAACATCAAAAATTTCAGTCCTGCATGATTCTACCAAGAAATGTGTGTTCATTGAAACCGCTGGTTTTTGATAGTTTGGGCCCTATTGAATAATGAATGTTTTGAATTTTCTCCAAAAGTAAAGTAGTTGCAAACTCATCCTTTTAGAAACTTGTTTGGGCTGTTGAGAGGAGTAAAAAACCATCAAAAATTTCAATCCTGCATGATTTTACCAAGAAATGTGATTCTTCATTCAAAACCTGATTTTTGCTATTGGGCTCTATTGAATAATGAATGTTTTGAATTTTCTCCAAAAGTAAAGTAGTTGCAAACTCATGCTTTTAGAGACTTGTTTGGGCTCATGAGAGGAGTAGAAAAACATCAAAAATTTCAGTCCTGCATGATTCTACCAAGAAATGTGTGTTCATTGAAACCGCTGGTTTTTGATAGTTTGGGCCCTATTGAATAATGAATGTTTTGAATTTTCTCCAAAAGTAAAGTAGTTGCAAACTCATCCTTTTAGAAACTTGTTTGGGCTGTTGAGAGGAGTAAAAAACCATCAAAAATTTCAATCCTGCATGATTCTACCAAGAAATGTGATTCTTCATTCAAAACCTGATTTTTGCTATTGGGCTCTATTGAATAATGAATGTTTTGAATTTTCTCCAAAAGTAAAGTAGTTGCAAACTCATGCTTTTAGAAACTTGTTTGGGCTCATGAGAGGAGTAGAAAAACATCAAAAATTTGAGTCCTGCATGATTCTACCAAGAAATGTGTGTTCATTCAAACCGCTGGTTTTTGATAGTTTGGGCCCTATTGAATAATGAATGTTTTGAATTTTCTCCAAAAGTAAAGTAGTTGCAAACTCATCCTTTTAGAAACTTGTTTGGGCTGTTGAGAGGAGTAAAAAACCATCAAAAATTTCAATCCTGCATGATTCTACCAAGAAATGTGATTCTTCATTCAAAACCTGATTTTTGCTATTGGGCTCTATTGAATAATGAATGTTTTGAATTTTCTCCAAAAGTAAAGTAGTTGCAAACTCATGCTTTTAGAGACTTGTTTGGGCTCATGAGAGGAGTAGAAAAACATCAAAAATTTCAGTCCTGCATGATTCTACCAAGAAATGTGTGTTCATTGAAACCGCTGGTTTTTGATAGTTTGGGCCCTATTGAATAATGAATGTTTTGAATTTTCTCCAAAAGTAAAGTAGTTGCAAACTCATCCTTTTAGAAACTTGTTTGGGCTGTTGAGAGGAGTAAAAAACCATCAAAAATTTCAATCCTGCATGATTTTACCAAGAAACGTGATTCTTCATTCAAAACCTGATTTTTGCTATTGGGCTCTATTGAATAGTGAATGTTTTGAATGTTCTCCAAAAGTAAACTAGTTGCAAACTCATGCTTTTAGAAACTTGTTTGGGCTCATGAGAGGAGTAGAAAAACATCAAAAATTTCAGTCCTGCATGATTCTACCAAGAAATGTGTGTTCATTGAAACCGCTGGTTTTTGATAGTTTGGGCCCTATTGAATAATGAATGTTTTGAATTTTCTCCAAAAGTAAAGTAGTTGCAAACTCATCCTTTTAGAAACTTGTTTGGGCTGTTGAGAGGAGTAAAACACCATCAAAAATTTCTATCCTGCATGATTTTACCAAGAAATGTGATTCTTCATTCAAAACCTGATTTTTGCTATTGGGCTCTATTGAATAATGAATGTTTTGAATTTTCTCCAAAAGTAAAGTAGTTGCAAACTCATGCTTTTAGAGACTTGTTTGGGCTCATGAGAGGAGTAGAAAAACATCAAAAATTTCAGTCCTGCATGATTCTACCAAGAAATGTGTGTTCATTGAAACCGCTGGTTTTTGATAGTTTGGGCCCTATTGAATAATGAATGCTTTGAATTTTCTCCAAAAGTAAAGTAGTTGCAAACTCATCCTTTTAGAAACTTGTTTGGGCTGTTGAGAGGAGTAAAAAACCATCAAAAATTTCAATCCTGCATGATTCTACCAAGAAATGTGATTCTTCATTCAAAACCTGATTTTTGCTATTGGGCTCTATTGAATGATGAATGTTTTGAATTTTCTCCAAAAGGAAAGTAGTTGCAAACTCATCCTTTTAGAAACTTGTTTGGGCTGTTGAGAGGAGTAAAAAACCATCAAAAATTTCAATCCTGCATGATTCTACCAAGAAATGTGATTCTTCATTCAAAACCTGATTTTTGCTTTTGGGCTCTATTGAATAATGAATGTTTTGAATTTTCTCCAAAAGTAAAGTAGTTGCAAACTCATGCTTTTAGAAACTTGTTTGGGCTCATGAGAGGAGTAGAAAAACATCAAAAATTTCAGTCCTGCATGATTCTTCCAAGAAATGTGTGTTCATTGAAACCGCTGTTTTTTGATAGTTTGGGCCCTATTGAATAATGAATGTTTTGAATTTTCTCCAAAAGTAAAGTAGTTGCAAACTCATCCTTTTAGAAACTTGTTTGGGCTGTTGAGAGGAGTAAAAAACCATCAAAAATTTCAATCCTGCATGATTCTACCAAGAAATGTGATTCTTCATTCAAAACCTGATTTTTGCTATTGGGCTCTATTGAATAATGAATGTTTTGAATTTTCTCCAAAAGTAAAGTAGTTGCAAAGTCATGCTTTTAGAGACTTGTTTGGGCTCATGAGAGGAGTAGAAAAACATCAAAAATTTCAGTCCTGCATGATTCTACCAAGAAATGTGTGTTCATTGAAACCGCTGGTTTTTGATAGTTTGGGCCCTATTGAATAATGAATGTTTTGAATTTTCTCCAAAAGTAAAGTAGTTGCAAACTCATCCTTTTAGAAACTTGTTTGGGCTGTTGAGAGGAGTAAAAAACCATCAAAAATTTCAATCCTGCATGATTCTACCAAGAAATGTGATTCTTCATTCAAAACCTGATTTTTGCTATTGGGCTCTATTGAATAATGAATGTTTTGAATTTTCTCCAAAAGTAAAGTAGTTGCAAACTCATGCTTTTAGAGACTTGTTTGGGCTCATGAGAGGAGTAGAAAAACATCAAAAATTTCAGTCCTGCATGATTCTACCAAGAAATGTGTGTTCATTGAAACCGCTGGTTTTTGATAGTTTGGTCCCTATTGAATAATGAATGTTTTGAATTTTCTCCAAAAGTAAAGTAGTTGCAAACTCATCCTTTTAGAAACTTGTTTGGGCTGTTGAGAGGAGTAAAAAACCATCAAAAATTTCAATCCTGCATGATTCTACCAAGAAATGTGATTCTTCATTCAAAACCTGATTTTTGCTATTGGGCTCTATTGAAAAGTGAATGTTTTGAATTTTCTCCAAAAGTAAAGTAGTTGCAAACTCATGCTTTTAGAGACTTGTTTGGGCTCATGAGAGGAGTAGAAAAACATCAAAAATTTCAGTCCTGCATGATTCTACCAAGAAATGTGTGTTCATTGAAACCGCTGGTTTTTGATAGTTTGGGCCCTATTGAATAATGAATGTTTTGAATTTTCTCCAAAAGTAAAGTAGTTGCAAACTCATCCTTTTAGAAACTTGTTTGGGCTGTTGAGAGGAGTAAAAAACCATCAAAAATTTCAATCCTGCATGATTCTACCAAGAAATGTGATTCTTCATTCAAAACCTGATTTTTGCTATTGGGCTCTATTGAATAATGAATGTTTTGAATTTTCTCCAAAAGTAAAGTAGTTGCAAACTCATGCTTTTAGAGACTTGTTTGGGCTCATGAGAGGAGTAGAAAAACATCAAAAATGTCAGTCCTGCATGATTCTACCAAGAAATGTGTGTTCATTGAAACCGCTGGTTTTTGATAGTTTGGGCCCTATTGAATAATGAATGTTTTGAATTTTCTCCAAAAGTAAAGTAGTTGCAAACTCATCCTTTTAGAAACTTGTTTGGGCTGTTGAGAGGAGTAAAAAACCATCAAAAATTTCAATCCTGCATGCTTCTACCAAGAAATGTGATTCTTCATTCAAAACCTGATTTTTGCTATTGGGCTCTATTGAATAATGAATGTTTTGAATTTTCTCCAAAAGTAAAGTAGTTGCAAACTCAT
Organism: Dendrobates tinctorius; assembly: GCF_039654945.1. Taxonomy (NCBI): domain Eukaryota; kingdom Metazoa; phylum Chordata; class Amphibia; order Anura; family Dendrobatidae; genus Dendrobates; species Dendrobates tinctorius. The sequence continues at coordinate 6,818,376 of NW_027361736.1, read as the reverse complement.
GCTTTTAGAGACTTGTTTGGGCTCATGAGAGGAGTAGAAAAACATCAAAAATTTCAGTCCTGCATGATTCTACCAAGAAATGTGTGTTCATTGAAACCGCTGGTTTTTGATAGTTTGGGCCCTATTGAATAATGAATGTTTTGAATTTTCTCCAAAAGTAAAGTAGTTGCAAACTCATCCTTTTAGAAACTTGTTTGGGCTGTTGAGAGGAGTAAAAAACCATCAAAAATTTCAATCCTGCATGATTCTACCAAGAAATGTGATTCTTCATTCAAAACCTGATTTTTGCTATTGGGCTCTATTGAATAATGAATGTTTTGAATTTTCTCCAAAAGTAAAGTAGTTGCAAACTCATGCTTTTAGAGACTTGTTTGGGCTCATGAGAGGAGTAGAAAAACATCAAAAATTTCAGTCCTGCATGATTCTACCAAGAAATGTGTGTTCATTGAAACCGCTGGTTTTTGATAGTTTGGGCCCTATTGAATAATGAATGTTTTGAATTTTCTCCAAAAGTAAAGTAGTTGCAAACTCATCCTTTTAGAAACTTGTTTGGGCTGTTGAGAGGAGTAAAAAACCATCAAAAATTTCAATCCTGCATGATTCTACCAAGAAATGTGATTCTTCATTCAAAACCTGATTTTTGCTATTGGGCTCTATTGAAAAGTGAATGTTTTGAATTTTCTCCAAAAGTAAAGTAGTTGCAAACTCATGCTTTTAGAGACTTGTTTGGGCTCATGAGAGGAGTAGAAAAACATCAAAAATTTCAGTCCTGCATGATTCTACCAAGAAATGTGTGTTCATTGAAACCGCTGGTTTTTGATAGTTTGGGCCCTATTGAATAATGAATGTTTTGAATTTTCTCCAAAAGTAAAGTAGTTGCAAACTCATCCTTTTAGAAACTTGTTTGGGCTGTTGAGAGGAGTAAAAAACCATCAAAAATTTCAATCCTGCATGATTCTACCAAGAAATGTGATTCTTCATTCAAAACCTGATTTTTGCTATTGGGCTCTATTGAATGATGAATGTTTTGAATTTTCTCCAAAAGGAAAGTAGTTGCAAACTCATCCTTTTAGAAACTTGTTTGGGCTGTTGAGAGGAGTAAAAAACCATCAAAAATTTCAATCCTGCATGATTCTACCAAGAAATGTGATTCTTCATTCAAAACCTGATTTTTGCTTTTGGGCTCTATTGAATAATGAATGTTTTGAATTTTCTCCAAAAGTAAAGTAGTTGCAAACTCATGCTTTTAGAAACTTGTTTGGGCTCATGAGAGGAGTAGAAAAACATCAAAAATTTCAGTCCTGCATGATTCTTCCAAGAAATGTGTGTTCATTGAAACCGCTGTTTTTTGATAGTTTGGGCCCTATTGAATAATGAATGTTTTGAATTTTCTCCAAAAGTAAAGTAGTTGCAAACTCATCCTTTTAGAAACTTGTTTGGGCTGTTGAGAGGAGTAAAAAACCATCAAAAATTTCAATCCTGCATGATTCTACCAAGAAATGTGATTCTTCATTCAAAACCTGATTTTTGCTATTGGGCTCTATTGAATAATGAATGTTTTGAATTTTCTCCAAAAGTAAAGTAGTTGCAAACTCATGCTTTTAGAGACTTGTTTGGGCTCATGAGAGGAGTAGAAAAACATCAAAAATTTCAGTCCTGCATGATTCTACCAAGAAATGTGTGTTCATTGAAACCGCTGGTTTTTGATAGTTTGGGCCCTATTGAATAATGAATGTTTTGAATTTTCTCCAAAAGTAAAGTAGTTGCAAACTCATCCTTTTAGAAACTTGTTTGGGCTGTTGAGAGGAGTAAAAAACCATCAAAAATTTCAATCCTGCATGATTCTACCAAGAAATGTGATTCTTCATTCAAAACCTGATTTTTGCTATTGGGCTCTATTGAAAAGTGAATGTTTTGAATTTTCTCCAAAAGTAAAGTAGTTGCAAACTCATGCTTTTAGAGACTTGTTTGGGCTCATGAGAGGAGTAGAAAAACATCAAAAATTTCAGTCCTGCATGATTCTACCAAGAAATGTGTGTTCATTGAAACCGCTGGTTTTTGATAGTTTGGGCCCTATTGAATAATGAATGTTTTGAATTTTCTCCAAAAGTAAAGTAGTTGCAAACTCATCCTTTTAGAAACTTGTTTGGGCTGTTGAGAGGAGTAAAAAACCATCAAAAATTTCAATCCTGCATGATTCTACCAAGAAATGTGATTCTTCATTCAAAACCTGATTTTTGCTATTGGGCTCTATTGAATAATGAATGTTTTGAATTTTCTCCAAAAGTAAAGTAGTTGCAAACTCATGCTTTTAGAAACTTGTTTGGGCTCATGAGAGGAGTAGAAAAACATCAAAAATTTCAGTCCTGCATGATTCTTCCAAGAAATGTGTGTTCATTGAAACCGCTGGTTTTTGATAGTTTGGGCCCTATTGAATAATGAATGTTTTGAATTTTCTCCAAAAGTAAAGTAGTTGCAAACTCATCCTTTTAGAAACTTGTTTGGGCTGTTGAGAGGAGTAAAAAACCATCAAAAATTTCAATCCTGCATGATTCTACCAAGAAATGTGATTCTTCATTCAAAACCTGATTTTTGCTATTGGGCTCTATTGAATAATGAATGTTTTGAATTTTCTCCAAAAGTAAAGTAGTTGCAAACTCATGCTTTTAGAGACTTGTTTGGGCTCATGAGAGGAGTAGAAAAACATCAAAAATTTCAGTCCTGCATGATTCTACCAAGAAATGTGTGTTCATTGAAACCGCTGGTTTTTGATAGTTTGGGCCCTATTGAATAATGAATGTTTTGAATTTTCTCCAAAAGTAAAGTAGTTGCAAACTCATCCTTTTAGAAACTTGTTTGGGCTGTTGAGAGGAGTAAAAAACCATCAAAAATTTCAATCCTGCATGATTTTACCAAGAAACGTGATTCTTCATTCAAAACCTGATTTTTGCTATTGGGCTCTATTGAATAGTGAATGTTTTGAATGTTCTCCAAAAGTAAACTAGTTGCAAACTCATGCTTTTAGAAACTTGTTTGGGCTCATGAGAGGAGTAGAAAAACATCAAAAATTTCAGTCCTGCATGATTCTACCAAGAAATGTGTGTTCATTGAAACCGCTGGTTTTTGATAGTTTGGGCCCTATTGAATAATGAATGTTTTGAATTTTCTCCAAAAGTAAAGTAGTTGCAAACTCATCCTTTTAGAAACTTGTTTGGGCTGTTGAGAGGAGTAAAACACCATCAAAAATTTCTATCCTGCATGATTTTACCAAGAAATGTGATTCTTCATTCAAAACCTGATTTTTGCTATTGGGCTCTATTGAATAATGAATGTTTTGAATTTTCTCCAAAAGTAAAGTAGTTGCAAACTCATGCTTTTAGAGACTTGTTTGGGCTCATGAGAGGAGTAGAAAAACATCAAAAATTTCAGTCCTGCATGATTCTACCAAGAAATGTGTGTTCATTGAAACCGCTGGTTTTTGATAGTTTGGGCCCTATTGAATAATGAATGCTTTGAATTTTCTCCAAAAGTAAAGTAGTTGCAAACTCATCCTTTTAGAAACTTGTTTGGGCTGTTGAGAGGAGTAAAAAACCATCAAAAATTTCAATCCTGCATGATTCTACCAAGAAATGTGATTCTTCATTCAAAACCTGATTTTTGCTATTGGGCTCTATTGAATGATGAATGTTTTGAATTTTCTCCAAAAGGAAAGTAGTTGCAAACTCATCCTTTTAGAAACTTGTTTGGGCTGTTGAGAGGAGTAAAAAACCATCAAAAATTTCAATCCTGCATGATTCTACCAAGAAATGTGATTCTTCATTCAAAACCTGATTTTTGCTTTTGGGCTCTATTGAATAATGAATGTTTTGAATTTTCTCCAAAAGTAAAGTAGTTGCAAACTCATGCTTTTAGAAACTTGTTTGGGCTCATGAGAGGAGTAGAAAAACATCAAAAATTTCAGTCCTGCATGATTCTTCCAAGAAATGTGTGTTCATTGAAACCGCTGTTTTTTGATAGTTTGGGCCCTATTGAATAATGAATGTTTTGAATTTTCTCCAAAAGTAAAGTAGTTGCAAACTCATCCTTTTAGAAACTTGTTTGGGCTGTTGAGAGGAGTAAAAAACCATCAAAAATTTCAATCCTGCATGATTCTACCAAGAAATGTGATTCTTCATTCAAAACCTGATTTTTGCTATTGGGCTCTATTGAATAATGAATGTTTTGAATTTTCTCCAAAAGTAAAGTAGTTGCAAAGTCATGCTTTTAGAGACTTGTTTGGGCTCATGAGAGGAGTAGAAAAACATCAAAAATTTCAGTCCTGCATGATTCTACCAAGAAATGTGTGTTCATTGAAACCGCTGGTTTTTGATAGTTTGGGCCCTATTGAATAATGAATGTTTTGAATTTTCTCCAAAAGTAAAGTAGTTGCAAACTCATCCTTTTAGAAACTTGTTTGGGCTGTTAAGAGGAGTAAAAAACCATCAAAAATTTCAATCCTGCATGCTTCTACCAAGAAATGTGATTCTTCATTCAAAACCTGATTTTTGCTATTGGGCTCTATTGAATAATGAATGTTTTGAATTTTCTCCAAAAGTAAAGTAGTTGCAAACTCATGCTTTTAGAGACTTGTTTGGGCTCATGAGAGGAGTAGAAAAACATCAAAAATTTCAGTCCTGCATGATTCTACCAAGAAATGTGTGTTCATTCAAACCGCTGGTTTTTGATAGTTTGGGCCCTATTGAATAATGAATGTTTTGAATTTTCTCCAAAAGTAAAGTAGTTGCAAACTCATCCTTTTAGAAACTTGTTTGGGCTGTTGAGAGGAGTAAAAAACCATCAAAAATTTCAATCCTGCATGATTCTACCAAGAAATGTGATTCTTCATTCAAAACCTGATTTTTGCTATTGGGCTCTATTGAATAATGAATGTTTTGAATTTTCTCCAAAAGTAAAGTAGTTGCAAACTCATGCTTTTAGAGACTTGTTTGGGCTCATGAGAGGAGTAGAAAAACATCAAAAATTTCAGTCCTGCATGATTCTACCAAGAAATGTGTGTTCATTGAAACCGCTGGTTTTTGATAGTTTGGTCCCTATTGAATAATGAATGTTTTGAATTTTCTCCAAAAGTAAAGTAGTTGCAAACTCATCCTTTTAGAAACTTGTTTGGGCTGTTGAGAGGAGTAAAAAACCATCAAAAATTTCAATCCTGCATGATTCTACCAAGAAATGTGATTCTTCATTCAAAACCTGATTTTTGCTATTGGGCTCTATTGAAAAGTGAATGTTTTGAATTTTCTCCAAAAGTAAAGTAGTTGCAAACTCATGCTTTTAGAGACTTGTTTGGGCTCATGAGAGGAGTAGAAAAACATCAAAAATTTCAGTCCTGCATGATTCTACCAAGAAATGTGTGTTCATTGAAACCGCTGGTTTTTGATAGTTTGGGCCCTATTGAATAATGAATGTTTTGAATTTTCTCCAAAAGTAAAGTAGTTGCAAACTCATCCTTTTAGAAACTTGTTTGGGCTGTTGAGAGGAGTAAAAAACCATCAAAAATTTCAATCCTGCATGATTCTACCAAGAAATGTGATTCTTCATTCAAAACCTGATTTTTGCTATTGGGCTCTATTGAATGATGAATGTTTTGAATTTTCTCCAAAAGGAAAGTAGTTGCAAACTCATCCTTTTAGAAACTTGTTTGGGCTGTTGAGAGGAGTAAAAAACCATCAAAAATTTCAATCCTGCATGATTCTACCAAGAAATGTGATTCTTCATTCAAAACCTGATTTTTGCTTTTGGGCTCTATTGAATAATGAATGTTTTGAATTTTCTCCAAAAGTAAAGTAGTTGCAAACTCATGCTTTTAGAAACTTGTTTGGGCTCATGAGAGGAGTAGAAAAACATCAAAAATTTCAGTCCTGCATGATTCTTCCAAGAAATGTGTGTTCATTGAAACCGCTGTTTTTTGATAGTTTGGGCCCTATTGAATAATGAATGTTTTGAATTTTCTCCAAAAGTAAAGTAGTTGCAAACTCATCCTTTTAGAAACTTGTTTGGGCTGTTGAGAGGAGTAAAAAACCATCAAAAATTTCAATCCTGCATGATTCTACCAAGAAATGTGATTCTTCATTCAAAACCTGATTTTTGCTATTGGGCTCTATTGAATAATGAATGTTTTGAATTTTCTCCAAAAGTAAAGTAGTTGCAAACTCATGCTTTTAGAGACTTGTTTGGGCTCATGAGAGGAGTAGAAAAACATCAAAAATTTCAGTCCTGCATGATTCTACCAAGAAATGTGTGTTCATTGAAACCGCTGGTTTTTGATAGTTTGGGCCCTATTGAATAATGAATGTTTTGAATTTTCTCCAAAAGTAAAGTAGTTGCAAACTCATCCTTTTAGAAACTTGTTTGGGCTGTTGAGAGGAGTAAAAAACCATCAAAAATTTCAATCCTGCATGATTCTACCAAGAAATGTGATTCTTCATTCAAAACCTGATTTTTGCTATTGGGCTCTATTGAAAAGTGAATGTTTTGAATTTTCTCCAAAAGTAAAGTAGTTGCAAACTCATGCTTTTAGAGACTTGTTTGGGCTCATGAGAGGAGTAGAAAAACATCAAAAATTTCAGTCCTGCATGATTCTACCAAGAAATGTGTGTTCATTGAAACCGCTGGTTTTTGATAGTTTGGGCCCTATTGAATAATGAATGTTTTGAATTTTCTCCAAAAGTAAAGTAGTTGCAAACTCATCCTTTTAGAAACTTGTTTGGGCTGTTGAGAGGAGTAAAAAACCATCAAAAATTTCAATCCTGCATGATTCTACCAAGAAATGTGATTCTTCATTCAAAACCTGATTTTTGCTATTGGGCTCTATTGAATAATGAATGTTTTGAATTTTCTCCAAAAGTAAAGTAGTTGCAAACTCATGCTTTTAGAAACTTGTTTGGGCTCATGAGAGGAGTAGAAAAACATCAAAAATTTCAGTCCTGCATGATTCTTCCAAGAAATGTGTGTTCATTGAAACCGCTGGTTTTTGATAGTTTGGGCCCTATTGAATAATGAATGTTTTGAATTTTCTCCAAAAGTAAAGTAGTTGCAAACTCATCCTTTTAGAAACTTGTTTGGGCTGTTGAGAGGAGTAAAAAACCATCAAAAATTTCAATCCTGCATGATTCTACCAAGAAATGTGATTCTTCATTCAAAACCTGATTTTTGCTATTGGGCTCTATTGAATAATGAATGTTTTGAATTTTCTCCAAAAGTAAAGTAGTTGCAAACTCATGCTTTTAGAGACTTGTTTGGGCTCATGAGAGGAGTAGAAAAACATCAAAAATTTCAGTCCTGCATGATTCTACCAAGAAATGTGTGTTCATTGAAACCGCTGGTTTTTGATAGTTTGGGCCCTATTGAATAATGAATGTTTTGAATTTTCTCCAAAAGTAAAGTAGTTGCAAACTCATCCTTTTAGAAACTTGTTTGGGCTGTTGAGAGGAGTAAAAAAACATCAAAAATTTCAATCCTGCATGATTTTACCAAGAAACGTGATTCTTCATTCAAAACCTGATTTTTGCTATTGGGCTCTATTGAATAGTGAATGTTTTGAATGTTCTCCAAAAGTAAACTAGTTGCAAACTCATGCTTTTAGAAACTTGTTTGGGCTCATGAGAGGAGTAGAAAAACATCAAAAATTTCAGTCCTGCATGATTCTACCAAGAAATGTGTGTTCATTGAAACCGCTGGTTTTTGATAGTTTGGGCCCTATTGAATAATGAATGTTTTGAATTTTCTCCAAAAGTAAAGTAGTTGCAAACTCATCCTTTTAGAAACTTGTTTGGGCTGTTGAGAGGAGTAAAACACCATCAAAAATTTCTATCCTGCATGATTTTACCAAGAAATGTGATTCTTCATTCAAAACCTGATTTTTGCTATTGGGCTCTATTGAATAATGAATGTTTTGAATTTTCTCCAAAAGTAAAGTAGTTGCAAACTCATGCTTTTAGAGACTTGTTTGGGCTCATGAGAGGAGTAGAAAAACATCAAAAATTTCAGTCCTGCATGATTCTACCAAGAAATGTGTGTTCATTGAAACCGCTGGTTTTTGATAGTTTGGGCCCTATTGAATAATGAATGCTTTGAATTTTCTCCAAAAGTAAAGTAGTTGCAAACTCATCCTTTTAGAAACTTGTTTGGGCTGTTGAGAGGAGTAAAAAACCATCAAAAATTTCAATCCTGCATGATTCTACCAAGAAATGTGATTCTTCATTCAAAACCTGATTTTTGCTATTGGGCTCTATTGAATGATGAATGTTTTGAATTTTCTCCAAAAGGAAAGTAGTTGCAAACTCATCCTTTTAGAAACTTGTTTGGGCTGTTGAGAGGAGTAAAAAACCATCAAAAATTTCAATCCTGCATGATTCTACCAAGAAATGTGATTCTTCATTCAAAACCTGATTTTTGCTTTTGGGCTCTATTGAATAATGAATGTTTTGAATTTTCTCCAAAAGTAAAGTAGTTGCAAACTCATGCTTTTAGAAACTTGTTTGGGCTCATGAGAGGAGTAGAAAAACATCAAAAATTTCAGTCCTGCATGATTCTTCCAAGAAATGTGTGTTCATTGAAACCGCTGTTTTTTGATAGTTTGGGCCCTATTGAATAATGAATGTTTTGAATTTTCTCCAAAAGTAAAGTAGTTGCAAACTCATCCTTTTAGAAACTTGTTTGGGCTGTTGAGAGGAGTAAAAAACCATCAAAAATTTCAATCCTGCATGATTCTACCAAGAAATGTGATTCTTCATTCAAAACCTGATTTTTGCTATTGGGCTCTATTGAATAATGAATGTTTTGAATTTTCTCCAAAAGTAAAGTAGTTGCAAAGTCATGCTTTTAGAGACTTGTTTGGGCTCATGAGAGGAGTAGAAAAACATCAAAAATTTCAGTCCTGCATGATTCTACCAAGAAATGTGTGTTCATTGAAACCGCTGGTTTTTGATAGTTTGGGCCCTATTGAATAATGAATGTTTTGAATTTTCTCCAAAAGTAAAGTAGTTGCAAACTCATCCTTTTAGAAACTTGTTTGGGCTGTTGAGAGGAGTAAAAAACCATCAAAAATTTCAATCCTGCATGATTCTACCAAGAAATGTGATTCTTCATTCAAAACCTGATTTTTGCTATTGGGCTCTATTGAATAATGAATGTTTTGAATTTTCTCCAAAAGTAAAGTAGTTGCAAACTCATGCTTTTAGAGACTTGTTTGGGCTCATGAGAGGAGTAGAAAAACATCAAAAATTTCAGTCCTGCATGATTCTACCAAGAAATGTGTGTTCATTGAAACCGCTGGTTTTTGATAGTTTGGTCCCTATTGAATAATGAATGTTTTGAATTTTCTCCAAAAGTAAAGTAGTTGCAAACTCATCCTTTTAGAAACTTGTTTGGGCTGTTGAGAGGAGTAAAAAACCATCAAAAATTTCAATCCTGCATGATTCTACCAAGAAATGTGATTCTTCATTCAAAACCTGATTTTTGCTATTGGGCTCTATTGAAAAGTGAATGTTTTGAATTTTCTCCAAAAGTAAAGTAGTTGCAAACTCATGCTTTTAGAGACTTGTTTGGGCTCATGAGAGGAGTAGAAAAACATCAAAAATTTCAGTCCTGCATGATTCTACCAAGAAATGTGTGTTCATTGAAACCGCTGGTTTTTGATAGTTTGGGCCCTATTGAATAATGAATGTTTTGAATTTTCTCCAAAAGTAAAGTAGTTGCAAACTCATCCTTTTAGAAACTTGTTTGGGCTGTTGAGAGGAGTAAAAAACCATCAAAAATTTCAATCCTGCATGATTCTACCAAGAAATGTGATTCTTCATTCAAAACCTGATTTTTGCTATTGGGCTCTATTGAATAATGAATGTTTTGAATTTTCTCCAAAAGTAAAGTAGTTGCAAACTCATGCTTTTAGAGACTTGTTTGGGCTCATGAGAGGAGTAGAAAAACATCAAAAATGTCAGTCCTGCATGATTCTACCAAGAAATGTGTGTTCATTGAAACCGCTGGTTTTTGATAGTTTGGGCCCTATTGAATAATGAATGTTTTGAATTTTCTCCAAAAGTAAAGTAGTTGCAAACTCATCCTTTTAGAAACTTGTTTGGGCTGTTGAGAGGAGTAAAAAACCATCAAAAATTTCAATCCTGCATGCTTCTACCAAGAAATGTGATTCTTCATTCAAAACCTGATTTTTGCTATTGGGCTCTATTGAATAATGAATGTTTTGAATTTTCTCCAAAAGTAAAGTAGTTGCAAACTCATGCTTTTAGAGACTTGTTTGGGCTCATGAGAGGAGTAGAAAAACATCAAAAATTTCAGTCCTGCATGATTCTACCAAGAAATGTGTGTTCATTGAAACCGCTGGTTTTTGATAGTTTGGGCCCTATTGAATAATGAATGTTTTGAATTTTCTCCAAAAGTAAAGTAGTTGCAAACTCATCCTTTTAGAAACTTGTTTGGGCTGTTGAGAGGAGTAAAAAACCATCAAAAATTTCAATCCTGCATGATTCTACCAAGAAATGTGATTCTTCATTCAAAACCTGATTTTTGCTATTGGGCTCTATTGAATAATGAATGTTTTGAATTTTCTCCAAAAGTAAAGTAGTTGCAAACTCATGCTTTTAGAGACTTGTTTGGGCTCATGAGAGGAGTAGAAAAACATCAAAAATTTCAGTCCTGCATGATTCTACCAAGAAATGTGTGTTCATTGAAACCGCTGGTTTTTGATAGTTTGGGCCCTATTGAATAATGAATGTTTTGAATTTTCTCCAAAAGTAAAGTAGTTGCAAACTCATCCTTTTAGAAACTTGTTTGGGCTGTTGAGAGGAGTAAAAAACCATCAAAAATTTCAATCCTGCATGATTCTACCAAGAAATGTGATTCTTCATTCAAAACCTGATTTTTGCTATTGGGCTCTATTGAAAAGTGAATGTTTTGAATTTTCTCCAAAAGTAAAGTAGTTGCAAACTCATGCTTTTAGAGACTTGTTTGGGCTCATGAGAGGAGTAGAAAAACATCAAAAATTTCAGTCCTGCATGATTCTACCAAGAAATGTGTGTTCATTGAAACCGCTGGTTTTTGATAGTTTGGGCCCTATTGAATAATGAATGTTTTGAATTTTCTCCAAAAGTAAAGTAGTTGCAAACTCATCCTTTTAGAAACTTGTTTGGGCTGTTGAGAGGAGTAAAAAACCATCAAAAATTTCAATCCTGCATGATTCCACCAAGAAATGTGATTCTTCATTCAAAACCTGATTTTTGCTATTGGGCTCTATTGAATGATGAATGTTTTGAATTTTCTCCAAAAGGAAAGTAGTTGCAAACTCATCCTTTTAGAAACTTGTTTGGGCTGTTGAGAGGAGTAAAAAACCATCAAAAATTTCAATCCTGCATGATTCTACCAAGAAATGTGATTCTTCATTCAAAACCTGATTTTTGCTATTGGGCTCTATTGAAAAGTGAATGTTTTGAATTTTCTCCAAAAGTAAAGTAGTTGCAAACTCATGCTTTTAGAGACTTGTTTGGGCTCATGAGAGGAGTAGAAAAACATCAAAAATTTCAGTCCTGCATGATTCTACCAAGAAATGTGTGTTCATTGAAACCGCTGGTTTTTGATAGTTTGGGCCCTATTGAATAATGAATGTTTTGAATTTTCTCCAAAAGTAAAGTAGTTGCAAACTCATCCTTTTAGAAACTTGTTTGGGCTGTTGAGAGGAGTAAAAAACCATCAAAAATTTCAATCCTGCATGATTCTACCAAGAAATGTGATTCTTCATTCAAAACCTGATTTTTGCTATTGGGCTCTATTGAATAATGAATGTTTTGAATTTTCTCCAAAAGTAAAGTAGTTGCAAACTCATGCTTTTAGAAACTTGTTTGGGCTCATGAGAGGAGTAGAAAAACATCAAAAATTTCAGTCCTGCATGATTCTTCCAAGAAATGTGTGTTCATTGAAACCGCTGGTTTTTGATAGTTTGGGCCCTATTGAATAATGAATGTTTTGAATTTTCTCCAAAAGTAAAGTAGTTGCAAACTCATCCTTTTAGAAACTTGTTTGGGCTGTTGAGAGGAGTAAAAAACCATCAAAAATTTCAATCCTGCATGATTCTACCAAGAAATGTGATTCTTCATTCAAAACCTGATTTTTGCTATTGGGCTCTATTGAATAATGAATGTTTTGAATTTTCTCCAAAAGTAAAGTAGTTGCAAACTCATGCTTTTAGAGACTTGTTTGGGCTCATGAGAGGAGTAGAAAAACATCAAAAATTTCAGTCCTGCATGATTCTACCAAGAAATGTGTGTTCATTGAAACCGCTGGTTTTTGATAGTTTGGGCCCTATTGAATAATGAATGTTTTGAATTTTCTCCAAAAGTAAAGTAGTTGCAAACTCATCCTTTTAGAAACTTGTTTGGGCTGTTGAGAGGAGTAAAAAACCATCAAAAATTTCAATCCTGCATGATTTTACCAAGAAACGTGATTCTTCATTCAAAACCTGATTTTTGCTATTGGGCTCTATTGAATAGTGAATGTTTTGAATGTTCTCCAAAAGTAAACTAGTTGCAAACTCATGCTTTTAGAAACTTGTTTGGGCTCATGAGAGGAGTAGAAAAACATCAAAAATTTCAGTCCTGCATGATTCTACCAAGAAATGTGTGTTCATTGAAACCGCTGGTTTTTGATAGTTTGGGCCCTATTGAATAATGAATGTTTTGAATTTTCTCCAAAAGTAAAGTAGTTGCAAACTCATCCTTTTAGAAACTTGTTTGGGCTGTTGAGAGGAGTAAAACACCATCAAAAATTTCTATCCTGCATGATTTTACCAAGAAATGTGATTCTTCATTCAAAACCTGATTTTTGCTATTGGGCTCTATTGAATAATGAATGTTTTGAATTTTCTCCAAAAGTAAAGTAGTTGCAAACTCATGCTTTTAGAGACTTGTTTGGGCTCATGAGAGGAGTAGAAAAACATCAAAAATTTCAGTCCTGCATGATTCTACCAAGAAATGTGTGTTCATTGAAACCGCTGGTTTTTGATAGTTTGGGCCCTATTGAATAATGAATGCTTTGAATTTTCTCCAAAAGTAAAGTAGTTGCAAACTCATCCTTTTAGAAACTTGTTTGGGCTGTTGAGAGGAGTAAAAAACCATCAAAAATTTCAATCCTGCATGATTCTACCAAGAAATGTGATTCTTCATTCAAAACCTGATTTTTGCTATTGGGCTCTATTGAATGATGAATGTTTTGAATTTTCTCCAAAAGGAAAGTAGTTGCAAACTCATCCTTTTAGAAACTTGTTTGGGCTGTTGAGAGGAGTAAAAAACCATCAAAAATTTCAATCCTGCATGATTCTACCAAGAAATGTGATTCTTCATTCAAAACCTGATTTTTGCTTTTGGGCTCTATTGAATAATGAATGTTTTGAATTTTCTCCAAAAGTAAAGTAGTTGCAAACTCATGCTTTTAGAAACTTGTTTGGGCTCATGAGAGGAGTAGAAAAACATCAAAAATTTCAGTCCTGCATGATTCTTCCAAGAAATGTGTGTTCATTGAAACCGCTGTTTTTTGATAGTTTGGGCCCTATTGAATAATGAATGTTTTGAATTTTCTCCAAAAGTAAAGTAGTTGCAAACTCATCCTTTTAGAAACTTGTTTGGGCTGTTGAGAGGAGTAAAAAACCATCAAAAATTTCAATCCTGCATGATTCTACCAAGAAATGTGATTCTTCATTCAAAACCTGATTTTTGCTATTGGGCTCTATTGAATAATGAATGTTTTGAATTTTCTCCAAAAGTAAAGTAGTTGCAAAGTCATGCTTTTAGAGACTTGTTTGGGCTCATGAGAGGAGTAGAAAAACATCAAAAATTTCAGTCCTGCATGATTCTACCAAGAAATGTGTGTTCATTGAAACCGCTGGTTTTTGATAGTTTGGGCCCTATTGAATAATGAATGTTTTGAATTTTCTCCAAAAGTAAAGTAGTTGCAAACTCATCCTTTTAGAAACTTGTTTGGGCTGTTGAGAGGAGTAAAAAACCATCAAAAATTTCAATCCTGCATGATTCTACCAAGAAATGTGATTCTTCATTCAAAACCTGATTTTTGCTATTGGGCTCTATTGAATAATGAATGTTTTGAATTTTCTCCAAAAGTAAAGTAGTTGCAAACTCATGCTTTTAGAGACTTGTTTGGGCTCATGAGAGGAGTAGAAAAACATCAAAAATTTCAGTCCTGCATGATTCTACCAAGAAATGTGTGTTCATTGAAACCGCTGGTTTTTGATAGTTTGGTCCCTATTGAATAATGAATGTTTTGAATTTTCTCCAAAAGTAAAGTAGTTGCAAACTCATCCTTTTAGAAACTTGTTTGGGCTGTTGAGAGGAGTAAAAAACCATCAAAAATTTCAATCCTGCATGATTCTACCAAGAAATGTGATTCTTCATTCAAAACCTGATTTTTGCTATTGGGCTCTATTGAAAAGTGAATGTTTTGAATTTTCTCCAAAAGTAAAGTAGTTGCAAACTCATGCTTTTAGAGACTTGTTTGGGCTCATGAGAGGAGTAGAAAAACATCAAAAATTTCAGTCCTGCATGATTCTACCAAGAAATGTGTGTTCATTGAAACCGCTGGTTTTTGATAGTTTGGGCCCTATTGAATAATGAATGTTTTGAATTTTCTCCAAAAGTAAAGTAGTTGCAAACTCATCCTTTTAGAAACTTGTTTGGGCTGTTGAGAGGAGTAAAAAACCATCAAAAATTTCAATCCTGCATGATTCTACCAAGAAATGTGATTCTTCATTCAAAACCTGATTTTTGCTATTGGGCTCTATTGAATAATGAATGTTTTGAATTTTCTCCAAAAGTAAAGTAGTTGCAAACTCATGCTTTTAGAGACTTGTTTGGGCTCATGAGAGGAGTAGAAAAACATCAAAAATGTCAGTCCTGCATGATTCTACCAAGAAATGTGTGTTCATTGAAACCGCTGGTTTTTGATAGTTTGGGCCCTATTGAATAATGAATGTTTTGAATTTTCTCCAAAAGTAAAGTAGTTGCAAACTCATCCTTTTAGAAACTTGTTTGGGCTGTTGAGAGGAGTAAAAAACCATCAAAAATTTCAATCCTGCATGCTTCTACCAAGAAATGTGATTCTTCATTCAAAACCTGATTTTTGCTATTGGGCTCTATTGAATAATGAATGTTTTGAATTTTCTCCAAAAGTAAAGTAGTTGCAAACTCATGCTTTTAGAGACTTGTTTGGGCTCATGAGAGGAGTAGAAAAACATCAAAAATTTCAGTCCTGCATGATTCTACCAAGAAATGTGTGTTCATTGAAACCGCTGGTTTTTGATAGTTTGGGCCCTATTGAATAATGAATGTTTTGAATTTTCTCCAAAAGTAAAGTAGTTGCAAACTCATCCTTTTAGAAACTTGTTTGGGCTGTTGAGAGGAGTAAAAAACCATCAAAAATTTCAATCCTGCATGATTCTACCAAGAAATGTGATTCTTCATTCAAAACCTGATTTTTGCTATTGGGCTCTATTGAATAATGAATGTTTTGAATTTTCTCCAAAAGTAAAGTAGTTGCAAACTCATGCTTTTAGAGACTTGTTTGGGCTCATGAGAGGAGTAGAAAAACATCAAAAATTTCAGTCCTGCATGATTCTACCAAGAAATGTGTGTTCATTGAAACCGCTGGTTTTTGATAGTTTGGGCCCTATTGAATAATGAATGTTTTGAATTTTCTCCAAAAGTAAAGTAGTTGCAAACTCATCCTTTTAGAAACTTGTTTGGGCTGTTGAGAGGAGTAAAAAACCATCAAAAATTTCAATCCTGCATGATTCTACCAAGAAATGTGATTCTTCATTCAAAACCTGATTTTTGCTATTGGGCTCTATTGAAAAGTGAATGTTTTGAATTTTCTCCAAAAGTAAAGTAGTTGCAAACTCATGCTTTTAGAGACTTGTTTGGGCTCATGAGAGGAGTAGAAAAACATCAAAAATTTCAGTCCTGCATGATTCTACCAAGAAATGTGTGTTCATTGAAACCGCTGGTTTTTGATAGTTTGGGCCCTATTGAATAATGAATGTTTTGAATTTTCTCCAAAAGTAAAGTAGTTGCAAACTCATCCTTTTAGAAACTTGTTTGGGCTGTTGAGAGGAGTAAAAAACCATCAAAAATTTCAATCCTGCATGATTCCACCAAGAAATGTGATTCTTCATTCAAAACCTGATTTTTGCTATTGGGCTCTATTGAATGATGAATGTTTTGAATTTTCTCCAAAAGGAAAGTAGTTGCAAACTCATCCTTTTAGAAACTTGTTTGGGCTGTTGAGAGGAGTAAAAAACCATCAAAAATTTCAATCCTGCATGATTCTACCAAGAAATGTGATTCTTCATTCAAAACCTGATTTTTGCTTTTGGGCTCTATTGAATAATGAATGTTTTGAATTTTCTCCAAAAGTAAAGTAGTTGCAAACTCATGCTTTTAGAAACTTGTTTGGGCTCATGAGAGGAGTAGAAAAACATCAAAAATTTCAGTCCTGCATGATTCTTCCAAGAAATGTGTGTTCATTGAAACCGCTGGTTTTTGATAGTTTGGGCCCTATTGAATAATGAATGTTTTGAATTTTCTCCAAAAGTAAAGTAGTTGCAAACTCATCCTTTTAGAAACTTGTTTGGGCTGTTGAGAGGAGTAAAAAACCATCAAAAATTTCAATCCTGCATGATTCTACCAAGAAATGTGATTCTTCATTCAAAACCTGATTTTTGCTATTGGGCTCTATTGAATAATGAATGTTTTGAATTTTCTCCAAAAGTAAAGTAGTTGCAAACTCATGCTTTTAGAGACTTGTTTGGGCTCATGAGAGGAGTAGAAAAACATCAAAAATTTCAGTCCTGCATGATTCTACCAAGAAATGTGTGTTCATTGAAACCGCTGGTTTTTGATAGTTTGGGCCCTATTGAATAATGAATGTTTTGAATTTTCTCCAAAAGTAAAGTAGTTGCAAACTCATCCTTTTAGAAACTTGTTTGGGCTGTTGAGAGGAGTAAAAAACCATCAAAAATTTCAATCCTGCATGATTCTACCAAGAAATGTGATTCTTCATTCAAAACCTGATTTTTGCTATTGGGCTCTATTGAAAAGTGAATGTTTTGAATTTTCTCCAAAAGTAAAGTAGTTGCAAACTCATGCTTTTAGAGACTTGTTTGGGCTCATGAGAGGAGTAGAAAAACATCAAAAATTTCAGTCCTGCATGATTCTACCAAGAAATGTGTGTTCATTGAAACCGCTGGTTTTTGATAGTTTGGGCCCTATTGAATAATGAATGTTTTGAATTTTCTCCAAAAGTAAAGTAGTTGCAAACTCATCCTTTTAGAAACTTGTTTGGGCTGTTGAGAGGAGTAAAAAACCATCAAAAATTTCAATCCTGCATGATTCTACCAAGAAATGTGATTCTTCATTCAAAACCTGATTTTTGCTATTGGGCTCTATTGAATAATGAATGTTTTGAATTTTCTCCAAAAGTAAAGTAGTTGCAAACTCATGCTTTTAGAAACTTGTTTGGGCTCATGAGAGGAGTAGAAAAACATCAAAAATTTCAGTCCTGCATGATTCTTCCAAGAAATGTGTGTTCATTGAAACCGCTGGTTTTTGATAGTTTGGGCCCTATTGAATAATGAATGTTTTGAATTTTCTCCAAAAGTAAAGTAGTTGCAAACTCATCCTTTTAGAAACTTGTTTGGGCTGTTGAGAGGAGTAAAAAACCATCAAAAATTTCAATCCTGCATGATTCTACCAAGAAATGTGATTCTTCATTCAAAACCTGATTTTTGCTATTGGGCTCTATTGAATAATGAATGTTTTGAATTTTCTCCAAAAGTAAAGTAGTTGCAAACTCATGCTTTTAGAGACTTGTTTGGGCTCATGAGAGGAGTAGAAAAACATCAAAAATTTCAGTCCTGCATGATTCTACCAAGAAATGTGTGTTCATTGAAACCGCTGGTTTTTGATAGTTTGGGCCCTATTGAATAATGAATGTTTTGAATTTTCTCCAAAAGTAAAGTAGTTGCAAACTCATCCTTTTAGAAACTTGTTTGGGCTGTTGAGAGGAGTAAAAAACCATCAAAAATTTCAATCCTGCATGCTTCTACCAAGAAATGTGATTCTTCATTCAAAACCTGATTTTTGCTATTGGGCTCTATTGAATAATGAATGTTTTGAATTTTCTCCAAAAGTAAAGTAGTTGCAAACTCATGCTTTTAGAGACTTGTTTGGGCTCATGAGAGGAGTAGAAAAACATCAAAAATTTCAGTCCTGCATGATTCTACCAAGAAATGTGTGTTCATTGAAACCGCTGGTTTTTGATAGTTTGGGCCCTATTGAATAATGAATGTTTTGAATTTTCTCCAAAAGTAAAGTAGTTGCAAACTCATCCTTTTAGAAACTTGTTTGGGCTGTTGAGAGGAGTAAAAAACCATCAAAAATTTCAATCCTGCATGATTCTACCAAGAAATGTGATTCTTCATTCAAAACCTGATTTTTGCTATTGGGCTCTATTGAATAATGAATGTTTTGAATTTTCTCCAAAAGTAAAGTAGTTGCAAACTCATGCTTTTAGAGACTTGTTTGGGCTCATGAGAGGAGTAGAAAAACATCAAAAATTTCAGTCCTGCATGATTCTACCAAGAAATGTGTGTTCATTGAAACCGCTGGTTTTTGATAGTTTGGGCCCTATTGAATAATGAATGTTTTGAATTTTCTCCAAAAGTAAAGTAGTTGCAAACTCATCCTTTTAGAAACTTGTTTGGGCTGTTGAGAGGAGTAAAAAAACCATCAAAAATTTCAATCCTGCATGATTTTACCAAGAAATGTGATTCTTCAATCAAAACCTGATTTTTGCTATTGGGCTCTATTGAATAATGAATGTTTTGAATTTTCTCCAAAAGTAAAGTAGTTGCAAACTCATGCTTTTAGAGACTTTTTTGGGCTCATGAGAGGAGTAGAAAAACATCAAAAATTTCAGTCCTGCATGATTCTACCAAGAAATGTGTGTTCATTGAAACCGCTGGTTTTTGATAGTTTGGGCCCTATTGAATAATGAATGTTTTGAATTTTCTCCAAAAGTAAAGTAGTTGCAAACTCATCCTTTTAGAAACTTGTTTGGGCTGTTGAGAGGAGTAAAAAATCATCAAAAATTTCAATCCTGCATGATTCTACCAAGAAATGTGATTCTTCATTCAAAACCTGATTTTTGCTATTGGGCTCTATTGAATAATGAATGTTTTGAATTTTCTCCAAAAGTAAAGTAGTTGCAAACTCATCCTTTTAGAAACTTGTTTGGGCTGTTGAGAGGAGTAAAAAACCATCAAAAATTTCAATCCTGCATGATTCTACCAAGAAATGTGATTCTTCATTCAAAACCTGATTTTTGCTATTGGGCTCTATTGAATAATGAATGTTTTGAATTTTCTCCAAAAGTAAAGTAGTTGCAAACTCATGCTTTTAGAAACTTGTTTGGGCTCATGAGAGGAGTAGAAAAACATCAAAAATTTGAGTCCTGCATGATTCTACCAAGAAATGTGTGTTCATTCAAACCGCTGGTTTTTGATAGTTTGGGCCCTATTGAATAATGAATGTTTTGAATTTTCTCCAAAAGTAAAGTAGTTGCAAACTCATCCTTTTAGAAACTTGTTTGGGCTGTTGAGAGGAGTAAAAAACCATCAAAAATTTCAATCCTGCATGATTCTACCAAGAAATGTGATTCTTCATTCAAAACCTGATTTTTGCTATTGGGCTCTATTGAATAATGAATGTTTTGAATTTTCTCCAAAAGTAAAGTAGTTGCAAACTCATGCTTTTAGAGACTTGTTTGGGCTCATGAGAGGAGTAGAAAAACATCAAAAATTTCAGTCCTGCATGATTCTACCAAGAAATGTGTGTTCATTCAAACCGCTGGTTTTTGATAGTTTGGGCCCTATTGAATAATGAATGTTTTGAATTTTCTCCAAAAGTAAAGTAGTTGCAAACTCATCCTTTTAGAAACTTGTTTGGGCTGTTGAGAGGAGTAAAAAACCATCAAAAATTTCAATCCTGCATGATTTACCAAGAAATGTGATTCTTCATTCAAAACCTGATTTTTGCTATTGGGCTCTATTGAATAATGAATGTTTTGAATTTTCTCCAAAAGTAAAGTAGTTGCAAACTCATGCTTTTAGAGACTTGTTTGGGCTCATGAGAGGAGTAGAAAAACATCAAAAATTTGAGTCCTGCATGATTCTACCAAGAAATGTGTGTTCATTCAAACCGCTGGTTTTTGATAGTTTGGGCCCTATTGAATAATGAATGTTTTGAATTTTCTCCAAAAGTAAAGCAGTTTCAAACTCATCCTTTTAGAAACTTGTTTGGGCTGTAGAGAGGAGTAAAAAACCATCAAAAATTTCAATCCAGCATGATTCTACCAAGAAATGTGATTCTTCATTCAAAACCTGATTTTTGCTATTGGGCTCTATTGAATAATGAATGTTTTGAATTTTCTCCAAAAGTAAAGTAGTTGCAAACTCATGCTTTTAGAGACTTGTTTGGGCTCATGAGAGGAGTAGAAAAACATCAAAAATTTGAGTCCTGCATGATTCTACCAAGAAATGTGTGTTCATTCAAACCGCTGGTTTTTGATAGTTTGGGCCCTATTGAATAATGAATGTTTTGAATTTTCTCCAAAAGTAAAGCAGTTTCAAACTCATCCTTTTAGAAACTTGTTTGGGCTGTAGAGAGGAGTAAAAAACCATCAAAAATTTCAATCCTGCATGATTCTACCAAGAAATGTGATTCTTCATTCAAAACCTGATTTTTGCTATTGGGCTCTATTGAATAATGAATGTTTTGAATTTTCTCCAAAAGTAAAGTAGTTGCAAACTCATGCTTTTAGAGACTTGTTTGGGCTCATGAGAGGAGTAGAAAAACATCAAAAACTTCAGTCCTGCATGATTCTACCAAGAAATGTGTGTTCATTGAAACCGCTGGTTTTTGATAGTTTGGGCCCTATTGAATAATGAATGTTTTGAATTTTCTCCAAAAGTAAAGTAGTTGCAAACTCATCCTTTTAGAAACTTGTTTGGGCTGTTGAGAGGAGTAAAAAACCATCAAAAATTTCAATCCTGCATGCTTCTACCAAGAAATGTGATTCTTCATTCAAAACCTGATTTTTCCTATTGGGCTCTATTGAATAATGAATGTTTATAATTTTCTCCAAAAGTAAAGTAGTTGCAAACTCATGCTTTTAGAGACTTGTTTGGGCTCATGAGAGGAGTAGAAAAACATCAAAAATTTCAGTCCTGCATGATTCTACCAAGAAATGTGTGTTCATTCAAACCGCTGGTTTTTGATAGTTTGGGCCCTATTGAATAATGAATGTTTTGAATTTTCTCCAAAAGTAAAGTAGTTGCAAACTCATCCTTTTAGAAACTTGTTTGGGCTGTTGAGAGGAGTAAAAAACCATCAAAAATTTCAATCCTGCATGATTCTACCAAGAAATGTGATTCTTCATTCAAAACCTGATTTTTGCTATTGGGCTCTATTGAATAGTGAATGTTTTGAATTTTCTCCAAAAGTAAAGTAGTTGCAAACTCATGCTTTTAGAGACTTGTTTGGGCTCATGAGAGGAGTAGAAAAACATCAAAAATTTCAGTCCTGCATGATTCTACCAAGAAATGTGTGTTCATTCAAACCGCTGGTTTTTGATAGTTTGGGCCCTATTGAATAATGAATGTTTTGAATTTTCTCCAAAAGTAAAGTAGTTGCAAACTCATCCTTTTAGAAACTTGTTTGGGCTGTTGAGAGGAGTAAAAAACCATCAAAAATTTCAATCCTGCATGATTTTACCAAGAAATGTGATTCTTCAATCAAAACCTGATTTTTGCTATTGGGCTCTATTGAATAATGAATGTTTTGAATTTTCTCCAAAAGTAAAGTAGTTGCAAACTCATGCTTTTAGAGACTTGTTTGGGCTCATGGGAAGAGTAGAAAAACATCAAAAATTTCAGTCCTGCATGATTCTACCAAGAAATGTGTGTTCATTGAAACCGCTGGTTTTTGATAGTTTGGGCCCTATTGAATAATGAATGTTTTGAATTTTCTCCAAAAGTAAAGTAGTTGCAAACTCATCCTTTTAGAAACTTGTTTGGGCTGTTGAGAGGAGTAAAAAAACATCAAAAATTTCAATCCTGCATGATTCTACCAAGAAATGTGATTCTTCATTCAAAACCTGATTTTTGCTATTGGGCTCTATTGAATAATGAATGTTTTGAATTTTCTCCAAAAGTAAAGTAGTTGCAGACTCATCCTTTTAGAAACTTGTTTGGGCTGTTGAGAGGAGTAAAAAACCATCAAAAATTTCAATCCTGCATGATTCTACCAAGAACTGTGATTCTTCATTCAAAACCTGATTTTTGCTATTGGGCTCTATTGAATAGTGAATGTTTTGAATTTTCTCCAAAAGTAAAGTAGTTGCAAACTCATGCTTTTAGAAACTTGTTTGGGCTCATGAGAGGAGTAGAAAAACATCAAAAATTTCAGTCCTGCATGATTCTACCAAGAAATGTGTGTTCATTGAAACCGCTGGTTTTTGATAGTTTGGGCCCTATTGAATAATGAATGTTTTGAATTTTCTCCAAAAGTAAAGTAGTTGCAAACTCATCCTTTTAGAAACTTGTTTGGGCTGTTGAGAGGAGTAAAAAACCATCAAAAATTTCAATCCTGCATGATTTTACCAAGAAATGTGATTCTTCATTCAAAACCTGATTTTTGCTATTGGGCTCTATTGAATAATGAATGTTTTGAATTTTCTCCAAAAGTAAAGTAGTTGCAAACTCATGCTTTTAGAGACTTGTTTGGGCTCATGAGAGGAGTAGAAAAACATCAAAAATTTCAGTCCTGCATGATTCTACCAAGAAATGTGTGTTCATTGAAACCGCTGGTTTTTGATAGTTTGGGCCCTATTGAATAATGAATGTTTTGAATTTTCTCCAAAAGTAAAGTAGTTGCAAACTCATCCTTTTAGAAACTTGTTTGGGCTGTTGAGAGGAGTAAAAAACCAACAAAAATTTCAATCCTGCATGATTCTACCAAGAAATGTGATTCTTCATTCAAAACCTGATTTTTGCTATTGGGCTCTATTGAATAATGAATGTTTTGAATTTTCTCCAAAAGTAAAGTAGTTGCAAACTCATGCTTTTAGAAACTTGTTTGGGCTCATGAGAGGAGTAGAAAAACATCAAAAATTTGAGTCCTGCATGATTCTACCAAGAAATGTGTGTTCATTCAAACCGCTGGTTTTTGATAGTTTGGGCCCTATTGAATAATGAATGTTTTGAATTTTCTCCAAAAGTAAAGTAGTTGCAAACTCATCCTTTTAGAAACTTGTTTGGGCTGTTGAGAGGAGTAAAAAACCATCAAAAATTTCAATCCTGCATGATTCTACCAAGAAATGTGATTCTTCATTCAAAACCTGATTTTTGCTATTGGGCTCTATTGAATAATGAATGTTTTGAATTTTCTCCAAAAGTAAAGTAGTTGCAAACTCATGCTTTTAGAGACTTGTTTGGGCTCATGAGAGGAGTAGAAAAACATCAAAAATTTCAGTCCTGCATGATTCTACCAAGAAATGTGTGTTCATTGAAACCGCTGGTTTTTGATAGTTTGGGCCCTATTGAATAATTAATGTTTTGAATTTTCTCCAAAAGTAAAGTAGTTGCAAACTCATCCTTTTAGAAACTTGTTTGGGCTGTTGAGAGGAGTAAAAAACCATCAAAAATTTCAATCCTGCATGATTTTACCAAGAAACGTGATTCTTCATTCAAAACCTGATTTTTGCTATTGGGCTCTATTGAATAGTGAATGTTTTGAATGTTCTCCAAAAGTAAACTAGTTGCAAACTCATGCTTTTAGAAACTTGTTTGGGCTCATGAGAGGAGTAGAAAAACATCAAAAATTTCAGTCCTGCATGATTCTACCAAGAAATGTGTGTTCATTGAAACCGCTGGTTTTTGATAGTTTGGGCCCTATTGAATAATGAATGTTTTGAATTTTCTCCAAAAGTAAAGTAGTTGCAAACTCATCCTTTTAGAAACTTGTTTGGGCTGTTGAGAGGAGTAAAACACCATCAAAAATTTCTATCCTGCATGATTTTACCAAGAAATGTGATTCTTCATTCAAAACCTGATTTTTGCTATTGGGCTCTATTGAATAATGAATGTTTTGAATTTTCTCCAAAAGTAAAGTAGTTGCAAACTCATGCTTTTAGAGACTTGTTTGGGCTCATGAGAGGAGTAGAAAAACATCAAAAATTTCAGTCCTGCATGATTCTACCAAGAAATGTGTGTTCATTGAAACCGCTGGTTTTTGATAGTTTGGGCCCTATTGAATAATGAATGCTTTGAATTTTCTCCAAAAGTAAAGTAGTTGCAAACTCATCCTTTTAGAAACTTGTTTGGGCTGTTGAGAGGAGTAAAAAACCATCAAAAATTTCAATCCTGCATGATTCTACCAAGAAATGTGATTCTTCATTCAAAACCTGATTTTTGCTATTGGGCTCTATTGAATGATGAATGTTTTGAATTTTCTCCAAAAGGAAAGTAGTTGCAAACTCATCCTTTTAGAAACTTGTTTGGGCTGTTGAGAGGAGTAAAAAACCATCAAAAATTTCAATCCTGCATGATTCTACCAAGAAATGTGATTCTTCATTCAAAACCTGATTTTTGCTTTTGGGCTCTATTGAATAATGAATGTTTTGAATTTTCTCCAAAAGTAAAGTAGTTGCAAACTCATGCTTTTAGAGACTTGTTTGGGCTCATGAGAGGAGTAGAAAAACATCAAAAATTTCAGTCCTGCATGATTCTACCAAGAAATGTGTGTTCATTCAAACCGCTGGTTTTTGATAGTTTGGTCCCTATTGAATAATGAATGTTTTGAATTTTCTCCAAAAGTAAAGTAGTTGCAAACTCATCCTTTTAGAAACTTGTTTGGGCTGTTGAGAGGAGTAAAAAACCATCAAAAATTTCAATCCTGCATGATTCTACCAAGAAATGTGATTCTTCATTCAAAACCTGATTTTTGCTATTGGGCTCTATTGAAAAGTGAATGTTTTGAATTTTCTCCAAAAGTAAAGTAGTTGCAAACTCATGCTTTTAGAGACTTGTTTGGGCTCATGAGAGGAGTAGAAAAACATCAAAAATTTCAGTCCTGCATGATTCTACCAAGAAATGTGTGTTCATTGAAACCGCTGGTTTTTGATAGTTTGGGCCCTATTGAATAATGAATGTTTTGAATTTTCTCCAAAAGTAAAGTAGTTGCAAACTCATCCTTTTAGAAACTTGTTTGGGCTGTTGAGAGGAGTAAAAAACCATCAAAAATTTCAATCCTGCATGATTCTACCAAGAAATGTGATTCTTCATTCAAAACCTGATTTTTGCTATTGGGCTCTATTGAATAATGAATGTTTTGAATTTTCTCCAAAAGTAAAGTAGTTGCAAACTCATGCTTTTAGAAACTTGTTTGGGCTCATGAGAGGAGTAGAAAAACATCAAAAATTTCAGTCCTGCATGATTCTTCCAAGAAATGTGTGTTCATTGAAACCGCTGGTTTTTGATAGTTTGGGCCCTATTGAATAATGAATGTTTTGAATTTTCTCCAAAAGTAAAGTAGTTGCAAACTCATCCTTTTAGAAACTTGTTTGGGCTGTTGAGAGGAGTAAAAAACCATCAAAAATTTCAATCCTGCATGATTCTACCAAGAAATGTGATTCTTCATTCAAAACCTGATTTTTGCTATTGGGCTCTATTGAATAATGAATGTTTTGAATTTTCTCCAAAAGTAAAGTAGTTGCAAACTCATGCTTTTAGAGACTTGTTTGGGCTCATGAGAGGAGTAGAAAAACATCAAAAATGTCAGTCCTGCATGATTCTACCAAGAAATGTGTGTTCATTGAAACCGCTGGTTTTTGATAGTTTGGGCCCTATTGAATAATGAATGTTTTGAATTTTCTCCAAAAGTAAAGTAGTTGCAAACTCATCCTTTTAGAAACTTGTTTGGGCTGTTGAGAGGAGTAAAAAACCATCAAAAATTTCAATCCTGCATGCTTCTACCAAGAAATGTGATTCTTCATTCAAAACCTGATTTTTGCTATTGGGCTCTATTGAATAATGAATGTTTTGAATTTTCTCCAAAAGTAAAGTAGTTGCAAACTCATGCTTTTAGAGACTTGTTTGGGCTCATGAGAGGAGTAGAAAAACATCAAAAATTTCAGTCCTGCATGATTCTACCAAGAAATGTGTGTTCATTGAAACCGCTGGTTTTTGATAGTTTGGGCCCTATTGAATAATGAATGTTTTGAATTTTCTCCAAAAGTAAAGTAGTTGCAAACTCATCCTTTTAGAAACTTGTTTGGGCTGTTGAGAGGAGTAAAAAACCATCAAAAATTTCAATCCTGCATGATTCTACCAAGAAATGTGATTCTTCATTCAAAACCTGATTTTTGCTATTGGGCTCTATTGAATAATGAATGTTTTGAATTTTCTCCAAAAGTAAAGTAGTTGCAAACTCATGCTTTTAGAGACTTGTTTGGGCTCATGAGAGGAGTAGAAAAACATCAAAAATTTCAGTCCTGCATGATTCTACCAAGAAATGTGTGTTCATTGAAACCGCTGGTTTTTGATAGTTTGGGCCCTATTGAATAATGAATGTTTTGAATTTTCTCCAAAAGTAAAGTAGTTGCAAACTCATCCTTTTAGAAACTTGTTTGGGCTGTTGAGAGGAGTAAAAAACCATCAAAAATTTCAATCCTGCATGATTCTACCAAGAAATGTGATTCTTCATTCAAAACCTGATTTTTGCTATTGGGCTCTATTGAAAAGTGAATGTTTTGAATTTTCTCCAAAAGTAAAGTAGTTGCAAACTCATGCTTTTAGAGACTTGTTTGGGCTCATGAGAGGAGTAGAAAAACATCAAAAATTTCAGTCCTGCATGATTCTACCAAGAAATGTGTGTTCATTGAAACCGCTGGTTTTTGATAGTTTGGGCCCTATTGAATAATGAATGTTTTGAATTTTCTCCAAAAGTAAAGTAGTTGCAAACTCATCCTTTTAGAAACTTGTTTGGGCTGTTGAGAGGAGTAAAAAACCATCAAAAATTTCAATCCTGCATGATTCTACCAAGAAATGTGATTCTTCATTCAAAACCTGATTTTTGCTATTGGGCTCTATTGAATGATGAATGTTTTGAATTTTCTCCAAAAGGAAAGTAGTTGCAAACTCATCCTTTTAGAAACTTGTTTGGGCTGTTGAGAGGAGTAAAAAACCATCAAAAATTTCAATCCTGCATGATTCTACCAAGAAATGTGATTCTTCATTCAAAACCTGATTTTTGCTTTTGGGCTCTATTGAATAATGAATGTTTTGAATTTTCTCCAAAAGTAAAGTAGTTGCAAACTCATGCTTTTAGAAACTTGTTTGGGCTCATGAGAGGAGTAGAAAAACATCAAAAATTTCAGTCCTGCATGATTCTTCCAAGAAATGTGTGTTCATTGAAACCGCTGTTTTTTGATAGTTTGGGCCCTATTGAATAATGAATGTTTTGAATTTTCTCCAAAAGTAAAGTAGTTGCAAACTCATCCTTTTAGAAACTTGTTTGGGCTGTTGAGAGGAGTAAAAAACCATCAAAAATTTCAATCCTGCATGATTCTACCAAGAAATGTGATTCTTCATTCAAAACCTGATTTTTGCTATTGGGCTCTATTGAATAATGAATGTTTTGAATTTTCTCCAAAAGTAAAGTAGTTGCAAACTCATGCTTTTAGAGACTTGTTTGGGCTCATGAGAGGAGTAGAAAAACATCAAAAATTTCAGTCCTGCATGATTCTACCAAGAAATGTGTGTTCATTGAAACCGCTGGTTTTTGATAGTTTGGGCCCTATTGAATAATGAATGTTTTGAATTTTCTCCAAAAGTAAAGTAGTTGCAAACTCATCCTTTTAGAAACTTGTTTGGGCTGTTGAGAGGAGTAAAAAACCATCAAAAATTTCAATCCTGCATGATTCTACCAAGAAATGTGATTCTTCATTCAAAACCTGATTTTTGCTATTGGGCTCTATTGAAAAGTGAATGTTTTGAATTTTCTCCAAAAGTAAAGTAGTTGCAAACTCATACTTTTAGAGACTTGTTTGGGCTCATGAGAGGAGTAGAAAAACATCAAAAATTTCAGTCCTGCATGATTCTACCAAGAAATGTGTGTTCATTGAAACCGCTGGTTTTTGATAGTTTGGGCCCTATTGAATAATGAATGTTTTGAATTTTCTCCAAAAGTAAAGTAGTTGCAAACTCATCCTTTTAGAAACTTGTTTGGGCTGTTGAGAGGAGTAAAAAACCATCAAAAATTTCAATCCTGCATGATTCTACCAAGAAATGTGATTCTTCATTCAAAACCTGATTTTTGCTATTGGGCTCTATTGAATAATGAATGCTTTGAATTTTCTCCAAAAGTAAAGTAGTTGCAAACTCATGCTTTTAGAAACTTGTTTGGGCTCATGAGAGGAGTAGAAAAACATCAAAAATTTCAGTCCTGCATGATTCTTCCAAGAAATGTGTGTTCATTGAAACCGCTGGTTTTTGATAGTTTGGGCCCTATTGAATAATGAATGTTTTGAATTTTCTCCAAAAGTAAAGTAGTTGCAAACTCATCCTTTTAGAAACTTGTTTGGGCTGTTGAGAGGAGTAAAAAACCATCAAAAATTTCAATCCTGCATGATTCTACCAAGAAATGTGATTCTTCATTCAAAACCTGATTTTTGCTATTGGGCTCTATTGAATAATGAATGTTTTGAATTTTCTCCAAAAGTAAAGTAGTTGCAAACTCATGCTTTTAGAGACTTGTTTGGGCTCATGAGAGGAGTAGAAAAACATCAAAAATTTCAGTCCTGCATGATTCTACCAAGAAATGTGTGTTCATTGAAACCGCTGGTTTTTGATAGTTTGGGCCCTATTGAATAATGAATGTTTTGAATTTTCTCCAAAAGTAAAGTAGTTGCAAACTCATCCTTTTAGAAACTTGTTTGGGCTGTTGAGAGGAGTAAAAAACCATCAAAAATTTCAATCCTGCATGCTTCTACCAAGAAATGTGATTCTTCATTCAAAACCTGATTTTTGCTATTGGGCTCTATTGAATAATGAATGTTTTGAATTTTCTCCAAAAGTAAAGTAGTTGCAAAATCATGCTTTTAGAGACTTGTTTGGGCTCATGAGAGGAGTAGAAAAACATCAAAAATTTCAGTCCTGCATGATTCTACCAAGAAATGTGTGTTCATTGAAACCGCTGGTTTTTGATAGTTTGGGCCCTATTGAATAATGAATGTTTTGAATTTTCTCCAAAAGTAAAGTAGTTGCAAACTCATCCTTTTAGAAACTTGTTTGGGCTGTTGAGAGGAGTAAAAAACCATCAAAAATTTCAATCCTGCATGATTCTACCAAGAAATGTGATTCTTCATTCAAAACCTGATTTTTGCTATTGGGCTCTATTGAATAATGAATGTTTTGAATTTTCTCCAAAAGTAAAGTAGTTGCAAACTCATGCTTTTAGAGACTTGTTTGGGCTCATGAGAGGAGTAGAAAAACATCAAAAATTTCAGTCCTGCATGATTCTACCAAGAAATGTGTGTTCATTGAAACCGCTGGTTTTTGATAGTTTGGGCCCTATTGAATAATGAATGTTTTGAATTTTCTCCAAAAGTAAAGTAGTTGCAAACTCATCCTTTTAGAAACTTGTTTGGGCTGTTGAGAGGAGTAAAAAACCATCAAAAATTTCAATCCTGCATGATTCTACCAAGAAATGTGATTCTTCATTCAAAACCTGATTTTTGCTATTGGGCTCTATTGAAAAGTGAATGTTTTGAATTTTCTCCAAAAGTAAAGTAGTTGCAAACTCATGCTTTTAGAGACTTGTTTGGGCTCATGAGAGGAGTAGAAAAACATCAAAAATTTCAGTCCTGCATGATTCTACCAAGAAATGTGTGTTCATTGAAACCGCTGGTTTTTGATAGTTTGGGCCCTATTGAATAATGAATGTTTTGAATTTTCTCCAAAAGTAAAGTAGTTGCAAACTCATCCTTTTAGAAACTTGTTTGGGCTGTTGAGAGGAGTAAAAAACCATCAAAAATTTCAATCCTGCATGATTCTACCAAGAAATGTGATTCTTCATTCAAAACCTGATTTTTGCTATTGTGCTCTATTGAATAATGAATGTTTTGAATTTTCTCCAAAAGTAAAGTAGTTGCAAACTCATGCTTTTAGAAACTTGTTTGAGCTCATGAGAGGAGTAGAAAAACATCAAAAATTTCAGTCCTGCATGATTCTTCCAAGAAATGTGTGTTCATTGAAACCGCTGGTTTTTGATAGTTTGGGCCCTATTGAATAATGAATGTTTTGAATTTTCTCCAAAAGTAAAGTAGTTGCAAACTCATCCTTTTAGAAACTTGTTTGGGCTGTTGAGAGGAGTAAAAAACCATCAAAAATTTCAATCCTGCATGATTCTACCAAGAAATGTGATTCTTCATTCAAAACCTGATTTTTGCTATTGGGCTCTATTGAATAATGAATGTTTTGAATTTTCTCCAAAAGTAAAGTAGTTGCAAACTCATGCTTTTAGAGACTTGTTTGGGCTCATGAGAGGAGTAGAAAAACATCAAAAATTTCAGTCCTGCATGATTCTACCAAGAAATGTGTGTTCATTGAAACCGCTGGTTTTTGATAGTTTGGGCCCTATTGAATAATGAATGTTTTGAATTTTCTCCAAAAGTAAAGTAGTTGCAAACTCATCCTTTTAGAAACTTGTTTGGGCTGTTGAGAGGAGTAAAAAACCATCAAAAATTTCAATCCTGCATGATTCTACCAAGAAATGTGATTCTTCACTCAAAACCTGATTTTTTGCTATTGGGCTCTATTGAATAATGAATGTTTTGAATTTTCTCCAAAAGTAAAGTAGTTGCAAACTCATGCTTTTAGAAACTTGTTTGGGCTCATGAGAGGAGTAGAAAAACATCAAAAATTTGAGTCCTGCATGATTCTACCAAGAAATGTGTGTTCATTCAAACCGCTGGTTTTTGATAGTTTGGGCCCTATTGAATAATGAATGTTTTGAATTTTCTCCAAAAGTAAAGCAGCTGCAAACTCATCCTTTTAGAAACTTGTTTGGGCTGTAGAGAGGAGTAAAAAACCATCAAAAATTTCAATCCTGCATGATTCTACCAAGAAATGTGATTCTTCATTCAAAACCTGATTTTTGCTATTGGGCTCTATTGAATAATGAATGTTTTGAATTTTCTCCAAAAGTAAAGTAGTTGCAAACTCATGCTTTTAGAGACTTGTTTGGGCTCATGAGAGGAGTAGAAAAACATCAAAAATTTCAGTCCTGCATGATTCTACCAAGAAATGTGTTTTCATTGAAACCGCTGGTTTTTGATAGTTTGGGCCCTATTGAATAATGAATGTTTTGAATTTTCTCCAAAAGTAAAGTAGTTGCAAACTCATCCTTTTAGAAACTTGTTTGGGCTGTTGAGAGGAGTAAAAAACCATCAAAAATTTCAATCCTGCATGCTTCTACCAAGAATTGTGATTCTTCATTCAAAACCTGATTTTTGCTATTGGGCTCTATTGAATAATGAATGTTTTGAATTTTCTCCAAAAGTAAAGTAGTTGCAAACTCATGCTTTTAGAGACTTGTTTGGGCTCATGAGAGGAGTAGAAAAACATCAAAAATTTCAGTCCTGCATGATTCTACCAAGAAATGTGTGTTCATTGAAACCGCTGGTTTTTGATAGTTTGGGCCCTATTGAATAATGAATGTTTTGAATTTTCTCCAAAAGTAAAGTAGTTGCAAACTCATCCTTTTAGAAACTTGTTTGGGCTGTTGAGAGGAGTAAAAAACCATCAAAAATTTCAATCCTGCATGATTCTACCAAGAAATGTGATTCTTCATTCAAAACCTGATTTTTGCTATTGGGCTCTATTGAATAATGAATGTTTTGAATTTTCTCCAAAAGTAAAGTAGTTGCAAACTCATGCTTTTAGAGACTTGTTTGGGCTCATGAGAGGAGTAGAAAAACATCAAAAATTTGAGTCCTGCATGATTCTACCAAGAAATGTGTGTTCATTCAAACCGCTGGTTTTTGATAGTTTGGGCCCTATTGAATAATGAATGTTTTGAATTTTCTCCAAAAGTAAAGCAGTTTCAAACTCATCCTTTTAGAAACTTGTTTGGGCTGTAGAGAGGAGTAAAAAACCATCAAAAATTTCAATCCTGCATGATTCTACCAAGAAATGTGATTCTTCATTCAAAACCTGATTTTTGCTATTGGGCTCTATTGAATAATGAATGTTTTGAATTTTCTCCAAAAGTAAAGTAGTTGCAAACTCATGCTTTTAGAGACTTGTTTGGGCTCATGAGAGGAGTAGAAAAACATCAAAAATTTCAGTCCTGCATGATTCTTCCAAGAAATGTGTGTTCATTGAAACCGCTGGTTTTTGATAGTTTGGGCCCTATTGAATAATGAATGTTTTGAATTTTCTCCAAAAGTAAAGTAGTTGCAAACTCATCCTTTTAGAAACTTGTTTGGGCTGTTGAGAGGAGTAAAAAAACCATCAAAAATTTCAATCCTGCATGATTCTACCAAGAAATGTGATTCTTCATTCAAAACCTGATTTTTGCTATTGGGCTCTATTGAATAATGAATGTTTTGAATTTTCTCCAAAAGTAAAGTAGTTGCAAACTCATGCTTTTAGAGACTTGTTTGGGCTCATGAGAGGAGTAGAAAAACATCAAAAATTTCAGTCCTGCATGATTCTACCAAGAAATGTGTGTTCATTGAAACCGCTGGTTTTTGATAGTTTGGGCCCTATTGAATAATGAATGTTTTGAATTTTCTCCAAAAGTAAAGTAGTTGCAAACTCATCCTTTTAGAAACTTGTTTGGGCTGTTGAGAGGAGTAAAAAACCATCAAAAATTTCAATCCTGCATGATTCTACCAAGAAATGTGATTCTTCATTCAAAACCTGATTTTTGCTATTGGGCTCTATTGAATAATGAATGTTTTGAATTTTCTCCAAAAGTAAAGTAGTTGCAAACTCATGCTTTTAGAAACTTGTTTGGGCTCATGAGAGGAGTAGAAAAACATCAAAAATTTGAGTCCTGCATGATTCTACCAAGAAATGTGTGTTCGTTCAAACCGCTGGTTTTTGATAGTTTGGGCCCTATTGAATAATGAATGTTTTGAATTTTCTCCAAAAGTAAAGCAGTTTCAAACTCATCCTTTTAGAAACTTGTTTGGGCTGTAGAGAGGAGTAAAAAACCATCAAAAATTTCAGTCCTGCATGATTCTACCAAGAAATGTGATTCTTCATTCAAAACCTGATTTTTGCTATTGGGCTCTATTGAATAATGAATGTTTTGAATTTTCTCCAAAAGTAAAGTAGTTGCAAACTCATGCTTTTAGAGACTTGTTTGGGCTCATGAGAGGAGTAGAAAAACATCAAAAACTTCAGTCCTGCATGATTCTACCAAGAAATGTGTGTTCATTGAAACCGCTGGTTTTTGATAGTTTGGGCCCTATTGAATAATGAATGTTTTGAATTTTCTCCAAAAGTAAAGTAGTTGCAAACTCATCCTTTTAGAAACTTGTTTGGGCTGTTGAGAGGAGTAAAAAACCATCAAAAATTTCAATCCTGCATGCTTCTACCAAGAAATGTGATTCTTCATTCAAAACCTGATTTTTGCTATTGGGCTCTATTGAATAATGAATGTTTTGAATTTTCTCCAAAAGTAAAGTAGTTGCAAACTCATGCTTTTAGAGACTTGTTTGGGCTCATGAGAGGAGTAGAAAAACATCAAAAATTTCAGTCCTGCATGATTCTACCAAGAAATGTGTGTTCATTCAAACCGCTGGTTTTTGATAGTTTGGGCCCTATTGAATAATGAATGTTTTGAATTTTCTCCAAAAGTAAAGTAGTTGCAAACTCATCCTTTTAGAAACTTGTTTGGGCTGTTGAGAGGAGTAAAAAACCATCAAAAATTTCAATCCTGCATGATTTTACCAAGAAATGTGATTCTTCATTCAAAACCTGATTTTTGCTATTGGGCTCTATTGAATAATGAATGTTTTGAATTTTCTCCAAAAGTAAAGTAGTTGCAAACTCATGCTTTTAGAGACTTGTTTGGGCTCATGAGAGGAGTAGAAAAACATCAAAAATTTCAGTCCTGCATGATTCTACCAAGAAATGTGTGTTCATTCAAACCGCTGGTTTTTGATAGTTTGGGCCCTATTGAATAATGAATGTTTTGAATTTTCTCCAAAAGTAAAGTAGTTGCAAACTCATCCTTTTAGAAACTTGTTTGGGCTGTTGAGAGGAGTAAAAAACCATCAAAAATTTCAATCCTGCATGATTCTACCAAGAAATGTGATTCTTCATTCAAAATCTGATTTTTGCTATTGGGCTCTATTGAATAATGAATGTTTTGAATTTTCTCCAAAAGTAAAGTAGTTGCAAACTCATGCTTTTAGAGACTTGTTTGGGCTCATGAGAGGAGTAGAAAAACATCAAAAATTTGAGTCCTGCATGATTCTACCAAGAAATGTGTGTTCATTCAAACCGCTGGTTTTTGATAGTTTGGGCCCTATTGAATAATGAATGTTTTGAATTTTCTCCAAAAGTAAAGCAGTTTCAAACTCATCCTTTTAGAAACTTGTTTGGGCTGTAGAGAGGAGTAAAAAACCATCAAAAATTTCAATCCTGCATGATTCTACCAAGAAATGTGATTCTTCATTCCAAACCTGATTTTTGCTATTGGGCTCTATTGAATAATGAATGTTTTGATTTTTCTCCAAAAGTAAAGTAGTTGCAAACTCATGCTTTTAGAGACTTGTTTGGGCTCATGAGAGGAGTAGAAAAACATCAAAAATTTCAGTCCTGCATGATTCTTCCAAGAAATGTGTGTTCATTGAAACAGCTGGTTTTTGATAGTTTGGGCCCTATTGAATAATGAATGTTTTGAATTTTCTCCAAAAGTAAAGTAGTTGCAAACTCATCCTTTTAGAAACTTGTTTGGGCTGTTGAGAGGAGTAAAAAAACCATCAAAAATTTCAATCCTGCATGATTCTACCAAGAAATGTGATTCTTCATTCAAAACCTGATTTTTGCTATTGGGCTCTATTGAATAATGAATGTTTTGAATTTTCTCCAAAAGTAAAGTAGTTGCAAACTCATGCTTTTAGAGACTTGTTTGGGCTCATGAGAGGAGTAGAAAAACATCAAAAATTTGAGTCCTGCATGATTCTACCAAGAAATGTGTGTTCATTCAAACCGCTGGTTTTTGATAGTTTGGGCCCTATTGAATAATGAATGTTTTGAATTTTCTCCAAAAGTAAAGCAGTTTCAAACTCATCCTTTTAGAAACTTGTTTGGGCTGTAGAGAGGAGTAAAAAACCATCAAAAATTTCAATCCTGCATGATTCTACCAAGAAATGTGATTCTTCATTCAAAACCTGATTTTTGCTATTGGGCTCTATTGAATAATGAATGTTTTGAATTTTCTCCAAAAGTAAAGTAGTTGCAAACTCATGCTTTTAGAGACTTGTTTGGGCTCATGAGAGGAGTAGAAAAACATCAAAAATTTCAGTCCTGCATGATTCTTCCAAGAAATGTGTGTTCATTGAAACCGCTGGTTTTTGATAGTTTGGGCCCAATTGAATAATGAATGTTTTGAATTTTCTCCAAAAGTAAAGTAGTTGCAAACTCATCCTTTTAGAAACTTGTTTGGGCTGTTGAGAGGAGTAAAAAAACCATCAAAAATTTCAATCCTGCATGATTCTACCAAGAAATGTGATTCTTCATTCAAAACCTGATTTTTGCTATTGGGCTCTATTGAATAATGAATGTTTTGAATTTTCTCCAAAAGTAAAGTAGTTGCAAACTCATGCTTTTAGAGACTTGTTTGGGCTCATGAGAGGAGTAGAAAAACATCAAAAATTTCAGTCCTGCATGATTCTACCAAGAAATGTGTGTTCATTGAAACCGCTGGTTTTTGATAGTTTGGGCCCTATTGAATAATGAATGTTTTGAATTTTCTCCAAAAGTAAAGTAGTTGCAAACTCATCCTTTTAGAAACTTGTTTGGGCTGTTGAGAGGAGTAAAAAACCATCAAAAATTTCAATCCTGCATGATTCTACCAAGAAATGTGATTCTTCATTCAAAACCTGATTTTTGCTATTGGGCTCTATTGAATAATGAATGTTTTGAATTTTCTCCAAAAGTAAAGTAGTTGCAAACTCATGCTTTTAGAAACTTGTTTGGGCTCATGAGAGGAGTAGAAAAACATCAAAAATTTGAGTCCTGCATGATTCTACCAAGAAATGTGTGTTCATTCAAACCGCTGGTTTTTGATAGTTTGGGCCCTATTGAATAATGAATGTTTTGAATTTTCTCCAAAAGTAAAGCAGTTTCAAACTCATCCTTTTAGAAACTTGTTTGGGCTGTAGAGAGGAGTAAAAAACCATCAAAAATTTCAGTCCTGCATGATTCTACCAAGAAATGTGATTCTTCATTCAAAACCTGATTTTTGCTATTGGGCTCTATTGAATAATGAATGTTTTGAATTTTCTCCAAAAGTAAAGTAGTTGCAAACTCATGCTTTTAGAGACTTGTTTGGGCTCATGAGAGGAGTAGAAAAACATCAAAAACTTCAGTCCTGCATGATTCTACCAAGAAATGTGTGTTCATTGAAACCGCTGGTTTTTGATAGTTTGGGCCCTATTGAATAATGAATGTTTTGAATTTTCTCCAAAAGTAAAGTAGTTGCAAACTCATCCTTTTAGAAACTTGTTTGGGCTGTTGAGAGGAGTAAAAAACCATCAAAAATTTCAATCCTGCATGCTTCTACCAAGAAATGTGATTCTTCATTCAAAACCTGATTTTTGCTATTGGGCTCTATTGAATAATGAATGTTTTGAATTTTCTCCAAAAGTAAAGTAGTTGCAAACTCATGCTTTTAGAGACTTGTTTGGGCTCATGAGAGGAGTAGAAAAACATCAAAAATTTCAGTCCTGCATGATTCTACCAAGAAATGTGTGTTCATTCAAACCGCTGGTTTTTGATAGTTTGGGCCCTATTGAATAATGAATGTTTTGAATTTTCTCCAAAAGTAAAGTAGTTGCAAACTCATCCTTTTAGAAACTTGTTTGGGCTGTTGAGAGGAGTAAAAAACCATCAAAAATTTCAATCCTGCATGATTTTACCAAGAAATGTGATTCTTCATTCAAAACCTGATTTTTGCTATTGGGCTCTATTGAATAATGAATGTTTTGAATTTTCTCCAAAAGTAAAGTAGTTGCAAACTCATGCTTTTAGAGACTTGTTTGGGCTCATGAGAGGAGTAGAAAAACATCAAAAATTTCAGTCCTGCATGATTCTACCAAGAAATGTGTGTTCATTCAAACCGCTGGTTTTTGATAGTTTGGGCCCTATTGAATAATGAATGTTTTGAATTTTCTCCAAAAGTAAAGTAGTTGCAAACTCATCCTTTTAGAAACTTGTTTGGGCTGTTGAGAGGAGTAAAAAACCATCAAAAATTTCAATCCTGCATGATTCTACCAAGAAATGTGATTCTTCATTCAAAACCTGATTTTTGCTATTGGGCTCTATTGAATAATGAATGTTTTGAATTTTCTCCAAAAGTAAAGTAGTTGCAAACTCATGCTTTTAGAGACTTGTTTGGGCTCATGAGAGGAGTAGAAAAACATCAAAAATTTGAGTCCTGCATGATTCTACCAAGAAATGTGTGTTCATTCAAACCGCTGGTTTTTGATAGTTTGGGCCCTATTGAATAATGAATGTTTTGAATTTTCTCCAAAAGTAAAGCAGTTTCAAACTCATCCTTTTAGAAACTTGTTTGGGCTGTAGAGAGGAGTAAAAAACCATCAAAAATTTCAATCCTGCATGATTCTACCAAGAAATGTGATTCTTCATTCAAAACCTGATTTTTGCTATTGGGCTCTATTGAATAATGAATGTTTTGAATTTTCTCCAAAAGTAAAGTAGTTGCAAACTCATGCTTTTAGAGACTTGTTTGGGCTCATGAGAGGAGTAGAAAAACATCAAAAATTTCAGTCCTGCATGATTCTTCCAAGAAATGTGTGTTCATTGAAACCGCTGGTTTTTGATAGTTTGGGCCCTATTGAATAATGAATGTTTTGAATTTTCTCCAAAAGTAAAGTAGTTGCAAACTCATCCTTTTAGAAACTTGTTTGGGCTGTTGAGAGGAGTAAAAAAACCATCAAAAATTTCAATCCTGCATGATTCTACCAAGAAATGTGATTCTTCATTCAAAACCTGATTTTTGCTATTGGGCTCTATTGAATAATGAATGTTTTGAATTTTCTCCAAAAGTAAAGTAGTTGCAAACTCATGCTTTTAGAGACTTGTTTGGGCTCATGAGAGGAGTAGAAAAACATCAAAAATTTCAGTCCTGCATGATTCTACCAAGAAATGTGTGTTCATTGAAACCGCTGGTTTTTGATAGTTTGGGCCCTATTGAATAATGAATGTTTTGAATTTTCTCCAAAAGTAAAGTAGTTGCAAACTCATCCTTTTAGAAACTTGTTTGGGCTGTTGAGAGGAGTAAAAAACCATCAAAAATTTCAATCCTGCATGATTCTACCAAGAAATGTGATTCTTCATTCAAAACCTGATTTTTGCTATTGGGCTCTATTGAATAATGAATGTTTTGAATTTTCTCCAAAAGTAAAGTAGTTGCAAACTCATGCTTTTAGAAACTTGTTTGGGCTCATGAGAGGAGTAGAAAAACATCAAAAATTTCAGTCCTGCATGATTCTACCAAGAAATGTGTGTTCATTCAAACCGCTGGTTTTTGATAGTTTGGGCCCTATTGAATAATGAATGTTTTGAATTTTCTCCAAAAGTAAAGTAGTTGCAAACTCATCCTTTTAGAAACTTGTTTGGGCTGTTGAGAGGAGTAAAAAACCATCAAAAATTTCAATCCTGCATGATTCTACCAAGAAATGTGATTCTTCATTCAAAACCTGATTTTTGCTATTGGGCTCTATTGAATAGTGAATGTTTTGAATTTTCTCCAAAAGTAAAGTAGTTGCAAACTCATGCTTTTAGAGACTTGTTTGGGCTCATGAGAGGAGTAGAAAAACATCAAAAATTTCAGTCCTGCATGATTCTACCAAGAAATGTGTGTTCATTCAAACCGCTGGTTTTTGATAGTTTGGGCCCTATTGAATAATGAATGTTTTGAATTTTCTCCAAAAGTAAAGTAGTTGCAAACTCATCCTTTTAGAAACTTGTTTGGGCTGTTGAGAGGAGTAAAAAACCATCAAAAATTTCAATCCTCCATGATTTTACCAAGAAATGTGATTCTTCAATCAAAACCTGATTTTTGCTATTGGGCTCTATTGAATAATGAATGTTTTGAATTTTCTCCAAAAGTAAAGTAGTTGCAAACTCATGCTTTTAGAGACTTGTTTGGGCTCATGAGAGGAGTAGAAAAACATCAAAAATTTCAGTCCTGCATGATTCTACCAAGAAATGTGTGTTCATTGAAACCGCTGGTTTTTGATAGTTTGGGCCCTATTGAATAATGAATGTTTTGAATTTTCTCCAAAAGTAAAGTAGTTGCAAACTCATCCTTTTAGAAACTTGTTTGGGCTGTTGAGAGGAGTAAAAAACCATCAAAAATTTCAATCCTGCATGATTCTACCAAGAAATGTGATTCTTCATTCAAAACCTGATTTTTGCTATTGGGCTCTATTGAATAATGAATGTTTTGAATTTTCTCCAAAAGTAAAGTAGTTGCAAACTCATCCTTTTAGAAACTTGTTTGGGCTGTTGAGAGGAGTAAAAAACCATCAAAAATTTCAATCCTGCATGATTCTACCAAGAACTGTGATTCTTCATTCAAAACCTGATTTTTGCTATTGGGCTCTATTGAATAGTGAATGTTTTGAATTTTCTCCAAAAGTAAAGTAGTTGCAAACTCATGCTTTTAGAAACTTGTTTGGGCTCATGAGAGGAGTAGAAAAACATCAAAAATTTCAGTCCTGCATGATTCTACCAAGAAATGTGTGTTCATTGAAACCGCTGGTTTTTGATAGTTTGGGCCCTATTGAATAATGAATGTTTTGAATTTTCTCCAAAAGTAAAGTAGTTGCAAACTCATCCTTTTAGAAACTTGTTTGGGCTGTTGAGAGGAGTAAAAAACCATCAAAAATTTCAATCCTGCATGATTTTACCAAGAAATGTGATTCTTCATTCAAAACCTGATTTTTGCTATTGGGCTCTATTGAATAATGAATGTTTTGAATTTTCTCCAAAAGTAAAGTAGTTGCAAACTCATGCTTTTAGAGACTTGTTTGGGCTCATGAGAGGAGTAGAAAAACATCAAAAATTTCAGTCCTGCATGATTCTACCAAGAAATGTGTGTTCATTGAAACCGCTGGTTTTTGATAGTTTGGGCCCTATTGAATAATGAATGTTTTGAATTTTCTCCAAAAGTAAAGTAGTTGCAAACTCATCCTTTTAGAAACTTGTTTGGGCTGTTGAGAGGAGTAAAAAACCATCAAAAATTTCAATCCTGCATGATTCTACCAAGAAATGTGATTCTTCATTCAAAACCTGATTTTTGCTATTGGGCTCTATTGAATAATGAATGTTTTGAATTTTCTCCAAAAGTAAAGTAGTTGCAAACTCATGCTTTTAGAAACTTGTTTGGGCTCATGAGAGGAGTAGAAAAACATCAAAAATTTGAGTCCTGCATGATTCTACCAAGAAATGTGTGTTCATTGAAACCGCTGGTTTTTGATAGTTTGGGCCCTATTGAATAATGAATGTTTTGAATTTTCTCCAAAAGTAAAGTAGTTGCAAACTCATCCTTTTAGAAACTTGTTTGGGCTGTTGAGAGGAGTAAAAAACCATCAAAAATTTCAATCCTGCATGATTCTACCAAGAAATGTGATTCTTCATTCAAAACCTGATTTTTGCTATTGGGCTCTATTGAATAATGAATGTTTTGAATTTTCTCCAAAAGTAAAGTAGTTGCAAACTCATCCTTTTAGAAACTTGTTTGGGCTGTTGAGAGGAGTAAAAAACCATCAAAAATTTCAATCCTGCATGATTCTACCAAGAACTGTGATTCTTCATTCAAAACCTGA
The DNA here is from genome assembly GCF_039654945.1 of Dendrobates tinctorius. Lineage (NCBI taxonomy): Eukaryota > Metazoa > Chordata > Amphibia > Anura > Dendrobatidae > Dendrobates > Dendrobates tinctorius. The sequence continues at coordinate 6,777,093 of NW_027361736.1, read as the reverse complement.
TTTTTGCTATTGGGCTCTATTGAATAGTGAATGTTTTGAATTTTCTCCAAAAGTAAAGTAGTTGCAAACTCATGCTTTTAGAAACTTGTTTGGGCTCATGAGAGGAGTAGAAAAACATCAAAAATTTCAGTCCTGCATGATTCTACCAAGAAATGTGTGTTCATTGAAACCGCTGGTTTTTGATAGTTTGGGCCCTATTGAATAATGAATGTTTTGAATTTTCTCCAAAAGTAAAGTAGTTGCAAACTCATCCTTTTAGAAACTTGTTTGGGCTGTTGAGAGGAGTAAAAAACCATCAAAAATTTCAATCCTGCATGATTTTACCAAGAAATGTGATTCTTCATTCAAAACCTGATTTTTGCTATTGGGCTCTATTGAATAATGAATGTTTTGAATTTTCTCCAAAAGTAAAGTAGTTGCAAACTCATGCTTTTAGAGACTTGTTTGGGCTCATGAGAGGAGTAGAAAAACATCAAAAATTTGAGTCCTGCATGATTCTACCAAGAAATGTGTGTTCATTGAAACCGCTGGTTTTTGATAGTTTGGGCCCTATTGAATAATGAATGTTTTGAATTTTCTCCAAAAGTAAAGTAGTTGCAAACTCATCCTTTTAGAAACTTGTTTGGGCTGTTGAGAGGAGTAAAAAACCATCAAAAATTTCAATCCTGCATGATTCTACCAAGAAATGTGATTCTTCATTCAAAACCTGATTTTTGCTATTGGGCTCTATTGAATAATGAATGTTTTGAATTTTCTCCAAAAGTAAAGTAGTTGCAAACTCATGCTTTTAGAAACTTGTTTGGGCTCATGAGAGGAGTAGAAAAACATCAAAAATTTGAGTCCTGCATGATTCTACCAAGAAATGTGTGTTCATTCAAACCGCTGGTTTTTGATAGTTTGGGCCCTATTGAATAATGAATGTTTTGAATTTTCTCCAAAAGTAAAGTAGTTGCAAACTCATCCTTTTAGAAACTTGTTTGGGCTGTTGAGAGGAGTAAAAAACCATCAAAAATTTCAATCCTGCATGATTCTACCAAGAAATGTGATTCTTCATTCAAAACCTGATTTTTGCTATTGGGCTCTATTGAATAATGAATGTTTTGAATTTTCTCCAAAAGTAAAGTAGTTGCAAACTCATGCTTTTAGAGACTTGTTTGGGCTCATGAGAGGAGTAGAAAAACATCAAAAATTTCAGTCCTGCATGATTCTACCAAGAAATGTGTGTTCATTGAAACCGCTGGTTTTTGATAGTTTGGGCCCTATTGAATAATGAATGTTTTGAATTTTCTCCAAAAGTAAAGTAGTTGCAAACTCATCCTTTTAGAAACTTGTTTGGGCTGTTGAGAGGAGTAAAAAACCATCAAAAATTTCAATCCTGCATGATTTTACCAAGAAACGTGATTCTTCATTCAAAACCTGATTTTTGCTATTGGGCTCTATTGAATAGTGAATGTTTTGAATGTTCTCCAAAAGTAAACTAGTTGCAAACTCATGCTTTTAGAAACTTGTTTGGGCTCATGAGAGGAGTAGAAAAACATCAAAAATTTCAGTCCTGCATGATTCTACCAAGAAATGTGTGTTCATTGAAACCGCTGGTTTTTGATAGTTTGGGCCCTATTGAATAATGAATGTTTTGAATTTTCTCCAAAAGTAAAGTAGTTGCAAACTCATCCTTTTAGAAACTTGTTTGGGCTGTTGAGAGGAGTAAAAAACCATCAAAAATTTCTATCCTGCTTGATTTTACCAAGAAATGTGATTCTTCATTCAAAACCTGATTTTTGCTATTGGGCTCTATTGAATAATGAATGTTTTGAATTTTCTCCAAAAGTAAAGTAGTTGCAAACTCATGCTTTTAGAGACTTGTTTGGGCTCATGAGAGGAGTAGAAAAACATCAAAAATTTCAGTCCTGCATGATTCTACCAAGAAATGTGTGTTCATTGAAACCGCTGGTTTTTGATAGTTTGGGCCCTATTGAATAATGAATGCTTTGAATTTTCTCCAAAAGTAAAGTAGTTGCAAACTCATCCTTTTAGAAACTTGTTTGGGCTGTTGAGAGGAGTAAAAAACCATCAAAAATTTCAATCCTGCATGATTCTACCAAGAAATGTGATTCTTCATTCAAAACCTGATTTTTGCTATTGGGCTCTATTGAATGATGAATGTTTTGAATTTTCTCCAAAAGGAAAGTAGTTGCAAACTCATCCTTTTAGAAACTTGTTTGGGCTGTTGAGAGGAGTAAAAAACCATCAAAAATTTCAATCCTGCATGATTCTACCAAGAAATGTGATTCTTCATTCAAAACCTGATTTTTGCTTTTGGGCTCTATTGAATAATGAATGTTTTGAATTTTCTCCAAAAGTAAAGTAGTTGCAAACTCATGCTTTTAGAAACTTGTTTGGGCTCATGAGAGGAGTAGAAAAACATCAAAAATTTCAGTCCTGCATGATTCTTCCAAGAAATGTGTGTTCATTGAAACCGCTGTTTTTTGATAGTTTGGGCCCTATTGAATAATGAATGTTTTGAATTTTCTCCAAAAGTAAAGTAGTTGCAAACTCATCCTTTTAGAAACTTGTTTGGGCTGTTGAGAGGAGTAAAAAACCATCAAAAATTTCAATCCTGCATGATTCTACCAAGAAATGTGATTCTTCATTCAAAACCTGATTTTTGCTATTGGGCTCTATTGAATAATGAATGTTTTGAATTTTCTCCAAAAGTAAAGTAGTTGCAAACTCATGCTTTTAGAGACTTGTTTGGGCTCATGAGAGGAGTAGAAAAACATCAAAAATTTCAGTCCTGCATGATTCTACCAAGAAATGTGTGTTCATTGAAACCGCTGGTTTTTGATAGTTTGGGCCCTATTGAATAATGAATGTTTTGAATTTTCTCCAAAAGTAAAGTAGTTGCAAACTCATCCTTTTAGAAACTTGTTTGGGCTGTTGAGAGGAGTAAAAAACCATCAAAAATTTCAATCCTGCATGATTCTACCAAGAAATGTGATTCTTCATTCAAAACCTGATTTTTGCTATTGGGCTCTATTGAATAATGAATGTTTTGAATTTTCTCCAAAAGTAAAGTAGTTGCAAACTCATGCTTTTAGAGACTTGTTTGGGCTCATGAGAGGAGTAGAAAAACATCAAAAATTTCAGTCCTGCATGATTCTACCAAGAAATGTGTGTTCATTGAAACCGCTGGTTTTTGATAGTTTGGTCCCTATTGAATAATGAATGTTTTGAATTTTCTCCAAAAGTAAAGTAGTTGCAAACTCATCCTTTTAGAAACTTGTTTGGGCTGTTGAGAGGAGTAAAAAACCATCAAAAATTTCAATCCTGCATGATTCTACCAAGAAATGTGATTCTTCATTCAAAACCTGATTTTTGCTATTGGGCTCTATTGAAAAGTGAATGTTTTGAATTTTCTCCAAAAGTAAAGTAGTTGCAAACTCATGCTTTTAGAAACTTGTTTGGGCTCATGAGAGGAGTAGAAAAACATCAAAAATTTGAGTCCTGCATGATTCTACCAAGAAATGTGTGTTCATTCAAACCGCTGGTTTTTGATAGTTTGGGCCCTATTGAATAATGAATGTTTTGAATTTTCTCCAAAAGTAAAGCAGTTTCAAACTCATCCTTTTAGAAACTTGTTTGGGCTGTAGAGAGGAGTAAAAAACCATCAAAAATTTCAGTCCTGCATGATTCTACCAAGAAATGTGATTCTTCATTCAAAACCTGATTTTTGCTATTAGGCTCTATTGAATAATGAATGTTTTGAATTTTCTCCAAAAGTAAAGTAGTTGCAAACTCATGCTTTTAGAGACTTGTTTGGGCTCATGAGAGGAGTAGAAAAACATCAAAAACTTCAGTCCTGCATGATTCTACCAAGAAATGTGTGTTCATTGAAACCGCTGGTTTTTGATAGTTTGGGCCCTATTGAATAATGAATGTTTTGAATTTTCTCCAAAAGTAAAGTAGTTGCAAACTCATCCTTTTAGAAACTTGTTTGGGCTGTTGAGAGGAGTAAAAAACCATCAAAAATTTCAATCCTGCATGCTTCTACCAAGAAATGTGATTCTTCATTCAAAACCTGATTTTTGCTATTGGGCTCTATTGAATAATGAATGTTTTGAATTTTCTCCAAAAGTAAAGTAGTTGCAAACTCATGCTTTTAGAGACTTGTTTGGGCTCATGAGAGGAGTAGAAAAACATCAAAAATTTCAGTCCTGCATGATTCTACCAAGAAATGTGTGTTCATTCAAACCGCTGGTTTTTGATAGTTTGGGCCCTATTGAATAATGAATGTTTTGAATTTTCTCCAAAAGTAAAGTAGTTGCAAACTCATCCTTTTAGAAACTTGTTTGGGCTGTTGAGAGGAGTAAAAAACCATCAAAAATTTCAATCCTGCATGATTTTACCAAGAAATGTGATTCTTCATTCAAAACCTGATTTTTGCTATTGGGCTCTATTGAATAATGAATGTTTTGAATTTTCTCCAAAAGTAAAGTAGTTGCAAACTCATGCTTTTAGAGACTTGTTTGGGCTCATGAGAGGAGTAGAAAAACATCAAAAATTTCAGTCCTGCATGATTCTACCAAGAAATGTGTGTTCATTCAAACCGCTGGTTTTTGATAGTTTGGGCCCTATTGAATAATGAATGTTTTGAATTTTCTCCAAAAGTAAAGTAGTTGCAAACTCATCCTTTTAGAAACTTGTTTGGGCTGTTGAGAGGAGTAAAAAACCATCAAAAATTTCAATCCTGCATGATTCTAACAAGAAATGTGATTCTTCATTCAAAATCTGATTTTTGCTATTGGGCTCTATTGAATAATGAATGTTTTGAATTTTCTCCAAAAGTAAAGTAGTTGCAAACTCATGCTTTTAGAGACTTGTTTGGGCTCATGAGAGGAGTAGAAAAACATCAAAAATTTGAGTCCTGCATGATTCTACCAAGAAATGTGTGTTCATTCAAACCGCTGGTTTTTGATAGTTTGGGCCCTATTGAATAATGAATGTTTTGAATTTTCTCCAAAAGTAAAGCAGTTTCAAACTCATCCTTTTAGAAACTTGTTTGGGCTGTAGAGAGGAGTAAAAAACCATCAAAAATTTCAATCCTGCATGATTCTACCAAGAAATGTGATTCTTCATTCCAAACCTGATTTTTGCTATTGGGCTCTATTGAATAATGAATGTTTTGAATTTTCTCCAAAAGTAAAGTAGTTGCAAACTCATGCTTTTAGAGACTTGTTTGGGCTCATGAGAGGAGTAGAAAAACATCAAAAATTTCAGTCCTGCATGATTCTTCCAAGAAATGTGTGTTCATTGAAACAGCTGGTTTTTGATAGTTTGGGCCCTATTGAATAATGAATGTTTTGAATTTTCTCCAAAAGTAAAGTAGTTGCAAACTCATCCTTTTAGAAACTTGTTTGGGCTGTTGAGAGGAGTAAAAAAACCATCAAAAATTTCAATCCTGCATGATTCTACCAAGAAATGTGATTCTTCATTCAAAACCTGATTTTTGCTATTGGGCTCTATTGAATAATGAATGTTTTGAATTTTCTCCAAAAGTAAAGTAGTTGCAAACTCATGCTTTTAGAGACTTGTTTGGGCTCATGAGAGGAGTAGAAAAACATCAAAAATTTCAGTCCTGCATGATTCTACCAAGAAATGTGTGTTCATTCAAACCGCTGGTTTTTGATAGTTTGGGCCCTATTGAATAATGAATGTTTTGAATTTTCTCCAAAAGTAAAGCAGTTTCAAACTCATCCTTTTAGAAACTTGTTTGGGCTGTAGAGAGGAGTAAAAAACCATCAAAAATTTCAATCCTGCATGATTCTACCAAGAAATGTGATTCTTCATTCAAAACCTGATTTTTGCTATTGGGCTCTATTGAATAATGAATGTTTTGAATTTTCTCCAAAAGTAAAGTAGTTGCAAACTCATGCTTTTAGAGACTTGTTTGGGCTCATGAGAGGAGTAGAAAAACATCAAAAATTTCAGTCCTGCATGATTCTTCAAAGAAATGTGTGTTCATTGAAACCGCTGGTTTTTGATAGTTTGGGCCCTATTGAATAATGAATGTTTTGAATTTTCTCCAAAAGTAAAGTAGTTGCAAACTCATCCTTTTAGAAACTTGTTTGGGCTGTTGAGAGGAGTAAAAAAACCATCAAAAATTTAAATCCTGCATGATTCTACCAAGAAATGTGATTCTTCATTCAAAACCTGATTTTTGCTATTGGGCTCTATTGAATAATGAATGTTTTGAATTTTCTCCAAAAGTAAAGTAGTTGCAAACTCATGCTTTTAGAGACTTGTTTGGGCTCATGAGAGGAGTAGAAAAACATCAAAAATTTCAGTCCTGCATGATTCTACCAAGAAATGTGTGTTCATTGAAACCGCTGGTTTTTGATAGTTTGGGCCCTATTGAATAATGAATGTTTTGAATTTTCTCCAAAAGTAAAGTAGTTGCAAACTCATCCTTTTAGAAACTTGTTTGGGCTGTTGAGAGGAGTAAAAAACCATCAAAAATTTCAATCCTGCATGATTCTACCAAGAAATGTGATTCTTCATTCAAAACCTGATTTTTGCTATTGGGCTCTATTGAATAATGAATGTTTTGAATTTTCTCCAAAAGTAAAGTAGTTGCAAACTCATGCTTTTAGAAACTTGTTTGGGCTCATGAGAGGAGTAGAAAAACATCAAAAATTTGAGTCCTGCATGATTCTACCAAGAAATGTGTGTTCATTCAAACCGCTGGTTTTTGATAGTTTGGGCCCTATTGAATAATGAATGTTTTGAATTTTCTCCAAAAGTAAAGCAGTTTCAAACTCATCCTTTTAGAAACTTGTTTGGGCTGTAGAGAGGAGTAAAAAACCATCAAAAATTTCAGTCCTGCATGATTCTACCAAGAAATGTGATTCTTCATTCAAAACCTGATTTTTGCTATTGGGCTCTATTGAATAATGAATGTTTTGAATTTTCTCCAAAAGTAAAGTAGTTGCAAACTCATGCTTTTAGAGACTTGTTTGGGCTCATGAGAGGAGTAGAAAAACATCAAAAACTTCAGTCCTGCATGATTCTACCAAGAAATGTGTGTTCATTGAAACCGCTGGTTTTTGATAGTTTGGGCCCTATTGAATAATGAATGTTTTGAATTTTCTCCAAAAGTAAAGTAGTTGCAAACTCATCCTTTTAGAAACTTGTTTGGGCTGTTGAGAGGAGTAAAAAACCATCAAAAATTTCAATCCTGCATGCTTCTACCAAGAAATGTGATTCTTCATTCAAAACCTGATTTTTGCTATTGGGCTCTATTGAATAATGAATGTTTTGAATTTTCTCCAAAAGTAAAGTAGTTGCAAACTCATGCTTTTAGAGACTTGTTTGGGCTCATGAGAGGAGTAGAAAAACATCAAAAATTTCAGTCCTGCATGATTCTACCAAGAAATGTGTGTTCATTCAAACCGCTGGTTTTTGATAGTTTGGGCCCTATTGAATAATGAATGTTTTGAATTTTCTCCAAAAGTAAAGTAGTTGCAAACTCATCCTTTTAGAAACTTGTTTGGGCTGTTGAGAGGAGTAAAAAACCATCAAAAATTTCAATCCTGCATGATTTTACCAAGAAATGTGATTCTTCATTCAAAACCTGATTTTTGCTATTGGGCTCTATTGAATAATGAATGTTTTGAATTTTCTCCAAAAGTAAAGTAGTTGCAAACTCATGCTTTTAGAGACTTGTTTGGGCTCATGAGAGGAGTAGAAAAACATCAAAAATTTCAGTCCTGCATGATTCTACCAAGAAATGTGTGTTCATTCAAACCGCTGGTTTTTGATAGTTTGGGCCCTATTGAATAATGAATGTTTTGAATTTTCTCCAAAAGTAAAGTAGTTGCAAACTCATCCTTTTAGAAACTTGTTTGGGCTGTTGAGAGGAGTAAAAAACCATCAAAAATTTCAATCCTGCATGATTCTACCAAGAAATGTGATTCTTCATTCAAAACCTGATTTTTGCTATTGGGCTCTATTGAATAATGAATGTTTTGAATTTTCTCCAAAAGTAAAGTAGTTGCAAACTCATGCTTTTAGAGACTTGTTTGGGCTCATGAGAGGAGTAGAAAAACATCAAAAATTTGAGTCCTGCATGATTCTACCAAGAAATGTGTGTTCATTCAAACCGCTGGTTTTTGATAGTTTGGGCCCTATTGAATAATGAATGTTTTGAATTTTCTCCAAAAGTAAAGCAGTTTCAAACTCATCCTTTTAGAAACTTGTTTGGGCTGTAGAGAGGAGTAAAAAACCATCAAAAATTTCAATCCTGCATGATTCTACCAAGAAATGTGATTCTTCATTCAAAACCTGATTTTTGCTATTGGGCTCTATTGAATAATGAATGTTTTGAATTTTCTCCAAAAGTAAAGTAGTTGCAAACTCATGCTTTTAGAGACTTGTTTGGGCTCATGAGAGGAGTAGAAAAACATCAAAAATTTCAGTCCTGCATGATTCTTCCAAGAAATGTGTGTTCATTGAAACCGCTGGTTTTTGATAGTTTGGGCCCTATTGAATAATGAATGTTTTGAATTTTCTCCAAAAGTAAAGTAGTTGCAAACTCATCCTTTTAGAAACTTGTTTGGGCTGTTGAGAGGAGTAAAAAAACCATCAAAAATTTCAATCCTGCATGATTCTACCAAGAAATGTGATTCTTCATTCAAAACCTGATTTTTGCTATTGGGCTCTATTGAATAATGAATGTTTTGAATTTTCTCCAAAAGTAAAGTAGTTGCAAACTCATGCTTTTAGAGACTTGTTTGGGCTCATGAGAGGAGTAGAAAAACATCAAAAATTTCAGTCCTGCATGATTCTACCAAGAAATGTGTGTTCATTGAAACCGCTGGTTTTTGATAGTTTGGGCCCTATTGAATAATGAATGTTTTGAATTTTCTCCAAAAGTAAAGTAGTTGCAAACTCATCCTTTTAGAAACTTGTTTGGGCTGTTGAGAGGAGTAAAAAACCATCAAAAATTTCAATCCTGCATGATTCTACCAAGAAATGTGATTCTTCATTCAAAACCTGATTTTTGCTATTGGGCTCTATTGAATAATGAATGTTTTGAATTTTCTCCAAAAGTAAAGTAGTTGCAAACTCATGCTTTTAGAAACTTGTTTGGGCTCATGACAGGAGTAGAAAAACATCAAAAATTTCAGTCCTGCATGATTCTACCAAGAAATGTGTGTTCATTCAAACCGCTGGTTTTTGATAGTTTGGGCCCTATTGAATAATGAATGTTTTGAATTTTCTCCAAAAGTAAAGTAGTTGCAAACTCATCCTTTTAGAAACTTGTTTGGGCTGTTGAGAGGAGTAAAAAACCATCAAAAATTTCAATCCTGCATGATTCTACCAAGAAATGTGATTCTTCATTCAAAACCTGATTTTTGCTATTGGGCTCTATTGAATAGTGAATGTTTTGAATTTTCTCCAAAAGTAAAGTAGTTGCAAACTCATGCTTTTAGAGACTTGTTTGGGCTCATGAGAGGAGTAGAAAAACATCAAAAATTTCAGTCCTGCATGATTCTACCAAGAAATGTGTGTTCATTCAAACCGCTGGTTTTTGATAGTTTGGGCCCTATTGAATAATGAATGTTTTGAATTTTCTCCAAAAGTAAAGTAGTTGCAAACTCATCCTTTTAGAAACTTGTTTGGGCTGTTGAGAGGAGTAAAAAACCATCAAAAATTTCAATCCTGCATGATTTTACCAAGAAATGTGATTCTTCAATCAAAACCTGATTTTTGCTATTGGGCTCTATTGAATAATGAATGTTTTGAATTTTCTCCAAAAGTAAAGTAGTTGCAAACTCATGCTTTTAGAGACTTGTTTGGGCTCATGAGAGGAGTAGAAAAACATCAAAAATTTCAGTCCTGCATGATTCTACCAAGAAATGTGTGTTCATTGAAACCGCTGGTTTTTGATAGTTTGGGCCCTATTGAATAATGAATGTTTTGAATTTTCTCCAAAAGTAAAGTAGTTGCAAACTCATCCTTTTAGAAACTTGTTTGGGCTGTTGAGAGGAGTAAAAAACCATCAAAAATTTCAATCCTGCATGATTCTACCAAGAAATGTGATTCTTCATTCAAAACCTGATTTTTGCTATTGGGCTCTATTGAATAATGAATGTTTTGAATTTTCTCCAAAAGTAAAGTAGTTGCAAACTCATCCTTTTAGAAACTTGTTTGGGCTGTTGAGAGGAGTAAAAAACCATCAAAAATTTCAATCCTGCATGATTCTACCAAGAACTGTGATTCTTCATTCAAAACCTGATTTTTGCTATTGGGCTCTATTGAATAGTGAATGTTTTGAATTTTCTCCAAAAGTAAAGTAGTTGCAAACTCATGCTTTTAGAAACTTGTTTGGGCTCATGAGAGGAGTAGAAAAACATCAAAAATTTCAGTCCTGCATGATTCTACCAAGAAATGTGTGTTCATTGAAACCGCTGGTTTTTGATAGTTTGGGCCCTATTGAATAATGAATGTTTTGAATTTTCTCCAAAAGTAAAGTAGTTGCAAACTCATCCTTTTAGAAACTTGTTTGGGCTGTTGAGAGGAGTAAAAAACCATCAAAAATTTCAATCCTGCATGATTTTACCAAGAAATGTGATTCTTCATTCAAAACCTGATTTTTGCTATTGGGCTCTATTGAATAATGAATGTTTTGAATTTTCTCCAAAAGTAAAGTAGTTGCAAACTCATGCTTTTAGAGACTTGTTTGGGCTCATGAGAGGAGTAGAAAAACATCAAAAATTTCAGTCCTGCATGATTCTACCAAGAAATGTGTGTTCATTGAAACCGCTGGTTTTTGATAGTTTGGGCCCTATTGAATAATGAATGTTTTGAATTTTCTCCAAAAGTAAAGTAGTTGCAAACTCATCCTTTTAGAAACTTGTTTGGGCTGTTGAGAGGAGTAAAAAACCATCAAAAATTTCAATCCTGCATGATTCTACCAAGAAATGTGATTCTTCATTCAAAACCTGATTTTTGCTATTGGGCTCTATTGAATAATGAATGTTTTGAATTTTCTCCAAAAGTAAAGTAGTTGCAAACTCATGCTTTTAGAAACTTGTTTGGGCTCATGAGAGGAGTAGAAAAACATCAAAAATTTGAGTCCTGCATGATTCTACCAAGAAATGTGTGTTCATTGAAACCGCTGGTTTTTGATAGTTTGGGCCCTATTGAATAATGAATGTTTTGAATTTTCTCCAAAAGTAAAGTAGTTGCAAACTCATCCTTTTAGAAACTTGTTTGGGCTGTTGAGAGGAGTAAAAAACCATCAAAAATTTCAATCCTGCATGATTCTACCAAGAAATGTGATTCTTCATTCAAAACCTGATTTTTGCTATTGGGCTCTATTGAATAATGAATGTTTTGAATTTTATCCAAAAGTAAAGTAGTTGCAAACTCATCCTTTTAGAAACTTGTTTGGGCTGTTGAGAGGAGTAAAAAACCATCAAAAATTTCAATCCTGCATGATTCTACCAAGAACTGTGATTCTTCATTCAAAACCTGATTTTTGCTATTGGGCTCTATTGAATAGTGAATGTTTTGAATTTTCTCCAAAAGTAAAGTAGTTGCAAACTCATGCTTTTAGAAACTTGTTTGGGCTCATGAGAGGAGTAGAAAAACATCAAAAATTTCAGTCCTGCATGATTCTACCAAGAAATGTGTGTTCATTGAAACCGCTGGTTTTTGATAGTTTGGGCCCTATTGAATAATGAATGTTTTGAATTTTCTCCAAAAGTAAAGTAGTTGCAAACTCATCCTTTTAGAAACTTGTTTGGGCTGTTGAGAGGAGTAAAAAACCATCAAAAATTTCAATCCTGCATGATTTTACCAAGAAATGTGATTCTTCATTCAAAACCTGATTTTTGCTATTGGGCTCTATTGAATAATGAATGTTTTGAATTTTCTCCAAAAGTAAAGTAGTTGCAAACTCATGCTTTTAGAGACTTGTTTGGGCTCATGAGAGGAGTAGAAAAACATCAAAAATTTCAGTCCTGCATGATTCTACCAAGAAATGTGTGTTCATTGAAACCGCTGGTTTTTGATAGTTTGGGCCCTATTGAATAATGAATGTTTTGAATTTTCTCCAAAAGTAAAGTAGTTGCAAACTCATCCTTTTAGAAACTTGTTTGGGCTGTTGAGAGGAGTAAAAAACCATCAAAAATTTCAATCCTGCATGATTCTACCAAGAAATGTGATTCTTCATTCAAAACCTGATTTTTGCTATTGGGCTCTATTGAATAATGAATGTTTTGAATTTTCTCCAAAAGTAAAGTAGTTGCAAACACATGCTTTTAGAAACTTGTTTGGGCTCATGAGAGGAGTAGAAAAACATCAAAAATTTGAGTCCTGCATGATTCTACCAAGAAATGTGTGTTCATTGAAACCGCTGGTTTTTGATAGTTTGGGCCCTATTGAATAATGAATGTTTTGAATTTTCTCCAAAAGTAAAGTAGTTGCAAACTCATCCTTTTAGAAACTTGTTTGGGCTGTTGAGAGGAGTAAAAAACCATCAAAAATTTCAATCCTGCATGATTCTACCAAGAAATGTGATTCTTCATTCAAAACCTGATTTTTGCTATTGGGCTCTATTGAATAATGAATGTTTTGAATTTTCTCCAAAAGTAAAGTAGTTGCAAACTCATCCTTTTAGAAACTTGTTTGGGCTGTTGAGAGGAGTAAAAAACCATCAAAAATTTCAATCCTGCATGATTCTACCAAGAACTGTGATTCTTCATTCAAAACCTGATTTTTGCTATTGGGCTCTATTGAATAGTGAATGTTTTGAATTTTCTCCAAAAGTAAAGTAGTTGCAAACTCATGCTTTTAGAAACTTGTTTGGGCTCATGAGAGGAGTAGAAAAACATCAAAAATTTCAGTCCTGCATGATTCTACCAAGAAATGTGTGTTCATTGAAACCGCTGGTTTTTGATAGTTTGGGCCCTATTGAATAATGAATGTTTTGAATTTTCTCCAAAAGTAAAGTAGTTGCAAACTCATCCTTTTAGAAACTTGTTTGGGCTGTTGAGAGGAGTAAAAAACCATCAAAAATTTCAATCCTGCATGATTTTACCAAGAAATGTGATTCTTCATTCAAAACCTGATTTTTGCTATTGGGCTCTATTGAATAATGAATGTTTTGAATTTTCTCCAAAAGTAAAGTAGTTGCAAACTCATGCTTTTAGAGACTTGTTTGGGCTCATGAGAGGAGTAGAAAAACATCAAAAATTTCAGTCCTGCATGATTCTACCAAGAAATGTGTGTTCATTGAAACCGCTGGTTTTTGATAGTTTGGGCCCTATTGAATAATGAATGTTTTGAATTTTCTCCAAAAGTAAAGTAGTTGCAAACTCATCCTTTTAGAAACTTGTTTGGGCTGTTGAGAGGAGTAAAAAACCATCAAAAATTTCAATCCTGCATGATTCTACCAAGAAATGTGATTCTTCATTCAAAACCTGATTTTTGCTATTGGGCTCTATTGAATAATGAATGTTTTGAATTTTCTCCAAAAGTAAAGTAGTTGCAAACTCATGCTTTTAGAAACTTGTTTGGGCTCATGAGAGGAGTAGAAAAACATCAAAAATTTGAGTCCTGCATGATTCTACCAAGAAATGTGTGTTCATTCAAACCGCTGGTTTTTGATAGTTTGGGCCCTATTGAATAATGAATGTTTTGAATTTTCTCCAAAAGTAAAGTAGTTGCAAACTCATCCTTTTAGAAACTTGTTTGGGCTGTTGAGAGGAGTAAAAAACCATCAAAAATTTCAATCCTGCATGATTCTACCAAGAAATGTGATTCTTCATTCAAAACCTGATTTTTGCTATTGGGCTCTATTGAATAATGAATGTTTTGAATTTTCTCCAAAAGTAAAGTAGTTGCAAACTCATGCTTTTAGAGACTTGTTTGGGCTCATGAGAGGAGTAGAAAAACATCAAAAATTTCAGTCCTGCATGATTCTACCAAGAAATGTGTGTTCATTGAAACCGCTGGTTTTTGATAGTTTGGGCCCTATTGAATAATGAATGTTTTGAATTTTCTCCAAAAGTAAAGTAGTTGCAAACTCATCCTTTTAGAAACTTGTTTGGGCTGTTGAGAGGAGTAAAAAACCATCAAAAATTTCAATCCTGCATGATTTTACCAAGAAACGTGATTCTTCATTCAAAACCTGATTTTTGCTATTGGGCTCTATTGAATAGTGAATGTTTTGAATGTTCTCCAAAAGTAAACTAGTTGCAAACTCATGCTTTTAGAAACTTGTTTGGGCTCATGAGAGGAGTAGAAAAACATCAAAAATTTCAGTCCTGCATGATTCTACCAAGAAATGTGTGTTCATTGAAACCGCTGGTTTTTGATAGTTTGGGCCCTATTGAATAATGAATGTTTTGAATTTTCTCCAAAAGTAAAGTAGTTGCAAACTCATGCTTTTAGAAACTTGTTTGGTCTGTTGAGAGGAGTAAAAAACCATCAAAAATTTCTATCCTGCATGATTTTACCAAGAAATGTGATTCTTCATTCAAAACCTGATTTTTGCTATTGGGCTCTATTGAATAATGAATGTTTTGAATTTTCTCCAAAAGTAAAGTAGTTGCAAACTCATGCTTTTAGAGACTTGTTTGGGCTCATGAGAGGAGTAGAAAAACATCAAAAATTTCAGTCCTGCATGATTCTACCAAGAAATGTGTGTTCATTGAAACCGCTGGTTTTTGATAGTTTGGGCCCTATTGAATAATGAATGCTTTGAATTTTCTCCAAAAGTAAAGTAGTTGCAAACTCATCCTTTTAGAAACTTGTTTGGGCTGTTGAGAGGAGTAAAAAACCATCAAAAATTTCAATCCTGCATGATTCTACCAAGAAATGTGATTCTTCATTCAAAACCTGATTTTTGCTATTGGGCTCTATTGAAAAGTGAATGTTTTGAATTTTCTCCAAAAGTAAAGTAGTTGCAAACTCATGCCTTTAGAGACTTGTTTGGGCTCATGAGAGGAGTAGAAAAACATCAAAAATTTCAGTCCTGCATGAATCTACCAAGAAATGTGTGTTCATTGAAACCGCTGGTTTTTGATAGTTTGGGCCCTATTGAATAATGAATGTTTTGAATTTTCTCCAAAAGTAAAGTAGTTGCAAACTCATCCTTTTAGAAACTTGTTTGGGCTGTTGAGAGGAGTAAAAAACCATCAAAAATTTCAATCCTGCATGATTCTACCAAGAAATGTGATTCTTCATTCAAAACCTGATTTTTGCTATTGGGCTCTATTGAATAATGAATGTTTTGAATTTTCTCCAAAAGTAAAGTAGTTGCAAACTCATGCTTTTAGAAACTTGTTTGGGCTCATGAGAGGAGTAGAAAAACATCAAAAATTTCAGTCCTGCATGATTCTTCCAAGAAATGTGTGTTCATTGAAACCGCTGGTTTTTGATAGTTTGGGCCCTATTGAATAATGAATGTTTTGAATTTTCTCCAAAAGTAAAGTAGTTGCAAACTCATCCTTTTAGAAACTTGTTTGGGCTGTTGAGAGGAGTAAAAAACCATCAAAAATTTCAATCCTGCATGATTCTACCAAGAAATGTGATTCTTCATTCAAAACCTGATTTTTGCTATTGGGCTCTATTGAATAATGAATGTTTTGAATTTTCTCCAAAAGTAAAGTAGTTGCAAACTCATGCTTTTAGAGACTTGTTTGGGCTCATGAGAGGAGTAGAAAAACATCAAAAATTTCAGTCCTGCATGATTCTACCAAGAAATGTGTGTTCATTGAAACCGCTGGTTTTTGATAGTTTGGGCCCTATTGAATAATGAATGTTTTGAATTTTCTCCAAAAGTAAAGTAGTTGCAAACTCATCCTTTTAGAAACTTGTTTGGGCTGTTGAGAGGAGTAAAAAACCATCAAAAATTTCAATCCTGCATGCTTCTACCAAGAAATGTGATTCTTCATTCAAAACCTGATTTTTGCTATTGGGCTCTATTGAATAATGAATGTTTTGAATTTTCTCCAAAAGTAAAGTAGTTGCAAACTCATGCTTTTAGAGACTTGTTTGGGCTCATGAGAGGAGTAGAAAAACATCAAAAATTTCAGTCCTTCATGATTCTACCAAGAAATGTGTGTTCATTGAAACCGCTGGTTTTTGATAGTTTGGGCCCTATTGAATAATGAATGTTTTGAATTTTCTCCAAAAGTAAAGTAGTTGCAAACTCATCCTTTTAGAAACTTGTTTGGGCTGTTGAGAGGAGTAAAAAACCATCAAAAATTTCAATCCTGCATGATTCTACCAAGAAATGTGATTCTTCATTCAAAACCTGATTTTTGCTATTGGGCTCTATTGAATAATGAATGTTTTGAATTTTCTCCAAAAGTAAAGTAGTTGCAAACTCATGCTTTTAGAGACTTGTTTGGGCTCATGAGAGGAGTAGAAAAACATCAAAAATTTCAGTCCTGCATGATTCTACCAAGAAATGTGTGTTCATTGAAACCGCTGGTTTTTGATAGTTTGGGCCCTATTGAATAATGAATGTTTTGAATTTTCTCCAAAAGTAAAGTAGTTGCAAACTCATCCTTTTAGAAACTTGTTTGGGCTGTTGAGAGGAGTAAAAAACCATCAAAAATTTCAATCCTGCATGATTCTACCAAGAAATGTGATTCTTCATTCAAAACCTGATTTTTGCTATTGGGCTCTATTGAAAAGTGAATGTTTTGAATTTTCTCCAAAAGTAAAGTAGTTGCAAACTCATGCTTTTAGAGACTTGTTTGGGCTCATGAGAGGAGTAGAAAAACATCAAAAATTTCAGTCCTGCATGATTCTACCAAGAAATGTGTGTTCATTGAAACCGCTGGTTTTTGATAGTTTGGGCCCTATTGAATAATGAATGTTTTGAATTTTCTCCAAAAGTAAAGTAGTTGCAAACTCATCCTTTTAGAAACTTGTTTGGGCTGTTGAGAGGAGTAAAAAACCATCAAAAATTTCAATCCTGCATGATTCTACCAAGAAATGTGATTCTTCATTCAAAACCTGATTTTTGCTATTGGGCTCTATTGAATAATGAATGTTTTGAATTTTCTCCAAAAGTAAAGTAGTTGCAAACTCATGCTTTTAGAAACTTGTTTGGGCTCATGAGAGGAGTAGAAAAACATCAAAAATTTCAGTCCTGCATGATTCTTCCAAGAAATGTGTGTTCATTGAAACCGCTGGTTTTTGATAGTTTGGGCCCTATTGAATAATGAATGTTTTGAATTTTCTCCAAAAGTAAAGTAGTTGCAAACTCATCCTTTTAGAAACTTGTTTGGGCTGTTGAGAGGAGTAAAAAACCATCAAAAATTTCAATCCTGCATAATTCTACCAAGAAATGTGATTCTTCATTCAAAACCTGATTTTTGCTATTGGGCTCTATTGAATAATGAATGTTTTGAATTTTCTCCAAAAGTAAAGTAGTTGCAAACTCATGCTTTTAGAGACTTGTTTGGGCTCATGAGAGGAGTAGAAAAACATCAAAAATTTCAGTCCTGCATGATTCTACCAAGAAATGTGTGTTCATTGAAACCGCTGGTTTTTGATAGTTTGGGCCCTATTGAATAATGAATGTTTTGAATTTTCTCCAAAAGTAAAGTAGTTGCAAACTCATCCTTTTAGAAACTTGTTTGGGCTGTTGAGAGGAGTAAAAAACCATCAAAAATTTCAATCCTGCATGATTCTACCAAGAAATGTGATTCTTCACTCAAAACCTGATTTTTTGCTATTGGGCTCTATTGAAAAATGAATGTTTTGAATTTTCTCCAAAAGTAAAGTAGTTGCAAACTCATGCTTTTAGAAACTTGTTTGGGCTCATGAGAGGAGTAGAAAAACATCAAAAATTTGAGTCCTGCATGATTCTACCAAGAAATGTGTGTTCATTCAAACCGCTGGTTTTTGATAGTTTGGGCCCTATTGAATAATGAATGTTTTGAATTTTCTCCAAAAGTAAAGCAGCTGCAAACTCATCCTTTTAGAAACTTGTTTGGGCTGTAGAGAGGAGTAAAAAACCATCAAAAATTTCAATCCTGCATGATTCTACCAAGAAATGTGATTCTTCATTCAAATCCTGATTTTTGCTATTGGGCTCTATTGAATAATGAATGTTTTGAATTTTCTCCAAAAGTAAAGTAGTTGCAAACTCATGCTTTTAGAGACTTGTTTGGGCTCATGAGAGGAGTAGAAAAACATCAAAAATTTCAGTCCTGCATGATTCTACCAAGAAATGTGTTTTCATTGAAACCGCTGGTTTTTGATAGTTTGGGCCCTATTGAATAATGAATGTTTTGAATTTTCTCCAAAAGTAAAGTAGTTGCAAACTCATCCTTTTAGAAACTTGTTTGGGCTGTTGAGAGGAGTAAAAAACCATCAAAAATTTCAATCCTGCATGCTTCTACCAAGAATTGTGATTCTTCATTCAAAACCTGATTTTTGCTATTGGGCTCTATTGAATAATGAATGTTTTGAATTTTCTCCAAAAGTAAAGTAGTTGCAAACTCATGCTTTTAGAGACTTGTTTGGGCTCATGAGAGGAGTAGAAAAACATCAAAAATTTCAGTCCTGCATGATTCTACCAAGAAATGTGTGTTCATTGAAACCGCTGGTTTTTGATAGTTTGGGCCCTATTGAATAATGAATGTTTTGAATTTTCTCCAAAAGTAAAGTAGTTGCAAACTCATCCTTTTAGAAACTTGTTTGGGCTGTTGAGAGGAGTAAAAAACCATCAAAAATTTCAATCCTGCATGATTCTACCAAGAAATGTGATTCTTCATTCAAAACCTGATTTTTGCTATTGGGCTCTATTGAATAATGAATGTTTTGAATTTTCTCCAAAAGTAAAGTAGTTGCAAACTCATGCTTTTAGAGACTTGTTTGGGCTCATGAGAGGAGTAGAAAAACATCAAAAATTTGAGTCCTGCATGATTCTACCAAGAAATGTGTGTTCATTCAAACCGCTGGTTTTTGATAGTTTGGGCCCTATTGAATAATGAATGTTTTGAATTTTCTCCAAAAGTAAAGCAGTTTCAAACTCATCCTTTTAGAAACTTGTTTGGGCTGTAGAGAGGAGTAAAAAACCATCAAAAATTTCAATCCTGCATGATTCTACCAAGAAATGTGATTCTTCATTCAAAACCTGATTTTTGCTATTGGGCTCTATTGAATAATGAATGTTTTGAATTTTCTCCAAAAGTAAAGTAGTTGCAAACTCATGCTTTTAGAGACTTGTTTGGGCTCATGAGAGGAGTAGAAAAACATCAAAAATTTCAGTCCTGCATGATTCTTCCAAGAAATGTGTGTTCATTGAAACCGCTGGTTTTTGATAGTTTGGGCCCTATTGAATAATGAATGTTTTGAATTTTCTCCAAAAGTAAAGTAGTTGCAAACTCATCCTTTTAGAAACTTGTTTGGGCTGTTGAGAGGAGTAAAAAAACCATCAAAAATTTCAATCCTGCATGATTCTACCAAGAAATGTGATTCTTCATTCAAAACCTGATTTTTGCTATTGGGCTCTATTGAATAATGAATGTTTTGAATTTTCTCCAAAAGTAAAGTAGTTGCAAACTCATGCTTTTAGAGACTTGTTTGGGCTCATGAGAGGAGTAGAAAAACATCAAAAATTTCAGTCCTGCATGATTCTACCAAGAAATGTGTGTTCATTGAAACCGCTGGTTTTTGATAGTTTGGGCCCTATTGAATAATGAATGTTTTGAATTTTCTCCAAAAGTAAAGTAGTTGCAAACTCATCCTTTTAGAAACTTGTTTGGGCTGTTGAGAGGAGTAAAAAACCATCAAAAATTTCAATCCTGCATGATTCTACCAAGAAATGTGATTCTTCATTCAAAACCTGATTTTTGCTATTGGGCTCTATTGAATAATGAATGTTTTGAATTTTCTCCAAAAGTAAAGTAGTTGCAAACTCATGCTTTTAGAAACTTGTTTGGGCTCATGAGAGGAGTAGAAAAACATCAAAAATTTGAGTCCTGCATGATTCTACCAAGAAATGTGTGTTCATTCAAACCGCTGGTTTTTGATAGTTTGGGCCCTATTGAATAATGAATGTTTTGAATTTTCTCCAAAAGTAAAGCAGTTTCAAACTCATCCTTTTAGAAACTTGTTTGGGCTGTAGAGAGGAGTAAAAAACCATCAAAAATTTCAATCCTGCATGATTCTACCAAGAAATGTAATTCTTCATTCAAAACCTGATTTTTGCTATTGGGCTCTATTGAATAATGAATGTTTTGAATTTTCTCCAAAAGTAAAGTAGTTGCAAACTCATGCTTTTAGAGACTTGTTTGGGCTCATGAGAGGAGTAGAAAAACATCAAAAACTTCAGTCCTGCATGATTCTACCAAGAAATGTGTGTTCATTGAAACCGCTGGTTTTTGATAGTTTGGGCCCTATTGAATAATGAATGTTTTGAATTTTCTCCAAAAGTAAAGTAGTTGCAAACTCATCCTTTTAGAAACTTGTTTGGGCTGTTGAGAGGAGTAAAAAACCATCAAAAATTTCAATCCTGCATGCTTCTACCAAGAAATGTGATTCTTCATTCAAAACCTGATTTTTGCTATTGGGCTCTATTGAATAATGAATGTTTTGAATTTTCTCCAAAAGTAAAGTAGTTGCAAACTCATGCTTTTAGAGACTTGTTTGGGCTCATGAGAGGAGTAGAAAAACATCAAAAATTTCAGTCCTGCATGATTCTACCAAGAAATGTGTGTTCATTCAAACCGCTGGTTTTTGATAGTTTGGGCCCTATTGAATAATGAATGTTTTGAATTTTCTCCAAAAGTAAAGTAGTTGCAAACTCATCCTTTTAGAAACTTGTTTGGGCTGTTGAGAGGAGTAAAAAACCATCAAAAATTTCAATCCTGCATGATTCTACCAAGAAATGTGATTCTTCATTCAAAACCTGATTTTTGCTATTGGGCTCTAATGAATAATGAATGTTTTGAATTTTCTCCAAAAGTAAAGTAGTTGCAAACTCATGCTTTTAGAGACTTGTTTGGGCTCATGAGAGGAGTAGAAAAACATCAAAAATTTCAGTCCTGCATGATTCTACCAAGAAATGTGTGTTCATTCAAACCGCTGGTTTTTGATAGTTTGGGCCCTATTGAATAATGAATGTTTTGAATTTTCTCCAAAAGTAAAGTAGTTGCAAACTCATCCTTTTAGAAACTTGTTTGGGCTGTTGAGAGGAGTAAAAAACCATCAAAAATTTCAATCCTGCATGATTCTACCAAGAAATGTGATTCTTCATTCAAAACCTGATTTTTGCTATTGGGCTCTATTGAATAATGAATGTTTTGAATTTTCTCCAAAAGTAAAGTAGTTGCAAACTCATGCTTTTAGAGACTTGTTTGGGCTCATGAGAGGAGTAGAAAAACATCAAAAATTTGAGTCCTGCATGATTCTACCAAGAAATGTGTGTTCATTCAAACCGCTGGTTTTTGATAGTTTGGGCCCTATTGAATAATGAATGTTTTGAATTTTCTCCAAAAGTAAAGCAGTTTCAAACTCATCCTTTTAGAAACTTGTTTGGGCTGTAGAGAGGAGTAAAAAACCATCAAAAATTTCAATCCTGCATGATTCTACCAAGAAATGTGATTCTTCATTCAAAACCTGATTTTTGCTATTGGGCTCTATTGAATAATGAATGTTTTGAATTTTCTCCAAAAGTAAAGTAGTTGCAAACTCATGCTTTTAGAGACTTGTTTGGGCTCATGAGAGGAGTAGAAAAACATCAAAAATTTCAGTCCTGCATGATTCTTCCAAGAAATGTGTGTTCATTGAAACCGCTGGTTTTTGATAGTTTGGGCCCTATTGAATAATGAATGTTTTGAATTTTCTCCAAAAGTAAAGTAGTTGCAAACTCATCCTTTTAGAAACTTGTTTGGGCTGTTGAGAGGAGTAAAAAAACCATCAAAAATTTCAATCCTGCATGATTCTACCAAGAAATGTGATTCTTCATTCAAAACCTGATTTTTGCTATTGGGCTCTATTGAATAATGAATGTTTTGAATTTTCTCCAAAAGTAAAGTAGTTGCAAACTCATGCTTTTAGAGACTTGTTTGGGCTCATGAGAGGAGTAGAAAAACATCAAAAATTTCAGTCCTGCATGATTCTACCAAGAAATGTGTGTTCATTGAAACCGCTGGTTTTTGATAGTTTGGGCCCTATTGAATAATGAATGTTTTGAATTTTCTCCAAAAGTAAAGTAGTTGCAAACTCATCCTTTTAGAAACTTGTTTGGGCTGTTGAGAGGAGTAAAAAACCATCAAAAATTTCAATCCTGCATTATTCTACCAAGAAATGTGATTCTTCATTCAAAACCTGATTTTTGCTATTGGGCTCTATTGAATAATGAATGTTTTGAATTTTCTCCAAAAGTAAAGTAGTTGCAAACTCATGCTTTTAGAAACTTGTTTGGGCTCATGAGAGGAGTAGAAAAACATCAAAAATTTGAGTCCTGCATGATTCTACCAAGAAATGTGTGTTCATTCAAACCGCTGGTTTTTGATAGTTTGGGCCCTATTGAATAATGAATGTTTTGAATTTTCTCCAAAAGTAAAGCAGTTTCAAACTCATCCTTTTAGAAACTTGTTTGGGCTGTAGAGAGGAGTAAAAAACCATCAAAAATTTCAATCCTGCATGATTCTACCAAGAAATGTGATTCTTCATTCAAAACCTGATTTTTGCTATTGGGCTCTATTGAATAATGAATGTTTTGAATTTTCTCCAAAAGTAAAGTAGTTGCAAACTCATGCTTTTAGAGACTTGTTTGGGCTCATGAGAGGAGTAGAAAAACATCAAAAATTTCAGTCCTGCATGATTCTACCAAGAAATGTGTGTTCATTCAAACCGCTGGTTTTTGATAGTTTGGGCCCTATTGAATAATGAATGTTTTGAATTTTCTCCAAAAGTAAAGTAGTTGCAAACTCATCCTTTTAGAAACTTGTTTGGGCTGTTGAGAGGAGTAAAAAACCATCAAAAATTTCAATCCTGCATGATTTTACCAAGAAATGTGATTCTTCAATCAAAACCTGATTTTTGCTATTGGGCTCTATTGAATAATGAATGTTTTGAATTTTCTCCAAAAGTAAAGTAGTTGCAAACTCATGCTTTTAGAGACTTGTTTGGGCTCATGAGAGGAGTAGAAAAACATCAAAAATTTCAGTCCTGCATGATTCTACCAAGAAATGTGTGTTCATTGAAACCGCTGGTTTTTGATAGTTTGGGCCCTATTGAATAATGAATGTTTTGAATTTTCTCCAAAAGTAAAGTAGTTGCAAACTCATCCTTTTAGAAACTTGTTTGGGCTGTTGAGAGGAGTAAAAAACCATCAAAAATTTCAATCCTGCATGATTCTACCAAGAAATGTGATTCTTCATTCAAAACCTGATTTTTGCTATTGGGCTCTATTGAATAATGAATGTTTTGAATTTTCTCCAAAAGTAAAGTAGTTGCAAACTCATGCTTTTAGAAACTTGTTTGGGCTCATGAGAGGAGTAGAAAAACATCAAAAATTTGAGTCCTGCATGATTCTACCAAGAAATGTGTGTTCATTCAAACCGCTGGTTTTTGATAGTTTGGGCCCTATTGAATAATGAATGTTTTGAATTTTCTCCAAAAGTAAAGCAGTTTCAAACTCATCCTTTTAGAAACTTGTTTGGGCTGTAGAGAGGAGTAAAAAACCATCAAAAATTTCAATCCTGCATGATTCTACCAAGAAATGTAATTCTTCATTCAAAACCTGATTTTTGCTATTGGGCTCTATTGAATAATGAATGTTTTGAATTTTCTCCAAAAGTAAAGTAGTTGCAAACTCATGCTTTTAGAGACTTGTTTGGGCTCATGAGAGGAGTAGAAAAACATCAAAAACTTCAGTCCT
This sequence comes from Dendrobates tinctorius, assembly GCF_039654945.1. Taxonomy (NCBI): domain Eukaryota; kingdom Metazoa; phylum Chordata; class Amphibia; order Anura; family Dendrobatidae; genus Dendrobates; species Dendrobates tinctorius. The sequence continues at coordinate 6,753,170 of NW_027361736.1, read as the reverse complement.
GCATGATTCTACCAAGAAATGTGTGTTCATTGAAACCGCTGGTTTTTGATAGTTTGGGCCCTATTGAATAATGAATGTTTTGAATTTTCTCCAAAAGTAAAGTAGTTGCAAACTCATCCTTTTAGAAACTTGTTTGGGCTGTTGAGAGGAGTAAAAAACCATCAAAAATTTCAATCCTGCATGCTTCTACCAAGAAATGTGATTCTTCATTCAAAACCTGATTTTTGCTATTGGGCTCTATTGAATAATGAATGTTTTGAATTTTCTCCAAAAGTAAAGTAGTTGCAAACTCTTGCTTTTAGAGACTTGTTTGGGCTCATGAGAGGAGTAGAAAAACATCAAAAATTTCAGTCCTGCATGATTCTACCAAGAAATGTGTGTTCATTCAAACCGCTGGTTTTTGATAGTTTGGGCCCTATTGAATAATGAATGTTTTGAATTTTCTCCAAAAGTAAAGTAGTTGCAAACTCATCCTTTTAGAAACTTGTTTGGGCTGTTGAGAGGAGTAAAAAACCATCAAAAATTTCAATCCTGCATGATTCTACCAAGAAATGTGATTCTTCATTCAAAACCTGATTTTTGCTATTGGGCTCTAATGAATAATGAATGTTTTGAATTTTCTCCAAAAGTAAAGTAGTTGCAAACTCATGCTTTTAGAGACTTGTTTGGGCTCATGAGAGGAGTAGAAAAACATCAAAAATTTCAGTCCTGCATGATTCTACCAAGAAATGTGTGTTCATTCAAACCGCTGGTTTTTGATAGTGTGGGCCCTATTGAATAATGAATGTTTTGAATTTTCTCCAAAAGTAAAGTAGTTGCAAACTCATCCTTTTAGAAACTTGTTTGGGCTGTTGAGAGGAGTAAAAAACCATCAAAAATTTCAATCCTGCATGATTCTACCAAGAAATGTGATTCTTCATTCAAAACCTGATTTTTGCTATTGGGCTCTATTGAATAATGAATGTTTTGAATTTTCTCCAAAAGTAAAGTAGTTGCAAACTCATGCTTTTAGAGACTTGTTTGGGCTCATGAGAGGAGTAGAAAAACATCAAAAATTTGAGTCCTGCATGATTCTACCAAGAAATGTGTGTTCATTCAAACCGCTGGTTTTTGATAGTTTGGGCCCTATTGAATAATGAATGTTTTGAATTTTCTCCAAAAGTAAAGCAGTTTCAAACTCATCCTTTTAGAAACTTGTTTGGGCTGTAGAGAGGAGTAAAAAACCATCAAAAATTTCAATCCTGCATGATTCTACCAAGAAATGTGATTCTTCATTCAAAACCTGATTTTTGCTATTGGGCTCTATTGAATAATGAATGTTTTGAATTTTCTCCAAAAGTAAAGTAGTTGCAAACTCATGCTTTTAGAGACTTGTTTGGGCTCATGAGAGGAGTAGAAAAACATCAAAAATTTCAGTCCTGCATGATTCTACCAAGAAATGTGTGTTCATTGAAACCGCTGGTTTTTGATAGTTTGGGCCCTATTGAATAATGAATGTTTTGAATTTTCTCCAAAAGTAAAGTAGTTGCAAACTCATCCTTTTAGAAACTTGTTTGGGCTGTTGAGAGGAGTAAAAAACCATCAAAAATTTCAATCCTGCATGATTTTACCAAGAAATGTGATTCTTCATTCAAAACCTGATTTTTGCTATTGGGCTCTATTGAATAATGAATGTTTTGAATTTTCTCCAAAAGTAAAGTAGTTGCAAACTCATGCTTTTAGAGACTTGTTTGGGCTCATGAGAGGAGTAGAAAAACATCAAAAATTTCAGTCCTGCATGATTCTACCAAGAAATGTGTGTTCATTGAAACCGCTGGTTTTTGATAGTTTGGTCCCTATTGAATAATGAATGTTTTGAATTTTCTCCAAAAGTAAAGTAGTTGCAAACTCATCCTTTTAGAAACTTGTTTGGGCTGTTGAGAGGAGTAAAAAACCATCAAAAATTTCAATCCTGCATGATTTTACCAAGAAACGTGATTCTTCATTCAAAACCTGATTTTTGCTATTGGGCTCTATTGAATAGTGAATGTTTTGAATGTTCTCCAAAAGTAAACTAGTTGCAAACTCATGCTTTTAGAAACTTGTTTGGGCTCATGAGAGGAGTAGAAAAACATCAAAAATTTCAGTCCTGCATGATTCTACCAAGAAATGTGTGTTCATTGAAACCGCTGGTTTTTGATAGTTTGGGCCCTATTGAATAATGAATGTTTTGAATTTTCTCCAAAAGTAAAGTAGTTGCAAACTCATCCTTTTAGAAACTTGTTTGGGCTGTTGAGAGGAGTAAAAAACCATCAAAAATTTCTATCCTGCATGATTTTACCAAGAAATGTGATTCTTCATTCAAAACCTGATTTTTGCTATTGGGCTCTATTGAATAATGAATGTTTTGAATTTTCTCCAAAAGTAAAGTAGTTGCAAACTCATGCTTTTAGAGACTTGTTTGGGCTCATGAGAGGAGTAGAAAAACATCAAAAATTTCAGTCCTGCATGATTCTACCAAGAAATGTGTGTTCATTGAAACCGCTGGTTTTTGATAGTTTGGGCCCTATTGAATAATGAATGCTTTGAATTTTCTCCAAAAGTAAAGTAGTTGCAAACTCATCCTTTTAGAAACTTGTTTGGGCTGTTGAGAGGAGTAAAAAACCATCAAAAATTTCAATCCTGCATGATTCTACCAAGAAATGTGATTCTTCATTCAAAACCTGATTTTTGCTATTGGGCTCTATTGAATGATGAATGTTTTGAATTTTCTCCAAAAGGAAAGTAGTTGCAAACTCATCCTTTTAGAAACTTGTTTGGGCTGTTGAGAGGAGTAAAAAACCATCAAAAATTTCAATCCTGCATGATTCTACCAAGAAATGTGATTCTTCATTCAAAACCTGATTTTTGCTTTTGGGCTCTATTGAATAATGAATGTTTTGAATTTTCTCCAAAAGTAAAGTAGTTGCAAACTCATGCTTTTAGAAACTTGTTTGGGCTCATGAGAGGAGTAGAAAAACATCAAAAATTTCAGTCCTGCATGATTCTTCCAAGAAATGTGTGTTCATTGAAACCGCTGTTTTTTGATAGTTTGGGCCCTATTGAATAATGAATGTTTTGAATTTTCTCCAAAAGTAAAGTAGTTGCAAACTCATCCTTTTAGAAACTTGTTTGGGCTGTTGAGAGGAGTAAAAAACCATCAAAAATTTCAATCCTGCATGATTCTACCAAGAAATGTGATTCTTCATTCAAAACCTGATTTTTGCTATTGGGCTCTATTGAATAATGAATGTTTTGAATTTTCTCCAAAAGTAAAGTAGTTGCAAACTCATGCTTTTAGAGACTTGTTTGGGCTCATGAGAGGAGTAGAAAAACATCAAAAATTTCAGTCCTGCATGATTCTACCAAGAAATGTGTGTTCATTGAAACCGCTGGTTTTTGATAGTTTGGGCCCTATTGAATAATGAATGTTTTGAATTTTCTCCAAAAGTAAAGTAGTTGCAAACTCATCCTTTTAGAAACTTGTTTGGGCTGTTGAGAGGAGTAAAAAACCATCAAAAATTTCAATCCTGCATGCTTCTACCAAGAAATGTGATTCTTCATTCAAAACCTGATTTTTGCTATTGGGCTCTATTGAATAATGAATGTTTTGAATTTTCTCCAAAAGTAAAGTAGTTGCAAACTCATGCTTTTAGAGACTTGTTTGGGCTCATGAGAGGAGTAGAAAAACATCAAAAATTTCAGTCCTGCATGATTCTACCAAGAAATGTGTGTTCATTCAAACCGCTGGTTTTTGATAGTTTGGGCCCTATTGAATAATGAATGTTTTGAATTTTCTCCAAAAGTAAAGTAGTTGCAAACTCATCCTTTTAGAAACTTGTTTGGGCTGTTGAGAGGAGTAAAAAACCATCAAAAATTTCAATCCTGCATGATTCTACCAAGAAATGTGATTCTTCATTCAAAACCTGATTTTTGCTATTGGGCTCTATTGAATAATGAATGTTTTGAATTTTCTCCAAAAGTAAAGTAGTTGCAAACTCATGCTTTTAGAGACTTGTTTGGGCTCATGAGAGGAGTAGAAAAACATCAAAAATTTCAGTCCTGCATGATTCTACCAAGAAATGTGTGTTCATTGAAACCGCTGGTTTTTGATAGTTTGGTCCCTATTGAATAATGAATGTTTTGAATTTTCTCCAAAAGTAAAGTAGTTGCAAACTCATCCTTTTAGAAACTTGTTTGGGCTGTTGAGAGGAGTAAAAAACCATCAAAAATTTCAATCCTGCATGATTCTACCAAGAAATGTGATTCTTCATTCAAAACCTGATTTTTGCTATTGGGCTCTATTGAAAAGTGAATGTTTTGAATTTTCTCCAAAAGTAAAGTAGTTGCAAACTCATGCTTTTAGAGACTTGTTTGGGCTCATGAGAGGAGTAGAAAAACATCAAAAATTTCAGTCCTGCATGATTCTACCAATAAATGTGTGTTCATTGAAACCGCTGTTTTTTGATAGTTTGGGCCCTATTGAATAATGAATGTTTTGAATTTTCTCCAAAAGTAAAGTAGTTGCAAACTCATCCTTTTAGAAACTTGTTTGGGCTGTTGAGAGGAGTAAAAAACCATCAAAAATTTCAATCCTGCATGATTCTACCAAGAAATGTGATTCTTCATTCAAAACCTGATTTTTGCTATTGGGCTCTATTGAATAATGAATGTTTTGAATTTTCTCCAAAAGTAAAGTAGTTGCAAACTCATGCTTTTAGAAACTTGTTTGGGCTCATGAGAGGAGTAGAAAAACATCAAAAATTTCAGTCCTGCATGATTCTTCCAAGAAATGTGTGTTCATTGAAACCGCTGGTTTTTGATAGTTTGGGCCCTATTGAATAATGAATGTTTTGAATTTTCTCCAAAAGTAAAGTAGTTGCAAACTCATCCTTTTAGAAACTTGTTTGGGCTGTTGAGAGGAGTAAAAAACCATCAAAAATTTCAATCCTGCATGATTCTACCAAGAAATGTGATTCTTCATTCAAAACCTGATTTTTGCTATTGTGCTCTATTGAATAATGAATGTTTTGAATTTTCTCCAAAAGTAAAGTAGTTGCAAACTCATGCTTTTAGAGACTTGTTTGGGCTCATGAGAGGAGTAGAAAAACATCAAAAATTTCAGTCCTGCATGATTCTACCAAGAAATGTGTGTTCATTGAAACCGCTGGTTTTTGATAGTTTGGGCCCTATTGAATAATGAATGTTTTGAATTTTCTCCAAAAGTAAAGTAGTTGCAAACTCATCCTTTTAGAAACTTGTTTGGGCTGTTGAGAGGAGTAAAAAACCATCAAAAATTTCAATCCTGCATGCTTCTACCAAGAAATGTGATTCTTCATTCAAAACCTGATTTTTGCTATTGGGCTCTATTGAATAATGAATGTTTTGAATTTTCTCCAAAAGTAAAGTAGTTGCAAACTCATGCTTTTAGAGACTTGTTTGGGCTCATGAGAGGAGTAGAAAAACATCAAAAATTTCAGTCCTGCATGATTCTACCAAGAAATGTGTGTTCATTCAAACCGCTGGTTTTTGATAGTTTGGGCCCTATTGAATAATGAATGTTTTGAATTTTCTCCAAAAGTAAAGTAGTTGCAAACTCATCCTTTTAGAAACTTGTTTGGGCTGTTGAGAGGAGTAAAAAACCATCAAAAATTTCAATCCTGCATGATTCTACCAAGAAATGTGATTCTTCATTCAAAACCTGATTTTTGCTATTGGGCTCTATTGAATAATGAATGTTTTGAATTTTCTCCAAAAGTAAAGTAGTTGCAAACTCATGCTTTTAGAGACTTGTTTGGGCTCATGAGAGGAGTAGAAAAACATCAAAAATTTCAGTCCTGCATGATTCTACCAAGAAATGTGTGTTCATTGAAACCGCTGGTTTTTGATAGTTTGGGCTCTATTGAATAATGAATGTTTTGAATTTTCTCCAAAAGTAAAGTAGTTGCAAACTCATCCTTTTAGAAACTTGTTTGGGCTGTTGAGAGGAGTAAAAAACCATCAAAAATTTCAATCCTGCATGATTTTACCAAGAAACGTGATTCTTCATTCAAAACCTGATTTTTGCTATTGGGCTCTATTGAATAGTGAATGTTTTGAATGTTCTCCAAAAGTAAACTAGTTGCAAACTCATGCTTTTAGAAACTTGTTTGGGCTCATGAGAGGAGTAGAAAAACATCAAAAATTTCAGTCCTGCATGATTCTACCAAGAAATGTGTGTTCATTGAAACCGCTGGTTTTTGATAGTTTGGGCCCTATTGAATAATGAATGTTTTGAATTTTCTCCAAAAGTAAAGTAGTTGCAAACTCATCCTTTTAGAAACTTGTTTGGGCTGTTGAGAGGAGTAAAAAACCATCAAAAATTTCAATCCTGCATGATTTTACCAAGAAATGTGATTCTTCATTCAAAACCTGATTTTTGCTATTGGGCTCTATTGAATAATGAATGTTTTGAATTTTCTCCAAAAGTAAAGTAGTTGCAAACTCATGCTTTTAGAGACTTGTTTGGGCTCATGAGAGGAGTAGAAAAACATCAAAAATTTCAGTCCTGCATGATTCTACCAAGAAATGTGTGTTCATTGAAACCGCTGGTTTTTGATAGTTTGGGCCCTATTGAATAATGAATGCTTTGAATTTTCTCCAAAAGTAAAGTAGTTGCAAACTCATCCTTTTAGAAACTTGTTTGGGCTGTTGAGAGGAGTAAAAAACCATCAAAAATTTCAATCCTGCATGATTCTACCAAGAAATGTGATTCTTCATTCAAAACCTGATTTTTGCTATTGGGCTCTATTGAATAATGAATGTTTTGAATTTTCTCCAAAAGGAAAGTAGTTGCAAACTCATCCTTTTAGAAACTTGTTTGGGCTGTTGAGAGGAGTAAAAAACCATCAAAAATTTCAATCCTGCATGATTCTACCAAGAAATGTGATTCTTCATTCAAAACCTGATTTTTGCTAGAGCAAAATAGAGCCCAATAGCAAAAATCAGGTTTTGAATGAAGAATCACATTTCTTGGTAGAATCATGCAGGATTGAAATTTTTGATGGTTTTTTACTCCTCTCAACAGCCCAAACAAGTTTCTAAAAGGATGAGTTTGCAACTACTTTACTTTTGGAGAAAATTCAAAACATTCATTATTCAATAGGGCCCAAACTATCAAAAACCAGCGGTTTGAATGAACACACATTTCTTGGTAGAATCATGCAGGACTCAAATTTTTGATGTTTTTCTACTCCTCTCATGAGCCCAAACAAGTTTCTAAAAGCATGAGTTTGCAACTACTTTACTTTTGGAGAAAATTCAAAACATTCATTATTCAATAGAGCCCAATAGCAAAAATCAGGTTTTGAATGAAGAATCACATTTCTTGGTAGAATCATGCAGGATTGAAATTTTTGATGGTTTTTTACTCCTCTCAACAGCCCAAACAAGTTTCTAAAAGGATGAGTTTGCAACTACTTTACTTTTGGAGAAAATTCAAAACATTCATTATTCAATAGGGCCCAAACTATCAAAAACCAGCGGTTTCAATGAACACACATTTCTTGGAAGAATCATGCAGGACTGAAATTTTTGATGTTTTTCTACTCCTCTCATGAGCCCAAACAAGTTTCTAAAAGCATGAGTTTGCAACTACTTTACTTTTGGAGAAAATTCAAAACATTCATTATTCAATAGAGCCCAATAGCAAAAATCAGGTTTTGAATGAAGAATCACATTTCTTGGTAAAATCATGCAGGATTGAAATTTTTGATGGTTTTTTACTCCTCTCAACAGCCCAAACAAGTTTCTAAAAGGATGAGTTTGCAACTACTTTACTTTTGGAGAAAATTCAAAACATTCATTATTCAATAGGGCCCAAACTATCAAAAACCAGCGGTTTCAATGAACACACATTTCTTGGAAGAATCATGCAGGACTGAAATTTTTGATGTTTTTCTACTCCTCTCATGAGCCCAAACAAGTTTCTAAAAGCATGAGTTTGCAACTACTTTACTTTTGGAGAAAATTCAAAACATTCATTATTCAATAGAGCCCAATAGCAAAAATCAGGTTTTGAATGAAGAATCACGTTTCTTGGTAAAATCATGCAGGATTGAAATTTTTGATGGTTTTTTACTCCTCTCAACAGCCCAAACAAGTTTCTAAAAGGATGAGTTTGCAACTACTTTACTTTTGGAGAAAATTCAAAACATTCATTATTCAATAGGGCCCAAACTATCAAAAACCAGCGGTTTCAATGAACACACATTTCTTGGTAGAATCATGCAGGACTGAAATTTTTGATGTTTTTCTACTCCTCTCATGAGCCCAAACAAGTCTCTAAAAGCATGAGTTTGCAACTACTTTACTTTTGGAGAAAATTCAAAACATTCATTATTCAATAGAGCCCAATAGCAAAAATCAGGTTTTGAATGAAGAATCACATTTCTTGGTAAAATCATGCAGGATTGAAATTTTTGATGGTTTTTTACTCCTCTCAACAGCACAAACAAGTTTCTAAAAGGATGAGTTTGCAACTACTTTACTTTTGGAGAAAATTCAAAACATTCATTATTCAATAGGGCCCAAACTATCAAAAACCAGCGGTTTGAATGAACACACATTTCTTGGTAGAATCATGCAGGACTGAAATTTTTGATGTTTTTCTACTCCTCTCATGAGCCCAAACAAGTTTCTAAAAGCATGAGTTTGCAACTAGTTTACTTTTGGAGAACATTCAAAACATTCACTATTCAATAGAGCCCAATAGCAAAAATCAGGTTTTGAATGAAGAATCACGTTTCTTGGTAAAATCATGCAGGATTGAAATTTTTGATGTTTTTTTACTCCTCTCAACAGCCCAAACAAGTTTCTAAAAGGATGAGTTTGCAACTACTTTACTTTTGGAGAAAATTCAAAACATTCATTATTCAATAGGGCCCAAACTATCAAAAACCAGCGGTTTCAATGAACACACATTTCTTGGTAGAATCATGCAGGACTGAAATTTTTGATGTTTTTCTACTCCTCTCATGAGCCCAAACAAGTCTCTAAAAGCATGAGTTTGCAACTACTTTACTTTTGGAGAAAATTCAAAACATTCATTATTCAATAGAGCCCAATAGCAAACATCAGGTTTTGAATGAAGAATCACATTTCTTGGTAGAATCATGCAGGATTGAAATTTTTGATGGTTTTTTACTCCTCTCAACAGCCCAAACAAGTTTCTAAAAGGATGAGTTTGCAACTACTTTACTTTTGGAGAAAATTCAAAACATTCATTATTCAATAGGGCCCAAACTATCAAAAACCAGCGGTTTGAATGAACACACATTTCTTGGTAGAATCATGCAGGACTCAAATTTTTGATGTTTTTCTACTCCTCTCATGAGCCCAAACAAGTCTCTAAAAGCATGAGTTTGCAACTACTTTACTTTTGGAGAAAATTCAAAACATTCATTATTCAATAGAGCCCAATAGCAAAAATCAGGTTTTGAATGAAGAATCACATTTCTTGGTAGAATCATGCAGGATTGAAATTTTTGATGGTTTTTTACTCCTCTCAACAGCCCAAACAAGTTTCTAAAAGGATGAGTTTGCAACTACTTTACTTTTGGAGAAAATTCAAAACATTCATTATTCAATAGGGCCCAAACTATCAAAAACCAGCGGTTTCAATGAACACACATTTCTTGGAAGAATCATGCAGGACTGAAATTTTTGATGTTTTTCTACTCCTCTCATGAGCCCAAACAAGTTTCTAAAAGCATGAGTTTGCAACTACTTTACTTTTGGAGAAAATTCAAAACATTCATTATTCAATAGAGCCCAATAGCAAAAATCAGGTTTTGAATGAAGAATCACAGTTCTTGGTAGAATCATGCAGGATTGAAATTTTTGATGGTTTTTTACTCCTCTCAACAGCCCAAACAAGTTTCTAAAAGGATGAGTTTGCAACTACTTTACTTTTGGAGAAAATTCAAAACATTCATTATTCAATAGAGCCCAATAGCAAAAATCAGGTTTTGAATGAAGAATCACATTTCTTGGTAGAATCATGCAGGATTGAAATTTTTGATGGTTTTTTACTCCTCTCAACAGCCCAAACAAGTTTCTAAAAGGATGAGTTTGCAACTACTTTACTTTTGGAGAAAATTCAAAACATTCATTATTCAATAGGGCCCAAACTATCAAAAACCAGCGGTTTCAATGAACACACATTTCTTGGTAGAATCATGCAGGACTGAAATTTTTGATGTTTTTCTACTCCTCTCATGAGCCCAAACAAGTCTCTAAAAGCATGAGTTTGCAACTACTTTACTTTTGGAGAAAATTCAAAACATTCATTATTCAATAGAGCCCAATAGCAAAAATCAGGTTTTGAATGAAGAATCACATTTCTTGGTAAAATCATGCAGGATTGAAATTTTTGATGGTTTTTTACTCCTCTCAACAGCCCAAACAAGTTTCTAAAAGGATGAGTTTGCAACTACTTTACTTTTGGAGAAAATTCAAAACATTCATTATTCAATAGGGCCCAAACTATCAAAAACCAGCGGTTTCAATGAACACACATTTCTTGGTAGAATCATGCAGGACTGAAATTTTTGATGTTTTTCTACTCCTCTCATGAGCCCAAACAAGTCTCTAAAAGCATGAGTTTGCAACTACTTTACTTTTGGAGAAAATTCAAAACATTCACTATTCAATAGAGCCCAATAGCAAAAATCAGGTTTTGAATGAAGAATCACATTTCTTGGTAGAATCATGCAGGATTGAAATTTTTGATGGTTTTTTACTCCTCTCAACAGCCCAAACAAGTTTCTAAAAGGATGAGTTTGCAACTACTTTACTTTTGGAGAAAATTCAAAACATTCATTATTCAATAGGGCCCAAACTATCAAAAACCAGCGGTTTGAATGAACACACATTTCTTGGTAGAATCATGCAGGACTGAAATTTTTGATGTTTTTCTACTCCTCTCATGAGCCCAAACAAGTCTCTAAAAGCATGAGTTTGCAACTACTTTACTTTTGGAGAAAATTCAAAACATTCATTATTCAATAGAGCCCAATAGCAAAAATCAGGTTTTGAATGAAGAATCACATTTCTTGGTAGAAGCATGCAGGATTGAAATTTTTGATGGTTTTTTACTCCTCTCAACAGCCCAAACAAGTTTCTAAAAGGATGAGTTTGCAACTACTTTACTTTTGGAGAAAATTCAAAACATTCATTATTCAATAGGGCCCAAACTATCAAAAACCAGCGGTTTCAATGAACACACATTTCTTGGAAGAATCATGCAGGACTGAAATTTTTGATGTTTTTCTACTCCTCTCATGAGCCCAAACAAGTCTCTAAAAGCATGAGTTTGCAACTACTTTACTTTTGGAGAAAATTCAAAACTTTCATTATTCAATAGAGCCCAATAGCAAAAATCAGGTTTTGAATGAAGAATCACATTTCTTGGTAGAATCATGCAGGATTGAAATTTTTGATGGTTTTTTACTCCTCTCTACAGCCCAAACAAGTTTCTAAAAGGATGAGTTTGAAACTGCTTTACTTTTGGAGAAAATTCAAAACATTCATTATTCAATAGGGCCCAAACTATCAAAAACCAGCGGTTTGAATGAACACACATTTCTTGGTAGAATCATGCAGGACTCAAATTTTTGATGTTTTTCTACTCCTCTCATGAGCCCAAACAAGTCTCTAAAAGCATGAGTTTGCAACTACTTTACTTTTGGAGAAAATTCAAAACATTCATTATTCAATAGAGCCCAATAGCAAAAATCAGGTTTTGAATGAAGAATCACATTTCTTGGTAGAATCATGCAGGATTGAAATTTTTGATGTTTTTTTACTCCTCTCAACAGCCCAAACAAGTTTCTAAAAGGATGAGTTTGCAACTACTTTACTTTTGGAGAAAATTCAAAACATTCATTATTCAATAGGGCCCAAACTATCAAAAACCAGCGGTTTCAATGAACACACATTTCTTGGTAGAATCATGCAGGACTGAAATTTTTGATGTTTTTCTACTCCTCTCATGAGCCCAAACAAGTCTCTAAAAGCATGAGTTTGCAACTACTTTACTTTTGGAGAAAATTCAAAACATTCATTATTCAATAGAGCCCAATAGCAAAAATCAGGTTTTGAATGAAGAATCACATTTCTTGGTAAAATCATGCAGGATTGAAATTTTTGATGGTTTTTTACTCCTCTCAACAGCCCAAACAAGTTTCTAAAAGGATGAGTTTGCAACTACTTTACTTTCGGAGAAAATTCAAAACATTCATTATTCAATAGGGCCCAAACTATCAAAAACCAGCGGTTTCAATGAACACACATTTCTTGGTAGAATCATGCAGGACTGAAATTTTTGATGTTTTTCTACTCCTCTCATGAGCCCAAACAAGTCTCTAAAAGCATGAGTTTGCAACTACTTTACTTTTGGAGAAAATTCAAAACATTCATTATTCAATAGAGCCCAATAGCAAAAATCAGGTTTTGAATGAAGAATCACATTTCTTGGTAGAATCATGCAGGATTGAAATTTTTGATGGTTTTTTACTCCTCTCAACAGCCCAAACAAGTTTCTAAAAGGATGAGTTTGCAACTACTTTACTTTTGGAGAAAATTCAAAACATTCATTATTCAATAGGGCCCAAACTATCAAAAACCAGCGGTTTCAATGAACACACATTTCTTGGTAGAATCATGCAGGACTGAAATTTTTGATGTTTTTCTACTCCTCTCATGAGCCCAAACAAGTCTCTAAAAGCATGAGTTTGCAACTACTTTACTTTTGGAGAAAATTCAAAACATTCATTATTCAATAGAGCCCAATAGCAAAAATCAGGTTTTGAATGAAGAATCACATTTCTTGGTAGAATCATGCAGGATTGAAATTTTTGATGGTTTTTTACTCCTCTCAACAGCCCAAACAAGTTTCTAAAAGGATGAGTTTGCAACTACTTTACTTTTGGAGAAAATTCAAAACATTCATTATTCAATAGGGCCCAAACTATCAAAAACCAGCGGTTTCAATGAACACACATTTCTTGGTAGAATCATGCAGGACTGAAATTTTTGATGTTTTTCTACTCCTCTCATGAGCCCAAACAAGTCTCTAAAAGCATGAGTTTGCAACTACTTTACTTTTGGAGAAAATTCAAAACATTCATTATTCAATAGAGCCCAATAGCAAAAATCAGGTTTTGAATGAAGAATCACATTTCTTGGTAAAATCATGCAGGATTGAAATTTTTGATGGTTTTTTACTCCTCTCAACAGCCCAAACAAGTTTCTAAAAGGATGAGTTTGCAACTACTTTACTTTCGGAGAAAATTCAAAACATTCATTATTCAATAGGGCCCAAACTATCAAAAACCAGCGGTTTCAATGAACACACATTTCTTGGTAGAATCATGCAGGACTGAAATTTTTGATGTTTTTCTACTCCTCTCATGAGCCCAAACAAGTCTCTAAAAGCATGAGTTTGCAACTACTTTACTTTTGGAGAAAATTCAAAACATTCATTATTCAATAGAGCCCAATAGCAAAAATCAGGTTTTGAATGAAGAATCACATTTCTTGGTAGAATCATGCAGGATTGAAATTTTTGATGGTTTTTTACTCCTCTCAACAGCCCAAACAAGTTTCTAAAAGGATGAGTTTCCAACTACTTTACTTTTGGAGAAAATTCAAAACATTCATTATTCAATAGGGCCCAAACTATCAAAAACCAGCGGTTTGAATGAACACACATTTCTTGGTAGAATCATGCAGGACTGAAATTTTTGATGTTTTTCTACTCCTCTCATGAGCCCAAACAAGTCTCTAAAAGCATGAGTTTGCAACTACTTTACTTTTGGAGAAAATTCAAAACATTCATTATTCAATAGAGCCCAATAGCAAAAATCAGGTTTTGAATGAAGAATCACATTTCTTGGTAGAATCATGCAGGATTGAAATTTTTGATGGTTTTTTACTCCTCTCTACAGCCCAAACAAGTTTCTAAAAGGATGAGTTTGCAACTGCTTTACTTTTGGAGAAAATTCAAAACATTCATTATTCAATAGGGCCCAAACTATCAAAAACCAGCGGTTTGAATGAACACACATTTCTTGGTAGAATCATGCAGGACTCAAATTTTTGATGTTTTTCTACTCCTCTCATGAGCTCAAACAAGTTTCTAAAAGCATGAGTTTGCAACTACTTTACTTTTGGAGAAAATTCAAAACATTCATTATTCAATAGAGCCCAATAGCAAAAATCAGGTTTTGAATGAAGAATCACATTTCTTGGTAGAATCATGCAGGATTGAAATTTTTGATGGTTTTTTACTCCTCTCAACAGCCCAAACAAGTTTCTAAAAGGATGAGTTTGCAACTACTTTACTTTTGGAGAAAATTCAAAACATTCATTATTCAATAGGGCCCAAACTATCAAAAACCAGCGGTTTCAATGAACACACATTTCTTGGTAGAATCATGCAGGACTCAAATTTTTGATGTTTTTCTATTCCTCTCATGAGCCCAAACAAGTCTCTAAAAGCATGAGTTTGCAACTACTTTACTTTTGGAGAAAATTCAAAACATTCATTATTCAATAGAGCCCAATAGCAAAAATCAGGTTTTGAATGAAGAATCACATTTCTTGGTAGAATCATGCAGGATTGAAATTTTTGATGTTTTTTTACTCCTCTCAACAGCCCAAACAAGTTTCTAAAAGGATGAGTTTGCAACTACTTTACTTTTGGAGAAAATTCAAAACATTCATTATTCAATAGGGCCCAAACTAAAAACCAGCGGTTTCAATGAACACACATTTCTTGGAAGAATCATGCAGGACTGAAATTTTTGATGTTTTTCTACTCCTCTCATGAGCCCAAACAAGTCTCTAAAAGCATGAGTTTGCAACTACTTTACTTTTGGAGAAAATTCAAAACATTCATTATTCAATAGAGCCCAATAGCAAAAATCAGGTTTTGAATGAAGAATCACATTTCTTGGTAGAATCATGCAGGATTGAAATTTTTGATGGTTTTTTACTCCTCTCAACAGCCCAAACAAGTTTCTAAAAGGATGAGTTTGCAACTACTTTACTTTTGGAGAAAATTCAAAACATTCATTATTCAATAGGGCCAAAACTATCAAAAACCAGCGGTTTCAATGAACACACATTTCTTGGTAGAATCATGCAGGACTGAAATTTTTGATGTTTTTCTACTCCTCTCATGAGCCCAAACAAGTCTCTAAAAGCATGAGTTTGCAACTACTTTACTTTTGGAGAAAATTCAAAACATTCATTATTCAATAGAGCCCAATAGCAAAAATCAGGTTTTGAATGAAGAATCACATTTCTTGGTAGAATCATGCAGGATTGAAATTTTTGATGGTTTTTTACTCCTCTCAACAGCCCAAACAAGTTTCTAAAAGGATGAGTTTGCAACTACTTTACTTTTGGAGAAAATTCAAAACATTCATTATTCAATAGGGCCCAAACTATCAAAAACCAGCGGTTTCAATGAACACACATTTCTTGGTAGAATCATGCAGGACTGAAATTTTTGATGTTTTTCTACTCCTCTCATGAGCCCAAACAAGTCTCTAAAAGCATGAGTTTGCAACTACTTTACTTTTGGAGAAAATTCAAAACATTCATTATTCAATAGGGCCCAAACTATCAAAAACCAGCGGTTTGAATGAACACACATTTCTTGGTAGAATCATGCAGGACTCAAATTTTTGATGTTTTTCTACTCCTCTCATGAGCCCAAACAAGTTTCTAAAAGCATGAGTTTGCAACTACTTTACTTTTGGAGAAAATTCAAAACATTCATTATTCAATAGAGCCCAATAGCAAAAATCAGGTTTTGAATGAAGAATCACATTTCTTGGTAGAATCATGCAGGATTGAAATTTTTGATGGTTTTTTACTCCTCTCAACAGCCCAAACAAGTTTCTAAAAGGATGAGTTTGCAACTACTTTACTTTTGGAGAAAATTCAAAACATTCATTATTCAATAGGGCCCAAACTATCAAAAACCAGCGGTTTCAATGAATACACATTTCTTGGTAGAATCATGCAGGACTGAAATTTTTGATGTTTTTCTACTCCTCTCATGAGCCCAAACAAGTCTCTAAAAGCATGAGTTTGCAACTACTTTACTTTTGGAGAAAATGCAAAACATTCATTATTCAATAGAGCCCAATAGCAAAAATCAGGTTTTGAATGAAGAATCACATTTCTTGGTAGAATCATGCAGGATTGAAATTTTTGATGGTTTTTTACTCCTCTCAACAGCCGAAACAAGTTTCTAAAAGGATGAGTTTGCAACTACTTTACTTTTGGAGAAAATTCAAAACATTCATTATTCAATAGGGCCCAAACTATCAAAAACCAGCGGTTTCAATGAACACACATTTCTTGGAAGAATCATGCAGGACTGAAATTTTTGATGTTTTTCTACACCTCTCATGAGCCCAAACAAGTTTCTAAAAGCATGAGTTTGCAACTACTTTACTTTTGGAGAAAATTCAAAACATTCATTATTCAATAGAGCCCAATAGCAAAAATCAGGTTTTGAATGAAGAATCACAGTTCTTGGTAGAATCATGCAGGATTGAAATTTTTGATGGTTTTTTACTCCTCTCAACAGCCCAAACAAGTTTCTAAAAGGATGAGTTTGCAACTACTTTACTTTTGGAGAAAATTCAAAACATTCATTATTCAATAGAGCCCAATAGCAAAAATCAGGTTTTGAATGAAGAATCACATTTCTTGGTAGAATCATGCAGGATTGAAATTTTTGATGGTTTTTTACTCCTCTCAACAGCCCAAACAAGTTTCTAAAAGGATGAGTTTGCAACTACTTTACTTTTGGAGAAAATTCAAAACATTCATTATTCAATAGGGCCCAAACTATCAAAAACCAGCGGTTTCAATGAACACACATTTCTTGGTAGAATCATGCAGGACTGAAATTTTTGATGTTTTTCTACTCCTCTCATGAGCCCAAACAAGTCTCTAAAAGCATGAGTTTGCAACTACTTTACTTTTGGAGAAAATTCAAAACATTCATTATTCAATAGAGCCCAATAGCAAAAATCAGGTTTTGAATGAAGAATCACATTTCCTGGTAAAATCATGCAGGATTGAAATTTTTGATGGTTTTTTACTCCTCTCAACAGCCCAAACAAGTTTCTAAAAGGATGAGTTTGCAACTACTTTACTTTTGGAGAAAATTCAAAACATTCATTATTCAATAGGGCCCAAACTATCAAAAACCAGCGGTTTCAATGAACACACATTTCTTGGTAGAATCATGCAGGACTGAAATTTTTGATGTTTTTCTACTCCTCTCATGAGCCCAAACAAGTCTCTAAAAGCATGAGTTTGCAACTACTTTACTTTTGGAGAAAATTCAAAACATTCACTATTCAATAGAGCCCAATAGCAAAAATCAGGTTTTGAATGAAGAATCACATTTCTTGGTAGAATCATGCAGGATTGAAATTTTTGATGGTTTTTTACTCCTCTCAACAGCCCAAACAAGTTTCTAAAAGGATGAGTTTGCAACTACTTTACTTTTGGAGAAAATTCAAAACATTCATTATTCAATAGGGCCCAAACTATCAAAAACCAGCGGTTTCAATGAACACACATTTCTTGGTAGAATCATGCAGGACTGAAATTTTTGATGTTTTTCTACTCCTCTCATGAGCCCAAACAAGTCTCTAAAAGCATGAGTTTGCAACTACTTTACTTTTGGAGAAAATTCAAAACATTCATTATTCAATAGAGCCCAATAGCAAAAATCAGGTTTTGAATGAAGAATCACATTTCTTGGTAGAAGCATGCAGGATTGAAATTTTTGATGGTTTTTTACTCCTCTCAACAGCCCAAACAAGTTTCTAAAAGGATGAGTTTGCAACTACTTTACTTTTGGAGAAAATTCAAAACATTCATTATTCAATAGGGCCCAAACTATCAAAAACCAGCGGTTTCAATGAACACACATTTCTTGGTAGAATCATGCAGGACTGAAGTTTTTGATGTTTTTCTACTCCTCTCATGAGCCCAAACAAGTCTCTAAAAGCATGAGTTTGCAACTACTTTACTTTTGGAGAAAATTCAAAACATTCATTATTCAATAGAGCCCAATAGCAAAAATCAGGTTTTGAATGAAGAATCACATTTCTTGGTAGAATCATGCAGGATTGAAATTTTTGATGGTTTTTTACTCCTCTCTACAGCCCAAACAAGTTTCTAAAAGGATGAGTTTGAAACTGCTTTACTTTTGGAGAAAATTCAAAACATTCATTATTCAATAGGGCCCAAACTATCAAAAACCAGCGGTTTGAATGAACACACATTTCTTGGTAGAATCATGCAGGACTCAAATTTTTGATGTTTTTCTACTCCTCTCATGAGCCCAAACAAGTTTCTAAAAGCATGAGTTTGCAACTACTTTACTTTTGGAGAAAATTCAAAACATTCATTATTCAATAGAGCCCAATAGCAAAAATCAGGTTTTGAATGAAGAATCACATTTCTTGGTAGAATCATGCAGGATTGAAATTTTTGATGGTTTTTTACTCCTCTCAACAGCCCAAACAAGTTTCTAAAAGGATGAGTTTGCAACTACTTTACTTTTGGAGAAAATTCAAAACATTCATTATTCAATAGGGCCCAAACTATCAAAAACCAGCGGTTTCAATGAACACACATTTCTTGGAAGAATCATGCAGGACTGAAATTTTTGATGTTTTTCTACTCCTTTCATGAGCCCAAACAAGTCTCTAAAAGCATGAGTTTGCAACTACTTTACTTTTGGAGAAAATTCAAAACATTCATTATTCAATAGAGCCCAATAGCAAAAATCAGGTTTTGAATGAAGAATCACATTTCTTGGTAGAATCATGCAGGATTGAAATTTTTGATGGTTTTTTACTCCTCTCTACAGCCCAAACAAGTTTCTAAAAGGATGAGTTTGAAACTGCTTTACTTTTGGAGAAAATTCAAAACATTCATTATTCAATAGGGCCCAAACTATCAAAAACCAGCGGTTTGAATGAACACACATTTCTTGGTAGAATCATGCAGGACTCAAATTTTTGATGTTTTTCTACTCCTCTCATGAGCCCAAACAAGTCTCTAAAAGCATGAGTTTGCAACTACTTTACTTTTGGAGAAAATTCAAAACATTCATTATTCAATAGAGCCCAATAGCAAAAATCAGGTTTTGAATGAAGAATCACATTTCTTGGTAGAATCATGCAGGATTGAAATTTTTGATGGTTTTTTACTCCTCTCAACAGCCCAAACAAGTTTCTAAAAGGATGAGTTTGCAACTACTTTACTTTTGGAGAAAATTCAAAACATTCATTATTCAATAGGGCCCAAACTATCAAAAACCAGCGGTTTCAATGAACACACATTTCTTGGTAGAATCATGCAGGACTGAAATTTTTGATGTTTTTCTACTCCTCTCATGAGCCCAAACAAGTCTCTAAAAGCATGAGTTTGCAACTACTTTACTTTTGGAGAAAATTCAAAACATTCATTATTCAATAGAGCCCAATAGCAAAAATCAGGTTTTGAATGAAGAATCACATTTCTTGGTAAAATCATGCAGGATTGAAATTTTTGATGGTTTTTTACTCCTCTCAACAGCCCAAACAAGTTTCTAAAAGGATGAGTTTGCAACTACTTTACTTTCGGAGAAAATTCAAAACATTCATTATTCAATAGGGCCCAAACTATCAAAAACCAGCGGTTTCAATGAACACACATTTCTTGGTAGAATCATGCAGGACTGAAATTTTTGATGTTTTTCTACTCCTCTCATGAGCCCAAACAAGTCTCTAAAAGCATGAGTTTGCAACTACTTTACTTTTGGAGAAAATTCAAAACATTCATTATTCAATAGAGCCCAATAGCAAAAATCAGGTTTTGAATGAAGAATCACATTTCTTGGTAGAATCATGCAGGATTGAAATTTTTGATGGTTTTTTACTCCTCTCAACAGCCCAAACAAGTTTCTAAAAGGATGAGTTTGCAACTACTTTACTTTTGGAGAAAATTCAAAACATTCATTATTCAATAGGGCCCAAACTATCAAAAACCAGCGGTTTGAATGAACACACATTTCTTGGTAGAATCATGCAGGACTGAAATTTTTGATGTTTTTCTACTCCTCTCATGAGCCCAAACAAGTCTCTAAAAGCATGAGTTTGCAACTACTTTACTTTTGGAGAAAATTCAAAACATTCATTATTCAATAGAGCCCAATAGCAAAAATCAGGTTTTGAATGAAGAATCACATTTCTTGGTAGAATCATGCAGGATTGAAATTTTTGATGGTTTTTTACTCCTCTCTACAGCCCAAACAAGTTTCTAAAAGGATGAGTTTGCAACTACTTTACTTTTGGAGAAAATTCAAAACATTCATTATTCAATAGGGCCCAAACTATCAAAAACCAGCGGTTTGAATGAACACACATTTCTTGGTAGAATCATGCAGGACTCAAATTTTTGATGTTTTTCTACTCCTCTCATGAGCTCAAACAAGTTTCTAAAAGCATGAGTTTGCAACTACTTTACTTTTGGAGAAAATTCAAAACATTCATTATTCAATAGAGCCCAATAGCAAAAATCAGGTTTTGAATGAAGAATCACATTTCTTGGTAGAATCATGCAGGATTGAAATTTTTGATGGTTTTTTACTCCTCTCAACAGCCCAAACAAGTTTCTAAAAGGATGAGTTTGCAACTACTTTACTTTTGGAGAAAATTCAAAACATTCATTATTCAATAGGGCCCAAACTATCAAAAACCAGCGGTTTCAATGAACACACATTTCTTGGTAGAATCATGCAGGACTCAAATTTTTGATGTTTTTCTATTCCTCTCATGAGCCCAAACAAGTCTCTAAAAGCATGAGTTTGCAACTACTTTACTTTTGGAGAAAATTCAAAACATTCATTATTCAATAGAGCCCAATAGCAAAAATCAGGTTTTGAATGAAGAATCACATTTCTTGGTAGAATCATGCAGGATTGAAATTTTTGATGTTTTTTTACTCCTCTCAACAGCCCAAACAAGTTTCTAAAAGGATGAGTTTGCAACTACTTTACTTTTGGAGAAAATTCAAAACATTCATTATTCAATAGGGCCCAAACTAAAAACCAGCGGTTTCAATGAACACACATTTCTTGGAAGAATCATGCAGGACTGAAATTTTTGATGTTTTTCTACTCCTCTCATGAGCCCAAACAAGTCTCTAAAAGCATGAGTTTGCAACTACTTTACTTTTGGAGAAAATTCAAAACATTCATTATTCAATAGAGCCCAATAGCAAAAATCAGGTTTTGAATGAAGAATCACATTTCTTGGTAGAATCATGCAGGATTGAAATTTTTGATGGTTTTTTACTCCTCTCAACAGCCCAAACAAGTTTCTAAAAGGATGAGTTTGCAACTACTTTACTTTTGGAGAAAATTCAAAACATTCATTATTCAATAGGGCCAAAACTATCAAAAACCAGCGGTTTCAATGAACACACATTTCTTGGTAGAATCATGCAGGACTGAAATTTTTGATGTTTTTCTACTCCTCTCATGAGCCCAAACAAGTCTCTAAAAGCATGAGTTTGCAACTACTTTACTTTTGGAGAAAATTCAAAACATTCATTATTCAATAGAGCCCAATAGCAAAAATCAGGTTTTGAATGAAGAATCACATTTCTTGGTAGAATCATGCAGGATTGAAATTTTTGATGGTTTTTTACTCCTCTCAACAGCCCAAACAAGTTTCTAAAAGGATGAGTTTGCAACTACTTTACTTTTGGAGAAAATTCAAAACATTCATTATTCAATAGGGCCCAAACTATCAAAAACCAGCGGTTTCAATGAACACACATTTCTTGGTAGAATCATGCAGGACTGAAATTTTTGATGTTTTTCTACTCCTCTCATGAGCCCAAACAAGTCTCTAAAAGCATGAGTTTGCAACTACTTTACTTTTGGAGAAAATTCAAAACATTCATTATTCAATAGGGCCCAAACTATCAAAAACCAGCGGTTTGAATGAACACACATTTCTTGGTAGAATCATGCAGGACTCAAATTTTTGATGTTTTTCTACTCCTCTCATGAGCCCAAACAAGTTTCTAAAAGCATGAGTTTGCAACTACTTTACTTTTGGAGAAAATTCAAAACATTCATTATTCAATAGAGCCCAATAGCAAAAATCAGGTTTTGAATGAAGAATCACATTTCTTGGTAGAATCATGCAGGATTGAAATTTTTGATGGTTTTTTACTCCTCTCAACAGCCCAAACAAGTTTCTAAAAGGATGAGTTTGCAACTACTTTACTTTTGGAGAAAATTCAAAACATTCATTATTCAATAGGGCCCAAACTATCAAAAACCAGCGGTTTGAATGAACACACATTTCTTGGTAGAATCATGCAGGACTGAAATTTTTGATGTTTTTCTACTCCTCTCATGAGCCCAAACAAGTCTCTAAAAGCATGAGTTTGCAACTACTTTACTTTTGGAGAAAATTCAAAACATTCATTATTCAATAGAGCCCAATAGCAAAAATCAGGTTTTGAATGAAGAATCACATTTCTTGGTAGAAGCATGCAGGATTGAAATTTTTGATGGTTTTTTACTCCTCTCAACAGCCCAAACAAGTTTCTAAAAGGATGAGTTTGCAACTACTTTACTTTTGGAGAAAATTCAAAACATTCATTATTCAATAGGGCCCAAACTATCAAAAACCAGCGGTTTCAATGAACACACATTTCTTGGTAGAATCATGCAGGACTGAAGTTTTTGATGTTTTTCTACTCCTCTCATGAGCCCAAACAAGTCTCTAAAAGCATGAGTTTGCAACTACTTTACTTTTGGAGAAAATTCAAAACATTCATTATTCAATAGAGCCCAATAGCAAAAATCAGGTTTTGAATGAAGAATCACATTTCTTGGTAGAATCATGCAGGATTGAAATTTTTGATGGTTTTTTACTCCTCTCTACAGCCCAAACAAGTTTCTAAAAGGATGAGTTTGAAACTGCTTTACTTTTGGAGAAAATTCAAAACATTCATTATTCAATAGGGCCCAAACTATCAAAAACCAGCGGTTTGAATGAACACACATTTCTTGGTAGAATCATGCAGGACTCAAATTTTTGATGTTTTTCTACTCCTCTCATGAGCCCAAACAAGTTTCTAAAAGCATGAGTTTGCAACTACTTTACTTTTGGAGAAAATTCAAAACATTCATTATTCAATAGAGCCCAATAGCAAAAATCAGGTTTTGAATGAAGAATCACATTTCTTGGTAGAATCATGCAGGATTGAAATTTTTGATGGTTTTTTACTCCTCTCAACAGCCCAAACAAGTTTCTAAAAGGATGAGTTTGCAACTACTTTACTTTTGGAGAAAATTCAAAACATTCATTATTCAATAGGGCCCAAACTATCAAAAACCAGCGGTTTCAATGAACACACATTTCTTGGAAGAATCATGCAGGACTGAAATTTTTGATGTTTTTCTACTCCTTTCATGAGCCCAAACAAGTCTCTAAAAGCATGAGTTTGCAACTACTTTACTTTTGGAGAAAATTCAAAACATTCATTATTCAATAGAGCCCAATAGCAAAAATCAGGTTTTGAATGAAGAATCACATTTCTTGGTAGAATCATGCAGGATTGAAATTTTTGATGGTTTTTTACTCCTCTCTACAGCCCAAACAAGTTTCTAAAAGGATGAGTTTGAAACTGCTTTACTTTTGGAGAAAATTCAAAACATTCATTATTCAATAGGGCCCAAACTATCAAAAACCAGCGGTTTGAATGAACACACATTTCTTGGTAGAATCATGCAGGACTCAAATTTTTGATGTTTTTCTACTCCTCTCATGAGCCCAAACAAGTCTCTAAAAGCATGAGTTTGCAACTACTTTACTTTTGGAGAAAATTCAAAACATTCATTATTCAATAGAGCCCAATAGCAAAAATCAGGTTTTGAATGAAGAATCACATTTCTTGGTAGAATCATGCAGGATTGAAATTTTTGATGGTTTTTTACTCCTCTCAACAGCCCAAACAAGTTTCTAAAAGGATGAGTTTGCAACTACTTTACTTTTGGAGAAAATTCAAAACATTCATTATTCAATAGGGCCCAAACTATCAAAAACCAGCGGTTTCAATGAACACACATTTCTTGGTAGAATCATGCAGGACTGAAATTTTTGATGTTTTTCTACTCCTCTCATGAGCCCAAACAAGTCTCTAAAAGCATGAGTTTGCAACTACTTTACTTTTGGAGAAAATTCAAAACATTCATTATTCAATAGAGCCCAATAGCAAAAATCAGGTTTTGAATGAAGAATCACATTTCTTGGTAAAATCATGCAGGATTGAAATTTTTGATGGTTTTTTACTCCTCTCAACAGCCCAAACAAGTTTCTAAAAGGATGAGTTTGCAACTACTTTACTTTCGGAGAAAATTCAAAACATTCATTATTCAATAGGGCCCAAACTATCAAAAACCAGCGGTTTCAATGAACACACATTTCTTGGTAGAATCATGCAGGACTGAAATTTTTGATGTTTTTCTACTCCTCTCATGAGCCCAAACAAGTCTCTAAAAGCATGAGTTTGCAACTACTTTACTTTTGGAGAAAATTCAAAACATTCATTATTCAATAGAGCCCAATAGCAAAAATCAGGTTTTGAATGAAGAATCACATTTCTTGGTAGAATCATGCAGGATTGAAATTTTTGATGGTTTTTTACTCCTCTCAACAGCCCAAACAAGTTTCTAAAAGGATGAGTTTGCAACTACTTTACTTTTGGAGAAAATTCAAAACATTCATTATTCAATAGGGCCCAAACTATCAAAAACCAGCGGTTTGAATGAACACACATTTCTTGGTAGAATCATGCAGGACTGAAATTTTTGATGTTTTTCTACTCCTCTCATGAGCCCAAACAAGTCTCTAAAAGCATGAGTTTGCAACTACTTTACTTTTGGAGAAAATTCAAAACATTCATTATTCAATAGAGCCCAATAGCAAAAATCAGGTTTTGAATGAAGAATCACATTTCTTGGTAGAATCATGCAGGATTGAAATTTTTGATGGTTTTTTACTCCTCTCTACAGCCCAAACAAGTTTCTAAAAGGATGAGTTTGCAACTGCTTTACTTTTGGAGAAAATTCAAAACATTCATTATTCAATAGGGCCCAAACTATCAAAAACCAGCGGTTTGAATGAACACACATTTCTTGGTAGAATCATGCAGGACTCAAATTTTTGATGTTTTTCTACTCCTCTCATGAGCTCAAACAAGTTTCTAAAAGCATGAGTTTGCAACTACTTTACTTTTGGAGAAAATTCAAAACATTCATTATTCAATAGAGCCCAATAGCAAAAATCAGGTTTTGAATGAAGAATCACATTTCTTGGTAGAATCATGCAGGATTGAAATTTTTGATGGTTTTTTACTCCTCTCAACAGCCCAAACAAGTTTCTAAAAGGATGAGTTTGCAACTACTTTACTTTTGGAGAAAATTCAAAACATTCATTATTCAATAGGGCCCAAACTATCAAAAACCAGCGGTTTCAATGAACACACATTTCTTGGTAGAATCATGCAGGACTCAAATTTTTGATGTTTT
This sequence comes from Dendrobates tinctorius, assembly GCF_039654945.1. Lineage (NCBI taxonomy): Eukaryota > Metazoa > Chordata > Amphibia > Anura > Dendrobatidae > Dendrobates > Dendrobates tinctorius. The sequence goes on along the minus strand of NW_027361736.1, from coordinate 6,727,471 downwards.
TCTATTCCTCTCATGAGCCCAAACAAGTCTCTAAAAGCATGAGTTTGCAACTACTTTACTTTTGGAGAAAATTCAAAACATTCATTATTCAATAGAGCCCAATAGCAAAAATCAGGTTTTGAATGAAGAATCACATTTCTTGGTAGAATCATGCAGGATTGAAATTTTTGATGGTTTTTTACTCCTCTCAACAGCCCAAACAAGTTTCTAAAAGGATGAGTTTGCAACTACTTTACTTTTGGAGAAAATTCAAAACATTCATTATTCAATAGGGCCAAAACTATCAAAAACCAGCGGTTTCAATGAACACACATTTCTTGGTAGAATCATGCAGGACTGAAATTTTTGATGTTTTTCTACTCCTCTCATGAGCCCAAACAAGTCTCTAAAAGCATGAGTTTGCAACTACTTTACTTTTGGAGAAAATTCAAAACATTCATTATTCAATAGAGCCCAATAGCAAAAATCAGGTTTTGAATGAAGAATCACATTTCTTGGTAGAATCATGCAGGATTGAAATTTTTGATGGTTTTTTACTCCTCTCAACAGCCCAAACAAGTTTCTAAAAGGATGAGTTTGCAACTACTTTACTTTTGGAGAAAATTCAAAACATTCATTATTCAATAGGGCCCAAACTATCAAAAACCAGCGGTTTCAATGAACACACATTTCTTGGTAGAATCATGCAGGACTGAAATTTTTGATGTTTTTCTACTCCTCTCATGAGCCCAAACAAGTCTCTAAAAGCATGAGTTTGCAACTACTTTACTTTTGGAGAAAATTCAAAACATTCATTATTCAATAGGGCCCAAACTATCAAAAACCAGCGGTTTGAATGAACACACATTTCTTGGTAGAATCATGCAGGACTCAAATTTTTGATGTTTTTCTACTCCTCTCATGAGCCCAAACAAGTTTCTAAAAGCATGAGTTTGCAACTACTTTACTTTTGGAGAAAATTCAAAACATTCATTATTCAATAGAGCCCAATAGCAAAAATCAGGTTTTGAATGAAGAATCACATTTCTTGGTAGAATCATGCAGGATTGAAATTTTTGATGGTTTTTTACTCCTCTCAACAGCCCAAACAAGTTTCTAAAAGGATGAGTTTGCAACTACTTTACTTTTGGAGAAAATTCAAAACATTCATTATTCAATAGGGCCCAAACTATCAAAAACCAGCGGTTTCAATGAACACACATTTCTTGGTAGAATCATGCAGGACTGAAATTTTTGATGTTTTTCTACTCCTCTCATGAGCCCAAACAAGTCTCTAAAAGCATGAGTTTGCAACTACTTTACTTTTGGAGAAAATTCAAAACATTCATTATTCAATAGAGCCCAATAGCAAAAATCAGGTTTTGAATGAAGAATCACATTTCTTGGTAGAAGCATGCAGGATTGAAATTTTTGATGGTTTTTTACTCCTCTCAACAGCCCAAACAAGTTTCTAAAAGGATGAGTTTGCAACTACTTTACTTTTGGAGAAAATTCAAAACATTCATTATTCAATAGGGCCCAAACTATCAAAAACCAGCGGTTTCAATGAACACACATTTCTTGGTAGAATCATGCAGGACTGAAGTTTTTGATGTTTTTCTACTCCTCTCATGAGCCCAAACAAGTCTCTAAAAGCATGAGTTTGCAACTACTTTACTTTTGGAGAAAATTCAAAACATTCATTATTCAATAGAGCCCAATAGCAAAAATCAGGTTTTGAATGAAGAATCACATTTCTTGGTAGAATCATGCAGGATTGAAATTTTTGATGGTTTTTTACTCCTCTCTACAGCCCAAACAAGTTTCTAAAAGGATGAGTTTGAAACTGCTTTACTTTTGGAGAAAATTCAAAACATTCATTATTCAATAGGGCCCAAACTATCAAAAACCAGCGGTTTGAATGAACACACATTTCTTGGTAGAATCATGCAGGACTCAAATTTTTGATGTTTTTCTACTCCTCTCATGAGCCCAAACAAGTTTCTAAAAGCATGAGTTTGCAACTACTTTACTTTTGGAGAAAATTCAAAACATTCATTATTCAATAGAGCCCAATAGCAAAAATCAGGTTTTGAATGAAGAATCACATTTCTTGGTAGAATCATGCAGGATTGAAATTTTTGATGGTTTTTTACTCCTCTCAACAGCCCAAACAAGTTTCTAAAAGGATGAGTTTGCAACTACTTTACTTTTGGAGAAAATTCAAAACATTCATTATTCAATAGGGCCCAAACTAAAAACCAGCGGTTTCAATGAACACACATTTCTTGGAAGAATCATGCAGGACTGAAATTTTTGATGTTTTTCTACTCCTCTCATGAGCCCAAACAAGTCTCTAAAAGCATGAGTTTGCAACTACTTTACTTTTGGAGAAAATTCAAAACATTCATTATTCAATAGAGCCCAATAGCAAAAATCAGGTTTTGAATGAAGAATCACATTTCTTGGTAGAATCATGCAGGATTGAAATTTTTGATGGTTTTTTACTCCTCTCAACAGCCCAAACAAGTTTCTAAAAGGATGAGTTTGCAACTACTTTACTTTTGGAGAAAATTCAAAACATTCATTATTCAATAGGGCCCAAACTATCAAAAACCAGCGGTTTCAATGAACACACATTTCTTGGTAGAATCATGCAGGACTGAAATTTTTGATGTTTTTCTACTCCTCTCATGAGCCCAAACAAGTCTCTAAAAGCATGAGTTTGCAACTACTTTACTTTTGGAGAAAATTCAAAACATTCATTATTCAATAGAGCCCAATAGCAAAAATCAGGTTTTGAATGAAGAATCACATTTCTTGGTAGAATCATGCAGGATTGAAATTTTTGATGGTTTTTTACTCCTCTCAACAGCCCAAACAAGTTTCTAAAAGGATGAGTTTGCAACTACTTTACTTTTGGAGAAAATTCAAAACATTCATTATTCAATAGGGCCCAAACTATCAAAAACCAGCGGTTTCAATGAACACACATTTCTTGGTAGAATCATGCAGGACTGAAATTTTTGATGTTTTTCTACTCCTCTCATGAGCCCAAACAAGTCTCTAAAAGCATGAGTTTGCAACTACTTTACTTTTGGAGAAAATTCAAAACATTCATTATTCAATAGGGCCCAAACTATCAAAAACCAGCGGTTTGAATGAACACACATTTCTTGGTAGAATCATGCAGGACTCAAATTTTTGATGTTTTTCTACTCCTCTCATGAGCCCAAACAAGTTTCTAAAAGCATGAGTTTGCAACTACTTTACTTTTGGAGAAAATTCAAAACATTCATTATTCAATAGAGCCCAATAGCAAAAATCAGGTTTTGAATGAAGAATCACATTTCTTGGTAGAATCATGCAGGATTGAAATTTTTGATGGTTTTTTACTCCTCTCCACAGCCCAAACAAGTTTCTAAAAGGATGAGTTTGCAACTACTTTACTTTTGGAGAAAATTCAAAACATTCATTATTCAATAGGGCCCAAACTATCAAAAACCAGCGGTTTCAATGAACACACATTTCTTGGTAGAATCATGCAGGACTGAAATTTTTGATGTTTTTCTACTCCTCTCATGAGCCCAAACAAGTCTCTAAAAGCATGAGTTTGCAACTACTTTACTTTTGGAGAAAATTCAAAACATTCATTATTCAATAGAGCCCAATAGCAAAAATCAGGTTTTGAATGAAGAATCACATTTCTTGGTAGAATCATGCAGGATTGAAATTTTTGATGGTTTTTTACTCTGCTCAACAGCCCAAACAAGTTTCTAAAAGGATGAGTTTGCAACTACTTTACTTTTGGAGAAAATTCAAAACATTCATTATTCAATAGGGCCCAAACTATCAAAAACCAGCGGTTTCAATGAACACACATTTCTTGGAAGAATCATGCAGGACTGAAATTTTTGATGTTTTTCTACTCCTCTCATGAGCCCAAACAAGTTTCTAAAAGCATGAGTTTGCAACTACTTTACTTTTGGAGAAAATTCAAAACATTCATTATTCAATAGAGCCCAATAGCAAAAATCAGGTTTTGAATGAAGAATCACAGTTCTTGGTAGAATCATGCAGGATTGAAATTTTTGATGGTTTTTTACTCCTCTCAACAGCCCAAACAAGTTTCTAAAAGGATGAGTTTGCAACTACTTTACTTTTGGAGAAAATTCAAAACATTCATTATTCAATAGAGCCCAATAGCAAAAATCAGGTTTTGAATGAAGAATCACATTTCTTGGTAGAATCATGCAGGATTGAAATTTTTGATGGTTTTTTACTCCTCTCAACAGCCCAAACAAGTTTCTAAAAGGATGAGTTTGCAACTACTTTACTTTTGGAGAAAATTCAAAACATTCATTATTCAATAGGGCCCAAACTATCAAAAACCAGCGGTTTCAATGAACACACATTTCTTGGTAGAATCATGCAGGACTGAAATTTTTGATGTTTTTCTACTCCTCTCATGAGCCCAAACAAGTCTCTAAAAGCATGAGTTTGCAACTACTTTACTTTTGGAGAAAATTCAAAACATTCACTATTCAATAGAGCCCAATAGCAAAAATCAGGTTTTGAATGAAGAATCACATTTCTTGGTAGAATCATGCAGGATTGAAATTTTTGATGGTTTTTTACTCCTCTCAACAGCCCAAACAAGTTTCTAAAAGGATGAGTTTGCAACTACTTTACTTTTGGAGAAAATTCAAAACATTCATTATTCAATAGGGCCCAAACTATCAAAAACCAGCGGTTTGAATGAACACACATTTCTTGGTAGAATCATGCAGGACTGAAATTTTTGATGTTTTTCTACTCCTCTCATGAGTCCAAACAAGTCTCTAAAAGCATGAGTTTGCAACTACTTTACTTTTGGAGAAAATTCAAAACATTCATTATTCAATAGAGCCCAATAGCAAAAATCAGGTTTTGAATGAAGAATCACATTTCTTGGTAGAAGCATGCAGGATTGAAATTTTTGATGGTTTTTTACTCCTCTCAACAGCCCAAACAAGTTTCTAAAAGGATGAGTTTGCAACTACTTTACTTTTGGAGAAAATTCAAAACATTCATTATTCAATAGGGCCCAAACTATCAAAAACCAGCGGTTTCAATGAACACACATTTCTTGGTAGAATCATGCAGGACTGAAGTTTTTGATGTTTTTCTACTCCTCTCATGAGCCCAAACAAGTCTCTAAAAGCATGAGTTTGCAACTACTTTACTTTTGGAGAAAATTCAAAACATTCATTATTCAATAGAGCCCAATAGCAAAAATCAGGTTTTGAATGAAGAATCACATTTCTTGGTAGAATCATGCAGGATTGAAATTTTTGATGGTTTTTTACTCCTCTCTACAGCCCAAACAAGTTTCTAAAAGGATGAGTTTGAAACTGCTTTACTTTTGGAGAAAATTCAAAACATTCATTATTCAATAGGGCCCAAACTATCAAAAACCAGCGGTTTGAATGAACACACATTTCTTGGTAGAATCATGCAGGACTCAAATTTTTGATGTTTTTCTACTCCTCTCATGAGCCCAAACAAGTTTCTAAAAGCATGAGTTTGCAACTACTTTACTTTTGGAGAAAATTCAAAACATTCATTATTCAATAGAGCCCAATAGCAAAAATCAGGTTTTGAATGAAGAATCACATTTCTTGGTAGAATCATGCAGGATTGAAATTTTTGATGGTTTTTTACTCCTCTCAACAGCCCAAACAAGTTTCTAAAAGGATGAGTTTGCAACTACTTTACTTTTGGAGAAAATTCAAAACATTCATTATTCAATAGGGCCCAAACTATCAAAAACCAGCGGTTTCAATGAACACACATTTCTTGGTAGAATCATGCAGGACTGAAATTTTTGATGTTTTTCTACTCCTCTCATGAGCCCAAACAAGTCTCTAAAAGCATGAGTTTGCAACTACTTTACTTTTGGAGAAAATTCAAAACATTCATTATTCAATAGAGCCCAATAGCAAAAATCAGGTTTTGAATGAAGAATCACATTTCTTGGTAGAATCATGCAGGATTGAAATTTTTGATGGTTTTTTTACTCCTCTCAACAGCCCAAACAAGTTTCTAAAAGGATGAGTTTGCAACTACTTTACTTTTGGAGAAAATTCAAAACATTCATTATTCAATAGGGCCCAAACTATCAAAAACCAGCGGTTTCAATGAACACACATTTCTTGGAAGAATCATGCAGGACTGAAATTTTTGATGTTTTTCTACTCCTCTCATGAGCCCAAACAAGTCTCTAAAAGCATGAGTTTGCAACTACTTTACTTTTGGAGAAAATTCAAAACATTCATTATTCAATAGAGCCCAATAGCAAAAATCAGGTTTTGAATGAAGAATCACATTTCTTGGTAGAATCATGCAGGATTGAAATTTTTGATGGTTTTTTACTCCTCTCTACAGCCCAAACAAGTTTCTAAAAGGATGAGTTTGAAACTGCTTTACTTTTGGAGAAAATTCAAAACATTCATTATTCAATAGGGCCCAAACTATCAAAAACCAGCGGTTTGAATGAACACACATTTCTTGGTAGAATCATGCAGGACTCAAATTTTTGATGTTTTTCTACTCCTCTCATGAGCCCAAACAAGTCTCTAAAAGCATGAGTTTGCAACTACTTTACTTTTGGAGAAAATTCAAAACATTCATTATTCAATAGAGCCCAATAGCAAAAATCAGGTTTTGAATGAAGAATCACATTTCTTGGTAGAATCATGCAGGATTGAAATTTTTGATGGTTTTTTACTCCTCTCAACAGCCCAAACAAGTTTCTAAAAGGATGAGTTTGCAACTACTTTACTTTTGGAGAAAATTCAAAGCATTCATTATTCAATAGGGCCCAAACTATCAAAAACCAGCGGTTTCAATGAACACACATTTCTTGGTAGAATCATGCAGGACTGAAATTTTTGATGTTTTTCTACTCCTCTCATGAGCCCAAACAAGTCTCTAAAAGCATGAGTTTGCAACTACTTTACTTTTGGAGAAAATTCAAAACATTCATTATTCAATAGAGCCCAATAGCAAAAATCAGGTTTTGAATGAAGAATCACATTTCTTGGTAAAATCATGCAGGATTGAAATTTTTGATGGTTTTTTACTCCTCTCAACAGCCCAAACAAGTTTCTAAAAGGATGAGTTTGCAACTACTTTACTTTCGGAGAAAATTCAAAACATTCATTATTCAATAGGGCCCAAACTATCAAAAACCAGCGGTTTCAATGAACACACATTTCTTGGTAGAATCATGCAGGACTGAAATTTTTGATGTTTTTCTACTCCTCTCATGAGCCCAAACAAGTCTCTAAAAGCATGAGTTTGCAACTACTTTACTTTTGGAGAAAATTCAAAACATTCATTATTCAATAGAGCCCAATAGCAAAAATCAGGTTTTGAATGAAGAATCACATTTCTTGGTAGAATCATGCAGGATTGAAATTTTTGATGGTTTTTTACTCCTCTCAACAGCCCAAACAAGTTTCTAAAAGGATGAGTTTGCAACTACTTTACTTTTGGAGAAAATTCAAAACATTCATTATTCAATAGGGCCCAAACTATCAAAAACCAGCGGTTTCAATGAACACACATTTCTTGGTAGAATCATGCAGGACTGAAATTTTTGATGTTTTTCTACTCCTCTCATGAGCCCAAACAAGTCTCTAAAAGCATGAGTTTGCAACTACTTTACTTTTGGAGAAAATTCAAAACATTCATTATTCAATAGAGCCCAATAGCAAAAATCAGGTTTTGAATGAAGAATCACATTTCTTGGTAGAATCATGCAGGATTGAAATTTTTGATGGTTTTTTACTCCTCTCTACAGCCCAAACAAGTTTCTAAAAGGATGAGTTTGCAACTGCTTTACTTTTGGAGAAAATTCAAAACATTCATTATTCAATAGGGCCCAAACTATCAAAAACCAGCGGTTTGAATGAACACACATTTCTTGGTAGAATCATGCAGGACTCAAATTTTTGATGTTTTTCTACTCTCATGAGCTCAAACAAGTTTCTAAAAGCATGAGTTTGCAACTACTTTACTTTTGGAGAAAATTCAAAACATTCATTATTCAATAGAGCCCAATAGCAAAAATCAGGTTTTGAATGAAGAATCACATTTCTTGGTAGAATCATGCAGGATTGAAATTTTTGATGGTTTTTTACTCCTCTCAACAGCCCAAACAAGTTTCTAAAAGGATGAGTTTGCAACTACTTTACTTTTGGAGAAAATTCAAAACATTCATTATTCAATAGGGCCCAAACTATCAAAAACCAGCGGTTTCAATGAACACACATTTCTTGGTAGAATCATGCAGGACTCAAATTTTTGATGTTTTTCTATTCCTCTCATGAGCCCAAACAAGTCTCTAAAAGCATGAGTTTGCAACTACTTTACTTTTGGAGAAAATTCAAAACATTCATTATTCAATAGAGCCCAATAGCAAAAATCAGGTTTTGAATGAAGAATCACATTTCTTGGTAGAATCATGCAGGATTGAAATTTTTGATGGTTTTTTACTCCTCTCAACAGCCCAAACAAGTTTCTAAAAGGATGAGTTTGCAACTACTTTACTTTTGGAGAAAATTCAAAACATTCATTATTCAATAGGGCCCAAACTAAAAACCAGCGGTTTCAATGAACACACATTTCTTGGAAGAATCATGCAGGACTGAAATTTTTGATGTTTTTCTACTCCTCTCATGAGCCCAAACAAGTCTCTAAAAGCATGAGTTTGCAACTACTTTACTTTTGGAGAAAATTCAAAACATTCATTATTCAATAGAGCCCAATAGCAAAAATCAGGTTTTGAATGAAGAATCACATTTCTTGGTAGAATCATGCAGGATTGAAATTTTTGATGGTTTTTTACTCCTCTCAACAGCCCAAACAAGTTTCTAAAAGGATGAGTTTGCAACTACTTTACTTTTGGAGAAAATTCAAAACATTCATTATTCAATAGGGCCCAAACTATCAAAAACCAGCGGTTTCAATGAACACACATTTCTTGGTAGAATCATGCAGGACTGAAATTTTTGATGTTTTTCTACTCCTCTCATGAGCCCAAACAAGTCTCTAAAAGCATGAGTTTGCAACTACTTTACTTTTGGAGAAAATTCAAAACATTCATTATTCAATAGAGCCCAATAGCAAAAATCAGGTTTTGAATGAAGAATCACATTTCTTGGTAGAATCATGCAGGATTGAAATTTTTGATGGTTTTTTACTCCTCTCAACAGCCCAAACAAGTTTCTAAAAGGATGAGTTTGCAACTACTTTACTTTTGGAGAAAATTCAAAACATTCATTATTCAATAGGGCCCAAACTATCAAAAACCAGCGGTTTCAATGAACACACATTTCTTGGTAGAATCATGCAGGACTGAAATTTTTGATGTTTTTCTACTCCTCTCATGAGCCCAAACAAGTCTCTAAAAGCATGAGTTTGCAACTACTTTACTTTTGGAGAAAATTCAAAACATTCATTATTCAATAGAGCCCAATAGCAAAAATCAGGTTTTGAATGAAGAATCACATTTCTTGGTAAAATCATGCAGGATTGAAATTTTTGATGGTTTTTTACTCCTCTCAACAGCCCAAACAAGTTTCTAAAAGGATGAGTTTGCAACTACTTTACTTTCGGAGAAAATTCAAAACATTCATTATTCAATAGAGCCCAATAGCAAAAATCAGGTTTTGAATGAAGAATCACATTTCTTGGTAGAATCATGCAGGATTGAAATTTTTGATGGTTTTTTACTCCTCTCTACAGCCCAAACAAGTTTCTAAAAGGATAAGTTTGCAACTGCTTTACTTTTGGAGAAAATTCAAAACATTCATTATTCAATAGGGCCCAAACTATCAAAAACCAGCGGTTTGAATGAACACACATTTCTTGGTAGAATCATGCAGGACTCAAATTTTTGATGTTTTTCTACTCCTCTCATGAGCTCAAACAAGTTTCTAAAAGCATGAGTTTGCAACTACTTTACTTTTGGAGAAAATTCAAAACATTCATTATTCAATAGAGCCCAATAGCAAAAATCAGGTTTTGAATGAAGAATCACATTTCTTGGTAGAATCATGCAGGATTGAAATTTTTGATGGTTTTTTACTCCTCTCAACAGCCCAAACAAGTTTCTAAAAGGATGAGTTTGCAACTACTTTACTTTTGGAGAAAATTCAAAACATGCATTATTCAATAGGGCCCAAACTATCAAAAACCAGCGGTTTCAATGAACACACATTTCTTGGAAGAATCATGCAGGACTGAAATTTTTGATGTTTTTCTACTCCTCTCATGAGCCCAAACAAGTTTCTAAAAGCATGAGTTTGCAACTACTTTACTTTTGGAGAAAATTCAAAACATTCATTATTCAATAGAGCCCAATAGCAAAAATCAGGTTTTGAATGAAGAATCACATTTCTTGGTAGAATCATGCAGGATTGAAATTTTTGATGGTTTTTTACTCCTCTCAACAGCCCAAACAAGTTTCTAAAAGGATGAGTTTGCAACTACTTTACTTTTGGAGAAAATTCAAAACATTCATTATTCAATAGGGCCCAAACTATCAAAAACCAGCGGTTTCAATGAACACACATTTCTTGGTAGAATCATGCAGGACTGAAATTTTTGATGTTTTTCTACTCCTCTCATGAGCCCAAACAAGTCTCTAAAAGCATGAGTTTGCAACTACTTTACTTTTGGAGAAAATTCAAAACATTCATTATTCAATAGAGCCCAATAGCAAAAATCAGGTTTTGAATGAAGAATCACATTTCTTGGTAGAATCATGCAGGATTGAAATTTTTGATGGTTTTTTACTCCTCTCAACAGCCCAAACAAGTTTCTAAAAGGATGAGTTTGCAACTACTTTACTTTTGGAGAAAATTCAAAACATTCATTATTCAATAGGGCCCAAACTATCAAAAACCAGCGGTTTCAATGAACACACATTTCTTGGTAGAATCATGCAGGACTGAAATTTTTGATGTTTTTCTACTCCTCTCATGAGCCCAAACAAGTCTCTAAAAGCATGAGTTTGCAACTACTTTACTTTTGGAGAAAATTCAAAACATTCATTATTCAATAGAGCCCAATAGCAAAAATCAGGTTTTGAATGAAGAATCACATTTCTTGGTAAAATCATGCAGGATTGAAATTTTTGATGGTTTTTTACTCCTCTCAACAGCCCAAACAAGTTTCTAAAAGGATGAGTTTGCAACTACTTTACTTTCGGAGAAAATTCAAAACATTCATTATTCAATAGGGCCCAAACTATCAAAAACCAGCGGTTTCAATGAACACACATTTCTTGGTAGAATCATGCAGGACTGAAATTTTTGATGTTTTTCTACTCCTCTCATGAGCCCAAACAAGTCTCTAAAAGGATGAGTTTGCAACTACTTTACTTTTGGAGAAAATTCAAAACATTCATTATTCAATAGAGCCCAATAGCAAAAATCAGGTTTTGAATGAAGAATCACATTTCTTGGTAGAATCATGCAGGATTGAAATTTTTGATGGTTTTTTACTCCTCTCAACAGCCCAAACAAGTTTCTAAAAGGATGAGTTTGCAACTACTTTACTTTTGGAGAAAATTCAAAACATTCATTATTCAATAAGGCCCAAACTATCAAAAACCAGCGGTTTCAATGAACACACATTTCTTGGTAGAATCATGCAGGACTGAAATTTTTGATGTTTTTCTACTCCTCTCATGAGCCCAAACAAGTCTCTAAAAGCATGAGTTTGCAACTACTTTACTTTTGGAGAAAATTCAAAACATTCATTATTCAATAGAGCCCAATAGCAAAAATCAGGTTTTGAATGAAGAATCACATTTCTTGGTAGAATCATGCAGAATTGAAATTTTTGATGGTTTTTTACTCCTCTCTACAGCCCAAACAAGTTTCTAAAAGGATAAGTTTGCAACTGCTTTACTTTTGGAGAAAATTCAAAACATTCATTATTCAATAGGGCCCAAACTATCAAAAACCAGCGGTTTGAATGAACACACATTTCTTGGTAGAATCATGCAGGACTGAAATTTTTGATGTTTTTCTACTCCTCTCATGAGCTCAAACAAGTTTCTAAAAGCATGAGTTTGCAACTACTTTACTTTTGGAGAAAATTCAAAACATTCATTATTCAATAGAGCCCAATAGCAAAAATCAGGTTTTGAATGAAGAATCACATTTCTTGGTAGAATCATGCAGGATTGAAATTTTTGATGGTTTTTTACTCCTCTCAACAGCCCAAACAAGTTTCTAAAAGGATGAGTTTGCAACTACTTTACTTTTGGAGAAAATTCAAAACATTCATTATTCAATAGGGCCCAAACTATCAAAAACCAGCGGTTTCAATGAACACACATTTCTTGGAAGAATCATGCAGGACTGAAATTTTTGATGTTTTTCTACTCCTCTCATGAGCCCAAACAAGTTTCTAAAAGCATGAGTTTGCAACTACTTTACTTTTGGAGAAAATTCAAAACATTCATTATTCAATAGAGCCCAATAGCAAAAATCAGGTTTTGAATGAAGAATCACATTTCTTGGTAGAATCATGCAGGATTGAAATTTTTGATGGTTTTTTACTCCTCTCAACAGCCCAAACAAGTTTCTAAAAGGATGAGTTTGCAACTACTTTACTTTTGGAGAAAATTCAAAACATTCATTATTCAATAGAGCCCAATAGCAAAAATCAGGTTTTGAATGAAGAATCACATTTCTTGGTAGAATCATGCAGGATTGAAATTTTTGATGGTTTTTTACTCCTCTCAACAGCCCAAACAAGTTTCTAAAAGGATGAGTTTGCAACTACTTTACTTTTGGAGAAAATTCAAAACATTCATTATTCAATAGGGCCCAAACTATCAAAAACCAGCGGTTTCAATGAACACACATTTCTTGGTAGAATCATGCAGGACTGAAATTTTTGATGTTTTTCTACTCCTCTCATGAGCCCAAACAAGTCTCTAAAAGGATGAGTTTGCAACTACTTTACTTTTGGAGAAAATTCAAAACATTCATTATTCAATAGGGCCCAAAATATCAAAAACCAGGGGTTTGAATGAACACACATTTCTTGGTAGAATCGTGCAGGACTGAAATTTTTGATGTTTTTCTACTCCTCTCATGAGCCCAAACAAGTCTCTAAAAGGATGAGTTTGCAACTACTTTACTTTTGGAGAAAATTCAAAACATTCATTATTCAATAGAGCCCAATAGCAAAAACCAGCGTTTTGAATGAAGAATCACATTTCTTGGTAGAATCATGCAGGATTGAAATTTTTGATGGTTTTTTACTCCTCTCAACAGCCCAAACAAGTTTCTAAAAGGATGAGTTTGCAACTACTTTACTTTTGGAGAAAATTCAAAACATTCATTATTCAATAGGGCCCAAACTATCAAAAACCAGCGGTTTCAATGAACACACATTTCTTGGTAGAATCATGCAGGACTGAAATTTTTGATGTTTTTCTACTCCTCTCATGAGCCCAAACAAGTCTCTAAAAGGATGAGTTTGCAACTACTTTACTTTTGGAGAAAATTCAAAACATTCATTATTCAATAGAGCCCAATAGCAAAAATCAGGTTTTGAATGAAGAATCACATTTCTTGGTAGAATCATGCAGGATTGAAATTTTTGATGGTTTTTTACTCCTCTCAACAGCCCAAACAAGTTTCTAAAAGGATGAGTTTGCAACTACTTTACTTTTGGAGAAAATTCAAAACATTCATTATTCAATAAGGCCCAAACTATCAAAAACCAGCGGTTTCAATGAACACACATTTCTTGGTAGAATCATGCAGGACTGAAATTTTTGATGTTTTTCTACTCCTCTCATGAGCCCAAACAAGTCTCTAAAAGCATGAGTTTGCAACTACTTTACTTTTGGAGAAAATTCAAAACATTAATTATTCAATAGAGCCCAATAGCAAAAATCAGGTTTTGAATGAAGAATCACATTTCTTGGTAGAATCATGCAGAATTGAAATTTTTGATGGTTTTTTACTCCTCTCTACAGCCCAAACAAGTTTCTAAAAGGATAAGTTTGCAACTGCTTTACTTTTGGAGAAAATTCAAAACATTCATTATTCAATAGGGCCCAAACTATCAAAAACCAGCGGTTTGAATGAACACACATTTCTTGGTAGAATCATGCAGGACTATAATTTTTGATGTTTTTCTACTCCTCTCATGAGCTCAAACAAGTTTCTAAAAGCATGAGTTTGCAACTACTTTACTTTTGGAGAAAATTCAAAACATTCATTATTCAATAGAGCCCAATAGCAAAAATCAGGTTTTGAATGAAGAATCACATTTCTTGGTAGAATCATGCAGGATTGAAATTTTTGATGGTTTTTTACTCCTCTCAACAGCCCAAACAAGTTTCTAAAAGGATGAGTTTGCAACTACTTTACTTTTGGAGAAAATTCAAAACATTCATTATTCAATAGGGCCCAAACTATCAAAAACCAGCGGTTTCAATGAACACACATTTCTTGGAAGAATCATGCAGGACTGAAATTTTTGATGTTTTTCTACTCCTCTCATGAGCCCAAACAAGTTTCTAAAAGCATGAGTTTGCAACTACTTTACTTTTGGAGAAAATTCAAAACATTCATTATTCAATAGAGCCCAATAGCAAAAATCAGGTTTTGAATGAAGAATCACATTTCTTGGTAGAATCATGCAGGATTGAAATTTTTGATGGTTTTTTACTCCTCTCAACAGCCCAAACAAGTTTCTAAAAGGATGAGTTTGCAACTACTTTACTTTTGGAGAAAATTCAAAACATTCATTATTCAATAGAGCCCAATAGCAAAAATCAGGTTTTGAATGAAGAATCACATTTCTTGGTAGAATCATGCAGGATTGAAATTTTTGATGGTTTTTTACTCCTCTCAACAGCCCAAACAAGTTTCTAAAAGGATGAGTTTGCAACTACTTTACTTTTGGAGAAAATTCAAAACATTCATTATTCAATAGGGCCCAAACTATCAAAAACCAGCGGTTTCAATGAACACACATTTCTTGGTAGAATCATGCAGGACTGAAGTTTTTGATGTTTTTCTACTCCTCTCATGAGCCCAAACAAGTCTCTAAAAGCATGAGTTTGCAACTACTTTACTTTTGGAGAAAATTCAAAACATTCATTATTCAATAGAGCCCAATAGCAAAAATCAGGTTTTGAATGAAGAATCACAGTTCTTGGTAGAATCATGCAGGATTGAAATTTTTGATGGTTTTTTACTCCTCTCAACAGCTCAAACAAGTTTCTAAAAGGATGAGTTTGCAACTACTTTACTTTTGGAGAAAATTCAAAACATTCATTATTCAATAGAGCCCAATAGCAAAAATCAGGTTTTGAATGAAGAATCACATTTCTTGGTAGAATCATGCAGGATTGAAATTTTTGATGGTTTTTTACTCCTCTCAACAGCCCAAACAAGTTTCTAAAAGGATGAGTTTGCAACTACTTTACTTTTGGAGAAAATTCAAAACATTCATTATTCAATAGGGCCCAAACTATCAAAAACCAGCGGTTTCAATGAACACACATTTCTTGGTAGAATCATGCAGGACTGAAATTTTTGATGTTTTTCTACTCCTCTCATGAGCCCAAACAAGTCTCTAAAAGCATGAGTTTGCAACTACTTTACTTTTGGAGAAAATTCAAAACATTCACTATTCAATAGAGCCCAATAGCAAAAATCAGGTTTTGAATGAAGAATCACATTTCTTGGTAGAATCATGCAGGATTGAAATTTTTGATGGTTTTTTACTCCTCTCAACAGCCCAAACAAGTTTCTAAAAGGATGAGTTTGCAACTACTTTACTTTTGGAGAAAATTCAAAACATTCATTATTCAATAGGGCCCAAACTATCAAAAACCAGCGGTTTGAATGAACACACATTTCTTGGTAGAATCATGCAGGACTGAAATTTTTGATGTTTTTCTACTCCTCTCATGAGCCCAAACAAGTCTCTAAAAGCATGAGTTTGCAACTACTTTACTTTTGGAGAAAATTCAAAACATTCATTATTCAATAGAGCCCAATAGCAAAAATCAGGTTTTGAATGAAGAATCACATTTCTTGGTAGAAGCATGCAGGATTGAAATTTTTGATGGTTTTTTACTCCTCTCAACAGCCCAAACAAGTTTCTAAAAGGATGAGTTTGCAACTACTTTACTTTTGGAGAAAATTCAAAACATTCATTATTCAATAGGGCCCAAACTATCAAAAACCAGCGGTTTCAATGAACACACATTTCTTGGTAGAATCATGCAGGACTGAAGTTTTTGATGTTTTTCTACTCCTCTCATGAGCCCAAACAAGTCTCTAAAAGCATGAGTTTGCAACTACTTTACTTTTGGAGAAAATTCAAAACATTCATTATTCAATAGAGCCCAATAGCAAAAATCAGGTTTTGAATGAAGAATCACATTTCTTGGTAGAATCATGCAGGATTGAAATTTTTGATGGTTTTTTACTCCTCTCTACAGCCCAAACAAGTTTCTAAAAGGATGAGTTTGAAACTGCTTTACTTTTGGAGAAAATTCAAAACATTCATTATTCAATAGGGCCCAAACTATCAAAAACCAGCGGTTTGAATGAACACACATTTCTTGGTAGAATCATGCAGGACTCAAATTTTTGATGTTTTTCTACTCCTCTCATGAGCCCAAACAAGTTTCTAAAAGCATGAGTTTGCAACTACTTTACTTTTGGAGAAAATTCAAAACATTCATTATTCAATAGAGCCCAATAGCAAAAATCAGGTTTTGAATGAAGAATCACATTTCTTGGTAGAATCATGCAGGATTGAAATTTTTGATGGTTTTTTACTCCTCTCAACAGCCCAAACAAGTTTCTAAAAGGATGAGTTTGCAACTACTTTACTTTTGGAGAAAATTCAAAACATTCATTATTCAATAGGGCCCAAACTATCAAAAACCAGCGGTTTCAATGAACACACATTTCTTGGTAGAATCATGCAGGACTGAAATTTTTGATGTTTTTCTACTCCTCTCATGAGCCCAAACAAGTCTCTAAAAGCATGAGTTTGCAACTACTTTACTTTTGGAGAAAATTCAAAACATTCATTATTCAATAGAGCCCAATAGCAAAAATCAGGTTTTGAATGAAGAATCACATTTCTTGGTAGAATCATGCAGGATTGAAATTTTTGATGGTTTTTTTACTCCTCTCAACAGCCCAAACAAGTTTCTAAAAGGATGAGTTTGCAACTACTTTACTTTTGGAGAAAATTCAAAACATTCATTATTCAATAGGGCCCAAACTATCAAAAACCAGCGGTTTCAATGAACACACATTTCTTGGAAGAATCATGCAGGACTGAAATTTTTGATGTTTTTCTACTCCTCTCATGAGCCCAAACAAGTCTCTAAAAGCATGAGTTTGCAACTACTTTACTTTTGGAGAAAATTCAAAACATTCATTATTCAATAGAGCCCAATAGCAAAAATCAGGTTTTGAATGAAGAATCACATTTCTTGGTAGAATCATGCAGGATTGAAATTTTTGATGGTTTTTTACTCCTCTCTACAGCCCAAACAAGTTTCTAAAAGGATGAGTTTGAAACTGCTTTACTTTTGGAGAAAATTCAAAACATTCATTATTCAATAGGGCCCAAACTATCAAAAACCAGCGGTTTGAATGAACACACATTTCTTGGTAGAATCATGCAGGACTCAAATTTTTGATGTTTTTCTATTCCTCTCATGAGCCCAAACAAGTCTCTAAAAGCATGAGTTTGCAACTACTTTACTTTTGGAGAAAATTCAAAACATTCATTATTCAATAGAGCCCAATAGCAAAAATCAGGTTTTGAATGAAGAATCACATTTCTTGGTAGAATCATGCAGGATTGAAATTTTTGATGGTTTTTTACTCCTCTCAACAGCCCAAACAAGTTTCTAAAAGGATGAGTTTGCAACTACTTTACTTTTGGAGAAAATTCAAAGCATTCATTATTCAATAGGGCCCAAACTATCAAAAACCAGCGGTTTCAATGAACACACATTTCTTGGTAGAATCATGCAGGACTGAAATTTTTGATGTTTTTCTACTCCTCTCATGAGCCCAAACAAGTCTCTAAAAGCATGAGTTTGCAACTACTTTACTTTTGGAGAAAATTCAAAACATTCATTATTCAATAGAGCCCAATAGCAAAAATCAGGTTTTGAATGAAGAATCACATTTCTTGGTAAAATCATGCAGGATTGAAATTTTTGATGGTTTTTTACTCCTCTCAACAGCCCAAACAAGTTTCTAAAAGGATGAGTTTGCAACTACTTTACTTTCGGAGAAAATTCAAAACATTCATTATTCAATAGGGCCCAAACTATCAAAAACCAGCGGTTTCAATGAACACACATTTCTTGGTAGAATCATGCAGGACTGAAATTTTTGATGTTTTTCTACTCCTCTCATGAGCCCAAACAAGTCTCTAAAAGCATGAGTTTGCAACTACTTTACTTTTGGAGAAAATTCAAAACATTCATTATTCAATAGAGCCCAATAGCAAAAATCAGGTTTTGAATGAAGAATCACATTTCTTGGTAGAATCATGCAGGATTGAAATTTTTGATGGTTTTTTACTCCTCTCAACAGCCCAAACAAGTTTCTAAAAGGATGAGTTTGCAACTACTTTACTTTTGGAGAAAATTCAAAACATTCATTATTCAATAGGGCCCAAACTATCAAAAACCAGCGGTTTCAATGAACACACATTTCTTGGTAGAATCATGCAGGACTGAAATTTTTGATGTTTTTCTACTCCTCTCATGAGCCCAAACAAGTCTCTAAAAGCATGAGTTTGCAACTACTTTACTTTTGGAGAAAATTCAAAACATTCATTATTCAATAGAGCCCAATAGCAAAAATCAGGTTTTGAATGAAGAATCACATTTCTTGGTAGAATCATGCAGGATTGAAATTTTTGATGGTTTTTTACTCCTCTCTACAGCCCAAACAAGTTTCTAAAAGGATGAGTTTGCAACTGCTTTACTTTTGGAGAAAATTCAAAACATTCATTATTCAATAGGGCCCAAACTATCAAAAACCAGCGGTTTGAATGAACACACATTTCTTGGTAGAATCATGCAGGACTCAAATTTTTGATGTTTTTCTACTCTCATGAGCTCAAACAAGTTTCTAAAAGCATGAGTTTGCAACTACTTTACTTTTGGAGAAAATTCAAAACATTCATTATTCAATAGAGCCCAATAGCAAAAATCAGGTTTTGAATGAAGAATCACATTTCTTGGTAGAATCATGCAGGATTGAAATTTTTGATGGTTTTTTACTCCTCTCAACAGCCCAAACAAGTTTCTAAAAGGATGAGTTTGCAACTACTTTACTTTTGGAGAAAATTCAAAACATTCATTATTCAATAGGGCCCAAACTATCAAAAACCAGCGGTTTCAATGAACACACATTTCTTGGTAGAATCATGCAGGACTCAAATTTTTGATGTTTTTCTATTCCTCTCATGAGCCCAAACAAGTCTCTAAAAGCATGAGTTTGCAACTACTTTACTTTTGGAGAAAATTCAAAACATTCATTATTCAATAGAGCCCAATAGCAAAAATCAGGTTTTGAATGAAGAATCACATTTCTTGGTTGAATCATGCAGGATTGAAATTTTTGATGGTTTTTTACTCCTCTCAACAGCCCAAACAAGTTTCTAAAAGGATGAGTTTGCAACTACTTTACTTTTGGAGAAAATTCAAAACATTCATTATTCAATAGGGCCCAAACTAAAAACCAGCGGTTTCAATGAACACACATTTCTTGGAAGAATCATGCAGGACTGAAATTTTTGATGTTTTTCTACTCCTCTCATGAGCCCAAACAAGTCTCTAAAAGCATGAGTTTGCAACTACTTTACTTTTGGAGAAAATTCAAAACATTCATTATTCAATAGAGCCCAATAGCAAAAATCAGGTTTTGAATGAAGAATCACATTTCTTGGTAGAATCATGCAGGATTGAAATTTTTGATGGTTTTTTACTCCTCTCAACAGCCCAAACAAGTTTCTAAAAGGATGAGTTTGCAACTACTTTACTTTTGGAGAAAATTCAAAACATTCATTATTCAATAGGGCCCAAACTATCAAAAACCAGCGGTTTCAATGAACACACATTTCTTGGTAGAATCATGCAGGACTGAAATTTTTGATGTTTTTCTACTCCTCTCATGAGCCCAAACAAGTCTCTAAAAGCATGAGTTTGCAACTACTTTACTTTTGGAGAAAATTCAAAACATTCATTATTCAATAGAGCCCAATAGCAAAAATCAGGTTTTGAATGAAGAATCACATTTCTTGGTAGAATCATGCAGGATTGAAATTTTTGATGGTTTTTTACTCCTCTCAACAGCCCAAACAAGTTTCTAAAAGGATGAGTTTGCAACTACTTTACTTTTGGAGAAAATTCAAAACATTCATTATTCAATAGGGCCCAAACTATCAAAAACCAGCGGTTTCAATGAACACACATTTCTTGGTAGAATCATGCAGGACTGAAATTTTTGATGTTTTTCTACTCCTCTCATGAGCCCAAACAAGTCTCTAAAAGCATGAGTTTGCAACTACTTTACTTTTGGAGAAAATTCAAAACATTCATTATTCAATAGAGCCCAATAGCAAAAATCAGGTTTTGAATGAAGAATCACATTTCTTGGTAAAATCATGCAGGATTGAAATTTTTGATGGTTTTTTACTCCTCTCAACAGCCCAAACAAGTTTCTAAAAGGATGAGTTTGCAACTACTTTACTTTCGGAGAAAATTCAAAACATTCATTATTCAATAGAGCCCAATAGCAAAAATCAGGTTTTGAATGAAGAATCACATTTCTTGGTAGAATCATGCAGGATTGAAATTTTTGATGGTTTTTTACTCCTCTCTACAGCCCAAACAAGTTTCTAAAAGGATAAGTTTGCAACTGCTTTACTTTTGGAGAAAATTCAAAACATTCATTATTCAATAGGGCCCAAACTATCAAAAACCAGCGGTTTGAATGAACACACATTTCTTGGTAGAATCATGCAGGACTCAAATTTTTGATGTTTTTCTACTCCTCTCATGAGCTCAAACAAGTTTCTAAAAGCATGAGTTTGCAACTACTTTACTTTTGGAGAAAATTCAAAACATTCATTATTCAATAGAGCCCAATAGCAAAAATCAGGTTTTGAATGAAGAATCACATTTCTTGGTAGAATCATGCAGGATTGAAATTTTTGATGGTTTTTTACTCCTCTCAACAGCCCAAACAAGTTTCTAAAAGGATGAGTTTGCAACTACTTTACTTTTGGAGAAAATTCAAAACATGCATTATTCAATAGGGCCCAAACTATCAAAAACCAGCGGTTTCAATGAACACACATTTCTTGGAAGAATCATGCAGGACTGAAATTTTTGATGTTTTTCTACTCCTCTCATGAGCCCAAACAAGTTTCTAAAAGCATGAGTTTGCAACTACTTTACTTTTGGAGAAAATTCAAAACATTCATTATTCAATAGAGCCCAATAGCAAAAATCAGGTTTTGAATGAAGAATCACATTTCTTGGTAGAATCATGCAGGATTGAAATTTTTGATGGTTTTTTACTCCTCTCAACAGCCCAAACAAGTTTCTAAAAGGATGAGTTTGCAACTACTTTACTTTTGGAGAAAATTCAAAACATTCATTATTCAATAGGGCCCAAACTATCAAAAACCAGCGGTTTCAATGAACACACATTTCTTGGTAGAATCATGCAGGACTGAAATTTTTGATGTTTTTCTACTCCTCTCATGAGCCCAAACAAGTCTCTAAAAGCATGAGTTTGCAACTACTTTACTTTTGGAGAAAATTCAAAACATTCATTATTCAATAGAGCCCAATAGCAAAAATCAGGTTTTGAATGAAGAATCACATTTCTTGGTAGAATCATGCAGGATTGAAATTTTTGATGGTTTTTTACTCCTCTCAACAGCCCAAACAAGTTTCTAAAAGGATGAGTTTGCAACTACTTTACTTTTGGAGAAAATTCAAAACATTCATTATTCAATAGGGCCCAAACTATCAAAAACCAGCGGTTTCAATGAACACACATTTCTTGGTAAAATCATGCAGGACTGAAATTTTTGATGTTTTTCTACTCCTCTCATGAGCCCAAACAAGTCTCTAAAAGCATGAGTTTGCAACTACTTTACTTTTGGAGAAAATTCAAAACATTCATTATTCAATAGAGCCCAATAGCAAAAATCAGGTTTTGAATGAAGAATCACATTTCTTGGTAAAATCATGCAGGATTGAAATTTTTGATGGTTTTTTACTCCTCTCAACAGCCCAAACAAGTTTCTAAAAGGATGAGTTTGCAACTACTTTACTTTCGGAGAAAATTCAAAACATTCATTATTCAATAGGGCCCAAACTATCAAAAACCAGCGGTTTCAATGAACACACATTTCTTGGTAGAATCATGCAGGACTGAAATTTTTGATGTTTTTCTACTCCTCTCATGAGCCCAAACAAGTCTCTAAAAGGATGAGTTTGCAACTACTTTACTTTTGGAGAAAATTCAAAACATTCATTATTCAATAGAGCCCAATAGCAAAAATCAGGTTTTGAATGAAGAATCACATTTCTTGGTAGAATCATGCAGGATTGAAATTTTTGATGGTTTTTTACTCCTCTCAACAGCCCAAACAAGTTTCTAAAAGGATGAGTTTGCAACTACTTTACTTTTGGAGAAAATTCAAAACATTCATTATTCAATAAGGCCCAAACTATCAAAAACCAGCGGTTTCAATGAACACACATTTCTTGGTAGAATCATGCAGGACTGAAATTTTTGATGTTTTTCTACTCCTCTCATGAGCCCAAACAAGTCTCTAAAAGCATGAGTTTGCAACTACTTTACTTTTGGAGAAAATTCAAAACATTCATTATTCAATAGAGCCCAATAGCAAAAATCAGGTTTTGAATGAAGAATCACATTTCTTGGTAGAATCATGCAGAATTGAAATTTTTGATGGTTTTTTACTCCTCTCTACAGCCCAAACAAGTTTCTAAAAGGATAAGTTTGCAACTGCTTTACTTTTGGAGAAAATTCAAAACATTCATTATTCAATAGGGCCCAAACTATCAAAAACCAGCGGTTTGAATGAACACACATTTCTTGGTAGAATCATGCAGGACTGAAATTTTTGATGTTTTTCTACTCCTCTCATGAGCTCAAACAAGTTTCTAAAAGCATGAGTTTGCAACTACTTTACTTTTGGAGAAAATTCAAAACATTCATTATTCAATAGAGCCCAATAGCAAAAATCAGGTTTTGAATGAAGAATCACATTTCTTGGTAGAATCATGCAGGATTGAAATTTTTGATGGTTTTTTACTCCTCTCAACAGCCCAAACAAGTTTCTAAAAGGATGAGTTTGCAACTACTTTACTTTTGGAGAAAATTCAAAACATTCATTATTCAATAGGGCCCAAACTATCAAAAACCAGCGGTTTCAATGAACACACATTTCTTGGAAGAATCATGCAGGACTGAAATTTTTGATGTTTTTCTACTCCTCTCATGAGCCCAAACAAGTTTCTAAAAGCATGAGTTTGCAACTACTTTACTTTTGGAGAAAATTCAAAACATTCATTATTCAATAGAGCCCAATAGCAAAAATCAGGTTTTGAATGAAGAATCACATTTCTTGGTAGAATCATGCAGGATTGAAATTTTTGATGGTTTTTTACTCCTCTCAACAGCCCAAACAAGTTTCTAAAAGGATGAGTTTGCAACTACTTTACTTTTGGAGAAAATTCAAAACATTCATTATTCAATAGAGCCCAATAGCAAAAATCAGGTTTTGAATGAAGAATCACATTTCTTGGTAGAATCATGCAGGATTGAAATTTTTGATGGTTTTTTACTCCTCTCAACAGCCCAAACAAGTTTCTAAAAGGATGAGTTTGCAACTACTTTACTTTTGGAGAAAATTCAAAACATTCATTATTCAATAGGGCCCAAACTATCAAAAACCAGCGGTTTCAATGAACACACATTTCTTGGTAGAATCATGCAGGACTGAAATTTTTGATGTTTTTCTACTCCTCTCATGAGCCCAAACAAGTCTCTAAAAGGATGAGTTTGCAACTACTTTACTTTTGGAGAAAATTCAAAACATTCATTATTCAATAGGGCCCAAAATATCAAAAACCAGGGGTTTGAATGAACACACATTTCTTGGTAGAATCGTGCAGGACTGAAATTTTTGATGTTTTTCTACTCCTCTCATGAGCCCAAACAAGTCTCTAAAAGGATGAGTTTGCAACTACTTTACTTTTGGAGAAAATTCAAAACATTCATTATTCAATAGAGCCCAATAGCAAAAACCAGCGTTTTGAATGAAGAATCACATTTCTTGGTAGAATCATGCAGGATTGAAATTTTTGATGGTTTTTTACTCCTCTCAACAGCCCAAACAAGTTTCTAAAAGGATGAGTTTGCAACTACTTTACTTTTGGAGAAAATTCAAAACATTCATTATTCAATAGGGCCCAAACTATCAAAAACCAGCGGTTTCAATGAACACACATTTCTTGGTAGAATCATGCAGGACTGAAATTTTTGATGTTTTTCTACTCCTCTCATGAGCCCAAACAAGTCTCTAAAAGGATGAGTTTGCAACTACTTTACTTTTGGAGAAAATTCAAAACATTCATTATTCAATAGAGCCCAATAGCAAAAATCAGGTTTTGAATGAAGAATCACATTTCTTGGTAGAATCATGCAGGATTGAAATTTTTGATGGTTTTTTACTCCTCTCAACAGCCCAAACAAGTTTCTAAAAGGATGAGTTTGCAACTACTTTACTTTTGGAGAAAATTCAAAACATTCATTATTCAATAAGGCCCAAACTATCAAAAACCAGCGGTTTCAATGAACACACATTTCTTGGTAGAATCATGCAGGACTGAAATTTTTGATGTTTTTCTACTCCTCTCATGAGCCCAAACAAGTCTCTAAAAGCATGAGTTTGCAACTACTTTACTTTTGGAGAAAATTCAAAACATTCATTATTCAATAGAGCCCAATAGCAAAAATCAGGTTTTGAATGAAGAATCACATTTCTTGGTAGAATCATGCAGAATTGAAATTTTTGATGGTTTTTTACTCCTCTCTACAGCCCAAACAAGTTTCTAAAAGGATAAGTGTGCAACTGCTTTACTTTTGGAGAAAATTCAAAACATTCATTATTCAATAGGGCCCAAACTATCAAAAACCAGCGGTTTGAATGAACACACATTTCTTGGTAGAATCATGCAGGACTATAATTTTTGATGTTTTTCTACTCCTCTCATGAGCTCAAACAAGTTTCTAAAAGCATGAGTTTGCAACTACTTTACTTTTGGAGAAAATTCAAAACATTCATTATTCAATAGAGCCCAATAGCAAAAATCAGGTTTTGAATGAAGAATCACATTTCTTGGTAGAATCATGCAGGATTGAAATTTTTGATGGTTTTTTACTCCCCTCAACAGCCCAAACAAGTTTCTAAAAGGATGAGTTTGCAACTACTTTACTTTTGGAGAAAATTCAAAACATTCATTATTCAATAGGGCCCAAACTATCAAAAACCAGCGGTTTCAATGAACACACATTTCTTGGAAGAATCATGCAGGACTGAAATTTTTGATGTTTTTCTACTCCTCTCATGAGCCCAAACAAGTTTCTAAAAGCATGAGTTTGCAACTACTTTACTTTTGGAGAAAATTCAAAACATTCATTATTCAATAGAGCCCAATAGCAAAAATCAGGTTTTGAATGAAGAATCACATTTCTTGGTAGAATCATGCAGGATTGAAATTTTTGATGGTTTTTTACTCCTCTCAACAGCCCAAACAAGTTTCTAAAAGGATGAGTTTGCAACTACTTTACTTTTGGAGAAAATTCAAAACATTCATTATTCAATAGAGCCCAATAGCAAAAATCAGGTTTTGAATGAAGAATCACATTTCTTGGTAGAATCATGCAGGATTGAAATTTTTGATGGTTTTTTACTCCTCTCAACAGCCCAAACAAGTTTCTAAAAGGATGAGTTTGCAACTACTTTACTTTTGGAGAAAATTCAAAACATTCATTATTCAATAGGGCCCAAACTATCAAAAACCAGCGGTTTCAATGAACACACATTTCTTGGTAGAATCATGCAGGACTGAAATTTTTGATGTTTTTCTACTCCTCTCATGAGCCCAAACAAGTCTCTAAAAGGATGAGTTTGCAACTACTTTACTTTTGGAGAAAATTCAAAACATTCATTATTCAATAGGGCCCAAAATATCAAAAACCAGGGGTTTGAATGAACACACATTTCTTGGTAGAATCGTGCAGGACTGAAATTTTTGATGTTTTTCTACTCCTCTCATGAGCCCAAACAAGTCTCTAAAAGGATGAGTTTGCAACTACTTTACTTTTGGAGAAAATTCAAAACATTCATTATTCAATAGAGCCCAATAGCAAAAACCAGCGTTTTGAATGAAGAATCACATTTCTTGGTAGAATCATGCAGGATTGAAATTTTTGATGGTTTTTTACTCCTCTCAACAGCCCAAACAAGTTTCTAAAAGGATGAGTTTGCAACTACTTTACTTTTGGAGAAAATTCAAAACATTCATTATTCAATAGGGCCCAAACTATCAAAAACCAGCGGTTTCAATGAACACACATTTCTTGGTAGAATCATGCAGGACTGAAATTTTTGATGTTTTTCTACTCCTCTCATGAGCCCAAACAAGTCTCTAAAAGGATGAGTTTGCAACTACTTTACTTTTGGAGAAAATTCAAAACATTCATTATTCAATAGAGCCCAATAGCAAAAATCAGGTTTTAAATGAAGAATCACATTTCTTGGTAGAATCATGCAGGATTGAAATTTTTGATGGTTTTTTACTCCTCTCAACAGCCCAAACAAGTTTCTAAAAGAATGAGTTTGCAACTGCTTTACTTTTGGAGAAAATTCAAAACATTCATTATTCAATAGGGCCCAAACTATCAAAAACCAGCGGTTTGAATGAACACACATTTCTTGGTAGAATCATGCAGGACTGAAATTTTTGATGTTTTTCTACTCCTCTCATGAGCCCAAACAAGTCTCTAAAAGCATGAGTTTGCAACTACTTTACTTTTGGAGAAAATTCAAAACATTCATTATTCAATAGAGCCCAATAGCAAAAATCAGGTTTTGAATGAAGAATCACATTTCTTGGTAGAATCATGCAGGATTGAAATTTTTGATGGTTTTTTACTCCTCTCAACAGCCCAAACAAGTTTCTAAAAGGATGAGTTTGCAACTACTTTACTTTTGGAGAAAATTCAAAACATTCATTATTCAATAGGGCCCAAACTATCAAAAACCAGCGGTTTCAATGAACACACATTTCTTGGTAGAATCATGCAGGACTGAAGTTTTTGATGTTTTTCTACTCCTCTCATGAGCCCAAACAAGTCTCTAAAAGCATGAGTTTGCAACTACTTTACTTTTGGAGAAAATTCAAAACATTCATTATTCAATAGAGCCCAATAGCAAAAATCAGGTTTTGAATGAAGAATCACATTTCTTGGTAGAATCATGCAGGATTGAAATTTTTGATGGTTTTTTACTCCTCTCTACAGCCCAAACAAGTTTCTAAAAGGATGAGTTTGCAACTGCTTTACTTTTGGAGAAAATTCAAAACATTCATTATTCAATAGGGCCCAAACTATCAAAAACCAGCGGTTTGAATGAACACACATTTCTTGGTAGAATCATGCAGGACTCAAATTTTTGATGTTTTTCTACTCTCATGAGCTCAAACAAGTTTCTAAAAGCATGAGTTTGCAACTACTTTACTTTTGGAGAAAATTCAAAACATTCATTATTCAATAGAGCCCAATAGCAAAAATCAGGTTTTGAATGAAGAATCACATTTCTTGGTAGAATCATGCAGGATTGAAATTTTTGATGGTTTTTTACTCCTCTCAACAGCCCAAACAAGTTTCTAAAAGGATGAGTTTGCAACTACTTTACTTTTGGAGAAAATTCAAAACATTCATTATTCAATAGGGCCCAAACTATCAAAAACCAGCGGTTTCAATGAACACACATTTCTTGGTAGAATCATGCAGGACTCAAATTTTTGATGTTTTTCTATTCCTCTCATGAGCCCAAACAAGTCTCTAAAAGCATGAGTTTGCAACTACTTTACTTTTGGAGAAAATTCAAAACATTCATTATTCAATAAAGCCCAATAGCAAAAATCAGGTTTTGAATGAAGAATCACATTTCTTGGTAGAATCATGCAGGATTGAAATTTTTGATGGTTTTTTACTCCTCTCAACAGCCCAAACAAGTTTCTAAAAGGATGAGTTTGCAACTACTTTACTTTTGGAGAAAATTCAAAACATTCATTATTCAATAGGGCCCAAACTAAAAACCAGCGGTTTCAATGAACACACATTTCTTGGAAGAATCATGCAGGACTGAAATTTTTGATGTTTTTCTACTCCTCTCATGAGCCCAAACAAGTCTCTAAAAGCATGAGTTTGCAACTACTTTACTTTTGGAGAAAATTCAAAACATTCATTATTCAATAGAGCCCAATAGCAAAAATCAGGTTTTGAATGAAGAATCACATTTCTTGGTAGAATCATGCAGGATTGAAATTTTTGATGGTTTTTTACTCCTCTCAACAGCCCAAACAAGTTTCTAAAAGGATGAGTTTGCAACTACTTTACTTTTGGAGAAAATTCAAAACATTCATTATTCAATAGGGCCCAAACTATCAAAAACCAGCGGTTTCAATGAACACACATTTCTTGGTAGAATCATGCAGGACTGAAATTTTTGATGTTTTTCTACTCCTCTCATGAGCCCAAACAAGTCTCTAAAAGCATGAGTTTGCAACTACTTTACTTTTGGAGAAAATTCAAAACATTCATTATTCAATAGAGCCCAATAGCAAAAATCAGGTTTTGAATGAAGAATCACATTTCTTGGTAGAATCATGCAGGATTGAAATTTTTGATGGTTTTTTACTCCTCTCAACAGCCCAAACAAGTTTCTAAAAGGATGAGTTTGCAACTACTTTACTTTTGGAGAAAATTCAAAACATTCATTATTCAATAGGGCCCAAACTATCAAAAACCAGCGGTTTCAATGAACACACATTTCTTGGTAGAATCATGCAGGACTGAAATTTTTGATGTTTTTCTACTCCTCTCATGAGCCCAAACAAGTCTCTAAAAGCATGAGTTTGCAACTACTTTACTTTTGGAGAAAATTCAAAACATTCATTATTCAATAGAGCCCAATAGCAAAAATCAGGTTTTGAATGAAGAATCACATTTCTTGGTAAAATCATGCAGGATTGAAATTTTTGATGGTTTTTTACTCCTCTCAACAGCCCAAACAAGTTTCTAAAAGGATGAGTTTGCAACTACTTTACTTTCGGAGAAAATTCAAAACATTCATTATTCAATAGAGCCCAATAGCAAAAATCAGGTTTTGAATGAAGAATCACATTTCTTGGTAGAATCATGCAGGATTGAAATTTTTGATGGTTTTTTACTCCTCTCTACAGCCCAAACAAGTTTCTAAAAGGATAAGTTTGCAACTGCTTTACTTTTGGAGAAAATTCAAAACATTCATTATTCAATAGGGCCCAAACTATCAAAAACCAGCGGTTTGAATGAACACACATTTCTTGGTAGAATCATGCAGGACTCAAATTTTTGATGTTTTTCTACTCCTCTCATGAGCTCAAACAAGTTTCTAAAAGCATGAGTTTGCAACTACTTTACTTTTGGAGAAAATTCAAAACATTCATTATTCAATAGAGCCCAATAGCAAAAATCAGGTTTTGAATGAAGAATCACATTTCTTGGTAGAATCATGCAGGATTGAAATTTTTGATGGTTTTTTACTCCTCTCAACAGCCCAAACAAGTTTCTAAAAGGATGAGTTTGCAACTACTTTACTTTTGGAGAAAATTCAAAACATGCATTATTCAATAGGGCCCAAACTATCAAAAACCAGCGGTTTCAATGAACACACATTTCTTGGAAGAATCATGCAGGACTGAAATTTTTGATGTTTTTCTACTCCTCTCATGAGCCCAAACAAGTTTCTAAAAGCATGAGTTTGCAACTACTTTACTTTTGGAGAAAATTCAAAACATTCATTATTCAATAGAGCCCAATAGCAAAAATCAGGTTTTGAATGAAGAATCACATTTCTTGGTAGAATCATGCAGGATTGAAATTTTTGATGGTTTTTTACTCCTCTCAACAGCCCAAACAAGTTTCTAAAAGGATGAGTTTGCAACTACTTTACTTTTGGAGAAAATTCAAAACATTCATTATTCAATAGGGCCCAAACTATCAAAAACCAGCGGTTTCAATGAACACACATTTCTTGGTAGAATCATGCAGGACTGAAATTTTTGATGTTTTTCTACTCCTCTCATGAGCCCAAACAAGTCTCTAAAAGCATGAGTTTGCAACTACTTTACTTTTGGAGAAAATTCAAAACATTCATTATTCAATAGAGCCCAATAGCAAAAATCAGGTTTTGAATGAAGAATCACATTTCTTGGTAGAATCATGCAGGATTGAAATTTTTGATGGTTTTTTACTCCTCTCAACAGCCCAAACAAGTTTCTAAAAGGATGAGTTTGCAACTACTTTACTTTTGGAGAAAATTCAAAACATTCATTATTCAATAGGGCCCAAACTATCAAAAACCAGCGGTTTCAATGAACACACATTTCTTGGTAAAATCATGAAGGACTGAAATTTTTGATGTTTTTCTACTCCTCTCATGAGCCCAAACAAGTCTCTAAAAGCATGAGTTTGCAACTACTTTACTTTTGGAGAAAATTCAAAACATTCATTATTCAATAGAGCCCAATAGCAAAAATCAGGTTTTGAATGAAGAATCACATTTCTTGGTAAAATCATGCAGGATTGAAATTTTTGATGGTTTTTTACTCCTCTCAACAGCCCAAACAAGTTTCTAAAAGGATGAGTTTGCAACTACTTTACTTTCGGAGAAAATTCAAAACATTCATTATTCAATAGGGCCCAAACTATCAAAAACCAGCGGTTTCAATGAACACACATTTCTTGGTAGAATCATGCAGGACTGAAATTTTTGATGTTTTTCTACTCCTCTCATGAGCCCAAACAAGTCTCTAAAAGGATGAGTTTGCAACTACTTTACTTTTGGAGAAAATTCAAAACATTCATTATTCAATAGAGCCCAATAGCAAAAATCAGGTTTTGAATGAAGAATCACATTTCTTGGTAGAATCATGCAGGATTGAAATTTTTGATGGTTTTTTACTCCTCTCAACAGCCCAAACAAGTTTCTAAAAGGATGAGTTTGCAACTACTTTACTTTTGGAGAAAATTCAAAACATTCATTATTCAATAAGGCCCAAACTATCAAAAACCAGCGGTTTCAATGAACACACATTTCTTGGTAGAATCATGCAGGACTGAAATTTTTGATGTTTTTCTACTCCTCTCATGAGCCCAAACAAGTCTCTAAAAGCATGAGTTTGCAACTACTTTACTTTTGGAGAAAATTCAAAACATTCATTATTCAATAGAGCCCAATAGCAAAAATCAGGTTTTGAATGAAGAATCACATTTCTTGGTAGAATCATGCAGAATTGAAATTTTTGATGGTTTTTTACTCCTCTCTACAGCCCAAACAAGTTTCTAAAAGGATAAGTTTGCAACTGCTTTACTTTTGGAGAAAATTCAAAACATTCATTATTCAATAGGGCCCAAACTATCAAAAACCAGCGGTTTGAATGAACACACATTTCTTGGTAGAATCATGCAGGACTGAAATTTTTGATGTTTTTCTACTCCTCTCATGAGCTCAAACAAGTTTCTAAAAGCATGAGTTTGCAACTACTTTACTTTTGGAGAAAATTCAAAACATTCATTATTCAATAGAGCCCAATAGCAAAAATCAGGTTTTGAATGAAGAATCACATTTCTTGGTAGAATCATGCAGGATTGAAATTTTTGATGGTTTTTTACTCCTCTCAACAGCCCAAACAAGTTTCTAAAAGGATGAGTTTGCAACTACTTTACTTTTGGAGAAAATTCAAAACATTCATTATTCAATAGGGCCCAAACTATCAAAAACCAGCGGTTTCAATGAACACACATTTCTTGGAAGAATCATGCAGGACTGAAATTTTTGATGTTTTTCTACTCCTCTCATGAGCCCAAACAAGTTTCTAAAAGCATGAGTTTGCAACTACTTTACTTTTGGAGAAAATTCAAAACATTCATTATTCAATAGAGCCCAATAGCAAAAATCAGGTTTTGATTGAAGAATCACATTTCTTGGTAGAATCATGCAGGATTGAAATTTTTGATGGTTTTTTACTCCTCTCAACAGCCCAAACAAGTTTCTAAAAGGATGAGTTTGCAACTACTTTACTTTTGGAGAAAATTCAAAACATTCATTATTCAATAGAGCCCAATAGCAAAAATCAGGTTTTGAATGAAGAATCACATTTCTTGGTAGAATCATGCAGGATTGAAATTTTTGATGGTTTTTTACTCCTCTCAACAGCCCAAACAAGTTTCTAAAAGGATGAGTTTGCAACTACTTTACTTTTGGAGAAAATTCAAAACATTCATTATTCAATAGGGCCCAAACTATCAAAAACCAGCGGTTTCAATGAACACACATTTCTTGGTAGAATCATGCAGGACTGAAATTTTTGATGTTTTTCTACTCCTCTCATGAGCCCAAACAAGTCTCTAAAAGGATGAGTTTGCAACTACTTTACTTTTGGAGAAAATTCAAAACATTCATTATTCAATAGGGCCCAAAATATCAAAAACCAGGGGTTTGAATGAACACACATTTCTTGGTAGAATCGTGCAGGACTGAAATTTTTGATGTTTTTCTACTCCTCTCATGAGCCCAAACAAGTCTCTAAAAGGATGAGTTTGCAACTACTTTACTTTTGGAGAAAATTCAAAACATTCATTATTCAATAGAGCCCAATAGCAAAAACCAGCGTTTTGAATGAAGAATCACATTTCTTGGTAGAATCATGCAGGATTGAAATTTTTGATGGTTTTTTACTC
The DNA here is from genome assembly GCF_039654945.1 of Dendrobates tinctorius. NCBI lineage: Eukaryota > Metazoa > Chordata > Amphibia > Anura > Dendrobatidae > Dendrobates > Dendrobates tinctorius. Next base: position 6,694,289 of record NW_027361736.1, on the reverse strand, counting down.
CTCTCAACAGCCCAAACAAGTTTCTAAAAGGATGAGTTTGCAACTACTTTACTTTTGGAGAAAATTCAAAACATTCATTATTCAATAGGGCCCAAACTATCAAAAACCAGCGGTTTCAATGAACACACATTTCTTGGTAGAATCATGCAGGACTGAAATTTTTGATGTTTTTCTACTCCTCTCATGAGCCCAAACAAGTCTCTAAAAGGATGAGTTTGCAACTACTTTACTTTTGGAGAAAATTCAAAACATTCATTATTCAATAGAGCCCAATAGCAAAAATCAGGTTTTGAATGAAGAATCACATTTCTTGGTAGAATCATGCAGGATTGAAATTTTTGATGGTTTTTTACTCCTCTCAACAGCCCAAACAAGTTTCTAAAAGGATGAGTTTGCAACTACTTTACTTTTGGAGAAAATTCAAAACATTCATTATTCAATAAGGCCCAAACTATCAAAAACCAGCGGTTTCAATGAACACACATTTCTTGGTAGAATCATGCAGGACTGAAATTTTTGATGTTTTTCTACTCCTCTCATGAGCCCAAACAAGTCTCTAAAAGCATGAGTTTGCAACTACTTTACTTTTGGAGAAAATTCAAAACATTCATTATTCAATAGAGCCCAATAGCAAAAATCAGGTTTTGAATGAAGAATCACATTTCTTGGTAGAATCATGCAGAATTGAAATTTTTGATGGTTTTTTACTCCTCTCTACAGCCCAAACAAGTTTCTAAAAGGATAAGTGTGCAACTGCTTTACTTTTGGAGAAAATTCAAAACATTCATTATTCAATAGGGCCCAAACTATCAAAAACCAGCGGTTTGAATGAACACACATTTCTTGGTAGAATCATGCAGGACTATAATTTTTGATGTTTTTCTACTCCTCTCATGAGCTCAAACAAGTTTCTAAAAGCATGAGTTTGCAACTACTTTACTTTTGGAGAAAATTCAAAACATTCATTATTCAATAGAGCCCAATAGCAAAAATCAGGTTTTGAATGAAGAATCACATTTCTTGGTAGAATCATGCAGGATTGAAATTTTTGATGGTTTTTTACTCCCCTCAACAGCCCAAACAAGTTTCTAAAAGGATGAGTTTGCAACTACTTTACTTTTGGAGAAAATTCAAAACATTCATTATTCAATAGGGCCCAAACTATCAAAAACCAGCGGTTTCAATGAACACACATTTCTTGGTAGAATCATGCAGGACTGAAATTTTTGATGTTTTTCTACTCCTCTCATGAGCCCAAACAAGTCTCTAAAAGCATGAGTTTGCAACTACTTTACTTTTGGAGAAAATTCAAAACATTCATTATTCAATAGAGCCCAATAGCAAAAATCAGGTTTTGAATGAAGAATCACATTTCTTGGTAGAATCATGCAGAATTGAAATTTTTGATGGTTTTTTACTCCTCTCTACAGCCCAAACAAGTTTCTAAAAGGATAAGTTTGCAACTGCTTTACTTTTGGAGAAAATTCAAAACATTCATTATTCAATAGGGCCCAAACTATCAAAAACCAGCGGTTTGAATGAACACACATTTCTTGGTAGAATCATGCAGGACTGAAATTTTTGATGTTTTTCTACTCCTCTCATGAGCTCAAACAAGTTTCTAAAAGCATGAGTTTGCAACTACTTTACTTTTGGAGAAAATTCAAAACATTCATTATTCAATAGAGCCCAATAGCAAAAATCAGGTTTTGAATGAAGAATCACATTTCTTGGTAGAATCATGCAGGATTGAAATTTTTGATGGTTTTTTACTCCTCTCAACAGCCCAAACAAGTTTCTAAAAGGATGAGTTTGCAACTACTTTACTTTTGGAGAAAATTCAAAACATTCATTATTCAATAGGGCCCAAACTATCAAAAACCAGCGGTTTCAATGAACACACATTTCTTGGAAGAATCATGCAGGACTGAAATTTTTGATGTTTTTCTACTCCTCTCATGAGCCCAAACAAGTTTCTAAAAGCATGAGTTTGCAACTACTTTACTTTTGGAGAAAATTCAAAACATTCATTATTCAATAGAGCCCAATAGCAAAAATCAGGTTTTGATTGAAGAATCACATTTCTTGGTAGAATCATGCAGGATTGAAATTTTTGATGGTTTTTTACTCCTCTCAACAGCCCAAACAAGTTTCTAAAAGGATGAGTTTGCAACTACTTTACTTTTGGAGAAAATTCAAAACATTCATTATTCAATAGAGCCCAATAGCAAAAATCAGGTTTTGAATGAAGAATCACATTTCTTGGTAGAATCATGCAGGATTGAAATTTTTGATGGTTTTTTACTCCTCTCAACAGCCCAAACAAGTTTCTAAAAGGATGAGTTTGCAACTACTTTACTTTTGGAGAAAATTCAAAACATTCATTATTCAATAGGGCCCAAACTATCAAAAACCAGCGGTTTCAATGAACACACATTTCTTGGTAGAATCATGCAGGACTGAAATTTTTGATGTTTTTCTACTCCTCTCATGAGCCCAAACAAGTCTCTAAAAGGATGAGTTTGCAACTACTTTACTTTTGGAGAAAATTCAAAACATTCATTATTCAATAGGGCCCAAAATATCAAAAACCAGGGGTTTGAATGAACACACATTTCTTGGTAGAATCGTGCAGGACTGAAATTTTTGATGTTTTTCTACTCCTCTCATGAGCCCAAACAAGTCTCTAAAAGGATGAGTTTGCAACTACTTTACTTTTGGAGAAAATTCAAAACATTCATTATTCAATAGAGCCCAATAGCAAAAACCAGCGTTTTGAATGAAGAATCACATTTCTTGGTAGAATCATGCAGGATTGAAATTTTTGATGGTTTTTTACTCCTCTCAACAGCCCAAACAAGTTTCTAAAAGGATGAGTTTGCAACTACTTTACTTTTGGAGAAAATTCAAAACATTCATTATTCAATAGGGCCCAAACTATCAAAAACCAGCGGTTTCAATGAACACACATTTCTTGGTAGAATCATGCAGGACTGAAATTTTTGATGTTTTTCTACTCCTCTCATGAGCCCAAACAAGTCTCTAAAAGGATGAGTTTGCAACTACTTTACTTTTGGAGAAAATTCAAAACATTCATTATTCAATAGAGCCCAATAGCAAAAATCAGGTTTTGAATGAAGAATCACATTTCTTGGTAGAATCATGCAGGATTGAAATTTTTGATGGTTTTTTACTCCTCTCAACAGCCCAAACAAGTTTCTAAAAGGATGAGTTTGCAACTACTTTACTTTTGGAGAAAATTCAAAACATTCATTATTCAATAAGGCCCAAACTATCAAAAACCAGCGGTTTCAATGAACACACATTTCTTGGTAGAATCATGCAGGACTGAAATTTTTGATGTTTTTCTACTCCTCTCATGAGCCCAAACAAGTCTCTAAAAGCATGAGTTTGCAACTACTTTACTTTTGGAGAAAATTCAAAACATTCATTATTCAATAGAGCCCAATAGCAAAAATCAGGTTTTGAATGAAGAATCACATTTCTTGGTAGAATCATGCAGAATTGAAATTTTTGATGGTTTTTTACTCCTCTCTACAGCCCAAACAAGTTTCTAAAAGGATAAGTGTGCAACTGCTTTACTTTTGGAGAAAATTCAAAACATTCATTATTCAATAGGGCCCAAACTATCAAAAACCAGCGGTTTGAATGAACACACATTTCTTGGTAGAATCATGCAGGACTATAATTTTTGATGTTTTTCTACTCCTCTCATGAGCTCAAACAAGTTTCTAAAAGCATGAGTTTGCAACTACTTTACTTTTGGAGAAAATTCAAAACATTCATTATTCAATAGAGCCCAATAGCAAAAATCAGGTTTTGAATGAAGAATCACATTTCTTGGTAGAATCATGCAGGATTGAAATTTTTGATGGTTTTTTACTCCCCTCAACAGCCCAAACAAGTTTCTAAAAGGATGAGTTTGCAACTACTTTACTTTTGGAGAAAATTCAAAACATTCATTATTCAATAGGGCCCAAACTATCAAAAACCAGCGGTTTCAATGAACACACATTTCTTGGAAGAATCATGCAGGACTGAAATTTTTGATGTTTTTCTACTCCTCTCATGAGCCCAAACAAGTTTCTAAAAGCATGAGTTTGCAACTACTTTACTTTTGGAGAAAATTCAAAACATTCATTATTCAATAGAGCCCAATAGCAAAAATCAGGTTTTGAATGAAGAATCACATTTCTTGGTAGAATCATGCAGGATTGAAATTTTTGATGGTTTTTTACTCCTCTCAACAGCCCAAACAAGTTTCTAAAAGGATGAGTTTGCAACTACTTTACTTTTGGAGAAAATTCAAAACATTCATTATTCAATAGAGCCCAATAGCAAAAATCAGGTTTTGAATGAAGAATCACATTTCTTGGTAGAATCATGCAGGATTGAAATTTTTGATGGTTTTTTACTCCTCTCAACAGCCCAAACAAGTTTCTAAAAGGATGAGTTTGCAACTACTTTACTTTTGGAGAAAATTCAAAACATTCATTATTCAATAGGGCCCAAACTATCAAAAACCAGCGGTTTCAATGAACACACATTTCTTGGTAGAATCATGCAGGACTGAAATTTTTGATGTTTTTCTACTCCTCTCATGAGCCCAAACAAGTCTCTAAAAGGATGAGTTTGCAACTACTTTACTTTTGGAGAAAATTCAAAACATTCATTATTCAATAGGGCCCAAAATATCAAAAACCAGGGGTTTGAATGAACACACATTTCTTGGTAGAATCGTGCAGGACTGAAATTTTTGATGTTTTTCTACTCCTCTCATGAGCCCAAACAAGTCTCTAAAAGGATGAGTTTGCAACTACTTTACTTTTGGAGAAAATTCAAAACATTCATTATTCAATAGAGCCCAATAGCAAAAACCAGCGTTTTGAATGAAGAATCACATTTCTTGGTAGAATCATGCAGGATTGAAATTTTTGATGGTTTTTTACTCCTCTCAACAGCCCAAACAAGTTTCTAAAAGGATGAGTTTGCAACTACTTTACTTTTGGAGAAAATTCAAAACATTCATTATTCAATAGGGCCCAAACTATCAAAAACCAGCGGTTTCAATGAACACACATTTCTTGGTAGAATCATGCAGGACTGAAATTTTTGATGTTTTTCTACTCCTCTCATGAGCCCAAACAAGTCTCTAAAAGGATGAGTTTGCAACTACTTTACTTTTGGAGAAAATTCAAAACATTCATTATTCAATAGAGCCCAATAGCAAAAATCAGGTTTTAAATGAAGAATCACATTTCTTGGTAGAATCATGCAGGATTGAAATTTTTGATGGTTTTTTACTCCTCTCAACAGCCCAAACAAGTTTCTAAAAGAATGAGTTTGCAACTGCTTTACTTTTGGAGAAAATTCAAAACATTCATTATTCAATAGGGCCCAAACTATCAAAAACCAGCGGTTTGAATGAACACACATTTCTTGGTAGAATCATGCAGGACTGAAATTTTTGATGTTTTTCTACTCCTCTCATGAGCCCAAACAAGTCTCTAAAAGCATGAGTTTGCAACTACTTTACTTTTGGAGAAAATTCAAAACATTCATTATTCAATAGAGCCCAATAGCAAAAATCAGGTTTTGAATGAAGAATCACATTTCTTGGTAGAATCATGCAGGATTGAAATTTTTGATGGTTTTTTACTCCTCTCAACAGCCCAAACAAGTTTCTAAAAGGATGAGTTTGCAACTACTTTACTTTTGGAGAAAATTCAAAACATTCATTATTCAATAGGGCCCAAACTATCAAAAACCAGCGGTTTCAATGAACACACATTTCTTGGTAGAATCATGCAGGACTGAAGTTTTTGATGTTTTTCTACTCCTCTCATGAGCCCAAACAAGTCTCTAAAAGCATGAGTTTGCAACTACTTTACTTTTGGAGAAAATTCAAAACATTCATTATTCAATAGAGCCCAATAGCAAAAATCAGGTTTTGAATGAAGAATCACATTTCTTGGTAGAATCATGCAGGATTGAAATTTTTGATGGTTTTTTACTCCTCTCTACAGCCCAAACAAGTTTCTAAAAGGATGAGTTTGCAACTGCTTTACTTTTGGAGAAAATTCAAAACATTCATTATTCAATAGGGCCCAAACTATCAAAAACCAGCGGTTTGAGTGAACACACATTTCTTGGTAGAATCATGCAGGACTCAAATTTTTGATGTTTTTCTACTCCTCTCATGAGCCCAAACAAGTCTCTAAAAGCATGAGTTTGCAACTACTTTACTTTTGGAGAAAATTCAAAACATTCATTATTCAATAGAGCCCAATAGCAAAAATCAGGTTTTGAATGAAGAATCACATTTCTTGGTAGAATCATGCAGGATTGAAATTTTTGATGGTTTTTTACTCCTCTCAACAGCCCAAACAAGTTTCTAAAAGGATGAGTTTGCAACTACTTTACTTTTGGAGAAAATTCAAAACATTCATTATTCAATAGGGCCCAAACTATCAAAAAACAGCGGTTTCAATGAACACACATTTCTTGGTAGAATCATGCAGGACTGAAATTTTTGATGTTTTTCTACTCCTCTCATGAGCCCAAACAAGTCTCTAAAAGCATGAGTTTGCAACTACTTTACTTTTGGAGAAAATTCAAAACATTCATTATTCAATAGAGCCCAATAGCAAAAATCAGGTTTTGAATGAAGAATCACATTTCTTGGTAAAATCATGCAGGATTGAAATTTTTGATGGTTTTTTACTCCTCTCAACAGCCCAAACAAGTTTCTAAAAGGATGAGTTTGCAACTACTTTACTTTTGGAGAAAATTCAAAACATTCATAATTCAATAGGGCCCAAACTATCAAAAACCAGCGGTTTCAATGAACACACATTTCTTGGTAGAATCATGCAGGACTGAAATTTTTGATATTTTTCTACTCCTCTCATGAGCCCAAACAAGTCTCTAAAAGCATGAGTTTGCAACTACTTTACTTTTGGAGAAAATTCAAAACATTCATTATTCAATAGAGCCCAATAGCAAAAATCAGGTTTTGAATGAAGAATCACATTTCTTGGTAGAATCATGCAGGATTGAAATTTTTGATGGTTTTTTACTCCTCTCAACAGCCCAAACAAGTTTCTAAAAGGATGAGTTTGCAACTACTTTACTTTTGGAGAAAATTCAAAACATTCATTATTCAATAGGGCCCAAACTATCAAAAACCAGCGGTTTCAATGAACACACATTTCTTGGTAGAATCATGCAGGACTGAAATTTTTGATGTTTTTCTACTCCTCTCATGAGCCCAAACAAGTCTCTAAAAGCATGAGTTTGCAACTACTTTACTTTTGGAGAAAATTCAAAACATTCATTATTCAATAGAGCCCAATAGCAAAAATCAGGTTTTGAATGAAGAATCACATTTCTTGGTAGAATCATGCAGGATTGTAATTTTTGATGGTTTTTTACTCCTCTCAACAGCCCAAACAAGTTTCTAAAAGGATGAGTTTGCAACTACTTTACTTTTGGAGAAAATTCAAAACATTCATTATTCAATAGGGCCCAAACTATCAAAAAACAGCGGTTTCAATGAACACACATTTCTTGGAAGAATCATGCAGGACTGAAATTTTTGATGTTTTTCTACTCCTCTCATGAGCCCAAACAAGTTTCTAAAAGCATGAGTTTGCAACTACTTTACTTTTGGAGAAAATTCAAAACATTCATTATTCAATAGAGCCCAATAGCAAAAATCAGGTTTTGAATGAAGAATCACATTTCTTGGTAGAATCATGCAGGACTGAAATTTTTGATGGTTTTTTACTCCTCTCAACAGCCCAAACAAGTTTCTAAAAGGATGAGTTTGCAACTACTTTACTTTTGGAGAAAATTCAAAACATTCATTATTCAATAGAGCCCAATAGCAAAAATCAGGTTTTGAATGAAGAATCACATTTCTTGGTAGAATCATGCAGGATTGAAATTTTTGATGGTTTTTTACTCCTCTCAACAGCCCAAACAAGTTTCTAAAAGGATGAGTTTGCAACTACTTTACTTTTGGAGAAAATTCAAAGCATTCATTATTCAATAGGGCCCAAACTATCAAAAACCAGCGGTTTCAATGAACACACATTTCTTGGTAGAATCATGCAGGACTGAAATTTTTGATGTTTTTCTACTCCTCTCATGAGCCCAAACAAGTCTCTAAAAGCATGAGTTTGCAACTACTTTACTTTTGGAGAAAATTCAAAACATTCATTATTCAATAGAGCCCAATAGCAAAAATCAGGTTTTGAATGAAGAATCACATTTCTTGGTAAAATCATGCAGGATTGAAATTTTTGATGGTTTTTTACTCCTCTCAACAGCCCAAACAAGTTTCTAAAAGGATGAGTTTGCAACTACTTTACTTTTGGAGAAAATTCAAAACATTCATTATTCAATAGGGCCCAAACTATCAAAAACCAGCGGTTTCAATGAACACACATTTCTTGGTAGAATCATGCAGGACTGAAGTTTTTGATGTTTTTCTACTCCTCTCATGAGCCCAAACAAGTCTCTAAAAGCATGAGTTTGCAACTACTTTACTTTTGGAGAAAATTCAAAACATTCATTATTCAATAGAGCCCAATAGCAAAAATCAGGTTTTGAATGAAGAATCGCATTTCTTGGTAGAATCATGCAGGATTGAAATTTTTGATGGTTTTTTACTCCTCTCTACAGCCCAAACAAGTTTCTAAAAGGATGAGTTTGCAACTACTTTACTTTTGGAGAAAATTCAAAACATTCATTATTCAATAGGGCCCAAACTATCAAAAACCAGCGGTTTCAATGAACACACATTTCTTGGTAGAATCATGCAGGACTGAAATTTTTGATGTTTTTCTACTCCTCTCATGAGCCCAAACAAGTCTCTAAAAGCATGAGTTTGCAACTACTTTACTTTTGGAGAAAATTCAAAACATTCACTTTTCAATAGAGCCCAATAGCAAAAATCAGGTTTTGAATGAAGAATCACATTTCTTGGTAGAATCATGCAGGATTGAAATTTTTGATGGTTTTTTACTCCTCTCAACAGCCCAAACAAGTTTCTAAAAGGATGAGTTTGCAACTACTTTACTTTTGGAGAAAATTCAAAACATTCATTATTCAATAGGGCCCAAACTATCAAAAACCAGCGGTTTCAATGAACACACATTTCTTGGTAGAATCATGCAGGACTGAAATTTTTGATGTTTTTCTACTCCTCTCATGAGCCCAAACAAGTCTCTAAAAGCATGAGTTTGCAACTACTTTACTTTTGGAGAAAATTCAAAACATTCATTATTCAATAGAGCCCAATAGCAAAAATCAGGTTTTGAATGAAGAATCACATTTCTTGGTAGAATCATGCAGGATTGTAATTTTTGATGGTTTTTTACTCCTCTCAACAGCCCAAACAAGTTTCTAAAAGGATGAGTTTGCAACTACTTTACTTTTGGAGAAAATTCAAAACATTCATTATTCAATAGGGCCCAAACTATCAAAAAACAGCGGTTTCAATGAACACACATTTCTTGGAAGAATCATGCAGGACTGAAATTTTTGATGTTTTTCTACTCCTCTCATGAGCCCAAACAAGTTTCTAAAAGCATGAGTTTGCAACTACTTTACTTTTGGAGAAAATTCAAAACATTCATTATTCAATAGAGCCCAATAGCAAAAATCAGGTTTTGAATGAAGAATCACATTTCTTGGTAGAATCATGCAGGACTGAAATTTTTGATGGTTTTTTACTCCTCTCAACAGCCCAAACAAGTTTCTAAAAGGATGAGTTTGCAACTACTTTACTTTTGGAGAAAATTCAAAACATTCATTATTCAATAGAGCCCAATAGCAAAAATCAGGTTTTGAATGAAGAATCACATTTCTTGGTAGAATCATGCAGGATTGAAATTTTTGATGGTTTTTTACTCCTCTCAACAGCCCAAACAAGTTTCTAAAAGGATGAGTTTGCAACTACTTTACTTTTGGAGAAAATTCAAAGCATTCATTATTCAATAGGGCCCAAACTATCAAAAACCAGCGGTTTCAATGAACACACATTTCTTGGTAGAATCATGCAGGACTGAAATTTTTGATGTTTTTCTACTCCTCTCATGAGCCCAAACAAGTCTCTAAAAGCATGAGTTTGCAACTACTTTACTTTTGGAGAAAATTCAAAACATTCATTATTCAATAGAGCCCAATAGCAAAAATCAGGTTTTGAATGAAGAATCACATTTCTTGGTAAAATCATGCAGGATTGAAATTTTTGATGGTTTTTTACTCCTCTCAACAGCCCAAACAAGTTTCTAAAAGGATGAGTTTGCAACTACTTTACTTTTGGAGAAAATTCAAAACATTCATTATTCAATAGGGCCCAAACTATCAAAAACCAGCGGTTTCAATGAACACACATTTCTTGGTAGAATCATGCAGGACTGAAATTTTTGATGTTTTTCTACTCCTCTCATGAGCCCAAACAAGTTTCTAAAAGCATGAGTTTGCAACTAGTTTACTTTTGGAGAACATTCAAAACATTCACTATTCAATAGAGCCCAATAGCAAAAATCAGGTTTTGAATGAAGAGTCACATTTCTTGGTAGAATCATGCAGGATTGAAATTTTTGATGGTTTTTTACTCCTCTCAACAGCCCAAACAAGTTTCTAAAAGGATGAGTTTGCAACTACTTTACTTTTGGAGAAAATTCAAAACATTCATTATTCAATAGGGCCCAAACTATCAAAAACCAGAGGTTTCAATGAACACACATTTCTTGGTAGAATCATGCAGGACTGAAATTTTTGATGTTTTTCTACTCCTCTCATGAGCCCAAACAAGTCTCTAAAAGCATGAGTTTGCAACTACTTTACTTTTGGAGAAAATTCAAAACATTCATTATTCAATAGAGCCCAATAGCAAAAATCAGGTTTTGAATGAAGAATCACAGTTCTTGGTAGAATCATGCAGGATTGAAATTTTTGATGGTTTTTTACTCCTCTCAACAGCCCAAACAAGTTTCTAAAAGGATGAGTTTGCAACTACTTTACTTTTGGAGAAAATTCAAAACATTCATTATTCAATAGAGCCCAATAGCAAAAATCAGGTTTTGAATGAAGAATCACATTTCTTGGTAGAATCATGCAGGATTGAAATTTTTGATGGTTTTTTACTCCTCTCAACAGCCCAAACAAGTTTCTAAAAGGATGAGTTTGCAACTACTTTACTTTTGGAGAAAATTCAAAACATTCATTATTCAATAGGGCCCAAACTGTCAAAAACCAGCGGTTTCAATGAACACACATTTCTTGGTAGAATCATGCAGGACTGAAATTTTTGATGTTTTTCTGCTCCTCTCATGAGCCCAAACAAGTCTCTAAAAGCATGAGTTTGCAAATACTTTACTTTTGGAGAAAATTCAAAACATTCATTATTCAATAGAGCCCAATAGCAAAAATCAGGTTTTGAATGAAGAATCACATTTCTTGGTAAAATCATGCAGGATTGAAATTTTTGATGGTTTTTTACTCCTCTCAACAGCCCAAACAAGTTTCTAAAAGGATGAGTTTGCAACTACTTTACTTTTGGAGAAAATTCAAAACATTCATTATTCAATAGGGCCCAAACTATCAAAAACCAGCGGTTTCAATGAACACACATTTCTTGGTAGAATCATGCAGGACTGAAGTTTTTGATGTTTTTCTACTCCTCTCATGAGCCCAAACAAGTCTCTAAAAGCATGAGTTTGCAACTACTTTACTTTTGGAGAAAATTCAAAACATTCATTATTCAATAGAGCCCAATAGCAAAAATCAGGTTTTGAATGAAGAATCACATTTCTTGGTAGAATCATGCAGGATTGAAATTTTTGATGGTTTTTTACTCCTCTCTACAGCCCAAACAAGTTTCTAAAAGGATGAGTTTGCAACTGCTTTACTTTTGGAGAAAATTCAAAACATTCATTATTCAATAGGGCCCAAACTATCAAAAACCAGCGGTTTGAGTGAACACACATTTCTTGGTAGAATCATGCAGGACTCAAATTTTTGATGTTTTTCTACTCCTCTCATGAGCCCAAACAAGTCTCTAAAAGCATGAGTTTGCAACTACTTTACTTTTGGAGAAAATTCAAAACATTCATTATTCAATAGAGCCCAATAGCAAAAATCAGGTTTTGAATGAAGAATCACATTTCTTGGTAGAATCATGCAGGATTGAAATTTTTGATGGTTTTTTACTCCTCTCAACAGCCCAAACAAGTTTCTAAAAGGATGAGTTTGCAACTACTTTACTTTTGGAGAAAATTCAAAACATTCATTATTCAATAGGGCCCAAACTATCAAAAACCAGCGGTTTCAATGAACACACATTTCTTGGTAGAATCATGCAGGACTGAAATTTTTGATGTTTTTCTACTCCTCTCATGAGCCCAAACAAGTCTCTAAAAGCATGAGTTTGCAACTACTTTACTTTTGGAGAAAATTCAAAACATTCATTATTCAATAGAGCCCAATAGCAAAAATCAGGTTTTGAATGAAGAATCACATTTCTTGGTAAAATCATGCAGGATTGAAATTTTTGATGGTTTTTTACTCCTCTCAACAGCCCAAACAAGTTTCTAAAAGGATGAGTTTGCAACTACTTTACTTTTGGAGAAAATTCAAAACATTCATAATTCAATAGGGCCCAAACTATCAAAAACCAGCGGTTTCAATGAACACACATTTCTTGGTAGAATCATGCAGGACTGAAATTTTTGATATTTTTCTACTCCTCTCATGAGCCCAAACAAGTCTCTAAAAGCATGAGTTTGCAACTACTTTACTTTTGGAGAAAATTCAAAACATTCATTATTCAATAGAGCCCAATAGCAAAAATCAGGTTTTGAATGAAGAATCACATTTCTTGGTAGAATCATGCAGGATTGAAATTTTTGATGGTTTTTTACTCCTCTCAACAGCCCAAACAAGTTTCTAAAAGGATGAGTTTGCAACTACTTTACTTTTGGAGAAAATTCAAAACATTCATTATTCAATAGGGCCCAAACTATCAAAAACCAGCGGTTTCAATGAACACACATTTCTTGGTAGAATCATGCAGGACTGAAATTTTTGATGTTTTTCTACTCCTCTCATGAGCCCAAACAAGTCTCTAAAAGCATGAGTTTGCAACTACTTTACTTTTGGAGAAAATTCAAAACATTCATTATTCAATAGAGCCCAATAGCAAAAATCAGGTTTTGAATGAAGAATCACATTTCTTGGTAGAATCATGCAGGATTGTAATTTTTGATGGTTTTTTACTCCTCTCAACAGCCCAAACAAGTTTCTAAAAGGATGAGTTTGCAACTACTTTACTTTTGGAGAAAATTCAAAACATTCATTATTCAATAGGGCCCAAACTATCAAAAAACAGCGGTTTCAATGAACACACATTTCTTGGAAGAATCATGCAGGACTGAAATTTTTGATGTTTTTCTACTCCTCTCATGAGCCCAAACAAGTTTCTAAAAGCATGAGTTTGCAACTACTTTACTTTTGGAGAAAATTCAAAACATTCATTATTCAATAGAGCCCAATAGCAAAAATCAGGTTTTGAATGAAGAATCACATTTCTTGGTAGAATCATGCAGGACTGAAATTTTTGATGGTTTTTTACTCCTCTCAACAGCCCAAACAAGTTTCTAAAAGGATGAGTTTGCAACTACTTTACTTTTGGAGAAAATTCAAAACATTCATTATTCAATAGAGCCCAATAGCAAAAATCAGGTTTTGAATGAAGAATCACATTTCTTGGTAGAATCATGCAGGATTGAAATTTTTGATGGTTTTTTACTCCTCTCAACAGCCCAAACAAGTTTCTAAAAGGATGAGTTTGCAACTACTTTACTTTTGGAGAAAATTCAAAGCATTCATTATTCAATAGGGCCCAAACTATCAAAAACCAGCGGTTTCAATGAACACACATTTCTTGGTAGAATCATGCAGGACTGAAATTTTTGATGTTTTTCTACTCCTCTCATGAGCCCAAACAAGTCTCTAAAAGCATGAGTTTGCAACTACTTTACTTTTGGAGAAAATTCAAAACATTCATTATTCAATAGAGCCCAATAGCAAAAATCAGGTTTTGAATGAAGAATCACATTTCTTGGTAAAATCATGCAGGATTGAAATTTTTGATGGTTTTTTACTCCTCTCAACAGCCCAAACAAGTTTCTAAAAGGATGAGTTTGCAACTACTTTACTTTTGGAGAAAATTCAAAACATTCATTATTCAATAGGGCCCAAACTATCAAAAACCAGCGGTTTCAATGAACACACATTTCTTGGTAGAATCATGCAGGACTGAAATTTTTGATGTTTTTCTACTCCTCTCATGAGCCCAAACAAGTTTCTAAAAGCATGAGTTTGCAACTAGTTTACTTTTGGAGAACATTCAAAACATTCACTATTCAATAGAGCCCAATAGCAAAAATCAGGTTTTGAATGAAGAATCACATTTCTTGGTAAAATCATGCAGGATTGAAATTTTTGATGGTTTTTTACTCCTCTCAACAGCCCAAACAAGTTTCTAAAAGGATGAGTTTGCAACTACTTTACTTTTGGAGAAAATTCAAAACATTCATTATTCAATAGGGCCCAAACTATCAAAAACCAGCGGTTTCAATGAACACACATTTCTTGGTAGAATCATGCAGGACTGAAATTTTTGATGTTTTTCTACTCCTCTCATGAGCCCAAACAAGTCTCTAAAAGCATGAGTTTGCAACTACTTTACTTTTGGAGAAAATTCAAAACATTCATTATTCAATAGAGCCCAATAGCAAAAATCAGGTTTTGAATGAAGAATCACATTTCTTGGTAGAATCATGCAGGATTGAAATTTTTGATGGTTTTTTACTCCTCTCAACAGCCCAAACAAGTTTCTAAAAGGATGAGTTTGCAACTACTTTACTTTTGGAGAAAATTCAAAACATTCATTATTCAATAGGGCCCAAACTATCAAAAACCAGCGGTTTCAATGAACACACATTTCTTGGTAGAATCATGCAGGACTGAAATTTTTGATGTTTTTCTACTCCTCTCATGAGCCCAAACAAGTCTCTAAAAGCATGAGTTTGCAACTACTTTACTTTTGGAGAAAATTCAAAACATTCATTATTCAATAGAGCCCAATAGCAAAAATCAGGTTTTGAATGAAGAATCACATTTCTTGGTAGAATCATGCAGGATTGTAATTTTTGATGGTTTTTTACTCCTCTCAACAGCCCAAACAAGTTTCTAAAAGGATGAGTTTGCAACTACTTTACTTTTGGAGAAAATTCAAAACATTCATTATTCAATAGGGCCCAAACTATCAAAAAACAGCGGTTTCAATGAACACACATTTCTTGGAAGAATCATGCAGGACTGAAATTTTTGATGTTTTTCTACTCCTCTCATGAGCCCAAACAAGTTTCTAAAAGCATGAGTTTGCAACTACTTTACTTTTGGAGAAAATTCAAAACATTCATTATTCAATAGAGCCCAATAGCAAAAATCAGGTTTTGAATGAAGAATCACATTTCTTGGTAGAATCATGCAGGACTGAAATTTTTGATGGTTTTTTACTCCTCTCAACAGCCCAAACAAGTTTCTAAAAGGATGAGTTTGCAACTACTTTACTTTTGGAGAAAATTCAAAACATTCATTATTCAATAGAGCCCAATAGCAAAAATCAGGTTTTGAATGAAGAATCACATTTCTTGGTAGAATCATGCAGGATTGAAATTTTTGATGGTTTTTTACTCCTCTCAACAGCCCAAACAAGTTTCTAAAAGGATGAGTTTGCAACTACTTTACTTTTGGAGAAAATTCAAAGCATTCATTATTCAATAGGGCCCAAACTATCAAAAACCAGCGGTTTCAATGAACACACATTTCTTGGTAGAATCATGCAGGACTGAAATTTTTGATGTTTTTCTACTCCTCTCATGAGCCCAAACAAGTCTCTAAAAGCATGAGTTTGCAACTACTTTACTTTTGGAGAAAATTCAAAACATTCATTATTCAATAGAGCCCAATAGCAAAAATCAGGTTTTGAATGAAGAATCACATTTCTTGGTAAAATCATGCAGGATTGAAATTTTTGATGGTTTTTTACTCCTCTCAACAGCCCAAACAAGTTTCTAAAAGGATGAGTTTGCAACTACTTTACTTTTGGAGAAAATTCAAAACATTCATTATTCAATAGGGCCCAAACTATCAAAAAGCAGCGGTTTCAATGAACACACATTTCTTGGTAGAATCATGCAGGACTGAAATTTTTGATGTTTTTCTACTCCTCTCATGAGCCCAAACAAGTCTCTAAAAGCATGAGTTTGCAACTACTTTACTTTTGGAGAAAATTCAAAACATTCATTATTCAATAGAGCCCAATAGCAAAAATCAGGTTTTGAATGAAGAATCACATTTCTTGGTAGAATCATGCAGGATTGAAATTTTTGATGGTTTTTTACTCCTCTCAACAGCCCAAACAAGTTTCTAAAAGGATGAGTTTGCAACTACTTTACTTTTGGAGAAAATTCAAAACATTCATTATTCAATAGGGCCCAAACTATCAAAAACCAGCGGTTTCAATGAACACACATTTCTTGGTAGAATCATGCAGGACTGAAATTTTTGATGTTTTTCTACTCCTCTCATGAGCCCAAACAAGTCTCTAAAAGCATGAGTTTGCAACTACTTTACTTTTGGAGAAAATTCAAAACATTCATTATTCAATAGAGCCCAATAGCAAAAATCAGGTTTTGAATGAAGAATCACATTTCTTGGTAGAATCATGCAGGATTGAAATTTTTGATGGTTTTTTACTCCTCTCAACAGCCCAAACAAGTTTCTAAAAGGATGAGTTTGCAACTACTTTACTTTTGGAGAAAATTCAAAACATTCATTATTCAATAGGGCCCAAACTATCAAAAACCAGCGGTTTCAATGAACACACATTTCTTGGTAGAATCATGCAGGACTGAAATTTTTGATGTTTTTCTACTCCTCTCATGAGCCCAAACAAGTCTCTAAAAGCATGAGTTTGCAACTACTTTACTTTTGGAGAAAATTCAAAACATTCATTATTCAATAGAGCCCAATAGCAAAAATCAGGTTTTGAATGAAGAATCACATTTCTTGGTAGAATCATGCAGGATTGAAATTTTTGATGGTTTTTTACTCCTCTCAACAGCCCAAACAAGTTTCTAAAAGGATGAGTTTGCAACTACTTTACTTTTGGAGAAAATTCAAAACATTCATTATTCAATAGGGCCCAAATTATCAAAAACCAGCGGTTTCAATGAACACACATTTCTTGGTAGAATCATGCAGGACTGAAATTTTTGATGTTTTTCTACTCCTCTCATGAGCCCAAACAAGTCTCTAAAAGCATGAGTTTGCAACTACTTTACTTTTGGAGAAAATTCAAAACATTCACTTTTCAATAGAGCCCAATAGCAAAAATCAGGTTTTGAATGAAGAATCACATTTCTTGGTAGAATCATGCAGGATTGAAATTTTTGATGGTTTTTTACTCCTCTCAACAGCCCAAACAAGTTTCTAAAAGGATGAGTTTGCAACTACTTTACTTTTGGAGAAAATTCAAAACATTCATTATTCAATAGGGCCCAAACTATCAAAAACCAGCGGTTTGAATGAACACACATTTCTTGGTAGAATCATGCAGGACTGAAATTTTTGATGTTTTTCTACTCCTCTCATGAGCCCAAACAAGTCTCTAAAAGCATGAGTTTGCAACTACTTTACTTTTGGAGAAAATTCAAAACATTCATTATTCAATAGAGCCCAATAGCAAAAATCAGGTTTTGAATGAAGAATCACATTTCTTGGTAGAAGCATGCAGGATTGAAATTTTTGATGGTTTTTTACTCCTCTCAACAGCCCAAACAAGTTTCTAAAAGGATGAGTTTGCAACTACTTTACTTTTGGAGAAAATTCAAAACATTCATTATTCAATAGGGCCCAAACTATCAAAAACCAGCGGTTTCAATGAACACACATTTCTTGGTAGAATCATGCAGGACTGAAGTTTTTGATGTTTTTCTACTCCTCTCATGAGCCCAAACAAGTCTCTAAAAGCATGAGTTTGCAACTACTTTACTTTTGGAGAAAATTCAAAACATTCATTATTCAATAGAGCCCAATAGCAAAAATCAGGTTTTGAATGAAGAATCGCATTTCTTGGTAGAATCATGCAGGATTGAAATTTTTGATGGTTTTTTACTCCTCTCTACAGCCCAAACAAGTTTCTAAAAGGATGAGTTTGCAACTACTTTACTTTTGGAGAAAATTCAAAACATTCATTATTCAATAGGGCCCAAACTATCAAAAACCAGCGGTTTCAATGAACACACATTTCTTGGTAGAATCATGCAGGACTGAAATTTTTGATGTTTTTCTACTCCTCTCATGAGCCCAAACAAGTCTCTAAAAGCATGAGTTTGCAACTACTTTACTTTTGGAGAAAATTCAAAACATTCACTTTTCAATAGAGCCCAATAGCAAAAATCAGGTTTTGAATGAAGAATCACATTTCTTGGTAGAATCATGCAGGATTGAAATTTTTGATGGTTTTTTACTCCTCTCAACAGCCCAAACAAGTTTCTAAAAGGATGAGTTTGCAACTACTTTACTTTTGGAGAAAATTCAAAACATTCATTATTCAATAGGGCCCAAACTATCAAAAACCAGCGGTTTGAATGAACACACATTTCTTGGTAGAATCATGCAGGACTGAAATTTTTGATGTTTTTCTACTCCTCTCATGAGCCCAAACAAGTCTCTAAAAGCATGAGTTTGCAACTACTTTACTTTTGGAGAAAATTCAAAACATTCATTATTCAATAGAGCCCAATAGCAAAAATCAGGTTTTGAATGAAGAGTCACATTTCTTGGTAGAATCATGCAGGATTGAAATTTTTGATGGTTTTTTACTCCTCTCAACAGCCCAAACAAGTTTCTAAAAGGATGAGTTTGCAACTACTTTACTTTTGGAGAAAATTCAAAACATTCATTATTCAATAGGGCCCAAACTATCAAAAACCAGAGGTTTCAATGAACACACATTTCTTGGTAGAATCATGCAGGACTGAAATTTTTGATGTTTTTCTACTCCTCTCATGAGCCCAAACAAGTCTCTAAAAGCATGAGTTTGCAACTACTTTACTTTTGGAGAAAATTCAAAACATTCATTATTCAATAGAGCCCAATAGCAAAAATCAGGTTTTGAATGAAGAATCACAGTTCTTGGTAGAATCATGCAGGATTGAAATTTTTGATGGTTTTTTACTCCTCTCAACAGCCCAAACAAGTTTCTAAAAGGATGAGTTTGCAACTACTTTACTTTTGGAGAAAATTCAAAACATTCATTATTCAATAGAGCCCAATAGCAAAAATCAGGTTTTGAATGAAGAATCACATTTCTTGGTAGAATCATGCAGGATTGAAATTTTTGATGGTTTTTTACTCCTCTCAACAGCCCAAACAAGTTTCTAAAAGGATGAGTTTGCAACTACTTTACTTTTGGAGAAAATTCAAAACATTCATTATTCAATAGGGCCCAAACTGTCAAAAACCAGCGGTTTCAATGAACACACATTTCTTGGTAGAATCATGCAGGACTGAAATTTTTGATGTTTTTCTGCTCCTCTCATGAGCCCAAACAAGTCTCTAAAAGCATGAGTTTGCAAATACTTTACTTTTGGAGAAAATTCAAAACATTCATTATTCAATAGAGCCCAATAGCAAAAATCAGGTTTTGAATGAAGAATCACATTTCTTGGTAAAATCATGCAGGATTGAAATTTTTGATGGTTTTTTACTCCTCTCAACAGCCCAAACAAGTTTCTAAAAGGATGAGTTTGCAACTACTTTACTTTTGGAGAAAATTCAAAACATTCATTATTCAATAGGGCCCAAACTATCAAAAACCAGCGGTTTCAATGAACACACATTTCTTGGTAGAATCATGCAGGACTGAAATTTTTGATGTTTTTCTACTCCTCTCATGAGCCCAAACAAGTTTCTAAAAGCATGAGTTTGCAACTACTTTACTTTTGGAGAAAATTCAAAACATTCACTATTCAATAGAGCCCAATAGCAAAAATCAGGTTTTGAATGAAGAATCACATTTCATGGTAAAATCATGCAGGATTGAAATTTTTGATGGTTTTTTACTCCTCTCAACAGCCCAAACAAGTTTCTAAAAGGATGAGTTTGCAACTACTTTACTTTTGGAGAAAATTCAAAACATTCATTATTCAATAGGGCCCAAACTATCAAAAACCAGCGGTTTCAATGAACACACATTTCTTGGTAGAATCATGCAGGACTGAAATTTTTGATGTTTTTCTACTCCTCTCATGAGCCCAAACAAGTCTCTAAAAGCATGAGTTTGCAACTACTTTACTTTTGGAGAAAATTCAAAACATTCACTTTTCAATAGAGCCCAATAGCAAAAATCAGGTTTTGAATGAAGAATCACATTTCTTGGTAGAATCATGCAGGATTGAAATTTTTGATGGTTTTTTACTCCTCTCAACAGCCCAAACAAGTTTCTAAAAGGATGAGTTTGCAACTACTTTACTTTTGGAGAAAATTCAAAACATTCATTATTCAATAGGGCCCAAACTATCAAAAACCAGCGGTTTGAATGAACACACATTTCTTGGTAGAATCATGCAGGACTGAAATTTTTGATGTTTTTCTACTCCTCTCATGAGCCCAAACAAGTCTCTAAAAGCATGAGTTTGCAACTACTTTACTTTTGGAGAAAATTCAAAACATTCATTATTCAATAGAGCCCAATAGCAAAAATCAGGTTTTGAATGAAGAATCACATTTCTTGGTAGAAGCATGCAGGATTGAAATTTTTGATGGTTTTTTACTCCTCTCAACAGCCCAAACAAGTTTCTAAAAGGATGAGTTTGCAACTACTTTACTTTTGGAGAAAATTCAAAACATTCATTATTCAATAGGGCCCAAACTATCAAAAACCAGCGGTTTCAATGAACACACATTTCTTGGTAGAATCATGCAGGACTGAAGTTTTTGATGTTTTTCTACTCCTCTCATGAGCCCAAACAAGTCTCTAAAAGCATGAGTTTGCAACTACTTTACTTTTGGAGAAAATTCAAAACATTCATTATTCAATAGAGCCCAATAGCAAAAATCAGGTTTTGAATGAAGAATCGCATTTCTTGGTAGAATCATGCAGGATTGAAATTTTTGATGGTTTTTTACTCCTCTCTACAGCCCAAACAAGTTTCTAAAAGGATGAGTTTGCAACTACTTTACTTTTGGAGAAAATTCAAAACATTCATTATTCAATAGGGCCCAAACTATCAAAAACCAGCGGTTTCAATGAACACACATTTCTTGGTAGAATCATGCAGGACTGAAATTTTTGATGTTTTTCTACTCCTCTCATGAGCCCAAACAAGTCTCTAAAAGCATGAGTTTGCAACTACTTTACTTTTGGAGAAAATTCAAAACATTCACTTTTCAATAGAGCCCAATAGCAAAAATCAGGTTTTGAATGAAGAATCACATTTCTTGGTAGAATCATGCAGGATTGAAATTTTTGATGGTTTTTTACTCCTCTCAACAGCCCAAACAAGTTTCTAAAAGGATGAGTTTGCAACTACTTTACTTTTGGAGAAAATTCAAAACATTCATTATTCAATAGGGCCCAAACTATCAAAAACCAGCGGTTTGAATGAACACACATTTCTTGGTAGAATCATGCAGGACTGAAATTTTTGATGTTTTTCTACTCCTCTCATGAGCCCAAACAAGTCTCTAAAAGCATGAGTTTGCAACTACTTTACTTTTGGAGAAAATTCAAAACATTCATTATTCAATAGAGCCCAATAGCAAAAATCAGGTTTTGAATGAAGAGTCACATTTCTTGGTAGAATCATGCAGGATTGAAATTTTTGATGGTTTTTTACTCCTCTCAACAGCCCAAACAAGTTTCTAAAAGGATGAGTTTGCAACTACTTTACTTTTGGAGAAAATTCAAAACATTCATTATTCAATAGGGCCCAAACTATCAAAAACCAGAGGTTTCAATGAACACACATTTCTTGGTAGAATCATGCAGGACTGAAATTTTTGATGTTTTTCTACTCCTCTCATGAGCCCAAACAAGTCTCTAAAAGCATGAGTTTGCAACTACTTTACTTTTGGAGAAAATTCAAAACATTCATTATTCAATAGAGCCCAATAGCAAAAATCAGGTTTTGAATGAAGAATCACAGTTCTTGGTAGAATCATGCAGGATTGAAATTTTTGATGGTTTTTTACTCCTCTCAACAGCCCAAACAAGTTTCTAAAAGGATGAGTTTGCAACTACTTTACTTTTGGAGAAAATTCAAAACATTCATTATTCAATAGAGCCCAATAGCAAAAATCAGGTTTTGAATGAAGAATCACATTTCTTGGTAGAATCATGCAGGATTGAAATTTTGATGGTTTTTTACTCCTCTCAACAGCCCAAACAAGTTTCTAAAAGGATGAGTTTGCAACTACTTTACTTTTGGAGAAAATTCAAAACATTCATTATTCAATAGGGCCCAAACTGTCAAAAACCAGCGGTTTCAATGAACACACATTTCTTGGTAGAATCATGCAGGACTGAAATTTTTGATGTTTTTCTGCTCCTCTCATGAGCCCAAACAAGTCTCTAAAAGCATGAGTTTGCAAATACTTTACTTTTGGAGAAAATTCAAAACATTCATTATTCAATAGAGCCCAATAGCAAAAATCAGGTTTTGAATGAAGAATCACATTTCTTGGTAAAATCATGCAGGATTGAAATTTTTGATGGTTTTTTACTCCTCTCAACAGCCCAAACAAGTTTCTAAAAGGATGAGTTTGCAACTACTTTACTTTTGGAGAAAATTCAAAACATTCATTATTCAATAGGGCCCAAACTATCAAAAAGCAGCGGTTTCAATGAACACACATTTCTTGGTAGAATCATGCAGGACTGAAATTTTTGATGTTTTTCTACTCCTCTCATGAGCCCAAACAAGTCTCTAAAAGCATGAGTTTGCAACTACTTTACTTTTGGAGAAAATTCAAAACATTCATTATTCAATAGAGCCCAATAGCAAAAATCAGGTTTTGAATGAAGAATCACATTTCTTGGTAGAATCATGCAGGATTGAAATTTTTGATGGTTTTTTACTCCTCTCAACAGCCCAAACAAGTTTCTAAAAGGATGAGTTTGCAACTACTTTACTTTTGGAGAAAATTCAAAACATTCATTATTCAATAGGGCCCAAACTATCAAAAACCAGCGGTTTCAATGAACACACATTTCTTGGTAGAATCATGCAGGACTGAAATTTTTGATGTTTTTCTACTCCTCTCATGAGCCCAAACAAGTCTCTAAAAGCATGAGTTTGCAACTACTTTACTTTTGGAGAAAATTCAAAACATTCATTATTCAATAGAGCCCAATAGCAAAAATCAGGTTTTGAATGAAGAATCACATTTCTTGGTAGAATCATGCAGGATTGAAATTTTTGATGGTTTTTTACTCCTCTCAACAGCCCAAACAAGTTTCTAAAAGGATGAGTTTGCAACTACTTTACTTTTGGAGAAAATTCAAAACATTCATTATTCAATAGGGCCCAAACTATCAAAAACCAGCGGTTTCAATGAACACACATTTCTTGGTAGAATCATGCAGGACTGAAATTTTTGATGTTTTTCTACTCCTCTCATGAGCCCAAACAAGTCTCTAAAAGCATGAGTTTGCAACTACTTTACTTTTGGAGAAAATTCAAAACATTCATTATTCAATAGAGCCCAATAGCAAAAATCAGGTTTTGAATGAAGAATCACATTTCTTGGTAGAATCATGCAGGATTGAAATTTTTGATGGTTTTTTACTCCTCTCAACAGCCCAAACAAGTTTCTAAAAGGATGAGTTTGCAACTACTTTACTTTTGGAGAAAATTCAAAACATTCATTATTCAATAGGGCCCAAATTATCAAAAACCAGCGGTTTCAATGAACACACATTTCTTGGTAGAATCATGCAGGACTGAAATTTTTGATGTTTTTCTACTCCTCTCATGAGCCCAAACAAGTCTCTAAAAGCATGAGTTTGCAACTACTTTACTTTTGGAGAAAATTCAAAACATTCACTTTTCAATAGAGCCCAATAGCAAAAATCAGGTTTTGAATGAAGAATCACATTTCTTGGTAGAATCATGCAGGATTGAAATTTTTGATGGTTTTTTACTCCTCTCAACAGCCCAAACAAGTTTCTAAAAGGATGAGTTTGCAACTACTTTACTTTTGGAGAAAATTCAAAACATTCATTATTCAATAGGGCCCAAACTATCAAAAACCAGCGGTTTGAATGAACACACATTTCTTGGTAGAATCATGCAGGACTGAAATTTTTGATGTTTTTCTACTCCTCTCATGAGCCCAAACAAGTCTCTAAAAGCATGAGTTTGCAACTACTTTACTTTTGGAGAAAATTCAAAACATTCATTATTCAATAGAGCCCAATAGCAAAAATCAGGTTTTGAATGAAGAATCACATTTCTTGGTAGAAGCATGCAGGATTGAAATTTTTGATGGTTTTTTACTCCTCTCAACAGCCCAAACAAGTTTCTAAAAGGATGAGTTTGCAACTACTTTACTTTTGGAGAAAATTCAAAACATTCATTATTCAATAGGGCCCAAACTATCAAAAACCAGCGGTTTCAATGAACACACATTTCTTGGTAGAATCATGCAGGACTGAAGTTTTTGATGTTTTTCTACTCCTCTCATGAGCCCAAACAAGTCTCTAAAAGCATGAGTTTGCAACTACTTTACTTTTGGAGAAAATTCAAAACATTCATTATTCAATAGAGCCCAATAGCAAAAATCAGGTTTTGAATGAAGAATCGCATTTCTTGGTAGAATCATGCAGGATTGAAATTTTTGATGGTTTTTTACTCCTCTCTACAGCCCAAACAAGTTTCTAAAAGGATGAGTTTGCAACTACTTTACTTTTGGAGAAAATTCAAAACATTCATTATTCAATAGGGCCCAAACTATCAAAAACCAGCGGTTTCAATGAACACACATTTCTTGGTAGAATCATGCAGGACTGAAATTTTTGATGTTTTTCTACTCCTCTCATGAGCCCAAACAAGTCTCTAAAAGCATGAGTTTGCAACTACTTTACTTTTGGAGAAAATTCAAAACATTCACTTTTCAATAGAGCCCAATAGCAAAAATCAGGTTTTGAATGAAGAATCACATTTCTTGGTAGAATCATGCAGGATTGAAATTTTTGATGGTTTTTTACTCCTCTCAACAGCCCAAACAAGTTTCTAAAAGGATGAGTTTGCAACTACTTTACTTTTGGAGAAAATTCAAAACATTCATTATTCAATAGGGCCCAAACTATCAAAAACCAGCGGTTTGAATGAACACACATTTCTTGGTAGAATCATGCAGGACTGAAATTTTTGATGTTTTTCTACTCCTCTCATGAGCCCAAACAAGTCTCTAAAAGCATGAGTTTGCAACTACTTTACTTTTGGAGAAAATTCAAAACATTCATTATTCAATAGAGCCCAATAGCAAAAATCAGGTTTTGAATGAAGAGTCACATTTCTTGGTAGAATCATGCAGGATTGAAATTTTTGATGGTTTTTTACTCCTCTCAACAGCCCAAACAAGTTTCTAAAAGGATGAGTTTGCAACTACTTTACTTTTGGAGAAAATTCAAAACATTCATTATTCAATAGGGCCCAAACTATCAAAAACCAGAGGTTTCAATGAACACACATTTCTTGGTAGAATCATGCAGGACTGAAATTTTTGATGTTTTTCTACTCCTCTCATGAGCCCAAACAAGTCTCTAAAAGCATGAGTTTGCAACTACTTTACTTTTGGAGAAAATTCAAAACATTCATTATTCAATAGAGCCCAATAGCAAAAATCAGGTTTTGAATGAAGAATCACAGTTCTTGGTAGAATCATGCAGGATTGAAATTTTTGATGGTTTTTTACTCCTCTCAACAGCCCAAACAAGTTTCTAAAAGGATGAGTTTGCAACTACTTTACTTTTGGAGAAAATTCAAAACATTCATTATTCAATAGAGCCCAATAGCAAAAATCAGGTTTTGAATGAAGAATCACATTTCTTGGTAGAATCATGCAGGATTGAAATTTTTGATGGTTTTTTACTCCTCTCAACAGCCCAAACAAGTTTCTAAAAGGATGAGTTTGCAACTACTTTACTTTTGGAGAAAATTCAAAACATTCATTATTCAATAGGGCCCAAACTGTCAAAAACCAGCGGTTTCAATGAACACACATTTCTTGGTAGAATCATGCAGGACTGAAATTTTTGATGTTTTTCTGCTCCTCTCATGAGCCCAAACAAGTCTCTAAAAGCATGAGTTTGCAAATACTTTACTTTTGGAGAAAATTCAAAACATTCATTATTCAATAGAGCCCAATAGCAAAAATCAGGTTTTGAATGAAGAATCACATTTCTTGGTAAAATCATGCAGGATTGAAATTTTTGATGGTTTTTTACTCCTCTCAACAGCCCAAACAAGTTTCTAAAAGGATGAGTTTGCAACTACTTTACTTTTGGAGAAAATTCAAAACATTCATTATTCAATAGGGCCCAAACTATCAAAAACCAGCGGTTTCAATGAACACACATTTCTTGGTAGAATCATGCAGGACTGAAATTTTTGATGTTTTTCTACTCCTCTCATGAGCCCAAACAAGTTTCTAAAAGCATGAGTTTGCAACTACTTTACTTTTGGAGAAAATTCAAAACATTCACTATTCAATAGAGCCCAATAGCAAAAATCAGGTTTTGAATGAAGAATCACATTTCATGGTAAAATCATGCAGGATTGAAATTTTTGATGGTTTTTTACTCCTCTCAACAGCCCAAACAAGTTTCTAAAAGGATGAGTTTGCAACTACTTTACTTTTGGAGAAAATTCAAAACATTCATTATT
The DNA here is from genome assembly GCF_039654945.1 of Dendrobates tinctorius. Taxonomy (NCBI): domain Eukaryota; kingdom Metazoa; phylum Chordata; class Amphibia; order Anura; family Dendrobatidae; genus Dendrobates; species Dendrobates tinctorius. The sequence continues at coordinate 6,667,230 of NW_027361736.1, read as the reverse complement.
CAATAGGGCCCAAACTATCAAAAACCAGCGGTTTCAATGAACACACATTTCTTGGTAGAATCATGCAGGACTGAAATTTTTGATGTTTTTCTACTCCTCTCATGAGCCCAAACAAGTCTCTAAAAGCATGAGTTTGCAACTACTTTACTTTTGGAGAAAATTCAAAACATTCACTTTTCAATAGAGCCCAATAGCAAAAATCAGGTTTTGAATGAAGAATCACATTTCTTGGTAGAATCATGCAGGATTGAAATTTTTGATGGTTTTTTACTCCTCTCAACAGCCCAAACAAGTTTCTAAAAGGATGAGTTTGCAACTACTTTACTTTTGGAGAAAATTCAAAACATTCATTATTCAATAGGGCCCAAACTATCAAAAACCAGCGGTTTGAATGAACACACATTTCTTGGTAGAATCATGCAGGACTGAAATTTTTGATGTTTTTCTACTCCTCTCATGAGCCCAAACAAGTCTCTAAAAGCATGAGTTTGCAACTACTTTACTTTTGGAGAAAATTCAAAACATTCATTATTCAATAGAGCCCAATAGCAAAAATCAGGTTTTGAATGAAGAATCACATTTCTTGGTAGAAGCATGCAGGATTGAAATTTTTGATGGTTTTTTACTCCTCTCAACAGCCCAAACAAGTTTCTAAAAGGATGAGTTTGCAACTACTTTACTTTTGGAGAAAATTCAAAACATTCATTATTCAATAGGGCCCAAACTATCAAAAACCAGCGGTTTCAATGAACACACATTTCTTGGTAGAATCATGCAGGACTGAAGTTTTTGATGTTTTTCTACTCCTCTCATGAGCCCAAACAAGTCTCTAAAAGCATGAGTTTGCAACTACTTTACTTTTGGAGAAAATTCAAAACATTCATTATTCAATAGAGCCCAATAGCAAAAATCAGGTTTTGAATGAAGAATCGCATTTCTTGGTAGAATCATGCAGGATTGAAATTTTTGATGGTTTTTTACTCCTCTCTACAGCCCAAACAAGTTTCTAAAAGGATGAGTTTGCAACTACTTTACTTTTGGAGAAAATTCAAAACATTCATTATTCAATAGGGCCCAAACTATCAAAAACCAGCGGTTTCAATGAACACACATTTCTTGGTAGAATCATGCAGGACTGAAATTTTTGATGTTTTTCTACTCCTCTCATGAGCCCAAACAAGTCTCTAAAAGCATGAGTTTGCAACTACTTTACTTTTGGAGAAAATTCAAAACATTCACTTTTCAATAGAGCCCAATAGCAAAAATCAGGTTTTGAATGAAGAATCACATTTCTTGGTAGAATCATGCAGGATTGAAATTTTTGATGGTTTTTTACTCCTCTCAACAGCCCAAACAAGTTTCTAAAAGGATGAGTTTGCAACTACTTTACTTTTGGAGAAAATTCAAAACATTCATTATTCAATAGGGCCCAAACTATCAAAAACCAGCGGTTTGAATGAACACACATTTCTTGGTAGAATCATGCAGGACTGAAATTTTTGATGTTTTTCTACTCCTCTCATGAGCCCAAACAAGTCTCTAAAAGCATGAGTTTGCAACTACTTTACTTTTGGAGAAAATTCAAAACATTCATTATTCAATAGAGCCCAATAGCAAAAATCAGGTTTTGAATGAAGAGTCACATTTCTTGGTAGAATCATGCAGGATTGAAATTTTTGATGGTTTTTTACTCCTCTCAACAGCCCAAACAAGTTTCTAAAAGGATGAGTTTGCAACTACTTTACTTTTGGAGAAAATTCAAAACATTCATTATTCAATAGGGCCCAAACTATCAAAAACCAGAGGTTTCAATGAACACACATTTCTTGGTAGAATCATGCAGGACTGAAATTTTTGATGTTTTTCTACTCCTCTCATGAGCCCAAACAAGTCTCTAAAAGCATGAGTTTGCAACTACTTTACTTTTGGAGAAAATTCAAAACATTCATTATTCAATAGAGCCCAATAGCAAAAATCAGGTTTTGAATGAAGAATCACAGTTCTTGGTAGAATCATGCAGGATTGAAATTTTTGATGGTTTTTTACTCCTCTCAACAGCCCAAACAAGTTTCTAAAAGGATGAGTTTGCAACTACTTTACTTTTGGAGAAAATTCAAAACATTCATTATTCAATAGAGCCCAATAGCAAAAATCAGGTTTTGAATGAAGAATCACATTTCTTGGTAGAATCATGCAGGATTGAAATTTTGATGGTTTTTTACTCCTCTCAACAGCCCAAACAAGTTTCTAAAAGGATGAGTTTGCAACTACTTTACTTTTGGAGAAAATTCAAAACATTCATTATTCAATAGGGCCCAAACTGTCAAAAACCAGCGGTTTCAATGAACACACATTTCTTGGTAGAATCATGCAGGACTGAAATTTTTGATGTTTTTCTGCTCCTCTCATGAGCCCAAACAAGTCTCTAAAAGCATGAGTTTGCAAATACTTTACTTTTGGAGAAAATTCAAAACATTCATTATTCAATAGAGCCCAATAGCAAAAATCAGGTTTTGAATGAAGAATCACATTTCTTGGTAAAATCATGCAGGATTGAAATTTTTGATGGTTTTTTACTCCTCTCAACAGCCCAAACAAGTTTCTAAAAGGATGAGTTTGCAACTACTTTACTTTTGGAGAAAATTCAAAACATTCATTATTCAATAGGGCCCAAACTATCAAAAACCAGCGGTTTCAATGAACACACATTTCTTGGTAGAATCATGCAGGACTGAAATTTTTGATGTTTTTCTACTCCTCTCATGAGCCCAAACAAGTTTCTAAAAGCATGAGTTTGCAACTACTTTACTTTTGGAGAAAATTCAAAACATTCACTATTCAATAGAGCCCAATAGCAAAAATCAGGTTTTGAATGAAGAATCACATTTCATGGTAAAATCATGCAGGATTGAAATTTTTGATGGTTTTTTACTCCTCTCAACAGCCCAAACAAGTTTCTAAAAGGATGAGTTTGCAACTACTTTACTTTTGGAGAAAATTCAAAACATTCATTATTCAATAGGGCCCAAACTATCAAAAACCAGCGGTTTCAATGAACACACATTTCTTGGTAGAATCATGCAGGACTGAAATTTTTGATGTTTTTCTACTCCTCTCATGAGCCCAAACAAGTCTCTAAAAGCATGAGTTTGCAACTACTTTACTTTTGGAGAAAATTCAAAACATTCACTTTTCAATAGAGCCCAATAGCAAAAATCAGGTTTTGAATGAAGAATCACATTTCTTGGTAGAATCATGCAGGATTGAAATTTTTGATGGTTTTTTACTCCTCTCAACAGCCCAAACAAGTTTCTAAAAGGATGAGTTTGCAACTACTTTACTTTTGGAGAAAATTCAAAACATTCATTATTCAATAGGGCCCAAACTATCAAAAACCAGCGGTTTGAATGAACACACATTTCTTGGTAGAATCATGCAGGACTGAAATTTTTGATGTTTTTCTACTCCTCTCATGAGCCCAAACAAGTCTCTAAAAGCATGAGTTTGCAACTACTTTACTTTTGGAGAAAATTCAAAACATTCATTATTCAATAGAGCCCAATAGCAAAAATCAGGTTTTGAATGAAGAGTCACATTTCTTGGTAGAATCATGCAGGATTGAAATTTTTGATGGTTTTTTACTCCTCTCAACAGCCCAAACAAGTTTCTAAAAGGATGAGTTTGCAACTACTTTACTTTTGGAGAAAATTCAAAACATTCATTATTCAATAGGGCCCAAACTATCAAAAACCAGAGGTTTCAATGAACACACATTTCTTGGTAGAATCATGCAGGACTGAAATTTTTGATGTTTTTCTACTCCTCTCATGAGCCCAAACAAGTCTCTAAAAGCATGAGTTTGCAACTACTTTACTTTTGGAGAAAATTCAAAACATTCATTATTCAATAGAGCCCAATAGCAAAAATCAGGTTTTGAATGAAGAATCACAGTTCTTGGTAGAATCATGCAGGATTGAAATTTTTGATGGTTTTTTACTCCTCTCAACAGCCCAAACAAGTTTCTAAAAGGATGAGTTTGCAACTACTTTACTTTTGGAGAAAATTCAAAACATTCATTATTCAATAGGGCCCAAACTATCAAAAACCAGAGGTTTCAATGAACACACATTTCTTGGTAGAATCATGCAGGACTGAAATTTTTGATGTTTTTCTACTCCTCTCATGAGCCCAAACAAGTCTCTAAAAGCATGAGTTTGCAACTACTTTACTTTTGGAGAAAATTCAAAACATTCATTATTCAATAGAGCCCAATAGCAAAAATCAGGTTTTGAATGAAGAATCACAGTTCTTGGTAGAATCATGCAGGATTGAAATTTTTGATGGTTTTTTACTCCTCTCAACAGCCCAAACAAGTTTCTAAAAGGATGAGTTTGCAACTACTTTACTTTTGGAGAAAATTCAAAACATTCATTATTCAATAGAGCCCAATAGCAAAAATCAGGTTTTGAATGAAGAATCACATTTCTTGGTAGAATCATGCAGGATTGAAATTTTTGATGGTTTTTTACTCCTCTCAACAGCCCAAACAAGTTTCTAAAAGGATGAGTTTGCAACTACTTTACTTTTGGAGAAAATTCAAAACATTCATTATTCAATAGGGCCCAAACTATCAAAAACCAGCGGTTTGAATGAACACACATTTCTTGGTAGAATCATGCAGGACTGAAATTTTCGATGTTTTTCTACTCCTCTCATGAGCCCAAACAAGTCTCTAAAAGCATGAGTTTGCAACTACTTTACTTTTGGAGAAAATTCAAAACATTCATTATTCAATAGAGCCCAATAGCAAAAATCAGGTTTTGAATGAAGAGTCACATTTCTTGGTAGAATCATGCAGGATTGAAATTTTTGATGGTTTTTTACTCCTCTCAACAGCCCAAACAAGTTTCTAAAAGGATGAGTTTGCAACTACTTTACTTTTGGAGAAAATTCAAAACATTCATTATTCAATAGGGCCCAAACTATCAAAAACCAGCGGTTTCAATGAACACACATTTCTTGGTAGAATCATGCAGGACTGAAATTTTTGATGTTTTTCTACTCCTCTCATGAGCCCAAACAAGTCTCTAAAAGCATGAGTTTGCAACTACTTTACTTTTGGAGAAAATTCAAAACATTCATTATTCAATAGAGCCCAATAGCAAAAATCAGGTTTTGAATGAAGAATCACATTTCTTGGTAGAATCATGCAGGATTGAAATTTTTGATGGTTTTTTACTCCTCTCAACAGCCCAAACAAGTTTCTAAAAGGATGAGTTTGCAACTACTTTACTTTTGGAGAAAATTCAAAACATTCATTATTCAATAGGGCCCAAACTATCAAAAAACAGCGGTTTCAATGAACACACATTTCTTGGAAGAATCATGCAGGACTGAAATTTTTGATGTTTTTCTACTCCTCTCATGAGCCCAAACAAGTTTCTAAAAGCATGAGTTTGCAACTACTTTACTTTTGGAGAAAATTCAAAACATTCATTATTTAATAGAGCCCAATAGCAAAAATCAGGTTTTGAATGAAGAATCACATTTCTTGGTAGAATCATGCAGGATTGAAATTTTTGATGGTTTTTTACTCCTCTCAACAGCCCAAACAAGTTTCTAAAAGGATGAGTTTGCAACTACTTTACTTTTGGAGAAAATTCAAAACATTCATTATTCAATAGAGCCCAATAGCAAAAATCAGGTTTTGAATGAAGAGTCACATTTCTTGGTAGAATCATGCAGGATTGAAATTTTTGATGGTTTTTACTCCTCTCAACAGCCCAAACAAGTTTCTAAAAGGATGAGTTTGCAACTACTTTACTTTTGGAGAAAATTCAAAACATTCATTATTCAATAGGGCCCAAACTATCAAAAACCAGCGGTTTCAATGAACACACATTTCTTGGAAGAATCATGCAGGACTGAAATTTTTGATGTTTTTCTACTCCTCTCATGAGCCCAAACAAGTTTCTAAAAGCATGAGTTTGCAACTACTTTACTTTTGGAGAAAATTCAAAACATTCATTATTCAATAGAGCCCAATAGCAAAAATCAGGTTTTGAATGAAGAATCACAGTTCTTGGTAGAATCATGCAGGATTGAAATTTTTGATGGTTTTTTACTCCTCTCAACAGCCCAAACAAGTTTCTAAAAGGATGAGTTTGCAACTACTTTACTTTTGGAGAAAATTCAAAACATTCATTATTCAATAGAGCCCAATAGCAAAAATCAGGTTTTGAATGAAGAATCACATTTCTTGGTAGAATCATGCAGGATTGAAATTTTTGATGGTTTTTTACTCCTCTCAACAGCCCAAACAAGTTTCTAAAAGGATGAGTTTGCAACTACTTTACTTTTGGAGAAAATTCAAAACATTCATTATTCAATAGAGCCCAATAGCAAAAATCAGGTTTTGAATGAAGAGTCACATTTCTTGGTAGAATCATGCAGGATTGAAATTTTTGATGGTTTTTTACTCCTCTCAACAGCCCAAACAAGTTTCTAAAAGGATGAGTTTGCAACTACTTTACTTTTGGAGAAAATTCAAAACATTCATTATTCAATAGGGCCCAAACTATCAAAAACCAGCGGTTTCAATGAACACACATTTCTTGGTAGAATCATGCAGGACTGAAATTTTTGATGTTTTTCTACTCCTCTCATGAGCCCAAACAAGTCTCTAAAAGCATGAGTTTGCAACTACTTTACTTTTGGAGAAAATTCAAAACATTCATTATTCAATAGAGCCCAATAGCAAAAATCAGGTTTTGAATGAAGAATCACATTTCTTGGTAGAATCATGCAGGATTGAAATTTTTGATGGTTTTTTACTCCTCTCAACAGCCCAAACAAGTTTATAAAAGGATGAGTTTGCAACTACTTTACTTTTGGAGAAAATTCAAAACATTCATTATTCAATAGGGCCCAAACTATCAAAAAACAGCGGTTTCAATGAACACACATTTCTTGGAAGAATCATGCAGGACTGAAATTTTTGATGTTTTTCTACTCCTCTCATGAGCCCAAACAAGTTTCTAAAAGCATGAGTTTGCAACTACTTTACTTTTGGAGAAAATTCAAAACATTCATTATTTAATAGAGCCCAATAGCAAAAATCAGGTTTTGAATGAAGAATCACATTTCTTGGTAGAATCATGCAGGATTGAAATTTTTGATGGTTTTTTACTCCTCTCAACAGCCCAAACAAGTTTCTAAAAGGATGAGTTTGCAACTACTTTACTTTTGGAGAAAATTCAAAACATTCATTATTCAATAGAGCCCAATAGCAAAAATCAGGTTTTGAATGAAGAGTCACATTTCTTGGTAGAATCATGCAGGATTGAAATTTTTGATGGTTTTTTACTCCTCTCAACAGCCCAAACAAGTTTCTAAAAGGATGAGTTTGCAACTACTTTACTTTTGGAGAAAATTCAAAACATTCATTATTCAATAGGGCCCAAACTATCAAAAACCAGCGGTTTCAATGAACACACATTTCTTGGAAGAATCATGCAGGACTGAAATTTTTGATGTTTTTCTACTCCTCTCATGAGCCCAAACAAGTTTCTAAAAGCATGAGTTTGCAACTACTTTACTTTTGGAGAAAATTCAAAACATTCATTATTCAATAGAGCCCAATAGCAAAAATCAGGTTTTGAATGAAGAATCACAGTTCTTGGTAGAATCATGCAGGATTGAAATTTTTGATGGTTTTTTACTCCTCTCAACAGCCCAAACAAGTTTCTAAAAGGATGAGTTTGCAACTACTTTACTTTTGGAGAAAATTCAAAACATTCATTATTCAATAGAGCCCAATAGCAAAAATCAGGTTTTGAATGAAGAGTCACATTTCTTGGTAGAATCATGCAGGATTGAAATTTTTGATGGTTTTTTACTCCTCTCAACAGCCCAAACAAGTTTCTAAAAGGATGAGTTTGCAACTACTTTACTTTTGGAGAAAATTCAAAACATTCATTATTCAATAGGGCCCAAACTATCAAAAACCAGCGGTTTCAATGAACACACATTTCTTGGAAGAATCATGCAGGACTGAAATTTTTGATGTTTTTCTACTCCTCTCATGAGCCCAAACAAGTTTCTAAAAGCATGAGTTTGCAACTACTTTACTTTTGGAGAAAATTCAAAACATTCATTATTCAATAGAGCCCAATAGCAAAAATCAGGTTTTGAATGAAGAATCACAGTTCTTGGTAGAATCATGCAGGATTGAAATTTTTGATGGTTTTTTACTCCTCTCAACAGCCCAAACAAGTTTCTAAAAGGATGAGTTTGCAACTACTTTACTTTTGGAGAAAATTCAAAACATTCATTATTCAATAGAGCCCAATAGCAAAAATCAGGTTTTGAATGAAGAATCACATTTCTTGGTAGAATCATGCAGGATTGAAATTTTTGATGGTTTTTTACTCCTCTCAACAGCCCAAACAAGTTTCTAAAAGGATGAGTTTGCAACTACTTTACTTTTGGAGAAAATTCAAAACATTCATTATTCAATAGGGCCCAAACTGTCAAAAACCAGCGGTTTCAATGAACACACATTTCTTGGTAGAATCATGCAGGACTGAAATTTTTGATGTTTTTCTGCTCCTCTCATGAGCCCAAACAAGTCTCTAAAAGCATGAGTTTGCAAATACTTTACTTTTGAAGAAAATTCAAAACATTCATTATTCAATAGAGCCCAATAGCAAAAATCAGGTTTTGAATGAAGAATCACATTTCTTGGTAGAATCATGCAGGATTGAAATTTTTGATGGTTTTTTACTCCTCTCAACAGCCCAAACAAGTTTCTAAAAGGATGAGTTTGCAACTACTTTACTTTTGGAGAAAATTCAAAACATTCATTATTCAATAGGGCCCAAACTATCAAAAACCAGCGGTTTCAATGAACACACATTTCTTGGTAGAATCATGCAGGACTGAAATTTTTGATGTTTTTCTACTCCTCTCATGAGCCCAAACAAGTCTCTAAAAGCATGAGTTTGCAACTACTTTACTTTTGGAGAAAATTCAAAACATTCACTTTTCAATAGAGCCCAATAGCAAAAATCAGGTTTTGAATGAAGAATCACATTTCTTGGTAGAATCATGCAGGATTGAAATTTTTGATGGTTTTTTACTCCTCTCAACAGCCCAAACAAGTTTCTAAAAGGATGAGTTTGCAACTACTTTACTTTTGGAGAAAATTCAAAACATTCATTATTCAATAGGGACCAAACTATCAAAAACCAGCGGTTTCAATGAACACACATTTCTTGGTAGAATCATGCAGGACTGAAATTTTTGATGTTTTTCTACTCCTCTCATGAGCCCAAACAAGTCTCTAAAAGCATGAGTTTGCAACTACTTTACTTTTGGAGAAAATTCAAAACATTCATTATTCAATAGAGCCCAATAGCAAAAATCAGGTTTTGAATGAAGAGTCACATTTCTTGGTAGAATCATGCAGGATTGAAATTTTTGATGGTTTTTTACTCCTCTCAACAGCCCAAACAAGTTTCTAAAAGGATGAGTTTGCAACTACTTTACTTTTGGAGAAAATTCAAAACATTCATTATTCAATAGGGCCCAAACTATCAAAAACCAGAGGTTTCAATGAACACACATTTCTTGGTAGAATCATGCAGGACTGAAATTTTTGATGTTTTTCTACTCCTCTCATGAGCCCAAACAAGTCTCTAAAAGCATGAGTTTGCAACTACTTTACTTTTGGAGAAAATTCAAAACATTCATTATTCAATAGAGCCCAATAGCAAAAATCAGGTTTTGAATGAAGAATCACAGTTCTTGGTAGAATCATGCAGGATTGAAATTTTTGATGGTTTTTTACTCCTCTCAACAGCCCAAACAAGTTTCTAAAAGGATGAGTTTGCAACTACTTTACTTTTGGAGAAAATTCAAAACATTCATTATTCAATAGAGCCCAATAGCAAAAATCAGGTTTTGAATGAAGAATCACATTTCTTGGTAGAATCATGCAGGATTGAAATTTTTGATGGTTTTTTACTCCTCTCAACAGCCCAAACAAGTTTCTAAAAGGATGAGTTTGCAACTACTTTACTTTTGGAGAAAATTCAAAACATTCATTATTCAATAGGGCCCAAACTGTCAAAAACCAGCGGTTTCAATGAACACACATTTCTTGGTAGAATCATGCAGGACTGAAATTTTTGATGTTTTTCTGCTCCTCTCATGAGCCCAAACAAGTCTCTAAAAGCATGAGTTTGCAAATACTTTACTTTTGGAGAAAATTCAAAACATTCATTATTCAATAGAGCCCAATAGCAAAAATCAGGTTTTGAATGAAGAATCACATTTCTTGGTAAAATCATGCAGGATTGAAATTTTTGATGGTTTTTTACTCCTCTCAACAGCCCAAACAAGTTTCTAAAAGGATGAGTTTGCAACTACTTTACTTTTGGAGAAAATTCAAAACATTCATTATTCAATAGGGCCCAAACTATCAAAAACCAGCGGTTTCAATGAACACACATTTCTTGGTAGAATCATGCGGGACTGAAATTTTTGATGTTTTTCTACTCCTCTCATGAGCCCAAACAAGTTTCTAAAAGCATGAGTTTGCAACTACTTTACTTTTGGAGAAAATTCAAAACATTCACTATTCAATAGAGCCCAATAGCAAAAATCAGGTTTTGAATGAAGAATCACATTTCATGGTAAAATCATGCAGGATTGAAATTTTTGATGGTTTTTTACTCCTCTCAACAGCCCAAACAAGTTTCTAAAAGGATGAGTTTGCAACTACTTTACTTTTGGAGAAAATTCAAAACATTCATTATTCAATAGGGCCCAAACTATCAAAAACCAGCGGTTTCAATGAACACACATTTCTTGGTAGAATCATGCAGGACTGAAATTTTTGATGTTTTTCTACTCCTCTCATGAGCCCAAACAAGTCTCTAAAAGCATGAGTTTGCAACTACTTTACTTTTGGAGAAAATTCAAAACATTCACTTTTCAATAGAGCCCAATAGCAAAAATCAGGTTTTGAATGAAGAATCACATTTCTTGGTAGAATCATGCAGGATTGAAATTTTTGATGGTTTTTTACTCCTCTCAACAGCCCAAACAAGTTTCTAAAAGGATGAGTTTGCAACTACTTTACTTTTGGAGAAAATTCAAAACATTCATTATTCAATAGGGCCCAAACTATCAAAAACCAGCGGTTTGAATGAACACACATTTCTTGGTAGAATCATGCAGGACTGAAATTTTTGATGTTTTTCTACTCCTCTCATGAGCCCAAACAAGTCTCTAAAAGCATGAGTTTGCAACTACTTTACTTTTGGAGAAAATTCAAAACATTCATTATTCAATAGAGCCCAATAGCAAAAATCAGGTTTTGAATGAAGAATCACATTTCTTGGTAGAAGCATGCAGGATTGAAATTTTTGATGGTTTTTTACTCCTCTCAACAGCCCAAACAAGTTTCTAAAAGGATGAGTTTGCAACTACTTTACTTTTGGAGAAAATTCAAAACATTCATTATTCAATAGGGCCCAAACTATCAAAAACCAGCGGTTTCAATGAACACACATTTCTTGGTAGAATCATGCAGGACTGAAGTTTTTGATGTTTTTCTACTCCTCTCATGAGCCCAAACAAGTCTCTAAAAGCATGAGTTTGCAACTACTTTACTTTTGGAGAAAATTCAAAACATTCATTATTCAATAGAGCCCAATAGCAAAAATCAGGTTTTGAATGAAGAATCGCATTTCTTGGTAGAATCATGCAGGATTGAAATTTTTGATGGTTTTTTACTCCTCTCTACAGCCCAAACAAGTTTCTAAAAGGATGAGTTTGCAACTACTTTACTTTTGGAGAAAATTCAAAACATTCATTATTCAATAGGGCCCAAACTATCAAAAACCAGCGGTTTCAATGAACACACATTTCTTGGTAGAATCATGCAGGACTGAAATTTTTGATGTTTTTCTACTCCTCTCATGAGCCCAAACAAGTCTCTAAAAGCATGAGTTTGCAACTACTTTACTTTTGGAGAAAATTCAAAACATTCACTTTTCAATAAAGCCCAATAGCAAAAATCAGGTTTTGAATGAAGAATCACATTTCTTGGTAGAATCATGCAGGATTGAAATTTTTGATGGTTTTTTACTCCTCTCAACAGCCCAAACAAGTTTCTAAAAGGATGAGTTTGCAACTACTTTACTTTTGGAGAAAATTCAAAACATTCATTATTCAATATGGCCCAAACTATCAAAAACCAGCGGTTTGAATGAACACACATTTCTTGGTAGAATCATGCAGGACTGAAATTTTTGATGTTTTTCTACTCCTCTCATGAGCCCAAACAAGTCTCTAAAAGCATGAGTTTGCAACTACTTTACTTTTGGAGAAAATTCAAAACATTCATTATTCAATAGAGCCCAATAGCAAAAATCAGGTTTTGAATGAAGAGTCACATTTCTTGGTAGAATCATGCAGGATTGAAATTTTTGATGGTTTTTTACTCCTCTCAACAGCCCAAACAAGTTTCTAAAAGGATGAGTTTGCAACTACTTTACTTTTGGAGAAAATTCAAAACATTCATTATTCAATAGGGCCCAAACTATCAAAAACCAGAGGTTTCAATGAACACACATTTCTTGGTAGAATCATGCAGGACTGAAATTTTTGATGTTTTTCTACTCCTCTCATGAGCCCAAACAAGTCTCTAAAAGCATGAGTTTGCAACTACTTTACTTTTGGAGAAAATTCAAAACATTCATTATTCAATAGAGCCCAATAGCAAAAATCAGGTTTTGAATGAAGAATCACAGTTCTTGGTAGAATCATGCAGGATTGAAATTTTTGATGGTTTTTTACTCCTCTCAACAGCCCAAACAAGTTTCTAAAAGGATGAGTTTGCAACTACTTTACTTTTGGAGAAAATTCAAAACATTCATTATTCAATAGAGCCCAATAGCAAAAATCAGGTTTTGAATGAAGAATCACATTTCTTGGTAGAATCATGCAGGATTGAAATTTTTGATGGTTTTTTACTCCTCTCAACAGCCCAAACAAGTTTCTAAAAGGATGAGTTTGCAACTACTTTACTTTTGGAGAAAATTCAAAACATTCATTATTCAATAGGGCCCAAACTATCAAAAACCAGAGGTTTCAATGAACACACATTTCTTGGTAGAATCATGCAGGACTGAAATTTTTGATGTTTTTCTACTCCTCTCATGAGCCCAAACAAGTCTCTAAAAGCATGAGTTTGCAACTACTTTACTTTTGGAGAAAATTCAAAACATTCATTATTCAATAGAGCCCAATAGCAAAAATCAGGTTTTGAATGAAGAATCACATTTCTTGGTAGAATCATGCAGGATTGAAATTTTTGATGGTTTTTTACTCCTCTCAACAGCCCAAACAAGTTTCTAAAAGGATGAGTTTGCAACTACTTTACTTTTGGAGAAAATTCAAAACATTCATTATTCAATAGGGCCCAAACTATCAAAAACCAGCGGTTTGAATGAACACACATTTCTTGGTAGAATCATGCAGGACTGAAATTTTCGATGTTTTTCTACTCCTCTCATGAGCCCAAACAAGTCTCTAAAAGCATGAGTTTGCAACTACTTTACTTTTGGAGAAAATTCAAAACATTCATTATTCAATAGAGCCCAATAGCAAAAATCAGGTTTTGAATGAAGAGTCACATTTCTTGGTAGAATCATGCAGGATTGAAATTTTTGATGGTTTTTTACTCCTCTCAACAGCCCAAACAAGTTTCTAAAAGGATGAGTTTGCAACTACTTTACTTTTGGAGAAAATTCAAAACATTCATTATTCAATAGGGCCCAAACTATCAAAAACCAGCGGTTTCAATGAACACACATTTCTTGGTAGAATCATGCAGGACTGAAATTTTTGATGTTTTTCTACTCCTCTCATGAGCCCAAACAAGTCTCTAAAAGCATGAGTTTGCAACTACTTTACTTTTGGAGAAAATTCAAAACATTCATTATTCAATAGAGCCCAATAGCAAAAATCAGGTTTTGAATGAAGAATCACATTTCTTGGTAGAATCATGCAGGATTGAAATTTTTGATGGTTTTTTACTCCTCTCAACAGCCCAAACAAGTATCTAAAAGGATGAGTTTGCAACTACTTTACTTTTGGAGAAAATTCAAAACATTCATTATTCAATAGGGCCCAAACTATCAAAAAACAGCGGTTTCAATGAACACACATTTCTTGGAAGAATCATGCAGGACTGAAATTTTTGATGTTTTTCTACTCCTCTCATGAGCCCAAACAAGTTTCTAAAAGCATGAGTTTGCAACTACTTTACTTTTGGAGAAAATTCAAAACATTCATTATTTAATAGAGCCCAATAGCAAAAATCAGGTTTTGAATGAAGAATCACATTTCTTGGTAGAATCATGCAGGATTGAAATTTTTGATGGTTTTTTACTCCTCTCAACAGCCCAAACAAGTTTCTAAAAGGATGAGTTTGCAACTACTTTACTTTTGGAGAAAATTCAAAACATTCATTATTCAATAGAGCCCAATAGCAAAAATCAGGTTTTGAATGAAGAGTCACATTTCTTGGTAGAATCATGCAGGATTGAAATTTTTGATGGTTTTTTACTCCTCTCAACAGCCCAAACAAGTTTCTAAAAGGATGAGTTTGCAACTACTTTACTTTTGGAGAAAATTCAAAACATTCATTATTCAATAGGGCCCAAACTATCAAAAACCAGCGGTTTCAATGAACACACATTTCTTGGAAGAATCATGCAGGACTGAAATTTTTGATGTTTTTCTACTCCTCTCATGAGCCCAAACAAGTTTCTAAAAGCATGAGTTTGCAACTACTTTACTTTTGGAGAAAATTCAAAACATTCATTATTCAATAGAGCCCAATAGCAAAAATCAGGTTTTGAATGAAGAATCACAGTTCTTGGTAGAATCATGCAGGATTGAAATTTTTGATGGTTTTTTACTCCTCTCAACAGCCCAAACAAGTTTCTAAAAGGATGAGTTTGCAACTACTTTACTTTTGGAGAAAATTCAAAACATTCATTATTCAATAGAGCCCAATAGCAAAAATCAGGTTTTGAATGAAGAATCACATTTCTTGGTAGAATCATGCAGGATTGAAATTTTTGATGGTTTTTTACTCCTCTCAACAGCCCAAACAAGTTTCTAAAAGGATGAGTTTGCAACTACTTTACTTTTGGAGAAAATTCAAAACATTCATTATTCAATAGAGCCCAATAGCAAAAATCAGGTTTTGAATGAAGAGTCACATTTCTTGGTAGAATCATGCAGGATTGAAATTTTTGATGGTTTTTTACTCCTCTCAACAGCCCAAACAAGTTTCTAAAAGGATGAGTTTGCAACTACTTTACTTTTGGAGAAAATTCAAAACATTCATTATTCAATAGGGCCCAAACTATCAAAAACCAGCGGTTTCAATGAACACACATTTCTTGGTAGAATCATGCAGGACTGAAATTTTTGATGTTTTTCTACTCCTCTCATGAGCCCAAACAAGTCTCTAAAAGCATGAGTTTGCAACTACTTTACTTTTGGAGAAAATTCAAAACATTCATTATTCAATAGAGCCCAATAGCAAAAATCAGGTTTTGAATGAAGAATCACATTTCTTGGTAGAATCATGCAGGATTGAAATTTTTGATGGTTTTTTACTCCTCTCAACAGCCCAAACAAGTTTCTAAAAGGATGAGTTTGCAACTACTTTACTTTTGGAGAAAATTCAAAACATTCATTATTCAATAGGGCCCAAACTATCAAAAAACAGCGGTTTCAATGAACACACATTTCTTGGAAGAATCATGCAGGACTGAAATTTTTGATGTTTTTCTACTCCTCTCATGAGCCCAAACAAGTTTCTAAAAGCATGAGTTTGCAACTACTTTACTTTTGGAGAAAATTCAAAACATTCATTATTTAATAGAGCCCAATAGCAAAAATCAGGTTTTGAATGAAGAATCACATTTCTTGGTAGAATCATGCAGGATTGAAATTTTTGATGGTTTTTTACTCCTCTCAACAGCCCAAACAAGTTTCTAAAAGGATGAGTTTGCAACTACTTTACTTTTGGAGAAAATTCAAAACATTCATTATTCAATAGAGCCCAATAGCAAAAATCAGGTTTTGAATGAAGAGTCACATTTCTTGGTAGAATCATGCAGGATTGAAATTTTTGATGGTTTTTTACTCCTCTCAACAGCCCAAACAAGTTTCTAAAAGGATGAGTTTGCAACTACTTTACTTTTGGAGAAAATTCAAAACATTCATTATTCAATAGGGCCCAAACTATCAAAAACCAGCGGTTTCAATGAACACACATTTCTTGGAAGAATCATGCAGGACTGAAATTTTTGATGTTTTTCTACTCCTCTCATGAGCCCAAACAAGTTTCTAAAAGCATGAGTTTGCAACTACTTTACTTTTGGAGAAAATTCAAAACATTCATTATTCAATAGAGCCCAATAGCAAAAATCAGGTTTTGAATGAAGAATCACAGTTCTTGGTAGAATCATGCAGGATTGAAATTTTTGATGGTTTTTTACTCCTCTCAACAGCCCAAACAAGTTTCTAAAAGGATGAGTTTGCAACTACTTTACTTTTGGAGAAAATTCAAAACATTCATTATTCAATAGAGCCCAATAGCAAAAATCAGGTTTTGAATGAAGAATCACATTTCTTGGTAGAATCATGCAGGATTGAAATTTTTGATGGTTTTTTACTCCTCTCAACAGCCCAAACAAGTTTCTAAAAGGATGAGTTTGCAACTACTTTACTTTTGGAGAAAATTCAAAACATTCATTATTCAATAGGGCCCAAACTGTCAAAAACCAGCGGTTTCAATGAACACACATTTCTTGGTAGAATCATGCAGGACTGAAATTTTTGATGTTTTTCTGCTCCTCTCATGAGCCCAAACAAGTCTCTAAAAGCATGAGTTTGCAAATACTTTACTTTTGAAGAAAATTCAAAACATTCATTATTCAATAGAGCCCAATAGCAAAAATCAGGTTTTGAATGAAGAATCACATTTCTTGGTAAAATCATGCAGGATTGAAATTTTTGATGGTTTTTTAATCCTCTCAACAGCCCAAACAAGTTTCTAAAAGGATGAGTTTGCAACTACTTTACTTTTGGAGAAAATTCAAAACATTCATTATTCAATAGGGCCCAAACTATCAAAAACCAGCGGTTTCAATGAACACACATTTCTTGGTAGAATCATGCAGGACTGAAATTTTTGATGTTTTTCTACTCCTCTCATGAGCCCAAACAAGTTTCTAAAAGCATGAGTTTGCAACTACTTTACTTTTGGAGAAAATTCAAAACATTCACTATTCAATAGAGCCCAATAGCAAAAATCAGGTTTTGAATGAAGAATCACATTTCTTGGTAAAATCATGCAGGATTGAAATTTTTGATGGTTTTTTACTCCTCTCAACAGCCCAAACAAGTTTCTAAAAGGATGAGTTTGCAACTACTTTACTTTTGGAGAAAATTCAAAACATTCATTATTCAATAGGGCCCAAACTATCAAAAACCAGCGGTTTCAATGAACACACATTTCTTGGTAGAATCATGCAGGACTGAAATTTTTGATGTTTTTCTACTCCTCTCATGAGCCCAAACAAGTCTCTAAAAGCATGAGTTTGCAACTACTTTACTTTTGGAGAAAATTCAAAACATTCATTATTCAATAGAGCCCAATAGCAAAAATCAGGTTTTGAATGAAGAATCACATTTCTTGGTAGAATCATGCAGGATTGAAATTTTTGATGGTTTTTTACTCCTCTCAACAGCCCAAACAAGTTTCTAAAAGGATGAGTTTGCAACTACTTTACTTTTGGAGAAAATTCAAAACATTCATTATTCAATAGGGCCCAAACTATCAAAAACCAGCGGTTTCAATGAACACACATTTCTTGGTAGAATCATGCAGGACTGAAATTTTTGATGTTTTTCTACTCCTCTCATGAGCCCAAACAAGTCTCTAAAAGCATGAGTTTGCAACTACTTTACTTTTGGAGAAAATTCAAAACATTCACTTTTCAATAGAGCCCAATAGCAAAAATCAGGTTTTGAATGAAGAATCACATTTCTTGGTAGAATCATGCAGGATTGAAATTTTTGATGGTTTTTTACTCCTCTCAACAGCCCAAACAAGTTTCTAAAAGGATGAGTTTGCAACTACTTTACTTTTGGAGAAAATTCAAAACATTCATTATTCAATAGGGCCCAAACTATCAAAAACCAGCGGTTTGAATGAACACACATTTCTTGGTAGAATCATGCAGGACTGAAATTTTTGATATTTTTCTACTCCTCTCATGAGCCCAAACAAGTCTCTAAAAGCATGAGTTTGCAACTACTTTACTTTTCGAGAAAATTCAAAACATTCATTATTCAATAGAGCCCAATAGCAAAAATCAGGTTTTGAATGAAGAATCACATTTCTTGGTAGAAGCATGCAGGATTGAAATTTTTGATGGTTTTTTACTCCTCTCAACAGCCCAAACAAGTTTCTAAAAGGATGAGTTTGCAACTACTTTACTTTTGGAGAAAATTCAAAACATTCATTATTCAATATGGCCCAAACTATCAAAAACCAGCGGTTTCAATGAACACATTTCTTGGTAGAATCATGCAGGACTGAAGTTTTTGATGTTTTTCTACTCCTCTCATGAGCCAAAACAAGTCCCTAAAAGCATGAGTTTGCAACTACTTTACTTTTGGAGAAAATTCAAAACATTCATTATTCAATAGAGCCCAATAGCAAAAATCAGGTTTTGAATGAAGAATCGCATTTCTTGGTAGAATCATGCAGGATTGAAATTTTTGATGGTTTTTTACTCCTCTCTACAGCCCAAACAAGTTTCTAAAAGGATGAGTTTGCAACTACTTTACTTTTGGAGAAAATTCAAAACATTCATTATTCAATAGGGCCCAAACTATCAAAAACCAGCGGTTTCAATGAACACACATTTCTTGGTAGAATCATGCAGGACTGAAATTTTTGATGTTTTTCTACTCCTCTCATGAGCCCAAACAAGTCTCTAAAAGCATGAGTTTGCAACTACTTTACTTTTGGAGAAAATTCAAAACATTCACTTTTCAATAGAGCCCAATAGCAAAAATCAGGTTTTGAATGAAGAATCACATTTCTTGGTAGAATCATGCAGGATTGAAATTTTTGATGGTTTTTTACTCCTCTCAACAGCCCAAACAAGTTTCTAAAAGGATGAGTTTGCAACTACTTTACTTTTGGAGAAAATTCAAAACATTCATTATTCAATAGGGCCCAAACTATCAAAAACCAGCGGTTTGAATGAACACACATTTCTTGGTAGAATCATGCAGGACTGAAATTTTTGATGTTTTTCTACTCCTCTCATGAGCCCAAACAAGTCTCTAAAAGCATGAGTTTGCAACTACTTTACTTTTGGAGAAAATTCAAAACATTCATTATTCAATAGAGCCCAATAGCAAAAATCAGGTTTTGAATGAAGAGTCACATTTCTTGGTAGAATCATGCAGGATTGAAATTTTTGATGGTTTTTTACTCCTCTCAACAGCCCAAACAAGTTTCTAAAAGGATGAGTTTGCAACTACTTTACTTTTGGAGAAAATTCAAAACATTCATTATTCAATAGGGCCCAAACTATCAAAAACCAGAGGTTTCAATGAACACACATTTCTTGGTAGAATCATGCAGGACTGAAATTTTTGATGTTTTTCTACTCCTCTCATGAGCCCAAACAAGTCTCTAAAAGCATGAGTTTGCAACTACTTTACTTTTGGAGAAAATTCAAAACATTCATTATTCAATAGAGCCCAATAGCAAAAATCAGGTTTTGAATGAAGAATCACATTTCTTGGTAGAATCATGCAGGATTGAAATTTTTGATGGTTTTTTACTCCTCTCAACAGCCCAAACAAGTTTCTAAAAGGATGAGTTTGCAACTACTTTACTTTTGGAGAAAATTCAAAACATTCATTATTCAATAGGGCCCAAACTATCAAAAACCAGCGGTTTGAATGAACACACATTTCTTGGTAGAATCATGCAGGACTGAAATTTTTGATGTTTTTCTACTCCTCTCATGAGCCCAAACAAGTCTCTAAAAGCATGAGTTTGCAACTACTTTACTTTTGGAGAAAATTCAAAACATTCATTATTCAATAGAGCCCAATAGCAAAAATCAGGTTTTGAATGAAGAGTCACATTTCTTGGTAGAATCATGCAGGATTGAAATTTTTGATGGTTTTTTACTCCTCTCAACAGCCCAAACAAGTTTCTAAAAGGATGAGTTTGCAACTACTTTACTTTTGGAGAAAATTCAAAACATTCATTATTCAATAGGGCCCAAACTATCAAAAACCAGCGGTTTCAATGAACACACATTTCTTGGTAGAATCATGCAGGACTGAAATTTTTGATGTTTTTCTACTCCTCTCATGAGCCCAAACAAGTCTCTAAAAGCATGAGTTTGCAACTACTTTACTTTTGGAGAAAATTCAAAACATTCATTATTCAATAGAGCCCAATAGCAAAAATCAGGTTTTGAATGAAGAATCACATTTCTTGGTAGAATCATGCAGGATTGAAATTTTTGATGGTTTTTTACTCCTCTCAACAGCACAAACAAGTTTCTAAAAGGATGAGTTTGCAACTACTTTACTTTTGGAGAAAATTCAAAACATTCATTATTCAATAGGGCCCAAACTATCAAAAAACAGCGGTTTCAATGAACACACATTTCTTGGAAGAATCATGCAGGACTGAAATTTTTGATGTTTTTCTACTCCTCTCATGAGCCCAAACAAGTTTCTAAAAGCATGAGTTTGCAACTACTTTACTTTTGGAGAAAATTCAAAACATTCATTATTTAATAGAGCCCAATAGCAAAAATCAGGTTTTGAATGAAGAATCACAGTTCTTGGTAGAATCATGCAGGATTGAAATTTTTGATGGTTTTTTACTCCTCTCAACAGCCCAAACAAGTTTCTAAAAGGATGAGTTTGCAACTACTTTACTTTTGGAGAAAATTCAAAACATTCATTATTCAATAGAGCCCAATAGCAAAAATCAGGTTTTGAATGAAGAATCACATTTCTTGGTAGAATCATGCAGGATTGAAATTTTTGATGGTTTTTTACTCCTCTCAACAGCCCAAACAAGTTTCTAAAAGGATGAGTTTGCAACTACTTTACTTTTGGAGAAAATTCAAAACATTCATTATTCAATAGGGCCCAAACTGTCAAAAACCAGCGGTTTCAATGAACACACATTTCTTGGTAGAATCATGCAGGACTGAAATTTTTGATGTTTTTCTGCTCCTCTCATGAGCCCAAACAAGTCTCTAAAAGCATGAGTTTGCAAATACTTTACTTTTGGAGAAAATTCAAAACATTCATTATTCAATAGAGCCCAATAGCAAAAATCAGGTTTTGAATGAAGAATCACATTTCTTGGTAAAATCATGCAGGATTGAAATTTTTGATGGTTTTTTACTCCTCTCAACAGCCCAAACAAGTTTCTAAAAGGATGAGTTTGCAACTACTTTACTTTTGGAGAAAATTCAAAACATTCATTATTCAATAGGGCCCAAACTATCAAAAACCAGCGGTTTCAATGAACACACATTTCTTGGTAGAATCATGCAGGACTGAAATTTTTGATGTTTTTCTACTCCTCTCATGAGCCCAAACAAGTTTCTAAAAGCATGAGTTTGCAACTACTTTACTTTTGGAGAAAATTCAAAACATTCACTATTCAATAGAGCCCAATAGCAAAAATCAGGTTTTGAATGAAGAATCACATTTCTTGGTAAAATCATGCAGGATTGAAATTTTTGATGGTTTTTTACTCCTCTCAACAGCCCAAACAAGTTTCTAAAAGGATGAGTTTGCAACTACTTTACTTTTGGAGAAAATTCAAAACATTCATTATTCAATAGGGCCCAAACTATCAAAAACCAGCGGTTTCAATGAACACACATTTCTTGGTAGAATCATGCAGGACTGAAATTTTTGATGTTTTTCTACTCCTCTCATGAGCCCAAACAAGTCTCTAAAAGCATGAGTTTGCAACTACTTTACTTTTGGAGAAAATTCAAAACATTCACTTTTCAATAGAGCCCAATAGCAAAAATCAGGTTTTGAATGAAGAATCACATTTCTTGGTAGAATCATGCAGGATTGAAATTTTTGATGGTTTTTTACTCCTCTCAACAGCCCAAACAAGTTTCTAAAAGGATGAGTTTGCAACTACTTTACTTTTGGAGAAAATTCAAAACATTCATTATTCAATAGGGCCCAAACTATCAAAAACCAGCGGTTTCAATGAACACACATTTCTTGGTAGAATCATGCAGGACTGAAGTTTTTGATGTTTTTCTACTCCTCTCATGAGCCCAAACAAGTCTCTAAAAGCATGAGTTTGCAACTACTTTACTTTTGGAGAAAATTCAAAACATTCATTATTCAATAGAGCCCAATAGCAAAAATCAGGTTTTGAATGAAGAGTCACATTTCTTGGTAGAATCATGCAGGACTGAAATTTTTGATGGTTTTTTACTCCTCTCAACAGCCCAAACAAGTTTCTAAAAGGATGAGTTTGCAACTACTTTACTTTTGGAGAAAATTCAAAACATTCATTATTCAATAGGGCCCAAACTATCAAAAACCAGCGGTTTCAATGAACACACATTTCTTGGTAGAATCATGCAGGACTGAAATTTTTGATGTTTTTCTACTCCTCTCATGAGCCCAAACAAGTTTCTAAAAGCATGAGTTTGCAACTACTTTACTTTTGGAGAAAATTCAAAACATTCACTATTCAATAGAGCCCAATAGCAAAAATCAGGTTTTGAATGAAGAATCACATTTCTTGGTAAAATCATGCAGGATTGAAATTTTTGATGGTTTTTTACTCCTCTCAACAGCCCAAACAAGTTTCTAAAAGGATGAGTTTGCAACTACTTTACTTTTGGAGAAAATTCAAAACATTCATTATTCAATAGGGCCCAAACTATCAAAAACCAGCGGTTTCAATGAACACACATTTCTTGGTAGAATCATGCAGGACTGAAATTTTTGATGTTTTTCTACTCCTCTCATGAGCCCAAACAAGTCTCTAAAAGCATGAGTTTGCAACTACTTTACTTTTGGAGAAAATTCAAAACATTCACTTTTCAATAGAGCCCAATAGCAAAAATCAGGTTTTGAATGAAGAATCACATTTCTTGGTAGAATCATGCAGGATTGAAATTTTTGATGGTTTTTTACTCCTCTCAACAGCCCAAACAAGTTTCTAAAAGGATGAGTTTGCAACTACTTTACTTTTGGAGAAAATTCAAAACATTCATTATTCAATAGGGCCCAAACTATCAAAAACCAGCGGTTTCAATGAACACACATTTCTTGGTAGAATCATGCAGGACTGAAGTTTTTGATGTTTTTCTACTCCTCTCATGAGCCCAAACAAGTCTCTAAAAGCATGAGTTTGCAACTACTTTACTTTTGGAGAAAATTCAAAACATTCATTATTCAATAGAGCCCAATAGCAAAAATCAGGTTTTGAATGAAGAGTCACATTTCTTGGTAGAATCATGCAGGACTGAAATTTTTGATGGTTTTTTACTCCTCTCAACAGCCCAAACAAGTTTCTAAAAGGATGAGTTTGCAACTACTTTACTTTTGGAGAAAATTCAAAACATTCATTATTCAATAGGGCCCAAACTATCAAAAACCAGCGGTTTCAATGAACACACATTTCTTGGTAGAATCATGCAGGACTGAAATTTTTGATGTTTTTCTACTCCTCTCATGAGCCCAAACAAGTTTCTAAAAGCATGAGTTTGCAACTACTTTACTTTTGGAGAAAATTCAAAACATTCACTATTCAATAGAGCCCAATAGCAAAAATCAGGTTTTGAATGAAGAATCACATTTCTTGGTAAAATCATGCAGGATTGAAATTTTTGATGGTTTTTTACTCCTCTCAACAGCCCAAACAAGTTTCTAAAAGGATGAGTTTGCAACTACTTTACTTTTGGAGAAAATTCAAAACATTCATTATTCAATAGGGCCCAAACTATCAAAAACCAGCGGTTTCAATGAACACACATTTCTTGGTAGAATCATGCAGGACTGAAATTTTTGATGTTTTTCTACTCCTCTCATGAGCCCAAACAAGTCTCTAAAAGCATGAGTATGCAACTACTTTACTTTTGGAGAAAATTCAAAACATTCACTTTTCAATAGAGCCCAATAGCAAAAATCAGGTTTTGAATGAAGAATCACATTTCTTGGTAGAATCATGCAGGATTGAAATTTTTGATGGTTTTTTACTCCTCTCAACAGCCCAAACAAGTTTCTAAAAGGATGAGTTTGCAACTACTTTACTTTTGGAGAAAATTCAAAACATTCATTATTCAATAGGGCCCAAACTATCAAAAACCAGCGGTTTCAATGAACACACATTTCTTGGTAGAATCATGCAGGACTGAAGTTTTTGATGTTTTTCTACTCCTCTCATGAGCCCAAACAAGTCTCTAAAAGCATGAGTTTGCAACTACTTTACTTTTGGAGAAAATTCAAAACATTCATTATTCAATAGAGCCCAATAGCAAAAATCAGGTTTTGAATGAAGAGTCACATTTCTTGGTAGAATCATGCAGGACTGAAATTTTTGATGGTTTTTTACTCCTCTCAACAGCCCAAACAAGTTTCTAAAAGGATGAGTTTGCAACTACTTTACTTTTGGAGAAAATTCAAAACATTCATTATTCAATAGGGCCCAAACTATCAAAAACCAGCGGTTTCAATGAACACACATTTCTTGGTAGAATCATGCAGGACTGAAATTTTTGATGTTTTTCTACTCCTCTCATGAGCCCAAACAAGTTTCTAAAAGCATGAGTTTGCAACTACTTTACTTTTGGAGAAAATTCAAAACATTCACTATTCAATAGAGCCCAATAGCAAAAATCAGGTTTTGAATGAAGAATCACATTTCTTGGTAAAATCATGCAGGATTGAAATTTTTGATGGTTTTTTACTCCTCTCAACAGCCCAAACAAGTTTCTAAAAGGATGAGTTTGCAACTACTTTACTTTTGGAGAAAATTCAAAACATTCATTATTCAATAGGGCCCAAACTATCAAAAACCAGCGGTTTCAATGAACACACATTTCTTGGTAGAATCATGCAGGACTGAAATTTTTGATGTTTTTCTACTCCTCTCATGAGCCCAAACAAGTCTCTAAAAGCATGAGTTTGCAACTACTTTACTTTTGGAGAAAATTCAAAACATTCATTATTCAATAGAGCCCAATAGCAAAAATCAGGTTTTGAATGAAGAATCACATTTCTTGGTAGAATCATGCAGGATTGAAATTTTTGATGGTTTTTTACTCCTCTCAACAGCCCAAACAAGTTTCTAAAAGGATGAGTTTGCAACTACTTTACTTTTGGAGAAAATTCAAAACATTCATTATTCAATAGGGCCCAAACTATCAAAAACCAGCGGTTTCAATGAACACACATTTCTTGGTAGAATCATGCAGGACTGAAATTTTTGATGTTTTTCTACTCCTCTCATGAGCCCAAACAAGTCTCTAAAAGCATGAGTTTGCAACTACTTTACTTTTGGAGAAAATTCAAAACATTCACTTTTCAATAGAGCCCAATAGCAAAAATCAGGTTTTGAATGAAGAATCACATTTCTTGGTAGAATCATGCAGGATTGAAATTTTTGATGGTTTTTTACTCCTCTCAACAGCCCAAACAAGTTTCTAAAAGGATGAGTTTGCAACTACTTGACTTTTGGAGAAAATTCAAAACATTCATTATTCAATAGGGCCCAAACTATCAAAAACCAGCGGTTTGAATGAACACACATTTCTTGGTAGAATCATGCAGGACTGAAATTTTTGATGTTTTTCTACTCCTCTCATGAGCCCAAACAAGTCTCTAAAAGCATGAGTTTGCAACTACTTTACTTTTGGAGAAAATTCAAAACATTCATTATTCAATAGAGCCCAATAGCAAAAATCAGGTTTTGAATGAAGAATCACATTTCTTGGTAGAAGCATGCAGGATTGAAATTTTTGATGGTTTTTTACTCCTCTCAACAGCCCAAACAAGTTTCTAAAAGGATGAGTTTGCAACTACTTTACTTTTGGAGAAAATTCAAAACATTCATTATTCAATATGGCCCAAACTATCAAAAACCAGCGGTTTCAATGAACACACATTTCTTGGTAGAATCATGCAGGACTGAAGTTTTTGATGTTTTTCTACTCCTCTCATGAGCCCAAACAAGTCTCTAAAAGCATGAGTTTGCAACTACTTTACTTTTGGAGAAAATTCAAAACATTCATTATTCAATAGAGCCCAATAGCAAAAATCAGGTTTTGAATGAAGAATCGCATTTCTTGGTAGAATCATGCAGGATTGAAATTTTTGATGGTTTTTTACTCCTCTCTACAGCCCAAACAAGTTTCTAAAAGGATGAGTTTGCAACTACTTTACTTTTGGAGAAAATTCAAAACATTCATTATTCAATAGGGCCCAAACTATCAAAAACCAGCGGTTTCAATGAACACACATTTCTTGGTAGAATCATGCAGGACTGAAATTTTTGATGTTTTTCTACTCCTCTCATGAGCCCAAACAAGTCTCTAAAAGCATGAGTTTGCAACTACTTTACTTTTGGAGAAAATTCAAAACATTCACTTTTCAATAGAGCCCAATAGCAAAAATCAGGTTTTGAATGAAGAATCACATTTCTTGGTAGAATCATGCAGGATTGAAATTTTTGATGGTTTTTTACTCCTCTCAACAGCCCAAACAAGTTTCTAAAAGGATGAGTTTGCAACTACTTTACTTTTGGAGAAAATTCAAAACATTCATTATTCAATAGGGCCCAAACTATCAAAAACCAGCGGTTTGAATGAACACACATTTCTTGGTAGAATCATGCAGGACTGAAATTTTTGATGTTTTTCTACTCCTCTCATGAGCCCAAACAAGTCTCTAAAAGCATGAGTTTGCAACTACTTTACTTTTGGAGAAAATTCAAAACATTCATTATTCAATAGAGCCCAATAGCAAAAATCAGGTTTTGAATGAAGAGTCACATTTCTTGGTAGAATCATGCAGGATTGAAATTTTTGATGGTTTTTTACTCCTCTCAACAGCCCAAACAAGTTTCTAAAAGGATGAGTTTGCAACTACTTTACTTTTGGAGAAAATTCAAAACATTCATTATTCAATAGGGCCCAAACTATCAAAAACCAGAGGTTTCAATGAACACACATTTCTTGGTAGAATCATGCAGGACTGAAATTTTTGATGTTTTTCTACTCCTCTCATGAGCCCAAACAAGTCTCTAAAAGCATGAGTTTGCAACTACTTTACTTTTGGAGAAAATTCAAAATATTCATTATTCAATAGAGCCCAATAGCAAAAATCAGGTTTTCAATGAAGAATCACAGTTCTTGGTAGAATCATGCAGGATTGAAATTTTTGATGGTTTTTTACTCCTCTCAACAGCCCAAACAAGTTTCTAAAAGGATGAGTTTGCAACTACTTTACTTTTGGAGAAAATTCAAAACATTCATTATTCAATAGAGCCCAATAGCAAAAATCAGGTTTTGAATGAAGAATCACATTTCTTGGTAGAATCATGCAGGATTGAAATTTTTGATGGTTTTTTACTCCTCTCAACAGCCCAAACAAGTTTCTAAAAGGATGAGTTTGCAACTACTTTACTTTTGGAGAAAATTCAAAACATTCATTATTCAATAGGGCCCAAACTATCAAAAACCAGCGGTTTGAATGAACACACATTTCTTGGTAGAATCATGCAGGACTGAAATTTTTGATGTTTTTCTACTCCTCTCATGAGCCCAAACAAGTCTCTAAAAGCATGAGTTTGCAACTACTTTACTTTTGGAGAAAATTCAAAACATTCATTATTCAATAGAGCCCAATAGCAAAAATCAGGTTTTGAATGAAGAGTCACATTTCTTGGTAGAATCATGCAGGACTGAAATTTTTGATGGTTTTTTACTCCTCTCAACAGCCCAAACAAGTTTCTAAAAGGATGAGTTTGCAACTACTTTACTTTTGGAGAAAATTCAAAACATTCATTATTCAATAGGGCCCAAACTATCAAAAACCAGCGGTTTCAATGAACACACATTTCTTGGTAGAATCATGCAGGACTGAAATTTTTGATGTTTTTCTACTCCTCTCATGAGCCCAAACAAGTTTCTAAAAGCATGAGTTTGCAACTACTTTACTTTTGGAGAAAATTCAAAACATTCACTATTCAATAGAGCCCAATAGCAAAAATCAGGTTTTGAATGAAGAATCACATTTCTTGGTAAAATCATGCAGGATTGAAATTTTTGATGGTTTTTTACTCCTCTCAACAGCCCAAACAAGTTTCTAAAAGGATGAGTTTGCAACTACTTTACTTTTGGAGAAAATTCAAAACATTCATTATTCAATAGGGCCCAAACTATCAAAAACCAGCGGTTTCAATGAACACACATTTCTTGGTAGAATCATGCAGGACTGAAATTTTTGATGTTTTTCTACTCCTCTCATGAGCCCAAACAAGTCTCTAAAAGCATGAGCTTGCAACTACTTTACTTTTGGAGAAAATTCAAAACATTCACTTTTCAATAGAGCCCAATAGCAAAAATCAGGTTTTGAATGAAGAATCACATTTCTTGGTAGAATCATGCAGGATTGAAATTTTTGATGGTTTTTTACTCCTCTCAACAGCCCAAACAAGTTTCTAAAAGGATGAGTTTGCAACTACTTTACTTTTGGAGAAAATTCAAAACATTCATTATTCAATAGGGCCCAAACTATCAAAAACCAGCGGTTTGAATGAACACACATTTCTTGGTAGAATCATGCAGGACTGAAATTTTTGATGTTTTTCTACTCCTCTCATGAGCCCAAACAAGTCTCTAAAAGCATGAGTTTGCAACTACTTTACTTTTGGAGAAAATTCAAAACATTCATTATTCAATAGAGCCCAATAGCAAAAATCAGGTTTTGAATGAAGAGTCACATTTCTTGGTAGAATCATGCAGGATTGAAATTTTTGATGGTTTTTTACTCCTCTCAACAGCCCAAACAAGTTTCTAAAAGGATGAGTTTGCAACTACTTTACTTTTGGAGAAAATTCAAAACATTCAATATTCAATAGGGCCCAAACTATCAAAAACCAGAGGTTTCAATGAACACACATTTCTTGGTAGAATCATGCAGGACTGAAATTTTTGATGTTTTTCTACTCCTCTCATGAGCCCAAACAAGTCTCTAAAAGCATGAGTTTGCAACTACTTTACTTTTGGAGAAAATTCAAAACATTCATTATTCAATAGAGCCCAATAGCAAAAATCAGGTTTTGAATGAAGAATCACATTTCTTGGTAGAATCATGCAGGATTGAAATTTTTGATGGTTTTTTACTCCTCTCAACAGCCCAAACAAGTTTCTAAAAGGATGAGTTTGCAACTACTTTACTTTTGGAGAAAATTCAAAACATTCATTATTCAATAGGGCCCAAACTATCAAAAACCAGAGGTTTCAATGAACACACATTTCTTGGTAGAATCATGCAGGACTGAAATTTTTGATGTTTTTCTACTCCTCTCATGAGCCCAAACAAGTCTCTAAAAGCATGAGTTTGCAACTACTTTACTTTTGGAGAAAATTCAAAACATTCATTATTCAATAGAGCCCAATAGCAAAAATCAGGTTTTGAATGAAGAATCACATTTCTTGGTAGAATCATGCAGGATTGAAATTTTTGATGGTTTTTTACTCCTCTCAACAGCCCAAACAAGTTTCTAAAAGGATGAGTTTGCAACTACTTTACTTTTGGAGAAAATTCAAAACATTCATTATTCAATAGGGCCCAAACTATCAAAAACCAGCGGTTTGAATGAACACACATTTCTTGGTAGAATCATGCAGGACTGAAATTTTTGATGTTTTTCTACTCCTCTCATGAGCCCAAACAAGTCTCTAAAAGCATGAGTTTGCAACTACTTTACTTTTGGAGAAAATTCAAAACATTCATTATTCAATAGAGCCCAATAGCAAAAATCAGGTTTTGAATGAAGAGTCACATTTCTTGGTAGAATCATGCAGGACTGAAATTTTTGATGGTTTTTTACTCCTCTCAACAGCCCAAACAAGTTTCTAAAAGGATGAGTTTGCAACTACTTTACTTTTGGAGAAAATTCAAAACATTCATTATTCAATAGGGCCCAAACTATCAAAAACCAGCGGTTTCAATGAACACACATTTCTTGGTAGAATCATGCAGGACTGAAATTTTTGATGTTTTTCTACTCCTCTCATGAGCCCAAACAAGTTTCTAAAAGCATGAGTTTGCAACTACTTTACTTTTGGAGAAAATTCAAAACATTCACTATTCAATAGAGCCCAATAGCAAAAATCAGGTTTTGAATGAAGAATCACATTTCTTGGTAAAATCATGCAGGATTGAAATTTTTGATGGTTTTTTACTCCTCTCAACAGCCCAAACAAGTTTCTAAAAGGATGAGTTTGCAACTACTTTACTTTTGGAGAAAATTCAAAACATTCATTATTCAATAGGGCCCAAACTATCAAAAACCAGCGGTTTCAATGAACACACATTTCTTGGTAGAATCATGCAGGACTGAAATTTTTGATGTTTTTCTACTCCTCTCATGAGCCCAAACAAGTCTCTAAAAGCATGAGTTTGCAACTACTTTACTTTTGGAGAAAATTCAAAACATTCATTATTCAATAGAGCCCAATAGCAAAAATCAGGTTTTGAATGAAGAATCACATTTCTTGGTAGAATCATGCAGGATTGAAATTTTTGATGGTTTTTTACTCCTCTCAACAGCCCAAACAAGTTTCTAAAAGGATGAGTTTGCAACTACTTTACTTTTGGAGAAAATTCAAAACATTCATTATTCAATAGGGCCCAAACTATCAAAAACCAGCGGTTTCAATGAACACACATTTCTTGGTAGAATCATGCAGGACTGAAATTTTTGATGTTTTTCTACTCCTCTCATGAGCCCAAACAAGTCTCTAAAAGCATGAGTTTGCAACTACTTTACTTTTGGAGAAAATTCAAAACATTCACTTTTCAATAGAGCCCAATAGCAAAAATCAGGTTTTGAATGAAGAATCACATTTCTTGGTAGAATCATGCAGGATTGAAATTTTTGATGGTTTTTTACTCCTCTCAACAGCCCAAACAAGTTTCTAAAAGGATGAGTTTGCAACTACTTGACTTTTGGAGAAAATTCAAAACATTCATTATTCAATAGGGCCCAAACTATCAAAAACCAGCGGTTTGAATGAACACACATTTCTTGGTAGAATCATGCAGGACTGAAATTTTTGATGTTTTTCTACTCCTCTCATGAGCCCAAACAAGTCTCTAAAAGCATGAGTTTGCAACTACTTTACTTTTGGAGAAAATTCAAAACATTCATTATTCAATAGAGCCCAATAGCAAAAATCAGGTTTTGAATGAAGAATCACATTTCTTGGTAGAAGCATGCAGGATTGAAATTTTTGATGGTTTTTTACTCCTCTCAACAGCCCAAACAAGTTTCTAAAAGGATGAGTTTGCAACTACTTTACTTTTGGAGAAAATTCAAAACATTCATTATTCAATATGGCCCAAACTATCAAAAACCAGCGGTTTCAATGAACACACATTTCTTGGTAGAATCATGCAGGACTGAAGTTTTTGATGTTTTTCTACTCCACTCATGAGCCCAAACAAGTCTCTAAAAGCATGAGTTTGCAACTACTTTACTTTTGGAGAAAATTCAAAACATTCATTATTCAATAGAGCCCAATAGCAAAAATCAGGTTTTGAATGAAGAATCGCATTTCTTGGTAGAATCATGCAGGATTGAAATTTTTGATGGTTTTTTACTCCTCTCTACAGCCCAAACAAGTTTCTAAAAGGATGAGTTTGCAACTTCTTTACTTTTGGAGAAAATTCAAAACATTCATTATTCAATAGGGCCCAAACTATCAAAAACCAGCGGTTTCAATGAACACACATTTCTTGGTAGAATCATGCAGGACTGAAATTTTTGATGTTTTTCTACTCCTCTCATGAGCCCAAACAAGTCTCTAAAAGCATGAGTTTGCAACTACTTTACTTTTGGAGAAAATTCAAAACATTCACTTTTCAATAGAGCCCAATAGCAAAAATCAGGTTTTGAATGAAGAATCACATTTCTTGGTAGAATCATGCAGGATTGAAATTTTTGATGGTTTTTTACTCCTCTCAACAGCCCAAACAAGTTTCTAAAAGGATGAGTTTGCAACTACTTTACTTTTGGAGAAAATTCAAAACATTCATTATTCAATAGGGCCCAAACTATCAAAAACCAGCGGTTTGAATGAACACACATTTCTTGGTAGAATCATGCAGGACTGAAATTTTTGATGTTTTTCTACTCCTCTCATGAGCCCAAACAAGTCTCTAAAAGCATGAGTTTGCAACTACTTTACTTTTGGAGAAAATTCAAAACATTCATTATTCAATAGAGCCCAATAGCAAAAATCAGGTTTTGAATGAAGAGTCACATTTCTTGGTAGAATCATGCAGGATTGAAATTTTTGATGGTTTTTTACTCCTCTCAACAGCCCAAACAAGTTTCTAAAAGGATGAGTTTGCAACTACTTTACTTTTGGAGAAAATTCAAAACATTCATTATTCAATAGGGCCCAAACTATCAAAAACCAGAGGTTTCAATGAACACACATTTCTTGGTAGAATCATGCAGGACTGAAATTTTTGATGTTTTTCTACTCCTCTCATGAGCCCAAACAAGTCTCTAAAAGCATGAGTTTGCAACTACTTTACTTTTGGAGAAAATTCAAAACATTCATTATTCAATAGAGCCCAATAGCAAAAATCAGGTTTTCAATGAAGAATCACAGTTCTTGGTAGAATCATGCAGGATTGAAATTTTTGATGGTTTTTTACTCCTCTCAACAGCCCAAACAAGTTTCTAAAAGGATGAGTTTGCAACTACTTTACTTTTGGAGAAAATTCAAAACATTCATTATTCAATAGAGCCCAATAGCAAAAATCAGGTTTTGAATGAAGAATCACATTTCTTGGTAGAATCATGCAGGATTGAAATTTTTGATGGTTTTTTACTCCTCTCAACAGCCCAAACAAGTTTCTAAAAGGATGAGTTTGCAACTACTTTACTTTTGGAGAAAATTCAAAACATTCATTATTCAATAGGGCCCAAACTATCAAAAACCAGAGGTTTCAATGAACACACATTTCTTGGTAGAATCATGCAGGACTGAAATTTTTGATGTTTTTCTACTCCTCTCATGAGCCCAAACAAGTCTCTAAAAGCATGAGTTTGCAACTACTTTACTTTTGGAGAAAATTCAAAACATTCATTATTCAATAGAGCCCAATAGCAAAAATCAGGTTTTGAATGAAGAATCACATTTCTTGGTAGAATCATGCAGGATTGAAATTTTTGATGGTTTTTTACTCCTCTCAACAGCCCAAACAAGTTTCTAAAAGAATGAGTTTGCAACTACTTTACTTTTGGAGAAAATTCAAAACATTCATTATTCAATAGGGCCCAAACTATCAAAAACCAGCGGTTTGAATGAACACACATTTCTTGGTAGAATCATGCAGGACTGAAATTTTTGATGTTTTTCTACTCCTCTCATGAGCCCAAACAAGTCTCTAAAAGCATGAGTTTGCAACTACTTTACTTTTGGAGAAAATTCAAAACATTCATTATTCAATAGAGCCCAATAGCAAAAATCAGGTTTTGAATGAAGAGTCACATTTCTTGGTAGAATCATGCAGGATTGAAATTTTTGATGGTTTTTTACTCCTCTCAACAGCCCAAACAAGTTTCTAAAAGGATGAGTTTGCAACTACTTTACTTTTGGAGAAAATTCAAAACATTCATTATTCAATAGGGCCCAAACTATCAAAAACCAGCGGTTTCAATGAACACACATTTCTTGGTAGAATCATGCAGGACTGAAATTTTTGATGTTTTTCTACTCCTCTCATGAGCCCAAACAAGTCTCTAAAAGCATGAGTTTGCAACTACTTTACTTTTGGAGAAAATTCAAAACATTCATTATTCAATAGAGCCCAATAGCAAAAATCAGGTTTTGAATGAAGAATCACATTTCTTGGTAGAATCATGCAGGATTGAAATTTTTGATGGTTTTTTACTCCTCTCAACAGCACAAACAAGTTTCTAAAAGGATGAGTTTGCAACTACTTTACTTTTGGAGAAAATTCAAAACATTCATTATTCAATAGGGCCCAAACTATCAAAAAACAGCGGTTTCAATGAACACACATTTCTTGGAAGAATCATGCAGGACTGAAATTTTTGATGTTTTTCTACTCCTCTCATGAGCCCAAACAAGTCTCTAAAAGCATGAGTTTGCAACTACTTTACTTTTGGAGAAAATTCAAAACATTCATTATTCAATAGAGCCCAATAGCAAAAATCAGGTTTTGAATGAAGAATCACATTTCTTGGTAGAATCATGCAGGATTGAAATTTTTGATGGTTTTTTACTCCTCTCAACAGCACAAACAAGTTTCTAAAAGGATGAGTTTGCAACTACTTTACTTTTGGAGAAAATTCAAAACATTCATTATTCAATAGGGCCCAAACTATCAAAAAACAGCGGTTTCAATGAACACACATTTCTTGGAAGAATCATGCAGGACTGAAATTTTTGATGTTTTTCTACTCCTCTCATGAGCCCAAACAAGTTTCTAAAAGCATGAGTTTGCAACTACTTTACTTTTGGAGAAAATTCAAAACATTCATTATTTAATAGAGCCCAATAGCAAAAATCAGGTTTTGAATGAAGAATCACATTTCTTGGTAGAATCATGCAGGATTGAAATTTTTGATGGTTTTTTACTCCTCTCAACAGCCCAAACAAGTTTCTAAAAGGATGAGTTTGCAACTACTTTACTTTTGGAGAAAATTCAAAACATTCATTATTCAATAGAGCCCAATAGCAAAAATCAGGTTTTGAATGAAGAATCACATTTCTTGGTAGAATCATGCAGGATTGAAATTTTTGATGGTTTTTTACTCCTCTCAACAGCCCAAACAAGTTTCTAAAAGGATGAGTTTGCAACTACTTTACTTTTGGAGAAAATTCAAAGCATTCATTATTCAATAGGGCCCAAACTATCAAAAACCAGCGGTTTCAATGAACACACATTTCTTGGTAGAATCATGCAGGACTGAAATTTTTGATGTTTTTCTACTCCTCTCATGAGCCCAAACAAGTCTCTAAAAGCATGAGTTTGCAACTACTTTACTTTTGGAGAAAATTCAAAACATTCATTATTCAATAGAGCCCAATAGCAAAAATCAGGTTTTGAATGAAGAATCACATTTCTTGGTAGAATCATGCAGGATTGAAATTTTTGATGGTTTTTTACTCCTCTCAACAGCCCAAACAAGTTTCTAAAAGGATGAGTTTGCAACTACTTTACTTTTGGAGAAAATTCAAAACATTCATTATTCAATAGGGCCCAAACTATCAAAAACCAGCGGTTTGAATGAACACACATTTCTTGGTAGAATCATGCAGGACTCAAATTTTTGATGTTTTTCTACTCCTCTCATGAGCCCAAACAAGTTTCTAAAAGCATGAGTTTGCAACTACTTTACTTTTGGAGAAAATTCAAAACATTCATTATTCAATAGAGCCCAAAAGCAAAAATCAGGTTTTCAATGAAGAATCACAGTTCTTGGTAGAATCATGCAGGATTGAAATTTTTGATGGTTTTTTACTCCTCTCAACAGCCCAAACAAGTTTCTAAAAGGATGAGTTTGCAACTACTTTACTTTTGGAGAAAATTCAAAACATTCATTATTCAATAGAGCCCAATAGCAAAAATCAGGTTTTGAATGAAGAATCACATTTCTTGGTAGAATCATGCAGGATTGAAATTTTTGATGGTTTTTTACTCCTCTCAACAGCCCAAACAAGTTTCTAAAAGGATGAGTTTGCAACTACTTTACTTTTGGAGAAAATTCAAAACATTCATTATTCAATAGGGCCCAAACTATCAAAAACCAGAGGTTTCAATGAACACACATTTCTTGGTAGAATCATGCAGGACTGAAATTTTTGATGTTTTTCTACTCCTCTCATGAGCCCAAACAAGTCTCTAAAAGCATGAGTTTGCAACTACTTTACTTTTGGAGAAAATTCAAAACATTCATTATTCAATAGAGCCCAATAGCAAAAATCAGGTTTTGAATGAAGAATCACATTTCTTGGTAGAATCATGCAGGATTGAAATTTTTGATGGTTTTTTACTCCTCTCAACAGCCCAAACAAGTTTCTAAAAGAATGAGTTTGCAACTACTTTACTTTTGGAGAAAATTCAAAACATTCATTATTCAATAGGGCCCAAACTATCAAAAACCAGCGGTTTGAATGAACACACATTTCTTGGTAGAATCATGCAGGACTGAAATTTTTGATGTTTTTCTACTCCTCTCATGAGCCCAAACAAGTCTCTAAAAGCATGAGTTTGCAACTACTTTACTTTTGGAGAAAATTCAAAACATTCATTATTCAATAGAGCCCAATAGCAAAAATCAGGTTTTGAATGAAGAGTCACATTTCTTGGTAGAATCATGCAGGATTGAAATTTTTGATGGTTTTTTACTCCTCTCAACAGCCCAAACAAGTTTCTAAAAGGATGAGTTTGCAACTACTTTACTTTTGGAGAAAATTCAAAACATTCATTATTCAATAGGGCCCAAACTATCAAAAACCAGCGGTTTCAATGAACACACATTTCTTGGTAGAATCATGCAGGACTGAAATTTTTGATGTTTTTCTACTCCTCTCATGAGCCCAAACAAGTCTCTAAAAGCATGAGTTTGCAACTACTTTACTTTTGGAGAAAATTCAAAACATTCATTATTCAATAGAGCCCAATAGCAAAAATCAGGTTTTGAATGAAGAATCACATTTCTTGGTAGAATCATGCAGGATTGAAATTTTTGATGGTTTTTTACTCCTCTCAACAGCCCAAACAAGTTTCTAAAAGAATGAGTTTGCAACTACTTTACTTTTGGAGAAAATTCAAAACATTCATTATTCAATAGGGCCCAAACTATCAAAAACCAGCGGTTTGAATGAACACACATTTCTTGGTAGAATCATGCAGGACTGAAATTTTTGATGTTTTTCTACTCCTCTCATGAGCCCAAACAAGTCTCTAAAAGCATGAGTTTGCAACTACTTTACTTTTGGAGAAAATTCAAAACATTCATTATTCAATAGAGCCCAATAGCAAAAATCAGGTTTTGAATGAAGAGTCACATTTCTTGGTAGAATCATGCAGGATTGAAATTTTTGATGGTTTTTTACTCCTCTCAACAGCCCAAACAAGTTTCTAAAAGGATGAGTTTGCAACTACTTTACTTTTGGAGAAAATTCAAAACATTCATTATTCAATAGGGCCCAAACTATCAAAAACCAGCGGTTTCAATGAACACACATTTCTTGGTAGAATCATGCAGGACTGAAATTTTTGATGTTTTTCTACTCCTCTCATGAGCCCAAACAAGTCTCTAAAAGCATGAGTTTGCAACTACTTTACTTTTGGAGAAAATTCAAAACATTCATTATTCAATAGAGCCCAATAGCAAAAATCAGGTTTTGAATGAAGAATCACATTTCTTGGTAGAATCATGCAGGATTGAAATTTTTGATGGTTTTTTACTCCTCTCAACAGCACAAACAAGTTTCTAAAAGGATGAGTTTGCAACTACTTTACTTTTGGAGAAAATTCAAAACATTCATTATTCAATAGGGCCCAAACTATCAAAAAACAGCGGTTTCAATGAACACACATTTCTTGGAAGAATCATGCAGGACTGAAATTTTTGATGTTTTTCTACTCCTCTCATGAGCCCAAACAAGTTTCTAAAAGCATGAGTTTGCAACTACTTTACTTTTGGAGAAAATTCAAAACATTCATTATTTAATAGAGCCCAATAGCAAAAATCAGGTTTTGAATGAAGAATCACATTTCTTGGTAGAATCATGCAGGATTGAAATTTTTGATGGTTTTTTACTCCTCTCAACAGCCCAAACAAGTTTCTAAAAGGATGAGTTTGCAACTACTTTACTTTTGGAGAAAATTCAAAACATTCATTATTCAATAGAGCCCAATAGCAAAAATCAGGTTTTGAATGAAGAATCACATTTCTTGGTAGAATCATGCAGGATTGAAATTTTTGATGGTTTTTTACTCCTCTCAACAGCCCAAACAAGTTTCTAAAAGGATGAGTTTGCAACTACTTTACTTTTGGAGAAAATTCAAAGCATTCATTATTCAATAGGGCCCAAACTATCAAAAACCAGCGGTTTCAATGAACACACATTTCTTGGTAGAATCATGCAGGACTGAAATTTTTGATGTTTTTCTACTCCTCTCATGAGCCCAAACAAGTCTCTAAAAGCATGAGTTTGCAACTACTTTACTTTTGGAGAAAATTCAAAACATTCATTATTCAATAGAGCCCAATAGCAAAAATCAGGTTTTGAATGAAGAATCACATTTCTTGGTAGAATCATGCAGGATTGAAATTTTTGATGGTTTTTTACTCCTCTCAACAGCCCAAACAAGTTTCTAAAAGGATGAGTTTGCAACTACTTTACTTTTGGAGAAAATTCAAAACATTCATTATTCAATAGGGCCCAAACTATCAAAAACCAGCGGTTTGAATGAACACACATTTCTTGGTAGAATCATGCAGGACTCAAATTTTTGATGTTTTTCTACTCCTCTCATGAGCCCAAACAAGTTTCTAAAAGCATGAGTTTGCAACTACTTTACTTTTGGAGAAAATTCAAAACATTCATTATTCAATAGA
The DNA here is from genome assembly GCF_039654945.1 of Dendrobates tinctorius. Taxonomy (NCBI): domain Eukaryota; kingdom Metazoa; phylum Chordata; class Amphibia; order Anura; family Dendrobatidae; genus Dendrobates; species Dendrobates tinctorius. Next base: position 6,628,187 of record NW_027361736.1, on the reverse strand, counting down.
GCCCAAAAGCAAAAATCAGGTTTTGAATGAAGAATCACATTTCTTGGTAGAATCATGCAGGATTGAAATTTTTGATGGTTTTTTACTCCTCTAAACAGCCCAAACAAGTTTCTAAAAGGATGAGTTTGCAACTACTTTACTTTTGGAGAAAATTCAAAACATTCATTATTCAATAGGGCCCAAACTATCAAAAACCAGCGGTTTCAATGAACACACATTTCTTGGAAGAATCATGCAGGACTGAAATTTTTGATGTTTTTCTACTCCTCTCATGAGCCCAAACAAGTTTCTAAAAGCATGAGTTTGCAACTACTTTACTTTTGGAGAAAATTCAAAACATTCATTATTCAATAGAGCCCAATAGCAAAAATCAGGTTTTGAATGAAGAATCACAGTTCTTGGTAGAATCATGCAGGATTGAAATTTTTGATGGTTTTTTACTCCTCTCAACAGCCCAACAAGTTTCTAAAAGGATGAGTTTGCAACTACTTTACTTTTGGAGAAAATTCAAAACATTCATTATTCAATAGAGCCCAATAGCAAAAATCAGGTTTTGAATGAAGAATCACATTTCTTGGTAGAATCATGCAGGATTGAAATTTTTGATGGTTTTTTACTCCTCTCAACAGCCCAAACAAGTTTCTAAAAGGATGAGTTTGCAACTACTTTACTTTTGGAGAAAATTCAAAACATTCATTATTCAATAGGGCCCAAACTATCAAAAACCAGCGGTTTCAATGAACACACATTTCTTGGTAGAATCATGCAGGACTGAAATTTTTGATGTTTTTCTACTCCTCTCATGAGCCCAAACAAGTCTCTAAAAGCATGAGTTTGCAACTACTTTACTTTTGGAGAAAATTCAAAACATTCATTATTCAATAGAGCCCAATAGCAAAAATCAGGTTTTGAATGAAGAATCACATTTCTTGGTAAAATCATGCAGGATTGAAATTTTTGATGGTTTTTTACTCCTCTCAACAGCCCAAACAAGTTTCTAAAAGGATGAGTTTGCAACTACTTTACTTTTGGAGAAAATTCAAAACATTCATTATTCAATAGGGCCCAAACTATCAAAAACCAGCGGTTTCAATGAACACACATTTCTTGGTAGAATCATGCAGGACTGAAATTTTTGATGTTTTTCTACTCCTCTCATGAGCCCAAACAAGTTTCTAAAAGCATGAGTTTGCAACTACTTTACTTTTGGAGAAAATTCAAAACATTCACTATTCAATAGAGCCCAATAGCAAAAATCAGGTTTTGAATGAAGAATCACATTTCTTGGTAAAATCATGCAGGATTGAAATTTTTGATGGTTTTTTACTCCTCTCAACAGCCCAAACAAGTTTCTAAAAGGATGAGTTTGCAACTACTTTACTTTTGGAGAAAATTCAAAACATTCATTATTCAATAGGGCCCAAACTATCAAAAACCAGCGGTTTCAATGAACACACATTTCTTGGTAGAATCATGCAGGACTGAAATTTTTGATGTTTTTCTACTCCTCTCATGAGCCCAAACAAGTCTCTAAAAGCATGAGTTTGCAACTACTTTACTTTTGGAGAAAATTCAAAACATTCATTATTCAATAGAGCCCAATAGCAAAAATCAGGTTTTGAATGAAGAATCACATTTCTTGGTAGAATCATGCAGGATTGAAATTTTTGATGGTTTTTTACTCCTCTCAACAGCCCAAACAAGTTTCTAAAAGGATGAGTTTGCAACTACTTTACTTTTGGAGAAAATTCAAAACATTCATTATTCAATAGGGCCCAAACTATCAAAAACCAGCGGTTTCAATGAACACACATTTCTTGGTAGAATCATGCAGGACTGAAATTTTTGATGTTTTTCTACTCCTCTCATGAGCCCAAACAAGTCTCTAAAAGCATGAGTTTGCAACTACTTTACTTTTGGAGAAAATTCAAAACATTCACTTTTCAATAGAGCCCAATAGCAAAAATCAGGTTTTGAATGAAGAATCACATTTCTTGGTAGAATCATGCAGGATTGAAATTTTTGATGGTTTTTTACTCCTCTCAACAGCCCAAACAAGTTTCTAAAAGGATGAGTTTGCAACTACTTTACTTTTGGAGAAAATTCAAAACATTCATTATTCAATAGGGCCCAAACTATCAAAAACCAGCGGTTTGAATGAACACACATTTCTTGGTAGAATCATGCAGGACTGAAATTTTTGATGTTTTTCTACTCCTCTCATGAGCCCAAACAAGTCTCTAAAAGCATGAGTTTGCAACTACTTTACTTTTGGAGAAAATTCAAAACATTCATTATTCAATAGAGCCCAATAGCAAAAATCAGGTTTTGAATGAAGAGTCACATTTCTTGGTAGAATCATGCAGGATTGAAATTTTTGATGGTTTTTTACTCCTCTCAACAGCCCAAACAAGTTTCTAAAAGGATGAGTTTGCAACTACTTTACTTTTGGAGAAAATTCAAAACATTCATTATTCAATAGGGCCCAAACTATCAAAAACCAGAGGTTTCAATGAACACACATTTCTTGGTAGAATCATGCAGGACTGAAATTTTTGATGTTTTTCTACTCCTCTCATGAGCCCAAACAAGTCTCTAAAAGCATGAGTTTGCAACTACTTTACTTTTGGAGAAAATTCAAAACATTCATTATTCAATAGAGCCCAATAGCAAAAATCAGGTTTTCAATGAAGAATCACAGTTCTTGGTAGAATCATGCAGGATTGAAATTTTTGATGGTTTTTTACTCCTCTCAACAGCCCAAACAAGTTTCTAAAAGGATGAGTTTGCAACTACTTTACTTTTGGAGAAAATTCAAAACATTCATTATTCAATAGAGCCCAATAGCAAAAATCAGGTTTTGAATGAAGAATCACATTTCTTGGTAGAATCATGCAGGATTGAAATTTTTGATGGTTTTTTACTCCTCTCAACAGCCCAAACAAGTTTCTAAAAGGATGAGTTTGCAACTACTTTACTTTTGGAGAAAATTCAAAACATTCATTATTCAATAGGGCCCAAACTATCAAAAACCAGAGGTTTCAATGAACACACATTTCTTGGTAGAATCATGCAGGACTGAAATTTTTGATGTTTTTCTACTCCTCTCATGAGCCCAAACAAGTCTCTAAAAGCATGAGTTTGCAACTACTTTACTTTTGGAGAAAATTCAAAACATTCATTATTCAATAGAGCCCAATAGCAAAAATCAGGTTTTGAATGAAGAATCACATTTCTTGGTAGAATCATGCAGGATTGAAATTTTTGATGGTTTTTTACTCCTCTCAACAGCCCAAACAAGTTTCTAAAAGAATGAGTTTGCAACTACTTTACTTTTGGAGAAAATTCAAAACATTCATTATTCAATAGGGCCCAAACTATCAAAAACCAGCGGTTTGAATGAACACACATTTCTTGGTAGAATCATGCAGGACTGAAATTTTTGATGTTTTTCTACTCCTCTCATGAGCCCAAACAAGTCTCTAAAAGCATGAGTTTGCAACTACTTTACTTTTGGAGAAAATTCAAAACATTCATTATTCAATAGAGCCCAATAGCAAAAATCAGGTTTTGAATGAAGAGTCACATTTCTTGGTAGAATCATGCAGGATTGAAATTTTTGATGGTTTTTTACTCCTCTCAACAGCCCAAACAAGTTTCTAAAAGGATGAGTTTGCAACTACTTTACTTTTGGAGAAAATTCAAAACATTCATTATTCAATAGGGCCCAAACTATCAAAAACCAGCGGTTTCAATGAACACACATTTCTTGGTAGAATCATGCAGGACTGAAATTTTTGATGTTTTTCTACTCCTCTCATGAGCCCAAACAAGTCTCTAAAAGCATGAGTTTGCAACTACTTTACTTTTGGAGAAAATTCAAAACATTCATTATTCAATAGAGCCCAATAGCAAAAATCAGGTTTTGAATGAAGAATCACATTTCTTGGTAGAATCATGCAGGATTGAAATTTTTGATGGTTTTTTACTCCTCTCAACAGCACAAACAAGTTTCTAAAAGGATGAGTTTGCAACTACTTTACTTTTGGAGAAAATTCAAAACATTCATTATTCAATAGGGCCCAAACTATCAAAAAACAGCGGTTTCAATGAACACACATTTCTTGGAAGAATCATGCAGGACTGAAATTTTTGATGTTTTTCTACTCCTCTCATGAGCCCAAACAAGTTTCTAAAAGCATGAGTTTGCAACTACTTTACTTTTGGAGAAAATTCAAAACATTCATTATTTAATAGAGCCCAATAGCAAAAATCAGGTTTTGAATGAAGAATCACATTTCTTGGTAGAATCATGCAGGATTGAAATTTTTGATGGTTTTTTACTCCTCTCATGAGCCCAAACAAGTTTCTAAAAGGATGAGTTTGCAACTACTTTACTTTTGGAGAAAATTCAAAACATTCATTATTCAATAGAGCCCAATAGCAAAAATCAGGTTTTGAATGAAGAATCACATTTCTTGGTAGAATCATGCAGGATTGAAATTTTTGATGGTTTTTTACTCCTCTCAACAGCCCAAACAAGTTTCTAAAAGGATGAGTTTGCAACTACTTTACTTTTGGAGAAAATTCAAAGCATTCATTATTCAATAGGGCCCAAACTATCAAAAACCAGCGGTTTCAATGAACACACATTTCTTGGTAGAATCATGCAGGACTGAAATTTTTGATGTTTTTCTACTCCTCTCATGAGCCCAAACAAGTCTCTAAAAGCATGAGTTTGCAACTACTTTACTTTTGGAGAAAATTCAAAACATTCATTATTCAATAGAGCCCAATAGCAAAAATCAGGTTTTGAATGAAGAATCACATTTCTTGGTAGAATCATGCAGGATAGAAATTTTTGATGGTTTTTTACTCCTCTCAACAGCCCAAACAAGTTTCTAAAAGGATGAGTTTGCAACTACTTTACTTTTGGAGAAAATTCAAAACATTCATTATTCAATAGGGCCCAAACTATCAAAAACCAGCGGTTTGAATGAACACACATTTCTTGGTAGAATCATGCAGGACTCAAATTTTTGATGTTTTTCTACTCCTCTCATGAGCCCAAACAAGTTTCTAAAAGCATGAGTTTGCAACTACTTTACTTTTGGAGAAAATTCAAAACATTCATTATTCAATAGAGCCCAAAAGCAAAAATCAGGTTTTGAATGAAGAATCACATTTCTTGGTAGAATCATGCAGGATTGAAATTTTTGATGGTTTTTTACTCCTCTAAACAGCCCAAACAAGTTTCTAAAAGGATGAGTTTGCAACTACTTTACTTTTGGAGAAAATTCAAAACATTCATTATTCAATAGGGCCCAAACTATCAAAAACCAGCGGTTTCAATGAACACACATTTCTTGGAAGAATCATGCAGGACTGAAATTTTTGATGTTTTTCTACTCCTCTCATGAGCCCAAACAAGTTTCTAAAAGCATGAGTTTGCAACTACTTTACTTTTGGAGAAAATTCAAAACATTCATTATTCAATAGAGCCCAATAGCAAAAATCAGGTTTTGAATGAAGAATCACAGTTCTTGGTAGAATCATGCAGGATTGAAATTTTTGATGGTTTTTTACTCCTCTCAACAGCCCAACAAGTTTCTAAAAGGATGAGTTTGCAACTACTTTACTTTTGGAGAAAATTCAAAACATTCATTATTCAATAGAGCCCAATAGCAAAAATCAGGTTTTGAATGAAGAATCACATTTCTTGGTAGAATCATGCAGGATTGAAATTTTTGATGGTTTTTTACTCCTCTCAACAGCCCAAACAAGTTTCTAAAAGGATGAGTTTGCAACTACTTTACTTTTGGAGAAAATTCAAAACATTCATTATTCAATAGGGCCCAAACTATCAAAAACCAGCGGTTTCAATGAACACACATTTCTTGGTAGAATCATGCAGGACTGAAATTTTTGATGTTTTTCTACTCCTCTCATGAGCCCAAACAAGTCTCTAAAAGCATGAGTTTGCAACTACTTTACTTTTGGAGAAAATTCAAAACATTCATTATTCAATAGAGCCCAATAGCAAAAATCAGGTTTTGAATGAAGAATCACATTTCTTGGTAAAATCATGCAGGATTGAAATTTTTGATGGTTTTTTACTCCTCTCAACAGCCCAAACAAGTTTCTAAAAGGATGAGTTTGCAACTACTTTACTTTTGGAGAAAATTCAAAACATTCATTATTCAATAGGGCCCAAACTATCAAAAACCAGCGGTTTCAATGAACACACATTTCTTGGTAGAATCATGCAGGACTGAAATTTTTGATGTTTTTCTACTCCTCTCATGAGCCCAAACAAGTTTCTAAAAGCATGAGTTTGCAACTACTTTACTTTTGGAGAAAATTCAAAACATTCACTATTCAATAGAGCCCAATAGCAAAAATCAGGTTTTGAATGAAGAATCACATTTCTTGGTAAAATCATGCAGGATTGAAATTTTTGATGGTTTTTTACTCCTCTCAACAGCCCAAACAAGTTTCTAAAAGGATGAGTTTGCAACTACTTTACTTTTGGAGAAAATTCAAAACATTCATTATTCAATAGGGCCCAAACTATCAAAAACCAGCGGTTTCAATGAACACACATTTCTTGGTAGAATCATGCAGGACTGAAATTTTTGATGTTTTTCTACTCCTCTCATGAGCCCAAACAAGTCTCTAAAAGCATGAGTTTGCAACTACTTTACTTTTGGAGAAAATTCAAAACATTCATTATTCAATAGAGCCCAATAGCAAAAATCAGGTTTTGAATGAAGAATCACATTTCTTGGTAGAATCATGCAGGATTGAAATTTTTGATGGTTTTTTACTCCTCTCAACAGCCCAAACAAGTTTCTAAAAGGATGAGTTTGCAACTACTTTACTTTTGGAGAAAATTCAAAACATTCATTATTCAATAGGGCCCAAACTATCAAAAACCAGCGGTTTCAATGAACACACATTTCTTGGTAGAATCATGCAGGACTGAAATTTTTGATGTTTTTCTACTCCTCTCATGAGCCCAAACAAGTCTCAAAAAGCATGAGTTTGCAACTACTTTACTTTTGGAGAAAATTCAAAACATTCACTTTTCAATAGAGCCCAATAGCAAAAATCAGGTTTTGAATGAAGAATCACATTTCTTGGTAGAATCATGCAGGATTGAAATTTTTGATGGTTTTTTACTCCTCTCAACAGCCCAAACAAGTTTCTAAAAGGATGAGTTTGCAACTACTTTACTTTTGGAGAAAATTCAAAACATTCATTATTCAATAGGGCCCAAACTATCAAAAATCAGCGGTTTGAATGAACACACATTTCTTGGTAGAATCATGCAGGACTGAAATTTTTGATGTTTTTCTACTCCTCTCATGAGCCCAAACAAGTCTCTAAAAGCATGAGTTTGCAACTACTTTACTTTTGGAGAAAATTCAAAACATTCATTATTCAATAGAGCCCAATAGCAAAAATCAGGTTTTGAATGAAGAATCACATTTCTTGGTAGAAGCATGCAGGATTGAAATTTTTGATGGTTTTTTACTCCTCTCAACAGCCCAAACAAGTTTCTAAAAGGATGAGTTTGCAACTACTTTACTTTTGGAGAAAATTCAAAACATTCATTATTCAATAGGGCCCAAACTATCAAAAACCAGCGGTTTCAATGAACACACATTTCTTGGTAGAATCATGCAGGACTGAAGTTTTTGATGTTTTTCTACTCCTCTCATGAGCCCAAACAAGTCTCTAAAAGCATGAGTTTGCAACTACTTTACTTTTGGAGAAAATTCAAAACATTCATTATTCAATAGAGCCCAACAGCAAAAATCAGGTTTTGAATGAAGAATCACATTTCTTGGTAGAATCAAGCAGGATTGAAATTTTTGATGGTTTTTTACTCCTCTCTACAGCCCAAACAAGTTTCTAAAAGGATGAGTTTGCAACTGCTTTACTTTTGGAGAAAATTCAAAACATTCATTTTTCAATAGGGCCCAAACTATCAAAAACCAGCGGTTTGAATGAACACACATTTCTTGGTAGAATCATGCAGGACTCAAATTTTTGATGTTTTTCTACTCCTCTCATGAGCCCAAACAAGTTTCTAAAAGCATGAGTTTGCAACTACTTTACTTTTGGAGAAAATTCAAAACATTCATTATTCAATAGAGCCCAATAGCAAAAATCAGGTTTTGAATGAAGAATCACATTTCTTGGTAGAAGCATGCAGGATTGAAATTTTTGATGGTTTTTTACTCCTCTCAACAGCCCAAACAAGTTTCTAAAAGGATGAGTTTGCAACTACTTTACTTTTGGAGAAAATTCAAAACATTCATTATTCAATAGGGCCCAAACTATCAAAAACCAGCGGTTTCAATGAACACACATTTCTTGGTAGAATCATGCAGGACTGAAATTTTTGATGTTTTTCTACTCCTCTCATGAGCCCAAACAAGTCTCTAAAAGCATGAGTTTGCAACTACTTTACTTTTGGAGAAAATTCAAAACATTCATTATTCAATAGAGCCCAATAGCAAAAATCAGGTTTTGAATGAAGAATCACATTTCTTGGTAGAATCATGCAGGATTGAAATTTTTGATGGTTTTTTACTCCTCTCTACAGCCCAAACAAGTTTCTAAAAGGATGAGTTTGCAACTGCTTTACTTTTGGAGAAAATTCAAAACATTCATTATTCAATAGGGCCCAAACTATCAAAAACCAGCGGTTTGAATGAACACACATTTCTTGGTAGAATCATGCAGGACTCAAATTTTTGATGTTTTTCTACTCCTCTCATGAGCCCAAACAAGTCTCTAAAAGCATGAGTTTGCAACTACTTTACTTTTGGAGAAAATTCAAAACATTCATTATTCAATAGAGCCCAATAGCAAAAATCAGGTTTTGAATGAAGAATCACATTTCTTGGTAGAATCATGCAGGATTGAAATTTTTGATGGTTTTTTACTCCTCTCAACAGCCCAAACAAGTTTCTAAAAGGATGAGTTTGCAACTACTTTACTTTTGGAGAAAATTCAAAACATTCATTATTCAATAGAGCCCAATAGCAAAAATCAGGTTTTGAATGAAGAATCACATTTCTTGGTAGAATCATGCAGGATTGAAATTTTTGATGGTTTTTTACTCCTCTCAACAGCCCAAACAAGTTTCTAAAAGGATGAGTTTGCAACTACTTTACTTTTGGAGAAAATTCAAAACATTCATTATTCAATAGAGCCCAATAGCAAAAATCAGGTTTTGAATGAAGAATCACATTTCTTGGTAGAATCATGCAGGATTGAAATTTTTGATGGTTTTTTACTCTTCTCAACAGCCCAAACAAGTTTCTAAAAGGATGAGTTTGCAACTACTTTACTTTTGGAGAAAATTCAAAACATTCATTATTCAATAGGGCCCAAACTATCAAAAACCAGCGGTTTGAATGAACACACATTTCTTGGTAGAATCATGCAGGACTGAAATTTTTGATGTTTTTCTACTCCTCTCATGAGCCCAAACAAGTCTCTAAAAGCATGAGTTTGCAACTACTTTACTTTTGGAGAAAATTCAAAACATTCATTATTCAATAGAGCCCAATAGCAAAAATCAGGTTTTGAATGAAGAATCACATTTCTTGGTAGAAGCATGCAGGATTGAAATTTTTGATGGTTTTTTACTCCTCTCAACAGCCCAAACAAGTTTCTAAAAGGATGAGTTTGCAACTACTTTACTTTTGGAGAAAATTCAAAACATTCATTATTCAATAGGGCCCAAACTATCAAAAACCAGCGGTTTCAATGAACACACATTTCTTGGTAGAATCATGCAGGACTGAAGTTTTTGATGTTTTTCTACTCCTCTCATGAGCCCAAACAAGTCTCTAAAAGCATGAGTTTGCAACTACTTTACTTTTGGAGAAAATTCAAAACATTCATTATTCAATAGAGCCCAACAGCAAAAATCAGGTTTTGAATGAAGAATCACATTTCTTGGTAGAATCAAGCAGGATTGAAATTTTTGATGGTTTTTTACTCCTCTCTACAGCCCAAACAAGTTTCTAAAAGGATGAGTTTGCAACTGCTTTACTTTTGGAGAAAATTCAAAACATTCATTTTTCAATAGGGCCCAAACTATCAAAAACCAGCGGTTTGAATGAACACACATTTCTTGGTAGAATCATGCAGGACTGAAATTTTTGATGTTTTTCTACTCCTCTCATGAGCCCAAACAAGTCTCTAAAAGCATGAGTTTGCAACTACTTTACTTTTGGAGAAAATTCAAAACATTCATTATTCAATAGAGCCCAATAGCAAAAATCAGGTTTTGAATGAAGAATCACATTTCTTGGTAGAATCATGCAGGATTGAAATTTTTGATGGTTTTTTACTCCTCTCTACAGCCCAAACAAGTTTCTAAAAGGATGAGTTTGCAACTGCTTTACTTTTGGAGAAAATTCAAAACATTCATTATTCAATAGGGCCCAAACTATCAAAAACCAGCGGTTTGAATGAACACACATTTCTTGGTAGAATCATGCAGGACTCAAATTTTTGATGTTTTTCTACTCCTCTCATGAGCCCAAACAAGTCTCTAAAAGCATGAGTTTGCAACTACTTTACTTTTGGAGAAAATTCAAAACATTCATTATTCAATAGAGCCCAATAGCAAAAATCAGGTTTTGAATGAAGAATCACATTTCTTGGTAGAATCATGCAGGATTGAAATTTTTGATGGTTTTTTACTCCTCTCAACAGCCCAAACAAGTTTCTAAAAGGATGAGTTTGCAACTACTTTACTTTTGGAGAAAATTCAAAACATTCATTATTCAATAGGGCCCAAACTATCAAAAAACAGCGGTTTCAATGAACACACATTTCTTGGAAGAATCATGCAGGACTGAAATTTTTGATGTTTTTCTACTCCTCTCATGAGCCCAAACAAGTTTCTAAAAGCATGAGTTTGCAACTACTTTACTTTTGGAGAAAATTCAAAACATTCATTATTCAATAGAGCCCAATAGCAAAAATCAGGTTTTGAATGAAGAATCACATTTCTTGGTAGAATCATGCAGGATTGAAATTTTTGATGGTTTTTTACTCCTCTCAACAGCCCAAACAAGTTTCTAAAAGGATGAGTTTGCAACCACTTTACTTTTGGAGAAAATTCAAAACATTCATTATTCAATAGAGCCCAATAGCAAAAATCAGGTTTTGAATGAAGAATCACATTTCTTGGTAGAATCATGCAGGATTGAAATTTTTGATGGTTTTTTACTCTTCTCAACAGCCCAAACAAGTTTCTAAAAGGATGAGTTTGCAACTACTTTACTTTTGGAGAAAATTCAAAGCATTCATTATTCAATAGGGCCCAAACTATCAAAAACCAGCGGTTTCAATGAACACACATTTCTTGGTAGAATCATGCAGGACTCAAATTTTTGATGTTTTTCTACTCCTCTCATGAGCCCAAACAAGTCTCTAAAAGCATGAGTTTGCAACTACTTTACTTTTGGAGAAAATTCAAAACATTCATTATTCAATAGAGCCCAATAGCAAAAATCAGGTTTTGAATGAAGAATCACATTTCTTGGTAGAATCATGCAGGATTGAAATTTTTGATGGTTTTTTACTCCTCTCAACAGCCCAAACAAGTTTCTAAAAGGATGAGTTTGCAACTACTTTACTTTTGGAGAAAATTCAAAACATTCATTATTCAATAGGGCCCAAACTATCAAAAACCAGCGGTTTGAATGAACACACATTTCTTGGTAGAATCATGCAGGACTGAAATTTTTGATGTTTTTCTACTCCTCTCATGAGCCCAAACAAGTCTCTAAAAGCATGAGTTTGCAACTACTTTACTTTTGGAGAAAATTCAAAACATTCATTATTCAATAGAGCCCAATAGCAAAAATCAGGTTTTGAATGAAGAATCACATTTCTTGGTAGAATCATGCAGGATTGAAATTTTTGATGGTTTTTTACTCCTCTCAACAGCCCAAACAAGTTTCTAAAAGGATGAGTTTGCAACTACTTTACTTTTGGAGAAAATTCAAAACATTCATTATTCAATAGGGCCCAAACTATCAAAAAACAGCGGTTTCAATGAACACACATTTCTTGGAAGAATCATGCAGGACTGAAATTTTTGATGTTTTTCTACTCCTCTCATGAGCCCAAACAAGTTTCTAAAAGCATGAGTTTGCAACTACTTTACTTTTGGAGAAAATTCAAAACATTCATTATTCAATAGAGCCCAATAGCAAAAATCAGGTTTTGAATGAAGAATCACATTTCTTGGTAGAATCATGCAGGATTGAAATTTTTGATGGTTTTTTACTCCTCTCTACAGCCCAAACAAGTTTCTAAAAGGATGAGTTTGCAACTGCTTTACTTTTGGAGAAAATTCAAAACATTCATTATTCAATAGGGCCCAAACTATCAAAAACCAGCGGTTTGAATGAACACACATTTCTTGGTAGAATCATGCAGGACTCAAATTTTTGATGTTTTTCTACTCCTCTCATGAGCCCAAACAAGTCTCTAAAAGCATGAGTTTGCAACTACTTTACTTTTGGAGAAAATTCAAAACATTCATTATTCAATAGAGCCCAATAGCAAAAATCAGGTTTTGAATGAAGAATCACATTTCTTGGTAGAATCATGCAGGATTGAAATTTTTGATGGTTTTTTACTCCTCTCAACAGCCCAAACAAGTTTCTAAAAGGATGAGTTTGCAACTACTTTACTTTTGGAGAAAATTCAAAACATTCATTATTCAATAGGGCCCAAACTATCAAAAAACAGCGGTTTCAATGAACACACATTTCTTGGAAGAATCATGCAGGACTGAAATTTTTGATGTTTTTCTACTCCTCTCATGAGCCCAAACAAGTTTCTAAAAGCATGAGTTTGCAACTACTTTACTTTTGGAGAAAATTCAAAACATTCATTATTCAATAGAGCCGAATAGCAAAAATCAGGTTTTGAATGAAGAATCACATTTCTTGGTAGAATCATGCAGGATTTAAATTTTTGATGGTTTTTTACTCCTCTCAACAGCCCAAACAAGTTTCTAAAAGGATGAGTTTGCAACTACTTTACTTTTGGAGAAAATTCAAAACATTCATTATTCAATAGAGCCCAATAGCAAAAATCAGGTTTTGAATGAAGAATCACATTTCTTGGTAGAATCATGCAGGATTGAAATTTTTGATGGTTTTTTACTCTTCTCAACAGCCCAAACAAGTTTCTAAAAGGATGAGTTTGCAACTACTTTACTTTTGGAGAAAATTCAAAGCATTCATTATTCAATAGGGCCCAAACTATCAAAAACCAGCGGTTTCAATGAACACACATTTCTTGGTAGAATCATGCAGGACTCAAATTTTTGATGTTTTTCTACTCCTCTCATGAGCCCAAACAAGTCTCTAAAAGCATGAGTTTGCAACTACTTTACTTTTGGAGAAAATTCAAAACATTCATTATTCAATAGAGCCCAATAGCAAAAATCAGGTTTTGAATGAAGAATCACATTTCTTGGTAGAATCATGCAGGATTGAAATTTTTGATGGTTTTTTACTCCTCTCAACAGCCCAAACAAGTTTCTAAAAGGATGAGTTTGCAACTACTTTACTTTTGGAGAAAATTCAAAACATTCATTATTCAATAGGGCCCAAACTATCAAAAACCAGCGGTTTGAATGAACACACATTTCTTGGTAGAATCATGCAGGACTGAAATTTTTGATGTTTTTCTACTCCTCTCATGAGCCCAAACAAGTCTCTAAAAGCATGAGTTTGCAACTACTTTACTTTTGGAGAAAATTCAAAACATTCATTATTCAATAGAGCCCAATAGCAAAAATCAGGTTTTGAATGAAGAATCACATTTCTTGGTAGAATCATGCAGGATTGAAATTTTTGATGGTTTTTTACTCCTCTCAACAGCCCAAACAAGTTTCTAAAAGGATGAGTTTGCAACTACTTTACTTTTGGAGAAAATTCAAAACATTCATTATTCAATAGGGCCCAAACTATCAAAAAACAGCGGTTTCAATGAACACACATTTCTTGGAAGAATCATGCAGGACTGAAATTTTTGATGTTTTTCTACTCCTCTCATGAGCCCAAACAAGTTTCTAAAAGCATGAGTTTGCAACTACTTTACTTTTGGAGAAAATTCAAAACATTCATTATTCAATAGAGCCCAATAGCAAAAATCAGGTTTTGAATGAAGAATCACATTTCTTGGTAGAATCATGCAGGATTGAAATTTTTGATGGTTTTTTACTCCTCTCAACAGCCCAAACAAGTTTCTAAAAGGATGAGTTTGCAACTACTTTACTTTTGGAGAAAATTCAAAACATTCATTATTCAATAGAGCCCAATAGCAAAAATCAGGTTTTGAATGAAGAATCACATTTCTTGGTAGAATCATGCAGGATTGAAATTTTTGATGGTTTTTTACTCTTCTCAACAGCCCAAACAAGTTTCTAAAAGGATGAGTTTGCAACTACTTTACTTTTGGAGAAAATTCAAAACATTCATTATTCAATAGGGCCCAAACTATCAAAAAACAGCGGTTTCAATGAACACACATTTCTTGGAAGAATCATGCAGGACTGAAATTTTTGATGTTTTTCTACTCCTCTCATGAGCCCAAACAAGTTTCTAAAAGCATGAGTTTGCAACTACTTTACTTTTGGAGAAAATTCAAAACATTCATTATTCAATAGAGCCCAATAGCAAAAATCAGGTTTTGAATGAAGAATCACATTTCTTGGTAGAATCATGCAGGATTGAAATTTTTGATGGTTTTTTACTCCTCTCAACAGCCCAAACAAGTTTCTAAAAGGATGAGTTTGCAACTACTTTACTTTTGGAGAAAATTCAAAACATTCATTATTCAATAGAGCCCAATAGCAAAAATCAGGTTTTGAATGAAGAATCACATTTCTTGGTAGAATCATGCAGGATTGAAATTTTTGATGGTTTTTTACTCTTCTCAACAGCCCAAACAAGTTTCTAAAAGGATGAGTTTGCAACTACTTTACTTTTGGAGAAAATTCAAAACATTCATTATTCAATAGGGCCCAAACTATCAAAAACCAGCGGTTTGAATGAACACACATTTCTTGGTAGAATCATGCAGGACTGAAATTTTTGATGTTTTTCTACTCCTCTCATGAGCCCAAACAAGTCTCTAAAAGCATGAGTTTGCAACTACTTTACTTTTGGAGAAAATTCAAAACATTCATTATTCAATAGAGCCCAATAGCAAAAATCAGGTTTTGAATGAAGAATCACATTTCTTGGTAGAAGCATGCAGGATTGAAATTTTTGATGGTTTTTTACTCCTCTCAACAGCCCAAACAAGTTTCTAAAAGGATGAGTTTGCAACTACTTTACTTTTGGAGAAAATTCAAAACATTCATTATTCAATAGGGCCCAAACTATCAAAAACCAGCGGTTTCAATGAACACACATTTCTTGGTAGAATCATGCAGGACTGAAGTTTTTGATGTTTTTCTACTCCTCTCATGAGCCCAAACAAGTCTCTAAAAGCATGAGTTTGCAACTACTTTACTTTTGGAGAAAATTCAAAACATTCATTATTCAATAGAGCCCAATAGCAAAAATCAGGTTTTGAATGAAGAATCACATTTCTTGGTAGAATCATGCAGGATTGAAATTTTTGATGGTTTTTTACTCTTCTCAACAGCCCAAACAAGTTTCTAAAAGGATGAGTTTGCAACTACTTTACTTTTGGAGAAAATTCAAAGCATTCATTATTCAATAGGGCCCAAACTATCAAAAACCAGCGGTTTCAATGAACACACATTTCTTGGTAGAATCATGCAGGACTCAAATTTTTGATGTTTTTCTACTCCTCTCATGAGCCCAAACAAGTCTCTAAAAGCATGAGTTTGCAACTACTTTACTTTTGGAGAAAATTCAAAACATTCATTATTCAATAGAGCCCAATAGCAAAAATCAGGTTTTGAATGAAGAATCACATTTCTTGGTAGAATCATGCAGGATTGAAATTTTTGATGGTTTTTTACTCCTCTCAACAGCCCAAACAAGTTTCTAAAAGGATGAGTTTGCAACTACTTTACTTTTGGAGAAAATTCAAAACATTCATTATTCAATAGGGCCCAAACTATCAAAAACCAGCGGTTTGAATGAACACACATTTCTTGGTAGAATCATGCAGGACTGAAATTTTTGATGTTTTTCTACTCCTCTCATGAGCCCAAACAAGTCTCTAAAAGCATGAGTTTGCAACTACTTTACTTTTGGAGAAAATTCAAAACATTCATTATTCAATAGAGCCCAATAGCAAAAATCAGGTTTTGAATGAAGAATCACATTTCTTGGTAGAATCATGCAGGATTGAAATTTTTGATGGTTTTTTACTCCTCTCTACAGCCCAAACAAGTTTCTAAAAGGATGAGTTTGCAACTGCTTTACTTTTGGAGAAAATTCAAAACATTCATTATTCAATAGGGCCCAAACTATCAAAAACCAGCGGTTTGAATGAACACACATTTCTTGGTAGAATCATGCAGGACTTAAATTTTTGATGTTTTTCTACTCCTCTCATGAGCCCAAACAAGTTTCTAAAAGCATGAGTTTGCAACTACTTTACTTTTGGAGAAAATTCAAAACATTCATTATTCAATAGAGCCCAATAGCAAAAATCAGGTTTTGAATGAAGAATCACATTTCTTGGTAGAATTATGCAGGATTGAAATTTTTGATGGTTTTTTACTCCTCTCTACAGCCCAAACAAGTTTCTAAAAGGATGAGTTTGCAACTGCTTTACTTTTGGAGAAAATTCAAAACATTCATTATTCAATAGGGCCCAAACTATCAAAAACCAGCAGTTTGAATGAACACACATTTCTTGGTAGAATCATGCAGGACTCAAATTTTTGATGTTTTTCTACTCCTCTCATGAGCCCAAACAAGTTTCTAAAAGCATGAGTTTGCAACTACTTTACTTTTAGAGAAAATTCAAAACATTCATTATTCAATAGAGCCCAATAGCAAAAATCAGGTTTTGAATGAAGAGTCACATTTCTTGGTAGAATCATGCAGGATTGAAATTTTTGATGGTTTTTTACTCCTCTCAACAGCCCAAACAAGTTTCTAAAAGGATGAGTTTGCAACTACTTTACTTTTGGAGAAAATTCAAAACATTCATTATTCAATAGGGCCCAAACTATCAAAAACCAGCGGTTTCAATGAACACACATTTATTGGTAGAATCATGCAGGACTGAAATTTTTGATGTTTTTCTACTCCTCTCATGAGCCCAAACAAGTCTCTAAAAGCATGAGTTTGCAACTACTTTACTTTTGGAGAAAATTCAAAACATTCATTATTCAATAGAGCCCAATAGCAAAAATCAGGTTTTGAATGAAGAATCACATTTCTTGGTAGAATCATGCAGGATTGAAATTTTTGATGGTTTTTTACTCCTCTCAACAGCCCAAACAAGTTTCTAAAAGGATGAGTTTGCAACTACTTTACTTTTGGAGAAAATTCAAAACATTCATTATTCAATAGGGCCCAAACTATCAAAAAACAGCGGTTTCAATGAACACACATTTCTTGGAAGAATCATGCAGGACTGAAATTTTTGATGTTTTTCTACTCCTCTCATGAGCCCAAACAAGTTTCTAAAAGCATGAGTTTGCAACTACTTTACTTTTGGAGAAAATTCAAAACATTCATTATTCAATAGAGCCCAATAGCAAAAATCAGGTTTTGAATGAAGAATCACATTTCCTGGTAGAATCATGCAGGATTGAAATTTTTGATGGTTTTTTACTCCTCTCAACAGCCCAAACAAGTTTCTAAAAGGATGAGTTTGCAACTACTTTACTTTTGGAGAAAATTCAAAACATTCATTATTCAATAGAGCCCAATAGCAAAAATCAGGTTTTGAATGAAGAATCACATTTCTTGGTAGAATCATGCAGGATTGAAATTTTTGATGGTTTTTTACTCTTCTCAACAGCCCAAACAAGTTTCTAAAAGGATGAGTTTGCAACTACTTTACTTTTGGAGAAAATTCAAAGCATTCATTATTCAATAGGGCCCAAACTATCAAAAACCAGCGGTTTCAATGAACACACATTTCTTGGTAGAATCATGCAGGACCGAAATTTTTGATGTTTTTCTACTCCTCTCATGAGCCCAAACAAGTCTCTAAAAGCATGAGTTTGCAACTACTTTACTTTTGGAGAAAATTCAAAACATTCATTATTCAATAGAGCCCAATAGCAAAAATCAGGTTTTGAATGAAGAATCACATTTCTTGGTAGAATCATGCAGGATTGAAATTTTTGATGGTTTTTTACTCCTCTCAACAGCCCAAACAAGTTTCTAAAAGGATGAGTTTGCAACTACTTTACTTTTGGAGAAAATTCAAAACATTCATTATTCAATAGGGCCCAAACTATCAAAAACCAGCGGTTTGAATGAACACACATTTCTTGGTAGAATCATGCAGGACTCAAATTTTTGATGTTTTTCTACTCCTCTCATGAGCCCAAACAAGTCTCTAAAAGCATGAGTTTGCAACTACTTTACTTTTGGAGAAAATTCAAAACATTCACTTTTCAATAGAGCCCAATAGCAAAAATCAGGTTTTGAATGAAGAATCACATTTCTTGGTAGAATCATGCAGGATTGAAATTTTTAATGGTTTTTTACTCCTCTCAACAGCCCAAACAAGTTTCTAAAAGGATGAGTTTGCAACTACTTTACTTTTGGAGAAAATTCAAAACATTCATTATTCAATAGGGCCCAAACTATCAAAAACCAGCGGTTTGAATGAACACACATTTCTTGGTAGAATCATGCAGGACTGAAATTTTTGATGTTTTTCTACTCCTCTCATGAGCCCAAACAAGTCTCTAAAAGCATGAGTTTGCAACTACTTTACTTTTGGAGAAAATTCAAAACATTCATTATTCAATAGAGCCCAATAGCAAAAATCAGGTTTTGAATGAAGAATCACATTTCTTGGTAGAAGCATGCAGGATTGAAATTTTTGATGGTTTTTTACTCCTCTCAACAGCCCAAACAAGTTTCTAAAAGGATGAGTTTGCAACTACTTTACTTTTGGAGAAAATTCAAAACATTCATTATTCAATAGGGCCCAAACTATCAAAAACCAGCGGTTTCAATGAACACACATTTCTTGGTAGAATCATGCAGGACTGAAATTTTTGATGTTTTTCTACTCCTCTCATGAGCCCAAACAAGTCTCTAAAAGCATGAGTTTGCAACTACTTTACTTTTGGAGAAAATTCAAAACATTCATTATTCAATAGAGCCCAATAGCAAAAATCAGGTTTTGAATGAAGAATCACATTTCTTGGTAGAATCATGCAGGATTGAAATTTTTGATGGTTTTTTACTCCTCTCTACAGCCCAAACAAGTTTCTAAAAGGATGAGTTTGCAACTGCTTTACTTTTGGAGAAAATTCAAAACATTCATTATTCAATAGGGCCCAAACTATCAAAAACCAGCGGTTTCAATGAACACACATTTCTTGGTAGAATCATGCAGGACTGAAATTTTTTGATGTTTTTCTACTCCTCTCATGAGCCCAAACAAGTTTCTAAAAGCATGAGTTTGCAACTACTTTACTTTTGGAGAAAATTCAAAACATTCATTATTCAATAGAGCCCAATAGCAAAAATCAGGTTTTGAATGAAGAATCACATTTCTTGGTAGAATTATGCAGGATTGAAATTTTTGATGGTTTTTTACTCCTCTCAACAGCCCAAACAAGTTTCTAAAAGGATGAGTTTGCAACTACTTTACTTTTGGAGAAAATTCAAAACATTCATTATTCAATAGGGCCCAAACTATCAAAAACCAGCGGTTTCAATGAACACACATTTCTTGGTAGAATCATGCAGGACTGAAATTTTTGATGTTTTTCTACTCCTCTCATGAGCCCAAACAAGTCTCTAAAAGCATGAGTTTGCAACTACTTTACTTTTGGAGAAAATTCAAAACATTCATTATTCAATAGAGCCCAATAGCAAAAATCAGGTTTTGAATGAAGAATCACATTTCTTGGTAGAATCATGCAGGATTGAAATTTTTGATGGTTTTTTACTCCTCTCAACAGCCCAAACAAGTTTCTAAAAGGATGAGTTTGCAACTACTTTACTTTTGGAGAAAATTCAAAACATTCATTATTCAATAGGGCCCAAACTATCAAAAACCAGCGGTTTCAATGAACACACATTTCTTGGAAGAATCATGCAGGACTGAAATTTTTGATGTTTTTCTACTCCTCTCATGAGCCCAAACAAGTTTCTAAAAGCATGAGTTTGCAACTACTTTACTTTTGGAGAAAATTCAAAACATTCATTATTCAATAGAGCCCAATAGCAAAAATCAGGTTTTGAATGAAGAATCACAGTTCTTGGTAGAATCATGCAGGATTGAAATTTTTGATGGTTTTTTACTCCTCTCAACAGCCCAAACAAGTTTCTAAAAGGATGAGTTTGCAACTACTTTACTTTTGGAGAAAATTCAAAACATTCATTATTCAATAGAGCCCAATAGCAAAAATCAGGTTTTGAATGAAGAATCACATTTCTTGGTAGAAGCATGCAGGATTGAAATTTTTGATGGTTTTTTACTCCTCTCAACAGCCCAAACAAGTTTCTAAAAGGATGAGTTTGCAACTACTTTACTTTTGGAGAAAATTCAAAACATTCATTATTCAATAGGGCCCAAACTATCAAAAACCAGCGGTTTCAATGAACACACATTTCTTGGTAGAATCATGCAGGACTGAAATTTTTGATGTTTTTCTACTCCTCTCATGAGCCCAAACAAGTCTCTAAAAGCATGAGTTTGCAACTACTTTACTTTTGGAGAAAATTCAAAACATTCATTATTCAATAGAGCCCAATAGCAAAAATCAGGTTTTGAATGAAGAATC
The DNA here is from genome assembly GCF_039654945.1 of Dendrobates tinctorius. Lineage (NCBI taxonomy): Eukaryota > Metazoa > Chordata > Amphibia > Anura > Dendrobatidae > Dendrobates > Dendrobates tinctorius. Next base: position 6,607,213 of record NW_027361736.1, on the reverse strand, counting down.
ACATTTCTTGGTAGAATCATGCAGGATTGAAATTTTTGATGGTTTTTTACTCCTCTCAACAGCCCAAACAAGTTTCTAAAAGGATGAGTTTGCAACTACTTTACTTTTGGAGAAAATTCAAAACATTCATTATTCAATAGGGCCCAAACTATCAAAAACCAGCGGTTTCAATGAACACACATTTCTTGGAAGAATCATGCAGGACTGAAATTTTTGATGTTTTTCTACTCCTCTCATGAGCCCAAACAAGTTTCTAAAAGCATGAGTTTGCAACTACTTTACTTTTGGAGAAAATTCAAAACATTCATTATTCAATAGAGCCCAATAGCAAAAATCAGGTTTTGAATGAAGAATCACAGTTCTTGGTAGAATCATGCAGGATTGAAATTTTTGATGGTTTTTTACTCCTCTCAACAGCCCAAACAAGTTTCTAAAAGGATGAGTTTGCAACTACTTTACTTTTGGAGAAAATTCAAAACATTCATTATTCAATAGAGCCCAATAGCAAAAATCAGGTTTTGAATGAAGAATCACATTTCTTGGTAGAAGCATGCAGGATTGAAATTTTTGATGGTTTTTTACTCCTCTCAACAGCCCAAACAAGTTTCTAAAAGGATGAGTTTGCAACTACTTTACTTTTGGAGAAAATTCAAAACATTCATTATTCAATAGGGCCCAAACTATCAAAAACCAGCGGTTTCAATGAACACACATTTCTTGGTAGAATCATGCAGGACTGAAATTTTTGATGTTTTTCTACTCCTCTCATGAGCCCAAACAAGTCTCTAAAAGCATGAGTTTGCAACTACTTTACTTTTGGAGAAAATTCAAAACATTCATTATTCAATAGAGCCCAATAGCAAAAATCAGGTTTTGAATGAAGAATCACATTTCTTGGTAAAATCATGCAGGATTGAAATTTTTGATGGTTTTTTACTCCTCTCAACAGCCCAAACAAGTTTCTAAAAGGATGAGTTTGCAACTACTTTACTTTTGGAGAAAATTCAAAACATTCATTATTCAATAGGGCCCAAACTATCAAAAACCAGCGGTTTCAATGAACACACATTTCTTGGTAGAATCATGCAGGACTGAAATTTTTGATGTTTTTCTACTCCTCTCATGAGCCCAAACAAGTTTCTAAAAGCATGAGTTTGCAACTACTTTACTTTTGGAGAAAATTCAAAACATTCACTATTCAATAGAGCCCAATAGCAAAAATCAGGTTTTGAATGAAGAATCACATTTCTTGGTAAAATCATGCAGGATTGAAATTTTTGATGGTTTTTTACTCCTCTCAACAGCCCAAACAAGTTTCTAAAAGGATGAGTTTGCAACTACTTTACTTTTGGAGAAAATTCAAAACATTCATTATTCAATAGGGCCCAAACTATCAAAAAACAGCAGTTTCAATGAACACACATTTCTTGGTAGAATCATGCAGGACTGAAATTTTTGATGTTTTTCTACTCCTCTCATGAGCCCAAACAAGTCTCTAAAAGCATGAGTTTGCAACTACTTTACTTTTGGAGAAAATGCAAAACATTCATTATTCAATAGAGCCCAATAGCAAAAATCAGGTTTTGAATGAAGAATCACATTTCTTGGTAGAATCATGCAGGATTGAAATTTTTGATGGTTTTTTACTCCTCTCAACAGCCCAAACAAGTTTCTAAAAGGATGAGTTTGCAACTACTTTACTTTTGGAGAAAATTCAAAACATTCATTATTCAATAGGGCCCAAACTATCAAAAACCAGCGGTTTGAATGAACACACATTTCTTGGTAGAATCATGCAGGACTGAAATTTTTGATGTTTTTCTACTCCTCTCATGAGCCCAAACAAGTCTCTAAAAGCATGAGTTTGCAACTACTTTACTTTTGGAGAAAATTCAAAACATTCACTTTTCAATAGAGCCCAATAGCAAAAATCAGGTTTTGAATGAAGAATCACATTTCTTGGTAGAATCATGCAGGATTGAAATTTTTGATGGTTTTTTACTCCTCTCAACAGCCCAAACAAGTTTCTAAAAGGATGAGTTTGCAACTACTTTACTTTTGGAGAAAATTCAAAACATTCATTATTCAATAGGGCCCAAACTATCAAAAACCAGCGGTTTGAATGAACACACATTTCTTGGTAGAATCATGCAGGACTGAAATTTTTGATGTTTTTCTACTCCTCTCATGAGCCCAAACAAGTCTCTAAAAGCATGAGTTTGCAACTACTTTACTTTTGGAGAAAATTCAAAACATTCATTATTCAATAGAGCCCAATAGCAAAAATCAGGTTTTGAATGAAGAATCACATTTCTTGGTAGAAGCATGCAGGATTGAAATTTTTGATGGTTTTTTACTCCTCTCAACAGCCCAAACAAGTTTCTAAAAGGATGAGTTTGCAACTACTTTACTTTTGGAGAAAATTCAAAACATTCATTATTCAATAGGGCCCAAACTATCAAAAAACAGCGGTTTCAATGAACACACATTTCTTGGTAGAATCATGCAGGACTGAAGTTTTTGATGTTTTTCTACTCCTCTCATGAGCCCAAACAAGTCTCTAAAAGCATGAGTTTGCAACTACTTTACTTTTGGAGAAAATTCAAAACATTCATTATTCAATAGAGCCCAATAGCAAAAATCAGGTTTTGAATGAAGAATCACATTTCTTGGTAGAATCATGCAGGATTGAAATTTTTGATGGTTTTTTACTCCTCTCTACAGCCCAAACAAGTTTCTAAAAGGATGAGTTTGCAACTACTTTACTTTTGGAGAAAATTCAAAACATTCATTATTCAATAGGGCCCAAACTATCAAAAACCAGCGGTTTCAATGAACACACATTTCTTGGTAGAATCATGCAGGACTGAAATTTTTGATGTTTTTCTACTCCTCTCATGAGCCCAAACAAGTCTCTAAAAGCATGAGTTTGCAACTACTTTACTTTTGGAGAAAATTCAAAACATTCATTATTCAATAGAGCCCAATAGCAAAAATCAGGTTTTGAATGAAGAATCACATTTCTTGGTAGAAGCATGCAGGATTGAAATTTTTGATGGTTTTTTACTCCTCTCAACAGCCCAAACAAGTTTCTAAAAGGATGAGTTTGCAACTACTTTACTTTTGGAGAAAATTCAAAACATTCATTATTCAATAGGGCCCAAACTATCAAAAAACAGCGGTTTCAATGAACACACATTTCTTGGTAGAATCATGCAGGACTGAAGTTTTTGATGTTTTTCTACTCCTCTCATGAGCCCAAACAAGTCTCTAAAAGCATGAGTTTGCAACTACTTTACTTTTGGAGAAAATTCAAAACATTCATTATTCAATAGAGCCCAATAGCAAAAATCAGGTTTTGAATGAAGAATCACATTTCTTGGTAGAATCATGCAGGATTGAAATTTTTGATGGTTTTTTACTCCTCTCAACAGCCCAAACAAGTTTCTAAAAGGATGAGTTTGCAACTACTTTACTTTTGGAGAAAATTCAAAACATTCATTATTCAATAGGGCCCAAACTATCAAAAACCAGCGGTTTCAATGAACACACATTTATTGGTAGAATCATGCAGGACTGAAATTTTTGATGTTTTTCTACTCCTCTCATGAGCCCAAACAAGTCTCTAAAAGCATGAGTTTGCAACTACTTTACTTTTGGAGAAAATTCAAAACATTCATTATTCAATAGAGCCCAATAGCAAAAATCAGGTTTTGAATGAAGAATCACATTTCTTGGTAGAATCATGCAGGATTGAAATTTTTGATGGTTTTTTACTCCTCTCAACAGCCCAAACAAGTTTCTAAAAGGATGAGTTTGCAACTACTTTACTTTTGGAGAAAATTCAAAACATTCATTATTCAATAGGGCCCAAACTATCAAAAAACAGCGGTTTCAATGAACACACATTTCTTGGAAGAATCATGCAGGACTGAAATTTTTGATGTTTTTCTACTCCTCTCATGAGCCCAAACAAGTTTCTAAAAGCATGAGTTTGCAACTACTTTACTTTTGGAGAAAATTCAAAACATTCATTATTCAATAGAGCCCAATAGCAAAAATCAGGTTTTGAATGAAGAATCACATTTCCTGGTAGAATCATGCAGGATTGAAATTTTTGATGGTTTTTTACTCCTCTCAACAGCCCAAACAAGTTTCTAAAAGGATGAGTTTGCAACTACTTTACTTTTGGAAAAAATTCAAAACATTCATTATTCAATAGAGCCCAATAGCAAAAATCAGGTTTTGAATGAAGAATCACATTTCTTGGTAGAATCATGCAGGATTGAAATTTTTGATGGTTTTTTACTCTTCTCAACAGCCCAAACAAGTTTCTAAAAGGATGAGTTTGCAACTACTTTACTTTTGGAGAAAATTCAAAGCATTCATTATTCAATAGGGCCCAAACTATCAAAAAACAGCGGTTTCAATGAACACACATTTCTTGGTAGAATCATGCAGGACCGAAATTTTTGATGTTTTTCTACTCCTCTCATGAGCCCAAACAAGTCTCTAAAAGCATGAGTTTGCAACTACTTTACTTTTGGAGAAAATTCAAAACATTCATTATTCAATAGAGCCCAATAGCAAAAATCAGGTTTTGAATGAAGAATCACATTTCTTGGTAGAATCATGCAGGATTGAAATTTTTGATGGTTTTTTACTCCTCTCAACAGCCCAAACAAGTTTCTAAAAGGATGAGTTTGCAACTACTTTACTTTTGGAGAAAATTCAAAACATTCATTATTCAATAGGGCCCAAACTATCAAAAACCAGCGGTTTGAATGAACACACATTTCTTGGTAGAATCATGCAGGACTCAAATTTTTGATGTTTTTCTACTCCTCTCATGAGCCCAAACAAGTCTCTAAAAGCATGAGTTTGCAACTACTTTACTTTTGGAGAAAATTCAAAACATTCACTTTTCAATAGAGCCCAATAGCAAAAATCAGGTTTTGAATGAAGAATCACATTTCTTGGTAGAATCATGCAGGATTGAAATTTTTAATGGTTTTTTACTCCTCTCAACAGCCCAAACAAGTTTCTAAAAGGATGAGTTTGCAACTACTTTACTTTTGGAGAAAATTCAAAACATTCATTATTCAATAGGGCCCAAACTATCAAAAACCAGCGGTTTGAATGAACACACATTTCTTGGTAGAATCATGCAGGACTGAAATTTTTGATGTTTTTCTACTCCTCTCATGAGCCCAAACAAGTCTCTAAAAGCATGAGTTTGCAACTACTTTACTTTTGGAGAAAATTCAAAACATTCATTATTCAATAGAGCCCAATAGCAAAAATCAGGTTTTGAATGAAGAATCACATTTCTTGGTAGAAGCATGCAGGATTGAAATTTTTGATGGTTTTTTACTCCTCTCAACAGCCCAAACAAGTTTCTAAAAGGATGAGTTTGCAACTACTTTACTTTTGGAGAAAATTCAAAACATTCATTATTCAATAGGGCCCAAACTATCAAAAACCAGCGGTTTCAATGAACACACATTTCTTGGTAGAATCATGCAGGACTGAAATTTTTGATGTTTTTCTACTCCTCTCATGAGCCCAAACAAGTCTCTAAAAGCATGAGTTTGCAACTACTTTACTTTTGGAGAAAATTCAAAACATTCATTATTCAATAGAGCCCAATAGCAAAAATCAGGTTTTGAATGAAGAATCACATTTCTTGGTAGAATCATGCAGGATTGAAATTTTTGATGGTTTTTTACTCCTCTCTACAGCCCAAACAAGTTTCTAAAAGGATGAGTTTGCAACTGCTTTACTTTTGGAGAAAATTCAAAACATTCATTATTCAATAGGGCCCAAACTATCAAAAACCAGCGGTTTGAATGAACACACATTTCTTGGTAGAATCATGCAGGACTGAAATTTTTTGATGTTTTTCTACTCCTCTCATGAGCCCAAACAAGTTTCTAAAAGCATGAGTTTGCAACTACTTTACTTTTGGAGAAAATTCAAAACATTCATTATTCAAAAGAGCCCAATAGCAAAAATCAGGTTTTGAATGAAGAATCACATTTCTTGGTAGAATTATGCAGGATTGAAATTTTTGATGGTTTTTTACTCCTCTCAACAGCCCAAACAAGTTTCTAAAAGGATGAGTTTGCAACTACTTTACTTTTGGAGAAAATTCAAAACATTCATTATTCAATAGGGCCCAAACTATCAAAAACCAGCGGTTTCAATGAACACACATTTCTTGGTAGAATCATGCAGGACTGAAATTTTTGATGTTTTTCTACTCCTCTCATGAGCCCAAACAAGTCTCTAAAAGCATGAGTTTGCAACTACTTTACTTTTGGAGAAAATTCAAAACATTCATTATTCAATAGAGCCCAATAGCAAAAATCAGGTTTTGAATGAAGAATCACATTTCTTGGTAGAATCATGCAGGATTGAAATTTTTGATGGTTTTTTACTCCTCTCAACAGCCCAAACAAGTTTCTAAAAGGATGAGTTTGCAACTACTTTACTTTTGGAGAAAATTCAAAACATTCATTATTCAATAGGGCCCAAACTATCAAAAACCAGCGGTTTCAATGAACACACATTTCTTGGAAGAATCATGCAGGACTGAAATTTTTGATGTTTTTCTACTCCTCTCATGAGCCCAAACAAGTTTCTAAAAGCATGAGTTTGCAACTACTTTACTTTTGGAGAAAATTCAAAACATTCATTATTCAATAGAGCCCAATAGCAAAAATCAGGTTTTGAATGAAGAATCACAGTTCTTGGTAGAATCATGCAGGATTGAAATTTTTGATGGTTTTTTACTCCTCTCAACAGCCCAAACAAGTTTCTAAAAGGATGAGTTTGCAACTACTTTACTTTTGGAGAAAATTCAAAACATTCATTATTCAATAGAGCCCAATAGCAAAAATCAGGTTTTGAATGAAGAATCACATTTCTTGGTAGAAGCATGCAGGATTGAAATTTTTGATGGTTTTTTACTCCTCTCAACAGCCCAAACAAGTTTCTAAAAGGATGAGTTTGCAACTACTTTACTTTTGGAGAAAATTCAAAACATTCATTATTCAATAGGGCCCAAACTATCAAAAACCAGCGGTTTCAATGAACACACATTTCTTGGTAGAATCATGCAGGACTGAAATTTTTGATGTTTTTCTACTCCTCTCATGAGCCCAAACAAGTCTCTAAAAGCATGAGTTTGCAACTACTTTACTTTTGGAGAAAATTCAAAACATTCATTATTCAATAGAGCCCAATAGCAAAAATCAGGTTTTGAATGAAGAATCACATTTCTTGGTAGAATCATGCAGGATTGAAATTTTTGATGGTTTTTTACTCCTCTCAACAGCCCAAACAAGTTTCTAAAAGGATGAGTTTGCAACTACTTTACTTTTGGAGAAAATTCAAAACATTCATTATTCAATAGGGCCCAAACTATCAAAAACCAGCGGTTTCAATGAACACACATTTCTTGGAAGAATCATGCAGGACTGAAATTTTTGATGTTTTTCTACTCCTCTCATGAGCCCAAACAAGTTTCTAAAAGCATGAGTTTGCAACTACTTTACTTTTGGAGAAAATTCAAAACATTCATTATTCAATAGAGCCCAATAGCAAAAATCAGGTTTTGAATGAAGAATCACAGTTCTTGGTAGAATCATGCAGGATTGAAATTTTTGATGGTTTTTTACTCCTCTCAACAGCCCAAACAAGTTTCTAAAAGGATGAGTTTGCAACTACTTTACTTTTGGAGAAAATTCAAAACATTCATTATTCAATAGAGCCCAATAGCAAAAATCAGGTTTTGAATGAAGAATCACATTTCTTGGTAGAAGCATGCAGGATTGAAATTTTTGATGGTTTTTTACTCCTCTCAACAGCCCAAACAAGTTTCTAAAAGGATGAGTTTGCAACTACTTTACTTTTGGAGAAAATTCAAAACATTCATTATTCAATAGGGCCCAAACTATCAAAAACCAGCGGTTTCAATGAACACACATTTCTTGGTAGAATCATGCAGGACTGAAATTTTTGATGTTTTTCTACTCCTCTCATGAGCCCAAACAAGTCTCTAAAAGCATGAGTTTGCAACTACTTTACTTTTGGAGAAAATTCAAAACATTCATTATTCAATAGAGCCCAATAGCAAAAATCAGGTTTTGAATGAAGAATCACATTTCTTGGTAGAATCATGCAGGATTGAAATTTTTGATGGTTTTTTACTCCTCTCAACAGCCCAAACAAGTTTCTAAAAGGATGAGTTTGCAACTACTTTACTTTTGGAGAAAATTCAAAACATTCATTATTCAATAGGGCCCAAACTATCAAAAACCAGCGGTTTCAATGAACACACATTTCTTGGAAGAATCATGCAGGACTGAAATTTTTGATGTTTTTCTACTCCTCTCATGAGCCCAAACAAGTTTCTAAAAGCATGAGTTTGCAACTACTTTACTTTTGGAGAAAATTCAAAACATTCATTATTCAATAGAGCCCAATAGCAAAAATCAGGTTTTGAATGAAGAATCACAGTTCTTGGTAGAATCATGCAGGATTGAAATTTTTGATGGTTTTTTACTCCTCTCAACAGCCCAAACAAGTTTCTAAAAGGATGAGTTTGCAACTACTTTACTTTTGGAGAAAATTCAAAACATTCATTATTCAATAGAGCCCAATAGCAAAAATCAGGTTTTGAATGAAGAATCACATTTCTTGGTAGAAGCATGCAGGATTGAAATTTTTGATGGTTTTTTACTCCTCTCAACAGCCCAAACAAGTTTCTAAAAGGATGAGTTTGCAACTACTTTACTTTTGGAGAAAATTCAAAACATTCATTATTCAATAGGGCCCAAACTATCAAAAACCAGCGGTTTCAATGAACACACATTTCTTGGTAGAATCATGCAGGACTGAAATTTTTGATGTTTTTCTACTCCTCTCATGAGCCCAAACAAGTCTCTAAAAGCATGAGTTTGCAACTACTTTACTTTTGGAGAAAATTCAAAACATTCATTATTCAATAGAGCCCAATAGCAAAAATCAGGTTTTGAATGAAGAATCACATTTCTTGGTAAAATCATGCAGGATTGAAATTTTTGATGGTTTTTTACTCCTCTCAACAGCCCAAACAAGTTTCTAAAAGGATGAGTTTGCAACTACTTTACTTTTGGAGAAAATTCAAAACATTCATTATTCAATAGGGCCCAAACTATCAAAAACCAGCGGTTTCAATGAACACACATTTCTTGGTAGAATCATGCAGGACTGAAATTTTTGATGTTTTTCTACTCCTCTCATGAGCCCAAACAAGTTTCTAAAAGCATGAGTTTGCAACTACTTTACTTTTGGAGAAAATTCAAAACATTCACTATTCAATAGAGCCCAATAGCAAAAATCAGGTTTTGAATGAAGAATCACATTTCTTGGTAAAATCATGCAGGATTGAAATTTTTGATGGTTTTTTACTCCTCTCAACAGCCCAAACAAGTTTCTAAAAGGATGAGTTTGCAACTACTTTACTTTTGGAGAAAATTCAAAACATTCATTATTCAATAGGGCCCAAACTATCAAAAAACAGCAGTTTCAATGAACACACATTTCTTGGTAGAATCATGCAGGACTGAAATTTTTGATGTTTTTCTACTCCTCTCATGAGCCCAAACAAGTCTCTAAAAGCATGAGTTTGCAACTACTTTACTTTTGGAGAAAATGCAAAACATTCATTATTCAATAGAGCCCAATAGCAAAAATCAGGTTTTGAATGAAGAATCACATTTCTTGGTAGAATCATGCAGGATTGAAATTTTTGATGGTTTTTTACTCCTCTCAACAGCCCAAACAAGTTTCTAAAAGGATGAGTTTGCAACTACTTTACTTTTGGAGAAAATTCAAAACATTCATTATTCAATAGAGCCCAATAGCAAAAATCAGGTTTTGAATGAAGAATCACATTTCTTGGTAGAAGCATGCAGGATTGAAATTTTTGATGGTTTTTTACTCCTCTCAACAGCCCAAACAAGTTTCTAAAAGGATGAGTTTGCAACTACTTTACTTTTGGAGAAAATTCAAAACATTCATTATTCAATAGGGCCCAAACTATCAAAAACCAGCGGTTTCAATGAACACACATTTCTTGGTAGAATCATGCAGGACTGAAATTTTTGATGTTTTTCTACTCCTCTCATGAGCCCAAACAAGTCTCTAAAAGCATGAGTTTGCAACTACTTTACTTTTGGAGAAAATTCAAAACATTCATTATTCAATAGAGCCCAATAGCAAAAATCAGGTTTTGAATGAAGAATCACATTTCTTGGTAGAATCATGCAGGATTGAAATTTTTGATGGTTTTTTACTCCTCTCAACAGCCCAAACAAGTTTCTAAAAGGATGAGTTTGCAACTACTTTACTTTTGGAGAAAATTCAAAACATTCATTATTCAATAGGGCCCAAACTATCAAAAACCAGCGGTTTCAATGAACACACATTTCTTGGAAGAATCATGCAGGACTGAAATTTTTGATGTTTTTCTACTCCTCTCATGAGCCCAAACAAGTTTCTAAAAGCATGAGTTTGCAACTACTTTACTTTTGGAGAAAATTCAAAACATTCATTATTCAATAGAGCCCAATAGCAAAAATCAGGTTTTGAATGAAGAATCACAGTTCTTGGTAGAATCATGCAGGATTGAAATTTTTGATGGTTTTTTACTCCTCTCAACAGCCCAAACAAGTTTCTAAAAGGATGAGTTTGCAACTACTTTACTTTTGGAGAAAATTCAAAACATTCATTATTCAATAGAGCCCAATAGCAAAAATCAGGTTTTGAATGAAGAATCACATTTCTTGGTAGAAGCATGCAGGATTGAAATTTTTGATGGTTTTTTACTCCTCTCAACAGCCCAAACAAGTTTCTAAAAGGATGAGTTTGCAACTACTTTACTTTTGGAGAAAATTCAAAACATTCATTATTCAATAGGGCCCAAACTATCAAAAACCAGCGGTTTCAATGAACACACATTTCTTGGTAGAATCATGCAGGACTGAAATTTTTGATGTTTTTCTACTCCTCTCATGAGCCCAAACAAGTCTCTAAAAGCATGAGTTTGCAACTACTTTACTTTTGGAGAAAATTCAAAACATTCATTATTCAATAGAGCCCAATAGCAAAAATCAGGTTTTGAATGAAGAATCACATTTCTTGGTAAAATCATGCAGGATTGAAATTTTTGATGGTTTTTTACTCCTCTCAACAGCCCAAACAAGTTTCTAAAAGGATGAGTTTGCAACTACTTTACTTTTGGAGAAAATTCAAAACATTCATTATTCAATAGGGCCCAAACTATCAAAAACCAGCGGTTTCAATGAACACACATTTCTTGGTAGAATCATGCAGGACTGAAATTTTTGATGTTTTTCTACTCCTCTCATGAGCCCAAACAAGTTTCTAAAAGCATGAGTTTGCAACTACTTTACTTTTGGAGAAAATTCAAAACATTCACTATTCAATAGAGCCCAATAGCAAAAATCAGGTTTTGAATGAAGAATCACATTTCTTGGTAAAATCATGCAGGATTGAAATTTTTGATGGTTTTTTACTCCTCTCAACAGCCCAAACAAGTTTCTAAAAGGATGAGTTTGCAACTACTTTACTTTTGGAGAAAATTCAAAACATTCATTATTCAATAGGGCCCAAACTATCAAAAAACAGCAGTTTCAATGAACACACATTTCTTGGTAGAATCATGCAGGACTGAAATTTTTGATGTTTTTCTACTCCTCTCATGAGCCCAAACAAGTCTCTAAAAGCATGAGTTTGCAACTACTTTACTTTTGGAGAAAATGCAAAACATTCATTATTCAATAGAGCCCAATAGCAAAAATCAGGTTTTGAATGAAGAATCACATTTCTTGGTAGAATCATGCAGGATTGAAATTTTTGATGGTTTTTTACTCCTCTCAACAGCCCAAACAAGTTTCTAAAAGGATGAGTTTGCAACTACTTTACTTTTGGAGAAAATTCAAAACATTCATTATTCAATAGGGCCCAAACTATCAAAAACCAGCGGTTTGAATGAACACACATTTCTTGGTAGAATCATGCAGGACTGAAATTTTTGATGTTTTTCTACTCCTCTCATGAGCCCAAACAAGTCTCTAAAAGCATGAGTTTGCAACTACTTTACTTTTGGAGAAAATTCAAAACATTCACTTTTCAATAGAGCCCAATAGCAAAAATCAGGTTTTGAATGAAGAATCACATTTCTTGGTAGAATCATGCAGGATTGAAATTTTTGATGGTTTTTTACTCCTCTCAACAGCCCAAACAAGTTTCTAAAAGGATGAGTTTGCAACTACTTTACTTTTGGAGAAAATTCAAAACATTCATTATTCAATAGGGCCCAAACTATCAAAAACCAGCGGTTTGAATGAACACACATTTCTTGGTAGAATCATGCAGGACTGAAATTTTTGATGTTTTTCTACTCCTCTCATGAGCCCAAACAAGTCTCTAAAAGCATGAGTTTGCAACTACTTTACTTTTGGAGAAAATTCAAAACATTCATTATTCAATAGAGCCCAATAGCAAAAATCAGGTTTTGAATGAAGAATCACATTTCTTGGTAGAAGCATGCAGGATTGAAATTTTTGATGGTTTTTTACTCCTCTCAACAGCCCAAACAAGTTTCTAAAAGGATGAGTTTGCAACTACTTTACTTTTGGAGAAAATTCAAAACATTCATTATTCAATAGGGCCCAAACTATCAAAAAACAGCGGTTTCAATGAACACACATTTCTTGGTAGAATCATGCAGGACTGAAGTTTTTGATGTTTTTCTACTCCTCTCATGAGCCCAAACAAGTCTCTAAAAGCATGAGTTTGCAACTACTTTACTTTTGGAGAAAATTCAAAACATTCATTATTCAATAGAGCCCAATAGCAAAAATCAGGTTTTGAATGAAGAATCACATTTCTTGGTAGAATCATGCAGGATTGAAATTTTTGATGGTTTTTTACTCCTCTCTACAGCCCAAACAAGTTTCTAAAAGGATGAGTTTGCAACTACTTTACTTTTGGAGAAAATTCAAAACATTCATTATTCAATAGGGCCCAAACTATCAAAAACCAGCGGTTTCAATGAACACACATTTCTTGGTAGAATCATGCAGGACTGAAATTTTTGATGTTTTTCTACTCCTCTCATGAGCCCAAACAAGTCTCTAAAAGCATGAGTTTGCAACTACTTTACTTTTGGAGAAAATTCAAAACATTCATTATTCAATAGAGCCCAATAGCAAAAATCAGGTTTTGAATGAAGAATCACATTTCTTGGTAGAAGCATGCAGGATTGAAATTTTTGATGGTTTTTTACTCCTCTCAACAGCCCAAACAAGTTTCTAAAAGGATGAGTTTGCAACTACTTTACTTTTGGAGAAAATTCAAAACATTCATTATTCAATAGGGCCCAAACTATCAAAAAACAGCGGTTTCAATGAACACACATTTCTTGGTAGAATCATGCAGGACTGAAGTTTTTGATGTTTTTCTACTCCTCTCATGAGCCCAAACAAGTCTCTAAAAGCATGAGTTTGCAACTACTTTACTTTTGGAGAAAATTCAAAACATTCATTATTCAATAGAGCCCAATAGCAAAAATCAGGTTTTGAATGAAGAATCACATTTCTTGGTAGAATCATGCAGGATTGAAATTTTTGATGGTTTTTTACTCCTCTCAACAGCCCAAACAAGTTTCTAAAAGGATGAGTTTGCAACTACTTTACTTTTGGAGAAAATTCAAAACATTCATTATTCAATAGGGCCCAAACTATCAAAAACCAGCGGTTTCAATGAACACACATTTATTGGTAGAATCATGCAGGACTGAAATTTTTGATGTTTTTCTACTCCTCTCATGAGCCCAAACAAGTCTCTAAAAGCATGAGTTTGCAACTACTTTACTTTTGGAGAAAATTCAAAACATTCATTATTCAATAGAGCCCAATAGCAAAAATCAGGTTTTGAATGAAGAATCACATTTCTTGGTAGAATCATGCAGGATTGAAATTTTTGATGGTTTTTTACTCCTCTCAACAGCCCAAACAAGTTTCTAAAAGGATGAGTTTGCAACTACTTTACTTTTGGAGAAAATTCAAAACATTCATTATTCAATAGGGCCCAAACTATCAAAAAACAGCGGTTTCAATGAACACACATTTCTTGGAAGAATCATGCAGGACTGAAATTTTTGATGTTTTTCTACTCCTCTCATGAGCCCAAACAAGTTTCTAAAAGCATGAGTTTGCAACTACTTTACTTTTGGAGAAAATTCAAAACATTCATTATTCAATAGAGCCCAATAGCAAAAATCAGGTTTTGAATGAAGAATCACATTTCCTGGTAGAATCATGCAGGATTGAAATTTTTGATGGTTTTTTACTCCTCTCAACAGCCCAAACAAGTTTCTAAAAGGATGAGTTTGCAACTACTTTACTTTTGGAAAAAATTCAAAACATTCATTATTCAATAGAGCCCAATAGCAAAAATCAGGTTTTGAATGAAGAATCACATTTCTTGGTAGAATCATGCAGGATTGAAATTTTTGATGGTTTTTTACTCTTCTCAACAGCCCAAACAAGTTTCTAAAAGGATGAGTTTGCAACTACTTTACTTTTGGAGAAAATTCAAAGCATTCATTATTCAATAGGGCCCAAACTATCAAAAAACAGCGGTTTCAATGAACACACATTTCTTGGTAGAATCATGCAGGACCGAAATTTTTGATGTTTTTCTACTCCTCTCATGAGCCCAAACAAGTCTCTAAAAGCATGAGTTTGCAACTACTTTACTTTTGGAGAAAATTCAAAACATTCATTATTCAATAGAGCCCAATAGCAAAAATCAGGTTTTGAATGAAGAATCACATTTCTTGGTAGAATCATGCAGGATTGAAATTTTTGATGGTTTTTTACTCCTCTCAACAGCCCAAACAAGTTTCTAAAAGGATGAGTTTGCAACTACTTTACTTTTGGAGAAAATTCAAAACATTCATTATTCAATAGGGCCCAAACTATCAAAAACCAGCGGTTTGAATGAACACACATTTCTTGGTAGAATCATGCAGGACTCAAATTTTTGATGTTTTTCTACTCCTCTCATGAGCCCAAACAAGTCTCTAAAAGCATGAGTTTGCAACTACTTTACTTTTGGAGAAAATTCAAAACATTCACTTTTCAATAGAGCCCAATAGCAAAAATCAGGTTTTGAATGAAGAATCACATTTCTTGGTAGAATCATGCAGGATTGAAATTTTTAATGGTTTTTTACTCCTCTCAACAGCCCAAACAAGTTTCTAAAAGGATGAGTTTGCAACTACTTTACTTTTGGAGAAAATTCAAAACATTCATTATTCAATAGGGCCCAAACTATCAAAAACCAGCGGTTTGAATGAACACACATTTCTTGGTAGAATCATGCAGGACTGAAATTTTTGATGTTTTTCTACTCCTCTCATGAGCCCAAACAAGTCTCTAAAAGCATGAGTTTGCAACTACTTTACTTTTGGAGAAAATTCAAAACATTCATTATTCAATAGAGCCCAATAGCAAAAATCAGGTTTTGAATGAAGAATCACATTTCTTGGTAGAAGCATGCAGGATTGAAATTTTTGATGGTTTTTTACTCCTCTCAACAGCCCAAACAAGTTTCTAAAAGGATGAGTTTGCAACTACTTTACTTTTGGAGAAAATTCAAAACATTCATTATTCAATAGGGCCCAAACTATCAAAAACCAGCGGTTTCAATGAACACACATTTCTTGGTAGAATCATGCAGGACTGAAATTTTTGATGTTTTTCTACTCCTCTCATGAGCCCAAACAAGTCTCTAAAAGCATGAGTTTGCAACTACTTTACTTTTGGAGAAAATTCAAAACATTCATTATTCAATAGAGCCCAATAGCAAAAATCAGGTTTTGAATGAAGAATCACATTTCTTGGTAGAATCATGCAGGATTGAAATTTTTGATGGTTTTTACTCCTCTCTACAGCCCAAACAAGTTTCTAAAGGATGAGTTTGCAACTGCTTTACTTTTGGAGAAAATTCAAAACATTCATTATTCAATAGGGCCCAAACTATCAAAAACCAGCGGTTTGAATGAACACACATTTCTTGGTAGAATCATGCAGGACTGAAATTTTTGATGTTTTTCTACTCCTCTCATGAGCCCAAACAAGTTTCTAAAAGCATGAGTTTGCAACTACTTTACTTTGGAGAAAATTCAAAACATTCATTATTCAAAAGAGCCCAATAGCAAAAATCAGGTTTTGAATGAAGAATCACATTTCTTGGTAGAATTATGCAGGATTGAAATTTTTGATGGTTTTTACTCCTCTCAACAGCCCAAACAAGTTTCTAAAAGGATGAGTTTGCAACTACTTTACTTTTGGAGAAAATTCAAAACATTCATTATTCAATAGGGCCCAAACTATCAAAAACAGCGGTTTCAATGAACACACATTTCTTGAAGAATCATGCAGGACTGAAATTTTTGATGTTTTTCTACTCCTCTCATGAGCCCAAACAAGTTTCTAAAAGCATGAGTTTGCAACTACTTTACTTTTGGAGAAAATTCAAAACATTCATTATTCAATAGAGCCCAATAGCAAAAATCAGGTTTTGAATGAAGAATCACATTTCCTGGTAGAATCATGCAGGATTGAAATTTTTGATGGTTTTTTACTCCTCTCAACAGCCCAAACAAGTTTCTAAAAGGATGAGTTTGCAACTACTTTACTTTTGGAAAAATTCAAAACATTCATTATTCAATAGAGCCCAATAGCAAAAATCAGGTTTTGAATGAAGAATCACATTTCTTGTAGAATCATGCAGGATTGAAATTTTGATGGTTTTTTACTCTTCTCAACAGCCCAAACAAGTTTCTAAAAGGATGAGTTTGCAACTACTTTACTTTGGAGAAAATTCAAAGCATTCATTATTCAATAGGGCCCAAACTATCAAAAAACAGCGGTTTCAATGAACACACATTTCTTGGTAGAATCATGCAGGACCGAAATTTTTGATGTTTTTCTACTCCTCTCATGAGCCCAAACAAGTCTCTAAAAGCATGAGTTTGCAACTACTTTACTTTTGGAGAAAATTCAAAACATTCATTATTCAATAGAGCCCAATAGCAAAAAATCAGGTTTTGAATGAAGAATCACATTTCTTGGTAGAATCATGCAGGATTGAAATTTTTGATGGTTTTTTACTCCTCTCAACAGCCCAAACAAGTTTCTAAAAGATGAGTTTGCAACTACTTTACTTTTGGAGAAAATTCAAAACATTCATTATTCAATAGGGCCCAAACTATCAAAACCAGCGGTTTGAATGAACACACATTTCTTGGTAGAATCATGCAGGACTCAAATTTTTGATGTTTTTCTACTCCTCTCATGAGCCCAAACAAGTCTCTAAAAGCATGAGTTTGCAACTACTTTACTTTTGGAGAAAATTCAAAACATTCACTTTTCAATAGAGCCCAATAGCAAAAATCAGGTTTTGAATGAAGAATCACATTTCTTGGTAGAATCATGCAGGATTGAAATTTTTAATGGTTTTTTACTCTCTCAACAGCCAAACAAGTTTCTAAAAGGATGAGTTTGCAACTACTTTACTTTTGGAGAAAATTCAAAACATTCATTATTCAATAGGGCCCAAACTATCAAAAACCAGCGGTTTGAATGAACACACATTTCTTGGTAGAATCATGCAGGACTGAAATTTTTGATGTTTTTCTACTCCTCTCATGAGCCCAAACAAGTCTCTAAAAGCATGAGTTTGCAACTACTTTACTTTTGGAGAAAATTCAAACATTCATTATTCAATAGAGCCCAATAGCAAAAATCAGGTTTTGAATGAAGAATCACATTCTTGGTAGAAGCATGCAGGATTGAAATTTTTGATGGTTTTTTACTCCTCTCAACAGCCCAAACAAGTTTCTAAAAGGATGAGTTTGCAACTACTTTACTTTTGGAGAAAATTCAAAACATTCATTATTCAATAGGGCCCAAACTATCAAAAACCAGCGGTTTCAATGAACACACATTTCTTGGTAGAATCATGCAGGACTGAAATTTTGATGTTTTTCTACTCCTCTCATGAGCCCAAACAAGTCTCTAAAAGCATGAGTTTGCAACTACTTTACTTTTGGAGAAAATTCAAAACATTCATTATTCAATAGAGCCCAATAGCAAAAATCAGGTTTTGAATGAAGAATCACATTTCTTGGTAGAATCATGCAGGATTGAAATTTTTGATGGTTTTTTACTCCTCTCTACAGCCCAAACAAGTTTCTAAAAGGATGAGTTTGCAACTGCTTTACTTTTGGAGAAAATTCAAAACATTCATTATTCAATAGGGCCCAAACTATCAAAAACCAGCGGTTGAATGAACACACATTTCTTGGTAGAATCATGCAGGACTGAAATTTTTTGATGTTTTTCTACTCCTCTCATGAGCCCAAACAAGTTTCTAAAAGCATGAGTTTGCAACTACTTTACTTTGGAGAAAATTCTTTTGGAGAAAATTCAAAACATTCATTATTCAAAAGAGCCCAATAGCAAAAATCAGGTTTTGAATGAAGAATCACATTTCTTGGTAGAATTATGCAGGATTGAAATTTTTGATGGTTTTTTACTCCTCTCAACAGCCCAAACAAGTTTCTAAAAGGATGAGTTTGCAACTACTTTACTTTTGGAGAAAATTCAAAACATTCATTATTCAATAGGGCCCAAACTATCAAAAACCAGCGGTTTCAATGAACACACATTTCTTGGTAGAATCATGCAGGACTGAAATTTTTGATGTTTTTCTACTCCTCTCATGAGCCCAAACAAGTCTCTAAAAGCATGAGTTTGCAACTACTTTACTTTTGGAGAAAATTCAAAACATTCATTATTCAATAGAGCCCAATAGCAAAAATCAGGTTTTGAATGAAGAATCACATTTCTTGGTAGAATCATGCAGGATTGAAATTTTTGATGGTTTTTTACTCCTCTCAACAGCCCAAACAAGTTTCTAAAAGGATGAGTTTGCAACTACTTTACTTTTGGAGAAAATTCAAAACATTCATTATTCAATAGGGCCCAAACTATCAAAAACCAGCGGTTTCAATGAACACACATTTCTTGGAAGAATCATGCAGGACTGAAATTTTTGATGTTTTTCTACTCCTCTCATGAGCCCAAACAAGTTTCTAAAAGCATGAGTTTGCAACTACTTTACTTTTGGAGAAAATTCAAAACATTCATTATTCAATAGAGCCCAATAGCAAAAATCAGGTTTTGAATGAAGAATCACAGTTCTTGGTAGAATCATGCAGGATTGAAATTTTTGATGGTTTTTTACTCCTCTCAACAGCCCAAACAAGTTTCTAAAAGGATGAGTTTGCAACTACTTTACTTTTGGAGAAAATTCAAAACATTCATTATTCAATAGAGCCCAATAGCAAAAATCAGGTTTTGAATGAAGAATCACATTTCTTGGTAGAAGCATGCAGGATTGAAATTTTTGATGGTTTTTTACTCCTCTCAACAGCCCAAACAAGTTTCTAAAAGGATGAGTTTGCAACTACTTTACTTTTGGAGAAAATTCAAAACATTCATTATTCAATAGGGCCCAAACTATCAAAAACCAGCGGTTTCAATGAACACACATTTCTTGGTAGAATCATGCAGGACTGAAATTTTTGATGTTTTTCTACTCCTCTCATGAGCCCAAACAAGTCTCTAAAAGCATGAGTTTGCAACTACTTTACTTTTGGAGAAAATTCAAAACATTCATTATTCAATAGAGCCCAATAGCAAAAATCAGGTTTTGAATGAAGAATCACATTTCTTGGTAGAATCATGCAGGATTGAAATTTTTGATGGTTTTTTACTCCTCTCAACAGCCCAAACAAGTTTCTAAAAGGATGAGTTTGCAACTACTTTACTTTTGGAGAAAATTCAAAACATTCATTATTCAATAGGGCCCAAACTATCAAAAACCAGCGGTTTCAATGAACACACATTTCTTGGAAGAATCATGCAGGACTGAAATTTTTGATGTTTTTCTACTCCTCTCATGAGCCCAAACAAGTTTCTAAAAGCATGAGTTTGCAACTACTTTACTTTTGGAGAAAATTCAAAACATTCATTATTCAATAGAGCCCAATAGCAAAAATCAGGTTTTGAATGAAGAATCACAGTTCTTGGTAGAATCATGCAGGATTGAAATTTTTGATGGTTTTTTACTCCTCTCAACAGCCCAAACAAGTTTCTAAAAGGATGAGTTTGCAACTACTTTACTTTTGGAGAAAATTCAAAACATTCATTATTCAATAGAGCCCAATAGCAAAAATCAGGTTTTGAATGAAGAATCACATTTCTTGGTAGAAGCATGCAGGATTGAAATTTTTGATGGTTTTTTACTCCTCTCAACAGCCCAAACAAGTTTCTAAAAGGATGAGTTTGCAACTACTTTACTTTTGGAGAAAATTCAAAACATTCATTATTCAATAGGGCCCAAACTATCAAAAACCAGCGGTTTCAATGAACACACATTTCTTGGTAGAATCATGCAGGACTGAAATTTTTGATGTTTTTCTACTCCTCTCATGAGCCCAAACAAGTCTCTAAAAGCATGAGTTTGCAACTACTTTACTTTTGGAGAAAATTCAAAACATTCATTATTCAATAGAGCCCAATAGCAAAAATCAGGTTTTGAATGAAGAATCACATTTCTTGGTAGAATCATGCAGGATTGAAATTTTTGATGGTTTTTTACTCCTCTCAACAGCCCAAACAAGTTTCTAAAAGGATGAGTTTGCAACTACTTTACTTTTGGAGAAAATTCAAAACATTCATTATTCAATAGGGCCCAAACTATCAAAAACCAGCGGTTTCAATGAACACACATTTCTTGGAAGAATCATGCAGGACTGAAATTTTTGATGTTTTTCTACTCCTCTCATGAGCCCAAACAAGTTTCTAAAAGCATGAGTTTGCAACTACTTTACTTTTGGAGAAAATTCAAAACATTCATTATTCAATAGAGCCCAATAGCAAAAATCAGGTTTTGAATGAAGAATCACAGTTCTTGGTAGAATCATGCAGGATTGAAATTTTTGATGGTTTTTTACTCCTCTCAACAGCCCAAACAAGTTTCTAAAAGGATGAGTTTGCAACTACTTTACTTTTGGAGAAAATTCAAAACATTCATTATTCAATAGAGCCCAATAGCAAAAATCAGGTTTTGAATGAAGAATCACATTTCTTGGTAGAAGCATGCAGGATTGAAATTTTTGATGGTTTTTTACTCCTCTCAACAGCCCAAACAAGTTTCTAAAAGGATGAGTTTGCAACTACTTTACTTTTGGAGAAAATTCAAAACATTCATTATTCAATAGGGCCCAAACTATCAAAAACCAGCGGTTTCAATGAACACACATTTCTTGGTAGAATCATGCAGGACTGAAATTTTTGATGTTTTTCTACTCCTCTCATGAGCCCAAACAAGTCTCTAAAAGCATGAGTTTGCAACTACTTTACTTTTGGAGAAAATTCAAAACATTCATTATTCAATAGAGCCCAATAGCAAAAATCAGGTTTTGAATGAAGAATCACATTTCTTGGTAAAATCATGCAGGATTGAAATTTTTGATGGTTTTTTACTCCTCTCAACAGCCCAAACAAGTTTCTAAAAGGATGAGTTTGCAACTACTTTACTTTTGGAGAAAATTCAAAACATTCATTATTCAATAGGGCCCAAACTATCAAAAACCAGCGGTTTCAATGAACACACATTTCTTGGTAGAATCATGCAGGACTGAAATTTTTGATGTTTTTCTACTCCTCTCATGAGCCCAAACAAGTTTCTAAAAGCATGAGTTTGCAACTACTTTACTTTTGGAGAAAATTCAAAACATTCACTATTCAATAGAGCCCAATAGCAAAAATCAGGTTTTGAATGAAGAATCACATTTCTTGGTAAAATCATGCAGGATTGAAATTTTTGATGGTTTTTTACTCCTCTCAACAGCCCAAACAAGTTTCTAAAAGGATGAGTTTGCAACTACTTTACTTTTGGAGAAAATTCAAAACATTCATTATTCAATAGGGCCCAAACTATCAAAAAACAGCAGTTTCAATGAACACACATTTCTTGGTAGAATCATGCAGGACTGAAATTTTTGATGTTTTTCTACTCCTCTCATGAGCCCAAACAAGTCTCTAAAAGCATGAGTTTGCAACTACTTTACTTTTGGAGAAAATGCAAAACATTCATTATTCAATAGAGCCCAATAGCAAAAATCAGGTTTTGAATGAAGAATCACATTTCTTGGTAGAATCATGCAGGATTGAAATTTTTGATGGTTTTTTACTCCTCTCAACAGCCCAAACAAGTTTCTAAAAGGATGAGTTTGCAACTACTTTACTTTTGGAGAAAATTCAAAACATTCATTATTCAATAGGGCCCAAACTATCAAAAACCAGCGGTTTGAATGAACACACATTTCTTGGTAGAATCATGCAGGACTGAAATTTTTGATGTTTTTCTACTCCTCTCATGAGCCCAAACAAGTCTCTAAAAGCATGAGTTTGCAACTACTTTACTTTTGGAGAAAATTCAAAACATTCACTTTTCAATAGAGCCCAATAGCAAAAATCAGGTTTTGAATGAAGAATCACATTTCTTGGTAGAATCATGCAGGATTGAAATTTTTGATGGTTTTTTACTCCTCTCAACAGCCCAAACAAGTTTCTAAAAGGATGAGTTTGCAACTACTTTACTTTTGGAGAAAATTCAAAACATTCATTATTCAATAGGGCCCAAACTATCAAAAACCAGCGGTTTGAATGAACACACATTTCTTGGTAGAATCATGCAGGACTGAAATTTTTGATGTTTTTCTACTCCTCTCATGAGCCCAAACAAGTCTCTAAAAGCATGAGTTTGCAACTACTTTACTTTTGGAGAAAATTCAAAACATTCATTATTCAATAGAGCCCAATAGCAAAAATCAGGTTTTGAATGAAGAATCACATTTCTTGGTAGAAGCATGCAGGATTGAAATTTTTGATGGTTTTTTACTCCTCTCAACAGCCCAAACAAGTTTCTAAAAGGATGAGTTTGCAACTACTTTACTTTTGGAGAAAATTCAAAACATTCATTATTCAATAGGGCCCAAACTATCAAAAAACAGCGGTTTCAATGAACACACATTTCTTGGTAGAATCATGCAGGACTGAAGTTTTTGATGTTTTTCTACTCCTCTCATGAGCCCAAACAAGTCTCTAAAAGCATGAGTTTGCAACTACTTTACTTTTGGAGAAAATTCAAAACATTCATTATTCAATAGAGCCCAATAGCAAAAATCAGGTTTTGAATGAAGAATCACATTTCTTGGTAGAATCATGCAGGATTGAAATTTTTGATGGTTTTTTACTCCTCTCTACAGCCCAAACAAGTTTCTAAAAGGATGAGTTTGCAACTACTTTACTTTTGGAGAAAATTCAAAACATTCATTATTCAATAGGGCCCAAACTATCAAAAACCAGCGGTTTCAATGAACACACATTTCTTGGTAGAATCATGCAGGACTGAAATTTTTGATGTTTTTCTACTCCTCTCATGAGCCCAAACAAGTCTCTAAAAGCATGAGTTTGCAACTACTTTACTTTTGGAGAAAATTCAAAACATTCATTATTCAATAGAGCCCAATAGCAAAAATCAGGTTTTGAATGAAGAATCACATTTCTTGGTAGAAGCATGCAGGATTGAAATTTTTGATGGTTTTTTACTCCTCTCAACAGCCCAAACAAGTTTCTAAAAGGATGAGTTTGCAACTACTTTACTTTTGGAGAAAATTCAAAACATTCATTATTCAATAGGGCCCAAACTATCAAAAAACAGCGGTTTCAATGAACACACATTTCTTGGTAGAATCATGCAGGACTGAAGTTTTTGATGTTTTTCTACTCCTCTCATGAGCCCAAACAAGTCTCTAAAAGCATGAGTTTGCAACTACTTTACTTTTGGAGAAAATTCAAAACATTCATTATTCAATAGAGCCCAATAGCAAAAATCAGGTTTTGAATGAAGAATCACATTTCTTGGTAGAATCATGCAGGATTGAAATTTTTGATGGTTTTTTACTCCTCTCAACAGCC
The DNA here is from genome assembly GCF_039654945.1 of Dendrobates tinctorius. NCBI lineage: Eukaryota > Metazoa > Chordata > Amphibia > Anura > Dendrobatidae > Dendrobates > Dendrobates tinctorius. Next base: position 6,583,016 of record NW_027361736.1, on the reverse strand, counting down.
CAAACAAGTTTCTAAAAGGATGAGTTTGCAACTACTTTACTTTTGGAGAAAATTCAAAACATTCATTATTCAATAGGGCCCAAACTATCAAAAACCAGCGGTTTCAATGAACACACATTTATTGGTAGAATCATGCAGGACTGAAATTTTTGATGTTTTTCTACTCCTCTCATGAGCCCAAACAAGTCTCTAAAAGCATGAGTTTGCAACTACTTTACTTTTGGAGAAAATTCAAAACATTCATTATTCAATAGAGCCCAATAGCAAAAATCAGGTTTTGAATGAAGAATCACATTTCTTGGTAGAATCATGCAGGATTGAAATTTTTGATGGTTTTTTACTCCTCTCAACAGCCCAAACAAGTTTCTAAAAGGATGAGTTTGCAACTACTTTACTTTTGGAGAAAATTCAAAACATTCATTATTCAATAGGGCCCAAACTATCAAAAAACAGCGGTTTCAATGAACACACATTTCTTGGAAGAATCATGCAGGACTGAAATTTTTGATGTTTTTCTACTCCTCTCATGAGCCCAAACAAGTTTCTAAAAGCATGAGTTTGCAACTACTTTACTTTTGGAGAAAATTCAAAACATTCATTATTCAATAGAGCCCAATAGCAAAAATCAGGTTTTGAATGAAGAATCACATTTCCTGGTAGAATCATGCAGGATTGAAATTTTTGATGGTTTTTTACTCCTCTCAACAGCCCAAACAAGTTTCTAAAAGGATGAGTTTGCAACTACTTTACTTTTGGAAAAAATTCAAAACATTCATTATTCAATAGAGCCCAATAGCAAAAATCAGGTTTTGAATGAAGAATCACATTTCTTGGTAGAATCATGCAGGATTGAAATTTTTGATGGTTTTTTACTCTTCTCAACAGCCCAAACAAGTTTCTAAAAGGATGAGTTTGCAACTACTTTACTTTTGGAGAAAATTCAAAGCATTCATTATTCAATAGGGCCCAAACTATCAAAAAACAGCGGTTTCAATGAACACACATTTCTTGGTAGAATCATGCAGGACCGAAATTTTTGATGTTTTTCTACTCCTCTCATGAGCCCAAACAAGTCTCTAAAAGCATGAGTTTGCAACTACTTTACTTTTGGAGAAAATTCAAAACATTCATTATTCAATAGAGCCCAATAGCAAAAATCAGGTTTTGAATGAAGAATCACATTTCTTGGTAGAATCATGCAGGATTGAAATTTTTGATGGTTTTTTACTCCTCTCAACAGCCCAAACAAGTTTCTAAAAGGATGAGTTTGCAACTACTTTACTTTTGGAGAAAATTCAAAACATTCATTATTCAATAGGGCCCAAACTATCAAAAACCAGCGGTTTGAATGAACACACATTTCTTGGTAGAATCATGCAGGACTCAAATTTTTGATGTTTTTCTACTCCTCTCATGAGCCCAAACAAGTCTCTAAAAGCATGAGTTTGCAACTACTTTACTTTTGGAGAAAATTCAAAACATTCACTTTTCAATAGAGCCCAATAGCAAAAATCAGGTTTTGAATGAAGAATCACATTTCTTGGTAGAATCATGCAGGATTGAAATTTTTAATGGTTTTTTACTCCTCTCAACAGCCCAAACAAGTTTCTAAAAGGATGAGTTTGCAACTACTTTACTTTTGGAGAAAATTCAAAACATTCATTATTCAATAGGGCCCAAACTATCAAAAACCAGCGGTTTGAATGAACACACATTTCTTGGTAGAATCATGCAGGACTGAAATTTTTGATGTTTTTCTACTCCTCTCATGAGCCCAAACAAGTCTCTAAAAGCATGAGTTTGCAACTACTTTACTTTTGGAGAAAATTCAAAACATTCATTATTCAATAGAGCCCAATAGCAAAAATCAGGTTTTGAATGAAGAATCACATTTCTTGGTAGAAGCATGCAGGATTGAAATTTTTGATGGTTTTTTACTCCTCTCAACAGCCCAAACAAGTTTCTAAAAGGATGAGTTTGCAACTACTTTACTTTTGGAGAAAATTCAAAACATTCATTATTCAATAGGGCCCAAACTATCAAAAACCAGCGGTTTCAATGAACACACATTTCTTGGTAGAATCATGCAGGACTGAAATTTTTGATGTTTTTCTACTCCTCTCATGAGCCCAAACAAGTCTCTAAAAGCATGAGTTTGCAACTACTTTACTTTTGGAGAAAATTCAAAACATTCATTATTCAATAGAGCCCAATAGCAAAAATCAGGTTTTGAATGAAGAATCACATTTCTTGGTAGAATCATGCAGGATTGAAATTTTTGATGGTTTTTTACTCCTCTCTACAGCCCAAACAAGTTTCTAAAAGGATGAGTTTGCAACTGCTTTACTTTTGGAGAAAATTCAAAACATTCATTATTCAATAGGGCCCAAACTATCAAAAACCAGCGGTTTGAATGAACACACATTTCTTGGTAGAATCATGCAGGACTGAAATTTTTTGATGTTTTTCTACTCCTCTCATGAGCCCAAACAAGTTTCTAAAAGCATGAGTTTGCAACTACTTTACTTTTGGAGAAAATTCAAAACATTCATTATTCAAAAGAGCCCAATAGCAAAAATCAGGTTTTGAATGAAGAATCACATTTCTTGGTAGAATTATGCAGGATTGAAATTTTTGATGGTTTTTTACTCCTCTCAACAGCCCAAACAAGTTTCTAAAAGGATGAGTTTGCAACTACTTTACTTTTGGAGAAAATTCAAAACATTCATTATTCAATAGGGCCCAAACTATCAAAAACCAGCGGTTTCAATGAACACACATTTCTTGGTAGAATCATGCAGGACTGAAATTTTTGATGTTTTTCTACTCCTCTCATGAGCCCAAACAAGTCTCTAAAAGCATGAGTTTGCAACTACTTTACTTTTGGAGAAAATTCAAAACATTCATTATTCAATAGAGCCCAATAGCAAAAATCAGGTTTTGAATGAAGAATCACATTTCTTGGTAGAATCATGCAGGATTGAAATTTTTGATGGTTTTTTACTCCTCTCAACAGCCCAAACAAGTTTCTAAAAGGATGAGTTTGCAACTACTTTACTTTTGGAGAAAATTCAAAACATTCATTATTCAATAGGGCCCAAACTATCAAAAACCAGCGGTTTCAATGAACACACATTTCTTGGAAGAATCATGCAGGACTGAAATTTTTGATGTTTTTCTACTCCTCTCATGAGCCCAAACAAGTTTCTAAAAGCATGAGTTTGCAACTACTTTACTTTTGGAGAAAATTCAAAACATTCATTATTCAATAGAGCCCAATAGCAAAAATCAGGTTTTGAATGAAGAATCACAGTTCTTGGTAGAATCATGCAGGATTGAAATTTTTGATGGTTTTTTACTCCTCTCAACAGCCCAAACAAGTTTCTAAAAGGATGAGTTTGCAACTACTTTACTTTTGGAGAAAATTCAAAACATTCATTATTCAATAGAGCCCAATAGCAAAAATCAGGTTTTGAATGAAGAATCACATTTCTTGGTAGAAGCATGCAGGATTGAAATTTTTGATGGTTTTTTACTCCTCTCAACAGCCCAAACAAGTTTCTAAAAGGATGAGTTTGCAACTACTTTACTTTTGGAGAAAATTCAAAACATTCATTATTCAATAGGGCCCAAACTATCAAAAACCAGCGGTTTCAATGAACACACATTTCTTGGTAGAATCATGCAGGACTGAAATTTTTGATGTTTTTCTACTCCTCTCATGAGCCCAAACAAGTCTCTAAAAGCATGAGTTTGCAACTACTTTACTTTTGGAGAAAATTCAAAACATTCATTATTCAATAGAGCCCAATAGCAAAAATCAGGTTTTGAATGAAGAATCACATTTCTTGGTAGAATCATGCAGGATTGAAATTTTTGATGGTTTTTTACTCCTCTCAACAGCCCAAACAAGTTTCTAAAAGGATGAGTTTGCAACTACTTTACTTTTGGAGAAAATTCAAAACATTCATTATTCAATAGGGCCCAAACTATCAAAAACCAGCGGTTTCAATGAACACACATTTCTTGGAAGAATCATGCAGGACTGAAATTTTTGATGTTTTTCTACTCCTCTCATGAGCCCAAACAAGTTTCTAAAAGCATGAGTTTGCAACTACTTTACTTTTGGAGAAAATTCAAAACATTCATTATTCAATAGAGCCCAATAGCAAAAATCAGGTTTTGAATGAAGAATCACAGTTCTTGGTAGAATCATGCAGGATTGAAATTTTTGATGGTTTTTTACTCCTCTCAACAGCCCAAACAAGTTTCTAAAAGGATGAGTTTGCAACTACTTTACTTTTGGAGAAAATTCAAAACATTCATTATTCAATAGAGCCCAATAGCAAAAATCAGGTTTTGAATGAAGAATCACATTTCTTGGTAGAAGCATGCAGGATTGAAATTTTTGATGGTTTTTTACTCCTCTCAACAGCCCAAACAAGTTTCTAAAAGGATGAGTTTGCAACTACTTTACTTTTGGAGAAAATTCAAAACATTCATTATTCAATAGGGCCCAAACTATCAAAAACCAGCGGTTTCAATGAACACACATTTCTTGGTAGAATCATGCAGGACTGAAGTTTTTGATGTTTTTCTACTCCTCTCATGAGCCCAAACAAGTCTCTAAAAGCATGAGTTTGCAACTACTTTACTTTTGGAGAAAATTCAAAACATTCATTATTCAATAGAGCCCAATAGCAAAAATCAGGTTTTGAATGAAGAATCACATTTCTTGGTAGAATCATGCAGGATTGAAATTTTTGATGGTTTTTTACTCCTCTCTACAGCCCAAACAAGTTTCTAAAAGGATGAGTTTGCAACTACTTTACTTTTGGAGAAAATTCAAAACATTCATTATTCAATAGGGCCCAAACTATCAAAAACCAGCGGTTTCAATGAACACACATTTCTTGGTAGAATCATGCAGGACTGAAATTTTTGATGTTTTTCTACTCCTCTCATGAGCCCAAACAAGTCTCTAAAAGCATGAGTTTGCAACTACTTTACTTTTGGAGAAAATTCAAAACATTCATTATTCAATAGAGCCCAATAGCAAAAATCAGGTTTTGAATGAAGAATCACATTTCTTGGTAGAAGCATGCAGGATTGAAATTTTTGATGGTTTTTTACTCCTCTCAACAGCCCAAACAAGTTTCTAAAAGGATGAGTTTGCAACTACTTTACTTTTGGAGAAAATTCAAAACATTCATTATTCAATAGGGCCCAAACTATCAAAAAACAGCGGTTTCAATGAACACACATTTCTTGGTAGAATCATGCAGGACTGAAGTTTTTGATGTTTTTCTACTCCTCTCATGAGCCCAAACAAGTCTCTAAAAGCATGAGTTTGCAACTACTTTACTTTTGGAGAAAATTCAAAACATTCATTATTCAATAGAGCCCAATAGCAAAAATCAGGTTTTGAATGAAGAATCACATTTCTTGGTAGAATCATGCAGGATTGAAATTTTTGATGGTTTTTTACTCCTCTCTACAGCCCAAACAAGTTTCTAAAAGGATGAGTTTGCAACTACTTTACTTTTGGAGAAAATTCAAAACATTCATTATTCAATAGGGCCCAAACTATCAAAAACCAGCGGTTTCAATGAACACACATTTCTTGGTAGAATCATGCAGGACTGAAATTTTTGATGTTTTTCTACTCCTCTCATGAGCCCAAACAAGTCTCTAAAAGCATGAGTTTGCAACTACTTTACTTTTGGAGAAAATTCAAAACATTCACTTTTCAATAGAGCCCAATAGCAAAAATCAGGTTTTGAATGAAGAATCACATTTCTTGGTAGAATCATGCAGGATTGAAATTTTTGATGGTTTTTTACTCCTCTCAACAGCCCAAACAAGTTTCTAAAAGGATGAGTTTGCAACTACTTTACTTTTGGAGAAAATTCAAAACATTCATTATTCAATAGGGCCCAAACTATCAAAAAACAGCGGTTTCAATGAACACACATTTCTTGGAAGAATCATGCAGGACTGAAATTTTTGATGTTTTTCTACTCCTCTCATGAGCCCAAACAAGTTTCTAAAAGCATGAGTTTGCAACTACTTTACTTTTGGAGAAAATTCAAAACATTCATTATTCAATAGAGCCCAATAGCAAAAATCAGGTTTTGAATGAAGAATCACATTTCTTGGTAGAATCATGCAGGATTGAAATTTTTGATGGTTTTTTACTCCTCTCAACAGCCCAAACAAGTTTCTAAAAGGATGAGTTTGCAACTACTTTACTTTTGGAGAAAATTCAAAACATTCATTATTCAATAGAGCCCAATAGCAAAAATCAGGTTTTGAATGAAGAATCACATTTCTTGGTAGAATCATGCAGGATTGAAATTTTTGATGGTTTTTTACTCTTCTCAACAGCCCAAACAAGTTTCTAAAAGGATGAGTTTGCAACTACTTTACTTTTGGAGAAAATTCAAAGCATTCATTATTCAATAGGGCCCAAACTATCAAAAACCAGCGGTTTCAATGAACACACATTTCTTGGTAGAATCATGCAGGACTGAAATTTTTGATGTTTTTCTACTCCTCTCATGAGCCCAAACAAGTCTCTAAAAGCATGAGTTTGCAACTACTTTACTTTTGGAGAAAATTCAAAACATTCATTATTCAATAGAGCCCAATAGCAAAAATCAGGTTTTGAATGAAGAATCACATTTCTTGGTAGAATCATGCAGGATTGAAATTTTTGATGGTTTTTTACTCCTCTCAAAAGCCCAAACAAGTTTCTAAAAGGATGAGTTTGCAACTACTTTACTTTTGGAGAAAATTCAAAACATTCATTATTCAATAGGGCCCAAACTATCAAAAACCAGCAGTTTGAATGAACACACATTTCTTGGTAGAATCATGCAGGACTGAAATTTTTGATGTTTTTCTACTCCTCTCATGAGCCCAAACAAGTCTCTAAAAGCATGAGTTTGCAACTACTTTACTTTTGGAGAAAATTCAAAACATTCACTTTTCAATAGAGCCCAATAGCAAAAATCAGGTTTTGAATGAAGAATCACATTTCTTGGTAGAATCATGCAGGATTGAAATTTTTGATGGTTTTTTACTCCTCTCAACAGCCCAAACAAGTTTCTAAAAGGATGAGTTTGCAACTACTTTACTTTTGGAGAAAATTCAAAACATTCATTATTCAATAGGGCCCAAACTATCAAAAACCAGCGGTTTGAATGAACACACATTTCTTGGTAGAATCATGCAGGACTGAAATTTTTGATGTTTTTCTACTCCTCTCATGAGCCCAAACAAGTCTCTAAAAGCATGAGTTTGCAACTACTTTACTTTTGGAGAAAATTCAAAACATTCATTATTCAATAGAGCCCAATAGCAAAAATCAGGTTTTGAATGAAGAATCACATTTCTTGGTAGAAGCATGCAGGATTGAAATTTTTGATGGTTTTTTACTCCTCTCAACAGCCCAAACAAGTTTCTAAAAGGATGAGTTTGCAACTACTTTACTTTTGGAGAAAATTCAAAACATTCATTATTCAATAGGGCCCAAACTATCAAAAACCAGCGGTTTCAATGAACACACATTTCTTGGTAGAATCATGCAGGACTGAAATTTTTGATGTTTTTCTACTCCTCTCATGAGCCCAAACAAGTCTCTAAAAGCATGAGTTTGCAACTACTTTACTTTTGGAGAAAATTCAAAACATTCATTATTCAATAGAGCCCAATAGCAAAAATCAGGTTTTGAATGAAGAATCACATTTCTTGGTAGAATCATGCAGGATTGAAATTTTTGATGGTTTTTTACTCCTCTCTACAGCCCAAACAAGTTTCTAAAAGGATGAGTTTGCAACTGCTTTACTTTTGGAGAAAATTCAAAACATTCATTATTCAATAGGGCCCAAACTATCAAAAACCAGCGGTTTGAATGAACACACATTTCTTGGTAGAATCATGCAGGACTCAAATTTTTGATGTTTTTCTACTCCTCTCATGAGCCCAAACAAGTTTCTAAAAGCATGAGTTTGCAACTACTTTACTTTTGGAGAAAATTCAAAACATTCATTATTCAATAGAGCCCAATAGCAAAAATCAGGTTTTGAATGAAGAATCACATTTCTTGGTAGAATTATGCAGGATTGAAATTTTTGATGGTTTTTTACTCCTCTCAACAGCCCAAACAAGTTTCTAAAAGGATGAGTTTGCAACTACTTTACTTTTGGAGAAAATTCAAAACATTCATTATTCAATAGGGCCCAAACTATCAAAAACCAGCGGTTTCAATGAACACACATTTCTTGGTAGAATCATGCAGGACTGAAATTTTTGATGTTTTTCTACTCCTCTCATGAGCCCAAACAAGTCTCTAAAAGCATGAGTTTGCAACTACTTTACTTTTGGAGAAAATTCAAAACATTCATTATTCAATAGAGCCCAATAGCAAAAATCAGGTTTTGAATGAAGAATCACATTTCTTGGTAGAATCATGCAGGATTGAAATTTTTGATGGTTTTTTACTCCTCTCAACAGCCCAAACAAGTTTCTAAAAGGATGAGTTTGCAACTACTTTACTTTTGGAGAAAATTCAAAACATTCATTATTCAATAGGGCCCAAACTATCAAAAACCAGCGGTTTCAATGAACACACATTTCTTGGAAGAATCATGCAGGACTGAAATTTTTGATGTTTTTCTACTCCTCTCATGAGCCCAAACAAGTTTCTAAAAGCATGAGTTTGCAACTACTTTACTTTTGGAGAAAATTCAAAACATTCATTATTCAATAGAGCCCAATAGCAAAAATCAGGTTTTGAATGAAGAATCACAGTTCTTGGTAGAATCATGCAGGATTGAAATTTTTGATGGTTTTTTACTCCTCTCAACAGCCAAAACAAGTTTCTAAAAGGATGAGTTTGCAACTACTTTACTTTTGGAGAAAATTCAAAACATTCATTATTCAATAGAGCCCAATAGCAAAAATCAGGTTTTGAATGAAGAATCACATTTCTTGGTAGAATCATGCAGGATTGAAATTTTTGATGGTTTTTTACTCCTCTCAACAGCCCAAACAAGTTTCTAAAAGGATGAGTTTGCAACTACTTTACTTTTGGAGAAAATTCAAAACATTCATTATTCAATAGGGCCCAAACTATCAAAAACCAGCGGTTTCAATGAACACACATTTCTTGGTAGAATCATGCAGGACTGAAATTTTTGATGTTTTTCTACTCCTCTCATGAGCCCAAACAAGTCTCTAAAAGCATGAGTTTGCAACTACTTTACTTTTGGAGAAAATTCAAAACATTCATTATTCAATAGAGCCCAATAGCAAAAATCAGGTTTTGAATGAAGAATCACATTTCTTGGTAAAATCATGCAGGATTGAAATTTTTGATGGTTTTTTACTCCTCTCAACAGCCCAAACAAGTTTCTAAAAGGATGAGTTTGCAACTACTTTACTTTTGGAGAAAATTCAAAACATTCATTATTCAATAGGGCCCAAACTATCAAAAACCAGCGGTTTCAATGAACACACATTTCTTGGTAGAATCATGCAGGACTGAAATTTTTGATGTTTTTCTACTCCTCTCATGAGCCCAAACAAGTCTCTAAAAGCATGAGTTTGCAACTACTTTACTTTTGGAGAAAATTCAAAACATTCATTATTCAATAGAGCCCAATAGCAAAAATCAGGTTTTGAATGAAGAATCACATTTCTTGGTAGAATCATGCAGGATTGAAATTTTTGATGGTTTTTTACTCCTCTCAACAGCCCAAACAAGTTTCTAAAAGGATGAGTTTGCAACTACTTTACTTTTGGAGAAAATTCAAAACATTCATTATTCAATAGGGCCCAAACTATCAAAAACCAGCGGTTTCAATGAACACACATTTCTTGGAAGAATCATGCAGGACTGAAATTTTTGATGTTTTTCTACTCCTCTCATGAGCCCAAACAAGTTTCTAAAAGCATGAGTTTGCAACTACTTTACTTTTGGAGAAAATTCAAAACATTCATTATTCAATAGAGCCCAATAGCAAAAATCAGGTTTTGAATGAAGAATCACAGTTCTTGGTAGAATCATGCAGGATTGAAATTTTTGATGGTTTTTTACTCCTCTCAACAGCCAAAACAAGTTTCTAAAAGGATGAGTTTGCAACTACTTTACTTTTGGAGAAAATTCAAAACATTCATTATTCAATAGAGCCCAATAGCAAAAATCAGGTTTTGAATGAAGAATCACATTTCTTGGTAGAATCATGCAGGATTGAAATTTTTGATGGTTTTTTACTCCTCTCAACAGCCCAAACAAGTTTCTAAAAGGATGAGTTTGCAACTACTTTACTTTTGGAGAAAATTCAAAACATTCATTATTCAATAGGGCCCAAACTATCAAAAACCAGCGGTTTCAATGAACACACATTTCTTGGTAGAATCATGCAGGACTGAAATTTTTGATGTTTTTCTACTCCTCTCATGAGCCCAAACAAGTCTCTAAAAGCATGAGTTTGCAACTACTTTACTTTTGGAGAAAATTCAAAACATTCATTATTCAATAGAGCCCAATAGCAAAAATCAGGTTTTGAATGAAGAATCACATTTCTTGGTAAAATCATGCAGGATTGAAATTTTTGATGGTTTTTTACTCCTCTCAACAGCCCAAACAAGTTTCTAAAAGGATGAGTTTGCAACTACTTTACTTTTGGAGAAAATTCAAAACATTCATTATTCAATAGGGCCCAAACTATCAAAAACCAGCGGTTTCAATGAACACACATTTCTTGGTAGAATCATGCAGGACTGAAATTTTTGATGTTTTTCTACTCCTCTCATGAGCCCAAACAAGTTTCTAAAAGCATGAGTTTGCAACTACTTTACTTTTGGAGAAAATTCAAAACATTCACTATTCAATAGAGCCCAATAGCAAAAATCAGGTTTTGAATGAAGAATCACATTTCTTGGTAAAATCATGCAGGATTGAAATTTTTGATGGTTTTTTACTCCTCTCAACAGCCCAAACAAGTTTCTAAAAGGATGAGTTTGCAACTACTTTACTTTTGGAGAAAATTCAAAACATTCATTATTCAATAGGGCCCAAACTATCAAAAACCAGCGGTTTCAATGAACACACATTTCTTGGAAGAATCATGCAGGACTGAAATTTTTGATGTTTTTCTACTCCTCTCATGAGCCCAAACAAGTTTCTAAAAGCATGAGTTTGCAACTACTTTACTTTTGGAGAAAATTCAAAACATTCATTATTCAATAGAGCCCAATAGCAAAAATCAGGTTTTGAATGAAGAATCACAGTTCTTGGTAGAATCATGCAGGATTGAAATTTTTGATGGTTTTTTACTCCTCTCAACAGCCAAAACAAGTTTCTAAAAGGATGAGTTTGCAACTACTTTACTTTTGGAGAAAATTCAAAACATTCATTATTCAATAGAGCCCAATAGCAAAAATCAGGTTTTGAATGAAGAATCACATTTCTTGGTAGAATCATGCAGGATTGAAATTTTTGATGGTTTTTTACTCCTCTCAACAGCCCAAACAAGTTTCTAAAAGGATGAGTTTGCAACTACTTTACTTTTGGAGAAAATTCAAAACATTCATTATTCAATAGGGCCCAAACTATCAAAAACCAGCGGTTTCAATGAACACACATTTCTTGGTAGAATCATGCAGGACTGAAATTTTTGATGTTTTTCTACTCCTCTCATGAGCCCAAACAAGTCTCTAAAAGCATGAGTTTGCAACTACTTTACTTTTGGAGAAAATTCAAAACATTCATTATTCAATAGAGCCCAATAGCAAAAATCAGGTTTTGAATGAAGAATCACATTTCTTGGTAAAATCATGCAGGATTGAAATTTTTGATGGTTTTTTACTCCTCTCAACAGCCCAAACAAGTTTCTAAAAGGATGAGTTTGCAACTACTTTACTTTTGGAGAAAATTCAAAACATTCATTATTCAATAGGGCCCAAACTATCAAAAACCAGCGGTTTCAATGAACACACATTTCTTGGTAGAATCATGCAGGACTGAAATTTTTGATGTTTTTCTACTCCTCTCATGAGCCCAAACAAGTCTCTAAAAGCATGAGTTTGCAACTACTTTACTTTTGGAGAAAATTCAAAACATTCATTATTCAATAGAGCCCAATAGCAAAAATCAGGTTTTGAATGAAGAATCACATTTCTTGGTAGAATCATGCAGGATTGAAATTTTTGATGGTTTTTTACTCCTCTCAACAGCCCAAACAAGTTTCTAAAAGGATGAGTTTGCAACTACTTTACTTTTGGAGAAAATTCAAAACATTCATTATTCAATAGGGCCCAAACTATCAAAAACCAGCGGTTTCAATGAACACACATTTCTTGGAAGAATCATGCAGGACTGAAATTTTTGATGTTTTTCTACTCCTCTCATGAGCCCAAACAAGTTTCTAAAAGCATGAGTTTGCAACTACTTTACTTTTGGAGAAAATTCAAAACATTCATTATTCAATAGAGCCCAATAGCAAAAATCAGGTTTTGAATGAAGAATCACAGTTCTTGGTAGAATCATGCAGGATTGAAATTTTTGATGGTTTTTTACTCCTCTCAACAGCCAAAACAAGTTTCTAAAAGGATGAGTTTGCAACTACTTTACTTTTGGAGAAAATTCAAAACATTCATTATTCAATAGAGCCCAATAGCAAAAATCAGGTTTTGAATGAAGAATCACATTTCTTGGTAGAATCATGCAGGATTGAAATTTTTGATGGTTTTTTACTCCTCTCAACAGCCCAAACAAGTTTCTAAAAGGATGAGTTTGCAACTACTTTACTTTTGGAGAAAATTCAAAACATTCATTATTCAATAGGGCCCAAACTATCAAAAACCAGCGGTTTCAATGAACACACATTTCTTGGTAGAATCATGCAGGACTGAAATTTTTGATGTTTTTCTACTCCTCTCATGAGCCCAAACAAGTCTCTAAAAGCATGAGTTTGCAACTACTTTACTTTTGGAGAAAATTCAAAACATTCATTATTCAATAGAGCCCAATAGCAAAAATCAGGTTTTGAATGAAGAATCACATTTCTTGGTAAAATCATGCAGGATTGAAATTTTTGATGGTTTTTTACTCCTCTCAACAGCCCAAACAAGTTTCTAAAAGGATGAGTTTGCAACTACTTTACTTTTGGAGAAAATTCAAAACATTCATTATTCAATAGGGCCCAAACTATCAAAAACCAGCGGTTTCAATGAACACACATTTCTTGGTAGAATCATGCAGGACTGAAATTTTTGATGTTTTTCTACTCCTCTCATGAGCCCAAACAAGTTTCTAAAAGCATGAGTTTGCAACTACTTTACTTTTGGAGAAAATTCAAAACATTCACTATTCAATAGAGCCCAATAGCAAAAATCAGGTTTTGAATGAAGAATCACATTTCTTGGTAAAATCATGCAGGATTGAAATTTTTGATGGTTTTTTACTCCTCTCAACAGCCCAAACAAGTTTCTAAAAGGATGAGTTTGCAACTACTTTACTTTTGGAGAAAATTCAAAACATTCATTATTAAATAGGGCCCAAACTATCAAAAACCAGCGGTTTCAATGAACACACATTTCTTGGTAGAATCATGCAGGACTGAAATTTTTGATGTTTTTCTACTCCTCTCATGAGCCCAAACAAGTCTCTAAAAGCATGAGTTTGCAACTACTTTACTTTTGGAGAAAATTCAAAACATTCACTTTTCAATAGAGCCCAATAGCAAAAATCAGGTTTTGAATGAAGAATCACATTTCTTGGTAGAATCATGCAGGATTGAAATTTTTGATGGTTTTTTACTCCTCTCAACAGCCCAAACAAGTTTCTAAAAGGATGAGTTTGCAACTACTTTACTTTTGGAGAAAATTCAAAACATTCATTATTCAATAGGGCCCAAACTATCAAAAACCAGCGGTTTGAATGAACACACATTTCTTGGTAGAATCATGCAGGACTGAAATTTTTGATGTTTTTCTACTCCTCTCATGAGCCCAAACAAGTCTCTAAAAGCATGAGTTTGCAACTACTTTACTTTTGGAGAAAATTCAAAACATTCATTATTCAATAGAGCCCAATAGCAAAAATCAGGTTTTGAATGAAGAATCACATTTCTTGGTAGAAGCATGCAGGATTGAAATTTTTGATGGTTTTTTACTCCTCTCAACAGCCCAAACAAGTTTCTAAAAGGATGAGTTTGCAACTACTTTACTTTTGGAGAAAATTCAAAACATTCATTATTCAATAGGGCCCAAACTATCAAAAACCAGCGGTTTCAATGAACACACATTTCTTGGTAGAATCATGCAGGACTGAAGTTTTTGATGTTTTTCTACTCCTCTCATGAGCCCAAACAAGTCTCTAAAAGCATGAGTTTGCAACTACTTTACTTTTGGAGAAAATTCAAAACATTCATTATTCAATAGAGCCCAATAGCAAAAATCAGGTTTTGAATGAAGAATCACATTTCTTGGTAGAATCATGCAGGATTGAAATTTTTGATGGTTTTTTACTCCTCTCTACAGCCCAAACAAGTTTCTAAAAGGATGAGTTTGCAACTACTTTACTTTTGGAGAAAATTCAAAACATTCATTATTCAATAGGGCCCAAACTATCAAAAACCAGCGGTTTCAATGAACACACATTTCTTGGTAGAATCATGCAGGACTGAAATTTTTGATGTTTTTCTACTCCTCTCATGAGCCCAAACAAGTCTCTAAAAGCATGAGTTTGCAACTACTTTACTTTTGGAGAAAATTCAAAACATTCACTTTTCAATAGAGCCCAATAGCAAAAATCAGGTTTTGAATGAAGAATCACATTTCTTGGTAGAATCATGCAGGATTGAAATTTTTGATGGTTTTTTACTTCTCTCAACAGCCCAAACAAGTTTCTAAAAGGATGAGTTTGCAACTACTTTACTTTTGGAGAAAATTCAAAACATTCATTATTCAATAGGGCCCAAACTATCAAAAACCAGCGGTTTGAATGAACACGCATTTCTTGGTAGAATCATGCAGGACTGAAATTTTTGATGTTTTTCTACTCCTCTCATGAGCCCAAACAAGTCTCTAAAAGCATGAGTTTGCAGCTACTTTACTTTTGGAGAAAATTCAAAACATTCATTATTCAATAGGGCCCAAACTATCAAAAACCAGCGGTTTCAATGAACACACATTTCTTGGTAGAATCATGCAGGACTGAAATTTTTGATGTTTTTCTACTCCTCTCATGAGCCCAAACAAGTTTCTAAAAGCATGAGTTTGCAACTACTTTACTTTTGGAGAAAATTCAAAACATTCACTATTCAATAGAGCCCAATAGCAAAAATCAGGTTTTGAATGAAGAATCACATTTCTTGGTAAAATCATGCAGGATTGAAATTTTTGATGGTTTTTTACTCCTCTCAACAGCCCAAACAAGTTTCTAAAAGGATGAGTCTGCAACTACTTTACTTTTGGAGAAAATTCAAAACATTCATTATTCAATAGGGCCCAAACTATCAAAAACCAGCGGTTTCAATGAACACACATTTCTTGGTAGAATCATGCAGGACTGAAATTTTTGATGTTTTTCTACTCCTCTCATGAGCCCAAACAAGTCTCTAAAAGCATGAGTTTGCAACTACTTTACTTTTGGAGAAAATTCAAAACATTCACTTTTCAATAGAGCCCAATAGCAAAAATCAGGTTTTGAATGAAGAATCACATTTCTTGGTAGAATCATGCAGGATTGAAATTTTTGATGGTTTTTTACTCCTCTCAACAGCCCAAACAAGTTTCTAAAAGGATGAGTTTGCAACTACTTTACTTTTGGAGAAAATTCAAAACATTCATTATTCAATAGGGCCCAAACTATCAAAAACCAGCGGTTTCAATGAACACACATTTCTTGGTAGAATCATGCAGGACTGAAATTTTTGATGTTTTTCTACTCCTCTCATGAGCCCAAACAAGTCTCTAAAAGCATGAGTTTGCAACTACTTTACTTTTGGAGAAAATTCAAAACATTCATTATTCAATAGAGCCCAATAGCAAAAATCAGGTTTTGAATGAAGAATCACATTTCTTGGTAGAAGCATGCAGGATTGAAATTTTTGATGGTTTTTTACTCCTCTCAACAGCCCAAACAAGTTTCTAAAAGGATGAGTTTGCAACTACTTTACTTTTGGAGAAAATTCAAAACATTCATTATTCAATAGGGCCCAAACTATCAAAAACCAGCGGTTTCAATGAACACACATTTCTTGGTAGAATCATGCAGGACTGAAGTTTTTGATGTTTTTCTACTCCTCTCATGAGCCCAAACAAGTCTCTAAAAGCATGAGTTTGCAACTACTTTACTTTTGGAGAAAATTCAAAACATTCATTATTCAATAGAACCCAATAGCAAAAATCAGGTTTTGAATGAAGAATCACATTTCTTGGTAGAATCATGCAGGATTGAAATTTTTGATGGTTTTTTACTCCTCTCTACAGCCCAAACAAGTTTCTAAAAGGATGAGTTTGCAACTACTTTACTTTTGGAGAAAATTCAAAACATTCATTATTCAATAGGGCCCAAACTATCAAAAACCAGCGGTTTCAATGAACACACATTTCTTGGTAGAATCATGCAGGACTGAAATTTTTGATGTTTTTCTACTCCTCTCATGAGCCCAAACAAGTCTCTAAAAGCATGAGTTTGCAACTACTTTACTTTTGGAGAAAATTCAAAACATTCACTTTTCAATAGAGCCCAATAGCAAAAATCAGGTTTTGAATGAAGAATCACATTTCTTGGTAGAATCATGCAGGATTGAAATTTTTGATGGTTTTTTACTCCTCTCAACAGCCCAAACAAGTTTCTAAAAGGATGAGTTTGCAACTACTTTACTTTTGGAGAAAATTCAAAACATTCATTATTCAATAGGGCCCAAACTATCAAAAACCAGCGGTTTGAATGAACACACATTTCTTGGTAGAATCATGCAGGACTGAAATTTTTGATGTTTTTCTACTCCTCTCATGAGCCCAAACAAGTCTCTAAAAGCATGAGTTTGCAGCTACTTTACTTTTGGAGAAAATTCAAAACATTCATTATTCAATAGAGCCCAATAGCAAAAATCAGGTTTTGAATGAAGAATCACATTTCTTGGTAGAAGCATGCAGGATTGAAATTTTTGATGGTATTTTACTCCTCTCAACAGCCCAAACAAGTTTCTAAAAGGATGAGTTTGCAACTACTTTACTTTTGGAGAAAATTCAAAACATTCATTATTCAATAGGGCCCAAACTATCAAAAACCAGCGGTTTCAATGAACACACATTTCTTGGTAGAATCATGCAGGACTGAAATTTTTGATGTTTTTCTACTCCTCTCATGAGCCCAAACAAGTCTCTAAAAGCATGAGTTTGCAACTACTTTACTTTTGGAGAAAATTCAAAACATTCATTATTCAATAGAGCCCAATAGCAAAAATCAGGTTTTGAATGAAGAATCACATTTCTTGGTAGAATCATGCAGGATTGAAATTTTTGATGGTTTTTTACTCCTCTCTACAGCCCAAACAAGTTTCTAAAAGGATGAGTTTGCAACTGCTTTACTTTTGGAGAAAATTCAAAACATTCATTATTCAATAGGGCCCAAACTATCAAAAACCAGCGGTTTGAATGAACACACATTTCTTGGTAGAATCATGCAGGACTCAAATTTTTGATGTTTTTCTACTCCTCTCATGAGCCCAAACAAGTTTCTAAAAGCATGAGTTTGCAACTACTTTACTTTTGGAGAAAATTCAAAACATTCATTATTCAATAGAGCCCAATAGCAAAAATCAGGTTTTGAATGAAGAGTCACATTTCTTGGTAGAATCATGCAGGATTGAAATTTTTGATGGTTTTTTACTCCTCTCAACAGCCCAAACAAGTTTCTAAAAGGATGAGTTTGCAACTACTTTACTTTTGGAGAAAATTCAAAACATTCATTATTCAATAGGGCCCAAACTATCAAAAACCAGCGGTTTCAATGAACACACATTTCTTGGTAGAATCATGCAGGACTGAAATTTTTGATGTTTTTCTACTCCTCTCATGAGCCCAAACAAGTCTCTAAAAGCATGAGTTTGCAACTACTTTACTTTTGGAGAAAATTCAAAACATTCATTATTCAATAGAGCCCAATAGCAAAAATCAGGTTTTGAATGAAGAATCACATTTCTTGGTAGAATCATGCAGGATTGAAATTTTTGATGGTTTTTTACTCCTCTCTACAGCCCAAACAAGTTTCTAAAAGGATGAGTTTGCAACTGCTTTACTTTTGGAGAAAATTCAAAACATTCATTATTCAATAGGGCCCAAACTATCAAAAACCAGCGGTTTGAATGAACACACATTTCTTGGTAGAATCATGCAGGACTCAAATTTTTGATGTTTTTCTACTCCTCTCATGAGCCCAAACAAGTTTCTAAAAGCATGAGTTTGCAACTACTTTACTTTTGGAGAAAATTCAAAACATTCATTATTCAATAGAGCCCAATAGCAAAAATCAGGTTTTGAATGAAGAGTCACATTTCTTGGTAGAATCATGCAGGATTGAAATTTTTGATGGTTTTTTACTCCTCTCAACAGCCCAAACAAGTTTCTAAAAGGATGAGTTTGCAACTACTTTACTTTTGGAGAAAATTCAAAACATTCATTATTCAATAGGGCCCAAACTATCAAAAACCAGCGGTTTCAATGAACACACATTTCTTGGTAGAATCATGCAGGACTGAAATTTTTGATGTTTTTCTACTCCTCTCATGAGCCCAAACAAGTCTCTAAAAGCATGAGTTTGCAACTACTTTACTTTTGGAGAAAATTCAAAACATTCATTATTCAATAGAGCCCAATAGCAAAAATCAGGTTTTGAATGAAGAATCACATTTCTTGGTAGAATCATGCAGGATTGAAATTTTTGATGGTTTTTTACTCCTCTCAACAGCCCAAACAAGTTTCTAAAAGGATGAGTTTGCAACTACTTTACTTTTGGAGAAAATTCAAAACATTCATTATTCAATAGGGCCCAAACTATCAAAAAACAGCGGTTTCAATGAACACACATTTCTTGGAAGAATCATGCAGGACTGAAATTTTTGATGTTTTTCTACTCCTCTCATGAGCCCAAACAAGTTTCTAAAAGCATGAGTTTGCAACTACTTTACTTTTGGAGAAAATTCAAAACATTCATTATTCAATAGAGCCCAATAGCAAAAATCAGGTTTTGAATGAAGAATCACATTTCTTGGTAGAATCATGCAGGATTGAAATTTTTGATGGGTTTTTACTCCTCTCAACAGCCCAAACAAGTTTCTAAAAGGATGAGTTTGCAACTTCTTTACTTTTGGAGAAAATTCAAGGGGCGTGGTCTGGAGCTCAATGCAGCAGGCTGTTTGAGCTCTGAGCTCTGAGGAAGCCTTCCTTATTAAGCGACATACAAAGCGAATAAGAAGATTTTGGACAAAAAGATTTATTGGATTTGAGAGCCTTAGTCTCCAGGATCATTTTGAGACCCCTTTGGAGTCCTTATGATGAATATTCCCCGAGATATGACCTTCTAAGCCCTGAGAAGTGGTGAATCAGCAAGTTTCTTTCCCGCGCCTGCTTCTCTCTGCAGTGGCGGGCCCGAGAGGGGAAGAAGTGAGACGCTGCTAGAAAAACTGAAAGAGGCCGACAGAGGAGACTCCAGGGCCCGTTGTGACAAGCGGCGGGTCTCGGGGGTCTAGCTGAGGCAGCGTTACACAGCGACGCCGGCAAGTATAGCGACGTCTGAAGAAAGCAGCAGGAAGAGTGAGCCGGCTAGGATTTTCCCGCGCTTTCTCCCACACTTGTAGACCGGGCGTCCTCTCTGATACCTGGGACTTTAATGAGCCTTTGTGGAACCTCTCGTCTTGAAATTTACATTATTGGACACCCTGGATCGGGAGCTGACGTGGCTTGTTTACTGTGAGTGATCTCCCGGCGTTAAACCTCATACCGCCGCTGTTTTTGGGGTACTGCTTACTCCTGGGGCTTTGAATACATCGGGAGCCTGTTTCCCTGGAACCGGGGGACCTCTCCGAACAGAACGAGACCAGGCACGCCGGGATTGAAGCAAAATTCAGCTTTTCCTAACTAAAAATCATTGGAGGTAGAAGAAAGCTGCAGGGGTAAGGATTTGAGTGACAGCCGCGGCCGCGCGCTCGGACCCGCCGAGCTTCTTGTGATATTGTGAACTTCTGGAGGTCCGGTTCTGTTGAAATCTTATTCCCTGAAGTCAGGAAGATCCCTCTAAGAAGATAGAGACCTGCCATATTGAAATCCAAAGAGAATTCGGGCTTTGCTGAAGCAAAGCTCTGGGCGGTGCAGGGGAAGACAGGAGCCGGATACCTGTAATAGCGGCTGCTGCAGCCTTATACCCGCCGCGGTTTTGGTGGAATAACTTGATCTTGGAACCTCGGATTGAAGTGTTTTTTTTTTCCCAGAGTCGGGGTCCACCCTCTGAGCAGGGAGACACCTGGCACGCTACGTTCAAAGGCGGCATTGATTTTCCTTCACCTGAAACCCTCGGCGATGCCGGGAATTGCAGACACCGACGCTTGATTGACTGGGGCTGTTATTGTAATTGGTAAGCTTCTATACAATCTTATCGATTTGTCCCTGCTCATCCTGCCTGCGGGAGATTATTTGGGGATTCACCCTGAAGAATAAGAGGGATCTTGGATTTCATTGAGTTTGATTTTCCCGCTATTGTTATTATTTTAATATAAATAGCGCACTAGATCTCATCTATAGTGAATCTGTGAATTTCTGATGTAACGGCTACTCAAATTTGTCACTCTAAATATAGGAAGCTGCTTATTATTATTCTTATACAGTTAATTACTCATTTTCATACAGCAACTGTCATATAATAATTTGTTCAGACTTTTTTATATGATATTCTGGTTTTTGATTTTATATATCTGATATAAACAGCTATCACAATACTCCCTTAAAGAACTTGGGTTTCAGATACATATTTGATCTCCTATCTACAGATACACATATTTGTGATTTATCTCTCTTTTTGAGCGTGTTGGTGGAATAGAAATATCTCTGTTGTTCTTTAAGGAACCGGTTATAGTGAAAGCTTTATAAATTAAAATAAAAAAAAAAAAAAAAAAAAAATGAGTCAGAAAAACAATAAAGCGAAATAGCAGAAAGATAAGTCCACGCGTAAACAAGATATGACTAATCTAGATGAAGCTATATGCATTAGTCCTCCTCCCTCCCCCAAAAAACCTACTAAATTCGAAATCGGACAAAAAGGTGATTCCCATACTTTAATGATACAAGAGTTGGATAACATCCAATCAATAATGGATACCTCTGTTAATAGAAAATCTAAAAGAGATGAGTCTAAAGGGGAGGGTAGGTCTGTGTTGTCAGATGAGGAAGAATACTACGAAGCCTCTCCATCTCATAGTCCAGAAAAAAGTAGACCCAGAAAAGACTATAGTTTTGTAGAGGAGGAGGAGGAGGCTAGTAGCAGTGGACATGAGGGTCTGGAAAACTTCCAGGCTTCTGAGAGAGGGGTCTCTGAAAAATATATTAAAGACTTAATTCTAGCATTAAATAAAAGCTTTGAGTCCTCTCTGAATAAACATGTAAACCGTCTACAATCCAATCTTGACACAGTTAACACTAGGATTGATAATAATGAAAAGAAATTAGAAGCTCTAGGGAAAACCTCAGATTCCATTCAAAAACAACAAACTAATGCCCAAAAAGAGATCCTTTTTTTACGAAATAAAGTAGCCGACCTAGAAGACCGCAGTAGGAGGAACAACATTAAATTGAGAGGAATCTCGGAAAAAATTAACCAGCATAATTTACAAAAATATGTTAAAGAGATTTTAATCAAAATTCTGCCATCCGTCCCTGAGGTAGAACTAATGATAGATAGAATCCACAGACTCCCGAGGCCTGCATCTATCTCGGCTGAGCTCCCTAGAGACACTATCTTAAGATTCCATTTTTACTCCACCAAAGAAAAATTCTTAAACTATTTTAGGACCAATAAACATCTTCCCCACCCCTATGATCACATCAAATCATATGCAGACCTTTCAAAAGAAACTATCCAAACAAGGAAAGGATTTAATGAAGTTACAACAATTCTGAGACAAAAGGGTGTGGTTTATAGGTGGGGGTTCCCTACTAAGCTTTTGATAATTCATGGTGGGAAGGTAGTAGTGATCCTATCTCCACAAGAGGGGAAAAATTTTCTTAAATCCTTGGACAAGAGAGATGAGGCTCCAGGGTGAAAAATGCAAATTTTAACTGCTATATCACTTACATTATTTTGTATGCAGGAGGCTTCCTGCGGAGTTTCACGAGCTTTTCCCCATTTTAGGAAGTTTACCTAAGATTGTGGTAATCTCTTCCTGTTTATTGTTCTGTTTATATTTCTGTTTTTGTTTTTTTGTTTTGTATTCTTTAATACATGGTTAAGATATTATCACTCAATGTGAGGGGATTGAATAGTCCCGCTAAGAGGTATCTCACGTGGAGGGAGATCAAGGGCAGCAGAGCAGATATAATTTGCCTCCAAGAGGTGAAATTGGCTAGGGATGGACACCCCAAGATAGAGAATAAAAATTTCCCATATATATACAAATCTCTTAATGTAAAGAAACGAGCAGGAGTCCTCATACTAATTAAAGACACTATTTCATTCGAAATCATTAACGAATACTCTGACAGCGAGGGCAGGTATTTGATTCTTACTTGTCTGATAGACAATCAGCTAACGACACTTGTGAACGTTTATGCTCCATGCAATGGTCAAATGCGTTTCTTCAATGGTCTCGATAGAAAAATCCAGGAAGTAAAAAAAGGTGTTATTGTTTTGGTGGGTGATTTCAACATTGTTCCTGACGGAGCAATGGATTCCACCTCTCTCACTCGCTCATCATTTCCTGAATTAAAAAATTGGCTTTGCAACCATGAATACCTAGATGTATTCAGATGTTTAAATACATCCTCTAGGGAATATACCCATTTCTCAGAGGCACACAAGTCTTTCGCTAGGATTGACTTGTTTCTGACAGATACGTTCTCAATTTCGAAATTTAAGAAAGTTGAGATTCTCCCCAAAACATTTTCTGATCACTCTCCAATTGTTGCAGAAATTTTCCTTGGTAGGTCGGCAGAGTTCAGATCCCAATGGAGATGCGACTCATCCCTGTTGTTCAACCCAAAATTTAAAAAAGAAATTGAAAAAGCCTTAAATAATTATTTCATAGAAAATGATATCAACAACATTTGCCCATTCACCCTTTGGAACGCGCACAAGGCAGTGATTAGGGGGGTTATGACATATTTGGCCTACAACAAAAAAAAAATTTTCCAAAGAAAAAATCCATACCTTACAATTAGAGTTACAAAAATTGGAAGCAATATTACAAAATTCACCCTCTCCTCCACCAAATATACATTCGGAGATTCTTAAACTAAGAATAGATCTTAGATCGGAGTTATTCAGTGAATACGAAAAATTCGCAAAACTAATGAAATCCAACTATTATTCTTCATACAACAAACCCACTAGACTTATGGCACAAAAATTCAGATCAATTAGGATCAAATGCAAAATCAATAAAATTAACCATGAGGGCAATAAATTAGAACACCCCAAGAAAATCGTTGAAGCATTTGCTAAATATTATTCATCTATTTACAATCTTAAACTAGATGAACATACCCAGCAACCCGACGAACAAGGCATAAATGATTTTCTTGCCCCTCTGGGGTTACCTAAGATTACCCCCCAACAACTGTCTAAACTTGAGGCCCCTTTCTCTGCGTCTGAAGTCCTGGAAGTAATTAAATCATTTAAAAAAAAGAAAACTCCGGGCCCCGATGGATTCTCGAGTGAATATTACCAAGCATTCGCAAATATCATAACCCCACATTTAGTCCGCATCTTTGACAAGGCATCTCGGACCGGAGAATTTCCTCAGGAAATGTTACAGGCTAATATAATTTTAATACCCAAACCTAAGGGAGATCCGGAGTCAGTCAAAAATTATAGGCCTATCTCTCTAATAAACACCGATGTCAAACTATATTCAAAAATTATATCAAATAGACTAAAAAATATTCTCCCAAATATTATTCATAAAGATCAACTCGGGTTTATAGAGGGACGCCAGACTACCGATGGCACTAGGAGAACATTGAACTTGGTAAATTTTATTAAAAGAAAGAAAATCCCCTCTCTCCTTCTGGCTTTGGACGCAGAGAAAGCCTTCGACAGGGTTAATTGGGACTTCCTCAAAGCAACTTTGAATAAATTTGGCTTCAGTGATAATATAATAAAAACTATAATGGCTTTATATGCAAACCCTTCTGCTAATGTTTATACAAATAACCACACTTCAGATCGCATCATGATAACTAATGGAACTAGACAGGGATGCCCACTCTCCCCCTTGTTATTTGCGCTGATTATGGAACCCTTAGCAGCAGCAATAAGAACCAATGATGAGATCCATGGTATCCAAATTGAAGATCACCAATTTAAAATCGGTCTATTCGCTGATGACATTATACTGAGTCTATCAGATCCACTGAACTCTATTAGGGGTGTATTATCTACTATCGAGAATTTCTCTAAAATCTCATTTTACAAAATCAATGAGAACAAATCTAAAATCTTGGATTTCTTTCTAGACGACCTAACCATCTCACGCATTAAGGAAATTTCCCGGTTTGATTGGGAGAAAGAGGATATTTCATACTTGGGTATTCGTATATCCAGGAACTTTCGGAAGACAGTTGAGCTGAATATACAAAACATTACAAAAAAGACTCAGATCGAATTGAACAATTTTGCGACTCACGAAATTTCATGGGTGGGAAGGATAACACTATTTAAACTTTTTACCCTTCCAAAGATACTATATATCTTTAGAGCAATACCTTTACTTGTTCCCTTAAAATTTATTAGGAAACTTCAGTCTATTATAAATAAGTTCGTTTGGAATAAGAAAAGGGCGAGAGTGGCTTCCCATATACTATACAGAAGCAAAGTCAATGGAGGCCTAGCCCTTCCAAATTTAATTAATTATTACTATGCCAATTTAATAAAACAATCCTTTTCTTGGGTTAATTCAAATAATGTCCCAGCTTGGGTAGAAATCGAGACATATTTTAATAAAAACAAAACTCTTTTAAGCGCAATTCTAGAGTGTTTGGGGTCATCTACTCCTTTACGTTATGACTCCCCAATAATCTCCGCAACTCTCTCTGCATGGAAACAACTGGCTAAGCCGCAGATTAAGAGAAACAGAAGCCAGAGATACGCTCAATTAAAAAATATCCCTATCAAATTTATGGGTTTACTAATGGATAAAAAAATCCCGAAAGAATGGACAAAATTTGGTATTAAGGTGATAGGAGATTTGTTCGATGGTAAGAAATTTATAAGCAACGAATCTTTAATATCTCAAAATAATTTTTCTTGCCAGGATTTGGAACTCCTTCCCTCGATTAAGAAAAATATCTCAAAATTTTTGAAAAGAAAATCTTACATTACAGAATCCACAAGTTTGCTACTTTGTAATCCTACTGTTAAGGTCCATTGGAGATCAAGAAATATATATGATTTTTTGAACGGCTCTGAAATTGGAGAAAAGACTCCATATATGTTTAAATGGGAGAGCGATCTTGACACTCTATTCTCTCTGGAACAATGGGAGCTGGCTTTCAAACAGACATATTCATCCAACATTTGCGCATCTCTACATGAATCCTTTTACAAACTGACATCTAGGTGGTACTATACTCCTGTGAAACTGGCCAGGATGTTCCCAGGTAGATCCCCAGATTGTTGGAGAGATTGCGGATTCACAGGTACACTATTACATGTATTCTGGGAATGTCCCAAAATCAGGCCCATTTGGATAGAAATCTCTAGAACAATTAATATTCTGACTAAACAAAACATCACCCTTACGCCACAGATGGCATTACTGTCCATAGGTTTAGAAGTGATTCATACATCTCATATCCCAACAGTTATCCACCTTTTTCTAATAACTAAAAATGCCATAGCATCCTTATGGAACGAAGATGCTACTCCCAAAATTAGTGATATTGTAGACAAGATGTCATTACATTGCTCATACGAAAAAAGCCATGCCTTGGCAAATGACTACTTCAGTACATATAGCAAAAGGTGGAATTCTTGGATAAGATTTACCTCTGATCAGAATTTCTCCTAATTGAACTGCTCTTGGTCTCTCCCACTATGTGACTCTTTTATTTTTATTGCTGATATCTCTCCTCTCTGAATTTATCTGGTAAAAATGCGTATTACTCTCTTAAAACAGAATACAATGTAACTCACTACGTTAGTTTATTATAAGATTATCTCTTGGTTCTCTGACAATATACTACACTACTGTTAAGTGTTTATATTTTTTAGGTATATTGTTACTTCTACTGATCTACTCAATGTAATACATTACTGTTATTGTGTATATTATCCTGAACCCTACCGTCAATAGTATGCTGTAAAAATACTACTGTTAACTTTATGTAAAATTTTAATAAAGTTATTGAAAATGGAGAAAATTCAAAACATTCATTATTCAATAGAGCCCAATAGCAAAAATCAGGTTTTGAATGAAGAATCACATTTCTTGGTAGAATCATGCAGGATTGAAATTTTTGATGGTTTTTTACTCCTCTCAACAGCCCAAACAAGTTTCTAAAAGGATGAGTTTGCAACTACTTTACTTTTGGAGAAAATTCAAAGCATTCATTATTCAATAGGGCCCAAACTATCAAAAACCAGCGGTTTCAATGAACACACATTTCTTGGTAGAATCATGCAGGACTGAAATTTTTGATGTTTTTCTACTCCTCTCATGAGCCCAAACAAGTCTCTAAAAGCATGAGTTTGCAACTACTTTACTTTTGGAGAAAATTCAAAACATTCATTATTCAATAGAGCCCAATAGCAAAAATCAGGTTTTGAATGAAGAATCACATTTCTTGGTAAAATCATGCAGGATTGAAATTTTTGATGGTTTTTTACTCCTCTCAACAGCCCAAACAAGTTTCTAAAAGGATGAGTTTGCAACTACTTTACTTTTGGAGAAAATTCAAAACATTCATTATTCAATAGGGCCCAAACTATCAAAAACCAGCGGTTTCAATGAACACACATTTCTTGGTAGAATCATGCAGGACTGAAATTTTTGATGTTTTTCTACTTCTCTCATGAGCCCAAACAAGTTTCTAAAAGCATGAGTTTGCAACTAGTTTACTTTTGGAGAACATTCAAAACATTCATTATTCAATAGAGCCCAATAGCAAAAATCAGGTTTTGAATGAAGAATCACATTTCTTGGTAAAATCATGCAGGATTGAAATTTTTGATGGTTTTTTACTCCTCTCAACAGCCCAAACAAGTTTCTAAAAGGATGAGTTTGCAACTACTTTACTTTTGGAGAAAATTCAAAACATTCATTATTCAATAGGGCCCAAACTATCAAAAACCAGCGGTTTCAATGAACACACATTTCTTGGTAGAATCATGCAGGACTGAAATTTTTGATATTTTTCTACTCTCTCATGGGCCCAAACAAGTCTCTAAAAGCATGAGTTTGCAACTACTTTACTTTTGGAGAAAATTCAAAACATTCATTATTCAATAGAGCCCAATAGCAAAAATCAGGTTTTGAATGAAGAATCACATTTCTTGGTAGAATCATGCAGGATTGAAATTTTTGATGGTTTTTTACTCCTCTCAACAGCCCAAACAAGTTTCTAAAAGGATGAGTTTGCAACTACTTTACTTTTGGAGAAAATTCAAAACATTCATTATTCAATAGGGCCCAAACTATCAAAAACCAGCGGTTTGAATGAACACACATTTCTTGGTAGAATCATGCAGGACTGAAATTTTTGATGTTTTTCTACTCCTCTCATGAGCCCAAACAAGTCTCTAAAAGCATGAGTTTGCAACTACTTTACTTTTGGAGAAAATTCAAAACATTCATTATTCAATAGAGCCCAATAGCAAAAATCAGGTTTTGAATGAAGAATCACATTTCTTGGTAGAAGCATGCAGGATTGAAATTTTTGATGGTTTTTTACTCCTCTCAACAGCCCAAACAAGTTTCTAAAAGGATGAGTTTGCAACTACTTTACTTTTGGAGAAAATTCAAAACATTCATTATTCAATAGGGCCCAAACTATCAAAAACCAGCGGTTTCAATGAACACACATTTCTTGGTAGAATCATGCAGGACTGAAGTTTTTGATGTTTTTCTACTCCTCTCATGAGCCCAAACAAGTCTCTAAAAGCATGAGTTTGCAACTACTTTACTTTTGGAGAAAATTCAAAACATTCATTATTCAATAGAGCCCAATAGCAAAAATCAGGTTTTGAATGAAGAATCACATTTCTTGGTAAAATCATGCAGGATTGAAATTTTTGATGGTTTTTTACTCCTCTCAACAGCCCAAACAAGTTTCTAAAAGGATGAGTTTGCAACTACTTTACTTTTGGAGAAAATTCAAAACATTCATTATTCAATAGGGCCCAAACTATCAAAAACCAGCGGTTTCAATGAACACACATTTCTTGGTAGAATCATGCAGGACTGAAATTTTTGATGTTTTTCTACTCCTCTCATGAGCCCAAACAAGTTTCTAAAAGCATGAGTTTGCAACTAGTTTACTTTTGGAGAACATTCAAAACATTCATTATTCAATAGAGCCCAATAGCAAAAATCAGGTTTTGAATGAAGAATCACATTTCTTGGTAAAATCATGCAGGATTGAAATTTTTGATGGTTTTTTACTCCTCTCAACAGCCCAAACAAGTTTCTAAAAGGATGAGTTTGCAACTACTTTACTTTTGGAGAAAATTCAAAACATTCATTATTCAATAGGGCCCAAACTATCAAAAACCAGCGGTTTCAATGAACACACATTTCTTGGTAGAATCATGCAGGACTGAAATTTTTGATGTTTTTCTACTCTCTCATGGGCCCAAACAAGTCTCTAAAAACATGAGTTTGCAACTACTTTACTTTTGGAGAAAATTCAAAACATTCATTATTCAATAGAGCCCAATAGCAAAAATCAGGTTTTGAATGAAGAATCACATTTCTTGGTAGAATCATGCAGGATTGAAATTTTTGATGGTTTTTTACTCCTCTCAACAGCCCAAACAAGTTTCTAAAAGGATGAGTTTGCAACTACTTTACTTTTGGAGAAAATTCAAAACATTCATTATTCAATAGGGCCCAAACTATCAAAAACCAGCGGTTTGAATGAACACACATTTCTTGGTAGAATCATGCAGGACTGAAATTTTTGATGTTTTTCTACTCCTCTCATGAGCCCAAACAAGTCTCTAAAAGCATGAGTTTGCAACTACTTTACTTTTGGAGAAAATTCAAAACATTCATTATTCAATAGAGCCCAATAGCAAAAATCAGGTTTTGAATGAAGAATCACATTTCTTGGTAGAAGCATGCAGGATTGAAATTTTTGATGGTTTTTTACTCCTCTCAACAGCCCAAACAAGTTTCTAAAAGGATGAGTTTGCAACTACTTTACTTTTGGAGAAAATTCAAAACATTCATTATTCAATAGGGCCCAAACTATCAAAAACCAGCGGTTTCAATGAACACACATTTCTTGGTAGAATCATGCAGGACTGAAGTTTTTGATGTTTTTCTACTCCTCTCATGAGCCCAAACAAGTCTCTAAAAGCATGAGTTTGCAACTACTTTACTTTTGGAGAAAATTCAAAACATTCATTATTCAATAGAGCCCAATAGCAAAAATCAGGTTTTGAATGAAGAATCACATTTCTTGGTAGAATCATGCAGGATTGAAATTTTTGATGGTTTTTTACTCCTCTCTACAGCCCAAACAAGTTTCTAAAAGGATGAGTTTGCAACTGCTTTACTTTTGGAGAAAATTCAAAACATTCATTATTCAATAGGGCCCAAACTATCAAAAACCAGCGGTTTGAATGAACACACATTTCTTGGTAGAATCATGCAGGACTCAAATTTTTGATGTTTTTCTACTCCTCTCATGAGCCCAAACAAGTTTCTAAAAGCATGAGTTTGCAACTACTTTACTTTTGGAGAAAATTCAAAACATTCATTATTCAATAGAGCCCAATAGCAAAAATCAGGTTTTGAATGAAGAATCACATTTCTTGGTAGAATCATGCAGGATTGAAATTTTTGATGGTTTTTTACTCCTCTCAACAGCCCAAACAAGTTTCTAAAAGGATGAGTTTGCAACTACTTTACTTTTGGAGAAAATTCAAAACATTCATTATTCAATAGGGCCCAAACTATCAAAAACCAGCGGTTTCAATGAACACACATTTCTTGGTAGAATCATGCAGGACTGAAATTTTTGATGTTTTTCTACTCCTCTCATGAGCCCAAACAAGTCTCTAAAAGCATGAGTTTGCAACTACTTTACTTTTGGAGAAAATTCAAAACATTCATTATTCAATAGAGCCCAATAGCAAAAATCAGGTTTTGAATGAAGAATCACATTTCTTGGTAGAATCATGCAGGATTGAAATTTTTGATGGTTTTTTACTCCTCTCAACAGCCCAAACAAGTTTCTAAAAGGATGAGTTTGCAACTACTTTACTTTTGGAGAAAATTCAAAACATTCATTATTCAATAAGGCCCAAACTATCAAAAACCAGCGGTTTCAATGAACACACATTTCTTGGAAGAATCATGCAGGACTGAAATTTTTGATGTTTTTCTACTCCTCTCATGAGCCCAAACAAGTCTCTAAAAGCATGAGTTTGCAACTACTTTACTTTTGGAGAAAATTCAAAACATTCATTATTCAATAGAGCCCAATAGCAAAAATCAGGTTTTGAATGAAGAATCACATTTCTTGGTAGAATCATGCAGGATTGAAATTTTTGATGGTTTTTTACTCCTCTCAACAGCCCAAACAAGTTTCTAAAAGGATGAGTTTGCAAGTACTTTACTTTTGGAGAAAATTCAAAACATTCATTATTCAATAGGGCCCAAACTATCAAAAACCAGCGGTTTCAATGAACACACATTTCTTGGAAGAATCATGCAGGACTGAAATTTTTGATGTTTTTCTACTCCTCTCATGAGCCCAAACAAGTCTCTAAAAGCATGAGTTTGCAACTACTTTACTTTTGGAGAAAATTCAAAACATTCATTATTCAATAGAGCCCAATAGCAAAAATCAGGTTTTGAATGAAGAATCACATTTCTTGGTAGAATCATGCAGGATTGAAATTTTTGATAGTTTTTTACTCCTCTCAACAGCCCAAACAAGTTTCTAAAAGGATGAGTTTGCAACTACTTTACTTTTGGAGAAAATTCAAAACATTCATTATTCAATAGGGCCCAAACTATCAAAAACCAGCGGTTTCAATGAACACACATTTCTTGGTAGAATCATGCAGGACTGAAATTTTTGATGTTTTTCTACTCCTCTCATGAGCCCAAACAAGTCTCTAAAAGCATGAGTTTGCAACTACTTTACTTTTGGAGAAAATTCAAAACATTCATTATTCAATAGAGCCCAATAGCAAAAATCAGGTTTTCAATGAAGAATCACATTTCTTGGTAAAATCATGCAGGATTGAAATTTTTGATGGTTTTTTACTCCTCTCAACAGCCCAAACAAGTTTCTAAAAGGATGAGTTTGCAACTACTTTACTTTCGGAGAAAATTCAAAACATTCATTATTCAATAGGGCCCAAACTATCAAAAACCAGCGGTTTCAATGAACACACATTTCTTGGTAGAATCATGCAGGACTGAAATTTTTGATGTTTTTCTACTCCTCTCATGAGCCCAAACAAGTCTCTAAAAGCATGAGTTTGCAACTACTTTACTTTTGGAGAAAATTCAAAACATTCATTATTCAATAGAGCCCAATAGCAAAAATCAGGTTTTGAATGAAGAATCACATTTCTTGGTAGAATCATGCAGGATTGAAATTTTTGATGGTTTTTTACTCCTCTCAACAGCCCAAACAAGTTTCTAAAAGGATGAGTTTGCAACTACTTTACTTTTGGAGAAAATTCAAAACATTCATTATTCAATAGGGCCCAAACTATCAAAAACCAGCGGTTTCAATGAACACACATTTCTTGGTAGAATCATGCAGGACTGAAATTTTTGATGTT
This sequence comes from Dendrobates tinctorius, assembly GCF_039654945.1. Classification (NCBI taxonomy): domain Eukaryota; kingdom Metazoa; phylum Chordata; class Amphibia; order Anura; family Dendrobatidae; genus Dendrobates; species Dendrobates tinctorius. The sequence goes on along the minus strand of NW_027361736.1, from coordinate 6,550,765 downwards.
TTTCTACTCCTCTCATGAGCCCAAACAAGTCTCTAAAAGCATGAGTTTGCAACTACTTTACTTTTGGAGAAAATTCAAAACATTCATTATTCAATAGAGCCCAATAGCAAAAATCAGGTTTTGAATGAAGAATCACATTTCTTGGTAGAATCATGCAGGATTGAAATTTTTGATGGTTTTTTACTCCTCTCTACAGCCCAAACAAGTTTCTAAAAGGATGAGTTTGCAACTGCTTTACTTTTGGAGAAAATTCAAAACATTCATTATTCAATAGGGCCCAAACTATCAAAAACCAGCGGTTTGAATGAACACACATTTCTTGGTAGAATCATGCAGGACTCAAATTTTTGATGTTTTTCTACTCCTCTCATGAGCTCAAACAAGTTTCTAAAAGCATGAGTTTGCAACTACTTTACTTTTGGAGAAAATTCAAAACATTCATTATTCAATAGAGCCCAATAGCAAAAATCAGGTTTTGAATGAAGAATCACATTTCTTGGTAGAATCATGCAGGATTGAAATTTTTGATGGTTTTTTACTCCTCTCAACAGCCCAAACAAGTTTCTAAAAGGATGAGTTTGCAACTACTTTACTTTTGGAGAAAATTCAAAACATTCATTATTCAATAGGGCCCAAACTATCAAAAAACAGCGGTTTCAATGAACACATATTTCTTGGTAGAATCATGCAGGACTGAAATTTTTGATGTTTTTCTACTCCTCTCATGAGCCCAAACAAGTCTCTAAAAGCATGAGTTTGCAACTACTTTACTTTTGGAGAAAATTCAAAACATTCATTATTCAATAGAGCCCAATAGCAAAAATCAGGTTTTGAATGAAGAATCACATTTCTTGGTAAAATCATGCAGGATTGAAATTTTTGATGGTTTTTTACTCCTCTCAACAGCCCAAACAAGTTTCTAAAAGGATGAGTTTGCAACTACTTTACTTTTGGAGAAAATTCAAAACATTCATTATTCAATAGGGCCCAAACTATCAAAAACCAGCGGTTTCAATGAACACACATTTCTTGGTAGAATCATGCAGGACTGAAATTTTTGATGTTTTTCTACTCCTCTCATGAGCCCAAACAAGTCTCTAAAAGCATGAGTTTGCAACTACTTTACTTTTGGAGAAAATTCAAAACATTTATTATTCAATAGAGCCCAATAGCAAAAATCAGGTTTTGAATGAAGAATCACATTTCTTGGTAGAATCATGCAGGATTGAAATTTTTGATGGTTTTTTACTCCTCTCAACAGCCCAAACAAGTTTCTAAAAGGATGAGTTTGCAACTACTTTACTTTTGGAGAAAATTCAAAACATTCATTATTCAATAGGGCCCAAACTATCAAAAAACAGCGGTTTCAATGAACACACATTTCTTGGAAGAATCATGAAGGACTGAAATTTTTGATGTTTTTCTACTCCTCTCATGAGCCCAAACAAGTTTCTAAAAGCATGAGTTTGCAACTACTTTACTTTTGGAGAAAATTCAAAACATTCATTATTCAATAGAGCCCAATAGCAAAAATCAGGTTTTGAATGAAGAATCACATTTCTTGGTAGAATCATGCAGGATTGAAATTTTTGATGGTTTTTTACTCCTCTCAACAGCCCAAACAAGTTTCTAAAAGGATGAGTTTGCAACTACTTTACTTTTGGAGAAAATTCAAAACATTCATTATTCAATAGAGCCCAATAGCAAAAATCAGGTTTTGAATGAAGAATCACATTTCTTGGTAGAATCATGCAGGATTGAAATTTTTGATGGTTTTTTACTCCTCTCTACAGCCCAAACAAGTTTCTAAAAGCATGAGTTTGCAACTACTTTACTTTTGGAGAAAATTCAAAACATTCATTATTCAATAGAGCCCAATAGCAAAAATCAGGTTTTGAATGAAGAATCACATTTCTTGGTAGAATCATGCAGGATTGAAATTTTTGATGGTTTTTTACTCCTCTCTACAGCCCAAACAAGTTTCTAAAAGGATGAGTTTGCAACTGCTTTACTTTTGGAGAAAATTCAAAACATTCATTATTCAATAGGGCCCAAACTATCAAAAACCAGCGGTTTGAATGAACACACATTTCTTGGTAGAATCATGCAGGACTCAAATTTTTGATGTTTTTCTACTCCTCTCATGAGCTCAAACAAGTTTCTAAAAGCATGAGTTTGCAACTACTTTACTTTTGGAGAAAATTCAAAACATTCATTATTCAATAGAGCCCAATAGCAAAAATCAGGTTTTGAATGAAGAATCACATTTCTTGGTAGAATCATGCAGGATTGAAATTTTTGATGGTTTTTTACTCCTCTCAACAGCCCAAACAAGTTTCTAAAAGGATGAGTTTGCAACTACTTTACTTTTGGAGAAAATTCAAAACATTCATTATTCAATAGGGCCCAAACTATCAAAAAACAGCGGTTTCAATGAACACACATTTCTTGGTAGAATCATGCAGGACTGAAATTTTTGATGTTTTTCTACTCCTTTCATGAGCCCAAACAAGTCTCTAAAAGCATGAGTTTGCAACTACTTTACTTTTGGAGAAAATTCAAAACATTCATTATTCAATAGAGCCCAATAGCAAAAATCAGGTTTTGAATGAAGAATCACATTTCTTGGTAGAATCATGCAGGATTGAAATTTTTGATGGTTTTTTACTCCTCTCAACAGCCCAAACAAGTTTCTAAAAGGATGAGTTTGCAACTACTTTACTTTTGGAGAAAATTCAAAACATTCATTATTCAATAGGGCCCAAACTATCAAAAACCAGCGGTTTCAATGAACACACATTTCTTGGAAGAATCATGCAGGACTGAAATTTTTGATGTTTTTCTACTCCTCTCATGAGCCCAAACAAGTCTCTAAAAGCATGAGTTTGCAACTACTTTACTTTTGGAGAAAATTCAAAACATTCATTATTCAATAGAGCCCAATAGCAAAAATCAGGTTTTGAATGAAGAATCACATTTCTTGGTAGAATCATGCAGGATTGAAATTTTTGATAGTTTTTTACTCCTCTCAACAGCCCAAACAAGTTTCTAAAAGGATGAGTTTGCAACTACTTTACTTTTGGAGAAAATTCAAAACATTCATTATTCAATAGGGCCCAAACTATCAAAAACCAGCGGTTTCAATGAACACACATTTCTTGGTAGAATCATGCAGGACTGAAATTTTTGATGTTTTTCTACTCCTCTCATGAGCCCAAACAAGTCTCTAAAAGCATGAGTTTGCAACTACTTTACTTTTGGAGAAAATTCAAAACATTCATTATTCAATAGAGCCCAATAGCAAAAATCAGGTTTTGAATGAAGAATCACATTTCTTGGTAAAATCATGCAGGATTGAAATTTTTGATGGTTTTTTACTCCTCTCAACAGCCCAAACAAGTTTCTAAAAGGATGAGTTTGCAACTACTTTACTTTCGGAGAAAATTCAAAACATTCATTATTCAATAGGGCCCAAACTATCAAAAACCAGCGGTTTCAATGAACACACATTTCTTGGTAGAATCATGCAGGACTGAAATTTTTGATGTTTTTCTACTCCTCTCATGAGCCCAAACAAGTCTCTAAAAGCATGAGTTTGCAACTACTTTACTTTTGGAGAAAATTCAAAACATTCATTATTCAATAGAGCCCAATAGCAAAAATCAGGTTTTGAATGAAGAATCACATTTCTTGGTAGAATCATGCAGGATTGAAATTTTTGATGGTTTTTTACTCCTCTCAACAGCCCAAACAAGTTTCTAAAAGGATGAGTTTGCAACTACTTTACTTTTGGAGAAAATTCAAAACATTCATTATTCAATAGGGCCCAAACTATCAAAAACCAGCGGTTTCAATGAACACACATTTCTTGGTAGAATCATGCAGGACTGAAATTTTTGATGTTTTTCTACTCCTCTCATGAGCCCAAACAAGTCTCTAAAAGCATGAGTTTGCAACTACTTTACTTTTGGAGAAAATTCAAAACATTCATTATTCAATAGAGCCCAATAGCAAAAATCAGGTTTTGAATGAAGAATCACATTTCTTGGTAGAATCATGCAGGATTGAAATTTTTGATGGTTTTTTACTCCTCTCTACAGCCCAAACAAGTTTCTAAAAGGATGAGTTTGCAACTGCTTTACTTTTGGAGAAAATTCAAAACATTCATTATTCAATAGGGCCCAAACTATCAAAAACCAGCGGTTTGAATGAACACACATTTCTTGGTAGAATCATGCAGGACTCAAATTTTTGATGTTTTTCTACTCCTCTCATGAGCTCAAACAAGTTTCTAAAAGCATGAGTTTGCAACTACTTTACTTTTGGAGAAAATTCAAAACATTCATTATTCAATAGAGCCCAATAGCAAAAATCAGGTTTTGAATGAAGAATCACATTTCTTGGTAGAATCATGCAGGATTGAAATTTTTGATGGTTTTTTACTCCTCTCAACAGCCCAAACAAGTTTCTAAAAGGATGAGTTTGCAACTACTTTACTTTTGGAGAAAATTCAAAACATTCATTATTCAATAGGGCCCAAACTATCAAAAAACAGCGGTTTCAATGAACACATATTTCTTGGTAGAATCATGCAGGACTGAAATTTTTGATGTTTTTCTACTCCTCTCATGAGCCCAAACAAGTCTCTAAAAGCATGAGTTTGCAACTACTTTACTTTTGGAGAAAATTCAAAACATTCATTATTCAATAGAGCCCAATAGCAAAAATCAGGTTTTGAATGAAGAATCACATTTCTTGGTAAAATCATGCAGGATTGAAATTTTTGATGGTTTTTTACTCCTCTCAACAGCCCAAACAAGTTTCTAAAAGGATGAGTTTGCAACTACTTTACTTTCGGAGAAAATTCAAAACATTCATTATTCAATAGGGCCCAAACTATCAAAAACCAGCGGTTTCAATGAACACACATTTCTTGGTAGAATCATGCAGGACTGAAATTTTTGATGTTTTTCTACTCCTCTCATGAGCCCAAACAAGTCTCTAAAAGCATGAGTTTGCAACTACTTTACTTTTGGAGAAAATTCAAAACATTCATTATTCAATAGAGCCCAATAGCAAAAATCAGGTTTTGAATGAAGAATCACATTTCTTGGTAGAATCATGCAGGATTGAAATTTTTGATGGTTTTTTACTCCTCTCTACAGCCCAAACAAGTTTCTAAAAGGATGAGTTTGCAACTGCTTTACTTTTGGAGAAAATTCAAAACATTCATTATTCAATAGGGCCCAAACTATCAAAAACCAGCGGTTTGAATGAACACACATTTCTTGGTAGAATCATGCAGGACTCAAATTTTTGATGTTTTTCTACTCCTCTCATGAGCTCAAACAAGTTTCTAAAAGCATGAGTTTGCAACTACTTTACTTTTGGAGAAAATTCAAAACATTCATTATTCAATAGAGCCCAATAGCAAAAATCAGGTTTTGAATGAAGAATCACATTTCTTGGTAGAATCATGCAGGATTGAAATTTTTGATGGTTTTTTACTCCTCTCAACAGCCCAAACAAGTTTCTAAAAGGATGAGTTTGCAACTACTTTACTTTTGGAGAAAATTCAAAACATTCATTATTCAATAGGGCCCAAACTATCAAAAAACAGCGGTTTCAATGAACACATATTTCTTGGTAGAATCATGCAGGACTGAAATTTTTGATGTTTTTCTACTCCTCTCATGAGCCCAAACAAGTCTCTAAAAGCATGAGTTTGCAACTACTTTACTTTTGGAGAAAATTCAAAACATTCATTATTCAATAGAGCCCAATAGCAAAAATCAGGTTTTGAATGAAGAATCACATTTCTTGGTAAAATCATGCAGGATTGAAATTTTTGATGTTTTTTTACTCCTCTCAACAGCCCAAACAAGTTTCTAAAAGGATGAGTTTGCAACTACTTTACTTTTGGAGAAAATTCAAAACATTCATTATTCAATAGGGCCCAAACTATCAAAAACCAGCGGTTTCAATGAACACACATTTCTTGGTAGAATCATGCAGGACTCAAATTTTTGATGTTTTTCTACTCCTCTCATGAGCCCAAACAAGTCTCTAAAAGCATGAGTTTGCAACTACTTTACTTTTGGAGAAAATTCAAAACATTTATTATTCAATAGAGCCCAATAGCAAAAATCAGGTTTTGAATGAAGAATCACATTTCTTGGTAGAATCATGCAGGATAGAAATTTTTGATGGTTTTTTACTCCTCTCAACAGCCCAAACAAGTTTCTAAAAGGATGAGTTTGCAACTACTTTACTTTTGGAGAAAATTCAAAACATTCATTATTCAATAGGGCCCAAACTATCAAAAAACAGCGGTTTCAATGAACACACATTTCTTGGAAGAATCATGCAGGACTGAAATTTTTGATGTTTTTCTACTCCTCTCATGAGCCCAAACAAGTTTCTAAAAGCATGAGTTTGCAACTACTTTACTTTTGGAGAAAATTCAAAACATTCATTATTCAATAGAGCCCAATAGCAAAAATCAGGTTTTGAATGAAGAATCACATTTCTTGGTAGAATCATGCAGGATTGAAATTTTTGATGGTTTTTTACTCCTCTCAACAGCCCAAACAAGTTTCTAAAAGGATGAGTTTGCAACTACTTTACTTTTGGAGAAAATTCAAAACATTCATTATTCAATAGGGCCCAAACTATCAAAAACCAGCGGTTTCAATGAACACACATTTCTTGGAAGAATCATGCAGGACTGAAATTTTTGATGTTTTTCTACTCCTCTCATGAGCCCAAACAAGTTTCTAAAAGCATGAGTTTGCAACTACTTTACTTTTGGAGAAAATTCAAAACATTCATTATTCAATAGAGCCCAATAGCAAAAATCAGGTTTTGAATGAAGAATCACATTTCTTGGTAGAATCATGCAGGATTGAAATTTTTGATGGTTTTTTACTCCTCTCAACAGCCCAAACAAGTTTCTAAAAGGATGAGTTTGCAACTACTTTACTTTTGGAGAAAATTCAAAACATTCATTATTCAATAGGGCCCAAACTATCAAAAACCAGCGGTTTCAATGAACACACATTTCTTGGTAGAATCATGCAGGACTGAAATTTTTGATGTTTTTCTACTCCTCTCATGAGCCCAAACAAGTCTCTAAAAGCATGAGTTTGCAACTACTTTACTTTTGGAGAAAATTCAAAACATTCATTATTCAATAGAGCCCAATAGCAAAAATCAGGTTTTGAATGAAGAATCACATTTCTTGGTAGAATCATGCAGGATTGAAATTTTTGATGGTTTTTTACTCCTCTCTACAGCCCAAACAAGTTTCTAAAAGGATGAGTTTGCAACTGCTTTACTTTTGGAGAAAATTCAAAACATTCATTATTCAATAGGGCCCAAACTATCAAAAACCAGCGGTTTGAATGAACACACATTTCTTGGTAGAATCATGCAGGACTCAAATTTTTGATGTTTTTCTACTCCTCTCATGAGCTCAAACAAGTTTCTAAAAGCATGAGTTTGCAACTACTTTACTTTTGGAGAAAATTCAAAACATTCATTATTCAATAGAGCCCAATAGCAAAAATCAGGTTTTGAATGAAGAATCACATTTCTTGGTAGAATCATGCAGGATTGAAATTTTTGATGGTTTTTTACTCCTCTCAACAGCCCAAACAAGTTTCTAAAAGGATGAGTTTGCAACTACTTTACTTTTGGAGAAAATTCAAAACATTCATTATTCAATAGGGCCCAAACTATCAAAAAACAGCGGTTTCAATGAACACATATTTCTTGGTAGAATCATGCAGGACTGAAATTTTTGATGTTTTTCTACTCCTCTCATGAGCCCAAACAAGTCTCTAAAAGCATGAGTTTGCAACTACTTTACTTTTGGAGAAAATTCAAAACATTCATTATTCAATAGAGCCCAATAGCAAAAATCAGGTTTTGAATGAAGAATCACATTTCTTGGTAAAATCATGCAGGATTGAAATTTTTGATGGTTTTTTACTCCTCTCAACAGCCCAAACAAGTTTCTAAAAGGATGAGTTTGCAACTACTTTACTTTCGGAGAAAATTCAAAACATTCATTATTCAATAGGGCCCAAACTATCAAAAACCAGCGGTTTCAATGAACACACATTTCTTGGTAGAATCATGCAGGACTGAAATTTTTGATGTTTTTCTACTCCTCTCATGAGCCCAAACAAGTCTCTAAAAGCATGAGTTTGCAACTACTTTACTTTTGGAGAAAATTCAAAACATTCATTATTCAATAGAGCCCAATAGCAAAAATCAGGTTTTGAATGAAGAATCACATTTCTTGGTAGAATCATGCAGGATTGAAATTTTTGATGGTTTTTTACTCCTCTCTACAGCCCAAACAAGTTTCTAAAAGGATGAGTTTGCAACTGCTTTACTTTTGGAGAAAATTCAAAACATTCATTATTCAATAGGGCCCAAACTATCAAAAACCAGCGGTTTGAATGAACACACATTTCTTGGTAGAATCATGCAGGACTCAAATTTTTGATGTTTTTCTACTCCTCTCATGAGCTCAAACAAGTTTCTAAAAGCATGAGTTTGCAACTACTTTACTTTTGGAGAAAATTCAAAACATTCATTATTCAATAGAGCCCAATAGCAAAAATCAGGTTTTGAATGAAGAATCACATTTCTTGGTAGAATCATGCAGGATTGAAATTTTTGATGGTTTTTTACTCCTCTCAACAGCCCAAACAAGTTTCTAAAAGGATGAGTTTGCAACTACTTTACTTTTGGAGAAAATTCAAAACATTCATTATTCAATAGGGCCCAAACTATCAAAAAACAGCGGTTTCAATGAACACATATTTCTTGGTAGAATCATGCAGGACTGAAATTTTTGATGTTTTTCTACTCCTCTCATGAGCCCAAACAAGTCTCTAAAAGCATGAGTTTGCAACTACTTTACTTTTGGAGAAAATTCAAAACATTCATTATTCAATAGAGCCCAATAGCAAAAATCAGGTTTTGAATGAAGAATCACATTTCTTGGTAAAATCATGCAGGATTGAAATTTTTGATGGTTTTTTACTCCTCTCAACAGCCCAAACAAGTTTCTAAAAGGATGAGTTTGCAACTACTTTACTTTTGGAGAAAATTCAAAACATTCATTATTCAATAGGGCCCAAACTATCAAAAACCAGCGGTTTCAATGAACACACATTTCTTGGTAGAATCATGCAGGACTCAAATTTTTGATGTTTTTCTACTCCTCTCATGAGCCCAAACAAGTCTCTAAAAGCATGAGTTTGCAACTACTTTACTTTTGGAGAAAATTCAAAACATTTATTATTCAATAGAGCCCAATAGCAAAAATCAGGTTTTGAATGAAGAATCACATTTCTTGGTAGAATCATGCAGGATAGAAATTTTTGATGGTTTTTTACTCCTCTCAACAGCCCAAACAAGTTTCTAAAAGGATGAGTTTGCAACTACTTTACTTTTGGAGAAAATTCAAAACATTCATTATTCAATAGGGCCCAAACTATCAAAAAACAGCGGTTTCAATGAACACACATTTCTTGGAAGAATCATGCAGGACTGAAATTTTTGATGTTTTTCTACTCCTCTCATGAGCCCAAACAAGTTTCTAAAAGCATGAGTTTGCAACTACTTTACTTTTGGAGAAAATTCAAAACATTCATTATTCAATAGAGCCCAATAGCAAAAATCAGGTTTTGAATGAAGAATCACATTTCTTGGTAGAATCATGCAGGATTGAAATTTTTGATGGTTTTTTACTCCTCTCAACAGCCCAAACAAGTTTCTAAAAGGATGAGTTTGCAACTACTTTACTTTTGGAGAAAATTCAAAACATTCATTATTCAATAGGGCCCAAACTATCAAAAACCAGCGGTTTCAATGAACACACATTTCTTGGTAGAATCATGCAGGACTGAAGTTTTTGATGTTTTTCTACTCCTCTCATGAGCCCAAACAAGTCTCTAAAAGCATGAGTTTGCAACTACTTTACTTTTGGAGAAAATTCAAAACATTCATTATTCAATAGAGCCCAATAGCAAAAATCAGGTTTTGAATGAAGAATCACATTTCTTGGTAGAATCATGCAGGATTGAAATTTTTGATGGTTTTTTACTCCTCTCAACAGCCCAAACAAGTTTCTAAAAGGATGAGTTTGCAACTACTTTACTTTTGGAGAAAATTCAAAACATTCATTATTCAATAGGGCCCAAACTATCAAAAACCAGCGGTTTCAATGAACACACATTTCTTGGAAGAATCATGCAGGACTGAAATTTTTGATGTTTTTCTACTCCTCTCATGAGCCCAAACAAGTCTCTAAAAGCATGAGTTTGCAACTACTTTACTTTTGGAGAAAATTCAAAACATTCATTATTCAATAGAGCCCAATAGCAAAAATCAGGTTTTGAATGAAGAATCACATTTCTTGGTAGAATCATGCAGGATTGAAATTTTTGATAGTTTTTTACTCCTCTCAACAGCCCAAACAAGTTTCTAAAAGGATGAGTTTGCAACTACTTTACTTTTGGAGAAAATTCAAAACATTCATTATTCAATAGGGCCCAAACTATCAAAAACCAGCGGTTTCAATGAACACACATTTCTTGGTAGAATCATGCAGGACTGAAATTTTTGATGTTTTTCTACTCCTCTCATGAGCCCAAACAAGTCTCTAAAAGCATGAGTTTGCAACTACTTTACTTTTGGAGAAAATTCAAAACATTCATTATTCAATAGAGCCCAATAGCAAAAATCAGGTTTTGAATGAAGAATCACATTTCTTGGTAAAATCATGCAGGATTGAAATTTTTGATGGTTTTTTACTCCTCTCAACAGCCCAAACAAGTTTCTAAAAGGATGAGTTTGCAACTACTTTACTTTCGGAGAAAATTCAAAACATTCATTATTCAATAGGGCCCAAACTATCAAAAACCAGCGGTTTCAATGAACACACATTTCTTGGTAGAATCATGCAGGACTGAAATTTTTGATGTTTTTCTACTCCTCTCATGAGCCCAAACAAGTCTCTAAAAGCATGAGTTTGCAACTACTTTACTTTTGGAGAAAATTCAAAACATTCATTATTCAATAGAGCCCAATAGCAAAAATCAGGTTTTGAATGAAGAATCACATTTCTTGGTAGAATCATGCAGGATTGAAATTTTTGATGGTTTTTTACTCCTCTCAACAGCCCAAACAAGTTTCTAAAAGGATGAGTTTGCAACTACTTTACTTTTGGAGAAAATTCAAAACATTCATTATTCAATAGGGCCCAAACTATCAAAAAACAGCGGTTTCAATGAACACATATTTCTTGGTAGAATCATGCAGGACTGAAATTTTTGATGTTTTTCTACTCCTCTCATGAGCCCAAACAAGTCTCTAAAAGCATGAGTTTGCAACTACTTTACTTTTGGAGAAAATTCAAAACATTCATTATTCAATAGAGCCCAATAGCAAAAATCAGGTTTTGAATGAAGAATCACATTTCTTGGTAAAATCATGCAGGATTGAAATTTTTGATGGTTTTTTACTCCTCTCAACAGCCCAAACAAGTTTCTAAAAGGATGAGTTTGCAACTACTTTACTTTCGGAGAAAATTCAAAACATTCATTATTCAATAGGGCCCAAACTATCAAAAACCAGCGGTTTCAATGAACACACATTTCTTGGTAGAATCATGCAGGACTGAAATTTTTGATGTTTTTCTACTCCTCTCATGAGCCCAAACAAGTCTCTAAAAGCATGAGTTTGCAACTACTTTACTTTTGGAGAAAATTCAAAACATTCATTATTCAATAGAGCCCAATAGCAAAAATCAGGTTTTGAATGAAGAATCACATTTCTTGGTAGAATCATGCAGGATTGAAATTTTTGATGGTTTTTTACTCCTCTCTACAGCCCAAACAAGTTTCTAAAAGGATGAGTTTGCAACTGCTTTACTTTTGGAGAAAATTCAAAACATTCATTATTCAATAGGGCCCAAACTATCAAAAACCAGCGGTTTGAATGAACACACATTTCTTGGTAGAATCATGCAGGACTCAAATTTTTGATGTTTTTCTACTCCTCTCATGAGCTCAAACAAGTTTCTAAAAGCATGAGTTTGCAACTACTTTACTTTTGGAGAAAATTCAAAACATTCATTATTCAATAGAGCCCAATAGCAAAAATCAGGTTTTGAATGAAGAATCACATTTCTTGGTAGAATCATGCAGGATTGAAATTTTTGATGGTTTTTTACTCCTCTCAACAGCCCAAACAAGTTTCTAAAAGGATGAGTTTGCAACTACTTTACTTTTGGAGAAAATTCAAAACATTCATTATTCAATAGGGCCCAAACTATCAAAAAACAGCGGTTTCAATGAACACATATTTCTTGGTAGAATCATGCAGGACTGAAATTTTTGATGTTTTTCTACTCCTCTCATGAGCCCAAACAAGTCTCTAAAAGCATGAGTTTGCAACTACTTTACTTTTGGAGAAAATTCAAAACATTCATTATTCAATAGAGCCCAATAGCAAAAATCAGGTTTTGAATGAAGAATCACATTTCTTGGTAAAATCATGCAGGATTGAAATTTTTGATGGTTTTTTACTCCTCTCAACAGCCCAAACAAGTTTCTAAAAGGATGAGTTTGCAACTACTTTACTTTTGGAGAAAATTCAAAACATTCATTATTCAATAGGGCCCAAACTATCAAAAACCAGCGGTTTCAATGAACACACATTTCTTGGTAGAATCATGCAGGACTCAAATTTTTGATGTTTTTCTACTCCTCTCATGAGCCCAAACAAGTCTCTAAAAGCATGAGTTTGCAACTACTTTACTTTTGGAGAAAATTCAAAACATTTATTATTCAATAGAGCCCAATAGCAAAAATCAGGTTTTGAATGAAGAATCACATTTCTTGGTAGAATCATGCAGGATTGAAATTTTTGATGGTTTTTTACTCCTCTCAACAGCCCAAACAAGTTTCTAAAAGGATGAGTTTGCAACTACTTTACTTTTGGAGAAAATTCAAAACATTCATTATTCAATAGGGCCCAAACTATCAAAAAACAGCGGTTTCAATGAACACACATTTCTTGGAAGAATCATGCAGGACTGAAATTTTTGATGTTTTTCTACTCCTCTCATGAGCCCAAACAAGTTTCTAAAAGCATGAGTTTGCAACTACTTTACTTTTGGAGAAAATTCAAAACATTCATTATTCAATAGAGCCCAATAGCAAAAATCAGGTTTTGAATGAAGAATCACATTTCTTGGTAGAATCATGCAGGATTGAAATTTTTGATGGTTTTTTACTCCTCTCAACAGCCCAAACAAGTTTCTAAAAGGATGAGTTTGCAACTACTTTACTTTTGGAGAAAATTCAAAACATTCATTATTCAATAGAGCCCAATAGCAAAAATCAGGTTTTGAATGAAGAATCACATTTCTTGGTAGAATCATGCAGGATTGAAATTTTTGATGGTTTTTTACTCCTCTCTACAGCCCAAACAAGTTTCTAAAAGCATGAGTTTGCAACTACTTTACTTTTGGAGAAAATTCAAAACATTCATTATTCAATAGAGCCCAATAGCAAAAATCAGGTTTTGAATGAAGAATCACATTTCTTGGTAGAATCATGCAGGATTGAAATTTTTGATGGTTTTTTACTCCTCTCTACAGCCCAAACAAGTTTCTAAAAGGATGAGTTTGCAACTGCTTTACTTTTGGAGAAAATTCAAAACATTCATTATTCAATAGGGCCCAAACTATCAAAAACCAGCGGTTTGAATGAACACACATTTCTTGGTAGAATCATGCAGGACTCAAATTTTTGATGTTTTTCTACTCCTCTCATGAGCTCAAACAAGTTTCTAAAAGCATGAGTTTGCAACTACTTTACTTTTGGAGAAAATTCAAAACATTCATTATTCAATAGAGCCCAATAGCAAAAATCAGGTTTTGAATGAAGAATCACATTTCTTGGTAGAATCATGCAGGATTGAAATTTTTGATGGTTTTTTACTCCTCTCAACAGCCCAAACAAGTTTCTAAAAGGATGAGTTTGCAACTACTTTACTTTTGGAGAAAATTCAAAACATTCATTATTCAATAGGGCCCAAACTATCAAAAAACAGCGGTTTCAATGAACACACATTTCTTGGTAGAATCATGCAGGACTGAAATTTTTGATGTTTTTCTACTCCTCTCATGAGCCCAAACAAGTCTCTAAAAGCATGAGTTTGCAACTACTTTACTTTTGGAGAAAATTCAAAACATTCATTATTCAATAGAGCCCAATAGCAAAAATCAGGTTTTGAATGAAGAATCACATTTCTTGGTAGAATCATGCAGGATTGAAATTTTTGATGGTTTTTTACTCCTCTCAACAGCCCAAACAAGTTTCTAAAAGGATGAGTTTGCAACTACTTTACTTTTGGAGAAAATTCAAAACATTCATTATTCAATAGGGCCCAAACTATCAAAAACCAGCGGTTTCAATGAACACACATTTCTTGGAAGAATCATGCAGGACTGAAATTTTTGATGTTTTTCTACTCCTCTCATGAGCCCAAACAAGTCTCTAAAAGCATGAGTTTGCAACTACTTTACTTTTGGAGAAAATTCAAAACATTCATTATTCAATAGAGCCCAATAGCAAAAATCAGGTTTTGAATGAAGAATCACATTTCTTGGTAGAATCATGCAGGATTGAAATTTTTGATAGTTTTTTACTCCTCTCAACAGCCCAAACAAGTTTCTAAAAGGATGAGTTTGCAACTACTTTACTTTTGGAGAAAATTCAAAACATTCATTATTCAATAGGGCACAAACTATCAAAAACCAGCGGTTTCAATGAACACACATTTCTTGGTAGAATCATGCAGGACTGAAATTTTTGATGTTTTTCTACTCCTCTCATGAGCCCAAACAAGTCTCTAAAAGCATGAGTTTGCAACTACTTTACTTTTGGAGAAAATTCAAAACATTCATTATTCAATAGAGCCCAATAGCAAAAATCAGGTTTTGAATGAAGAATCACATTTCTTGGTAGAATCATGCAGGATTGAAATTTTTGATGGTTTTTTACTCCTCTCAACAGCCCAAACAAGTTTCTAAAAGGATGAGTTTGCAACTACTTTACTTTTGGAGAAAATTCAAAACATTCATTATTCAATAGGGCCCAAACTATCAAAAACCAGCGGTATCAATGAACACACATTTCTTGGTAGAATCATGCAGGACTGAAATTTTTGATGTTTTTCTACTCCTCTCATGAGCCCAAACAAGTCTCTAAAAGCATGAGTTTGCAACTACTTTACTTTTGGAGAAAATTCAAAACATTCATTATTCAATAGAGCCCAATAGCAAAAATCAGGTTTTGAATGAAGAATCACATTTCTTGGTAAAATCATGCAGGATTGAAATTTTTGATGGTTTTTTACTCCTCTCAACAGCCCAAACAAGTTTCTAAAAGGATGAGTTTGCAACTACTTTACTTTCGGAGAAAATTCAAAACATTCATTATTCAATAGGGCCCAAACTATCAAAAACCAGCGGTTTCAATGAACACACATTTCTTGGTAGAATCATGCAGGACTGAAATTTTTGATGTTTTTCTACTCCTCTCATGAGCCCAAACAAGTCTCTAAAAGCATGAGTTTGCAACTACTTTACTTTTGGAGAAAATTCAAAACATTCATTATTCAATAGAGCCCAATAGCAAAAATCAGGTTTTGAATGAAGAATCACATTTCTTGGTAGAATCATGCAGGATTGAAATTTTTGATGGTTTTTTACTCCTCTCAACAGCCCAAACAAGTTTCTAAAAGGATGAGTTTGCAACTACTTTACTTTTGGAGAAAATTCAAAACATTCATTATTCAATAGGGCCCAAACTATCAAAAACCAGCGGTTTCAATGAACACACATTTCTTGGTAGAATCATGCAGGACTGAAATTTTTGATGTTTTTCTACTCCTCTCATGAGCCCAAACAAGTCTCTAAAAGCATGAGTTTGCAACTACTTTACTTTTGGAGAAAATTCAAAACATTCATTATTCAATAGAGCCCAATAGCAAAAATCAGGTTTTGAATGAAGAATCACATTTCTTGGTAGAATCATGCAGGATTGAAATTTTTGATGGTTTTTTACTCCTCTCTACAGCCCAAACAAGTTTCTAAAAGGATGAGTTTGCAACTGCTTTACTTTTGGAGAAAATTCAAAACATTCATTATTCAATAGGGCCCAAACTATCAAAAACCAGCGGTTTGAATGAACACACATTTCTTGGTAGAATCATGCAGGACTCAAATTTTTGATGTTTTTCTACTCCTCTCATGAGCTCAAACAAGTTTCTAAAAGCATGAGTTTGCAACTACTTTACTTTTGGAGAAAATTCAAAACATTCATTATTCAATAGAGCCCAATAGCAAAAATCAGGTTTTGAATGAAGAATCACATTTCTTGGTAGAATCATGCAGGATTGAAATTTTTGATGGTTTTTTACTCCTCTCAACAGCCCAAACAAGTTTCTAAAAGGATGAGTTTGCAACTACTTTACTTTTGGAGAAAATTCAAAACATTCATTATTCAATAGGGCCCAAACTATCAAAAAACAGCGGTTTCAATGAACACATATTTCTTGGTAGAATCATGCAGGACTGAAATTTTTGATGTTTTTCTACTCCTCTCATGAGCCCAAACAAGTCTCTAAAAGCATGAGTTTGCAACTACTTTACTTTTGGAGAAAATTCAAAACATTCATTATTCAATAGAGCCCAATAGCAAAAATCAGGTTTTGAATGAAGAATCACATTTCTTGGTAAAATCATGCAGGATTGAAATTTTTGATGGTTTTTTACTCCTCTCAACAGCCCAAACAAGTTTCTAAAAGGATGAGTTTGCAACTACTTTACTTTTGGAGAAAATTCAAAACATTCATTATTCAATAGGGCCCAAACTATCAAAAACCAGCGGTTTCAATGAACACACATTTCTTGGTAGAATCATGCAGGACTGAAATTTTTGATGTTTTTCTACTCCTCTCATGAGCCCAAACAAGTCTCTAAAAGCATGAGTTTGCAACTACTTTACTTTTGGAGAAAATTCAAAACATTTATTATTCAATAGAGCCCAATAGCAAAAATCAGGTTTTGAATGAAGAATCACATTTCTTGGTAGAATCATGCAGGATTGAAATTTTTGATGGTTTTTTACTCCTCTCAACAGCCCAAACAAGTTTCTAAAAGGATGAGTTTGCAACTACTTTACTTTTGGAGAAAATTCAAAACATTCATTATTCAATAGGGCCCAAACTATCAAAAAACAGCGGTTTCAATGAACACACATTTCTTGGAAGAATCATGCAGGACTGAAATTTTTGATGTTTTTCTACTCCTCTCATGAGCCCAAACAAGTTTCTAAAAGCATGAGTTTGCAACTACTTTACTTTTGGAGAAAATTCAAAACATTCATTATTCAATAGAGCCCAATAGCAAAAATCAGGTTTTGAATGAAGAATCACATTTCTTGGTAGAATCATGCAGGATTGAAATTTTTGATGGTTTTTTACTCCTCTCAACAGCCCAAACAAGTTTCTAAAAGGATGAGTTTGCAACTACTTTACTTTTGGAGAAAATTCAAAACATTCATTATTCAATAGAGCCCAATAGCAAAAATCAGGTTTTGAATGAAGAATCACATTTCTTGGTAGAATCATGCAGGATTGAAATTTTTGATGGTTTTTTACTCCTCTCTACAGCCCAAACAAGTTTCTAAAAGCATGAGTTTGCAACTACTTTACTTTTGGAGAAAATTCAAAACATTCATTATTCAATAGAGCCCAATAGCAAAAATCAGGTTTTGAATGAAGAATCACATTTCTTGGTAGAATCATGCAGGATTGAAATTTTTGATGGTTTTTTACTCCTCTCTACAGCCCAAACAAGTTTCTAAAAGGATGAGTTTGCAAC
This sequence comes from Dendrobates tinctorius, assembly GCF_039654945.1. Classification (NCBI taxonomy): domain Eukaryota; kingdom Metazoa; phylum Chordata; class Amphibia; order Anura; family Dendrobatidae; genus Dendrobates; species Dendrobates tinctorius. The sequence goes on along the minus strand of NW_027361736.1, from coordinate 6,532,788 downwards.
TGCTTTACTTTTGGAGAAAATTCAAAACATTCATTATTCAATAGGGCCCAAACTATCAAAAACCAGCGGTTTGAATGAACACACATTTCTTGGTAGAATCATGCAGGACTCAAATTTTTGATGTTTTTCTACTCCTCTCATGAGCTCAAACAAGTTTCTAAAAGCATGAGTTTGCAACTACTTTACTTTTGGAGAAAATTCAAAACATTCATTATTCAATAGAGCCCAATAGCAAAAATCAGGTTTTGAATGAAGAATCACATTTCTTGGTAGAATCATGCAGGATTGAAATTTTTGATGGTTTTTTACTCCTCTCAACAGCCCAAACAAGTTTCTAAAAGGATGAGTTTGCAACTACTTTACTTTTGGAGAAAATTCAAAACATTCATTATTCAATAGGGCCCAACCAATCAAAAAACAGCGGTTTCAATGAACACACATTTCTTGGTAGAATCATGCAGGACTGAAATTTTTGATGTTTTTCTACTCCTCTCATGAGCCCAAACAAGTCTCTAAAAGCATGAGTTTGCAACTACTTTACTTTTGGAGAAAATTCAAAACATTCATTATTCAATAGAGCCCAATAGCAAAAATCAGGTTTTGAATGAAGAATCACATTTCTTGGTAGAATCATGCAGGATTGAAATTTTTGATGGTTTTTTACTCCTCTCAACAGCCCAAACAAGTTTCTAAAAGGATGAGTTTGCAACTACTTTACTTTTGGAGAAAATTCAAAACATTCATTATTCAATAGGGCCCAAACTATCAAAAACCAGCGGTTTCAATGAACACACATTTCTTGGAAGAATCATGCAGGACTGAAATTTTTGATGTTTTTCTACTCCTCTCATGAGCCCAAACAAGTCTCTAAAAGCATGAGTTTGCAACTACTTTACTTTTGGAGAAAATTCAAAACATTCATTATTCAATAGAGCCCAATAGCAAAAATCAGGTTTTGAATGAAGAATCACATTTCTTGGTAGAATCATGCAGGATTGAAATTTTTGATAGTTTTTTACTCCTCTCAACAGCCCAAACAAGTTTCTAAAAGGATGAGTTTGCAACTACTTTACTTTTGGAGAAAATTCAAAACATTCATTATTCAATAGGGCACAAACTATCAAAAACCAGCGGTTTCAATGAACACACATTTCTTGGTAGAATCATGCAGGACTGAAATTTTTGATGTTTTTCTACTCCTCTCATGAGCCCAAACAAGTCTCTAAAAGCATGAGTTTGCAACTACTTTACTTTTGGAGAAAATTCAAAACATTCATTATTCAATAGAGCCCAATAGCAAAAATCAGGTTTTGAATGAAGAATCACATTTCTTGGTAGAATCATGCAGGATTGAAATTTTTGATGGTTTTTTACTCCTCTCAACAGCCCAAACAAGTTTCTAAAAGGATGAGTTTGCAACTACTTTACTTTTGGAGAAAATTCAAAACATTCATTATTCAATAGGGCCCAAACTATCAAAAACCAGCGGTTTCAATGAACACACATTTCTTGGTAGAATCATGCAGGACTGAAATTTTTGATGTTTTTCTACTCCTCTCATGAGCCCAAACAAGTCTCTAAAAGCATGAGTTTGCAACTACTTTACTTTTGGAGAAAATTCAAAACATTCATTATTCAATAGAGCCCAATAGCAAAAATCAGGTTTTGAATGAAGAATCACATTTCTTGGTAAAATCATGCAGGATTGAAATTTTTGATGGTTTTTTACTCCTCTCAACAGCCCAAACAAGTTTCTAAAAGGATGAGTTTGCAACTACTTTACTTTCGGAGAAAATTCAAAACATTCATTATTCAATAGGGCCCAAACTATCAAAAACCAGCGGTTTCAATGAACACACATTTCTTGGTAGAATCATGCAGGACTGAAATTTTTGATGTTTTTCTACTCCTCTCATGAGCCCAAACAAGTCTCTAAAAGCATGAGTTTGCAACTACTTTACTTTTGGAGAAAATTCAAAACATTCATTATTCAATAGAGCCCAATAGCAAAAATCAGGTTTTGAATGAAGAATCACATTTCTTGGTAGAATCATGCAGGATTGAAATTTTTGATGGTTTTTTACTCCTCTCAACAGCCCAAACAAGTTTCTAAAAGGATGAGTTTGCAACTACTTTACTTTTGGAGAAAATTCAAAACATTCATTATTCAATAGGGCCCAAACTATCAAAAACCAGCGGTTTCAATGAACACACATTTCTTGGTAGAATCATGCAGGACTGAAATTTTTGATGTTTTTCTACTCCTCTCATGAGCCCAAACAAGTCTCTAAAAGCATGAGTTTGCAACTACTTTACTTTTGGAGAAAATTCAAAACATTCATTATTCAATAGAGCCCAATAGCAAAAATCAGGTTTTGAATGAAGAATCACATTTCTTGGTAGAATCATGCAGGATTGAAATTTTTGATGGTTTTTTACTCCTCTCTACAGCCCAAACAAGTTTCTAAAAGGATGAGTTTGCAACTGCTTTACTTTTGGAGAAAATTCAAAACATTCATTATTCAATAGGGCCCAAACTATCAAAAACCAGCGGTTTGAATGAACACACATTTCTTGGTAGAATCATGCAGGACTCAAATTTTTGATGTTTTTCTACTCCTCTCATGAGCTCAAACAAGTTTCTAAAAGCATGAGTTTGCAACTACTTTACTTTTGGAGAAAATTCAAAACATTCATTATTCAATAGAGCCCAATAGCAAAAATCAGGTTTTGAATGAAGAATCACATTTCTTGGTAGAATCATGCAGGATTGAAATTTTTGATGGTTTTTTACTCCTCTCAACAGCCCAAACAAGTTTCTAAAAGGATGAGTTTGCAACTACTTTACTTTTGGAGAAAATTCAAAACATTCATTATTCAATAGGGCCCAAACTATCAAAAAACAGCGGTTTCAATGAACACATATTTCTTGGTAGAATCATGCAGGACTGAAATTTTTGATGTTTTTCTACTCCTCTCATGAGCCCAAACAAGTCTCTAAAAGCATGAGTTTGCAACTACTTTACTTTTGGAGAAAATTCAAAACATTCATTATTCAATAGAGCCCAATAGCAAAAATCAGGTTTTGAATGAAGAATCACATTTCTTGGTAAAATCATGCAGGATTGAAATTTTTGATGGTTTTTTACTCCTCTCAACAGCCCAAACAAGTTTCTAAAAGGATGAGTTTGCAACTACTTTACTTTTGGAGAAAATTCAAAACATTCATTATTCAATAGGGCCCAAACTATCAAAAACCAGCGGTTTCAATGAACACACATTTCTTGGTAGAATCATGCAGGACTGAAATTTTTGATGTTTTTCTACTCCTCTCATGAGCCCAAACAAGTCTCTAAAAGCATGAGTTTGCAACTACTTTACTTTTGGAGAAAATTCAAAACATTTATTATTCAATAGAGCCCAATAGCAAAAATCAGGTTTTGAATGAAGAATCACATTTCTTGGTAGAATCATGCAGGATTGAAATTTTTGATGGTTTTTTACTCCTCTCAACAGCCCAAACAAGTTTCTAAAAGGATGAGTTTGCAACTACTTTACTTTTGGAGAAAATTCAAAACATTCATTATTCAATAGGGCCCAAACTATCAAAAAACAGCGGTTTCAATGAACACACATTTCTTGGAAGAATCATGCAGGACTGAAATTTTTGATGTTTTTCTACTCCTCTCATGAGCCCAAACAAGTTTCTAAAAGCATGAGTTTGCAACTACTTTACTTTTGGAGAAAATTCAAAACATTCATTATTCAATAGAGCCCAATAGCAAAAATCAGGTTTTGAATGAAGAATCACATTTCTTGGTAGAATCATGCAGGATTGAAATTTTTGATGGTTTTTTACTCCTCTCAACAGCCCAAACAAGTTTCTAAAAGGATGAGTTTGCAACTACTTTACTTTTGGAGAAAATTCAAAACATTCATTATTCAATAGGGCCCAAACTATCAAAAACCAGCGGTTTCAATGAACACACATTTCTTGGTAGAATCATGCAGGACTGAAATTTTTGATGTTTTTCTACTCCTCTCATGAGCCCAAACAAGTCTCTAAAAGCATGAGTTTGCAACTACTTTACTTTTGGAGAAAATTCAAAACATTTATTATTCAATAGAGCCCAATAGCAAAAATCAGGTTTTGAATGAAGAATCACATTTCTTGGTAGAATCATGCAGGATTGAAATTTTTGATGGTTTTTTACTCCTCTCAACAGCCTAAACAAGTTTCTAAAAGGATGAGTTTGCAACTACTTTACTTTTGGAGAAAATTCAAAACATTCATTATTCAATAGGGCCCAAACTATCAAAAAACAGCGGTTTCAATGAACACACATTTCTTGGAAGAATCATGCAGGACTGAAATTTTTGATGTTTTTCTACTCCTCTCATGAGCCCAAACAAGTTTCTAAAAGCATGAGTTTGCAACTACTTTACTTTTGGAGAAAATTCAAAACATTCATTATTCAATAGAGCCCAATAGCAAAAATCAGGTTTTGAATGAAGAATCACATTTCTTGGTAGAATCATGCAGGATTGAAATTTTTGATGGTTTTTTACTCCTCTCAACAGCCCAAACAAGTTTCTAAAAGGATGAGTTTGCAACTACTTTACTTTTGGAGAAAATTCAAAACATTCATTATTCAATAGAGCCCAATAGCAAAAATCAGGTTTTGAATGAAGAATCACATTTCTTGGTAGAATCATGCAGGATTGAAATTTTTGATGGTTTTTTACTCCTCTCAACAGCCCAAACAAGTTTCTAAAAGGATGAGTTTGCAACTACTTTACTTTTGGAGAAAATTCAAAACATTCATTATTCAATAGGGCCCAAACTATCAAAAACCAGCGGTTTCAATGAACACACATTTCTTGGTAGAATCATGCAGGACTGAAATTTTTGATGTTTTTCTACTCCTCTCATGAGCCCAAACAAGTCTCTAAAAGCATGAGTTTGCAACTACTTTACTTTTGGAGAAAATTCAAAACATTCATTATTCAATAGAGCCCAATAGCAAAAATCAGGTTTTGAATGAAGAATCACATTTCTTGGTAGAATCATGCAGGATTGAAATTTTTGATGGTTTTTTACTCCTCTCAACAGCCCAAACAAGTTTCTAAAAGGATGAGTTTGCAACTACTTTACTTTTGGAGAAAATTCAAAACATTCATTATTCAATAGGGCCCAAACTATCAAAAAACAGCGGTTTCAATGAACACACATTTCTTGGAAGAATCATGCAGGACTGAAATTTTTGATGTTTTTCTACTCCTCTCATGAGCCCAAACAAGTCTCTAAAAGCATGAGTTTGCAACTACTTTACTTTTGGAGAAAATTCAAAACATTCATTATTCAATAGAGCCCAATAGCAAAAATCAGGTTTTGAATGAAGAATCACATTTCTTGGTAGAATCATGCAGGATTGAAATTTTTGATAGTTTTTTACTCCTCTCAACAGCCCAAACAAGTTTCTAAAAGGATGAGTTTGCAACTACTTTACTTTTGGAGAAAATTCAAAACATTCATTATTCAATAGGGCACAAACTATCAAAAACCAGCGGTTTCAATGAACACACATTTCTTGGTAGAATCATGCAGGACTGAAATTTTTGATGTTTTTCTACTCCTCTCATGAGCCCAAACAAGTCTCTAAAAGCATGAGTTTGCAACTACTTTACTTTTGGAGAAAATTCAAAACATTCATTATTCAATAGAGCCCAATAGCAAAAATCAGGTTTTGAATGAAGAATCACATTTCTTGGTAGAATCATGCAGGATTGAAATTTTTGATGGTTTTTTACTCCTCTCAACAGCCCAAACAAGTTTCTAAAAGGATGAGTTTGCAACTACTTTACTTTTGGAGAAAATTCAAAACATTCATTATTCAATAGGGCCCAAACTATCAAAAACCAGCGGTTTCAATGAACACACATTTCTTGGTAGAATCATGCAGGACTGAAATTTTTGATGTTTTTCTACTCCTCTCATGAGCCCAAACAAGTCTCTAAAAGCATGAGTTTGCAACTACTTTACTTTTGGAGAAAATTCAAAACATTCATTATTCAATAGAGCCCAATAGCAAAAATCAGGTTTTGAATGAAGAATCACATTTCTTGGTAAAATCATGCAGGATTGAAATTTTTGATGGTTTTTTACTCCTCTCAACAGCCCAAACAAGTTTCTAAAAGGATGAGTTTGCAACTACTTTACTTTCGGAGAAAATTCAAAACATTCATTATTCAATAGGGCCCAAACTATCAAAAACCAGCGGTTTCAATGAACACACATTTCTTGGTAGAATCATGCAGGACTGAAATTTTTGATGTTTTTCTACTCCTCTCATGAGCCCAAACAAGTCTCTAAAAGCATGAGTTTGCAACTACTTTACTTTTGGAGAAAATTCAAAACATTCATTATTCAATAGAGCCCAATAGCAAAAATCAGGTTTTGAATGAAGAATCACATTTCTTGGTAGAATCATGCAGGATTGAAATTTTTGATGGTTTTTTACTCCTCTCAACAGCCCAAACAAGTTTCTAAAAGGATGAGTTTGCAACTACTTTACTTTTGGAGAAAATTCAAAACATTCATTATTCAATAGGGCCCAAACTATCAAAAACCAGCGGTTTCAATGAACACACATTTCTTGGTAGAATCATGCAGGACTGAAATTTTTGATGTTTTTCTACTCCTCTCATGAGCCCAAACAAGTCTCTAAAAGCATGAGTTTGCAACTACTTTACTTTTGGAGAAAATTCAAAACATTCATTATTCAATAGAGCCCAATAGCAAAAATCAGGTTTTGAATGAAGAATCACATTTCTTGGTAGAATCATGCAGGATTGAAATTTTTGATGGTTTTTTACTCCTCTCTACAGCCCAAACAAATTTCTAAAAGGATGAGTTTGCAACTGCTTTACTTTTGGAGAAAATTCAAAACATTCATTATTCAATAGGGCCCAAACTATCAAAAACCAGCGGTTTGAATGAACACACATTTCTTGGTAGAATCATGCAGGACTCAAATTTTTGATGTTTTTCTACTCCTCTCATGAGCTCAAACAAGTTTCTAAAAGCATGAGTTTGCAACTACTTTACTTTTGGAGAAAATTCAAAACATTCATTATTCAATAGAGCCCAATAGCAAAAATCAGGTTTTGAATGAAGAATCACATTTCTTGGTAGAATCATGCAGGATTGAAATTTTTGATGGTTTTTTACTCCTCTCAACAGCCCAAACAAGTTTCTAAAAGGATGAGTTTGCAACTACTTTACTTTTGGAGAAAATTCAAAACATTCATTATTCAATAGGGCCCAAACTATCAAAAAACAGCGGTTTCAATGAACACATATTTCTTGGTAGAATCATGCAGGACTGAAATTTTTGATGTTTTTCTACTCCTCTCATGAGCCCAAACAAGTCTCTAAAAGCATGAGTTTGCAACTACTTTACTTTTGGAGAAAATTCAAAACATTCATTATTCAATAGAGCCCAATAGCAAAAATCAGGTTTTGAATGAAGAATCACATTTCTTGGTAAAATCATGCAGGATTGAAATTTTTGATGGTTTTTTACTCCTCTCAACAGCCCAAACAAGTTTCTAAAAGGATGAGTTTGCAACTACTTTACTTTTGGAGAAAATTCAAAACATTCATTATTCAATAGGGCCCAAACTATCAAAAAACAGCGGTTTCAATGAACACACATTTCTTGGAAGAATCATGCAGGACTGAAATTTTTGATGTTTTTCTACTCCTCTCATGAGCCCAAACAAGTTTCTAAAAGCATGAGTTTGCAACTACTTTACTTTTGGAGAAAATTCAAAACATTCATTATTCAATAGAGCCCAATAGCAAAAATCAGGTTTTGAATGAAGAATCACATTTCTTGGTAGAATCATGCAGGATTGAAATTTTTGATGGTTTTTTACTCCTCTCAACAGCCCAAACAAGTTTCTAAAAGGATGAGTTTGCAACTACTTTACTTTTGGAGAAAATTCAAAACATTCATTATTCAATAGGGCCCAAACTATCAAAAAACAGCGGTTTCAATGAACACATATTTCTTGGTAGAATCATGCAGGACTGAAATTTTTGATGTTTTTCTACTCCTCTCATGAGCCCAAACAAGTCTCTAAAAGCATGAGTTTGCAACTACTTTACTTTTGGAGAAAATTCAAAACATTCATTATTCAATAGAGCCCAATAGCAAAAATCAGGTTTTGAATGAAGAATCACATTTCTTGGTAAAATCATGCAGGATTGAAATTTTTGATGGTTTTTTACTCCTCTCAACAGCCCAAACAAGTTTCTAAAAGGATGAGTTTGCAACTACTTTACTTTTGGAGAAAATTCAAAACATTCATTATTCAATAGGGCCCAAACTATCAAAAAACAGCGGTTTCAATGAACACACATTTCTTGGAAGAATCATGCAGGACTGAAATTTTTGATGTTTTTCTACTCCTCTCATGAGCCCAAACAAGTCTCTAAAAGCATGAGTTTGCAACTACTTTACTTTTGGAGAAAATTCAAAACATTTATTATTCAATAGAGCCCAATAGCAAAAATCAGGTTTTGAATGAAGAATCACATTTCTTGGTAGAATCATGCAGGATTGAAATTTTTGATGGTTTTTTACTCCTCTCAACAGCCCAAACAAGTTTCTAAAAGGATGAGTTTGCAACTACTTTACTTTTGGAGAAAATTCAAAACATTCATTATTCAATAGGGCCCAAACTATCAAAAACCAGCGGTTTCAATGAACACACATTTCTTGGTAGAATCATGCAGGACTGAAATTTTTGATGTTTTTCTACTCCTCTCATGAGCCCAAACAAGTCTCTAAAAGCATGAGTTTGCAACTACTTTACTTTTGGAGAAAATTCAAAACATTCATTATTCAATAGAGCCCAATAGCAAAAATCAGGTTTTGAATGAAGAATCACATTTCTTGGTAAAATCATGCAGGATTGAAATTTTTGATGGTTTTTTACTCCTCTCAACAGCCCAAACAAGTTTCTAAAAGGATGAGTTTGCAACTACTTTACTTTTGGAGAAAATTCAAAACATTCATTATTCAATAGGGCCCAAACTATCAAAAACCAGCGGTTTCAATGAACACACATTTCTTGGTAGAATCATGCAGGACTGAAATTTTTGATATTTTTCTACTCCTCTCATGAGCCCAAACAAGTCTCTAAAAGCATGAGTTTGCAACTACTTTACTTTTGGAGAAAATTCAAAACATTCATTATTCAATAGAGCCCAATAGCAAAAATCAGGTTTTGAATGAAGAATCACATTTCTTGGTAGAATCATGCAGGATTGAAATTTTTGATGTTTTTTTACTCCTCTCAACAGCCCAAACAAGTTTCTAAAAGGATGAGTTTGCAACTACTTTACTTTTGGAGAAAATTCAAAACATTCATTATTCAATAGGGCCCAAACTATCAAAAACCAGCGGTTTCAATGAACACACATTTCTTGGTAGAATCATGCAGGACTGAAATTTTTGATGTTTTTCTACTCCTCTCATGAGCCCAAACAAGTCTCTAGAAGCATGAGTTTGCAACTACTTTACTTTTGGAGAAAATTCAAAACATTTATTATTCAATAGAGCCCAATAGCAAAAATCAGGTTTTGAATGAAGAATCACATTTCTTGGTAGAATCATGCAGGATTGAAATTTTTGATGGTTTTTTACTCCTCTCAACAGCCTAAACAAGTTTCTAAAAGGATGAGTTTGCAACTACTTTACTTTTGGAGAAAATTCAAAACATTCATTATTCAATAGGGCCCAAACTATCAAAAAACAGCGGTTTCAATGAACACACATTTCTTGGAAGAATCATGCAGGACTGAAATTTTTGATGTTTTTCTACTCCTCTCATGAGCCCAAACAAGTTTCTAAAAGCATGAGTTTGCAACTACTTTACTTTTGGAGAAAATTCAAAACATTCATTATTCAATAGAGCCCAATAGCAAAAATCAGGTTTTGAATGAAGAATCACATTTCTTGGTAGAATCATGCAGGATTGAAATTTTTGATGGTTTTTTACTCCTCTCAACAGCCCAAACAAGTTTCTAAAAGGATGAGTTTGCAACTACTTTACTTTTGGAGAAAATTCAAAACATTCATTATTCAATAGAGCCCAATAGCAAAAATCAGGTTTTGAATGAAGAATCACATTTCTTGGTAGAATCATGCAGGATTGAAATTTTTGATGGTTTTTTACTCCTCTCAACAGCCCAAACAAGTTTCTAAAAGGATGAGTTTGCAACTACTTTACTTTTGGAGAAAATTCAAAACATTCATTATTCAATAGGGCCCAAACTATCAAAAACCAGCGGTTTCAATGAACACACATTTCTTGGTAGAATCATGCAGGACTGAAATTTTTGATGTTTTTCTACTCCTCTCATGAGCCCAAACAAGTCTCTAAAAGCATGAGTTTGCAACTACTTTACTTTTGGAGAAAATTCAAAACATTCATTATTCAATAGAGCCCAATAGCAAAAATCAGGTTTTGAATGAAGAATCACATTTCTTGGTAGAATCATGCAGGATTGAAATTTTTGATGGTTTTTTACTCCTCTCTACAGCCCAAACAAGTTTCTAAAAGGATGAGTTTGCAACTGCTTTACTTTTGGAGAAAATTCAAAACATTCATTATTCAATAGGGCCCAAACTATCAAAAACCAGCGGTTTGAATGAACACACATTTCTTGGTAGAATCATGCAGGACTCAAATTTTTGATGTTTTTCTACTACTCTCATGAGCTCAAACAAGTTTCTAAAAGCATGAGTTTGCAACTACTTTACTTTTGGAGAAAATTCAAAACATTCATTATTCAATAGAGCCCAATAGCAAAAATCAGGTTTTGAATGAAGAATCACATTTCTTGGTAGAATCATGCAGGATTGAAATTTTTGATGGTTTTTTACTCCTCTCAACAGCCCAAACAAGTTTCTAAAAGGATGAGTTTGCAACTACTTTACTTTTGGAGAAAATTCAAAACATTCATTATTCAATAGGGCCCAAACTATCAAAAAACAGCGGTTTCAATGAACACACATTTCTTGGTAGAATCATGCAGGACTGAAATTTTTGATGTTTTTCTACTCCTCTCATGAGCCCAAACAAGTCTCTAAAAGCATGAGTTTGCAACTACTTTACTTTTGGAGAAAATTCAAAACATTCATTATTCAATAGAGCCCAATAGCAAAAATCAGGTTTTGAATGAAGAATCACATTTCTTGGTAAAATCATGCAGGATTGAAATTTTTGATGGTTTTTTACTCCTCTCAACAGCCCAAACAAGTTTCTAAAAGGATGAGTTTGCAACTACTTTACTTTTGGAGAAAATTCAAAACATTCATTATTCAATAGGGCCCAAACTATCAAAAACCAGCGGTTTCAATGAACACACATTTCTTGGTAGAATCATGCAGGACTGAAATTTTTGATATTTTTCTACTCCTCTCATGAGCCCAAACAAGTCTCTAAAAGCATGAGTTTGCAACTACTTTACTTTTGGAGAAAATTCAAAACATTCATTATTCAATAGAGCCCAATAGCAAAAATCAGGTTTTGAATGAAGAATCACATTTCTTGGTAGAATCATGCAGGATTGAAATTTTTGATGTTTTTTTACTCCTCTCAACAGCCCAAACAAGTTTCTAAAAGGATGAGTTTGCAACTATTTTACTTTTGGAGAAAATTCAAAACATTCATTATTCAATAGGGCCCAAACTATCAAAAACCAGCGGTTTCAATGAACACACATTTCTTGGTAGAATCATGCAGGACTGAAATTTTTGATGTTTTTCTACTCCTCTCATGAGCCCAAACAAGTCTCTAAAAGCATGAGTTTGCAACTACTTTACTTTTGGAGAAAATTCAAAACATTCATTATTCAATAGAGCCCAATAGCAAAAATCAGGTTTTGAATGAAGAATCACATTTCTTGGTAAAATCATGCAGGATTGAAATTTTTGATGGTTTTTTACTCCTCTCAACAGCCCAAACAAGTTTCTAAAAGGATGAGTTTGCAACTACTTTACTTTTGGAGAAAATTCAAAACATTCATTATTCAATAGGGCCCAAACTATCAAAAACCAGCGGTTTCAATGAACACACATTTCTTGGTAGAATCATGCAGGACTGAAATTTTTGATATTTTTCTACTCCTCTCATGAGCCCAAACAAGTCTCTAAAAGCATGAGTTTGCAACTACTTTACTTTTGGAGAAAATTCAAAACATTCATTATTCAATAGAGCCCAATAGCAAAAATCAGGTTTTGAATGAAGAATCACATTTCTTGGTAGAATCATGCAGGATTGAAATTTTTGATGTTTTTTTACTCCTCTCAACAGCCCAAACAAGTTTCTAAAAGGATGAGTTTGCAACTACTTTACTTTTGGAGAAAATTCAAAACATTCATTATTCAATAGGGCCCAAACTATCAAAAACCAGCGGTTTCAATGAACACACATTTCTTGGTAGAATCATGCAGGACTGAAATTTTTGATGTTTTTCTACTCCTCTCATGAGCCCAAACAAGTCTCTAAAAGCATGAGTTTGCAACTACTTTACTTTTGGAGAAAATTCAAAACATTTATTATTCAATAGAGCCCAATAGCAAAAATCAGGTTTTGAATGAAGAATCACATTTCTTGGTAGAATCATGCAGGATTGAAATTTTTGATGGTTTTTTACTCCTCTCAACAGCCTAAACAAGTTTCTAAAGGGATGAGTTTGCAACTACTTTACTTTTGGAGAAAATTCAAAACATTCATTATTCAATAGGGCTCAAACTATCAAAAAACAGCGGTTTCAATGAACACACATTTCTTGGAAGAATCATGCAGGACTGAAATTTTTGATGTTTTTCTACTCCTCTCATGAGCCCAAACAAGTTTCTAAAAGCATGAGTTTGCAACTACTTTACTTTTGGAGAAAATTCAAAACATTCATTATTCAATAGAGCCCAATAGCAAAAATCAGGTTTTGAATGAAGAATCACATTTCTTGGTAGAATCATGCAGGATTGAAATTTTTGATGGTTTTTTACTCCTCTCAACAGCCCAAACAAGTTTCTAAAAGGATGAGTTTGCAACTACTTTACTTTTGGAGAAAATTCAAAACATTCATTATTCAATAGAGCCCAATAGCAAAAATCAGGTTTTGAATGAAGAATCACATTTCTTGGTAGAATCATGCAGGATTGAAATTTTTGATGGTTTTTTACTCCTCTCAACAGCCCAAACAAGTTTCTAAAAGGATGAGTTTGCAACTACTTTACTTTTGGAGAAAATTCAAAACATTCATTATTCAATAGGGCCCAAACTATCAAAAACCAGCGGTTTCAATGAACACACATTTCTTGGTAGAATCATGCAGGACTGAAATTTTTGATGTTTTTCTACTCCTCTCATGAGCCCAAACAAGTCTCTAAAAGCATGAGTTTGCAACTACTTTACTTTTGGAGAAAATTCAAAACATTCATTATTCAATAGAGCCCAATAGCAAAAATCAGGTTTTAAATGAAGAATCACATTTCTTGGTAGAATCATGCAGGATTGAAATTTTTGATGGTTTTTTACTCCTCTCAACAGCCCAAACAAGTTTCTAAAAGAATGAGTTTGCAACTGCTTTACTTTTGGAGAAAATTCAAAACATTCATTATTCAATAGGGCCCAAACTATCAAAAACCAGCGGTTTGAATGAACACACATTTCTTGGTAGAATCATGCAGGACTGAAATTTTTGATGTTTTTCTACTCCTCTCATGAGCCCAAACAAGTCTCTAAAAGCATGAGTTTGCAACTACTTTACTTTTGGAGAAAATTCAAAACATTCATTATTCAATAGAGCCCAATAGCAAAAATCAGGTTTTGAATGAAGAATCACATTTCTTGGTAGAATCATGCAGGATTGAAATTTTTGATGGTTTTTTACTCCTCTCAACAGCCCAAACAAGTTTCTAAAAGGATGAGTTTGCAACTACTTTACTTTTGGAGAAAATTCAAAACATTCATTATTCAATAGGGCCCAAACTATCAAAAACCAGCGGTTTCAATGAACACACATTTCTTGGTAGAATCATGCAGGACTGAAGTTTTTGATGTTTTTCTACTCCTCTCATGAGCCCAAACAAGTCTCTAAAAGCATGAGTTTGCAACTACTTTACTTTTGGAGAAAATTCAAAACATTCATTATTCAATAGAGCCCAATAGCAAAAATCAGGTTTTGAATGAAGAATCACATTTCTTGGTAGAATCATGCAGGATTGAAATTTTTGATGGTTTTTTACTCCTCTCTACAGCCCAAACAAGTTTCTAAAAGGATGAGTTTGCAACTGCTTTACTTTTGGAGAAAATTCAAAACATTCATTATTCAATAGGGCCCAAACTATCAAAAACCAGCGGTTTGAATGAACACACATTTCTTGGTAGAATCATGCAGGACTCAAATTTTTGATGTTTTTCTACTCCTCTCATGAGCCCAAACAAGTCTCTAAAAGCATGAGTTTGCAACTACTTTACTTTTGGAGAAAATTCAAAACATTCATTATTCAATAGAGCCCAATAGCAAAAATCAGGTTTTGAATGAAGAATCACATTTCTTGGTAGAATCATGCAGGATTGAAATTTTTGATGGTTTTTTACTCCTCTCAACAGCCCAAACAAGTTTCTAAAAGGATGAGTTTGCAACTACTTTACTTTTGGAGAAAATTCAAAACATTCATTATTCAATAGGGCCCAAACTATCAAAAACCAGCGGTTTCAATGAACACACATTTCTTGGTAGAATCATGCAGGACTGAAATTTTTGATATTTTTCTACTCCTCTCATGAGCCCAAACAAGTCTCTAAAAGCATGAGTTTGCAACTACTTTACTTTTGGAGAAAATTCAAAACATTCATTATTCAATAGAGCCCAATAGCAAAAATCAGGTTTTGAATGAAGAATCACATTTCTTGGTAGAATCATGCAGGATTGAAATTTTTGATGGTTTTTTACTCCTCTCAACAGCCCAAACAAGTTTCTAAAAGGATGAGTTTGCAACTACTTTACTTTTGGAGAAAATTCAAAACATTCATTATTCAATAGGGCCCAAACTATCAAAAACCAGCGGTTTCAATGAACACACATTTCTTGGTAGAATCATGCAGGACTGAAATTTTTGATGTTTTTCTACTCCTCTCATGAGCCCAAACAAGTCTCTAAAACCATGAGTTTGCAACTACTTTACTTTTGGAGAAAATTCAAAACATTCATTATTCAATAGAGCCCAATAGCAAAAATCAGGTTTTGAATGAAGAATCACATTTCTTGGTAGAATCATGCAGGATTGAAATTTTTGATGGTTTTTTACTCCTCTCTACAGCCCAAAAAAGTTTCTAAAAGGATGAGTTTGCAACTGCTTTACTTTTGGAGAAAATTCAAAACATTCATTATTCAATAGGGCCCAAACTATCAAAAACCAGCGGTTTGAATGAACACACATTTCTTGGTAGAATCATGCAGGACTCAAATTTTTGATGTTTTTCTACTCCTCTCATGAGCCCAAACAAGTTTCTAAAAGCATGAGTTTGCAACTACTTTACTTTTGGAGAAAATTCAAAACATTCATTATTCAATAGAGCCCAAACTATCAAAAAACAGCGGTTTCAATGAACACACATTTCTTGGTAGAATCATGCAGGACTGAAATTTTTGATGTTTTTCTACTCCTCTCATGAGCCCAAACAAGTCTCTAAAAGCATGAGTTTGCAACTACTTTACTTTTGGAGAAAATTCAAAACATTCATTATTCAATAGAGCCCAATAGCAAAAATCAGGTTTTGAATGAAGAATCACATTTCTTGGTAAAATCATGCAGGATTGAAATTTTTGATGGTTTTTTACTCCTCTCAACAGCCCAAACAAGTTTCTAAAAGGATGAGTTTGCAACTACTTTACTTTTGGAGAAAATTCAAAACATTCATTATTCAATAGGGCCCAAACTATCAAAAACCAGCGGTTTCAATGAACACACATTTCTTGGTAGAATCATGCAGGACTGAAATTTTTGATATTTTTCTACTCCTCTCATGAGCCCAAACAAGTCTCTAAAAGCATGAGTTTGCAACTACTTTACTTTTGGAGAAAATTCAAAACATTCATTATTCAATAGAGCCCAATAGCAAAAATCAGGTTTTGAATGAAGAATCACATTTCTTGGTAGAATCATGCAGGATTGAAATTTTTGATGGTTTTTTACTCCTCTCAACAGCCCAAACAAGTTTCTAAAAGGATGAGTTTGCAACTACTTTACTTTTGGAGAAAATTCAAAACATTCATTATTCAATAGGGCCCAAACTATCAAAAACCAGCGGTTTCAATGAACACACATTTCTTGGTAGAATCATGCAGGACTGAAATTTTTGATGTTTTTCTACTCCTCTCATGAGCCCAAACAAGTCTCTAAAAGCATGAGTTTGCAACTACTTTACTTTTGGAGAAAATTCAAAACATTCATTATTCAATAGAGCCCAATAGCAAAAATCAGGTTTTGAATGAAGAATCACATTTCTTGGTAGAATCATGCAGGATTGAAATTTTTGATGGTTTTTTACTCCTCTCAACAGCCCAAACAAGTTTCTAAAAGGATGAGTTTGCAACTACTTTACTTTTGGAGAAAATTCAAAACATTCATTATTCAATAGGGCCCAAACTATCAAAAAACAGCGGTTTCAATGAACACACATTTCTTGGAAGAATCATGCAGGACTGAAATTTTTGATGTTTTTCTACTCCTCTCATGAGCCCAAACAAGTTTCTAAAAGCATGAGTTTGCAACTACTTTACTTTTGGAGAAAATTCAAAACATTCATTATTCAATAGAGCCCAATAGCAAAAATCAGGTTTTGAATGAAGAATCACATTTCTTGGTAGAATCATGCAGGATTGAAATTTTTGATGGTTTTTTACTCCTCTCAACAGCCCAAACAAGTTTCTAAAAGGATGAGTTTGCAACTACTTTACTTTTGGAGAAAATTCAAAACATTCATTATTCAATAGAGCCCAATAGCAAAAATCAGGTTTTGAATGAAGAATCACATTTCTTGGTAGAATCATGCAGGATTGAAATTTTTGATGGTTTTTTACTCCTCTCTACAGCCCAAACAAGTTTCTAAAAGCATGAGTTTGCAACTACTTTACTTTTGGAGAAAATTCAAAACATTCATTATTCAATAGAGCCCAATAGCAAAAATCAGGTTTTGAATGAAGAATCACATTTCTTGGTAGAATCATGCAGGATTGAAATTTTTGATGGTTTTTTACTCCTCTCTACAGCCCAAACAAGTTTCTAAAAGGATGAGTTTGCAACTGCTTTACTTTTGGAGAAAATTCAAAACATTCATTATTCAATAGGGCCCAAACTATCAAAAACCAGCGGTTTGAATGAACACACATTTCTTGGTAGAATCATGCAGGACTCAAATTTTTGATGTTTTTCTACTCCTCTCATGAGCTCAAACAAGTTTCTAAAAGCATGAGTTTGGAACTACTTTACTTTTGGAGAAAATTCAAAACATTCATTATTCAATAGAGCCCAATAGCAAAAATCAGGTTTTGAATGAAGAATCACATTTCTTGGTAGAATCATGCAGGATTGAAATTTTTGATGGTTTTTTACTCCTCTCAACAGCCCAAACAAGTTTCTAGAAGGATGAGTTTGCAACTACTTTACTTTTGGAGAAAATTCAAAACATTCATTATTCAATAGGGCCCAAACTATCAAAAAACAGCGGTTTCAATGAACACACATTTCTTGGTAGAATCATGCAGGACTGAAATTTTTGATGTTTTTCTACTCCTCTCATGAGCCCAAACAAGTCTCTAAAAGCATGAGTTTGCAACTACTTTACTTTTGGAGAAAATTCAAAACATTCATTATTCAATAGAGCCCAATAGCAAAAATCAGGTTTTGAATGAAGAATCACATTTCTTGGTAAAATCATGCAGGATTGAAATTTTTGATGGTTTTTTACTCCTCTCAACAGCCCAAACAAGTTTCTAAAAGGATGAGTTTGCAACTACTTTACTTTTGGAGAAAATTCAAAACATTCATTATTCAATAGGGCCCAAACTATCAAAAACCAGCGGTTTCAATGAACACACATTTCTTGGTAGAATCATGCAGGACTGAAATTTTTGATATTTTTCTACTCCTCTCATGAGCCCAAACAAGTCTCTAAAAGCATGAGTTTGCAACTACTTTACTTTTGGAGAAAATTCAAAACATTCATTATTCAATAGAGCCCAATAGCAAAAATCAGGTTTTGAATGAAGAATCACATTTCTTGGTAGAATCATGCAGGATTGAAATTTTTGATGGTTTTTTACTCCTCTCAACAGCCCAAACAAGTTTCTAAAAGGATGAGTTTGCAACTACTTTACTTTTGGAGAAAATTCAAAACATTCATTATTCAATAGGGCCCAAACTATCAAAAAACAGCGGTTTCAATGAACACACATTTCTTGGAAGAATCATGCAGGACTGAAATTTTTGATGTTTTTCTACTCCTCTCATGAGCCCAAACAAGTTTCTAAAAGCATGAGTTTGCAACTACTTTACTTTTGGAGAAAATTCAAAACATTCATTATTCAATAGAGCCCAATAGCAAAAATCAGGTTTTGAATGAAGAATCACATTTCTTGGTAGAATCATGCAGGATTGAAATTTTTGATGGTTTTTTACTCCTCTCAACAGCCCAAACAAGTTTCTAAAAGGATGAGTTTGCAACTACTTTACTTTTGGAGAAAATTCAAAACATTCATTATTCAATAGAGCCCAATAGCAAAAATCAGGTTTTGAATGAAGAATCACATTTCTTGGTAGAATCATGCTGGATTGAAATTTTTGATGGTTTTTTACTCCTCTCTACAGCCCAAACAAGTTTCTAAAAGCATGAGTTTGCAACTACTTTACTTTTGGAGAAAATTCAAAACATTCATTATTCAATAGAGCCCAATAGCAAAAATCAGGTTTTGAATGAAGAATCACATTTCTTGGTAGAATCATGCAGGATTGAAATTTTTGATGGTTTTTTACTCCTCTCTACAGCCCAAACAAGTTTCTAAAAGGATGAGTTTGCAACTGCTTTACTTTTGGAGAAAATTCAAAACATTCATTATTCAATAGGGCCCAAACTATCAAAAACCAGCGGTTTGAATGAACACACATTTCTTGGTAGAATCATGCAGGACTCAAATTTTTGATGTTTTTCTACTCCTCTCATGAGCTCAAACAAGTTTCTAAAAGCATGAGTTTGCAACTACTTTACTTTTGGAGAAAATTCAAAACATTCATTATTCAATAGAGCCCAATAGCAAAAATCAGGTTTTGAATGAAGAATCACATTTCTTGGTAGAATCATGCAGGATTGAAATTTTTGATGGTTTTTTACTCCTCTCAACAGCCCAAACAAGTTTCTAAAAGGATGAGTTTGCAACTACTTTACTTTTGGAGAAAATTCAAAACATTCATTATTAGAGTTGAGCGATACCGTCCGATACTTCAAAGTATCGTATCGGATGGTATCGGCCGATCTTTAAAAAAAGTATCGGTATCGCCGATTCCGATACCGGAAGTCCCATTCAAGTCTATGGGACTTCCGGTATCGGAATAAGAAAAACCCTTTCCTGCCCTTGTACAGCCTCTCTGGGGTCTGTACGGGCCTTTCGGGGGGCTGTGCCGGCCTGCCAGGGGGTCTGTGCAGGCTCCGGTGGTCTGTGCCGGCCTGCCGGTGGTCTGTGCAGGCTCCGGGGGGCTGTGCCGGCCTGCCGGGGGGCTGTGCCGGCCTGCCGGGGGGCTGTGCAGGCTCCGGGGGGCTGTGCCGGCCTGCCGGGGGGCTGTGCCGGCCTGCCGGGGGGCTGTGCAGGCTCCGGGGGGCTGTGCCGGCCTGCCGGGGGGCTGTGCCGGCCTGCCGGTGGTCTGTGCAGGCTCCGGGGGTCTGTGCAGGCATCGTCCGATGGGACTACAAGTCCCATCGGGCGATGCCTGCTACCATGACAGTGATTGACACATTAGCCAATGATGGGACAGTAGTAGTCCCATCATCCGGCTAATGTGTTAAATGTAAAAAAAAAAAAAAAAAAAAAAATTACATGCTACATACATACAACATGCATACTACATACATGCTACATTCATACTACATACTACATACATGCTACATTCATACTACATAAATACTACATGCAACATACATACTACATATATACTACATGCATGCTACATACATACTGCATGCTACATACATACCACATATATACTACATACATACTACATGCATGCTACATGCTACATACATAACACATATATACTACATGCATGCTACATACATACTACATGCTACATACTACATATATACTACATGCATGCTACATACTACATGCTACATACATACTACATGCATGCTACATACATACTACATACATACTACATATATACTACATGCATGCTACATACATACTACATGCTACATACTACATGCATGCTACATACATACTACATGCTACATACTACATATATACTACATGCATGCTACATACATACTACATACATACTACATATATACTACATGCATGCTACATACTACATGCTACATACATACTACATATATACTACATTCATACTACATACTACATATATACTACATACATACTACATACATACTACATACATACTACATGCATGCTACATACATACTACATGCATGCTACATACATACCACATACATACTACATGCTACATACATACCACATATATACTACATACATACAATACATTCATACAATACATACATAGACATACAGTACATATAACATAGAGTAACATACTTACCAATACTTGTCACATTGTTCCCCGAAGCCATTGTCTATTCCGGGATAAATATTAACATAACAAACCACAAAAATACTCACCCACGATCCGAAGCAGTCCACGAGTGTGTCCCACGACGATCTTGGGTAGAGAACTGCAGCATCAGATGATGCTGCCGTTCTCTACGGGCTGCAGGAATCCAATGACGGAAGGTAGGTATCCTTCCGCACTGTATTCCTCCGCCACTTAAAAAAAAAAAAGTCCCTAGTCTCACTTTATGCCATTGCTGTGTGGGAAATTCCCACACAGCAATGGCATAAAGTGAGACTAGGGACTTTTTTTTTTTAAGTGGCGGAGGAATACAGTGCGGAAGGATACCTACCTTCCGTCATTGGATTCCTGCAGCCCGTAGAGAACGGCAGCATCATCTGATGCTGCAGTTCTCTACCCAAGATCGTCGTGGGACACACTCGTGGACTGCTTCGGATCGTGGGTGAGTATTTTTGTGGTTTGTTATGTTAATATTTATCCCGGAATAGACAATGGCTTCGGGGAACAATGTGACAAGTATTGGTAAGTATGTTACTCTATGTTATATGTACTGTATGTCTATGTATGTATTGTATGAATGTATTGTATGTATGTAGTATATATGTGGTATGTATGTAGCATGTAGTATGTATGTGGTATGTATGTAGCATGCATGTAGTATGTATGTAGCATGCATGTAGTATGTATGTAGTATGTATGTAGTATGTATGTAGTATATATGTAGTATGTAGTATGAATGTAGTATATATGTAGTATGTATGTAGCATGTAGTATGTAGCATGCATGTAGTATATATGTAGTATGTATGTAGTATGTATGTAGCATGCATGTAGTATATATGTAGTATGTAGCATGTAGTATGTATGTAGCATGCATGTAGTATGTAGCATGTAGTATGTATGTAGCATGCATGTAGTATATATGTAGTATGTATGTAGTATGTATGTAGCATGCATGTAGTATGTATGTAGCATGTAGTATGTAGCATGCATGTAGTATATATGTAGTATGTAGCATGTAGTATGTATGTAGCATGCATGTAGTATATATGTGTTATGTATGTAGCATGTAGCATGCATGTAGTATGTATGTAGTATATATGTGGTATGTATGTAGCATGCAGTATGTATGTAGCATGCATGTAGTATATATGTAGTATGTATGTAGCATGCATGTAGTATGTATGTAGCATGTAGTATATATGTAGCATGCAGCATGTATGTAGTATGTATGTAGTATATATGTAGTATGCATGTAGTATGTATGTAGTATGTATGTAGCATGCAGTATGTATGTAGCATGTATGTAGTATGTATGTAGTATATATGTAGTATGTATGTAGCATGCATGTAGTATGTATGTAGTATGTATGTAGCATGCAGTATGTAGCATGTATGTAGTATGTATGTAGTATGTATGTATGTAGTATGTATGTAGCATGCAGTATGTATGTAGCATGTATGTAGTATGTATGTAGTATATATGTAGTATGTATGTAGTATGTATGTAGTATGTATGTAGCATGCAGTATGTATGTAGCATGTATGTAGTATGTATGTAGTATATATGTAGCATGCATGTAGTATGTATGTAGCATGCATGTAGTATTTTTTTTTTTTTTTTTTTTTTTTAACATTTAACACATTAGCCGGATGATGGGACTACTACTGTCCCATCATTGGCTAATGTGTCAATCACTGTCATGGTAGCAGGCATCGCCCGATGGGACTTGTAGTCCCATCGGACGATGCTTGCACAGACCCCCGGACATCAGCACAGCCCCCCGGCAGGCCGGCACAGCCCCCCGGCAGGCCGGTACAGACCCCCACAGGGTGCACAGACCACCGGCAGGCCGGCACAGCCCCCCGGCAGGCCGGTACAGACCCCGGGCAGTCCACACAGCCCCCCGGCAGGCCGGCACAGCCCCCCGGCAGGCCGGCAGAGACCCCCGGAAGGCCCGAAATGACGGCGCATCATGATGCGCACACACCGCGCATCATGATGACGTCAGGCCGTCAATCAACTGAACTTCCGATTCCGATGCCGAATTCCGATATTGAAAAAATATCGGAAGTCGGTATCGGAATTCCGATACAGCAAGTATCGGCCGATACCCGATACTTGCGGTATCGGAATGCTCAACACTATTCATTATTCAATAGGGCCCAAACTATCAAAAAACAGCGGTTTCAATGAACACACATTTCTTGGTAGAATCATGCAGGACTGAAATTTTTGATGTTTTTCTACTCCTCTCATGAGCCCAAACAAGTTTCTAAAAGCATGAGTTTGCAACTACTTTACTTTTGGAGAAAATTCAAAACATTCATTATTCAATAGAGCCCAATAGCAAAAATCAGGTTTTGAATGAAGAATCACATTTCTTGGTAGAATCATGCAGGATTGAAATTTTTGATGGTTTTTTACTCCTCTCAACAGCCCAAACAAGTTTCTAAAAGGATGAGTTTGCAACTACTTTACTTTTGGAGAAAATTCAAAACATTCATTATTCAATAGAGCCCAATAGCAAAAATCAGGTTTTGAATGAAGAATCACATTTCTTGGTAGAATCATGCAGGATTGAAATTTTTGATGGTTTTTTACTCCTCTCTACAGCCCAAACAAGTTTCTAAAAGCATGAGTTTGCAACTACTTTACTTTTGGAGAAAATTCAAAACATTCATTATTCAATAGAGCCCAATAGCAAAAATCAGGTTTTGAATGAAGAATCACATTTCTTGGTAGAATCATGCAGGATTGAAATTTTTGATGGTTTTTTACTCCTCTCTACAGCCCAAACAAGTTTCTAAAAGGATGAGTTTGCAACTGCTTTACTTTTGGAGAAAATTCAAAACATTCATTATTCAATAGGGCCCAAACTATCAAAAACCAGCGGTTTGAATGAACACACATTTCTTGGTAGAATCATGCAGGACTCAAATTTTTGATGTTTTTCTACTCCTCTCATGAGCTCAAACAAGTTTCTAAAAGCATGAGTTTGGAACTACTTTACTTTTGGAGAAAATTCAAAACATTCATTATTCAATAGAGCCCAATAGCAAAAATCAGGTTTTGAATGAAGAATCACATTTCTTGGTAGAATCATGCAGGATTGAAATTTTTGATGGTTTTTTACTCCTCTCAACAGCCCAAACAAGTTTCTAGAAGGATGAGTTTGCAACTACTTTACTTTTGGAGAAAATTCAAAACATTCATTATTCAATAGGGCCCAAACTATCAAAAAACAGCGGTTTCAATGAACACACATTTCTTGGTAGAATCATGCAGGACTGAAATTTTTGATGTTTTTCTACTCCTCTCATGAGCCCAAACAAGTCTCTAAAAGCATGAGTTTGCAACTACTTTACTTTTGGAGAAAATTCAAAACATTCATTATTCAATAGAGCCCAATAGCAAAAATCAGGTTTTGAATGAAGAATCACATTTCTTGGTAAAATCATGCAGGATTGAAATTTTTGATGGTTTTTTACTCCTCTCAACAGCCCAAACAAGTTTCTAAAAGGATGAGTTTGCAACTACTTTACTTTTGGAGAAAATTCAAAACATTCATTATTCAATAGGGCCCAAACTATCAAAAACCAGCGGTTTCAATGAACACACATTTCTTGGTAGAATCATGCAGGACTGAAATTTTTGATATTTTTCTACTCCTCTCATGAGCCCAAACAAGTCTCTAAAAGCATGAGTTTGCAACTACTTTACTTTTGGAGAAAATTCAAAACATTCATTATTCAATAGAGCCCAATAGCAAAAATCAGGTTTTGAATGAAGAATCACATTTCTTGGTAGAATCATGCAGGATTGAAATTTTTGATGGTTTTTTACTCCTCTCAACAGCCCAAACAAGTTTCTAAAAGGATGAGTTTGCAACTACTTTACTTTTGGAGAAAATTCAAAACATTCATTATTCAATAGGGCCCAAACTATCAAAAAACAGCGGTTTCAATGAACACACATTTCTTGGAAGAATCATGCAGGACTGAAATTTTTGATGTTTTTCTACTCCTCTCATGAGCCCAAACAAGTTTCTAAAAGCATGAGTTTGCAACTACTTTACTTTTGGAGAAAATTCAAAACATTCATTATTCAATAGAGCCCAATAGCAAAAATCAGGTTTTGAATGAAGAATCACATTTCTTGGTAGAATCATGCAGGATTGAAATTTTTGATGGTTTTTTACTCCTCTCAACAGCCCAAACAAGTTTCTAAAAGGATGAGTTTGCAACTACTTTACTTTTGGAGAAAATTCAAAACATTCATTATTCAATAGAGCCCAATAGCAAAAATCAGGTTTTGAATGAAGAATCACATTTCTTGGTAGAATCATGCTGGATTGAAATTTTTGATGGTTTTTTACTCCTCTCTACAGCCCAAACAAGTTTCTAAAAGCATGAGTTTGCAACTACTTTACTTTTGGAGAAAATTCAAAACATTCATTATTCAATAGAGCCCAATAGCAAAAATCAGGTTTTGAATGAAGAATCACATTTCTTGGTAGAATCATGCAGGATTGAAATTTTTGATGGTTTTTTACTCCTCTCTACAGCCCAAACAAGTTTCTAAAAGGATGAGTTTGCAACTGCTTTACTTTTGGAGAAAATTCAAAACATTCATTATTCAATAGGGCCCAAACTATCAAAAACCAGCGGTTTGAATGAACACACATTTCTTGGTAGAATCATGCAGGACTCAAATTTTTGATGTTTTTCTACTCCTCTCATGAGCTCAAACAAGTTTCTAAAAGCATGAGTTTGCAACTACTTTACTTTTGGAGAAAATTCAAAACATTCATTATTCAATAGAGCCCAATAGCAAAAATCAGGTTTTGAATGAAGAATCACATTTCTTGGTAGAATCATGCAGGATTGAAATTTTTGATGGTTTTTTACTCCTCTCAACAGCCCAAACAAGTTTCTAAAAGGATGAGTTTGCAACTACTTTACTTTTGGAGAAAATTCAAAACATTCATTATTAGAGTTGAGCGATACCGTCCGATACTTCAAAGTATCGTATCGGATGGTATCGGCCGATCTTTAAAAAAAGTATCGGTATCGCCGATTCCGATACCGGAAGTCCCATTCAAGTCTATGGGACTTCCGGTATCGGAATAAGAAAAACCCTTTCCTGCCCTTGTACAGCCTCTCTGGGGTCTGTACGGGCCTTTCGGGGGGCTGTGCCGGCCTGCCAGGGGGTCTGTGCAGGCTCCGGTGGTCTGTGCCGGCCTGCCGGTGGTCTGTGCAGGCTCCGGGGGGCTGTGCCGGCCTGCCGGGGGGCTGTGCCGGCCTGCCGGGGGGCTGTGCAGGCTCCGGGGGGCTGTGCCGGCCTGCCGGGGGGCTGTGCCGGCCTGCCGGGGGGCTGTGCAGGCTCCGGGGGGCTGTGCCGGCCTGCCGGGGGGCTGTGCCGGCCTGCCGGTGGTCTGTGCAGGCTCCGGGGGTCTGTGCAGGCATCGTCCGATGGGACTACAAGTCCCATCGGGCGATGCCTGCTACCATGACAGTGATTGACACATTAGCCAATGATGGGACAGTAGTAGTCCCATCATCCGGCTAATGTGTTAAATGTAAAAAAAAAAAAAAAAAAAAAATTACATGCTACATACATACAACATGCATACTACATACATGCTACATTCATACTACATACTACATACATGCTACATTCATACTACATAAATACTACATGCAACATACATACTACATATATACTACATGCATGCTACATACATACTGCATGCTACATACATACCACATATATACTACATACATACTACATGCATGCTACATGCTACATACATAACACATATATACTACATGCATGCTACATACATACTACATGCTACATACTACATATATACTACATGCATGCTACATACTACATGCTACATACATACTACATGCATGCTACATACATACTACATACATACTACATATATACTACATGCATGCTACATACATACTACATGCTACATACTACATGCATGCTACATACATACTACATGCTACATACTACATATATACTACATGCATGCTACATACATACTACATACATACTACATATATACTACATGCATGCTACATACTACATGCTACATACATACTACATATATACTACATTCATACTACATACTACATATATACTACATACATACTACATACATACTACATACATACTACATGCATGCTACATACATACTACATGCATGCTACATACATACCACATACATACTACATGCTACATACATACCACATATATACTACATACATACAATACATTCATACAATACATACATAGACATACAGTACATATAACATAGAGTAACATACTTACCAATACTTGTCACATTGTTCCCCGAAGCCATTGTCTATTCCGGGATAAATATTAACATAACAAACCACAAAAATACTCACCCACGATCCGAAGCAGTCCACGAGTGTGTCCCACGACGATCTTGGGTAGAGAACTGCAGCATCAGATGATGCTGCCGTTCTCTACGGGCTGCAGGAATCCAATGACGGAAGGTAGGTATCCTTCCGCACTGTATTCCTCCGCCACTTAAAAAAAAAAAAGTCCCTAGTCTCACTTTATGCCATTGCTGTGTGGGAAATTCCCACACAGCAATGGCATAAAGTGAGACTAGGGACTTTTTTTTTTTAAGTGGCGGAGGAATACAGTGCGGAAGGATACCTACCTTCCGTCATTGGATTCCTGCAGCCCGTAGAGAACGGCAGCATCATCTGATGCTGCAGTTCTCTACCCAAGATCGTCGTGGGACACACTCGTGGACTGCTTCGGATCGTGGGTGAGTATTTTTGTGGTTTGTTATGTTAATATTTATCCCGGAATAGACAATGGCTTCGGGGAACAATGTGACAAGTATTGGTAAGTATGTTACTCTATGTTATATGTACTGTATGTCTATGTATGTATTGTATGAATGTATTGTATGTATGTAGTATATATGTGGTATGTATGTAGCATGTAGTATGTATGTGGTATGTATGTAGCATGCATGTAGTATGTATGTAGCATGCATGTAGTATGTATGTAGTATGTATGTAGTATGTATGTAGTATATATGTAGTATGTAGTATGAATGTAGTATATATGTAGTATGTATGTAGCATGTAGTATGTAGCATGCATGTAGTATATATGTAGTATGTATGTAGTATGTATGTAGCATGCATGTAGTATATATGTAGTATGTAGCATGTAGTATGTATGTAGCATGCATGTAGTATGTAGCATGTAGTATGTATGTAGCATGCATGTAGTATATATGTAGTATGTATGTAGTATGTATGTAGCATGCATGTAGTATGTATGTAGCATGTAGTATGTAGCATGCATGTAGTATATATGTAGTATGTAGCATGTAGTATGTATGTAGCATGCATGTAGTATATATGTGTTATGTATGTAGCATGTAGCATGCATGTAGTATGTATGTAGTATATATGTGGTATGTATGTAGCATGCAGTATGTATGTAGCATGCATGTAGTATATATGTAGTATGTATGTAGCATGCATGTAGTATGTATGTAGCATGTAGTATATATGTAGCATGCAGCATGTATGTAGTATGTATGTAGTATATATGTAGTATGCATGTAGTATGTATGTAGTATGTATGTAGCATGCAGTATGTATGTAGCATGTATGTAGTATGTATGTAGTATATATGTAGTATGTATGTAGCATGCATGTAGTATGTATGTAGTATGTATGTAGCATGCAGTATGTAGCATGTATGTAGTATGTATGTAGTATGTATGTATGTAGTATGTATGTAGCATGCAGTATGTATGTAGCATGTATGTAGTATGTATGTAGTATATATGTAGTATGTATGTAGTATGTATGTAGTATGTATGTAGCATGCAGTATGTATGTAGCATGTATGTAGTATGTATGTAGTATATATGTAGCATGCATGTAGTATGTATGTAGCATGCATGTAGTATTTTTTTTTTTTTTTTTTTTTTTTTAACATTTAACACATTAGCCGGATGATGGGACTACTACTGTCCCATCATTGGCTAATGTGTCAATCACTGTCATGGTAGCAGGCATCGCCCGATGGGACTTGTAGTCCCATCGGACGATGCTTGCACAGACCCCCGGACATCAGCACAGCCCCCCGGCAGGCCGGCACAGCCCCCCGGCAGGCCGGTACAGACCCCCACAGGGTGCACAGACCACCGGCAGGCCGGCACAGCCCCCCGGCAGGCCGGTACAGACCCCGGGCAGTCCACACAGCCCCCCGGCAGGCCGGCACAGCCCCCCGGCAGGCCGGCAGAGACCCCCGGAAGGCCCGAAATGACGGCGCATCATGATGCGCACACACCGCGCATCATGATGACGTCAGGCCGTCAATCAACTGAACTTCCGATTCCGATGCCGAATTCCGATATTGAAAAAATATCGGAAGTCGGTATCGGAATTCCGATACAGCAAGTATCGGCCGATACCCGATACTTGCGGTATCGGAATGCTCAACACTATTCATTATTCAATAGGGCCCAAACTATCAAAAAACAGCGGTTTCAATGAACACACATTTCTTGGTAGAATCATGCAGGACTGAAATTTTTGATGTTTTTCTACTCCTCTCATGAGCCCAAACAAGTCTCTAAAAGCATGAGTTTGCAACTACTTTACTTTTGGAGAAAATTCAAAACATTCATTATTCAATAGAGCCCAATAGCAAAAATCAGGTTTTGAATGAAGAATCACATTTCTTGGTAAAATCATGCAGGATTGAAATTTTTAATGGTTTTTTACTCCTCTCAACAGCCCAAACAAGTTTCTAAAAGGATGAGTTTGCAACTACTTTACTTTTGGAGAAAATTCAAAACATTCATTATTCAATAGGGCCCAAACTATCAAAAACCAGCGGTTTCAATGAACACACATTTCTTGGTAGAATCATGCAGGACTGAAATTTTTGATGTTTTTCTACTCCTCTCATGAGCCCAAACAAGTCTCTAAAAGCATGAGTTTGCAACTACTTTACTTTTGGAGAAAATTCAAAACATTTATTATTCAATAGAGCCCAATAGCAAAAATCAGGTTTTGAATGAAGAATCACATTTCTTGGTAGAATCATGCAGGATTGAAATTTTTGATGGTTTTTTACTCCTCTCAACAGCCCAAACAAGTTTCTAAAAGGATGAGTTTGCAACTACTTTACTTTTGGAGAAAATTCAAAACATTCATTATTCAATAGGGCCCAAACTATCAAAAAACAGCGGTTTCAATGAACACACATTTCTTGGAAGAATCATGCAGGACTGAAATTTTTGATGTTTTTCTACTCCTCTCATGAGCCCAAACAAGTTTCTAAAAGCATGAGTTTGCAACTACTTTACTTTTGGAGAAAATTCAAAACATTCATTATTCAATAGAGCCCAATAGCAAAAATCAGGTTTTGAATGAAGAATCACATTTCTTGGTAGAATCATGCAGGATTGAAATTTTTGATGGTTTTTTACTCCTCTCAACAGCCCAAACAAGTTTCTAAAAGGATGAGTTTGCAACTACTTTACTTTTGGAGAAAATTCAAAACATTCATTATTCAATAGAGCCCAATAGCAAAGATCAGGTTTTGAATGAAGAATCACATTTCTTGGTAGAATCATGCAGGATTGAAATTTTTGATGTTTTTTTACTCCTCTCAACAGCCCAAACAAGTTTCTAAAAGGATGAGTTTGCAACTACTTTACTTTTGGAGAAAATTCAAAGCATTCATTATTCAATAGGGCCCAAACTATCAAAAACCAGCGGTTTCAATGAACACACATTTCTTGGTAGAATCATGCAGGACTGAAATTTTTGATGTTTTTCTACTCCTCTCATGAGCCCAAACAAGTTTCTAAAAGCATGAGTTTGCAACTACTTTACTTTTGGAGAAAATTCAAAACATTCATTATTCAATAGAGCCCAATAGCAAAAATCAGGTTTTGAATGAAGAATCACATTTCTTGGTAAAATCATGCAGGATTGAAATTTTTGATGGTTTTTTACTCCTCTCAACAGCCCAAACAAGTTTCTAAAAGGATGAGTTTGCAACTACTTTACTTTTGGAGAAAATTCAAAACATTCATTATTCAATAGGGCCCAAACTATCAAAAACCAGCGGTTTCAATGAACACACATTTCTTGGTAGAATCATGCAGGACTGAAATTTTTGATGTTTTTCTACTCCTCTCATGAGCCCAAACAAGTTTCTAAAAGCATGAGTTTGCAACTACTTTACTTTTGGAGAAAATTCAAAACATTCATTATTCAATAGAGCCCAATAGCAAAAATCAGGTTTTGAATGAAGAATCACATTTCTTGGTAGAATCATGCAGGATTGAAATTTTTGATGGTTTTTTACTCCTCTCAACAGCCCAAACAAGTTTCTAAAAGGATGAGTTTGCAACTACTTTACTTTTGGAGAAAATTCAAAACATTCATTATTCAATAGAGCCCAATAGCAAAAATCAGGTTTTGAATGAAGAATCACATTTCTTGGTAGAATCATGCAGGATTGAAATTTTTGATGGTTTTTTACTCCTCTCAACAGCCCAAACAAGTTTCTAAAAGGATGAGTTTGCAACTACTTTACTTTTGGAGAAAATTCAAAACATTCATTATTCAATAGGGCCCAAACTATCAAAAACCAGCGGTTTCAATGAACACACATTTCTTGGTAGAATCATGCAGGACTGAAATTTTTGATGTTTTTCTACTCCTCTCACGAGCCCAAACAAGTCTCTAAAAGCATGAGTTTGCAACTACTTTACTTTTGGAGAAAATTCAAAACATTCATTATTCAATAGAGCCCAATAGCAAAAATCAGGTTTTAAATGAAGAATCACATTTCTTGGTAGAATCATGCAGGATTGAAATTTTTGATGGTTTTTTACTCCTCTCAACAGCCCAAACAAGTTTCTAAAAGAATGAGTTTGCAACTGCTTTACTTTTGGAGAAAATTCAAAACATTCATTATTCAATAGGGCCCAAACTATCAAAAACCAGCGGTTTGAATGAACACACATTTCTTGGTAGAATCATGCAGGACTGAAATTTTTGATGTTTTTCTACTCCTCTCATGAGCCCAAACAAGTCTCTAAAAGCATGAGTTTGCAACTACTTTACTTTTGGAGAAAATTCAAAACATTCATTATTCAATAGAGCCCAATAGCAAAAATCAGGTTTTGAATGAAGAATCACATTTCTTGGTAGAATCATGCAGGATTGAAATTTTTGATGGTTTTTTACTCCTCTCAACAGCCCAAACAAGTTTCTAAAAGGATGAGTTTGCAACTACTTTACTTTTGGAGAAAATTCAAAACATTCATTATTCAATAGAGCCCAATAGCAAAAATCAGGTTTTGAATGAAGAATCACAGTTCTTGGTAGAATCATGCAGGATTGAAATTTTTGATGGTTTTTTACTCCTCTCAACAGCCCAAACAAGTTTCTAAAAGGATGAGTTTGCAACTACTTTACTTTTGGAGAAAATTCAAAACATTCATTATTCAATAGAGCCCAATAGCAAAAATCAGGTTTTGAATGAAGAATCACATTTCTTGGTAGAATCATGCAGGATTGAAATTTTTGATGGTTTTTTACTCCTCTCAACAGCCCAAACAAGTTTCTAAAAGGATGAGTTTGCAACTACTTTACTTTTGGAGAAAATTCAAAACATTCATTATTCAATAGAGCCCAATAGCAAAAATCAGGTTTTGAATGAAGAATCACAGTTCTTGGTAGAATCATGCAGGATTGAAATTTTTGATGGTTTTTTACTCCTCTCAACAGCCCAAACAAGTTTCTAAAAGGATGAGTTTGCAACTACTTTACTTTTGGAGAAAATTCAAAACATTCATTATTCAATAGGGCCCAAACTATCAAAAACCAGCGGTTTGAATGAACACACATTTCTTGGTAGAATCATGCAGGACTCAAATTTTTGATGTTTTTCTACTCCTCTCATGAGCCCAAACAAGTCTCTAAAAGCATGAGTTTGCAACTACTTTACTTTTGGAGAAAATTCAAAACATTCATTATTCAATAGAGCCCAATAGCAAAAATCAGGTTTTGAATGAAGAATCACATTTCTTGGTAGAATCATGCAGGATTGAAATTTTTGATGGTTTTTTACTCCTCTCAACAGCCCAAACAAGTTTCTAAAAGGATGAGTTTGCAACTACTTTACTTTTGGAGAAAATTCAAAACATTCATTATTCAATAGGGCCCAAACTATCAAAAACCAGCGGTTTCAATGAACACACATTTCTTGGTAGAATCATGCAGGACTGAAATTTTTGATGTTTTTCTACTCCTCTCATGAGCCCAAACAAGTCTCTAAAACCATGAGTTTGCAACTACTTTACTTTTGGAGAAAATTCAAAACATTCATTATTCAATAGAGCCCAATAGCAAAAATCAGGTTTTGAATGAAGAATCACATTTCTTGGTAGAATCATGCAGGATTGAAATTTTTGATGGTTTTTTACTCCTCTCTACAGCCCAAAAAAGTTTCTAAAAGGATGAGTTTGCAACTGCTTTACTTTTGGAGAAAATTCAAAACATTCATTATTCAATAGGGCCCAAACTATCAAAAACCAGCGGTTTGAATGAACACACATTTCTTGGTAGAATCATGCAGGACTCAAATTTTTGATGTTTTTCTACTCCTCTCATGAGCCCAAACAAGTTTCTAAAAGCATGAGTTTGCAACTACTTTACTTTTGGAGAAAATTCAAAACATTCATTATTCAATAGAGCCCAAACTATCAAAAAACAGCGGTTTCAATGAACACACATTTCTTGGTAGAATCATGCAGGACTGAAATTTTTGATGTTTTTCTACTCCTCTCATGAGCCCAAACAAGTCTCTAAAAGCATGAGTTTGCAACTACTTTACTTTTGGAGAAAATTCAAAACATTCATTATTCAATAGAGCCCAATAGCAAAAATCAGGTTTTGAATGAAGAATCACATTTCTTGGTAAAATCATGCAGGATTGAAATTTTTGATGGTTTTTTACTCCTCTCAACAGCCCAAACAAGTTTCTAAAAGGATGAGTTTGCAACTACTTTACTTTTGGAGAAAATTCAAAACATTCATTATTCAATAGGGCCCAAACTATCAAAAACCAGCGGTTTCAATGAACACACATTTCTTGGTAGAATCATGCAGGACTGAAATTTTTGATATTTTTCTACTCCTCTCATGAGCCCAAACAAGTCTCTAAAAGCATGAGTTTGCAACTACTTTACTTTTGGAGAAAATTCAAAACATTCATTATTCAATAGAGCCCAATAGCAAAAATCAGGTTTTGAATGAAGAATCACATTTCTTGGTAGAATCATGCAGGATTGAAATTTTTGATGGTTTTTTACTCCTCTCAACAGCCCAAACAAGTTTCTAAAAGGATGAGTTTGCAACTACTTTACTTTTGGAGAAAATTCAAAACATTCATTATTCAATAGGGCCCAAACTATCAAAAACCAGCGGTTTCAATGAACACACATTTCTTGGTAGAATCATGCAGGACTGAAATTTTTGATGTTTTTCTACTCCTCTCATGAGCCCAAACAAGTCTCTAAAAGCATGAGTTTGCAACTACTTTACTTTTGGAGAAAATTCAAAACATTCATTATTCAATAGAGCCCAATAGCAAAAATCAGGTTTTGAATGAAGAATCACATTTCTTGGTAGAATCATGCAGGATTGAAATTTTTGATGGTTTTTTACTCCTCTCAACAGCCCAAACAAGTTTCTAAAAGGATGAGTTTGCAACTACTTTACTTTTGGAGAAAATTCAAAACATTCATTATTCAATAGGGCCCAAACTATCAAAAAACAGCGGTTTCAATGAACACACATTTCTTGGAAGAATCATGCAGGACTGAAATTTTTGATGTTTTTCTACTCCTCTCATGAGCCCAAACAAGTTTCTAAAAGCATGAGTTTGCAACTACTTTACTTTTGGAGAAAATTCAAAACATTCATTATTCAATAGAGCCCAATAGCAAAAATCAGGTTTTGAATGAAGAATCACATTTCTTGGTAGAATCATGCAGGATTGAAATTTTTGATGGTTTTTTACTCCTCTCAACAGCCCAAACAAGTTTCTAAAAGGATGAGTTTGCAACTACTTTACTTTTGGAGAAAATTCAAAACATTCATTATTCAATAGAGCCCAATAGCAAAAATCAGGTTTTGAATGAAGAATCACATTTCTTGGTAGAATCATGCAGGATTGAAATTTTTGATGGTTTTTTACTCCTCTCTACAGCCCAAACAAGTTTCTAAAAGCATGAGTTTGCAACTACTTTACTTTTGGAGAAAATTCAAAACATTCATTATTCAATAGAGCCCAATAGCAAAAATCAGGTTTTGAATGAAGAATCACATTTCTTGGTAGAATCATGCAGGATTGAAATTTTTGATGGTTTTTTACTCCTCTCTACAGCCCAAACAAGTTTCTAAAAGGATGAGTTTGCAACTGCTTTACTTTTGGAGAAAATTCAAAACATTCATTATTCAATAGGGCCCAAACTATCAAAAACCAGCGGTTTGAATGAACACACATTTCTTGGTAGAATCATGCAGGACTCAAATTTTTGATGTTTTTCTACTCCTCTCATGAGCTCAAACAAGTTTCTAAAAGCATGAGTTTGGAACTACTTTACTTTTGGAGAAAATTCAAAACATTCATTATTCAATAGAGCCCAATAGCAAAAATCAGGTTTTGAATGAAGAATCACATTTCTTGGTAGAATCATGCAGGATTGAAATTTTTGATGGTTTTTTACTCCTCTCAACAGCCCAAACAAGTTTCTAGAAGGATGAGTTTGCAACTACTTTACTTTTGGAGAAAATTCAAAACATTCATTATTCAATAGGGCCCAAACTATCAAAAAACAGCGGTTTCAATGAACACACATTTCTTGGTAGAATCATGCAGGACTGAAATTTTTGATGTTTTTCTACTCCTCTCATGAGCCCAAACAAGTCTCTAAAAGCATGAGTTTGCAACTACTTTACTTTTGGAGAAAATTCAAAACATTCATTATTCAATAGAGCCCAATAGCAAAAATCAGGTTTTGAATGAAGAATCACATTTCTTGGTAAAATCATGCAGGATTGAAATTTTTGATGGTTTTTTACTCCTCTCAACAGCCCAAACAAGTTTCTAAAAGGATGAGTTTGCAACTACTTTACTTTTGGAGAAAATTCAAAACATTCATTATTCAATAGGGCCCAAACTATCAAAAACCAGCGGTTTCAATGAACACACATTTCTTGGTAGAATCATGCAGGACTGAAATTTTTGATATTTTTCTACTCCTCTCATGAGCCCAAACAAGTCTCTAAAAGCATGAGTTTGCAACTACTTTACTTTTGGAGAAAATTCAAAACATTCATTATTCAATAGAGCCCAATAGCAAAAATCAGGTTTTGAATGAAGAATCACATTTCTTGGTAGAATCATGCAGGATTGAAATTTTTGATGGTTTTTTACTCCTCTCAACAGCCCAAACAAGTTTCTAAAAGGATGAGTTTGCAACTACTTTACTTTTGGAGAAAATTCAAAACATTCATTATTCAATAGGGCCCAAACTATCAAAAAACAGCGGTTTCAATGAACACACATTTCTTGGAAGAATCATGCAGGACTGAAATTTTTGATGTTTTTCTACTCCTCTCATGAGCCCAAACAAGTTTCTAAAAGCATGAGTTTGCAACTACTTTACTTTTGGAGAAAATTCAAAACATTCATTATTCAATAGAGCCCAATAGCAAAAATCAGGTTTTGAATGAAGAATCACATTTCTTGGTAGAATCATGCAGGATTGAAATTTTTGATGGTTTTTTACTCCTCTCAACAGCCCAAACAAGTTTCTAAAAGGATGAGTTTGCAACTACTTTACTTTTGGAGAAAATTCAAAACATTCATTATTCAATAGAGCCCAATAGCAAAAATCAGGTTTTGAATGAAGAATCACATTTCTTGGTAGAATCATGCTGGATTGAAATTTTTGATGGTTTTTTACTCCTCTCTACAGCCCAAACAAGTTTCTAAAAGCATGAGTTTGCAACTACTTTACTTTTGGAGAAAATTCAAAACATTCATTATTCAATAGAGCCCAATAGCAAAAATCAGGTTTTGAATGAAGAATCACATTTCTTGGTAGAATCATGCAGGATTGAAATTTTTGATGGTTTTTTACTCCTCTCTACAGCCCAAACAAGTTTCTAAAAGGATGAGTTTGCAACTGCTTTACTTTTGGAGAAAATTCAAAACATTCATTATTCAATAGGGCCCAAACTATCAAAAACCAGCGGTTTGAATGAACACACATTTCTTGGTAGAATCATGCAGGACTCAAATTTTTGATGTTTTTCTACTCCTCTCATGAGCTCAAACAAGTTTCTAAAAGCATGAGTTTGCAACTACTTTACTTTTGGAGAAAATTCAAAACATTCATTATTCAATAGAGCCCAATAGCAAAAATCAGGTTTTGAATGAAGAATCACATTTCTTGGTAGAATCATGCAGGATTGAAATTTTTGATGGTTTTTTACTCCTCTCAACAGCCCAAACAAGTTTCTAAAAGGATGAGTTTGCAACTACTTTACTTTTGGAGAAAATTCAAAACATTCATTATTAGAGTTGAGCGATACCGTCCGATACTTCAAAGTATCGTATCGGATGGTATCGGCCGATCTTTAAAAAAAGTATCGGTATCGCCGATTCCGATACCGGAAGTCCCATTCAAGTCTATGGGACTTCCGGTATCGGAATAAGAAAAACCCTTTCCTGCCCTTGTACAGCCTCTCTGGGGTCTGTACGGGCCTTTCGGGGGGCTGTGCCGGCCTGCCAGGGGGTCTGTGCAGGCTCCGGTGGTCTGTGCCGGCCTGCCGGTGGTCTGTGCAGGCTCCGGGGGGCTGTGCCGGCCTGCCGGGGGGCTGTGCCGGCCTGCCGGGGGGCTGTGCAGGCTCCGGGGGGCTGTGCCGGCCTGCCGGGGGGCTGTGCCGGCCTGCCGGGGGGCTGTGCAGGCTCCGGGGGGCTGTGCCGGCCTGCCGGGGGGCTGTGCCGGCCTGCCGGTGGTCTGTGCAGGCTCCGGGGGTCTGTGCAGGCATCGTCCGATGGGACTACAAGTCCCATCGGGCGATGCCTGCTACCATGACAGTGATTGACACATTAGCCAATGATGGGACAGTAGTAGTCCCATCATCCGGCTAATGTGTTAAATGTAAAAAAAAAAAAAAAAAAAAAATTACATGCTACATACATACAACATGCATACTACATACATGCTACATTCATACTACATACTACATACATGCTACATTCATACTACATAAATACTACATGCAACATACATACTACATATATACTACATGCATGCTACATACATACTGCATGCTACATACATACCACATATATACTACATACATACTACATGCATGCTACATGCTACATACATAACACATATATACTACATGCATGCTACATACATACTACATGCTACATACTACATATATACTACATGCATGCTACATACTACATGCTACATACATACTACATGCATGCTACATACATACTACATACATACTACATATATACTACATGCATGCTACATACATACTACATGCTACATACTACATGCATGCTACATACATACTACATGCTACATACTACATATATACTACATGCATGCTACATACTACATGCTACATACATACTACATATATACTACATTCATACTACATACTACATATATACTACATACATACTACATACATACTACATACATACTACATGCATGCTACATACATACTACATGCATGCTACATACATACCACATACATACTACATGCTACATACATACCACATATATACTACATACATACAATACATTCATACAATACATACATAGACATACAGTACATATAACATAGAGTAACATACTTACCAATACTTGTCACATTGTTCCCCGAAGCCATTGTCTATTCCGGGATAAATATTAACATAACAAACCACAAAAATACTCACCCACGATCCGAAGCAGTCCACGAGTGTGTCCCACGACGATCTTGGGTAGAGAACTGCAGCATCAGATGATGCTGCCGTTCTCTACGGGCTGCAGGAATCCAATGACGGAAGGTAGGTATCCTTCCGCACTGTATTCCTCCGCCACTTAAAAAAAAAAAAGTCCCTAGTCTCACTTTATGCCATTGCTGTGTGGGAAATTCCCACACAGCAATGGCATAAAGTGAGACTAGGGACTTTTTTTTTTTAAGTGGCGGAGGAATACAGTGCGGAAGGATACCTACCTTCCGTCATTGGATTCCTGCAGCCCGTAGAGAACGGCAGCATCATCTGATGCTGCAGTTCTCTACCCAAGATCGTCGTGGGACACACTCGTGGACTGCTTCGGATCGTGGGTGAGTATTTTTGTGGTTTGTTATGTTAATATTTATCCCGGAATAGACAATGGCTTCGGGGAACAATGTGACAAGTATTGGTAAGTATGTTACTCTATGTTATATGTACTGTATGTCTATGTATGTATTGTATGAATGTATTGTATGTATGTAGTATATATGTGGTATGTATGTAGCATGTAGTATGTATGTGGTATGTATGTAGCATGCATGTAGTATGTATGTAGCATGCATGTAGTATGTATGTAGTATGTATGTAGTATGTATGTAGTATATATGTAGTATGTAGTATGAATGTAGTATATATGTAGTATGTATGTAGCATGTAGTATGTAGCATGCATGTAGTATATATGTAGTATGTATGTAGTATGTATGTAGCATGCATGTAGTATATATGTAGTATGTAGCATGTAGTATGTATGTAGCATGCATGTAGTATGTAGCATGTAGTATGTATGTAGCATGCATGTAGTATATATGTAGTATGTATGTAGTATGTATGTAGCATGCATGTAGTATGTATGTAGCATGTAGTATGTAGCATGCATGTAGTATATATGTAGTATGTAGCATGTAGTATGTATGTAGCATGCATGTAGTATATATGTGTTATGTATGTAGCATGTAGCATGCATGTAGTATGTATGTAGTATATATGTGGTATGTATGTAGCATGCAGTATGTATGTAGCATGCATGTAGTATATATGTAGTATGTATGTAGCATGCATGTAGTATGTATGTAGCATGTAGTATATATGTAGCATGCAGCATGTATGTAGTATGTATGTAGTATATATGTAGTATGCATGTAGTATGTATGTAGTATGTATGTAGCATGCAGTATGTATGTAGCATGTATGTAGTATGTATGTAGTATATATGTAGTATGTATGTAGCATGCATGTAGTATGTATGTAGTATGTATGTAGCATGCAGTATGTAGCATGTATGTAGTATGTATGTAGTATGTATGTATGTAGTATGTATGTAGCATGCAGTATGTATGTAGCATGTATGTAGTATGTATGTAGTATATATGTAGTATGTATGTAGTATGTATGTAGTATGTATGTAGCATGCAGTATGTATGTAGCATGTATGTAGTATGTATGTAGTATATATGTAGCATGCATGTAGTATGTATGTAGCATGCATGTAGTATTTTTTTTTTTTTTTTTTTTTTTTTAACATTTAACACATTAGCCGGATGATGGGACTACTACTGTCCCATCATTGGCTAATGTGTCAATCACTGTCATGGTAGCAGGCATCGCCCGATGGGACTTGTAGTCCCATCGGACGATGCTTGCACAGACCCCCGGACATCAGCACAGCCCCCCGGCAGGCCGGCACAGCCCCCCGGCAGGCCGGTACAGACCCCCACAGGGTGCACAGACCACCGGCAGGCCGGCACAGCCCCCCGGCAGGCCGGTACAGACCCCGGGCAGTCCACACAGCCCCCCGGCAGGCCGGCACAGCCCCCCGGCAGGCCGGCAGAGACCCCCGGAAGGCCCGAAATGACGGCGCATCATGATGCGCACACACCGCGCATCATGATGACGTCAGGCCGTCAATCAACTGAACTTCCGATTCCGATGCCGAATTCCGATATTGAAAAAATATCGGAAGTCGGTATCGGAATTCCGATACAGCAAGTATCGGCCGATACCCGATACTTGCGGTATCGGAATGCTCAACACTATTCATTATTCAATAGGGCCCAAACTATCAAAAAACAGCGGTTTCAATGAACACACATTTCTTGGTAGAATCATGCAGGACTGAAATTTTTGATGTTTTTCTACTCCTCTCATGAGCCCAAACAAGTCTCTAAAAGCATGAGTTTGCAACTACTTTACTTTTGGAGAAAATTCAAAACATTCATTATTCAATAGAGCCCAATAGCAAAAATCAGGTTTTGAATGAAGAATCACATTTCTTGGTAAAATCATGCAGGATTGAAATTTTTAATGGTTTTTTACTCCTCTCAACAGCCCAAACAAGTTTCTAAAAGGATGAGTTTGCAACTACTTTACTTTTGGAGAAAATTCAAAACATTCATTATTCAATAGGGCCCAAACTATCAAAAACCAGCGGTTTCAATGAACACACATTTCTTGGTAGAATCATGCAGGACTGAAATTTTTGATGTTTTTCTACTCCTCTCATGAGCCCAAACAAGTCTCTAAAAGCATGAGTTTGCAACTACTTTACTTTTGGAGAAAATTCAAAACATTTATTATTCAATAGAGCCCAATAGCAAAAATCAGGTTTTGAATGAAGAATCACATTTCTTGGTAGAATCATGCAGGATTGAAATTTTTGATGGTTTTTTACTCCTCTCAACAGCCCAAACAAGTTTCTAAAAGGATGAGTTTGCAACTACTTTACTTTTGGAGAAAATTCAAAACATTCATTATTCAATAGGGCCCAAACTATCAAAAAACAGCGGTTTCAATGAACACACATTTCTTGGAAGAATCATGCAGGACTGAAATTTTTGATGTTTTTCTACTCCTCTCATGAGCCCAAACAAGTTTCTAAAAGCATGAGTTTGCAACTACTTTACTTTTGGAGAAAATTCAAAACATTCATTATTCAATAGAGCCCAATAGCAAAAATCAGGTTTTGAATGAAGAATCACATTTCTTGGTAGAATCATGCAGGATTGAAATTTTTGATGGTTTTTTACTCCTCTCAACAGCCCAAACAAGTTTCTAAAAGGATGAGTTTGCAACTACTTTACTTTTGGAGAAAATTCAAAACATTCATTATTCAATAGAGCCCAATAGCAAAGATCAGGTTTTGAATGAAGAATCACATTTCTTGGTAGAATCATGCAGGATTGAAATTTTTGATGTTTTTTTACTCCTCTCAACAGCCCAAACAAGTTTCTAAAAGGATGAGTTTGCAACTACTTTACTTTTGGAGAAAATTCAAAGCATTCATTATTCAATAGGGCCCAAACTATCAAAAACCAGCGGTTTCAATGAACACACATTTCTTGGTAGAATCATGCAGGACTGAAATTTTTGATGTTTTTCTACTCCTCTCATGAGCCCAAACAAGTTTCTAAAAGCATGAGTTTGCAACTACTTTACTTTTGGAGAAAATTCAAAACATTCATTATTCAATAGAGCCCAATAGCAAAAATCAGGTTTTGAATGAAGAATCACATTTCTTGGTAAAATCATGCAGGATTGAAATTTTTGATGGTTTTTTACTCCTCTCAACAGCCCAAACAAGTTTCTAAAAGGATGAGTTTGCAACTACTTTACTTTTGGAGAAAATTCAAAACATTCATTATTCAATAGGGCCCAAACTATCAAAAACCAGCGGTTTCAATGAACACACATTTCTTGGTAGAATCATGCAGGACTGAAATTTTTGATGTTTTTCTACTCCTCTCATGAGCCCAAACAAGTTTCTAAAAGCATGAGTTTGCAACTACTTTACTTTTGGAGAAAATTCAAAACATTCATTATTCAATAGAGCCCAATAGCAAAAATCAGGTTTTGAATGAAGAATCACATTTCTTGGTAGAATCATGCAGGATTGAAATTTTTGATGGTTTTTTACTCCTCTCAACAGCCCAAACAAGTTTCTAAAAGGATGAGTTTGCAACTACTTTACTTTTGGAGAAAATTCAAAACATTCATTATTCAATAGAGCCCAATAGCAAAAATCAGGTTTTGAATGAAGAATCACATTTCTTGGTAGAATCATGCAGGATTGAAATTTTTGATGGTTTTTTACTCCTCTCAACAGCCCAAACAAGTTTCTAAAAGGATGAGTTTGCAACTACTTTACTTTTGGAGAAAATTCAAAACATTCATTATTCAATAGGGCCCAAACTATCAAAAACCAGCGGTTTCAATGAACACACATTTCTTGGTAGAATCATGCAGGACTGAAATTTTTGATGTTTTTCTACTCCTCTCACGAGCCCAAACAAGTCTCTAAAAGCATGAGTTTGCAACTACTTTACTTTTGGAGAAAATTCAAAACATTCATTATTCAATAGAGCCCAATAGCAAAAATCAGGTTTTAAATGAAGAATCACATTTCTTGGTAGAATCATGCAGGATTGAAATTTTTGATGGTTTTTTACTCCTCTCAACAGCCCAAACAAGTTTCTAAAAGAATGAGTTTGCAACTGCTTTACTTTTGGAGAAAATTCAAAACATTCATTATTCAATAGGGCCCAAACTATCAAAAACCAGCGGTTTGAATGAACACACATTTCTTGGTAGAATCATGCAGGACTGAAATTTTTGATGTTTTTCTACTCCTCTCATGAGCCCAAACAAGTCTCTAAAAGCATGAGTTTGCAACTACTTTACTTTTGGAGAAAATTCAAAACATTCATTATTCAATAGAGCCCAATAGCAAAAATCAGGTTTTGAATGAAGAATCACATTTCTTGGTAGAATCATGCAGGATTGAAATTTTTGATGGTTTTTTACTCCTCTCAACAGCCCAAACAAGTTTCTAAAAGGATGAGTTTGCAACTACTTTACTTTTGGAGAAAATTCAAAACATTCATTATTCAATAGAGCCCAATAGCAAAAATCAGGTTTTGAATGAAGAATCACAGTTCTTGGTAGAATCATGCAGGATTGAAATTTTTGATGGTTTTTTACTCCTCTCAACAGCCCAAACAAGTTTCTAAAAGGATGAGTTTGCAACTACTTTACTTTTGGAGAAAATTCAAAACATTCATTATTCAATAGAGCCCAATAGCAAAAATCAGGTTTTGAATGAAGAATCACATTTCTTGGTAGAATCATGCAGGATTGAAATTTTTGATGGTTTTTTACTCCTCTCAACAGCCCAAACAAGTTTCTAAAAGGATGAGTT
This sequence comes from Dendrobates tinctorius, assembly GCF_039654945.1. Classification (NCBI taxonomy): domain Eukaryota; kingdom Metazoa; phylum Chordata; class Amphibia; order Anura; family Dendrobatidae; genus Dendrobates; species Dendrobates tinctorius. Next base: position 6,488,501 of record NW_027361736.1, on the reverse strand, counting down.
TGCAACTACTTTACTTTTGGAGAAAATTCAAAACATTCATTATTCAATAGAGCCCAATAGCAAAAATCAGGTTTTGAATGAAGAATCACAGTTCTTGGTAGAATCATGCAGGATTGAAATTTTTGATGGTTTTTTACTCCTCTCAACAGCCCAAACAAGTTTCTAAAAGGATGAGTTTGCAACTACTTTACTTTTGGAGAAAATTCAAAGGCATCTCAATAACCAGGAACTTTGCCAAAACGATTGAAGTAAATATGCGGAATCTTATTAAAAATACTCAAATGGAATTTAATGCTCACTCTAAGCATGAAATCTCGTGGGTAGGGAGGATAGTCCTCTTTAAACTTCTCACCCTTCCCAAGATACTTTACATTTTTAGGTCTTTGCCTTTCTCTATTCCCCTTAAATATATTAGACAACTGCAATCTATAGTAAACAGATTTATTTCCAACCAAAAAAAAGCTAGAATAGCATTTCTAACACTCACTAGACGGAAGGATGAGGGAGGTTTGGCCCTCCCTAACTTAGTTAACTATTACTATTCAAATCTCATAATACAATCCTTGTCATGGTTTAATCAGGATAACTGTCCAATTTGGACGGATATAGAGAAAGTTTGGAACAGTAACATTCCACTGTCAAGACTGATTTTGGATGGTTTGGTATCCTCTAGTCACTTACCACATATTTCTCCAACAATATCAGCCACATTATTAGCTTGGAAATACTTAGCTAAATCCCAAATTCATACTAAAAAAGGATCAAAATATCAACAAATCAAAAATGTTCCTCTCAAAACCTTTAGTTTAATCCTGGAAAAGGATATTCCCTCTAATTGGAAACAAGTTGGTATTAAAAAGCTAGTGGATTTGCATGATGGTAAGCAATTCATCAGCGATGATCTACTGCGAACTAAATTTAACTTTGCCATCAGCGACTTCCACTTTCTATCTAACTTAAAAAAACTCATTAAGAAGCTATTAAGAAAAAGAACCTTTATAACAGATTCCACTAGTCTACTAATATGTAACCCTGGCAATAAATATTATTGGAAATCTAGAAACATCTACGACTTTCTTAACTCTAGTAATAATCCGGAAAAAACTACCTTTATGCTTAACTGGGAAAAAGACCTCAACATTACAAGAACTCAGCAACAATGGACCAAAGCACTAAAATCAACATACTCGTCTAACATTTGTGCAAACCTTCACGAATCATACTTTAAAATCTTATCTAGATGGTACTTTACCCCCTTTAAGCTAGCAAAAATTTTTCCTGGTAGATCTCCTGAATGCTGGAGACATTGTGGTGAAATAGGTAGCTTACTCCACATGTTTTGGGAATGTTCGAAAATCAGACCTTTATGGTCTGAGATTTCTGATTTAATCAATAAAGTCACCAAAACTACAATAACTTTAACTCCACATAAGGCCCTGTTATCACTTGACCTTGAAGATATTCATTCATCTCACCGTTCTGTCATTATCCATCTACTCTTAATAACTAAAAATGCAATAGCTCTTTTCTGGAAAGAAGATTCAGTTCCCAAAATTAGCGACATTATCGATAAAATGAATCTTCATGAATCATACGAAAAAAGCCATGCTACTGCAAACAACTACTATATAACTTATAGTAAAAGATGGAAATGCTGGACAGATTTTAGCGCTTCCTAGATTTCTGCATTGGCCTCTCTCCTACTCCTAATCCAAATTGATTATCTGTATGGTTGTTCATATTGTACAATTCCTTAACCGCACTATTGTTTTATTAAACAACGGTTAATTTTTTATTTGTATTGAAATTCTATGTTTGTACCTGCAATTTATTTGTGACTGTACTGTTAGTTAGATCTATATCTCAACTTACTTCATATTTGTAACATTACTGTTATATTTCTTTCCCCCCCCCTTCTCCTTTTGTTTTGGCCTTTGTTTGTCTCAATAAAACAATTAAACTCATTCTGAACTCCTTACCCTCATCATAACCTACCCCCCCCCCCTTTTTTTTTTTTTTTTTTTTTTTTTTTTTTTTTTTTTTTTTTTTTTTTTTTTTTTTTTTTTTCCTTTTATCAGTATAAATGTAACATCTACATTTCAATGCTACTAAAAAACATTACTGTTACCTTTGAAAATTTAATAAAGTTGATTGAAAATGGAGAAAATTCAAAACATTCATTATTCAATAGGGCCCAAACTATCAAAAACCAGCGGTTTGAATGAACACACATTTCTTGGTAGAATCATGCAGGACTCAAATTTTTGATGTTTTTCTACTCCTCTCATGAGCCCAAACAAGTCTCTAAAAGCATGAGTTTGCAACTACTTTACTTTTGGAGAAAATTCAAAACATTCATTATTCAATAGAGCCCAATAGCAAAAATCAGGTTTTGAATGAAGAATCACATTTCTTGGTAGAATCATGCAGGATTGAAATTTTTGATGGTTTTTTACTCCTCTCAACAGCCCAAACAAGTTTCTAAAAGGATGAGTTTGCAACTACTTTACTTTTGGAGAAAATTCAAAACATTCATTATTCAATAGGGCCCAAACTATCAAAAACCAGCGGTTTCAATGAACACACATTTCTTGGTAGAATCATGCAGGACTGAAATTTTTGATATTTTTCTACTCCTCTCATGAGCCCAAACAAGTCTCTAAAAGCATGAGTTTGCAACTACTTTACTTTTGGAGAAAATTCAAAACATTCATTATTCAATAGAGCCCAATAGCAAAAATCAGGTTTTGAATGAAGAATCACATTTCTTGGTAGAATCATGCAGGATTGAAATTTTTGATGGTTTTTTACTCCTCTCAACAGCCCAAACAAGTTTCTAAAAGGATGAGTTTGCAACTACTTTACTTTTGGAGAAAATTCAAAACATTCATTATTCAATAGGGCCCAAACTATCAAAAACCAGCGGTTTCAATGAACACACATTTCTTGGTAGAATCATGCAGGACTGAAATTTTTGATGTTTTTCTACTCCTCTCATGAGCCCAAACAAGTCTCTAAAACCATGAGTTTGCAACTACTTTACTTTTGGAGAAAATTCAAAACATTCATTATTCAATAGAGCCCAATAGCAAAAATCAGGTTTTGAATGAAGAATCACATTTCTTGGTAGAATCATGCAGGATTGAAATTTTTGATGGTTTTTTACTCCTCTCAACAGCCCAAACAAGTTTCTAAAAGGATGAGTTTGCAACTACTTTACTTTTGGAGAAAATTCAAAACATTCATTATTCAATAGGGCCCAAACTATCAAAAACCAGCGGTTTCAATGAACACACATTTCTTGGTAGAATCATGCAGGACTGAAATTTTTGATGTTTTTCTACTCCTCTCATGAGCCCAAACAAGTCTCTAAAAGCATGAGTTTGCAACTACTTTACTTTTGGAGAAAATTCAAAACATTCATTATTCAATAGAGCCCAATAGCAAAAATCAGGTTTTAAATGAAGAATCACATTTCTTGGTAGAATCATGCAGGATTGAAATTTTTGATGGTTTTTTACTCCTCTCAACAGCCCAAACAAGTTTCTAAAAGAATGAGTTTGCAACTGCTTTACTTTTGGAGAAAATTCAAAACATTCATTATTCAATAGGGCCCAAACTATCAAAAACCAGCGGTTTGAATGAACACACATTTCTTGGTAGAATCATGCAGGACTGAAATTTTTGATGTTTTTCTACTCCTCTCATGATCCCAAACAAGTCTCTAAAAGCATGAGTTTGCAACTACTTTACTTTTGGAGAAAATTCAAAACATTCATTATTCAATAGGGCCCAAACTATCAAAAACCAGCGGTTTCAATGAACACACATTTCTTGGTAGAATCATGCAGGACTGAAGTTTTTGATGTTTTTCTACTCCTCTCATGAGCCCAAACAAGTCTCTAAAAGCATGAGTTTGCAACTACTTTACTTTTGGAGAAAATTCAAAACATTCATTATTCAATAGAGCCCAATAGCAAAAATCAGGTTTTGAATGAAGAATCACATTTCTTGGTAGAATCATGCAGGATTGAAATTTTTGATGGTTTTTTACTCCTCTCTACAGCCCAAACAAGTTTCTAAAAGGATGAGTTTGCAACTGCTTTACTTTTGGAGAAAATGCAAAACATTCATTATTCAATAGGGCCCAAACTATCAAAAACCAGCGGTTTGAATGAACACACATTTCTTGGTAGAATCATGCAGGACTCAAATTTTTGATGTTTTTCTACTCCTCTCATGAGCCCAAACAAGTTTCTAAAAGCATGAGTTTGCAACTACTTTACTTTTGGAGAAAATTCAAAACATTCATTATTCAATAGAGCCCAATAGCAAAAATCAGGTTTTGAATGAAGAATCACATTTCTTGGTAAAATCATGCAGGATTGAAATTTTTGATGGTTTTTTACTCCTCTCAACAGCCCAAACAAGTTTCTAAAAGGATGAGTTTGCAACTACTTTACTTTTGGAGAAAATTCAAAACATTCATTATTCAATAGGGCCCAAACTATCAAAAACCAGCGGTTTCAATGAACACATATTTCTTGGTAGAATCATGCAGGACTGAAATTTTTGATATTTTTCTACTCCTCTCATGAGCCCAAACAAGTCTCTAAAAGCATGAGTTTGCAACTACTTTACTTTTGGAGAAAATTCAAAACATTCATTATTCAATAGAGCCCAATAGCAAAAATCAGGTTTTGAATGAAGAATCACATTTCTTGGTAGAATCATGCAGGATTGAAATTTTTGATGGTTTTTTACTCCTCTCAACAGCCCAAACAAGTTTCTAAAAGGATGAGTTTGCAACTACTTTACTTTTGGAGAAAATTCAAAACATTCATTATTCAATAGGGCCCAAACTATCAAAAACCAGCGGTTTCAATGAACACACATTTCTTGGTAGAATCATGCAGGACTGAAATTTTTGATGTTTTTCTACTCCTCTCATGAGCCCAAACAAGTCTCTAAAAGCATGAGTTTGCAACTACTTTACTTTTGGAGAAAATTCAAAACATTCATTATTCAATAGAGCCCAATAGCAAAAATCAGGTTTTGAATGAAGAATCACATTTCTTGGTAGAATCATGCAGGATTGAAATTTTTGATGGTTTTTTACTCCTCTCAACAGCCCAAACAAGTTTCTAAAAGGATGAGTTTGCAACTACTTTACTTTTGGAGAAAATTCAAAACATTCATTATTCAATAGGGCCCACACTATCAAAAACCAGCGGTTTCAATGAACACACATTTCTTGGTAGAATCATGCAGGACTGAAATTTTTGATGTTTTTCTACTCCTCTCATGAGCCCAAACAAGTCTCTAAAACCATGAGTTTGCAACTACTTTACTTTTGGAGAAAATTCAAAACATTCATTATTCAATAGAGCCCAATAGCAAAAATCAGGTTTTGAATGAAGAATCACATTTCTTGGTAGAATCATGCAGGATTGAAATCTTTGATGGTTTTTTACTCCTCTCAACAGCCCAAACAAGTTTCTAAAAGGATGAGTTTGCAACTACTTTACTTTTGGAGAAAATTCAAAACATTCATTATTCAATAGGGCCCAAACTATCAAAAACCAGCGGTTTCAATGAACACACATTTCTTGGTAGAATCATGCAGGACTGAAATTTTTGATGTTTTTCTACTCCTCTCATGAGCCCAAACAAGTCTCTAAAAGCATGAGTTTGCAACTACTTTACTTTTGGAGAAAATTCAAAACATTCATTATTCAATAGAGCCCAATAGCAAAAATCAGGTTTTGAATGAAGAATCACATTTCTTGGTAGAATCATGCAGGATTGAAATTTTTGATGGTTTTTTACTCCTCTCAACAGCCCAAACAAGTTTCTAAAAGGATGAGTTTGCAACTACTTTACTTTTGGAGAAAATTCAAAACATTCATTATTCAATAGGGCCCAAACTATCAAAAACCAGCGGTTTCAATGAACACACATTTCTTGGTAGAATCATGCAGGACTGAAATTTTTGATGTTTTTCTACTCCTCTCATGAGCCCAAACAAGTCTCTAAAACCATGAGTTTGCAACTACTTTACTTTTGGAGAAAATTCAAAACATTCATTATTCAATAGAGCCCAATAGCAAAAATCAGGTTTTGAATGAAGAATCACATTTCTTGGTAGAATCATGCAGGATTGAAATTTTTGATGGTTTTTTACTCCTCTCAACAGCCCAAACAAGTTTCTAAAAGGATGAGTTTGCAACTACTTTACTTTTGGAGAAAATTCAAAACATTCATTATTCAATAGGGCCCAAACTATCAAAAACCAGCGGTTTCAATGAACACACATTTCTTGGTAGAATCATGCAGGACTGAAATTTTTGATGTTTTTCTACTCCTCTCATGAGCCCAAACAAGTCTCTAAAAGCATGAGTTTGCAACTACTTTACTTTTGGAGAAAATTCAAAACATTCATTATTCAATAGAGCCCAATAGCAAAAATCAGGTTTTAAATGAAGAATCACATTTCTTGGTAGAATCATGCAGGATTGAAATTTTTGATGGTTTTTTACTCCTCTCAACAGCCCAAACAAGTTTCTAAAAGAATGAGTTTGCAACTGCTTTACTTTTGGAGAAAATTCTAAACATTCATTATTCAATAGGGCCCAAACTATCAAAAACCAGCGGTTTGAATGAACACACATTTCTTGGTAGAATCATGCAGGACTGAAATTTTTGATGTTTTTCTACTCCTCTCATGATCCCAAACAAGTCTCTAAAAGCATGAGTTTGCAACTACTTTACTTTTGGAGAAAATTCAAAACATTCATTATTCAATAGGGCCCAAACTATCAAAAACCAGCGGTTTCAATGAACACACATTTCTTGGTAGAATCATGCAGGACTGAAGTTTTTGATGTTTTTCTACTCCTCTCATGAGCCCAAACAAGTCTCTAAAAGCATGAGTTTGCAACTACTTTACTTTTGGAGAAAATTCAAAACATTCATTATTCAATAGAGCCCAATAGCAAAAATCAGGTTTTGAATGAAGAATCACATTTCTTGGTAGAATCATGCAGGATTGAAATTTTTGATGGTTTTTTACTCCTCTCTACAGCCCAAACAAGTTTCTAAAAGGATGAGTTTGCAACTGCTTTACTTTTGGAGAAAATGCAAAACATTCATTATTCAATAGGGCCCAAACTATCAAAAACCAGCGGTTTGAATGAACACACATTTCTTGGTAGAATCATGCAGGACTCAAATTTTTGATGTTTTTCTACTCCTCTCATGAGCCCAAACAAGTTTCTAAAAGCATGAGTTTGCAACTACTTTACTTTTGGAGAAAATTCAAAACATTCATTATTCAATAGAGCCCAATAGCAAAAATCAGGTTTTGAATGAAGAATCACATTTCTTGGTAAAATCATGCAGGATTGAAATTTTTGATGGTTTTTTACTCCTCTCAACAGCCCAAACAAGTTTCTAAAAGGATGAGTTTGCAACTACTTTACTTTTGGAGAAAATTCAAAACATTCATTATTCAATAGGGCCCAAACTATCAAAAACCAGCGGTTTCAATGAACACATATTTCTTGGTAGAATCATGCAGGACTGAAATTTTTGATATTTTTCTACTCCTCTCATGAGCCCAAACAAGTCTCTAAAAGCATGAGTTTGCAACTACTTTACTTTTGGAGAAAATTCAAAACATTCATTATTCAATAGAGCCCAATAGCAAAAATCAGGTTTTGAATGAAGAATCACATTTCTTGGTAGAATCATGCAGGATTGAAATTTTTGATGGTTTTTTACTCCTCTCAACAGCCCAAACAAGTTTCTAAAAGGATGAGTTTGCAACTACTTTACTTTTGGAGAAAATTCAAAACATTCATTATTCAATAGGGCCCAAACTATCAAAAACCAGCGGTTTCAATGAACACACATTTCTTGGTAGAATCATGCAGGACTGAAATTTTTGATGTTTTTCTACTCCTCTCATGAGCCCAAACAAGTCTCTAAAAGCATGAGTTTGCAACTACTTTACTTTTGGAGAAAATTCAAAACATTCATTATTCAATAGAGCCCAATAGCAAAAATCAGGTTTTGAATGAAGAATCACATTTCTTGGTAGAATCATGCAGGATTGAAATTTTTGATGGTTTTTTACTCCTCTCAACAGCCCAAACAAGTTTCTAAAAGGATGAGTTTGCAACTACTTTACTTTTGGAGAAAATTCAAAACATTCATTATTCAATAGGGCCCAAACTATCAAAAAACAGCGGTTTCAATGAACACACATTTCTTGGAAGAATCATGCAGGACTGAAATTTTTGATGTTTTTCTACTCCTCTCATGAGCCCAAACAAGTTTCTAAAATCATGAGTTTGCAACTACTTTACTTTTGGAGAAAATTCAAAACATTCATTATTCAATAGAGCCCAATAGCAAAAATCAGGTTTTGAATGAAGAATCACATTTCTTGGTAGAATCATGCAGGATTGAAATTTTTGATGGTTTTTTTTACTCCTCTCAACAGCCCAAACAAGTTTCTAAAAGGATGAGTTTGCAACTACTTTACTTTTGGAGAAAATTCAAAACATTCATTATTCAATAGAGCCCAATAGCAAAAATCAGGTTTTGAATGAAGAATCACATTTCTTGGTAGAATCATGCAGGATTGAAATTTTTGATGGTTTTTTACTCCTCTCAACAGCCCAAACAAGTTTCTAAAAGGATGAGTTTGCAACTACTTTACTTTTGGAGAAAATTCAAAGCATTCATTATTCAATAGGGCCCAAACTATCAAAAACCAGCGGTTTCAATGAACACACATTTCTTGGTAGAATCATGCAGGACTGAAATTTTTGATGTTTTTCTACTCCTCTCATGAGCCCAAACAAGTCTCTAAAAGCATGAGTTTGCAACTACTTTACTTTTGGAGAAAATTCAAAACATTCATTATTCAATAGAGCCCAATAGCAAAAATCAGGTTTTGAATGAAGAATCACATTTCTTGGTAAAATCATGCAGGATTGAAATTTTTGATGGTTTTTTTACTCCTCTCAACAGCCCAAACAAGTTTCTAAAAGGATGAGTTTGCAACTACTTTACTTTTGGAGAAAATTCAAAACATTCATTATTCAATAGGGCCCAAACTATCAAAAACCAGCGGTTTCAATGAACACACATTTCTTGGTAGAATCATGCAGGACTGAAATTTTTGATGTTTTTCTACTCCTCTCACGAGCCCAAACAAGTCTCTAAAAGCATGAGTTTGCAACTACTTTACTTTTGGAGAAAATTCAAAACATTCATTATTCAATAGAGCCCAATAGCAAAAATCAGGTTTTAAATGAAGAATCACATTTCTTGGTAGAATCATGCAGGATTGAAATTTTTGATGGTTTTTTACTCCTCTCAACAGCCCAAACAAGTTTCTAAAAGAATGAGTTTGCAACTGCTTTACTTTTGGAGAAAATTCAAAACATTCATTATTCAATAGGGCCCAAACTATCAAAAACCAGCGGTTTGAATGAACACACATTTCTTGGTAGAATCATGCAGGACTGAAATTTTTGATGTTTTTCTACTCCTCTCATGAGCCCAAACAAGTCTCTAAAAGCATGAGTTTGCAACTACTTTACTTTTGGAGAAAATTCAAAACATTCATTATTCAATAGAGCCCAATAGCAAAAATCAGGTTTTGAATGAAGAATCACATTTCTTGGTAGAATCATGCAGGATTGAAATTTTTGATGGTTTTTTACTCCTCTCAACAGCCCAAACAAGTTTCTAAAAGGATGAGTTTGCAACTACTTTACTTTTGGAGAAAATTCAAAACATTGGGGGGCGTGGCCAGCGTCTGAGCTGAATGGAAGCCTGAGCTCTGAGCTCCTCCACAGGGCAGCCTACCAAGCGCTATTAACAAGCGACTTACAAGCCAGGACTGGCTGAAAACTTGTGGGAACCTCCATAGGCACCAGCGGTGCCCCCACATAATGGATCCGCTTAATAGAAAAGCAGGAAAATCAAAAAATCTGGAGCGCTCTCCCCTCATGCTGAGGAGCCAAGATGGCGCCCGCCACACAGCAGCCACAGCCTGCAGCCCCAGCCTGAGCGGCGCACAGCGGGAGAGAACGCCACAGAGACTGAAACACGCAGTATTCAAGTCAGGGGGTAAGTCTGCCCCCATCCCTGCAAAAACCGCCGCTCCATATATTAAAGAAAGCGCTAAATTCAGTGTTAAAAGTAGCGCTGAGAAGAAGGAGGCAAAATATCGCGAGATTAACCGGGAAACAGACGGGATTGCGCAGCAAGTACGCAAATTGCGTACCTTAAGCAAAAATCTTGCGCAGCCTGTGAAATCTTGCACAGCAGCAACGCTCACAGCCGCTATGGAGGCCACAAATACAATAAGGGCCTCCTCATCTTGTCCAGATATCTCCACAATTTCAGACACCCCTCTAACGCCACCACAGAGGGAACTGTCCCCTGCCTCACAAAATAGCTGCAGATTAAGCAGTAGCTCGGCTGAGCTGCAAAGTGAGACGCAGATGGAGGACTTCTGCACTCCAGATAACCCCATGCCTGAAAACTTTTTACATGTTTTGACTGAGGTAGAGGCTACCAACAAAGCAGCTTCAGAAATGTTCATAAAAAATATGGTGTGCCTTCTTGCAAAGACATTCCAAAAACAACTAGAGGGATATAATACAAACCTCCAAAACAATATAGACAGTCTGGGTCAGAGGGTGAATCACTTGGAGTCGAAAATGGAGGAGATAGTCCAGTCTCACAACAATTTGATAGACGAACATTATGCCTTAGAGAAAGAAGTTACCTTCCTAAAGTCAAGACTGATAGAACAAGAGGACAGGAGTAGGAGAAACAACCTTAAATTCAGAGGAATACCTGAGAATGTCAAGGACAGAGATCTTGATTCATATGTGCAAAAAATGCTCCATGCTATGCTCCCAGGTGCTTCCAAAGGAGACCTCTTAATAGAACGCATACACAGACTACCTAAGTCCAAATATGCCCCTGAAAGAGCTCCGCGGGATGTTATTGCATTCTTTCACTATTTTCTGACAAAGGAGGACATTTTGAGGAAGAGCAAGCAGTCACCCATCTTACCAAGACCATATGAGGGTATTAAGATCTTTGCAGACTTTTCAAAAGCCACGTTGCAAAAAAGGAGAGACTTTTTCCCTATCACTGCACACCTACGGGAGCACAGGGTGCTATACAGATGGGGCTTTCCTACAAAAATATTGGTCATGAAGGAAAACACTACTTTTGCCTTATCTAACATTGATAACTGTGATAGATTCTTTCAGGACCTTGGTATTCCTCCAATGAAGAACTCATCTTTATCCTACAATCAAGAGAGGAGCAACTCTTCACGACAGCCAAGACGTTTGTCACAGTCCTGGACCACACAAAAGAAAAGATAATGGACTTGGTAGGTGTTGACCCTGGCTCTTGGCCTGAACTTTCATCCCCAAACACTAACCGAGAGATTTCTCTTGGTATCATTTCTTTTGAGAAATTCACCTTCCTTGTTAACAAGTTTGTTTTGTTCTAGGTTATTCCAGGTTATAACATGTTTCTATTCACAGGCACACCAGGCACTGACAACAAATTTCTAGAGAAATACCACTCTTCTTGGATATATGTCCAGATGGACTATTCTATCTTATTGAGTTATTTAACACATTTCTTTCTTTTTGATATATTATGGAGTTGAAAATCCTATCATTTAATGTAAATGGGCTTAATAGTCCCTTTAAAAGGTATGCTCTGTGGAAGGAGATCAAAAGATTGAAAGCAAATGTTGCTATGATACAGGAAACCCACCTCCTGGAAACTGATAATAACAGATTTAAAAACAAAGATTATCCTCAGATTTTCTTCTCCAACAACGAGGGAGGGAAAAAAGCTGGGGTGGCCATTGCCTTCCACAGAGACCTACCAGTGGTTATTTCAGATGTTTATAAAGACAATAAAGGCAGATATTTAATCATCAATTTTACCTTGGAGGGAATGGAATACACTGTGGTTAATGTATACGCCCCTAATGTGAGACAAATTAGCTTTCTCAATAAAGTCAAAAGAAAATTATCCAAATTTAGCAAGGGACAAATCATATGGGGGGGAGACTTTAATTGTATTGTTGACCCAAGCACTGATTGCTCATCCTCTGCTCCATACTACAGAAGTGTGAATTTGGGGAAGTGGCTGAGCAATGCTAACCTGCACGACAGTTGTAAAATATTGAACCCTAATTCTAGAGAATACACCAGATTCTGCCCACACAACAGATCTTATACCAAAATAGATCATATATTTACCAGTTTTTCCTTACTAGATTCGTATATAGATTTCCAAACTGGCCCCATCACATGGTCGGACCATGCTCCAATTCTATTAACATTACAGGTTTCCTCTTCGACTCAAAGACACTACAATTGGAGATATAGCAAATTTGTAGTAGACTCCCCAGATAATATAGCAACAATAAAAAACACTATAATGAATTATTTTAAAGAAAATGACTCCCAGGAAATCTCCCCTGAAACCTTATGGTTAGCACATAAATGTGTCATTAGAGGCCACTTAATTCAGATGGCCTCAAGACAAAAGAGGGAAAGAGAGAGCAAACAGAGGCTGTTACTAGAACAAATCAAAAAACTTGAAGACCAGGCCAAAGTGGAAAAATCTTTTACTAAATACAAGGAGTTATACTCCCTTAGATTGGAATTTAGAAATCTTCTCATAAATATTTACGAAAAAAAGACTCTGTTTAACAGGGCAGGGTTCTACATAAATAACAACAAAAACTCAAAAACTATGGCAAATAGATTCAAACCCATAAATAAAAAGCATTTAATTAAAAAACTTTCCCAGAACTCAGTGAATATAGAAAAGCCAAGGGACATAGCTTTGGTTTTTGAAAAATACTACTCAAACCTTTACAATATAGGGAAAAATGGGACTTATCCCCCTCCTACAGAGGAGATGATAGATAATTTCCTGGGAGGAGTAGAGTTGAGATCTCTGTCTTCTGAGCAAAGGGAAATGCTTGATGCACCCTTCTCTGAGGGAGAGGTCTCTCTGGCAATAAAAAATCTCAAATGTAATAAGGCTCCTGGTCCAGACGGATTCCCTGTGGAATATTATAAAACATTTCAGGAAAATCTGGTCCCCTATTTAACAAACACCCTAAATTTTATAAAATCAAAAGGAACATGTAGTGCAGATATGCTGAGAGCCACCATAGTGGTAATCCCCAAACCGGACAAAGATCCCACCAAGATAGAAAACTATAGACCCATATCCCTCCTGAATGCAGACATCAAGGTCTATGCAAAAATACTGGCAGAAAGGGTGCAGGATGTTATCCAATATCTCATACATCCCGATCAAGTGGGTTTTGTAAAATTTAGACAGACTTCTGACAGTTCAAGAAGTGTCTTGCACCATATACACTTTTGTAACAAGAAAAAAATTCCCAGTCTGTTTGTGGCCCTTGATGCGGAGAAAGCTTTTGACCGCATCAATTGGACATATGCATTCGCAGTATTAAAGAAGATGGGTTTTGGTGAGGAGATGTTGAAAAGTGTTCAGGCTCTGTACTCCCAACCGTCTGCCTCTGTGCTGGTCAATAGCACGATGTCAGGGAAATTTGACATAACAAACGGAACAAGACAGGGATGCCCTCTGTCCCCAATTATTTTTATCCTGAGTCTGGAACCACTGGCTCAAAGGATAAGGGACTCGAGTGAGGTGAGGGGAGTACGGTTGGGAGATGTAGAGCATAAAATAAATTTATATGCAGACGATATCATACTCACACTGACAGATCCTGTTGAGTCGTTGAAGGCGACTTGGGACATCATAGAGTTGTTTGGTTCAATATCATATTATAAACTCAATGTAAAAAAGACTAACGTTTTGTCACTATTTATTTCAGCCCCTATAAAACAGCAATTACAAGATAAGTACCCTTTTACTTGGGACTGCACTAAAATCCCATATCTAGGAATTTGGCTCACAAGCGACCTCACACACACAAGTGAGGTAAACATAGATAGCCTTTTGAAATCCCTTGACACTAAGTTGGGAGAATTGTCAAAAACCCCAGCCACTTGGTTGGGAAGAATAGTACTATATAAGATGTTCTGCCTCCCAAAGGTGTTGTTTTTGTACAGGAATGTCCCTCTGCCTTTATCAATGCAACACATACAAAAATTAACTCATCAAATGAACAGATTTATTTGGAATAATAAAAAGCCTAGGGTAAAGAAACACACACTACTTAAATCTAGAGAAAATGGGGGGATAGCCCTTCCAGACTTGGAGGCGTATTACTTTGCCACCACAACTGAATTGACAAAAATGTGGCTCACAGAACAGACAGAATTGGGATGGCCAAAAATTGAAAGAGATTTAATGCCTAATAAAGAACCGACACTTTATGTTTCCTATTTTCTTCTGCACAGAGGAGAGATTGGAGACATAGAAAACCCAATACTCAGAGCCTCTGTGCAGAGCTGGTCACATATGTGCAGGAGAAGGTTTAATGTCTCCCCTGTTTCAACCAAAAGACTGAGACTTCACTTTTTGGCACCTGTCAAGGTTTCTTTGAGACCCATGTTTGATAACTGGAAAACATTCCCCATTGCTTATGTGGATGATTTATTGGACAATAATAAAGTCATGCCTTTTGAGTTGGTCAAGGCTAAATTTAAAATCCCTAATACGGAATATATGAAATACCTCATACTCAAAGAGGAATATAACAAATTTAAGAGATATTTCTGCAAGATAGTTTTGGTCAACCATACCATTTATAATTTCCTAACCAGCACAACCCCCAGGCACAAGAGCTCTCTTAAACCCCTGTATAACTTCCTGACCGGCAAATACACCTTTTCTAAGGGTGGATGCTTTGAAAAATGGGAGACTACTCTGCAGAAGCAGATTTGTGCCCCACAGTGGACATTGTCTTTTAAGACTGCAGTGAGGTCTACAAATTGCATGAACATTTTGGAAACACATTACAAACTAGTCCACAGATATTACTTGACCCCAAACAGGATTAAACATTTTGGGGAAGGGGGATCTGATCTGTGTTGGCGGGGATGCGGGTCTCAGGCTGACTTACTCCATATTTTCTGGGGATGCCCGGTACTGAAACCATACTGGCTTAAGGTCTCCAATTTGATTTCGATCATATGCAACTGGCGTGTTCAGTTGCACCCTGCCTTGGCCTTACTACTCATAGATATTTGCAGATTCAAAACAACAAAGTATTTGGTTGCCCACATACTCATGTCTGCAATATACCTTATAGCGAAAGGTTGGAACAACAAGCAACCTCCGAACATTGCCACATTGATCATGTTGGTGGACAAACATTGTGTTTATGAAAAAATTCATTATATTAACAATATGTCAATAAAGTTATTTGACGACAGATGGCATAGATGGTTGAAACTCAAATCTAAGATAGAAGAAGAATTTATATCTTGATATCTTGATTTTTGCTCTTTTTGTGTGCCAAAATTTCACATGTATTTGGTGTTTGCCTGTACTGTTGTAATTGTTTTTCAAATCTATTTCAATTAATGTTAATTGTACATACTTTAAATGATGATATGATGTTCAGATACCATATGATGATGTCCT
Organism: Dendrobates tinctorius; assembly: GCF_039654945.1. Classification (NCBI taxonomy): domain Eukaryota; kingdom Metazoa; phylum Chordata; class Amphibia; order Anura; family Dendrobatidae; genus Dendrobates; species Dendrobates tinctorius. The sequence goes on along the minus strand of NW_027361736.1, from coordinate 6,472,841 downwards.
GATGTACATTATCTTGACTCTATTCGAACATGATATATATGAGGTATGTTTATACATTCCTATTATTTTGAAAACTCAATAAAAATATTGTTTAAGAAAATTCAAAACATTCATTATTCAATAGAGCCCAATAGCAAAAATCAGGTTTTGAATGAAGAATCACAGTTCTTGGTAGAATCATGCAGGATTGAAATTTTTGATGGTTTTTTACTCCTCTCAACAGCCCAAACAAGTTTCTAAAAGGATGAGTTTGCAACTACTTTACTTTTGGAGAAAATTCAAAACATTCATTATTCAATAGAGCCCAATAGCAAAAATCAGGTTTTGAATGAAGAATCACATTTCTTGGTAGAATCATGCAGGATTGAAATTTTTGATGGTTTTTTACTCCTCTCAACAGCCCAAACAAGTTTCTAAAAGGATGAGTTTGCAACTACTTTACTTTTGGAGAAAATTCAAAACATTCATTATTCAATAGAGCCCAATAGCAAAAATCAGGTTTTGAATGAAGAATCACAGTTCTTGGTAGAATCATGCAGGATTGAAATTTTTGATGGTTTTTTACTCCTCTCAACAGCCCAAACAAGTTTCTAAAAGGATGAGTTTGCAACTACTTTACTTTTGGAGAAAATTCAAAACATTCATTATTCAATAGGGCCCAAACTATCAAAAACCAGCGGTTTGAATGAACACACATTTCTTGGTAGAATCATGCAGGACTCAAATTTTTGATGTTTTTCTACTCCTCTCATGAGCCCAAACAAGTCTCTAAAAGCATGAGTTTGCAACTACTTTACTTTTGGAGAAAATTCAAAACATTCATTATTCAATAGAGCCCAATAGCAAAAATCAGGTTTTGAATGAAGAATCACATTTCTTGGTAGAATCATGCAGGATTGAAATTTTTGATGGTTTTTTACTCCTCTCAACAGCCCAAACAAGTTTCTAAAAGGATGAGTTTGCAACTACTTTACTTTTGGAGAAAATTCAAAACATTCATTATTCAATAGGGCCCAAACTATCAAAAACCAGCGGTTTCAATGAACACACATTTCTTGGTAGAATCATGCAGGACTGAAATTTTTGATATTTTTCTACTCCTCTCATGAGCCCAAACAAGTCTCTAAAAGCATGAGTTTGCAACTACTTTACTTTTGGAGAAAATTCAAAACATTCATTATTCAATAGAGCCCAATAGCAAAAATCAGGTTTTGAATGAAGAATCACATTTCTTGGTAGAATCATGCAGGATTGAAATTTTTGATGGTTTTTTACTCCTCTCAACAGCCCAAACAAGTTTCTAAAAGGATGAGTTTGCAACTACTTTACTTTTGGAGAAAATTCAAAACATTCATTATTCAATAGGGCCCAAACTATCAAAAACCAGCGGTTTCAATGAACACACATTTCTTGGTAGAATCATGCAGGACTGAAATTTTTGATGTTTTTCTACTCCTCTCATGAGCCCAAACAAGTCTCTAAAACCATGAGTTTGCAACTACTTTACTTTTGGAGAAAATTCAAAACATTCATTATTCAATAGAGCCCAATAGCAAAAATCAGGTTTTGAATGAAGAATCACATTTCTTGGTAGAATCATGCAGGATTGAAATTTTTGATGGTTTTTTACTCCTCTCAACAGCCCAAACAAGTTTCTAAAAGGATGAGTTTGCAACTACTTTACTTTTGGAGAAAATTCAAAACATTCATTATTCAATAGGGCCCAAACTATCAAAAACCAGCGGTTTCAATGAACACACATTTCTTGGTAGAATCATGCAGGACTGAAATTTTTGATGTTTTTCTACTCCTCTCATGAGCCCAAACAAGTCTCTAAAAGCATGAGTTTGCAACTACTTTACTTTTGGAGAAAATTCAAAACATTCATTATTCAATAGAGCCCAATAGCAAAAATCAGGTTTTAAATGAAGAATCACATTTCTTGGTAGAATCATGCAGGATTGAAATTTTTGATGGTTTTTTACTCCTCTCAACAGCCCAAACAAGTTTCTAAAAGAATGAGTTTGCAACTGCTTTACTTTTGGAGAAAATTCAAAACATTCATTATTCAATAGGGCCCAAACTATCAAAAACCAGCGGTTTGAATGAACACACATTTCTTGGTAGAATCATGCAGGACTGAAATTTTTGATGTTTTTCTACTCCTCTCATGATCCCAAACAAGTCTCTAAAAGCATGAGTTTGCAACTACTTTACTTTTGGAGAAAATTCAAAACATTCATTATTCAATAGGGCCCAAACTATCAAAAACCAGCGGTTTCAATGAACACACATTTCTTGGTAGAATCATGCAGGACTGAAGTTTTTGATGTTTTTCTACTCCTCTCATGAGCCCAAACAAGTCTCTAAAAGCATGAGTTTGCAACTACTTTACTTTTGGAGAAAATTCAAAACATTCATTATTCAATAGAGCCCAATAGCAAAAATCAGGTTTTGAATGAAGAATCACATTTCTTGGTAGAATCATGCAGGATTGAAATTTTTGATGGTTTTTTACTCCTCTCTACAGCCCAAACAAGTTTCTAAAAGGATGAGTTTGCAACTGCTTTACTTTTGGAGAAAATGCAAAACATTCATTATTCAATAGGGCCCAAACTATCAAAAACCAGCGGTTTGAATGAACACACATTTCTTGGTAGAATCATGCAGGACTCAAATTTTTGATGTTTTTCTACTCCTCTCATGAGCCCAAACAAGTTTCTAAAAGCATGAGTTTGCAACTACTTTACTTTTGGAGAAAATTCAAAACATTCATTATTCAATAGAGCCCAATAGCAAAAATCAGGTTTTGAATGAAGAATCACATTTCTTGGTAAAATCATGCAGGATTGAAATTTTTGATGGTTTTTTACTCCTCTCAACAGCCCAAACAAGTTTCTAAAAGGATGAGTTTGCAACTACTTTACTTTTGGAGAAAATTCAAAACATTCATTATTCAATAGGGCCCAAACTATCAAAAACCAGCGGTTTCAATGAACACATATTTCTTGGTAGAATCATGCAGGACTGAAATTTTTGATATTTTTCTACTCCTCTCATGAGCCCAAACAAGTCTCTAAAAGCATGAGTTTGCAACTACTTTACTTTTGGAGAAAATTCAAAACATTCATTATTCAATAGAGCCCAATAGCAAAAATCAGGTTTTGAATGAAGAATCACATTTCTTGGTAGAATCATGCAGGATTGAAATTTTTGATGGTTTTTTACTCCTCTCAACAGCCCAAACAAGTTTCTAAAAGGATGAGTTTGCAACTACTTTACTTTTGGAGAAAATTCAAAACATTCATTATTCAATAGGGCCCAAACTATCAAAAACCAGCGGTTTCAATGAACACACATTTCTTGGTAGAATCATGCAGGACTGAAATTTTTGATGTTTTTCTACTCCTCTCATGAGCCCAAACAAGTCTCTAAAAGCATGAGTTTGCAACTACTTTACTTTTGGAGAAAATTCAAAACATTCATTATTCAATAGAGCCCAATAGCAAAAATCAGGTTTTGAATGAAGAATCACATTTCTTGGTAGAATCATGCAGGATTGAAATTTTTGATGGTTTTTTACTCCTCTCAACAGCCCAAACAAGTTTCTAAAAGGATGAGTTTGCAACTACTTTACTTTTGGAGAAAATTCAAAACATTCATTATTCAATAGGGCCCACACTATCAAAAACCAGCGGTTTCAATGAACACACATTTCTTGGTAGAATCATGCAGGACTGAAATTTTTGATGTTTTTCTACTCCTCTCATGAGCCCAAACAAGTCTCTAAAACCATGAGTTTGCAACTACTTTACTTTTGGAGAAAATTCAAAACATTCATTATTCAATAGAGCCCAATAGCAAAAATCAGGTTTTGAATGAAGAATCACATTTCTTGGTAGAATCATGCAGGATTGAAATCTTTGATGGTTTTTTACTCCTCTCAACAGCCCAAACAAGTTTCTAAAAGGATGAGTTTGCAACTACTTTACTTTTGGAGAAAATTCAAAACATTCATTATTCAATAGGGCCCAAACTATCAAAAACCAGCGGTTTCAATGAACACACATTTCTTGGTAGAATCATGCAGGACTGAAATTTTTGATGTTTTTCTACTCCTCTCATGAGCCCAAACAAGTCTCTAAAAGCATGAGTTTGCAACTACTTTACTTTTGGAGAAAATTCAAAACATTCATTATTCAATAGAGCCCAATAGCAAAAATCAGGTTTTGAATGAAGAATCACATTTCTTGGTAGAATCATGCAGGATTGAAATTTTTGATGGTTTTTTACTCCTCTCAACAGCCCAAACAAGTTTCTAAAAGGATGAGTTTGCAACTACTTTACTTTTGGAGAAAATTCAAAACATTCATTATTCAATAGGGCCCAAACTATCAAAAACCAGCGGTTTCAATGAACACACATTTCTTGGTAGAATCATGCAGGACTGAAATTTTTGATGTTTTTCTACTCCTCTCATGAGCCCAAACAAGTCTCTAAAACCATGAGTTTGCAACTACTTTACTTTTGGAGAAAATTCAAAACATTCATTATTCAATAGAGCCCAATAGCAAAAATCAGGTTTTGAATGAAGAATCACATTTCTTGGTAGAATCATGCAGGATTGAAATTTTTGATGGTTTTTTACTCCTCTCAACAGCCCAAACAAGTTTCTAAAAGGATGAGTTTGCAACTACTTTACTTTTGGAGAAAATTCAAAACATTCATTATTCAATAGGGCCCAAACTATCAAAAACCAGCGGTTTCAATGAACACACATTTCTTGGTAGAATCATGCAGGACTGAAATTTTTGATGTTTTTCTACTCCTCTCATGAGCCCAAACAAGTCTCTAAAAGCATGAGTTTGCAACTACTTTACTTTTGGAGAAAATTCAAAACATTCATTATTCAATAGAGCCCAATAGCAAAAATCAGGTTTTAAATGAAGAATCACATTTCTTGGTAGAATCATGCAGGATTGAAATTTTTGATGGTTTTTTACTCCTCTCAACAGCCCAAACAAGTTTCTAAAAGAATGAGTTTGCAACTGCTTTACTTTTGGAGAAAATTCAAAACATTCATTATTCAATAGGGCCCAAACTATCAAAAACCAGCGGTTTGAATGAACACACATTTCTTGGTAGAATCATGCAGGACTGAAATTTTTGATGTTTTTCTACTCCTCTCATGATCCCAAACAAGTCTCTAAAAGCATGAGTTTGCAACTACTTTACTTTTGGAGAAAATTCAAAACATTCATTATTCAATAGGGCCCAAACTATCAAAAACCAGCGGTTTCAATGAACACACATTTCTTGGTAGAATCATGCAGGACTGAAGTTTTTGATGTTTTTCTACTCCTCTCATGAGCCCAAACAAGTCTCTAAAAGCATGAGTTTGCAACTACTTTACTTTTGGAGAAAATTCAAAACATTCATTATTCAATAGAGCCCAATAGCAAAAATCAGGTTTTGAATGAAGAATCACATTTCTTGGTAGAATCATGCAGGATTGAAATTTTTGATGGTTTTTTACTCCTCTCTACAGCCCAAACAAGTTTCTAAAAGGATGAGTTTGCAACTGCTTTACTTTTGGAGAAAATGCAAAACATTCATTATTCAATAGGGCCCAAACTATCAAAAACCAGCGGTTTGAATGAACACACATTTCTTGGTAGAATCATGCAGGACTCAAATTTTTGATGTTTTTCTACTCCTCTCATGAGCCCAAACAAGTTTCTAAAAGCATGAGTTTGCAACTACTTTACTTTTGGAGAAAATTCAAAACATTCATTATTCAATAGAGCCCAATAGCAAAAATCAGGTTTTGAATGAAGAATCACATTTCTTGGTAAAATCATGCAGGATTGAAATTTTTGATGGTTTTTTACTCCTCTCAACAGCCCAAACAAGTTTCTAAAAGGATGAGTTTGCAACTACTTTACTTTTGGAGAAAATTCAAAACATTCATTATTCAATAGGGCCCAAACTATCAAAAACCAGCGGTTTCAATGAACACATATTTCTTGGTAGAATCATGCAGGACTGAAATTTTTGATATTTTTCTACTCCTCTCATGAGCCCAAACAAGTCTCTAAAAGCATGAGTTTGCAACTACTTTACTTTTGGAGAAAATTCAAAACATTCATTATTCAATAGAGCCCAATAGCAAAAATCAGGTTTTGAATGAAGAATCACATTTCTTGGTAGAATCATGCAGGATTGAAATTTTTGATGGTTTTTTACTCCTCTCAACAGCCCAAACAAGTTTCTAAAAGGATGAGTTTGCAACTACTTTACTTTTGGAGAAAATTCAAAACATTCATTATTCAATAGGGCCCAAACTATCAAAAACCAGCGGTTTCAATGAACACACATTTCTTGGTAGAATCATGCAGGACTGAAATTTTTGATGTTTTTCTACTCCTCTCATGAGCCCAAACAAGTCTCTAAAAGCATGAGTTTGCAACTACTTTACTTTTGGAGAAAATTCAAAACATTCATTATTCAATAGAGCCCAATAGCAAAAATCAGGTTTTGAATGAAGAATCACATTTCTTGGTAGAATCATGCAGGATTGAAATTTTTGATGGTTTTTTACTCCTCTCAACAGCCCAAACAAGTTTCTAAAAGGATGAGTTTGCAACTACTTTACTTTTGGAGAAAATTCAAAACATTCATTATTCAATAGGGCCCAAACTATCAAAAAACAGCGGTTTCAATGAACACACATTTCTTGGTAGAATCATGCAGGACTGAAATTTTTGATGTTTTTCTACTCCTCTCATGAGCCCAAACAAGTTTCTAAAATCATGAGTTTGCAACTACTTTACTTTTGGAGAAAATTCAAAACATTCATTATTCAATAGAGCCCAATAGCAAAAATCAGGTTTTGAATGAAGAATCACATTTCTTGGTAGAATCATGCAGGATTGAAATTTTTGATGGTTTTTTACTCCTCTCAACAGCCCAAACAAGTTTCTAAAAGGATGAGTTTGCAACTACTTTACTTTTGGAGAAAATTCAAAACATTCATTATTCAATAGAGCCCAATAGCAAAAATCAGGTTTTGAATGAAGAATCACATTTCTTGGTAGAATCATGCAGGATTGAAATTTTTGATGGTTTTTTACTCCTCTCAACAGCCCAAACAAGTTTCTAAAAGGATGAGTTTGCAACTACTTTACTTTTGGAGAAAATTCAAAGCATTCATTATTCAATAGGGCCCAAACTATCAAAAACCAGCGGTTTCAATGAACACACATTTCTTGGTAGAATCATGCAGGACTGAAATTTTTGATGTTTTTCTACTCCTCTCATGAGCCCAAACAAGTCTCTAAAAGCATGAGTTTGCAACTACTTTACTTTTGGAGAAAATTCAAAACATTCATTATTCAATAGAGCCCAATAGCAAAAATCAGGTTTTGAATGAAGAATCACATTTCTTGGTAAAATCATGCAGGATTGAAATTTTTGATGGTTTTTTACTCCTCTCAACAGCCCAAACAAGTTTCTAAAAGGATGAGTTTGCAACTACTTTACTTTTGGAGAAAATTCAAAACATTCATTATTCAATAGGGCCCAAACTATCAAAAACCAGCGGTTTCAATGAACACACATTTCTTGGTAGAATCATGCAGGACTGAAATTTTTGATGTTTTTCTACTCCTCTCATGAGCCCAAACAAGTTTCTAAAAGCATGAGTTTGCAACTACTTTACTTTTGGAGAAAATTCAAAACATTCATTATTCAATAGAGCCCAATAGCAAAAATCAGGTTTTGAATGAAGAATCACATTTCTTGGTAGAATCATGCAGGATTGAAATTTTTGATGGTTTTTTACTCCTCTCAACAGCCCAAACAAGTTTCTAAAAGGATGAGTTTGCAACTACTTTACTTTTGGAGAAAATTCAAAACATTCATTATTCAATAGGGCCCAAACTATCAAAAACCAGCGGTTTCAATGAACACACATTTCTTGGTAGAATCATGCAGGACTGAAGTTTTTGATGTTTTTCTACTCCTCTCATGAGCCCAAACAAGTCTCTAAAAGCATGAGTTTGCAACTACTTTACTTTTGGAGAAAATTCAAAACATTCATTATTCAATAGAGCCCAATAGCAAAAATCAGGTTTTGAATGAAGAATCACATTTCTTGGTAGAATCATGCAGGATTGAAATTTTTGATGGTTTTTTACTCCTCTCTACAGCCCAAACAAGTTTCTAAAAGGATGAGTTTGCAACTGCTTTACTTTTAGAGAAAATTCAAAACATTCATTATTCAATAGGGCCCAAACTATCAAAAACCAGCGGTTTGAATGAACACACATTTCTTGGTAGAATCATGCAGGACTCAAATTTTTGATGTTTTTCTACTCCTCTCATGAGCCCAAACAAGTCTCTAAAAGCATGAGTTTGCAACTACTTTACTTTTGGAGAAAATTCAAAACATTCATTATTCAATAGAGCCCAATAGCAAAAATCAGGTTTTGAATGAAGAATCACATTTCTTGGTAGAATCATGCAGGATTGAAATTTTTGATGGTTTTTTACTCCTCTCAACAGCCCAAACAAGTTTCTAAAAGGATGAGTTTGCAACTACTTTACTTTTGGAGAAAATTCAAAACATTCATTATTCAATAGGGCCCAAACTATCAAAAACCAGCGGTTTCAATGAACACACATTTCTTGGTAGAATCATGCAGGACTGAAATTTTTGATATTTTTCTACTCCTCTCATGAGCCCAAACAAGTCTCTAAAAGCATGAGTTTGCAACTACTTTACTTTTGGAGAAAATTCAAAACATTCATTATTCAATAGAGCCCAATAGCAAAAATCAGGTTTTGAATGAAGAATCACATTTCTTGGTAGAATCATGCAGGATTGAAATTTTTGATGGTTTTTTACTCCTCTCAACAGCCCAAACAAGTTTCTAAAAGGATGAGTTTGCAACTACTTTACTTTTGGAGAAAATTCAAAACATTCATTATTCAATAGGGCCCAAACTATCAAAAACCAGCGGTTTCAATGAACACACATTTCTTGGTAGAATCATGCAGGACTGAAATTTTTGATGTTTTTCTACTCCTCTCATGAGCCCAAACAAGTCTCTAAAACCATGAGTTTGCAACTACTTTACTTTTGGAGAAAATTCAAAACATTCATTATTCAATAGAGCCCAATAGCAAAAATCAGGTTTTGAATGAAGAATCACATTTCTTGGTAGAATCATGCAGGATTGAAATCTTTGATGGTTTTTTACTCCTCTCAACAGCCCAAACAAGTTTCTAAAAGGATGAGTTTGCAACTACTTTACTTTTGGAGAAAATTCAAAACATTCATTATTCAATAGGGCCCAAACTATCAAAAACCAGCGGTTTCAATGAACACACATTTCTTGGTAGAATCATGCAGGACTGAAATTTTTGATGTTTTTCTACTCCTCTCATGAGCCCAAACAAGTCTCTAAAACCATGAGTTTGCAACTACTTTACTTTTGGAGAAAATTCAAAACATTCATTATTCAATAGAGCCCAATAGCAAAAATCAGGTTTTGAATGAAGAATCACATTTCTTGGTAGAATCATGCAGGATTGAAATTTTTGATGGTTTTTTACTCCTCTCAACAGCCCAAACAAGTTTCTAAAAGGATGAGTTTGCAACTACTTTACTTTTGGAGAAAATTCAAAACATTCATTATTCAATAGGGCCCAAACTATCAAAAACCAGCGGTTTCAATGAACACACATTTCTTGGTAGAATCATGCAGGACTGAAATTTTTGATGTTTTTCTACTCCTCTCATGAGCCCAAACAAGTCTCTAAAACCATGAGTTTGCAACTACTTTACTTTTGGAGAAAATTCAAAACATTCATTATTCAATAGAGCCCAATAGCAAAAATCAGGTTTTGAATGAAGAATCACATTTCTTGGTAGAATCATGCAGGATTGAAATCTTTGATGGTTTTTTACTCCTCTCAACAGCCCAAACAAGTTTCTAAAAGGATGAGTTTGCAACTACTTTACTTTTGGAGAAAATTCAAAACATTCATTATTCAATAGGGCCCAAACTATCAAAAACCAGCGGTTTCAATGAACACACATTTCTTGGTAGAATCATGCAGGACTGAAATTTTTGATGTTTTTCTACTCCTCTCATGAGCCCAAACAAGTCTCTAAAAGCATGAGTTTGCAACTACTTTACTTTTGGAGAAAATTCAAAACATTCATTATTCAATAGAGCCCAATAGCAAAAATCAGGTTTTAAATGAAGAATCACATTTCTTGGTAGAATCATGCAGGATTGAAATTTTTGATGGTTTTTTACTCCTCTCAACAGCCCAAACAAGTTTCTAAAAGAATGAGTTTGCAACTGCTTTACTTTTGGAGAAAATTCAAAACATTCATTATTCAATAGGGCCCAAACTATCAAAAACCAGCGGTTTGAATGAACACACATTTCTTGGTAGAATCATGCAGGACTGAAATTTTTGATGTTTTTCTACTCCTCTCATGAGCCCAAACAAGTCTGTAAAAGCATGAGTTTGCAACTACTTTACTTTTGGAGAAAATTCAAAACATTCATTATTCAATAGGGCCCAAACTATCAAAAACCAGCGGTTTCAATGAACACACATTTCTTGGTAGAATCATGCAGGACTGAAGTTTTTGATGTTTTTCTACTCCTCTCATGAGCCCAAACAAGTCTCTAAAAGCATGAGTTTGCAACTACTTTACTTTTGGAGAAAATTCAAAACATTCATTATTCAATAGAGCCCAATAGCAAAAATCAGGTTTTGAATGAAGAATCACATTTCTTGGTAGAATCATGCAGGATTGAAATTTTTGATGGTTTTTTACTCCTCTCTACAGCCCAAACAAGTTTCTAAAAGGATGAGTTTGCAACTGCTTTACTTTTGGAGAAAATTCAAAACATTCATTATTCAATAGGGCCCAAACTATCAAAAACCAGCGGTTTGAATGAACACACATTTCTTGGTAGAATCATGCAGGACTCAAATTTTTGATGTTTTTCTACTCCTCTCATGAGCCCAAACAAGTTTCTAAAAGCATGAGTTTGCAACTACTTTACTTTTGGAGAAAATTCAAAACATTCATTATTCAATAGAGCCCAAACTATCAAAAAACAGCGGTTTCAATGAACACACATTTCTTGGTAGAATCATGCAGGACTGAAATTTTTGATGTTTTTCTACTCCTCTCATGAGCCCAAACAAGTCTCTAAAAGCATGAGTTTGCAACTACTTTACTTTTGGAGAAAATTCAAAACATTCATTATTCAATAGAGCCCAATAGCAAAAATCAGGTTTTGAATGAAGAATCACATTTCTTGGTAAAATCATGCAGGATTGAAATTTTTGATGGTTTTTTACTCCTCTCAACAGCCCAAACAAGTTTCTAAAAGGATGAGTTTGCAACTACTTTACTTTTGGAGAAAATTCAAAACATTCATTATTCAATAGAGCCCAATAGCAAAAATCAGGTTTTGAATGAAGAATCACATTTCTTGGTAGAATCATGCAGGATTGAAATTTTTGATGGTTTTTTACTCCTCTCAACAGCCCAAACAAGTTTCTAAAAGGATGAGTTTGCAACTACTTTACTTTTGGAGAAAATTCAAAACATTCATTATTCAATAGGGCCCAAACTATCAAAAACCAGCGGTTTCAATGAACACACATTTCTTGGTAGAATCATGCAGGACTGAAATTTTTGATATTTTTCTACTCCTCTCATGAGCCCAAACAAGTCTCTAAAAGCATGAGTTTGCAACTACTTTACTTTTGGAGAAAATTCAAAACATTCATTATTCAATAGAGCCCAATAGCAAAAATCAGGTTTTGAATGAAGAATCACATTTCTTGGTAGAATCATGCAGGATTGAAATTTTTGATGGTTTTTTACTCCTCTCAACAGCCCAAACAAGTTTCTAAAAGGATGAGTTTGCAACTACTTTACTTTTGGAGAAAATTCAAAACATTCATTATTCAATAGGGCCCAAACTATCAAAAACCAGCGGTTTCAATGAACACACATTTCTTGGTAGAATCATGCAGGACTGAAATTTTTGATGTTTTTCTACTCCTCTCATGAGCCCAAACAAGTTTCTAAAAGCATGAGTTTGCAACTACTTTACTTTTGGAGAAAATTCAAAACATTCATTATTCAATAGAGCCCAATAGCAAAAATCAGGTTTTGAATGAAGAATCACATTTCTTGGTAAAATCATGCAGGATTGAAATTTTTGATGGTTTTTTACTCCTCTCAACAGCCCAAACAAGTTTCTAAAAGGATGAGTTTGCAACTACTTTACTTTTGGAGAAAATTCAAAACATTCATTATTCAATAGGGCCCAAACTATCAAAAACCAGCGGTTTCAATGAACACACATTTCTTGGTAGAATCATGCAGGACTGAAATTTTTGATGTTTTTCTACTCCTCTCATGAGCCCAAACAAGTTTCTAAAAGCATGAGTTTGCAACTACTTTACTTTTGGAGAAAATTCAAGGGGGCGTGGCTTGCAGGGGAGCAGAGCAGTCGTGTTTTCGGGAGCTCCTGCTCTTCCCTAACTTAAGCTAAAAGAAGATTGCTTATTTGTGGAGTAATTGGACTGCAAATCAAAGAGAACATGCCTGGACGAAGATATAAGAAGAAAAAAGCGGCCCCATGGGAGAAAAAACACTTGGCAGGACTAAGAGACTCCGGTGAGGCACCCGACCTAGGCCTTCCTCATGCTGAAGGTAAACAACAGAGGCCGCCACAATATTCTAATCACCGGCGGGGTGGAGGAGGGGAGGAATGCCCACGTGGAGTCCTGACAGCATGCAGAACGACAGCGGTGAATTCCCTTGCATCTGGCGCGGTCCCTGCTTCAGTTGATCGGAGCGGGGGGCCCGCGGGGAGAGCTGCGGCTGTGCAGTTGCGGGGAAGCAGCGGCAGTGAAGCTTGTGAAGCGGTCCCTGCTTTGACTGATGAGAGAGGGGAGACCGTCGTGAGAGCCGTGGCTGTGCAGCTGCGGGGAAGTAGCGGCGGTGGAGCTCCTGCAGCGCTGCGGTGTGGAGATCCTGCAGCGGTGAGTTCCCCTACTTGTGGAGCAGTCTCTGCTTCGGCTGCCGGGAGCGGGAGGATCAGGATGAAAGCCGCAGCTGTGCAGTTGCAGGGAAGCAGCGGCGGTGAAGCTTGTGGAGCGGTCCCTGCTTTAACTTATGAGAGAGGAGAGACCGACGTGAGAGCCGTGGCTGTGCAGCTGCAGGCGCCGCGGTGTGGAGCTGCATATACATCATCTTTGGGCCTGCAAAGAAGAACTCCAGATCCATTGGGAGTTTACACAGGAACCAAATCTTCGGCGGTGGATTCTTTTGTTCTGGCTTCAGTTGAGAGGTGCGGGGGAGCCGCGGCTAAGCCGCTACAGAAGAACATCAAAGAGAAATCTCCTGCAACACCGCCTTATGAACCGGCCGGTTCACCCTTTGTTACTGAGCATATGAAACCATCAGGAGACCAAACAGTGAGTGGGGTGTTGGCGGAGGAGCCCCCTGGGCTTAGTGCGGTCCCAGCTGTAGTTGTTAAAAGCCCGGGAAATTCAGTTGGAGTCATGGCCGTGCACCTGGGGGAGTATGGTTGTGGGGAAACCTCTGCATTGCCGCTGCATAAATATGCCGAAGGTTCATCTTTAATTACTTCTACTGCAACTTTAATAACCTCTAACGCATATCCCAACAGTGTTTTGCGATGCGATGCAGTGGAATTTATTCCGGCACATCCGTTTAACCAGCAATTAAATGGGGAGACAAATATAAAGCCACTACTGCATTGTGGGGGGGTCCCATCCCCCTCTGAGCTAGGTGATAGTGTGGAGCCTCAAAATGATATTAATAAGGGTCCACAAAAAAATGGATCTTTGCATTCGCCAAAAAAGGGGTTGGAGCAACCAGTTTCTGTTTCCACCAAACAATCACTGGCTGATTTCTGTTATAAGCTTTTTGCAGACATTAATAAAAAAACTGATGAGGACATTAGATCTAGACTCAACAATTCTGAAATTAAAGACCTGTCTCCTTCTCCTCCTCCTCTTCCTACTACTAACGCAGATTTAAACCATAACAAATCAGATATATCGTCTGATGGCGGGGAGGAGTCAGAAAGTGTTTGCTCTGATGGATCTCTTGAGGAGGTGGTCTCTACTATAAGCTCAGAAAGTGACTTGATTGATAGTAGTGTTATGGATGAGGCATTTTCAACATGTTCTTTTAATTCGGAGAGTTCTGTCGGCCATGGGGACTCTGGAGACGAGCAGATTTCTAACGAGGATAAACCTACTATAGCTAAAAAGAATAATGATGCTGATACTGAGGAGACATCTCTTGATTTATTGTCGCTGGACAATATAATGGTTTCTGGGGAGTATCCCGCTGACGATTTTCTGGTTAAATTATGCAAAGCTTTCTTGACCTCATTGAATGGCCTGGGAGTTGTCGGTGGGGGAGACTCGGGAACTGACAAAGTTAAAGCAATAGGAAACTTGATTAAGCAACTCATGAAGGACATATTATTGATAGTAGTCAGCGATAATATAATAAAACCTAACTCCACACCTGACATTTCTCTTCAAAGTGCAGAATCTACTTCTAAAAAATTTGAATTCTCGTCTTCTGAAAAAGCTTCAGATTTTCATGAACTCTCGGACTCTGTGAAGAAAATACAGAATGATATTGCCTCTTTTAGATGCTGCTTGTCCAATTTTGAGGATTTAAAGAGAAAGAATAATATAAAAATCAGAGGCATTCCTGAGTCAATCCAACCATCCCGACTTAAGGAGTACGTCTCTTCAATGGTGTCTTATTTAGTTCCGGAAACTAAAGGGAAAAACCTTATTGAGAAAATATTTAGGATTAGAAGACCTTCTTCTTTGCCACCTGATCTAGCCAGTGATGTCATCGTTTCATTCTATCCTAATTGGGTGAGCAATACCCTCCTTGGCGTATCCAGAGATTCAAACTTCCTCTCGTCACCTTACAGTAACTTAACTTTCTTCAAAGATCTATCCAGATTCACTATACAAAAACGCAGATCATTTTTCCAGACAACAACTTGGCTTCGAAATGCTCATATTAGTTATAATTGGACCCAATCATCAACATTACTTGTGAATTTTGCTTCCAAGTTGGTTCACATTCGATCTCCGGAGGAGGGTTTGGACTTCCTTAAAAATACCGGACTGATCCCTATTGTCTCTCCTTCTAATACTCTTCGTCCATCTGCGCAGGACCTCCGTCTCCATCATACATGAACTTTGGACTCCCTTGGATCTTCTCTATTGTGGACTGTCAGGGTTTGTTTCTCCTTATTTTGATTTGCAACTGAAATAACTTCAAGATTTGTGGTTGCTTGCTCCACTAAGATAATCTGAGAATAAAAAAAGCCGAACTTTCCTCCTCCTATTGGTCTTTGGGTACTGGATACTCGGACCAACGCGACAAGTTTGCATATAACATTTGAGTTACTTAAATTTTTTTTGTGTACTAGTATATGTATGCTTGTCCTCATACAATAGGAGTTTATTCACTCCTAAAACACTACAAAGAAACATACTGTTAGTCTTTGTCTTGGCTCTTCTTTATGGGGTTTTTCAATCCCCACTATATCGAAGAGACAAGACACTTTAGTATAGTTTATTTCCCTCCTTTCTTCCCTCTGTTCTACCCTTTGTACGTCTCAATAAAGCAACTTAAAACTTACTCCGAACCCCTTACCCTTCCTTTCCCTTTGCCTTATTGTAATATCTACACTTAAACATCAATGTTAAACTATTGCTGTTATCTTGAAAACTTAATAAAGTTCTTTGAAAATGGAGAAAATTCAAAACATTCATTATTCAATAGAGCCCAATAGCAAAAATCAGGTTTTGAATGAAGAATCACATTTCTTGGTAGAATCATGCAGGATTGAAATTTTTGATGGTTTTTTACTCCTCTCAACAGCCCAAACAAGTTTCTAAAAGGATGAGTTTGCAACTACTTTACTTTTGGAGAAAATTCAAAACATTCATTATTCAATAGGGCCCAAACTATCAAAAACCAGCGGTTTCAATGAACACACATTTCTTGGTAGAATCATGCAGGACTGAAATTTTTGATGTTTTTCTACTCCTCTCATGAGCCCAAACAAGTCTCTAAAACCATGAGTTTGCAACTACTTTACTTTTGGAGAAAATTCAAAACATTCATTATTCAATAGAGCCCAATAGCAAAAATCAGGTTTTGAATGAAGAATCACATTTCTTGGTAGAATCATGCAGGATTGAAATCTTTGATGGTTTTTTACTCCTCTCAACAGCCCAAACAAGTTTCTAAAAGGATGAGTTTGCAACTACTTTACTTTTGGAGAAAATTCAAAACATTCATTATTCAATAGGGCCCAAACTATCAAAAACCAGCGGTTTCAATGAACACACATTTCTTGGTAGAATCATGCAGGACTGAAATTTTTGATGTTTTTCTACTCCTCTCATGAGCCCAAACAAGTCTCTAAAAGCATGAGTTTGCAACTACTTTACTTTTGGAGAAAATTCAAAACATTCATTATTCAATAGAGCCCAATAGCAAAAATCAGGTTTTGAATGAAGAATCACATTTCTTGGTAGAATCATGCAGGATTGAAATTTTTGATGGTTTTTTACTCCTCTCAACAGCCCAAACAAGTTTCTAAAAGGATGAGTTTGCAACTACTTTACTTTTGGAGAAAATTCAAAACATTCATTATTCAATAGGGCCCAAACTATCAAAAACCAGCGGTTTCAATGAACACACATTTCTTGGTAGAATCATGCAGGACTGAAATTTTTGATGTTTTTCTACTCCTCTCATGAGCCCAAACAAGTCTCTAAAACCATGAGTTTGCAACTACTTTACTTTTGGAGAAAATTCAAAACATTCATTATTCAATAGAGCCCAATAGCAAAAATCAGGTTTTGAATGAAGAATCACATTTCTTGGTAGAATCATGCAGGATTGAAATCTTTGATGGTTTTTTACTCCTCTCAACAGCCCAAACAAGTTTCTAAAAGGATGAGTTTGCAACTACTTTACTTTTGGAGAAAATTCAAAACATTCATTATTCAATAGGGCCCAAACTATCAAAAACCAGCGGTTTCAATGAACACACATTTCTTGGTAGAATCATGCAGGACTGAAATTTTTGATGTTTTTCTACTCCTCTCATGAGCCCAAACAAGTCTCTAAAAGCATGAGTTTGCAACTACTTTACTTTTGGAGAAAATTCAAAACATTCATTATTCAATAGAGCCCAATAGCAAAAATCAGGTTTTAAATGAAGAATCACATTTCTTGGTAGAATCATGCAGGATTGAAATTTTTGATGGTTTTTTACTCCTCTCAACAGCCCAAACAAGTTTCTAAAAGAATGAGTTTGCAACTGCTTTACTTTTGGAGAAAATTCAAAACATTCATTATTCAATAGGGCCCAAACTATCAAAAACCAGCGGTTTGAATGAACACACATTTCTTGGTAGAATCATGCAGGACTGAAATTTTTGATGTTTTTCTACTCCTCTCATGAGCCCAAACAAGTCTGTAAAAGCATGAGTTTGCAACTACTTTACTTTTGGAGAAAATTCAAAACATTCATTATTCAATAGGGCCCAAACTATCAAAAACCAGCGGTTTCAATGAACACACATTTCTTGGTAGAATCATGCAGGACTGAAGTTTTTGATGTTTTTCTACTCCTCTCATGAGCCCAAACAAGTCTCTAAAAGCATGAGTTTGCAACTACTTTACTTTTGGAGAAAATTCAAAACATTCATTATTCAATAGAGCCCAATAGCAAAAATCAGGTTTTGAATGAAGAATCACATTTCTTGGTAGAATCATGCAGGATTGAAATTTTTGATGGTTTTTTACTCCTCTCTACAGCCCAAACAAGTTTCTAAAAGGATGAGTTTGCAACTGCTTTACTTTTGGAGAAAATTCAAAACATTCATTATTCAATAGGGCCCAAACTATCAAAAACCAGCGGTTTGAATGAACACACATTTCTTGGTAGAATCATGCAGGACTCAAATTTTTGATGTTTTTCTACTCCTCTCATGAGCCCAAACAAGTTTCTAAAAGCATGAGTTTGCAACTACTTTACTTTTGGAGAAAATTCAAAACATTCATTATTCAATAGAGCCCAAACTATCAAAAAACAGCGGTTTCAATGAACACACATTTCTTGGTAGAATCATGCAGGACTGAAATTTTTGATGTTTTTCTACTCCTCTCATGAGCCCAAACAAGTCTCTAAAAGCATGAGTTTGCAACTACTTTACTTTTGGAGAAAATTCAAAACATTCATTATTCAATAGAGCCCAATAGCAAAAATCAGGTTTTGAATGAAGAATCACATTTCTTGGTAAAATCATGCAGGATTGAAATTTTTGATGGTTTTTTACTCCTCTCAACAGCCCAAACAAGTTTCTAAAAGGATGAGTTTGCAACTACTTTACTTTTGGAGAAAATTCAAAACATTCATTATTCAATAGAGCCCAATAGCAAAAATCAGGTTTTGAATGAAGAATCACATTTCTTGGTAGAATCATGCAGGATTGAAATTTTTGATGGTTTTTTACTCCTCTCAACAGCCCAAACAAGTTTCTAAAAGGATGAGTTTGCAACTACTTTACTTTTGGAGAAAATTCAAAACATTCATTATTCAATAGGGCCCAAACTATCAAAAACCAGCGGTTTCAATGAACACACATTTCTTGGTAGAATCATGCAGGACTGAAATTTTTGATATTTTTCTACTCCTCTCATGAGCCCAAACAAGTCTCTAAAAGCATGAGTTTGCAACTACTTTACTTTTGGAGAAAATTCAAAACATTCATTATTCAATAGAGACCAATAGCAAAAATCAGGTTTTGAATGAAGAATCACATTTCTTGGTAGAATCATGCAGGATTGAAATTTTTGATGGTTTTTTACTCCTCTCAACAGCCCAAACAAGTTTCTAAAAGGATGAGTTTGCAACTACTTTACTTTTGGAGAAAATTCAAAACATTCATTATTCAATAGGGCCCAAACTATCAAAAACCAGCGGTTTCAATGAACACACATTTCTTGGTAGAATCATGCAGGACTGAAATTTTTGATGTTTTTCTACTCCTCTCATGAGCCCAAACAAGTTTCTAAAAGCATGAGTTTGCAACTACTTTACTTTTGGAGAAAATTCAAAACATTCATTATTCAATAGAGCCCAATAGCAAAAATCAGGTTTTGAATGAAGAATCACATTTCTTGGTAAAATCATGCAGGATTGAAATTTTTGATGGTTTTTTACTCCTCTCAACAGCCCAAACAAGTTTCTAAAAGGATGAGTTTGCAACTACTTTACTTTTGGAGAAAATTCAAAACATTCATTATTCAATAGGGCCCAAACTATCAAAAACCAGCGGTTTCAATGAACACACATTTCTTGGTAGAATCATGCAGGACTGAAATTTTTGATGTTTTTCTACTCCTCTCATGAGCCCAAACAAGTTTCTAAAAGCATGAGTTTGCAACTACTTTACTTTTGGAGAAAATTCAAAACATTCATTATTCAATAGAGCCCAATAGCAAAAATCAGGTTTTGAATGAAGAATCACATTTCTTGGTAGAATCATGCAGGATTGAAATTTTTGATGGTTTTTTACTCCTCTCAACAGCCCAAACAAGTTTCTAAAAGGATGAATTTGCAACTACTTTACTTTTGGAGAAAATTCAAAACATTCATTATTCAATAGGGCCCAAACTATCAAAAACCAGCGGTTTCAATGAACACACATTTCTTGGTAGAATCATGCAGGACTGAAATTTTTGATGTTTTTCTACTCCTCTCATGAGCCCAAACAAGTTTCTAAAAGCATGAGTTTGCAACTACTTTACTTTTGGAGAAAATTCAAAACATTCATTATTCAATAGAGCCCAATAGCAAAAATCAGGTTTTGAATGAAGAATCACATTTCTTGGTAAAATCATGCAGGATTGAAATTTTTGATGGTTTTTTACTCCTCTCAACAGCCCAAACAAGTTTCTAAAAGGATGAGTTTGCAACTACTTTACTTTTGGAGAAAATTCAAAACATTCATTATTCAATAGGGCCCAAACTATCAAAAACCAGCGGTTTCAATGAACACACATTTCTTGGTAGAATCATGCAGGACTGAAATTTTTGATGTTTTTCTACTCCTCTCATGAGCCCAAACAAGTTTCTAAAAGCATGAGTTTGCAACTACTTTACTTTTGGAGAAAATTCAAAACATTCATTATTCAATAGAGCCCAATAGCAAAAATCAGGTTTTGAATGAAGAATCACATTTCTTGGTAGAATCATGCAGGATTGAAATTTTTGATGGTTTTTTACTCCTCTCAACAGCCCAAACTAGTTTCTAAAAGGATGAGTTTGCAACTACTTTACTTTTGGAGAAAATTCAAAACATTCATTATTCAATAGAGCCCAATAGCAAAAATCAGGTTTTGAATGAAGAATCACATTTCTTGGTAGAATCATGCAGGATTGAAATTTTTGATGGTTTTTTACTCCTCTCAACAGCCCAAACAAGTTTCTAAAAGGATGAGTTTGCAACTACTTTACTTTTGGAGAAAATTCAAAACATTCATTATTCAATAGGGCCCAAACTATCAAAAACCAGCGGTTTCAATGAACACACATTTCTTGGTAGAATCATGCAGGACTGAAATTTTTGATGTTTTTCTACTCCTCTCATGAGCCCAAACAAGTTTCTAAAAGCATGAGTTTGCAACTACTTTACTTTTGGAGAAAATTCAAAACATTCATTATTCAATAGAGCCCAATAGCAAAAATCAGGTTTTGAATGAAGAATCACATTTCTTGGTAGAATCATGCAGGATTGAAATTTTTGATGGTTTTTTACTCCTCTCAACAGCCCAAACAAGTTTCTAAAAGGATGAGTTTGCAACTACTTTACTTTTGGAGAAAATTCAAAACATTCATTATTCAATAGAGCCCAATAGCAAAAATCAGGTTTTGAATGAAGAATCACATTTCTTGGTAGAATCATGCAGGATTGAAATTTTTGATGGTTTTTTACTCCTCTCAACAGCCCAAACAAGTTTCTAAAAGGATGAGTTTGCAACTGCTTTACTTTTGGAGAAAATTCAAAACATTCATTATTCAATAGGGCCCAAACTATCAAAAACCAGCGGTTTGAATGAACACATTTCTTGGTAGAATCATGCAGGACTGAAATTTTTGATGTTTTTCTACTCCTCTCATGAGCCCAAACAAGTCTCTAAAAGCATGAGTTTGCAACTACTTTACTTTTGGAGAAAATTCAAAACATTCATTATTCAATAGAGCCCAATAGCAAAAATCAGGTTTTGAATGAAGAATCACATTTCTTGGTAGAATCATGCAGGATTGAAATTTTTGATGGTTTTTTACTCCTCTCAACAGCCCAAACAAGTTTCTAAAAGGATGAGTTTGCAACTACTTTACTTTTGGAGAAAATTCAAAACATTCATTATTCAATAGGGCCCAAACTATCAAAAACCAGCGGTTTCAATGAACACACATTTCTTGGTAGAATCATGCAGGACTGAAATTTTTGATATTTTTCTACTCCTCTCATGAGCCCAAACAAGTCTCTAAAAGCATGAGTTTGCAACTACTTTACTTTTGGAGAAAATTCAAAACATTCATTATTCAATAGAGCCCAATAGCAAAAATCAGGTTTTGAATGAAGAATCACATTTCTTGGTAGAATCATGCAGGATTGAAATTTTTGATGGTTTTTTACTCCTCTCAACAGCCCAAACAAGTTTCTAAAAGGATGAGTTTGCAACTACTTTACTTTTGGAGAAAATTCAAAACATTCATTATTCAATAGGGCCCAAACTATCAAAAACCAGCGGTTTCAATGAACACACATTTCTTGGTAGAATCATGCAGGACTGAAATTTTTGATGTTTTTCTACTCCTCTCATGAGCCCAAACAAGTTTCTAAAAGCATGAGTTTGCAACTACTTTACTTTTGGAGAAAATTCAAAACATTCATTATTCAATAGAGCCCAATAGCAAAAATCAGGTTTTGAATGAAGAATCACATTTCTTGGTAAAATCATGCAGGATTGAAATTTTTGATGGTTTTTTACTCCTCTCAACAGCCCAAACAAGTTTCTAAAAGGATGAGTTTGCAACTACTTTACTTTTGGAGAAAATTCAAAACATTCATTATTCAATAGGGCCCAAACTATCAAAAACCAGCGGTTTCAATGAACACACATTTCTTGGTAGAATCATGCAGGACTGAAATTTTTGATGTTTTTCTACTCCTCTCATGAGCCCAAACAAGTTTCTAAAAGCATGAGTTTGCAACTACTTTACTTTTGGAGAAAATTCAAAACATTCATTATTCAATAGAGCCCAATAGCAAAAATCAGGTTTTGAATGAAGAATCACATTTCTTGGTAGAATCATGCAGGATTGAAATTTTTGATGGTTTTTTACTCCTCTCAACAGCCCAAACTAGTTTCTAAAAGGATGAGTTTGCAACTACTTTACTTTTGGAGAAAATTCAAAACATTCATTATTCAATAGAGCCCAATAGCAAAAATCAGGTTTTGAATGAAGAATCACATTTCTTGGTAGAATCATGCAGGATTGAAATTTTTGATGGTTTTTTACTCCTCTCAACAGCCCAAACAAGTTTCTAAAAGGATGAGTTTGCAACTACTTTACTTTTGGAGAAAATTCAAAACATTCATTATTCAATAGGGCCCAAACTATCAAAAACCAGCGGTTTCAATGAACACACATTTCTTGGTAGAATCATGCAGGACTGAAATTTTTGATGTTTTTCTACTCCTCTCATGAGCCCAAACAAGTTTCTAAAAGCATGAGTTTGCAACTACTTTACTTTTGGAGAAAATTCAAAACATTCATTATTCAATAGAGCCCAATAGCAAAAATCAGGTTTTGAATGAAGAATCACATTTCTTGGTAGAATCATGCAGGATTGAAATTTTTGATGGTTTTTTACTCCTCTCAACAGCCCAAACAAGTTTCTAAAAGGATGAGTTTGCAACTACTTTACTTTTGGAGAAAATTCAAAACATTCATTATTCAATAGAGCCCAATAGCAAAAATCAGGTTTTGAATGAAGAATCACATTTCTTGGTAGAATCATGCAGGATTGAAATTTTTGATGGTTTTTTACTCCTCTCAACAGCCCAAACAAGTTTCTAAAAGGATGAGTTTGCAACTGCTTTACTTTTGGAGAAAATTCAAAACATTCATTATTCAATAGGGCCCAAACTATCAAAAACCAGCGGTTTCAATGAACACACATTTCTTGGTAGAATCATGCAGGACTGAAATTTTTGATGTTTTTCTACTCCTCTCATGAGCCCAAACAAGTCTCTAAAAGCATGAGTTTGCAACTACTTTACTTTTGGAGAAAATTCAAAACATTCATTATTCAATAGAGCCCAATAGCAAAAATCAGGTTTTGAATGAAGAATCACATTTCTTGGTAGAATCATGCAGGATTGAAATTTTTGATGGTTTTTTACTCCTCTCAACAGCCCAAACAAGTTTCTAAAAGGATGAGTTTGCAACTACTTTACTTTTGGAGAAAATTCAAAACATTCATTATTCAATAGGGCCCAAACTATCAAAAACCAGCGGTTTCAATGAACACACATTTCTTGGTAGAATCATGCAGGACTGAAATTTTTGATGTTTTTCTACTCCTCTCATGAGCCCAAACAAGTCTCTAAAACCATGAGTTTGCAACTACTTTACTTTTGGAGAAAATTCAAAACATTCATTATTCAATAGAGCCCAATAGCAAAAATCAGGTTTTGAATGAAGAATCACATTTCTTGGTAGAATCATGCAGGATTGAAATTTTTGATGGTTTTTTACTCCTCTCAACAGCCCAAACAAGTTTCTAAAAGGATGAGTTTGCAACTACTTTACTTTTGGAGAAAATTCAAAACATTCATTATTCAATAGGGCCCAAACTATCAAAAACCAGCGGTTTCAATGAACACACATTTCTTGGTAGAATCATGCAGGACTGAAATTTTTGATGTTTTTCTACTCCTCTCATGAGCCCAAACAAGTCTCTAAAAGCATGAGTTTGCAACTACTTTACTTTTGGAGAAAATTCAAAACATTCATTATTCAATAGAGCCCAATAGCAAAAATCAGGTTTTAAATGAAGAATCACATTTCTTGGTAGAATCATGCAGGATTGAAATTTTTGATGGTTTTTTACTCCTCTCAACAGCCCAAACAAGTTTCTAAAAGAATGAGTTTGCAACTGCTTTACTTTTGGAGAAAATTCAAAACATTCATTATTCAATAGGGCCCAAACTATCAAAAACCAGCGGTTTGAATGAACACACATTTCTTGGTAGAATCATGCAGGACTGAAATTTTTGATGTTTTTCTACTCCTCTCATGATCCCAAACAAGTCTCTAAAAGCATGAGTTTGCAACTACTTTACTTTTGGAGAAAATTCAAAACATTCATTATTCAATAGGGCCCAAACTATCAAAAACCAGCGGTTTCAATGAACACACATTTCTTGGTAGAATCATGCAGGACTGAAGTTTTTGATGTTTTTCTACTCCTCTCATGAGCCCAAACAAGTCTCTAAAAGCATGAGTTTGCAACTACTTTACTTTTGGAGAAAATTCAAAACATTCATTATTCAATAGAGCCCAATAGC
This sequence comes from Dendrobates tinctorius, assembly GCF_039654945.1. NCBI lineage: Eukaryota > Metazoa > Chordata > Amphibia > Anura > Dendrobatidae > Dendrobates > Dendrobates tinctorius. The sequence goes on along the minus strand of NW_027361736.1, from coordinate 6,448,054 downwards.
AAAAATCAGGTTTTGAATGAAGAATCACATTTCTTGGTAGAATCATGCAGGATTGAAATTTTTGATGGTTTTTTACTCCTCTCTACAGCCCAAACAAGTTTCTAAAAGGATGAGTTTGCAACTGCTTTACTTTTGGAGAAAATGCAAAACATTCATTATTCAATAGGGCCCAAACTATCAAAAACCAGCGGTTTGAATGAACACACATTTCTTGGTAGAATCATGCAGGACTCAAATTTTTGATGTTTTTCTACTCCTCTCATGAGCCCAAACAAGTTTCTAAAAGCATGAGTTTGCAACTACTTTACTTTTGGAGAAAATTCAAAACATTCATTATTCAATAGAGCCCAATAGCAAAAATCAGGTTTTGAATGAAGAATCACATTTCTTGGTAAAATCATGCAGGATTGAAATTTTTGATGGTTTTTTACTCCTCTCAACAGCCCAAACAAGTTTCTAAAAGGATGAGTTTGCAACTACTTTACTTTTGGAGAAAATTCAAAACATTCATTATTCAATAGGGCCCAAACTATCAAAAACCAGCGGTTTCAATGAACACATATTTCTTGGTAGAATCATGCAGGACTGAAATTTTTGATATTTTTCTACTCCTCTCATGAGCCCAAACAAGTCTCTAAAAGCATGAGTTTGCAACTACTTTACTTTTGGAGAAAATTCAAAACATTCATTATTCAATAGAGCCCAATAGCAAAAATCAGGTTTTGAATGAAGAATCACATTTCTTGGTAGAATCATGCAGGATTGAAATTTTTGATGGTTTTTTACTCCTCTCAACAGCCCAAACAAGTTTCTAAAAGGATGAGTTTGCAACTACTTTACTTTTGGAGAAAATTCAAAACATTCATTATTCAATAGGGCCCAAACTATCAAAAACCAGCGGTTTCAATGAACACACATTTCTTGGTAGAATCATGCAGGACTGAAATTTTTGATGTTTTTCTACTCCTCTCATGAGCCCAAACAAGTCTCTAAAAGCATGAGTTTGCAACTACTTTACTTTTGGAGAAAATTCAAAACATTCATTATTCAATAGAGCCCAATAGCAAAAATCAGGTTTTGAATGAAGAATCACATTTCTTGGTAGAATCATGCAGGATTGAAATTTTTGATGGTTTTTTACTCCTCTCAACAGCCCAAACAAGTTTCTAAAAGGATGAGTTTGCAACTACTTTACTTTTGGAGAAAATTCAAAACATTCATTATTCAATAGGGCCCAAACTATCAAAAAACAGCGGTTTCAATGAACACACATTTCTTGGAAGAATCATGCAGGACTGAAATTTTTGATGTTTTTCTACTCCTCTCATGAGCCCAAACAAGTTTCTAAAATCATGAGTTTGCAACTACTTTACTTTTGGAGAAAATTCAAAACATTCATTATTCAATAGAGCCCAATAGCAAAAATCAGGTTTTGAATGAAGAATCACATTTCTTGGTAGAATCATGCAGGATTGAAATTTTTGATGGTTTTTTACTCCTCTCAACAGCCCAAACAAGTTTCTAAAAGGATGAGTTTGCAACTACTTTACTTTTGGAGAAAATTCAAAACATTCATTATTCAATAGAGCCCAATAGCAAAAATCAGGTTTTGAATGAAGAATCACATTTCTTGGTAGAATCATGCAGGATTGAAATTTTTGATGGTTTTTTACTCCTCTCAACAGCCCAAACAAGTTTCTAAAAGGATGAGTTTGCAACTACTTTACTTTTGGAGAAAATTCAAAGCATTCATTATTCAATAGGGCCCAAACTATCAAAAACCAGCGGTTTCAATGAACACACATTTCTTGGTAGAATCATGCAGGACTGAAATTTTTGATGTTTTTCTACTCCTCTCATGAGCCCAAACAAGTCTCTAAAAGCATGAGTTTGCAACTACTTTACTTTTGGAGAAAATTCAAAACATTCATTATTCAATAGAGCCCAATAGCAAAAATCAGGTTTTGAATGAAGAATCACATTTCTTGGTAAAATCATGCAGGATTGAAATTTTTGATGGTTTTTTACTCCTCTCAACAGCCCAAACAAGTTTCTAAAAGGATGAGTTTGCAACTACTTTACTTTTGGAGAAAATTCAAAACATTCATTATTCAATAGGGCCCAAACTATCAAAAACCAGCGGTTTCAATGAACACACATTTCTTGGTAGAATCATGCAGGACTGAAATTTTTGATGTTTTTCTACTCCTCTCATGAGCCCAAACAAGTTTCTAAAAGCATGAGTTTGCAACTACTTTACTTTTGGAGAAAATTCAAAACATTCATTATTCAATAGAGCCCAATAGCAAAAATCAGGTTTTGAATGAAGAATCACATTTCTTGGTAGAATCATGCAGGATTGAAATTTTTGATGGTTTTTTACTCCTCTCAACAGCCCAAACAAGTTTCTAAAAGGATGAGTTTGCAACTACTTTACTTTTGGAGAAAATTCAAAACATTCATTATTCAATAGGGCCCAAACTATCAAAAACCAGCGGTTTCAATGAACACACATTTCTTGGTAGAATCATGCAGGACTGAAGTTTTTGATGTTTTTCTACTCCTCTCATGAGCCCAAACAAGTCTCTAAAAGCATGAGTTTGCAACTACTTTACTTTTGGAGAAAATTCAAAACATTCATTATTCAATAGAGCCCAATAGCAAAAATCAGGTTTTGAATGAAGAATCACATTTCTTGGTAGAATCATGCAGGATTGAAATTTTTGATGGTTTTTTACTCCTCTCTACAGCCCAAACAAGTTTCTAAAAGGATGAGTTTGCAACTGCTTTACTTTTAGAGAAAATTCAAAACATTCATTATTCAATAGGGCCCAAACTATCAAAAACCAGCGGTTTGAATGAACACACATTTCTTGGTAGAATCATGCAGGACTCAAATTTTTGATGTTTTTCTACTCCTCTCATGAGCCCAAACAAGTCTCTAAAAGCATGAGTTTGCAACTACTTTACTTTTGGAGAAAATTCAAAACATTCATTATTCAATAGAGCCCAATAGCAAAAATCAGGTTTTGAATGAAGAATCACATTTCTTGGTAGAATCATGCAGGATTGAAATTTTTGATGGTTTTTTACTCCTCTCAACAGCCCAAACAAGTTTCTAAAAGGATGAGTTTGCAACTACTTTACTTTTGGAGAAAATTCAAAACATTCATTATTCAATAGGGCCCAAACTATCAAAAACCAGCGGTTTCAATGAACACACATTTCTTGGTAGAATCATGCAGGACTGAAATTTTTGATATTTTTCTACTCCTCTCATGAGCCCAAACAAGTCTCTAAAAGCATGAGTTTGCAACTACTTTACTTTTGGAGAAAATTCAAAACATTCATTATTCAATAGAGCCCAATAGCAAAAATCAGGTTTTGAATGAAGAATCACATTTCTTGGTAGAATCATGCAGGATTGAAATTTTTGATGGTTTTTTACTCCTCTCAACAGCCCAAACAAGTTTCTAAAAGGATGAGTTTGCAACTACTTTACTTTTGGAGAAAATTCAAAACATTCATTATTCAATAGGGCCCAAACTATCAAAAACCAGCGGTTTCAATGAACACACATTTCTTGGTAGAATCATGCAGGACTGAAATTTTTGATGTTTTTCTACTCCTCTCATGAGCCCAAACAAGTCTCTAAAACCATGAGTTTGCAACTACTTTACTTTTGGAGAAAATTCAAAACATTCATTATTCAATAGAGCCCAATAGCAAAAATCAGGTTTTGAATGAAGAATCACATTTCTTGGTAGAATCATGCAGGATTGAAATCTTTGATGGTTTTTTACTCCTCTCAACAGCCCAAACAAGTTTCTAAAAGGATGAGTTTGCAACTACTTTACTTTTGGAGAAAATTCAAAACATTCATTATTCAATAGGGCCCAAACTATCAAAAACCAGCGGTTTCAATGAACACACATTTCTTGGTAGAATCATGCAGGACTGAAATTTTTGATGTTTTTCTACTCCTCTCATGAGCCCAAACAAGTCTCTAAAACCATGAGTTTGCAACTACTTTACTTTTGGAGAAAATTCAAAACATTCATTATTCAATAGAGCCCAATAGCAAAAATCAGGTTTTGAATGAAGAATCACATTTCTTGGTAGAATCATGTAGGATTGAAATTTTTGATGGTTTTTTACTCCTCTCAACAGCCCAAACAAGTTTCTAAAAGGATGAGTTTGCAACTACTTTACTTTTGGAGAAAATTCAAAACATTCATTATTCAATAGGGCCCAAACTATCAAAAACCAGCGGTTTCAATGAACACACATTTCTTGGTAGAATCATGCAGGACTGAAATTTTTGATGTTTTTCTACTCCTCTCATGAGCCCAAACAAGTCTCTAAAACCATGAGTTTGCAACTACTTTACTTTTGGAGAAAATTCAAAACATTCATTATTCAATAGAGCCCAATAGCAAAAATCAGGTTTTGAATGAAGAATCACATTTCTTGGTAGAATCATGCAGGATTGAAATCTTTGATGGTTTTTTACTCCTCTCAACAGCCCAAACAAGTTTCTAAAAGGATGAGTTTGCAACTACTTTACTTTTGGAGAAAATTCAAAACATTCATTATTCAATAGGGCCCAAACTATCAAAAACCAGCGGTTTCAATGAACACACATTTCTTGGTAGAATCATGCAGGACTGAAATTTTTGATGTTTTTCTACTCCTCTCATGAGCCCAAACAAGTCTCTAAAAGCATGAGTTTGCAACTACTTTACTTTTGGAGAAAATTCAAAACATTCATTATTCAATAGAGCCCAATAGCAAAAATCAGGTTTTAAATGAAGAATCACATTTCTTGGTAGAATCATGCAGGATTGAAATTTTTGATGGTTTTTTACTCCTCTCAACAGCCCAAACAAGTTTCTAAAAGAATGAGTTTGCAACTGCTTTACTTTTGGAGAAAATTCAAAACATTCATTATTCAATAGGGCCCAAACTATCAAAAACCAGCGGTTTGAATGAACACACATTTCTTGGTAGAATCATGCAGGACTGAAATTTTTGATGTTTTTCTACTCCTCTCATGAGCCCAAACAAGTCTGTAAAAGCATGAGTTTGCAACTACTTTACTTTTGGAGAAAATTCAAAACATTCATTATTCAATAGGGCCCAAACTATCAAAAACCAGCGGTTTCAATGAACACACATTTCTTGGTAGAATCATGCAGGACTGAAGTTTTTGATGTTTTTCTACTCCTCTCATGAGCCCAAACAAGTCTCTAAAAGCATGAGTTTGCAACTACTTTACTTTTGGAGAAAATTCAAAACATTCATTATTCAATAGAGCCCAATAGCAAAAATCAGGTTTTGAATGAAGAATCACATTTCTTGGTAGAATCATGCAGGATTGAAATTTTTGATGGTTTTTTACTCCTCTCTACAGCCCAAACAAGTTTCTAAAAGGATGAGTTTGCAACTGCTTTACTTTTGGAGAAAATTCAAAACATTCATTATTCAATAGGGCCCAAACTATCAAAAACCAGCGGTTTGAATGAACACACATTTCTTGGTAGAATCATGCAGGACTCAAATTTTTGATGTTTTTCTACTCCTCTCATGAGCCCAAACAAGTTTCTAAAAGCATGAGTTTGCAACTACTTTACTTTTGGAGAAAATTCAAAACATTCATTATTCAATAGAGCCCAAACTATCAAAAAACAGCGGTTTCAATGAACACACATTTCTTGGTAGAATCATGCAGGACTGAAATTTTTGATGTTTTTCTACTCCTCTCATGAGCCCAAACAAGTCTCTAAAAGCATGAGTTTGCAACTACTTTACTTTTGGAGAAAATTCAAAACATTCATTATTCAATAGAGCCCAATAGCAAAAATCAGGTTTTGAATGAAGAATCACATTTCTTGGTAAAATCATGCAGGATTGAAATTTTTGATGGTTTTTTACTCCTCTCAACAGCCCAAACAAGTTTCTAAAAGGATGAGTTTGCAACTACTTTACTTTTGGAGAAAATTCAAAACATTCATTATTCAATAGAGCCCAATAGCAAAAATCAGGTTTTGAATGAAGAATCACATTTCTTGGTAGAATCATGCAGGATTGAAATTTTTGATGGTTTTTTACTCCTCTCAACAGCCCAAACAAGTTTCTAAAAGGATGAGTTTGCAACTACTTTACTTTTGGAGAAAATTCAAAACATTCATTATTCAATAGGGCCCAAACTATCAAAAACCAGCGGTTTCAATGAACACACATTTCTTGGTAGAATCATGCAGGACTGAAATTTTTGATATTTTTCTACTCCTCTCATGAGCCCAAACAAGTCTCTAAAAGCATGAGTTTGCAACTACTTTACTTTTGGAGAAAATTCAAAACATTCATTATTCAATAGAGCCCAATAGCAAAAATCAGGTTTTGAATGAAGAATCACATTTCTTGGTAGAATCATGCAGGATTGAAATTTTTGATGGTTTTTTACTCCTCTCAACAGCCCAAACAAGTTTCTAAAAGGATGAGTTTGCAACTACTTTACTTTTGGAGAAAATTCAAAACATTCATTATTCAATAGGGCCCAAACTATCAAAAACCAGCGGTTTCAATGAACACACATTTCTTGGTAGAATCATGCAGGACTGAAATTTTTGATGTTTTTCTACTCCTCTCATGAGCCCAAACAAGTTTCTAAAAGCATGAGTTTGCAACTACTTTACTTTTGGAGAAAATTCAAAACATTCATTATTCAATAGAGCCCAATAGCAAAAATCAGGTTTTGAATGAAGAATCACATTTCTTGGTAAAATCATGCAGGATTGAAATTTTTGATGGTTTTTTACTCCTCTCAACAGCCCAAACAAGTTTCTAAAAGGATGAGTTTGCAACTACTTTACTTTTGGAGAAAATTCAAAACATTCATTATTCAATAGGGCCCAAACTATCAAAAACCAGCGGTTTCAATGAACACACATTTCTTGGTAGAATCATGCAGGACTGAAATTTTTGATGTTTTTCTACTCCTCTCATGAGCCCAAACAAGTTTCTAAAAGCATGAGTTTGCAACTACTTTACTTTTGGAGAAAATTCAAAACATTCATTATTCAATAGAGCCCAATAGCAAAAATCAGGTTTTGAATGAAGAATCACATTTCTTGGTAGAATCATGCAGGATTGAAATTTTTGATGGTTTTTTACTCCTCTCAACAGCCCAAACAAGTTTCTAAAAGGATGAGTTTGCAACTACTTTACTTTTGGAGAAAATTCAAAACATTCATTATTCAATAGGGCCCAAACTATCAAAAACCAGCGGTTTCAATGAACACACATTTCTTGGTAGAATCATGCAGGACTGAAATTTTTGATGTTTTTCTACTCCTCTCATGAGCCCAAACAAGTCTCTAAAACCATGAGTTTGCAACTACTTTACTTTTGGAGAAAATTCAAAACATTCATTATTCAATAGAGCCCAATAGCAAAAATCAGGTTTTGAATGAAGAATCACATTTCTTGGTAGAATCATGCAGGATTGAAATCTTTGATGGTTTTTTACTCCTCTCAACAGCCCAAACAAGTTTCTAAAAGGATGAGTTTGCAACTACTTTACTTTTGGAGAAAATTCAAAACATTCATTATTCAATAGGGCCCAAACTATCAAAAACCAGCGGTTTCAATGAACACACATTTCTTGGTAGAATCATGCAGGACTGAAATTTTTGATGTTTTTCTACTCCTCTCATGAGCCCAAACAAGTCTCTAAAAGCATGAGTTTGCAACTACTTTACTTTTGGAGAAAATTCAAAACATTCATTATTCAATAGAGCCCAATAGCAAAAATCAGGTTTTGAATGAAGAATCACATTTCTTGGTAGAATCATGCAGGATTGAAATTTTTGATGGTTTTTTACTCCTCTCAACAGCCCAAACAAGTTTCTAAAAGGATGAGTTTGCAACTACTTTACTTTTGGAGAAAATTCAAAACATTCATTATTCAATAGGGCCCAAACTATCAAAAACCAGCGGTTTCAATGAACACACATTTCTTGGTAGAATCATGCAGGACTGAAATTTTTGATGTTTTTCTACTCCTCTCATGAGCCCAAACAAGTCTCTAAAACCATGAGTTTGCAACTACTTTACTTTTGGAGAAAATTCAAAACATTCATTATTCAATAGAGCCCAATAGCAAAAATCAGGTTTTGAATGAAGAATCACATTTCTTGGTAGAATCATGCAGGATTGAAATCTTTGATGGTTTTTTACTCCTCTCAACAGCCCAAACAAGTTTCTAAAAGGATGAGTTTGCAACTACTTTACTTTTGGAGAAAATTCAAAACATTCATTATTCAATAGGGCCCAAACTATCAAAAACCAGCGGTTTCAATGAACACACATTTCTTGGTAGAATCATGCAGGACTGAAATTTTTGATGTTTTTCTACTCCTCTCATGAGCCCAAACAAGTCTCTAAAAGCATGAGTTTGCAACTACTTTACTTTTGGAGAAAATTCAAAACATTCATTATTCAATAGAGCCCAATAGCAAAAATCAGGTTTTAAATGAAGAATCACATTTCTTGGTAGAATCATGCAGGATTGAAATTTTTGATGGTTTTTTACTCCTCTCAACAGCCCAAACAAGTTTCTAAAAGAATGAGTTTGCAACTGCTTTACTTTTGGAGAAAATTCAAAACATTCATTATTCAATAGGGCCCAAACTATCAAAAACCAGCGGTTTGAATGAACACACATTTCTTGGTAGAATCATGCAGGACTGAAATTTTTGATGTTTTTCTACTCCTCTCATGAGCCCAAACAAGTCTGTAAAAGCATGAGTTTGCAACTACTTTACTTTTGGAGAAAATTCAAAACATTCATTATTCAATAGGGCCCAAACTATCAAAAACCAGCGGTTTCAATGAACACACATTTCTTGGTAGAATCATGCAGGACTGAAGTTTTTGATGTTTTTCTACTCCTCTCATGAGCCCAAACAAGTCTCTAAAAGCATGAGTTTGCAACTACTTTACTTTTGGAGAAAATTCAAAACATTCATTATTCAATAGAGCCCAATAGCAAAAATCAGGTTTTGAATGAAGAATCACATTTCTTGGTAGAATCATGCAGGATTGAAATTTTTGATGGTTTTTTACTCCTCTCTACAGCCCAAACAAGTTTCTAAAAGGATGAGTTTGCAACTGCTTTACTTTTGGAGAAAATTCAAAACATTCATTATTCAATAGGGCCCAAACTATCAAAAACCAGCGGTTTGAATGAACACACATTTCTTGGTAGAATCATGCAGGACTCAAATTTTTGATGTTTTTCTACTCCTCTCATGAGCCCAAACAAGTTTCTAAAAGCATGAGTTTGCAACTACTTTACTTTTGGAGAAAATTCAAAACATTCATTATTCAATAGAGCCCAAACTATCAAAAAACAGCGGTTTCAATGAACACACATTTCTTGGTAGAATCATGCAGGACTGAAATTTTTGATGTTTTTCTACTCCTCTCATGAGCCCAAACAAGTCTCTAAAAGCATGAGTTTGCAACTACTTTACTTTTGGAGAAAATTCAAAACATTCATTATTCAATAGAGCCCAATAGCAAAAATCAGGTTTTGAATGAAGAATCACATTTCTTGGTAAAATCATGCAGGATTGAAATTTTTGATGGTTTTTTACTCCTCTCAACAGCCCAAACAAGTTTCTAAAAGGATGAGTTTGCAACTACTTTACTTTTGGAGAAAATTCAAAACATTCATTATTCAATAGAGCCCAATAGCAAAAATCAGGTTTTGAATGAAGAATCACATTTCTTGGTAGAATCATGCAGGATTGAAATTTTTGATGGTTTTTTACTCCTCTCAACAGCCCAAACAAGTTTCTAAAAGGATGAGTTTGCAACTACTTTACTTTTGGAGAAAATTCAAAACATTCATTATTCAATAGGGCCCAAACTATCAAAAACCAGCGGTTTCAATGAACACACATTTCTTGGTAGAATCATGCAGGACTGAAATTTTTGATATTTTTCTACTCCTCTCATGAGCCCAAACAAGTCTCTAAAAGCATGAGTTTGCAACTACTTTACTTTTGGAGAAAATTCAAAACATTCATTATTCAATAGAGCCCAATAGCAAAAATCAGGTTTTGAATGAAGAATCACATTTCTTGGTAGAATCATGCAGGATTGAAATTTTTGATGGTTTTTTACTCCTCTCAACAGCCCAAACAAGTTTCTAAAAGGATGAGTTTGCAACTACTTTACTTTTGGAGAAAATTCAAAACATTCATTATTCAATAGGGCCCAAACTATCAAAAACCAGCGGTTTCAATGAACACACATTTCTTGGTAGAATCATGCAGGACTGAAATTTTTGATGTTTTTCTACTCCTCTCATGGGCCCAAACAAGTTTCTAAAAGCATGAGTTTGCAACTACTTTACTTTTGGAGAAAATTCAAAACATTCATTATTCAATAGAGCCCAATAGCAAAAATCAGGTTTTGAATGAAGAATCACATTTCTTGGTAAAATCATGCAGGATTGAAATTTTTGATGGTTTTTTACTCCTCTCAACAGCCCAAACAAGTTTCTAAAAGGATGAGTTTGCAACTACTTTACTTTTGGAGAAAATTCAAAACATTCATTATTCAATAGGGCCCAAACTATCAAAAACCAGCGGTTTCAATGAACACACATTTCTTGGTAGAATCATGCAGGACTGAAATTTTTGATGTTTTTCTACTCCTCTCATGAGCCCAAACAAGTTTCTAAAAGCATGAGTTTGCAACTACTTTACTTTTGGAGAAAATTCAAAACATTCATTATTCAATAGAGCCCAATAGCAAAAATCAGGTTTTGAATGAAGAATCACATTTCTTGGTAGAATCATGCAGGATTGAAATTTTTGATGGTTTTTTACTCCTCTCAACAGCCCAAACAAGTTTCTAAAAGGATGAGTTTGCAACTACTTTACTTTTGGAGAAAATTCAAAACATTCATTATTCAATAGGGCCCAAACTATCAAAAACCAGCGGTTTCAATGAACACACATTTCTTGGTAGAATCATGCAGGACTGAAATTTTTGATGTTTTTCTACTCCTCTCATGAGCCCAAACAAGTTTCTAAAAGCATGAGTTTGCAACTACTTTACTTTTGGAGAAAATTCAAAACATTCATTATTCAATAGAGCCCAATAGCAAAAATCAGGTTTTGAATGAAGAATCACATTTCTTGGTAAAATCATGCAGGATTGAAATTTTTGATGGTTTTTTACTCCTCTCAACAGCCCAAACAAGTTTCTAAAAGGATGAGTTTGCAACTACTTTACTTTTGGAGAAAATTCAAAACATTCATTATTCAATAGGGCCCAAACTATCAAAAACCAGCGGTTTCAATGAACACACATTTCTTGGTAGAATCATGCAGGACTGAAATTTTTGATGTTTTTCTACTCCTCTCATGAGCCCAAACAAGTTTCTAAAAGCATGAGTTTGCAACTACTTTACTTTTGGAGAAAATTCAAAACATTCATTATTCAATAGAGCCCAATAGCAAAAATCAGGTTTTGAATGAAGAATCACATTTCTTGGTAGAATCATGCAGGATTGAAATTTTTGATGGTTTTTTACTCCTCTCAACAGCCCAAACTAGTTTCTAAAAGGATGAGTTTGCAACTACTTTACTTTTGGAGAAAATTCAAAACATTCATTATTCAATAGAGCCCAATAGCAAAAATCAGGTTTTGAATGAAGAATCACATTTCTTGGTAGAATCATGCAGGATTGAAATTTTTGATGGTTTTTTACTCCTCTCAACAGCCCAAACAAGTTTCTAAAAGGATGAGTTTGCAACTACTTTACTTTTGGAGAAAATTCAAAACATTCATTATTCAATAGGGCCCAAACTATCAAAAACCAGCGGTTTCAATGAACACACATTTCTTGGTAGAATCATGCAGGACTGAAATTTTTGATGTTTTTCTACTCCTCTCATGAGCCCAAACAAGTTTCTAAAAGCATGAGTTTGCAACTACTTTACTTTTGGAGAAAATTCAAAACATTCATTATTCAATAGAGCCCAATAGCAAAAATCAGGTTTTGAATGAAGAATCACATTTCTTGGTAGAATCATGCAGGATTGAAATTTTTGATGGTTTTTTACTCCTCTCAACAGCCCAAACAAGTTTCTAAAAGGATGAGTTTGCAACTACTTTACTTTTGGAGAAAATTCAAAACATTCATTATTCAATAGAGCCCAATAGCAAAAATCAGGTTTTGAATGAAGAATCACATTTCTTGGTAGAATCATGCAGGATTGAAATTTTTGATGGTTTTTTACTCCTCTCAACAGCCCAAACAAGTTTCTAAAAGGATGAGTTTGCAACTGCTTTACTTTTGGAGAAAATTCAAAACATTCATTATTCAATAGGGCCCAAACTATCAAAAACCAGCGGTTTGAATGAACACATTTCTTGGTAGAATCATGCAGGACTGAAATTTTTGATGTTTTTCTACTCCTCTCATGAGCCCAAACAAGTCTCTAAAAGCATGAGTTTGCAACTACTTTACTTTTGGAGAAAATTCAAAACATTCATTATTCAATAGAGCCCAATAGCAAAAATCAGGTTTTGAATGAAGAATCACATTTCTTGGTAGAATCATGCAGGATTGAAATTTTTGATGGTTTTTTACTCCTCTCAACAGCCCAAACAAGTTTCTAAAAGGATGAGTTTGCAACTACTTTACTTTTGGAGAAAATTCAAAACATTCATTATTCAATAGGGCCCAAACTATCAAAAACCAGCGGTTTCAATGAACACACATTTCTTGGTAGAATCATGCAGGACTGAAATTTTTGATATTTTTCTACTCCTCTCATGAGCCCAAACAAGTCTCTAAAAGCATGAGTTTGCAACTACTTTACTTTTGGAGAAAATTCAAAACATTCATTATTCAATAGAGCCCAATAGCAAAAATCAGGTTTTGAATGAAGAATCACATTTCTTGGTAGAATCATGCAGGATTGAAATTTTTGATGGTTTTTTACTCCTCTCAACAGCCCAAACAAGTTTCTAAAAGGATGAGTTTGCAACTACTTTACTTTTGGAGAAAATTCAAAACATTCATTATTCAATAGGGCCCAAACTATCAAAAACCAGCGGTTTCAATGAACACACATTTCTTGGTAGAATCATGCAGGACTGAAATTTTTGATGTTTTTCTACTCCTCTCATGAGCCCAAACAAGTTTCTAAAAGCATGAGTTTGCAACTACTTTACTTTTGGAGAAAATTCAAAACATTCATTATTCAATAGAGCCCAATAGCAAAAATCAGGTTTTGAATGAAGAATCACATTTCTTGGTAAAATCATGCAGGATTGAAATTTTTGATGGTTTTTTACTCCTCTCAACAGCCCAAACAAGTTTCTAAAAGGATGAGTTTGCAACTACTTTACTTTTGGAGAAAATTCAAAACATTCATTATTCAATAGGGCCCAAACTATCAAAAACCAGCGGTTTCAATGAACACACATTTCTTGGTAGAATCATGCAGGACTGAAATTTTTGATGTTTTTCTACTCCTCTCATGAGCCCAAACAAGTTTCTAAAAGCATGAGTTTGCAACTACTTTACTTTTGGAGAAAATTCAAAACATTCATTATTCAATAGAGCCCAAACTATCAAAAACCAGCGGTTTCAATGAACACACATTTCTTGGTAGAATCATGCAGGACTGAAATTTTTGATGTTTTTCTACTCCTCTCATGAGCCCAAACAAGTTTCTAAAAGCATGAGTTTGCAACTACTTTACTTTTGGAGAAAATTCAAAACATTCATTATTCAATAGAGCCCAATAGCAAAAATCAGGTTTTGAATGAAGAATCACATTTCTTGGTAGAATCATGCAGGATTGAAATTTTTGATGGTTTTTTACTCCTCTCAACAGCCCAAACAAGTTTCTAAAAGGATGAGTTTGCAACTACTTTACTTTTGGAGAAAATTCAAAACATTCATTATTCAATAGGGCCCAAACTATCAAAAACCAGCGGTTTCAATGAACACACATTTCTTGGTAGAATCATGCAGGACTGAAATTTTTGATGTTTTTCTACTCCTCTCATGAGCCCAAACAAGTCTCTAAAACCATGAGTTTGCAACTACTTTACTTTTGGAGAAAATTCAAAACATTCATTATTCAATAGAGCCCAATAGCAAAAATCAGGTTTTGAATGAAGAATCACATTTCTTGGTAGAATCATGCAGGATTGAAATCTTTGATGGTTTTTTACTCCTCTCAACAGCCCAAACAAGTTTCTAAAAGGATGAGTTTGCAACTACTTTACTTTTGGAGAAAATTCAAAACATTCATTATTCAATAGGGCCCAAACTATCAAAAACCAGCGGTTTCAATGAACACACATTTCTTGGTAGAATCATGCAGGACTGAAATTTTTGATGTTTTTCTACTCCTCTCATGAGCCCAAACAAGTCTCTAAAAGCATGAGTTTGCAACTACTTTACTTTTGGAGAAAATTCAAAACATTCATTATTCAATAGAGCCCAATAGCAAAAATCAGGTTTTGAATGAAGAATCACATTTCTTGGTAGAATCATGCAGGATTGAAATTTTTGATGGTTTTTTACTCCTCTCAACAGCCCAAACAAGTTTCTAAAAGGATGAGTTTGCAACTACTTTACTTTTGGAGAAAATTCAAAACATTCATTATTCAATAGGGCCCAAACTATCAAAAACCAGCGGTTTCAATGAACACACATTTCTTGGTAGAATCATGCAGGACTGAAATTTTTGATGTTTTTCTACTCCTCTCATGAGCCCAAACAAGTCTCTAAAACCATGAGTTTGCAACTACTTTACTTTTGGAGAAAATTCAAAACATTCATTATTCAATAGAGCCCAATAGCAAAAATCAGGTTTTGAATGAAGAATCACATTTCTTGGTAGAATCATGCAGGATTGAAATCTTTGATGGTTTTTTACTCCTCTCAACAGCCCAAACAAGTTTCTAAAAGGATGAGTTTGCAACTACTTTACTTTTGGAGAAAATTCAAAACATTCATTATTCAATAGGGCCCAAACTATCAAAAACCAGCGGTTTCAATGAACACACATTTCTTGGTAGAATCATGCAGGACTGAAATTTTTGATGTTTTTCTACTCCTCTCATGAGCCCAAACAAGTCTCTAAAAGCATGAGTTTGCAACTACTTTACTTTTGGAGAAAATTCAAAACATTCATTATTCAATAGAGCCCAATAGCAAAAATCAGGTTTTAAATGAAGAATCACATTTCTTGGTAGAATCATGCAGGATTGAAATTTTTGATGGTTTTTTACTCCTCTCAACAGCCCAAACAAGTTTCTAAAAGAATGAGTTTGCAACTGCTTTACTTTTGGAGAAAATTCAAAACATTCATTATTCAATAGGGCCCAAACTATCAAAAACCAGCGGTTTGAATGAACACACATTTCTTGGTAGAATCATGCAGGACTGAAATTTTTGATGTTTTTCTACTCCTCTCATGAGCCCAAACAAGTCTGTAAAAGCATGAGTTTGCAACTACTTTACTTTTGGAGAAAATTCAAAACATTCATTATTCAATAGGGCCCAAACTATCAAAAACCAGCGGTTTCAATGAACACACATTTCTTGGTAGAATCATGCAGGACTGAAGTTTTTGATGTTTTTCTACTCCTCTCATGAGCCCAAACAAGTCTCTAAAAGCATGAGTTTGCAACTACTTTACTTTTGGAGAAAATTCAAAACATTCATTATTCAATAGAGCCCAATAGCAAAAATCAGGTTTTGAATGAAGAATCACATTTCTTGGTAGAATCATGCAGGATTGAAATTTTTGATGGTTTTTTACTCCTCTCTACAGCCCAAACAAGTTTCTAAAAGGATGAGTTTGCAACTGCTTTACTTTTGGAGAAAATTCAAAACATTCATTATTCAATAGGGCCCAAACTATCAAAAACCAGCGGTTTGAATGAACACACATTTCTTGGTAGAATCATGCAGGACTCAAATTTTTGATGTTTTTCTACTCCTCTCATGAGCCCAAACAAGTTTCTAAAAGCATGAGTTTGCAACTACTTTACTTTTGGAGAAAATTCAAAACATTCATTATTCAATAGAGCCCAAACTATCAAAAAACAGCGGTTTCAATGAACACACATTTCTTGGTAGAATCATGCAGGACTGAAATTTTTGATGTTTTTCTACTCCTCTCATGAGCCCAAACAAGTCTCTAAAAGCATGAGTTTGCAACTACTTTACTTTTGGAGAAAATTCAAAACATTCATTATTCAATAGAGCCCAATAGCAAAAATCAGGTTTTGAATGAAGAATCACATTTCTTGGTAAAATCATGCAGGATTGAAATTTTTGATGGTTTTTTACTCCTCTCAACAGCCCAAACAAGTTTCTAAAAGGATGAGTTTGCAACTACTTTACTTTTGGAGAAAATTCAAAACATTCATTATTCAATAGAGCCCAATAGCAAAAATCAGGTTTTGAATGAAGAATCACATTTCTTGGTAGAATCATGCAGGATTGAAATTTTTGATGGTTTTTTACTCCTCTCAACAGCCCAAACAAGTTTCTAAAAGGATGAGTTTGCAACTACTTTACTTTTGGAGAAAATTCAAAACATTCATTATTCAATAGGGCCCAAACTATCAAAAACCAGCGGTTTCAATGAACACACATTTCTTGGTAGAATCATGCAGGACTGAAATTTTTGATATTTTTCTACTCCTCTCATGAGCCCAAACAAGTCTCTAAAAGCATGAGTTTGCAACTACTTTACTTTTGGAGAAAATTCAAAACATTCATTATTCAATAGAGCCCAATAGCAAAAATCAGGTTTTGAATGAAGAATCACATTTCTTGGTAGAATCATGCAGGATTGAAATTTTTGATGGTTTTTTACTCCTCTCAACAGCCCAAACAAGTTTCTAAAAGGATGAGTTTGCAACTACTTTACTTTTGGAGAAAATTCAAAACATTCATTATTCAATAGGGCCCAAACTATCAAAAACCAGCGGTTTCAATGAACACACATTTCTTGGTAGAATCATGCAGGACTGAAATTTTTGATGTTTTTCTACTCCTCTCATGAGCCCAAACAAGTTTCTAAAAGCATGAGTTTGCAACTACTTTACTTTTGGAGAAAATTCAAAACATTCATTATTCAATAGAGCCCAATAGCAAAAATCAGGTTTTGAATGAAGAATCACATTTCTTGGTAAAATCATGCAGGATTGAAATTTTTGATGGTTTTTTACTCCTCTCAACAGCCCAAACAAGTTTCTAAAAGGATGAGTTTGCAACTACTTTACTTTTGGAGAAAATTCAAAACATTCATTATTCAATAGGGCCCAAACTATCAAAAACCAGCGGTTTCAATGAACACACATTTCTTGGTAGAATCATGCAGGACTGAAATTTTTGATGTTTTTCTACTCCTCTCATGAGCCCAAACAAGTTTCTAAAAGCATGAGTTTGCAACTACTTTACTTTTGGAGAAAATTCAAAACATTCATTATTCAATAGAGCCCAATAGCAAAAATCAGGTTTTGAATGAAGAATCACATTTCTTGGTAGAATCATGCAGGATTGAAATTTTTGATGGTTTTTTACTCCTCTCAACAGCCCAAACAAGTTTCTAAAAGGATGAGTTTGCAACTACTTTACTTTTGGAGAAAATTCAAAACATTCATTATTCAATAGGGTCCAAACTATCAAAAACCAGCGGTTTCAATGAACACACATTTCTTGGTAGAATCATGCAGGACTGAAATTTTTGATGTTTTTCTACTCCTCTCATGAGCCCAAACAAGTTTCTAAAAGCATGAGTTTGCAACTACTTTACTTTTGGAGAAAATTCAAAACATTCATTATTCAATAGAGCCCAATAGCAAAAATCAGGTTTTGAATGAAGAATCACATTTCTTGGTAAAATCATGCAGGATTGAAATTTTTGATGGTTTTTTACTCCTCTCAACAGCCCAAACAAGTTTCTAAAAGGATGAGTTTGCAACTACTTTACTTTTGGAGAAAATTCAAAACATTCATTATTCAATAGGGCCCAAACTATCAAAAACCAGCGGTTTCAATGAACACACATTTCTTGGTAGAATCATGCAGGACTGAAATTTTTGATGTTTTTCTACTCCTCTCATGAGCCCAAACAAGTTTCTAAAAGCATGAGTTTGCAACTACTTTACTTTTGGAGAAAATTCAAAACATTCATTATTCAATAGAGCCCAATAGCAAAAATCAGGTTTTGAATGAAGAATCACATTTCTTGGTAGAATCATGCAGGATTGAAATTTTTGATGGTTTTTTACTCCTCTCAACAGCCCAAACTAGTTTCTAAAAGGATGAGTTTGCAACTACTTTACTTTTGGAGAAAATTCAAAACATTCATTATTCAATAAAGCCCAATAGCAAAAATCAGGTTTTGAATGAAGAATCACATTTCTTGGTAGAATCATGCAGGATTGAAATTTTTGATGGTTTTTTACTCCTCTCAACAGCCCAAACAAGTTTCTAAAAGGATGAGTTTGCAACTACTTTACTTTTGGAGAAAATTCAAAACATTCATTATTCAATAGGGCCCAAACTATCAAAAACCAGCGGTTTCAATGAACACACATTTCTTGGTAGAATCATGCAGGACTGAAATTTTTGATGTTTTTCTACTCCTCTCATGAGCCCAAACAAGTTTCTAAAAGCATGAGTTTGCAACTACTTTACTTTTGGAGAAAATTCAAAACATTCATTATTCAATAGAGCCCAATAGCAAAAATCAGGTTTTGAATGAAGAATCACATTTCTTGGTAGAATCATGCAGGATTGAAATTTTTGATGGTTTTTTACTCCTCTCAACAGCCCAAACAAGTTTCTAAAAGGATGAGTTTGCAACTACTTTACTTTTGGAGAAAATTCAAAACATTCATTATTCAATAGAGCCCAATAGCAAAAATCAGGTTTTGAATGAAGAATCACATTTCTTGGTAGAATCATGCAGGATTGAAATTTTTGATGGTTTTTTACTCCTCTCAACAGCCCAAACAAGTTTCTAAAAGGATGAGTTTGCAACTGCTTTACTTTTGGAGAAAATTCAAAACATTCATTATTCAATAGGGCCCAAACTATCAAAAACCAGCGGTTTGAATGAACACATTTCTTGGTAGAATCATGCAGGACTGAAATTTTTGATGTTTTTCTACTCCTCTCATGAGCCCAAACAAGTCTCTAAAAGCATGAGTTTGCAACTACTTTACTTTTGGAGAAAATTCAAAACATTCATTATTCAATAGAGCCCAATAGCAAAAATCAGGTTTTGAATGAAGAATCACATTTCTTGGTAGAATCATGCAGGATTGAAATTTTTGATGGTTTTTTACTCCTCTCAACAGCCCAAACAAGTTTCTAAAAGGATGAGTTTGCAACTACTTTACTTTTGGAGAAAATTCAAAACATTCATTATTCAATAGGGCCCAAACTATCAAAAACCAGCGGTTTCAATGAACACACATTTCTTGGTAGAATCATGCAGGACTGAAATTTTTGATATTTTTCTACTCCTCTCATGAGCCCAAACAAGTCTCTAAAAGCATGAGTTTGCAACTACTTTACTTTTGGAGAAAATTCAAAACATTCATTATTCAATAGAGCCCAATAGCAAAAATCAGGTTTTGAATGAAGAATCACATTTCTTGGTAGAATCATGCAGGATTGAAATTTTTGATGGTTTTTTACTCCTCTCAACAGCCCAAACAAGTTTCTAAAAGGATGAGTTTGCAACTACTTTACTTTTGGAGAAAATTCAAAACATTCATTATTCAATAGGGCCCAAACTATCAAAAACCAGCGGTTTCAATGAACACACATTTCTTGGTAGAATCATGCAGGACTGAAATTTTTGATGTTTTTCTACTCCTCTCATGAGCCCAAACAAGTTTCTAAAAGCATGAGTTTGCAACTACTTTACTTTTGGAGAAAATTCAAAACATTCATTATTCAATAGAGCCCAATAGCAAAAATCAGGTTTTGAATGAAGAATCACATTTCTTGGTAAAATCATGCAGGATTGAAATTTTTGATGGTTTTTTACTCCTCTCAACAGCCCAAACAAGTTTCTAAAAGGATGAGTTTGCAACTACTTTACTTTTGGAGAAAATTCAAAACATTCATTATTCAATAGGGCCCAAACTATCAAAAACCAGCGGTTTCAATGAACACACATTTCTTGGTAGAATCATGCAGGACTGAAATTTTTGATGTTTTTCTACTCCTCTCATGAGCCCAAACAAGTTTCTAAAAGCATGAGTTTGCAACTACTTTACTTTTGGAGAAAATTCAAAACATTCATTATTCAATAGAGCCCAATAGCAAAAATCAGGTTTTGAATGAAGAATCACATTTCTTGGTAGAATCATGCAGGATTGAAATTTTTGATGGTTTTTTACTCCTCTCAACAGCCCAAACTAGTTTCTAAAAGGATGAGTTTGCAACTACTTTACTTTTGGAGAAAATTCAAAACATTCATTATTCAATAGAGCCCAATAGCAAAAATCAGGTTTTGAATGAAGAATCACATTTCTTGGTAGAATCATGCAGGATTGAAATTTTTGATGGTTTTTTACTCCTCTCAACAGCCCAAACAAGTTTCTAAAAGGATGAGTTTGCAACTACTTTACTTTTGGAGAAAATTCAAAACATTCATTATTCAATAGGGCCCAAACTATCAAAAACCAGCGGTTTCAATGAACACACATTTCTTGGTAGAATCATGCAGGACTGAAATTTTTGATGTTTTTCTACTCCTCTCATGAGCCCAAACAAGTTTCTAAAAGCATGAGTTTGCAACTACTTTACTTTTGGAGAAAATTCAAAACATTCATTATTCAATAGAGCCCAATAGCAAAAATCAGGTTTTGAATGAAGAATCACATTTCTTGGTAGAATCATGCAGGATTGAAATTTTTGATGGTTTTTTACTCCTCTCAACAGCCCAAACAAGTTTCTAAAAGGATGAGTTTGCAACTACTTTACTTTTGGAGAAAATTCAAAACATTCATTATTCAATAGAGCCCAATAGCAAAAATCAGGTTTTGAATGAAGAATCACATTTCTTGGTAGAATCATGCAGGATTGAAATTTTTGATGGTTTTTTACTCCTCTCAACAGCCCAAACAAGTTTCTAAAAGGATGAGTTTGCAACTGCTTTACTTTTGGAGAAAATTCAAAACATTCATTATTCAATAGGGCCCAAACTATCAAAAACCAGCGGTTTGAATGAACACATTTCTTGGTAGAATCATGCAGGACTGAAATTTTTGATGTTTTTCTACTCCTCTCATGAGCCCAAACAAGTCTCTAAAAGCATGAGTTTGCAACTACTTTACTTTTGGAGAAAATTCAAAACATTCATTATTCAATAGAGCCCAATAGCAAAAATCAGGTTTTGAATGAAGAATCACATTTCTTGGTAGAATCATGCAGGATTGAAATTTTTGATGGTTTTTTACTCCTCTCAACAGCCCAAACAAGTTTCTAAAAGGATGAGTTTGCAACTACTTTACTTTTGGAGAAAATTCAAAACATTCATTATTCAATAGGGCCCAAACTATCAAAAACCAGCGGTTTCAATGAACACACATTTCTTGGTAGAATCATGCAGGACTGAAGTTTTTGATGTTTTTCTACTCCTCTCATGAGCCCAAACAAGTCTCTAAAAGCATGAGTTTGCAACTACTTTACTTTTGGAGAAAATTCAAAACATTCATTATTCAATAGAGCCCAATAGCAAAAATCAGGTTTTGAATAAAGAATCACATTTCTTGGTAGAATCATGCAGGATTGAAATTTTTGATGGTTTTTTACTCCTCTCTACAGCCCAAACAAGTTTCTAAAAGGATGAGTTTGCAACTGCTTTACTTTTGGAGAAAATTCAAAACATTCATTATTCAATAGGGCCCAAACTATCAAAAACCAGCGGTTTGAATGAACACACATTTCTTGGTAGAATCATGCAGGACTCAAATTTTTGATGTTTTTCTACTCCTCTCATGAGCCCAAACAAGTCTCTAAAAGCATGAGTTTGCAACTACTTTACTTTTGGAGAAAATTCAAAACATTCATTATTCAATAGAGCCCAATAGCAAAAATCAGGTTTTGAATGAAGAATCACATTTCTTGGTAGAATCATGCAGGATTGAAATTTTTGATGGTTTTTTACTCCTCTCAACAGCCCAAACAAGTTTCTAAAAGGATGAGTTTGCAACTACTTTACTTTTGGAGAAAATTCAAAACATTCATTATTCAATAGGGCCCAAACTATCAAAAACCAGCGGTTTCAATGAACACACATTTCTTGGTAGAATCATGCAGGACTGAAATTTTTGATATTTTTCTACTCCTCTCATGAGCCCAAACAAGTCTCTAAAAGCATGAGTTTGCAACTACTTTACTTTTGGAGAAAATTCAAAACATTCATTATTCAATAGAGCCCAATAGCAAAAATCAGGTTTTGAATGAAGAATCACATTTCTTGGTAGAATCATGCAGGATTGAAATTTTTGATGGTTTTTTACTCCTCTCAACAGCCCAAACAAGTTTCTAAAAGGATGAGTTTGCAACTACTTTACTTTTGGAGAAAATTCAAAACATTCATTATTCAATAGGGCCCAAACTATCAAAAACCAGCGGTTTCAATGAACACACATTTCTTGGTAGAATCATGCAGGACTGAAATTTTTGATGTTTTTCTACTCCTCTCATGAGCCCAAACAAGTCTCTAAAACCATGAGTTTGCAACTACTTTACTTTTGGAGAAAATTCAAAACATTCATTATTCAATAGAGCCCAATAGCAAAAATCAGGTTTTGAATGAAGAATCACATTTCTTGGTAGAATCATGCAGGATTGAAATTTTTGATGGTTTTTTACTCCTCTCAACAGCCCAAACAAGTTTCTAAAAGGATGAGTTTGCAACTACTTTACTTTTGGAGAAAATTCAAAACATTCATTATTCAATAGGGCCCAAACTATCAAAAACCAGCGGTTTGAATGAACACACATTTCTTGGTAGAATCATGCAGGACTGAAATTTTTGATGTTTTTCTACTCCTCTCATGAGCCCAAACAAGTCTCTAAAAGCATGAGTTTGCAACTACTTTACTTTTGGAGAAAATTCAAAACATTCATTATTCAATAGAGCCCAATAGCAAAAATCAGGTTTTGAATGAAGAATCACATTTCTTGGTAGAATCATGCAGGATTGAAATTTTTGATGGTTTTTTACTCCTCTCAACAGCCCAAACAAGTTTCTAAAAGGATGAGTTTGCAACTACTTTACTTTTGGAGAAAATTCAAAACATTCATTATTCAATAGGGCCCAAACTATCAAAAACCAGCGGTTTCAATGAACACACATTTCTTGGTAGAATCATGCAGGACTGAAGTTTTTGATGTTTTTCTACTCCTCTCATGAGCCCAAACAAGTCTCTAAAAGCATGAGTTTGCAACTACTTTACTTTTGGAGAAAATTCAAAACATTCATTATTCAATAGAGCCCAATAGCAAAAATCAGGTTTTGAATGAAGAATCACATTTCTTGGTAGAATCATGCAGGATTGAAATTTTTGATGGTTTTTTACTCCTCTCTACAGCCCAAACAAGTTTCTAAAAGGATGAGTTTGCAACTGCTTTACTTTTGGAGAAAATTCAAAACATTCATTATTCAATAGGGCCCAAACTATCAAAAACCAGCGGTTTGAATGAACACACATTTCTTGGTAGAATCATGCAGGACTCAAATTTTTGATGTTTTTCTACTCCTCTCATGAGCCCAAACAAGTCTCTAAAAGCATGAGTTTGCAACTACTTTACTTTTGGAGAAAATTCAAAACATTCATTATTCAATAGAGCCCAATAGCAAAAATCAGGTTTTGAATGAAGAATCACATTTCTTGGTAGAATCATGCAGGATTGAAATTTTTGATGGTTTTTTACTCCTCTCAACAGCCCAAACAAGTTTCTAAAAGGATGAGTTTGCAACTACTTTACTTTTGGAGAAAATTCAAAACATTCATTATTCAATAGGGCCCAAACTATCAAAAACCAGCGGTTTCAATGAACACACATTTCTTGGTAGAATCATGCAGGACTGAAATTTTTGATATTTTTCTACTCCTCTCATGAGCCCAAACAAGTCTCTAAAAGCATGAGTTTGCAACTACTTTACTTTTGGAGAAAATTCAAAACATTCATTATTCAATAGAGCCCAATAGCAAAAATCAGGTTTTGAATGAAGAATCACATTTCTTGGTAGAATCATGCAGGATTGAAATTTTTGATGGTTTTTTACTCCTCTCAACAGCCCAAACAAGTTTCTAAAAGGATGAGTTTGCAACTACTTTACTTTTGGAGAAAATTCAAAACATTCATTATTCAATAGGGCCCAAACTATCAAAAACCAGCGGTTTCAATGAACACACATTTCTTGGTAGAATCATGCAGGACTGAAATTTTTGATGTTTTTCTACTCCTCTCATGAGCCCAAACAAGTCTCTAAAACCATGAGTTTGCAACTACTTTACTTTTGGAGAAAATTCAAAACATTCATTATTCAATAGAGCCCAATAGCAAAAATCAGGTTTTGAATGAAGAATCACATTTCTTGGTAGAATCATGCAGGATTGAAATTTTTGATGGTTTTTTACTCCTCTCAACAGCCCAAACAAGTTTCTAAAAGGATGAGTTTGCAACTACTTTACTTTTGGAGAAAATTCAAAACATTCTTTATTCAATAGGGCCCAAACTATCAAAAACCAGCGGTTTCAATGAACACACATTTCTTGGTAGAATCATGCAGGACTGAAATTTTTGATATTTTTCTACTCCTCTCATGAGCCCAAACAAGTCTCTAAAAGCATGAGTTTGCAACTACTTTACTTTTGGAGAAAATTCAAAACATTCATTATTCAATAGAGCCCAATAGCAAAAATCAGGTTTTGAATGAAGAATCACATTTCTTGGTAGAATCATGCAGGATTGAAATTTTTGATGGTTTTTTACTCCTCTCAACAGCCCAAACAAGTTTCTAAAAGGATGAGTTTGCAACTACTTTACTTTTGGAGAAAATTCAAAACATTCATTATTCAATAGGGCCCAAACTATCAAAAACCAGCGGTTTCAATGAACACACATTTCTTGGTAGAATCATGCAGGACTGAAATTTTTGATGTTTTTCTACTCCTCTCATGAGCCCAAACAAGTCTCTAAAACCATGAGTTTGCAACTACTTTACTTTTGGAGAAAATTCAAAACATTCATTATTCAATAGAGCCCAATAGCAAAAATCAGGTTTTGAATGAAGAATCACATTTCTTGGTAGAATCATGCAGGATTGAAATTTTTGATGGTTTTTTACTCCTCTCAACAGCCCAAACAAGTTTCTAAAAGGATGAGTTTGCAACTACTTTACTTTTGGAGAAAATTCAAAACATTCATTATTCAATAGGGCCCAAACTATCAAAAACCAGCGGTTTCAATGAACACACATTTCTTGGTAGAATCATGCAGGACTGAAATTTTTGATGTTTTTCTACTCCTCTCATGAGCCCAAACAAGTCTCTAAAAGCATGAGTTTGCAACTACTTTACTTTTGGAGAAAATTCAAAACATTCATTATTCAATAGAGCCCAATAGCAAAAATCAGGTTTTAAATGAAGAATCACATTTCTTGGTAGAATCATGCAGGATTGAAATTTTTGATGGTTTTTTACTCCTCTCAACAGCCCAAACAAGTTTCTAAAAGAATGAGTTTGCAACTGCTTTACTTTTGGAGAAAATTCAAAACATTCATTATTCAATAGGGCCCAAACTATCAAAAACCAGCGGTTTGAATGAACACACATTTCTTGGTAGAATCATGCAGGACTGAAATTTTTGATGTTTTTCTACTCCTCTCATGATCCCAAACAAGTCTCTAAAAGCATGAGTTTGCAACTACTTTACTTTTGGAGAAAATTCAAAACATTCATTATTCAATAGGGCCCAAACTATCAAAAACCAGCGGTTTCAATGAACACACATTTCTTGGTAGAATCATGCAGGACTGAAGTTTTTGATGTTTTTCTACTCCTCTCATGAGCCCAAACAAGTCTCTAAAAGCATGAGTTTGCAACTACTTTACTTTTGGAGAAAATTCAAAACATTCATTATTCAATAGAGCCCAATAGCAAAAATCAGGTTTTGAATGAAGAATCACATTTCTTGGTAGAATCATGCAGGATTGAAATTTTTGATGGTTTTTTACTCCTCTCTACAGCCCAAACAAGTTTCTAAAAGGATGAGTTTGCAACTGCTTTACTTTTGGAGAAAATTCAAAACATTCATTATTCAATAGGGCCCAAACTATCAAAAACCAGCGGTTTGAATGAACACACATTTCTTGGTAGAATCATGCAGGACTCAAATTTTTGATGTTTTTCTACTCCTCTCATGAGCCCAAACAAGTTTCTAAAAGCATGAGTTTGCAACTACTTTACTTTTGGAGAAAATTCAAAACATTCATTATTCAATAGAGCCCAAACTATCAAAAAACAGCGGTTTCAATGAACACACATTTCTTGGTAGAATCATGCAGGACTGAAATTTTTGATGTTTTTCTACTCCTCTCATGAGCCCAAACAAGTCTCTAAAAGCATGAGTTTGCAACTACTTTACTTTTGGAGAAAATTCAAAACATTCATTATTCAATAGAGCCCAATAGCAAAAATCAGGTTTTGAATGAAGAATCACATTTCTTGGTAAAATCATGCAGGATTGAAATTTTTGATGGTTTTTTACTCCTCTCAACAGCCCAAACAAGTTTCTAAAAGGATGAGTTTGCAACTACTTTACTTTTGGAGAAAATTCAAAACATTCATTATTCAATAGGGCCCAAACTATCAAAAACCAGCGGTTTCAATGAACACACATTTCTTGGTAGAATCATGCAGGACTGAAATTTTTGATATTTTTCTACTCCTCTCATGAGCCCAAACAAGTCTCTAAAAGCATGAGTTTGCAACTACTTTACTTTTGGAGAAAATTCAAAACATTCATTATTCAATAGAGCCCAATAGCAAAAATCAGGTTTTGAATGAAGAATCACATTTCTTGGTAGAATCATGCAGGATTGAAATTTTTGATGGTTTTTTACTCCTCTCAACAGCCCAAACAAGTTTCTAAAAGGATGAGTTTGCAACTACTTTACTTTTGGAGAAAATTCAAAACATTCATTATTCAATAGGGCCCAAACTATCAAAAACCAGCGGTTTCAATGAACACACATTTCTTGGTAGAATCATGCAGGACTGAAATTTTTGATGTTTTTCTACTCCTCTCATGAGCCCAAACAAGTCTCTAAAAGCATGAGTTTGCAACTACTTTACTTTTGGAGAAAATTCAAAACATTCATTATTCAATAGAGCCCAATAGCAAAAATCAGGTTTTGAATGAAGAATCACATTTCTTGGTAGAATCATGCAGGATTGAAATTTTTGATGGTTTTTTACTCCTCTCAACAGCCCAAACAAGTTTCTAAAAGGATGAGTTTGCAACTACTTTACTTTTGGAGAAAATTCAAAACATTCATTATTCAATAGGGCCCAAACTATCAAAAAACAGCGGTTTCAATGAACACACATTTCTTGGAAGAATCATGCAGGACTGAAATTTTTGATGTTTTTCTACTCCTCTCATGAGCCCAAACAAGTTTCTAAAAGCATGAGTTTGCAACTACTTTACTTTTGGAGAAAATTCAAAACATTCATTATTCAATAGAGCCCAATAGCAAAAATCAGGTTTTGAATGAAGAATCACATTTCTTGGTAGAATCATGCAGGATTGAAATTTTTGATGGTTTTTTACTCCTCTCAACAGCCCAAACAAGTTTCTAAAAGGATGAGTTTGCAACTGCTTTACTTTTGGAGAAAATTCAAAACATTCATTATTCAATAGAGCCCAATAGCAAAAATCAGGTTTTGAATGAAGAATCACATTTCTTGGTAGAATCATGCAGGATTGAAATTTTTGATGGTTTTTTACTCCTCTCTACAGCCCAAACAAGTTTCTAAAAGCATGAGTTTGCAACTACTTTACTTTTGGAGAAAATTCAAAACATTCATTATTCAATAGAGCCCAATAGCAAAAATCAGGTTTTGAATGAAGAATCACATTTCTTGGTAGAATCATGCAGGATTGAAATTTTTGATGGTTTTTTACTCTGCTCAACAGCCCAAACAAGTTTCTAAAAGGATGAGTTTGCAACTACTTTACTTTTGGAGAAAATTCAAAACATTCATTATTCAATAGGGCCCAAACTATCAAAAACCAGCGGTTTCAATGAACACACATTTCTTGGTAGAATCATGCAGGACTGAAATTTTTGATATTTTTCTACTCCTCTCATGAGCCCAAACAAGTCTCTAAAAGCATGAGTTTGCAACTACTTTACTTTTGGAGAAAATTCAAAACATTCATTTTTCAATAGAGCCCAATAGCAAAAATCAGGTTTTGAATGAAGAATCACATTTCTTGGTAGAATCATGCAGGATTGAAATTTTTGATGGTTTTTTACTCCTCTCAACAGCCCAAACAAGTTTCTAAAAGGATGAGTTTGCAACTACTTTACTTTTGGAGAAAATTCAAAACATTCATTATTCAATAGGGCCCAAACTATCAAAAACCAGCGGTTTCAATGAACACACATTTCTTGGTAGAATCATGCAGGACTGAAATTTTTGATGTTTTTCTACTCCTCTCATGAGCCCAAACAAGTCTCTAAAAGCATGAGTTTGCAACTACTTTACTTTTGGAGAAAATTCAAAACATTCATTATTCAATAGAGCCCAATAGCAAAAATCAGGTTTTGAATGAAGAATCACATTTCTTGGTAGAATCATGCAGGATTGAAATTTTTGATGGTTTTTTACTCCTCTCAACAGCCCAAACAAGTTTCTAAAAGGATGAGTTTGCAACTACTTTACTTTTGGAGAAAATTCAAAACATTCATTATTCAATAGGGCCCAAACTATCAAAAAACAGCGGTTTCAATGAACACACATTTCTTGGAAGAATCATGCAGGACTGAAATTTTTGATGTTTTTCTACTCCTCTCATGAGCCCAAACAAGTTTCTAAAAGCATGAGTTTGCAACTACTTTACTTTTGGAGAAAATTCAAAACATTCATTATTCAATAGAGCCCAATAGCAAAAATCAGGTTTTGAATGAAGAATCACATTTCTTGGTAGAATCATGCAGGATTGAAATTTTTGATGGTTTTTTACTCCTCTCAACAGCCCAAACAAGTTTCTAAAAGGATGAGTTTGCAACTGCTTTACTTTTGGAGAAAATTCAAAACATTCATTATTCAATAGAGCCCAATAGCAAAAATCAGGTTTTGAATGAAGAATCACATTTCTTGGTAGAATCATGCAGGATTGAAATTTTTGATGGTTTTTTACTCCTCTCTACAGCCCAAACAAGTTTCTAAAAGCATGAGTTTGCAACTACTTTACTTTTGGAGAAAATTCAAAACATTCATTATTCAATAGAGCCCAATAGCAAAAATCAGGTTTTGAATGAAGAATCACATTTCTTGGTAGAATCATGCAGGATTGAAATTTTTGATGGTTTTTTACTCCTCTCTACAGCCCAAACAAGTTTCTAAAAGGATGAGTTTGCAACTGCTTTACTTTTGGAGAAAATTCAAAACATTCATTATTCAATAGGGCCCAAACTATCAAAAACCAGCGGTTTGAATGAACACACATTTCTTGGTAGAATCATGCAGGACTCAAATTTTTGATGTTTTTCTACTCCTCTCATGAGCTCAAACAAGTTTCTAAAAGCATGAGTTTGCAACTACTTTACTTTTGGAGAAAATTCAAAACATTCATTATTCAATAGAGCCCAATAGCAAAAATCAGGTTTTGAATGAAGAATCACATTTCTTGGTAGAATCATGCAGGATTGAAATTTTTGATGGTTTTTTACTCCTCTCAACAGCCCAAACAAGTTTCTAAAAGGATGAGTTTGCAACTACTTTACTTTTGGAGAAAATTCAAAACATTCATTATTCAATAGGGCCCAAACTATCAAAAAACAGCGGTTTCAATGAACACACATTTCTTGGTAGAATCATGCAGGACTGAAATTTTTGATGTTTTTCTACTCCTCTCATGAGCCCAAACAAGTCTCTAAAAGCATGAGTTTGCAACTACTTTACTTATGGAGAAAATTCAAAACATTCATTATTCAATAGAGCCCAATAGCAAAAATCAGGTTTTGAATGAAGAATCACATTTCTTGGTAAAATCATGCAGGATTGAAATTTTTGATGGTTTTTTACTCCTCTCAACAGCCCAAACAAGTTTCTAAAAGGATGAGTTTGCAACTACTTTACTTTTGGAGAAAATTCAAAACATTCATTATTCAATAGGGCCCAAACTATCAAAAACCAGCGGTTTCAATGAACACACATTTCTTGGTAGAATCATGCAGGACTGAAATTTTTGATATTTTTCTACTCCTCTCATGAGCCCAAACAAGTCTCTAAAAGCATGAGTTTGCAACTACTTTACTTTTGGAGAAAATTCAAAACATTCATTATTCAATAGAGCCCAATAGCAAAAATCAGGTTTTGAATGAAGAATCACATTTCTTGGTAGAATCATGCAGGATTGAAATTTTTGATGGTTTTTTACTCCTCTCAACAGCCCAAACAAGTTTCTAAAAGGATGAGTTTGCAACTACTTTACTTTTGGAGAAAATTCAAAACATTCATTATTCAATAGGGCCCAAACTATCAAAAACCAGCGGTTTCAATGAACACACATTTCTTGGTAGAATCATGCAGGACTGAAATTTTTGATGTTTTTCTACTCCTCTCATGAGCCCAAACAAGTCTCTAAAAGCATGAGTTTGCAACTACTTTACTTTTGGAGAAAATTCAAAACATTTATTATTCAATAGAGCCCAATAGCAAAAATCAGGTTTTGAATGAAGAATCACATTTCTTGGTAGAATCATGCAGGATTGAAATTTTTGATGGTTTTTTACTCCTCTCAACAGCCCAAACAAGTTTCTAAAAGGATGAGTTTGCAACTACTTTACTTTTGGAGAAAATTCAAAACATTCATTATTCAATAGGGCCCAAACTATCAAAAAACAGCGGTTTCAATGAACACACATTTCTTGGAAGAATCATGCAGGACTGAAATTTTTGATGTTTTTCTACTCCTCTCATGAGCCCAAACAAGTTTCTAAAAGCATGAGTTTGCAACTACTTTACTTTTGGAGAAAATTCAAAACATTCATTATTCAATAGAGCCCAATAGCAAAAATCAGGTTTTGAATGAAGAATCACATTTCTTGGTAGAATCATGCAGGATTGAAATTTTTGATGGTTTTTTACTCCTCTCAACAGCCCAAACAAGTTTCTAAAAGGATGAGTTTGCAACTACTTTACTTTTGGAGAAAATTCAAAACATTCATTATTCAATAGAGCCCAATAGCAAAAATCAGGTTTTGAATGAAGAATCACATTTCTTGGTAGAATCATGCAGGATTGAAATTTTTGATGGTTTTTTACTCCTCTCTACAGCCCAAACAAGTTTCTAAAAGCATGAGTTTGCAACTACTTTACTTTTGGAGAAAATTCAAAACATTCATTATTCAATAGAGCCCAATAGCAAAAATCAGGTTTTGAATGAAGAATCACATTTCTTGGTAGAATCATGCAGGATTGAAATTTTTGATGGTTTTTTACTCCTCTCTACAGCCCAAACAAGTTTCTAAAAGGATGAGTTTGCAACTGCTTTACTTTTGGAGAAAATTCAAAACATTCATTATTCAATAGGGCCCAAACTATCAAAAACCAGCGGTTTGAATGAACACACATTTCTTGGTAGAATCATGCAGGACTCAAATTTTTGATGTTTTTCTACTCCTCTCATGAGCTCAAACAAGTTTCTAAAAGCATGAGTTTGAAACTACTTTACTTTTGGAGAAAATTCAAAACATTCATTATTCAATAGAGCCCAATAGCAAAAATCAGGTTTTGAATGAAGAATCACATTTCTTGGTAGAATCATGCAGGATTGAAATTTTTGATGGTTTTTTACTCCTCTCAACAGCCCAAACAAGTTTCTAAAAGGATGAGTTTGCAACTACTTTACTTTTGGAGAAAATTCAAAACATTCATTATTCAATAGGGCCCAAACTATCAAAAACCAGCGGTTTCAATGAACACACATTTCTTGGTAGAATCATGCAGGACTGAAATTTTTGATGTTTTTCTACTCCTCTCATGAGCCCAAACAAGTCTCTAAAAGCATGAGTTTGCAACTACTTTACTTTTGGAGAAAATTCAAAACATTCATTATTCAATAGAGCCCAATAGCAAAAATCAGGTTTTGAATGAAGAATCACATTTCTTGGTAAAATCATGCAGGATTGAAATTTTTGATGGTTTTTTACTCCTCTCAACAGCCCAAACAAGTTTCTAAAAGGATGAGTTTGCAACTACTTTACTTTTGGAGAAAATTCAAAACATTCATTATTCAATAGGGCCCAAACTATCAAAAACCAGCGGTTTGAATGAACACACATTTCTTGGTAGAATCATGCAGGACTGAAATGTTTGATATTTTTCTACTCCTCTCATGAGCCCAAACAAGTCTCTAAAAGCATGAGTTTGCAACTACTTTACTTTTGGAGAAAATTCAAAACATTTATTATTCAATAGAGCCCAATAGCAAAAATCAGGTTTTGAATGAAGAATCACATTTCTTGGTAGAATCATGCAGGATTGAAATTTTTGATGGTTTTTTACTCCTCTCAACAGCCCAAACAAGTTTCTAAAAGGATGAGTTTGCAACTACTTTACTTTTGGAGAAAATTCAAAACATTCATTATTCAATAGGGCCCAAACTATCAAAAAACAGCGGTTTCAATGAACACACATTTCTTGGAAGAATCATGCAGGACTGAAATTTTTGATGTTTTTCTACTCCTCTCATGAGCCCAAACAAGTTTCTAAAAGCATGAGTTTGCAACTACTTTACTTTTGGAGAAAATTCAAAACATTCATTATTCAATAGAGCCCAATAGCAAAAATCAGGTTTTGAATGAAGAATCACATTTCTTGGTAGAATCATGCAGGATTGAAATTTTTGATGGTTTTTTACTCCTCTCATCAGCCCAAACAAGTTTCTAAAAGGATGAGTTTGCAACTACTTTACTTTTGGAGAAAATTCAAAACATTCATTATTCAATAGAGCCCAATAGCAAAGATCAGGTTTTGAATGAAGAATCACATTTCTTGGTAGAATCATGCAGGATTGAAATTTTTGATGTTTTTTTACTCCTCTCAACAGCCCAAACAAGTTTCTAAAAGGATGAGTTTGCAACTACTTTACTTTTGGAGAAAATTCAAAGCATTCATTATTCAATAGGGCCCAAACTATCAAAAACCAGCGGTTTCAATGAACACACATTTCTTGGTAGAATCATGCAGGACTGAAATTTTTGATGTTTTTCTACTCCTCTCATGAGCCCAAACAAGTCTCTAAAAGCATGAGTTTGCAACTACTTTACTTTTGGAGAAAATTCAAAACATTCATTATTCAATAGAGCCCAATAGCAAAAATCAGGTTTTGAATGAAGAATCACATTTCTTGGTAAAATCATGCAGGATTGAAATTTTTGATGGTTTTTTACTCCTCTCAACAGCCCAAACAAGTTTCTAAAAGGATGAGTTTGCAACTACTTTACTTTTGGAGAAAATTCAAAACATTCATTATTCAATAGGGCCCAAACTATCAAAAACCAGCGGTTTGAATGAACACACATTTCTTGGTAGAATCATGCAGGACTGAAATGTTTGATATTTTTCTACTCCTCTCATGAGCCCAAACAAGTCTCTAAAAGCATGAGTTTGCAACTACTTTACTTTTGGAGAAAATTCAAAACATTTATTATTCAATAGAGCCCAATAGCAAAAATCAGGTTTTGAATGAAGAATCACATTTCTTGGTAGAATCATGCAGGATTGAAATTTTTGATGGTTTTTTACTCCTCTCAACAGCCCAAACAAGTTTCTAAAAGGATGAGTTTGCAACTACTTTACTTTTGGAGAAAATTCAAAACATTCATTATTCAATAGGGCCCAAACTATCAAAAAACAGCGGTTTCAATGAACACACATTTCTTGGAAGAATCATGCAGGACTGAAATTTTTGATGTTTTTCTACTCCTCTCATGAGCCCAAACAAGTTTCTAAAAGCATGAGTTTGCAACTACTTTACTTTTGGAGAAAATTCAAAACATTCATTATTCAATAGAGCCCAATAGCAAAAATCAGGTTTTGAATGAAGAATCACATTTCTTGGTAGAATCATGCAGGATTGAAATTTTTGATGGTTTTTTACTCCTCTCATCAGCCCAAACAAGTTTCTAAAAGGATGAGTTTGCAACTACTTTACTTTTGGAGAAAATTCAAAACATTCATTATTCAATAGAGCCCAATAGCAAAGATCAGGTTTTGAATGAAGAATCACATTTCTTGGTAGAATCATGCAGGATTGAAATTTTTGATGTTTTTTTACTCCTCTCAACAGCCCAAACAAGTTTCTAAAAGGATGAGTTTGCAACTACTTTACTTTTGGAGAAAATTCAAAGCATTCATTATTCAATAGGGCCCAAACTATCAAAAACCAGCGGTTTCAATGAACACACATTTCTTGGTAGAATCATGCAGGACTGAAATTTTTGATGTTTTTCTACTCCTCTCATGAGCCCAAACAAGTTTCTAAAAGCATGAGTTTGCAACTACTTTACTTTTGGAGAAAATTCAAAACATTCATTATTCAATAGAGCCCAATAGCAAAAATCAGGTTTTGAATGAAGAATCACATTTCTTGGTAAAATCATGCAGGATTGAAATTTTTGATGGTTTTTTACTCCTCTCAACAGCCCAAACAAGTTTCTAAAAGGATGAGTTTGCAACTACTTTACTTTTGGAGAAAATTCAAAACATTCATTATTCAATAGGGCCCAAACTATCAAAAACCAGCGGTTTCAATGAACACACATTTCTTGGTAGAATCATGCAGGACTGAAATTTTTGATGTTTTTCTACTCCTCTCATGAGCCCAAACAAGTTTCTAAAAGCATGAGTTTGCAACTACTTTACTTTTGGAGAAAATTCAAAACATTCATTATTCAATAGAGCCCAATAGCAAAAATCAGGTTTTGAATGAAGAATCACATTTCTTGGTAGAATCATGCAGGATTGAAATTTTTGATGGTTTTTTACTCCTCTCAACAGCCCAAACAAGTTTCTAAAAGGATGAGTTTGCAACTACTTTACTTTTGGAGAAAATTCAAAACATTCATTATTCAATAGAGCCCAATAGCAAAAATCAGGTTTTGAATGAAGAATCACATTTCTTGGTAGAATCATGCAGGATTGAAATTTTTGATGGTTTTTTACTCCTCTCAACAGCCCAAACAAGTTTCTAAAAGGATGAGTTTGCAACTACTTTACTTTTGGAGAAAATTCAAAACATTCATTATTCAATAGGGCCCAAACTATCAAAAACCAGCGGTTTCAATGAACACACATTTCTTGGTAGAATCATGCAGGACTGAAATTTTTGATGTTTTTCTACTCCTCTCATGAGCCCAAACAAGTCTCTAAAACCATGAGTTTGCAACTACTTTACTTTTGGAGAAAATTCAAAACATTCATTATTCAATAGAGCCCAATAGCAAAAATCAGGTTTTGAATGAAGAATCACATTTCTTGGTAGAATCATGCAGGATTGAAATTTTTGATGGTTTTTTACTCCTCTCAACAGCCCAAACAAGTTTCTAAAAGGATGAGTTTGCAACTACTTTACTTTTGGAGAAAATTCAAAACATTCATTATTCAATAGGGCCCAAACTATCAAAAACCAGCGGTTTCAATGAACACACATTTCTTGGTAGAATCATGCAGGACTGAAGTTTTTGATGTTTTTCTACTCCTCTCATGAGCCCAAACAAGTCTCTAAAAGCATGAGTTTGCAACTACTTTACTTTTGGAGAAAATTCAAAACATTCATTATTCAATAGAGCCCAATAGCAAAAATCAGGTTTTGAATGAAGAATCACATTTCTTGGTAGAATCATGCAGGATTGAAATTTTTGATGGTTTTTTACTCCTCTCTACAGCCCAAACAAGTTTCTAAAAGGATGAGTTTGCAACTGCTTTACTTTTGGAGAAAATTCAAAACATTCATTATTCAATAGGGCCCAAACTATCAAAAACCAGCGGTTTGAATGAACACACATTTCTTGGTAGAATCATGCAGGACTGAAATTTTTGATGTTTTTCTACTCCTCTCATGAGCCCAAACAAGTCTCTAAAAGCATGAGTTTGCGGGGGCGTGGTTTGCAGGGGAAAGGGAGCAGACCTGTTTACCAGGAGCTCCTGAAAATCCCCTAATTAAGCTTGCAAAAGCTTGCTAAGAAGCGAAGATTAAGTGCCAAAACCTTATGGAATCATGCCTGGAGTGAGGAGAGAGGAGGAAGATCTGAAATTGAAGAAGAAAAAAGCTTTTTATGGACATAATGGCTCCTTGAGATCGGAGGTAGGCCTCATCTCCGTCAGAGCAGCAGACTGTAAACAAATGTCTCCGGCTGCAGCGTCGGGCCAAACAAGGAAGAAACTGGCGGCTGGAGATGCTTTAAAGAATCCCCGAGTGGCTGGCGCTCCGAAAATTACATGTGGTGTGGCCCCTGCACAGGGTGAATCGGCGCGGCAGCAGCGCTGGGAGACTGCAGGGAGAGCCGCCGCAGCAGCGCTACAGCACAGCATGGAGACACCTCCGGTGTCAGCGCGGGGATGGAGCAACGGCGCTGGGCAAGCCAAGGTGAGCTGGAGGCCAAGTGGAGTGACGGCGTCTGCAGCGGTGAAGGAGTCGGGTGGAAGAAAGGAAGCGGCGGTGATCTCTTCATTCAAGCCGGCGGTAGCAGGACATCAAAAGGACCCGGCGGTGACCAGGAAGCCGGGTGGAGCGGCGTTCTCAGCAGCGGTGAAGGAATCGGGTGGAAGCAAGGAAGCGGCGGTGATTCCTTCATTCAGGTCGGCGGGAGCAGGACATCAAAAGGATCCGGCGGCGACCAAGAAGCCGGGTGGAGCGGCGGTCTTTGCAGCGGTGAAGGAGTCGGGTAGAAGCGAGGAAGCGGCGGTGATTTCTTCTCTCAGGCCGGCGGGAGCAGGACATCAAAAGGTTCTGGCTGCAAACAAGAAGCCGGGGGGAGCGGTGGTCTTTGCAGCGGTGAAGGAGGCGGGTGGAAGCAAAGAAGCGGCGGTGATTTCTTCACTCAAGATGGCGGGAGCAGGACATCTGAAGGATCCAGCGGCGATTAGGAAGCCGGGGGGAGAGGCGGTCTCTGCAGCGGCAAAGGAGCTGGATGGGAGCAGGAAGAAGATGACGGCTTCATGCTTCAGGCCGGTGGGAGCTGATTATCAAATAGAATCAGCGGTGAATGGGAGACCAGGTGGAGAGACGGTTTTGGAGGTGTGTGGGAGCAAAGAACAGGCGGCGATCTTATCCTCTATGCCATCTGGAGCAGGTCATCACAGTGAGTTAACGGTTTTAAATACATCAGCAGGGGGAGTAGATCGGAGCCTGGGAGTAGCGACGGTGTCTCTTACAAAGGCTACGGGAGCAACTAGACGTTTAGGAGAAGCTTCAATGACAGGAATAGGCAAATATAACTGTCCAAGGGACATAGCAGTAATTTCACAAATGGCTGCAGGAGCAACTTGGAAATCTGGAGATGTAGAAGGGGACTTAACGGCAAAAGTAGACTTAGTAGGTAAAGGAATCATTAAAATCATGAATGACGCAGCAGCGGACTTGGCAGAAAGAGTGAGAATAATAACAAATTCAGTTCCTTTTGAAATAAGAGAAAATTCTCATAATGTAGCTTTGGAGGAGGGGGATAAGGATGATCATACTGTAATCTCAAAACCATATAATTCTTGTGAGCCCTTATCTCCCATGATTGACGTTAGGCTCAGATATGATGCTCCAATGTTTATCCCTGAGAGGAATAAGCCTTGCGAAGAAGAGAAGGCAAGGAGCTGTGATTCTGATTTCTCTAAAACTAGTGTGGATCATTCCTATAATTCTTATAGTTCATTAGAAGACTTACAAACTATATACTCAGAGGACTTTCTGGAAGTGGGGTCATTCAAATCTGTAAGTAGTGAAGAACTTGTTGACACTGACTCTGAGGGACACAATTCTTCAGATTCTTTTTCGGAAGAGGGGGGAGACATTAATTCTGATTCTGATGGACAAACGAAGGAACAATATAATACCTCCTATGTATCACTAATTGATGAGATACCGGCTTCTGATGAATATCCAACAGATGGATTTCTGGCGAAACTGTTTAAAGCTTTGATTAAATCAATAGAAATGTTAGGGGGAAAACCCACTACAGAGAAAATTTCAGAAACAACGAGCGACTTAGGATTGGACTTTAAATATGTTAAAATATCGGAGGTTTATATAAAGAAAATATTTCAAAAGTTGTTGTTTTCTTTCTTGGAAGACTCCTATTTTAAATCCACCAAAACTACAGTTTATCCTCCTCAAGATTCAAAAATAAATAACCTTCCTTACTCAAAGTTTGAGACTAAAACCAAGGATGTAACTGTGCTCGCAGAATCCGTAGAAAAAATTCAAAATGACATTGACTCCTTTAGAAGTACTTTGGCTGTATATGAAGACTTTCATAGGAAAAATAACATTAAAATCAGGGGAATTCCGGAGAAAGTCCCGTCTTTCCAACTGAAGAATTATATTTCTGAAATGATTCACCAAATTATTCCTTACACTAAAAAGGGAAATCTGATCGAAAAAGCCTTTCGAGTCCGCAGACCCCATTCGCTACCGCCTGATGTTCCTAGAGACGTCATTGTTTCATTTTATCCTAACTGGATTAGAAATAAGCTCCTGAATATTGCGGAAGATCCACTGTTTCTCTCATCTCCATACAACCATTTATCTTTTTATAAGGACTTTTCTAAGGACACCTGGAAGAAAAGAAAATCATTTTACAATGTAACGAAGGAGCTCCGTCGTGCTGATATTTCTTATAGTTGGACTCAACATTCCGTACTTCGGGTCAAGTTTGCAGCTAAACTGATTGTCATTTCTTCCCCGGAAGACGGTGTTGAATTTTTAAAAAATATCGGAAAATTATCTTCAGCTGTTCCACCAGACCTCTCAAGACTTTCTAATGCAGATCCTAATCTTACATGAGGCATTAAGATTGCTAGGCCTTTGATAATAGTGGTGGTTTTGTTTCTTCTCTCCCTTCTCCGCAGGAAAACATATATTTATATATTTATATATTTGATTATTTCCAAGATTCGAGCATTAATAGTAGTACTACTTCCTTTTCTTCTCCTTGTTATACTCCAGGGTAACTTACTTATGTATAGTATAATTCAACAGATTAGTAATAAGAATAATACTTCGCTTGGTAGTTTGGAATTAAACCATTTTTTTCTTGCCTCCAAATAGGTCTTAGTACCATTTCTAATGGTACGGACGGGGCAGGTAACCATACAATTATAGTTACTAGGTTTTTTTGTAATTTTTTGTATAGAAATAGCTATCAAGCTATACTGGAAAGTTTTAATAGTGGCGATTAAAGATTATCTATGCTGTTATGTGATATAAGTATTATTATGTATGTATGCCTGTCTATTCCCCATTTGGGGTTCCTCTGTCTTCACAGAGGAAACTTTCCCTTATCCCTTTCAACTTTCCCCTTTCCTACCTTCCTTTCCTGTAAAAATTTTAAAAATTTAATAAAAATTATTGGAACATAAAAGCATGAGTTTGCAACTACTTTACTTTTGGAGAAAATTCAAAACATTCATTATTCAATAGAGCCCAATAGCAAAAATCAGGTTTTGAATGAAGAATCACATTTCTTGGTAGAAGCATGCAGGATTGAAATTTTTGATGGTTTTTTACTCCTCTCAACAGCCCAAACAAGTTTCTAAAAGGATGAGTTTGCAACTACTTTACTTTTGGAGAAAATTCAAAACATTCATTATTCAATAGGGCCCAAACTATCAAAAACCAGCGGTTTCAATGAACACACATTTCTTGGTAGAATCATGCAGGACTGAAATTTTTGATGTTTTTCTACTCCTCTCATGAGCCCAAACAAGTTTCTAAAAGCATGAGTTTGCAACTACTTTACTTTTGGAGAAAATTCAAAACATTCATTATTCAATAGAGCCCAATAGCAAAAATCAGGTTTTGAATGAAGAATCACATTTCTTGGTAGAATCATGCAGGATTGAAATTTTTGATGGTTTTTTACTCCTCTCAACAGCCCAAACAAGTTTCTAAAAGGATGAGTTTGCAACTACTTTACTTTTGGAGAAAATTCAAAACATTCATTATTCAATAGAGCCCAATAGCAAAAATCAGGTTTTGAATGAAGAATCACATTTCTTGGTAGAATCATGCAGGATTGAAATTTTTGATGGTTTTTTACTCCTCTCAACAGCCCAAACAAGTTTCTAAAAGGATGAGTTTGCAACTACTTTACTTTTGGAGAAAATTCAAAACATTCATTATTCAATAGGGCCCAAACTATCAAAAACCAGCGGTTTGAATGAACACACATTTCTTGGTAGAATCATGCAGGACTGAAATGTTTGATATTTTTCTACTCCTCTCATGAGCCCAAACAAGTCTCTAAAAGCATGAGTTTGCAACTACTTTACTTTTGGAGAAAATTCAAAACATTTATTATTCAATAGAGCCCAATAGCAAAAATCAGGTTTTGAATGAAGAATCACATT
The DNA here is from genome assembly GCF_039654945.1 of Dendrobates tinctorius. NCBI lineage: Eukaryota > Metazoa > Chordata > Amphibia > Anura > Dendrobatidae > Dendrobates > Dendrobates tinctorius. Next base: position 6,407,092 of record NW_027361736.1, on the reverse strand, counting down.
TCTTGGTAGAATCATGCAGGATTGAAATTTTTGATGGTTTTTTACTCCTCTCAACAGCCCAAACAAGTTTCTAAAAGGATGAGTTTGCAACTACTTTACTTTTGGAGAAAATTCAAAACATTCATTATTCAATAGGGCCCAAACTATCAAAAAACAGCGGTTTCAATGAACACACATTTCTTGGAAGAATCATGCAGGACTGAAATTTTTGATGTTTTTCTACTCCTCTCATGAGCCCAAACAAGTTTCTAAAAGCATGAGTTTGCAACTACTTTACTTTTGGAGAAAATTCAAAACATTCATTATTCAATAGAGCCCAATAGCAAAAATCAGGTTTTGAATGAAGAATCACATTTCTTGGTAGAATCATGCAGGATTGAAATTTTTGATGGTTTTTTACTCCTCTCAACAGCCCAAACAAGTTTCTAAAAGGATGAGTTTGCAACTACTTTACTTTTGGAGAAAATTCAAAACATTCATTATTCAATAGAGCCCAATAGCAAAGATCAGGTTTTGAATGAAGAATCACATTTCTTGGTAGAATCATGCAGGATTGAAATTTTTGATGTTTTTTTACTCCTCTCAACAGCCCAAACAAGTTTCTAAAAGGATGAGTTTGCAACTACTTTACTTTTGGAGAAAATTCAAAGCATTCATTATTCAATAGGGCCCAAACTATCAAAAACCAGCGGTTTCAATGAACACACATTTCTTGGTAGAATCATGCAGGACTGAAATTTTTGATGTTTTTCTACTCCTCTCATGAGCCCAAACAAGTTTCTAAAAGCATGAGTTTGCAACTACTTTACTTTTGGAGAAAATTCAAAACATTCATTATTCAATAGAGCCCAATAGCAAAAATCAGGTTTTGAATGAAGAATCACATTTCTTGGTAAAATCATGCAGGATTGAAATTTTTGATGGTTTTTTACTCCTCTCAACAGCCCAAACAAGTTTCTAAAAGGATGAGTTTGCAACTACTTTACTTTTGGAGAAAATTCAAAACATTCATTATTCAATAGGGCCCAAACTATCAAAAACCAGCGGTTTCAATGAACACACATTTCTTGGTAGAATCATGCAGGACTGAAATTTTTGATGTTTTTCTACTCCTCTCATGAGCCCAAACAAGTTTCTAAAAGCATGAGTTTGCAACTACTTTACTTTTGGAGAAAATTCAAAACATTCATTATTCAATAGAGCCCAATAGCAAAAATCAGGTTTTGAATGAAGAATCACATTTCTTGGTAGAATCATGCAGGATTGAAATTTTTGATGGTTTTTTACTCCTCTCAACAGCCCAAACAAGTTTCTAAAAGGATGAGTTTGCAACTACTTTACTTTTGGAGAAAATTCAAAACATTCATTATTCAATAGAGCCCAATAGCAAAAATCAGGTTTTGAATGAAGAATCACATTTCTTGGTAGAATCATGCAGGATTGAAATTTTTGATGGTTTTTTACTCCTCTCAACAGCCCAAACAAGTTTCTAAAAGGATGAGTTTGCAACTACTTTACTTTTGGAGAAAATTCAAAACATTCATTATTCAATAGGGCCCAAACTATCAAAAACCAGCGGTTTCAATGAACACACATTTCTTGGTAGAATCATGCAGGACTGAAATTTTTGATGTTTTTCTACTCCTCTCATGAGCCCAAACAAGTCTCTAAAAGCATGAGTTTGCAACTACTTTACTTTTGGAGAAAATTCAAAACATTCATTATTCAATAGAGCCCAATAGCAAAAATCAGGTTTTAAATGAAGAATCACATTTCTTGGTAGAATCATGCAGGATTGAAATTTTTGATGGTTTTTTACTCCTCTCAACAGCCCAAACAAGTTTCTAAAAGAATGAGTTTGCAACTGCTTTACTTTTGGAGAAAATTCAAAACATTCATTATTCAATAGGGCCCAAACTATCAAAAACCAGCGGTTTGAATGAACACACATTTCTTGGTAGAATCATGCAGGACTGAAATTTTTGATGTTTTTCTACTCCTCTCATGAGCCCAAACAAGTCTCTAAAAGCATGAGTTTGCAACTACTTTACTTTTGGAGAAAATTCAAAACATTCATTATTCAATAGAGCCCAATAGCAAAAATCAGGTTTTGAATGAAGAATCACATTTCTTGGTAGAATCATGCAGGATTGAAATTTTTGATGGTTTTTTACTCCTCTCAACAGCCCAAACAAGTTTCTAAAAGGATGAGTTTGCAACTACTTTACTTTTGGAGAAAATTCAAAACATTCATTATTCAATAGGGCCCAAACTATCAAAAACCAGCGGTTTCAATGAACACACATTTCTTGGTAGAATCATGCAGGACTGAAGTTTTTGATGTTTTTCTACTCCTCTCATGAGCCCAAACAAGTCTCTAAAAGCATGAGTTTGCAACTACTTTACTTTTGGAGAAAATTCAAAACATTCATTATTCAATAGAGCCCAATAGCAAAAATCAGGTTTTGAATGAAGAATCACATTTCTTGGTAGAATCATGCAGGATTGAAATTTTTGATGGTTTTTTACTCCTCTCTACAGCCCAAACAAGTTTCTAAAAGGATGAGTTTGCAACTGCTTTACTTTTGGAGAAAATTCAAAACATTCATTATTCAATAGGGCCCAAACTATCAAAAACCAGCGGTTTGAATGAACACACATTTCTTGGTAGAATCATGCAGGACTGAAATTTTTGATGTTTTTCTACTCCTCTCATGAGCCCAAACAAGTCTCTAAAAGCATGAGTTTGCAACTACTTTACTTTTGGAGAAAATTCAAAACATTCATTATTCAATAGAGCCCAATAGCAAAAATCAGGTTTTGAATGAAGAATCACATTTCTTGGTAGAAGCATGCAGGATTGAAATTTTTGATGGTTTTTTACTCCTCTCAACAGCCCAAACAAGTTTCTAAAAGGATGAGTTTGCAACTACTTTACTTTTGGAGAAAATTCAAAACATTCATTATTCAATAGGGCCCAAACTATCAAAAACCAGCGGTTTCAATGAACACACATTTCTTGGTAGAATCATGCAGGACTGAAATTTTTGATGTTTTTCTACTCCTCTCATGAGCCCAAACAAGTTTCTAAAAGCATGAGTTTGCAACTACTTTACTTTTGGAGAAAATTCAAAACATTCATTATTCAATAGAGCCCAATAGCAAAAATCAGGTTTTGAATGAAGAATCACATTTCTTGGTAGAATCATGCAGGATTGAAATTTTTGATGGTTTTTTACTCCTCTCAACAGCCCAAACAAGTTTCTAAAAGGATGAGTTTGCAACTACTTTACTTTTGGAGAAAATTCAAAACATTCATTATTCAATAGAGCCCAATAGCAAAAATCAGGTTTTGAATGAAGAATCACATTTCTTGGTAGAATCATGCAGGATTGAAATTTTTGATGGTTTTTTACTCCTCTCAACAGCCCAAACAAGTTTCTAAAAGGATGAGTTTGCAACTACTTTACTTTTGGAGAAAATTCAAAACATTCATTATTCAATAGGGCCCAAACTATCAAAAACCAGCGGTTTCAATGAACACACATTTCTTGGTAGAATCATGCAGGACTGAAATTTTTGATGTTTTTCTACTACTCTCATGAGCCCAAACAAGTCTCTAAAAGCATGAGTTTGCAACTACTTTACTTTTGGAGAAAATTCAAAACATTCATTATTCAATAGAGCCCAATAGCAAAAATCAGGTTTTAAATGAAGAATCACATTTCTTGGTAGAATCATGCAGGATTGAAATTTTTGATGGTTTTTTACTCCTCTCAACAGCCCAAACAAGTTTCTAAAAGAATGAGTTTGCAACTGCTTTACTTTTGGAGAAAATTCAAAACATTCATTATTCAATAGGGCCCAAACTATCAAAAACCAGCGGTTTGAATGAACACACATTTCTTGGTAGAATCATGCAGGACTGAAATTTTTGATGTTTTTCTACTCCTCTCATGAGCCCAAACAAGTCTCTAAAAGCATGAGTTTGCAACTACTTTACTTTTGGAGAAAATTCAAAACATTCATTATTCAATAGAGCCCAATAGCAAAAATCAGGTTTTGAATGAAGAATCACATTTCTTGGTAGAATCATGCAGGATTGAAATTTTTGATGGTTTTTTACTCCTCTCAACAGCCCAAACAAGTTTCTAAAAGGATGAGTTTGCAACTACTTTACTTTTGGAGAAAATTCAAAACATTCATTATTCAATAGGGCCCAAACTATCAAAAACCAGCGGTTTCAATGAACACACATTTCTTGGTAGAATCATGCAGGACTGAAGTTTTTGATGTTTTTCTACTCCTCTCATGAGCCCAAACAAGTCTCTAAAAGCATGAGTTTGCAACTACTTTACTTTTGGAGAAAATTCAAAACATTCATTATTCAATAGAGCCCAATAGCAAAAATCAGGTTTTGAATGAAGAATCACATTTCTTGGTAGAATCATGCAGGATTGAAATTTTTGATGGTTTTTTACTCCTCTCTACAGCCCAAACAAGTTTCTAAAAGGATGAGTTTGCAACTGCTTTACTTTTGGAGAAAATTCAAAACATTCATTATTCAATAGGGCCCAAACTATCAAAAACCAGCGGTTTGAATGAACACACATTTCTTGGTAGAATCATGCAGGACTCAAATTTTTGATGTTTTTCTACTCCTCTCATGAGCCCAAACAAGTCTCTAAAAGCATGAGTTTGCAACTACTTTACTTTTGGAGAAAATTCAAAACATTCATTATTCAATAGAGCCCAATAGCAAAAATCAGGTTTTGAATGAAGAATCACATTTCTTGGTAGAATCATGCAGGATTGAAATTTTTGATGGTTTTTTACTCCTCTCAACAGCCCAAACAAGTTTCTAAAAGGATGAGTTTGCAACTACTTTACTTTTGGAGAAAATTCAAAACATTCATTATTCAATAGGGCCCAAACTATCAAAAACCAGCGGTTTCAATGAACACACATTTCTTGGTAGAATCATGCAGGACTGAAATTTTTGATATTTTTCTACTCCTCTCATGAGCCCAAACAAGTCTCTAAAAGCATGAGTTTGCAACTACTTTACTTTTGGAGAAAATTCAAAACATTCATTATTCAATAGAGCCCAATAGCAAAAATCAGGTTTTGAATGAAGAATCACATTTCTTGGTAGAATCATGCAGGATTGAAATTTTTGATGGTTTTTTACTCCTCTCAACAGCCCAAACAAGTTTCTAAAAGGATGAGTTTGCAACTACTTTACTTTTGGAGAAAATTCAAAACATTCATTATTCAATAGGGCCCAAACTATCAAAAACCAGCGGTTTCAATGAACACACATTTCTTGGTAGAATCATGCAGGACTGAAATTTTTGATGTTTTTCTACTCCTCTCATGAGCCCAAACAAGTCTCTAAAAGCATGAGTTTGCAACTACTTTACTTTTGGAGAAAATTCAAAACATTCATTATTCAATAGAGCCCAATAGCAAAAATCAGGTTTTGAATGAAGAATCACATTTCTTGGTAGAATCATGCAGGATTGAAATTTTTGATGGTTTTTTACTCCTCTCAACAGCCCAAACAAGTTTCTAAAAGGATGAGTTTGCAACTACTTTACTTTTGGAGAAAATTCAAAACATTCATTATTCAATAGGGCCCAAACTATCAAAAACCAGCGGTTTCAATGAACACACATTTCTTGGTAGAATCATGCAGGACTGAAATTTTTGATGTTTTTCTACTCCTCTCATGAGCCCAAACAAGTCTCTAAAAGCATGAGTTTGCAACTACTTTACTTTTGGAGAAAATTCAAAACATTCATTATTCAATAGAGCCCAATAGCAAAAATCAGGTTTTAAATGAAGAATCACATTTCTTGGTAGAATCATGCAGGATTGAAATTTTTGATGGTTTTTTACTCCTCTCAACAGCCCAAACAAGTTTCTAAAAGAATGAGTTTGCAACTGCTTTACTTTTGGAGAAAATTCAAAACATTCATTATTCAATAGGGCCCAAACTATCAAAAACCAGCGGTTTGAATGAACACACATTTCTTGGTAGAATCATGCAGGACTGAAATTTTTGATGTTTTTCTACTCCTCTCATGATCCCAAACAAGTCTCTAAAAGCATGAGTTTGCAACTACTTTACTTTTGGAGAAAATTCAAAACATTCATTATTCAATAGGGCCCAAACTATCAAAAACCAGCGGTTTCAATGAACACACATTTCTTGGTAGAATCATGCAGGACTGAAGTTTTTGATGTTTTTCTACTCCTCTCATGAGCCCAAACAAGTCTCTAAAAGCATGAGTTTGCAACTACTTTACTTTTGGAGAAAATTCAAAACATTCATTATTCAATAGAGCCCAATAGCAAAAATCAGGTTTTGAATGAAGAATCACATTTCTTGGTAGAATCATGCAGGATTGAAATTTTTGATGGTTTTTTACTCCTCTCTACAGCCCAAACAAGTTTCTAAAAGGATGAGTTTGCAACTGCTTTACTTTTGGAGAAAATTCAAAACATTCATTATTCAATAGGGCCCAAACTATCAAAAACCAGCGGTTTGAATGAACACACATTTCTTGGTAGAATCATGCAGGACTCAAATTTTTGATGTTTTTCTACTCCTCTCATGAGCCCAAACAAGTTTCTAAAAGCATGAGTTTGCAACTACTTTACTTTTGGAGAAAATTCAAAACATTCATTATTCAATAGAGCCCAAACTATCAAAAAACAGCGGTTTCAATGAACACACATTTCTTGGTAGAATCATGCAGGACTGAAATTTTTGATGTTTTTCTACTCCTCTCATGAGCCCAAACAAGTCTCTAAAAGCATGAGTTTGCAACTACTTTACTTTTGGAGAAAATTCAAAACATTCATTATTCAATAGAGCCCAATAGCAAAAATCAGGTTTTGAATGAAGAATCACATTTCTTGGTAAAATCATGCAGGATTGAAATTTTTGATGGTTTTTTACTCCTCTCAACAGCCCAAACAAGTTTCTAAAAGGATGAGTTTGCAACTACTTTACTTTTGGAGAAAATTCAAAACATTCATTATTCAATAGGGCCCAAACTATCAAAAACCAGCGGTTTCAATGAACACACATTTCTTGGTAGAATCATGCAGGACTGAAATTTTTGATATTTTTCTACTCCTCTCATGAGCCCAAACAAGTCTCTAAAAGCATGAGTTTGCAACTACTTTACTTTTGGAGAAAATTCAAAACATTCATTATTCAATAGAGCCCAATAGCAAAAATCAGGTTTTGAATGAAGAATCACATTTCTTGGTAGAATCATGCAGGATTGAAATTTTTGATGGTTTTTTACTCCTCTCAACAGCCCAAACAAGTTTCTAAAAGGATGAGTTTGCAACTACTTTACTTTTGGAGAAAATTCAAAACATTCATTATTCAATAGGGCCCAAACTATCAAAAACCAGCGGTTTCAATGAACACACATTTCTTGGTAGAATCATGCAGGACTGAAATTTTTGATGTTTTTCTACTCCTCTCATGAGCCCAAACAAGTCTCTAAAAGCATGAGTTTGCAACTACTTTACTTTTGGAGAAAATTCAAAACATTCATTATTCAATAGAGCCCAATAGCAAAAATCAGGTTTTGAATGAAGAATCACATTTCTTGGTAGAATCATGCAGGATTGAAATTTTTGATGGTTTTTTACTCCTCTCAACAGCCCAAACAAGTTTCTAAAAGGATGAGTTTGCAACTACTTTACTTTTGGAGAAAATTCAAAACATTCATTATTCAATAGGGCCCAAACTATCAAAAAACAGCGGTTTCAATGAACACACATTTCTTGGAAGAATCATGCAGGACTGAAATTTTTGATGTTTTTCTACTCCTCTCATGAGCCCAAACAAGTTTCTAAAAGCATGAGTTTGCAACTACTTTACTTTTGGAGAAAATTCAAAACATTCATTATTCAATAGAGCCCAATAGCAAAAATCAGGTTTTGAATGAAGAATCACATTTCTTGGTAGAATCATGCAGGGTTGAAATTTTTGATGGTTTTTTACTCCTCTCAACAGCCCAAACAAGTTTCTAAAAGGATGAGTTTGCAACTACTTTACTTTTGGAGAAAATTCAAAACATTCATTATTCAATAGAGCCCAATAGCAAAAATCAGGTTTTGAATGAAGAATCACATTTCTTGGTAGAATCATGCAGGATTGAAATTTTTGATGGTGTTTTACTCCTCTCAACAGCCCAAACAAGTTTCTAAAAGGATGAGTTTGCAACTACTTTACTTTTGGAGAAAATTCAAAGCATTCATTATTCAATAGGGCCCAAACTATCAAAAACCAGCGGTTTCAATGAACACACATTTCTTGGTAGAATCATGCAGGACTGAAATTTTTGATGTTTTTCTACTCCTCTCATGAGCCCAAACAAGTCTCTAAAAGCATGAGTTTGCAACTACTTTACTTTTGGAGAAAATTCAAAACATTCATTATTCAATAGAGCCCAATAGCAAAAATCAGGTTTTGAATGAAGAATCACATTTCTTGGTAAAATCATGCAGGATTGAAATTTTTGATGGTTTTTTACTCCTCTCAACAGCCCAAACAAGTTTCTAAAAGGATGAGTTTGCAACTACTTTACTTTTGGAGAAAATTCAAAACATTCATTATTCAATAGGGCCCAAACTATCAAAAACCAGCGGTTTCAATGAACACACATTTCTTGGTAGAATCATGCAGGACTGAAATTTTTGATGTTTTTCTACTCCTCTCATGAGCCCAAACAAGTTTCTAAAAGCATGAGTTTGCAACTACTTTACTTTTGGAGAAAATTCAAAACATTCATTATTCAATAGAGCCCAATAGCAAAAATCAGGTTTTGAATGAAGAATCACATTTCTTGGTAGAATCATGCAGGATTGAAATTTTTGATGGTTTTTTACTCCTCTCAACAGCCCAAACAAGTTTCTAAAAGGATGAGTTTGCAACTACTTTACTTTTGGAGAAAATTCAAAACATTCATTATTCAATAGGGCCCAAACTATCAAAAACCAGCGGTTTCAATGAACACACATTTCTTGGTAGAATCATGCAGGACTGAAATTTTTGATGTTTTTCTACTCCTCTCATGAGCCCAAACAAGTCTCTAAAAGCATGAGTTTGCAACTACTTTACTTTTGGAGAAAATTCAAAACATTCATTATTCAATAGAGCCCAATAGCAAAAATCAGGTTTTAAATGAAGAATCACATTTCTTGGTAGAATCATGCAGGATTGAAATTTTTGATGGTTTTTTACTCCTCTCAACAGCCCAAACAAGTTTCTAAAAGAATGAGTTTGCAACTGCTTTACTTTTGGAGAAAATTCAAAACATTCATTATTCAATAGGGCCCAAACTATCAAAAACCAGCGGTTTGAATGAACACACATTTCTTGGTAGAATCATGCAGGACTGAAATTTTTGATGTTTTTCTACTCCTCTCATGAGCCCAAACAAGTCTCTAAAAGCATGAGTTTGCAACTACTTTACTTTTGGAGAAAATTCAAAACATTCATTATTCAATAGAGCCCAATAGCAAAAATCAGGTTTTGAATGAAGAATCACATTTCTTGGTAGAATCATGCAGGATTGAAATTTTTGATGGTTTTTTACTCCTCTCAACAGCCCAAACAAGTTTCTAAAAGGATGAGTTTGCAACTACTTTACTTTTGGAGAAAATTCAAAACATTCATTATTCAATAGGGCCCAAACTATCAAAAACCAGCGGTTTCAATGAACACACATTTCTTGGTAGAATCATGCAGGACTGAAGTTTTTGATGTTTTTCTACTCCTCTCATGAGCCCAAACAAGTCTCTAAAAGCATGAGTTTGCAACTACTTTACTTTTGGAGAAAATTCAAAACATTCATTATTCAATAGAGCCCAATAGCAAAAATCAGGTTTTGAATGAAGAATCACATTTCTTGGTAGAATCATGCAGGATTGAAATTTTTGATGGTTTTTTACTCCTCTCTACAGCCCAAACAAGTTTCTAAAAGGATGAGTTTGCAACTGCTTTACTTTTGGAGAAAATTCAAAACATTCATTATTCAATAGGGCCCAAACTATCAAAAACCAGCGGTTTGAATGAACACACATTTCTTGGTAGAATCATGCAGGACTGAAATTTTTGATGTTTTTCTACTCCTCTCATGAGCCCAAACAAGTCTCTAAAAGCATGAGTTTGCAACTACTTTACTTTTGGAGAAAATTCAAAACATTCATTATTCAATAGAGCCCAATAGCAAAAATCAGGTTTTGAATGAAGAATCACATTTCTTGGTAGAATCATGCAGGATTGAAATTTTTGATGGTTTTTTACTCCTCTCAACAGCCCAAACAAGTTTCTAAAAGGATGAGTTTGCAACTACTTTACTTTTGGAGAAAATTCAAAACATTCATTATTCAATAGGGCCCAAACTATCAAAAACCAGCGGTTTCAATGAACACACATTTCTTGGTAGAATCATGCAGGACTGAAATTTTTGATATTTTTCTACTCCTCTCATGAGCCCAAACAAGTCTCTAAAAGCATGAGTTTGCAACTACTTTACTTTTGGAGAAAATTCAAAACATTCATTATTCAATAGAGCCCAATAGCAAAAATCAGGTTTTGAATGAAGAATCACATTTCTTGGTAGAATCATGCAGGATTGAAATTTTTGATGGTTTTTTACTCCTCTCAACAGCCCAAACAAGTTTCTAAAAGGATGAGTTTGCAACTACTTTACTTTTGGAGAAAATTCAAAACATTCATTATTCAATAGGGCCCAAACTATCAAAAACCAGCGGTTTCAATGAACACACATTTCTTGGTAGAATCATGCAGGACTGAAATTTTTGATGTTTTTCTACTCCTCTCATGAGCCCAAACAAGTCTCTAAAACCATGAGTTTGCAACTACTTTACTTTTGGAGAAAATTCAAAACATTCATTATTCAATAGAGCCCAATAGCAAAAATCAGGTTTTGAATGAAGAATCACATTTCTTGGTAGAATCATGCAGGATTGAAATCTTTGATGGTTTTTTACTCCTCTCAACAGCCCAAACAAGTTTCTAAAAGGATGAGTTTGCAACTACTTTACTTTTGGAGAAAATTCAAAACATTCATTATTCAATAGGGCCCAAACTATCAAAAACCAGCGGTTTCAATGAACACACATTTCTTGGTAGAATCATGCAGGACTGAAATTTTTGATGTTTTTCTACTCCTCTCATGAGCCCAAACAAGTCTCTAAAAGCATGAGTTTGCAACTACTTTACTTTTGGAGAAAATTCAAAACATTCATTATTCAATAGATCCCAATAGCAAAAATCAGGTTTTAAATGAAGAATCACATTTCTTGGTAGAATCATGCAGGATTGAAATTTTTGATGGTTTTTTACTCCTCTCAACAGCCCAAACAAGTTTCTAAAAGAATGAGTTTGCAACTGCTTTACTTTTGGAGAAAATTCAAAACATTCATTATTCAATAGGGCCCAAACTATCAAAAACCAGCGGTTTGAATGAACACACATTTCTTGGTAGAATCATGCAGGACTGAAATTTTTGATGTTTTTCTACTCCTCTCATGAGCCCAAACAAGTCTGTAAAAGCATGAGTTTGCAACTACTTTACTTTTGGAGAAAATTCAAAACATTCATTATTCAATAGGGCCCAAACTATCAAAAACCAGCGGTTTCAATGAACACACATTTCTTGGTAGAATCATGCAGGACTGAAGTTTTTGATGTTTTTCTACTCCTCTCATGAGCCCAAACAAGTCTCTAAAAGCATGAGTTTGCAACTACTTTACTTTTGGAGAAAATTCAAAACATTCATTATTCAATAGAGCCCAATAGCAAAAATCAGGTTTTGAATGAAGAATCACATTTCTTGGTAGAATCATGCAGGATTGAAATTTTTGATGGTTTTTTACTCCTCTCTACAGCCCAAACAAGTTTCTAAAAGGATGAGTTTGCAACTGCTTTACTTTTGGAGAAAATTCAAAACATTCATTATTCAATAGGGCCCAAACTATCAAAAACCAGCGGTTTGAATGAACACACATTTCTTGGTAGAATCATGCAGGACTCAAATTTTTGATGTTTTTCTACTCCTCTCATGAGCCCAAACAAGTTTCTAAAAGCATGAGTTTGCAACTACTTTACTTTTGGAGAAAATTCAAAACATTCATTATTCAATAGAGCCCAAACTATCAAAAAACAGCGGTTTCAATGAACACACATTTCTTGGTAGAATCATGCAGGACTGAAATTTTTGATGTTTTTCTACTCCTCTCATGAGCCCAAACAAGTCTCTAAAAGCATGAGTTTGCAACTACTTTACTTTTGGAGAAAATTCAAAACATTCATTATTCAATAGAGCCCAATAGCAAAAATCAGGTTTTGAATGAAGAATCACATTTCTTGGTAAAATCATGCAGGATTGAAATTTTTGATGGTTTTTTACTCCTCTCAACAGCCCAAACAAGTTTCTAAAAGGATGAGTTTGCAACTACTTTACTTTTGGAGAAAATTCAAAACATTCATTATTCAATAGAGCCCAATAGCAAAAATCAGGTTTTGAATGAAGAATCACATTTCTTGGTAGAATCATGCAGGATTGAAATTTTTGATGGTTTTTTACTCCTCTCAACAGCCCAAACAAGTTTCTAAAAGGATGAGTTTGCAACTACTTTACTTTTGGAGAAAATTCAAAACATTCATTATTCAATAGAGCCCAATAGCAAAAATCAGGTTTTGAATGAAGAATCACATTTCTTGGTAGAATCATGCAGGATTGAAATTTTTGATGGTTTTTTACTCCTCTCAACAGCCCAAACAAGTTTCTAAAAGGATGAGTTTGCAACTACTTTACTTTTGGAGAAAATTCAAAACATTCATTATTCAATAGGGCCCAAACTATCAAAAACCAGCGGTTTCAATGAACACACATTTCTTGGTAGAATCATGCAGGACTGAAATTTTTGATGTTTTTCTACTCCTCTCATGAGCCCAAACAAGTCTCTAAAAGCATGAGTTTGCAACTACTTTACTTTTGGAGAAAATTCAAAACATTCATTATTCAATAGAGCCCAATAGCAAAAATCAGGTTTTAAATGAAGAATCACATTTCTTGGTAGAATCATGCAGGATTGAAATTTTTGATGGTTTTTTACTCCTCTCAACAGCCCAAACAAGTTTCTAAAAGAATGAGTTTGCAACTGCTTTACTTTTGGAGAAAATTCAAAACATTCATTATTCAATAGGGCCCAAACTATCAAAAACCAGCGGTTTGAATGAACACACATTTCTTGGTAGAATCATGCAGGACTGAAATTTTTGATGTTTTTCTACTCCTCTCATGAGCCCAAACAAGTCTCTAAAAGCATGAGTTTGCAACTACTTTACTTTTGGAGAAAATTCAAAACATTCATTATTCAATAGAGCCCAATAGCAAAAATCAGGTTTTGAATGAAGAATCACATTTCTTGGTAGAATCATGCAGGATTGAAATTTTTGATGGTTTTTTACTCCTCTCAACAGCCCAAACAAGTTTCTAAAAGGATGAGTTTGCAACTACTTTACTTTTGGAGAAAATTCAAAACATTCATTATTCAATAGGGCCCAAACTATCAAAAACCAGCGGTTTCAATGAACACACATTTCTTGGTAGAATCATGCAGGACTGAAGTTTTTGATGTTTTTCTACTCCTCTCATGAGCCCAAACAAGTCTCTAAAAGCATGAGTTTGCAACTACTTTACTTTTGGAGAAAATTCAAAACATTCATTATTCAATAGAGCCCAATAGCAAAAATCAGGTTTTGAATGAAGAATCACATTTCTTGGTAGAATCATGCAGGATTGAAATTTTTGATGGTTTTTTACTCCTCTCTACAGCCCAAACAAGTTTCTAAAAGGATGAGTTTGCAACTGCTTTACTTTTGGAGAAAATTCAAAACATTCATTATTCAATAGGGCCCAAACTATCAAAAACCAGCGGTTTGAATGAACACACATTTCTTGGTAGAATCATGCAGGACTGAAATTTTTGATGTTTTTCTACTCCTCTCATGAGCCCAAACAAGTCTCTAAAAGCATGAGTTTGCAACTACTTTACTTTTGGAGAAAATTCAAAACATTCATTATTCAATAGAGCCCAATAGCAAAAATCAGGTTTTGAATGAAGAATCACATTTCTTGGTAGAATCATGCAGGATTGAAATTTTTGATGGTTTTTTACTCCTCTCAACAGCCCAAACAAGTTTCTAAAAGGATGAGTTTGCAACTACTTTACTTTTGGAGAAAATTCAAAACATTCATTATTCAATAGGGCCCAAACTATCAAAAACCAGCGGTTTCAATGAACACACATTTCTTGGTAGAATCATGCAGGACTGAAATTTTTGATATTTTTCTACTCCTCTCATGAGCCCAAACAAGTCTCTAAAAGCATGAGTTTGCAACTACTTTACTTTTGGAGAAAATTCAAAACATTCATTATTCAATAGAGCCCAATAGCAAAAATCAGGTTTTGAATGAAGAATCACATTTCTTGGTAGAATCATGCAGGATTGAAATTTTTGATGGTTTTTTACTCCTCTCAACAGCCCAAACAAGTTTCTAAAAGGATGAGTTTGCAACTACTTTACTTTTGGAGAAAATTCAAAACATTCATTATTCAATAGGGCCCAAACTATCAAAAACCAGCGGTTTCAATGAACACACATTTCTTGGTAGAATCATGCAGGACTGAAATTTTTGATGTTTTTCTACTCCTCTCATGAGCCCAAACAAGTCTCTAAAACCATGAGTTTGCAACTACTTTACTTTTGGAGAAAATTCAAAACATTCATTATTCAATAGAGCCCAATAGCAAAAATCAGGTTTTGAATGAAGAATCACATTTCTTGGTAGAATCATGCAGGATTGAAATCTTTGATGGTTTTTTACTCCTCTCAACAGCCCAAACAAGTTTCTAAAAGGATGAGTTTGCAACTACTTTACTTTTGGAGAAAATTCAAAACATTCATTATTCAATAGGGCCCAAACTATCAAAAACCAGCGGTTTCAATGAACACACATTTCTTGGTAGAATCATGCAGGACTGAAATTTTTGATGTTTTTCTACTCCTCTCATGAGCCCAAACAAGTCTCTAAAAGCATGAGTTTGCAACTACTTTACTTTTGGAGAAAATTCAAAACATTCATTATTCAATAGATCCCAATAGCAAAAATCAGGTTTTAAATGAAGAATCACATTTCTTGGTAGAATCATGCAGGATTGAAATTTTTGATGGTTTTTTACTCCTCTCAACAGCCCAAACAAGTTTCTAAAAGAATGAGTTTGCAACTGCTTTACTTTTGGAGAAAATTCAAAACATTCATTATTCAATAGGGCCCAAACTATCAAAAACCAGCGGTTTGAATGAACACACATTTCTTGGTAGAATCATGCAGGACTGAAATTTTTGATGTTTTTCTACTCCTCTCATGAGCCCAAACAAGTCTGTAAAAGCATGAGTTTGCAACTACTTTACTTTTGGAGAAAATTCAAAACATTCATTATTCAATAGGGCCCAAACTATCAAAAACCAGCGGTTTCAATGAACACACATTTCTTGGTAGAATCATGCAGGACTGAAGTTTTTGATGTTTTTCTACTCCTCTCATGAGCCCAAACAAGTCTCTAAAAGCATGAGTTTGCAACTACTTTACTTTTGGAGAAAATTCAAAACATTCATTATTCAATAGAGCCCAATAGCAAAAATCAGGTTTTGAATGAAGAATCACATTTCTTGGTAGAATCATGCAGGATTGAAATTTTTGATGGTTTTTTACTCCTCTCTACAGCCCAAACAAGTTTCTAAAAGGATGAGTTTGCAACTGCTTTACTTTTGGAGAAAATTCAAAACATTCATTATTCAATAGGGCCCAAACTATCAAAAACCAGCGGTTTGAATGAACACACATTTCTTGGTAGAATCATGCAGGACTCAAATTTTGATGTTTTTCTACTCCTCTCATGAGCCCAAACAAGTTTCTAAAAGCATGAGTTTGCAACTACTTTACTTTTGGAGAAAATTCAAAACATTCATTATTCAATAGAGCCCAAACTATCAAAAAACAGCGGTTTCAATGAACACACATTTCTTGGTAGAATCATGCAGGACTGAAATTTTTGATGTTTTTCTACTCCTCTCATGAGCCCAAACAAGTCTCTAAAAGCATGAGTTTGCAACTACTTTACTTTTGGAGAAAATTCAAAACATTCATTATTCAATAGAGCCCAATAGCAAAAATCAGGTTTTGAATGAAGAATCACATTTCTTGGTAAAATCATGCAGGATTGAAATTTTTGATGGTTTTTTACTCCTCTCAACAGCCCAAACAAGTTTCTAAAAGGATGAGTTTGCAACTACTTTACTTTTGGAGAAAATTCAAAACATTCATTATTCAATAGAGCCCAATAGCAAAAATCAGGTTTTGAATGAAGAATCACATTTCTTGGTAGAATCATGCAGGATTGAAATTTTTGATGGTTTTTTACTCCTCTCAACAGCCCAAACAAGTTTCTAAAAGGATGAGTTTGCAACTACTTTACTTTTGGAGAAAATTCAAAACATTCATTATTCAATAGAGCCCAATAGCAAAAATCAGGTTTTGAATGAAGAATCACATTTCTTGGTAGAATCATGCAGGATTGAAATTTTTGATGGTTTTTTACTCCTCTCAACAGCCCAAACAAGTTTCTAAAAGGATGAGTTTGCAACTACTTTACTTTTGGAGAAAATTCAAAACATTCATTATTCTATAGGGCCCAAACTATCAAAAACCAGCGGTTTCAATGAACACACATTTCTTGGTAGAATCATGCAGGACTGAAATTTTTGATGTTTTTCTACTCCTCTCATGAGCCCAAACAAGTTTCTAAAAGCATGAGTTTGCAACTACTTTACTTTTGGAGAAAATTCAAAACATTCATTATTCAATAGAGCCCAATAGCAAAAATCAGGTTTTGAATGAAGAATCGCATTTCTTGGTAGAATCATGCAGGATTGAAATTTTTGATGGTTTTTTACTCCTCTCAACAGCCCAAACAAGTTTCTAAAAGGATGAGTTTGCAACTACTTTACTTTTGGAGAAAATTCAAAACATTCATTATTCAATAGAGCCCAATAGCAAAAATCAGGTTTTGAATGAAGAATCACATTTCTTGGTAGAATCATGCAGGATTGAAATTTTTGATGGTTTTTTACTCCTCTCAACAGCCCAAACAAGTTTCTAAAAGGATGAGTTTGCAACTACTTTACTTTTGGAGAAAATTCAAAACATTCATTATTCAATAGGGCCCAAACTATCAAAAACCAGCGGTTTCAATGAACACACATTTCTTGGTAGAATCATGCAGGACTGAAGTTTTTGATGTTTTTCTACTCCTCTCATGAGCCCAAACAAGTCTCTAAAAGCATGAGTTTGCAACTACTTTACTTTTGGAGAAAATTCAAAACATTCATTATTCAATAGAGCCCAATAGCAAAAATCAGGTTTTGAATGAAGAATCACATTTCTTGGTAGAATCATGCAGGATTGAAATTTTTGATGGTTTTTTACTCCTCTCTACAGCCCAAACAAGTTTCTAAAAGGATGAGTTTGCAACTGCTTTACTTTTGGAGAAAATTCAAAACATTCATTATTCAATAGGGCCCAAACTATCAAAAACCAGCGGTTTGAATGAACACACATTTCTTGGTAGAATCATGCAGGACTCAAATTTTTGATGTTTTTCTACTCCTCTCATGAGCCCAAACAAGTCTCTAAAAGCATGAGTTTGCAACTACTTTACTTTTGGAGAAAATTCAAAACATTCATTATTCAATAGAGCCCAATAGCAAAAATCAGGTTTTGAATGAAGAATCACATTTCTTGGTAGAATCATGCAGGATTGAAATTTTTGATGGTTTTTTACTCCTCTCTACAGCCCAAACAAGTTTCTAAAAGGATGAGTTTGCAACTGCTTTACTTTTGGAGAAAATTCAAAACATTCATTATTCAATAGGGCCCAAACTATCAAAAACCAGCGGTTTGAATGAACACACATTTCTTGGTAGAATCATGCAGGACTGAAATTTTTGATGTTTTTCTACTCCTCTCATGAGCCCAAACAAGTCTGTAAAAGCATGAGTTTGCAACTACTTTACTTTTGGAGAAAATTCAAAACATTCATTATTCAATAGGGCCCAAACTATCAAAAACCAGCGGTTTCAATGAACACACATTTCTTGGTAGAATCATGCAGGACTGAAGTTTTTGATGTTTTTCTACTCCTCTCATGAGCCCAAACAAGTCTCTAAAAGCATGAGTTTGCAACTACTTTACTTTTGGAGAAAATTCAAAACATTCATTATTCAATAGAGCCCAATAGCAAAAATCAGGTTTTGAATGAAGAATCACATTTCTTGGTAGAATCATGCAGGATTGAAATTTTTGATGGTTTTTTACTCCTCTCTACAGCCCAAACAAGTTTCTAAAAGGATGAGTTTGCAACTGCTTTACTTTTGGAGAAAATTCAAAACATTCATTATTCAATAGGGCCCAAACTATCAAAAACCAGCGGTTTGAATGAACACACATTTCTTGGTAGAATCATGCAGGACTCAAATTTTTGATGTTTTTCTACTCCTCTCATGAGCCCAAACAAGTTTCTAAAAGCATGAGTTTGCAACTACTTTACTTTTGGAGAAAATTCAAAACATTCATTATTCAATAGAGCCCAAACTATCAAAAAACAGCGGTTTCAATGAACACACATTTCTTGGTAGAATCATGCAGGACTGAAATTTTTGATGTTTTTCTACTCCTCTCATGAGCCCAAACAAGTCTCTAAAAGCATGAGTTTGCAACTACTTTACTTTTGGAGAAAATTCAAAACATTCATTATTCAATAGAGCCCAATAGCAAAAATCAGGTTTTGAATGAAGAATCACATTTCTTGGTAAAATCATGCAGGATTGAAATTTTTGATGGTTTTTTACTCCTCTCAACAGCCCAAACAAGTTTCTAAAAGGATGAGTTTGCAACTACTTTACTTTTGGAGAAAATTCAAAACATTCATTATTCAATAGAGCCCAATAGCAAAAATCAGGTTTTGAATGAAGAATCACATTTCTTGGTAGAATCATGCAGGATTGAAATTTTTGATGGTTTTTTACTCCTCTCAACAGCCCAAACAAGTTTCTAAAAGGATGAGTTTGCAACTACTTTACTTTTGGAGAAAATTCAAAACATTCATTATTCAATAGAGCCCAATAGCAAAAATCAGGTTTTGAATGAAGAATCACATTTCTTGGTAGAATCATGCAGGATTGAAATTTTTGATGGTTTTTTACTCCTCTCAACAGCCCAAACAAGTTTCTAAAAGGATGAGTTTGCAACTACTTTACTTTTGGAGAAAATTCAAAACATTCATTATTCTATAGGGCCCAAACTATCAAAAACCAGCGGTTTCAATGAACACACATTTCTTGGTAGAATCATGCAGGACTGAAATTTTTGATGTTTTTCTACTCCTCTCATGAGCCCAAACAAGTTTCTAAAAGCATGAGTTTGCAACTACTTTACTTTTGGAGAAAATTCAAAACATTCATTATTCAATAGAGCCCAATAGCAAAAATCAGGTTTTGAATGAAGAATCGCATTTCTTGGTAGAATCATGCAGGATTGAAATTTTTGATGGTTTTTTACTCCTCTCAACAGCCCAAACAAGTTTCTAAAAGGATGAGTTTAGGATGAGTCAACTACTTTACTTTTGGAGAAAATTCAAAACATTCATTATTCAATAGAGCCCAATAGCAAAAATCAGGTTTTGAATGAAGAATCACATTTCTTGGTAGAATCATGCAGGATTGAAATTTTTGATGGTTTGTTACTCCTCTCAACAGCCCAAACAAGTTTCTAAAAGGATGAGTTTGCAACTACTTTACTTTTGGAGAAAATTCAAAACATTCATTATTCAATAGGGCCCAAACTATCAAAAACCAGCGGTTTCAATGAACACACATTTCTTGGTAGAATCATGCAGGACTGAAGTTTTTGATGTTTTTCTACTCCTCTCATGAGCCCAAACAAGTCTCTAAAAGCATGAGTTTGCAACTACTTTACTTTTGGAGAAAATTCAAAACATTCATTATTCAATAGAGCCCAATAGCAAAAATCAGGTTTTGAATGAAGAATCACATTTCTTGGTAGAATCATGCAGGATTGAAATTTTTGATGGTTTTTTACTCCTCTCTACAGCCCAAACAAGTTTCTAAAAGGATGAGTTTGCAACTGCTTTACTTTTGGAGAAAATTCAAAACATTCATTATTCAATAGGGCCCAAACTATCAAAAACCAGCGGTTTGAATGAACACACATTTCTTGGTAGAATCATGCAGGACTCAAATTTTTGATGTTTTTCTACTCCTCTCATGAGCCCAAACAAGTCTCTAAAAGCATGAGTTTGCAACTACTTTACTTTTGGAGAAAATTCAAAACATTCATTATTCAATAGAGCCCAATAGCAAAAATCAGGTTTTGAATGAAGAATCACATTTCTTGGTAGAATCATGCAGGATTGAAATTTTTGATGGTTTTTTACTCCTCTCAACAGCCCAAACAAGTTTCTAAAAGGATGAGTTTGCAACTACTTTACTTTTGGAGAAAATTCAAAACATTCATTATTCAATAGGGCCCAAACTATCAAAAACCAGCGGTTTCAATGAACACACATTTCTTGGTAGAATCATGCAGGACTGAAGTTTTTGATGTTTTTCTACTCCTCTCATGAGCCCAAACAAGTCTCTAAAAGCATGAGTTTGCAACTACTTTACTTTTGGAGAAAATTCAAAACATTCATTATTCAATAGAGCCCAATAGCAAAAATCAGGTTTTGAATGAAGAATCACATTTCTTGGTAGAATCATGCAGGATTGAAATTTTTGATGGTTTTTTACTCCTCTCTACAGCCCAAACAAGTTTCTAAAAGGATGAGTTTGCAACTGCTTTACTTTTGGAGAAAATTCAAAACATTCATTATTCAATAGGGCCCAAACTATCAAAAACCAGCGGTTTGAATGAACACACATTTCTTGGTAGAATCATGCAGGACTCAAATTTTTGATGTTTTTCTACTCCTCTCATGAGCCCAAACAAGTCTCTAAAAGCATGAGTTTGCAACTACTTTACTTTTGGAGAAAATTCAAAACATTCATTATTCAATAGAGCCCAATAGCAAAAATCAGGTTTTGAATGAAGAATCACATTTCTTGGTAGAATCATGCAGGATTGAAATTTTTGATGGTTTTTTACTCCTCTCAACAGCCCAAACAAGTTTCTAAAAGGATGAGTTTGCAACTACTTTACTTTTGGAGAAAATTCAAAACATTCATTATTCAATAGGGCCCAAACTATCAAAAACCAGCGGTTTCAATGAACACACATTTCTTGGTAGAATCATGCAGGACTGAAATTTTTGATATTTTTCTACTCCTCTCATGAGCCCAAACAAGTCTCTAAAAGCATGAGTTTGCAACTACTTTACTTTTGGAGAAAATTCAAAACATTCATTATTCAATAGAGCCCAATAGCAAAAATCAGGTTTTGAATGAAGAATCACATTTCTTGGTAGAATCATGCAGGATTGAAATTTTTGATGGTTTTTTACTCCTCTCAACAGCCCAAACAAGTTTCTAAAAGGATGAGTTTGCAACTACTTTACTTTTGGAGAAAATTCAAAACATTCATTATTCAATAGGGCCCAAACTATCAAAAACCAGCGGTTTCAATGAACACACATTTCTTGGTAGAATCATGCAGGACTGAAATTTTTGATGTTTTTCTACTCCTCTCATGAGCCCAAACAAGTCTCTAAAACCATGAGTTTGCAACTACTTTACTTTTGGAGAAAATTCAAAACATTCATTATTCAATAGAGCCCAATAGCAAAAATCAGGTTTTGAATGAAGAATCACATTTCTTGGTAGAATCATGCAGGATTGAAATTTTTGATGGTTTTTTACTCCTCTCAACAGCCCAAACAAGTTTCTAAAAGGATGAGTTTGCAACTACTTTACTTTTGGAGAAAATTCAAAACATTCATTATTCAATAGGGCCCAAACTATCAAAAACCAGCGGTTTCAATGAACACACATTTCTTGGTAGAATCATGCAGGACTGAAATTTTTGATGTTTTTCTACTCCTCTCATGAGCCCAAACAAGTCTCTAAAAGCATGAGTTTGCAACTACTTTACTTTTGGAGAAAATTCAAAACATTCATTATTCAATAGAGCCCAATAGCAAAAATCAGGTTTTAAATGAAGAATCACATTTCTTGGTAGAATCATGCAGGATTGAAATTTTTGATGGTTTTTTACTCCTCTCAACAGCCCAAACAAGTTTCTAAAAGAATGAGTTTGCAACTGCTTTACTTTTGGAGAAAATTCAAAACATTCATTATTCAATAGGGCCCAAACTATCAAAAACCAGCGGTTTGAATGAACACACATTTCTTGGTAGAATCATGCAGGACTCAAATTTTTGATGTTTTTCTACTCCTCTCATGAGCCCAAACAAGTTTCTAAAAGCATGAGTTTGCAACTACTTTACTTTTGGAGAAAATTCAAAACATTCATTATTCAATAGAGCCCAAACTATCAAAAAACAGCGGTTTCAATGAACACACATTTCTTGGTAGAATCATGCAGGATTGAAATTTTTGATGTTTTTCTACTCCTCTCATGAGCCCAAACAAGTCTCTAAAAGCATGAGTTTGCAACTACTTTACTTTTGGAGAAAATTCAAAACATTCATTATTCAATAGAGCCCAATAGCAAAAATCAGGTTTTGAATGAAGAA
This sequence comes from Dendrobates tinctorius, assembly GCF_039654945.1. Lineage (NCBI taxonomy): Eukaryota > Metazoa > Chordata > Amphibia > Anura > Dendrobatidae > Dendrobates > Dendrobates tinctorius. Next base: position 6,384,196 of record NW_027361736.1, on the reverse strand, counting down.
TCACATTTCTTGGTAAAATCATGCAGGATTGAAATTTTTGATGGTTTTTTACTCCTCTCAACAGCCCAAACAAGTTTCTAAAAGGATGAGTTTGCAACTACTTTACTTTTGGAGAAAATTCAAAACATTCATTATTCAATAGAGCCCAATAGCAAAAATCAGGTTTTGAATGAAGAATCACATTTCTTGGTAGAATCATGCAGGATTGAAATTTTTGATGGTTTTTTACTCCTCTCAACAGCCCAAACAAGTTTCTAAAAGGATGAGTTTGCAACTACTTTACTTTTGGAGAAAATTCAAAACATTCATTATTCAATAGGGCCCAAACTATCAAAAACCAGAGGTTTCAATGAACACACATTTCTTGGTAGAATCATGCAGGACTGAAATTTTTGATATTTTTCTACTCCTCTCATGATCCCAAACAAGTCTCTAAAAGCATGAGTTTGCAACTACTTTACTTTTGGAGAAAATTCAAAACATTCATTATTCAATAGAGCCCAATAGCAAAAATCAGGTTTTGAATGAAGAATCACATTTCTTGGTAGAATCATGCAGGATTGAAATTTTTGATGGTTTTTTACTCCTCTCAACAGCCCAAACAAGTTTCTAAAAGGATGAGTTTGCAACTACTTTACTTTTGGAGAAAATTCAAAACATTCATTATTCAATAGGGCCCAAACTATCAAAAAACAGCGGTTTCAATGAACACACATTTCTTGGAAGAATCATGCAGGACTGAAATTTTTGATGTTTCTCTACTCCTCTCATGAGCCCAAACAAGTTTCTAAAAGCATGAGTTTGCAACTACTTTACTTTTGGAGAAAATTCAAAACATTCATTATTCAATAGAGCCCAATAGCAAAAATCAGGTTTTGAATGAAGAATCACATTTCTTGGTAGAATCATGCAGGATTGAAATTTTTGATGGTTTTTTACTCCTCTCAACAGCCCAAACAAGTTTCTAAAAGGATGAGTTTGCAACTACTTTACTTTTGGAGAAAATTCAAAACATTCATTATTCAATAGAGCCCAATAGCAAAGATCAGGTTTTGAATGAAGAATCACATTTCTTGGTAGAATCATGCAGGATTGAAATTTTTGATGTTTTTTTACTCCTCTCAACAGCCCAAACAAGTTTCTAAAAGGATGAGTTTGCAACTACTTTACTTTTGGAGAAAATTCAAAGCATTCATTATTCAATAGGGCCCAAACTATCAAAAACCAGCGGTTTCAATGAACACACATTTCTTGGTAGAATCATGCAGGACTGAAATTTTTGATGTTTTTCTACTCCTCTCATGAGCCCAAACAAGTTTCTAAAAGCATGAGTTTGCAACTACTTTACTTTTGGAGAAAATTCAAAACATTCATTATTCAATAGAGCCCAATAGCAAAAATCAGGTTTTGAATGAAGAATCACATTTCTTGGTAAAATCATGCAGGATTGAAATTTTTGATGGTTTTTTACTCCTCTCAACAGCCCAAACAAGTTTCTAAAAGGATGAGTTTGCAACTACTTTACTTTTGGAGAAAATTCAAAACATTCATTATTCAATAGGGCCCAAACTATCAAAAACCAGCGGTTTCAATGAACACACATTTCTTGGTAGAATCATGCAGGACTGAAATTTTTGATGTTTTTCTACTCCTCTCATGAGCCCAAACAAGTTTCTAAAAGCATGAGTTTGCAACTACTTTACTTTTGGAGAAAATTCAAAACATTCATTATTCAATAGAGCCCAATAGCAAAAATCAGGTTTTGAATGAAGAATCACATTTCTTGGTAGAATCATGCAGGATTGAAATTTTTGATGGTTTTTTACTCCTCTCAACAGCCCAAACAAGTTTCTAAAAGGATGAGTTTGCAACTACTTTACTTTTGGAGAAAATTCAAAACATTCATTATTCAATAGAGCCCAATAGCAAAAATCAGGTTTTGAATGAAGAATCACATTTCTTGGTAGAATCATGCAGGATTGAAATTTTTGATGGTTTTTTACTCCTCTCAACAGCCCAAACAAGTTTCTAAAAGGATGAGTTTGCAACTACTTTACTTTTGGAGAAAATTCAAAACATTCATTATTCAATAGGGCCCAAACTATCAAAAACCAGCGGTTTCAATGAACACACATTTCTTGGTAGAATCATGCAGGACTGAAATTTTTGATGTTTTTCTACTCCTCTCATGAGCCCAAACAAGTCTCTAAAAGCATGAGTTTGCAACTACTTTACTTTTGGAGAAAATTCAAAACATTCATTATTCAATAGAGCCCAATAGCAAAAATCAGGTTTTAAATGAAGAATCACATTTCTTGGTAGAATCATGCAGGATTGAAATTTTTGATGGTTTTTTACTCCTCTCAACAGCCCAAACAAGTTTCTAAAAGAATGAGTTTGCAACTGCTTTACTTTTGGAGAAAATTCAAAACATTCATTATTCAATAGGGCCCAAACTATCAAAAACCAGCGGTTTGAATGAACACACATTTCTTGGTAGAATCATGCAGGACTGAAATTTTTGATGTTTTTCTACTCCTCTCATGAGCACAAACAAGTCTCTAAAAGCATGAGTTTGCAACTACTTTACTTTTGGAGAAAATTCAAAACATTCATTATTCAATAGAGCCCAATAGCAAAAATCAGGTTTTGAATGAAGAATCACATTTCTTGGTAGAATCATGCAGGATTGAAATTTTTGATGGTTTTTTACTCCTCTCAACAGCCCAAACAAGTTTCTAAAAGGATGAGTTTGCAACTACTTTACTTTTGGAGAAAATTCAAAACATTCATTATTCAATAGGGCCCAAACTATCAAAAACCAGCGGTTTCAATGAACACACATTTCTTGGTAGAATCATGCAGGACTGAAGTTTTTGATGTTTTTCTACTCCTCTCATGAGCCCAAACAAGTCTCTAAAAGCATGAGTTTGCAACTACTTTACTTTTGGAGAAAATTCAAAACATTCATTATTCAATAGAGCCCAATAGCAAAAATCAGGTTTTGAATGAAGAATCACATTTCTTGGTAGAATCATGCAGGATTGAAATTTTTGATGGTTTTTTACTCCTCTCTACAGCCCAAACAAGTTTCTAAAAGGATGAGTTTGCAACTGCTTTACTTTTGGAGAAAATTCAAAACATTCATTATTCAATAGGGCCCAAACTATCAAAAACCAGCGGTTTGAATGAACACACATTTCTTGGTAGAATCATGCAGGACTCAAATTTTTGATGTTTTTCTACTCCTCTCATGAGCCCAAACAAGTCTCTAAAAGCATGAGTTTGCAACTACTTTACTTTTGGAGAAAATTCAAAACATTCATTATTCAATAGAGCCCAATAGCAAAAATCAGGTTTTGAATGAAGAATCACATTTCTTGGTAGAATCATGCAGGATTGAAATTTTTGATGGTTTTTTACTCCTCTCAACAGCCCAAACAAGTTTCTAAAAGGATGAGTTTGCAACTACTTTACTTTTGGAGAAAATTCAAAACATTCATTATTCAATAGGGCCCAAACTATCAAAAACCAGCGGTTTCAATGAACACACATTTCTTGGTAGAATCATGCAGAACTGAAATTTTTGATATTTTTCTACTCCTCTCATGAGCCCAAACAAGTCTCTAAAAGCATGAGTTTGCAACTACTTTACTTTTGGAGAAAATTCAAAACATTCATTATTCAATAGAGCCCAATAGCAAAAATCAGGTTTTGAATGAAGAATCACATTTCTTGGTAGAATCATGCAGGATTGAAATTTTTGATGGTTTTTTACTCCTCTCAACAGCCCAAACAAGTTTCTAAAAGGATGAGTTTGCAACTACTTTACTTTTGGAGAAAATTCAAAACATTCATTATTCAATAGGGCCCAAACTATCAAAAACCAGCGGTTTCAATGAACACACATTTCTTGGTAGAATCATGCAGGACTGAAATTTTTGATGTTTTTCTACTCCTCTCATGAGCCCAAACAAGTCTCTAAAAGCATGAGTTTGCAACTACTTTACTTTTGGAGAAAATTCAAAACATTCATTATTCAATAGAGCCCAATAGCAAAAATCAGGTTTTGAATGAAGAATCACATTTCTTGGTAGAATCATGCAGGATTGAAATTTTTGATGGTTTTTTACTCCTCTCAACAGCCCAAACAAGTTTCTAAAAGGATGAGTTTGCAACTACTTTACTTTTGGAGAAAATTCAAAACATTCATTATTCAATAGGGCCCAAACTATCAAAAACCAGCGGTTTCAATGAACACACATTTCTTGGTAGAATCATGCAGGACTGAAATTTTTGATGTTTTTCTACTCCTCTCATGAGCCCAAACAAGTCTCTAAAAGCATGAGTTTGCAACTACTTTACTTTTGGAGAAATATCAAAACATTCATTATTCAATAGAGCCCAATAGCAAAAATCAGGTTTTAAATGAAGAATCACATTTCTTGGTAGAATCATGCAGGATTGAAATTTTTGATGGTTTTTTACTCCTCTCAACAGCCCAAACAAGTTTCTAAAAGAATGAGTTTGCAACTGCTTTACTTTTGGAGAAAATTCAAAACATTCATTATTCAATAGGGCCCAAACTATCAAAAACCAGCGGTTTCAATGAACACACATTTCTTGGTAGAATCATGCAGGACTGAAATTTTTGATGTTTTTCTACTCCTCTCATGAGCCCAAACAAGTCTCTAAAAGCATGAGTTTGCAACTACTTTACTTTTGGAGAAAATTCAAAACATTCATTATTCAATAGGGCCCAAACTATCAAAAACCAGCGGTTTCAATGAACACACATTTCTTGGTAGAATCATGCAGGACTGAAGTTTTTGATGTTTTTCTACTCCTCTCATGAGCCCAAACAAGTCTCTAAAAGCATGAGTTTGCAACTACTTTACTTTTGGAGAAAATTCAAAACATTCATTATTCAATAGAGCCCAATAGCAAAAATCAGGTTTTGAATGAAGAATCACATTTCTTGGTAGAATCATGCAGGATTGAAATTTTTGATGGTTTTTTACTCCTCTCTACAGCCCAAACAAGTTTCTAAAAGGATGAGTTTGCAACTACTTTACTTTTGGAGAAAATTCAAAACATTCATTATTCAATAGGGCCCAAACTATCAAAAACCAGCGGTTTCAATGAACACACATTTCTTGGTAGAATCATGCAGGACTGAAATTTTTGATGTTTTTCTACTCCTCTCATGAGCCCAAACAAGTTTCTAAAAGCATGAGTTTGCAACTACTTTACTTTTGGAGAAAATTCAAAACATTCATTATTCAATAGAGCCCAATAGCAAAAATCAGGTTTTGAATGAAGAATCACATTTCTTGGTAGAATCATGCAGGATTGAAATTTTTGATGGTTTTTTACTCCTCTCAACAGCCCAAACAAGTTTCTAAAAGGATGAGTTTGCAACTACTTTACTTTTGGAGAAAATTCAAAACATTCATTATTCAATAGAGCCCAATAGCAAAAATCAGGTTTTGAATGAAGAATCACATTTCTTGGTAGAATCATGCAGGATTGAAATTTTTGATGGTTTTTTACTCCTCTCAACAGCCCAAACAAGTTTCTAAAAGGATGAGTTTGCAACTACTTTACTTTTGGAGAAAATTCAAAACATTCATTATTCAATAGGGCCCAAACTATCAAAAACCAGCGGTTTCAATGAACACACATTTCTTGGTAGAATCATGCAGGACTGAAATTTTTGATGTTTTTCTACTCCTCTCATGAGCCCAAACAAGTCTCTAAAAGCATGAGTTTGCAACTACTTTACTTTTGGAGAAAATTCAAAACATTCATTATTCAATAGAGCCCAATAGCAAAAATCAGGTTTTAAATGAAGAATCACATTTCTTGGTAGAATCATGCAGGATTGAAATTTTTGATGGTTTTTTACTCCTCTCAACAGCCCAAACAAGTTTCTAAAAGAATGAGTTTGCAACTGCTTTACTTTTGGAGAAAATTCAAAACATTCATTATTCAATAGGGCCCAAACTATCAAAAACCAGCGGTTTGAATGAACACACATTTCTTGGTAGAATCATGCAGGACTGAAATTTTTGATGTTTTTCTACTCCTCTCATGAGCCCAAACAAGTCTCTAAAAGCATGAGTTTGCAACTACTTTACTTTTGGAGAAAATTCAAAACATTCATTATTCAATAGAGCCCAATAGCAAAAATCAGGTTTTGAATGAAGAATCACATTTCTTGGTAGAATCATGCAGGATTGAAATTTTTGATGGTTTTTTACTCCTCTCAACAGCCCAAACAAGTTTCTAAAAGGATGAGTTTGCAACTACTTTACTTTTGGAGAAAATTCAAAACATTCATTATTCAATAGGGCCCAAACTATCAAAAACCAGCGGTTTGAATGAACACACATTTCTTGGTAGAATCATGCAGGACTCAAATTTTTGATGTTTTTCTACTCCTCTCATGAGCCCAAACAAGTCTCTAAAAGCATGAGTTTGCAACTACTTTACTTTTGGAGAAAATTCAAAACATTCATTATTCAATAGAGCCCAATAGCAAAAATCAGGTTTTGAATGAAGAATCACATTTCTTGGTAGAATCATGCAGGATTGAAATTTTTGATGGTTTTTTACTCCTCTCAACAGCCCAAACAAGTTTCTAAAAGGATGAGTTTGCAACTACTTTACTTTTGGAGAAAATTCAAAACATTCATTATTCAATAGGGCCCAAACTATCAAAAACCAGCGGTTTCAATGAACACACATTTCTTGGTAGAATCATGCAGAACTGAAATTTTTGATATTTTTCTACTCCTCTCATGAGCCCAAACAAGTCTCTAAAAGCATGAGTTTGCAACTACTTTACTTTTGGAGAAAATTCAAAACATTCATTATTCAATAGAGCCCAATAGCAAAAATCAGGTTTTGAATGAAGAATCACATTTCTTGGTAGAATCATGCAGGATTGAAATTTTTGATGGTTTTTTACTCCTCTCAACAGCCCAAACAAGTTTCTAAAAGGATGAGTTTGCAACTACTTTACTTTTGGAGAAAATTCAAAACATTCATTATTCAATAGGGCCCAAACTATCAAAAACCAGCGGTTTCAATGAACACACATTTCTTGGTAGAATCATGCAGGACTGAAATTTTTGATGTTTTTCTACTCCTCTCATGAGCCCAAACAAGTCTCTAAAAGCATGAGTTTGCAACTACTTTACTTTTGGAGAAAATTCAAAACATTCATTATTCAATAGAGCCCAATAGCAAAAATCAGGTTTTGAATGAAGAATAACATTTCTTGGTAGAATCATGCAGGATTGAAATTTTTGATGGTTTTTTACTCCTCTCAACAGCCCAAACAAGTTTCTAAAAGGATGAGTTTGCAACTACTTTACTTTTGGAGAAAATTCAAAACATTCATTATTCAATAGGGCCCAAACTATCAAAAACCAGCGGTTTCAATGAACACACATTTCTTGGTAGAATCATGCAGGACTGAAATTTTTGATGTTTTTCTACTCCTCTCATGAGCCCAAACAAGTCTCTAAAAGCATGAGTTTGCAACTACTTTACTTTTGGAGAAAATTCAAAACATTCATTATTCAATAGAGCCCAATAGCAAAAATCAGGTTTTAAATGAAGAATCACATTTCTTGGTAGAATCATGCAGGATTGAAATTTTTGATGGTTTTTTACTCCTCTCAACAGCCCAAACAAGTTTCTAAAAGAATGAGTTTGCAACTGCTTTACTTTTGGAGAAAATTCAAAACATTCATTATTCAATAGGGCCCAAACTATCAAAAACCAGCGGTTTCAATGAACACACATTTCTTGGTAGAATCATGCAGGACTGAAATTTTTGATGTTTTTCTACTCCTCTCATGAGCCCAAACAAGTCTCTAAAAGCATGAGTTTGCAACTACTTTACTTTTGGAGAAAATTCAAAACATTCATTATTCAATAGGGCCCAAACTATCAAAAACCAGCGGTTTCAATGAACACACATTTCTTGGTAGAATCATGCAGGACTGAAGTTTTTGATGTTTTTCTACTCCTCTCATGAGCCCAAACAAGTCTCTAAAAGCATGAGTTTGCAACTACTTTACTTTTGGAGAAAATTCAAAACATTCATTATTCAATAGAGCCCAATAGCAAAAATCAGGTTTTGAATGAAGAATCACATTTCTTGGTAGAATCATGCAGGATTGAAATTTTTGATGGTTTTTTACTCCTCTCTACAGCCCAAACAAGTTTCTAAAAGGATGAGTTTGCAACTGCTTTACTTTTGGAGAAAATTCAAAACATTCATTATTCAATAGGGCCCAAACTATCAAAAACCAGCGGTTTGAATGAACACACATTTCTTGGTAGAATCATGCAGGACTCAAATTTTTGATGTTTTTCTACTCCTCTCATGAGCCCAAACAAGTTTCTAAAAGCATGAGTTTGCAACTACTTTACTTTTGGAGAAAATTCAAAACATTCATTATTCAATAGAGCCCAAACTATGAAAAAACAGCGGTTTCAATGAACACACATTTCTTGGTAGAATCATGCAGGACTGAAATTTTTGATGTTTTTCTACTCCTCTCATGAGCCCAAACAAGTCTCTAAAAGCATGAGTTTGCAACTACTTTACTTTTGGAGAAAATTCAAAACATTCATTATTCAATAGAGCCCAATAGCAAAAATCAGGTTTTGAATGAAGAATCACATTTCTTGGTAGAATCATGCAGGATTGAAATTTTTGATGGTTTTTTACTCCTCTCAACAGCCCAAACAAGTTTCTAAAAGGATGAGTTTGCAACTACTTTACTTTTGGAGAAAATTCAAAACATTCATTATTCAATAGAGCCCAATAGCAAAAATCAGGTTTTGAATGAAGAATCACATTTCTTGGTAGAATCATGCAGGATTGAAATTTTTGATGGTTTTTTACTCCTCTCAACAGCCCAAACAAGTTTCTAAAAGGATGAGTTTGCAACTACTTTACTTTTGGAGAAAATTCAAAACATTCATTATTCAATAGGGCCCAAACTATCAAAAACCAGCGGTTTCAATGAACACACATTTCTTGGTAGAATCATGCAGGACTGAAATTTTTGATGTTTTTCTACTCCTCTCATGAGCCCAAACAAGTCTCTAAAAGCATGAGTTTGCAACTACTTTACTTTTGGAGAAAATTCAAAACATTCATTATTCAATAGAGCCCAATAGCAAAAATCAGGTTTTAAATGAAGAATCACATTTCTTGGTAGAATCATGCAGGATTGAAATTTTTGATGGTTTTTTACTCCTCTCAACAGCCCAAACAAGTTTCTAAAAGAATGAGTTTGCAACTGCTTTACTTTTGGAGAAAATTCAAAACATTCATTATTCAATAGGGCCCAAACTATCAAAAACCAGCGGTTTGAATGAACACACATTTCTTGGTAGAATCATGCAGGACTGAAATTTTTGATGTTTTTCTACTCCTCTCATGAGCACAAACAAGTCTCTAAAAGCATGAGTTTGCAACTACTTTACTTTTGGAGAAAATTCAAAACATTCATTATTCAATAGAGCCCAATAGCAAAAATCAGGTTTTGAATGAAGAATCACATTTCTTGGTAGAATCATGCAGGATTGAAATTTTTGATGGTTTTTTACTCCTCTCAACAGCCCAAACAAGTTTCTAAAAGGATGAGTTTGCAACTACTTTACTTTTGGAGAAAATTCAAAACATTCATTATTCAATAGGGCCCAAACTATCAAAAACCAGCGGTTTCAATGAACACACATTTCTTGGTAGAATCATGCAGGACTGAAGTTTTTGATGTTTTTCTACTCCTCTCATGAGCCCAAACAAGTCTCTAAAAGCATGAGTTTGCAACTACTTTACTTTTGGAGAAAATTCAAAACATTCATTATTCAATAGAGCCCAATAGCAAAAATCAGGTTTTGAATGAAGAATCACATTTCTTGGTAGAATCATGCAGGATTGAAATTTTTGATGGTTTTTTACTCCTCTCTACAGCCCAAACAAGTTTCTAAAAGGATGAGTTTGCAACTGCTTTACTTTTGGAGAAAATTCAAAACATTCATTATTCAATAGGGCCCAAACTATCAAAAACCAGCGGTTTGAATGAACACACATTTCTTGGTAGAATCATGCAGGACTCAAATTTTTGATGTTTTTCTACTCCTCTCATGAGCCCAAACAAGTCTCTAAAAGCATGAGTTTGCAACTACTTTACTTTTGGAGAAAATTCAAAACATTCATTATTCAATAGAGCCCAATAGCAAAAATCAGGTTTTGAATGAAGAATCACATTTCTTGGTAGAATCATGCAGGATTGAAATTTTTGATGGTTTTTTACTCCTCTCAACAGCCCAAACAAGTTTCTAAAAGGATGAGTTTGCAACTACTTTACTTTTGGAGAAAATTCAAAACATTCATTATTCAATAGGGCCCAAACTATCAAAAACCAGCGGTTTCAATGAACACACATTTCTTGGTAGAATCATGCAGAACTGAAATTTTTGATATTTTTCTACTCCTCTCATGAGCCCAAACAAGTCTCTAAAAGCATGAGTTTGCAACTACTTTACTTTTGGAGAAAATTCAAAACATTCATTATTCAATAGAGCCCAATAGCAAAAATCAGGTTTTGAATGAAGAATCACATTTCTTGGTAGAATCATGCAGGATTGAAATTTTTGATGGTTTTTTACTCCTCTCAACAGCCCAAACAAGTTTCTAAAAGGATGAGTTTGCAACTACTTTACTTTTGGAGAAAATTCAAAACATTCATTATTCAATAGGGCCCAAACTATCAAAAACCAGCGGTTTCAATGAACACACATTTCTTGGTAGAATCATGCAGGACTGAAATTTTTGATGTTTTTCTACTCCTCTCATGAGCCCAAACAAGTCTCTAAAAGCATGAGTTTGCAACTACTTTACTTTTGGAGAAAATTCAAAACATTCATTATTCAATAGAGCCCAATAGCAAAAATCAGGTTTTGAATGAAGAATCACATTTCTTGGTAGAATCATGCAGGATTGAAATTTTTGATGGTTTTTTACTCCTCTCAACAGCCCAAACAAGTTTCTAAAAGGATGAGTTTGCAACTACTTTACTTTTGGAGAAAATTCAAAACATTCATTATTCAATAGGGCCCAAACTATCAAAAACCAGCGGTTTCAATGAACACACATTTCTTGGTAGAATCATGCAGGACTGAAATTTTTGATGTTTTTCTACTCCTCTCATGAGCCCAAACAAGTCTCTAAAAGCATGAGTTTGCAACTACTTTACTTTTGGAGAAAATTCAAAACATTCATTATTCAATAGAGCCCAATAGCAAAAATCAGGTTTTAAATGAAGAATCACATTTCTTGGTAGAATCATGCAGGATTGAAATTTTTGATGGTTTTTTACTCCTCTCAACAGCCCAAACAAGTTTCTAAAAGAATGAGTTTGCAACTGCTTTACTTTTGGAGAAAATTCAAAACATTCATTATTCAATAGGGCCCAAACTATCAAAAACCAGCGGTTTCAATGAACACACATTTCTTGGTAGAATCATGCAGGACTGAAATTTTTGATGTTTTTCTACTCCTCTCATGAGCCCAAACAAGTCTCTAAAAGCATGAGTTTGCAACTACTTTACTTTTGGAGAAAATTCAAAACATTCATTATTCAATAGGGCCCAAACTATCAAAAACCAGCGGTTTCAATGAACACACATTTCTTGGTAGAATCATGCAGGACTGAAGTTTTTGATGTTTTTCTACTCCTCTCATGAGCCCAAACAAGTCTCTAAAAGCATGAGTTTGCAACTACTTTACTTTTGGAGAAAATTCAAAACATTCATTATTCAATAGAGCCCAATAGCAAAAATCAGGTTTTGAATGAAGAATCACATTTCTTGGTAGAATCATGCAGGATTGAAATTTTTGATGGTTTTTTACTCCTCTCTACAGCCCAAACAAGTTTCTAAAAGGATGAGTTTGCAACTACTTTACTTTTGGAGAAAATTCAAAACATTCATTATTCAATAGAGCCCAATAGCAAAAATCAGGTTTTGAATGAAGAATCACATTTCTTGGTAGAATCATGCAGGATTGAAATTTTTGATGGTTTTTTACTCCTCTCAACAGCCCAAACAAGTTTCTAAAAGGATGAGTTTGCAACTACTTTACTTTTGGAGAAAATTCAAAACATTCATTATTCAATAGGGCCCAAACTATCAAAAACCAGCGGTTTCAATGAACACACATTTCTTGGTAGAATCATGCAGGACTGAAATTTTTGATGTTTTTCTACTCCTCTCATGAGCCCAAACAAGTCTCTAAAAGCATGAGTTTGCAACTACTTTACTTTTGGAGAAAATTCAAAACATTCATTATTCAATAGAGCCCAATAGCAAAAATCAGGTTTTAAATGAAGAATCACATTTCTTGGTAGAATCATGCAGGATTGAAATTTTTGATGGTTTTTTACTCCTCTCAACAGCCCAAACAAGTTTCTAAAAGGATGAGTTTGCAACTACTTTACTTTTGGAGAAAATTCAAAACATTCATTATTCAATAGGGCCCAAACTATCAAAAACCAGCGGTTTCAATGAACACACATTTCTTGGTAGAATCATGCAGAACTGAAATTTTTGATATTTTTCTACTCCTCTCATGAGCCCAAACAAGTCTCTAAAAGCATGAGTTTGCAACTACTTTACTTTTGGAGAAAATTCAAAACATTCATTATTCAATAGAGCCCAATAGCAAAAATCAGGTTTTGAATGAAGAATCACATTTCTTGGTAGAATCATGCAGGATTGAAATTTTTGATGGTTTTTTACTCCTCTCAACAGCCCAAACAAGTTTCTAAAAGGATGAGTTTGCAACTACTTTACTTTTGGAGAAAATTCAAAACATTCATTATTCAATAGGGCCCAAACTATCAAAAACCAGCGGTTTCAATGAACACACATTTCTTGGTAGAATCATGCAGGACTGAAATTTTTGATGTTTTTCTACTCCTCTCATGAGCCCAAACAAGTCTCTAAAAGCATGAGTTTGCAACTACTTTACTTTTGGAGAAAATTCAAAACATTCATTATTCAATAGAGCCCAATAGCAAAAATCAGGTTTTGAATGAAGAATCACATTTCTTGGTAGAATCATGCAGGATTGAAATTTTTGATGGTTTTTTACTCCTCTCAACAGCCCAAACAAGTTTCTAAAAGGATGAGTTTGCAACTACTTTACTTTTGGAGAAAATTCAAAACATTCATTATTCAATAGGGCCCAAACTATCAAAAACCAGCGGTTTCAATGAACACACATTTCTTGGTAGAATCATGCAGGACTGAAATTTTTGATGTTTTTCTACTCCTCTCATGAGCCCAAACAAGTCTCTAAAAGCATGAGTTTGCAACTACTTTACTTTTGGAGAAAATTCAAAACATTCATTATTCAATAGAGCCCAATAGCAAAAATCAGGTTTTAAATGAAGAATCACATTTCTTGGTAGAATCATGCAGGATTGAAATTTTTGATGGTTTTTTACTCCTCTCAACAGCCCAAACAAGTTTCTAAAAGAATGAGTTTGCAACTGCTTTACTTTTGGAGAAAATTCAAAACATTCATTATTCAATAGGGCCCAAACTATCAAAAACCAGCGGTTTCAATGAACACACATTTCTTGGTAGAATCATGCAGGACTGAAATTTTTGATGTTTTTCTACTCCTCTCATGAGCCCAAACAAGTCTCTAAAAGCATGAGTTTGCAACTACTTTACTTTTGGAGAAAATTCAAAACATTCATTATTCAATAGGGCCCAAACTATCAAAAACCAGCGGTTTCAATGAACACACATTTCTTGGTAGAATCATGCAGGACTGAAGTTTTTGATGTTTTTCTACTCCTCTCATGAGCCCAAACAAGTCTCTAAAAGCATGAGTTTGCAACTACTTTACTTTTGGAGAAAATTCAAAACATTCATTATTCAATAGAGCCCAATAGCAAAAATCAGGTTTTGAATGAAGAATCACATTTCTTGGTAGAATCATGCAGGATTGAAATTTTTGATGGTTTTTTACTCCTCTCTACAGCCCAAACAAGTTTCTAAAAGGATGAGTTTGCAACTACTTTACTTTTGGAGAAAATTCAAAACATTCATTATTCAATAGGGCCCAAACTATCAAAAACCAGCGGTTTCAATGAACACACATTTCTTGGTAGAATCATGCAGGACTGAAATTTTTGATGTTTTTCTACTCCTCTCATGAGCCCAAACAAGTTTCTAAAAGCATGAGTTTGCAACTACTTTACTTTTGGAGAAAATTCAAAACATTCATTATTCAATAGAGCCCAATAGCAAAAATCAGGTTTTGAATGAAGAATCACATTTCTTGGTAGAATCATGCAGGATTGAAATTTTTGATGGTTTTTTACTCCTCTCAACAGCCCAAACAAGTTTCTAAAAGGATGAGTTTGCAACTACTTTACTTTTGGAGAAAATTCAAAACATTCATTATTCAATAGAGCCCAATAGCAAAAATCAGGTTTTGAATGAAGAATCACATTTCTTGGTAGAATCATGCAGGATTGAAATTTTTGATGGTTTTTTACTCCTCTCAACAGCCCAAACAAGTTTCTAAAAGGATGAGTTTGCAACTACTTTACTTTTGGAGAAAATTCAAAACATTCATTATTCAATAGGGCCCAAACTATCAAAAACCAGCGGTTTCAATGAACACACATTTCTTGGTAGAATCATGCAGGACTGAAATTTTTGATGTTTTTCTACTCCTCTCATGAGCCCAAACAAGTCTCTAAAAGCATGAGTTTGCAACTACTTTACTTTTGGAGAAAATTCAAAACATTCATTATTCAATAGAGCCCAATAGCAAAAATCAGGTTTTAAATGAAGAATCACATTTCTTGGTAGAATCATGCAGGATTGAAATTTTTGATGGTTTTTTACTCCTCTCAACAGCCCAAACAAGTTTCTAAAAGAATGAGTTTGCAACTGCTTTACTTTTGGAGAAAATTCAAAACATTCATTATTCAATAGGGCCCAAACTATCAAAAACCAGCGGTTTGAATGAACACACATTTCTTGGTAGAATCATGCAGGACTGAAATTTTTGATGTTTTTCTACTCCTCTCATGAGCCCAAACAAGTCTCTAAAAGCATGAGTTTGCAACTACTTTACTTTTGGAGAAAATTCAAAACATTCATTATTCAATAGAGCCCAATAGCAAAAATCAGGTTTTGAATGAAGAATCACATTTCTTGGTAGAATCATGCAGGATTGAAATTTTTGATGGTTTTTTACTCCTCTCAACAGCCCAAACAAGTTTCTAAAAGGATGAGTTTGCAACTACTTTACTTTTGGAGAAAATTCAAAACATTCATTATTCAATAGGGCCCAAACTATCAAAAACCAGCGGTTTGAATGAACACACATTTCTTGGTAGAATCATGCAGGACTCAAATTTTTGATGTTTTTCTACTCCTCTCATGAGCCCAAACAAGTCTCTAAAAGCATGAGTTTGCAACTACTTTACTTTTGGAGAAAATTCAAAACATTCATTATTCAATAGAGCCCAATAGCAAAAATCAGGTTTTGAATGAAGAATCACATTTCTTGGTAGAATCATGCAGGATTGAAATTTTTGATGGTTTTTTACTCCTCTCAACAGCCCAAACAAGTTTCTAAAAGGATGAGTTTGCAACTACTTTACTTTTGGAGAAAATTCAAAACATTCATTATTCAATAGGGCCCAAACTATCAAAAACCAGCGGTTTCAATGAACACACATTTCTTGGTAGAATCATGCAGAACTGAAATTTTTGATATTTTTCTACTCCTCTCATGAGCCCAAACAAGTCTCTAAAAGCATGAGTTTGCAACTACTTTACTTTTGGAGAAAATTCAAAACATTCATTATTCAATAGAGCCCAATAGCAAAAATCAGGTTTTGAATGAAGAATCACATTTCTTGGTAGAATCATGCAGGATTGAAATTTTTGATGGTTTTTTACTCCTCTCAACAGCCCAAACAAGTTTCTAAAAGGATGAGTTTGCAACTACTTTACTTTTGGAGAAAATTCAAAACATTCATTATTCAATAGGGCCCAAACTATCAAAAACCAGCGGTTTCAATGAACACACATTTCTTGGTAGAATCATGCAGGACTGAAATTTTTGATGTTTTTCTACTCCTCTCATGAGCCCAAACAAGTCTCTAAAAGCATGAGTTTGCAACTACTTTACTTTTGGAGAAAATTCAAAACATTCATTATTCAATAGAGCCCAATAGCAAAAATCAGGTTTTGAATGAAGAATCACATTTCTTGGTAGAATCATGCAGGATTGAAATTTTTGATGGTTTTTTACTCCTCTCAACAGCCCAAACAAGTTTCTAAAAGGATGAGTTTGCAACTACTTTACTTTTGGAGAAAATTCAAAACATTCATTATTCAATAGGGCCCAAACTATCAAAAACCAGCGGTTTCAATGAACACACATTTCTTGGTAGAATCATGCAGGACTGAAATTTTTGATGTTTTTCTACTCCTCTCATGAGCCCAAACAAGTCTCTAAAAGCATGAGTTTGCAACTACTTTACTTTTGGAGAAAATTCAAAACATTCATTATTCAATAGAGCCCAATAGCAAAAATCAGGTTTTAAATGAAGAATCACATTTCTTGGTAGAATCATGCAGGATTGAAATTTTTGATGGTTTTTTACTCCTCTCAACAGCCCAAACAAGTTTCTAAAAGAATGAGTTTGCAACTGCTTTACTTTTGGAGAAAATTCAAAACATTCATTATTCAATAGGGCCCAAACTATCAAAAACCAGCGGTTTCAATGAACACACATTTCTTGGTAGAATCATGCAGGACTGAAATTTTTGATGTTTTTCTACTCCTCTCATGAGCCCAAACAAGTCTCTAAAAGCATGAGTTTGCAACTACTTTACTTTTGGAGAAAATTCAAAACATTCATTATTCAATAGGGCCCAAACTATCAAAAACCAGCGGTTTCAATGAACACACATTTCTTGGTAGAATCATGCAGGACTGAAGTTTTTGATGTTTTTCTACTCCTCTCATGAGCCCAAACAAGTCTCTAAAAGCATGAGTTTGCAACTACTTTACTTTTGGAGAAAATTCAAAACATTCATTATTCAATAGAGCCCAATAGCAAAAATCAGGTTTTGAATGAAGAATCACATTTCTTGGTAGAATCATGCAGGATTGAAATTTTTGATGGTTTTTTACTCCTCTCTACAGCCCAAACAAGTTTCTAAAAGGATGAGTTTGCAACTGCTTTACTTTTGGAGAAAATTCAAAACATTCATTATTCAATAGGGCCCAAACTATCAAAAACCAGCGGTTTGAATGAACACACATTTCTTGGTAGAATCATGCAGGACTCAAATTTTTGATGTTTTTCTACTCCTCTCATGAGCCCAAACAAGTTTCTAAAAGCATGAGTTTGCAACTACTTTACTTTTGGAGAAAATTCAAAACATTCATTATTCAATAGAGCCCAAACTATGAAAAAACAGCGGTTTCAATGAACACACATTTCTTGGTAGAATCATGCAGGACTGAAATTTTTGATGTTTTTCTACTCCTCTCATGAGCCCAAACAAGTCTCTAAAAGCATGAGTTTGCAACTACTTTACTTTTGGAGAAAATTCAAAACATTCATTATTCAATAGAGCCCAATAGCAAAAATCAGGTTTTGAATGAAGAATCACATTTCTTGGTAAAATCATGCAGGATTGAAATTTTTGATGGTTTTTTACTCCTCTCAACAGCCCAAACAAGTTTCTAAAAGGATGAGTTTGCAACTACTTTACTTTTGGAGAAAATTCAAAACATTCATTATTCAATAGGGCCCAAACTATCAAAAACCAGCGGTTTCAATGAACACACATTTCTTGGTAGAATCATGCAGGACTGAAATTTTTGATATTTTTCTACTCCTCTCATGAGCCCAAACAAGTCTCTAAAAGCATGAGTTTGCAACTACTTTACTTTTGGAGAAAATTCAAAACATTCATTATTCAATAGAGCCCAATAGCAAAAATCAGGTTTTGAATGAAGAATCACATTTCTTGGTAGAATCATGCAGGATTGAAATTTTTGATGGTTTTTTACTCCTCTCAACAGCCCAAACAAGTTTCTAAAAGGATGAGTTTGCAACTACTTTACTTTTGGAGAAAATTCAAAACATTCATTATTCAATAGGGCCCAAACTATCAAAAACCAGCGGTTTCAATGAACACACATTTCTTGGTAGAATCATGCAGGACTGAAATTTTTGATGTTTTTCTACTCCTCTCATGAGCCCAAACAAGTCTCTAAAAGCATGAGTTTGCAACTACTTTACTTTTGGAGAAAATTCAAAACATTCATTATTCAATAGAGCCCAATAGCAAAAATCAGGTTTTGAATGAAGAATCACATTTCTTGGTAGAATCATGCAGGATTGAAATTTTTGATGGTTTTTTACTCCTCTCAACAGCCCAAACAAGTTTCTAAAAGGATGAGTTTGCAACTACTTTACTTTTGGAGAAAATTCAAAACATTCATTATTCAATAGGGCCCAAACTATCAAAAAACAGCGGTTTCAATGAACACACATTTCTTGGAAGAATCATGCAGGACTGAAATTTTTGATGTTTTTCTACTCCTCTCATGAGCCCAAACAAGTTTCTAAAAGCATGAGTTTGCAACTACTTTACTTTTGGAGAAAATTCAAAACATTCATTATTCAATAGAGCCCAATAGCAAAAATCAGGTTTTGAATGAAGAATCACATTTCTTGGTAGAATCATGCAGGATTGAAATTTTTGATGGTTTTTTACTCCTCTCAACAGCCCAAACAAGTTTCTAAAAGGATGAGTTTGCAACTACTTTACTTTTGGAGAAAATTCAAAACATTCATTATTCAATAGAGCCCAATAGCAAAAATCAGGTTTTGAATGAAGAATCACATTTCTTGGTAGAATCATGCAGGATTGAAATTTTTGATGGTTTTTTACTCCTCTCAACAGCCCAAACAAGTTTCTAAAAGGATGAGTTTGCAACTACTTTACTTTTGGAGAAAATTCAAAGCATTCATTATTCAATAGGGCCCAAACTATCAAAAACCAGCGGTTTCAATGAACACACATTTCTTGGTAGAATCATGCAGGACTGAAATTTTTGATGTTTTTCTACTCCTCTCATGAGCCCAAACAAGTCTCTAAAAGCATGAGTTTGCAACTACTTTACTTTTGGAGAAAATTCAAAACATTCATTATTCAATAGAGCCCAATAGCAAAAATCAGGTTTTGAATGAAGAATCACATTTCTTGGTAAAATCATGCAGGATTGAAATTTTTGATGGTTTTTTACTCCTCTCAACAGCCCAAACAAGTTTCTAAAAGGATGAGTTTGCAACTACTTTACTTTTGGAGAAAATTCAAAACATTCATTATTCAATAGGGCCCAAACTATCAAAAACCAGCGGTTTCAATGAACACACATTTCTTGGTAGAATCATGCAGGACTGAAATTTTTGATGTTTTTCTACTCCTCTCATGAGCCCAAACAAGTTTCTAAAAGCATGAGTTTGCAACTACTTTACTTTTGGAGAAAATTCAAAACATTCATTATTCAATAGAGCCCAATAGCAAAAATCAGGTTTTGAATGAAGAATCACATTTCTTGGTAGAATCATGCAGGATTGAAATTTTTGATGGTTTTTTACTCCTCTCAACAGCCCAAACAAGTTTCTAAAAGGATGAGTTTGCAACTACTTTACTTTTGGAGAAAATTCAAAACATTCATTATTCAATAGGGCCCAAACTATCAAAAACCAGCGGTTTCAATGAACACACATTTCTTGGTAGAATCATGCAGGACTGAAATTTTTGATGTTTTTCTACTCCTCTCATGAGCCCAAACAAGTCTCTAAAAGCATGAGTTTGCAACTACTTTACTTTTGGAGAAAATTCAAAACATTCATTATTCAATAGAGCCCAATAGCAAAAATCAGGTTTTAAATGAAGAATCACATTTCTTGGTAGAATCATGCAGGATTGAAATTTTTGATGGTTTTTTACTCCTCTCAACAGCCCAAACAAGTTTCTAAAAGAATGAGTTTGCAACTGCTTTACTTTTGGAGAAAATTCAAAACATTCATTATTCAATAGGGCCCAAACTATCAAAAACCAGCGGTTTGAATGAACACACATTTCTTGGTAGAATCATGCAGGACTGAAATTTTTGATGTTTTTCTACTCCTCTCATGAGCCCAAACAAGTCTCTAAAAGCATGAGTTTGCAACTACTTTACTTTTGGAGAAAATTCAAAACATTCATTATTCAATAGAGCCCAATAGCAAAAATCAGGTTTTGAATGAAGAATCACATTTCTTGGTAGAATCATGCAGGATTGAAATTTTTGATGGTTTTTTACTCCTCTCAACAGCCCAAACAAGTTTCTAAAAGGATGAGTTTGCAACTACTTTACTTTTGGAGAAAATTCAAAACATTCATTATTCAATAGGGCCCAAACTATCAAAAACCAGCGGTTTCAATGAACACACATTTCTTGGTAGAATCATGCAGGACTGAAGTTTTTGATGTTTTTCTACTCCTCTCATGAGCCCAAACAAGTCTCTAAAAGCATGAGTTTGCAACTACTTTACTTTTGGAGAAAATTCAAAACATTCATTATTCAATAGAGCCCAATAGCAAAAATCAGGTTTTGAATGAAGAATCACATTTCTTGGTAGAATCATGCAGGATTGAAATTTTTGATGGTTTTTTACTCCTCTCTACAGCCCAAACAAGTTTCTAAAAGGATGAGTTTGCAACTGCTTTACTTTTGGAGAAAATTCAAAACATTCATTATTCAATAGGGCCCAAACTATCAAAAACCAGCGGTTTGAATGAACACACATTTCTTGGTAGAATCATGCAGGACTGAAATTTTTGATGTTTTTCTACTCCTCTCATGAGCCCAAACAAGTCTCTAAAAGCATGAGTTTGCAACTACTTTACTTTTGGAGAAAATTCAAAACATTCATTATTCAATAGAGCCCAATAGCAAAAATCAGGTTTTGAATGAAGAATCACATTTCTTGGTAGAATCATGCAGGATTGAAATTTTTGATGGTTTTTTACTCCTCTCAACAGCCCAAACAAGTTTCTAAAAGGATGAGTTTGCAACTACTTTACTTTTGGAGAAAATTCAAAACATTCATTATTCAATAGGGCCCAAACTATCAAAAACCAGCGGTTTCAATGAACACACATTTCTTGGTAGAATCATGCAGGACTGAAATTTTTGATATTTTTCTACTCCTCTCATGAGCCCAAACAAGTCTCTAAAAGCATGAGTTTGCAACTACTTTACTTTTGGAGAAAATTCAAAACATTCATTATTCAATAGAGCCCAAACTATCAAAAACCAGCGGTTTGAATGAACACACATTTCTTGGTAGAATCATGCAGGACTCAAATTTTTGATGTTTTTCTACTCCTCTCATGAGCCCAAACAAGTTTCTAAAAGCATGAGTTTGCAACTACTTTACTTTTGGAGAAAATTCAAAACATTCATTATTCAATAGAGCCCAAACTATCAAAAAACAGCGGTTTCAATGAACACACATTTCTTGGTAGAATCATGCAGGACTGAAATTTTTGATGTTTTTCTACTCCTCTCATGAGCCCAAACAAGTCTCTAAAAGCATGAGTTTGCAACTACTTTACTTTTGGAGAAAATTCAAAACATTCATTATTCAATAGAGCCCAATAGCAAAAATCAGGTTTTGAATGAAGAATCACATTTCTTGGTAAAATCATGCAGGATTGAAATTTTTGATGGTTTTTTACTCCTCTCAACAGCTTAAACAAGTTTCTAAAAGGATGAGTTTGCAACTACTTTACTTTTGGAGAAAATTCAAAACATTCATTATTCAATAGAGCCCAATAGCAAAAATCAGGTTTTGAATGAAGAATCACATTTCTTGGTAGAATCATGCAGGATTGAAATTTTTGATGGTTTTTTACTCCTCTCAACAGCCCAAACAAGTTTCTAAAAGGATGAGTTTGCAACTACTTTACTTTTGGAGAAAATTCAAAACATTCATTATTCAATAGGGCCCAAACTATCAAAAACCAGCGGTTTCAATGAACACACATTTCTTGGTAGAATCATGCAGGACTGAAATTTTTGATGTTTTTCTACTCCTCTCATGAGCCCAAACAAGTTTCTAAAAGAATGAGTTTGCAACTACTTTACTTTTGGAGAAAATTCAAAACATTCATTATTCAATAGAGCCCAATAGCAAAAATCAGGTTTTGAATGAAGAATCACATTTCTTGGTAAAATCATGCAGGATTGAAATTTTTGATGGTTTTTTACTCCTCTCAACAGCCCAAACAAGTTTCTAAAAGGATGAGTTTGCAACTACTTTACTTTTGGAGAAAATTCAAAACATTCATTATTCAATAGGGCCCAAACTATCAAAAACCAGCGGTTTCAATGAACACACATTTCTTGGTAGAATCATGCAGGACTGAAATTTTTGATGTTTTTCTACTCCTCTCATGAGCCCAAACAAGTTTCTAAAAGCATGAGTTTGCAACTACTTTACTTTTGGAGAAAATTCAAAACATTCATTATTCAATAGAGCCCAATAGCAAAAATCAGGTTTTGAATGAAGAATCACATTTCTTGGTAGAATCATGCAGGATTGAAATTTTTGATGGTTTTTTACTCCTCTCAACAGCCCAAACTAGTTTCTAAAAGGATGAGTTTGCAACTACTTTACTTTTGGAGAAAATTCAAAACATTCATTATTCAATAGAGCCCAATAGCAAAAATCAGGTTTTGAATGAAGAATCACATTTCTTGGTAGAATCATGCAGGATTGAAATTTTTGATGGTTTTTTACTCCTCTCAACAGCCCAAACAAGTTTCTAAAAGGATGAGTTTGCAACTACTTTACTTTTGGAGAAAATTCAAAACATTCATTATTCAATAGGGCCCAAACTATCAAAAACCAGCGGTTTCAATGAACACACATTTCTTGGTAGAATCATGCAGGACTGAAATTTTTGATGTTTTTCTACTCCTCTCATGAGCCCAAACAAGTTTCTAAAAGCATGAGTTTGCAACTACTTTACTTTTGGAGAAAATTCAAAACATTCATTATTCAATAGAGCCCAATAGCAAAAATCAGGTTTTGAATGAAGAATCACATTTCTTGGTAGAATCATGCAGGATTGAAATTTTTGATGGTTTTTTACTCCTCTCAACAGCCCAAACAAGTTTCTAAAAGGATGAGTTTGCAACTACTTTACTTTTGGAGAAAATTCAAAACATTCATTATTCAATAGAGCCCAATAGCAAAAATCAGGTTTTGAATGAAGAATCACATTTCTTGGTAGAATCATGCAGGATTGAAATTTTTGATGGTTTTTTACTCCTCTCAACAGCCCAAACAAGTTTCTAAAAGGATGAGTTTGCAACTGCTTTACTTTTGGAGAAAATTCAAAACATTCATTATTCAATAGGGCCCAAACTATCAAAAACCAGCGGTTTGAATGAACACACATTTCTTGGTAGAATCATGCAGGACTGAAATTTTTGATGTTTTTCTACTCCTCTCATGAGCCCAAACAAGTCTCTAAAAGCATGAGTTTGCAACTACTTTACTTTTGGAGAAAATTCAAAACATTCATTATTCAATAGAGCCCAATAGCAAAAATCAGGTTTTGAATGAAGAATCACATTTCTTGGTAGAATCATGCAGGATTGAAATTTTTGATGGTTTTTTACTCCTCTCAACAGCCCAAACAAGTTTCTAAAAGGATGAGTTTGCAACTACTTTACTTTTGGAGAAAATTCAAAACATTCATTATTCAATAGAGCCCAATAGCAAAAATCAGGTTTTGAATGAAGAATCACATTTCTTGGTAGAATCATGCAGGATTGAAATTTTTGATGGTTTTTTACTCCTCTCAACAGCCCAAACAAGTTTCTAAAAGGATGAGTTTGCAACTGCTTTACTTTTGGAGAAAATTCAAAACATTCATTATTCAATAGGGCCCAAACTATCAAAAACCAGCGGTTTGAATGAACACACATTTCTTGGTAGAATCATGCAGGACTGAAATTTTTGATGTTTTTCTACTCCTCTCATGAGCCCAAACAAGTCTCTAAAAGCATGAGTTTGCAACTACTTTACTTTTGGAGAAAATTCAAAACATTCATTATTCAATAGAGCCCAATAGCAAAAATCAGGTTTTGAATGAAGAATCACATTTCTTGGTAGAATCATGCAGGATTGAAATTTTTGATGGTTTTTTACTCCTCTCAACAGCCCAAACAAGTTTCTAAAAGGATGAGTTTGCAACTACTTTACTTTTGGAGAAAATTCAAAACATTCATTATTCAATAGGGCCCAAACTATCAAAAACCAGCGGTTTCAATGAACACACATTTCTTGGTAGAATCATGCAGGACTGAAATTTTTGATATTTTTCTACTCCTCTCATGAGCCCAAACAAGTCTCTAAAAGCATGAGTTTGCAACTACTTTACTTTTGGAGAAAATTCAAAACATTCATTATTCAATAGAGCCCAATAGCAAAAATCAGGTTTTGAATGAAGAATCACATTTCTTGGTAGAATCATGCAGGATTGAAATTTTTGATGGTTTTTTACTCCTCTCAACAGCCCAAACAAGTTTCTAAAAGGATGAGTTTGCAACTACTTTACTTTTGGAGAAAATTCAAAACATTCATTATTCAATAGGGCCCAAACTATCAAAAACCAGCGGTTTCAATGAACACACATTTCTTGGTAGAATCATGCAGGACTGAAATTTTTGATGTTTTTCTACTCCTCTCATGAGCCCAAACAAGTCTCTAAAACCATGAGTTTGCAACTACTTTACTTTTGGAGAAAATTCAAAACATTCATTATTCAATAGAGCCCAATAGCAAAAATCAGGTTTTGAATGAAGAATCACATTTCTTGGTAGAATCATGCAGGATTGAAATTTTTGATGGTTTTTTACTCCTCTCAACAGCCCAAACAAGTTTCTAAAAGGATGTTTGCAACTACTTTACTTTTGGAGAAAATTCAAAACATTCATTATTCAATAGGGCCCAAACTATCAAAAACCAGCGGTTTGAATGAACACACATTTCTTGGTAGAATCATGCAGGACTGAAATTTTTGATGTTTTTCTACTCCTCTCATGAGCCCAAACAAGTCTGTAAAAGCATGAGTTTGCAACTACTTTACTTTTGGAGAAAATTCAAAACATTCATTATTCAATAGGGCCCAAACTATCAAAAACCAGCGGTTTCAATGAACACACATTTCTTGGTAGAATCATGCAGGACTGAAGTTTTTGATGTTTTTCTACTCCTCTCATGAGCCCAAACAAGTCTCTAAAAGCATGAGTTTGCAACTACTTTACTTTTGGAGAAAATTCAAAACATTCATTATTCAATAGAGCCCAATAGCAAAAATCAGGTTTTGAATGAAGAATCACATTTCTTGGTAGAATCATGCAGGATTGAAATTTTTGATGGTTTTTTACTCCTCTCTACAGCCCAAACAAGTTTCTAAAAGGATGAGTTTGCAACTGCTTTACTTTTGGAGAAAATTCAAAACATTCATTATTCAATAGGGCCCAATAGCAAAAATCAGGTTTTGAATGAAGAATCACATTTCTTGGTAGAATCATGCAGGATTGAAATTTTTGATGGTTTTTTACTCCTCTCAACAGCCCAAACAAGTTTCTAAAAGGATGAGTTTGCAACTACTTTACTTTTGGAGAAAATTCAAAACATTCATTATTCAATAGGGCCCAAACTATCAAAAACCAGCGGTTTCAATGAACACACATTTCTTGGTAGAATCATGCAGGACTGAAGTTTTTGATGTTTTTCTACTCTCATGAGCCCAAACAAGTCTCTAAAAGCATGAGTTTGCAACTACTTTACTTTTGGAGAAAATTCAAAACATTCATTATTCAATAGAGCCCAATAGCAAAAATCAGGTTTTGAATGAAGAATCACATTTCTTGGTAGAATCATGCAGGATTGAAATTTTTGATGGTTTTTTACTCCTCTCTACAGCCCAAACAATTTTCTAAAAGGATGAGTTTGCAACTGCTTTACTTTTGGAGAAAATTCAAAACATTCATTATTCAATAGGGCCCAAACTATCAAAAACCAGCGGTTTGAATGAACACACATTTCTTGGTAGAATCATGCAGGACTCAAATTTTTGATGTTTTTCTACTCCTCTCATGAGCCCAAACAAGTCTCTAAAAGCATGAGTTTGCAACTACTTTACTTTTGGAGAAAATTCAAAACATTCATTATTCAATAGAGCCCAATAGCAAAAATCAGGTTTTGAATGAAGAATCACATTTCTTGGTAGAATCATGCAGGATTGAAATTTTTGATGGTTTTTTACTCCTCTCAACAGCCCAAACAAGTTTCTAAAAGGATGAGTTTGCAACTACTTTACTTTTGGAGAAAATTCAAAACATTCATTATTCAATAGGGCCCAAACTATCAAAAACCAGCGGTTTCAATGAACACACATTTCTTGGTAGAATCATGCAGGACTGAAGTTTTTGATGTTTTTCTACTCCTCTCATGAGCCCAAACAAGTCTCTAAAAGCATGAGTTTGCAACTACTTTACTTTTGGAGAAAATTCAAAACATTCATTATTCAATAGAGCCCAATAGCAAAAATCAGGTTTTGAATGAAGAATCACATTTCTTGGTAGAATCATGCAGGATTGAAATTTTTGATGGTTTTTTACTCCTCTCTACAGCCCAAACAAGTTTCTAAAAGGATGAGTTTGCAACTGCTTTACTTTTGGAGAAAATTCAAAACATTCATTATTCAATAGGGCCCAAACTATCAAAAACCAGCGGTTTGAATGAACACACATTTCTTGGTAGAATCATGCAGGACTCAAATTTTTGATGTTTTTCTACTCCTCTCATGAGCCCAAACAAGTCTCTAAAAGCATGAGTTTGCAACTACTTTACTTTTGGAGAAAATTCAAAACATTCATTATTCAATAGAGCCCAATAGCAAAAATCAGGTTTTGAATGAAGAATCACATTTCTTGGTAGAATCATGCAGGATTGAAATTTTTGATGGTTTTTTACTCCTCTCAACAGCCCAAACAAGTTTCTAAAAGGATGAGTTTGCAACTACTTTACTTTTGGAGAAAATTCAAAACATTCATTATTCAATAGGGCCCAAACTATCAAAAACCAGCGGTTTCAATGAACACACATTTCTTGGTAGAATCATGCAGGACTGAAATTTTTGATATTTTTCTACTCCTCTCATGAGCCCAAACAAGTCTCTAAAAGCATGAGTTTGCAACTACTTTACTTTTGGAGAAAATTCAAAACATTCATTATTCAATAGAGCCCAATAGCAAAAATCAGGTTTTGAATGAAGAATCACATTTCTTGGTAGAATCATGCAGGATTGAAATTTTTGATGGTTTTTTACTCCTCTCAACAGCCCAAACAAGTTTCTAAAAGGATGAGTTTGCAACTACTTTACTTTTGGAGAAAATTCAAAACATTCATTATTCAATAGGGCCCAAACTATCAAAAACCAGCGGTTTCAATGAACACACATTTCTTGGTAGAATCATGCAGGACTGAAATTTTTGATGTTTTTCTACTCCTCTCATGAGCCCAAACAAGTCTCTAAAACCATGAGTTTGCAACTACTTTACTTTTGGAGAAAATTCAAAACATTCATTATTCAATAGAGCCCAATAGCAAAAATCAGGTTTTGAATGAAGAATCACATTTCTTGGTAGAATCATGCAGGATTGAAATTTTTGATGGTTTTTTACTCCTCTCAACAGCCCAAACTAGTTTCTAAAAGGATGAGTTTGCAACTACTTTACTTTTGGAGAAAATTCAAAACATTCATTATTCAATAGGGCCCAAACTATCAAAAACCAGCGGTTTGAATGAACACACATTTCTTGGTAGAATCATGCAGGACTGAAATTTTTGATGTTTTTCTACTCCTCTCATGAGCCCAAACAAGTCTCTAAAAGCATGAGTTTGCAACTACTTTACTTTTGGAGAAAATTCAAAACATTCATTATTCAATAGAGCCCAATAGCAAAAATCAGGTTTTAAATGAAGAATCACATTTCTTGGTAGAATCATGCAGGATTGAAATTTTTGATGGTTTTTTACTCCTCTCAACAGCCCAAACAAGTTTCTAAAAGGATGAGTTTGCAACTACTTTACTTTTGGAGAAAATTCAAAACATTCATTATTCAATAGGGCCCAAACTATCAAAAACCAGCGGTTTCAATGAACACACATTTCTTGGTAGAATCATGCAGGACTGAAGTTTTTGATGTTTTTCTACTCCTCTCATGAGCCCAAACAAGTCTCTAAAAGCATGAGTTTGCAACTACTTTACTTTTGGAGAAAATTCAAAACATTCATTATTCAATAGAGCCCAATAGCAAAAATCAGGTTTTGAATGAAGAATCACATTTCTTGGTAGAATCATGCAGGATTGAAATTTTTGATGGTTTTTTACTCCTCTCTACAGCCCAAACAAGTTTCTAAAAGGATGAGTTTGCAACTGCTTTACTTTTGGAGAAAATTCAAAACATTCATTATTCAATAGGGCCCAAACTATCAAAAACCAGCGGTTTGAATGAACACACATTTCTTGGTAGAATCATGCAGGACTCAAATTTTTGATGTTTTTCTACTCCTCTCATGAGCCCAAACAAGTCTCTAAAAGCATGAGTTTGCAACTACTTTACTTTTGGAGAAAATTCAAAACATTCATTATTCAATAGAGCCCAATAGCAAAAATCAGGTTTTGAATGAAGAATCACATTTCTTGGTAGAATCATGCAGGATTGAAATTTTTGATGGTTTTTTACTCCTCTCAACAGCCCAAACAAGTTTCTAAAAGGATGAGTTTGCAACTACTTTACTTTTGGAGAAAATTCAAAACATTCATTATTCAATAGGGCCCAAACTATCAAAAACCAGCGGTTTCAATGAACACACATTTCTTGGTAGAATCATGCAGGACTGAAATTTTTGATATTTTTCTACTCCTCTCATGAGCCCAAACAAGTCTCTAAAAGCATGAGTTTGCAACTACTTTACTTTTGGAGAAAATTCAAAACATTCATTATTCAATAGAGCCCAATAGCAAAAATCAGGTTTTGAATGAAGAATCACATTTCTTGGTAGAATCATGCAGGATTGAAATTTTTGATGGTTTTTTACTCCTCTCAACAGCCCAAACAAGTTTCTAAAAGGATGAGTTTGCAACTACTTTACTTTTGGAGAAAATTCAAAACATTCATTATTCAATAGGGCCCAAACTATCAAAAACCAGCGGTTTCAATGAACACACATTTCTTGGTAGAATCATGCAGGACTGAAATTTTTGATGTTTTTCTACTCCTCTCATGAGCCCAAACAAGTCTCTAAAACCATGAGTTTGCAACTACTTTACTTTTGGAGAAAATTCAAAACATTCATTATTCAATAGAGCCCAATAGCAAAAATCAGGTTTTGAATGAAGAATCACATTTCTTGGTAGAATCATGCAGGATTGAAATTTTTGATGGTTTTTTACTCCTCTCAACAGCCCAAACTAGTTTCTAAAAGGATGAGTTTGCAACTACTTTACTTTTGGAGAAAATTCAAAACATTCATTATTCAATAGGGCCCAAACTATCAAAAACCAGCGGTTTCAATGAACACACATTTCTTGGTAGAATCATGCAGGACTGAAATTTTTGATGTTTTTCTACTCCTCTCATGAGCCCAAACAAGTCTCTAAAAGCATGAGTTTGCAACTACTTTACTTTTGGAGAAAATTCAAAACATTCATTATTCAATAGAGCCCAATAGCAAAAATCAGGTTTTAAATGAAGAATCACATTTCTTGGTAGAATCATGCAGGATTGAAATTTTTGATGGTTTTTTACTCCTCTCAACAGCCCAAACAAGTTTCTAAAAGAATGAGTTTGCAACTGCTTTACTTTTGGAGAAAATTCAAAACATTCATTATTCAATAGGGCCCAAACTATCAAAAACCAGCGGTTTGAATGAACACACATTTCTTGGTAGAATCATGCAGGACTGAAATTTTTGATGTTTTTCTACTCCTCTCATGAGCCCAAACAAGTCTGTAAAAGCATGAGTTTGCAACTACTTTACTTTTGGAGAAAATTCAAAACATTCATTATTCAATAGGGCCCAAACTATCAAAAACCAGCGGTTTCATTGAACACACATTTCTTGGTAGAATCATGCAGGACTGAAGTTTTTGATGTTTTTCTACTCCTCTCATGAGCCCAAACAAGTCTCTAAAAGCATGAGTTTGCAACTACTTTACTTTTGGAGAAAATTCAAAACATTCATTATTCAATAGAGCCCAATAGCAAAAATCAGGTTTTGAATGAAGAATCACATTTCTTGGTAGAATCATGCAGGATTGAAATTTTTGATGGTTTTTTACTCCTCTCTACAGCCCAAACAAGTTTCTAAAAGGATGAGTTTGCAACTGCTTTACTTTTGGAGAAAATTCAAAACATTCATTATTCAATAGGGCCCAAACTATCAAAAACCAGCGGTTTGAATGAACACACATTTCTTGGTAGAATCATGCAGGACTCAAATTTTTGATGTTTTTCTACTCCTCTCATGAGCCCAAACAAGTCTCTAAAAGCATGAGTTTGCAACTACTTTACTTTTGGAGAAAATTCAAAACATTCATTATTCAATAGAGCCCAATAGCAAAAATCAGGTTTTGAATGAAGAATCACATTTCTTGGTAGAATCATGCAGGATTGAAATTTTTGATGGTTTTTTACTCCTCTCAACAGCCCAAACAAGTTTCTAAAAGGATGAGTTTGCAACTACTTTACTTTTGGAGAAAATTCAAAACATTCATTATTCAATAGGGCCCAAACTATCAAAAACCAGCGGTTTCAATGAACACACATTTCTTGGTAGAATCATGCAGGACTGAAATTTTTGATATTTTTCTACTCCTCTCATGAGCCCAAACAAGTCTCTAAAAGCATGAGTTTGCAACTACTTTACTTTTGGAGAAAATTCAAAACATTCATTATTCAATAGAGCCCAATAGCAAAAATCAGGTTTTGAATGAAGAATCACATTTCTTGGTAGAATCATGCAGGATTGAAATTTTTGATGGTTTTTTACTCCTCTCAACAGCCCAAACAAGTTTCTAAAAGGATGAGTTTGCAACTACTTTACTTTTGGAGAAAATTCAAAACATTCATTATTCAATAGGGCCCAAACTATCAAAAACCAGCGGTTTCAATGAACACACATTTCTTGGTAGAATCATGCAGGACTGAAATTTTTGATGTTTTTCTACTCCTCTCATGAGCCCAAACAAGTCTCTAAAACCATGAGTTTGCAACTACTTTACTTTTGGAGAAAATTCAAAACATTCATTATTCAATAGAGCCCAATAGCAAAAATCAGGTTTTGAATGAAGAATCACATTTCTTGGTAGAATCATGCAGGATTGAAATTTTTGATGGTTTTTTACTCCTCTCAACAGCCCAAACTAGTTTCTAAAAGGATGAGTTTGCAACTACTTTACTTTTGGAGAAAATTCAAAACATTCATTATTCAATAGGGCCCAAACTATCAAAAACCAGCGGTTTGAATGAACACACATTTCTTGGTAGAATCATGCAGGACTGAAATTTTTGATGTTTTTCTACTCCTCTCATGAGCCCAAACAAGTCTCTAAAAGCATGAGTTTGCAACTACTTTACTTTTGGAGAAAATTCAAAACATTCATTATTCAATAGAGCCCAATAGCAAAAATCAGGTTTTAAATGAAGAATCACATTTCTTGGTAGAATCATGCAGGATTGAAATTTTTGATGGTTTTTTACTCCTCTCAACAGCCCAAACAAGTTTCTAAAAGGATGAGTTTGCAACTACTTTACTTTTGGAGAAAATTCAAAACATTCATTATTCAATAGGGCCCAAACTATCAAAAACCAGCGGTTTCAATGAACACACATTTCTTGGTAGAATCATGCAGGACTGAAGTTTTTGATGTTTTTCTACTCCTCTCATGAGCCCAAACAAGTCTCTAAAAGCATGAGTTTGCAACTACTTTACTTTTGGAGAAAATTCAAAACATTCATTATTCAATAGAGCCCAATAGCAAAAATCAGGTTTTGAATGAAGAATCACATTTCTTGGTAGAATCATGCAGGATTGAAATTTTTGATGGTTTTTTACTCCTCTCTACAGCCCAAACAAGTTTCTAAAAGGATGAGTTTGCAACTGCTTTACTTTTGGAGAAAATTCAAAACATTCATTATTCAATAGGGCCCAAACTATCAAAAACCAGCGGTTTGAATGAACACACATTTCTTGGTAGAATCATGCAGGACTCAAATTTTTGATGTTTTTCTACTCCTCTCATGAGCCCAAACAAGTCTCTAAAAGCATGAGTTTGCAACTACTTTACTTTTGGAGAAAATTCAAAACATTCATTATTCAATAGAGCCCAATAGCAAAAATCAGGTTTTGAATGAAGAATCACATTTCTTGGTAGAATCATGCAGGATTGAAATTTTTGATGGTTTTTTACTCCTCTCAACAGCCCAAACAAGTTTCTAAAAGGATGAGTTTGCAACTACTTTACTTTTGGAGAAAATTCAAAACATTCATTATTCAATAGGGCCCAAACTATCAAAAACCAGCGGTTTCAATGAACACACATTTCTTGGTAGAATCATGCAGGACTGAAATTTTTGATATTTTTCTACTCCTCTCATGAGCCCAAACAAGTCTCTAAAAGCATGAGTTTGCAACTACTTTACTTTTGGAGAAAATTCAAAACATTCATTATTCAATAGAGCCCAATAGCAAAAATCAGGTTTTGAATGAAGAATCACATTTCTTGGTAGAATCATGCAGGATTGAAATTTTTGATGGTTTTTTACTCCTCTCAACAGCCCAAACAAGTTTCTAAAAGGATGAGTTTGCAACTACTTTACTTTTGGAGAAAATTCAAAACATTCATTATTCAATAGGGCCCAAACTATCAAAAACCAGCGGTTTCAATGAACACACATTTCTTGGTAGAATCATGCAGGACTGAAATTTTTGATGTTTTTCTACTCCTCTCATGAGCCCAAACAAGTCTCTAAAACCATGAGTTTGCAACTACTTTACTTTTGGAGAAAATTCAAAACATTCATTATTCAATAGAGCCCAATAGCAAAAATCAGGTTTTGAATGAAGAATCACATTTCTTGGTAGAATCATGCAGGATTGAAATTTTTGATGGTTTTTTACTCCTCTCAACAGCCCAAACTAGTTTCTAAAAGGATGAGTTTGCAACTACTTTACTTTTGGAGAAAATTCAAAACATTCATTATTCAATAGGGCCCAAACTATCAAAAACCAGCGGTTTCAATGAACACACATTTCTTGGTAGAATCATGCAGGACTGAAATTTTTGATGTTTTTCTACTCCTCTCATGAGCCCAAACAAGTCTCTAAAAGCATGAGTTTGCAACTACTTTACTTTTGGAGAAAATTCAAAACATTCATTATTCAATAGAGCCCAATAGCAAAAATCAGGTTTTAAATGAAGAATCACATTTCTTGGTAGAATCATGCAGGATTGAAATTTTTGATGGTTTTTTACTCCTCTCAACAGCCCAAACAAGTTTCTAAAAGAATGAGTTTGCAACTGCTTTACTTTTGGAGAAAATTCAAAACATTCATTATTCAATAGGGCCCAAACTATCAAAAACCAGCGGTTTGAATGAACACACATTTCTTGGTAGAATCATGCAGGACTGAAATTTTTGATGTTTTTCTACTCCTCTCATGAGCCCAAACAAGTCTGTAAAAGCATGAGTTTGCAACTACTTTACTTTTGGAGAAAATTCAAAACATTCATTATTCAATAGGGCCCAAACTATCAAAAACCAGCGGTTTCATTGAACACACATTTCTTGGTAGAATCATGCAGGACTGAAGTTTTTGATGTTTTTCTACTCCTCTCATGAGCCCAAACAAGTCTCTAAAAGCATGAGTTTGCAACTACTTTACTTTTGGAGAAAATTCAAAACATTCATTATTCAATAGAGCCCAATAGCAAAAATCAGGTTTTGAATGAAGAATCACATTTCTTGGTAGAATCATGCAGGATTGAAATTTTTGATGGTTTTTTACTCCTCTCTACAGCCCAAACAAGTTTCTAAAAGGATGAGTTTGCAACTGCTTTACTTTTGGAGAAAATTCAAAACATTCATTATTCAATAGGGCCCAAACTATCAAAAACCAGCGGTTTGAATGAACACACATTTCTTGGTAGAATCATGCAGGACTCAAATTTTTGATGTTTTTCTACTCCTCTCATGAGCCCAAACAAGTTTCTAAAAGCATGAGTTTGCAACTACTTTACTTTTGGAGAAAATTCAAAACATTCATTATTCAATAGAGCCCAAACTATCAAAAAACAGCGGTTTCAATGAACACACATTTCTTGGTAGAATCATGCAGGACTGAAATTTTTGATGTTTTTCTACTCCTCTCATGAGCCCAAACAAGTCTCTAAAAGCATGAGTTTGCAACTACTTTACTTTTGGAGAAAATTCAAAACATTCATTATTCAATAGAGCCCAATAGCAAAAATCAGGTTTTGAATGAAGAATCACATTTCTTGGTAAAATCATGCAGGATTGAAATTTTTGATGGTTTTTTACTCCTCTCAACAGCCCAAACAAGTTTCTAAAAGGATGAGTTTGCAACTACTTTACTTTTGGAGAAAATTCAAAACATTCATTATTCAATAGAGCCCAATAGCAAAAATCAGGTTTTGAATGAAGAATCACATTTCTTGGTAGAATCATGCAGGATTGAAATTTTTGATGGTTTTTTACTCCTCTCAACAGCCCAAACAAGTTTCTAAAAGGATGAGTTTGCAACTACTTTACTTTTGGAGAAAATTCAAAACATTCATTATTCAATAGAGCCCAATAGCAAAAATCAGGTTTTGAATGAAGAATCACATTTCTTGGTAGAATCATGCAGGATTGAAATTTTTGATGGTTTTTTACTCCTCTCAACAGCCCAAACAAGTTTCTAAAAGGATGAGTTTGCAACTACTTTACTTTTGGAGAAAATTCAAAACATTCATTATTCTATAGGGCCCAAACTATCAAAAACCAGCGGTTTCAATGAACACACATTTCTTGGTAGAATCATGCAGGACTGAAATTTTTGATGTTTTTCTACTCCTCTCATGAGCCCAAACAAGTTTCTAAAAGCATGAGTTTGCAACTACTTTACTTTTGGAGAAAATTCAAAACATTCATTATTCAATAGAGCCCAATAGCAAAAATCAGGTTTTGAATGAAGAATCACATTTCTTGGTAGAATCATGCAGGATTGAAATTTTTGATGGTTTTTTACTCCTCTCAACAGCCCAAACAAGTTTCTAAAAGGATGAGTTTGCAACTACTTTACTTTTGGAGAAAATTCAAAACATTCATTATTCAATAGAGCCCAATAGCAAAAATCAGGTTTTGAATGAAGAATCACATTTCTTGGTAGAATCATGCAGGATTGAAATTTTTGATGGTTTTTTACTCCTCTCAACAGCCCAAACAAGTTTCTAAAAGGATGAGTTTGCAACTACTTTACTTTTGGAGAAAATTCAAAACATTCATTATTCAATAGGGCCCAAAATATCAAAAACCAGCGGTTTCAATGAACACACATTTCTTGGTAGAATCATGCAGGACTGAAGTTTTTGATGTTTTTCTACTCCTCTCATGAGCCCAAACAAGTCTCTAAAAGCATGAGTTTGCAACTACTTTACTTTTGGAGAAAATTCAAAACATTCATTATTCAATAGAGCCCAATAGCAAAAATCAGGTTTTGAATGAAGAATCACATTTCTTGGTAGAATCATGCAGGATTGAAATTTTTGATGTTTTTTTACTCCTCTCTACAGCCCAAACAAGTTTCTAAAAGGATGAGTTTGCAACTGCTTTACTTTTGGAGAAAATTCAAAACATTCATTATTCAATAGGGCCCAAACTATCAAAAACCAGCGGTTTGAATGAACACACATTTCTTGGTAGAATCATGCAGGACTCAAATTTTTGATGTTTTTCTACTCCTCTCATGAGCCCAAACAAGTCTCTAAAAGCATGAGTTTGCAACTACTTTACTTTTGGAGAAAATTCAAAACATTCATTATTCAATAGAGCCCAATAGCAAAAATCAGGTTTTGAATGAAGAATCACATTTCTTGGTAGAATCATGCAGGATTGAAATTTTTGATGGTTTTTTACTCCTCTCAACAGCCCAAACAAGTTTCTAAAAGGATGAGTTTGCAACTACTTTACTTTTGGAGAAAATTCAAAACATTCATTATTCAATAGGGCCCAAACTATCAAAAACCAGCGGCTTCAATGAACACACATTTCTTGGTAGAATCATGCAGGACTGAAGTTTTTGATGTTTTTCTACTCCTCTCATGAGCCCAAACAAGTCTCTAAAAGCATGAGTTTGCAACTACTTTACTTTTGGAGAAAATTCAAAACATTCATTATTCAATAGAGCCCAATAGCAAAAATCAGGTTTTGAATGAAGAATCACATTTCTTGGTAGAATCATGCAGGATTGAAATTTTTGATGGTTTTTTACTCCTCTCTACAGCCCAAACAAGTTTCTAAAAGGATGAGTTTGCAACTGCTTTACTTTTGGAGAAAATTCAAAACATTCATTATTCAATAGGGCCCAAACTATCAAAAACCAGCGGTTTGAATGAACACACATTTCTTGGTAGAATCATGCAGGACTCAAATTTTTGATGTTTTTCTACTCCTCTCATGAGCCCAAACAAGTCTCTAAAAGCATGAGTTTGCAACTACTTTACTTTTGGAGAAAATTCAAAACATTCATTATTCAATAGAGCCCAATAGCAAAAATCAGGTTTTGAATGAAGAATCACATTTCTTGGTAGAATCATGCAGGATTGAAATTTTTGATGGTTTTTTACTCCTCTCAACAGCCCAAACAAGTTTCTAAAAGGATGAGTTTGCAACTACTTTACTTTTGGAGAAAATTCAAAACATTCATTATTCAATAGGGCCCAAACTATCAAAAACCAGCGGTTTCAATGAACACACATTTCTTGGTAGAATCATGCAGGACTCAAATTTTTGATATTTTTCTACTCCTCTCATGAGCCCAAACAAGTCTCTAAAAGCATGAGTTTGCAACTACTTTACTTTTGGAGAAAATTCAAAACATTCATTATTCAATAGAGCCCAATAGCAAAAATCAGGTTTTGAATGAAGAATCACATTTCTTGGTAGAATCATGCAGGATTGAAATTTTTGATGGTTTTTTACTCCTCTCAACAGCCCAAACAAGTTTCTAAAAGGATGAGTTTGCAACTACTTTACTTTTGGAGAAAATTCAAAACATTCATTATTCAATAGGGCCCAAACTATCAAAAACCAGCGGTTTCAATGAACACACATTTCTTGGTAGAATCATGCAGGACTGAAATTTTTGATGTTTTTCTACTCCTCTCATGAGCCCAAACAAGTCTCTAAAACCATGAGTTTGCAACTACTTTACTTTTGGAGAAAATTCAAAACATTCATTATTCAATAGAGCCCAATAGCAAAAATCAGGTTTTGAATGAAGAATCACATTTCTTGGTAGAATCATGCAGGATTGAAATTTTTGATGGTTTTTTACTCCTCTCAACAGCCCAAACAAGTTTCTAAAAGGATGAGTTTGCAACTACTTTACTTTTGGAGAAAATTCAAAACATTCATTATTCAATAGGGCCCAAACTATCAAAAACCAGCGGTTTCAATGAACACACATTTCTTGGTAGAATCATGCAGGACTGAAATTTTTGATGTTTTTCTACTCCTCTCATGAGCCCAAACAAGTCTCTAAAAGCATGAGTTTGCAACTACTTTACTTTTGGAGAAAATTCAAAACATTCATTATTCAATAGAGCCCAATAGCAAAAATCAGGTTTTAAATGAAGAATCACATTTCTTGGTAGAATCATGCAGGATTGAAATTTTTGATGGTTTTTTACTCCTCTCAACAGCCCAAACAAGTTTCTAAAAGAATGAGTTTGCAACTGCTTTACTTTTGGAGAAAATTCTAAACATTCATTATTCAATAATGCCCAAACTATCAAAAACCAGCGGTTTGAATGAACACACATTTCTTGGTAGAATCATGCAGGACTGAAATTTTTGATGTTTTTCTACTCCTCTCATGAGCCCAAACAAGTCTGTAAAAGCATGAGTTTGCAACTACTTTACTTTTGGAGAAAATTCAAAACATTCATTATTCAATAGGGCCCAAACTATCAAAAACCAGCGGTTTCAATGAACACACATTTCTTGGTAGAATCATGCAGGACTGAAGTTTTTGATGTTTTTCTACTCCTCTCATGAGCCCAAACAAGTCTCTAAAAGCATGAGTTTGCAACTACTTTACTTTTGGAGAAAATTCAAAACATTCATTATTCAATAGAGCCCAATAGCAAAAATCAGGTTTTGAATGAAGAATCACATTTCTTGGTAGAATCATGCAGGATTGAAATTTTTGATGGTTTTTTACTCCTCTCTACAGCCCAAACAAGTTTCTAAAAGGATGAGTTTGCAACTGCTTTACTTTTGGAGAAAATTCAAAACATTCATTATTCAATAGGGCCCAAACTATCAAAAACCAGCGGTTTGAATGAACACACATTTCTTGGTAGAATCATGCAGGACTCAAATTTTTGATGTTTTTCTACTCCTCTCATGAGCCCAAACAAGTTTCTAAAAGCATGAGTTTGCAACTACTTTACTTTTGGAGAAAATTCAAAACATTCATTATTCAATAGAGCCCAAACTATCAAAAAACAGCGGTTTCAATGAACACACATTTCTTGGTAGAATCATGCAGGACTGAAATTTTTGATGTTTTTCTACTCCTCTCATGAGCCCAAACAAGTCTCTAAAAGCATGAGTTTGCAACTACTTTACTTTTGGAGAAAATTCAAAACATTCATTATTCAATAGAGCCCAATAGCAAAAATCAGGTTTTGAATGAAGAATCACATTTCTTGGTAAAATCATGCAGGATTGAAATTTTTGATGGTTTTTTACTCCTCTCAACAGCCCAAACAAGTTTCTAAAAGGATGAGTTTGCAACTACTTTACTTTTGGAGAAAATTCAAAACATTCATTATTCAATAGAGCCCAATAGCAAAAATCAGGTTTTGAATGAAGAATCACATTTCTTGGTAGAATCATGCAGGATTGAAATTTTTGATGGTTTCTTACTCCTCTCAACAGCCCAAACAAGTTTCTAAAAGGATGAGTTTGCAACTACTTTACTTTTGGAGAAAATTCAAAACATTCATTATTCAATAGGGCCCAAACTATCAAAAACCAGCGGTTTCAATGAACACACATTTCTTGGTAGAATCATGCAGGACTGAAATTTTTGATATTTTTCTACTCCTCTCATGAGCCCAAACAAGTCTCTAAAAGCATGAGTTTGCAACTACTTTACTTTTGGAGAAAATTCAAAACATTCATTATTCAATAGAGCCCAATAGCAAAAATCAGGTTTTGAATGAAGAATCACATTTCTTGGTAAAATCATGCAGGATTGAAATTTTTGATGGTTTTTTACTCCTCTCAACAGCCCAAACAAGTTTCTAAAAGGATGAGTTTGCAACTACTTTACTTTTGGAGAAAATTCAAAACATTCATTATTCAATAGGGCCCAAACTATCAAAAACCAGCGGTTTCAATGAACACACATTTCTTGGTAGAATCATGCAGTACTGAAATTTTTGATGTTTTTCTACTCCTCTCATGAGCCCAAACAAGTTTCTAAAAGCATGAGTTTGCAACTACTTTACTTTTGGAGAAAATTCAAAACATTCATTATTCAATAGAGCCCAATAGCAAAAATCAGGTTTTGAATGAAGAATCACATTTCTTGGTAGAATCATGCAGGATTGAAATTTTTGATGGTTTTTTACTCCTCTCAACAGCCCAAACTAGTTTCTAAAAGGATGAGTTTGCAACTACTTTACTTTTGGAGAAAATTCAAAACATTCATTATTCAATAGAGCCCAATAGCAAAAATCAGGTTTTGAATGAAGAATCACATTTCTTGGTAGAATCATGCAGGATTGAAATTTTTGATGGTTTTTTACTCCTCTCAACAGCCCAAACAAGTTTCTAAAAGGATGAGTTTGCAACTACTTTACTTTTGGAGAAAATTCAAAACATTCATTATTCAATAGGGCCCAAACTATCAAAAACCAGCGGTTTCAATGAACACACATTTCTTGGTAGAATCATGCAGGACTGAAATTTTTGATGTTTTTCTACTCCTCTCATGAGCCCAAACAAGTTTCTAAAAGCATGAGTTTGCAACTACTTTACTTTTGGAGAAAATTCAAAACATTCATTATTCAATAGAGCCCAATAGCAAAAATCAGGTTTTGAATGAAGAATCACATTTCTTGGTAGAATCATGCAGGATTGAAATTTTTGATGGTTTTTTACTCCTCTCAACAGCCCAAACAAGTTTCTAAAAGGATGAGTTTGCAACTGCTTTACTTTTGGAGAAAATTCAAAACATTCATTATTCAATAGGGCCCAAACTATCAAAAACCAGCGGTTTGAATGAACACACATTTCTTGGTAGAATCATGCAGGACTGAAATTTTTGATGTTTTTCTACTCCTCTCATGAGCCCAAACAAGTCTCTAAAAGCATGAGTTTGCAACTACTTTACTTTTGGAGAAAATTCAAAACATTCATTATTCAATAGAGCCCAATAGCAAAAATCAGGTTTTGAATGAAGAATCACATTTCTTGGTAGAATCATGCAGGATTGAAATTTTTGATGGTTTTTTACTCCTCTCAACAGCCCAAACAAGTTTCTAAAAGGATGAGTTTGCAACTACTTTACTTTTGGAGAAAATTCAAAACATTCATTATTCAATAGGGCCCAATCTATCAAAAACCAGCGTTTTCAATGAACACACATTTCTTGGTAGAATCATGCAGGACTGAAGTTTTTGATGTTTTTCTACTCCTCTCATGAGCCCAAACAAGTCTCCAAAAGCATGAGTTTGCAACTACTTTACTTTTGGAGAAAATTCAAAACATTCATTATTCAGTTGGGCCCAAACTATCAAAAACCAGCGGTTTCAATGAACACACATTTCTTGGTAGAATCATGCAGGACTGAAGTTTTTGATGTTTTTCTACTCCTCTCATGAGCCCAAACAAGTCTCTAAAAGCATGAGTTTGCAACTACTTTACTTTTGGAGAAAATTCAAAACATTCATTATTCAATAGAGCCCAATAGCAAAAATCAGGTTTTGAATGAAGAATCACATTTCTTGGTAGAATCATGCAGGATTGAAATTTTTGATGGTTTTTTACTCCTCTCTACAGCCCAAACAAGTTTCTAAAAGGATGAGTTTGCAACTGCTTTACTTTTGGAGAAAATTCAAAACATTCATTATTCAATAGGGCCCAAACTATCAAAAACCAGCGGTTTGAATGAACACACATTTCTTGGTAGAATCATGCAGGACTCAAATTTTTGATGTTTTTCTACTCCTCTCATGAGCCCAAACAAGTTTCTAAAAGCATGAGTTTGCAACTACTTTACTTTTGGAGAAAATTCAAAACATTCATTATTCAATAGAGCCCAATAGCAAAAATCAGGTTTTGAATGAAGAATCACATTTCTTGGTAAAATCATGCAGGATTGAAATTTTTGATGGTTTTTTACTCCTCTCAACAGCCCAAACAAGTTTCTAAAAGGATGAGTTTGCAACTACTTTACTTTTGGAGAAAATTCAAAACATTCATTATTCAATAGAGCCCAATAGCAAAAATCAGGTTTTGAATGAAGAATCACATTTCTTGGTAGAATCATGCAGGATTGAAATTTTTGATGGTTTTTTACTCCTCTCAACAGCCCAAACAAGTTTCTAAAAGGATGAGTTTGCAACTACTTTACTTTTGGAGAAAATTCAAAACATTCATTATTCAATAGAGCCCAATAGCAAAAATCAGGTTTTGAATGAAGAATCACATTTCTTGGTAGAATCATGCAGGATTGAAATTTTTGATGGTTTTTTACTCCTCTCAACAGCCCAAACAAGTTTCTAAAAGGATGAGTTTGCAACTACTTTACTTTTGGAGAAAATTCAAAACATTCATTATTCAATAGGGCCCAAACTATCAAAAACCAGCGGTTTCAATGAACACACATTTCTTGGTAGAATCATGCAGGACTGAAATTTTTGATGTTTTTCTACTCCTCTCATGAGCCCAAACAAGTTTCTAAAAGCATGAGTTTGCAACTACTTTACTTTTGGAGAAAATTCAAAACATTCATTATTCAATAGAGCCCAATAGCAAAAATCAGGTTTTGAATGAAGAATCACATTTCTTGGTAGAATCATGCAGGATTGAAATTTTTGATGGTTTTTTACTCCTCTCAACAGCCCAAACAAGTTTCTAAAAGGATGAGTTTGCAACTACTTTACTTTTGGAGAAAATTCAAAACATTCATTATTCAATAGAGCCCAATAGCAAAAATCAGGTTTTGAATGAAGAATCACATTTCTTGGTAGAATCATGCAGGATTGAAATTTTTGATGGTTTTTTACTCCTCTCAACAGCCCAAACAAGTTTCTAAAAGGATGAGTTTGCAACTACTTTACTTTTGGAGAAAATTCAAAACATTCATTATTCAATAGGGCCCAAACTATCAAAAACCAGCGGTTTCAATGAACACACATTTCTTGGTAGAATCATGCAGGACTGAAATTTTTGATGTTTTTCTACTCCTCTCATGAGCCCAAACAAGTTTCTAAAAGCATGAGTTTGCAACTACTTTACTTTTGGAGAAAATTCAAAACATTCATTATTCAATAGAGCCCAATAGCAAAAATCAGGTTTTGAATGAAGAATCACATTTCTTGGTAAAATCATGCAGGATTGAAATTTTTGATGGTTTTTTACTCCTCTCAACAGCCCAAACAAGTTTCTAAAAGGATGAGTTTGCAACTACTTTACTTTTGGAGAAAATTCAAAACATTCATTATTCAATAGGGCCCAAACTATCAAAAACCAGCGGTTTCAATGAACACACATTTCTTGGTAGAATCATGCAGGACTGAAATTTTTGATGTTTTTCTACTCCTCTCATGAGCCCAAACAAGTTTCTAAAAGCATGAGTTTGCAACTACTTTACTTTTGGAGAAAATTCAAAACATTCATTATTCAATAGAGCCCAATAGCAAAAATCAGGTTTTGAATGAAGAATCACATTTCTTGGTAGAATCATGCAGGATTGAAATTTTTGATGGTTTTTTACTCCTCTCAACAGCCCAAACTAGTTTCTAAAAGGATGAGTTTGCAACTACTTTACTTTTGGAGAAAATTCAAAACATTCATTATTCAATAGAGCCCAATAGCAAAAATCAGGTTTTGAATGAAGAATCACATTTCTTGGTAGAATCATGCAGGATTGAAATTTTTGATGGTTTTTTACTCCTCTCAACAGCCCAAACAAGTTTCTAAAAGGATGAGTTTGCAACTGCTTTACTTTTGGAGAAAATTCAAAACATTCATTATTCAATAGGGCCCAAACTATCAAAAACCAGCGGTTTGAATGAACACACATTTCTTGGTAGAATCATGCAGGACTGAAATTTTTGATGTTTTTCTACTCCTCTCATGAGCCCAAACAAGTCTCTAAAAGCATGAGTTTGCAACTACTTTACTTTTGGAGAAAATTCAAAACATTCATTATTCAATAGAGCCCAATAGCAAAAATCAGGTTTTGAATGAAGAATCACATTTCTTGGTAGAATCATGCAGGATTGAAATTTTTGATGGTTTTTTACTCCTCTCA
Source organism: Dendrobates tinctorius (assembly GCF_039654945.1). Taxonomy (NCBI): domain Eukaryota; kingdom Metazoa; phylum Chordata; class Amphibia; order Anura; family Dendrobatidae; genus Dendrobates; species Dendrobates tinctorius. The sequence goes on along the minus strand of NW_027361736.1, from coordinate 6,340,124 downwards.
ACAGCCCAAACAAGTTTCTAAAAGGATGAGTTTGCAACTACTTTACTTTTGGAGAAAATTCAAAACATTCATTATTCAATAGGGCCCAAACTATCAAAAACCAGCGGTTTCAATGAACACACATTTCTTGGTAGAATCATGCAGGACTGAAGTTTTTGATGTTTTTCTACTCCTCTCATGAGCCCAAACAAGTCTCTAAAAGCATGAGTTTGCAACTACTTTACTTTTGGAGAAAATTCAAAACATTCATTATTCAATTGGGCCCAAACTATCAAAAACCAGCGGTTTCAATGAACACACATTTCTTGGTAGAATCATGCAGGACTGAAGTTTTTGATGTTTTTCTACTCCTCTCATGAGCCCAAACAAGTCTCTAAAAGCATGAGTTTGCAACTACTTTACTTTTGGAGAAAATTCAAAACATTCATTATTCAATAGAGCCCAATAGCAAAAATCAGGTTTTGAATGAAGAATCACATTTCTTGGTAGAATCATGCAGGATTGAAATTTTTGATGGTTTTTTACTCATCTCTACAGCCCAAACAAGTTTCTAAAAGGATGAGTTTGCAACTGCTTTACTTTTGGAGAAAATTCAAAACATTCATTATTCAATAGGGCCCAAACTATCAAAAACCAGCGGTTTGAATGAACACACATTTCTTGGTAGAATCATGCAGGACTCAAATTTTTGATGTTTTTCTACTCCTCTCATGAGCCCAAACAAGTTTCTAAAAGCATGAGTTTGCAACTACTTTACTTTTGGAGAAAATTCAAAACATTCATTATTCAATAGAGCCCAAACTATCAAAAAACAGCGGTTTCAATGAGCACACATTTCTTGGTAGAATCATGCAGGACTGAAATTTTTGATGTTTTTCTACTCCTCTCATGAGCCCAAACAAGTCTCTAAAAGCATGAGTTTGCAACTACTTTACTTTTGGAGAAAATTCAAAACATTCATTATTCAATAGAGCCCAATAGCAAAAATCAGGTTTTGAATGAAGAATCACATTTCTTGGTAAAATCATGCAGGATTGAAATTTTTGATGGTTTTTTACTCCTCTCAACAGCCCAAACAAGTTTCTAAAAGGATGAGTTTGCAACTACTTTACTTTTGGAGAAAATTCAAAACATTCATTATTCAATAGAGCCCAATAGCAAAAATCAGGTTTTGAATGAAGAATCACATTTCTTGGTAGAATCATGCAGGATTGAAATTTTTGATGGTTTTTTACTCCTCTCAACAGCCCAAACAAGTTTCTAAAAGGATGAGTTTGCAACTACTTTACTTTTGGAGAAAATTCAAAACATTCATTATTCAATAGAGCCCAATAGCAAAAATCAGGTTTTGAATGAAGAATCACATTTCTTGGTAGAATCATGCAGGATTGAAATTTTTGATGGTTTTTTACTCCTCTCAACAGCCCAAACAAGTTTCTAAAAGGATGAGTTTGCAACTACTTTACTTTTGGAGAAAATTCAAAACATTCATTATTCAATAGGGCCCAAACTATCAAAAACCAGCGGTTTCAATGAACACACATTTCTTGGTAGAATCATGCAGGACTGAAATTTTTGATGTTTTTCTACTCCTCTCATGAGCCCAAACAAGTTTCTAAAAGCATGAGTTTGCAACTACTTTACTTTTGGAGAAAATTCAAAACATTCATTATTCAATAGAGCCCAATAGCAAAAATCAGGTTTTGAATGAAGAATCACATTTCTTGGTAGAATCATGCAGGATTGAAATTTTTGATGGTTTTTTACTCCTCTCAACAGCCCAAACAAGTTTCTAAAAGGATGAGTTTGCAACTACTTTACTTTTGGAGAAAATTCAAAACATTCATTATTCAATAGAGCCCAATAGCAAAAATCAGGTTTTGAATGAAGAATCACATTTCTTGGTAGAATCATGCAGGATTGAAATTTTTGATGGTTTTTTACTCCTCTCAACAGCCCAAACAAGTTTCTAAAAGGATGAGTTTGCAACTGCTTTACTTTTGGAGAAAATTCAAAACATTCATTATTCAATAGGGCCCAAACTATCAAAAACCAGCGGTTTGAATGAACACACATTTCTTGGTAGAATCATGCAGGACTGAAATTTTTGATGTTTTTCTACTCCTCTCATGAGCCCAAACAAGTCTGTAAAAGCATGAGTTTGCAACTACTTTACTTTTGGAGAAAATTCAAAACATTCATTATTCAATAGGGCCCAAACTATCAAAAACCAGCGGTTTCAATGAACACACATTTCTTGGTAGAATCATGCAGGACTGAAGTTTTTGATGTTTTTCTACTCCTCTCATGAGCCCAAACAAGTCTCTAAAAGCATGAGTTTGCAACTACTTTACTTTTGGAGAAAATTCAAAACATTCATTATTCAATAGAGCCCAATAGCAAAAATCAGGTTTTGAATGAAGAATCACATTTCTTGGTAGAATCATGCAGGATTGAAATTTTTGATGGTTTTTTACTCCTCTCTACAGCCCAAACAAGTTTCTAAAAGGATGAGTTTGCAACTGCTTTACTTTTGGAGAAAATTCAAAACATTCATTATTCAATAGGGCCCAAACTATCAAAAACCAGCGGTTTGAATGAACACACATTTCTTGGTAGAATCATGCAGGACTCAAATTTTTGATGTTTTTCTACTCCTCTCATGAGCCCAAACAAGTTTCTAAAAGCATGAGTTTGCAACTACTTTACTTTTGGAGAAAATTCAAAACATTCATTATTCAATAGAGCCCAATAGCAAAAATCAGGTTTTGAATGAAGAATCACATTTCTTGGTAGAATCATGCAGGATTGAAATTTTTGATGGTTTTTTACTCCTCTCAACAGCCCAAACAAGTTTCTAAAAGGATGAGTTTGCAACTACTTTACTTTTGGAGAAAATTCAAAACATTCATTATTCAATAGAGCCCAATAGCAAAAATCAGGTTTTGAATGAAGAATCACATTTCTTGGTAGAATCATGCAGGATTGAAATTTTTGATGGTTTTTTACTCCTCTCAACAGCCCAAACAAGTTTCTAAAAGGATGAGTTTGCAACTACTTTACTTTTGGAGAAAATTCAAAACATTCATTATTCAATAGAGCCCAATAGCAAAAATCAGGTTTTGAATGAAGAATCACATTTCTTGGTAGAATCATGCAGGATTGAAATTTTTGATGGTTTTTTACTCCTCTCAACAGCCCAAACAAGTTTCTAAAAGGATGAGTTTGCAACTGCTTTACTTTTGGAGAAAATTCAAAACATTCATTATTCAATAGGGCCCAAACTATCAAAAACCAGCGGTTTGAATGAACACACATTTCTTGGTAGAATCATGCAGGACTGAAGTTTTTGATGTTTTTCTACTCCTCTCATGAGCCCAAACAAGTCTCTAAAAGCATGAGTTTGCAACTACTTTACTTTTGGAGAAAATTCAAAACATTCATTATTCAATAGAGCCCAATAGCAAAAATCAGGTTTTGAATGAAGAATCACATTTCTTGGTAGAATCATGCAGGATTGAAATTTTTGATGGTTTTTTACTCCTCTCAACAGCCCAAACAAGTTTCTAAAAGGATGAGTTTGCAACTGCTTTACTTTTGGAGAAAATTCAAAACATTCATTATTCAATAGGGCCCAAACTATCAAAAACCAGCGGTTTGAATGAACACACATTTCTTGGTAGAATCATGCAGGACTGAAGTTTTTGATGTTTTTCTACTCCTCTCATGAGCCCAAACAAGTCTCTAAAAGCATGAGTTTGCAACTACTTTACTTTTGGAGAAAATTCAAAACATTCATTATTCAATAGAGCCCAATAGCAAAAATCAGGTTTTGAATGAAGAATCACATTTCTTGGTAGAATCATGCAGGATTGAAATTTTTGATGGTTTTTTACTCCTCTCTACAGCCCAAACAAGTTTCTAAAAGGATGAGTTTGCAACTGCTTTACTTTTGGAGAAAATTCAAAACATTCATTATTCAATAGGGCCCAAACTATCAAAAACCAGCGGTTTGAATGAACACACATTTCTTGGTAGAATCATGCAGGACTCAAATTTTTGATGTTTTTCTACTCCTCTCATGAGCCCAAACAAGTTTCTAAAAGCATGAGTTTGCAACTACTTTACTTTTGGAGAAAATTCAAAACATTCATTATTCAATAGAGCCCAATAGCAAAAATCAGGTTTTGAATGAAGAATCACATTTCTTGGTAGAATCATGCAGGATTGAAATTTGTGATGGTTTTTTACTCCTCTCAACAGCCCAAACAAGTTTCTAAAAGGATGAGTTTGCAACTGCTTTACTTTTGGAGAAAATTCAAAACATTCATTATTCAATAGGGCCCAAACTATCAAAAACCAGCGGTTTGAATGAACACACATTTCTTGGTAGAATCATGCAGGACTGAAGTTTTTGATGTTTTTCTACTCCTCTCATGAGCCCAAACAAGTCTCTAAAAGCATGAGTTTGCAACTACTTTACTTTTGGAGAAAATTCAAAACATTCATTATTCAATAGAGCCCAATAGCAAAAATCAGGTTTTGAATGAAGAATCACATTTCTTGGTAGAATCATGCAGGATTGAAATTTTTGATGGTTTTTTACTCCTCTCTACAGCCCAAACAAGTTTCTAAAAGGATGAGTTTGCAACTGCTTTACTTTTGGAGAAAATTCAAAACATTCATTATTCAATAGGGCCCAAACTATCAAAAACCAGCGGTTTGAATGAACACACATTTCTTGGTAGAATCATGCAGGATTGAAATTTTTGATGGTTTTTTACTCCTCTCAACAGCCCAAACAAGTTTCTAAAAGGATGAGTTTGCAACTACTTTACTTTTGGAGAAAATTCAAAACATTCATTATTCAATAGAGCCCAATAGCAAAAATCAGGTTTTGAATGAAGAATCACATTTCTTGGTAGAATCATGCAGGATTGAAATTTTTGATGGTTTTTTACTCCTCTCAACAGCCCAAACAAGTTTCTAAAAGGATGAGTTTGCAACTACTTTACTTTTGGAGAAAATTCAAAACATTCATTATTCAATAGGGCCCAAACTATCAAAAACCAGCGGTTTCAATGAACACACATTTCTTGGTAGAATCATGCAGGACTGAAATTTTTGATATTTTTCTACTCCTCTCATGAGCCCAAACAAGTCTCTAAAAGCATGAGTTTGCAACTACTTTACTTTTGGAGAAAATTCAAAACATTCATTATTCAATAGAGCCCAATAGCAAAAATCAGGTTTTGAATGAAGAATCACATTTCTTGGTAGAATCATGCAGGATTGAAATTTTTGATGGTTTTTTACTCCTCTCAACAGCCCAAACAAGTTTCTAAAAGGATGAGTTTGCAACTACTTTACTTTTGGAGAAAATTCAAAACATTCATTATTCAATAGGGCCCAAACTATCAAAAACCAGCGGTTTCAATGAACACACATTTCTTGGTAGAATCATGCAGGACTGAAATTTTTGATGTTTTTCTACTCCTCTCATGAGCCCAAACAAGTTTCTAAAAGCATGAGTTTGCAACTACTTTACTTTTGGAGAAAATTCAAAACATTCATTATTCAATAGAGCCCAATAGCAAAAATCAGGTTTTGAATGAAGAATCACATTTCTTGGTAAAATCATGCAGGATTGAAATTTTTGATGGTTTTTTACTCCTCTCAACAGCCCAAACAAGTTTCTAAAAGGATGAGTTTGCAACTACTTTACTTTTGGAGAAAATTCAAAACATTCATTATTCAATAGGGCCCAAACTATCAAAAACCAGCGGTTTCAATGAACACACATTTCTTGGTAGAATCATGCAGGACTGAAATTTTTGATGTTTTTCTACTCCTCTCATGAGCCCAAACAAGTTTCTAAAAGGATGAGTTTGCAACTACTTTACTTTTGGAGAAAATTCAAAACATTCATTATTCAATAGAGCCCAAACTATCAAAAAACAGCGGTTTCAATGAACACACATTTCTTGGTAGAATCATGCAGGACTGAAATTTTTGATGTTTTTCTACTCCTCTCATGAGCCCAAACAAGTCTCTAAAAGCATGAGTTTGCAACTACTTTACTTTTGGAGAAAATTCAAAACATTCATTATTCAATAGAGCCCAATAGCAAAAATCAGGTTTTGAATGAAGAATCACATTTCTTGGTAAAATCATGCAGGATTGAAATTTTTGATGGTTTTTTACTCCTCTCAACAGCCCAAACAAGTTTCTAAAAGGATGAGTTTGCAACTACTTTACTTTTGGAGAAAATTCAAAACATTCATTATTCAATAGAGCCCAATAGCAAAAATCAGGTTTTGAATGAAGAATCACATTTCTTGGTAGAATCATGCAGGATTGAAATTTTTGATGGTTTTTTACTCCTCTCAACAGCCCAAACAAGTTTCTAAAAGGATGAGTTTGCAACTACTTTACTTTTGGAGAAAATTCAAAACATTCATTATTCAATAGGGCCCAAACTATCAAAAACCAGCGGTTTCAATGAACACACATTTCTTGGTAGAATCATGCAGGACTGAAATTTTTGATGTTTTTCTACTCCTCTCATGAGCCCAAACAAGTTTCTAAAAGCATGAGTTTGCAACTACTTTACTTTTGGAGAAAATTCAAAACATTCATTATTCAATAGAGCCCAATAGCAAAAATCAGGTTTTGAATGAAGAATCACATTTCTTGGTAAAATCATGCAGGATTGAAATTTTTGATGGTTTTTTACTCCTCTCAACAGCCCAAACAAGTTTCTAAAAGGATGAGTTTGCAACTACTTTACTTTTGGAGAAAATTCAAAACATTCATTATTCAATAGGGCCCAAACTATCAAAAACCAGCGGTTTCAATGAACACACATTTCTTGGTAGAATCATGCAGGACTGAAATTTTTGATGTTTTTCTACTCCTCTCATGAGCCCAAACAAGTTTCTAAAAGGATGAGTTTGCAACTACTTTACTTTTGGAGAAAATTCAAAACATTCATTATTCAATAGAGCCCAATAGCAAAAATCAGGTTTTGAATGAAGAATCACATTTCTTGGTAGAATCATGCAGGATTGAAATTTTTGATGGTTTTTTACTCCTCTCAACAGCCCAAACTAGTTTCTAAAAGGATGAGTTTGCAACTACTTTACTTTTGGAGAAAATTCAAAACATTCATTATTCAATAGAGCCCAATAGCAAAAATCAGGTTTTGAATGAAGAATCACATTTCTTGGTAGAATCATGCAGGATTGAAATTTTTGATGGTTTTTTACTCCTCTCAACAGCCCAAACAAGTTTCTAAAAGGATGAGTTTGCAACTACTTTACTTTTGGAGAAAATTCAAAACATTCATTATTCAATAGGGCCCAAACTATCAAAAACCAGCGGTTTCAATGAACACACATTTCTTGGTAGAATCATGCAGGACTGAAATTTTTGATGTTTTTCTACTCCTCTCATGAGCCCAAACAAGTTTCTAAAAGCATGAGTTTGCAACTACTTTACTTTTGGAGAAAATTCAAAACATTCATTATTCAATAGAGCCCAATAGCAAAAATCAGGTTTTGAATGAAGAATCACATTTCTTGGTAGAATCATGCAGGATTGAAATTTTTGATGGTTTTTTACTCCTCTCAACAGCCCAAACAAGTTTCTAAAAGGATGAGTTTGCAACTGCTTTACTTTTGGAGAAAATTCAAAACATTCATTATTCAATAGGGCCCAAACTATCAAAAACCAGCGGTTTCAATGAACACACATTTCTTGGTAGAATCATGCAGGACTGAAGTTTTTGATGTTTTTCTACTCCTCTCATGAGCCCAAACAAGTCTCTAAAAGCATGAGTTTGCAACTACTTTACTTTTGGAGAAAATTCAAAACATTCATTATTCAATTGGGCCCAAACTATCAAAAACCAGCGGTTTCAATGAACACACATTTCTTGGTAGAATCATGCAGGACTGAAGTTTTTGATGTTTTTCTACTCCTCTCATGAGCCCAAACAAGTCTCTAAAAGCATGAGTTTGCAACTACTTTACTTTTGGAGAAAATTCAAAACATTCATTATTCAATAGAGCCCAATAGCAAAAATCAGGTTTTGAATGAAGAATCACATTTCTTGGTAGAATCATGCAGGATTGAAATTTTTGATGGTTTTTTACTCCTCTCTACAGCCCAAACAAGTTTCTAAAAGGATGAGTTTGCAACTGCTTTACTTTTGGAGAAAATTCAAAACATTCATTATTCAATAGGGCCCAAACTATCAAAAACCAGCGGTTTGAATGAACACACATTTCTTGGTAGAATCATGCAGGACTCAAATTTTTGATGTTTTTCTACTCCTCTCATGAGCCCAAACAAGTTTCTAAAAGCATGAGTTTGCAACTACTTTACTTTTGGAGAAAATTCAAAACATTCATTATTCAATAGAGCCCAAACTATCAAAAAACAGCGGTTTCAATGAACACACATTTCTTGGTAGAATCATGCAGGACTGAAATTTTTGATGTTTTTCTACTCCTCTCATGAGCCCAAACAAGTCTCTAAAAGCATGAGTTTGCAACTACTTTACTTTTGGAGAAAATTCAAAACATTCATTATTCAATAGAGCCCAATAGCAAAAATCAGGTTTTGAATGAAGAATCACATTTCTTGGTAGAATCATGCAGGACTGAAATTTTTGATGTTTTTCTACTCCTCTCATGAGCCCAAACAAGTTTCTAAAAGCATGAGTTTGCAACTACTTTACTTTTGGAGAAAATTCAAAACATTCATTATTCAATAGAGCCCAATAGCAAAAATCAGGTTTTGAATGAAGAATCACATTTCTTGGTAGAATCATGCAGGATTGAAATTTTTGATGGTTTTTTACTCCTCTCAACAGCCCAAACAAGTTTCTAAAAGGATGAGTTTGCAACTACTTTACTTTTGGAGAAAATTCAAAACATTCATTATTCAATAGAGCCCAATAGCAAAAATCAGGTTTTGAATGAAGAATCACATTTCTTGGTAGAATCATGTAGGATTGAAATTTTTGATGGTTTTTTACTCCTCTCAACAGCCCAAACAAGTTTCTAAAAGGATGAGTTTGCAACTACTTTACTTTTGGAGAAAATTCAAAACATTCATTATTCAATAGGGCCCAAACTATCAAAAACCAGCGGTTTCCATGAACACACATTTCTTGGTAGAATCATGCAGGACTGAAATTTTTGATGTTTTTCTACTCCTCTCATGAGCCCAAACAAGTCTCTAAAAGCATGAGTTTGCAACTACTTTACTTTTGGAGAAAATTCAAAACATTCATTATTCAATAGAGCCCAATAGCAAAAATCAGGTTTTGAATGAAGAATCACATTTCTTGGTAGAATCATGCAGGATTGAAATTTTTGATGGTTTTTTACTCCTCTCAACAGCCCAAACAAGTTTCTAAAAGGATGAGTTTGCAACTACTTTACTTTTGGAGAAAATTCAAAACATTCATTATTCAATAGGGCCCAAACTATCAAAAACCAGCGGTTTCAATGAACACACATTTCTTGGTAGAATCATGCAGGACTGAAATTTTTGATATTTTTCTACTCCTCTCATGAGCCCAAACAAGTCTCTAAAAGCATGAGTTTGCAACTACTTTACTTTTGGAGAAAATTCAAAACATTCATTATTCAATAGAGCCCAATAGCAAAAATCAGGTTTTGAATGAAGAATCACATTTCTTGGTAGAATCATGCAGGATTGAAATTTTTGATGGTTTTTTACTCCTCTCAACAGCCCAAACAAGTTTCTAAAAGGATGAGTTTGCAACTACTTTACTTTTGGAGAAAATTCAAAACATTCATTATTCAATAGGGCCCAAACTATCAAAAACCAGCGGTTTCAATGAACACACATTTCTTGGTAGAATCATGCAGGACTGAAATTTTTGATGTTTTTCTACTCCTCTCATGAGCCCAAACAAGTCTCTAAAACCATGAGTTTGCAACTACTTTACTTTTGGAGAAAATTCAAAACATTCATTATTCAATAGAGCCCAATAGCAAAAATCAGGTTTTGAATGAAGAATCACATTTCTTGGTAGAATCATGCAGGATTGAAATTTTTGATGGTTTTTTACTCCTCTCAACAGCCCAAACAAGTTTCTAAAAGGATGAGTTTGCAACTACTTTACTTTTGGAGAAAATTCAAAACATTCATTATTCAATAGGGCCCAAACTATCAAAAACCAGCGGTTTCAATGAACACACATTTCTTGGTAGAATCATGCAGGACTGAAATTTTTGATGTTTTTCTACTCCTCTCATGAGCCCAAACAAGTCTCTAAAAGCATGAGTTTGCAACTACTTTACTTTTGGAGAAAATTCAAAACATTCATTATTCAATAGAGCCCAATAGCAAAAATCAGGTTTTAAATGAAGAATCACATTTCTTGGTAGAATCATGCAGGATTGAAATTTTTGATGGTTTTTTACTCCTCTCAACAGCCCAAACAAGTTTCTAAAAGAATGAGTTTGCAACTGCTTTACTTTTGGAGAAAATTCAAAACATTCATTATTCAATAGGGCCCAAACTATCAAAAACCAGCGGTTTGAATGAACACACATTTCTTGGTAGAATCATGCAGGACTGAAATTTTTGATGTTTTTCTACTCCTCTCATGAGCCCAAACAAGTCTGTAAAAGCATGAGTTTGCAACTACTTTACTTTTGGAGAAAATTCAAAACATTCATTATTCAATAGGGCCCAAACTATCAAAAACCAGCGGTTTCAATGAACACACATTTCTTGGTAGAATCATGCAGGACTGAAGTTTTTGATGTTTTTCTACTCCTCTCATGAGCCCAAACAAGTCTCTAAAAGCATGAGTTTGCAACTACTTTACTTTTGGAGAAAATTCAAAACATTCATTATTCAATAGAGCCCAATAGCAAAAATCAGGTTTTGAATGAAGAATCACATTTCTTGGTAGAATCATGCAGGATTGAAATTTTTGATGGTTTTTTACTCCTCTCTACAGCCCAAACAAGTTTCTAAAAGGATGAGTTTGCAACTGCTTTACTTTTGGAGAAAATTCAAAACATTCATTATTCAATAGGGCCCAAACTATCAAAAACCAGCGGTTTGAATGAACACACATTTCTTGGTAGAATCATGCAGGACTCAAATTTTTGATGTTTTTCTACTCCTCTCATGAGCCCAAACAAGTTTCTAAAAGCATGAGTTTGCAACTACTTTACTTTTGGAGAAAATTCAAAACATTCATTATTCAATAGAGCCCAAACTATCAAAAAACAGCGGTTTCAATGAACACACATTTCTTGGTAGAATCATGCAGGACTGAAATTTTTGATGTTTTTCTACTCCTCTCATGAGCCCAAACAAGTCTCTAAAAGCATGAGTTTGCAACTACTTTACTTTTGGAGAAAATTCAAAACATTCATTATTCAATAGAGCCCAATAGCAAAAATCAGGTTTTGAATGAAGAATCACATTTCTTGGTAAAATCATGCAGGATTGAAATTTTTGATGGTTTTTTACTCCTCTCAACAGCCCAAACAAAGTTTCTAAAAGGATGAGTTTGCAACTACTTTACTTTTGGAGAAAATTCAAAACATTCATTATTCAATAGGGCCCAAACTATCAAAAACCAGCGGTTTCAATGAACACACATTTCTTGGTAGAATCATGCAGGACTGAAATTTTTGATATTTTTCTACTCCTCTCATGAGCCCAAACAAGTCTCTAAAAGCATGAGTTTGCAACTACTTTACTTTTGGAGAAAATTCAAAACATTCATTATTCAATAGAGCCCAATAGCAAAAATCAGGTTTTGAATGAAGAATCACATTTCTTGGTAGAATCATGCAGGATTGAAATTTTTGATGGTTTTTTACTCCTCTCAACAGCCCAAACAAGTTTCTAAAAGGATGAGTTTGCAACTACTTTACTTTTGGAGAAAATTCAAAACATTCATTATTCAATAGGGCCCAAACTATCAAAAACCAGCGGTTTCAATGAACACACATTTCTTGGTAGAATCATGCAGGACTGAAATTTTTGATGTTTTTCTACTCCTCTCATGAGCCCAAACAAGTCTCTAAAAGCATGAGTTTGCAACTACTTTACTTTTGGAGAAAATTCAAAACATTCATTATTCAATAGAGCCCAATAGCAAAAATCAGGTTTTGAATGAAGAATCACATTTCTTGGTAGAATCATGCAGGATTGAAATTTTTGATGGTTTTTTACTCCTCTCAACAGCCCAAACAAGTTTCTAAAAGGATGAGTTTGCAACTACTTTACTTTTGGAGAAAATTCAAAACATTCATTATTCAATAGGGCCCAAACTATCAAAAACCAGCGGTTTCAATGAACACACATTTCTTGGTAGAATCATGCAGGACTGAAATTTTTGATATTTTTCTACTCCTCTCATGAGCCCAAACAAGTCTCTAAAAGCATGAGTTTGCAACTACTTTACTTTTGGAGAAAATTCAAAACATTCATTATTCAATAGAGCCCAATAGCAAAAATCAGGTTTTGAATGAAGAATCACATTTCTTGGTAGAATCATGCAGGATTGAAATTTTTGATGGTTTTTTACTCCTCTCAACAGCCCAAACAAGTTTCTAAAAGGATGAGTTTGCAACTACTTTACTTTTGGAGAAAATTCAAAACATTCATTATTCAATAGGGCCCAAACTATCAAAAACCAGCGGTTTCAATGAACACACATTTCTTGGTAGAATCATGCAGGACTGAAATTTTTGATGTTTTTCTACTCCTCTCATGAGCCCAAACAAGTTTCTAAAAGGATGAGTTTGCAACTACTTTACTTTTGGAGAAAATTCAAAACATTCATTATTCAATAGAGCCCAATAGCAAAAATCAGGTTTTGAATGAAGAATCACATTTCTTGGTAGAATCATGCAGGATTGAAATTTTTGATGGTTTTTTACTCCTCTCAACAGCCCAAACTAGTTTCTAAAAGGATGAGTTTGCAACTACTTTACTTTTGGAGAAAATTCAAAACATTCATTATTCAATAGAGCCCAATAGCAAAAATCAGGTTTTGAATGAAGAATCACATTTCTTGGTAGAATCATGCAGGATTGAAATTTTTGATGGTTTTTTACTCCTCTCAACAGCCCAAACAAGTTTCTAAAAGGATGAGTTTGCAACTACTTTACTTTTGGAGAAAATTCAAAACATTCATTATTCAATAGGGCCCAAACTATCAAAAACCAGCGGTTTCAATGAACACACATTTCTTGGTAGAATCATGCAGGACTGAAATTTTTGATGTTTTTCTACTCCTCTCATGAGCCCAAACAAGTTTCTAAAAGCATGAGTTTGCAACTACTTTACTTTTGGAGAAAATTCAAAACATTCATTATTCAATAGAGCCCAATAGCAAAAATCAGGTTTTGAATGAAGAATCACATTTCTTGGTAGAATCATGCAGGATTGAAATTTTTGATGGTTTTTTACTCCTCTCAACAGCCCAAACAAGTTTCTAAAAGGATGAGTTTGCAACTACTTTACTTTTGGAGAAAATTCAAAACATTCATTATTCAATAGGGCCCAAACTATCAAAAACCAGCGGTTTGAATGAACACACATTTCTTGGTAGAATCATGCAGGACTGAAATTTTTGATGTTTTTCTACTCCTCTCATGAGCCCAAACAAGTCTCTAAAAGCATGAGTTTGCAACTACTTTACTTTTGGAGAAAATTCAAAACATTCATTATTCAATAGAGCCCAATAGCAAAAATCAGGTTTTGAATGAAGAATCACATTTCTTGGTAGAATCATGCAGGATTGAAATTTTTGATGGTTTTTTACTCCTCTCAACAGCCCAAACTAGTTTCTAAAAGGATGAGTTTGCAACTACTTTACTTTTGGAGAAAATTCAAAACATTCATTATTCAATAGAGCCCAATAGCAAAAATCAGGTTTTGAATGAAGAATCACATTTCTTGGTAGAATCATGCAGGATTGAAATTTTTGATGGTTTTTTACTCCTCTCAACAGCCCAAACAAGTTTCTAAAAGGATGAGTTTGCAACTACTTTACTTTTGGAGAAAATTCAAAACATTCATTATTCAATAGGGCCCAAACTATCAAAAACCAGCGGTTTCAATGAACACACATTTCTTGGTAGAATCATGCAGGACTGAAATTTTTGATGTTTTTCTACTCCTCTCATGAGCCCAAACAAGTTTCTAAAAGCATGAGTTTGCAACTACTTTACTTTTGGAGAAAATTCAAAACATTCATTATTCAATAGAGCCCAATAGCAAAAATCAGGTTTTGAATGAAGAATCACATTTCTTGGTAGAATCATGCAGGATTGAAATTTTTGATGGTTTTTTACTCCTCTCAACAGCCCAAACAAGTTTCTAAAAGGATGAGTTTGCAACTGCTTTACTTTTGGAGAAAATTCAAAACATTCATTATTCAATAGGGCCCAAACTATCAAAAACCAGCGGTTTCAATGAACACACATTTCTTGGTAGAATCATGCAGGACTGAAGTTTTTGATGTTTTTCTACTCCTCTCATGAGCCCAAACAAGTCTCTAAAAGCATGAGTTTGCAACTACTTTACTTTTGGAGAAAATTCAAAACATTCATTATTCAATTGGGCCCAAACTATCAAAAACCAGCGGTTTCAATGAACACACATTTCTTGGTAGAATCATGCAGGACTGAAGTTTTTGATGTTTTTCTACTCCTCTCATGAGCCCAAACAAGTCTCTAAAAGCATGAGTTTGCAACTACTTTACTTTTGGAGAAAATTCAAAACATTCATTATTCAATAGAGCCCAATAGCAAAAATCAGGTTTTGAATGAAGAATCACATTTCTTGGTAGAATCATGCAGGATTGAAATTTTTGATGGTTTTTTACTCCTCTCTACAGCCCAAACAAGTTTCTAAAAGGATGAGTTTGCAACTGCTTTACTTTTGGAGAAAATTCAAAACATTCATTATTCAATAGGGCCCAAACTATCAAAAACCAGCGGTTTGAATGAACACACATTTCTTGGTAGAATCATGCAGGACTCAAATTTTTGATGTTTTTCTACTCCTCTCATGAGCCCAAACAAGTTTCTAAAAGCATGAGTTTGCAACTACTTTACTTTTGGAGAAAATTCAAAACATTCATTATTCAATAGAGCCCAAACTATCAAAAAACAGCGGTTTCAATGAACACACATTTCTTGGTAGAATCATGCAGGACTGAAATTTTTGATGTTTTTCTACTCCTCTCATGAGCCCAAACAAGTCTCTAAAAGCATGAGTTTGCAACTACTTTACTTTTGGAGAAAATTCAAAACATTCATTATTCAATAGAGCCCAATAGCAAAAATCAGGTTTTGAATGAAGAATCACATTTCTTGGTAGAATCATGCAGGACTGAAATTTTTGATGTTTTTCTACTCCTCTCATGAGCCCAAACAAGTTTCTAAAAGCATGAGTTTGCAACTACTTTACTTTTGGAGAAAATTCAAAACATTCATTATTCAATAGAGCCCAATAGCAAAAATCAGGTTTTGAATGAAGAATCACATTTCTTGGTAGAATCATGCAGGATTGAAATTTTTGATGGTTTTTTACTCCTCTCAACAGCCCAAACAAGTTTCTAAAAGGATGAGTTTGCAACTACTTTACTTTTGGAGAAAATTCAAAACATTCATTATTCAATAGAGCCCAATAGCAAAAATCAGGTTTTGAATGAAGAATCACATTTCTTGGTAGAATCATGTAGGATTGAAATTTTTGATGGTTTTTTACTCCTCTCAACAGCCCAAACAAGTTTCTAAAAGGATGAGTTTGCAACTACTTTACTTTTGGAGAAAATTCAAAACATTCATTATTCAATAGGGCCCAAACTATCAAAAACCAGCGGTTTCCATGAACACACATTTCTTGGTAGAATCATGCAGGACTGAAATTTTTGATGTTTTTCTACTCCTCTCATGAGCCCAAACAAGTCTCTAAAAGCATGAGTTTGCAACTACTTTACTTTTGGAGAAAATTCAAAACATTCATTATTCAATAGAGCCCAATAGCAAAAATCAGGTTTTGAATGAAGAATCACATTTCTTGGTAGAATCATGCAGGATTGAAATTTTTGATGGTTTTTTACTCCTCTCAACAGCCCAAACAAGTTTCTAAAAGGATGAGTTTGCAACTACTTTACTTTTGGAGAAAATTCAAAACATTCATTATTCAATAGGGCCCAAACTATCAAAAACCAGCGGTTTCAATGAACACACATTTCTTGGTAGAATCATGCAGGACTGAAATTTTTGATATTTTTCTACTCCTCTCATGAGCCCAAACAAGTCTCTAAAAGCATGAGTTTGCAACTACTTTACTTTTGGAGAAAATTCAAAACATTCATTATTCAATAGAGCCCAATAGCAAAAATCAGGTTTTGAATGAAGAATCACATTTCTTGGTAGAATCATGCAGGATTGAAATTTTTGATGGTTTTTTACTCCTCTCAACAGCCCAAACAAGTTTCTAAAAGGATGAGTTTGCAACTACTTTACTTTTGGAGAAAATTCAAAACATTCATTATTCAATAGGGCCCAAACTATCAAAAACCAGCGGTTTCAATGAACACACATTTCTTGGTAGAATCATGCAGGACTGAAATTTTTGATGTTTTTCTACTCCTCTCATGAGCCCAAACAAGTCTCTAAAACCATGAGTTTGCAACTACTTTACTTTTGGAGAAAATTCAAAACATTCATTATTCAATAGAGCCCAATAGCAAAAATCAGGTTTTGAATGAAGAATCACATTTCTTGGTAGAATCATGCAGGATTGAAATTTTTGATGGTTTTTTACTCCTCTCAACAGCCCAAACAAGTTTCTAAAAGGATGAGTTTGCAACTACTTTACTTTTGGAGAAAATTCAAAACATTCATTATTCAATAGGGCCCAAACTATCAAAAACCAGCGGTTTCAATGAACACACATTTCTTGGTAGAATCATGCAGGACTGAAATTTTTGATGTTTTTCTACTCCTCTCATGAGCCCAAACAAGTCTCTAAAAGCATGAGTTTGCAACTACTTTACTTTTGGAGAAAATTCAAAACATTCATTATTCAATAGAGCCCAATAGCAAAAATCAGGTTTTAAATGAAGAATCACATTTCTTGGTAGAATCATGCAGGATTGAAATTTTTGATGGTTTTTTACTCCTCTCAACAGCCCAAACAAGTTTCTAAAAGAATGAGTTTGCAACTGCTTTACTTTTGGAGAAAATTCAAAACATTCATTATTCAATAGGGCCCAAACTATCAAAAACCAGCGGTTTGAATGAACACACATTTCTTGGTAGAATCATGCAGGACTGAAATTTTTGATGTTTTTCTACTCCTCTCATGAGCCCAAACAAGTCTGTAAAAGCATGAGTTTGCAACTACTTTACTTTTGGAGAAAATTCAAAACATTCATTATTCAATAGGGCCCAAACTATCAAAAACCAGCGGTTTCAATGAACACACATTTCTTGGTAGAATCATGCAGGACTGAAGTTTTTGATGTTTTTCTACTCCTCTCATGAGCCCAAACAAGTCTCTAAAAGCATGAGTTTGCAACTACTTTACTTTTGGAGAAAATTCAAAACATTCATTATTCAATAGAGCCCAATAGCAAAAATCAGGTTTTGAATGAAGAATCACATTTCTTGGTAGAATCATGCAGGATTGAAATTTTTGATGGTTTTTTACTCCTCTCTACAGCCCAAACAAGTTTCTAAAAGGATGAGTTTGCAACTGCTTTACTTTTGGAGAAAATTCAAAACATTCATTATTCAATAGGGCCCAAACTATCAAAAACCAGCGGTTTGAATGAACACACATTTCTTGGTAGAATCATGCAGGACTCAAATTTTTGATGTTTTTCTACTCCTCTCATGAGCCCAAACAAGTTTCTAAAAGCATGAGTTTGCAACTACTTTACTTTTGGAGAAAATTCAAAACATTCATTATTCAATAGAGCCCAAACTATCAAAAAACAGCGGTTTCAATGAACACACATTTCTTGGTAGAATCATGCAGGACTGAAATTTTTGATGTTTTTCTACTCCTCTCATGAGCCCAAACAAGTCTCTAAAAGCATGAGTTTGCAACTACTTTACTTTTGGAGAAAATTCAAAACATTCATTATTCAATAGAGCCCAATAGCAAAAATCAGGTTTTGAATGAAGAATCACATTTCTTGGTAAAATCATGCAGGATTGAAATTTTTGATGGTTTTTTACTCCTCTCAACAGCCCAAACAAAGTTTCTAAAAGGATGAGTTTGCAACTACTTTACTTTTGGAGAAAATTCAAAACATTCATTATTCAATAGGGCCCAAACTATCAAAAACCAGCGGTTTCAATGAACACACATTTCTTGGTAGAATCATGCAGGACTGAAATTTTTGATATTTTTCTACTCCTCTCATGAGCCCAAACAAGTCTCTAAAAGCATGAGTTTGCAACTACTTTACTTTTGGAGAAAATTCAAAACATTCATTATTCAATAGAGCCCAATAGCAAAAATCAGGTTTTGAATGAAGAATCACATTTCTTGGTAGAATCATGCAGGATTGAAATTTTTGATGGTTTTTTACTCCTCTCAACAGCCCAAACAAGTTTCTAAAAGGATGAGTTTGCAACTACTTTACTTTTGGAGAAAATTCAAAACATTCATTATTCAATAGGGCCCAAACTATCAAAAACCAGCGGTTTCAATGAACACACATTTCTTGGTAGAATCATGCAGGACTGAAATTTTTGATGTTTTTCTACTCCTCTCATGAGCCCAAACAAGTCTCTAAAAGCATGAGTTTGCAACTACTTTACTTTTGGAGAAAATTCAAAACATTCATTATTCAATAGAGCCCAATAGCAAAAATCAGGTTTTGAATGAAGAATCACATTTCTTGGTAGAATCATGCAGGATTGAAATTTTTGATGGTTTTTTACTCCTCTCAACAGCCCAAACAAGTTTCTAAAAGGATGAGTTTGCAACTACTTTACTTTTGGAGAAAATTCAAAACATTCATTATTCAATAGGGCCCAAACTATCAAAAACCAGCGGTTTCAATGAACACACATTTCTTGGTAGAATCATGCAGGACTGAAATTTTTGATATTTTTCTACTCCTCTCATGAGCCCAAACAAGTCTCTAAAAGCATGAGTTTGCAACTACTTTACTTTTGGAGAAAATTCAAAACATTCATTATTCAATAGAGCCCAATAGCAAAAATCAGGTTTTGAATGAAGAATCACATTTCTTGGTAGAATCATGCAGGATTGAAATTTTTGATGGTTTTTTACTCCTCTCAACAGCCCAAACAAGTTTCTAAAAGGATGAGTTTGCAACTACTTTACTTTTGGAGAAAATTCAAAACATTCATTATTCAATAGGGCCCAAACTATCAAAAACCAGCGGTTTCAATGAACACACATTTCTTGGTAGAATCATGCAGGACTGAAATTTTTGATGTTTTTCTACTCCTCTCATGAGCCCAAACAAGTTTCTAAAAGGATGAGTTTGCAACTACTTTACTTTTGGAGAAAATTCAAAACATTCATTATTCAATAGAGCCCAATAGCAAAAATCAGGTTTTGAATGAAGAATCACATTTCTTGGTAGAATCATGCAGGATTGAAATTTTTGATGGTTTTTTACTCCTCTCAACAGCCCAAACTAGTTTCTAAAAGGATGAGTTTGCAACTACTTTACTTTTGGAGAAAATTCAAAACATTCATTATTCAATAGAGCCCAATAGCAAAAATCAGGTTTTGAATGAAGAATCACATTTCTTGGTAGAATCATGCAGGATTGAAATTTTTGATGGTTTTTTACTCCTCTCAACAGCCCAAACAAGTTTCTAAAAGGATGAGTTTGCAACTACTTTACTTTTGGAGAAAATTCAAAACATTCATTATTCAATAGGGCCCAAACTATCAAAAACCAGCGGTTTCAATGAACACACATTTCTTGGTAGAATCATGCAGGACTGAAATTTTTGATGTTTTTCTACTCCTCTCATGAGCCCAAACAAGTTTCTAAAAGCATGAGTTTGCAACTACTTTACTTTTGGAGAAAATTCAAAACATTCATTATTCAATAGAGCCCAATAGCAAAAATCAGGTTTTGAATGAAGAATCACATTTCTTGGTAGAATCATGCAGGATTGAAATTTTTGATGGTTTTTTACTCCTCTCAACAGCCCAAACAAGTTTCTAAAAGGATGAGTTTGCAACTACTTTACTTTTGGAGAAAATTCAAAACATTCATTATTCAATAGGGCCCAAACTATCAAAAACCAGCGGTTTGAATGAACACACATTTCTTGGTAGAATCATGCAGGACTGAAATTTTTGATGTTTTTCTACTCCTCTCATGAGCCCAAACAAGTCTCTAAAAGCATGAGTTTGCAACTACTTTACTTTTGGAGAAAATTCAAAACATTCATTATTCAATAGAGCCCAATAGCAAAAATCAGGTTTTGAATGAAGAATCACATTTCTTGGTAGAATCATGCAGGATTGAAATTTTTGATGGTTTTTTACTCCTCTCAACAGCCCAAACAAGTTTCTAAAAGGATGAGTTTGCAACTACTTTACTTTTGGAGAAAATTCAAAACATTCATTATTCAATAGGGCCCAAACTATCAAAAACCAGCGGTTTCAATGAACACACATTTCTTGGTAGAATCATGCAGGACTGAAGTTTTTGATGTTTTTCTACTCCTCTCATGAGCCCAAACAAGTCTCTAAAAGCATGAGTTTGCAACTACTTTACTTTTGGAGAAAATTCAAAACATTCATTATTCAATTGGGCCCAAACTATCAAAAACCAGCGGTTTCAATGAACACACATTTCTTGGTAGAATCATGCAGGACTGAAGTTTTTGATGTTTTTCTACTCCTCTCATGAGCCCAAACAAGTCTCTAAATGCATGAGTTTGCAACTACTTTACTTTTGGAGAAAATTCAAAACATTCATTATTCAATAGAGCCCAATAGCAAAAATCAGGTTTTGAATGAAGAATCACATTTCTTGGTAGAATCATGCAGGATTGAAATTTTTGATGGTTTTTTACTCCTCTCTACAGCCCAAACAAGTTTCTAAAAGGATGAGTTTGCAACTGCTTTACTTTTGGAGAAAATTCAAAACATTCATTATTCAATAGGGCCCAAACTATCAAAAACCAGCGGTTTGAATGAACACACATTTCTTGGTAGAATCATGCAGGACTCAAATTTTTGATGTTTTTCTACTCCTCTCATGAGCCCAAACAAGTTTCTAAAAGCATGAGTTTGCAACTACTTTACTTTTGGAGAAAATTCAAAACATTCATTATTCAATAGAGCCCAAACTATCAAAAAACAGCGGTTTCAATGAACACACATTTCTTGGTAGAATCATGCAGGACTGAAATTTTTGATGTTTTTCTACTCCTCTCATGAGCCCAAACAAGTCTCTAAAAGCATGAGTTTGCAACTACTTTACTTTTGGAGAAAATTCAAAACATTCATTATTCAATAGAGCCCAATAGCAAAAATCAGGTTTTGAATGAAGAATCACATTTCTTGGTAAAATCATGCAGGATTGAAATTTTTGATGGTTTTTTACTCTTCTCAACAGCCCAAACAAGTTTCTAAAAGGATGAGTTTGCAACTACTTTACTTTTGGAGAAAATTCAAAACATTCATTATTCAATAGAGCCCAATAGCAAAAATCAGGTTTTGAATGAAGAATCACATTTCTTGGTAGAATCATGCAGGATTGAAATTTTTGATGGTTTTTTACTCCTCTCAACAGCCCAAACAAGTTTCTAAAAGGATGAGTTTGCAACTACTTTACTTTTGGAGAAAATTCAAAACATTCATTATTCAATAGAGCCCAATAGCAAAAATCAGGTTTTGAATGAAGAATCACATTTCTTGGTAGAATCATGCAGGATTGAAATTTTTGATGGTTTTTTACTCCTCTCAACAGCCCAAACAAGTTTCTAAAAGGATGAGTTTGCAACTACTTTACTTTTGGAGAAAATTCAAAACATTCATTATTCAATAGGGCCCAAACTATCAAAAACCAGCGGTTTCAATGAACACACATTTCTTGGTAGAATCATGCAGGACTGAAATTTTTGATGTTTTTCTACTCCTCTCATGAGCCCAAACAAGTTTCTAAAAGCATGAGTTTGCAACTACTTTACTTTTGGAGAAAATTCAAAACATTCATTATTCAATAGAGCCCAATAGCAAAAATCAGGTTTTGAATGAAGAATCACATTTCTTGGTAGAATCATGCAGGATTGAAATTTTTGATGGTTTTTTACTCCTCTCAACAGCCCAAACAAGTTTCTAAAAGGATGAGTTTGCAACTACTTTACTTTTGGAGAAAATTCAAAACATTCATTATTCAATAGAGCCCAATAGCAAAAATCAGGTTTTGAATGAAGAATCACATTTCTTGGTAGAATCATGCAGGATTGAAATTTTTGATGGTTTTTTACTCCTCTCAACAGCCCAAACAAGTTTCTAAAAGGATGAGTTTGCAACTACTTTACTTTTGGAGAAAATTCAAAACATTCATTATTCAATAGGGCCCAAACTATCAAAAACCAGCGGTTTCCATGAACACATATTTCTTGGTAGAATCATGCAGGACTCAAATTTTTGATGTTTTTCTACTCCTCTCATGAGCCCAAACAAGTCTCTAAAAGCATGAGTTTGCAACTACTTTACTTTTGGAGAAAATTCAAAACATTCATTATTCAATAGAGCCCAATAGCAAAAATCAGGTTTTGAATGAAGAATCACATTTCTTGGTAGAATCATGCAGGATTGAAATTTTTGATGGTTTTTTACTCCTCTCAACAGCCCAAACAAGTTTCTAAAAGGATGAGTTTGCAACTACTTTACTTTTGGAGAAAATTCAAAACATTCATTATTCAATTGGGCCCAAACTATCAAAAACCAGCGGTTTCAATGAACACACATTTCTTGGTAGAATCATGCAGGACTGAAGTTTTTGATGTTTTTCTACTCCTCTCATGAGCCCAAACAAGTCTCTAAAAGCATGAGTTTGCAACTACTTTACTTTTGGAGAAAATTCAAAACATTCATTATTCAATAGAGCCCAATAGCAAAAATCAGGTTTTGAATGAAGAATCACATTTCTTGGTAAAATCATGCAGGATTGAAATTTTTGATGGTTTTTTACTCCTCTCAACAGCCCAAACAAGTTTCTAAAAGGATGAGTTTGCAACTACTTTACTTTTGGAGAAAATTCAAAACATTCATTATTCAATAGAGCCCAATAGCAAAAATCAGGTTTTGAATGAAGAATCACATTTCTTGGTAGAATCATGCAGGATTGAAATTTTTGATGGTTTTTTACTCCTCTCAACAGCCCAAACAAGTTTCTAAAAGGATGAGTTTGCAACTACTTAACTTTTGGAGAAAATTCAAAACATTCATTATTCAATAGAGCCCAATAGCAAAAATCAGGTTTTGAATGAAGAATCACATTTCTTGGTAGAATCATGCAGGATTGAAATTTTTGATGGTTTTTTACTCCTCTCAACAGCCCAAACAAGTTTCTAAAAGGATGAGTTTGCAACTACTTTACTTTTGGAGAAAATTCAAAACATTCATTATTCAATAGGGCCCAAACTATCAAAAACCAGCGGTTTCAATGAACACACATTTCTTGGTAGAATCATGCAGGACTGAAATTTTTGATGTTTTTCTACTCCTCTCATGAGCCCAAACAAGTTTCTAAAAGCATGAGTTTGCAACTACTTTACTTTTGGAGAAAATTCAAAACATTCATTATTCAATAGAGCCCAATAGCAAAAATCAGGTTTTGAATGAAGAATCACATTTCTTGGTAGAATCATGCAGGATTGAAATTTTTGATGGTTTTTTACTCCTCTCAACAGCCCAAACAAGTTTCTAAAAGGATGAGTTTGCAACTACTTTACTTTTGGAGAAAATTCAAAACATTCATTATTCAATAGAGCCCAATAGCAAAAATCAGGTTTTGAATGAAGAATCACATTTCTTGGTAGAATCATGCAGGATTGAAATTTTTGATGGTTTTTTACTCCTCTCAACAGCCCAAACAAGTTTCTAAAAGGATGAGTTTGCAACTACTTTACTTTTGGAGAAAATTCAAAACATTCATTATTCAATAGGGCCCAAACTATCAAAAACCAGCGGTTTCCATGAACACATATTTCTTGGTAGAATCATGCAGGACTCAAATTTTTGATGTTTTTCTACTCCTCTCATGAGCCCAAACAAGTCTCTAAAAGCATGAGTTTGCAACTACTTTACTTTTGGAGAAAATTCAAAACATTCATTATTCAATAGAGCCCAATAGCAAAAATCAGGTTTTGAATGAAGAATCACATTTCTTGGTAGAATCATGCAGGATTGAAATTTTTGATGGTTTTTTACTCCTCTCAACAGCCCAAACAAGTTTCTAAAAGGATGAGTTTGCAACTACTTTACTTTTGGAGAAAATTCAAAACATTCATTATTCAATTGGGCCCAAACTATCAAAAACCAGCGGTTTCAATGAACACACATTTCTTGGTAGAATCATGCAGGACTGAAGTTTTTGATGTTTTTCTACTCCTCTCATGAGCCCAAACAAGTCTCTAAAAGCATGAGTTTGCAACTACTTTACTTTTGGAGAAAATTCAAAACATTCATTATTCAATAGAGCCCAATAGCAAAAATCAGGTTTTGAATGAAGAATCACATTTCTTGGTAAAATCATGCAGGATTGAAATTTTTGATGGTTTTTTACTCCTCTCAACAGCCCAAACAAGTTTCTAAAAGGATGAGTTTGCAACTACTTTACTTTTGGAGAAAATTCAAAACATTCATTATTCAATAGAGCCCAATAGCAAAAATCAGGTTTTGAATGAAGAATCACATTTCTTGGTAGAATCATGCAGGATTGAAATTTTTGATGGTTTTTTACTCCTCTCAACAGCCCAAACAAGTTTCTAAAAGGATGAGTTTGCAACTACTTAACTTTTGGAGAAAATTCAAAACATTCATTATTCAATAGAGCCCAATAGCAAAAATCAGGTTTTGAATGAAGAATCACATTTCTTGGTAGAATCATGCAGGATTGAAATTTTTGATGGTTTTTTACTCCTCTCAACAGCCCAAACAAGTTTCTAAAAGGATGAGTTTGCAACTACTTTACTTTTGGAGAAAATTCAAAACATTCATTATTCAATAGGGCCCAAACTATCAAAAACCAGCGGTTTCAATGAACACACATTTCTTGGTAGAATCATGCAGGACTGAAATTTTTGATGTTTTTCTACTCCTCTCATGAGCCCAAACAAGTTTCTAAAAGCATGAGTTTGCAACTACTTTACTTTTGGAGAAAATTCAAAACATTCATTATTCAATAGAGCCCAATAGCAAAAATCAGGTTTTGAATGAAGAATCACATTTCTTGGTAGAATCATGCAGGATTGAAATTTTTGATGGTTTTTTACTCCTCTCAACAGCCCAAACAAGTTTCTAAAAGGATGAGTTTGCAACTACTTTACTTTTGGAGAAAATTCAAAACATTCATTATTCAATAGAGCCCAATAGCAAAAATCAGGTTTTGAATGAAGAATCACATTTCTTGGTAGAATCATGCAGGATTGAAATTTTTGATGGTTTTTTACTCCTCTCAACAGCCCAAACAAGTTTCTAAAAGGATGAGTTTGCAACTACTTTACTTTTGGAGAAAATTCAAAACATTCATTATTCAATAGGGCCCAAACTATCAAAAACCAGCGGTTTCCATGAACACACATTTCTTGGTAGAATCATGCAGGACTCAAATTTTTGATGTTTTTCTACTCCTCTCATGAGCCCAAACAAGTCTCTAAAAGCATGAGTTTGCAACTACTTTACTTTTGGAGAAAATTCAAAACATTCATTATTCAATAGAGCCCAATAGCAAAAATCAGGTTTTGAATGAAGAATCACATTTCTTGGTAGAATCATGCAGGATTGAAATTTTTGATGGTTTTTTACTCCTCTCAACAGCCCAAACAAGTTTCTAAAAGGATGAGTTTGCAACTACTTTACTTTTGGAGAAAATTCAAAACATTCATTATTCAATAGGGCCCAAACTATCAAAAACCAGCGGTTTCAATGAACACACATTTCTTGGTAGAATCATGCAGGACTGAAATTTTTGATATTTTTCTACTCCTCTCATGAGCCCAAACAAGTCTCTAAAAGCATGAGTTTGCAACTACTTTACTTTTGGAGAAAATTCAAAACATTCATTATTCAATAGAGCCCAATAGCAAAAATCAGGTTTTGAATGAAGAATCACATTTCTTGGTAGAATCATGCAGGATTGAAATTTTTGATGGTTTTTTACTCCTCTCAACAGCCCAAACAAGTTTCTAAAAGGATGAGTTTGCAACTACTTTACTTTTGGAGAAAATTCAAAACATTCATTATTCAATAGGGCCCAAACTATCAAAAACCAGCGGTTTCAATGAACACACATTTCTTGGTAGAATCATGCAGGACTGAAATTTTTGATGTTTTTCTACTCCTCTCATGAGCCCAAACAAGTCTCTAAAACCATGAGTTTGCAACTACTTTACTTTTGGAGAAAATTCAAAACATTCATTATTCAATAGAGCCCAATAGCAAAAATCAGGTTTTGAATGAAGAATCACATTTCTTGGTAGAATCATGCAGGATTGAAATTTTTGATGGTTTTTTACTCCTCTCAACAGCCCAAACAAGTTTCTAAAAGGATGAGTTTGCAACTACTTTACTTTTGGAGAAAATTCAAAACATTCATTATTCAATAGGGCCCAAACTATCAAAAACCAGCGGTTTCAATGAACACACATTTCTTGGTAGAATCATGCAGGACTGAAATTTTTGATGTTTTTCTACTCCTCTCATGAGCCCAAACAAGTTTCTAAAAGCATGAGTTTGCAACTACTTTACTTTTGGAGAAAATTCAAAACATTCATTATTCAATAGAGCCCAATAGCAAAAATCAGGTTTTGAATGAAGAATCACATTTCTTGGTAGAATCATGCAGGATTGAAATTTTTGATGGTTTTTTACTCCTCTCAACAGCCCAAACAAGTTTCTAAAAGGATGAGTTTGCAACTACTTTACTTTTGGAGAAAATTCAAAACATTCATTATTCAATAGAGCCCAATAGCAAAAATCAGGTTTTGAATGAAGAATCACATTTCTTGGTAGAATCATGCAGGATTGAAATTTTTGATGGTTTTTTACTCCTCTCAACAGCCCAAACAAGTTTCTAAAAGGATGAGTTTGCAACTACTTTACTTTTGGAGAAAATTCAAAACATTCATTATTCAATAGGGCCCAAACTATCAAAAACCAGCGGTTTCCATGAACACACATTTCTTGGTAGAATCATGCAGGACTCAAATTTTTGATGTTTTTCTACTCCTCTCATGAGCCCAAACAAGTCTCTAAAAGCATGAGTTTGCAACTACTTTACTTTTGGAGAAAATTCAAAACATTCATTATTCAATAGAGCCCAATAGCAAAAATCAGGTTTTGAATGAAGAATCACATTTCTTGGTAGAATCATGCAGGATTGAAATTTTTGATGGTTTTTTACTCCTCTCAACAGCCCAAACAAGTTTCTAAAAGGATGAGTTTGCAACTACTTTACTTTTGGAGAAAATTCAAAACATTCATTATTCAATAGGGCCCAAACTATCAAAAACCAGCGGTTTCAATGAACACACATTTCTTGGTAGAATCATGCAGGACTGAAATTTTTGATATTTTTCTACTCCTCTCATGAGCCCAAACAAGTCTCTAAAAGCATGAGTTTGCAACTACTTTACTTTTGGAGAAAATTCAAAACATTCATTATTCAATAGAGCCCAATAGCAAAAATCAGGTTTTGAATGAAGAATCACATTTCTTGGTAGAATCATGCAGGATTGAAATTTTTGATGGTTTTTTACTCCTCTCAACAGCCCAAACAAGTTTCTAAAAGGATGAGTTTGCAACTACTTTACTTTTGGAGAAAATTCAAAACATTCATTATTCAATAGGGCCCAAACTATCAAAAACCAGCGGTTTCAATGAACACACATTTCTTGGTAGAATCATGCAGGACTGAAATTTTTGATGTTTTTCTACTCCTCTCATGAGCCCAAACAAGTCTCTAAAACCATGAGTTTGCAACTACTTTACTTTTGGAGAAAATTCAAAACATTCATTATTCAATAGAGCCCAATAGCAAAAATCAGGTTTTGAATGAAGAATCACATTTCTTGGTAGAATCATGCAGGATTGAAATTTTTGATGGTTTTTTACTCCTCTCAACAGCCCAAACAAGTTTCTAAAAGGATGAGTTTGCAACTACTTTACTTTTGGAGAAAATTCAAAACATTCATTATTCAATAGGGCCCAAACTATCAAAAACCAGCGGTTTCAATGAACACACATTTCTTGGTAGAATCATGCAGGACTGAAATTTTTGATGTTTTTCTACTCCTCTCATGAGCCCAAACAAGTCTCTAAAAGCATGAGTTTGCAACTACTTTACTTTTGGAGAAAATTCAAAACATTCATTATTCAATAGAGCCCAATAGCAAAAATCAGGTTTTAAATGAAGAATCACATTTCTTGGTAGAATCATGCAGGATTGAAATTTTTGATGGTTTTTTACTCCTCTCAACAGCCCAAACAAGTTTCTAAAAGAATGAGTTTGCAACTGCTTTACTTTTGGAGAAAATTCAAAACATTCATTATTCAATAGGGCCCAAACTATCAAAAACCAGCGGTTTGAATGAACACACATTTCTTGGTAGAATCATGCAGGACTGAAATTTTTGATGTTTTTCTACTCCTCTCATGAGCCCAAACAAGTCTGTAAAAGCATGAGTTTGCAACTACTTTACTTTTGGAGAAAATTCAAAACATTCATTATTCAATAGGGCCCAAACTATCAAAAAACAGCGGTTTCAATGAACACACATTTCTTGGTAGAATCATGCAGGACTGAAGTTTTTGATGTTTTTCTACTCCTCTCATGAGCCCAAACAAGTCTCTAAAAGCATGAGTTTGCAACTACTTTACTTTTGGAGAAAATTCAAAACATTCATTATTCAATAGAGCCCAATAGCAAAAATCAGGTTTTGAATGAAGAATCACATTTCTTGGTAGAATCATGCAGGATTGAAATTTTTGATGGTTTTTTACTCCTCTCTACAGCCCAAACAAGTTTCTAAAAGGATGAGTTTGCAACTGCTTTACTTTTGGAGAAAATTCAAAACATTCATTATTCAATAGGGCCCAAACTATCAAAAACCAGCGGTTTGAATGAACACACATTTCTTGGTAGAATCATGCAGGACTCAAATTTTTGATGTTTTTCTACTCCTCTCATGAGCCCAAACAAGTTTCTAAAAGCATGAGTTTGCAACTACTTTACTTTTGGAGAAAATTCAAAACATTCATTATTCAATAGAGCCCAATAGCAAAAATCAGGTTTTGAATGAAGAATCACATTTCTTGGTAAAATCATGCAGGATTGAAATTTTTGATGGTTTTTTACTCCTCTCAACAGCCCAAACAAGTTTCTAAAAGGATGAGTTTGCAACTACTTTACTTTTGGAGAAAATTCAAAACATTCATTATTCAATAGGGCCCAAACTATCAAAAACCAGCGGTTTCAATGAACACACATTTCTTGGTAGAATCATGCAGGACTGAAATTTTTGATGTTTTTCTACTCCTCTCATGAGCCCAAACAAGTTTCTAAAAGCATGAGTTTGCAACTACTTTACTTTTGGAGAAAATTCAAAACATTCATTATTCAATAGAGCCCAATAGCAAAAATCAGGTTTTGAATGAAGAATCACATTTCTTGGTAGAATCATGCAGGATTGAAATTTTTGATGGTTTTTTACTCCTCTCAACAGCCCAAACAAGTTTCTAAAAGGATGAGTTTGCAACTACTTTACTTTTGGAGAAAATTCAAAACATTCATTATTCAATAGGGCCCAAACTATCAAAAACCAGCGGTTTCAATGAACACACATTTCTTGGTAGAATCATGCAGGACTGAAGTTTTTGATGTTTTTCTACTCCTCTCATGAGCCCAAACAAGTCTCTAAAAGCATGAGTTTGCAACTACTTTACTTTTGGAGAAAATTCAAAACATTCATTATTCAATAGAGCCCAATAGCAAAAATCAGGTTTTGAATGAAGAATCACATTTCTTGGTAGAATCATGCAGGATTGAAATTTTTGATGGTTTTTTACTCCTCTCTACAGCCCAAACAAGTTTCTAAAAGGATGAGTTTGCAACTGCTTTACTTTTGGAGAAAATTCAAAACATTCATTATTCAATAGGGCCCAAACTATCAAAAACCAGCGGTTTGAATGAACACACATTTCTTGGTAGAATCATGCAGGACTCAAATTTTTGATGTTTTTCTACTCCTCTCATGAGCCCAAACAAGTTTCTAAAAGCATGAGTTTGCAACTACTTTACTTTTGGAGAAAATTCAAAACATTCATTATTCAATAGAGCCCAATAGCAAAAATCAGGTTTTGAATGAAGAATCACATTTCTTGGTAGAATCATGCAGAATTGAAATTTTTGATGGTTTTTTACTCCTCTCAACAGCCCAAACAAGTTTCTAAAAGGATGAGTTTGCAACTACTTTACTTTTGGAGAAAATTCAAAACATTCATTATTCAATAGGGCCCAAACTATCAAAAAACAGCGGTTTCAATGAACACACATTTCTTGGTAGATTCATGCAGGACTGAAATTTTTGATGTTTTTCTACTCCTCTCATGAGCCCAAACAAGTCTCTAAAAGCATGAGTTTGCAACTTCTTTACTTTTGGAGAAAATTCAAAACATTCATTATTCAATAGAGCCCAATAGCAAAAATCAGGTTTTGAATGAAGAATCACATTTCTTGGTAAAATCATGCAGGATTGAAATTTTTGATGGTTTTTTACTCCTCTCAACAGCCCAAACAAGTTTCTAAAAGGATGAGTTTGCAACTACTTTACTTTTGGAGAAAATTCAAAACATTCATTATTCAATAGGGCCCAAACTATCAAAAACCAGCGGTTTCAATGAACACACATTTCTTGGTAGAATCATGCAGGACTGAAATTTTTGATGTTTTTCTACTCCTCTCATGAGCCCAAACAAGTTTCTAAAAGCATGAGTTTGCAACTACTTTACTTTTGGAGAAAATTCAAAACATTCATTATTCAATAGAGCCCAATAGCAAAAATCAGGTTTTGAATGAAGAATCACATTTCTTGGTAGAATCATGCAGGATTGAAATTTTTGATGGTTTTTTACTCCTCTCAACAGCCCAAACAAGTTTCTAAAAGGATGAGTTTGCAACTACTTTACTTTTGGAGAAAATTCAAAACATTCATTATTCAATAGAGCCCAATAGCAAAAATCAGGTTTTGAATGAAGAATCACATTTCTTGGTAGAATCATGCAGGATTGAAATTTTTGATGGTTTTTTACTCCTCTCAACAGCCCAAACAAGTTTCTAAAAGGATGAGTTTGCAACTGCTTTACTTTTGGAGAAAATTCAAAACATTCATTATTCAATAGGGCCCAAACTATCAAAAACCAGCGGTTTGAATGAACACACATTTCTTGGTAGAATCATGCAGGACTCAAATTTTTGATGTTTTTCTACTCCTCTCATGAGCCCAAACAAGTTTCTAAAAGCATGAGTTTGCAACTACTTTACTTTTGGAGAAAATTCAAAACATTCATTATTCAATAGAGCCCAATAGCAAAAATCAGGTTTTGAATGAAGAATCACATTTCTTGGTAGAATCATGCAGAATTGAAATTTTTGATGGTTTTTTACTCCTCTCAACAGCCCAAACAAGTTTCTAAAAGGATGAGTTTGCAACTACTTTACTTTTGGAGAAAATTCAAAACATTCATTATTCAATAGGGCCCAAACTATCAAAAAACAGCGGTTTCAATGAACACACATTTCTTGGTAGATTCATGCAGGACTGAAATTTTTGATGTTTTTCTACTCCTCTCATGAGCCCAAACAAGTCTCTAAAAGCATGAGTTTGCAACTTCTTTACTTTTGGAGAAAATTCAAAACATTCATTATTCAATAGAGCCCAATAGCAAAAATCAGGTTTTGAATGAAGAATCACATTTCTTGGTAAAATCATGCAGGATTGAAATTTTTGATGGTTTTTTACTCCTCTCAACAGCCCAAACAAGTTTCTAAAAGGATGAGTTTGCAACTACTTTACTTTTGGAGAAAATTCAAAACATTCATTATTCAATAGGGCCCAAACTATCAAAAACCAGCGGTTTCAATGAACACACATTTCTTGGTAGAATCATGCAGGACTGAAATTTTTGATGTTTTTCTACTCCTCTCATGAGCCCAAACAAGTTTCTAAAAGCATGAGTTTGCAACTACTTTACTTTTGGAGAAAATTCAAAACATTCATTATTCAATAGAGCCCAATAGCAAAAATCAGGTTTTGAATGAAGAATCACATTTCTTGGTAGAATCATGCAGGATTGAAATTTTTGATGGTTTTTTACTCCTCTCAACAGCCCAAACAAGTTTCTAAAAGGATGAGTTTGCAACTACTTTACTTTTGGAGAAAATTCAAAACATTCATTATTCAATAGAGCCCAATAGCAAAAATCAGGTTTTGAATGAAGAATCACATTTCTTGGTAGAATCATGCAGGATTGAAATTTTTGATGGTTTTTTACTCCTCTCAACAGCCCAAACAAGTTTCTAAAAGGATGAGTTTGCAACTACTTTACTTTTGGAGAAAATTCAAAACATTCATTATTCAATAGGGCCCAAACTATCAAAAACCAGCGGTTTCCATGAACACACATTTCTTGGTAGAATCATGCAGGACTCAAATTTTTGATGTTTTTCTACTCCTCTCATGAGCCCAAACAAGTCTCTAAAAGCATGAGTTTGCAACTACTTTACTTTTGGAGAAAATTCAAAACATTCATTATTCAATAGAGCCCAATAGCAAAAATCAGGTTTTGAATGAAGAATCACATTTCTTGGTAGAATCATGCAGGATTGAAATTTTTGATGGTTTTTTACTCCTCTCAACAGCCCAAACAAGTTTCTAAAAGGATGAGTTTGCAACTACTTTACTTTTGGAGAAAATTCAAAACATTCATTATTCAATAGGGCCCAAACTATCAAAAACCAGCGGTTTCAATGAACACACATTTCTTGGTAGAATCATGCAGGACTGAAATTTTTGATATTTTTCTACTCCTCTCATGAGCCCAAACAAGTCTCTAAAAGCATGAGTTTGCAACTACTTTACTTTTGGAGAAAATTCAAAACATTCATTATTCAATAGAGCCCAATAGCAAAAATCAGGTTTTGAATGAAGAATCACATTTCTTGGTAGAATCATGCAGGATTGAAATTTTTGATGGTTTTTTACTCCTCTCAACAGCCCAAACAAGTTTCTAAAAGGATGAGTTTGCAACTACTTTACTTTTGGAGAAAATTCAAAACATTCATTATTCAATAGGGCCCAAACTATCAAAAACCAGCGGTTTCAATGAACACACATTTCTTGGTAGAATCATGCAGGACTGAAATTTTTGATGTTTTTCTACTCCTCTCATGAGCCCAAACAAGTCTCTAAAACCATGAGTTTGCAACTACTTTACTTTTGGAGAAAATTCAAAACATTCATTATTCAATAGAGCCCAATAGCAAAAATCAGGTTTTGAATGAAGAATCACATTTCTTGGTAGAATCATGCAGGATTGAAATTTTTGATGGTTTTTTACTCCTCTCAACAGCCCAAACAAGTTTCTAAAAGGATGAGTTTGCAACTACTTTACTTTTGGAGAAAATTCAAAACATTCATTATTCAATAGGGCCCAAACTATCAAAAACCAGCGGTTTCAATGAACACACATTTCTTGGTAGAATCATGCAGGACTGAAATTTTTGATGTTTTTCTACTCCTCTCATGAGCCCAAACAAGTCTCTAAAAGCATGAGTTTGCAACTACTTTACTTTTGGAGAAAATTCAAAACATTCATTATTCAATAGAGCCCAATAGCAAAAATCAGGTTTTAAATGAAGAATCACATTTCTTGGTAGAATCATGCAGGATTGAAATTTTTGATGGTTTTTTACTCCTCTCAACAGCCCAAACAAGTTTCTAAAAGAATGAGTTTGCAACTGCTTTACTTTTGGAGAAAATTCAAAACATTCATTATTCAATAGGGCCCAAACTATCAAAAACCAGCGGTTTGAATGAACACACATTTCTTGGTAGAATCATGCAGGACTGAAATTTTTGATGTTTTTCTACTCCTCTCATGAGCCCAAACAAGTCTGTAAAAGCATGAGTTTGCAACTACTTTACTTTTGGAGAAAATTCAAAACATTCAGTATTCAATAGGGCCCAAACTATCAAAAAACAGCGGTTTCAATGAACACACATTTCTTGGTAGAATCATGCAGGACTGAAGTTTTTGATGTTTTTCTACTCCTCTCATGAGCCCAAACAAGTCTCTAAAAGCATGAGTTTGCAACTTCTTTACTTTTGGAGAAAATTCAAAACATTCATTATTCAATAGAGCCCAATAGCAAAAATCAGGTTTTGAATGAAGAATCACATTTCTTGGTAAAATCATGCAGGATTGAAATTTTTGATGGTTTTTTACTCCTCTCAACAGCCCAAACAAGTTTCTAAAAGGATGAGTTTGCAACTACTTTACTTTTGGAGAAAATTCAAAACATTCATTATTCAATAGGGCCCAAACTATCAAAAACCAGCGGTTTCAATGAACACACATTTCTTGGTAGAATCATGCAGGACTGAAATTTTTGATATTTTTCTACTCCTCTCATGAGCCCAAACAAGTCTCTAAAAGCATGAGTTTGCAACTACTTTACTTTTGGAGAAAATTCAAAACATTCATTATTCAATAGAGCCCAATAGCAAAAATCAGGTTTTGAATGAAGAATCACATTTCTTGGTAGAATCATGCAGGATTGAAATTTTTGATGGTTTTTTACTCCTCTCAACAGCCCAAACAAGTTTCTAAAAGGATGAGTTTGCAACTACTTTACTTTTGGAGAAAATTCAAAACATTCATTATTCAATAGGGCCCAAACTATCAAAAACCAGCGGTTTCAATGAACACACATTTCTTGGTAGAATCATGCAGGACTGAAATTTTTGATGTTTTTCTACTCCTCTCATGAGCCCAAACAAGTCTCTAAAAGCATGAGTTTGCAACTACTTTACTTTTGGAGAAAATTCAAAACATTCATTATTCAATAGAGCCCAATAGCAAAAATCAGGTTTTGAATGAAGAATCACATTTCTTGGTAGAATCATGCAGGATTGAAATTTTTGATGGTTTTTTACTCCTCTCAACAGCCCAAACAAGTTTCTAAAAGGATGAGTTTGCAACTACTTTACTTTTGGAGAAAATTCAAAACATTCATTATTCAATAGGGCCCAAACTATCAAAAACCAGCGGTTTCAATGAACACACATTTCTTGGTAGAATCATGCAGGACTGAAATTTTTGATGTTTTTCTACTCCTCTCATGAGCCCAAACAAGTCTCTAAAAGCATGAGTTTGCAACTACTTTACTTTTGGAGAAAATTCAAAACATTCATTATTCAATAGAGCCCAATAGCAAAAATCAGGTTTTGAATGAAGAATCACATTTCTTGGTAGAAGCATGCAGGATTGAAATTTTTGATGGTTTTTTACTCCTCTCAACAGCCCAAACAAGTTTCTAAAAGGATGAGTTTGCAACTACTTTACTTTTGGAGAAAATTCAAAACATTCATTATTCAATAGGGCCCAAACTATCAAAAACCAGCGGTTTGAATGAACACACATTTCTTGGTAGAATCATGCAGGACTGAAATTTTTGATGTTTTTCTACTCCTCTCATGAGCCCAAACAAGTCTCTAAAAGCATGAGTTTGCAACTACTTTACTTTTGGAGAAAATTCAAAATATTCATTATTCAATAGAGCCCAATAGCAAAAATCAGGTTTTGAATGAAGAATCACATTTCTTGGTAGAAGCATGCAGGATTGAAATTTTTGATGGTTTTTTACTCCTCTCAACAGCCCAAACAAGTTTCTAAAAGGATGAGTTTGCAACTACTTTACTTTTGGAGAAAATTCAAAACATTCATTATTCAATAGGGTCCAAACTATCAAAAACCAGCGGTTTCAATGAACACACATTTCTTTTTAGAATCATGCAGGACTGAAATTTTTGATGTTTTTCTACTCCTCTCATGAGCCCAAACAAGTCTCTAAAAGCATGAGTTTGCAACTCCTTTACTTTTGGAGAAAATTCAAAACATTCATTATTCAATAGAGCCCAATAGCAAAAATCAGGTTTTGAATGAAGAATCACATTTCTTGGTAGAATCATGCAGGATTGAAATTTTTGATGGTTTTTTACTCCTCTCTACAGCCCAAACAAGTTTCTAAAAGGATGAGTTTGCAACTGCTTTACTTTTGGAGAAAATTCAAAACATTCATTATTCAATAGTGCCCAAACTATCAAAAATCAGCGGTTTCAATGAACACACATTTCTTGGTAGAATCATGCAGGACTGAAATTTTTGATGTTTTTCTACTCCTCTCATGAGCCCAAACAAGTCTCTAAAAGCATGAGTTTGCAACTACTTTACTTTTGGAGAAAATTCAAAACATTCACTATTCAATAGAGCCCAATAGCAACAATCAGGTTTTGAATGAAGAATCACATTTCTTGGTAGAATCATGCAGGATTGAAATTTTTGATGGTTTTTTACTCCTCTCAACAGCCCAAACAAGTTTCTAAAAGGATGAGTTTGCAACTACTTTACTTTTGGAGAAAATTCAAAACATTCATTATTTAATAGGGCCCAAACTATCAAAAACCAGCGGTTTCAATGAACACACATTTCTTGGAAGAATCATGCAGGACTGAAATTTTTGATGTTTTTCTACTCCTCTCATGAGCCCAAACAAGTTTCTAAAAGCATGAGTTTGCAACTACTTTACTTTTGGAGAAAATTCAAAACATTCATTATTCAATAGAGCCCAATAGCAAAAATCAGGTTTTGAATGAAGAATCACAGTTCTTGGTAGAATCATGCAGGATTGAAATTTTTGATGGTTTTTTACTCCTCTCAACAGCCCAAACAAGTTTCTAAAAGGATGAGTTTGCAACTACTTTACTTTTGGAGAAAATTCAAAACATTCATTATTCAATAGAGCCCAATAGCAAAAATCAGGTTTTGAATGAAGAATCACATTTCTTGGTAGAATCATGCAGGATTGAAATTTTTGATGGTTTTTTACTCCTCTCAACAGCCCAAACAAGTTTCTAAAAGGATGAGTTTGCAACTACTTTACTTTTGGAGAAAATTCAAAACATTCATTATTCAATAGGGCCCAAACTATCAAAAACCAGCGGTTTCAATGAACACACATTTCTTGGTAGAATCATGCAGGACTGAAATTTTTGATGTTTTTCTACTCCTCTCATGAGCCCAAACAAGTCTCTAAAAGCATGAGTTTGCAACTACTTTACTTTTGGAGAAAATTCAAAACATTCATTATTCAATAGAGCCCAATAGCAAAAATCAGGTTTTGAATGAAGAATCACATTTCTTGGTAAAATCATGCAGGATTGAAATTTTTGATGGTTTTTTACTCCTCTCAACAGCCCAAACAAGTTTCTAAAAGGATGAGTTTGCAACTACTTTACTTTTGGAGAAAATTCAAAACATTCATTATTCAATAGGGCCCAAACTATCAAAAACCAGCGGTTTCAATGAACACACATTTCTTGGTAGAATCATGCAGGACTGAAATTTTTGATGTTTTTCTACTCCTCTCATGAGCCCAAACAAGTCTCTAAAAGCATGAGTTTGCAACTACTTTACTTTTGGAGAAAATTCAAAACATTCATTATTCAATAGAGCCCAATAGCAAAAATCAGGTTTTGAATGAAGAATCACATTTCTTGGTAGAATCATGCAGGATTGAAATTTTTGATGGTTTTTTACTCCTCTCAACAGCCCAAACAAGTTTCTAAAAGGATGAGTTTGCAACTACTTTACTTTTGGAGAAAATTCAAAACATTCATTATTCAATAGGGCCCAAACTATCAAAAACCAGCGGTTTCAATGAACACACATTTCTTGGTAGAATCATGCAGGACTGAAATTTTTGATGTTTTTCTACTCCTCTCATGAGCCCAAACAAGTCTCTAAAAGCATGAGTTTGCAACTACTTTACTTTTGGAGAAAATTCAAAACATTCATTATTCAATAGAGCCCAATAGCAAAAATCAGGTTTTGAATGAAGAATCACATTTCTTGGTAGAATCATGCAGGATTGAAATTTTTGATGGTTTTTTACTCCTCTCAACAGCCCAAACAAGTTTCTAAAAGGATGAGTTTGCAACTACTTTACTTTTGGAGAAAATTCAAAACATTCATTATTCAATAGGGCCCAAACTATCAAAAACCAGCGGTTTCAATGAACACACATTTCTTGGTAGAATCATGCAGGACTGAAATTTTTGATGTTTTTCTACTCCTCTCATGAGCCCAAACAAGTCTCTAAAAGCATGAGTTTGCAACTACTTTACTTTTGGAGAAAATTCAAAACATTCACTTTTCAATAGAGCCCAATAGCAAAAATCAGGTTTTGAATGAAGAATCACATTTCTTGGTAGAATCATGCAGGATTGAAATTTTTGATGGTTTTTTACTCCTCTCAACAGCCCAAACAAGTTTCTAAAAGGATGAGTTTGCAACTACTTTACTTTTGGAGAAAATTCAAAACATTCATTATTCAATAGGGCCCAAACTATCAAAAACCAGCGGTTTGAATGAACACACATTTCTTGGTAGAATCATGCAGGACTGAAATTTTTGATGTTTTTCTACTCCTCTCATGAGCCCAAACAAGTCTCTAAAAGCATGAGTTTGCAACTACTTTACTTTTGGAGAAAATTCAAAACATTCATTATTCAATAGAGCCCAATAGCAAAAATCAGGTTTTGAATGAAGAATCACATTTCTTGGTAGAATCATGCAGGATTGAAATTTTTGATGGTTTTTTACTCCTCTCAACAGCCCAAACAAGTTTCTAAAAGGATGAGTTTGCAACTACTTTACTTTTGGAGAAAATTCAAAACATTCATTATTCAATAGGGCCCAAACTATCAAAAACCAGCGGTTTCAATGAACACACATTTCTTGGAAGAATCATGCAGGACTGAAATTTTTGATGTTTTTCTACTCCTCTCATGAGCCCAAACAAGTTTCTAAAAGCATGAGTTTGCAACTACTTTACTTTTGGAGAAAATTCAAAACATTCATTATTCAATAGAGCCCAATAGCAAAAATCAGGTTTTGAATGAAGAATCACAGTTCTTGGTAGAATCATGCAGGATTGAAATTTTTGATGGTTTTTTACTCCTCTCAACAGCCCAAACAAGTTTCTAAAAGGATGAGTTTGCAACTACTTTACTTTTGGAGAAAATTCAAAACATTCATTATTCAATAGAGCCCAATAGCAAAAATCAGGTTTTGAATGAAGAATCACATTTCTTGGTAGAATCATGCAGGATTGAAATTTTTGATGGTTTTTTACTCCTCTCAACAGCCCAAACAAGTTTCTAAAAGGATGAGTTTGCAACTACTTTACTTTTGGAGAAAATT
The DNA here is from genome assembly GCF_039654945.1 of Dendrobates tinctorius. Lineage (NCBI taxonomy): Eukaryota > Metazoa > Chordata > Amphibia > Anura > Dendrobatidae > Dendrobates > Dendrobates tinctorius. Next base: position 6,300,308 of record NW_027361736.1, on the reverse strand, counting down.
CAAAACATTCATTATTCAATAGGGCCCAAACTATCAAAAACCAGCGGTTTCAATGAACACACATTTCTTGGTAGAATCATGCAGGACTGAAATTTTTGATGTTTTTCTACTCCTCTCATGAGCCCAAACAAGTCTCTAAAAGCATGAGTTTGCAACTACTTTACTTTTGGAGAAAATTCAAAACATTCATTATTCAATAGAGCCCAATAGCAAAAATCAGGTTTTGAATGAAGAATCACATTTCTTGGTAAAATCATGCAGGATTGAAATTTTTGATGGTTTTTTACTCCTCTCAACAGCCCAAACAAGTTTCTAAAAGGATGAGTTTGCAACTACTTTACTTTTGGAGAAAATTCAAAACATTCATTATTCAATAGGGCCCAAACTATCAAAAACCAGCGGTTTCAATGAACACACATTTCTTGGTAGAATCATGCAGGACTGAAATTTTTGATGTTTTTCTACTCCTCTCATGAGCCCAAACAAGTTTCTAAAAGCATGAGTTTGCAACTGCTTTACTTTTGGAGAAAATTCAAAACATTCACTATTCAATAGAGCCCAATAGCAAAAATCAGGTTTTGAATGAAGAATCACATTTCTTGGTAAAATCATGCAGGATTGAAATTTTTGATGGTTTTTTACTCCTCTCAAAAGCCCAAACAAGTTTCTAAAAGGATGAGTTTGCAACTACTTTACTTTTGGAGAAAATTCAAAACATTCATTATTCAATAGGGCCCAAACTATCAAAAACCATCGGTTTCAATGAACACACATTTCTTGGTAGAATCATGCAGGACTGAAATTTTTGATGTTTTTCTACTCCTCTCATGAGCCCAAACAAGTCTCTAAAAGCATGAGTTTGCAACTACTTTACTTTTGGAGAAAATTCAAAACATTCATTATTCAATAGAGCCCAATAGCAAAAATCAGGTTTTGAATGAAGAATCACATTTCTTGGTAGAATCATGCAGGATTGAAATTTTTGATGGTTTTTTACTCCTCTCAACAGCCCAAACAAGTTTCTAAAAGGATGAGTTTGCAACTACTTTACTTTTGGAGAAAATTCAAAACATTCATTATTCAATAGGGCCCAAACTATCAAAAACCAGCGGTTTCAATGAACACACATTTCTTGGTAGAATCACGCAGGACTGAAATTTTTGATGTTTTTCTACTCCTCTCATGAGCCCAAACAAGTCTCTAAAAGCATGAGTTTGCAACTACTTTACTTTTGGAGAAAATTCAAAACATTCACTTTTCAATAGAGCCCATTAGCAAAAATCAGGTTTTGAATGAAGAATCACATTTCTTGGTAGAATCATGCAGGATTGAAATTTTTGATGGTTTTTTACTCCTCTCAACAGCCCAAACAAGTTTCTAAAAGGATGAGTTTGCAACTACTTTACTTTTGGAGAAAATTCAAAACAATCATTATTCAATAGGGCCCAAACTATCAAAAACCAGCGGTTTGAATGAACACACATTTCTTGGTAGAATCATGCAGGACTGAAATTTTTGATGTTTTTCTACTCCTCTCATGAGCCCAAACAAGTCTCTAAAAGCATGAGTTTGCAACTACTTTACTTTTGGAGAAAATTCAAAACATTCATTATTCAATAGAGCCCAATAGCAAAAATCAGGTTTTGAATGAAGAATCACATTTCTTGGTAGAAGCATGCAGGATTGAAATTTTTGATGGTTTTTTACTCCTCTCAACAGCCCAAACAAGTTTCTAAAAGGATGAGTTTGCAACTACTTTACTTTTGGAGAAAATTCAAAACATTCATTATTCAATAGGGCCCAAACTATCAAAAACCAGCGGTTTGAATGAACACACATTTCTTGGTAGAATCATGCAGGACTGAAATTTTTGATGTTTTTCTACTCCTCTCATGAGCCCAAACAAGTCTCTAAAAGCATGAGTTTGCAACTACTTTACTTTTGGAGAAAATTCAAAATATTCATTATTCAATAGAGCCCAATAGCAAAAATCAGGTTTTGAATGAAGAATCACATTTCTTGGTAGAAGCATGCAGGATTGAAATTTTTGATGGTTTTTTACTCCTCTCAACAGCCCAAACAAGTTTCTAAAAGGATGAGTTTGCAACTACTTTACTTTTGGAGAAAATTCAAAACATTCATTATTCAATAGGGTCCAAACTATCAAAAACCAGCGGTTTCAATGAACACACATTTCTTGGTAGAATCATGCAGGACTGAAATTTTTGATGTTTTTCTACTCCTCTCATGAGCCCAAACAAGTCTCTAAAAGCATGAGTTTGCAACTACTTTACTTTTGGAGAAAATTCAAAACATTCATTATTCAATAGAGCCCAATAGCAAAAATCAGGTTTTGAATGAAGAATCACATTTCTTGGTAGAATCATGCAGGATTGAAATTTTTGATGGTTTTTTACTCCTCTCTACAGCCCAAACAAGTTTCTAAAAGGATGAGTTTGCAACTGCTTTACTTTTGGAGAAAATTCAAAACATTCATTATTCAATAGGGCCCAAACTATCAAAAACCAGCGGTTTCAATGAACACACATTTCTTGGTAGAATCATGCAGGACTGAAATTTTTGATGTTTTTCTACTCCTCTCATGAGCCCAAACAAGTCTCTAAAAGCATGAGTTTGCAACTACTTTACTTTTGGAGAAAATTCAAAACATTCATTATTCAATAGAGCCCAATAGCAAAAATCAGGTTTTGAATGAAGAATCACATTTCTTGGTAGAATCATGCAGGATTGAAATTTTTGATGGTTTTTTACTCCTCTCAACAGCCCAAACAAGTTTCTAAAAGGATGAGTTTGCAACTACTTTACTTTTGGAGAAAATTCAAAACATTCATTATTCAATAGGGCCCAAACTATCAAAAACCAGCGGTTTGAATGAACACACATTTCTTGGTAGAATCATGCAGGACTGAAATTTTTGATGTTTTTCTACTCCTCTCATGAGCCCAAACAAGTCTCTAAAAGCATGAGTTTGCAACTACTTTACTTTTGGAGAAAATTCAAAACATTCATTATTCAATAGAGCCCAATAGCAAAAATCAGGTTTTGAATGAAGAATCACAGTTCTTGGTAGAATCATGCAGGATTGAAATTTTTGATGGTTTTTTACTCCTCTCAACAGCCCAAACAAGTTTCTAAAAGGATGAGTTTGCAACTACTTTACTTTTGGAGAAAATTCAAAACATTCATTATTCAATAGAGCCCAATAGCAAAAATCAGGTTTTGAATGAAGAATCACATTTCTTGGTAGAATCATGCAGGATTGAAATTTTTGATGGTTTTTTACTCCTCTCAACAGCCCAAACAAGTTTCTAAAAGGATGAGTTTGCAACTACTTTACTTTTGGAGAAAATTCAAAACATTCATTATTCAATAGGGCCCAAACTATCAAAAACCAGCGGTTTCAATGAACACACATTTCTTGGTAGAATCATGCAGGACTGAAATTTTTGATGTTTTTCTACTCCTCTCATGAGCCCAAACAAGTCTCTAAAAGCATGAGTTTGCAACTACTTTACTTTTGGAGAAAATTCAAAACATTCATTATTCAATAGAGCCCAATAGCAAAAATCAGGTTTTGAATGAAGAATCACATTTCTTGGTAAAATCATGCAGGATTGAAATTTTTGATGGTTTTTTACTCCTCTCAACAGCCCAAACAAGTTTCTAAAAGGATGAGTTTGCAACTACTTTACTTTTGGAGAAAATTCAAAACATTCATTATTCAATAGGGCCCAAACTATCAAAAACCAGCGGTTTCAATGAACACACATTTCTTGGTAGAATCATGCAGGACTGAAATTTTTGATGTTTTTCTACTCCTCTCATGAGCCCAAACAAGTTTCTAAAAGCATGAGTTTGCAACTGCTTTACTTTTGGAGAAAATTCAAAACATTCACTATTCAATAGAGCCCAATAGCAAAAATCAGGTTTTGAATGAAGAATCACATTTCTTGGTAAAATCATGCAGGATTGAAATTTTTGATGGTTTTTTACTCCTCTCAACAGCCCAAACAAGTTTCTAAAAGGATGAGTTTGCAACTACTTTACTTTTGGAGAAAATTCAAAACATTCATTATTCAATAGGGCCCAAACTATCAAAAACCAGCGGTTTCAATGAACACACATTTCTTGGTAGAATCATGCAGGACTGAAATTTTTGATGTTTTTCTACTCCTCTCATGAGCCCAAACAAGTCTCTAAAAGCATGAGTTTGCAACTACTTTACTTTTGGAGAAAATTCAAAACATTCATTATTCAATAGAGCCCAATAGCAAAAATCAGGTTTTGAATGAAGAATCACATTTCTTGGTAGAATCATGCAGGATTGAAATTTTTGATGGTTTTTTACTCCTCTCAACAGCCCAAACAAGTTTCTAAAAGGATGAGTTTGCAACTACTTTACTTTTGGAGAAAATTCAAAACATTCATTATTCAATAGGGCCCAAACTATCAAAAACCAGCGGTTTCAATGAACACACATTTCTTGGTAGAATCATGCAGGACTGAAATTTTTGATGTTTTTCTACTCCTCTCATGAGCCCAAACAAGTCTCTAAAAGCATGAGTTTGCAACTACTTTACTTTTGGAGAAAATTCAAAACATTCACTTTTCAATAGAGCCCATTAGCAAAAATCAGGTTTTGAATGAAGAATCACATTTCTTGGTAGAATCATGCAGGATTGAAATTTTTGATGGTTTTTTACTCCTCTCAACAGCCCAAACAAGTTTCTAAAAGGATGAGTTTGCAACTACTTTACTTTTGGAGAAAATTCAAAACATTCATTATTCAATAGGGCCCAAACTATCAAAAACCAGCGGTTTGAATGAACACACATTTCTTGGTAGAATCATGCAGGACTGAAATTTTTGATGTTTTTCTACTCCTCTCATGAGCCCAAACAAGTCTCTAAAAGCATGAGTTTGCAACTACTTTACTTTTGGAGAAAATTCAAAACATTCATTATTCAATAGAGCCCAATAGCAAAAATCAGGTTTTGAATGAAGAATCACATTTCTTGGTAGAAGCATGCAGGATTGAAATTTTTGATGGTTTTTTACTCCTCTCAACAGCCCAAACAAGTTTCTAAAAGGATGAGTTTGCAACTACTTTACTTTTGGAGAAAATTCAAAACATTCATTATTCAATAGGGCCCAAACTATCAAAAACCAGCGGTTTGAATGAACACACATTTCTTGGTAGAATCATGCAGGACTGAAATTTTTGATGTTTTTCTACTCCTCTCATGAGCCCAAACAAGTCGCTAAAAGCATGAGTTTGCAACTACTTTACTTTTGGAGAAAATTCAAAATATTCATTATTCAATAGAGCCCAATAGCAAAAATCAGGTTTTGAATGAAGAATCACATTTCTTGGTAGAAGCATGCAGGATTGAAATTTTTGATGGTTTTTTACTCCTCTCAACAGCCCAAACAAGTTTCTAAAAGGATGAGTTTGCAACTACTTTACTTTTGGAGAAAATTCAAAACATTCATTATTCAATAGGGTCCAAACTATCAAAAACCAGCGGTTTCAATGAACACACATTTCTTGGTAGAATCATGCAGGACTGAAATTTTTGATGTTTTTCTACTCCTCTCATGAGCCCAAACAAGTCTCTAAAAGCATGAGTTTGCAACTACTTTACTTTTGGAGAAAATTCAAAACATTCATTATTCAATAGAGCCCAATAGCAAAAATCAGGTTTTGAATGAAGAATCACATTTCTTGGTAGAATCATGCAGGATTGAAATTTTTGATGGTTTTTTACTCCTCTCTACAGCCCAAACAAGTTTCTAAAAGGATGAGTTTGCAACTGCTTTACTTTTGGAGAAAATTCAAAACATTCATTATTCAATAGGGCCCAAACTATCAAAAACCAGCGGTTTCAATGAACACACATTTCTTGGTAGAATCATGCAGGACTGAAATTTTTGATGTTTTTCTACTCCTCTCATGAGCCCAAACAAGTCTCTAAAAGCATGAGTTTGCAACTACTTTACTTTTGGAGAAAATTCAAAACATTCATTATTCAATAGAGCCCAATAGCAAAAATCAGGTTTTGAATGAAGAATCACATTTCTTGGTAGAATCATGCAGGATTGAAATTTTTGATGGTTTTTTACTCCTCTCAACAGCCCAAACAAGTTTCTAAAAGGATGAGTTTGCAACTACTTTACTTTTGGAGAAAATTCAAAACATTCATTATTCAATAGGGCCCAAACTATCAAAAACCAGCGGTTTCAATGAACACACATTTCTTGGAAGAATCATGCAGGACTGAAATTTTTGATGTTTTTCTACTCCTCTCATGAGCCCAAACAAGTTTCTAAAAGCATGAGTTTGCAACTACTTTACTTTTGGAGAAAATTCAAAACATTCATTATTCAATAGAGCCCAATAGCAAAAATCAGGTTTTGAATGAAGAATCACAGTTCTTGGTAGAATCATGCAGGATTGAAATTTTTGATGGTTTTTTACTCCTCTCAACAGCCCAAACAAGTTTCTAAAAGGATGAGTTTGCAACTACTTTACTTTTGGAGAAAATTCAAAACATTCATTATTCAATAGAGCCCAATAGCAAAAATCAGGTTTTGAATGAAGAATCACTTTTCTTGGTAGAATCATGCAGGATTGAAATTTTTGATGGTTTTTTACTCCTCTCAACAGCCCAAACAAGTTTCTAAAAGGATGAGTTTGCAACTACTTTACTTTTGGAGAAAATTCAAAACATTCATTATTCAATAGGGCCCAAACTATCAAAAACCAGCGGTTTCAATGAACACACATTTCTTGGTAGAATCATGCAGGACTGAAATTTTTGATGTTTTTCTACTCCTCTCATGAGCCCAAACAAGTCTCTAAAAGCATGAGTTTGCAACTACTTTACTTTTGGAGAAAATTCAAAACATTCATTATTCAATAGAGCCCAATAGCAAAAATCAGGTTTTGAATGAAGAATCACATTTCTTGGTAAAATCATGCAGGATTGAAATTTTTGATGGTTTTTTACTCCTTTCAACAGCCCAAACAAGTTTCTAAAAGGATGAGTTTGCAACTACTTTACTTTTGGAGAAAATTCAAAACATTCATTATTCAATAGGGCCCAAACTATCAAAAACCAGCGGTTTCAATGAACACACATTTCTTGGTAGAATCATGCAGGACTGAAATTTTTGATGTTTTTCTACTCCTCTCATGAGCCCAAACAAGTTTCTAAAAGCATGAGTTTGCAACTACTTTACTTTTGGAGAAAATTCAAAACATTCACTATTCAATAGAGCCCAATAGCAAAAATCAGGTTTTGAATGAAGAATCACATTTCTTGGTAAAATCATGCAGGATTGAAATTTTTGATGGTTTTTTACTGCTCTCAACAGCCCAAACAAGTTTCTAAAAGGATGAGTTTGCAAAAACTTTACTTTTGGAGAAAATTCAAAACATTCATTATTCAATAGGGCCCAAACTATCAAAAACCAGCGGTTTCAATGAACACACATTTCTTGGTAGAATCATGCAGGACTGAAATTTTTGATGTTTTTCTACTCCTCTCATGAGCCCAAACAAGTCTCTAAAAGCATGAGTTTGCAACTACTTTACTTTTGGAGAAAATTCAAAACATTCATTATTCAATAGAGCCCAATAGCAAAAATCAGGTTTTGAATGAAGAATCACATTTCTTGGTAGAATCATGCAGGATTGAAATTTTTGATGGTTTTTTACTCCTCTCAACAGCCCAAACAAGTTTCTAAAAGGATGAGTTTGCAACTACTTTACTTTTGGAGAAAATTCAAAACATTCATTATTCAATAGGGCCCAAACTATCAAAAACCAGCGGTTTGAATGAACACACATTTCTTGGTAGAATCATGCAGGACTGAAATTTTTGATGTTTTTCTACTCCTCTCATGAGCCCAAACAAGTCTCTAAAAGCATGAGTTTGCAACTACTTTACTTTTGGAGAAAATTCAAAACATTCATTATTCAATAGAGCCCAATAGCAAAAATCAGGTTTTGAATGAAGAATCACATTTCTTGGTAGAAGCATGCAGGATTGAAATTTTTGATGGTTTTTTACTCCTCTCAACAGCCCAAACAAGTTTCTAAAAGGATGAGTTTGCAACTACTTTACTTTTGGAGAAAATTCAAAACATTCATTATTCAATAGGGCCCAAACTATCAAAAACCAGCGGTTTCAATGAACACACATTTCTTGGTAGAATCATGCAGGACTGAAGTTTTTGATGTTTTTCTACTCCTCTCATGAGCCCAAACAAGTCTCTAAAAGCATGAGTTTGCAACTACTTTACTTTTGGAGAAAATTCAAAACATTCATTATTCAATAGAGCCCAATAGCAAAAATCAGGTTTTGAATGAAGAATCACATTTCTTGGTAGAATCATGCAGGATTGAAATTTTTGATGGTTTTTTACTCCTCTCAACAGCCCAAACAAGTTTCTAAAAGGATGAGTTTGCAACTACTTTACTTTTGGAGAAAATTCAAAACATTCATTATTCAATAGGGCCCAAACTATCAAAAACCAGCGGTTTCAATGAACACACATTTCTTGGTAGAATCATGCAGGACTGAAATTTTTGATGTTTTTCTACTCCTCTCATGAGCCCAAACAAGTCTCTAAAAGCATGAGTTTGCAACTACTTTACTTTTGGAGAAAATTCAAAACATTCATTATTCAATAGAGCCCAATAGCAAAAATCAGGTTTTGAATGAAGAATCACATTTCTTGGTAGAATCATGCAGGATTGAAATTTTTGATGGTTTTTTACTCCTCTCAACAGCCCAAACAAGTTTCTAAAAGGATGAGTTTGCAACTACTTTACTTTTGGAGAAAATTCAAAACATTCATTATTCAATAGGGCCCAAACTATCAAAAACCAGCGGTTTCAATGAACACACATTTCTTGGAAGAATCATGCAGGACTGAAATTTTTGATGTTTTTCTACTCCTCTCATGAGCCCAAACAAGTCTCTAAAAGCATGAGTTTGCAACTACTTTACTTTTGGAGAAAATTCAAAACATTCATTATTCAATAGAGCCCAATAGCAAAAATCAGGTTTTGAATGAAGAATCACATTTCTTGGTAAAATCATGCAGGATTGAAATTTTTGATGGTTTTTTACTCCTCTCAACAGCCCAAACAAGTTTCTAAAAGGATGAGTTTGCAACTACTTTACTTTTGGAGAAAATTCAAAACATTCATTATTCAATAGGGCCCAAACTATCAAAAACCAGCGGTTTCAATGAACACACATTTCTTGGTAGAATCATGCAGGACTGAAATTTTTGATGTTTTTCTACTCCTCTCATGAGCCCAAACAAGTCTCTAAAAGCATGAGTTTGCAACTACTTTACTTTTGGAGAAAATTCAAAACATTCATTATTCAATAGAGCCCAATAGCAAAAATCAGGTTTTGAATGAAGAATCACATTTCTTGGTAGAATCATGCAGGATTGAAATTTTTGATGGTTTTTTACTCCTCTCAACAGCCCAAACAAGTTTCTAAAAGGATGAGTTTGCAACTACTTTACTTTTGGAGAAAATTCAAAACATTCATTATTCAATAGGGCCCAAACTATCAAAAACCAGCGGTTTGAATGAACACACATTTCTTGGTAGAATCATGCAGGACTGAAATTTTTGATGGTTTTTTACTCCTCTCAACAGCCCAAACAAGTTTCTAAAAGGATGAGTTTGCAACTACTTTACTTTTGGAGAAAATTCAAAACATTCATTATTCAATAGGGCCCAAACTATCAAAAACCAGCGGTTTCAATGAACACACATTTCTTGGAAGAATCATGCAGGACTGAAATTTTTGATGTTTTTCTACTCCTCTCATGAGCCCAAACAAGTTTCTAAAAGCATGAGTTTGCAACTACTTTACTTTTGGAGAAAATTCAAAACATTCATTATTCAATAGGGCCCAAACTATCAAAAACCAGCGGTTTCAATGAACACACATTTCTTGGTAGAATCATGCAGGACTGAAATTTTTGATGTTTTTCTACTCCTCTCATGAGCCCAAACAAGTCTCTAAAAGCATGAGTTTGCAACTACTTTACTTTTGGAGAAAATTCAAAACATTCACTTTTCAATAGAGCCCATTAGCAAAAATCAGGTTTTGAATGAAGAATCACATTTCTTGGTAGAATCATGCAGGATTGAAATTTTTGATGGTTTTTTACTCCTCTCAACAGCCCAAACAAGTTTCTAAAAGGATGAGTTTGCAACTACTTTACTTTTGGAGAAAATTCAAAACATTCATTATTCAATAGGGCCCAAACTATCAAAAACCAGCGGTTTGAATGAACACACATTTCTTGGTAGAATCATGCAGGACTGAAATTTTTGATGTTTTTCTACTCCTCTCATGAGCCCAAACAAGTCTCTAAAAGCATGAGTTTGCAACTACTTTACTTTTGGAGAAAATTCAAAACATTCATTATTCAATAGAGCCCAATAGCAAAAATCAGGTTTTGAATGAAGAATCACATTTCTTGGTAGAAGCATGCAGGATTGAAATTTTTGATGGTTTTTTACTCCTCTCAACAGCCCAAACAAGTTTCTAAAAGGATGAGTTTGCAACTACTTTACTTTTGGAGAAAATTCAAAACATTCATTATTCAATAGGGCCCAAACTATCAAAAACCAGCGGTTTGAATGAACACACATTTCTTGGTAGAATCATGCAGGACTGAAATTTTTGATGTTTTTCTACTCCTCTCATGAGCCCAAACAAGTCGCTAAAAGCATGAGTTTGCAACTACTTTACTTTTGGAGAAAATTCAAAATATTCATTATTCAATAGAGCCCAATAGCAAAAATCAGGTTTTGAATGAAGAATCACATTTCTTGGTAGAAGCATGCAGGATTGAAATTTTTGATGGTTTTTTACTCCTCTCAACAGCCCAAACAAGTTTCTAAAAGGATGAGTTTGCAACTACTTTACTTTTGGAGAAAATTCAAAACATTCATTATTCAATAGGGTCCAAACTATCAAAAACCAGCGGTTTCAATGAACACACATTTCTTGGTAGAATCATGCAGGACTGAAATTTTTGATGTTTTTCTACTCCTCTCATGAGCCCAAACAAGTCTCTAAAAGCATGAGTTTGCAACTACTTTACTTTTGGAGAAAATTCAAAACATTCATTATTCAATAGAGCCCAATAGCAAAAATCAGGTTTTGAATGAAGAATCACATTTCTTGGTAGAATCATGCAGGATTGAAATTTTTGATGGTTTTTTACTCCTCTCTACAGCCCAAACAAGTTTCTAAAAGGATGAGTTTGCAACTGCTTTACTTTTGGAGAAAATTCAAAACATTCATTATTCAATAGGGCCCAAACTATCAAAAACCAGCGGTTTCAATGAACACACATTTCTTGGTAGAATCATGCAGGACTGAAATTTTTGATGTTTTTCTACTCCTCTCATGAGCCCAAACAAGTCTCTAAAAGCATGAGTTTGCAACTACTTTACTTTTGGAGAAAATTCAAAACATTCATTATTCAATAGAGCCCAATAGCAAAAATCAGGTTTTGAATGAAGAATCACATTTCTTGGTAGAATCATGCAGGATTGAAATTTTTGATGGTTTTTTACTCCTCTCAACAGCCCAAACAAGTTTCTAAAAGGATGAGTTTGCAACTACTTTACTTTTGGAGAAAATTCAAAACATTCATTATTCAATAGGGCCCAAACTATCAAAAACCAGCGGTTTCAATGAACACACATTTCTTGGAAGAATCATGCAGGACTGAAATTTTTGATGTTTTTCTACTCCTCTCATAAGCCCAAACAAGTTTCTAAAAGCATGAGTTTGCAACTACTTTACTTTTGGAGAAAATTCAAAACATTCATTATTCAATAGAGCCCAATAGCAAAAATCAGGTTTTGAATGAAGAATCACAGTTCTTGGTAGAATCATGCAGGATTGAAATTTTTGATGGTTTTTTACTCCTCTCAACAGCCCAAACAAGTTTCTAAAAGGATGAGTTTGCAACTACTTTACTTTTGGAGAAAATTCAAAACATTCATTATTCAATAGAGCCCAATAGCAAAAATCAGGTTTTGAATGAAGAATCACTTTTCTTGGTAGAATCATGCAGGATTGAAATTTTTGATGGTTTTTTACTCCTCTCAACAGCCCAAACAAGTTTCTAAAAGGATGAGTTTGCAACTACTTTACTTTTGGAGAAAATTCAAAACATTCATTATTCAATAGGGCCCAAACTATCAAAAACCAGCGGTTTCAATGAACACACATTTCTTGGTAGAATCATGCAGGACTGAAATTTTTGATGTTTTTCTACTCCTCTCATGAGCCCAAACAAGTCTCTAAAAGCATGAGTTTGCAACTACTTTACTTTTGGAGAAAATTCAAAACATTCATTATTCAATAGAGCCCAATAGCAAAAATCAGGTTTTGAATGAAGAATCACATTTCTTGGTAAAATCATGCAGGATTGAAATTTTTGATGGTTTTTTACTCCTTTCAACAGCCCAAACAAGTTTCTAAAAGGATGAGTTTGCAACTACTTTACTTTTGGAGAAAATTCAAAACATTCATTATTCAATAGGGCCCAAACTATCAAAAACCAGCGGTTTCAATGAACACACATTTCTTGGTAGAATCATGCAGGACTGAAATTTTTGATGTTTTTCTACTCCTCTCATGAGCCCAAACAAGTTTCTAAAAGCATGAGTTTGCAACTACTTTACTTTTGGAGAAAATTCAAAACATTCACTATTCAATAGAGCCCAATAGCAAAAATCAGGTTTTGAATGAAGAATCACATTTCTTGGTAAAATCATGCAGGATTGAAATTTTTGATGGTTTTTTACTGCTCTCAACAGCCCAAACAAGTTTCTAAAAGGATGAGTTTGCAAAAACTTTACTTTTGGAGAAAATTCAAAACATTCATTATTCAATAGGGCCCAAACTATCAAAAACCAGCGGTTTCAATGAACACACATTTCTTGGTAGAATCATGCAGGACTGAAATTTTTGATGTTTTTCTACTCCTCTCATGAGCCCAAACAAGTCTCTAAAAGCATGAGTTTGCAACTACTTTACTTTTGGAGAAAATTCAAAACATTCATTATTCAATAGAGCCCAATAGCAAAAATCAGGTTTTGAATGAAGAATCACATTTCTTGGTAGAATCATGCAGGATTGAAATTTTTGATGGTTTTTTACTCCTCTCAACAGCCCAAACAAGTTTCTAAAAGGATGAGTTTGCAACTACTTTACTTTTGGAGAAAATTCAAAACATTCATTATTCAATAGGGCCCAAACTATCAAAAACCAGCGGTTTGAATGAACACACATTTCTTGGTAGAATCATGCAGGACTGAAATTTTTGATGTTTTTCTACTCCTCTCATGAGCCCAAACAAGTCTCTAAAAGCATGAGTTTGCAACTACTTTACTTTTGGAGAAAATTCAAAACATTCATTATTCAATAGAGCCCAATAGCAAAAATCAGGTTTTGAATGAAGAATCACATTTCTTGGTAGAAGCATGCAGGATTGAAATTTTTGATGGTTTTTTACTCCTCTCAACAGCCCAAACAAGTTTCTAAAAGGATGAGTTTGCAACTACTTTACTTTTGGAGAAAATTCAAAACATTCATTATTCAATAGGGCCCAAACTATCAAAAACCAGCGGTTTCAATGAACACACATTTCTTGGTAGAATCATGCAGGACTGAAGTTTTTGATGTTTTTCTACTCCTCTCATGAGCCCAAACAAGTCTCTAAAAGCATGAGTTTGCAACTACTTTACTTTTGGAGAAAATTCAAAACATTCATTATTCAATAGAGCCCAATAGCAAAAATCAGGTTTTGAATGAAGAATCACATTTCTTGGTAGAATCATGCAGGATTGAAATTTTTGATGGTTTTTTACTCCTCTCAACAGCCCAAACAAGTTTCTAAAAGGATGAGTTTGCAACTACTTTACTTTTGGAGAAAATTCAAAACATTCATTATTCAATAGGGCCCAAACTATCAAAAACCAGCGGTTTCAATGAACACACATTTCTTGGTAGAATCATGCAGGACTGAAATTTTTGATGTTTTTCTACTCCTCTCATGAGCCCAAACAAGTCTCTAAAAGCATGAGTTTGCAACTACTTTACTTTTGGAGAAAATTCAAAACATTCATTATTCAATAGAGCCCAATAGCAAAAATCAGGTTTTGAATGAAGAATCACATTTCTTGGTAGAATCATGCAGGATTGAAATTTTTGATGGTTTTTTACTCCTCTCAACAGCCCAAACAAGTTTCTAAAAGGATGAGTTTGCAACTACTTTACTTTTGGAGAAAATTCAAAACATTCATTATTCAATAGGGCCCAAACTATCAAAAACCAGCGGTTTCAATGAACACACATTTCTTGGAAGAATCATGCAGGACTGAAATTTTTGATGTTTTTCTACTCCTCTCATGAGCCCAAACAAGTCTCTAAAAGCATGAGTTTGCAACTACTTTACTTTTGGAGAAAATTCAAAACATTCATTATTCAATAGAGCCCAATAGCAAAAATCAGGTTTTGAATGAAGAATCACATTTCTTGGTAAAATCATGCAGGATTGAAATTTTTGATGGTTTTTTACTCCTCTCAACAGCCCAAACAAGTTTCTAAAAGGATGAGTTTGCAACTACTTTACTTTTGGAGAAAATTCAAAACATTCATTATTCAATAGGGCCCAAACTATCAAAAACCAGCGGTTTCAATGAACACACATTTCTTGGTAGAATCATGCAGGACTGAAATTTTTGATGTTTTTCTACTCCTCTCATGAGCCCAAACAAGTCTCTAAAAGCATGAGTTTGCAACTACTTTACTTTTGGAGAAAATTCAAAACATTCATTATTCAATAGAGCCCAATAGCAAAAATCAGGTTTTGAATGAAGAATCACATTTCTTGGTAGAATCATGCAGGATTGAAATTTTTGATGGTTTTTTACTCCTCTCAACAGCCCAAACAAGTTTCTAAAAGGATGAGTTTGCAACTACTTTACTTTTGGAGAAAATTCAAAACATTCATTATTCAATAGGGCCCAAACTATCAAAAACCAGCGGTTTCAATGAACACACATTTCTTGGAAGAATCATGCAGGACTGAAATTTTTGATGTTTTTCTACTCCTCTCATGAGCCCAAACAAGTTTCTAAAAGCATGAGTTTGCAACTACTTTACTTTTGGAGAAAATTCAAAACATTCATTATTCAATAGAGCCCAATAGCAAAAATCAGGTTTTGAATGAAGAATCACAGTTCTTGGTAGAATCATGCAGGATTGAAATTTTTGATGGTTTTTTACTCCTCTCAACAGCCCAAACAAGTTTCTAAAAGGATGAGTTTGCAACTACTTTACTTTTGGAGAAAATTCAAAACATTCATTATTCAATAGAGCCCAATAGCAAAAATCAGGTTTTGAATGAAGAATCACATTTCTTGGTAGAATCATGCAGGATTGAAATTTTTGATGGTTTTTTACTCCTCTCAACAGCCCAAACAAGTTTCTAAAAGGATGAGTTTGCAACTACTTTACTTTTGGAGAAAATTCAAAACATTCATTATTCAATAGGGCCCAAACTATCAAAAACCAGCGGTTTCAATGAACACACATTTCTTGGTAGAATCATGCAGGACTGAAGTTTTTGATGTTTTTCTACTCCTCTCATGAGCCCAAACAAGTCTCTAAAAGCATGAGTTTGCAACTACTTTACTTTTGGAGAAAATTCAAAACATTCATTATTCAATTGGGCCCAAACTATCAAAAACCAGCGGTTTCAATGAACACACATTTCTTGGTAGAATCATGCAGGACTGAAATTTTTGATATTTTTCTACTCCTCTCATGAGCCCAAACAAGTCTCTAAAAGCATGAGTTTGCAACTACTTTACATTTGGAGAAAATTCAAAACATTCATTATTCAATAGAGCCCAATAGCAAAAATCAGGTTTTGAATGAAGAATCACATTTCTTGGTAGAATCATGCAGGATTGAAATTTTTGATGGTTTTTTACTCCTCTCAACAGCCCAAACAAGTTTCTAAAAGGATGAGTTTGCAACTACTTTACTTTTGGAGAAAATTCAAAACATTCATTATTCAATAGGGCCCAAACTATCAAAAACCAGCGGTTTCAATGAACACACATTTCTTGGTAGAATCATGCAGGACTGAAATTTTTGATATTTTTCTACTCCTCTCATGAGCCCAAACAAGTCTCTAAAAGCATGAGTTTGCAACTACTTTACTTTTGGAGAAAATTCAAAACATTCATTATTCAATAGAGCCCAATAGCAAAAATCAGGTTTTGAATGAAGAATCACATTTCTTGGTAGAATCATGCAGGATTGAAATTTTTGATGGTTTTTTACTCCTCTCAACAGCCCAAACAAGTTTCTAAAAGGATGAGTTTGCAACTACTTTACTTTTGGAGAAAATTCAAAACATTCATTATTCAATAGGGCCCAAACTATCAAAAACCAGCGGTTTCAATGAACACACATTTCTTGGTAGAATCATGCAGGACTGAAATTTTTGATGTTTTTCTACTCCTCTCATGAGCCCAAACAAGTTTCTAAAAGCATGAGTTTGCAACTACTTTACTTTTGGAGAAAATTCAAAACATTCATTATTCAATAGAGCCCAATAGCAAAAATCAGGTTTTGAATGAAGAATCACATTTCTTGGTAAAATCATGCAGGATTGAAATTTTTGATGGTTTTTTACTCCTCTCAACAGCCCAAACAAGTTTCTAAAAGGATGAGTTTGCAACTACTTTACTTTTGGAGAAAATTCAAAACATTCATTATTCAATAGGGCCCAAACTATCAAAAACCAGCGGTTTCAATGAACACACATTTCTTGGTAGAATCATGCAGGACTGAAATTTTTGATGTTTTTCTACTCCTCTCATGAGCCCAAACAAGTTTCTAAAAGCATGAGTTTGCAACTACTTTACTTTTGGAGAAAATTCAAAACATTCATTATTCAATAGAGCCCAATAGCAAAAATCAGGTTTTGAATGAAGAATCACATTTCTTGGTAGAATCATGCAGGATTGAAATTTTTGATGGTTTTTTACTCCTCTCAACAGCCCAAACTAGTTTCTAAAAGGATGAGTTTGCAACTACTTTACTTTTGGAGAAAATTCAAAACATTCATTATTCAATAGAGCCCAATAGCAAAAATCAGGTTTTGAATGAAGAATCACATTTCTTGGTAGAATCATGCAGGATTGAAATTTTTGATGGTTTTTTACTCCTCTCAACAGCCCAAACAAGTTTCTAAAAGGATGAGTTTGCAACTACTTTACTTTTGGAGAAAATTCAAAACATTCATTATTCAATAGGGCCCAAACTATCAAAAACCAGCGGTTTCAATGAACACACATTTCTTGGTAGAATCATGCAGGACTGAAATTTTTGATGTTTTTCTACTCCTCTCATGAGCCCAAACAAGTTTCTAAAAGCATGAGTTTGCAACTACTTTACTTTTGGAGAAAATTCAAAACATTCATTATTCAATAGAGCCCAATAGCAAAAATCAGGTTTTGAATGAAGAATCACATTTCTTGGTAGAATCATGCAGGATTGAAATTTTTGATGGTTTTTTACTCCTCTCAACAGCCCAAACAAGTTTCTAAAAGGATGAGTTTGCAACTGCTTTACTTTTGGAGAAAATTCAAAACATTCATTATTCAATAGGGCCCAAACTATCAAAAACCAGCGGTTTGAATGAACACACATTTCTTGGTAGAATCATGCAGGACTGAAATTTTTGATGTTTTTCTACTCCTCTCATGAGCCCAAACAAGTCTCTAAAAGCATGAGTTTGCAACTACTTTACTTTTGGAGAAAATTCAAAACATTCATTATTCAATAGAGCCCAATAGCAAAAATCAGGTTTTGAATGAAGAATCACATTTCTTGGTAGAATCATGCAGGATTGAAATTTTTGATGGTTTTTTACTCCTCTCAACAGCCCAAACAAGTTTCTAAAAGGATGAGTTTGCAACTACTTTACTTTTGGAGAAAATTCAAAACATTCATTATTCAATAGGGCCCAATCTATCAAAAACCAGCGTTTTCAATGAACACACATTTCTTGGTAGAATCATGCAGGACTGAAGTTTTTGATGTTTTTCTACTCCTCTCATGAGCCCAAACAAGTCTCCAAAAGCATGAGTTTGCAACTACTTTACTTTTGGAGAAAATTCAAAACATTCATTATTCAGTTGGGCCCAAACTATCAAAAACCAGCGGTTTCAATGAACACACATTTCTTGGTAGAATCATGCAGGACTGAAGTTTTTGATGTTTTTCTACTCCTCTCATGAGCCCAAACAAGTCTCTAAAAGCATGAGTTTGCAACTACTTTACTTTTGGAGAAAATTCAAAACATTCATTATTCAATAGAGCCCAATAGCAAAAATCAGGTTTTGAATGAAGAATCACATTTCTTGGTAGAATCATGCAGGATTGAAATTTTTGATGGTTTTTTACTCCTCTCTACAGCCCAAACAAGTTTCTAAAAGGATGAGTTTGCAACTGCTTTACTTTTGGAGAAAATTCAAAACATTCATTATTCAATAGGGCCCAAACTATCAAAAACCAGCGGTTTGAATGAACACACATTTCTTGGTAGAATCATGCAGGACTCAAATTTTTGATGTTTTTCTACTCCTCTCATGAGCCCAAACAAGTTTCTAAAAGCATGAGTTTGCAACTACTTTACTTTTGGAGAAAATTCAAAACATTCATTATTCAATAGAGCCCAATAGCAAAAATCAGGTTTTGAATGAAGAATCACATTTCTTGGTAAAATCATGCATGTTTGAAATTTTTGATGGTTTTTTACTCCTCTCAACAGCCCAAACAAGTTTCTAAAACGATGAGTTTGCAACTACTTTACTTTTGGAGAAAATTCAAAACATTCATTATTCAATAGAGCCCAATAGCAAAAATCAGGTTTTGAATGAAGAATCACATTTCTTGGTAGAATCATGCAGGATTGAAATTTTTGATGGTTTTTTACTCCTCTCAACAGCCCAAACAAGTTTCTAAAAGGATGAGTTTGCAACTACTTTACTTTTGGAGAAAATTCAAAACATTCATTATTCAATAGAGCCCAATAGCAAAAATCAGGTTTTGAATGAAGAATCACATTTCTTGGTAGAATCATGCAGGATTGAAATTTTTGATGGTTTTTTACTCCTCTCAACAGCCCAAACAAGTTTCTAAAAGGATGAGTTTGCAACTACTTTACTTTTGGAGAAAATTCAAAACATTCATTATTCAATAGGGCCCAAACTATCAAAAACCAGCGGTTTCAATGAACACACATTTCTTGGTAGAATCATGCAGGACTGAAATTTTTGATGTTTTTCTACTCCTCTCATGAGCCCAAACAAGTTTCTAAAAGCATGAGTTTGCAACTACTTTACTTTTGGAGAAAATTCAAAACATTCATTATTCAATAGAGCCCAATAGCAAAAATCAGGTTTTGAATGAAGAATCACATTTCTTGGTAGAATCATGCAGGATTGAAATTTTTGATGGTTTTTTACTCCTCTCAACAGCCCAAACAAGTTTCTAAAAGGATGAGTTTGCAACTACTTTACTTTTGGAGAAAATTCAAAACATTCATTATTCAATAGAGCCCAATAGCAAAAATCAGGTTTTGAATGAAGAATCACATTTCTTGGTAGAATCATGCAGGATTGAAATTTTTGATGGTTTTTTACTCCTCTCAACAGCCCAAACAAGTTTCTAAAAGGATGAGTTTGCAACTACTTTACTTTTGGAGAAAATTCAAAACATTCATTATTCAATAGGGCCCAAACTATCAAAAACCAGCGGTTTCAATGAACACACATTTCTTGGTAGAATCATGCAGGACTGAAATTTTTGATGTTTTTCTACTCCTCTCATGAGCCCAAACAAGTTTCTAAAAGCATGAGTTTGCAACTACTTTACTTTTGGAGAAAATTCAAAACATTCATTATTCAATAGAGCCCAATAGCAAAAATCAGGTTTTGAATGAAGAATCACATTTCTTGGTAAAATCATGCAGGATTGAAATTTTTGATGGTTTTTTACTCCTCTCAACAGCCCAAACAAGTTTCTAAAAGGATGAGTTTGCAACTACTTTACTTTTGGAGAAAATTCAAAACATTCATTATTCAATAGGGCCCAAACTATCAAAAACCAGCGGTTTCAATGAACACACATTTCTTGGTAGAATCATGCAGGACTGAAATTTTTGATGTTTTTCTACTCCTCTCATGAGCCCAAACAAGTTTCTAAAAGCATGAGTTTGCAACTACTTTACTTTTGGAGAAAATTCAAAACATTCATTATTCAATAGAGCCCAATAGCAAAAATCAGGTTTTGAATGAAGAATCACATTTCTTGGTAGAATCATGCAGGATTGAAATTTTTGATGGTTTTTTACTCCTCTCAACAGCCCAAACTAGTTTCTAAAAGGATGAGTTTGCAACTACTTTACTTTTGGAGAAAATTCAAAACATTCATTATTCAATAGAGCCCAATAGCAAAAATCAGGTTTTGAATGAAGAATCACATTTCTTGGTAGAATCATGCAGGATTGAAATTTTTGATGGTTTTTTACTCCTCTCAACAGCCCAAACAAGTTTCTAAAAGGATGAGTTTGCAACTACTTTACTTTTGGAGAAAATTCAAAACATTCATTATTCAATAGGGCCCAAACTATCAAAAACCAGCGGTTTCAATGAACACACATTTCTTGGTAGAATCATGCAGGACTGAAATTTTTGATGTTTTTCTACTCCTCTCATGAGCCCAAACAAGTTTCTAAAAGCATGAGTTTGCAACTACTTTACTTTTGGAGAAAATTCAAAACATTCATTATTCAATAGAGCCCAATAGCAAAAATCAGGTTTTGAATGAAGAATCATATTTCTTGGTAGAATCATGCAGGATTGAAATTTTTGATGGTTTTTTACTCCTCTCAACAGCCCAAACAAGTTTCTAAAAGGATGAGTTTGCAACTGCTTTACTTTTGGAGAAAATTCAAAACATTCATTATTCAATAGGGCCCAAACTATCAAAAACCAGCGGTTTGAATGAACACACATTTCTTGGTAGAATCATGCAGGATTGAAGTTTTTGATGTTTTTCTACTCCTCTCATGAACCCAAACAAGTCTCTAAAAGCATGAGTTTGCAACTACTTTACTTTTGGAGAAAATTCAAAACATTCATTATTCAATAGAGCCCAATAGCAAAAATCAGGTTTTGAATGAAGAATCACATTTCTTGGTAGAATCATGCAGGATTGAAATTTTTGATGGTTTTTTACTCCTCTCAACAGCCCAAACAAGTTTCTAAAAGGATGAGTTTGCAACTGCTTTACTTTTGGAGAAAATTCAAAACATTCATTATTCAATAGGGCCCAAACTATCAAAAACCAGCGGTTTGAATGAACACACATTTCTTGGTAGAATCATGCAGGACTCAAATTTTTGATGTTTTTCTACTCCTCTCATGAGCCCAAACAAGTTTCTAAAAGCATGAGTTTGCAACTACTTTACTTTTGGAGAAAATTCAAAACATTCATTATTCAATAGAGCCCAAACTATCAAAAAACAGCGGTTTCAATGAACACACATTTCTTGGTAGAATCATGCAGGACTGAAATTTTTGATGTTTTTCTACTCCTCTCATGAGCCCAAACAAGTCTCTAAAAGCATGAGTTTGCAACTACTTTACTTTTGGAGAAAATTCAAAACATTCATTATTCAATAGAGCCCAATAGCAAAAATCAGGTTTTGAATGAAGAATCACATTTCTTGGTAAAATCATGCAGGATTGAAATTTTTGATGGTTTTTTACTCCTCTCAACAGCCCAAACAAGTTTCTAAAAGGATGAGTTTGCAACTACTTTACTTTTGGAGAAAATTCAAAACATTCATTATTCAATAGAGCCCAATAGCAAAAATCAGGTTTTGAATGAAGAATCACATTTCTTGGTAGAATCATGCAGGATTGAAATTTTTGATGGTTTTTTACTCCTCTCAACAGCCCAAACAAGTTTCTAAAAGGATGAGTTTGCAACTACTTTACTTTTGGAGAAAATTCAAAACATTCATTATTCAATAGGGCCCAAACTATCAAAAACCAGCGGTTTCAATGAACACACATTTCTTGGTAGAATCATGCAGGACTGAAATTTTTGATGTTTTTCTACTCCTCTCATGAGCCCAAACAAGTCTCTAAAAGCATGAGTTTGCAACTACTTTACTTTTGGAGAAAATTCAAAACATTCATTATTCAATAGAGCCCAATAGCAAAAATCAGGTTTTGAATGAAGAATCACATTTCTTGGTAGAATCATGCAGGATTGAAATTTTTGATGGTTTTTTACTCCTCTCAACAGCCCAAACAAGTTTCTAAAAGGATGAGTTTGCAACTACTTTACTTTTGGAGAAAATTCAAAACATTCATTATTCAATAGGGCCCAAACTATCAAAAACCAGCGGTTTCAATGAACACACATTTCTTGGTAGAATCATGCAGGACTGAAATTTTTGATGTTTTTCTACTCCTCTCATGAGCCCAAACAAGTCTCTAAAAGCATGAGTTTGCAACTACTTTACTTTTGGAGAAAATTCAAAACATTCACTTTTCAATAGAGCCCATTAGCAAAAATCAGGTTTTGAATGAAGAATCACATTTCTTGGTAGAATCATGCAGGATTGAAATTTTTGATGGTTTTTTACTCCTCTCAACAGCCCAAACAAGTTTCTAAAAGGATGAGTTTGCAACTACTTTACTTTTGGAGAAAATTCAAAACATTCATTATTCAATAGGGCCCAAACTATCAAAAACCAGCGGTTTGAATGAACACACATTTCTTGGTAGAATCATGCAGGACTGAAATTTTTGATGTTTTTCTACTCCTCTCATGAGCCCAAACAAGTCTCTAAAAGCATGAGTTTGCAACTACTTTACTTTTGGAGAAAATTCAAAACATTCATTATTCAATAGAGCCCAATAGCAAAAATCAGGTTTTGAATGAAGAATCACATTTCTTGGTAGAAGCATGCAGGATTGAAATTTTTGATGGTTTTTTACTCCTCTCAACAGCCCAAACAAGTTTCTAAAAGGATGAGTTTGCAACTACTTTACTTTTGGAAAAAATTCAAAACATTCATTATTCAATAGGGCCCAAACTATCAAAAACCAGCGGTTTGAATGAACACACATTTCTTGGTAGAATCATGCAGGACTGAAATTTTTGATGTTTTTCTACTCCTCTCATGAGCCCAAACAAGTCTCTAAAAGCATGAGTTTGCAACTACTTTACTTTTGGAGAAAATTCAAAATATTCATTATTCAATAGAGCCCAATAGCAAAAATCAGGTTTTGAATGAAGAATCACATTTCTTGGTAGAAGCATGCAGGATTGAAATTTTTGATGGTTTTTTACTCCTCTCAACAGCCCAAACAAGTTTCTAAAAGGATGAGTTTGCAACTACTTTACTTTTGGAGAAAATTCAAAACATTCATTATTCAATAGGGTCCAAACTATCAAAAACCAGCGGTTTCAATGAACACACATTTCTTGGTAGAATCATGCAGGACTGAAATTTTTGATGTTTTTCTACTCCTCTCATGAGCCCAAAAAAGTCTCTAAAAGCATGAGTTTGCAACTACTTTACTTTTGGAGAAAATTCAAAACATTCATTATTCAATAGAGCCCAATAGCAAAAATCAGGTTTTGAATGAAGAATCACATTTCTTGGTAGAATCATGCAGGATTGAAATTTTTGATGGTTTTTTACTCCTCTCTACAGCCCAAACAAGTTTCTAAAAGGATGAGTTTGCAACTGCTTTACTTTTGGAGAAAATTCAAAACATTCATTATTCAATAGGGCCCAAACTATCAAAAACCAGCGGTTTCAATGAACACACATTTCTTGGTAGAATCATGCAGGACTGAAATTTTTGATGTTTTTCTACTCCTCTCATGAGCCCAAACAAGTCTCTAAAAGCATGAGTTTGCAACTACTTTACTTTTGGAGAAAATTCAAAACATTCATTATTCAATAGAGCCCAATAGCAAAAATCAGGTTTTGAATGAAGAATCACATTTCTTGGTAGAATCATGCAGGATTGAAATTTTTGATGGTTTTTTACTCCTCTCAACAGCCCAAACAAGTTTCTAAAAGGATGAGTTTGCAACTACTTTACTTTTGGAGAAAATTCAAAACATTCATTATTCAATAGGGCCCAAACTATCAAAAACCAGCGGTTTCAATGAACACACATTTCTTGGAAGAATCATGCAGGACTGAAATTTTTGATGTTTTTCTACTCCTCTCATGAGCCCAAACAAGTTTCTAAAAGCATGAGTTTGCAACTACTTTACTTTTGGAGAAAATTCAAAACATTCATTATTCAATAGAGCCCAATAGCAAAAATCAGGTTTTGAATGAAGAATCACAGTTCTTGGTAGAATCATGCAGGATTGAAATTTTTGATGGTTTTTTACTCCTCTCAACAGCCCAAACAAGTTTCTAAAAGGATGAGTTTGCAACTACTTTACTTTTGGAGAAAATTCAAAACATTCATTATTCAATAGAGCCCAATAGCAAAAATCAGGTTTTGAATGAAGAATCACATTTCTTGGTAGAATCATGCAGGATTGAAATTTTTGATGGTTTTTTACTCCTCTCAACAGCCCAAACAAGTTTCTAAAAGGATGAGTTTGCAACTACTTTACTTTTGGAGAAAATTCAAAACATTCATTATTCAATAGGGCCCAAACTATCAAAAACCAGCGGTTTCAATGAACACACATTTCTTGGTAGAATCATGCAGGACTGAAATTTTTGATGTTTTTCTACTCCTCTCATGAGCCCAAACAAGTCTCTAAAAGCATGAGTTTGCAACTACTTTACTTTTGGAGAAAATTCAAAACATTCATTATTCAATAGAGCCCAATAGCAAAAATCAGGTTTTGAATGAAGAATCACATTTCTTGGTAAAATCATGCAGGATTGAAATTTTTGATGGTTTTTTACTCCTTTCAACAGCCCAAACAAGTTTCTAAAAGGATGAGTTTGCAACTACTTTACTTTTGGAGAAAATTCAAAACATTCATTATTCAATAGGGCCCAAACTATCAAAAACCAGCGGTTTGAATGAACACACATTTCTTGGTAGAATCATGCAGGACTCAAATTTTTGATGTTTTTCTACTCCTCTCATGAGCCCAAACAAGTTTCTAAAAGCATGAGTTTGCAACTACTTTACTTTTGGAGAAAATTCAAAACATTCACTATTCAATAGAGCCCAATAGCAAAAATCAGGTTTTGAATGAAGAATCACATTTCTTGGTAAAATCATGCAGGATTGAAATTTTTGATGGTTTTTTACTCCTCTCAACAGCCCAAACAAGTTTCTAAAAGGATGAGTTTGCAAAAACTTTACTTTTGGAGAAAATTCAAAACATTCATTATTCAATAGGGCCCAAACTATCAAAAACCAGCGGTTTCAATGAACACACATTTCTTGGTAGAATCATGCAGGACTGAAATTTTTGATGTTTTTCTACTCCTCTCATGAGCCCAAACAAGTCTCTAAAAGCATGAGTTTGCAACTACTTTACTTTTGGAGAAAATTCAAAACATTCATTATTCAATAGAGCCCAATAGCAAAAATCAGGTTTTGAATGAAGAATCACATTTCTTGGTAGAATCATGCAGGATTGAAATTTTTGATGGTTTTTTACTCCTCTCAACAGCCCAAACAAGTTTCTAAAAGGATGAGTTTGCAACTACTTTACTTTTGGAGAAAATTCAAAACATTCATTATTCAATAGGGCCCAAACTATCAAAAACCAGCGGTTTGAATGAACACACATTTCTTGGTAGAATCATGCAGGACTGAAATTTTTGATGTTTTTCTACTCCTCTCATGAGCCCAAACAAGTCTCTAAAAGCATGAGTTTGCAACTACTTTACTTTTGGAGAAAATTCAAAACATTCATTATTCAATAGAGCCCAATAGCAAAAATCAGGTTTTGAATGAAGAATCACATTTCTTGGTAGAAGCATGCAGGATTGAAATTTTTGATGGTTTTTTACTCCTCTCAACAGCCCAAACAAGTTTCTAAAAGGATGAGTTTGCAACTACTTTACTTTTGGAGAAAATTCAAAACATTCATTATTCAATAGGGCCCAAACTATCAAAAACCAGCGGTTTCAATGAACACACATTTCTTGGTAGAATCATGCAGGACTGAAGTTTTTGATGTTTTTCTACTCCTCTCATGAGCCCAAACAAGTCTCTAAAAGCATGAGTTTGCAACTACTTTACTTTTGGAGAAAATTCAAAACATTCATTATTCAATAGAGCCCAATAGCAAAAATCAGGTTTTGAATGAAGAATCACATTTCTTGGTAGAATCATGCAGGATTGAAATTTTTGATGGTTTATTACTCCTCTCAACAGCCCAAACAAGTTTCTAAAAGGATGAGTTTGCAACTACTTTACTTTTGGAGAAAATTCAAAACATTCATTATTCAATAGGGCCCAAACTATCAAAAACCAGCGGTTTCAATGAACACACATTTCTTGGTAGAATCATGCAGGACTGAAATTTTTGATGTTTTTCTACTCCTCTCATGAGCCCAAACAAGTCTCTAAAAGCATGAGTTTGCAACTACTTTACTTTTGGAGAAAATTCAAAACATTCATTATTCAATAGAGCCCAATAGCAAAAATCAGGTTTTGAATGAAGAATCACATTTCTTGGTAGAATCATGCAGGATTGAAATTTTTGATGGTTTTTTACTCCTCTCAACAGCCCAAACAAGTTTCTAAAAGGATGAGTTTGCAACTACTTTACTTTTGGAGAAAATTCAAAACATTCATTATTCAATAGGGCCCAAACTATCAAAAACCAGCGGTTTCAATGAACACACATTTCTTGGAAGAATCATGCAGGACTGAAATTTTTGATGTTTTTCTACTCCTCTCATGAGCCCAAACAAGTCTCTAAAAGCATGAGTTTGCAACTACTTTACTTTTGGAGAAAATTCAAAACATTCATTATTCAATAGAGCCCAATAGCAAAAATCAGGTTTTGAATGAAGAATCACATTTCTTGGTAGAATCATGCAGGATTGAAATTTTTGATGGTTTTTTACTCCTCTCAACAGCCCAAACAAGTTTCTAAAAGGATGAGTTTGCAACTACTTTACTTTTGGAGAAAATTCAAAACATTCATTATTCAATAGGGCCCAAACTATCAAAAACCAGCGGTTTGAATGAACACACATTTCTTGGTAGAATCATGCAGGACTGAAATTTTTGATGGTTTTTTACTCCTCTCAACAGCCCAAACAAGTTTCTAAAAGGATGAGTTTGCAACTACTTTACTTTTGGAGAAAATTCAAAACATTCATTATTCAATAGGGCCCAAACTATCAAAAACCAGCGGTTTCAATGAACACACATTTCTTGGAAGAATCATGCAGGACTGAAATTTTTGATGTTTTTCTACTCCTCTCATGAGCCCAAACAAGTTTCTAAAAGCATGAGTTTGCAACTACTTTACTTTTGGAGAAAATTCAAAACATTCATTATTCAATAGAGCCCAATAGCAAAAATCAGGTTTTGAATGAAGAATCACAGTTCTTGGTAGAATCATGCAGGATTGAAATTTTTGATGGTTTTTTACTCCTCTCAACAGCCCAAACAAGTTTCTAAAAGGATGAGTTTGCAACTACTTTACTTTTGGAGAAAATTCAAAACATTCATTATTCAATAGAGCCCAATAGCAAAAATCAGGTTTTGAATGAAGAATCACATTTCTTGGTAGAATCATGCAGGATTGAAATTTTTGATGGTTTTTTACTCCTCTCAACAGCCCAAACAAGTTTCTAAAAGGATGAGTTTGCAACTACTTTACTTTTGGAGAAAATTCAAAACATTCATTATTCAATAGGGCCCAAACTATCAAAAACCAGCGGTTTCAATGAACACACATTTCTTGGTAGAATCATGCAGGACTGAAGTTTTTGATGTTTTTCTACTCCTCTCATGAGCCCAAACAAGTCTCTAAAAGCATGAGTTTGCAACTACTTTACTTTTGGAGAAAATTCAAAACATTCATTATTCAATTGGGCCCAAACTATCAAAAACCAGCGGTTTCAATGAACACACATTTCTTGGTAGAATCATGCAGGACTGAAGTTTTTGATGTTTTTCTACTCCTCTCATGAGCCCAAACAAGTCTCTAAAAGCATGAGTTTGCAACTACTTTACTTTTGGAGAAAATTCAAAACATTCATTATTCAATAGAGCCCAATAGCAAAAATCAGGTTTTGAATGAAGAATCACATTTCTTGGTAGAATCATGCAGTATTGAAATTTTTGATGGTTTTTTACTCCTCTCTACAGCCCAAACAAGTTTCTAAAAGGATGAGTTTGCAACTGCTTTACTTTTGGAGAAAATTCAAAACATTCATTATTCAATAGGGCCCAAACTATCAAAAACCAGCGGTTTGAATGAACACACATTTCTTGGTAGAATCATGCAGGACTCAAATTTTTGATGTTTTTCTACTCCTCTCATGAGCCCAAACAAGTTTCTAAAAGCATGAGTTTGCAACTACTTTACTTTTGGAGAAAATTCAAAACATTCATTATTCAATAGAGCCCAAACTATCAAAAAACAGCGGTTTCAATGAACACACATTTCTTGGTAGAATCATGCAGGACTGAAATTTTTGATGTTTTTCTACTCCTCTCATGAGCCCAAACAAGTCTCTAAAAGCATGAGTTTGCAACTACTTTACTTTTGGAGAAAATTCAAAACATTCATTATTCAATAGAGCCCAATAGCAAAAATCAGGTTTTGAATGAAGAATCACATTTCTTGGTAAAATCATGCAGGATTGAAATTTTTGATGGTTTTTTACTCCTCTCAACAGCCCAAACAAGTTTCTAAAAGGATGAGTTTGCAACTACTTTACTTTTGGAGAAAATTCAAAACATTCATTATTCAATAGAGCCCAATAGCAAAAATCAGGTTTTGAATGAAGAATCACATTTCTTGGTAGAATCATGCAGGATTGAAATTTTTGATGGTTTTTTACTCCTCTCAACAGCCCAAACAAGTTTCTAAAAGGATGAGTTTGCAACTACTTTACTTTTGGAGAAAATTCAAAACATTCATTATTCAATAGGGCCCAAACTATCAAAAACCAGCGGTTTCAATGAACACACATTTCTTGGTAGAATCATGCAGGACTGAAATTTTTGATATTTTTCTACTCCTCTCATGAGCCCAAACAAGTCTCTAAAAGCATGAGTTTGCAACTACTTTACTTTTGGAGAAAATTCAAAACATTCATTATTCAATAGAGCCCAATAGCAAAAATCAGGTTTTGAATGAAGAATCACATTTCTTGGTAGAATCATGCAGGATTGAAATTTTTGATGGTTTTTTACTCCTCTCAACAGCCCAAACAAGTTTCTAAAAGGATGAGTTTGCAACTACTTTACTTTTGGAGAAAATTCAAAACATTCATTATTCAATAGGGCCCAAACTATCAAAAACCAGCGGTTTCAATGAACACACATTTCTTGGTAGAATCATGCAGGACTGAAATTTTTGATGTTTTTCTACTCCTCTCATGAGCCCAAACAAGTTTCTAAAAGCATGAGTTTGCAACTACTTTACTTTTGGAGAAAATTCAAAACATTCATTATTCAATAGAGCCCAATAGCAAAAATCAGGTTTTGAATGAAGAATCACATTTCTTGGTAAAATCATGCAGGATTGAAATTTTTGATGGTTTTTTACTCCTCTCAACAGCCCAAACAAGTTTCTAAAAGGATGAGTTTGCAACTACTTTACTTTTGGAGAAAATTCAAAACATTCATTATTCAATAGGGCCCAAACTATCAAAAACCAGCGGTTTCAATGAACACACATTTCTTGGTAGAATCATGCAGGACTGAAATTTTTGATGTTTTTCTACTCCTCTCATGAGCCCAAACAAGTTTCTAAAAGCATGAGTTTGCAACTACTTTACTTTTGGAGAAAATTCAAAACATTCATTATTCAATAGAGCCCAATAGCAAAAATCAGGTTTTGAATGAAGAATCACATTTCTTGGTAGAATCATGCAGGATTGAAATTTTTGATGGTTTTTTACTCCTCTCAACAGCCCAAACTAGTTTCTAAAAGGATGAGTTTGCAACTACTTTACTTTTGGAGAAAATTCAAAACATTCATTATTCAATAGAGCCCAATAGCAAAAATCAGGTTTTGAATGAAGAATCACATTTCTTGGTAGAATCATGCAGGATTGAAATTTTTGATGGTTTTTTACTCCTCTCAACAGCCCAAACAAGTTTCTAAAAGGATGAGTTTGCAACTACTTTACTTTTGGAGAAAATTCAAAACATTCATTATTCAATAGGGCCCAAACTATCAAAAACCAGCGGTTTCAATGAACACACATTTCTTGGTAGAATCATGCAGGACTGAAATTTTTGATGTTTTTCTACTCCTCTCATGAGCCCAAACAAGTTTCTAAAAGCATGAGTTTGCAACTACTTTACTTTTGGAGAAAATTCAAAACATTCATTATTCAATAGAGCCCAATAGCAAAAATCAGGTTTTGAATGAAGAATCACATTTCTTGGTAGAATCATGCAGGATTGAAATTTTTGATGGTTTTTTACTCCTCTCAACAGCCCAAACAAGTTTCTAAAAGGATGAGTTTGCAACTGCTTTACTTTTGGAGAAAATTCAAAACATTCATTATTCAATAGGGCCCAAACTATCAAAAACCAGCGGTTTGAATGAACACACATTTCTTGGTAGAATCATGCAGGACTGAAATTTTTGATGTTTTTCTACTCCTCTCATGAGCCCAAACAAGTCTCTAAAAGCATGAGTTTGCAACTACTTTACTTTTGGAGAAAATTCAAAACATTCATTATTCAATAGAGCCCAATAGCAAAAATCAGGTTTTGAATGAAGAATCACATTTCTTGGTAGAATCATGCAGGATTGAAATTTTTGATGGTTTTTTACTCCTCTCAACAGCCCAAACAAGTTTCTAAAAGGATGAGTTTGCAACTACTTTACTTTTGGAGAAAATTCAAAACATTCATTATTCAATAGGGCCCAATCTATCAAAAACCAGCGTTTTCAATGAACACACATTTCTTGGTAGAATCATGCAGGACTGAAGTTTTTGATGTTTTTCTACTCCTCTCATGAGCCCAAACAAGTCTCCAAAAGCATGAGTTTGCAACTACTTTACTTTTGGAGAAAATTCAAAACATTCATTATTCAGTTGGGCCCAAACTATCAAAAACCAGCGGTTTCAATGAACACACATTTCTTGGTAGAATCATGCAGGACTGAAGTTTTTGATGTTTTTCTACTCCTCTCATGAGCCCAAACAAGTCTCTAAAAGCATGAGTTTGCAACTACTTTACTTTTGGAGAAAATTCAAAACATTCATTATTCAATAGAGCCCAATAGCAAAAATCAGGTTTTGAATGAAGAATCACATTTCTTGGTAGAATCATGCAGGATTGAAATTTTTGATGGTTTTTTACTCCTCTCTACAGCCCAAACAAGTTTCTAAAAGGATGAGTTTGCAACTGCTTTACTTTTGGAGAAAATTCAAAACATTCATTATTCAATAGGGCCCAAACTATCAAAAACCAGCGGTTTGAATGAACACACATTTCTTGGTAGAATCATGCAGGACTCAAATTTTTGATGTTTTTCTACTCCTCTCATGAGCCCAAACAAGTTTCTAAAAGCATGAGTTTGCAACTACTTTACTTTTGGAGAAAATTCAAAACATTCATTATTCAATAGAGCCCAATAGCAAAAATCAGGTTTTGAATGAAGAATCACATTTCTTGGTAAAATCATGCAGGATTGAAATTTTTGATGGTTTTTTACTCCTCTCAACAGCCCAAACAAGTTTCTAAAAGGATGAGTTTGCAACTACTTTACTTTTGGAGAAAATTCAAAACATTCATTATTCAATAGAGCCCAATAGCAAAAATCAGGTTTTGAATGAAGAATCACATTTCTTGGTAGAATCATGCAGGATTGAAATTTTTGATGGTTTTTTACTCCTCTCAACAGCCCAAACAAGTTTCTAAAAGGATGAGTTTGCAACTACTTTACTTTTGGAGAAAATTCAAAACATTCATTATTCAATAGAGCCCAATAGCAAAAATCAGGTTTTGAATGAAGAATCACATTTCTTGGTAGAATCATGCAGGATTGAAATTTTTGATGGTTTTTTACTCCTCTCAACAGCCCAAACAAGTTTCTAAAAGGATGAGTTTGCAACTACTTTACTTTTGGAGAAAATTCAAAACATTCATTATTCAATAGGGCCCAAACTATCAAAAACCAGCGGTTTCAATGAACACACATTTCTTGGTAGAATCATGCAGGACTGAAATTTTTGATGTTTTTCTACTCCTCTCATGAGCCCAAACAAGTTTCTAAAAGCATGAGTTTGCAACTACTTTACTTTTGGAGAAAATTCAAAACATTCATTATTCAATAGAGCCCAATAGCAAAAATCAGGTTTTGAATGAAGAATCACATTTCTTGGTAGAATCATGCAGGATTGAAATTTTTGATGGTTTTTTACTCCTCTCAACAGCCCAAACAAGTTTCTAAAAGGATGAGTTTGCAACTACTTTACTTTTGGAGAAAATTCAAAACATTCATTATTCAATAGAGCCCAATAGCAAAAATCAGGTTTTGAATGAAGAATCACATTTCTTGGTAGAATCATGCAGGATTGAAATTTTTGATGGTTTTTTACTCCTCTCAACAGCCCAAACAAGTTTCTAAAAGGATGAGTTTGCAACTACTTTACTTTTGGAGAAAATTCAAAACATTCATTATTCAATAGGGCCCAAACTATCAAAAACCAGCGGTTTCAATGAACACACATTTCTTGGTAGAATCATGCAGGACTGAAATTTTTGATGTTTTTCTACTCCTCTCATGAGCCCAAACAAGTTTCTAAAAGCATGAGTTTGCAACTACTTTACTTTTGGAGAAAATTCAAAACATTCATTATTCAATAGAGCCCAATAGCAAAAATCAGGTTTTGAATGAAGAATCACATTTCTTGGTAAAATCATGCAGGATTGAAATTTTTGATGGTTTTTTACTCCTCTCAACAGCCCAAACAAGTTTCTAAAAGGATGAGTTTGCAACTACTTTACTTTTGGAGAAAATTCAAAACATTCATTATTCAATAGGGCCCAAACTATCAAAAACCAGCGGTTTCAATGAACACACATTTCTTGGTAGAATCATGCAGGACTGAAATTTTTGATGTTTTTCTACTCCTCTCATGAGCCCAAACAAGTTTCTAAAAGCATGAGTTTGCAACTACTTTACTTTTGGAGAAAATTCAAAACATTCATTATTCAATAGAGCCCAATAGCAAAAATCAGGTTTTGAATGAAGAATCACATTTCTTGGTAGAATCATGCAGGATTGAAATTTTTGATGGTTTTTTACTCCTCTCAACAGCCCAAACTAGTTTCTAAAAGGATGAGTTTGCAACTACTTTACTTTTGGAGAAAATTCAAAACATTCATTATTCAATAGGGCCCAAACTATCAAAAACCAGCGGTTTCAATGAACACACATTTCTTGGTAGAATCATGCAGGACTGAAATTTTTGATGTTTTTCTACTCCTCTCATGAGCCCAAACAAGTTTCTAAAAGCATGAGTTTGCAACTACTTTACTTTTGGAGAAAATTCAAAACATTCATTATTCAATAGAGCCCAATAGCAAAAATCAGGTTTTGAATGAAGAATCATATTTCTTGGTAGAATCATGCAGGATTGAAATTTTTGATGGTTTTTTACTCCTCTCAACAGCCCAAACAAGTTTCTAAAAGGATGAGTTTGCAACTGCTTTACTTTTGGAGAAAATTCAAAACATTCATTATTCAATAGGGCCCAAACTATCAAAAACCAGCGGTTTGAATGAACACACATTTCTTGGTAGAATCATGCAGGACTGAAGTTTTTGATGTTTTTCTACTCCTCTCATGAGCCCAAACAAGTCTCTAAAAGCATGAGTTTGCAACTACTTTACTTTTGGAGAAAATTCAAAACATTCATTATTCAATAGAGCCCAATAGCAAAAATCAGGTTTTGAATGAAGAATCACATTTCTTGGTAGAATCATGCAGGATTGAAATTTTTGATGGTTTTTTACTCCTCTCTACAGCCCAAACAAGTTTCTAAAAGGATGAGTTTGCAACTGCTTTACTTTTGGAGAAAATTCAAAACATTCATTATTCAATAGGGCCCAAACTATCAAAAACCAGCGGTTTGAATGAACACACATTTCTTGGTAGAATCATGCAGGACTCAAATTTTTGATGTTTTTCTACTCCTCTCATGAGCCCAAACAAGTTTCTAAAAGCATGAGTTTGCAACTACTTTACTTTTGGAGAAAATTCAAAACATTCATTATTCAATAGAGCCCAAACTATCAAAAAACAGCGGTTTCAATGAACACACATTTCTTGGTAGAATCATGCAGGACTGAAATTTTTGATGTTTTTCTACTCCTCTCATGAGCCCAAACAAGTCTCTAAAAGCATGAGTTTGCAACTACTTTACTTTTGGAGAAAATTCAAAACATTCATTATTCAATAGAGCCCAATAGCAAAAATCAGGTTTTGAATGAAGAATCACATTTCTTGGTAAAATCATGCAGGATTGAAATTTTTGATGGTTTTTTACTCCTCTCAACAGCCCAAACAAGTTTCTAAAAGGATGAGTTTGCAACTACTTTACTTTTGGAGAAAATTCAAAACATTCATTATTCAATAGAGCCCAATAGCAAAAATCAGGTTTTGAATGAAGAATCACATTTCTTGGTAGAATCATGCAGGATTGAAATTTTTGATGGTTTTTTACTCCTCTCAACAGCCCAAACAAGTTTCTAAAAGGATGAGTTTGCAACTACTTTACTTTTGGAGAAAATTCAAAACATTCATTATTCAATAGGGCCCAAACTATCAAAAACCAGCGGTTTCAATGAACACACATTTCTTGGTAGAATCATGCAGGACTGAAATTTTTGATATTTTTCTACTCCTCTCATGAGCCCAAACAAGTCTCTAAAAGCATGAGTTTGCAACTACTTTACTTTTGGAGAAAATTCAAAACATTCATTATTCAATAGAGCCCAATAGCAAAAATCAGGTTTTGAATGAAGAATCACATTTCTTGGTAGAATCATGCAGGATTGAAATTTTTGATGGTTTTTTACTCCTCTCAACAGCCCAAACAAGTTTCTAAAAGGATGAGTTTGCAACTACTTTACTTTTGGAGAAAATTCAAAACATTCATTATTCAATAGGGCCCAAACTATCAAAAACCAGCGGTTTCAATGAACACACATTTCTTGGTAGAATCATGCAGGACTGAAATTTTTGATGTTTTTCTACTCCTCTCATGAGCCCAAACAAGTTTCTAAAAGCATGAGTTTGCAACTACTTTACTTTTGGAGAAAATTCAAAACATTCATTATTCAATAGAGCCCAATAGCAAAAATCAGGTTTTGAATGAAGAATCACATTTCTTGGTAAAATCATGCAGGATTGAAATTTTTGATGGTTTTTTACTCCTCTCAACAGCCCAAACAAGTTTCTAAAAGGATGAGTTTGCAACTACTTTACTTTTGGAGAAAATTCAAAACATTCATTATTCAATAGGGCCCAAACTATCAAAAACCAGCGGTTTCAATGAACACACATTTCTTGGTAGAATCATGCAGGACTGAAATTTTTGATGTTTTTCTACTCCTCTCATGAGCCCAAACAAGTTTCTAAAAGCATGAGTTTGCAACTACTTTACTTTTGGAGAAAATTCAAAACATTCATTATTCAATAGAGCCCAATAGCAAAAATCAGGTTTTGAATGAAGAATCACATTTCTTGGTAGAATCATGCAGGATTGAAATTTTTGATGGTTTTTTACTCCTCTCAACAGCCCAAACTAGTTTCTAAAAGGATGAGTTTGCAACTACTTTACTTTTGGAGAAAATTCAAAACATTCATTATTCAATAGAGCCCAATAGCAAAAATCAGGTTTTGAATGAAGAATCACATTTCTTGGTAGAATCATGCAGGATTGAAATTTTTGATGGTTTTTTACTCCTCTCAACAGCCCAAACAAGTTTCTAAAAGGATGAGTTTGCAACTGCTTTACTTTTGGAGAAAATTCAAAACATTCATTATTCAATAGGGCCCAAACTATCAAAAACCAGCGGTTTGAATGAACACACATTTCTTGGTAGAATCATGCAGGACTGAAATTTTTGATGTTTTTCTACTCCTCTCATGAGCCCAAACAAGTCTCTAAAAGCATGAGTTTGCAACTACTTTACTTTTGGAGAAAATTCAAAACATTCATTATTCAATAGAGCCCAATAGCAAAAATCAGGTTTTGAATGAAGAATCACATTTCTTGGTAGAATCATGCAGGATTGAAATTTTTGATGGTTTTTTACTCCTCTCAACAGCCCAAACAAGTTTCTAAAAGGATGAGTTTGCAACTACTTTACTTTTGGAGAAAATTCAAAACATTCATTATTCAATAGGGCCCAAACTATCAAAAACCAGCGGTTTCAATGAACACACATTTCTTGGTAGAATCATGCAGGACTGAAGTTTTTGATGTTTTTCTACTCCTCTCATGAGCCCAAACAAGTCTCTAAAAGCATGAGTTTGCAACTACTTTACTTTTGGAGAAAATTCAAAACATTCATTATTCAATTGGGCCCAAACTATCAAAAACCAGCGGTTTCAATGAACACACATTTCTTGGTAGAATCATGCAGGACTGAAGTTTTTGATGTTTTTCTACTCCTCTCATGAGCCCAAACAAGTCTCTAAAAGCATGAGTTTGCAACTACTTTACTTTTGGAGAAAATTCAAAACATTCATTATTCAATAGAGCCCAATAGCAAAAATCAGGTTTTGAATGAAGAATCACATTTCTTGGTAGAATCATGCAGGATTGAAATTTTTGATGGTTTTTTACTCCTCTCTACAGCCCAAACAAGTTTCTAAAAGGATGAGTTTGCAACTGCTTTACTTTTGGAGAAAATTCAAAACATTCATTATTCAATAGGGCCCAAACTATCAAAAACCAGCGGTTTGAATGAACACACATTTCTTGGTAGAATCATGCAGGACTCAAATTTTTGATGTTTTTCTACTCCTCTCATGAGCCCAAACAAGTTTCTAAAAGCATGAGTTTGCAACTACTTTACTTTTGGAGAAAATTCAAAACATTCATTATTCAATAGAGCCCAAACTATCAAAAAACAGCGGTTTCAATGAACACACATTTCTTGGTAGAATCATGCAGGACTGAAATTTTTGATGTTTTTCTACTCCTCTCATGAGCCCAAACAAGTCTCTAAAAGCATGAGTTTGCAACTACTTTACTTTTGGAGAAAATTCAAAACATTCATTATTCAATAGAGCCCAATAGCAAAAATCAGGTTTTGAATGAAGAATCACATTTCTTGGTAGAATCATGCAGGACTGAAATTTTTGATGTTTTTCTACTCCTCTCATGAGCCCAAACAAGTCTCTAAAAGCATGAGTTTGCAACTACTTTACTTTTGGAGAAAATTCAAAACATTCATTATTCAATAGGGCCCAAACTATCAAAAACCAGCGGTTTGAATGAACACACATTTCTTGGTAGAATCATGCAGGACTGAAATTTTTGATGTTTTTCTACTCCTCTCATGAGCCCAAACAAGTCTCTAAAAGCATGAGTTTGCAACTACTTTACTTTTGGAGAAAATTCAAAACATTGGGGGGCGTGGCCAGCGTCTGAGCTGAATGGAAGCCTGAGCTCTGAGCTCCTCCACAGGGCAGCCTACCAAGCGCTATTAACAAGCGACTTACAAGCCAGGACTGGCTGAAAACTTGTGGGAACCTCCATAGGCACCAGCGGTGCCCCCACATAATGGATCCGCTTAATAGAAAAGCAGGAAAATCAAAAAATCTGGAGCGCTCTCCCCTCATGCTGAGGAGCCAAGATGGCGCCCGCCACACAGCAGCCACAGCCTGCAGCCCCAGCCTGAGCGGCGCACAGCGGGAGAGAACGCCACAGAGACTGAAACACGCAGTATTCAAGTCAGGGGGTAAGTCTGCCCCCATCCCTGCAAAAACCGCCGCTCCATATATTAAAGAAAGCGCTAAATTCAGTGTTAAAAGTAGCGCTGAGAAGAAGGAGGCAAAATATCGCGAGATTAACCGGGAAACAGACGGGATTGCGCAGCAAGTACGCAAATTGCGTACCTTAAGCAAAAATCTTGCGCAGCCTGTGAAATCTTGCACAGCAGCAACGCTCACAGCCGCTATGGAGGCCACAAATACAATAAGGGCCTCCTCATCTTGTCCAGATATCTCCACAATTTCAGACACCCCTCTAACGCCACCACAGAGGGAACTGTCCCCTGCCTCACAAAATAGCTGCAGATTAAGCAGTAGCTCGGCTGAGCTGCAAAGTGAGACGCAGATGGAGGACTTCTGCACTCCAGATAACCCCATGCCTGAAAACTTTTTACATGTTTTGACTGAGGTAGAGGCTACCAACAAAGCAGCTTCAGAAATGTTCATAAAAAATATGGTGTGCCTTCTTGCAAAGACATTCCAAAAACAACTAGAGGGATATAATACAAACCTCCAAAACAATATAGACAGTCTGGGTCAGAGGGTGAATCACTTGGAGTCGAAAATGGAGGAGATAGTCCAGTCTCACAACAATTTGATAGACGAACATTATGCCTTAGAGAAAGAAGTTACCTTCCTAAAGTCAAGACTGATAGAACAAGAGGACAGGAGTAGGAGAAACAACCTTAAATTCAGAGGAATACCTGAGAATGTCAAGGACAGAGATCTTGATTCATATGTGCAAAAAATGCTCCATGCTATGCTCCCAGGTGCTTCCAAAGGAGACCTCTTAATAGAACGCATACACAGACTACCTAAGTCCAAATATGCCCCTGAAAGAGCTCCGCGGGATGTTATTGCATTCTTTCACTATTTTCTGACAAAGGAGGACATTTTGAGGAAGAGCAAGCAGTCACCCATCTTACCAAGACCATATGAGGGTATTAAGATCTTTGCAGACTTTTCAAAAGCCACGTTGCAAAAAAGGAGAGACTTTTTCCCTATCACTGCACACCTACGGGAGCACAGGGTGCTATACAGATGGGGCTTTCCTACAAAAATATTGGTCATGAAGGAAAACACTACTTTTGCCTTATCTAACATTGATAACTGTGATAGATTCTTTCAGGACCTTGGTATTCCTCCAATGAAGAACTCATCTTTATCCTACAATCAAGAGAGGAGCAACTCTTCACGACAGCCAAGACGTTTGTCACAGTCCTGGACCACACAAAAGAAAAGATAATGGACTTGGTAGGTGTTGACCCTGGCTCTTGGCCTGAACTTTCATCCCCAAACACTAACCGAGAGATTTCTCTTGGTATCATTTCTTTTGAGAAATTCACCTTCCTTGTTAACAAGTTTGTTTTGTTCTAGGTTATTCCAGGTTATAACATGTTTCTATTCACAGGCACACCAGGCACTGACAACAAATTTCTAGAGAAATACCACTCTTCTTGGATATATGTCCAGATGGACTATTCTATCTTATTGAGTTATTTAACACATTTCTTTCTTTTTGATATATTATGGAGTTGAAAATCCTATCATTTAATGTAAATGGGCTTAATAGTCCCTTTAAAAGGTATGCTCTGTGGAAGGAGATCAAAAGATTGAAAGCAAATGTTGCTATGATACAGGAAACCCACCTCCTGGAAACTGATAATAACAGATTTAAAAACAAAGATTATCCTCAGATTTTCTTCTCCAACAACGAGGGAGGGAAAAAAGCTGGGGTGGCCATTGCCTTCCACAGAGACCTACCAGTGGTTATTTCAGATGTTTATAAAGACAATAAAGGCAGATATTTAATCATCAATTTTACCTTGGAGGGAATGGAATACACTGTGGTTAATGTATACGCCCCTAATGTGAGACAAATTAGCTTTCTCAATAAAGTCAAAAGAAAATTATCCAAATTTAGCAAGGGACAAATCATATGGGGGGGAGACTTTAATTGTATTGTTGACCCAAGCACTGATTGCTCATCCTCTGCTCCATACTACAGAAGTGTGAATTTGGGGAAGTGGCTGAGCAATGCTAACCTGCACGACAGTTGTAAAATATTGAACCCTAATTCTAGAGAATACACCAGATTCTGCCCACACAACAGATCTTATACCAAAATAGATCATATATTTACCAGTTTTTCCTTACTAGATTCGTATATAGATTTCCAAACTGGCCCCATCACATGGTCGGACCATGCTCCAATTCTATTAACATTACAGGTTTCCTCTTCGACTCAAAGACACTACAATTGGAGATATAGCAAATTTGTAGTAGACTCCCCAGATAATATAGCAACAATAAAAAACACTATAATGAATTATTTTAAAGAAAATGACTCCCAGGAAATCTCCCCTGAAACCTTATGGTTAGCACATAAATGTGTCATTAGAGGCCACTTAATTCAGATGGCCTCAAGACAAAAGAGGGAAAGAGAGAGCAAACAGAGGCTGTTACTAGAACAAATCAAAAAACTTGAAGACCAGGCCAAAGTGGAAAAATCTTTTACTAAATACAAGGAGTTATACTCCCTTAGATTGGAATTTAGAAATCTTCTCATAAATATTTACGAAAAAAAGACTCTGTTTAACAGGGCAGGGTTCTACATAAATAACAACAAAAACTCAAAAACTATGGCAAATAGATTCAAACCCATAAATAAAAAGCATTTAATTAAAAAACTTTCCCAGAACTCAGTGAATATAGAAAAGCCAAGGGACATAGCTTTGGCTTTTGAAAAATACTACTCAAACCTTTACAATATAGGGAAAAATGGGACTTATCCCCCTCCTACAGAGGAGATGATAGATAATTTCCTGGGAGGAGTAGAGTTGAGACCTCTGTCTTCTGAGCAAAGGGAAATGCTTGATGCACCCTTCTCTGAGGGAGAGGTCTCTCTGGCAATAAAAAATCTCAAATGTAATAAGGCTCCTGGTCCAGACGGATTCCCTGTGGAATATTATAAAACATTTCAGGAAAATCTGGTCCCCTATTTAACAAACACCCTAAATTTTATAAAATCAAAAGGAACATGTAGTGCAGATATGCTGAGAGCCACCATAGTGGTAATCCCCAAACCGGACAAAGATCCCACCAAGATAGAAAACTATAGACCCATATCCCTCCTGAATGCAGACATCAAGGTCTATGCAAAAATACTGGCAGAAAGGGTGCAGGATGTTATCCAATATCTCATACATCCCGATCAAGTGGGTTTTGTAAAATTTAGACAGACTTCTGACAGTTCAAGAAGTGTCTTGCACCATATACACTTTTGTAACAAGAAAAAAATTCCCAGTCTGTTTGTGGCCCTTGATGCGGAGAAAGCTTTTGACCGCATCAATTGGACATATGCATTCGCAGTATTAAAGAAGATGGGTTTTGGTGAGGAGATGTTGAAAAGTGTTCAGGCTCTGTACTCCCAACCGTCTGCCTCTGTGCTGGTCAATAGCACGATGTCAGGGAAATTTGACATAACAAACGGAACAAGACAGGGATGCCCTCTGTCCCCAATTATTTTTATCCTGAGTCTGGAACCACTGGCTCAAAGGATAAGGGACTCGAGTGAGGTGAGGGGAGTACGGTTGGGAGATGTAGAGCATAAAATAAATTTATATGCAGACGATATACTCACACTGACAGATCCTGTTGAGTCGTTGAAGGCGACTTGGGACATCATAGAGTTGTTTGGTTCAATATCATATTATAAACTCAATGTAAAAAAGACTAACGTTTTGTCACTATTTATTTCAGCCCCTATAAAACAGCAATTACAAGATAAGTACCCTTTTACTTGGGACTGCACTAAAATCCCATATCTAGGAATTTGGCTCACAAGCGACCTCACACACACAAGTGAGGTAAACATAGATAGCCTTTTGAAATCCCTTGACACTAAGTTGGGAGAATTGTCAAAAACCCCAGCCACTTGGTTGGGAAGAATAGTACTATATAAGATGTTCTGCCTCCCAAAGGTGTTGTTTTTGTACAGGAATGTCCCTCTGCCTTTATCAATGCAACACATACAAAAATTAACTCATCAAATGAACAGATTTATTTGGAATAATAAAAAGCCTAGGGTAAAGAAACACACACTACTTAAATCTAGAGAAAATGGGGGGATAGCCCTTCCAGACTTGGAGGCGTATTACTTTGCCACCACAACTGAATTGACAAAAATGTGGCTCACAGAACAGACAGAATTGGGATGGCCAAAAATTGAAAGAGATTTAATGCCTAATAAAGAACCGACACTTTATGTTTCCTATTTTCTTCTGCACAGAGGAGAGATTGGAGACATAGAAAACCCAATACTCAGAGCCTCTGTGCAGAGCTGGTCACATATGTGCAGGAGAAGGTTTAATGTCTCCCCTGTTTCAACCAAAAGACTGAGACTTCACTTTTTGGCACCTGTCAAGGTTTCTTTGAGACCCATGTTTGATAACTGGAAAACATTCCCCATTGCTTATGTGGATGATTTATTGGACAATAATAAAGTCATGCCTTTTGAGTTGGTCAAGGCTAAATTTAAAATCCCTAATACGGAATATATGAAATACCTCATACTCAAAGAGGAATATAACAAATTTAAGAGATATTTCTGCAAGATAGTTTTGGTCAACCATACCATTTATAATTTCCTAACCAGCACAACCCCCAGGCACAAGAGCTCTCTTAAACCCCTGTATAACTTCCTGACCGGCAAATACACCTTTTCTAAGGGTGGATGCTTTGAAAAATGGGAGACTACTCTGCAGAAGCAGATTTGTGCCCCACAGTGGACATTGTCTTTTAAGACTGCAGTGAGGTCTACAAATTGCATGAACATTTTGGAAACACATTACAAACTAGTCCACAGATATTACTTGACCCCAAACAGGATTAAACATTTTGGGGAAGGGGGATCTGATCTGTGTTGGCGGGGATGCGGGTCTCAGGCTGACTTACTCCATATTTTCTGGGGATGCCCGGTACTGAAACCATACTGGCTTAAGGTCTCCAATTTGATTTCGATCATATGCAACTGGCGTGTTCAGTTGCACCCTGCCTTGGCCTTACTACTCATAGATATTTGCAGATTCAAAACAACAAAGTATTTGGTTGCCCACATACTCATGTCTGCAATATACCTTATAGCGAAAGGTTGGAACAACAAGCAACCTCCGAACATTGCCACATTGATCATGTTGGTGGACAAACATTGTGTTTATGAAAAAATTCATTATATTAACAATATGTCAATAAAGTTATTTGACGACAGATGGCATAGATGGTTGAAACTCAAATCTAAGATAGAAGAAGAATTTATATCTTGATATCTTGATTTTTGCTCTTTTTGTGTGCCAAAATTTCACATGTATTTGGTGTTTGCCTGTACTGTTGTAATTGTTTTTCAAATCTATTTCAATTAATGTTAATTGTACATACTTTAAATGATGATATGATGTTCAGATACCATATGATGATGTCCTGATGTACATTATCTTGACTCTATTCGAACATGATTTATATGAGGTATGTTTATACATTCCTATTATTTTGAAAACTCAATAAAAATATTGTTTAAGAAAATTCAAAACATTCATTATTCAATAGAGCCCAATAGCAAAAATCAGGTTTTGAATGAAGAATCACATTTCTTGGTAGAATCATGCAGGATTGAAATTTTTGATGGTTTTTTACTCCTCTCAACAGCCCAAACAAGTTTCTAAAAGGATGAGTTTGCAACTACTTTACTTTTGGAGAAAATTCAAAACATTCATTATTCAATAGGGCCCAAACTATCAAAAACCAGCGGTTTCAATGAACACACATTTCTTGGTAGAATCATGCAGGACTGAAATTTTTGATGTTTTTCTACTCCTCTCATGAGCCCAAACAAGTTTCTAAAAGCATGAGTTTGCAACTACTTTACTTTTGGAGAAAATTCAAAACATTCATTATTCAATAGAGCCCAATAGCAAAAATCAGGTTTTGAATGAAGAATCACATTTCTTGGTAGAATCATGCAGGATTGAAATTTTTGATGGTTTTTTACTCCTCTCAACAGCCCAAACAAGTTTCTAAAAGGATGAGTTTGCAACTACTTTACTTTTGGAGAAAATTCAAAACATTCATTATTCAATAGAGCCCAATAGCAAAAATCAGGTTTTGAATGAAGAATCACATTTCTTGGTAGAATCATGTAGGATTGAAATTTTTGATGGTTTTTTACTCCTCTCAACAGCCCAAACAAGTTTCTAAAAGGATGAGTTTGCAACTACTTTACTTTTGGAGAAAAT
The DNA here is from genome assembly GCF_039654945.1 of Dendrobates tinctorius. Taxonomy (NCBI): domain Eukaryota; kingdom Metazoa; phylum Chordata; class Amphibia; order Anura; family Dendrobatidae; genus Dendrobates; species Dendrobates tinctorius. Next base: position 6,255,664 of record NW_027361736.1, on the reverse strand, counting down.
TCAAAACATTCATTATTCAATAGGGCCCAAACTATCAAAAACCAGCCGTTTCCATGAACACACATTTCTTGGTAGAATCATGCAGGACTCAAATTTTTGATGTTTTTCTACTCCTCTCATGAGCCCAAACAAGTCTCTAAAAGCATGAGTTTGCAACTACTTTACTTTTGGAGAAAATTCAAAACATTCATTATTCAATAGAGCCCAATAGCAAAAATCAGGTTTTGAATGAAGAATCACATTTCTTGGTAGAATCATGCAGGATTGAAATTTTTGATGGTTTTTTACTCCTCTCAACAGCCCAAACAAGTTTCTAAAAGGATGAGTTTGCAACTACTTTACTTTTGGAGAAAATTCAAAACATTCATTATTCAATAGGGCCCAAACTATCAAAAACCAGCGGTTTCAATGAACACACATTTCTTGGTAGAATCATGCAGGACTGAAATTTTTGATATTTTTCTACTCCTCTCATGAGCCCAAACAAGTCTCTAAAAGCATGAGTTTGCAACTACTTTACTTTTGGAGAAAATTCAAAACATTCATTATTCAATAGAGCCCAATAGCAAAAATCAGGTTTTGAATGAAGAATCACATTTCTTGGTAGAATCATGCAGGATTGAAATTTTTGATGGTTTTTTACTCCTCTCAACAGCCCAAACAAGTTTCTAAAAGGATGAGTTTGCAACTACTTTACTTTTGGAGAAAATTCAAAACATTCATTATTCAATAGGGCCCAAACTATCAAAAACCAGCGGTTTCAATGAACACACATTTCTTGGTAGAATCATGCAGGACTGAAATTTTTGATGTTTTTCTACTCCTCTCATGAGCCCAAACAAGTCTCTAAAACCATGAGTTTGCAACTACTTTACTTTTGGAGAAAATTCAAAACATTCATTATTCAATAGAGCCCAATAGCAAAAATCAGGTTTTGAATGAAGAATCACATTTCTTGGTAGAATCATGCAGGATTGAAATTTTTGATGGTTTTTTACTCCTCTCAACAGCCCAAACAAGTTTCTAAAAGGATGAGTTTGCAACTACTTTACTTTTGGAGAAAATTCAAAACATTCATTATTCAATAGGGCCCAAACTATCAAAAACCAGCGGTTTCAATGAACACACATTTCTTGGTAGAATCATGCAGGACTGAAATTTTTGATGTTTTTCTACTCCTCTCATGAGCCCAAACAAGTCTCTAAAAGCATGAGTTTGCAACTACTTTACTTTTGGAGAAAATTCAAAACATTCATTATTCAATAGAGCCCAATAGCAAAAATCAGGTTTTAAATGAATAATCACATTTCTTGGTAGAATCATGCAGGATTGAAATTTTTGATGGTTTTTTACTCCTCTCAACAGCCCAAACAAGTTTCTAAAAGAATGAGTTTGCAACTGCTTTACTTTTGGAGAAAATTCAAAACATTCATTATTCAATAGGGCCCAAACTATCAAAAACCAGCGGTTTGAATGAACACACATTTCTTGGTAGAATCATGCAGGACTGAAATTTTTGATGTTTTTCTACTCCTCTCATGAGCCCAAACAAGTCTGTAAAAGCATGAGTTTGCAACTACTTTACTTTTGGAGAAAATTCAAAACATTCATTATTCAATAGGGCCCAAACTATCAAAAACCAGCGGTTTCAATGAACACACATTTCTTGGTAGAATCATGCAGGACTGAAGTTTTTGATGTTTTTCTACTCCTCTCATGAGCCCAAACAAGTCTCTAAAAGCATGAGTTTGCAACTACTTTACTTTTGGAGAAAATTCAAAACATTCATTATTCAATAGAGCCCAATAGCAAAAATCAGGTTTTGAATGAAGAATCACATTTCTTGGTAGAATCATGCAGGATTGAAATTTTTGATGGTTTTTTACTCCTCTCTACAGCCCAAACAAGTTTCTAAAAGGATGAGTTTGCAACTGCTTTACTTTTGGAGAAAATTCAAAACATTCATTATTCAATAGGGCCCAAACTATCAAAAACCAGCGGTTTGAATGAACACACATTTCTTGGTAGAATCATGCAGGACTCAAATTTTTGATGTTTTTCTACTCCTCTCATGAGCCCAAACAAGTTTCTAAAAGCATGAGTTTGCAACTACTTTACTTTTGGAGAAAATTCAAAACATTCATTATTCAATAGAGCCCAAACTATCAAAAAACAGCGGTTTCAATGAACACACATTTCTTGGTAGAATCATGCAGGACTGAAATTTTTGATGTTTTTCTACTCCTCTCCTGAGCCCAAACAAGTCTCTAAAAGCATGAGTTTGCAACTACTTTACTTTTGGAGAAAATTCAAAACATTCATTATTCAATAGAGCCCAATAGCAAAAATCAGGTTTTGAATGAAGAATCACATTTCTTGGTAAAATCATGCAGGATTGAAATTTTTGATGGTTTTTTACTCCTCTCAACAGCCCAAACAAGTTTCTAAAAGGATGAGTTTGCAACTACTTTACTTTTGGAGAAAATTCAAAACATTCATTATTCAATAGGGCCCAAACTATCAAAAACCAGCGGTTTCAATGAACACACATTTCTTGGTAGAATCATGCAGGACTGAAATTTTTGATATTTTTCTACTCCTCTCATGAGCCCAAACAAGTCTCTAAAAGCATGAGTTTGCAACTACTTTACTTTTGGAGAAAATTCAAAACATTCATTATTCAATAGAGCCCAATAGCAAAAATCAGGTTTTGAATGAAGAATCACATTTCTTGGTAGAATCATGCAGGATTGAAATTTTTGATGGTTTTTTACTCCTCTCAACAGCCCAAACAAGTTTCTAAAAGGATGAGTTTGCAACTACTTTACTTTTGGAGAAAATTCAAAACATTCATTATTCAATAGGGCCCAAACTATCAAAAACCAGCGGTTTCAATGAACACACATTTCTTGGTAGAATCATGCAGGACTGAAATTTTTGATGTTTTTCTACTCCTCTCATGAGCCCAAACAAGTCTCTAAAAGCATGAGTTTGCAACTACTTTACTTTTGGAGAAAATTCAAAACATTCATTATTCAATAGAGCCCAATAGCAAAAATCAGGTTTTGAATGAAGAATCACATTTCTTGGTAGAATCATGCAGGATTGAAATTTTTGATGGTTTTTTACTCCTCTCAACAGCCCAAACAAGTTTCTAAAAGGATGAGTTTGCAACTACTTTACTTTTGGAGAAAATTCAAAACATTCATTATTCAATAGGGCCCAAACTATCAAAAACCAGCGGTTTCAATGAACACACATTTCTTGGTAGAATCATGCAGGACTGAAATTTTTGATATTTTTCTACTCCTCTCATGAGCCCAAACAAGTCTCTAAAAGCATGAGTTTGCAACTACTTTACTTTTGGAGAAAATTCAAAACATTCATTATTCAATAGAGCCCAATAGCAAAAATCAGGTTTTGAATGAAGAATCACATTTCTTGGTAGAATCATGCAGGATTGAAATTTTTGATGGTTTTTTACTCCTCTCAACAGCCCAAACAAGTTTCTAAAAGGATGAGTTTGCAACTACTTTACTTTTGGAGAAAATTCAAAACATTCATTATTCAATAGGGCCCAAACTATCAAAAACCAGCGGTTTCAATGAACACACATTTCTTGGTAGAATTATGCAGGACTGAAATTTTTGATGTTTTTCTACTCCTCTCATGAGCCCAAACAAGTTTCTAAAAGCATGAGTTTGCAACTACTTTACTTTTGGAGAAAATTCAAAACATTCATTATTCAATAGAGCCCAATAGCAAAAATCAGGTTTTGAATGAAGAATCACATTTCTTGGTAAAATCATGCAGGATTGAAATTTTTGATGGTTTTTTACTCCTCTCAACAGCCCAAACAAGTTTCTAAAAGGATGAGTTTGCAACTACTTTACTTTTGGAGAAAATTCAAAACATTCATTATTCAATAGGGCCCAAACTATCAAAAACCAGCGGTTTCAATGAACACACATTTCTTGGTAGAATCATGCAGGACTGAAATTTTTGATGTTTTTCTACTCCTCTCATGAGCCCAAACAAGTTTCTAAAAGGATGAGTTTGCAACTACTTTACTTTTGGAGAAAATTCAAAACATTCATTATTCAATAGAGCCCAATAGCAAAAATCAGGTTTTGAATGAAGAATCACATTTCTTGGTAGAATCATGCAGGATTGAAATTTTTGATGGTTTTTTACTCCTCTCAACAGCCCAAACTAGTTTCTAAAAGGATGAGTTTGCAACTACTTTACTTTTGGAGAAAATTCAAAACATTCATTATTCAATAGAGCCCAATAGCAAAAATCAGGTTTTGAATGAAGAATCACATTTCTTGGTAGAATCATGCAGGATTGAAATTTTTGATGGTTTTTTACTCCTCTCAACAGCCCAAACAAGTTTCTAAAAGGATGAGTTTGCAACTACTTTACTTTTGGAGAAAATTCAAAACATTCATTATTCAATAGGGCCCAAACTATCAAAAACCAGCGGTTTCAATGAACACACATTTCTTGGTAGAATCATGCAGGACTGAAATTTTTGATGTTTTTCTACTCCTCTCATGAGCCCAAACAAGTTTCTAAAAGCATGAGTTTGCAACTATACTTTTGGAGAAAATTCAAAACATTCATTATTCAATAGAGCCCAATAGCAAAAATCAGGTTTTGAATGAAGAATCACATTTCTTGGTAGAATCATGCAGGATTGAAATTTTTGATGGTTTTTTACTCCTCTCAACAGCCCAAACAAGTTTCTAAAAGGATGAGTTTGCAACTACTTTACTTTTGGAGAAAATTCAAAACATTCATTATTCAATAGGGCCCAAACTATCAAAAACCAGCGGTTTGAATGAACACACATTTCTTGGTAGAATCATGCAGGACTGAAATTTTTGATGTTTTTCTACTCCTCTCATGAGCCCAAACAAGTCTCTAAAAGCATGAGTTTGCAACTACTTTACTTTTGGAGAAAATTCAAAACATTCATTATTCAATAGAGCCCAATAGCAAAAATCAGGTTTTGAATGAAGAATCACATTTCTTGGTAGAATCATGCAGGATTGAAATTTTTGATGGTTTTTTACTCCTCTCAACAGCCCAAACAAGTTTCTAAAAGGATGAGTTTGCAACTACTTTACTTTTGGAGAAAATTCAAAACATTCATTATTCAATAGGGCCCAAACTATCAAAAACCAGCGGTTTCAATGAACACACATTTCTTGGTAGAATCATGCAGGACTGAAGTTTTTGATGTTTTTCTACTCCTCTCATGAGCCCAAACAAGTCTCTAAAAGCATGAGTTTGCAACTACTTTACTTTTGGAGAAAATTCAAAACATTCATTATTCAATTGGGCCCAAACTATCAAAAACCAGCGGTTTCAATGAACACACATTTCTTGGTAGAATCATGCAGGACTGAAGTTTTTGATGTTTTTCTACTCCTCTCATGAGCCCAAACAAGTCTCTAAAAGCATGAGTTTGCAACTACTTTACTTTTGGAGAAAATTCAAAACATTCATTATTCAATAGAGCCCAATAGCAAAAATCAGGTTTTGAATGAAGAATCACATTTCTTGGTAGAATCATGCAGGATTGAAATTTTTGATGGTTTTTTACTCCTCTCTACAGCCCAAACAAGTTTCTAAAAGGATGAGTTTGCAACTGCTTTACTTTTGGGGAAAATTCAAAACATTCATTATTCAATAGGGCCCAAACTATCAAAAACCAGCGGTTTGAATGAACACACATTTCTTGGTAGAATCATGCAGGACTCAAATTTTTGATGTTTTTCTACTCCTCTCATGAGCCCAAACAAGTTTCTAAAAGCATGAGTTTGCAACTACTTTACTTTTGGAGAAAATTCAAAACATTCATTATTCAATAGAGCCCAAACTATCAAAAAACAGCGGTTTCAATGAACACACATTTCTTGGTAGAATCATGCAGGACTGAAATTTTTGATGTTTTTCTACTCCTCTCATGAGCCCAAACAAGTCTCTAAAAGCATGAGTTTGCAACTACTTTACTTTTGGAGAAAATTCAAAACATTCATTATTCAATAGAGCCCAATAGCAAAAATCAGGTTTTGAATGAAGAATCACATTTCTTGGTAAAATCATGCAGGATTGAAATTTTTGATGGTTTTTTACTCCTCTCAACAGCCCAAACAAGTTTCTAAAAGGATGAGTTTGCAACTACTTTACTTTTGGAGAAAATTCAAAACATTCATTATTCAATAGAGCCCAATAGCAAAAATCAGGTTTTGAATGAAGAATCACATTTCTTGGTAGAATCATGCAGGATTGAAATTTTTGATGGTTTTTTACTCCTCTCAACAGCCCAAACAAGTTTCTAAAAGGATGAGTTTGCAACTACTTTACTTTTGGAGAAAATTCAAAACATTCATTATTCAATAGAGCCCAATAGCAAAAATCAGGTTTTGAATGAAGAATCACATTTCTTGGTAGAATCATGCAGGATTGAAATTTTTGATGGTTTTTTACTCCTCTCAACAGCCCAAACAAGTTTCTAAAAGGATGAGTTTGCAACTACTTTACTTTTGGAGAAAATTCAAAACATTCATTATTCAATAGGGCCCAAACTATCAAAAACCAGCGGTTTCAATGAACACACATTTCTTGGTAGAATCATGCAGGACTGAAATTTTTGATGTTTTTCTACTCCTCTCATGAGCCCAAACAAGTTTCTAAAAGCATGAGTTTGCAACTACTTTACTTTTGGAGAAAATTCAAAACATTCATTATTCAATAGAGCCCAATAGCAAAAATCAGGTTTTGAATGAAGAATCACATTTCTTGGTAGAATCATGCAGGATTGAAATTTTTGATGGTTTTTTACTCCTCTCAACAGCCCAAACAAGTTTCTAAAAGGATGAGTTTGCAACTACTTTACTTTTGGAGAAAATTCAAAACATTCATTATTCAATAGAGCCCAATAGCAAAAATCAGGTTTTGAATGAAGAATCACATTTCTTGGTAGAATCATGCAGGATTGAAATTTTTGATGGTTTTTTACTCCTCTCAACAGCCCAAACAAGTTTCTAAAAGGATGAGTTTGCAACTACTTTACTTTTGGAGAAAATTCAAAACATTCATTATTCAATAGGGCCCAAACTATCAAAAACCAGCGGTTTCCATGAACACACATTTCTTGGTAGAATCATGCAGGACTCAAATTTTTGATGTTTTTCTACTCCTCTCATGAGCCCAAACAAGTCTCTAAAAGCATGAGTTTGCAACTACTTTACTTTTGGAGAAAATTCAAAACATTCATTATTCAATAGAGCCCAATAGCAAAAATCAGGTTTTGAATGAAGAATCACATTTCTTGGTAGAATCATGCAGGATTGAAATTTTTGATGGTTTTTTACTCCTCTCAACAGCCCAAACAAGTTTCTAAAAGGATGAGTTTGCAACTACTTTACTTTTGGAGAAAATTCAAAACATTCATTATTCAATAGGGCCCAAACTATCAAAAACCAGCGGTTTCAATGAACACACATTTCTTGGTAGAATCATGCAGGACTGAAATTTTTGATGTTTTTCTACTCCTCTCATGAGCCCAAACAAGTTTCTAAAAGCATGAGTTTGCAACTACTTTACTTTTGGAGAAAATTCAAAACATTCATTATTCAATAGAGCCCAATAGCAAAAATCAGGTTTTGAATGAAGAATCACATTTCTTGGTAGAATCATGCAGGATTGAAATTTTTGATGGTTTTTTACTCCTCTCAACAGCCCAAACAAGTTTCTAAAAGGATGAGTTTGCAACTACTTTACTTTTGGAGAAAATTCAAAACATTCATTATTCAATAGGGCCCAAACTATCAAAAACCAGCGGTTTGAATGAACACACATTTCTTGGTAGAATCATGCAGGACTGAAATTTTTGATGTTTTTCTACTCCTCTCATGAGCCCAAACAAGTCTCTAAAAGCATGAGTTTGCAACTACTTTACTTTTGGAGAAAATTCAAAACATTCATTATTCAATAGAGCCCAATAGCAAAAATCAGGTTTTGAATGAAGAATCACATTTCTTGGTAGAATCATGCAGGATTGAAATTTTTGATGGTTTTTTACTCCTCTCAACAGCCCAAACAAGTTTCTAAAAGGATGAGTTTGCAACTACTTTACTTTTGGAGAAAATTCAAAACATTCATTATTCAATAGGGCCCAAACTATCAAAAACCAGCGGTTTCAATGAACACACATTTCTTGGTAGAATCATGCAGGACTGAAGTTTTTGATGTTTTTCTACTCCTCTCATGAGCCCAAACAAGTCTCTAAAAGCATGAGTTTGCAACTACTTTACTTTTGGAGAAAATTCAAAACATTCATTATTCAATTGGGCCCAAACTATCAAAAACCAGCGGTTTCAATGAACACACATTTCTTGGTAGAATCATGCAGGACTGAAGTTTTTGATGTTTTTCTACTCCTCTCATGAGCCCAAACAAGTCTCTAAAAGCATGAGTTTGCAACTACTTTACTTTTGGAGAAAATTCAAAACATTCATTATTCAATAGAGCCCAATAGCAAAAATCAGGTTTTGAATGAAGAATCACATTTCTTGGTAGAATCATGCAGGATTGAAATTTTTGATGGTTTTTTACTCCTCTCTACAGCCCAAACAAGTTTCTAAAAGGATGAGTTTGCAACTGCTTTACTTTTGGAGAAAATTCAAAACATTCATTATTCAATAGGACCCAAACTATCAAAAACCAGCGGTTTGAATGAACACACATTTCTTGGTAGAATCATGCAGGACTCAAATTTTTGATGTTTTTCTACTCCTCTCATGAGCCCAAACAAGTTTCTAAAAGCATGAGTTTGCAACTACTTTACTTTTGGAGAAAATTCAAAACATTCATTATTCAATAGAGCCCAAACTATCAAAAAACAGCGGTTTCAATGAACACACATTTCTTGGTAGAATCATGCAGGACTGAAATTTTTGATGTTTTTCTACTCCTCTCATGAGCCCAAACAAGTCTCTAAAAGCATGAGTTTGCAACTACTTTACTTTTGGAGAAAATTCAAAACATTCATTATTCAATAGAGCCCAATAGCAAAAATCAGGTTTTGAATGAAGAATCACATTTCTTGGTAAAATCATGCAGGATTGAAATTTTTGATGGTTTTTTACTCCTCTCAACAGCCCAAACAAGTTTCTAAAAGGATGAGTTTGCAACTACTTTACTTTTGGAGAAAATTCAAAACATTCATTATTCAATAGAGCCCAATAGCAAAAATCAGGTTTTGAATGAAGAATCACATTTCTTGGTAGAATCATGCAGGATTGAAATTTTTGATGGTTTTTTACTCCTCTCAACAGCCCAAACAAGTTTCTAAAAGGATGAGTTTGCAACTACTTTACTTTTGGAGAAAATTCAAAACATTCATTATTCAATAGAGCCCAATAGCAAAAATCAGGTTTTGAATGAAGAATCACATTTCTTGGTAGAATCATGCAGGATTGAAATTTTTGATGGTTTTTTACTCCTCTCAACAGCCCAAACAAGTTTCTAAAAGGATGAGTTTGCAACTACTTTACTTTTGGAGAAAATTCAAAACATTCATTATTCAATAGGGCCCAAACTATCAAAAACCAGCGGTTTCAATGAACACACATTTCTTGGTAGAATCATGCAGGACTGAAATTTTTGATGTTTTTCTACTCCTCTCATGAGCCCAAACAAGTTTCTAAAAGCATGAGTTTGCAACTACTTTACTTTTGGAGAAAATTCAAAACATTCATTATTCAATAGAGCCCAATAGCAAAAATCAGGTTTTGAATGAAGAATCACATTTCTTGGTAGAATCATGCAGGATTGAAATTTTTGATGGTTTTTTACTCCTCTCAACAGCCCAAACAAGTTTCTAAAAGGATGAGTTTGCAACTACTTTACTTTTGGAGAAAATTCAAAACATTCATTATTCAATAGGGCCCAAACTATCAAAAACCAGCGGTTTCCATGAACACACATTTCTTGGTAGAATCATGCAGGACTCAAATTTTTGATGTTTTTCTACTCCTCTCATGAGCCCAAACAAGTCTCTAAAAGCATGAGTTTGCAACTACTTTACTTTTGGAGAAAATTCAAAACATTCATTATTCAATAGAGCCCAATAGCAAAAATCAGTTTTTGAATGAAGAATCACATTTCTTGGTAGAATCATGCAGGATTGAAATTTTTGATGGTTTTTTACTCCTCTCAACAGCCCAAACAAGTTTCTAAAAGGATGAGTTTGCAACTACTTTACTTTTGGAGAAAATTCAAAACATTCATTATTCAATAGGGCCCAAACTATCAAAAACCAGCGGTTTCAATGAACACACATTTCTTGGTAGAATCATGCAGGACTGAAATTTTTGATATTTTTCTACTCCTCTCATGAGCCCAAACAAGTCTCTAAAAGCATGAGTTTGCAACTACTTTACTTTTGGAGAAAATTCAAAACATTCATTATTCAATAGAGCCCAATAGCAAAAATCAGGTTTTGAATGAAGAATCACATTTCTTGGTAGAATCATGCAGGATTGAAATTTTTGATGGTTTTTTACTCCTCTCAACAGCCCAAACAAGTTTCTAAAAGGATGAGTTTGCAACTACTTTACTTTTGGAGAAAATTCAAAACATTCATTATTCAATAGGGCCCAAACTATCAAAAACCAGCGGTTTCAATGAACACACATTTCTTGGTAGAATCATGCAGGACTGAAATTTTTGATGTTTTTCTACTCCTCTCATGAGCCCAAACAAGTCTCTAAAACCATGAGTTTGCAACTACTTTACTTTTGGAGAAAATTCAAAACATTCATTATTCAATAGAGCCCAATAGCAAAAATCAGGTTTTGAATGAAGAATCACATTTCTTGGTAGAATCATGCAGGATTGAAATTTTTGATGGTTTTTTACTCCTCTCAACAGCCCAAACAAGTTTCTAAAAGGATGAGTTTGCAACTACTTTACTTTTGGAGAAAATTCAAAACATTCATTATTCAATAGGGCCCAAACTATCAAAAACCAGCGGTTTCAATGAACACACATTTCTTGGTAGAATCATGCAGGACTGAAATTTTTGATGTTTTTCTACTCCTCTCATGAGCCCAAACAAGTTTCTAAAAGCATGAGTTTGCAACTACTTTACTTTTGGAGAAAATTCAAAACATTCATTATTCAATAGAGCCCAATAGCAAAAATCAGGTTTTGAATGAAGAATCACATTTCTTGGTAGAATCATGCAGGATTGAAATTTTTGATGGTTTTTTACTCCTCTCAACAGCCCAAACAAGTTTCTAAAAGGATGAGTTTGCAACTACTTTACTTTTGGAGAAAATTCAAAACATTCATTATTCAATAGAGCCCAATAGCAAAAATCAGGTTTTGAATGAAGAATCACATTTCTTGGTAGAATCATGCAGGATTGAAATTTTTGATGGTTTTTTACTCCTCTCAACAGCCCAAACAAGTTTCTAAAAGGATGAGTTTGCAACTACTTTACTTTTGGAGAAAATTCAAAACATTCATTATTCAATAGGGCCCAAACTATCAAAAACCAGCGGTTTCCATGAACACACATTTCTTGGTAGAATCATGCAGGACTCAAATTTTTGATGTTTTTCTACTCCTCTCATGAGCCCAAACAAGTCTCTAAAAGCATGAGTTTGCAACTACTTTACTTTTGGAGAAAATTCAAAACATTCATTATTCAATAGAGCCCAATAGCAAAAATCAGGTTTTGAATGAAGAATCACATTTCTTGGTAGAATCATGCAGGATTGAAATTTTTGATGGTTTTTTACTCCTCTCAACAGCCCAAACAAGTTTCTAAAAGGATGAGTTTGCAACTACTTTACTTTTGGAGAAAATTCAAAACATTCATTATTCAATAGGGCCCAAACTATCAAAAACCAGCGGTTTCAATGAACACACATTTATTGGTAGAATCATGCAGGACTGAAATTTTTGATGTTTTTCTACTCCTCTCATGAGCCCAAACAAGTTTCTAAAAGCATGAGTTTGCAACTACTTTACTTTTGGAGAAAATTCAAAACATTCATTATTCAATAGAGCCCAATAGCAAAAATCAGGTTTTGAATGAAGAATCACATTTCTTGGTAGAATCATGCAGGATTGAAATTTTTGATGGTTTTTTACTCCTCTCAACAGCCCAAACAAGTTTCTAAAAGGATGAGTTTGCAACTACTTTACTTTTGGAGAAAATTCAAAACATTCATTATTCAATAGGGCCCAAACTATCAAAAACCAGCGGTTTGAATGAACACACATTTCTTGGTAGAATCATGCAGGACTGAAATTTTTGATGTTTTTCTACTCCTCTCATGAGCCCAAACAAGTCTCTAAAAGCATGAGTTTGCAACTACTTTACTTTTGGAGAAAATTCAAAACATTCATTATTCAATAGAGCCCAATAGCAAAAATCAGGTTTTGAATGAAGAATCACATTTCTTGGTAGAATCATGCAGGATTGAAATTTTTGATGGTTTTTTACTCCTCTCAACAGCCCAAACAAGTTTCTAAAAGGATGAGTTTGCAACTACTTTACTTTTGGAGAAAATTCAAAACATTCATTATTCAATAGGGCCCAAACTATCAAAAACCAGCGGTTTCAATGAACACACATTTCTTGGTAGAATCATGCAGGACTGAAGTTTTTGATGTTTTTCTACTCCTCTCATGAGCCCAAACAAGTCTCTAAAAGCATGAGTTTGCAACTACTTTACTTTTGGAGAAAATTCAAAACATTCATTATTCAATTGGGCCCAAACTATCAAAAACCAGCGGTTTCAATGAACACACATTTCTTGGTAGAATCATGCAGGACTGAAGTTTTTGATGTTTTTCTACTCCTCTCATGAGCCCAAACAAGTCTCTAAAAGCATGAGTTTGCAACTACTTTACTTTTGGAGAAAATTCAAAACATTCATTATTCAATAGAGCCCAATAGCAAAAATCAGGTTTTGAATGAAGAATCACATTTCTTGGTAGAATCATGCAGGATTGAAATTTTTGATGGTTTTTTACTCCTCTCTACAGCCCAAACAAGTTTCTAAAAGGATGAGTTTGCAACTGCTTTACTTTTGGAGAAAATTCAAAACATTCATTATTCAATAGGGCCCAAACTATCAAAAACCAGCGGTTTGAATGAACACACATTTCTTGGTAGAATCATGCAGGACTCAAATTTTTGATGTTTTTCTACTCCTCTCATGAGCCCAAACAAGTTTCTAAAAGCATGAGTTTGCAACTACTTTACTTTTGGAGAAAATTCAAAACATTCATTATTCAATAGAGCCCAAACTATCAAAAAACAGCGGTTTCAATGAACACACATTTCTTGGTAGAATCATGCAGGACTGAAATTTTTGATGTTTTTCTACTCCTCTCATGAGCCCAAACAAGTCTCTAAAAGCATGAGTTTGCAACTGCTTTACTTTTGGAGAAAATTCAAAACATTCATTATTCAATAGAGCCCAATAGCAAAAATCAGGTTTTGAATGAAGAATCACATTTCTTGGTAAAATCATGCAGGATTGAAATTTTTGATGGTTTTTTACTCCTCTCAACAGCCCAAACAAGTTTCTAAAAGGATGAGTTTGCAACTACTTTACTTTTGGAGAAAATTCAAAACATTCATTATTCAATAGAGCCCAATAGCAAAAATCAGGTTTTGAATGAAGAATCACATTTCTTGGTAGAATCATGCAGGATTGAAATTTTTGATGGTTTTTTACTCCTCTCAACAGCCCAAACAAGTTTCTAAAAGGATGAGTTTGCAACTACTTTACTTTTGGAGAAAATTCAAAACATTCATTATTCAATAGAGCCCAATAGCAAAAATCAGGTTTTGAATGAAGAATCACATTTCTTGGTAGAATCATGCAGGATTGAAATTTTTGATGGTTTTTTACTCCTCTCAACAGCCCAAACAAGTTTCTAAAAGGATGAGTTTGCAACTACTTTACTTTTGGAGAAAATTCAAAACATTCATTATTCAATAGGGCCCAAACTATCAAAAACCAGCGGTTTCAATGAACACACATTTCTTGGTAGAATCATGCAGGACTGAAATTTTTGATGTTTTTCTACTCCTCTCATGAGCCCAAACAAGTTTCTAAAAGCATGAGTTTGCAACTACTTTACTTTTGGAGAAAATTCAAAACATTCATTATTCAATAGAGCCCAATAGCAAAAATCAGGTTTTGAATGAAGAATCACATTTCTTGGTAGAATCATGCAGGATTGAAATTTTTGATGGTTTTTTACTCCTCTCAACAGCCCAAACAAGTTTCTAAAAGGATGAGTTTGCAACTACTTTACTTTTGGAGAAAATTCAAAACATTCATTATTCAATAGAGCCCAATAGCAAAAATCAGGTTTTGAATGAAGAATCACATTTCTTGGTAGAATCATGCAGGATTGAAATTTTTGATGGTTTTTTACTCCTCTCAACAGCCCAAACAAGTTTCTAAAAGGATGAGTTTGCAACTACTTTACTTTTGGAGAAAATTCAAAACATTCATTATTCAATAGGGCCCAAACTATCAAAAACCAGCGGTTTCCATGAACACACATTTCTTGGTAGAATCATGCAGGACTCAAATTTTTGATGTTTTTCTACTCCTCTCATGAGCCCAAACAAGTCTCTAAAAGCATGAGTTTGCAACTACTTTACTTTTGGAGAAAATTCAAAACATTCATTATTCAATAGAGCCCAATAGCAAAAATCAGGTTTTGAATGAAGAATCACATTTCTTGGTAGAATCATGCAGGATTGAAATTTTTGATGGTTTTTTACTCCTCTCAACAGCCCAAACAAGTTTCTAAAAGGATGAGTTTGCAACTACTTTACTTTTGGAGAAAATTCAAAACATTCATTATTCAATAGGGCCCAAACTATCAAAAACCAGCGGTTTCAATGAACACACATTTCTTGGTAGAATCATGCAGGACTGAAATTTTTGATATTTTTCTACTCCTCTCATGAGCCCAAACAAGTCTCTAAAAGCATGAGTTTGCAACTGCTTTACTTTTGGAGAAAATTCAAAACATTCATTATTCAATAGAGCCCAATAGCAAAAATCAGGTTTTGAATGAAGAATCACATTTCTTGGTAAAATCATGCAGGATTGAAATTTTTGATGGTTTTTTACTCCTCTCAACAGCCCAAACAAGTTTCTAAAAGGATGAGTTTGCAACTACTTTACTTTTGGAGAAAATTCAAAACATTCATTATTCAATAGAGCCCAATAGCAAAAATCAGGTTTTGAATGAAGAATCACATTTCTTGGTAGAATCATGCAGGATTGAAATTTTTGATGGTTTTTTACTCCTCTCAACAGCCCAAACAAGTTTCTAAAAGGATGAGTTTGCAACTACTTTACTTTTGGAGAAAATTCAAAACATTCATTATTCAATAGAGCCCAATAGCAAAAATCAGGTTTTGAATGAAGAATCACATTTCTTGGTAGAATCATGCAGGATTGAAATTTTTGATGGTTTTTTACTCCTCTCAACAGCCCAAACAAGTTTCTAAAAGGATGAGTTTGCAACTACTTTACTTTTGGAGAAAATTCAAAACATTCATTATTCAATAGGGCCCAAACTATCAAAAACCAGCGGTTTCAATGAACACACATTTCTTGGTAGAATCATGCAGGACTGAAATTTTTGATGTTTTTCTACTCCTCTCATGAGCCCAAACAAGTTTCTAAAAGCATGAGTTTGCAACTACTTTACTTTTGGAGAAAATTCAAAACATTCATTATTCAATAGAGCCCAATAGCAAAAATCAGGTTTTGAATGAAGAATCACATTTCTTGGTAGAATCATGCAGGATTGAAATTTTTGATGGTTTTTTACTCCTCTCAACAGCCCAAACAAGTTTCTAAAAGGATGAGTTTGCAACTACTTTACTTTTGGAGAAAATTCAAAACATTCATTATTCAATAGAGCCCAATAGCAAAAATCAGGTTTTGAATGAAGAATCACATTTCTTGGTAGAATCATGCAGGATTGAAATTTTTGATGGTTTTTTACTCCTCTCAACAGCCCAAACAAGTTTCTAAAAGGATGAGTTTGCAACTACTTTACTTTTGGAGAAAATTCAAAACATTCATTATTCAATAGGGCCCAAACTATCAAAAACCAGCGGTTTCCATGAACACACATTTCTTGGTAGAATCATGCAGGACTCAAATTTTTGATGTTTTTCTACTCCTCTCATGAGCCCAAACAAGTCTCTAAAAGCATGAGTTTGCAACTACTTTACTTTTGGAGAAAATTCAAAACATTCATTATTCAATAGAGCCCAATAGCAAAAATCAGGTTTTGAATGAAGAATCACATTTCTTGGTAGAATCATGCAGGATTGAAATTTTTGATGGTTTTTTACTCCTCTCAACAGCCCAAACAAGTTTCTAAAAGGATGAGTTTGCAACTACTTTACTTTTGGAGAAAATTCAAAACATTCATTATTCAATAGGGCCCAAACTATCAAAAACCAGCGGTTTCAATGAACACACATTTCTTGGTAGAATCATGCAGGACTGAAATTTTTGATATTTTTCTACTCCTCTCATGAGCCCAAACAAGTCTCTAAAAGCATGAGTTTGCAACTACTTTACTTTTGGAGAAAATTCAAAACATTCATTATTCAATAGAGCCCAATAGCAAAAATCAGGTTTTGAATGAAGAATCACATTTCTTGGTAGAATCATGCAGGATTGAAATTTTTGATGGTTTTTTACTCCTCTCAACAGCCCAAACAAGTTTCTAAAAGGATGAGTTTGCAACTACTTTACTTTTGGAGAAAATTCAAAACATTCATTATTCAATAGGGCCCAAACTATCAAAAACCAGCGGTTTCAATGAACACACATTTCTTGGTAGAATCATGCAGGACTGAAATTTTTGATGTTTTTCTACTCCTCTCATGAGCCCAAACAAGTCTCTAAAACCATGAGTTTGCAACTACTTTACTTTTGGAGAAAATTCAAAACATTCATTATTCAATAGAGCCCAATAGCAAAAATCAGGTTTTGAATGAAGAATCACATTTCTTGGTAGAATCATGCAGGATTGAAATTTTTGATGGTTTTTTACTCCTCTCAACAGCCCAAACAAGTTTCTAAAAGGATGAGTTTGCAACTACTTTACTTTTGGAGAAAATTCAAAACATTCATTATTCAATAGGGCCCAAACTATCAAAAACCAGCGGTTTCAATGAACACACATTTCTTGGTAGAATCATGCAGGACTGAAATTTTTGATGTTTTTCTACTCCTCTCATGAGCCCAAACAAGTCTCTAAAAGCATGAGTTTGCAACTACTTTACTTTTGGAGAAAATTCAAAACATTCATTATTCAATAGAGCCCAATAGCAAAAATCAGGTTTTAAATGAAGAATCACATTTCTTGGTAGAATCATGCAGGATTGAAATTTTTGATGGTTTTTTACTCCTCTCAACAGCCCAAACAAGTTTCTAAAAGAATGAGTTTGCAACTGCTTTACTTTTGGAGAAAATTCAAAACATTCATTATTCAATAGGGCCCAAACTATCAAAAACCAGCGGTTTGAATGAACACACATTTCTTGGTAGAATCATGCAGGACTGAAATTTTTGATGTTTTTCTACTCCTCTCATGAGCCCAAACAAGTCTGTAAAAGCATGAGTTTGCAACTACTTTACTTTTGGAGAAAATTCAAAACATTCATTATTCAATAGGGCCCAAACTATCAAAAAACAGCGGTTTCAATGAACACACATTTCTTGGTAGAATCATGCAGGACTGAAGTTTTTGATGTTTTTCTACTCCTCTCATGAGCCCAAACAAGTCTCTAAAAGCATGAGTTTGCAACTACTTTACTTTTGGAGAAAATTCAAAACATTCATTATTCAATAGAGCCCAATAGCAAAAATCAGGTTTTGAATGAAGAATCACATTTCTTGGTAGAATCATGCAGGATTGAAATTTTTGATGGTTTTTTACTCCTCTCTACAGCCCAAACAAGTTTCTAAAAGGATGAGTTTGCAACTGCTTTACTTTTGGAGAAAATTCAAAACATTCATTATTCAATAGGGCCCAAACTATCAAAAACCAGCGGTTTGAATGAACACACATTTCTTGGTAGAATCATGCAGGACTCAAATTTTTGATGTTTTTCTACTCCTCTCATGAGCCCAAACAAGTTTCTAAAAGCATGAGTTTGCAACTACTTTACTTTTGGAGAAAATTCAAAACATTCATTATTCAATAGAGCCCAAACTATCAAAAAACAGCGGTTTCAATGAACACACATTTCTTGGTAGAATCATGCAGGACTGAAATTTTTGATGTTTTTCTACTCCTCTCATGAGCCCAAACAAGTCTCTAAAAGCATGAGTTTGCAACTACTTTACTTTTGGAGAAAATTCAAAACATTCATTATTCAATAGAGCCCAATAGCAAAAATCAGGTTTTGAATGAAGAATCACATTTCTTGGTAAAATCATGCAGGATTGAAATTTTTGATGGTTTTTTACTCCTCTCAACAGCCCAAACAAGTTTCTAAAAGGATGAGTTTGCAACTACTTTACTTTTGGAGAAAATTCAAAACATTCATTATTCAATAGGGCCCAAACTATCAAAAACCAGCGGTTTCAATGAACACACATTTCTTGGTAGAATCATGCAGGACTGAAATTTTTGATATTTTTCTACTCCTCTCATGAGCCCAAACAAGTCTCTAAAAGCATGAGTTTGCAACTACTTTACTTTTGGAGAAAATTCAAAACATTCATTATTCAATAGAGCCCAATAGCAAAAATCAGGTTTTGAATGAAGAATCACATTTCTTGGTAGAATCATGCAGGATTGAAATTTTTGATGGTTTTTTACTCCTCTCAACAGCCCAAACAAGTTTCTAAAAGGATGAGTTTGCAACTACTTTACTTTTGGAGAAAATTCAAAACATTCATTATTCAATAGGGCCCAAACTATCAAAAACCAGCGGTTTCAATGAACACACATTTCTTGGTAGAATCATGCAGGACTGAAATTTTTGATGTTTTTCTACTCCTCTCATGAGCCCAAACAAGTCTCTAAAAGCATGAGTTTGCAACTACTTTACTTTTGGAGAAAATTCAAAACATTCATTATTCAATAGAGCCCAATAGCAAAAATCAGGTTTTGAATGAAGAATCACATTTCTTGGTAGAATCATGCAGGATTGAAATTTTTGATGGTTTTTTACTCCTCTCAACAGCCCAAACAAGTTTCTAAAAGGATGAGTTTGCAACTACTTTACTTTTGGAGAAAATTCAAAACATTCATTATTCAATAGGGCCCAAACTATCAAAAAACAGCGGTTTCAATGAACACACATTTCTTGGAAGAATCATGCAGGACTGAAATTTTTGATGTTTTTCTACTCCTCTCATGAGCCCAAACAAGTTTCTAAAAGCATGAGTTTGCAACTACTTTACTTTTGGAGAAAATTCAAAACATTCATTATTCAATAGAGCCCAATAGCAAAAATCAGGTTTTGAATGAAGAATCACATTTCTTGGTAGAATCATGCAGGATTGAAATTTTTGATGGTTTTTTACTCCTCTCAACAGCCCAAACAAGTTTCTAAAAGGATGAGTTTGCAACTACTTTACTTTTGGAGAAAATTCAAAACATTCATTATTCAATAGAGCCCAATAGCAAAAATCAGGTTTTGAATGAAGAATCACATTTCTTGGTAGAATCATGCAGGATTGAAATTTTTGATGGTTTTTTACTCCTCTCAACAGCCCAAACAAGTTTCTAAAAGGATGAGTTTGCAACTACTTTACTTTTGGAGAAAATTCAAAGCATTCATTATTCAATAGGGCCCAAACTATCAAAAACCAGCGGTTTCAATGAACACACATTTCTTGGTAGAATCATGCAGGACTGAAATTTTTGATGTTTTTCTACTCCTCTCATGAGCCCAAACAAGTCTCTAAAAGCATGAGTTTGCAACTACTTTACTTTTGGAGAAAATTCAAAACATTCATTATTCAATAGAGCCCAATAGCAAAAATCAGGTTTTGAATGAAGAATCACATTTCTTGGTAAAATCATGCAGGATTGAAATTTTTGATGGTTTTTTACTCCTCTCAACAGCCCAAACAAGTTTCTAAAAGGATGAGTTTGCAACTACTTTACTTTTGGAGAAAATTCAAAACATTCATTATTCAATAGGGCCCAAACTATCAAAAAACAGCGGTTTCAATGAACACACATTTCTTGGTAGAATCATGCAGGACTGAAATTTTTGATGTTTTTCTACTCCTCTCATGAGCCCAAACAAGTTTCTAAAAGCATGAGTTTGCAACTACTTTACTTTTGGAGAAAATTCAAAACATTCATTATTCAATAGAGCCCAATAGCAAAAATCAGGTTTTGAATGAAGAATCACATTTCTTGGTAGAATCATGCAGGATTGAAATTTTTGATGGTTTTTTACTCCTCTCAATAGCCCAAACAAGTTTCTAAAAGGATGAGTTTGCAACTACTTTACTTTTGGAGAAAATTCAAAACATTCATTATTCAATAGAGCCCAATAGCAAAAATCAGGTTTTGAATGAAGAATCACATTTCTTGGTAGAATCATGCAGGATTGAAATTTTTGATGGTTTTTTACTCCTCTCAACAGCCCAAACAAGTTTCTAAAAGGATGAGTTTGCAACTACTTTACTTTTGGAGAAAATTCAAAACATTCATTATTCAATAGGGCCCAAACTATCAAAAACCAGCGGTTTCAATGAACACACATTTCTTGGTAGAATCATGCAGGACTGAAATTTTTGATGTTTTTCTACTCCTCTCATGAGCCCAAACAAGTCTCTAAAAGCATGAGTTTGCAACTACTTTACTTTTGGAGAAAATTCAAAACATTCATTATTCAATAGAGCCCAATAGCAAAAATCAGGTTTTAAATGAAGAATCACATTTCTTGGTAGAATCATGCAGGATTGAAATTTTTGATGGTTTTTTACTCCTCTCAACAGCCCAAACAAGTTTCTAAAAGAATGAGTTTGCAACTGCTTTACTTTTGGAGAAAATTCAAAACATTCATTATTCAATAGGGCCCAAACTATCAAAAACCAGCGGTTTGAATGAACACACATTTCTTGGTAGAATCATGCAGGACTGAAATTTTTGATGTTTTTCTACTCCTCTCATGAGCCCAAACAAGTCTCTAAAAGCATGAGTTTGCAACTACTTTACTTTTGGAGAAAATTCAAAACATTCATTATTCAATAGAGCCCAATAGCAAAAATCAGGTTTTGAATGAAGAATCACATTTCTTGGTAGAAGCATGCAGGATTGAAATTTTTGATGGTTTTTTACTCCTCTCAACAGCCCAAACAAGTTTCTAAAAGGATGAGTTTGCAACTACTTTACTTTTGGAGAAAATTCAAAACATTCATTATTCAATAGGGCCCAAACTATCAAAAACCAGCGGTTTGAATGAACACACATTTCTTGGTAGAATCATGCAGGACTGAAATTTTTGATGTTTTTCTACTCCTCTCATGAGCCCAAACAAGTCTCTAAAAGCATGAGTTTGCAACTACTTTACTTTTGGAGAAAATTCAAAATATTCATTATTCAATAGAGCCCAATAGCAAAAATCAGGTTTTGAATGAAGAATCACATTTCTTGGTAGAAGCATGCAGGATTGAAATTTTTGATGGTTTTTTACTCCTCTCAACAGCCCAAACAAGTTTCTAAAAGGATGAGTTTGCAACTACTTTACTTTTGGAGAAAATTCAAAACATTCATTATTCAATAGGGTCCAAACTATCAAAAACCAGCGGTTTCAATGAACACACATTTCTTGGTAGAATCATGCAGGACTGAAATTTTTGATGTTTTTCTACTCCTCTCATGAGCCCAAACAAGTCTCTAAAAGCATGAGTTTGCAACTACTTTACTTTTGGAGAAAATTCAAAACATTCATTATTCAATAGAGCCCAATAGCAAAAATCAGGTTTTGAATGAAGAATCACATTTCTTGGTAGAATCATGCAGGATTGAAATTTTTGATGGTTTTTTACTCCTCTCTACAGCCCAAACAAGTTTCTAAAAGGATGAGTTTGCAACTGCTTTACTTTTGGAGAAAATTCAAAACATTCATTATTCAATAGTGCCCAAACTATCAAAAATCAGCGGTTTCAATGAACACACATTTCTTGGTAGAATCATGCAGGACTGAAATTTTTGATGTTTTTCTACTCCTCTCATGAGCCCAAACAAGTCTCTAAAAGCATGAGTTTGCAACTACTTTACTTTTGGAGAAAATTCAAAACATTCACTATTCAATAGAGCCCAATAGCAACAATCAGGTTTTGAATGAAGAATCACATTTCTTGGTAGAATCATGCAGGATTGAAATTTTTGATGGTTTTTTACTCCTCTCAACAGCCCAAACAAGTTTCTAAAAGGATGAGTTTGCAACTACTTTACTTTTGGAGAAAATTCAAAACATTCATTATTTAATAGGGCCCAAACTATCAAAAACCAGCGGTTTCAATGAACACACATTTCTTGGAAGAATCATGCAGGACTGAAATTTTTGATGTTTTTCTACTCCTCTCATGAGCCCAAACAAGTTTCTAAAAGCATGAGTTTGCAACTACTTTACTTTTGGAGAAAATTCAAAACATTCATTATTCAATAGAGCCCAATAGCAAAAATCAGGTTTTGAATGAAGAATCACATTTCTTGGTAGAATCATGCAGGATTGAAATTTTTGATGGTTTTTTACTCCTCTCAACAGCCCAAACAAGTTTCTAAAAGGATGAGTTTGCAACTACTTTACTTTTGGAGAAAATTCAAAACATTCATTATTCAATAGAGCACAATAGCAAAAATCAGGTTTTGAATGAAGAATCACATTTCTTGGTAGAATCATGCAGGATTGAAATTTTTGATGGTTTTTTACTCCTCTCAACAGCCCAAACAAGTTTCTAAAAGGATGAGTTTGCAACTACTTTACTTTTGGAGAAAATTCAAAACATTCATTATTCAATAGGGCCCAAACTATCAAAAACCAGCGGTTTCAATGAACACACATTTCTTGGTAGAATCATGCAGGACTGAAATTTTTGATGTTTTTCTACTCCTCTCATGAGCCCAAACAAGTCTCTAAAAGCATGAGTTTGCAACTACTTTACTTTTGGAGAAAATTCAAAACATTCATTATTCAATAGAGCCCAATAGCAAAAATCAGGTTTTGAATGAAGAATCACATTTCTTGGTAAAATCATGCAGGATTGAAATTTTTGATGGTTTTTTACTCCTCTCAACAGCCCAAACAAGTTTCTAAAAGGATGAGTTTGCAACTACTTTACTTTTGGAGAAAATTCAAAACATTCATTATTCAATAGGGCCCAAACTATCAAAAACCAGCGGTTTCAATGAACACACATTTCTTGGTAGAATCATGCAGGACTGAAATTTTTGATGTTTTTCTACTCCTCTCATGAGCCCAAACAAGTCTCTAAAAGCATGAGTTTGCAACTACTTTACTTTTGGAGAAAATTCAAAACATTCATTATTCAATAGAGCCCAATAGCAAAAATCAGGTTTTGAATGAAGAATCACATTTCTTGGTAGAATCATGCAGGATTGAAATTTTTGATGTTTTTTTACTCCTCTCAACAGCCCAAACAAGTTTCTAAAAGGATGAGTTTGCAACTACTTTACTTTTGGAGAAAATTCAAAACATTCATTATTCAATAGGGCCCAAACTATCAAAAACCAGCGGTTTCAATGAACACACATTTCTTGGTAGAATCATGCAGGACTGAAATTTTTGATGTTTTTCTACTCCTCTCATGAGCCCAAACAAGTCTCTAAAAGCATGAGTTTGCAACTACTTTACTTTTGGAGAAAATTCAAAACATTCATTATTCAATAGAGCCCAATAGCAAAAATCAGGTTTTGAATGAAGAATCACATTTCTTGGTAGAATCATGCAGGATTGAAATTTTTGATTGTTTTTTACTCCTCTCAATAGCCCAAACAAGTTTCTAAAAGGATGAGTTTGCAACTACTTTACTTTTGGAGAAAATTCAAAACATTCATTATTCAATAGGGCCCAAACTATCAAAAACCAGCGGTTTCAATGAACACACATTTCTTGGTAGAATCATGCAGGACTGAAATTTTTGATGTTTTTCTACTCCTCTCATGAGCCCAAACAAGTTTCTAAAAGCATGAGTTTGCAACTGCTTTACTTTTGGAGAAAATTCAAAACATTCACTATTCAATAGAGCCCAATAGCAAAAATCAGGTTTTGAATGAAGAATCACATTTCTTGGTAAAATCATGCAGGATTGAAATTTTTGATGGTTTTTTACTCCTCTCAACAGCCCAAACAAGTTTCTAAAAGGATGAGTTTGCAACTACTTTACTTTTGGAGAAAATTCAAAACATTCATTATTCAATAGGGCCCAAACTATCAAAAACCAGCGGTTTCAATGAACACACATTTCTTGGTAGAATCATGCAGGACTGAAATTTTTGATGTTTTTCTACTCCTCTCATGAGCCCAAACAAGTCTCTAAAAGCATGAGTTTGCAACTACTTTACTTTTGGAGAAAATTCAAAACATTCATTATTCAATAGAGCCCAATAGCAAAAATCAGGTTTTGAATGAAGAATCACATTTCTTGGTAGAATCATGCAGGATTGAAATTTTTGATGGTTTTTTACTCCTCTCAACAGCCCAAACAAGTTTCTAAAAGGATGAGTTTGCAACTACTTTACTTTTGGAGAAAATTCAAAACATTCATTATTCAATAGGGCCCAAACTATCAAAAACCAGCGGTTTCAATGAACACACATTTCTTGGTAGAATCACGCAGGACTGAAATTTTTGATGTTTTTCTACTCCTCTCATGAGCCCAAACAAGTCTCTAAAAGCATGAGTTTGCAACTACTTTACTTTTGGAGAAAATTCAAAACATTCACTTTTCAATAGAGCCCATTAGCAAAAATCAGGTTTTGAATGAAGAATCACATTTCTTGGTAGAATCATGCAGGATTGAAATTTTTGATGGTTTTTTACTCCTCTCAACAGCCCAAACAAGTTTCTAAAAGGATGAGTTTGCAACTACTTTACTTTTGGAGAAAATTCAAAACATTCATTATTCAATAGGGCCCAAACTATCAAAAACCAGCGGTTTGAATGAACACACATTTCTTGGTAGAATCATGCAGGACTGAAATTTTTGATGTTTTTCTACTCCTCTCATGAGCCCAAACAAGTCTCTAAAAGCATGAGTTTGCAACTACTTTACTTTTGGAGAAAATTCAAAACATTCATTATTCAATAGAGCCCAATAGCAAAAATCAGGTTTTGAATGAAGAATCACATTTCTTGGTAGAAGCATGCAGGATTGAAATTTTTGATGGTTTTTTACTCCTCTCAACAGCCCAAACAAGTTTCTAAAAGGATGAGTTTGCAACTACTTTACTTTTGGAGAAAATTCAAAACATTCATTATTCAATAGGGCCCAAACTATCAAAAACCAGCGGTTTGAATGAACACACATTTCTTGGTAGAATCATGCAGGACTGAAATTTTTGATGTTTTTCTACTCCTCTCATGAGCCCAAACAAGTCTCTAAAAGCATGAGTTTGCAACTACTTTACTTTTGGAGAAAATTCAAAATATTCATTATTCAATAGAGCCCAATAGCAAAAATCAGGTTTTGAATGAAGAATCACATTTCTTGGTAGAAGCATGCAGGATTGAAATTTTTGATGGTTTTTTACTCCTCTCAACAGCCCAAACAAGTTTCTAAAAGGATGAGTTTGCAACTACTTTACTTTTGGAGAAAATTCAAAACATTCATTATTCAATAGGGTCCAAACTATCAAAAACCAGCGGTTTCAATGAACACACATTTCTTGGTAGAATCATGCAGGACTGAAATTTTTGATGTTTTTCTACTCCTCTCATGAGCCCAAACAAGTCTCTAAAAGCATGAGTTTGCAACTACTTTACTTTTGGAGAAAATTCAAAACATTCATTATTCAATAGAGCCCAATAGCAAAAATCAGGTTTTGAATGAAGAATCACATTTCTTGGTAGAATCATGCAGGATTGAAATTTTTGATGGTTTTTTACTCCTCTCTACAGCCCAAACAAGTTTCTAAAAGGATGAGTTTGCAACTGCTTTACTTTTGGAGAAAATTCAAAACATTCATTATTCAATAGGGCCCAAACTATCAAAAACCAGCGGTTTCAATGAACACACATTTCTTGGTAGAATCATGCAGGACTGAAATTTTTGATGTTTTTCTACTCCTCTCATGAGCCCAAACAAGTCTCTAAAAGCATGAGTTTGCAACTACTTTACTTTTGGAGAAAATTCAAAACATTCATTATTCAATAGAGCCCAATAGCAAAAATCAGGTTTTGAATGAAGAAACACATTTCTTGGTAGAATCATGCAGGATTGAAATTTTTGATGGTTTTTTACTCCTCTCAACAGCCCAAACAAGTTTCTAAAAGGATGAGTTTGCAACTACTTTACTTTTGGAGAAAATTCAAAACATTCATTATTCAATAGGGCCCAAACTATCAAAAACCAGCGGTTTGAATGAACACACATTTCTTGGTAGAATCATGCAGGACTGAAATTTTTGATGTTTTTCTACTCCTCTCATGAGCCCAAACAAGTCTCTAAAAGCATGAGTTTGCAACTACTTTACTTTTGGAGAAAATTCAAAACATTCATTATTCAATAGAGCCCAATAGCAAAAATCAGGTTTTGAATGAAGAATCACATTTCTTGGTAGAATCATGCAGGATTGAAATTTTTGATGGTTTTTTACTCCTCTCAACAGCCCAAACAAGTTTCTAAAAGGATGAGTTTGCAACTACTTTACTTTTGGAGAAAATTCAAAACATTCATTATTCAATAGGGCCCAAACTATCAAAAACCAGCGGTTTCAATGAACACACATTTCTTGGAAGAATCATGCAGGACTGAAATTTTTGATGTTTTTCTACTCCTCTCATGAGCCCAAACAAGTTTCTAAAAGCATGAGTTTGCAACTACTTTACTTTTGGAGAAAATTCAAAACATTCATTATTCAATAGAGCCCAATAGCAAAAATCAGGTTTTGAATGAAGAATCACAGTTCTTGGTAGAATCATGCAGGATTGAAATTTTTGATGGTTTTTTACTCCTCTCAACAGCCCAAACAAGTTTCTAAAAGGATGAGTTTGCAACTACTTTACTTTTGGAGAAAATTCAAAACATTCATTATTCAATAGAGCCCAATAGCAAAAATCAGGTTTTGAATGAAGAATCACATTTCTTGGTAGAATCATGCAGGATTGAAATTTTTGATGGTTTTTTACTCCTCTCAACAGCCCAAACAAGTTTCTAAAAGGATGAGTTTGCAACTACTTTACTTTTGGAGAAAATTCAAAACATTCATTATTCAATAGGGCCCAAACTATCAAAAACCAGCGGTTTCAATGAACACACATTTCTTGGTAGAATCATGCAGGACTGAAATTTTTGATGTTTTTCTACTCCTCTCATGAGCCCAAACAAGTTTCTAAAAGCATGAGTTTGCAACTGCTTTACTTTTGGAGAAAATTCAAAACATTCACTATTCAATAGAGCCCAATAGCAAAAATCAGGTTTTGAATGAAGAATCACATTTCTTGGTAAAATCATGCAGGATTGAAATTTTTGATGGTTTTTTACTCCTCTCAACAGCCCAAACAAGTTTCTAAAAGGATGAGTTTGCAACTACTTTACTTTTGGAGAAAATTCAAAACATTCATTATTCAATAGGGCCCAAACTATCAAAAACCAGCGGTTTCAATGAACACACATTTCTTGGTAGAATCATGCAGGACTGAAATTTTTGATGTTTTTCTACTCCTCTCATGAGCCCAAACAAGTCTCTAAAAGCATGAGTTTGCAACTACTTTACTTTTGGAGAAAATTCAAAACATTCATTATTCAATAGAGCCCAATAGCAAAAATCAGGTTTTGAATGAAGAATCACATTTCTTGGTAGAATCATGCAGGATTGAAATTTTTGATGGTTTTTTACTCCTCTCAACAGCCCAAACAAGTTTCTAAAAGGATGAGTTTGCAACTACTTTACTTTTGGAGAAAATTCAAAACATTCATTATTCAATAGGGCCCAAACTATCAAAAACCAGCGGTTTCAATGAACACACATTTCTTGGTAGAATCATGCAGGACTGAAATTTTTGATGTTTTTCTACTCCTCTCATGAGCCCAAACAAGTCTCTAAAAGCATGAGTTTGCAACTACTTTACTTTTGGAGAAAATTCAAAACATTCACTTTTCAATAGAGCCCATTAGCAAAAATCAGGTTTTGAATGAAGAATCACATTTCTTGGTAGAATCATGCAGGATTGAAATTTTTGATGGTTTTTTACTCCTCTCAACAGCCCAAACAAGTTTCTAAAAGGATGAGTTTGCAACTACTTTACTTTTGGAGAAAATTCAAAACATTCATTATTCAATAGGGCCCAAACTATCAAAAACCAGCGGTTTGAATGAACACACATTTCTTGGTAGAATCATGCAGGACTGAAATTTTTGATGTTTTTCTACTCCTCTCATGAGCCCAAACAAGTCTCTAAAAGCATGAGTTTGCAACTACTTTACTTTTGGAGAAAATTCAAAACATTCATTATTCAATAGAGCCCAATAGCAAAAATCAGGTTTTGAATGAAGAATCACATTTCTTGGTAGAAGCATGCAGGATTGAAATTTTTGATGGTTTTTTACTCCTCTCAACAGCCCAAACAAGTTTCTAAAAGGATGAGTTTGCAACTACTTTACTTTTGGAGAAAATTCAAAACATTCATTATTCAATAGGGCCCAAACTATCAAAAACCAGCGGTTTGAATGAACACACATTTCTTGGTAGAATCATGCAGGACTGAAATTTTTGATGTTTTTCTACTCCTCTCATGAGCCCAAACAAGTCTCTAAAAGCATGAGTTTGCAACTACTTTACTTTTGGAGAAAATTCAAAATATTCATTATTCAATAGAGCCCAATAGCAAAAATCAGGTTTTGAATGAAGAATCACATTTCTTGGTAGAAGCATGCAGGATTGAAATTTTTGATGGTTTTTTACTCCTCTCAACAGCCCAAACAAGTTTCTAAAAGGATGAGTTTGCAACTACTTTACTTTTGGAGAAAATTCAAAACATTCATTATTCAATAGGGTCCAAACTATCAAAAACCAGCGGTTTCAAGGAACACACATTTCTTGGTAGAATCATGCAGGACTGAAATTTTTGATGTTTTTCTACTCCTCTCATGAGCCCAAAAAAGTCTCTAAAAGCATGAGTTTGCAACTACTTTACTTTTGGAGAAAATTCAAAACATTCATTATTCAATAGAGCCCAATAGCAAAAATCAGGTTTTGAATGAAGAATCACATTTCTTGGTAGAATCATGCAGGATTGAAATTTTTGATGGTTTTTTACTCCTCTCTACAGCCCAAACAAGTTTCTAAAAGGATGAGTTTGCAACTGCTTTACTTTTGGAGAAAATTCAAAACATTCATTATTCAATAGGGCCCAAACTATCAAAAACCAGCGGTTTCAATGAACACACATTTCTTGGTAGAATCATGCAGGACTGAAATTTTTGATGTTTTTCTACTCCTCTCATGAGCCCAAACAAGTCTCTAAAAGCATGAGTTTGCAACTACTTTACTTTTGGAGAAAATTCAAAACATTCATTATTCAATAGAGCCCAATAGCAAAAATCAGGTTTTGAATGAAGAATCACATTTCTTGGTAGAATCATGCAGGATTGAAATTTTTGATGGTTTTTTACTCCTCTCAACAGCCCAAACAAGTTTCTAAAAGGATGAGTTTGCAACTACTTTACTTTTGGAGAAAATTCAAAACATTCATTATTCAATATGGCCCAAACTATCAAAAACCAGCGGTTTCAATGAACACACATTTCTTGGAAGAATCATGCAGGACTGAAATTTTTGATGTTTTTCTACTCCTCTCATGAGCCCAAACAAGTTTCTAAAAGCATGAGTTTGCAACTACTTTACTTTTGGAGAAAATTCAAAACATTCATTATTCAATAGAGCCCAATAGCAAAAATCAGGTTTTGAATGAAGAATCACAGTTCTTGGTAGAATCATGCAGGATTGAAATTTTTGATGTTTTTTTACTCCTCTCAACAGCCCAAACAAGTTTCTAAAAGGATGAGTTTGCAACTACTTTACTTTTGGAGAAAATTCAAAACATTCATTATTCAATAGAGCCCAATAGCAAAAATCAGGTTTTGAATGAAGAATCACATTTCTTGGTAGAATCATGCAGGATTGAAATTTTTGATGGTTTTTTACTCCTCTCAACAGCCTAAACAAGTTTCTAAAAGGATGAGTTTGCAACTACTTTACTTTTGGAGAAAATTCAAAACATTCATTATTCAATAGGGCCCAAACTATCAAAAACCAGCGGTTTCAATGAACACACATTTCTTGGTAGAATCATGCAGGACTGAAATTTTTGATGTTTTTCTACTCCTCTCATGAGCCCAAACAAGTCTCTAAAAGCATGAGTTTGCAACTACTTTACTTTTGGAGAAAATTCAAAACATTCATTATTCAATAGAGCCCAATAGCAAAAATCAGGTTTTGAATGAAGAATCACATTTCTTGGTAGAAGCATGCAGGATTGAAATTTTTGATGGTTTTTTACTCCTCTCAACAGCCCAAACAAGTTTCTAAAAGGATGAGTTTGCAACTACTTTACTTTTGGAGAAAATTCAAAACATTCATTATTCAATAGGGCCCAAACTATCAAAAACCAGCGGTTTCAATGAACACACATTTCTTGGTAGAATCATGCAGGACTGAAGTTTTTGATGTTTTTCTACTCCTCTCATGAGCCCAAACAAGTCTCTAAAAGCATGAGTTTGCAACTACTTTACTTTTGGAGAAAATTCAAAACATTCATTATTCAATAGAGCCCAATAGCAAAAATCAGGTTTTGAATGAAGAATCACATTTCTTGGTAGAATCATGCAGGATTGAAATTTTTGATGGTTTTTTACTCCTCTCAACAGCCCAAACAAGTTTCTAAAAGGATGAGTTTGCAACTACTTTACTTTTGGAGAAAATTCAAAACATTCATTATTCAATAGGGCCCAAACTATCAAAAACCAGCGGTTTCAATGAACACACATTTCTTGGTAGAATCATGCAGGACTGAAATTTTTGATGTTTTTCTACTCCTCTCATGAGCCCAAACAAGTCTCTAAAAGCATGAGTTTGCAACTACTTTACTTTTGGAGAAAATTCAAAACATTCATTATTCAATAGAGCCCAATAGCAAAAATCAGGTTTTGAATGAAGAATCACATTTCTTGGTAGAATCATGCAGGATTGAAATTTTTGATGGTTTTTTACTCCTCTCAACAGCCCAAACAAGTTTCTAAAAGGATGAGTTTGCAACTACTTTACTTTTGGAGAAAATTCAAAACATTCATTATTCAATAGGGCCCAAACTATCAAAAACCAGCGGTTTCAATGAACACACATTTCTTGGAAGAATCATGCAGGACTGAAATTTTTGATGTTTTTCTACTCCTCTCATGAGCCCAAACAAGTCTCTAAAAGCATGAGTTTGCAACTACTTTACTTTTGGAGAAAATTCAAAACATTCATTATTCAATAGAGCCCAATAGCAAAAATCAGGTTTTGAATGAAGAATCACATTTCTTGGTAAAATCATGCAGGATTGAAATTTTTGATGGTTTTTTACTCCTCTCAACAGCCCAAACAAGTTTCTAAAAGGATGAGTTTGCAACTACTTTACTTTTGGAGAAAATTCAAAACATTCATTATTCAATAGGGCCCAAACTATCAAAAACCAGCGGTTTCAATGAACACACATTTCTTGGTAGAATCATGCAGGACTGAAATTTTTGATGTTTTTCTACTCCTCTCATGAGCCCAAACAAGTTTCTAAAAGCATGAGTTTGCAACTAGTTTACTTTTGGAGAACATTCAAAACATTCACTATTCAATAGAGCCCAATAGCAAAAATCAGGTTTTGAATGAAGAATCACATTTCTTGGTAAAATCATGCAGGATTGAAATTTTTGATGGTTTTTTACTCCTCTCAACAGCCCAAACAAGTTTCTAAAAGGATGAGTTTGCAACTACTTTACTTTTGGAGAAAATTCAAAACATTCATTATTCAATAGGGCCCAAACTATCAAAAACCAGCGGTTTCAATGAACACACATTTCTTGGTAGAATCATGCAGGACTGAAATTTTTGATGTTTTTCTACTCCTCTCATGAGCCCAAACAAGTCTCTAAAAGCATGAGTTTGCAACTACTTTACTTTTGGAGAAAATTCAAAACATTCATTATTCAATAGAGCCCAATAGCAAAAATCAGGTTTTGAATGAAGAATCACATTTCTTGGTAGAATCATGCAGGATTGAAATTTTTGATGGTTTTTTACTCCTCTCAACAGCCCAAACAAGTTTCTAAAAGGATGAGTTTGCAACTACTTTACTTTTGGAGAAAATTCAAAACATTCATTATTCAATAGGGCCCAAACTATCAAAAACCAGCGGTTTGAATGAACACACATTTCTTGGTAGAATCATGCAGGACTGAAATTTTTGATGGTTTTTTACTCCTCTCAACAGCCCAAACAAGTTTCTAAAAGGATGAGTTTGCAACTACTTTACTTTTGGAGAAAATTCAAAACATTCATTATTCAATAGGGCCCAAACTATCAAAAACCAGCGGTTTCAATGAACACACATTTCTTGGAAGAATCATGCAGGACTGAAATTTTTGATGTTTTTCTACTCCTCTCATGAGCCCAAACAAGTTTCTAAAAGCATGAGTTTGCAACTACTTTACTTTTGGAGAAAATTCAAAACATTCATTATTCAATAGAGCCCAATAGCAAAAATCAGGTTTTGAATGAAGAATCACAGTTCTTGGTAGAATCATGCAGGATTGAAATTTTTGATGGTTTTTTACTCCTCTCAACAGCCCAAACAAGTTTCTAAAAGGATGAGTTTGCAACTACTTTACTTTTGGAGAAAATTCAAAACATTCATTATTCAATAGAGCCCAATAGCAAAAATCAGGTTTTGAATGAAGAATCACATTTCTTGGTAGAATCATGCAGGATTGAAATTTTTGATGGTTTTTTACTCCTCTCAACAGCCCAAACAAGTTTCTAAAAGGATGAGTTTGCAACTACTTTACTTTTGGAGAAAATTCAAAACATTCATTATTCAATAGGGCCCAAACTATCAAAAACCAGCGGTTTCAATGAACACACATTTCTTGGTAGAATCATGCAGGACTGAAATTTTTGATGTTTTTCTACTCCTCTCATGAGCCCAAACAAGTCTCTAAAAGCATGAGTTTGCAACTACTTTACTTTTGGAGAAAATTCAAAACATTCATTATTCAATAGAGCCCAATAGCAAAAATCAGGTTTTGAATGAAGAATCACATTTCTTGGTAAAATCATGCAGGATTGAAATTTTTGATGGTTTTTTACTCCTTTCAACAGCCCAAACAAGTTTCTAAAAGGATGAGTTTGCAACTACTTTACTTTTGGAGAAAATTCAAAACATTCATTATTCAATAGGGCCCAAACTATCAAAAACCAGCGGTTTCAATGAACACACATTTCTTGGTAGAATCATGCAGGACTGAAATTTTTGATGTTTTTCTACTCCTCTCATGAGCCCAAACAAGTTTCTAAAAGCATGAGTTTGCAACTACTTTACTTTTGGAGAAAATTCAAAACATTCACTATTCAATAGAGCCCAATAGCAAAAATCAGGTTTTGAATGAAGAATCACATTTCTTGGTAAAATCATGCAGGATTGAAATTTTTGATGGTTTTTTACTCCTCTCAACAGCCCAAACAAGTTTCTAAAAGGATGAGTTTGCAACTACTTTACTTTTGGAGAAAATTCAAAACATTCATTATTCAATAGGGCCCAAACTATCAAAAACCAGCGGTTTCAATGAACACACATTTCTTGGTAGAATCATGCAGGACTGAAATTTTTGATGTTTTTCTACTCCTCTCATGAGCCCAAACAAGTCTCTAAAAGCATGAGTTTGCAACTACTTTACTTTTGGAGAAAATTCAAAACATTCATTATTCAATAGAGCCCAATAGCAAAAATCAGGTTTTGAATGAAGAATCACATTTCTTGGTAGAATCATGCAGGATTGAAATTTTTGATGGTTTTTTACTCCTCTCAACAGCCCAAACAAGTTTCTAAAAGGATGAGTTTGCAACTACTTTACTTTTGGAGAAAATTCAAAACATTCATTATTCAATAGGGCCCAAACTATCAAAAACCAGCGGTTTGAATGAACACACATTTCTTGGTAGAATCATGCAGGACTGAAATTTTTGATGTTTTTCTACTCCTCTCATGAGCCCAAACAAGTCTCTAAAAGCATGAGTTTGCAACTACTTTACTTTTGGAGAAAATTCAAAACATTCATTATTCAATAGAGCCCAATAGCAAAAATCAGGTTTTGAATGAAGAATCACATTTCTTGGTAGAAGCATGCAGGATTGAAATTTTTGATGGTTTTTTACTCCTCTCAACAGCCCAAACAAGTTTCTAAAAGGATGAGTTTGCAACTACTTTACTTTTGGAGAAAATTCAAAACATTCATTATTCAATAGGGCCCAAACTATCAAAAACCAGCGGTTTCAATGAACACACATTTCTTGGAAGAATCATGCAGGACTGAAATTTTTGATGTTTTTCTACTCCTCTCATGAGCCCAAACAAGTCTCTAAAAGCATGAGTTTGCAACTACTTTACTTTTGGAGAAAATTCAAAACATTCATTATTCAATAGAGCCCAATAGCAAAAATCAGGTTTTGAATGAAGAATCACATTTCTTGGTAGAAGCATGCAGGATTGAAATTTTTGATGGTTTTTTACTCCTCTCAACAGCCCAAACAAGTTTCTAAAAGGATGAGTTTGCAACTACTTTACTTTTGGAGAAAATTCAAAACATTCATTATTCAATAGGGCCCAAACTATCAAAAACCAGCGGTTTCAATGAACACACATTTCTTGGAAGAATCATGCAGGACTGAAATTTTTGATGTTTTTCTACTCCTCTCATGAGCCCAAACAAGTCTCTAAAAGCATGAGTTTGCAACTACTTTACTTTTGGAGAAAATTCAAAACATTCATTATTCAATAGAGCCCAATAGCAAAAATCAGGTTTTGAATGAAGAATCACATTTCTTGGTAGAATCATGCAGGATTGAAATTTTTGATGGTTTTTTACTCCTCTCAACAGCCCAAACAAGTTTCTAAAAGGATGAGTTTGCAACTACTTTACTTTTGGAGAAAATTCAAAACATTCATTATTCAATAGGGCCCAAACTATCAAAAACCAGCGGTTTCAATGAACACACATTTCTTGGAAGAATCATGCAGGACTGAAATTTTTGATGTTTTTCTACTCCTCTCATGAGCCCAAACAAGTCTCTAAAAGCATGAGTTTGCAACTACTTTACTTTTGGAGAAAATTCAAAACATTCATTATTCAATAGAGCCCAATAGCAAAAATCAGGTTTTGAATGAAGAATCACATTTCTTGGTAAAATCATGCAGGATTGAAATTTTTGATGGTTTTTTACCCCTCTCAACAGCCCAAACAAGTTTCTAAAAGGATGAGTTTGCAACTACTTTACTTTTGGAGAAAATTCAAAACATTCATTATTCAATAGGGCCCAAACTATCAAAAACCAGCGGTTTCAATGAACACACATTTCTTGGTAGAATCATGCAGGACTGAAATTTTTGATGTTTTTCTACTCCTCTCATGAGCCCAAACAAGTTTCTAAAAGCATGAGTTTGCAACTAGTTTACTTTTGGAGAACATTCAAAACATTCACTATTCAATAGAGCCCAATAGCAAAAATCAGGTTTTGAATGAAGAATCACATTTCTTGGTAAAATCATGCAGGATTGAAATTTTTGATGGTTTTTTACTCCTCTCAACAGCCCAAACAAGTTTCTAAAAGGATGAGTTTGCAACTACTTTACTTTTGGAGAAAATTCAAAACATTCATTATTCAATAGGGCCCAAACTATCAAAAACCAGCGGTTTCAATGAACACACATTTCTTGGTAGAATCATGCAGGACTGAAATTTTTGATGTTTTTCTACTCCTCTCATGAGCCCAAACAAGTCTCTAAAAGCATGAGTTTGCAACTACTTTACTTTTGGAGAAAATTCAAAATATTCATTATTCAATAGAGCCCAATAGCAAAAATCAGGTTTTGAATGAAGAATCACATTTCTTGGTAGAAGCATGCAGGATTGAAATTTTTGATGGTTTTTTACTCCTCTCAACAGCCCAAACAAGTTTCTAAAAGGATGAGTTTGCAACTACTTTACTTTTGGAGAAAATTCAAAACATTCATTATTCAATAGGGTCCAAACTATCAAAAACCAGCGGTTTCAATGAACACACATTTCTTGGTAGAATCATGCAGGACTGAAATTTTTGATGTTTTTCTACTCCTCTCATGAGCCCAAAAAAGTCTCTAAAAGCATGAGTTTGCAACTACTTTACTTTTGGAGAAAATTCAAAACATTCATTATTCAATAGAGCCCAATAGCAAAAATCAGGTTTTGAATGAAGAATCACATTTCTTGGTAGAATCATGCAGGATTGAAATTTTTGATGGTTTTTTACTCCTCTCTACAGCCCAAACAAGTTTCTAAAAGGATGAGTTTGCAACTGCTTTACTTTTGGAGAAAATTCAAAACATTCATTATTCAATAGGGCCCAAACTATCAAAAACCAGCGGTTTCAATGAACACACATTTCTTGGTAGAATCATGCAGGACTGAAATTTTTGATGTTTTTCTACTCCTCTCATGAGCCCAAACAAGTCTCTAAAAGCATGAGTTTGCAACTACTTTACTTTTGGAGAAAATTCAAAACATTCATTATTCAATAGAGCCCAATAGCAAAAATCAGGTTTTGAATGAAGAATCACATTTCTTGGTAGAATCATGCAGGATTGAAATTTTTGATGGTTTTTTACTCCTCTCAACAGCCCAAACAAGTTTCTAAAAGGATGAGTTTGCAACTACTTTACTTTTGGAGAAAATTCAAAACATTCATTATTCAATAGGGCCCAAACTATCAAAAACCAGCGGTTTCAATGAACACACATTTCTTGGAAGAATCATGCAGGACTGAAATTTTTGATGTTTTTCTACTCCTCTCATGAGCCCAAACAAGTTTCTAAAAGCATGAGTTTGCAACTACTTTACTTTTGGAGAAAATTCAAAACATTCATTATTCAATAGAGCCCAATAGCAAAAATCAGGTTTTGAATGAAGAATCACAGTTCTTGGTAGAATCATGCAGGATTGAAATTTTTGATGGTTTTTTACTCCTCTCAACAGCCCAAACAAGTTTCTAAAAGGATGAGTTTGCAACTACTTTACTTTTGGAGAAAATTCAAAACATTCATTATTCAATAGAGCCCAATAGCAAAAATCAGGTTTTGAATGAAGAATCACATTTCTTGGTAGAATCATGCAGGATTGAAATTTTTGATGGTTTTTTACTCCTCTCAACAGCCCAAACAAGTTTCTAAAAGGATGAGTTTGCAACTACTTTACTTTTGGAGAAAATTCAAAACATTCATTATTCAATAGGGCCCAAACTATCAAAAGCCAGCGGTTTCAATGAACACACATTTCTTGGAAGAATCATGCAGGACTGAAATTTTTGATGTTTTTCTACTCCTCTCATGAGCCCAAACAAGTTTCTAAAAGCATGAGTTTGCAACTACTTTACTTTTGGAGAAAATTCAAAACATTCATTATTCAATAGAGCCCAATAGCAAAAATCAGGTTTTGAATGAAGAATCACAGTTCTTGGTAGAATCATGCAGGATTGAAATTTTTGATGGTTTTTTACTCCTTTCAACAGCCCAAACAAGTTTCTAAAAGGATGAGTTTGCAACTACTTTACTTTTGGAGAAAATTCAAAACATTCATTATTCAATAGATCCCAATAGCAAAAATCAGGTTTTGAATGAAGAATCACATTTCTTGGTAGAATCATGCAGGATTGAAATTTTTGATGGTTTTTTACTCCTCTCAACAGCCCAAACAAGTTTCTAAAAGGATGAGTTTGCAACTACTTTACTTTTGGAGAAAATTCAAAACATTCATTATTCAATAGGGCCCAAACTATCAAAAACCAGCGGTTTCAATGAACACACATTTCTTGGTAGAATCATGCAGGACTGAAATTTTTGATGTTTTTCTACTCCTCTCATGAGCCCAAACAAGTCTCTAAAAGCATGAGTTTGCAACTACTTTACTTTTGGAGAAAATTCAAAACATTCATTATTCAATAGAGCCCAATAGCAAAAATCAGGTTTTGAATGAAGAATCACATTTCTTGGTAAAATCATGCAGGATTGAAATTTTTGATGGTTTTTTACTCCTTTCAACAGCCCAAACAAGTTTCTAAAAGGATGAGTTTGCAACTACTTTACTTTTGGAGAAAATTCAAAACATTCATTATTCAATAGGGCCCAAACTATCAAAAACCAGCGGTTTCAATGAACACACATTTCTTGGTAGAATCATGCAGGACTGAAATTTTTGATGTTTTTCTACTCCTCTCATGAGCCCAAACAAGTTTCTAAAAGCATGAGTTTGCAACTACTTTACTTTTGGAGAAAATTCAAAACATTCACTATTCAATAGAGCCCAATAGCAAAAATCAGGTTTTGAATGAAGAATCACATTTCTTGGTAAAATCATGCAGGATTGAAATTTTTGATGGTTTTTTACTCCTCTCAACAGCCCAAACAAGTTTCTAAAAGGATGAGTTTGCAACTACTTTACTTTTGGAGAAAATTCAAAACATTCATTATTCAATAGGGCCCAAACTATCAAAAACCAGCGGTTTCAATGAACACACATTTCTTGGTAGAATCATGCAGGACTGAAATTTTTGATGTTTTTCTACTCCTCTCATGAGCCCAAACAAGTCTCTAAAAGCATGAGTTTGCAACTACTTTACTTTTGGAGAAAATTCAAAACATTCATTATTCAATAGAGCCCAATAGCAAAAATCAGGTTTTGAATGAAGAAT
Organism: Dendrobates tinctorius; assembly: GCF_039654945.1. NCBI lineage: Eukaryota > Metazoa > Chordata > Amphibia > Anura > Dendrobatidae > Dendrobates > Dendrobates tinctorius. The sequence goes on along the minus strand of NW_027361736.1, from coordinate 6,216,385 downwards.
CACATTTCTTGGTAGAATCATGCAGGATTGAAATTTTTGATGGTTTTTTACTCCTCTCAACAGCCCAAACAAGTTTCTAAAAGGATGAGTTTGCAACTACTTTACTTTTGGAGAAAATTCAAAACATTCATTATTCAATAGGGCCCAAACTATCAAAAACCAGCGGTTTGAATGAACACACATTTCTTGGTAGAATCATGCAGGACTGAAATTTTTGATGTTTTTCTACTCCTCTCATGAGCCCAAACAAGTCTCTAAAAGCATGAGTTTGCAACTACTTTACTTTTGGAGAAAATTCAAAACATTCATTATTCAATAGAGCCCAATAGCAAAAATCAGGTTTTGAATGAAGAATCACATTTCTTGGTAGAAGCATGCAGGATTGAAATTTTTGATGGTTTTTTACTCCTCTCAACAGCCCAAACAAGTTTCTAAAAGGATGAGTTTGCAACTACTTTACTTTTGGAGAAAATTCAAAACATTCATTATTCAATAGGGCCCAAACTATCAAAAACCAGCGGTTTCAATGAACACACATTTCTTGGTAGAATCATGCAGGACTGAAGTTTTTGATGTTTTTCTACTCCTCTCATGAGCCCAAACAAGTCTCTAAAAGCATGAGTTTGCAACTACTTTACTTTTGGAGAAAATTCAAAACATTCATTATTCAATAGAGCCCAATAGCAAAAATCAGGTTTTGAATGAAGAATCACATTTCTTGGTAGAATCATGCAGGATTGAAATTTTTGATGGTTTTTTACTCCTCTCAACAGCCCAAACAAGTTTCTAAAAGGATGAGTTTGCAACTACTTTACTTTTGGAGAAAATTCAAAACATTCATTATTCAATAGGGCCCAAACTATCAAAAACCAGCGGTTTCAATGAACACACATTTCTTGGTAGAATCATGCAGGACTGAAATTTTTGATGTTTTTCTACTCCTCTCATGAGCCCAAACAAGTCTCTAAAAGCATGAGTTTGCAACTACTTTACTTTTGGAGAAAATTCAAAACATTCATTATTCAATAGAGCCCAATAGCAAAAATCAGGTTTTGAATGAAGAATCACATTTCTTGGTAGAATCATGCAGGATTGAAATTTTTGATGGTTTTTTACTCCTCTCAACAGCCCAAACAAGTTTCTAAAAGGATGAGTTTGCAACTACTTTACTTTTGGAGAAAATTCAAAACATTCATTATTCAATAGGGCCCAAACTATCAAAAACCAGCGGTTTCAATGAACACACATTTCTTGGAAGAATCATGCAGGACTGAAATTTTTGATGTTTTTCTACTCCTCTCATGAGCCCAAACAAGTCTCTAAAAGCATGAGTTTGCAACTACTTTACTTTTGGAGAAAATTCAAAACATTCATTATTCAATAGAGCCCAATAGCAAAAATCAGGTTTTGAATGAAGAATCACATTTCTTGGTAAAATCATGCAGGATTGAAATTTTTGATGGTTTTTTACTCCTCTCAACAGCCCAAACAAGTTTCTAAAAGGATGAGTTTGCAACTACTTTACTTTTGGAGAAAATTCAAAACATTCATTATTCAATAGGGCCCAAACTATCAAAAACCAGCGGTTTCAATGAACACACATTTCTTGGTAGAATCATGCAGGACTGAAATTTTTGATGTTTTTCTACTCCTCTCATGAGCCCAAACAAGTTTCTGAAAGCATGAGTTTGCAACTAGTTTACTTTTGGAGAACATTCAAAACATTCACTATTCAATAGAGCCCAATAGCAAAAATCAGGTTTTGAATGAAGAATCACATTTCTTGGTAAAATCATGCAGGATTGAAATTTTTGATGGTTTTTTACTCCTCTCAACAGCCCAAACAAGTTTCTAAAAGGATGAGTTTGCAACTACTTTACTTTTGGAGAAAATTCAAAACATTCATTATTCAATAGGGCCCAAACTATCAAAAACCAGCGGTTTCAATGAACACACATTTCTTGGTAGAATCATGCAGGACTGAAATTTTTGATGTTTTTCTAATCCTCTCATGAGCCCAAACAAGTCTCTAAAAGCATGAGTTTGCAACTACTTTACTTTTGGAGAAAATTCAAAACATTCATTATTCAATAGAGCCCAATAGCAAAAATCAGGTTTTGAATGAAGAATCACATTTCTTGGTAGAATCATGCAGGATTGAAATTTTTGATGGTTTTTTACTCCTCTCAACAGCCCAAACAAGTTTCTAAAAGGATGAGTTTGCAACTACTTTACTTTTGGAGAAAATTCAAAACATTCATTATTCAATAGGGCCCAAACTATCAAAAACCAGCGGTTTGAATGAACACACATTTCTTGGTAGAATCATGCAGGACTGAAATTTTTTATGGTTTTTTACTCCTCTCAACAGCCCAAACAAGTTTCTAAAAGGATGAGTTTGCAACTACTTTACTTTTGGAGAAAATTCAAAACATTCATTATTCAATAGGGCCCAAACTATCAAAAACCAGCGGTTTCAATGAACACACATTTCTTGGTAGAATCATGCAGGACTGAAATTTTTGATGTTTTTCTACTCCTCTCATGAGCCCAAACAAGTCTCTAAAAGCATGAGTTTGCAACTACTTTACTTTTGGAGAAAATTCAAAACATTCACTTTTCAATAGAGCCCAATAGCAAAAATCAGGTTTTGAATGAAGAATCACATTTCTTGGTAGAATCATGCAGGATTGAAATTTTTGATGGTTTTTTACTCCTCTCATGAGCCCAAACAAGTCTCTAAAAGCATGAGTTTGCAACTACTTTACTTTTGGAGAAAATTCAAAACATTCATTATTCAATAGAGCCCAATAGCAAAAATCAGGTTTTGAATGAAGAATCACATTTCTTGGTAGAATCATGCAGGATTGAAATTTTTGATGGTTTTTTACTCCTCTCAACAGCCCAAACAAGTTTCTAAAAGGATGAGTTTGCAACTACTTTACTTTTGGAGAAAATTCAAAACATTCATTATTCAATAGGGCCCAAACTATCAAAAACCAGCGGTTTCAATGAACACACATTTCTTGGAAGAATCATGCAGGACTGAAATTTTTGATGTTTTTCTACTCCTCTCATGAGCCCAAACAAGTCTCTAAAAGCATGAGTTTGCAACTACTTTACTTTTGGAGAAAATTCAAAACATTCATTATTCAATAGAGCCCAATAGCAAAAATCAGGTTTTGAATGAAGAATCACATTTCTTGGTAGAAGCATGCAGGATTGAAATTTTTGATGGTTTTTTACTCCTCTCAACAGCCCAAACAAGTTTCTAAAAGGATGAGTTTGCAACTACTTTACTTTTGGAGAAAATTCAAAACATTCATTATTCAATAGGGCCCAAACTATCAAAAACCAGCGGTTTGAATGAATACACATTTCTTGGTAGAATCATGCAGGACTGAAATTTTTGATGTTTTTCTACTCCTCTCATGAGCCCAAACAAGTCTCTAAAAGCATGAGTTTGCAACTACTTTACTTTTGGAGAAAATTCAAAACATTCATTATTCAATAGAGCCCAATAGCAAAAATCAGGTTTTGAATGAAGAATCACATTTCTTGGTAGAAGCATGCAGGATTGAAATTTTTGATGGTTTTTTACTCCTCTCAACAGCCCAAACAAGTTTCTAAAAGGATGAGTTTGCAACTACTTTACTTTTGGAGAAAATTCAAAACATTCATTATTCAATAGGGCCCAAACTATCAAAAACCAGCGGTTTGAATGAACACACATTTCTTGGTAGAATCATGCAGGACTGAAATTTTTGATGTTTTTCTACTCCTCTCATGAGCCCAAACAAGTCTCTAAAAGCATGAGTTTGCAACTACTTTACTTTTGGAGAAAATTCAAAATATTCATTATTCAATAGAGCCCAATCGCAAAAATCAGGTTTTGAATGAAGAATCACATTTCTTGGTAGAAGCATGCAGGATTGAAATTTTTGATGGTTTTTTACTCCTCTCAACAGCCCAAACAAGTTTCTAAAAGGATGAGTTTGCAACTACTTTACTTTTGGAGAAAATTCAAAACATTCATTATTCAATAGGGTCCAAACTATCAAAAACCAGCGGTTTCAATGAACACACATTTCTTGGTAGAATCATGCAGGACTGAAATTTTTGATGTTTTTCTACTCCTCTCATGAGCCCAAACAAGTCTCTAAAAGCATGAGTTTGCAACTACTTTACTTTTGGAGAAAATTCAAAACATTCATTATTCAATAGAGCCCAATAGCAAAAATCAGGTTTTGAATGAAGAATCACATTTCTTGGTAGAATCATGCAGGATTGAAATTTTTGATGGTTTTTTACTCCTCTCTACAGCCCAAACAAGTTTCTAAAAGGATGAGTTTGCAATTGCTTTACTTTTGGAGAAAATTCAAAACATTCATTATTCAATAGGGCCCAAACTATCAAAAACCAGCGGTTTCAATGAACACACATTTCTTGGTAGAATCATGCAGGACTGAAATTTTTGATGTTTTTCTACTCCTCTCATGAGCCCAAACAAGTCTCTAAAAGCATGAGTTTGCAACTACTTTACTTTTGGAGAAAATTCAAAACATTCATTATTCAATAGAGCCCAATAGCAAAAATCAGGTTTTGAATGAAGAATCACATTTCTTGGTAGAATCATGCAGGATTGAAATTTTTGATGGTTTTTTACTCCTCTCAACAGCCCAAACAAGTTTCTAAAAGGATGAGTTTGCAACTACTTTACTTTTGGAGAAAATTCAAAACATTCATTATTCAATAGGGCCCAAACTATCAAAAACCAGCGGTTTCAATGAACACACATTTCTTGGTAGAATCATGCAGGACTGAAATTTTTGATGTTTTTCTACTCCTCTCATGAGCCCAAACAAGTCTCTAAAAGCATGAGTTTGCAACTACTTTACTTTTGGAGAAAATTCAAAACATTCATTATTCAATAGAGCCCAATAGCAAAAATCAGGTTTTGAATGAAGAATCACATTTCTTGGTAGAATCATGCAGGATTGAAATTTTTGATGGTTTTTTACTCCTCTCAACAGCCCAAACAAGTTTCTAAAAGGATGAGTTTGCAACTACTTTACTTTTGGAGAAAATTCAAAACATTCATTATTCAATAGAGCCCAATAGCAAAAATCAGGTTTTGAATGAAGAATCACATTTCTTGGTAGAATCATGCAGGATTGAAATTTTTGATGGTTTTTTACTCCTCTCTACAGCCCAAACAAGTTTCTAAAAGCATGAGTTTGCAACTACTTTACTTTTGGAGAAAATTCAAAACATTCATTATTCAATAGAGCCCAATAGCAAAAATCAGGTTTTGAATGAAGAATCACATTTCTTGGTAGAATCATGCAGGATTGAAATTTTTGATGGTTTTTTACTCCTCTCTACAGCCCAAACAAGTTTCTAAAAGGATGAGTTTGCAACTGCTTTACTTTTGGAGAAAATTCAAAACATTCATTATTCAATAGGGCCCAAACTATCAAAAACCAGCGGTTTGAATGAACACACATTTCTTGGTAGAATCATGCAGGACTCAAATTTTTGATGTTTTTCTACTCCTCTCATGAGCTCAAACAAGTTTCTAAAAGCATGATTTTGCAACTACTTTACTTTTGGAGAAAATTCAAAACATTCATTATTCAATAGAGCCCAATAGCAAAAATCAGGTTTTGAATGAAGAATCACATTTCTTGGTAGAATCATGCAGGATTGAAATTTTTGATGGTTTTTTACTCCTCTCAACAGCCCAAACAAGTTTCTAAAAGGATGAGTTTGCAACTACTTTACTTTTGGAGAAAATTCAAAACATTCATTATTCAATAGGGCCCAAACTATCAAAAAACAGCGGTTTCAATGAACACACATTTCTTGGTAGAATCATGCAGGACTGAAATTTTTGATGTTTTTCTACTCCTCTCATGAGCCCAAACAAGTCTCTAAAAGCATGAGTTTGCAACTACTTTACTTTTGGAGAAAATTCAAAACATTCATTATTCAATAGAGCCCAATAGCAAAAATCAGGTTTTGAATGAAGAATCACATTTCTTGGTAGAATCATGCAGGATTGAAATTTTTGATGGTTTTTTACTCCTCTCAACAGCCCAAACAAGTTTCTAAAAGGATGAGTTTGCAACTACTTTACTTTTGGAGAAAATTCAAAACATTCATTATTCAATAGGGCCCAAACTATCAAAAACCAGCGGTTTGAATGAACACACATTTCTTGGTAGAATCATGCAGGACTGAAATTTTTGATGTTTTTCTACTCCTCTCATGAGCCCAAACAAGTCTCTAAAAGCATGAGTTTGCAACTACTTTACTTTTGGAGAAAATTCAAAACATTTATTATTCAATAGAGCCCAATAGCAAAAATCAGGTTTTGAATGAAGAATCACATTTCTTGGTAGAATCATGCAGGATTGAAATTTTTGATTTTTTTTTACTCCTCTCAACAGCCCAAACAAGTTTCTAAAAGGATGAGTTTGCAACTACTTTACTTTTGGAGAAAATTCAAAACATTCATTATTCAATAGAGCCCAATAGCAAAAATCAGGTTTTGAATGAAGAATCACATTTCTTGGTAGAATCATGCAGGATTGAAATTTTTGATGGTTTTTTACTCCTCTCTACAGCCCAAACAAGTTTCTAAAAGCATGAGTTTGCAACTACTTTACTTTTGGAGAAAATTCAAAACATTCATTATTCAATAGAGCCCAATAGCAAAAATCAGGTTTTGAATGAAGAATCACATTTCTTGGTAGAATCATGCAGGATTGAAATTTTTGATGGTTTTTTACTCCTCTCTACAGCCCAAACAAGTTTCTAAAAGGATGAGTTTGCAACTGCTTTACTTTTGGAGAAAATTCAAAACATTCATTATTCAATAGGGCCCAAACTATCAAAAACCAGCGGTTTGAATGAACACACATTTCTTGGTAGAATCATGCAGGACTCAAATTTTTGATGTTTTTCTACTCCTCTCATGAGCTCAAACAAGTTTCTAAAAGCATGAGTTTGCAACTACTTTACTTTTGGAGAAAATTCAAAACATTCATTATTCAATAGAGCCCAATAGCAAAAATCAGGTTTTGAATGAAGAATCACATTTCTTGGTAGAATCATGCAGGATTGAAATTTTTGATGGTTTTTTACTCCTCTCAACAGCCCAAACAAGTTTCTAAAAGGATGTTTGCAACTACTTTACTTTTGGAGAAAATTCAAAACATTCATTATTCAATAGGGCCCAAACTATCAAAAACCAGCGGTTTCAATGAACACACATTTCTTGGTAGAATCATGCAGGACTGAAATTTTTGATGTTTTTCTACTCCTCTCATGAGCCCAAACAAGTCTCTAAAAGCATGAGTTTGCAACTACTTTACTTTTGGAGAAAATTCAAAACATTCATTATTCAATAGAGCCCAATAGCAAAAATCAGGTTTTGAATGAAGAATCACATTTCTTGGTAAAATCATGCAGGATTGAAATTTTTGATGGTTTTTTACTCCTCTCAACAGCCCAAACAAGTTTCTAAAAGGATGAGTTTGCAACTACTTTACTTTTGGAGAAAATTCAAAACATTCATTATTCAATAGGGCCCAAACTATCAAAAACCAGCGGTTTCAATGAACACACATTTCTTGGTAGAATCATGCAGGACTGAAATTTTTGATATTTTTCTACTCCTCTCATGAGCCCAAACAAGTCTCTAAAAGCATGAGTTTGCAACTACTTTACTTTTGGAGAAAATTCAAAACATTCATTATTCAATAGAGCCCAATAGCAAAAATCAGGTTTTGAATGAAGAATCACATTTCTTGGTAGAATCATGCAGGATTGAAATTTTTGATGGTTTTTTACTCCTCTCAACAGCCCAAACAAGTTTCTAAAAGGATGAGTTTGCAACTACTTTACTTTTGGAGAAAATTCAAAACATTCATTATTCAATAGGGCCCAAACTATCAAAAACCAGCGGTTTGAATGAACACACATTTCTTGGTAGAATCATGCAGGACTGAAATTTTTGATGTTTTTCTACTCCTCTCATGAGCCCAAACAAGTCTCTAAAAGCATGAGTTTGCAACTACTTTACTTTTGGAGAAAATTCAAAACATTCACTTTTCAATAGAGCCCAATAGCAAAAATCAGGTTTTGAATGAAGAATCACATTTCTTGGTAGAATCATGCAGGATTGAAATTTTTGATGGTTTTTTACTCCTCTCAACAGCCCAAACAAGTTTCTAAAAGGATGAGTTTGCAACTACTTTACTTTTGGAGAAAATTCAAAACATTCATTATTCAATAGGGCCCAAACTATCAAAAACCAGCGGTTTCAATGAACACACATTTCTTGGTAGAATCATGCAGGACTGAAATTTTTGATGTTTTTCTACTCCTCTCATGAGCCCAAACAAGTCTCTAAAAGCATGAGTTTGCAACTACTTTACTTTTGGAGAAAATTCAAAACATTCATTATTCAATAGAGCCCAATAGCAAAAATCAGGTTTTGAATGAAGAATCACATTTCTTGGTAAAATCATGCAGGATTGAAATTTTTGATGGTTTTTTACTCCTCTCAACAGCCCAAACAAGTTTCTAAAAGGATGAGTTTGCAACTACTTTACTTTTGGAGAAAATTCAAAACATTCATTATTCAATAGGGCCCAAACTATCAAAAACCAGCGGTTTCAATGAACACACATTTCTTGGTAGAATCATGCAGGACTGAAATTTTTGATATTTTTCTACTCCTCTCATGAGCCCAAACAAGTCTCTAAAAGCATGAGTTTGCAACTACTTTACTTTTGGAGAAAATTCAAAACATTCATTATTCAATAGAGCCCAATAGCAAAAATCAGGTTTTGAATGAAGAATCACATTTCTTGGTAGAATCATGCAGGATTGAAATTTTTGATGGTTTTTTACTCCTCTCAACAGCCCAAACAAGTTTCTAAAAGGATGAGTTTGCAACTACTTTACTTTTGGAGAAAATTCAAAACATTCATTATTCAATAGGGCCCAAACTATCAAAAACCAGCGGTTTGAATGAACACACATTTCTTGGTAGAATCATGCAGGACTGAAATTTTTGATGTTTTTCTACTCCTCTCATGAGCCCAAACAAGTCTCTAAAAGCATGAGTTTGCAACTACTTTACTTTTGGAGAAAATTCAAAACATTCACTTTTCAATAGAGCCCAATAGCAAAAATCAGGTTTTGAATGAAGAATCACATTTCTTGGTAGAATCATGCAGGATTGAAATTTTTGATGGTTTTTTACTCCTCTCTACAGCCCAAACAAGTTTCTAAAAGGATGAGTTTGCAACTGCTTTACTTTTGGAGAAAATTCAAAACATTCATTATTCAATAGGGCCCAAACTATCAAAAACCAGCGGTTTGAATGAACACACATTTCTTGGTAGAATCATGCAGGACTGAAATTTTTGATGTTTTTCTACTCCTCTCATGAGCCCAAACAAGTCTCTAAAAGCATGAGTTTGCAACTACTTTACTTTTGGAGAAAATTCAAAACATTCATTATTCAATAGAGCCCAATAGCAAAAATCAGGTTTTGAATGAAGAATCACATTTCTTGGTAGAATCATGCAGGATTGAAATTTTTGATGGTTTTTTACTCCTCTCTACAGCCCAAACAAGTTTCTAAAAGGATGAGTTTGCAACTGCTTTACTTTTGGAGAAAATTCAAAACATTCATTATTCAATAGGGCCCAAACTATCAAAAACCAGCGGTTTGAATGAACACACATTTCTTGGTAGAATCATGCAGGACTCAAATTTTTGATGTTTTTCTACTCCTCTCATGAGCCCAAACAAGTCTCTAAAAGCATGAGTTTGCAACTACTTTACTTTTGGAGAAAATTCAAAACATTCATTATTCAATAGAGCCCAATAGCAAAAATCAGGTTTTGAATGAAGAATCACATTTCTTGGTAGAATCATGCAGGATTGAAATTTTTGATGGTTTTTTACTCCTCTCAACAGCCCAAACAAGTTTCTAAAAGGATGAGTTTGCAACTACTTTACTTTTGGAGAAAATTCAAAACATTCATTATTCAATAGGGCCCAAACTATCAAAAACCAGCGGTTTCAATGAACACACATTTCTTGGAAGAATCATGCAGGACTGAAATTTTTGATGTTTTTCTACTCCTCTCATGAGCCCAAACAAGTCTCTAAAAGCATGAGTTTGCAACTACTTTACTTTTGGAGAAAATTCAAAACATTCATTATTCAATAGAGCCCAATAGCAAAAATCAGGTTTTGAATGAAGAATCACATTTCTTGGTAAAATCATGCAGGATTGAAATTTTTGATGGTTTTTTACTCCTCTCAACAGCCCAAACAAGTTTCTAAAAGGATGAGTTTGCAACTACTTTACTTTTGGAGAAAATTCAAAACATTCATTATTCAATAGGGCCCAAACTATCAAAAACCAGCGGTTTGAATGAACACACATTTCTTGGTAGAATCATGCAGGACTGAAATTTTTGATGTTTTTCTACTCCTCTCATGAGCCCAAACAAGTCTCTAAAAGCATGAGTTTGCAACTACTTTACTTTTGGAGAAAATTCAAAACATTCACTTTTCAATAGAGCCCAATAGCAAAAATCAGGTTTTGAATGAAGAATCACATTTCTTGGTAGAATCATGCAGGATTGAAATTTTTGATGGTTTTTTACTCCTCTCAACAGCCCAAACAAGTTTCTAAAAGGATGAGTTTGCAACTACTTTACTTTTGGAGAAAATTCAAAACATTCATTATTCAATAGGGCCCAAACTATCAAAAACCAGCGGTTTCAATGAACACACATTTCTTGGTAGAATCATGCAGGACTGAAATTTTTGATGTTTTTCTACTCCTCTCATGAGCCCAAACAAGTCTCTAAAAGCATGAGTTTGCAACTACTTTACTTTTGGAGAAAATTCAAAACATTCATTATTCAATAGAGCCCAATAGCAAAAATCAGGTTTTGAATGAAGAATCACATTTCTTGGTAAAATCATGCAGGATTGAAATTTTTGATGGTTTTTTACTCCTCTCAACAGCCCAAACAAGTTTCTAAAAGGATGAGTTTGCAACTACTTTACTTTTGGAGAAAATTCAAAACATTCATTATTCAATAGGGCCCAAACTATCAAAAACCAGCGGTTTCAATGAACACACATTTCTTGGTAGAATCATGCAGGACTGAAATTTTTGATATTTTTCTACTCCTCTCATGAGCCCAAACAAGTCTCTAAAAGCATGAGTTTGCAACTACTTTACTTTTGGAGAAAATTCAAAACATTCATTATTCAATAGAGCCCAATAGCAAAAATCAGGTTTTGAATGAAGAATCACATTTCTTGGTAGAATCATGCAGGATTGAAATTTTTGATGGTTTTTTACTCCTCTCAACAGCCCAAACAAGTTTCTAAAAGGATGAGTTTGCAACTACTTTACTTTTGGAGAAAATTCAAAACATTCATTATTCAATAGGGCCCAAACTATCAAAAACCAGCGGTTTGAATGAACACACATTTCTTGGTAGAATCATGCAGGACTGAAATTTTTGATGTTTTTCTACTCCTCTCATGAGCCCAAACAAGTCTCTAAAAGCATGAGTTTGCAACTACTTTACTTTTGGAGAAAATTCAAAACATTCACTTTTCAATAGAGCCCAATAGCAAAAATCAGGTTTTGAATGAAGAATCACATTTCTTGGTAGAATCATGCAGGATTGAAATTTTTGATGGTTTTTTACTCCTCTCTACAGCCCAAACAAGTTTCTAAAAGGATGAGTTTGCAACTGCTTTACTTTTGGAGAAAATTCAAAACATTCATTATTCAATAGGGCCCAAACTATCAAAAACCAGCGGTTTGAATGAACACACATTTCTTGGTAGAATCATGCAGGACTGAAATTTTTGATGTTTTTCTACTCCTCTCATGAGCCCAAACAAGTCTCTAAAAGCATGAGTTTGCAACTACTTTACTTTTGGAGAAAATTCAAAACATTCATTATTCAATAGAGCCCAATAGCAAAAATCAGGTTTTGAATGAAGAATCACATTTCTTGGTAGAATCATGCAGGATTGAAATTTTTGATGGTTTTTTACTCCTCTCTACAGCCCAAACAAGTTTCTAAAAGGATGAGTTTGCAACTGCTTTACTTTTGGAGAAAATTCAAAACATTCATTATTCAATAGGGCCCAAACTATCAAAAACCAGCGGTTTGAATGAACACACATTTCTTGGTAGAATCATGCAGGACTCAAATTTTTGATGTTTTTCTACTCCTCTCATGAGCCCAAACAAGTTTCTTAAAGCATGAGTTTGCAACTACTTTACTTTTGGAGAAAATTCAAAACATTCATTATTCAATAGAGCCCAATAGCAAAAATCAGGTTTTGAATGAAGAATCACATTTCTTGGTAGAATCATGCAGGATTGAATTTTTTGATGGTTTTTTACTCCTCTCAACAGCCCAAACAAGTTTCTAAAAGGATGAGTTTGCAACTACTTTACTTTTGGAGAAAATTCAAAACATTCATTATTCAATAGGGCCCAAACTATCAAAAACCAGCGGTTTCAATGAACACACATTTCTTGGTAGAATCATGCAGGACTGAAATTTTTGATGTTTTTCTACTCCTCTCATGAGCCCAAACAAGTCTCTAAAAGCATGAGTTTGCAACTACTTTACTTTTGGAGAAAATTCAAAACATTCATTATTCAATAGAGCCCAATAGCAAAAATCAGGTTTTGAATGAAGAATCACATTTCTTGGTAGAATCATGCAGGATTGAAATTTTTGATGGTTTTTTACTCCTCTCAACAGCCCAAACAAGTTTCTAAAAGGATGAGTTTGCAACTACTTTACTTTTGGAGAAAATTCAAAACATTCATTATTCAATAGGGCCCAAACTATCAAAAACCAGCGGTTTCAATGAACACACATTTCTTGGAAGAATCATGCAGGACTGAAATTTTTGATGTTTTTCTACTCCTCTCATGAGCCCAAACAAGTCTCTAAAAGCATGAGTTTGCAACTACTTTACTTTTGGAGAAAATTCAAAACATTCATTATTCAATAGAGCCCAATAGCAAAAATCAGGTTTTGAATGAAGAATCACATTTCTTGGTAAAATCATGCAGGATTGAAATTTTTGATGGTTTTTTACTCCTCTCAACAGCCCAAACAAGTTTCTAAAAGGATGAGTTTGCAACTACTTTACTTTTGGAGAAAATTCAAAACATTCATTATTCAATAGGGCCCAAACTATCAAAAACCAGCGGTTTGAATGAACACACATTTCTTGGTAGAATCATGCAGGACTGAAATTTTTGATGTTTTTCTACTCCTCTCATGAGCCCAAACAAGTCTCTAAAAGCATGAGTTTGCAACTACTTTACTTTTGGAGAAAATTCAAAACATTCACTTTTCAATAGAGCCCAATAGCAAAAATCAGGTTTTGAATGAAGAATCACATTTCTTGGTAGAATCATGCAGGATTGAAATTTTTGATGGTTTTTTACTCCTCTCTACAGCCCAAACAAGTTTCTAAAAGGATGAGTTTGCAACTGCTTTACTTTTGGAGAAAATTCAAAACATTCATTATTCAATAGGGTCCAAACTATCAAAAACCAGCGGTTTGAATGAACACACATTTCTTGGTAGAATCATGCAGGACTGAAATTTTTGATGTTTTTCTACTCCTCTCATGAGCCCAAACAAGTCTCTAAAAGCATGAGTTTGCAACTACTTTACTTTTGGAGAAAATTCAAAACATTCATTATTCAATAGAGCCCAATAGCAAAAATCAGGTTTTGAATGAAGAATCACATTTCTTGGTAGAATCATGCAGGATTGAAATTTTTGATGGTTTTTTACTCCTCTCTACAGCCCAAACAAGTTTCTAAAAGGATGAGTTTGCAACTGCTTTACTTTTGGAGAAAATTCAAAACATTCATTATTCAATAGGGCCCAAACTATCAAAAACCAGCGGTTTGAATGAACACACATTTCTTGGTAGAATCATGCAGGACTCAAATTTTTGATGTTTTTCTACTCCTCTCATGAGCCCAAACAAGTTTCTAAAAGCATGAGTTTGCAAATACTTTACTTTTGGAGAAAATTCAAAACATTCATTATTCAATAGAGCCCAATAGCAAAAATCAGGTTTTGAATGAAGAATCACATTTCTTGGTAGAATCATGCAGGATTGAAATTTTTGATGGTTTTTTACTCCTCTCAACAGCCCAAACAAGTTTCTAAAAGGATGAGTTTGCAACTACTTTACTTTTGGAGAAAATTCAAAACATTCATTATTCAATAGGGCCCAAACTATCAAAAACCAGCGGTTTCAATGAACACACATTTCTTGGTAGAATCATGCAGGACTGAAATTTTTGATGTTTTTCTACTCCTCTCATGAGCCCAAACAAGTCTCTAAAAGCATGAGTTTGCAACTACTTTTCTTTTGGAGAAAATTCAAAACATTCATTATTCAATAGAGCCCAATAGCAAAAATCAGGTTTTGAATGAAGAATCACATTTCTTGGTAGAATCATGCAGGATTGAAATTTTTGATGGTTTTTTACTCCTCTCAACAGCCCAAACAAGTTTCTAAAAGGATGAGTTTGCAACTACTTTACTTTTGGAGAAAATTCAAAACATTCATTATTCAATAGGGCCCAAACTATCAAAAACCAGCGGTTTCAATGAACACACATTTCTTGGAAGAATCATGCAGGACTGAAATTTTTGATGTTTTTCTACTCCTCTCATGAGCCCAAACAAGTTTCTAAAAGCATGAGTTTGCAACTACTTTACTTTTGGAGAAAATTCAAAACATTCATTATTCAATAGAGCCCAATAGCAAAAATCATTTTTTGAATGAAGAATCACAGTTCTTGGTAGAATCATGCAGGATTGAAATTTTTGATGGTTTTTTACTCCTCTCAACAGCCCAAACAAGTTTCTAAAAGGATGAGTTTGCAACTACTTTACTTTTGGAGAAAATTCAAAACATTCATTATTCAATAGGGCCCAAACTATCAAAAACCAGCGGTTTCAATGAACACACATTTCTTGGTAGAATCATGCAGGACTGAAATTTTTGATGTTTTTCTACTCCTCTCATGAGCCCAAACAAGTTTCTAAAAGCATGAGTTTGCAACTGCTTTACTTTTGGAGAAAATTCAAAACATTCACTATTCAATAGAGCCCAATAGCAAAAATCAGGTTTTGAATGAAGAATCACATTTCTTGGTAAAATCATGCAGGATTGAAATTTTTGATGGTTTTTTACTCCTCTCAACAGCCCAAACAAGTTTCTAAAAGGATGAGTTTGCAACTACTTTACTTTTGGAGAAAATTCAAAACATTCATTATTCAATAGGGCCCAAACTATCAAAAACCAGCGGTTTCAATGAACACACATTTCTTGGTAGAATCATGCAGGACTGAAATTTTTGATGTTTTTCTACTCCTCTCATGAGCCCAAACAAGTCTCTAAAAGCATGAGTTTGCAACTACTTTACTTTTGGAGAAAATTCAAAACATTCATTATTCAACAGAGCCCAATAGCAAAAATCAGGTTTTGAATGAAGAATCACATTTCTTGGTAGAATCATGCAGGATTGAAATTTTTGATGGTTTTTTACTCCTCTCAACAGCCCAAACAAGTTTCTAAAAGGATGAGTTTGCAACTACTTTACTTTTGGAGAAAATTCAAAACATTCATTATTCAATAGGGCCCAAACTATCAAAAACCAGCGGTTTCAATGAACACACATTTCTTGGTAGAATCATGCAGGACTGAAATTTTTGATGTTTTTCTACTCCTCTCATGAGCCCAAACAAGTCTCTAAAAGCATGAGTTTGCAACTACTTTACTTTTGGAGAAAATTCAAAACATTCACTTTTCAATAGAGCCCAATAGCAAAAATCAGGTTTTGAATGAAGAATCACATTTCTTGGTAGAATCATGCAGGATTGAAATTTTTGATGGTTTTTTACTCCTCTCAACAGCCCAAACAAGTTTCTAAAAGGATGAGTTTGCAACTACTTTACTTTTGGAGAAAATTCAAAACATTCATTATTCAATAGGGCCCAAACTATCAAAAACCAGCGGTTTGAATGAACACACATTTCTTGGTAGAATCATGCAGGACTGAAATTTTTGATGTTTTTCTACTCCTCTCATGAGCCCAAACAAGTCTCTAAAAGCATGAGTTTGCAACTACTTTACTTTTGGAGAAAATTCAAAACATTCATTATTCAATAGAGCCCAATAGCAAAAATCAGGTTTTGAATGAAGAATCACATTTCTAGGTAGAAGCATGCAGGATTGAAATTTTTGATGGTTTTTTACTCCTCTCAACAGCCCAAACAAGTTTCTAAAAGGATGAGTTTGCAACTACTTTACTTTTGGAGAAAATTCAAAACATTCATTATTCAATAGGGCCCAAACTATCAAAAACCAGCGGTTTGAATGAACACACATTTCTTGGTAGAATCATGCAGGACTGAAATTTTTGATGTTTTTCTACTCCTCTCATGAGCCCAAACAAGTCTCTAAAAGCATGAGTTTGCAACTACTTTACTTTTGGAGAAAATTCAAAATATTCATTATTCAATAGAGCCCAATAGCAAAAATCAGGTTTTGAATGAAGAATCACATTTCTTGGTAGAAGCATGCAGGATTGAAATTTTTGATGGTTTTTTACTCCTCTCAACAGCCCAAACAAGTTTCTAAAAGGATGAGTTTGCAACTACTTTACTTTTGGAGAAAATTCAAAACATTCATTATTCAATAGGGTCCAAACTATCAAAAACCAGCGGTTTCAATGAACACACATTTCTTGGTAGAATCATGCAGGACTGAAATTTTTGATGTTTTTCTACTCCTCTCATGAGCCCAAACAAGTCTCTAAAAGCATGAGTTTGCAACTACTTTACTTTTGGAGAAAATTCAAAACATTCATTATTCAATAGAGCCCAATAGCAAAAATCAGGTTTTGAATGAAGAATCACATTTCTTGGTAGAATCATGCAGGATTGAAATTTTTGATGGTTTTTTACTCCTCTCAACAGCCCAAACAAGTTTCTAAAAGGATGAGTTTGCAACTACTTTACTTTTGGAGAAAATTCAAAACATTCATTATTCAATAGGGCCCAAACTATCAAAAACCAGCGGTTTGAATGAACACACATTTCTTGGTAGAATCATGCAGGACTGAAATTTTTGATGTTTTTCTACTCCTCTCATGAGCCCAAACAAGTCTCTAAAAGCATGAGTTTGCAACTACTTTACTTTTGGAGAAAATTCAAAACATTCATTATTCAATAGAGCCCAATAGCAAAAATCAGGTTTTGAATGAAGAATCACATTTCTAGGTAGAAGCATGCAGGATTGAAATTTTTGATGGTTTTTTACTCCTCTCAACAGCCCAAACAAGTTTCTAAAAGGATGAGTTTGCAACTACTTTACTTTTGGAGAAAATTCAAAACATTCATTATTCAATAGGGCCCAAACTATCAAAAACCAGCGGTTTCAATGAACACACATTTCTTGGTAGAATCATGCAGGACTGAAATTTTTGATGTTTTTCTACTCCTCTCATGAGCCCAAACAAGTCTCTAAAAGCATGAGTTTGCAACTACTTTACTTTTGGAGAAAATTCAAAATATTCATTATTCAATAGAGCCCAATAGCAAAAATCAGGTTTTGAATGAAGAATCACATTTCTTGGTAGAAGCATGCAGGATTGAAATTTTTGATGGTTTTTTACTCCTCTCAACAGCCCAAAAAGTTTCTAAAAGGATGAGTTTGCAACTACTTTACTTTTGGAGAAAATTCAAAACATTCATTATTCAATAGGGTCCAAACTATCAAAAACCAGCGGTTTCAATGAACACACATTTCTTGGTAGAATCATGCAGGACTGAAATTTTTGATGTTTTTCTACTCCTCTCATGAGCCCAAACAAGTCTCTAAAAGCATGAGTTTGCAACTACTTTACTTTTGGAGAAAATTCAAAACATTCATTATTCAATAGAGCCCAATAGCAAAAATCAGGTTTTGAATGAAGAATCACATTTCTTGGTAGAATCATGCAGGATTGAAATTTTTGATGGTTTTTTACTCCTCTCTACAGCCCAAACAAGTTTCTAAAAGGATGAGTTTGCAATTGCTTTACTTTTGGAGAAAATTCAAAACATTCATTATTCAATAGGGCCCAAACTATCAAAAACCAGCGGTTTCAATGAACACACATTTCTTGGTAGAATCATGCAGGACTGAAATTTTTGATGTTTTTCTACTCCTCTCATGAGCCCAAACAAGTCTCTAAAAGCATGAGTTTGCAACTGCTTTACTTTTGGAGAAAATTCAAAACATTCATTATTCAATAGAGCCCAATAGCAAAAATCAGGTTTTGAATGAAGAATCACATTTCTTGGTAGAATCATGCAGGATTGAAATTTTTGATGGTTTTTTACTCCTCTCAACAGCCCAAACAAGTTTCTAAAAGGATGAGTTTGCAACTACTTTACTTTTGGAGAAAATTCAAAACATTCATTATTCAATAGGGCCCAAACTATCAAAAACCAGCGGTTTCAATGAACACACATTTCTTGGTAGAATCATGCAGGACTGAAATTTTTGATGTTTTTCTACTCCTCTCATGAGCCCAAACAAGTCTCTAAAAGCATGAGTTTGCAACTACTTTACTTTTGGAGAAAATTCAAAACATTCATTATTCAATAGAGCCCAATAGCAAAAATCAGGTTTTGAATGAAGAATCACATTTCTTGGTAAAATCATGCAGGATTGAAATTTTTGATGGTTTTTTACTCCTCTCAACAGCCCAAACAAGTTTCTAAAAGGATGAGTTTGCAACTACTTTACTTTTGGAGAAAATTCAAAACATTCATTATTCAATAGGGCCCAAACTATCAAAAACCAGCGGTTTCAATGAACACACATTTCTTGGTAGAATCATGCAGGACTGAAATTTTTGATGTTTTTCTACTCCTCTCATGAGCCCAAACATGTTTCTAAAAGCATGAGTTTGCAACTACTTTACTTTTGGAGAAAATTCAAAACATTCACTATTCAATAGAGCCCAATAGCAAAAATCAGGTTTTGAATGAAGAATCACATTTCTTGGTAAAATCATGCAGGATTGAAATTTTTGATGGTTTTTTACTCCTCTCAACATCCCAAACAAGTTTCTAAAAGGATGAGTTTGCAACTACTTTACTTTTGGAGAAAATTCAAAACATTCATTATTCAATAGGGCCCAAACTATCAAAAACCAGCGGTTTCAATGAACACACATTTCTTGGAAGAATCATGCAGGACTGAAATTTTTGATGTTTTTCTACTCCTCTCATGAGCCCAAACAAGTCTCTAAAAGCATGAGTTTGCAACTACTTTACTTTTGGAGAAAATTCAAAACATTCATTATTCAATAGAGCCCAATAGCAAAAATCAGGTTTTGAATGAAGAATCACATTTTTTGGTAGAATCATGCAGGATTGAAATTTTTGATAGTTTTTTACTCCTCTCAACAGCCCAAACAAGTTTCTAAAAGGATGAGTTTGCAACTACTTTACTTTTGGAGAAAATTCAAAACATTCATTATTCAATAG
Source organism: Dendrobates tinctorius (assembly GCF_039654945.1). Taxonomy (NCBI): domain Eukaryota; kingdom Metazoa; phylum Chordata; class Amphibia; order Anura; family Dendrobatidae; genus Dendrobates; species Dendrobates tinctorius. The sequence goes on along the minus strand of NW_027361736.1, from coordinate 6,196,724 downwards.
GGCCCAAACTATCAAAAACCAGCGGTTTCAATGAACACACATTTCTTGGTAGAATCATGCAGGACTGAAATTTTTGATGTTTTTCTACTCCTCTCATGAGCCCAAACAAGTCTCTAAAAGCATGAGTTTGCAACTACTTTACTTTTGGAGAAAATTCAAAACATTCATTATTCAATAGAGCCCAATAGCAAAAATCAGGTTTTGAATGAAGAATCACATTTCTTGGTAGAATCATGCAGGATTGAAATTTTTGATGGTTTTTTACTCCTCTCAACAGCCCAAACAAGTTTCTAAAAGGATGAGTTTGCAACTACTTTACTTTTGGAGAAAATTCAAAACATTCATTATTCAATAGGGCCCAAACTATCAAAAACCAGCGGTTTCAATGAACACACATTTCTTGGTAGAATCATGCAGGACTGAAATTTTTGATGTTTTTCTAATCCTCTCATGAGCCCAAACAAGTCTCTAAAAGCATGAGTTTGCAACTACTTTACTTTTGGAGAAAATTCAAAACATTCATTATTCAATAGAGCCCAATAGCAAAAATCAGGTTTTGAATGAAGAATCACATTTCTTGGTAGAATCATGCAGGATTGAAATTTTTGATGGTTTTTTACTCCTCTCAACAGCCCAAACAAGTTTCTAAAAGGATGAGTTTGCAACTACTTTACTTTTGGAGAAAATTCAAAACATTCATTATTCAATAGGGCCCAAACTATCAAAAACCAGCGGTTTGAATGAACACACATTTCTTGGTAGAATCATGCAGGACTGAAATTTTTGATGGTTTTTTACTCCTCTCAACAGCCCAAACAAGTTTCTAAAAGGATGAGTTTGCAACTACTTTACTTTTGGAGAAAATTCAAAACATTCATTATTCAATAGGGCCCAAACTATCAAAAACCAGCGGTTTCAATGAACACACATTTCTTGGTAGAATCATGCAGGACTGAAATTTTTGATGTTTTTCTACTCCTCTCATGAGCCCAAACAAGTCTCTAAAAGCATGAGTTTGCAACTACTTTACTTTTGGAGAAAATTCAAAACATTCACTTTTCAATAGAGCCCAATAGCAAAAATCAGGTTTTGAATGAAGAATCACATTTCTTGGTAGAATCATGCAGGATTGAAATTTTTGATGGTTTTTTACTCCTCTCAACAGCCCAAACAAGTTTCTAAAAGGATGAGTTTGCAACTACTTTACTTTTGGAGAAAATTCAAAACATTCATTATTCAATAGGGCCCAAACTATCAAAAACCAGCGGTTTGAATGAACACACATTTCTTGGTAGAATCATGCAGGACTGAAATTTTTGATGTTTTTCTACTCCTCTCATGAGCCCAAACAAGTCTCTAAAAGCATGAGTTTGCAACTACTTTACTTTTGGAGAAAATTCAAAACATTCATTATTCAATAGAGCCCAATAGCAAAAATCAGGTTTTGAATGAAGAATCACATTTCTTGGTAGAAGCATGCAGGATTGAAATTTTTGATGGTTTTTTACTCCTCTCAACAGCCCAAACAAGTTTCTAAAAGGATGAGTTTGCAACTACTTTACTTTTGGAGAAAATTCAAAACATTCATTATTCAATAGGGCCCAAACTATCAAAAACCAGCGGTTTGAATGAACACACATTTCTTGGTAGAATCATGCAGGACTGAAATTTTTGATGTTTTTCTACTCCTCTCATGAGCCCAAACAAGTCTCTAAAAGCATGAGTTTGCAACTACTTTACTTTTGGAGAAAATTCAAAATATTCATTATTCAATAGAGCCCAATCGCAAAAATCAGGTTTTGAATGAAGAATCACATTTCTTGGTAGAAGCATGCAGGATTGAAATTTTTGATGGTTTTTTACTCCTCTCAACAGCCCAAACAAGTTTCTAAAAGGATGAGTTTGCAACTACTTTACTTTTGGAGAAAATTCAAAACATTCATTATTCAATAGGGTCCAAACTATCAAAAACCAGCGGTTTCAATGAACACACATTTCTTGGTAGAATCATGCAGGACTGAAATTTTTGATGTTTTTCTACTCCTCTCATGAGCCCAAACAAGTCTCTAAAAGCATGAGTTTGCAACTACTTTACTTTTGGAGAAAATTCAAAACATTCATTATTCAATAGAGCCCAATAGCAAAAATCAGGTTTTGAATGAAGAATCACATTTCTTGGTAGAATCATGCAGGATTGAAATTTTTGATGGTTTTTTACTCCTCTCTACAGCCCAAACAAGTTTCTAAAAGGATGAGTTTGCAATTGCTTTACTTTTGGAGAAAATTCAAAACATTCATTATTCAATAGGGCCCAAACTATCAAAAACCAGCGGTTTCAATGAACACACATTTCTTGGTAGAATCATGCAGGACTGAAATTTTTGATGTTTTTCTACTCCTCTCATGAGCCCAAACAAGTCTCTAAAAGCATGAGTTTGCAACTACTTTACTTTTGGAGAAAATTCAAAACATTCATTATTCAATAGAGCCCAATAGCAAAAATCAGGTTTTGAATGAAGAATCACATTTCTTGGTAGAATCATGCAGGATTGAAATTTTTGATGGTTTTTTACTCCTCTCAACAGCCCAAACAAGTTTCTAAAAGGATGAGTTTGCAACTACTTTACTTTTGGAGAAAATTCAAAACATTCATTATTCAATAGGGCCCAAACTATCAAAAACCAGCGGTTTCAATGAACACACATTTCTTGGTAGAATCATGCAGGACTGAAATTTTTGATGTTTTTCTACTCCTCTCATGAGCCCAAACAAGTCTCTAAAAGCATGAGTTTGCAACTACTTTACTTTTGGAGAAAATTCAAAACATTCATTATTCAATAGAGCCCAATAGCAAAAATCAGGTTTTGAATGAAGAATCACATTTCTTGGTAGAATCATGCAGGATTGAAATTTTTGATGGTTTTTTACTCCTCTCAACAGCCCAAACAAGTTTCTAAAAGGATGAGTTTGCAACTACTTTACTTTTGGAGAAAATTCAAAACATTCATTATTCAATAGAGCCCAATAGCAAAAATCAGGTTTTGAATGAAGAATCACATTTCTTGGTAGAATCATGCAGGATTGAAATTTTTGATGGTTTTTTACTCCTCTCTACAGCCCAAACAAGTTTCTAAAAGCATGAGTTTGCAACTACTTTACTTTTGGAGAAAATTCAAAACATTCATTATTCAATAGAGCCCAATAGCAAAAATCAGGTTTTGAATGAAGAATCACATTTCTTGGTAGAATCATGCAGGATTGAAATTTTTGATGGTTTTTTACTCCTCTCTACAGCCCAAACAAGTTTCTAAAAGGATGAGTTTGCAACTGCTTTACTTTTGGAGAAAATTCAAAACATTCATTATTCAATAGGGCCCAAACTATCAAAAACCAGCGGTTTGAATGAACACACATTTCTTGGTAGAATCATGCAGGACTCAAATTTTTGATGTTTTTCTACTCCTCTCATGAGCTCAAACAAGTTTCTAAAAGCATGATTTTGCAACTACTTTACTTTTGGAGAAAATTCAAAACATTCATTATTCAATAGAGCCCAATAGCAAAAATCAGGTTTTGAATGAAGAATCACATTTCTTGGTAGAATCATGCAGGATTGAAATTTTTGATGGTTTTTTACTCCTCTCAACAGCCCAAACAAGTTTCTAAAAGGATGAGTTTGCAACTACTTTACTTTTGGAGAAAATTCAAAACATTCATTATTCAATAGGGCCCAAACTATCAAAAAACAGCGGTTTCAATGAACACACATTTCTTGGTAGAATCATGCAGGACTGAAATTTTTGATGTTTTTCTACTCCTCTCATGAGCCCAAACAAGTCTCTAAAAGCATGAGTTTGCAACTACTTTACTTTTGGAGAAAATTCAAAACATTCATTATTCAATAGAGCCCAATAGCAAAAATCAGGTTTTGAATGAAGAATCACATTTCTTGGTAGAATCATGCAGGATTGAAATTTTTGATGGTTTTTTACTCCTCTCAACAGCCCAAACAAGTTTCTAAAAGGATGAGTTTGCAACTACTTTACTTTTGGAGAAAATTCAAAACATTCATTATTCAATAGGGCCCAAACTATCAAAAACCAGCGGTTTGAATGAACACACATTTCTTGGTAGAATCATGCAGGACTGAAATTTTTGATGTTTTTCTACTCCTCTCATGAGCCCAAACAAGTCTCTAAAAGCATGAGTTTGCAACTACTTTACTTTTGGAGAAAATTCAAAACATTTATTATTCAATAGAGCCCAATAGCAAAAATCAGGTTTTGAATGAAGAATCACATTTCTTGGTAGAATCATGCAGGATTGAAATTTTTGATGGTTTTTTACTCCTCTCAACAGCCCAAACAAGTTTCTAAAAGGATGAGTTTGCAACTACTTTACTTTTGGAGAAAATTCAAAACATTCATTATTCAATAGGGCCCAAACTATCAAAAAACAGCGGTTTCAATGAACACACATTTCTTGGAAGAATCATGCAGGACTGAAATTTTTGATGTTTTTCTACTCCTCTCATGAGCCCAAACAAGTTTCTAAAAGCATGAGTTTGCAACTACTTTACTTTTGGAGAAAATTCAAAACATTCATTATTCAATAGAGCCCAATAGCAAAAATCAGGTTTTGAATGAAGAATCACATTTCTTGGTAGAATCATGCAGGATTGAAATTTTTGATGGTTTTTTACTCCTCTCAACAGCCCAAACAAGTTTCTAAAATGATGAGTTTGCAACTACTTTACTTTTGGAGAAAATTCAAAACATTCATTATTCAATAGAGCCCAATAGCAAAAATCAGGTTTTGAATGAAGAATCACATTTCTTGGTAGAATCATGCAGGATTGAAATTTTTGATGGTTTTTTACTCCTCTCTACAGCCCAAACAAGTTTCTAAAAGCATGAGTTTGCAACTACTTTACTTTTGGAGAAAATTCAAAACATTCATTATTCAATAGAGCCCAATAGCAAAAATCAGGTTTTGAATGAAGAATCACATTTCTTGGTAGAATCATGCAGGATTGAAATTTTTGATGGTTTTTTACTCCTCTCTACAGCCCAAACAAGTTTCTAAAAGGATGAGTTTGCAACTGCTTTACTTTTGGAGAAAATTCAAAACATTCATTATTCAATAGGGCCCAAACTATCAAAAACCAGCGGTTTGAATGAACACACATTTCTTGGTAGAATCATGCAGGACTCAAATTTTTGATGTTTTTCTACTCCTCTCATGAGCTCAAACAAGTTTCTAAAAGCATGAGTTTGCAACTACTTTACTTTTGGAGAAAATTCAAAACATTCATTATTCAATAGAGCCCAATAGCAAAAATCAGGTTTTGAATGAAGAATCACATTTCTTGGTAGAATCATGCAGGATTGAAATTTTTGATGGTTTTTTACTCCTCTCAACAGCCCAAACAAGTTTCTAAAAGGATGAGTTTGCAACTACTTTACTTTTGGAGAAAATTCAAAACATTCATTATTCAATAGGGCCCAAACTATCAAAAACCAGCGGTTTGAATGAACACACATTTCTTGGTAGAATCATGCAGGACTGAAATTTTTGATGTTTTTCTACTCCTCTCATGAGCCCAAACAAGTCTCTAAAAGCATGAGTTTGCAACTACTTTACTTTTGGAGAAAATTCAAAACATTTATTATTCAATAGAGCCCAATAGCAAAAATCAGGTTTTGAATGAAGAATCACATTTCTTGGTAGAATCATGCAGGATTGAAATTTTTGATGGTTTTTTACTCCTCTCAACAGCCCAAACAAGTTTCTAAAAGGATGAGTTTGCAACTACTTTACTTTTGGAGAAAATTCAAAACATTCATTATTCAATAGGGCCCAAACTATCAAAAAACAGCGGTTTCAATGAACACACATTTCTTGGAAGAATCATGCAGGACTGAAATTTTTGATGTTTTTCTACTCCTCTCATGAGCCCAAACAAGTTTCTAAAAGCATGAGTTTGCAACTACTTTACTTTTGGAGAAAATTCAAAACATTCATTATTCAATAGAGCCCAATAGCAAAAATCAGGTTTTGAATGAAGAATCACATTTCTTGGTAGAATCATGCAGGATTGAAATTTTTGATGGTTTTTTACTCCTCTCAACAGCCCAAACAAGTTTCTAAAATGATGAGTTTGCAACTACTTTACTTTTGGAGAAAATTCAAAACATTCATTATTCAATAGAGCCCAATAGCAAAAATCAGGTTTTGAATGAAGAATCACATTTCTTGGTAGAATCATGCAGGATTGAAATTTTTGATGGTTTTTTACTCCTCTCTACAGCCCAAACAAGTTTCTAAAAGCATGAGTTTGCAACTACTTTACTTTTGGAGAAAATTCAAAACATTCATTATTCAATAGAGCCCAATAGCAAAAATCAGGTTTTGAATGAAGAATCACATTTCTTGGTAGAATCATGCAGGATTGAAATTTTTGATGGTTTTTTACTCCTCTCTACAGCCCAAACAAGTTTCTAAAAGGATGAGTTTGCAACTGCTTTACTTTTGGAGAAAATTCAAAACATTCATTATTCAATAGGGCCCAAACTATCAAAAACCAGCGGTTTGAATGAACACACATTTCTTGGTAGAATCATGCAGGACTCAAATTTTTGATGTTTTTCTACTCCTCTCATGAGCTCAAACAAGTTTCTAAAAGCATGAGTTTGCAACTACTTTACTTTTGGAGAAAATTCAAAACATTCATTATTCAATAGAGCCCAATAGCAAAAATCAGGTTTTGAATGAAGAATCACATTTCTTGGTAGAATCATGCAGGATTGAAATTTTTGATGGTTTTTTACTCCTCTCAACAGCCCAAACAAGTTTCTAAAAGGATGTTTGCAACTACTTTACTTTTGGAGAAAATTCAAAACATTCATTATTCAATAGGGCCCAAACTATCAAAAACCAGCGGTTTCAATGAACACACATTTCTTGGTAGAATCATGCAGGACTGAAATTTTTGATGTTTTTCTACTCCTCTCATGAGCCCAAACAAGTCTCTAAAAGCATGAGTTTGCAACTACTTTACTTTTGGAGAAAATTCAAAACATTCATTATTCAATAGAGCCCAATAGCAAAAATCAGGTTTTGAATGAAGAATCACATTTCTTGGTAAAATCATGCAGGATTGAAATTTTTGATGGTTTTTTACTCCTCTCAACAGCCCAAACAAGTTTCTAAAAGGATGAGTTTGCAACTACTTTACTTTTGGAGAAAATTCAAAACATTCATTATTCAATAGGGCCCAAACTATCAAAAACCAGCGGTTTCAATGAACACACATTTCTTGGTAGAATCATGCAGGACTGAAATTTTTGATATTTTTCTACTCCTCTCATGAGCCCAAACAAGTCTCTAAAAGCATGAGTTTGCAACTACTTTACTTTTGGAGAAAATTCAAAACATTCATTATTCAATAGAGCCCAATAGCAAAAATCAGGTTTTGAATGAAGAATCACATTTCTTGGTAGAATCATGCAGGATTGAAATTTTTGATGGTTTTTTACTCCTCTCAACAGCCCAAACAAGTTTCTAAAAGGATGAGTTTGCAACTACTTTACTTTTGGAGAAAATTCAAAACATTCATTATTCAATAGGGCCCAAACTATCAAAAACCAGCGGTTTGAATGAACACACATTTCTTGGTAGAATCATGCAGGACTGAAATTTTTGATGTTTTTCTACTCCTCTCATGAGCCCAAACAAGTCTCTAAAAGCATGAGTTTGCAACTACTTTACTTTTGGAGAAAATTCAAAACATTCACTTTTCAATAGAGCCCAATAGCAAAAATCAGGTTTTGAATGAAGAATCACATTTCTTGGTAGAATCATGCAGGATTGAAATTTTTGATGGTTTTTTACTCCTCTCAACAGCCCAAACAAGTTTCTAAAAGGATGAGTTTGCAACTACTTTACTTTTGGAGAAAATTCAAAACATTCATTATTCAATAGGGCCCAAACTATCAAAAACCAGCGGTTTCAATGAACACACATTTCTTGGTAGAATCATGCAGGACTGAAATTTTTGATGTTTTTCTACTCCTCTCATGAGCCCAAACAAGTCTCTAAAAGCATGAGTTTGCAACTACTTTACTTTTGGAGAAAATTCAAAACATTCATTATTCAATAGAGCCCAATAGCAAAAATCAGGTTTTGAATGAAGAATCACATTTCTTGGTAAAATCATGCAGGATTGAAATTTTTGATGGTTTTTTACTCCTCTCAACAGCCCAAACAAGTTTCTAAAAGGATGAGTTTGCAACTACTTTACTTTTGGAGAAAATTCAAAACATTCATTATTCAATAGGGCCCAAACTATCAAAAACCAGCGGTTTCAATGAACACACATTTCTTGGTAGAATCATGCAGGACTGAAATTTTTGATATTTTTCTACTCCTCTCATGAGCCCAAACAAGTCTCTAAAAGCATGAGTTTGCAACTACTTTACTTTTGGAGAAAATTCAAAACATTCATTATTCAATAGAGCCCAATAGCAAAAATCAGGTTTTGAATGAAGAATCACATTTCTTGGTAGAATCATGCAGGATTGAAATTTTTGATGGTTTTTTACTCCTCTCAACAGCCCAAACAAGTTTCTAAAAGGATGAGTTTGCAACTACTTTACTTTTGGAGAAAATTCAAAACATTCATTATTCAATAGGGCCCAAACTATCAAAAACCAGCGGTTTGAATGAACACACATTTCTTGGTAGAATCATGCAGGACTGAAATTTTTGATGTTTTTCTACTCCTCTCATGAGCCCAAACAAGTCTCTAAAAGCATGAGTTTGCAACTACTTTACTTTTGGAGAAAATTCAAAACATTCACTTTTCAATAGAGCCCAATAGCAAAAATCAGGTTTTGAATGAAGAATCACATTTCTTGGTAGAATCATGCAGGATTGAAATTTTTGATGGTTTTTTACTCCTCTCTACAGCCCAAACAAGTTTCTAAAAGGATGAGTTTGCAACTGCTTTACTTTTGGAGAAAATTCAAAACATTCATTATTCAATAGGGCCCAAACTATCAAAAACCAGCGGTTTGAATGAACACACATTTCTTGGTAGAATCATGCAGGACTGAAATTTTTGATGTTTTTCTACTCCTCTCATGAGCCCAAACAAGTCTCTAAAAGCATGAGTTTGCAACTACTTTACTTTTGGAGAAAATTCAAAACATTCATTATTCAATAGAGCCCAATAGCAAAAATCAGGTTTTGAATGAAGAATCACATTTCTTGGTAGAATCATGCAGGATTGAAATTTTTGATGGTTTTTTACTCCTCTCTACAGCCCAAACAAGTTTCTAAAAGGATGAGTTTGCAACTGCTTTACTTTTGGAGAAAATTCAAAACATTCATTATTCAATAGGGCCCAAACTATCAAAAACCAGCGGTTTGAATGAACACACATTTCTTGGTAGAATCATGCAGGACTCAAATTTTTGATGTTTTTCTACTCCTCTCATGAGCCCAAACAAGTTTCTAAAAGCATGAGTTTGCAACTACTTTACTTTTGGAGAAAATTCAAAACATTCATTATTCAATAGAGCCCAATAGCAAAAATCAGGTTTTGAATGAAGAATCACATTTCTTGGTAGAATCATGCAGGATTGAATTTTTTGATGGTTTTTTACTCCTCTCAACAGCCCAAACAAGTTTCTAAAAGGATGAGTTTGCAACTACTTTACTTTTGGAGAAAATTCAAAACATTCATTATTCAATAGGGCCCAAACTATCAAAAACCAGCGGTTTCAATGAACACACATTTCTTGGTAGAATCATGCAGGACTGAAATTTTTGATGTTTTTCTACTCCTCTCATGAGCCCAAACAAGTCTCTAAAAGCATGAGTTTGCAACTACTTTACTTTTGGAGAAAATTCAAAACATTCATTATTCAATAGAGCCCAATAGCAAAAATCAGGTTTTGAATGAAGAATCACATTTCTTGGTAGAATCATGCAGGATTGAAATTTTTGATGGTTTTTTACTCCTCTCAACAGCCCAAACAAGTTTCTAAAAGGATGAGTTTGCAACTACTTTACTTTTGGAGAAAATTCAAAACATTCATTATTCAATAGGGCCCAAACTATCAAAAACCAGCGGTTTCAATGAACACACATTTCTTGGAAGAATCATGCAGGACTGAAATTTTTGATGTTTTTCTACTCCTCTCATGAGCCCAAACAAGTCTCTAAAAGCATGAGTTTGCAACTACTTTACTTTTGGAGAAAATTCAAAACATTCATTATTCAATAGAGCCCAATAGCAAAAATCAGGTTTTGAATGAAGAATCACATTTCTTGGTAAAATCATGCAGGATTGAAATTTTTGATGGTTTTTTACTCCTCTCAACAGCCCAAACAAGTTTCTAAAAGGATGAGTTTGCAACTACTTTACTTTTGGAGAAAATTCAAAACATTCATTATTCAATAGGGCCCAAACTATCAAAAACCAGCGGTTTCAATGAACACACATTTCTTGGTAGAATCATGCAGGACTGAAATTTTTGATGTTTTTCTACTCCTCTCATGAGCCCAAACAAGTTTCTAAAAGCATGAGTTTGCAACTAGTTTACTTTTGGAGAACATTCAAAACATTCACTATTCAATAGAGCCCAATAGCAAAAATCAGGTTTTGAATGAAGAATCACATTTCTTGGTAAAATCATGCAGGATTGAAATTTTTGATGGTTTTTTACTCCTCTCAACAGCCCAAACAAGTTTCTAAAAGGATGAGTTTGCAACTACTTTACTTTTGGAGAAAATTCAAAACATTCATTATTCAATAGGGCCCAAACTATCAAAAACCAGCGGTTTCAATGAACACACATTTCTTGGTAGAATCATGCAGGACTGAAATTTTTGATGTTTTTCTACTCCTCTCATGAGCCCAAACAAGTCTCTAAAAGCATGAGTTTGCAACTACTTTACTTTTGGAGAAAATTCAAAACATTCATTATTCAATAGAGCCCAATAGCAAAAATCAGGTTTTGAATGAAGAATCACATTTCTTGGTAGAATCATGCAGGATTGAAATTTTTGATGGTTTTTTACTCCTCTCTACAGCCCAAACAAGTTTCTAAAAGGATGAGTTTGCAACTGCTTTACTTTTGGAGAAAATTCAAAACATTCATTATTCAATAGGGCCCAAACTATCAAAAACCAGCGGTTTGAATGAACACACATTTCTTGGTAGAATCATGCAGGACTGAAATTTTTGATGTTTTTCTACTCCTCTCATGAGCCCAAACAAGTCTCTAAAAGCATGAGTTTGCAACTACTTTACTTTTGGAGAAAATTCAAAACATTCATTATTCAATAGAGCCCAATAGCAAAAATCAGGTTTTGAATGAAGAATCACATTTCTTGGTAGAATCATGCAGGATTGAAATTTTTGATGGTTTTTTACTCCTCTCTACAGCCCAAACAAGTTTCTAAAAGGATGAGTTTGCAACTGCTTTACTTTTGGAGAAAATTCAAAACATTCATTATTCAATAGGGCCCAAACTATCAAAAACCAGCGGTTTGAATGAACACACATTTCTTGGTAGAATCATGCAGGACTCAAATTTTTGATGTTTTTCTACTCCTCTCATGAGCCCAAACAAGTTTCTAAAAGCATGAGTTTGCAAATACTTTACTTTTGGAGAAAATTCAAAACATTCATTATTCAATAGAGCCCAATAGCAAAAATCAGGTTTTGAATGAAGAATCACATTTCTTGGTAGAATCATGCAGGATTGAAATTTTTGATGGTTTTTTACTCCTCTCAACAGCCCAAACAAGTTTCTAAAAGGATGAGTTTGCAACTACTTTACTTTTGGAGAAAATTCAAAACATTCATTATTCAATAGGGCCCAAACTATCAAAAACCAGCGGTTTCAATGAACACACATTTCTTGGTAGAATCATGCAGGACTGAAATTTTTGATGTTTTTCTACTCCTCTCATGAGCCCAAACAAGTCTCTAAAAGCATGAGTTTGCAACTACTTTTCTTTTGGAGAAAATTCAAAACATTCATTATTCAATAGAGCCCAATAGCAAAAATCAGGTTTTGAATGAAGAATCACATTTCTTGGTAGAATCATGCAGGATTGAAATTTTTGATGGTTTTTTACTCCTCTCAACAGCCCAAACAAGTTTCTAAAAGGATGAGTTTGCAACTACTTTACTTTTGGAGAAAATTCAAAACATTCATTATTCAATAGGGCCCAAACTATCAAAAACCAGCGGTTTCAATGAACACACATTTCTTGGAAGAATCATGCAGGACTGAAATTTTTGATGTTTTTCTACTCCTCTCATGAGCCCAAACAAGTTTCTAAAAGCATGAGTTTGCAACTACTTTACTTTTGGAGAAAATTCAAAACATTCATTATTCAATAGAGCCCAATAGCAAAAATCATTTTTTGAATGAAGAATCACAGTTCTTGGTAGAATCATGCAGGATTGAAATTTTTGATGGTTTTTTACTCCTCTCAACAGCCCAAACAAGTTTCTAAAAGGATGAGTTTGCAACTACTTTACTTTTGGAGAAAATTCAAAACATTCATTATTCAATAGGGCCCAAACTATCAAAAACCAGCGGTTTCAATGAACACACATTTCTTGGTAGAATCATGCAGGACTGAAATTTTTGATGTTTTTCTACTCCTCTCATGAGCCCAAACAAGTTTCTAAAAGCATGAGTTTGCAACTGCTTTACTTTTGGAGAAAATTCAAAACATTCACTATTCAATAGAGCCCAATAGCAAAAATCAGGTTTTGAATGAAGAATCACATTTCTTGGTAAAATCATGCAGGATTGAAATTTTTGATGGTTTTTTACTCCTCTCAACAGCCCAAACAAGTTTCTAAAAGGATGAGTTTGCAACTACTTTACTTTTGGAGAAAATTCAAAACATTCATTATTCAATAGGGCCCAAACTATCAAAAACCAGCGGTTTCAATGAACACACATTTCTTGGTAGAATCATGCAGGACTGAAATTTTTGATGTTTTTCTACTCCTCTCATGAGCCCAAACAAGTTTCTAAAAGCATGAGTTTGCAACTGCTTTACTTTTGGAGAAAATTCAAAACATTCACTATTCAATAGAGCCCAATAGCAAAAATCAGGTTTTGAATGAAGAATCACATTTCTTGGTAAAATCATGCAGGATTGAAATTTTTGATGGTTTTTTACTCCTCTCAACAGCCCAAACAAGTTTCTAAAAGGATGAGTTTGCAACTACTTTACTTTTGGAGAAAATTCAAAACATTCATTATTCAATAGGGCCCAAACTATCAAAAACCAGCGGTTTCAATGAACACACATTTCTTGGTAGAATCATGCAGGACTGAAATTTTTGATGTTTTTCTACTCCTCTCATGAGCCCAAACAAGTCTCTAAAAGCATGAGTTTGCAACTACTTTACTTTTGGAGAAAATTCAAAACATTCATTATTCAACAGAGCCCAATAGCAAAAATCAGGTTTTGAATGAAGAATCACATTTCTTGGTAGAATCATGCAGGATTGAAATTTTTGATGGTTTTTTACTCCTCTCAACAGCCCAAACAAGTTTCTAAAAGGATGAGTTTGCAACTACTTTACTTTTGGAGAAAATTCAAAACATTCATTATTCAATAGGGCCCAAACTATCAAAAACCAGCGGTTTCAATGAACACACATTTCTTGGTAGAATCATGCAGGACTGAAATTTTTGATGTTTTTCTACTCCTCTCATGAGCCCAAACAAGTCTCTAAAAGCATGAGTTTGCAACTACTTTACTTTTGGAGAAAATTCAAAACATTCACTTTTCAATAGAGCCCAATAGCAAAAATCAGGTTTTGAATGAAGAATCACATTTCTTGGTAGAATCATGCAGGATTGAAATTTTTGATGGTTTTTTACTCCTCTCAACAGCCCAAACAAGTTTCTAAAAGGATGAGTTTGCAACTACTTTACTTTTGGAGAAAATTCAAAACATTCATTATTCAATAGGGCCCAAACTATCAAAAACCAGCGGTTTGAATGAACACACATTTCTTGGTAGAATCATGCAGGACTGAAATTTTTGATGTTTTTCTACTCCTCTCATGAGCCCAAACAAGTCTCTAAAAGCATGAGTTTGCAACTACTTTACTTTTGGAGAAAATTCAAAACATTCATTATTCAATAGAGCCCAATAGCAAAAATCAGGGTTTGAATGAAGAATCACATTTCTAGGTAGAAGCATGCAGGATTGAAATTTTTGATGGTTTTTTACTCCTCTCAACAGCCCAAACAAGTTTCTAAAAGGATGAGTTTGCAACTACTTTACTTTTGGAGAAAATTCAAAACATTCATTATTCAATAGGGCCCAAACTATCAAAAACCAGCGGTTTGAATGAACACACATTTCTTGGTAGAATCATGCAGGACTGAAATTTTTGATGTTTTTCTACTCCTCTCATGAGCCCAAACAAGTCTCTAAAAGCATGAGTTTGCAACTACTTTACTTTTGGAGAAAATTCAAAATATTCATTATTCAATAGAGCCCAATAGCAAAAATCAGGTTTTGAATGAAGAATCACATTTCTTGGTAGAAGCATGCAGGATTGAAATTTTTGATGGTTTTTTACTCCTCTCAACAGCCCAAACAAGTTTCTAAAAGGATGAGTTTGCAACTACTTTACTTTTGGAGAAAATTCAAAACATTCATTATTCAATAGGGTCCAAACTATCAAAAACCAGCGGTTTCAATGAACACACATTTCTTGGTAGAATCATGCAGGACTGAAATTTTTGATGTTTTTCTACTCCTCTCATGAGCCCAAACAAGTCTCTAAAAGCATGAGTTTGCAACTACTTTACTTTTGGAGAAAATTCAAAACATTCATTATTCAATAGAGCCCAATAGCAAAAATCAGGTTTTGAATGAAGAATCACATTTCTTGGTAGAATCATGCAGGATTGAAATTTTTGATGGTTTTTTACTCCTCTCAACAGCCCAAACAAGTTTCTAAAAGGATGAGTTTGCAACTACTTTACTTTTGGAGAAAATTCAAAACATTCATTATTCAATAGGGCCCAAACTATCAAAAACCAGCGGTTTGAATGAACACACATTTCTTGGTAGAATCATGCAGGACTGAAATTTTTGATGTTTTTCTACTCCTCTCATGAGCCCAAACAAGTCTCTAAAAGCATGAGTTTGCAACTACTTTACTTTTGGAGAAAATTCAAAACATTCATTATTCAATAGAGCCCAATAGCAAAAATCAGGTTTTGAATGAAGAATCACATTTCTAGGTAGAAGCATGCAGGATTGAAATTTTTGATGGTTTTTTACTCCTCTCAACAGCCCAAACAAGTTTCTAAAAGGATGAGTTTGCAACTACTTTACTTTTGGAGAAAATTCAAAACATTCATTATTCAATAGGGCCCAAACTATCAAAAACCAGCGGTTTGAATGAACACACATTTCTTGGTAGAATCATGCAGGACTGAAATTTTTGATGTTTTTCTACTCCTCTCATGAGCCCAAACAAGTCTCTAAAAGCATGAGTTTGCAACTACTTTACTTTTGGAGAAAATTCAAAATATTCATTATTCAATAGAGCCCAATAGCAAAAATCAGGTTTTGAATGAAGAATCACATTTCTTGGTAGAAGCATGCAGGATTGAAATTTTTGATGGTTTTTTACTCCTCTCAACAGCCCAAACAAGTTTCTAAAAGGATGAGTTTGCAACTACTTTACTTTTGGAGAAAATTCAAAACATTCATTATTCAATAGGGTCCAAACTATCAAAAACCAGCGGTTTCAATGAACACACATTTCTTGGTAGAATCATGCAGGACTGAAATTTTTGATGTTTTTCTACTCCTCTCATGAGCCCAAACAAGTCTCTAAAAGCATGAGTTTGCAACTACTTTACTTTTGGAGAAAATTCAAAACATTCATTATTCAATAGAGCCCAATAGCAAAAATCAGGTTTTGAATGAAGAATCACATTTCTTGGTAGAATCATGCAGGATTGAAATTTTTGATGGTTTTTTACTCCTCTCTACAGCCCAAACAAGTTTCTAAAAGGATGAGTTTGCAATTGCTTTACTTTTGGAGAAAATTCAAAACATTCATTATTCAATAGGGCCCAAACTATCAAAAACCAGCGGTTTCAATGAACACACATTTCTTGGTAGAATCATGCAGGACTGAAATTTTTGATGTTTTTCTACTCCTCTCATGAGCCCAAACAAGTCTCTAAAAGCATGAGTTTGCAACTGCTTTACTTTTGGAGAAAATTCAAAACATTCATTATTCAATAGAGCCCAATAGCAAAAATCAGGTTTTGAATGAAGAATCACATTTCTTGGTAGAATCATGCAGGATTGAAATTTTTGATGGTTTTTTACTCCTCTCAACAGCCCAAACAAGTTTCTAAAAGGATGAGTTTGCAACTACTTTACTTTTGGAGAAAATTCAAAACATTCATTATTCAATAGGGCCCAAACTATCAAAAACCAGCGGTTTCAATGAACACACATTTCTTGGTAGAATCATGCAGGACTGAAATTTTTGATGTTTTTCTACTCCTCTCATGAGCCCAAACAAGTCTCTAAAAGCATGAGTTTGCAACTACTTTACTTTTGGAGAAAATTCAAAACATTCATTATTCAATAGAGCCCAATAGCAAAAATCAGGTTTTGAATGAAGAATCACATTTCTTGGTAAAATCATGCAGGATTGAAATTTTTGATGGTTTTTTACTCCTCTCAACAGCCCAAACAAGTTTCTAAAAGGATGAGTTTGCAACTACTTTACTTTTGGAGAAAATTCAAAACATTCATTATTCAATAGGGCCCAAACTATCAAAAACCAGCGGTTTCAATGAACACACATTTCTTGGTAGAATCATGCAGGACTGAAATTTTTGATGTTTTTCTACTCCTCTCATGAGCCCAAACAAGTTTCTAAAAGCATGAGTTTGCAACTACTTTACTTTTGGAGAAAATTCAAAACATTCACTATTCAATAGAGCCCAATAGCAAAAATCAGGTTTTGAATGAAGAATCACATTTCTTGGTAAAATCATGCAGGATTGAAATTTTTGATGGTTTTTTACTCCTCTCAACATCCCAAACAAGTTTCTAAAAGGATGAGTTTGCAACTACTTTACTTTTGGAGAAAATTCAAAACATTCATTATTCAATAGGGCCCAAACTATCAAAAACCAGCGGTTTCAATGAACACACATTTCTTGGAAGAATCATGCAGGACTGAAATTTTTGATGTTTTTCTACTCCTCTCATGAGCCCAAACAAGTCTCTAAAAGCATGAGTTTGCAACTACTTTACTTTTGGAGAAAATTCAAAACATTCATTATTCAATAGAGCCCAATAGCAAAAATCAGGTTTTGAATGAAGAATCACATTTTTTGGTAGAATCATGCAGGATTGAAATTTTTGATAGTTTTTTACTCCTCTCAACAGCCCAAACAAGTTTCTAAAAGGATGAGTTTGCAACTACTTTACTTTTGGAGAAAATTCAAAACATTCATTATTCAATAGGGCCCAAACTATCAAAAACCAGCGGTTTCAATGAACACACATTTCTTGGTAGAATCATGCAGGACTGAAATTTTTGATGTTTTTCTACTCCTCTCATGAGCCCAAACAAGTCTCTAAAAGCATGAGTTTGCAACTACTTTACTTTTGGAGAAAATTCAAAACATTCATTATTCAATAGAGCCCAATAGCAAAAATCAGGTTTTGAATGAAGAATCACATTTCTTGGTAGAATCATGCAGGATTGAAATTTTTGATGGTTTTTTACTCCTCTCAACAGCCCAAACAAGTTTCTAAAAGGATGAGTTTGCAACTACTTTACTTTTGGAGAAAATTCAAAACATTCATTATTCAATAGGGCCCAAACTATCAAAAACCAGCGGTTTCAATGAACACACATTTCTTGGTAGAATCATGCAGGACTGAAATTTTTGATGTTTTTCTACTCCTCTCATGAGCCCAAACAAGTCTCTAAAAGCATGAGTTTGCAACTACTTTACTTTTGGAGAAAATTCAAAACATTCATTATTCAATAGAGCCCAATAGCAAAAATCAGGTTTTGAATGAAGAATCACATTTCTTGGTAAAATCATGCAGGATTGAAATTTTTGATGGTTTTTTACTCCTCTCAACAGCCCAAACAAGTTTCTAAAAGGATGAGTTTGCAACTACTTTACTTTCGGAGAAAATTCAAAACATTCATTATTCAATAGGGCCCAAACTATCAAAAACCAGCGGTTTCAATGAACACACATTTCTTGGTAGAATCATGCAGGACTGAAATTTTTGATGTTTTTCTACTCCTCTCATGAGCCCAAACAAGTCTCTAAAAGCATGAGTTTGCAACTACTTTACTTTTGGAGAAAATTCAAAACATTCATTATTCAATAGAGCCCAATAGCAAAAATCAGGTTTTGAATGAAGAATCACATTTCTTGGTAGAATCATGCAGGATTGAAATTTTTGATGGTTTTTTACTCCTCTCAACAGCCCAAACAAGTTTCTAAAAGGATGAGTTTGCAACTACTTTACTTTTGGAGAAAATTCAAAACATTCATTATTCAATAGGGCCCAAACTATCAAAAACCAGCGGTTTCAATGAACACACATTTCTTGGTAGAATCATGCAGGACTGAAATTTTTGATGTTTTTCTACTCCTCTCATGAGCCCAAACAAGTCTCTAAAAGCATGAGTTTGCAACTACTTTACTTTTGGAGAAAATTCAAAACATTCATTATTCAATAGAGCCCAGTAGCAAAAATCAGGTTTTGAATGAAGAATCACATTTCTTGGTAGAATCATGCAGGATTGAAATTTTTGATGGTTTTTTACTCCTCTCTACAGCCCAAACAAGTTTCTAAAAGGATGAGTTTGCAACTGCTTAACTTTTGGAGAAAATTCAAAACATTCATTATTCAATAGGGCCCAAACTATCAAAAACCAGCGGTTTGAATGAACACACATTTCTTGGTAGAATCATGCAGGACTCAAATTTTTGATGTTTTTCTACTCCTCTCATGAGCTCAAACAAGTTTCTAAAAGCATGAGTTTGCAACTACTTTACTTTTGGAGAAAATTCAAAACATTCATTATTCAATAGAGCCCAATAGCAAAAATCAGGTTTTGAATGAAGAATCACATTTCTTGGTAGAATCATGCAGGATTGAAATTTTTGATGGTTTTTTACTCCTCTCAACAGCCCAAACAAGTTTCTAAAAGGATGAGTTTGCAACTACTTTACTTTTGGAGAAAATTCAAAACATTCATTATTCAATAGAGCCCAATAGCAAAAATCAGGTTTTGAATGAAGAATCACATTTCTTGGTAGAATCATGCAGGATTGAAATTTTTGATGGTTTTTTACTCCTCTCTACAGCCCAAACAAGTTTCTAAAAGGATGAGTTTGCAACTGCTTTACTTTTGGAGAAAATTCAAAACATTCATTATTCAATAGGGCCCAAACTATCAAAAACCAGCGGTTTGAATGAACACACATTTCTTGGTAGAATCATGCAGGACTCAAATTTTTGATGTTTTTCTACTCCTCTCATGAGCTCAAACAAGTTTCTAAAAGCATGAGTTTGCAACTACTTTACTTTTGGAGAAAATTCAAAACATTCATTATTCAATAGAGCCCAATAGCAAAAATCAGGTTTTGAATGAAGAATCACATTTCTTGGTAGAATCATGCAGGATTGAAATTTTTGATGGTTTTTTACTCCTCTCAACAGCCCAAACAAGTTTCTAAAAGGATGAGTTTGCAACTACTTTACTTTTGGAGAAAATTCAAAACATTCATTATTCAATAGGGCCCAAACTATCAAAAAACAGCGGTTTCAATGAACACACATTTCTTGGTACAATCATGCAGGACTGAAATTTTTGATGTTTTTCTACTCCTCTCATGAGCCCAAACAAGTCTCTAAAAGCATGAGTTTGCAACTACTTTACTTTTGGAGAAAATTCAAAACATTCATTATTCAATAGAGCCCAATAGCAAAAATCAGGTTTTGAATGAAGAATCACATTTCTTGGTAGAATCATGCAGGATTGAAATTTTTGATGGTTTTTTACTCCTCTCAACAGCCCAAACAAGTTTCTAAAAGGATGAGTTTGCAACTACTTTACTTTTGGAGAAAATTCAAAACATTCATTATTCAATAGGGCCCAAACTATCAAAAAACAGCGGTTTCAATGAACACACATTTCTTGGTACAATCATGCAGGACTGAAATTTTTGATGTTTTTCTACTCCTCTCATGAGCCCAAACAAGTCTCTAAAAGCATGAGTTTGCAACTACTTTACTTTTGGAGAAAATTCAAAACATTCATTATTCAATAGAGCCCAATAGCAAAAATCAGGTTTTGAATGAAGAATCACATTTCTTGGTAAAATCATGCAGGATTGAAATTTTTGATGGTTTTTTACTCCTCTCAACAGCCCAAACAAGTTTCTAAAAGGATGAGTTTGCAACTACTTTACTTTTGGAGAAAATTCAAAACATTCATTATTCAATAGGGCCCAAACTATCAAAAACCAGCGGTTTCAATGAACACACATTTCTTGGTAGAATCATGCAGGACTGAAATTTTTGATGTTTTTCTACTCCTCTCATGAGCCCAAACAAGTCTCTAAAAGCATGAGTTTGCAACTACTTTACTTTTGGAGAAAATTCAAAACATTCATTATTCAATAGAGCCCAATAGCAAAAATCAGGTTTTAAATGAAGAATCACATTTCTTGGTAGAATCATGCAGGATTGAAATTTTTGATGGTTTTTTACTCCTCTCAACAGCCCAAACAAGTTTCTAAAAGAATGAGTTTGCAACTGCTTTACTTTTGGAGAAAATTCAAAACATTCATTATTCAATAGGGCCCAAACTATCAAAAACCAGCGGTTTGAGTGAACACACATTTCTTGGTAGAATCATGTAGGACTGAAATTTTTGATGTTTTTCTACTCCTCTCATGAGCCCAAACAAGTCTCTAAAAGCATGAGTTTGCAACTACTTTACTTTTGGAGAAAATTCAAAACATTCATTATTCAATAGAGCCCAATAGCAAAAATCAGGTTTTGAATGAAGAATCACATTTCTTGGTAGAATCATGCAGGATTGAAATTTTTGATGGTTTTTTACTCCTCTCTACAGCCCAAACAAGTTTCTAAAAGGATGAGTTTGCAACTGCTTTACTTTTGGAGAAAATTCAAAACATTCATTATTCAATAGGGCCCAAACTATCAAAAACCAGCGGTTTGAATGAACACACATTTCTTGGTAGAATCATGCAGGACTGAAATTTTTGATGTTTTTCTACTCCTCTCATGAGCCCAAACAAGTCTCTAAAAGCATGAGTTTGCAACTACTTTACTTTTGGAGAAAATTCAAAACATTCATTATTCAATAGAGCCCAATAGCAAAAATCAGGTTTTGAATGAAGAATCACATTTCTTGGTAAAATCATGCAGGATTGAAATTTTTGATGGTTTTTTACTCCTCTCAACAGCCCAAACAAGTTTCTAAAAGGATGAGTTTGCAACTACTTTACTTTCGGAGAAAATTCAAAACATTCATTATTCAATAGGGCCCAAACTATCAAAAACCAGCGGTTTCAATGAACACACATTTCTTGGTAGAATCATGCAGGACTGAAATTTTTGATGTTTTTCTACTCCTCTCATGAGCCCAAACAAGTCTCTAAAAGCATGAGTTTGCAACTACTTTACTTTTGGAGAAAATTCAAAACATTCATTATTCAATAGAGCCCAATAGCAAAAATCAGGTTTTGAATGAAGAATCACATTTCTTGGTAGAATCATGCAGGATTGAAATTTTTGATGGTTTTTTACTCCTCTCAACAGCCCAAACAAGTTTCTAAAAGGATGAGTTTGCAACTACTTTACTTTTGGAGAAAATTCAAAACATTCATTATTCAATAGGGCCCAAACTATCAAAAACCAGCGGTTTCAATGAACACACATTTCTTGGTAGAATCATGCAGGACTGAAATTTTTGATGTTTTTCTACTCCTCTCATGAGCCCAAACAAGTCTCTAAAAGCATGAGTTTGCAACTACTTTACTTTTGGAGAAAATTCAAAACATTCATTATTCAATAGAGCCCAATAGCAAAAATCAGGTTTTGAATGAAGAATCACATTTCTTGGTAGAATCATGCAGGATTGAAATTTTTGATGGTTTTTTACTCCTCTCTACAGCCCAAACAAGTTTCTAAAAGGATGAGTTTGCAACTGCTTTACTTTTGGAGAAAATTCAAAACATTCATTATTCAATAGGGCCCAAACTATCAAAAACCAGCGGTTTGAATGAACACACATTTCTTGGTAGAATCATGCAGGACTCAAATTTTTGATGTTTTTCTACTCCTCTCATGAGCTCAAACAAGTTTCTAAAAGCATGAGTTTGCAACTACTTTACTTTTGGAGAAAATTCAAAACATTCATTATTCAATAGAGCCCAATAGCAAAAATCAGGTTTTGAATGAAGAATCACATTTCTTGGTAGAATCATGCAGGATTGAAATTTTTGATGGTTTTTTACTCCTCTCAACAGCCCAAACAAGTTTCTAAAAGGATGAGTTTGCAACTACTTTACTTTTGGAGAAAATTCAAAACATTCATTATTCAATAGAGCCCAATAGCAAAAATCAGGTTTTGAATGAAGAATCACATTTCTTGGTAGAATCATGCAGGATTGAAATTTTTGATGGTTTTTTACTCCTCTCTACAGCCCAAACAAGTTTCTAAAAGCATGAGTTTGCAACTACTTTACTTTTGGAGAAAATTCAAAACATTCATTATTCAATAGAGCCCAATAGCAAAAATCAGGTTTTGAATGAAGAATCACATTTCTTGGTAGAATCATGCAGGATTGAAATTTTTGATGGTTTTTTACTCCTCTCTACAGCCCAAACAAGTTTCTAAAAGGATGAGTTTGCAACTGCTTTACTTTTGGAGAAAATTCAAAACATTCATTATTCAATAGGGCCCAAACTATCAAAAACCAGCGGTTTGAATGAACACACATTTCTTGGTAGAATCATGCAGGACTCAAATTTTTGATGTTTTTCTACTCCTCTCATGAGCTCAAACAAGTTTCTAAAAGCATGAGTTTGCAACTACTTTACTTTTGGAGAAAATTCAAAACATTCATTATTCAATAGAGCCCAATAGCAAAAATCAGGTTTTGAATGAAGAATCACATTTCTTGGTAGAATCATGCAGGATTGAAATTTTTGATGGTTTTTTACTCCTCTCAACAGCCCAAACAAGTTTCTAAAAGGATGAGTTTGCAACTACTTTACTTTTGGAGAAAATTCAAAACATTGGGGGCGTGGCCAGCGTCTGAGCTGAATGGAAGCCTGAGCTCTGAGCTCCTCCACAGGGCAGCCTACCAAGCGCTATTAACAAGCGACTTACAAGCCAGGACTGGCTGAAAACTTGTGGGAACCTCCATAGGCACCAGCGGTGCCCCCACATAATGGATCCGCTTAATAGAAAAGCAGGAAAATCAAAAAATCTGGAGCGCTCTCCCCTCATGCTGAGGAGCCAAGATGGCGCCCGCCACACAGCAGCCACAGCCTGCAGCCCCAGCCTGAGCGGCGCACAGCGGGAGAGAACGCCACAGAGACTGAAACACGCAGTATTCAAGTCAGGGGGTAAGTCTGCCCCCATCCCTGCAAAAACCGCCGCTCCTTATATTAAAGAAAGCGCTAAATTCAGTGTTAAAAGTAGCGCTGAGAAGAAGGAGGCAAAATATCGCGAGATTAACCGGGAAACAGACGGGATTGCGCAGCAAGTACGCAAATTGCGTACCTTAAGCAAAAATCTTGCGCAGCCTGTGAAATCTTGCACAGCAGCAACGCTCACAGCCGCTATGGAGGCCACAAATACAATAAGGGCCTCCTCATCTTGTCCAGATATCTCCACAATTTCAGACACCCCTCTAACGCCACCACAGAGGGAACTGTCCCCTGCCTCACAAAATAGCTGCAGATTAAGCAGTAGCTCGGCTGAGCTGCAAAGTGAGACGCAGATGGAGGACTTCTGCACTCCAGATAACCCCATGCCTGAAAACTTTTTACATGTTTTGACTGAGGTAGAGGCTACCAACAAAGCAGCTTCAGAAATGTTCATAAAAAATATGGTGTGCCTTCTTGCAAAGACATTCCAAAAACAACTAGAGGGATATAATACAAACCTCCAAAACAATATAGACAGTCTGGGTCAGAGGGTGAATCACTTGGAGTTGAAAATGGAGGAGATAGTCCAGTCTCACAACAATTTGATAGACGAACATTATGCCTTAGAGAAAGAAGTTACCTTCCTAAAGTCAAGACTGATAGAACAAGAGGACAGGAGTAGGAGAAACAACCTTAAATTCAGAGGAATACCTGAGAATGTCAAGGACAGAGATCTTGATTCATATGTGCAAAAAATGCTCCATGCTATGCTCCCAGGTGCTTCCAAAGGAGACCTCTTAATAGAACGCATACACAGACTACCTAAGTCCAAATATGCCCCTGAAAGAGCTCCGCGGGATGTTATTGCATTCTTTCACTATTTTCTGACAAAGGAGGACATTTTGAGGAAGAGCAAGCAGTCACCCATCTTACCAAGACCATATGAGGGTATTAAGATCTTTGCAGACTTTTCAAAAGCCACGTTGCAAAAAAGGAGAGACTTTTTCCCTATCACTGCACACCTACGGGAGCACAGGGTGCTATACAGATGGGGCTTTCCTACAAAAATATTGGTCATGAAGGAAAACACTACTTTTGCCTTATCTAACATTGATAACTGTGATAGATTCTTTCAGGACCTTGGTATTCCTCCAATGAAGAACTCATCTTTATCCTACAATCAAGAGAGGAGCAACTCTTCACGACAGCCAAGACGTTTGTCACAGTCCTGGACCACACAAAAGAAAAGATAATGGACTTGGTAGGTGTTGACCCTGGCTCTTGGCCTGAACTTTCATCCCCAAACACTAACCGAGAGATTTCTCTTGGTATCATTTCTTTTGAGAAATTCACCTTCCTTGTTAACAAGTTTGTTTTGTTCTAGGTTATTCCAGGTTATAACATGTTTCTATTCACAGGCACACCAGGCACTGACAACAAATTTCTAGAGAAATACCACTCTTCTTGGATATATGTCCAGATGGACTATTCTATCTTATTGAGTTATTTAACACATTTCTTTCTTTTTGATATATTATGGAGTTGAAAATCCTATCATTTAATGTAAATGGGCTTAATAGTCCCTTTAAAAGATATGCTCTGTGGAAGGAGATCAAAAGATTGAAAGCAAATGTTGCTATGATACAGGAAACCCACCTCCTGGAAACTGATAATAACAGATTTAAAAACAAAGATTATCCTCAGATTTTCTTCTCCAACAACGAGGGAGGGAAAAAAGCTGGGGTGGCCATTGCCTTCCACAGAGACCTACCAGTGGTTATTTCAGATGTTTATAAAGACAATAAAGGCAGATATTTAATCATCAATTTTACCTTGGAGGGAATGGAATACACTGTGGTTAATGTATACGCCCCTAATGTGAGACAAATTAGCTTTCTCAATAAAGTCAAAAGAAAATTATCTAAATTTAGCAAGGGACAAATCATATGGGGGGGAGACTTTAATTGTATTGTTGACCCAAGCACTGATTGCTCATCCTCTGCTCCATACTACAGAAGTGTGAATTTGGGGAAGTGGCTGAGCAATGCTAACCTACACGACAGTTGTAAAATATTGAACCCTAATTCTAGAGAATACACCAGATTCTGCCCACACAACAGATCTTATACCAAAATAGATCATATATTTACCAGTTTTTCCTTACTAGATTCGTATATAGATTTCCAAACTGGCCCCATCACATGGTCGGACCATGCTCCAATTCTATTAACATTACAGGTTTCCTCTTCGACTCAAAGACACTACAATTGGAGATATAGCAAATTTGTAGTAGACTCCCCAGATAATATAGCAACAATAAAAAACACTATAATGAATTATTTTAAAGAAAATGACTCCCAGGAAATCTCCCCTGAAACCTTATGGTTAGCACATAAATGTGTCATTAGAGGCCACTTAATTCAGATGGCCTCAAGACAAAAGAGGGAAAGAGAGAGCAAACAGAGGCTGTTACTAGAACAAATCAAAAAACTTGAAGACCAGGCCAAAGTGGAAAAATCTTTTACTAAATACAAGGAGTTATACTCCCTTAGATTGGAATTTAGAAATCTTCTCATAAATATTTACGAAAAAAAGACTCTGTTTAACAGGGCAGGGTTCTACATAAATAACAACAAAAACTCAAAAACTATGGCAAATAGATTCAAACCCATAAATAAAAAGCATTTAATTAAAAAACTTTCCCAGAACTCAGTGAATATAGAAAAGCCAAGGGACATAGCTTTGGCTTTTGAAAAATACTACTCAAACCTTTACAATATAGGGAAAAATGGGACTTATCCCCCTCCTACAGAGGAGATGATAGATAATTTCCTGGGAGGAGTAGAGTTGAGATCTCTGTCTTCTGAGCAAAGGGAAATGCTTGATGCACCCTTCTCTGAGGGAGAGGTCTCTCTGGCAATAAAAAATCTCAAATGTAATAAGGCTCCTGGTCCAGACGGATTCCCTGTGGAATATTATAAAACATTTCAGGAAAATCTGGTCCCCTATTTAACAAACACCCTAAATTTTATAAAATCAAAAGGAACATGTAGTGCAGATATGCTGAGAGCCACCATAGTGGTAATCCCCAAACCGGACAAAGATCCCACCAAGATAGAAAACTATAGACCCATATCCCTCCTGAATGCAGACATCAAGGTCTATGCAAAAATACTGGCAGAAAGGGTGCAGGATGTTATCCAATATCTCATACATCCCGATCAAGTGGGTTTTGTAAAATTTAGACAGACTTCTGACAGTTCAAGAAGTGTCTTGCACCATATACACTTTTGTAACAAGAAAAAAATTCCCAGTCTGTTTGTGGCCCTTGATGCGGAGAAAGCTTTTGACCGCATCAATTGGACATATGCATTCGCAGTATTAAAGAAGATGGGTTTTGGTGAGGAGATGTTGAAAAGTGTTCAGGCTCTGTACTCCCAACCGTCTGCCTCTGTGCTGGTCAATAGCACGATGTCAGGGAAATTTGACATAACAAACGGAACAAGACAGGGATGCCCTCTGTCCCCAATTATTTTTATCCTGAGTCTGGAACCACTGGCTCAAAGGATAAGGGACTCGAGTGAGGTGAGGGGAGTACAGTTGGGAGATGTAGAGCATAAAATAAATTTATATGCAGACGATATCATACTCACACTGACAGATCCTGTTGAGTCATTGAAGGCGACTTGGGACATCATAGAGTTGTTTGGTTCAATATCATATTATAAACTCAATGTAAAAAAGACTAACGTTCTGTCACTATTTATTTCAGCCCCTATAAAACAGCAATTACAAGATAAGTACCCTTTTACTTGGGACTGCACTAAAATCCCATATCTAGGAATTTGGCTCACAAGCGACCTCACACACACAAGTGAGGTAAACATAGATAGCCTTTTGAAATCCCTTGACACTAAGTTGGGAGAATTGTCAAAAACCCCAGCCACTTGGTTGGGAAGAATAGTACTATATAAGATGTTCTGCCTCCCAAAGGTGTTGTTTTTGTACAGGAATGTCCCTCTGCCTTTATCAATGCAACACATACAAAAATTAACTCATCAAATGAACAGATTTATTTGGAATAATAAAAAGCCTAGGGTAAAGAAACACACACTACTTAAATCTAGAGAAAATGGGGGGATAGCCCTTCCAGACTTGGAGGCGTATTACTTTGCCACCACAACTGAATTGACAAAAATGTGGCTCACAGAACAGACAGAATTGGGATGGCCAAAAATTGAAAGAGATTTAATGCCCAATAAAGAACCGACACTTTATGTTTCCTATTTTCTTCTGCACAGAGGAGAGATTGGAGACATAGAAAACCCAATACTCAGAGCCTCTGTGCAGAGCTGGTCACATATGTGCAGGAGAAGGTTTAATGTCTCCCCTGTTTCAACCAAAAGACTGAGACTTCACTTTTTGGCACCTGTCAAGGTTTCTTTGAGACCCATGTTTGATAACTGGAAAACATTCCCCATTGCTTATGTGGATGATTTATTGGACAATAATAAAGTCATGCCTTTTGAGTTGGTCAAGGCTAAATTTAAAATCCCTAATACGGAATATATGAAATACCTCATACTCAAAGAGGAATATAACAAATTTAAGAGATATTTCTGCAAGATAGTTTTGGTCAACCATACCATTTATAATTTCCTAACCAGCACAATCCCCAGGCACAAGAGCTCTCTTAAACCCCTGTATAACTTCCTGACCGGCAAATACACCTTTTCTAAGGGTGGATGCTTTGAAAAATGGGAGACTACTCTGCAGAAGCAGATTTGTGCCCCACAGTGGACATTGTCTTTTAAGACTGCAGTGAGGTCTACAAATTGCATGAACATTTTGGAAACACATTACAAACTAGTCCACAGATATTACTTGACCCCAAACAGGATTAAACATTTTGGGGAAGGGGGATCTGATCTGTGTTGGCGGGGATGCGGGTCTCAGGCTGACTTACTCCATATTTTCTGGGGATGCCCGGTACTGAAACCATACTGGCTTAAGGTCTCCAATTTGATTTCGATCATATGCAACTGGCGTGTTCAGTTGCACCCTGCCTTGGCCTTACTACTCATAGATATTTGCAGATTCAAAACAACAAAGTATTTGGTTGCCCACATACTCATGTCTGCAATATACCTTATAGCGAAAGGTTGGAACAACAAGCAACCTCCGAACATTGCCACATTGATCATGTTGGTGGACAAACATTGTGTTTATGAAAAAATTCATTATATTAACAATATGTCAATAAAGTTATTTGACGACAGATGGCATAGATGGTTGAAACTCAAATCTAAGATAGAAGAAGAATTTATATCTTGATATCTTGATTTTTGCTCTTTTTGTGTGCCAAAATTTCACATGTATTTGGTGTTTGCCTGTGCTGTTGTAATTGTTTTTCAAATCTATTTCAATTAATGTTAATTGTACATACTTTAAATGATGATATGATGTTCAGATACCATATGATGATGTTCTGATGTACATTATCTTGACTCTATTCGAACATGATATATATGAGGTATGTTTATACATTCCTATTATTTTGAAAACTCAATAAAAATATTGTTTAAGAAAATTCAAAACATTCATTATTCAATAGGGCCCAAACTATCAAAAAACAGCGGTTTCAATGAACACACATTTCTTGGTACAATCATGCAGGACTGAAATTTTTGATGTTTTTCTACTCCTCTCATGAGCCCAAACAAGTCTCTAAAAGCATGAGTTTGCAACTACTTTACTTTTGGAGAAAATTCAAAACATTCATTATTCAATAGAGCCCAATAGCAAAAATCAGGTTTTGAATGAAGAATCACATTTCTTGGTAAAATCATGCAGGATTGAAATTTTTGATGGTTTTTTACTCCTCTCAACAGCCCAAACAAGTTTCTAAAAGGATGAGTTTGCAACTACTTTACTTTTGGAGAAAATTCAAAACATTCATTATTCAATAGGGCCCAAACTATCAAAAACCAGCGGTTTCAATGAACACACATTTCTTGGTAGAATCATGCAGGACTGAAATTTTTGATGTTTTTCTACTCCTCTCATGAGCCCAAACAAGTCTCTAAAAGCATGAGTTTGCAACTACTTTACTTTTGGAGAAAATTCAAAACATTCATTATTCAATAGAGCCCAATAGCAAAAATCAGGTTTTAAATGAAGAATCACATTTCTTGGTAGAATCATGCAGGATTGAAATTTTTGATGGTTTTTTACTCCTCTCAACAGCCCAAACAAGTTTCTAAAAGAATGAGTTTGCAACTGCTTTACTTTTGGAGAAAATTCAAAACATTCATTATTCAATAGGGCCCAAACTATCAAAAACCAGCGGTTTGAGTGAACACACATTTCTTGGTAGAATCATGTAGGACTGAAATTTTTGATGTTTTTCTACTCCTCTCATGAGCCCAAACAAGTCTCTAAAAGCATGAGTTTGCAACTACTTTACTTTTGGAGAAAATTCAAAACATTCATTATTCAATAGAGCCCAATAGCAAAAATCAGGTTTTGAATGAAGAATCACATTTCTTGGTAGAATCATGCAGGATTGAAATTTTTGATGGTTTTTTACTCCTCTCTACAGCCCAAACAAGTTTCTAAAAGGATGAGTTTGCAACTGCTTTACTTTTGGAGAAAATTCAAAACATTCATTATTCAATAGGGCCCAAACTATCAAAAACCAGCGGTTTGAATGAACACACATTTCTTGGTAGAATCATGCAGGACTCAAATTTTTGATGTTTTTCTACTCCTCTCATGAGCCCAAACAAGTTTCTAAAAGCATGAGTTTGCAACTACTTTACTTTTGGAGAAAATTCAAAACATTCATTATTCAATAGAGCCCAATAGCAAAAATCAGGTTTTGAATGAAGAATCACATTTCTTGGTAGAATCATGCAGGATTGAAATTTTTGATGGTTTTTTACTCCTCTCAACAGCCCAAACAAGTTTCTAAAAGGATGAGTTTGCAACTACTTTACTTTTGGAGAAAATTCAAAACATTCATTATTCAATAGGGCCCAAACTATCAAAAACCAGCGGTTTCAATGAACACACATTTCTTGGTAGAATCATGCAGGACTGAAATTTTTGATGTTTTTCTACTCCTCTCATGAGCCCAAACAAGTCTCTAAAAGCATGAGTTTGCAACTACTTTACTTTTGGAGAAAATTCAAAACATTCATTATTCAATAGAGCCCAATAGCAAAAATCAGGTTTTGAATGAAGAATCACATTTCTTGGTAGAATCATGCAGGATTGAAATTTTTGATGGTTTTTTACTCCTCTCAACAGCCCAAACAAGTTTCTAAAAGGATGAGTTTGCAACTACTTTACTTTTGGAGAAAATTCAAAACATTCATTATTCAATAGGGCCCAAACTATCAAAAACCAGCGGTTTCAATGAACACACATTTCTTGGAAGAATCATGCAGGACTGAAATTTTTGATGTTTTTCTACTCCTCTCATGAGCCCAAACAAGTTTCTAAAAGCATGAGTTTGCAACTACTTTACTTTTGGAGAAAATTCAAAACATTCATTATTCAATAGAGCCCAATAGCAAAAATCAGGTTTTGAATGAAGAATCACAGTTCTTGGTAGAATCATGCAGGATTGAAATTTTTGATGGTTTTTTACTCCTCTCAACAGCCCAAACAAGTTTCTAAAAGGATGAGTTTGCAACTACTTTACTTTTGGAGAAAATTCAAAACATTCATTATTCAATAGAGCCCAATAGCAAAAATCAGGTTTTGAATGAAGAATCACATTTCTTGGTAGAATCATGCAGGATTGAAATTTTTGATGGTTTTTTACTCCTCTCAACAGCCCAAACAAGTTTCTAAAAGGATGAGTTTGCAACTACTTTACTTTTGGAGAAAATTCAAAACATTCATTATTCAATAGGGCCCAAACTATCAAAAACCAGCGGTTTCAATGAACACACATTTCTTGGTAGAATCATGCAGGACTGAAATTTTTGATGTTTTTCTACTCCTCTCATGAGCCCAAACAAGTCTCTAAAAGCATGAGTTTGCAACTGCTTTACTTTTGGAGAAAATTCAAAACATTCATTATTCAATAGAGCCCAATAGCAAAAATCAGGTTTTGAATGAAGAATCACATTTCTTGGTAAAATCATGCAGGATTGAAATTTTTGATGGTTTTTTACTCCTCTCAACAGCCCAAACAAGTTTCTAAAAGGATGAGTTTGCAACTACTTTACTTTTGGAGAAAATTCAAAACATTCATTATTCAATAGGGCCCAAACTATCAAAAACCAGCGGTTTCAATGAACACACATTTCTTGGTAGAATCATGCAGGACTGAAATTTTTGATGTTTTTCTACTCCTCTCATGAGCCCAAACAAGTTTCTAAAAGCATGAGTTTGCAACTGCTTTACTTTTGGAGAAAATTCAAAACATTCACTATTCAATAGAGCCCAATAGCAAAAATCAGGTTTTGAATGAAGAATCACATTTCTTGGTAAAATCATGCAGGATTGAAATTTTTGATGGTTTTTTACTCCTCTCAACAGCCCAAACAAGTTTCTAAAAGGATGAGTTTGCAACTACTTTACTTTTGGAGAAAATTCAAAACATTCATTATTCAATAGGGCCCAAACTATCAAAAACCAGCGGTTTCAATGAACACACATTTCTTGGTAGAATCATGCAGGACTGAAATTTTTGATGTTTTTCTACTCCTCTCATGAGCCCAAACAAGTCTCTAAAAGCATGAGTTTGCAACTACTTTACTTTTGGAGAAAATTCAAAACATTCATTATTCAACAGAGCCCAATAGCAAAAATCAGGTTTTGAATGAAGAATCACATTTCTTGGTAGAATCATGCAGGATTGAAATTTTTGATGGTTTTTTACTCCTCTCAACAGCCCAAACAAGTTTCTAAAAGGATGAGTTTGCAACTACTTTACTTTTGGAGAAAATTCAAAACATTCATTATTCAATAGGGCCCAAACTATCAAAAACCAGCGGTTTCAATGAACACACATTTCTTGGTAGAATCATGCAGGACTGAAATTTTTGATGTTTTTCTACTCCTCTCATGAGCCCAAACAAGTCTCTAAAAGCATGAGTTTGCAACTACTTTACTTTTGGAGAAAATTCAAAACATTCACTTTTCAATAGAGCCCAATAGCAAAAATCAGGTTTTGAATGAAGAATCACATTTCTTGGTAGAATCATGCAGGATTGAAATTTTTGATGGTTTTTTACTCCTCTCAACAGCCCAAACAAGTTTCTAAAAGGATGAGTTTGCAACTACTTTACTTTTGGAGAAAATTCAAAACATTCATTATTCAATAGGGCCCAAACTATCAAAAACCAGCGGTTTGAATGAACACACATTTCTTGGTAGAATCATGCAGGACTGAAATTTTTGATGTTTTTCTACTCCTCTCATGAGCCCAAACAAGTCTCTAAAAGCATGAGTTTGCAACTACTTTACTTTTGGAGAAAATTCAAAACATTCATTATTCAATAGAGCCCAATAGCAAAAATCAGGTTTTGAATGAAGAATCACATTTCTTGGTAGAAGCATGCAGGATTGAAATTTTTGATGGTTTTTTACTCCTCTCAACAGCCCAAACAAGTTTCTAAAAGGATGAGTTTGCAACTACTTTACTTTTGGAGAAAATTCAAAACATTCATTATTCAATAGGGCCCAAACTATCAAAAACCAGCGGTTTGAATGAACACACATTTCTTGGTAGAATCATGCAGGACTGAAATTTTTGATGTTTTTCTACTCCTCTCATGAGCCCAAACAAGTCTCTAAAAGCATGAGTTTGCAACTACTTTACTTTTGGAGAAAATTCAAAATATTCATTATTCAATAGAGCCCAATAGCAAAAATCAGGTTTTGAATGAAGAATCACATTTCTTGGTAGAAGCATGCAGGATTGAAATTTTTGATGGTTTTTTACTCCTCTCAACAGCCCAAACAAGTTTCTAAAAGGATGAGTTTGCAACTACTTTACTTTTGGAGAAAATTCAAAACATTCATTATTCAATAGGGTCCAAACTATCAAAAACCAGCGGTTTCAATGAACACACATTTCTTGGTAGAATCATGCAGGACTGAAATTTTTGATGTTTTTCTACTCCTCTCATGAGCCCAAACAAGTCTCTAAAAGCATGAGTTTGCAACTACTTTACTTTTGGAGAAAATTCAAAACATTCATTATTCAATAGAGCCCAATAGCAAAAATCAGGTTTTGAATGAAGAATCACATTTCTTGGTAGAATCATGCAGGATTGAAATTTTTGATGGTTTTTTACTCATCTCTACAGCCCAAACAAGTTTCTAAAAGGATGAGTTTGCAATTGCTTTACTTTTGGAGAAAATTCAAAACATTCATTATTCAATAGGGCCCAAACTATCAAAAACCAGCGGTTTCAATGAACACACATTTCTTGGTAGAATCATGCAGGACTGAAATTTTTGATGTTTTTCTACTCCTCTCATGAGCCCAAACAAGTCTCTAAAAGCATGAGTTTGCAACTACTTTACTTTTGGAGAAAATTCAAAACATTCATTATTCAATAGAGCCCAATAGCAAAAATCAGGTTTTGAATGAAGAATCACATTTCTTGGTAGAATCATGCAGGATTGAAATTTTTGATGGTTTTTTACTCCTCTCAACAGCCCAAACAAGTTTCTAAAAGGATGAGTTTGCAACTACTTTACTTTTGGAGAAAATTCAAAACATTCATTATTCAATAGGGCCCAAACTATCAAAAACCAGCGGTTTCAATGAACACACATTTCTTGGTAGAATCATGCAGGACTGAAATTTTTGATGTTTTTCTACTCCTCTCATGAGCCCAAACAAGTCTCTAAAAGCATGAGTTTGCAACTACTTTACTTTTGGAGAAAATTCAAAACATTCATTATTCAATAGAGCCCAATAGCAAAAATCAGGTTTTGAATGAAGAATCACATTTCTTGGTAGAATCATGCAGGATTGAAATTTTTGATGGTTTTTTACTCCTCTCAACAGCCCAAACAAGTTTCTAAAAGGATGAGTTTGCAACTACTTTACTTTTGGAGAAAATTCAAAACATTCATTATTCAATAGGGCCCAAACTATCAAAAACCAGCGGTTTCAATGAACACATATTTCTTGGTAGAATCATGCAGGACTGAAATTTTTGATGTTTTTCTACTCCTCTCATGAGCCCAAACAAGTCTCTAAAAGCATGAGTTTGCAACTACTTTACTTTTGGAGAAAATTCAAAACATTCATTATTCAATAGAGCCCAATAGCAAAAATCAGGTTTTGAATGAAGAATCACATTTCTTGGTAAAATCATGCAGGATTGAAATTTTTGATGGTTTTTTACTCCTCTCAACAGCCCAAACAAGTTTCTAAAAGGATGAGTTTGCAACTACTTTACTTTTGGAGAAAATTCAAAACATTCATTATTCAATAGGGCCCAAACTATCAAAAACCAGCGGTTTGAATGAACACACATTTCTTGGTAGAATCATGCAGGACTGAAATTTTTGATGTTTTTCTACTCCTCTCATGAGCCCAAACAAGTCTCTAAAAGCATGAGTTTGCAACTACTTTACTTTTGGAGAAAATTCAAAACATTCACTTTTCAATAGAGCCCAATAGCAAAAATCAGGTTTTGAATGAAGAATCACATTTCTTGGTAGAATCATGCAGGATTGAAATTTTTGATGGTTTTTTACTCCTCTCAACAGCCCAAACAAGTTTCTAAAAGGATGAGTTTGCAACTACTTTACTTTTGGAGAAAATTCAAAACATTCATTATTCAATAGGGCCCAAACTATCATAAACCAGCGGTTTGAATGAACACACATTTCTTGGTAGAATCATGCAGGACTGAAATTTTTGATGTTTTTCTACTCCTCTCATGAGCCC
Organism: Dendrobates tinctorius; assembly: GCF_039654945.1. Classification (NCBI taxonomy): domain Eukaryota; kingdom Metazoa; phylum Chordata; class Amphibia; order Anura; family Dendrobatidae; genus Dendrobates; species Dendrobates tinctorius. Next base: position 6,161,029 of record NW_027361736.1, on the reverse strand, counting down.
AAACAAGTCTCTAAAAGCATGAGTTTGCAACTACTTTACTTTTGGAGAAAATTCAAAACATTCATTATTCAATAGAGCCCAATAGCAAAAATCAGGTTTTGAATGAAGAATCACATTTCTTGGTAGAAGCATGCAGGATTGAAATTTTTGATGGTTTTTTACTCCTCTCAACAGCCCAAACAAGTTTCTAAAAGGATGAGTTTGCAACTACTTTACTTTTGGAGAAAATTCAAAACATTCATTATTCAATAGGGCCCAAACTATCAAAAACCAGCGGTTTCAATGAACACACATTTCTTGGTAGAATCATGCAGGACTGAAATTTTTGATGTTTTTCTACTCCTCTCATGAGCCCAAACAAGTCTCTAAAAGCATGAGTTTGCAACTACTTTACTTTTGGAGAAAATTCAAAACATTCATTATTCAATAGAGCCCAATAGCAAAAATCAGGTTTTGAATGAAGAATCACATTTCTTGGTAGAATCATGCAGGATTGAAATTTTTGATGGTTTTTTACTCCTCTCAACAGCCCAAACAAGTTTCTAAAAGGATGAGTTTGCAACTACTTTACTTTTGGAGAAAATTCAAAACATTCATTATTCAATAGGTCCCAAACTATCAAAAACCAGCGGTTTCAATGAACACACATTTCTTGGAAGAATCATGCAGGACTGAAATTTTTGATGTTTTTCTACTCCTCTCATGAGCCCAAACAAGTTTCTAAAAGGATGAGTTTGCAACTACTTTACTTTTGGAGAAAATTCAAAACATTCATTATTCAATAGAGCCCAATAGCAAAAATCAGGTTTTGAATGAAGAATCACAGTTCTTGGTAGAATCATGCAGGATTGAAATTTTTGATGGTTTTTTACTCCTCTCAACAGCCCAAACAAGTTTCTAAAAGGATGAGTTTGCAACTACTTTACTTTTGGAGAAAATTCAAAACATTCATTATTCAATAGAGCCCAATAGCAAAAATCAGGTTTTGAATGAAGAATCACATTTCTTGGTAGAATCATGCAGGATTGAAATTTTTGATTGTTTTTTACTCCTCTCAACAGCCCAAACAAGTTTCTAAAAGGATGAGTTTGCAACTACTTTACTTTTGGAGAAAATTCAAAACATTCATTATTCAATAGGGCCCAAACTATCAAAAACCAGCGGTTTCAATGAACACACATTTCTTGGTAGAATCATGCAGGACTGAAATTTTTGATGTTTTTCTACTCCTCTCATGAGCCCAAACAAGTCTCTAAAAGCATGAGTTTGCAACTACTTTACTTTTGGAGAAAATTCAAAACATTCATTATTCAATAGAGCCCAATAGCAAAAATCAGGTTTTGAATGAAGAATCACATTTCTTGGTAAAATCATGCAGGATTGAAATTTTTGATGGTTTTTTACTCCTCTCAACAGCCCAAACAAGTTTCTAAAAGGATGAGTTTGCAACTACTTTACTTTTGGAGAAAATTCAAAACATTCATTATTCAATAGGGCCCAAACTATCAAAAACCAGCGGTTTCAATGAACACACATTTCTTGGTAGAATCATGCAGGACTGAAATTTTTGATGTTTTTCTACTCCTCTCATGAGCCCAAACAAGTTTCTAAAAGCATGAGTTTGCAACTGCTTTACTTTTGGAGAAAATTCAAAACATTCACTATTCAATAGAGCCCAATATCAAAAATCAGGTTTTGAATGAAGAATCACATTTCTTGGTAAAATCATGCAGGATTGAAATTTTTGATGGTTTTTTACTCCTCTCAACAGCCCAAACAAGTTTCTAAAAGGATGAGTTTGCAACTACTTTACTTTTGGAGAAAATTCAAAACATTCATTATTCAATAGGGCCCAAACTATCAAAAACCAGCGGTTTGAATGAACACACATTTCTTGGTAGAATCATGCAGGACTGAAATTTTTGATGTTTTTCTACTCCTCTCATGAGCCCAAACAAGTCTCTAAAAGCATGAGTTTGCAACTACTTTACTTTTGGAGAAAATTCAAAACATTCATTATTCAATAGAGCCCAATAGCAAAAATCAGGTTTTGAATGAAGAATCACATTTCTTGGTAGAATCATGCAGGATTGAAATTTTTGATGGTTTTTTACTCCTCTCAACAGCCCAAACAAGTTTCTAAAAGGATGAGTTTGCAACTACTTTACTTTTGGAGAAAATTCAAAACATTCATTATTCAATAGGGCCCAAACTATCAAAAACCAGCGGTTTCAATGAACACACATTTCTTGGTAGAATCATGCAGGACTGAAATTTTTGATGTTTTTCTACTCCTCTCATGAGCCCAAACAAGTTTCTAAAAGCATGAGTTTGCAACTGCTTTACTTTTGGAGAAAATTCAAAACATTCACTATTCAATAGAGCCCAATATCAAAAATCAGGTTTTGAATGAAGAATCACATTTCTTGGTAAAATCATGCAGGATTGAAATTTTTGATGGTTTTTTACTCCTCTCAACAGCCCAAACAAGTTTCTAAAAGGATGAGTTTGCAACTACTTTACTTTTGGAGAAAATTCAAAACATTCATTATTCAATAGGGCCCAAACTATCAAAAACCAGCGGTTTCAATGAACACACATTTCTTGGTAGAATCATGCAGGACTGAAATTTTTGATGTTTTTCTACTCCTCTCATGAGCCCAAACAAGTCTCTAAAAGCATGAGTTTGCAACTACTTTACTTTTGGAGAAAATTCAAAACATTCATTATTCAATAGAGCCCAATAGCAAAAATCAGGTTTTGAATGAAGAATCACATTTCTTGGTAGAATCATGCAGGATTGAAATTTTTGATGGTTTTTTACTCCTCTCAACAGCCCAAACAAGTTTCTAAAAGGATGAGTTTGCAACTACTTTACTTTTGGAGAAAATTCAAAACATTCATTATTCAATAGGGCCCAAACTATCAAAAACCAGCGGTTTCAATGAACACACATTTCTTGGTAGAATCATGCAGGACTGAAATTTTTGATGTTTTTCTACTCCTCTCATGAGCCCAAACAAGTCTCTAAAAGCATGAGTTTGCAACTACTTTACTTTTGGAGAAAATTCAAAACATTCACTTTTCAATAGAGCCCAATAGCAAAAATCAGGTTTTGAATGAAGAATCACATTTCTTGGTAGAATCATGCAGGATTGAAATTTTTGATGGTTTTTTACTCCTCTCAACAGCCCAAACAAGTTTCTAAAAGGATGAGTTTGCAACTACTTTACTTTTGGAGAAAATTCAAAACATTCATTATTCAATAGGGCCCAAACTATCAAAAATCAGCGGTTTGAATGAACACACATTTCTTGGTAGAATCATGCAGGACTGAAATTTTTGATGTTTTTCTACTCCTCTCATGAGCCCAAACAAGTCTCTAAAAGCATGAGTTTGCAACTACTTTACTTTTGGAGAAAATTCAAAACATTCATTATTCAATAGAGCCCAATAGCAAAAATCAGGTTTTGAATGAAGAATCACATTTCTTGGTAGAAGCATGCAGGATTGAAATTTTTGATGGTTTTTTACTCCTCTCAACAGCCCAAACAAGTTTCTAAAAGGATGAGTTTGCAACTACTTTACTTTTGGAGAAAATTCAAAACATTCATTATTCAATAGGGCCCAAACTATCAAAAACCAGCGGTTTCAATGAACACACATTTCTTGGTAGAATCATGCAGGACTGAAGTTTTTGATGTTTTTCTACTCCTCTCATGAGCCCAAACAAGTCTCTAAAAGCATGAGTTTGCAACTACTTTACTTTTGGAGAAAATTCAAAACATTCATTATTCAATAGAGCCCAATAGCAAAAATCAGGTTTTGAATGAAGAATCACATTTCTCGGTAGAATCATGCAGGATTGAAATTTTTGATGGTTTTTTACTCCTCTCAACAGCCCAAACAAGTTTCTAAAAGGATGAGTTTGCAACTACTTTACTTTTGGAGAAAATTCAAAACATTCATTATTCAATAGGGCCCAAACTATCAAAAACCAGCGGTTTCAATGAACACACATTTCTTGGTATAATCATGCAGGACTGAAATTTTTGATGTTTTTCTACTCCTCTCATGAGCCCAAACAAGTCTCTAAAAGCATGAGTTTGCAACTACTTTACTTTTGGAGAAAATTCAAAACATTCATTATTCAATAGAGCCCAATAGCAAAAATCAGGTTTTGAATGAAGAATCACATTTCTTGGTAAAATCATGCAGGATTGAAATTTTTGATGGTTTTTTACTCCTCTCAACAGCCCAAACAAGTTTCTAAAAGGATGAGTTTGCAACTACTTTACTTTTGGAGAAAATTCAAAACATTCATTATTCAATAGGGCCCAAACTATCAAAAACCAGCGGTTTCAATGAACACACATTTCTTGGTAGAATCATGCAGGACTGAAATTTTTGATGTTTTTCTACTCCTCTCATGAGCCCAAACAAGTTTCTAAAAGCATGAGTTTGCAACTACTTTACTTTTGGAGAAAATTCAAAACATTCACTATTCAATAGAGCCCAATAGCAAAAATCAGGTTTTGAATGAAGAATCACATTTCTTGGTAAAATCATGCAGGATTGAAATTTTTGATGGTTTTTTACTCCTCTCAACAGCCCAAACAAGTTTCTAAAAGGATGAGTTTGCAACTACTTTACTTTTGGAGAAAATTCAAAACATTCATTATTCAATAGGGCCCAAACTATCAAAAACCAGCGGTTTCAATGAACACACATTTCTTGGTAGAATCATGCAGGACTGAAATTTTTGATGTTTTTCTACTCCTCTCATAAGCCCAAACAAGTCTCTAAAAGCATGAGTTTGCAACTACTTTACTTTTGGAGAAAATTCAAAACATTCACTTTTCAATAGAGCCCAATAGCAAAAATCAGGTTTTGAATGAAGAATCACATTTCTTGGTAGAATCATGCAGGATTGAAATTTTTGATGGTTTTTTACTCCTCTCAACAGCCCAAACAAGTTTCTAAAAGGATGAGTTTGCAACTACTTTACTTTTGGAGAAAATTCAAAACATTCATTATTCAATAGGGCCCAAACTATCAAAAACCAGCGGTTTGAATGAACACACATTTCTTGGTAGAATCATGCAGGACTGAAATTTTTGATGTTTTTCTACTCCTCTCATGAGCCCAAACAAGTCTCTAAAAGCATGAGTTTGCAACTACTTTACTTTTGGAGAAAATTCAAAACATTCATTATTCAATAGAGCCCAATAGCAAAAATCAGGTTTTGAATGAAGAATCACATTTCTTGGTAGAAGCATGCAGGATTGAAATTTTTGATGGTTTTTTACTCCTCTCAACAGCCCAAACAAGTTTCTAAAAGGATGAGTTTGCAACTACTTTACTTTTGGAGAAAATTCAAAACATTCATTATTCAATAGGGCCCAAACTATCAAAAACCAGCGGTTTCAATGAACACACATTTCTTGGTAGAATCATGCAGGACTGAAGTTTTTGATGTTTTTCTACTCCTCTCATGAGCCCAAACAAGTCTCTAAAAGCATGAGTTTGCAACTACTTTACTTTTGGAGAAAATTCAAAACATTCATTATTCAATAGAGCCCAATAGCAAAAATCAGGTTTTGAATGAAGAATCACATTTCTCGGTAGAATCATGCAGGATTGAAATTTTTGATGGTTTTTTACTCCTCTCAACAGCCCAAACAAGTTTCTAAAAGGATGAGTTTGCAACTACTTTACTTTTGGAGAAAATTCAAAACATTCATTATTCAATAGGGCCCAAACTATCAAAAACCAGCGGTTTCAATGAACACACATTTCTTGGTAGAATCATGCAGGACTGAAATTTTTGATGTTTTTCTACTCCTCTCATGAGCCCAAACAAGTCTCTAAAAGCATGAGTTTGCAACTACTTTACTTTTGGAGAAAATTCAAAACATTCATTATTCAATAGAGCCCAATAGCAAAAATCAGGTTTTGAATGAAGAATCACATTTCTTGGTAAAATCATGCAGGATTGAAATTTTTGATGGTTTTTTACTCCTCTCAACAGCCCAAACAAGTTTCTAAAAGGATGAGTTTGCAACTACTTTACTTTTGGAGAAAATTCAAAACATTCATTATTCAATAGGGCCCAAACTATCAAAAACCAGCGGTTTCAATGAACACACATTTCTTGGTAGAATCATGCAGGACTGAAATTTTTGATGTTTTTCTACTCCTCTCATGAGCCCAAACAAGTTTCTAAAAGCATGAGTTTGCAACTACTTTACTTTTGGAGAAAATTCAAAACATTCACTATTCAATAGAGCCCAATAGCAAAAATCAGGTTTTGAATGAAGAATCACATTTCTTGGTAAAATCATGCAGGATTGAAATTTTTGATGGTTTTTTACTCCTCTCAACAGCCCAAACAAGTTTCTAAAAGGATGAGTTTGCAACTACTTTACTTTTGGAGAAAATTCAAAACATTCATTATTCAATAGGGCCCAAACTATCAAAAACCAGCGGTTTCAATGAACACACATTTCTTGGTAGAATCATGCAGGACTGAAATTTTTGATGTTTTTCTACTCCTCTCATGAGCCCAAACAAGTCTCTAAAAGCATGAGTTTGCAACTACTTTACTTTTGGAGAAAATTCAAAACATTCATTATTCAATAGAGCCCAATAGCAAAAATCAGGTTTTGAATGAAGAATCACATTTCTTGGTAGAATCATGCAGGATTGAAATTTTTGATGGTTTTTTACTCCTCTCAACAGCCCAAACAAGTTTCTAAAAGGATGAGTTTGCAACTACTTTACTTTTGGAGAAAATTCAAAACATTCATTATTCAATAGGGCCCAAACTATCAAAAACCAGCGGTTTGAATGAACACACATTTCTTGGTAGAATCATGCAGGACTGAAATTTTTGATGTTTTTCTACTCCTCTCATGAGCCCAAACAAGTCTCTAAAAGCATGAGTTTGCAACTACTTTACTTTTGGAGAAAATTCAAAACATTCATTATTCAATAGGGCCCAAACTATCAAAAACCAGCGGTTTCAATGAACACACATTTCTTGGTAGAATCATGCAGGACTGAAATTTTTGATGTTTTTCTACTCCTCTCATGAGCCCAAACAAGTCTCTAAAAGCATGAGTTTGCAACTACTTTACTTTTGGAGAAAATTCAAAACATTCATTATTCAATAGAGCCCAATAGCAAAAATCAGGTTTTGAATGAAGAATCACATTTCTTGGTAGAAGCACGCAGGATTGAAATTTTTGATGGTTTTTTACTCCTCTCAACAGCCCAAACAAGTTTCTAAAAGGATGAGTTTGCAACTACTTTACTTTTGGAGAAAATTCAAAACATTCATTATTCAATAGGGCCCAAACTATCAAAAACCAGCGGTTTCAATGAACACACATTTCTTGGTAGAATCATGCAGGACTGAAGTTTTTGATGTTTTTCTACTCCTCTCATGAGCCCAAACAAGTCTCTAAAAGCATGAGTTTGCAACTACTTTACTTTTGGAGAAAATTCAAAACATTCATTATTCAATAGAGCCCAATAGCAAAAATCAGGTTTTGAATGAAGAATCACATTTCTTGGTAGAATCATGCAGGATTGAAATTTTTGATGGTTTTTTACTCCTCTCAACAGCCCAAACAAGTTTCTAAAAGGATGAGTTTGCAACTACTTTACTTTTGGAGAAAATTCAAAACATTCATTATTCAATAGGGCCCAAACTATCAAAAACCAGCGGTTTCAATGAACACACATTTCTTGGTAGAATCATGCAGGACTGAAATTTTTGATGTTTTTCTACTCCTCTCATGAGCCCAAACAAGTATCTAAAAGCATGAGTTTGCAACTACTTTACTTTTGGAGAAAATTCAAAACATTCATTATTCAATAGAGCCCAATAGCAAAAATGAGGTTTTGAATGAAGAATCACATTTCTTGGTAGAATCATGCAGGATTGAAATTTTTGATGGTTTTTTACTCCTCTCAACAGCCCAAACAAGTTTCTAAAAGGATGAGTTTGCAACTACTTTACTTTTGGAGAAAATTCAAAACATTCATTATTCAATAGGGCCCAAACTATCAAAAACCAGCGGTTTCAATGAACACACATTTCTTGGAAGAATCATGCAGGACTGAAATTTTTGATGTTTTTCTACTCCTCTCATGAGCCCAAACAAGTCTCTAAAAGCATGAGTTTGCAACTACTTTACTTTTGGAGAAAATTCAAAACATTCATTATTCAATAGAGCCCAATAGCAAAAATCAGGTTTTGAATGAAGAATCACATTTCTTGGTAGAAGCATGCAGGATTGAAATTTTTGATGGTTTTTTACTCCTCTCAACAGCCCAAACAAGTTTCTAAAAGGATGAGTTTGCAACTACTTTACTTTTGGAGAAAATTCAAAACATTCATTATTCAATAGGGCCCAAACTATCAAAAACCAGCGGTTTCAATGAACACACATTTCTTGGTAGAATCATGCAGGACTGAAATTTTTGATGTTTTTCTACTCCTCTCATGAGCCCAAACAAGTTTCTAAAAGCATGAGTTTGCAACTACTTTACTTTTGGAGAAAATTCAAAACATTCACTATTCAATAGAGCCCAATAGCAAAAATCAGGTTTTGAATGAAGAATCACATTTCTTGGTAAAATCATGCAGGATTGAAATTTTTGATGGTTTTTTACTCCTCTCAACAGCCCAAACAAGTTTCTAAAAGGATGAGTTTGCAACTACTTTACTTTTGGAGAAAATTCAAAACATTCATTATTCAATAGGGCCCAAACTATCAAAAACCAGCGGTTTCAATGAACACACATTTCTTGGTAGAATCATGCAGGACTGAAATTTTTGATGTTTTTCTACTCCTCTCATGAGCCCAAACAAGTCTCTAAAAGCATGAGTTTGCAACTACTTTACTTTTGGAGAAAATTCAAAACATTCATTATTCAATAGAGCCCAATAGCAAAAATCAGGTTTTGAATGAAGAATCACATTTCTTGGTAGAATCATGCAGGATTGAAATTTTTGATGGTTTTTTACTCCTCTCAACAGCCCAAACAAGTTTCTAAAAGGATGAGTTTGCAACTACTTTACTTTTGGAGAAAATTCAAAACATTCATTATTCAATAGGGCCCAAACTATCAAAAACCAGCGGTTTGAATGAACACACATTTCTTGGTAGAATCATGCAGGACTGAAATTTTTGATGTTTTTCTACTCCTCTCATGAGCCCAAACAAGTCTCTAAAAGCATGAGTTTGCAACTACTTTACTTTTGGAGAAAATTCAAAACATTCACTTTTCAATAGAGCCCAATAGCAAAAATCAGGTTTTGAATGAAGAATCACATTTCTTGGTAGAATCATGCAGGATTGAAATTTTTGATGGTTTTTTACTCCTCTCAACAGCCCAAACAAGTTTCTAAAAGGATGAGTTTGCAACTACTTTACTTTTGGAGAAAATTCAAAACATTCATTATTCAATAGGGCCCAAACTATCAAAAACCAGCGGTTTGAATGAACACACATTTCTTGGTAGAATCATGCAGGACTGAAATTTTTGATGTTTTTCTACTCCTCTCATGAGCCCAAACAAGTCTCTAAAAGCATGAGTTTGCAACTACTTTACTTTTGGAGAAAATTCAAAACATTCATTATTCAATAGAGCCCAATAGCAAAAATCAGGTTTTGAATGAAGAATCACATTTCTTGGTAGAAGCATGCAGGATTGAAATTTTTGATGGTTTTTTACTCCTCTCAACAGCCCAAACAAGTTTCTAAAAGGATGAGTTTGCAACTACTTTACTTTTGGAGAAAATTCAAAACATTCATTATTCAATAGGGCCCAAACTATCAAAAACCAGCGGTTTCAATGAACACACATTTCTTGGTAGAATCATGCAGGACTGAAGTTTTTGATGTTTTTCTACTCCTCTCATGAGCCCAAACAAGTCTCTAAAAGCATGAGTTTGCAACTACTTTACTTTTGGAGAAAATTCAAAACATTCATTATTCAATAGAGCCCAATAGCAAAAATCAGGTTTTGAATGAAGAATCACATTTCTTGGTAGAATCATGCAGGATTGAAATTTTTGATGGTTTTTTACTCCTCTCAACAGCCCAAACAAGTTTCTAAAAGGATGAGTTTGCAACTACTTTACTTTTGGAGAAAATTCAAAACATTCATTATTCAATAGGGCCCAAACTATCAAAAACCAGCGGTTTCAATGAACACACATTTCTTGGTAGAATCATGCAGGACTGAAATTTTTGATGTTTTTCTACTCCTCTCATGAGCCCAAACAAGTATCTAAAAGCATGAGTTTGCAACTACTTTACTTTTGGAGAAAATTCAAAACATTCATTATTCAATAGAGCCCAATAGCAAAAATCAGGTTTTGAATGAAGAATCACAGTTCTTGGTAGAATCATGCAGGATTGAAATTTTTGATGGTTTTTTACTCCTCTCAACAGCCCAAACAAGTTTCTAAAAGGATGAGTTTGCAACTACTTTACTTTTGGAGAAAATTCAAAACATTCATTATTCAATAGAGCCCAATAGCAAAAATAAGGTTTTGAATGAAGAATCACATTTCTTGGTAGAATCATGCAGGATTGAAATTTTTGATGGTTTTTTACTCCTCTCAACAGCCCAAACAAGTTTCTAAAAGGATGAGTTTGCAACTACTTTACTTTTGGAGAAAATTCAAAACATTCATTATTCAATAGGGCCCAAACTATCAAAAACCAGCGGTTTCAATGAACACACATTTCTTGGTAGAATCATGCAGGACTGAAATTTTTGATGTTTTTCTACTCCTCTCATGAGCCCAAACAAGTCTCTAAAAGCATGAGTTTGCAACTACTTTACTTTTGGAGAAAATTCAAAACATTCATTATTCAATAGAGCCCAATAGCAAAAATCAGGTTTTGAATGAAGAATCACATTTCTTGGTAGAAGCATGCAGGATTGAAATTTTTGATGGTTTTTTACTCCTCTCAACAGCCCAAACAAGTTTCTAAAAGGATGAGTTTGCAACTACTTTACTTTTGGAGAAAATTCAAAACATTCATTATTCAATAGGGCCCAAACTATCAAAAACCAGCGGTTTCAATGAACACACATTTCTTGGTAGAATCATGCAGGACTGAAGTTTTTGATGTTTTTCTACTCCTCTCATGAGCCCAAACAAGTCTCTAAAAGCATGAGTTTGCAACTACTTTACTTTTGGAGAAAATTCAAAACATTCATTATTCAATAGAGCCCAATAGCAAAAATCAGGTTTTGAATGAAGAATCACAGTTCTTGGTAGAATCATGCAGGATTGAAATTTTTGATGGTTTTTTACTCCTCTCAACAGCCCAAACAAGTTTCTAAAAGGATGAGTTTGCAACTACTTTACTTTTGGAGAAAATTCAAAACATTCATTATTCAATAGAGCCCAATAGCAAAAATCAGGTTTTGAATGAAGAATCACATTTCTTGGTAGAATCATGCAGGATTGAACTTTTTGATGGTTTTTTACTCCTCTCAACAGCCCAAACAAGTTTCTAAAAGGATGAGTTTGCAACTACTTTACTTTTGGAGAAAATTCAAAACATTCATTATTCAATAGGGCCCAAACTATCAAAAACCAGCGGTTTCAATGAACACACATTTCTTGGTAGAATCATGCAGGACTGAAATTTTTGATGTTTTTCTACTCCTCTCATGAGCCCAAACAAGTCTCTAAAAGCATGAGTTTGCAACTACTTTACTTTTGGAGAAAATTCAAAACATTCATTATTCAATAGAGCCCAATAGCAAAAATCAGGTTTTGAATGAAGAATCACATTTCTTGGTAAAATCATGCAGGATTGAAATTTTTGATGGTTTTTTACTCCTCTCAACAGCCCAAACAAGTTTCTAAAAGGATGAGTTTGCAACTACTTTACTTTTGGAGAAAATTCAAAACATTCATTATTCAATAGGGCCCAAACTATCAAAAACCAGCGGTTTCAATGAACACACATATCTTGGTAGAATCATGCAGGACTGAAATTTTTGATGTTTTTCTACTCCTCTCATGAGCCCAAACAAGTTTCTAAAAGCATGAGTTTGCAACTACTTTACTTTTGGAGAAAATTCAAAACATTCACTATTCAATAGAGCCCAATAGCAAAAATCAGGTTTTGAATGAAGAATCACATTTCTTGGTAAAATCATGCAGGATTGAAATTTTTGATGGTTTTTTACTCCTCTCAACAGCCCAAACAAGTTTCTAAAAGGATGAGTTTGCAACTACTTTACTTTTGGAGAAAATTCAAAACATTCATTATTCAATAGGGCCCAAACTATCAAAAACCAGCGGTTTCAATGAGCACACATTTCTTGGTAGAATCATGCAGGACTGAAATTTTTGATGTTTTTCTACTCCTCTCATGAGCCCAAACAAGTCTCTAAAAGCATGAGTTTGCAACTACTTTACTTTTGGAGAAAATTCAAAACATTCATTATTCAATAGAGCCCAATAGCAAAAATCAGGTTTTGAATGAAGAATCACATTTCTTGGTAGAATCATGCAGGATTGAAATTTTTGATGGTTTTTTACTCCTCTCAACAGCCCAAACAAGTTTCTAAAAGGATGAGTTTGCAACTACTTTACTTTTGGAGAAAATTCAAAACATTCATTATTCAATAGGGCCCAAACTATCAAAAACCAGCGGTTTGAATGAACACACATTTCTTGGTAGAATCATGCAGGACTGAAATTTTTGATGTTTTTCTACTCCTCTCATGAGCCCAAACAAGTCTCTAAAAGCATGAGTTTGCAACTACTTTACTTTTGGAGAAAATTCAAAACATTCACTTTTCAATAGAGCCCAATAGCAAAAATCAGGTTTTGAATGAAGAATCACATTTCTTGGTAGAATCATGCAGGATTGAAATTTTTGATGGTTTTTTACTCCTCTCAACAGCCCAAACAAGTTTCTAAAAGGATGAGTTTGCAACTACTCTACTTTTGGAGAAAATTCAAAACATTCATTATTCAATAGGGCCCAAACTATCAAAAACCAGCGGTTTGAATGAACACACATTTCTTGGTAGAATCATGCAGGACTGAAATTTTTGATGTTTTTCTACTCCTCTCATGAGCCCAAACAAGTCTCTAAAAGCATGAGTTTGCAACTACTTTACTTTTGGAGAAAATTCAAAACATTCATTATTCAATAGAGCCCAATAGCAAAAATCAGGTTTTGAATGAAGAATCACATTTCTTGGTAGAAGCATGCAGGATTGAAATTTTTGATGGTTTTTTACTCCTCTCAACAGCCCAAACAAGTTTCTAAAAGGATGAGTTTGCAACTACTTTACTTTTGGAGAAAATTCAAAACATTCATTATTCAATAGGGCCCAAACTATCAAAAACCAGCGGTTTCAATGAACACACATTTCTTGGTAGAATCATGCAGGACTGAAGTTTTTGATGTTTTTCTACTCCTCTCATGAGCCCAAACAAGTCTCTAAAAGCATGAGTTTGCAACTACTTTACTTTTGCAGAAAATTCAAAACATTCATTATTCAATAGAGCCCAATAGCAAAAATCAGGTTTTGAATGAAGAATCACATTTCTTGGTAGAATCATGCAGGATTGAAATTTTTGATGGTTTTTTACTCCTCTCCACAGCCCAAACAAGTTTCTAAAAGGATGAGTTTGCAACTACTTTACTTTTGGAGAAAATTCAAAACATTCATTATTCAATAGGGCCCAAACTATCAAAAAACCAGCGGTTTCAATGAACACACATTTCTTGGTAGAATCATGCAGGACTGAAATTTTTGATGTTTTTCTACTCCTCTCATGAGCCCAAACAAGTCTCTAAAAGCATGAGTTTGCAACTACTTTACTTTTGGAGAAAATTCAAAACATTCATTATTCAATAGAGCCCAATAGCAAAAATCAGGTTTTGAATGAAGAATCACATTTCTTGGTAAAATCATGCAGGATTGAAATTTTTGATGGTTTTTTACTCCTCTCAACAGCCCAAACAAGTTTCTAAAAGGATGAGTTTGCAACTACTTTACTTTTGGAGAAAATTCAAAACATTCATTATTCAATAGGGCCCAAACTATCAAAAACCAGCGGTTTCAATGAACACACATTTCTTGGTAGAATCATGCAGGACTGAAATTTTTGATGTTTTTCTACTCCTCTCATGAGCCCAAACAAGTTTCTAAAAGCATGAGTTTGCAACTACTTTACTTTTGGAGAAAATTCAAAACATTCACTATTCAATAGAGCCCAATAGCAAAAATCAGGTTTTGAATGAAGAATCACATTTCTTGGTAAAATCATGCAGGATTGAAATTTTTGATGGTTTTTTACTCCTCTCAACAGCCCAAACAAGTTTCTAAAAGGATGAGTTTGCAACTACTTTACTTTTGGAGAAAATTCAAAACATTCATTATTCAATAGGGCCCAAACTATCAAAAACCAGCGGTTTCAATGAACACACATTTCTTGGTAGAATCATGCAGGACTGAAATTTTTGATGTTTTTCTACTCCTCTCATGAGCCCAAACAAGTCTCTAAAAGCATGAGTTTGCAACTACTTTACTTTTGGAGAAAATTCAAAACATTCATTATTCAATAGAGCCCAATAGCAAAAATCAGGTTTTGAATGAAGAATCACATTTCTTGGTAGAATCATGCAGGATTGAAATTTTTGATGGTTTTTTACTCCTCTCAACAGCCCAAACAAGTTTCTAAAAGGATGAGTTTGCAACTACTTTACTTTTGGAGAAAATTCAAAACATTCATTATTCAATAGGGCCCAAACTATCAAAAACCAGCGGTTTGAATGAACACACATTTCTTGGTAGAATCATGCAGGACTGAAATTTTTGATGTTTTTCTACTCCTCTCATGAGCCCAAACAAGTCTCTAAAAGCATGAGTTTGCAACTACTTTACTTTTGGAGAAAATTCAAAACATTCACTTTTCAATAGAGCCCAATAGCAAAAATCAGGTTTTGAATGAAGAATCACATTTCTTGGTAGAATCATGCAGGATTGAAATTTTTGATGGTTTTTTACTCCTCTCAACAGCCCAAACAAGTTTCTAAAAGGATGAGTTTGCAACTACTTTACTTTTGGAGAAAATTCAAAACATTCATTATTCAATAGGGCCCAAACTATCAAAAACCAGCGGTTTGAATGAACACACATTTCTTGGTAGAATCATGCAGGACTGAAATTTTTGATGTTTTTCTACTCCTCTCATGAGCCCAAACAAGTCTCTAAAAGCATGAGTTTGCAACTACTTTACTTTTGGAGAAAATTCAAAACATTCATTATTCAATAGAGCCCAATAGCAAAAATCAGGTTTTGAATGAAGAATCACATTTCTTGGTAGAAGCACGCAGGATTGAAATTTTTGATGGTTTTTTACTCCTCTCAACAGCCCAAACAAGTTTCTAAAAGGATGAGTTTGCAACTACTTTACTTTTGGAGAAAATTCAAAACATTCATTATTCAATAGGGCCCAAACTATCAAAAACCAGCGGTTTCAATGAACACACATTTCTTGGTAGAATCATGCAGGACTGAAGTTTTTGATGTTTTTCTACTCCTCTCATGAGCCCAAACAAGTCTCTAAAAGCATGAGTTTGCAACTACTTTACTTTTGGAGAAAATTCAAAACATTCATTATTCAATAGAGCCCAATAGCAAAAATCAGGTTTTGAATGAAGAATCACATTTCTTGGTAGAATCATGCAGGATTGAAATTTTTGATGGTTTTTTACTCCTCTCAACAGCCCAAACAAGTTTCTAAAAGGATGAGTTTGCAACTACTTTACTTTTGGAGAAAATTCAAAACATTCATTATTCAATAGGGCCCAAACTATCAAAAACCAGCGGTTTCAATGAACACACATTTCTTGGTAGAATCATGCAGGACTGAAATTTTTGATGTTTTTCTACTCCTCTCATGAGCCCAAACAAGTATCTAAAAGCATGAGTTTGCAACTACTTTACTTTTGGAGAAAATTCAAAACATTCATTATTCAATAGAGCCCAATAGCAAAAATGAGGTTTTGAATGAAGAATCACATTTCTTGGTAGAATCATGCAGGATTGAAATTTTTGATGGTTTTTTACTCCTCTCAACAGCCCAAACAAGTTTCTAAAAGGATGAGTTTGCAACTACTTTACTTTTGGAGAAAATTCAAAACATTCATTATTCAATAGGGCCCAAACTATCAAAAACCAGCGGTTTCAATGAACACACATTTCTTGGAAGAATCATGCAGGACTGAAATTTTTGATGTTTTTCTACTCCTCTCATGAGCCCAAACAAGTCTCTAAAAGCATGAGTTTGCAACTACTTTACTTTTGGAGAAAATTCAAAACATTCATTATTCAATAGAGCCCAATAGCAAAAATCAGGTTTTGAATGAAGAATCACATTTCTTGGTAAAATCATGCAGGATTGAAATTTTTGATGGTTTTTTACTCCTCTCAACAGCCCAAACAAGTTTCTAAAAGGATGAGTTTGCAACTACTTTACTTTTGGAGAAAATTCAAAACATTCATTATTCAATAGGGCCCAAACTATCAAAAACCAGCGGTTTCAATGAACACACATTTCTTGGTAGAATCATGCAGGACTGAAATTTTTGATGTTTTTCTACTCCTCTCATGAGCCCAAACAAGTTTCTAAAAGCATGAGTTTGCAACTACTTTACTTTTGGAGAAAATTCAAAACATTCACTATTCAATAGAGCCCAATAGCAAAAATCAGGTTTTGAATGAAGAATCACATTTCTTGGTAAAATCATGCAGGATTGAAATTTTTGATGGTTTTTTACTCCTCTCAACAGCCCAAACAAGTTTCTAAAAGGATGAGTTTGCAACTACTTTACTTTTGGAGAAAATTCAAAACATTCATTATTCAATAGGGCCCAAACTATCAAAAACCAGCGGTTTCAATGAACACACATTTCTTGGTAGAATCATGCAGGACTGAAATTTTTGATGTTTTTCTACTCCTCTCATGAGCCCAAACAAGTCTCTAAAAGCATGAGTTTGCAACTACTTTACTTTTGGAGAAAATTCAAAACATTCATTATTCAATAGAGCCCAATAGCAAAAATCAGGTTTTGAATGAAGAATCACATTTCTTGGTAGAATCATGCAGGATTGAAATTTTTGATGGTTTTTTACTCCTCTCAACAGCCCAAACAAGTTTCTAAAAGGATGAGTTTGCAACTACTTTACTTTTGGAGAAAATTCAAAACATTCATTATTCAATAGGGCCCAAACTATCAAAAACCAGCGGTTTCAATGAACACACATTTCTTGGTAGAATCATGCAGGACTGAAATTTTTGATGTTTTTCTACTCCTCTCATGAGCCCAAACAAGTCTCTAAAAGCATGAGTTTGCAACTACTTTACTTTTGGAGAAAATTCAAAACATTCATTATTCAATAGAGCCCAATAGCAAAAATCAGGTTTTGAATGAAGAATCACATTTCTTGGTAAAATCATGCAGGATTGAAATTTTTGATGGTTTTTTACTCCTCTCAACAGCCCAAACAAGTTTCTAAAAGGATGAGTTTGCAACTACTTTACTTTTGGAGAAAATTCAAAACATTCATTATTCAATAGGGCCCAAACTATCAAAAACCAGCGGTTTGAATGAACACACATTTCTTGGTAGAATCATGCAGGACTGAAATTTTTGATGTTTTTCTACTCCTCTCATGAGCCCAAACAAGTCTCTAAAAGCATGAGTTTGCAACTACTTTACTTTTGGAGAAAATTCAAAACATTCACTTTTCAATAGAGCCCAATAGCAAAAATCAGGTTTTGAATGAAGAATCACATTTCTTGGTAGAATCATGCAGAATTGAAATTTTTGATGGTTTTTTACTCCTCTCAACAGCCCAAACAAGTTTCTAAAAGGATGAGTTTGCAACTACTTTACTTTTGGAGAAAATTCAAAACATTCATTATTCAATAGGGCCCAAACTATCAAAAACCAGCGGTTTGAATGAACACACATTTCTTGGTAGAATCATGCAGGACTGAAATTTTTGATGTTTTTCTACTCCTCTCATGAGCCCAAACAAGTCTCTAAAAGCATGAGTTTGCAACTACTTTACTTTTGGAGAAAATTCAAAACATTCATTATTCAATAGAGCCCAATAGCAAAAATCAGGTTTTGAATGAAGAATCACATTTCTTGGTAGAAGCATGCAGGATTGAAATTTTTGATGGTTTTTTACTCCTCTCAACAGCCCAAACAAGTTTCTAAAAGGATGAGTTTGCAACTACTTTACTTTTGGAGAAAATTCAAAACATTCATTATTCAATAGGGCCCAAACTATCAAAAACCAGCGGTTTCAATGAACACACATTTCTTGGTAGAATCATGCAGGACTGAAATTTTTGATGTTTTTCTACTCCTCTCATGAGCCCAAACAAGTCTCTAAAAGCATGAGTTTGCAACTACTTTACTTTTGGAGAAAATTCAAAACATTCATTATTCAATAGAGCCCAATAGCAAAAATCAGGTTTTGAATGAAGAATCACATTTCTTGGTAGAATCATGCAGGATTGAAATTTTTGATGGTTTTTTACTCCTCTCAACAGCCCAAACAAGTTTCTAAAAGGATGAGTTTGCAACTACTTTACTTTTGGAGAAAATTCAAAACATTCATTATTCAATAGGGCCCAAACTATCAAAAACCAGCGGTTTCAATGAACACACATTTCTTGGAAGAATCATGCAGGACTGAAATTTTTGATGTTTTTCTACTCCTCTCATGAGCCCAAACAAGTTTCTAAAAGCATGAGTTTGCAACTACTTTACTTTTGGAGAAAATTCAAAACATTCATTATTCAATAGAGCCCAATAGCAAAAATCAGGTTTTGAATGAAGAATCACAGTTCTTGGTAGAATCATGCAGGATTGAAATTTTTGATGGTTTTTTACTCCTCTCAACAGCCCAAACAAGTTTCTAAAAGGATGAGTTTGCAACTACTTTACTTTTGGAGAAAATTCAAAACATTCATTATTCAATAGGGCCCAAACTATCAAAAACCAGCGGTTTCAATGAACACACATTTCTTGGTAGAATCATGCAGGACTGAAATTTTTGATGTTTTTCTACTCCTCTCATGAGCCCAAACAAGTATCTAAAAGCATGAGTTTGCAACTACTTTACTTTTGGAGAAAATTCAAAACATTCATTATTCAATAGAGCCCAATAGCAAAAATGAGGTTTTGAATGAAGAATCACATTTCTTGGTAGAATCATGCAGGATTGAAATTTTTGATGGTTTTTTACTCCTCTCAACAGCCCAAACAAGTTTCTAAAAGGATGAGTTTGCAACTACTTTACTTTTGGAGAAAATTCAAAACATTCATTATTCAATAGGGCCCAAACTATCAAAAACCAGCGGTTTGAATGAACACACATTTCTTGGTAGAATCATGCAGGACTGAAATTTTTGATGTTTTTCTACTCCTCTCATGAGCCCAAACAAGTCTCTAAAAGCATGAGTTTGCAACTACTTTACTTTTGGAGAAAATTCAAAATATTCATTATTCAATAGAGCCCAATAGCAAAAATCAGGTTTTGAATGAAGAATCACATTTCTTGGTAGAAGCATGCAGGATTGAAATTTTTGATGGTTTTTTACTCCTCTCAACAGCCCAAACAAGTTTCTAAAAGGATGAGTTTGCAACTACTTTACTTTTGGAGAAAATTCAAAACATTCATTATTCAATAGGGTCCAAACTATCAAAAACCAGCGGTTTCAATGAACACACATTTCTTGGTAGAATCATGCAGGACTGAAATTTTTGATGTTTTTCTACTCCTCTCATGAGCCCAAACAAGTCTCTAAAAGCATGAGTTTGCAACTACTTTACTTTTGGAGAAAATTCAAAACATTCATTATTCAATAGAGCCCAATAGCAAAAATCAGGTTTTGAATGAAGAATCACATTTCTTGGTAGAATCATGCAGGATTGAAATTTTTGATGGTTTTTTACTCATCTCTACAGCCCAAACAAGTTTCTAAAAGGATGAGTTTGCAATTGCTTTACTTTTGGAGAAAATTCAAAACATTCATTATTCAATAGGGCCCAAACTATCAAAAACCAGCGGTTTCAATGAACACACATTTCTTGGTAGAATCATGCAGGACTGAAATTTTTGATGTTTTTCTACTCCTCTCATGAGCCCAAACAAGTCTCTAAAAGCATGAGTTTGCAACTACTTTACTTTTGGAGAAAATTCAAAACATTCATTATTCAATAGAGCCCAATAGCAAAAATCAGGTTTTGAATGAAGAATCACATTTCTTGGTAGAATCATGCAGGATTGAAATTTTTGATGGTTTTTTACTCCTCTCAACAGCCCAAACAAGTTTCTAAAAGGATGAGTTTGCAACTACTTTACTTTTGGAGAAAATTCAAAACATTCATTATTCAATAGGGCCCAAACTATCAAAAACCAGCGGTTTCAATGAACACACATTTCTTGGTAGAATCATGCAGGACTGAAATTTTTGATGTTTTTCTACTCCTCTCATGAGCCCAAACAAGTTTCTAAAAGCATGAGTTTGCAACTACTTTACTTTTGGAGAAAATTCAAAACATTCATTATTCAATAGAGCCCAATAGCAAAAATCAGGTTTTGAATGAAGAATCACATTTCTTGGTAAAATCATGCAGGATTGAAATTTTTGATGGTTTTTTACTCCTCTCAACAGCCCAAACAAGTTTCTAAAAGGATGAGTTTGCAACTACTTTACTTTTGGAGAAAATTCAAAACATTCATTATTCAATAGGGCCCAAACTATCAAAAACCAGCGGTTTCAATGAACACACATTTCTTGGTAGAATCATGCAGGACTGAAATTTTTGATGTTTTTCTACTCCTCTCATGAGCCCAAACAAGTTTCTAAAAGCATGAGTTTGCAACTACTTTACTTTTGGAGAAAATTCAAAACATTCACTATTCAATAGAGCCCAATAGCAAAAATCAGGTTTTGAATGAAGAATCACATTTCTTGGTAAAATCATGCAGGATTGAAATTTTTGATGGTTTTTTACTCCTCTCAACAGCCCAAACAAGTTTCTAAAAGGATGAGTTTGCAACTACTTTACTTTTGGAGAAAATTCAAAACATTCATTATTCAATAGGGCCCAAACTATCAAAAACCAGCGGTTTCAATGAACACACATTTCTTGGTAGAATCATGCAGGACTGAAATTTTTGATGTTTTTCTACTCCTCTCATGAGCCCAAACAAGTCTCTAAAAGCATGAGTTTGCAACTACTTTACTTTTGGAGAAAATTCAAAACATTCATTATTCAATAGAGCCCAATAGCAAAAATCAGGTTTTGAATGAAGAATCACATTTCTTGGTAGAATCATGCAGGATTGAAATTTTTGATGGTTTTTTACTCCTCTCAACAGCCCAAACAAGTTTCTAAAAGGATGAGTTTGCAACTACTTTACTTTTGGAGAAAATTCAAAACATTCATTATTCAATAGGGCCCAAACTATCAAAAACCAGCGGTTTCAATGAACACACATTTCTTGGTAGAATCATGCAGGACTGAAATTTTTGATGTTTTTCTACTCCTCTCATGAGCCCAAACAAGTCTCTAAAAGCATGAGTTTGCAACTACTTTACTTTTGGAGAAAATTCAAAACATTCATTATTCAATAGAGCCCAATAGCAAAAATCAGGTTTTGAATGAAGAATCACATTTCTTGGTAAAATCATGCAGGATTGAAATTTTTGATGGTTTTTTACTCCTCTCAACAGCCCAAACAAGTTTCTAAAAGGATGAGTTTGCAACTACTTTACTTTTGGAGAAAATTCAAAACATTCATTATTCAATAGGGCCCAAACTATCAAAAACCAGCGGTTTGAATGAACACACATTTCTTGGTAGAATCATGCAGGACTGAAATTTTTGATGTTTTTCTACTCCTCTCATGAGCCCAAACAAGTCTCTAAAAGCATGAGTTTGCAACTACTTTACTTTTGGAGAAAATTCAAAACATTCACTTTTCAATAGAGCCCAATAGCAAAAATCAGGTTTTGAATGAAGAATCACATTTCTTGGTAGAATCATGCAGAATTGAAATTTTTGATGGTTTTTTACTCCTCTCAACAGCCCAATCAAGTTTCTAAAAGGATGAGTTTGCAACTACTTTACTTTTGGAGAAAATTCAAAACATTCATTATTCAATAGGGCCCAAACTATCAAAAACCAGCGGTTTGAATGAACACACATTTCTTGGTAGAATCATGCAGGACTGAAATTTTTGATGTTTTTCTACTCCTCTCATGAGCCCAAACAAGTCTCTAAAAGCATGAGTTTGCAACTACTTTACTTTTGGAGAAAATTCAAAACATTCATTATTCAATAGAGCCCAATAGCAAAAATCAGGTTTTGAATGAAGAATCACATTTCTTGGTAGAAGCATGCAGGATTGAAATTTTTGATGGTTTTTTACTCCTCTCAACAGCCCAAACAAGTTTCTAAAAGGATGAGTTTGCAACTACTTTACTTTTGGAGAAAATTCAAAACATTCATTATTCAATAGGGCCCAAACTATCAAAAACCAGCGGTTTCAATGAACACACATTTCTTGGTAGAATCATGCAGGACTGAAATTTTTGATGTTTTTCTACTCCTCTCATGAGCCCAAACAAGTCTCTAAAAGCATGAGTTTGCAACTACTTTACTTTTGGAGAAAATTCAAAACATTCATTATTCAATAGAGCCCAATAGCAAAAATCAGGTTTTGAATGAAGAATCACATTTCTTGGTAGAATCATGCAGGATTGAAATTTTTGATGGTTTTTAACTCCTCTCAACAGCCCAAACAAGTTTCTAAAAGGATGAGTTTGCAACTACTTTACTTTTGGAGAAAATTCAAAACATTCATTATTCAATAGGGCCCAAACTATCAAAAACCAGCGGTTTCAATGAACACACATTTCTTGGAAGAATCATGCAGGACTGAAATTTTTGATGTTTTTCTACTCCTCTCATGAGCCCAAACAAGTTTCTAAAAGCATGAGTTTGCAACTACTTTACTTTTGGAGAAAATTCAAAACATTCATTATTCAATAGAGCCCAATAGCAAAAATCAGGTTTTGAATGAAGAATCACAGTTCTTGGTAGAATCATGCAGGATTGAAATTTTTGATGGTTTTTTACTCCTCTCAACAGCCCAAACAAGTTTCTAAAAGGATGAGTTTGCAACTACTTTACTTTTGGAGAAAATTCAAAACATTCATTATTCAATAGAGCCCAATAGCAAAAATCAGGTTTTGAATGAAGAATCACATTTCTTGGTAGAATCATGCAGGATTGAAATTTTTGATGGTTTTTTACTCCTCTCAACAGCCCAAACAAGTTTCTAAAAGGATGAGTTTGCAACTACTTTACTTTTGGAGAAAATTCAAAACATTCATTATTCAATAGGGCCCAAACTATTAAAAACCAGCGGTTTCAATGAACACACATTTCTTGGTAGAATCATGCAGGACTGAAATTTTTGATGTTTTTCTACTCCTCTCATGAGCCCAAACAAGTCTCTAAAAGCATGAGTTTGCAACTACTTTACTTTTGGAGAAAATTCAAAACATTCATTATTCAATAGAGCCCAATAGCAAAAATCAGGTTTTGAATGAAGAATCACATTTCTTGGTAAAATCATGCAGGATTGAAATTTTTGATGGTTTTTTACTCCTCTCAACAGCCCAAACAAGTTTCTAAAAGGATGAGTTTGCAACTACTTTACTTTTGGAGAAAATTCAAAACATTCATTATTCAATAGGGCCCAAACTATCAAAAACCAGCGGTTTCAATGAACACACATTTCTTGGTAGAATCATGCAGGACTGAAATTTTTGATGTTTTTCTACTCCTCTCATGAGCCCAAACAAGTTTCTAAAAGCATGAGTTTGCAACTGCTTTACTTTTGGAGAAAATTCAAAACATTCACTATTCAATAGAGCCCAATAGCAAAAATCAGGTTTTGAATGAAGAATCACATTTCTTGGTAAAATCATGCAGGATTGAAATTTTTGATGGTTTTTTACTCCTCTCAACAGCCCAAACAAGTTTCTAAAAGGATGAGTTTGCAACTACTTTACTTTTGGAGAAAATTCAAAACATTCATTATTCAATAGGGCCCAAACTATGAAAAACCAGCGGTTTCAATGAACACACATTTCTTGGTAGAATCATGCAGGACTGAAATTTTTGATGTTTTTCTACTCCTCTCATGAGCCCAAACAAGTCTCTAAAAGCATGAGTTTGCAACTACTTTACTTTTGGAGAAAATTCAAAACATTCATTATTCAATAGAGCCCAATAGCAAAAATCAGGTTTTGAATGAAGAATCACATTTCTTGGTAGAATCATGCAGGATTGAAATTTTTGATGGTTTTTTACTCCTCTCAACAGCCCAAACAAGTTTCTAAAAGGATGAGTTTGCAACTACTTTACTTTTGGAGAAAATTCAAAACATTCATTATTCAATAGGGCCCAAACTATCAAAAACCAGCGGTTTCAATGAACACACATTTCTTGGTAGAATCATGCAGGACTGAAATTTTTGATGTTTTTCTACTCCTCTCATGAGCCCAAACAAGTCTCTAAAAGCATGAGTTTGCAACTACTTTACTTTTGGAGAAAATTCAAAACATTCACTTTTCAATAGAGCCCAATAGCAAAAATCAGGTTTTGAATGAAGAATCACATTTCTTGGTAGAATCATGCAGGATTGAAATTTTTGATGGTTTTTTACTCCTCTCAACAGCCCAAACAAGTTTCTAAAAGGATGAGTTTGCAACTACTTTACTTTTGGAGAAAATTCAAAACATTCATTATTCAATAGGGCCCAAACTATCAAAAACCAGCGGTTTCAATGAACACACATTTCTTGGTAGAATCATGCAGGACTGAAATTTTTGATGTTTTTCTACTCCTCTCATGAGCCCAAACAAGTCTCTAAAAGCATGAGTTTGCAACTACTTTACTTTTGGAGAAAATTCAAAACATTCATTATTCAATAGAGCCCAATAGCAAAAATCAGGTTTTGAATGAAGAATCACATTTCTTGGTAGAAGCATGCAGGATTGAAATTTTTGATGGTTTTTTACTCCTCTCAACAGCCCAAACAAGTTTCTAAAAGGATGAGTTTGCAACTACTTTACTTTTGGAGAAAATTCAAAACATTCATTATTCAATAGGGCCCAAACTATCAAAAACCAGCGGTTTGAATGAACACACATTTCTTGGTAGAATCATGCAGGACTGAAATTTTTGATGTTTTTCTACTCCTCTCATGAGCCCAAACAAGTCTCTAAAAGCATGAGTTTGCAACTACTTTACTTTTGGAGAAAATTCAAAATATTCATTATTCAATAGAGCCCAATAGCAAAAATCAGGTTTTGAATGAAGAATCACATTTCTTGGTAGAAGAATGCAGGATTGAAATTTTTGATGGTTTTTTACTCCTCTCAACAGCCCAAACAAGTTTCTAAAAGGATGAGTTTGCAACTACTTTACTTTTGGAGAAAATTCAAAACATTCATTATTCAATAGGGTCCAAACTATCAAAAACCAGCGGTTTCAATGAACACACATTTCTTGGTAGAATCATGCAGGACTGAAATTTTTGATGTTTTTCTACTCCTCTCATGAGCCCAAACAAGTCTCTAAAAACATGAGTTTGCAACTACTTTACTTTTGGAGAAAATTCAAAACATTCATTATTCAATAGAGCCCAATAGCAAAAATCAGGTTTTGAATGAAGAATCACATTTCTTGGTAGAATCATGCAGGATTGAAATTTTTGATGGTTTTTTACTCCTCTCTACAGCCCAAACAAGTTTCTAAAAGGATGAGTTTGCAACTGCTTTACTTTTGGAGAAAATTCAAAACATTCATTATTCAATAGGGCCCAAACTATCAAAAACCAGCGGTTTCAATGAACACACATTTCTTGGTAGAATCATGCAGGACTGAAATTTTTGATGTTTTTCTACTCCTCTCATGAGCCCAAACAAGTCTCTAAAAGCATGAGTTTGCAACTACTTTACTTTTGGAGAAAATTCAAAACATTCATTATTCAATAGAGCCCAATAGCAAAAATCAGGTTTTGAATGAAGAATCACATTTCTTGGTAGAATCATGCAGGATTGAAATTTTTGATGGTTTTTTACTCCTCTCTACAGCCCAAACAAGTTTCTAAAAGGATGAGTTTGCAACTGCTTTACTTTTGGAGAAAATTCAAAACATTCATTATTCAATAGGGCCCAAACTATCAAAAACCACCGGTTTCAATGAACACACATTTCTTGGTAGAATCATGAAGGACTGAAATTTTTGATGTTTTTCTACTCCTCTCATGAGCCCAAACAAGTCTCTAAAAGCATGAGTTTGCAACTACTTTACTTTTGGAGAAAATTCAAAACATTCATTATTCAATAGAGCCCAATAGCAAAAATCAGGTTTTGAATGAAGAATCACATTTCTTGGTAGAATCATGCAGGATTGAAATTTTTGATGGTTTTTTACTCCTCTCAACAGCCCAAACAAGTTTCTAAAAGGATGAGTTTGCAACTACTTTACTTTTGGAGAAAATTCAAAACATTCATTATTCAATAGGGCCCAAACTATCAAAAACCAGCGGTTTCAATGAACACACATTTCTTGGAAGAATCATGCAGGACTGAAATTTTTGATGTTTTTCTACTCCTCTCATGAGCCCAAACAAGTTTCTAAAAGCATGAGTTTGCAACTACTTTACTTTTGGAGAAAATTCAAAACATTCATTATTCAATAGAGCCCAATAGCAAAAATCAGGTTTTGAATGAAGAATCACAGTTCTTGGTAGAATCATGCAGGATTGAAATTTTTGATGGTTTTTTACTCCTCTCAACAGCCCAAACAAGTTTCTAAAAGGATGAGTTTGCAACTACTTTACTTTTGGAGAAAATTCAAAACATTCATTATTCAATAGAGCCCAATAGCAAAAATCAGGTTTTGAATGAAGAATCACATTTCTTGGTAGAATCATGCAGGATTGAAATTTTTGATGGTTTTTTACTCCTCTCAACAGCCCAAACAAGTTTCTAAAAGGATGAGTTTGCAACTACTTTACTTTTGGAGAAAATTCAAAACATTCATTATTCAATAGGGCCCAAACTATCAAAAACCAGCGGTTTCAATGAACACACATTTCTTGGTAGAATCATGCAGGACTGAAATTTTTGATGTTTTTCTACTCCTCTCATGAGCCCAAACAAGTCTCTAAAAGCATGAGTTTGCAACTACTTTACTTTTGGAGAAAATTCAAAACATTCATTATTCAATAGAGCCCAATAGCAAAAATCAGGTTTTGAATGAAGAATCACATTTCTTGGTAAAATCATGCAGGATTGAAATTTTTGATGGTTTTTTACTCCTCTCAACAGCCCAAACAAGTTTCTAAAAGGATGAGTTTGCAACTACTTTACTTTTGGAGAAAATTCAAAACATTCATTATTCAATAGGGCCCAAACTATCAAAAACCAGCGGTTTCAATGAACACACATTTCTTGGTAGAATCATGCAGGACTGAAATTTTTGATGTTTTTCTACTCCTCTCATGAGCCCAAACAAGTCTCTAAAAGCATGAGTTTGCAACTACTTTACTTTTGGAGAAAATTCAAAACATTCATTATTCAATAGAGCCCAATAGCAAAAATCAGGTTTTGAATGAAGAATCACATTTCTTGGTAGAAGAATGCAGGATTGAAATTTTTGATGGTTTTTTACTCCTCTCAACAGCCCAAACAAGTTTCTAAAAGGATGAGTTTGCAACTACTTTACTTTTGGAGAAAATTCAAAACATTCATTATTCAATAGGGTCCAAACTATCAAAAACCAGCGGTTTCAATGAACACACATTTCTTGGTAGAATCATGCAGGACTGAAATTTTTGATGTTTTTCTACTCCTCTCATGAGCCCAAACAAGTCTCTAAAAACATGAGTTTGCAACTACTTTACTTTTGGAGAAAATTCAAAACATTCATTATTCAATAGAGCCCAATAGCAAAAATCAGGTTTTGAATGAAGAATCACATTTCTTGGTAGAATCATGCAGGATTGAAATTTTTGATGGTTTTTTACTCCTCTCTACAGCCCAAACAAGTTTCTAAAAGGATGAGTTTGCAACTGCTTTACTTTTGGAGAAAATTCAAAACATTCATTATTCAATAGGGCCCAAACTATCAAAAACCAGCGGTTTCAATGAACACACATTTCTTGGTAGAATCATGCAGGACTGAAATTTTTGATGTTTTTCTACTCCTCTCATGAGCCCAAACAAGTCTCTAAAAGCATGAGTTTGCAACTACTTTACTTTTGGAGAAAATTCAAAACATTCATTATTCAATAGAGCCCAATAGCAAAAATCAGGTTTTGAATGAAGAATCACATTTCTTGGTAGAATCATGCAGGATTGAAATTTTTGATGGTTTTTTACTCCTCTCTACAGCCCAAACAAGTTTCTAAAAGGATGAGTTTGCAACTGCTTTACTTTTGGAGAAAATTCAAAACATTCATTATTCAATAGGGCCCAAACTATCAAAAACCAGCGGTTTCAATGAACACACATTTCTTGGTAGAATCATGCAGGACTGAAATTTTTGATGTTTTTCTACTCCTCTCATGAGCCCAAACAAGTCTCTAAAAGCATGAGTTTGCAACTACTTTACTTTTGGAGAAAATTCAAAACATTCATTATTCAATAGAGCCCAATAGCAAAAATCAGGTTTTGAATGAAGAATCACATTTCTTGGTAGAATCATGCAGGATTGAAATTTTTGATGGTTTTTTACTCCTCTCAACAGCCCAAACAAGTTTCTAAAAGGATGAGTTTGCAACTACTTTACTTTTGGAGAAAATTCAAAACATTCATTATTCAATAGGGCCCAAACTATCAAAAACCAGCGGTTTCAATGAACACACATTTCTTGGAAGAATCATGCAGGACTGAAATTTTTGATGTTTTTCTACTCCTCTCATGAGCCCAAACAAGTTTCTAAAAGCATGAGTTTGCAACTACTTTACTTTTGGAGAAAATTCAAAACATTCATTATTCAATAGAGCCCAATAGCAAAAATCAGGTTTTGAATGAAGAATCACAGTTCTTGGTAGAATCATGCAGGATTGAAATTTTTGATGGTTTTTTACTCCTCTCAACAGCCCAAACAAGTTTCTAAAAGGATGAGTTTGCAACTACTTTACTTTTGGAGAAAATTCAAAACATTCATTATTCAATAGAGCCCAATAGCAAAAATCAGGTTTTGAATGAAGAATCACATTTCTTGGTAGAATCATGCAGGATTGAAATTTTTGATGGTTTTTTACTCCTCTCAACAGCCCAAACAAGTTTCTAAAAGGATGAGTTTGCAACTACTTTACTTTTGGAGAAAATTCAAAACATTCATTATTCAATAGGGCCCAAACTATCAAAAACCAGCGGTTTCAATGAACACACATTTCTTGGTAGAATCATGCAGGACTGAAATTTTTGATGTTTTTCTACTCCTCTCATGAGCCCAAACAAGTCTCTAAAAGCATGAGTTTGCAACTACTTTACTTTTGGAGAAAATTCAAAACATTCATTATTCAATAGAGCCCAATAGCAAAAATCAGGTTTTGAATGAAGAATCACATTTCTTGGTAAAATCATGCAGGATTGAAATTTTTGATGGTTTTTTACTCCTCTCAACAGCCCAAACAAGTTTCTAAAAGGATGAGTTTGCAACTACTTTACTTTTGGAGAAAATTCAAAACATTCATTATTCAATAGGGCCCAAACTATCAAAAACCAGCGGTTTGAATGAACACACATTTCTTGGTAGAATCATGCAGGACTGAAATTTTTGATGTTTTTCTACTCCTCTCATGAGCCCAAACAAGTCTCTAAAAGCATGAGTTTGCAACTACTTTACTTTTGGAGAAAATTCAAAACATTCATTATTCAATAGAGCCCAATAGCAAAAATCAGGTTTTGAATGAAGAATCACATTTCTTGGTAAAATCATGCAGGATTGAAATTTTTGATGGTTTTTTACTCCTCTCAACAGCCCAAACAAGTTTCTAAAAGGATGAGTTTGCAACTACTTTACTTTTGGAGAAAATTCAAAACATTCATTATTCAATAGGGCCCAAACTATCAAAAACCAGCGGTTTCAATGAACACACATTTCTTGGTAGAATCATGCAGGACTGAAATTTTTGATGTTTTTCTACTCCTCTCATGAGCCCAAACAAGTTTCTAAAAGCATGAGTTTGCAACTGCTTTACTTTTGGAGAAAATTCAAAACATTCACTATTCAATAGAGCCCAATAGCAAAAATCAGGTTTTGAATGAAGAATCACATTTCTTGGTAAAATCATGCAGGATTGAAATTTTTGATGGTTTTTTACTCCTCTCAACAGCCCAAACAAGTTTCTAAAAGGATGAGTTTGCAACTACTTTACTTTTGGAGAAAATTCAAAACATTCATTATTCAATAGGGCCCAAACTATCAAAAACCAGCGGTTTCAATGAACACACATTTCTTGGTAGAATCATGCAGGACTGAAATTTTTGATGTTTTTCTACTCCTCTCATGAGCCCAAACAAGTTTCTAAAAGCATGAGTTTGCAACTACTTTACTTTTGGAGAAAATTCAAAACATTCATTATTCAATAGAGCCCAATAGCAAAAATCAGGTTTTGAATGAAGAATCACAGTTCTTGGTAGAATCATGCAGGATTGAAATTTTTGATGGTTTTTTACTCCTCTCAATAGCCCAAACAAGTTTCTAAAAGGATGAGTTTGCAACTACTTTACTTTTGGAGAAAATTCAAAACATTCATTATTCAATAGAGCCCAATAGCAAAAATCAGGTTTTGAATGAAGAATCACATTTCTTGGTAGAATCATGCAGGATTGAAATTTTTGATGGTTTTTTACTCCTCTCAACAGCCCAAACAAGTTTCTAAAAGGATGAGTTTGCAACTACTTTACTTTTGGAGAAAATTCAAAACATTCATTATTCAATAGGGCCCAAACTATCAAAAACCAGCGGTTTCAATGAACACACATTTCTTGGTAGAATCATGCAGGACTGAAATTTTTGATGTTTTTCTACTCCTCTCATGAGCCCAAACAAGTCTCTAAAAGCATGAGTTTGCAACTACTTTACTTTTGGAGAAAATTCAAAACATTCATTATTCAATAGAGCCCAATAGCAAAAATCAGGTTTTGAATGAAGAATCACATTTCTTGGTAAAATCATGCAGGATTGAAATTTTTGATGGTTTTTTACTCCTCTCAACAGCCCAAACAAGTTTCTAAAAGGATGAGTTTGCAACTACTTTACTTTTGGAGAAAATTCAAAACATTCATTATTCAATAGGGCCCAAACTATCAAAAACCAGCGGTTTCAATGAACACACATTTCTTGGTAGAATCATGCAGGACTGAAATTTTTGATGTTTTTCTACTCCTCTCATGAGCCCAAACAAGTTTCTAAAAGCATGAGTTTGCAACTACTTTACTTTTGGAGAAAATTCAAAACATTCACTATTCAATAGAGCCCAATAGCAAAAATCAGGTTTTGAATGAAGAATCACATTTCTTGGTAAAATCATGCAGGATTGAAATTTTTGATGGTTTTTTACTCCTCTCAACAGCCCAAACAAGTTTCTAAAAGGATGAGTTTGCAACTACTTTACTTTTGGAGAAAATTCAAAACATTCATTATTCAATAGGGCCCAAACTATCAAAAACCAGCGGTTTCAATGAACACACATTTCTTGGTAGAATCATGCAGGACTGAAATTTTTGATGTTTTTCTACTCCTCTCATGAGCCCAAACAAGTCTCTAAAAGCATGAGTTTGCAACTACTTTACTTTTGGAGAAAATTCAAAACATTCATTATTCAATAGAGCCCAATAGCAAAAATCAGGTTTTGAATGAAGAATCACATTTCTTGGTAGAATCATGCAGGATTGAAATTTTTGATGGTTTTTTACTCCTCTCAACAGCCCAAACAAGTTTCTAAAAGGATGAGTTTGCAACTACTTTACTTTTGGAGAAAATTCAAAACATTCATTATTCAATAGGGCCCAAACTATCAAAAACCAGCGGTTTGAATGAACACACATTTCTTGGTAGAATCATGCAGGACTGAAATTTTTGATGTTTTTCTACTCCTCTCATGAGCCCAAACAAGTCTCTAAAAGCATGAGTTTGCAACTACTTTACTTTTGGAGAAAATTCAAAACATTCACTTTTCAATAGAGCCCAATAGCAAAAATCAGGTTTTGAATGAAGAATCACATTTCTTGGTAGAATCATGCAGGATTGAAATTTTTGATGGTTTTTTACTCCTCTCAACAGCCAAAACAAGTTTCTAAAAGGATGAGTTTGCAACTACTTTACTTTTGGAGAAAATTCAAAACATTCATTATTCAATAGGGCCCAAACTATCAAAAACCAGCGGTTTGAATGAACACACATTTCTTGGTAGAATCATGCAGGACTGAAATTTTTGATGTTTTTCTACTCCTCTCATGAGCCCAAACAAGTCTCTAAAAGCATGAGTTTGCAACTACTTTACTTTTGGAGAAAATTCAAAACATTCATTATTCAATAGAGCCCAATAGCAAAAATCAGGTTTTGAATGAAGAATCACATTTCTTGGTAGAAGCATGCAGGATTGAAATTTTTGATGGTTTTTTACTCCTCTCAACAGCCCAAACAAGTTTCTAAAAGGATGAGTTTGCAACTACTTTACTTTTGGAGAAAATTCAAAACATTCATTATTCAATAGGGCCCAAACTATCAAAAACCAGCGGTTTCAATGAACACACATTTCTTGGTAGAATCATGCAGGACTGAAGTTTTTGATGTTTTTCTACTCCTCTCATGAGCCCAAACAAGTCTCTAAAAGCATGAGTTTGCAACTACTTTACTTTTGGAGAAAATTCAAAACATTCATTATTCAATAGAGCCCAATAGCAAAAATCAGGTTTTGAATGAAGAATCACATTTCTTGGTAGAATCATGCAGGATTGAAATTTTTGATGGTTTTTTACTCCTCTCAACAGCCCAAACAAGTTTCTAAAAGGATGAGTTTGCAACTACTTTACTTTTGGAGAAAATTCAAAACATTCATTATTCAATAGGGCCCAAACTATCAAAAACCAGCGGTTTCAATGAACACACATTTCTTGGTAGAATCATGCAGGACTGAAATTTTTGATGTTTTTCTACTCCTCTCATGAGCCCAAACAAGTCTCTAAAAGCATGAGTTTGCAACTACTTTACTTTTGGAGAAAATTCAAAACATTCATTATTCAATAGAGCCCAATAGCAAAAATCAGGTTTTGAATGAAGAATCACATTTCTTGGTAAAATCATGCAGGATTGAAATTTTTGATGGTTTTTTACTCCTCTCAACAGCCCAAACAAGTTTCTAAAAGGATGAGTTTGCAACTACTTTACTTTTGGAGAAAATTCAAAACATTCATTATTCAATAGGGCCCAAACTATCAAAAACCAGCGGTTTCAATGAACACACATTTCTTGGAAGAATCATGCAGGACTGAAATTTTTGATGTTTTTCTACTCCTCTCATGAGCCCAAACAAGTCTCTAAAAGCATGAGTTTGCAACTACTTTACTTTTGGAGAAAATTCAAAGGGGCGTGGTCTGGAGCTCGATGGAGCAGGCTGTGTGAGCTCTGAGCTCTCAGGAAGCCTTCCTTATTAAGCGACATTTCAAGCCAACAAAAAGAATTTCTGCTTGGAAACTCTTTGGATTTGATAGCCTTTTATCCCAGGATCATTTTGAGCCTAATTTGGAGACTTTTGGCCGACTATTTCTGAAGAAAACATCTCCTGAAGACTGAGGGGCTGTGACTCAGCAGATTTTTCCCGCGCTGAGGCTTCTCTCTGCAACAACGTGCCCTTGGCTGAAGAGAAGAGGGAAGCGACTTTGTTATCAGTGCGGTGAGGAGCAGTAGCGATCCGGAGGCAGCTTCAGTGAGGTCGGAAGGCCAAGAAGATCAACGTCTGGTGAGAGGATTTAACATCGGCAGCGGCGGGTGTCTCTCGCCGGGAGGAAGCCGGCGGCTGCAGCAGGAGTGCAGGATTTGTCAACAAAGGAGGCGGCTGCACCAGTGTGAGCGGGAGTGGTTGCATTGAACAGGCGGGAGATCCAGGAGCGGCACCTGTGAAGAAACAGAGAAGAGCTGAAGCGCGCTAACCACGTGCAAAGCAGGTGCCTTGGGAGCGGTGTCTTGAAAGCGGAGTCGGAAGAAGAGGATCAACGTCTGGTGAGAGGACATAACATCGGCAGCAGCGGCGGGCGTCTCTCGCCGGGAGGAAGCTGGCGGCTGCAGCGGGAGTGCAGGATCTGTTAGCAAAGGAGGCTGCTGTACCGGTGTGAGCGGGAGCGACGGCATTGAGCAGACGGGAGGTTCAGGAGCGACACCTCTGAGGAGACAGAGAGGAGCTGAAGCAGGCTAATTACAGCCAGAAGAAGAAGAAGCGGCTTGCATTCTTTTACACAGCCTTGAGAGCGGTGTCTTGGAAGCGGAGTCAGAAGAAGGAGAAGCAGCGTCTGGTGAGTGGTTCTGACATTTGTGCAGCAGAACGCCCTGGATTGAGAGGAGAGACGTGACTGTTTCTGTTGGAGTGCTGGGGCAGGTGACGCTCATGAGAAGAAGCTGACAGCTGCAGCGGGAGTATAGGAACTGATAGCTGAAGGAGCGACAGTGAGGTTGAAAGCAGGAGCAGTGGCATTAACTCAGCGGGAGACCTAAAAGTGGCGCCGGTAAGAAGCACAGCTGAGGGAATGGCTTACATCCTTTAACTTAATAACTGTTTTGGAAGCGGTGCCTGTGGAGTGGAGGTGGAGGGGGGAGTCCGGGGGAGACATCAGTGGCTACAGCAGCATCTAAGTGAGAGAGTCCTCGCTAAATCAAGCAATTGAAGGATCGCTTTTTGGCTGTCAATGCAGCGGCTGCAGGGGAGCGGTGATTGACCTCTATTACAGCGCCTTACAACGGGAGGAATCGGCAGCGTGGAGAAGGAACTTCAGCGACAAATAAAACGGCTTTGTGGACTTTCTAATGTCAAGACCTGGCGGAATTTAGCTGAGGGGTTTATATCTTTGGGTTTTGAGTGTGAAATTAGCAGGGAAGACTGAGGAGTGTTTGTTATCTGGTTCTGGGGGGTGTGGGTCTGACAGAGCTTCATTTATCGGTGGATCTGTTATATGTATCATAACTTGGTTTAGTTTTGATCAATAGCACTGGTTACTATATGTTGTGGTTCTGGAAGACCCTCACTTCTCAGGATAGCATATATTACAGAACAAAGTAGCAAAACAAAAACTAATGCTTTACTTGTCAGTTACATTTATATGATTTGAGGTATGTGTTATGTCCTGATTCTATAAAAAAAAAAAAAAAAAAAAAAAAAGAGAGAGAGTAGATTTAAGATAATAGCTGACTCAGGACTTGTATTTGAAGTTCTTCCACATTAAATCCCAGTTTACTAGTTTTCATTGGGAGATATAACAGTAATACTCTCCAACTTTCAATTCCTCAATTCTTTATACCTTTTTGTCAACACAACTCTTGAAATTGCGGTGATTTGTATAGTAAAAAAGTTTAATAGTAGGGCACTTATTCACTTAGAGCATTGGAGCTAGATTTGAGTCCCAATATTTTGGTGTATAACCTTGTTTATTCACTTACAATACTAATTACTGTCAAAATGAGCCAGAAAAGCAATAAAATAAGACAGCAAAAGGAAAAACCATTATATAAACCAGATGTGACTGATCTGGATCAAGCTATATGTATTAGCCCTCCTTCTACACCAAAAAACACCAAATTCTCAATTGGTCAAAAAGGTGATACTCATACTTTAATGTTACAAGAGTTGGATAGTATTCAATCAGAAATGGACACATCTATTAACAGAAAATCTAAAAGAGATGAGAACAAGGGGGGAGGTCTGGCTGTACTGTCAGATGAGGAAGAATTCTATGAAACGTCCCCGTCTCAAAGTCCAGATAAAAATAGGCCCAGAATAGACCATAGCTTTGCAGAGGAGGAATCTGATTCCAGTAATCATGGGGGTCTGGAAGATATTCAAGCGTCTGAGAAAGGGGCTTCTGAGAAATATGTCAGAGATCTAATTCTGGCACTAAATAAAAGTTTTGAGTCAGCCCTAGACAAGCATACTAGCCGTTTACAAGCCAACCTTGACACAGTTATCACTAGGATAGACAAAAATGATAAAAAAATAGAAGTTCTTGGGAAGACCTCTGATTCCCTTCAAAAACAACAAGCTAATGCCCAAAAAGAAATCCTTTTTCTACGCAGTAAAGTAGCCGATCTGGAAGACCGTAGTAGAAGAAATAACATTAAGCTGAGAGGAATCTCCGAAAAAATTAATCAGAATGGTTTACAAAAATACGTCAAGGAGATTTTAGTTAAGATCTTACCTTCTATCCCTGAGTTAGAACTAATGATAGATAGAATTCATAGACTCCCTCGCCCAGCATCCATCTCGACTGAGGTTCCTAGAGACACTATCCTGAGATTTCACTTCTACTCCACCAAAGAAAAATTCTTAAACTACCTTAAAACCAACAAACTTCTTCCCCATCCTTATGATCATATCAAATCATATGCTGACCTTTCAAAAGACACTATTCAAACAAGGAAAGGTTTTAATGAAGTCACAACATTACTAAGGAAAAAAGGTGTGATTTATAGGTGGGGGTTTCCTACTAAACTATTGATAAACCATGGCGGCAAGTTTACAACAATTTTGTCTCCACAAGAAGGAAAGCATTTCATTAAATCCTTGGATGAGAGGAATGAAGCTCCAGGGTGAAAAATGTAAATCCGAATTGTTTTAACACTTACATTTTGTGTTATGCAGGAGGCTTCCTGTAGAGTTTCACGAACTTTTCCCCATTTTTAGGAAGTTTACCCAGGATTTTGGTATTTTCTTCCTATTTATGTTATTATTTGTATTTCTGTATTGTTTTTAGAGTTAAGTTTATGGTTAAGATACTGTCATTCAATGTGAGGGGTTTGAATAGTCCTGTCAAGAGATATCTCACATGGAGAGAGATTAGGGGCAGCAAAGCAGATATCATCTGCCTTCAAGAGGTGAAACTAGCCAGGGAAGGACACCCTAAATTTGAAAATAAAAATTTTCCACATATATTTAAATCTCTAAACGAGAAAAAAAGAGCAGGTGTTTTAATCTTAATTAAAAACACAATCTCATTCGAAATTATCAGTGAATTCTCTGATTGTGCAGGCAGATATTTGATTCTTATCTGCTTAATCGACAATCAATTGACAACACTGGTGAACATTTATGCCCCCTGTAATGGACAAATGAGTTTCTTCAATGGTCTGGACAAAAAAATTCAGGAAGTAAAAAGAGGTACCACTGTCCTAGTAGGTGATTTCAACATTGTTCCGGATGGATCACTGGATTCTACTTCTCCCACTAGATCCTTATTCCCTGAACTCAAACGCTGGCTTTGTAACCATGAATATTTAGACGTTTTTAGGTGTCTCAACACATCCTCTTTGGAATATACTCACTTCTCAGAGGCACACAAATCTTTTTCCAGAATTGATTTATTCTTAACAGACACATTCTCAATTTCAAAATTTAAAAAAATAGAAATTCTACCCAAAACATTTTCAGACCACTCCCCAATTGTTGCTGAGATTTCTCTTGGTAGGTCGGCCAAATTTAAATCTCAGTGGAGATGTGATTCATCACTTCTATTCAACCCAAACCTAAAAAAGGAAATAGAATTGGCTTTAAACAATTATTTTATGGAGAATGACATAAACAACATATGCCCATTTACCCTATGGAATGCTCACAAAGCAGTGATTAGAGGTGTAATGACCCATTTAGCCTTCACCAAAAAAAAGATAAGTAAGGAAAAAATACATAAAATACAATCAGACTTAAAAAATTTAGAAGAAACCATACAAAAATCATCCCATATACCACCCAATATCCATTCAGAAATCCTAAAATTAAGAATAGATCTGAGATCGGAACTATTTGGTGAATATGATAAATATGCTAAATCCATGAGGTCTAATTTTTATTCATCATACAACAAGCCGACTAAACTCATGGCACAAAAATTTAGAACAATAAGAATTAAAAGCAGAATCAATAGAATTAAACATAATGGCTCTATACTAGAACATCCCAAGAAGATCGTAGATGCCTTTGCAGAATATTACTCTTCTATTTACAATTTAAAATCAGATCAGGAAACACAGCAACCTGATAGCCAAAGAATTGATGATTTTCTTACGTCTTTAAATTTACCTAAGGTTACCACCCAACAATTATTAAATCTAGAGGCCCCCTTTTCTGCGTCGGAAATTTCAGAAGCCATTAAATCACTCAAAAAGAAAAAAGCTCCGGGACCCGATGGATACTCTAACGAGTATTACCAAACCTTCCAATCTATCTTAACCCCTTATTTGGTCCAAGTTTTTGACAAAGCATCTTGGTCTGGCGCCTTTCCCTCTGAAATGTTACGGGCCAATATAATTCTAATACCCAAACCCAAAGGAGACCTGGAGTCAGTTAAAAACTATAGACCCATTTCATTAATAAACACAGATGTCAAATTATTTTCAAAAATCATAGCTAATAGACTAAAGAACATCCTTCCAAACATTATCCATAAAGATCAGCTTGGATTCATTGAGGGACGCCAGACAATCGACGGTACTAGGAGAACACTGAATCTGATTAATTTCATCAAGAGGAAAAAAATCCCCTCACTCCTTTTGGCTTTAGACGCAGAGAAAGCCTTTGATAGGGTTAATTGGGAGTTCCTAAAAGCAACCTTAAACAAATTCGGCTTTAGTAACAAAATAATAAAAACAATAATGGCACTATATTCAAACCCTTCCGCAAATGTCTATGCAAATAGTCATCTATCCAACCAAATTATGATATCTAATGGTACCAGACAGGGATGCCCACTTTCCCCCCTCTTATTTGCGTTGATAATGGAACCTCTAGCGGAAGCAATAAGAGCTAATGGTGATATTCGCGGTATCCAGATAGGAGACAACCAATCTAAGATCAGCCTCTTCGCTGATGACATTATCCTGAGCTTGTCAGATCCACTGAATTCAATCAAAGAGGTTCTATCAACTATCGAACGTTTTTCTGGGATCTCATTTTACAAAATCAACGAGACCAAATCCAAAATACTAGATTTCTTTCTTAATGATCTTACTATCTCAAACATTAAGAGGATCTCCAGCTTCGATTGGGAAAAGGAGGATATTTCATATTTAGGTATCAGTTTAACTAGAAATTTTAGGAAAACAGTGGAGATAAATTTGCAGAATATTATAAAAAAAACCCAGAACGAATTAAATAGTTTCTCGAGTCAGGAAATCTCATGGGTAGGCAGAATAATTTTATTTAAACTTTTTACCCTCCCAAAAATACTTTATACCTTCAGAGCAATACCATTATTTATCCCATTAAAATATCTCAGGAAGCTTCAGTCCAATATAAATAAATTCATATGGAATAAGAAAAGAGCAAGAGTAGCATCACACATTTTAACTAGAAATAAACTTAATGGCGGACTCGCCCTTCCAAACATAATTAATTATTACTATGCTAATCTAATCAAGCAATCCTTTTTTTGGGTAAATACAAACAATGCTCCAGCATGGGTAGAAATTGAGATGTACTTCAACAAAAATAAAACTCTTCTAAAGGCAATCTTGGAATGTCTTATGTCATCCACCCCTTCATATTATGATTCCCCAACAATTTCTGCAACCCTTTCAGCATGGAAACAATTAGCTAGGCCCCAAATTAAAAAGAGTCAGAGCCAAAGATATGTTCAATTAAAAAATGTTCCTATTAAATTTCTCGGTCTGATAGTGGAAAAAGAAATTCCGGCAGATTGGAACAAATCAGGTATTAGGGTAATAGGAGATCTGTATGACGGTAGGAAATTCTTAAGCAACGAAACACTAAAGACTCAAAAGAATTTTTCTTTCCAGGATTTCAATCTCTTTTCTCTGCTCAAAAAATATATACTAAAATTTATAAGGAAAAAATCATTTATAACGGAATCTACTAGTCTGCTACTTTGTAATCCTAATGTTAAACTCCACTGGAGATCGAGAAATATTTACGATTTCTTAAATGGTTCGGAGGATCTAGAGAAGACCCCATATATGCTAAATTGGGAGAATGATATTAATATTTCAGTCTCTATGGAACAATGGAAACAGGCTTTTAAAAGGACATATTCGTCTAATATTTGCGCCTCTCTACATGAGTCCTTTTATAAATTGATATCTAGGTGGTACTTTACGCCAGTAAAATTAGCCAGAATATTCCCAGGTAGATCTTCAGATTGCTGGAGAAACTGTGGGTTTATAGGTTCGCTTTTGCATGTTTTCTGGGAATGTCCTAATATTAGGCCTTTGTGGTTGGAGATCTCTAGGTTAATTAACGAGGTGACAAAACAAAAAATTACCCTAACACCACAAATGGCATTATTGTCCTTAAATCTTGATGAGATCCATCCTTCCCATATCCCAACAGTCATTCATTTGTTTCTTATAACAAAGAATGCCATAGCATCTCTATGGAATGAAAATGCAACGCCCAAACTCAGTGATATTACTGATAGAATGTCGTTGCACTGTTCATACGAGAAAAGTCATGCTATGGCAAATAACTACTTCGCAACATTCAGTAAAAGATGGAAATCCTGGATATGCTTCGCCTCAGATCAAAATTTATCTGAAATCACTTGCTCCTGATCTCTCCTACTGTGTGATTCAGTTAATTTGCTATTCATTTACGCTGTAATGCTCTTCCCCTGATTATACTTTATAAAGTGAACATTTCCCTTTCAAAACAGAAATAAAGATATATAAACATTACTTTAGTTTATTGTAGGACTATATCGTTGTACCTTAAATATATTACTACTGTTAAGGTATATATATTCTATGTAGGACTATCTTGGTGTACTTCAAATATATTACTACGGTTAAGGTATATATATTTTATATGTTATTATTAGATACTCCTACTGAATACTCATGTTACTACAATACTGTTATTTCTGTATATCCTACGGCTATAGGTATGACGTAAAAATATTACTGTTAATGTTATGTAAAATTTTAATAAAGTTGTTTGAAAATGGAGAAAATTCAAAACATTCACTTTTCAATAGAGCCCAATAGCAAAAATCAGGTTTTGAATGAAGAATCACATTTCTTGGTAGAATCATGCAGGATTGAAATTTTTGATGGTTTTTTACTCCTCTCAACAGCCCAAACAAGTTTCTAAAAGGATGAGTTTGCAACTACTTTACTTTTGGAGAAAATTCAAAACATTCATTATTCAATAGGGCCCAAACTATCAAAAACCAGCGGTTTCAATGAACACACATTTCTTGGTAGAATCATGCAGGACTGAAATTTTTGATGTTTTTCTACTCCTCTCATGAGCCCAAACAAGTCTCTAAAAGCATGAGTTTGCAACTACTTTACTTTTGGAGAAAATTCAAAACATTCATTATTCAATAGAGCCCAATAGCAAAAATCAGGTTTTGAATGAAGAATCACATTTCTTGGTAGAAGCATGCAGGATTGAAATTTTTGATGGTTTTTTACTCCTCTCAACAGCCCAAACAAGTTTCTAAAAGGATGAGTTTGCAACTACTTTACTTTTGGAGAAAATTCAAAACATTCATTATTCAATAGGGCCCAAACTATCAAAAACCAGCGGTTTGAATGAACACACATTTCTTGGTAGAATCATGCAGGACTGAAATTTTTGATGTTTTTCTACTCCTCTCATGAGCCCAAACAAGTCTCTAAAAGCATGAGTTTGCAACTACTTTACTTTTGGAGAAAATTCAAAATATTCATTATTCAATAGAGCCCAATAGCAAAAATCAGGTTTTGAATGAAGAATCACATTTCTTGGTAGAAGAATGCAGGATTGAAATTTTTGATGGTTTTTTACTCCTCTCAACAGCCCAAACAAGTTTCTAAAAGGATGAGTTTGCAACTACTTTACTTTTGGAGAAAATTCAAAACATTCATTATTCAATAGGGTCCAAACTATCAAAAACCAGCGGTTTCAATGAACACACATTTCTTGGTAGAATCATGCAGGACTGAAATTTTTGATGTTTTTCTACTCCTCTCATGAGCCCAAACAAGTCTCTAAAAGCATGAGTTTGCAACTACTTTACTTTTGGAGAAAATTCAAAACATTCATTATTCAATAGAGCCCAATAGCAAAAATCAGGTTTTGAATGAAGAATCACATTTCTTGGTAGAATCATGCAGGATTGAAATTTTTGATGGTTTTTTACTCCTCTCTACAGCCCAAACAAGTTTCTAAAAGGATGATTTTGCAACTGCTTTACTTTTGGAGAAAATTCAAAACATTCATTATTCAATAGGGCCCAAACTATCAAAAACCAGCGGTTTCAATGAACACACATTTCTTGGTAGAATCATGCAGGACTGAAATTTTTGATGTTTTTCTACTCCTCTCATGAGCCCAAACAAGTCTCTAAAAGCATGAGTTTGCAACTACTTTACTTTTGGAGAAAATTCAAAACATTCATTATTCAATAGAGCCCAATAGCAAAAATCAGGTTTTGAATGAAGAATCACATTTCTTGGTAGAATCATGCAGGATTGAAATTTTTGATGGTTTTTTACTCCTCTCTACAGCCCAAACAAGTTTCTAAAAGGATGAGTTTGCAACTGCTTTACTTTTGGAGAAAATTCAAAACATTCATTATTCAATAGGGCCCAAACTATCAAAAACCAGCGGTTTCAATGAACACACATTTCTTGGTAGAATCATGCAGGACTGAATTTTTGATGTTTTTCTACTCCTCTCATGAGCCCAAACAAGTCTCTAAAAGCATGAGTTTGCAACTACTTTACTTTTGGAGAAAATTCAAAACATTCATTATTCAATAGAGCCCAATAGCAAAAATCAGGTTTTGAATGAAGAATCACATTTCTTGGTAGAATCATGCAGGATTGAAATTTTTGATGGTTTTTTACTCCTCTCAACAGCCCAAACAAGTTTCTAAAAGGATGAGTTTGCAACTACTTTACTTTTGGAGAAAATTCAAAACATTCATTATTCAATAGGGCCCAAACTATCAAAAACCAGCGGTTTCAATGAACACACATTTCTTGGAAGAATCATGCAGGACTGAAATTTTTGATGTTTTTCTACTCCTCTCATGAGCCCAAACAAGTTTCTAAAAGCATGAGTTTGCAACTACTTTACTTTTGGAGAAAATTCAAAACATTCATTATTCAATAGAGCCCAATAGCAAAAATCAGGTTTTGAATGAAGAATCACAGTTCTTGGTAGAATAATGCAGGATTGAAATTTTTGATGGTTTTTTACTCCACTCAATAGCCCAAACAAGTTTCTAAAAGGATGAGTTTGCAACTACTTTACTTTTGGAGAAAATTCAAAACATTCATTATTCAATAGAGCCCAATAGCAAAAATCAGGTTTTGAATGAAGAATCACATTTCTTGGTAGAATCATGCAGGATTGAAATTTTTGATGGTTTTTTACTCCTCTCAACAGCCCAAACAAGTTTCTAAAAGGATGAGTTTGCAACTACTTTACTTTTGGAGAAAATTCAAAACATTCATTATTCAATAGGGCCCAAACTATCAAAAACCAGCGGTTTCAATGAACACACATTTCTTGGTAGAATCATGCAGGACTGAAATTTTTGATGTTTTTCTACTCCTCTCATGAGCCCAAACAAGTCTCTAAAAGCATGAGTTTGCAACTACTTTACTTTTGGAGAAAATTCAAAACATTCATTATTCAATAGAGCCCAATAGCAAAAATCAGGTTTTGAATGAAGAATCACATTTCTTGGTAAAATCATGCAGGATTGAAATTTTTGATGGTTTTTTACTCCTCTCAACAGCCCAAACAAGTTTCTAAAAGGATGAGTTTGCAACTACTTTACTTTTGGAGAAAATTCAAAACATTCATTATTCAATAGGGCCCAAACTATCAAAAACCAGCGGTTTCAATGAACACACATTTCTTGGTAGAATCATGCAGGACTGAAATTTTTGATGTTTTTCTACTCCTCTCATGAGCCCAAACAAGTTTCTAAAAGCATGAGTTTGCAACTACTTTACTTTTGGAGAAAATTCAAAACATTCACTATTCAATAGAGCCCAATAGCAAAAATCAGGTTTTGAATGAAGAATCACATTTCTTGGTAAAATCATGCAGGATTGAAATTTTTGATGGTTTTTTACTCCTCTCAACAGCCCAAACAAGTTTCTAAAAGGATGAGTTTGCAACTACTTTACTTTTGGAGAAAATTCAAAACATTCATTATTCAATAGGGCCCAAACTATCAAAAACCAGCGGTTTCAATGAACACACATTTCTTGGTAGAATCATGCAGGACTGAAATTTTTGATGTTTTTCTACTCCTCTCATGAGCCCAAACAAGTCTCTAAAAGCATGAGTTTGCAACTACTTTACTTT
This sequence comes from Dendrobates tinctorius, assembly GCF_039654945.1. Classification (NCBI taxonomy): domain Eukaryota; kingdom Metazoa; phylum Chordata; class Amphibia; order Anura; family Dendrobatidae; genus Dendrobates; species Dendrobates tinctorius. The sequence continues at coordinate 6,116,308 of NW_027361736.1, read as the reverse complement.
TGGAGAAAATTCAAAACATTCATTATTCAATAGAGCCCAATAGCAAAAATCAGGTTTTGAATGAAGAATCACATTTCTTGGTAGAATCATGCAGGATTGAAATTTTTGATGGTTTTTTACTCCTCTCAACAGCCCAAACAAGTTTCTAAAAGGATGAGTTTGCAACTACTTTACTTTTGGAGAAAATTCAAAACATTCATTATTCAATAGGGCCCAAACTATCAAAAACCAGCGGTTTGAATGAACACACATTTCTTGGTAGAATCATGCAGGACTGAAATTTTTGATGTTTTTCTACTCCTCTCATGAGCCCAAACAAGTCTCTAAAAGCATGAGTTTGCAACTACTTTACTTTTGGAGAAAATTCAAAACATTCACTTTTCAATAGAGCCCAATAGCAAAAATCAGGTTTTGAATGAAGAATCACATTTCTTGGTAGAATCATGCAGGATTGAAATTTTTGATGGTTTTTTACTCCTCTCAACAGCCAAAACAAGTTTCTAAAAGGATGAGTTTGCAACTACTTTACTTTTGGAGAAAATTCAAAACATTCATTATTCAATAGGGCCCAAACTATCAAAAACCAGCGGTTTGAATGAACACACATTTCTTGGTAGAATCATGCAGGACTGAAATTTTTGATGTTTTTCTACTCCTCTCATGAGCCCAAACAAGTCTCTAAAAGCATGAGTTTGCAACTACTTTACTTTTGGAGAAAATTCAAAACATTCATTATTCAATAGAGCCCAATAGCAAAAATCAGGTTTTGAATGAAGAATCACATTTCTTGGTAGAAGCATGCAGGATTGAAATTTTTGATGGTTTTTTACTCCTCTCAACAGCCCAAACAAGTTTCTAAAAGGATGAGTTTGCAACTACTTTACTTTTGGAGAAAATTCAAAACATTCATTATTCAATAGGGCCCAAACTATCAAAAACCAGCGGTTTCAATGAACACACATTTCTTGGTAGAATCATGCAGGACTGAAGTTTTTGATGTTTTTCTACTCCTCTCATGAGCCCAAACAAGTCTCTAAAAGCATGAGTTTGCAACTACTTTACTTTTGGAGAAAATTCAAAACATTCATTATTCAATAGAGCCCAATAGCAAAAATCAGGTTTTGAATGAAGAATCACATTTCTTGGTAGAATCATGCAGGATTGAAATTTTTGATGGTTTTTTACTCCTCTCAACAGCCCAAACAAGTTTCTAAAAGGATGAGTTTGCAACTACTTTACTTTTGGAGAAAATTCAAAACATTCATTATTCAATAGGGCCCAAACTATCAAAAACCAGCGGTTTCAATGAACACACATTTCTTGGTAGAATCATGCAGGACTGAAATTTTTGATGTTTTTCTACTCCTCTCATGAGCCCAAACAAGTCTCTAAAAGCATGAGTTTGCAACTACTTTACTTTTGGAGAAAATTCAAAACATTCATTATTCAATAGAGCCCAATAGCAAAAATCAGGTTTTGAATGAAGAATCACATTTCTTGGTAAAATCATGCAGGATTGAAATTTTTGATGGTTTTTTACTCCTCTCAACAGCCCAAACAAGTTTCTAAAAGGATGAGTTTGCAACTACTTTACTTTTGGAGAAAATTCAAAACATTCATTATTCAATAGGGCCCAAACTATCAAAAACCAGCGGTTTCAATGAACACACATTTCTTGGAAGAATCATGCAGGACTGAAATTTTTGATGTTTTTCTACTCCTCTCATGAGCCCAAACAAGTCTCTAAAAGCATGAGTTTGCAACTACTTTACTTTTGGAGAAAATTCAAAACATTCACTTTTCAATAGAGCCCAATAGCAAAAATCAGGTTTTGAATGAAGAATCACATTTCTTGGTAGAATCATGCAGGATTGAAATTTTTGATGGTTTTTTACTCCTCTCAACAGCCCAAACAAGTTTCTAAAAGGATGAGTTTGCAACTACTTTACTTTTGGAGAAAATTCAAAACATTCATTATTCAATAGGGCCCAAACTATCAAAAACCAGCGGTTTGAATGAACACACATTTCTTGGTAGAATCATGCAGGACTGAAATTTTTGATGTTTTTCTACTCCTCTCATGAGCCCAAACAAGTCTCTAAAAGCATGAGTTTGCAACTACTTTACTTTTGGAGAAAATTCAAAACATTCATTATTCAATAGAGCCCAATAGCAAAAATCAGGTTTTGAATGAAAAATCACATTTCTTGGTAGAAGCATGCAGGATTGAAATTTTTGATGGTTTTTTACTCCTCTCAACAGCCCAAACAAGTTTCTAAAAGGATGATTTTGCAACTACTTTACTTTTGGAGAAAATTCAAAACATTCATTATTCAATAGGGCCCAAACTATCAAAAACCAGCGGTTTCAATGAACACACATTTCTTGGTAGAATCATGCAGGACTGAAGTTTTTGATGTTTTTCTACTCCTCTCATGAGCCCAAACAAGTCTCTAAAAGCATGAGTTTGCAACTACTTTACTTTTGGAGAAAATTCAAAACATTCATTATTCAATAGAGCCCAATAGCAAAAATCAGGTTTTGAATGAAGAATCACATTTCTTGGTAGAATCATGCAGGATTGAAATTTTTGATGGTTTTTTACTCCTCTCAACAGCCCAAACAAGTTTCTAAAAGGATGAGTTTGCAACTACTTTACTTTTGGAGAAAATTCAAAACATTCATTATTCAATAGGGCCCAAACTATCAAAAACCAGCGGTTTCAATGAACACACATTTCTTGGTAGAATCATGCAGGACTGAAATTTTTGATGTTTTTCTACTCCTCTCATGAGCCCAAACAAGTCTCTAAAAGCATGAGTTTGCAACTACTTTACTTTTGGAGAAAATTCAAAACATTCATTATTCAATAGAGCCCAATAGCAAAAATCAGGTTTTGAATGAAGAATCACATTTCTTGGTAAAATCATGCAGGATTGAAATTTTTGATGGTTTTTTACTCCTCTCAACAGCCCAAACAAGTTTCTAAAAGGATGAGTTTGCAACTACTTTACTTTTGGAGAAAATTCAAAACATTCATTATTCAATAGGGCCCAAACTATCAAAAACCAGCGGTTTCAATGAACACACATTTCTTGGTAGAATCATGCAGGACTGAAATTTTTGATGTTTTTCTACTCCTCTCATGAGCCCAAACAAGTTTCTAAAAGCATGAGTTTGCAACTACTTTACTTTTGGAGAAAATTCAAAACATTCACTATTCAATAGAGCCCAATAGCAAAAATCAGGTTTTGAATGAAGAATCACATTTCTTGGTAAAATCATGCAGGATTGAAATTTTTGATGGTTTTTTACTCCTCTCAACAGCCCAAACAAGTTTCTAAAAGGATGAGTTTGCAACTACTTTACTTTTGGAGAAAATTCAAAACATTCATTATTCAATAGGGCCCAAACTATCAAAAACCAGCGGTTTCAATGAACACACATTTCTTGGTAGAATCATGCAGGACTGAAATTTTTGATGTTTTTCTACTCCTCTCATGAGCCCAAACAAGTCTCTAAAAGCATGAGTTTGCAACTACTTTACTTTTGGAGAAAATTCAAAACATTCACTTTTCAATAGAGCCCAATAGCAAAAATCAGGTTTTGAATGAAGAATCACATTTCTTGGTAGAATCATGCAGGATTGAAATTTTTGATGGTTTTTTACTCCTCTCAACAGCCCAAACAAGTTTCTAAAAGGATGAGTTTGCAACTACTTTACTTTTGGAGAAAATTCAAAACATTCATTATTCAATAGGGCCCAAACTATCAAAAACCAGCGGTTTCAATGAACACACATTTCTTGGTAGAATCATGCAGGACTGAAATTTTTGATGTTTTTCTACTCCTCTCATGAGCCCAAACAAGTCTCTAAAAGCATGAGTTTGCAACTACTTTACTTTTGGAGAAAATTCAAAACATTCATTATTCAATAGAGCCCAATAGCAAAAATCAGGTTTTGAATGAAGAATCACATTTCTTGGTAGAAGCATGCAGGATTGAAATTTTTGATGGTTTTTTACTCCTCTCAACAGCCCAAACAAGTTTCTAAAAGGATGAGTTTGCAACTACTTTACTTTTGGAGAAAATTCAAAACATTCATTATTCAATAGGGCCCAAACTATCAAAAACCAGCGGTTTCAATGAACACACATTTCTTGGTAGAATCATGCAGGACTGAAGTTTTTGATGTTTTTCTACTCCTCTCATGAGCCCAAACAAGTCTCTAAAAGCATGAGTTTGCAACTACTTTACTTTTGGAGAAAATTCAAAACATTCATTATTCAATAGAGCCCAATAGCAAAAATCAGGTTTTGAATGAAGAATCACATTTCTTGGTAGAATCATGCAGGATTGAAATTTTTGATGGTTTTTTACTCCTCTCAACAGCCCAAACAAGTTTCTAAAAGGATGAGTTTGCAACTACTTTACTTTTGGAGAAAATTCAAAACATTCATTATTCAATAGGGCCCAAACTATCAAAAACCAGCGGTTTCAATGAACACACATTTCTTGGTAGAATCATGCAGGACTGAAATTTTTGATGTTTTTCTACTCCTCTCATGAGCCCAAACAAGTATCTAAAAGCATGAGTTTGCAACTACTTTACTTTTGGAGAAAATTCAAAACATTCATTATTCAATAGAGCCCAATAGCAAAAATGAGGTTTTGAATGAAGAATCACATTTCTTGGTAGAATCATGCAGGATTGAAATTTTTGATGGTTTTTTACTCCTCTCAACAGCCCAAACAAGTTTCTAAAAGGATGAGTTTGCAACTACTTTACTTTTGGAGAAAATTCAAAACATTCATTATTCAATAGGGCCCAAACTATCAAAAACCAGCGGTTTCAATGAACACACATTTCTTGGAAGAATCATGCAGGACTGAAATTTTTGATGTTTTTCTACTCCTCTCATGAGCCCAAACAAGTCTCTAAAAGCATGAGTTTGCAACTACTTTACTTTTGGAGAAAATTCAAAACATTCATTATTCAATAGAGCCCAATAGCAAAAATCAGGTTTTGAATGAAGAATCACATTTCTTGGTAGAAGCATGCAGGATTGAAATTTTTGATGGTTTTTTACTCCTCTCAACAGCCCAAACAAGTTTCTAAAAGGATGAGTTTGCAACTACTTTACTTTTGGAGAAAATTCAAAACATTCATTATTCAATAGGGCCCAAACTATCAAAAACCAGCGGTTTGAATGAACACACATTTCTTGGTAGAATCATGCAGGACTGAAATTTTTGATGTTTTTCTACTCCTCTCATGAGCCCAAACAAGTCTCTAAAAGCATGAGTTTGCAACTACTTTACTTTTGGAGAAAATTCAAAATATTCATTATTCAATAGAGCCCAATAGCAAAAATCAGGTTTTGAATGAAGAATCACATTTCTTGGTAGAAGCATGCAGGATTGAAATTTTTGATGGTTTTTTACTCCTCTCAACAGCCCAAACAAGTTTCTAAAAGGATGAGTTTGCAACTACTTTACTTTTGGAGAAAATTCAAAACATTCATTATTCAATAGGGTCCAAACTATCAAAAACCAGCGGTTTCAATGAACACACATTTCTTGGTAGAATCATGCAGGACTGAAATTTTTGATGTTTTTCTACTCCTCTCATGAGCCCAAACAAGTCTCTAAAAGCATGAGTTTGCAACTACTTTACTTTTGGAGAAAATTCAAAACATTCATTATTCAATAGAGCCCAATAGCAAAAATCAGGTTTTGAATGAAGAATCACATTTCTTGGTAGAATCATGCAGGATTGAAATTTTTGATGGTTTTTTACTCATCTCTACAGCCCAAACAAGTTTCTAAAAGGATGAGTTTGCAATTGCTTTACTTTTGGAGAAAATTCAAAACATTCATTATTCAATAGGGCCCAAACTATCAAAAACCAGCGGTTTCAATGAACACACATTTCTTGGTAGAATCATGCAGGACTGAAATTTTTGATGTTTTTCTACTCCTCTCATGAGCCCAAACAAGTCTCTAAAAGCATGAGTTTGCAACTACTTTACTTTTGGAGAAAATTCAAAACATTCATTATTCAATAGAGCCCAATAGCAAAAATCAGGTTTTGAATGAAGAATCACAGTTCTTGGTAGAATAATGCAGGATTGAAATTTTTGATGGTTTTTTACTCCACTCAATAGCCCAAACAAGTTTCTAAAAGGATGAGTTTGCAACTACTTTACTTTTGGAGAAAATTCAAAACATTCATTATTCAATAGAGCCCAATAGCAAAAATCAGGTTTTGAATGAAGAATCACATTTCTTGGTAGAATCATGCAGGATTGAAATTTTTGATGGTTTTTTACTCCTCTCAACAGCCCAAACAAGTTTCTAAAAGGATGAGTTTGCAACTACTTTACTTTTGGAGAAAATTCAAAACATTCATTATTCAATAGGGCCCAAACTATCAAAAACCAGCGGTTTCAATGAACACACATTTCTTGGTAGAATCATGCAGGACTGAAATTTTTGATGTTTTTCTACTCCTCTCATGAGCCCAAACAAGTCTCTAAAAGCATGAGTTTGCAACTACTTTACTTTTGGAGAAAATTCAAAACATTCATTATTCAATAGAGCCCAATAGCAAAAATCAGGTTTTGAATGAAGAATCACATTTCTTGGTAAAATCATGCAGGATTGAAATTTTTGATGGTTTTTTACTCCTCTCAACAGCCCAAACAAGTTTCTAAAAGGATGAGTTTGCAACTACTTTACTTTTGGAGAAAATTCAAAACATTCATTATTCAATAGGGCCCAAACTATCAAAAACCAGCGGTTTCAATGAACACACATTTCTTGGTAGAATCATGCAGGACTGAAATTTTTGATGTTTTTCTACTCCTCTCATGAGCCCAAACAAGTTTCTAAAAGCATGAGTTTGCAACTACTTTACTTTTGGAGAAAATTCAAAACATTCACTATTCAATAGAGCCCAATAGCAAAAATCAGGTTTTGAATGAAGAATCACATTTCTTGGTAAAATCATGCAGGATTGAAATTTTTGATGGTTTTTTACTCCTCTCAACAGCCCAAACAAGTTTCTAAAAGGATGAGTTTGCAACTACTTTACTTTTGGAGAAAATTCAAAACATTCATTATTCAATAGGGCCCAAACTATCAAAAACCAGCGGTTTCAATGAACACACATTTCTTGGTAGAATCATGCAGGACTGAAATTTTTGATGTTTTTCTACTCCTCTCATGAGCCCAAACAAGTCTCTAAAAGCATGAGTTTGCAACTACTTTACTTTTGGAGAAAATTCAAAACATTCATTATTCAATAGAGCCCAATAGCAAAAATCAGGTTTTGAATGAAGAATCACATTTCTTGGTAGAATCATGCAGGATTGAAATTTTTGATGGTTTTTTACTCCTCTCAACAGCCCAAACAAGTTTCTAAAAGGATGAGTTTGCAACTACTTTACTTTTGGAGAAAATTCAAAACATTCATTATTCAATAGGGCCCAAACTATCAAAAACCAGCGGTTTGAATGAACACACATTTCTTGGTAGAATCATGCAGGACTGAAATTTTTGATGTTTTTCTACTCCTCTCATGAGCCCAAACAAGTCTCTAAAAGCATGAGTTTGCAACTACTTTACTTTTGGAGAAAATTCAAAACATTCACTTTTCAATAGAGCCCAATAGCAAAAATCAGGTTTTGAATGAAGAATCACATTTCTTGGTAGAATCATGCAGGATTGAAATTTTTGATGGTTTTTTACTCCTCTCAACAGCCAAAACAAGTTTCTAAAAGGATGAGTTTGCAACTACTTTACTTTTGGAGAAAATTCAAAACATTCATTATTCAATAGGGCCCAAACTATCAAAAACCAGCGGTTTGAATGAACACACATTTCTTGGTAGAATCATGCAGGACTGAAATTTTTGATGTTTTTCTACTCCTCTCATGAGCCCAAACAAGTCTCTAAAAGCATGAGTTTGCAACTACTTTACTTTTGGAGAAAATTCAAAACATTCATTATTCAATAGAGCCCAATAGCAAAAATCAGGTTTTGAATGAAGAATCACATTTCTTGGTAGAAGCATGCAGGATTGAAATTTTTGATGGTTTTTTACTCCTCTCAACAGCCCAAACAAGTTTCTAAAAGGATGAGTTTGCAACTACTTTACTTTTGGAGAAAATTCAAAACATTCATTATTCAATAGGGCCCAAACTATCAAAAACCAGCGGTTTCAATGAACACACATTTCTTGGTAGAATCATGCAGGACTGAAGTTTTTGATGTTTTTCTACTCCTCTCATGAGCCCAAACAAGTCTCTAAAAGCATGAGTTTGCAACTACTTTACTTTTGGAGAAAATTCAAAACATTCATTATTCAATAGAGCCCAATAGCAAAAATCAGGTTTTGAATGAAGAATCACATTTCTTGGTAGAATCATGCAGGATTGAAATTTTTGATGGTTTTTTACTCCTCTCAACAGCCCAAACAAGTTTCTAAAAGGATGAGTTTGCAACTACTTTACTTTTGGAGAAAATTCAAAACATTCATTATTCAATAGGGCCCAAACTATCAAAAACCAGCGGTTTCAATGAACACACATTTCTTGGTAGAATCATGCAGGACTGAAATTTTTGATGTTTTTCTACTCCTCTCATGAGCCCAAACAAGTCTCTAAAAGCATGAGTTTGCAACTACTTTACTTTTGGAGAAAATTCAAAACATTCATTATTCAATAGAGCCCAATAGCAAAAATCAGGTTTTGAATGAAGAATCACATTTCTTGGTAAAATCATGCAGGATTGAAATTTTTGATGGTTTTTTACTCCTCTCAACAGCCCAAACAAGTTTCTAAAAGGATGAGTTTGCAACTACTTTACTTTTGGAGAAAATTCAAAACATTCATTATTCAATAGGGCCCAAACTATCAAAAACCAGCGGTTTCAATGAACACACATTTCTTGGAAGAATCATGCAGGACTGAAATTTTTGATGTTTTTCTACTCCTCTCATGAGCCCAAACAAGTCTCTAAAAGCATGAGTTTGCAACTACTTTACTTTTGGAGAAAATTCAAAACATTCACTTTTCAATAGAGCCCAATAGCAAAAATCAGGTTTTGAATGAAGAATCACATTTCTTGGTAGAATCATGCAGGATTGAAATTTTTGATGGTTTTTTACTCCTCTCAACAGCCCAAACAAGTTTCTAAAAGGATGAGTTTGCAACTACTTTACTTTTGGAGAAAATTCAAAACATTCATTATTCAATAGGGCCCAAACTATCAAAAACCAGCGGTTTGAATGAACACACATTTCTTGGTAGAATCATGCAGGACTGAAATTTTTGATGTTTTTCTACTCCTCTCATGAGCCCAAACAAGTCTCTAAAAGCATGAGTTTGCAACTACTTTACTTTTGGAGAAAATTCAAAACATTCATTATTCAATAGAGCCCAATAGCAAAAATCAGGTTTTGAATGAAGAATCACATTTCTTGGTAGAAGCATGCAGGATTGAAATTTTTGATGGTTTTTTACTCCTCTCAACAGCCCAAACAAGTTTCTAAAAGGATGATTTTGCAACTACTTTACTTTTGGAGAAAATTCAAAACATTCATTATTCAATAGGGCCCAAACTATCAAAAACCAGCGGTTTCAATGAACACACATTTCTTGGTAGAATCATGCAGGACTGAAGTTTTTGATGTTTTTCTACTCCTCTCATGAGCCCAAACAAGTCTCTAAAAGCATGAGTTTGCAACTACTTTACTTTTGGAGAAAATTCAAAACATTCATTATTCAATAGAGCCCAATAGCAAAAATCAGGTTTTGAATGAAGAATCACATTTCTTGGTAGAATCATGCAGGATTGAAATTTTTGATGGTTTTTTACTCCTCTCAACAGCCCAAACAAGTTTCTAAAAGGATGAGTTTGCAACTACTTTACTTTTGGAGAAAATTCAAAACATTCATTATTCAATAGGGCCCAAACTATCAAAAACCAGCGGTTTCAATGAACACACATTTCTTGGTAGAATCATGCAGGACTGAAATTTTTGATGTTTTTCTACTCCTCTCAGGAGCCCAAACAAGTCTCTAAAAGCATGAGTTTGCAACTACTTTACTTTTGGAGAAAATTCAAAACATTCATTATTCAATAGAGCCCAATAGCAAAAATCAGGTTTTGAATGAAGAATCACATTTCTTGGTAAAATCATGCAGGATTGAAATTTTTGATGGTTTTTTACTCCTCTCAACAGCCCAAACAAGTTTCTAAAAGGATGAGTTTGCAACTACTTTACTTTTGGAGAAAATTCAAAACATTCATTATTCAATAGGGCCCAAACTATCAAAAACCAGCGGTTTCAATGAACACACATTTCTTGGTAGAATCATGCAGGACTGAAATTTTTGATGTTTTTCTACTCCTCTCATGAGCCCAAACAAGTTTCTAAAAGCATGAGTTTGCAACTACTTTACTTTTGGAGAAAATTCAAAACATTCACTATTCAATAGAGCCCAATAGCAAAAATCAGGTTTTGAATGAAGAATCACATTTCTTGGTAAAATCATGCAGGATTGAAATTTTTGATGGTTTTTTACTCCTCTCAACAGCCCAAACAAGTTTCTAAAAGGATGAGTTTGCAACTACTTTACTTTTGGAGAAAATTCAAAACATTCATTATTCAATAGGGCCCAAACTATCAAAAACCAGCGGTTTCAATGAACACACATTTCTTGGTAGAATCATGCAGGACTGAAATTTTTGATGTTTTTCTACTCCTCTCATGAGCCCAAACAAGTCTCTAAAAGCATGAGTTTGCAACTACTTTACTTTTGGAGAAAATTCAAAACATTCACTTTTCAATAGAGCCCAATAGCAAAAATCAGGTTTTGAATGAAGAATCACATTTCTTGGTAGAATCATGCAGGATTGAAATTTTTGATGGTTTTTTACTCCTCTCAACAGCCCAAACAAGTTTCTAAAAGGATGAGTTTGCAACTACTTTACTTTTGGAGAAAATTCAAAACATTCATTATTCAATAGGGCCCAAACTATCAAAAACCAGCGGTTTCAATGAACACACATTTCTTGGTAGAATCATGCAGGACTGAAATTTTTGATGTTTTTCTACTCCTCTCATGAGCCCAAACAAGTCTCTAAAAGCATGAGTTTGCAACTACTTTACTTTTGGAGAAAATTCAAAACATTCATTATTCAATAGAGCCCAATAGCAAAAATCAGGTTTTGAATGAAGAATCACATTTCTTGGTAGAAGCATGCAGGATTGAAATTTTTGATGGTTTTTTACTCCTCTCAACAGCCCAAACAAGTTTCTAAAAGGATGAGTTTGCAACTACTTTACTTTTGGAGAAAATTCAAAACATTCATTATTCAATAGGGCCCAAACTATCAAAAACCAGCGGTTTGAATGAACACACATTTCTTGGTAGAATCATGCAGGACTGAAATTTTTGATGTTTTTCTACTCCTCTCATGAGCCCAAACAAGTCTCTAAAAGCATGAGTTTGCAACTACTTTACTTTTGGAGAAAATTCAAAATATTCATTATTCAATAGAGCCCAATAGCAAAAATCAGGTTTTGAATGAAGAATCACATTTCTTGGTAGAAGCATGCAGGATTGAAATTTTTGATGGTTTTTTACTCCTCTCAACAGCCCAAACAAGTTTCTAAAAGGATGAGTTTGCAACTACTTTACTTTTGGAGAAAATTCAAAACATTCATTATTCAATAGGGTCCAAACTATCAAAAACCAGCGGTTTCAATGAACACACATTTCTTGGTAGAATCATGCAGGACTGAAATTTTTGATGTTTTTCTACTCCTCTCATGAGCCCAAACAAGTCTCTAAAAGCATGAGTTTGCAACTACTTTACTTTTGGAGAAAATTCAAAACATTCATTATTCAATAGAGCCCAATAGCAAAAATCAGGTTTTGAATGAAGAATCACATTTCTTGGTAGAATCATGCAGGATTGAAATTTTTGATGGTTTTTTACTCATCTCTACAGCCCAAACAAGTTTCTAAAAGGATGAGTTTGCAATTGCTTTACTTTTGGAGAAAATTCAAAACATTCATTATTCAATAGGGCCCAAACTATCAAAAACCAGCGGTTTCAATGAACACACATTTCTTGGTAGAATCATGCAGGACTGAAATTTTTGATGTTTTTCTACTCCTCTCATGAGCCCAAACAAGTCTCTAAAAGCATGAGTTTGCAACTACTTTACTTTTGGAGAAAATTCAAAACATTCATTATTCAATAGAGCCCAATAGCAAAAATCAGGTTTTGAATGAAGAATCACATTTCTTGGTAGAATCATGCAGGATTGAAATTTTTGATGGTTTTTTACTCCTCTCAACAGCCCAAACAAGTTTCTAAAAGGATGAGTTTGCAACTACTTTACTTTTGGAGAAAATTCAAAACATTCATTATTCAATAGGGCCCAAACTATCAAAAACCAGCGGTTTCAATGAACACACATTTCTTGGTAGAATCATGCAGGACTGAAATTTTTGATGTTTTTCTACTCCTCTCATGAGCCCAAACAAGTCTCTAAAAGCATGAGTTTGCAACTACTTTACTTTTGGAGAAAATTCAAAACATTCATTATTCAATAGAGCCCAATAGCAAAAATCAGGTTTTGAATGAAGAATCACATTTCTTGGTAAAATCATGCAGGATTGAAATTTTTGATGGTTTTTTACTCCTCTCAACAGCCCAAACAAGTTTCTAAAAGGATGAGTTTGCAACTACTTTACTTTTGGAGAAAATTCAAAACATTCATTATTCAATAGGGCCCAAACTATCAAAAACCAGCGGTTTCAATGAACACACATTTCTTGGTAGAATCATGCAGGACTGAAATTTTTGATGTTTTTCTACTCCTCTCATGAGCCCAAACAAGTTTCTAAAAGCATGAGTTTGCAACTACTTTACTTTTGGAGAAAATTCAAAACATTCACTATTCAATAGAGCCCAATAGCAAAAATCAGGTTTTGAATGAAGAATCACATTTCTTGGTAAAATCATGCAGGATTGAAATTTTTGATGGTTTTTTACTCCTCTCAACAGCCCAAACAAGTTTCTAAAAGGATGAGTTTGCAACTACTTTACTTTTGGAGAAAATTCAAAACATTCATTATTCAATAGGGCCCAAACTATCAAAAACCAGCGGTTTCAATGAACACACATTTCTTGGTAGAATCATGCAGGACTGAAATTTTTGATGTTTTTCTACTCCTCTCATGAGCCCAAACAAGTCTCTAAAAGCATGAGTTTGCAACTACTTTACTTTTGGAGAAAATTCAAAACATTCATTATTCAATAGAGCCCAATAGCAAAAATCAGGTTTTGAATGAAGAATCACATTTCTTGGTAGAATCATGCAGGATTGAAATTTTTGATGGTTTTTTACTCCTCTCAACAGCCCAAACAAGTTTCTAAAAGGATGAGTTTGCAACTACTTTACTTTTGGAGAAAATTCAAAACATTCATTATTCAATAGGGCCCAAACTATCAAAAACCAGCGGTTTCAATGAACACACATTTCTTGGTAGAATCATGCAGGACTGAAATTTTTGATGTTTTTCTACTCCTCTCATGAGCCCAAACAAGTCTCTAAAAGCATGAGTTTGCAACTACTTTACTTTTGGAGAAAATTCAAAACATTCATTATTCAATAGAGCCCAATAGCAAAAATCAGGTTTTGAATGAAGAATCACATTTCTTGGTAAAATCATGCAGGATTGAAATTTTTGATGGTTTTTTACTCCTCTCAACAGCCCAAACAAGTTTCTAAAAGGATGAGTTTGCAACTACTTTACTTTTGGAGAAAATTCAAAACATTCATTATTCAATAGGGCCCAAACTATCAAAAACCAGCGGTTTGAATGAACACACATTTCTTGGTAGAATCATGCAGGACTGAAATTTTTGATGTTTTTCTACTCCTCTCATGAGCCCAAACAAGTCTCTAAAAGCATGAGTTTGCAACTACTTTACTTTTGGAGAAAATTCAAAACATTCACTTTTCAATAGAGCCCAATAGCAAAAATCAGGTTTTGAATGAAGAATCACATTTCTTGGTAGAATCATGCAGGATTGAAATTTTTGATGGTTTTTTACTCCTCTCAACAGCCCAAACAAGTTTCTAAAAGGATGAGTTTGCAACTACTTTACTTTTGGAGAAAATTCAAAACATTCATTATTCAATAGGGCCCAAACTATCAAAAACCAGCGGTTTGAATGAACACACATTTCTTGGTAGAATCATGCAGGACTGAAATTTTTGATGTTTTTCTACTCCTCTCATGAGCCCAAACAAGTCTCTAAAAGCATGAGTTTGCAACTACTTTACTTTTGGAGAAAATTCAAAACATTCATTATTCAATAGAGCCCAATAGCAAAAATCAGGTTTTGAATGAAGAATCACATTTCTTGGTAGAATCATGCAGGATTGAAATTTTTGATGGTTTTTTACTCCTCTCAACAGCCCAAACAAGTTTCTAAAAGGATGAGTTTGCAACTACTTTACTTTTGGAGAAAATTCAAAACATTCATTATTCAATAGGGCCCAAACTATCAAAAACCAGCGGTTTCAATGAACACACATTTCTTGGTAGAATCATGCAGGACTGAAATTTTTGATGTTTTTCTACTCCTCTCATGAGCCCAAACAAGTCTCTAAAAGCATGAGTTTGCAACTACTTTACTTTTGGAGAAAATTCAAAACATTCATTATTCAATAGAGCCCAATAGCAAAAATCAGGTTTTGAATGAAGAATCACATTTCTTGGTAAAATCATGCAGGATTGAAATTTTTGATGGTTTTTTACTCCACTCAACAGCCCAAACAAGTTTCTAAAAGGATGAGTTTGCAACTACTTTACTTTTGGAGAAAATTCAAAACATTCATTATTCAATAGGGCCCAAACTATCAAAAACCAGCGGTTTCAATGAACACACATTTCTTGGTAGAATCATGCAGGACTGAAATTTTTGATGTTTTTCTACTCCTCTCATGAGCCCAAACAAGTTTCTAAAAGCATGAGTTTGCAACTACTTTACTTTTGGAGAAAATTCAAAACATTCACTATTCAATAGAGCCCAATAGCAAAAATCAGGTTTTGAATGAAGAATCACATTTCTTGGTAAAATCATGCAGGATTGAAATTTTTGATGGTTTTTTACTCCTCTCAACAGCCCAAACAAGTTTCTAAAAGGATGAGTTTGCAACTACTTTACTTTTGGAGAAAATTCAAAACATTCATTATTCAATAGGGCCCAAACTATCAAAAACCAGCGGTTTCAATGAACACACATTTCTTGGTAGAATCATGCAGGACTGAAATTTTTGATGTTTTTCTACTCCTCTCATGAGCCCAAACAAGTCTCTAAAAGCATGAGTTTGCAACTACTTTACTTTTGGAGAAAATTCAAAACATTCACTTTTCAATAGAGCCCAATAGCAAAAATCAGGTTTTGAATGAAGAATCACATTTCTTGGTAGAATCATGCAGGATTGAAATTTTTGATGGTTTTTTACTCCTCTCAACAGCCCAAACAAGTTTCTAAAAGGATGAGTTTGCAACTACTTTACTTTTGGAGAAAATTCAAAACATTCATTATTCAATAGGGCCCAAACTATCAAAAACCAGCGGTTTCAATGAACACACATTTCTTGGTAGAATCATGCAGGACTGAAATTTTTGATGTTTTTCTACTCCTCTCATGAGCCCAAACAAGTCTCTAAAAGCATGAGTTTGCAACTACTTTACTTTTGGAGAAAATTCAAAACATTCATTATTCAATAGAGCCCAATAGCAAAAATCAGGTTTTGAATGAAGAATCACATTTCTTGGTAGAAGCATGCAGGATTGAAATTTTTGATGGTTTTTTACTCCTCTCAACAGCCCAAACAAGTTTCTAAAAGGATGAGTTTGCAACTACTTTACTTTTGGAGAAAATTCAAAACATTCATTATTCAATAGGGCCCAAACTATCAAAAACCAGCGGTTTCAATGAACACACATTTCTTGGTAGAATCATGCAGGACTGAAGTTTTTGATGTTTTTCTACTCCTCTCATGAGCCCAAACAAGTCTCTAAAAGCATGAGTTTGCAACTACTTTACTTTTGGAGAAAATTCAAAACATTCATTATTCAATAGAGCCCAATAGCAAAAATCAGGTTTTGAATGAAGAATCACATTTCTTGGTAGAATCATGCAGGATTGAAATTTTTGATGGTTTTTTACTCCTCTCAACAGCCCAAACAAGTTTCTAAAAGGATGAGTTTGCAACTACTTTACTTTTGGAGAAAATTCAAAACATTCATTATTCAATAGGGCCCAAACTATCAAAAACCAGCGGTTTCAATGAACACACATTTCTTGGTAGAATCATGCAGGACTGAAATTTTTGATGTTTTTCTACTCCTCTCATGAGCCCAAACAAGTATCTAAAAGCATGAGTTTGCAACTACTTTACTTTTGGAGAAAATTCAAAACATTCATTATTCAATAGAGCCCAATAGCAAAAATGAGGTTTTGAATGAAGAATCACATTTCTTGGTAGAATCATGCAGGATTGAAATTTTTGATGGTTTTTTACTCCTCTCAACAGCCCAAACAAGTTTCTAAAAGGATGAGTTTGCAACTACTTTACTTTTGGAGAAAATTCAAAACATTCATTATTCAATAGGGCCCAAACTATCAAAAACCAGCGGTTTCAATGAACACACATTTCTTGGAAGAATCATGCAGGACTGAAATTTTTGATGTTTTTCTACTCCTCTCATGAGCCCAAACAAGTCTCTAAAAGCATGAGTTTGCAACTACTTTACTTTTGGAGAAAATTCAAAACATTCATTATTCAATAGAGCCCAATAGCAAAAATCAGGTTTTGAATGAAGAATCACATTTCTTGGTAGAAGCATGCAGGATTGAAATTTTTGATGGTTTTTTACTCCTCTCAACAGCCCAAACAAGTTTCTAAAAGGATGAGTTTGCAACTACTTTACTTTTGGAGAAAATTCAAAACATTCATTATTCAATAGGGCCCAAACTATCAAAAACCAGCGGTTTGAATGAACACACATTTCTTGGTAGAATCATGCAGGACTGAAATTTTTGATGTTTTTCTACTCCTCTCATGAGCCCAAACAAGTCTCTAAAAGCATGAGTTTGCAACTACTTTACTTTTGGAGAAAATTCAAAATATTCATTATTCAATAGAGCCCAATAGCAAAAATCAGGTTTTGAATGAAGAATCACATTTCTTGGTAGAAGCATGCAGGATTGAAATTTTTGATGGTTTTTTACTCCTCTCAACAGCCCAAACAAGTTTCTAAAAGGATGAGTTTGCAACTACTTTACTTTTGGAGAAAATTCAAAACATTCATTATTCAATAGGGTCCAAACTATCAAAAACCAGCGGTTTCAATGAACACACATTTCTTGGTAGAATCATGCAGGACTGAAATTTTTGATGTTTTTCTACTCCTCTCATGAGCCCAAACAAGTCTCTAAAAGCATGAGTTTGCAACTACTTTACTTTTGGAGAAAATTCAAAACATTCATTATTCAATAGAGCCCAATAGCAAAAATCAGGTTTTGAATGAAGAATCACATTTCTTGGTAGAATCATGCAGGATTGAAATTTTTGATGGTTTTTTACTCATCTCTACAGCCCAAACAAGTTTCTAAAAGGATGAGTTTGCAATTGCTTTACTTTTGGAGAAAATTCAAAACATTCATTATTCAATAGGGCCCAAACTATCAAAAACCAGCGGTTTCAATGAACACACATTTCTTGGTAGAATCATGCAGGACTGAAATTTTTGATGTTTTTCTACTCCTCTCATGAGCCCAAACAAGTCTCTAAAAGCATGAGTTTGCAACTACTTTACTTTTGGAGAAAATTCAAAACATTCATTATTCAATAGAGCCCAATAGCAAAAATCAGGTTTTGAATGAAGAATCACATTTCTTGGTAGAATCATGCAGGATTGAAATTTTTGATGGTTTTTTACTCCTCTCAACAGCCCAAACAAGTTTCTAAAAGGATGAGTTTGCAACTACTTTACTTTTGGAGAAAATTCAAAACATTCATTATTCAATAGGGCCCAAACTATCAAAAACCAGCGGTTTCAATGAACACACATTTCTTGGTAGAATCATGCAGGACTGAAATTTTTGATGTTTTTCTACTCCTCTCATGAGCCCAAACAAGTATCTAAAAGCATGAGTTTGCAACTACTTTACTTTTGGAGAAAATTCAAAACATTCATTATTCAATAGAGCCCAATAGCAAAAATCAGGTTTTGAATGAAGAATCACATTTCTTGGTAAAATCATGCAGGATTGAAATTTTTGATGGTTTTTTACTCCTCTCAACAGCCCAAACAAGTTTCTAAAAGGATGAGTTTGCAACTACTTTACTTTTGGAGAAAATTCAAAACATTCATTATTCAATAGGGCCCAAACTATCAAAAACCAGCGGTTTCAATGAACACACATTTCTTGGTAGAATCATGCAGGACTGAAATTTTTGATGTTTTTCTACTCCTCTCATGAGCCCAAACAAGTTTCTAAAAGCATGAGTTTGCAACTACTTTACTTTTGGAGAAAATTCAAAACATTCACTATTCAATAGAGCCCAATAGCAAAAATCAGGTTTTGAATGAAGAATCACATTTCTTGGTAAAATCATGCAGGATTGAAATTTTTGATGGTTTTTTACTCCTCTCAACAGCCCAAACAAGTTTCTAAAAGGATGAGTTTGCAACTACTTTACTTTTGGAGAAAATTCAAAACATTCATTATTCAATAGGGCCCAAACTATCAAAAACCAGCGGTTTCAATGAACACACATTTCTTGGTAGAATCATGCAGGACTGAAATTTTTGATGTTTTTCTACTCCTCTCATGAGCCCAAACAAGTCTCTAAAAGCATGAGTTTGCAACTACTTTACTTTTGGAGAAAATTCAAAACATTCATTATTCAATAGAGCCCAATAGCAAAAATCAGGTTTTGAATGAAGAATCACATTTCTTGGTAGAATCATGCAGGATTGAAATTTTTGATGGTTTTTTACTCCTCTCAACAGCCCAAACAAGTTTCTAAAAGGATGAGTTTGCAACTACTTTACTTTTGGAGAAAATTCAAAACATTCATTATTCAATAGGGCCCAAACTATCAAAAACCAGCGGTTTCAATGAACACACATTTCTTGGTAGAATCATGCAGGACTGAAATTTTTGATGTTTTTCTACTCCTCTCATGAGCCCAAACAAGTCTCTAAAAGCATGAGTTTGCAACTACTTTACTTTTGGAGAAAATTCAAAACATTCATTATTCAATAGAGCCCAATAGCAAAAATCAGGTTTTGAATGAAGAATCACATTTCTTGGTAAAATCATGCAGGATTGAAATTTTTGATGGTTTTTTACTCCTCTCAACAGCCCAAACAAGTTTCTAAAAGGATGAGTTTGCAACTACTTTACTTTTGGAGAAAATTCAAAACATTCATTATTCAATAGGGCCCAAACTATCAAAAACCAGCGGTTTGAATGAACACACATTTCTTGGTAGAATCATGCAGGACTGAAATTTTTGATGTTTTTCTACTCCTCTCATGAGCCCAAACAAGTCTCTAAAAGCATGAGTTTGCAACTACTTTACTTTTGGAGAAAATTCAAAACATTCACTTTTCAATAGAGCCCAATAGCAAAAATCAGGTTTTGAATGAAGAATCACATTTCTTGGTAGAATCATGCAGGATTGAAATTTTTGATGGTTTTTTACTCCTCTCAACAGCCCAAACAAGTTTCTAAAAGGATGAGTTTGCAACTACTTTACTTTTGGAGAAAATTCAAAACATTCATTATTCAATAGGGCCCAAACTATCAAAAACCAGCGGTTTGAATGAACACACATTTCTTGGTAGAATCATGCAGGACTGAAATTTTTGATGTTTTTCTACTCCTCTCATGAGCCCAAACAAGTCTCTAAAAGCATGAGTTTGCAACTACTTTACTTTTGGAGAAAATTCAAAACATTCATTATTCAATAGAGCCCAATAGCAAAAATCAGGTTTTGAATGAAGAATCACATTTCTTGGTAGAAGCATGCAGGATTGAAATTTTTGATGGTTTTTTACTCCTTTCAACAGCCCAAACAAGTTTCTAAAAGGATGAGTTTGCAACTACTTTACTTTTGGAGAAAATTCAAAACATTCATTATTCAATAGGGCCCAAACTATCAAAAACCAGCGGTTTCAATGAACACACATTTCTTGGTAGAATCATGCAGGACTGAAATTTTTGATGTTTTTCTACTCCTCTCATGAGCCCAAACAAGTCTCTAAAAGCATGAGTTTGCAACTACTTTACTTTTGGAGAAAATTCAAAACATTCATTATTCAATAGAGCCCAATAGCAAAAATCAGGTTTTGAATGAAGAATCACATTTCTTGGTAGAATCATGCAGGATTGAAATTTTTGATGGTTTTTTACTCCTCTCAACAGCCCAAACAAGTTTCTAAAAGGATGAGTTTGCAACTACTTTACTTTTGGAGAAAATTCAAAACATTCATTATTCAATAGGGCCCAAACTATCAAAAACCAGCGGTTTCAATGAACACACATTTCTTGGAAGAATCATGCAGGACTGAAATTTTTGATGTTTTTCTACTCCTCTCATGAGCCCAAACAAGTTTCTAAAAGCATGAGTTTGCAACTACTTTACTTTTGGAGAAAATTCAAAACATTCATTATTCAATAGAGCCCAATAGCAAAAATCAGGTTTTGAATGAAGAATCACAGTTCTTGGTAGAATCATGCAGGATTGAAATTTTTGATGGTTTTTTACTCCTCTCAACAGCCCAAACAAGTTTCTAAAAGGATGAGTTTGCAACTACTTTACTTTTGGAGAAAATTCAAAACATTCATTATTCAATAGAGCCCAATAGCAAAAATCAGGTTTTGAATGAAGAATCACATTTCTTGGTAGAATCATGCAGGATTGAAATTTTTGATGGTTTTTTACTCCTCTCAACAGCCCAAACAAGTTTCTAAAAGGATGAGTTTGCAACTACTTTACTTTTGGAGAAAATTCAAAACATTCATTATTCAATAGGGCCCAAACTATCAAAAACCAGCGGTTTCAATGAACACACATTTCTTGGTAGAATCATGCAGGACTGAAATTTTTGATGTTTTTCTACTCCTCTCATGAGCCCAAACAAGTCTCTAAAAGCATGAGTTTGCAACTACTTTACTTTTGGAGAAAATTCAAAACATTCATTATTCAATAGAGCCCAATAGCAAAAATCAGGTTTTGAATGAAGAATCACATTTCTTGGTAGAAGCATGCAGGATTGAAATTTTTGATGGTTTTTTACTCCTTTCAACAGCCCAAACAAGTTTCTAAAAGGATGAGTTTGCAACTACTTTACTTTTGGAGAAAATTCAAAACATTCATTATTCAATAGGGCCCAAACTATCAAAAACCAGCGGTTTCAATGAACACACATTTCTTGGTAGAATCATGCAGGACTGAAATTTTTGATGTTTTTCTACTCCTCTCATGAGCCCAAACAAGTCTCTAAAAGCATGAGTTTGCAACTACTTTACTTTTGGAGAAAATTCAAAACATTCATTATTCAATAGAGCCCAATAGCAAAAATCAGGTTTTGAATGAAGAATCACATTTCTTGGTAGAATCATGCAGGATTGAAATTTTTGATGGTTTTTTACTCCTCTCAACAGCCCAAACAAGTTTCTAAAAGGATGAGTTTGCAACTACTTTACTTTTGGAGAAAATTCAAAACATTCATTATTCAATAGGGCCCAAACTATCAAAAACCAGCGGTTTCAATGAACACACATTTCTTGGAAGAATCATGCAGGACTGAAATTTTTGATGTTTTTCTACTCCTCTCATGAGCCCAAACAAGTTTCTAAAAGCATGAGTTTGCAACTACTTTACTTTTGGAGAAAATTCAAAACATTCATTATTCAATAGAGCCCAATAGCAAAAATCAGGTTTTGAATGAAGAATCACAGTTCTTGGTAGAATCATGCAGGATTGAAATTTTTGATGGTTTTTTACTCCTCTCAACAGCCCAAACAAGTTTCTAAAAGGATGAGTTTGCAACTACTTTACTTTTGGAGAAAATTCAAAACATTCATTATTCAATAGAGCCCAATAGCAAAAATCAGGTTTTGAATGAAGAATCACATTTCTTGGTAGAATCATGCAGGATTGAAATTTTTGATGGTTTTTTACTCCTCTCAACAGCCCAAACAAGTTTCTAAAAGGATGAGTTTGCAACTACTTTACTTTTGGAGAAAATTCAAAACATTCATTATTCAATAGGGCCCAAACTATCAAAAACCAGCGGTTTCAATGAACACACATTTCTTGGTAGAATCATGCAGGACTGAAATTTTTGATGTTTTTCTACTCCTCTCATGAGCCCAAACAAGTCTCTAAAAGCATGAGTTTGCAACTACTTTACTTTTGGAGAAAATTCAAAACATTCATTATTCAATAGAGCCCAATAGCAAAAATCAGGTTTTGAATGAAGAATCACATTTCTTGGTAAAATCATGCAGGATTGAAATTTTTGATGGTTTTTTACTCCTCTCAACAGCCCAAACAAGTTTCTAAAAGGATGAGTTTGCAACTACTTTACTTTTGGAGAAAAATCAAAACATTCATTATTCAATAGGGCCCAAACTATCAAAAACCAGCGGTTTCAATGAACACACATTTCTTGGTAGAATCATGCAGGACTGAAATTTTTGATGTTTTTCTACTCCTCTCATGAGCCCAAACAAGTTTCTAAAAGCATGAGTTTGCAACTGCTTTACTTTTGGAGAAAATTCAAAACATTCACTATTCAATAGAGCCCAATAGCAAAAATCAGGTTTTGAATGAAGAATCACATTTCTTGGTAAAATCATGCAGGATTGAAATTTTTGATGGTTTTTTACTCCTCTCAACAGCCCAAACAAGTTTCTAAAAGGATGAGTTTGCAACTACTTTACTTTTGGAGAAAATTCAAAACATTCATTATTCAATAGGGCCCAAACTATCAAAAACCAGCGGTTTCAATGAACACACATTTCTTGGTAGAATCATGCAGGACTGAAATTTTTGATGTTTTTCTACTCCTCTCATGAGCCCAAACAAGTCTCTAAAAGCATGAGTTTGCAACTACTTTACTTTTGGAGAAAATTCAAAACATTCATTATTCAATAGAGCCCAATAGCAAAAATCAGGTTTTGAATGAAGAATCACATTTCTTGGTAGAATCATGCAGGATTGAAATTTTTGATGGTTTTTTACTCCTCTCAACAGCCCAAACAAGTTTCTAAAAGGATGAGTTTGCAACTACTTTACTTTTGGAGAAAATTCAAAACATTCATTATTCAATAGGGCCCAAACTATCAAAAACCAGCGGTTTCAATGAACACACATTTCTTGGTAGAATCATGCAGGACTGAAATTTTTGATGTTTTTCTACTCCTCTCATGAGCCCAAACAAGTCTCTAAAAGCATGAGTTTGCAACTACTTTACTTTTGGAGAAAATTCAAAACATTCACTTTTCAATAGAGCCCAATAGCAAAAATCAGGTTTTGAATGAAGAATCACATTTCTTGGTAGAATCATGCAGGATTGAAATTTTTGATGGTTTTTTACTCCTCTCAACAGCCCAAACAAGTTTCTAAAAGGATGAGTTTGCAACTACTTTACTTTTGGAGAAAATTCAAAACATTCATTATTCAATAGGGCCCAAACTATCAAAAACCAGCGGTTTCAATGAACACACATTTCTTGGTAGAATCATGCAGGACTGAAATTTTTGATGTTTTTCTACTCCTCTCATGAGCCCAAACAAGTCTCTAAAAGCATGAGTTTGCAACTACTTTACTTTTGGAGAAAATTCAAAACATTCATTATTCAATAGAGCCCAATAGCAAAAATCAGGTTTTGAATGAAGAATCACATTTCTTGGTAGAAGCATGCAGGATTGAAATTTTTGATGGTTTTTTACTCCTCTCAACAGCCCAAACAAGTTTCTAAAAGGATGAGTTTGCAACTACTTTACTTTTGGAGAAAATTCAAAACATTCATTATTCAATAGGGCCCAAACTATCAAAAACCAGCGGTTTGAATGAACACACATTTCTTGGTAGAATCATGCAGGACTGAAATTTTTGATGTTTTTCTACTCCTCTCATGAGCCCAAACAAGTCTCTAAAAGCATGAGTTTGCAACTACTTTACTTTTGGAGAAAATTCAAAATATTCATTATTCAATAGAGCCCAATAGCAAAAATCAGGTTTTGAATGAAGAATCACATTTCTTGGTAGAAGCATGCAGGATTGAAATTTTTGATGGTTTTTTACTCCTCTCAACAGCCCAAACAAGTTTCTAAAAGGATGAGTTTGCAACTACTTTACTTTTGGAGAAAATTCAAAACATTCATTATTCAATAGGGTCCAAACTATCAAAAACCAGCGGTTTCAATGAACACACATTTCTTGGTAGAATCATGCAGGACTGAAATTTTTGATGTTTTTCTACTCCTCTCATGAGCCCAAACAAGTCTCTAAAAGCATGAGTTTGCAACTACTTTACTTTTGGAGAAAATTCAAAACATTCATTATTCAATAGAGCCCAATAGCAAAAATCAGGTTTTGAATGAAGAATCACATTTCTTGGTAGAATCATGCAGGATTGAAATTTTTGATGGTTTTTTACTCCTCTCTACAGCCCAAACAAGTTTCTAAAAGGATGAGTTTGCAACTGCTTTACTTTTGGAGAAAATTCAAAACATTCATTATTCAATAGGGCCCAAACTATCAAAAACCAGCGGTTTCAATGAACACACATTTCTTGGTAGAATCATGCAGGACTGAAATTTTTGATGTTTTTCTACTCCTCTCATGAGCCCAAACAAGTCTCTAAAAGCATGAGTTTGCAACTACTTTACTTTTGGAGAAAATTCAAAACATTCATTATTCAATAGAGCCCAATAGCAAAAATCAGGTTTTGAATGAAGAATCACATTTCTTGGTAGAATCATGCAGGATTGAAATTTTTGATGGTTTTTTACTCCTCTCAACAGCCCAAACAAGTTTCTAAAAGGATGAGTTTGCAACTACTTTACTTTTGGAGAAAATTCAAAACATTCATTATTCAATAGGGCCCAAACTATCAAAAACCAGCGGTTTCAATGAACACACATTTCTTGGAAGAATCATGCAGGACTGAAATTTTTGATGTTTTTCTACTCCTCTCATGAGCCCAAACAAGTTTCTAAAAGCATGAGTTTGCAACTACTTTACTTTTGGAGAAAATTCAAAACATTCATTATTCAATAGAGCCCAATAGCAAAAATCAGGTTTTGAATGAAGAATCACAGTTCTTGGTAGAATCATGCAGGATTGAAATTTTTGATGGTTTTTTACTCCTCTCAACAGCCCAAACAAGTTTCTAAAAGGATGAGTTTGCAACTACTTTACTTTTGGAGAAAATTCAAAACATTCATTATTCAATAGAGCCCAATAGCAAAAATCAGGTTTTGAATGAAGAATCACATTTCTTGGTAGAATCATGCAGGATTGAAATTTTTGATGGTTTTTTACTCCTCTCAACAGCCCAAACAAGTTTCTAAAAGGATGAGTTTGCAACTACTTTACTTTTGGAGAAAATTCAAAACATTCATTATTCAATAGGGCCCAAACTATCAAAAACCAGCGGTTTCAATGAACACACATTTCTTGGTAGAATCATGCAGGACTGAAATTTTTGATGTTTTTCTACTCCTCTCATGAGCCCAAACAAGTCTCTAAAAGCATGAGTTTGCAACTACTTTACTTTTGGAGAAAATTCAAAACATTCATTATTCAATAGAGCCCAATAGCAAAAATCAGGTTTTGAATGAAGAATCACATTTCTTGGTAAAATCATGCAGGATTGAAATTTTTGATGGTTTTTTACTCCTCTCAACAGCCCAAACAAGTTTCTTAAAGGATGAGTTTGCAACTACTTTACTTTTGGAGAAAATTCAAAACATTCATTATTCAATAGGGCCCAAACTATCAAAAACCAGCGGTTTCAATGAACACACATTTCTTGGTAGAATCATGCAGGACTGAAATTTTTGATGTTTTTCTACTCCTCTCATGAGCCCAAACAAGTTTCTAAAAGCATGAGTTTGCAACTACTTTACTTTTGGAGAAAATTCAAAACATTCACTATTCAATAGAGCCCAATAGCAAAAATCAGGTTTTGAATGAAGAATCACATTTCTTGGTAAAATCATGCAGGATTGAAATTTTTGATGGTTTTTTACTCCTCTCAACAGCCCAAACAAGTTTCTAAAAGGATGAGTTTGCAACTACTTTACTTTTGGAGAAAATTCAAAACATTCATTATTCAATAGGGCCCAAACTATCAAAAACCAGCGGTTTCAATGAACACACATTTCTTGGTAGAATCATGCAGGACTGAAATTTTTGATGTTTTTCTACTCCTCTCATGAGCCCAAACAAGTCTCTAAAAGCATGAGTTTGCAACTACTTTACTTTTGGAGAAAATTCAAAACATTCATTATTCAATAGAGCCCAATAGCAAAAATCAGGTTTTGAATGAAGAATCACATTTCTTGGTAGAATCATGCAGGATTGAAATTTTTGATGGTTTTTTACTCCTCTCAACAGCCCAAACAAGTTTCTAAAAGGATGAGTTTGCAACTACTTTACTTTTGGAGAAAATTCAAAACATTCATTATTCAATAGGGCCCAAACTATCAAAAACCAGCGGTTTGAATGAACACACATTTCTTGGTAGAATCATGCAGGACTGAAATTTTTGATGTTTTTCTACTCCTCTCATGAGCCCAAACAAGTCTCTAAAAGCATGAGTTTGCAACTACTTTACTTTTGGAGAAAATTCAAAACATTCACTTTTCAATAGAGCCCAATAGCAAAAATCAGGTTTTGAATGAAGAATCACATTTCTTGGTAGAATCATGCAGGATTGAAATTTTTGATGGTTTTTTACTCCTCTCAACAGCCCAAACAAGTTTCTAAAAGGATGAGTTTGCAACTACTTTACTTTTGGAGAAAATTCAAAACATTCATTATTCAATAGGGCCCAAACTATCAAAAACCAGCGGTTTGAATGAACACACATTTCTTGGTAGAATCATGCAGGACTGAAATTTTTGATGTTTTTCTACTCCTCTCATGAGCCCAAACAAGTCTCTAAAAGCATGAGTTTGCAACTACTTTACTTTTGGAGAAAATTCAAAACATTCACTTTTCAATAGAGCCCAATAGCAAAAATCAGGTTTTGAATGAAGAATCACATTTCTTGGTAGAATCATGCAGGATTGAAATTTTTGATGGTTTTTTACTCCTCTCAACAGCCCAAACAAGTTTCTAAAAGGATGAGTTTGCAACTACTTTACTTTTGGAGAAAATTCAAAACATTCATTATTCAATAGGGCCCAAACTATCAAAAACCAGCGGTTTGAATGAACACACATTTCTTGGTAGAATCATGCAGGACTGAAATTTTTGATGTTTTTCTACTCCTCTCATGAGCCCAAACAAGTCTCTAAAAGCATGAGTTTGCAACTACTTTACTTTTGGAGAAAATTCAAAACATTCATTATTCAATAGAGCCCAATAGCAAAAATCAGGTTTTGAATGAAGAATCACATTTCTTGGTAGAAGCATGCAGGATTGAAATTTTTGATGGTTTTTTACTCCTCTCAACAGCCCAAACAAGTTTCTAAAAGGATGAGTTTGCAACTACTTTACTTTTGGAGAAAATTCAAAACATTCATTATTCAATAGGGCCCAAACTATCAAAAACCAGCGGTTTCAATGAACACACATTTCTTGGTAGAATCATGCAGGACTGAAGTTTTTGATGTTTTTCTACTCCTCTCATGAGCCCAAACAAGTCTCTAAAAGCATGAGTTTGCAACTACTTTACTTTTGGAGAAAATTCAAAACATTCATTATTCAATAGAGCCCAATAGCAAAAATGAGGTTTTGAATGAAGAATCACATTTCTTGGTAGAATCATGCAGGATTGAAATTTTTGATGGTTTTTTACTCCTCTCAACAGCCCAAACAAGTTTCTAAAAGGATGAGTTTGCAACTACTTTACTTTTGGAGAAAATTCAAAACATTCATTATTCAATAGGGCCCAAACTATCAAAAACCAGCGGTTTCAATGAACACACATTTCTTGGTAGAATCATGCAGGACTGAAATTTTTGATGTTTTTCTACTCCTCTCATGAGCCCAAACAAGTCTCTAAAAGCATGAGTTTGCAACTACTTTACTTTTGGAGAAAATTCAAAACATTCATTATTCAATAGAGCCCAATAGCAAAAATCAGGTTTTGAATGAAGAATCACATTTCTTGGTAAAATCATGCAGGATTGAAATTTTTGATGGTTTTTTACTCCTCTCAACAGCCCAAACAAGTTTCTAAAAGGATGAGTTTGCAACTACTTTACTTTTGGAGAAAATTCAAAACATTCATTATTCAATAGGGCCCAAACTATCAAAAACCAGCGGTTTCAATGAACACACATTTCTTGGTAGAATCATGCAGGACTGAAATTTTTGATGTTTTTCTACTCCTCTCATGAGCCCAAACAAGTCTCTAAAAGCATGAGTTTGCAACTACTTTACTTTTGGAGAAAATTCAAAACATTCATTATTCAATAGAGCCCAATAGCAAAAATCAGGTTTTGAATGAAGAATCACATTTCTTGGTAGAAGCATGCAGGATTGAAATTTTTGATGGTTTTTTACTCCTCTCAACAGCCCAAACAAGTTTCTAAAAGGATGAGTTTGCAACTACTTTACTTTTGGAGAAAATTCAAAACATTCATTATTCAATAGGGCCCAAACTATCAAAAACCAGCGGTTTCAATGAACACACATTTCTTGGTAGAATCATGCAGGACTGAAGTTTTTGATGTTTTTCTACTCCTCTCATGAGCCCAAACAAGTCTCTAAAAGCATGAGTTTGCAACTACTTTACTTTTGGAGAAAATTCAAAACATTCATTATTCAATAGAGCCCAATAGCAAAAATGAGGTTTTGAATGAAGAATCACATTTCTTGGTAGAATCATGCAGGATTGAAATTTTTGATGGTTTTTTACTCCTCTCAACAGCCCAAACAAGTTTCTAAAAGGATGAGTTTGCAACTACTTTACTTTTGGAGAAAATTCAAAACATTCATTATTCAATAGGGCCCAAACTATCAAAAACCAGCGGTTTCAATGAACACACATTTCTTGGTAGAATCATGCAGGACTGAAATTTTTGATGTTTTTCTACTCCTCTCATGAGCCCAAACAAGTCTCTAAAAGCATGAGTTTGCAACTACTTTACTTTTGGAGAAAATTCAAAACATTCATTATTCAATAGAGCCCAATAGCAAAAATCAGGTTTTGAATGAAGAATCACATTTCTTGGTAAAATCATGCAGGATTGAAATTTTTGATGGTTTTTTACTCCTCTCAACAGCCCAAACAAGTTTCTAAAAGGATGAGTTTGCAACTACTTTACTTTTGGAGAAAATTCAAAACATTCATTATTCAATAGGGCCCAAACTATCAAAAACCAGCGGTTTCAATGAACACACATTTCTTGGTAGAATCATGCAGGACTGAAATTTTTGATGTTTTTCTACTCCTCTCATGAGCCCAAACAAGTCTCTAAAAGCATGAGTTTGCAACTACTTTACTTTTGGAGAAAATTCAAAACATTCACTTTTCAATAGAGCCCAATAGCAAAAATCAGGTTTTGAATGAAGAATCACATTTCTTGGTAGAATCATGCAGGATTGAAATTTTTGATGGTTTTTTACTCCTCTCAACAGCCCAAACAAGTTTCTAAAAGGATGAGTTTGCAACTACTTTACTTTTGGAGAAAATTCAAAACATTCATTATTCAATAGGGCCCAAACTATCAAAAACCAGCGGTTTGAATGAACACACATTTCTTGGTAGAATCATGCAGGACTGAAATTTTTGATGTTTTTCTACTCCTCTCATGAGCCCAAACAAGTCTCTAAAAGCATGAGTTTGCAACTACTTTACTTTTGGAGAAAATTCAAAACATTCATTATTCAATAGAGCCCAATAGCAAAAATCAGGTTTTGAATGAAGAATCACATTTCTTGGTAGAAGCATGCAGGATTGAAATTTTTGATGGTTTTTTACTCCTCTCAACAGCCCAAACAAGTTTCTAAAAGGATGAGTTTGCAACTACTTTACTTTTGGAGAAAATTCAAAACATTCATTATTCAATAGGGCCCAAACTATCAAAAACCAGCGGTTTCAATGAACACACATTTCTTGGTAGAATCATGCAGGACTGAAGTTTTTGATGTTTTTCTACTCCTCTCATGAGCCCAAACAAGTCTCTAAAAGCATGAGTTTGCAACTACTTTACTTTTGGAGAAAATTCAAAACATTCATTATTCAATAGAGCCCAATAGCAAAAATGAGGTTTTGAATGAAGAATCACATTTCTTGGTAGAATCATGCAGGATTGAAATTTTTGATGGTTTTTTACTCCTCTCAACAGCCCAAACAAGTTTCTAAAAGGATGAGTTTGCAACTACTTTACTTTTGGAGAAAATTCAAAACATTCATTATTCAATAGGGCCCAAACTATCAAAAACCAGCGGTTTCAATGAACACACATTTCTTGGTAGAATCATGCAGGACTGAAATTTTTGATGTTTTTCTACTCCTCTCATGAGCCCAAACAAGTCTCTAAAAGCATGAGTTTGCAACTACTTTACTTTTGGAGAAAATTCAAAACATTCATTATTCAATAGAGCCCAATAGCAAAAATCAGGTTTTGAATGAAGAATCACATTTCTTGGTAAAATCATGCAGGATTGAAATTTTTGATGGTTTTTTACTCCTCTCAACAGCCCAAACAAGTTTCTAAAAGGATGAGTTTGCAACTACTTTACTTTTGGAGAAAATTCAAAACATTCATTATTCAATAGGGCCCAAACTATCAAAAACCAGCGGTTTCAATGAACACACATTTCTTGGTAGAATCATGCAGGACTGAAATTTTTGATGTTTTTCTACTCCTCTCATGAGCCCAAACAAGTTTCTAAAAGCATGAGTTTGCAACTACTTTACTTTTGGAGAAAATTCAAAACATTCACTATTCAATAGAGCCCAATAGCAAAAATCAGGTTTTGAATGAAGAATCACATTTCTTGGTAAAATCATGCAGGATTGAAATTTTTGATGGTTTTTTACTCCTCTCAACAGCCCAAACAAGTTTCTAAAAGGATGAGTTTGCAACTACTTTACTTTTGGAGAAAATTCAAAACATTCATTATTCAATAGGGCCCAAACTATCAAAAACCAGCGGTTTCAATGAACACACATTTCTTGGTAGAATCATGCAGGACTGAAATTTTTGATGTTTTTCTACTCCTCTCATGAGCCCAAACAAGTCTCTAAAAGCATGAGTTTGCAACTACTTTACTTTTGGAGAAAATTCAAAACATTCATTATTCAATAGAGCCCAATAGCAAAAATCAGGTTTTGAATGAAGAATCACATTTCTTGGTAGAATCATGCAGGATTGAAATTTTTGATGGTTTTTTACTCCTCTCAACAGCCCAAACAAGTTTCTAAAAGGATGAGTTTGCAACTACTTTACTTTTGGAGAAAATTCAAAACATTCATTATTCAATAGGGCCCAAACTATCAAAAACCAGCGGTTTGAATGAACACACATTTCTTGGTAGAATCATGCAGGACTGAAATTTTTGATGTTTTTCTACTCCTCTCATGAGCCCAAACAAGTCTCTAAAAGCATGAGTTTGCAACTACTTTACTTTTGGAGAAAATTCAAAACATTCACTTTTCAATAGAGCCCAATAGCAAAAATCAGGTTTTGAATGAAGAATCACATTTCTTGGTAGAATCATGCAGGATTGAAATTTTTGATGGTTTTTTACTCCTCTCAACAGCCCAAACAAGTTTCTAAAAGGATGAGTTTGCAACTACTTTACTTTTGGAGAAAATTCAAAACATTCATTATTCAATAGGGCCCAAACTATCAAAAACCAGCGGTTTGAATGAACACACATTTCTTGGTAGAATCATGCAGGACTGAAATTTTTGATGTTTTTCTACTCCTCTCATGAGCCCAAACAAGTCTCTAAAAGCATGAGTTTGCAACTACTTTACTTTTGGAGAAAATTCAAAACATTCATTATTCAATAGAGCCCAATAGCAAAAATCAGGTTTTGAATGAAGAATCACATTTCTTGGTAGAAGCATGCAGGATTGAAATTTTTGATGGTTTTTTACTCCTCTCAACAGCCCAAACAAGTTTCTAAAAGGATGAGTTTGCAACTACTTTACTTTTGGAGAAAATTCAAAACATTCATTATTCAATAGGGCCCAAACTATCAAAAACCAGCGGTTTCAATGAACACACATTTCTTGGTAGAATCATGCAGGACTGAAGTTTTTGATGTTTTTCTACTCCTCTCATGAGCCCAAACAAGTCTCTAAAAGCATGAGTTTGCAACTACTTTACTTTTGGAGAAAATTCAAAACATTCATTATTCAATAGAGCCCAATAGCAAAAATCAGGTTTTGAATGAAGAATCACATTTCTTGGTAGAATCATGCAGGATTGAAATTTTTGATGGTTTTTTACTCCTCTCAACAGCCCAAACAAGTTTCTAAAAGGATGAGTTTGCAACTACTTTACTTTTGGAGAAAATTCAAAACATTCATTATTCAATAGGGCCCAAACTATCAAAAACCAGTGGTTTCAATGAACACACATTTCTTGGTAGAATCATGCAGGACTGAAATTTTTGATGTTTTTCTACTCCTCTCATGAGCCCAAACAAGTCTCTAAAAGCATGAGTTTGCAACTACTTTACTTTTGGAGAAAATTCAAAACATTCATTATTCAATAGAGCCCAATAGCAAAAATCAGGTTTTGAATGAAGAATCACATTTCTTG
Organism: Dendrobates tinctorius; assembly: GCF_039654945.1. NCBI lineage: Eukaryota > Metazoa > Chordata > Amphibia > Anura > Dendrobatidae > Dendrobates > Dendrobates tinctorius. The sequence goes on along the minus strand of NW_027361736.1, from coordinate 6,083,215 downwards.
GTAAAATCATGCAGGATTGAAATTTTTGATGGTTTTTTACTCCTCTCAACAGCCCAAACAAGTTTCTAAAAGGATGAGTTTGCAACTACTTTACTTTTGGAGAAAATTCAAAACATTCATTATTCAATAGGGCCCAAACTATCAAAAACCAGCGGTTTCAATGAACACACATTTCTTGGTAGAATCATGCAGGACTGAAATTTTTGATGTTTTTCTACTCCTCTCATGAGCCCAAACAAGTTTCTAAAAGCATGAGTTTGCAACTACTTTACTTTTGGAGAAAATTCAAAACATTCACTATTCAATAGAGCCCAATAGCAAAAATCAGGTTTTGAATGAAGAATCACATTTCTTGGTAAAATCATGCAGGATTGAAATTTTTGATGGTTTTTTACTCCTCTCAACAGCCCAAACAAGTTTCTAAAAGGATGAGTTTGCAACTACTTTACTTTTGGAGAAAATTCAAAACATTCATTATTCAATAGGGCCCAAACTATCAAAAACCAGCGGTTTCAATGAACACACATTTCTTGGTAGAATCATGCAGGACTGAAATTTTTGATGTTTTTCTACTCCTCTCATGAGCCCAAACAAGTCTCTAAAAGCATGAGTTTGCAACTACTTTACTTTTGGAGAAAATTCAAAACATTCATTATTCAATAGAGCCCAATAGCAAAAATCAGGTTTTGAATGAAGAATCACATTTCTTGGTAGAATCATGCAGGATTGAAATTTTTGATGGTTTTTTACTCCTCTCAACAGCCCAAACAAGTTTCTAAAAGGATGAGTTTGCAACTACTTTACTTTTGGAGAAAATTCAAAACATTCATTATTCAATAGGGCCCAAACTATCAAAAACCAGCGGTTTGAATGAACACACATTTCTTGGTAGAATCATGCAGGACTGAAATTTTTGATGTTTTTCTACTCCTCTCATGAGCCCAAACAAGTCTCTAAAAGCATGAGTTTGCAACTACTTTACTTTTGGAGAAAATTCAAAACATTCACTTTTCAATAGAGCCCAATAGCAAAAATCAGGTTTTGAATGAAGAATCACATTTCTTGGTAGAATCATGCAGGATTGAAATTTTTGATGGTTTTTTACTCCTCTCAACAGCCCAAACAAGTTTCTAAAAGGATGAGTTTGCAACTACTTTACTTTTGGAGAAAATTCAAAACATTCATTATTCAATAGGGCCCAAACTATCAAAAACCAGCGGTTTGAATGAACACACATTTCTTGGTAGAATCATGCAGGACTGAAATTTTTGATGTTTTTCTACTCCTCTCATGAGCCCAAACAAGTCTCTAAAAGCATGAGTTTGCAACTACTTTACTTTTGGAGAAAATTCAAAACATTCATTATTCAATAGAGCCCAATAGCAAAAATCAGGTTTTGAATGAAGAATCACATTTCTTGGTAGAAGCATGCAGGATTGAAATTTTTGATGGTTTTTTACTCCTCTCAACAGCCCAAACAAGTTTCTAAAAGGATGAGTTTGCAACTACTTTACTTTTGGAGAAAATTCAAAACATTCATTATTCAATAGGGCCCAAACTATCAAAAACCAGCGGTTTCAATGAACACACATTTCTTGGTAGAATCATGCAGGACTGAAGTTTTTGATGTTTTTCTACTCCTCTCATGAGCCCAAACAAGTCTCTAAAAGCATGAGTTTGCAACTACTTTACTTTTGGAGAAAATTCAAAACATTCATTATTCAATAGAGCCCAATAGCAAAAATCAGGTTTTGAATGAAGAATCACATTTCTTGGTAGAATCATGCAGGATTGAAATTTTTGATGGTTTTTTACTCCTCTCAACAGCCCAAACAAGTTTCTAAAAGGATGAGTTTGCAACTACTTTACTTTTGGAGAAAATTCAAAACATTCATTATTCAATAGGGCCCAAACTATCAAAAACCAGTGGTTTCAATGAACACACATTTCTTGGTAGAATCATGCAGGACTGAAATTTTTGATGTTTTTCTACTCCTCTCATGAGCCCAAACAAGTCTCTAAAAGCATGAGTTTGCAACTACTTTACTTTTGGAGAAAATTCAAAACATTCATTATTCAATAGAGCCCAATAGCAAAAATCAGGTTTTGAATGAAGAATCACATTTCTTGGTAAAATCATGCAGGATTGAAATTTTTGATGGTTTTTTACTCCTCTCAACAGCCCAAACAAGTTTCTAAAAGGATGAGTTTGCAACTACTTTACTTTTGGAGAAAATTCAAAACATTCATTATTCAATAGGGCCCAAACTATCAAAAACCAGCGGTTTCAATGAACACACATTTCTTGGTAGAATCATGCAGGACTGAAATTTTTGATGTTTTTCTACTCCTCTCATGAGCCCAAACAAGTTTCTAAAAGCATGAGTTTGCAACTACTTTACTTTTGGAGAAAATTCAAAACATTCACTATTCAATAGAGCCCAATAGCAAAAATCAGGTTTTGAATGAAGAATCACATTTCTTGGTAAAATCATGCAGGATTGAAATTTTTGATGGTTTTTTACTCCTCTCAACAGCCCAAACAAGTTTCTAAAAGGATGAGTTTGCAACTACTTTACTTTTGGAGAAAATTCAAAACATTCATTATTCAATAGGGCCCAAACTATCAAAAACCAGCGGTTTGAATGAACACACATTTCTTGGTAGAATCATGCAGGACTGAAATTTTTGATGTTTTTCTACTCCTCTCATGAGCCCAAACAAGTCTCTAAAAGCATGAGTTTGCAACTACTTTACTTTTGGAGAAAATTCAAAACATTCATTATTCAATAGAGCCCAATAGCAAAAATCAGGTTTTGAATGAAGAATCACATTTCTTGGTAAAATCATGCAGGATTGAAATTTTTGATGGTTTTTTACTCCTCTCAACAGCCCAAACAAGTTTCTAAAAGGATGAGTTTGCAACTACTTTACTTTTGGAGAAAATTCAAAACATTCATTATTCAATAGGGCCCAAACTATCAAAAACCAGCGGTTTCAATGAACACACATTTCTTGGTAGAATCATGCAGGACTGAAATTTTTGATGTTTTTCTACTCCTCTCATGAGCCCAAACAAGTTTCTAAAAGCATGAGTTTGCAACTACTTTACTTTTGGAGAAAATTCAAAACATTCACTATTCAATAGAGCCCAATAGCAAAAATCAGGTTTTGAATGAAGAATCACATTTCTTGGTAAAATCATGCAGGATTGAAATTTTTGATGGTTTTTTACTCCTCTCAACAGCCCAAACAAGTTTCTAAAAGGATGAGTTTGCAACTACTTTACTTTTGGAGAAAATTCAAAACATTCATTATTCAATAGGGCCCAAACTATCAAAAACCAGCGGTTTCAATGAACACACATTTCTTGGTAGAATCATGCAGGACTGAAATTTTTGATGTTTTTCTACTCCTCTCATGAGCCCAAACAAGTCTCTAAAAGCATGAGTTTGCAACTACTTTACTTTTGGAGAAAATTCAAAACATTCATTATTCAATAGAGCCCAATAGCAAAAATCAGGTTTTGAATGAAGAATCACATTTCTTGGTAGAATCATGCAGGATTGAAATTTTTGATGGTTTTTTACTCCTCTCAACAGCCCAAACAAGTTTCTAAAAGGATGAGTTTGCAACTACTTTACTTTTGGAGAAAATTCAAAACATTCATTATTCAATAGGGCCCAAACTATCAAAAACCAGCGGTTTGAATGAACACACATTTCTTGGTAGAATCATGCAGGACTGAAATTTTTGATGTTTTTCTACTCCTCTCATGAGCCCAAACAAGTCTCTAAAAGCATGAGTTTGCAACTACTTTACTTTTGGAGAAAATTCAAAACATTCACTTTTCAATAGAGCCCAATAGCAAAAATCAGGTTTTGAATGAAGAATCACATTTCTTGGTAGAATCATGCAGGATTGAAATTTTTGATGGTTTTTTACTCCTCTCAACAGCCCAAACAAGTTTCTAAAAGGATGAGTTTGCAACTACTTTACTTTTGGAGAAAATTCAAAACATTCATTATTCAATAGGGCCCAAACTATCAAAAACCAGCGGTTTGAATGAACACACATTTCTTGGTAGAATCATGCAGGACTGAAATTTTTGATGTTTTTCTACTCCTCTCATGAGCCCAAACAAGTCTCTAAAAGCATGAGTTTGCAACTACTTTACTTTTGGAGAAAATTCAAAACATTCATTATTCAATAGAGCCCAATAGCAAAAATCAGGTTTTGAATGAAGAATCACATTTCTTGGTAGAAGCATGCAGGATTGAAATTTTTGATGGTTTTTTACTCCTCTCAACAGCCCAAACAAGTTTCTAAAAGGATGAGTTTGCAACTACTTTACTTTTGGAGAAAATTCAAAACATTCATTATTCAATAGGGCCCAAACTATCAAAAACCAGCGGTTTCAATGAACACACATTTCTTGGTAGAATCATGCAGGACTGAAGTTTTTGATGTTTTTCTACTCCTCTCATGAGCCCAAACAAGTCTCTAAAAGCATGAGTTTGCAACTACTTTACTTTTGGAGAAAATTCAAAACATTCATTATTCAATAGAGCCCAATAGCAAAAATCAGGTTTTGAATGAAGAATCACATTTCTTGGTAGAATCATGCAGGATTGAAATTTTTGATGGTTTTTTACTCCTCTCAACAGCCCAAACAAGTTTCTAAAAGGATGAGTTTGCAACTACTTTACTTTTGGAGAAAATTCAAAACATTCATTATTCAATAGGGCCCAAACTATCAAAAACCAGCGGTTTCAATGAACACACATTTCTTGGTAGAATCATGCAGGACTGAAATTTTTGATGTTTTTCTACTCCTCTCATGAGCCCAAACAAGTATCTAAAAGCATGAGTTTGCAACTACTTTACTTTTGGAGAAAATTCAAAACATTCATTATTCAATAGAGCCCAATAGCAAAAATGAGGTTTTGAATGAAGAATCACATTTCTTGGTAGAATCATGCAGGATTGAAATTTTTGATGGTTTTTTACTCCTCTCAACAGCCCAAACAAGTTTCTAAAAGGATGAGTTTGCAACTACTTTACTTTTGGAGAAAATTCAAAACATTCATTATTCAATAGGGCCCAAACTATCAAAAACCAGCGGTTTGAATGAACACACATTTCTTGGTAGAATCATGCAGGACTGAAATTTTTGATGTTTTTCTACTCCTCTCATGAGCCCAAACAAGTCTCTAAAAGCATGAGTTTGCAACTACTTTACTTTTGGAGAAAATTCAAAACATTCATTATTCAATAGAGCCCAATAGCAAAAATCAGGTTTTGAATGAAGAATCACATTTCTTGGTAGAAGCATGCAGGATTGAAATTTTTGATGGTTTTTTACTCCTCTCAACAGCCCAAACAAGTTTCTAAAAGGATGAGTTTGCAACTACTTTACTTTTGGAGAAAATTCAAAACATTCATTATTCAATAGGGCCCAAACTATCAAAAACCAGCGGTTTCAATGAACACACATTTCTTGGTAGAATCATGCAGGACTGAAGTTTTTGATGTTTTTCTACTCCTCTCATGAGCCCAAACAAGTCTCTAAAAGCATGAGTTTGCAACTACTTTACTTTTGGAGAAAATTCAAAACATTCATTATTCAATAGAGCCCAATAGCAAAAATCAGGTTTTGAATGAAGAATCACATTTCTTGGTAGAATCATGCAGGATTGAAATTTTTGATGGTTTTTTACTCCTCTCAACAGCCCAAACAAGTTTCTAAAAGGATGAGTTTGCAACTACTTTACTTTTGGAGAAAATTCAAAACATTCATTATTCAATAGGGCCCAAACTATCAAAAACCAGTGGTTTCAATGAACACACATTTCTTGGTAGAATCATGCAGGACTGAAATTTTTGATGTTTTTCTACTCCTCTCATGAGCCCAAACAAGTCTCTAAAAGCATGAGTTTGCAACTACTTTACTTTTGGAGAAAATTCAAAACATTCATTATTCAATAGAGCCCAATAGCAAAAATCAGGTTTTGAATGAAGAATCACATTTCTTGGTAAAATCATGCAGGATTGAAATTTTTGATGGTTTTTTACTCCTCTCAACAGCCCAAACAAGTTTCTAAAAGGATGAGTTTGCAACTACTTTACTTTTGGAGAAAATTCAAAACATTCATTATTCAATAGGGCCCAAACTATCAAAAACCAGCGGTTTCAATGAACACACATTTCTTGGTAGAATCATGCAGGACTGAAATTTTTGATGTTTTTCTACTCCTCTCATGAGCCCAAACAAGTTTCTAAAAGCATGAGTTTGCAACTACTTTACTTTTGGAGAAAATTCAAAACATTCACTATTCAATAGAGCCCAATAGCAAAAATCAGGTTTTGAATGAAGAATCACATTTCTTGGTAAAATCATGCAGGATTGAAATTTTTGATGGTTTTTTACTCCTCTCAACAGCCCAAACAAGTTTCTAAAAGGATGAGTTTGCAACTACTTTACTTTTGGAGAAAATTCAAAACATTCATTATTCAATAGGGCCCAAACTATCAAAAACCAGCGGTTTGAATGAACACACATTTCTTGGTAGAATCATGCAGGACTGAAATTTTTGATGTTTTTCTACTCCTCTCATGAGCCCAAACAAGTCTCTAAAAGCATGAGTTTGCAACTACTTTACTTTTGGAGAAAATTCAAAACATTCATTATTCAATAGAGCCCAATAGCAAAAATCAGGTTTTGAATGAAGAATCACATTTCTTGGTAGAAGCATGCAGGATTGAAATTTTTGATGGTTTTTTACTCCTCTCAACAGCCCAAACAAGTTTCTAAAAGGATGAGTTTGCAACTACTTTACTTTTGGAGAAAATTCAAAACATTCATTATTCAATAGGGCCCAAACTATCAAAAACCAGCGGTTTCAATGAACACACATTTCTTGGTAGAATCATGCAGGACTGAAGTTTTTGATGTTTTTCTACTCCTCTCATGAGCCCAAACAAGTCTCTAAAAGCATGAGTTTGCAACTACTTTACTTTTGGAGAAAATTCAAAACATTCATTATTCAATAGAGACCAATAGCAAAAATCAGGTTTTGAATGAAGAATCACATTTCTTGGTAGAATCATGCAGGATTGAAATTTTTGATGGTTTTTTACTCCTCTCAACAGCCCAAACAAGTTTCTAAAAGGATGAGTTTGCAACTACTTTACTTTTGGAGAAAATTCAAAACATTCATTATTCAATAGGGCCCAAACTATCAAAAACCAGTGGTTTCAATGAACACACATTTCTTGGTAGAATCATGCAGGACTGAAATTTTTGATGTTTTTCTACTCCTCTCATGAGCCCAAACAAGTCTCTAAAAGCATGAGTTTGCAACTACTTTACTTTTGGAGAAAATTCAAAACATTCATTATTCAATAGAGCCCAATAGCAAAAATCAGGTTTTGAATGAAGAATCACATTTCTTGGTAAAATCATGCAGGATTGAAATTTTTGATGGTTTTTTACTCCTCTCAACAGCCCAAACAAGTTTCTAAAAGGATGAGTTTGCAACTACTTTACTTTTGGAGAAAATTCAAAACATTCATTATTCAATAGGGCCCAAACTATCAAAAACCAGCGGTTTCAATGAACACACATTTCTTGGTAGAATCATGCAGGACTGAAATTTTTGATGTTTTTCTACTCCTCTCATGAGCCCAAACAAGTTTCTAAAAGCATGAGTTTGCAACTACTTTACTTTTGGAGAAAATTCAAAACATTCACTATTCAATAGAGCCCAATAGCAAAAGTCAGGTTTTGAATGAAGAATCACATTTCTTGGTAAAATCATGCAGGATTGAAATTTTTGATGGTTTTTTACTCCTCTCAACAGCCCAAACAAGTTTCTAAAAGGATGAGTTTGCAACTACTTTACTTTTGGAGAAAATTCAAAACATTCATTATTCAATAGGGCCCAAACTATCAAAAACCAGCGGTTTCAATGAACACACATTTCTTGGTAGAATCATGCAGGACTGAAATTTTTGATGTTTTTCTACTCCTCTCATGAGCCCAAACAAGTCTCTAAAAGCATGAGTTTGGGGGGCGTGGTTTGCAGAGGCCAGGAGCAGACGTGTTTTGCAAGAGCTCCTGAGATTCCTCTAAAAAAGCTACCTAAAGCTTACAAATAAGTGGACTTTATGCAACTATTTGCTGTGGAGGACCTGTGAGAACATGCCTGGAGCTACAGAGATGAAGAAAGAAAAAAATCCAGTGGATAAAAAGCTTCTTAAAGCATCGAGAAGCAAGAGGCCTGAAATTGCTGTGTCATCCCCGCTGTCTGGCTGGAGGAAGATGGCGGCTGCAGTGAAGCCAGTAGCACAGAGGAAGATTGAAGCGACTCCGATGTGGAGATCTGCTGGGTCACAGCCAGTCAACCGGATCATCGGTGGTGGACAAGGAAGGAAAAAAGAGATACCACCGGTTGTCAGCAGCGGGAGGAGAAGCGGCGGCAAAGGTACAGCGGCAGAGCAGAAGAGGAGCGGGACAGAAGAAGCGATGATGTCATCCTATGCCGGCGGGAAGCAGAGAGGCTGCGGGGTCGTCGTGGCAACGGAGAAGCTGGAGAACACAGCGAGGAAGCCCGTCGGGGATGCCGTGAATGGACGCAATGTTGCCGGAAGAGGAGAGGAAAGAGGCGGCAGAGCGGTCACAGCAGCGGTCACACCAAAGGAGGAGGAAGACCCGGTCCTGCTTTCTTCATCCGTGGCTCTGGCGGTAGCTGAGGGGAGGACCCGGGAGACCGGCGGCGATTCTACAGTGGCAGAGCAGAAGAGGAGCAGGGCGGAAGAAGCGGTGATGTCATCATATGCCGGTGAGAGGAAGAGAAGCTGCGGGGTCGCCGTGGCAATGGAGAAGCCGGAGATTGCAGCGGGGAAGCCTGTTGGGGCCTCGCTGAATGGACGTGATGGTGCAGGGAGAGGGGATAGAGGCAGCAGAGCGGTAGTAGCAGCGGTGACATCATTGGAGAGGGAAGAAGCCGCGGTCCCGCTTTCATCATCTGCGGTCCTGGCGGTGGCTGAGGGGAGGACCCGGGAGACCGGCGGTGAGTCTACAAGGACCTTGGTGGAGGCTGGTGTCTGGCGCAGGGAGGTGTCAGGCACCCTGGAACACAATCAAGCGCTCCATACAGCGGAAGAGGGAATTTTCATTGCAACTTGTGGAGCAGCTGAGGAGAGTTGTCGGGTGAGCGTCCAAGGGGCAGGAATCGGTTCAGGGTGGAAGGAGAAGAAAGAGGAGGGTCTGAGGTTGGAACCAGGGGGTGGCAGCCTGCGATATGAAGCTGCTGTATTTGTACCATCGGTACTCAGAGATGGGGGTGCCTGGACTCAGAAATTGGGGATAGGGGGGCAGGGGAACACCTCATTACAACAATGTTTAAATGGGGGGTACCCCTATACTCCTTCACAAAAGGAACAACTACAAAAAACTCAGAGGTTGCGGGATGTGGATGAAGAAGTTCATAATGGAGGGAGTGGATCTGTGGTTCAGTCGTGTGGGGCGATAAGCAAGGCATCCCTAAGAAATAATGGGGTTGAAAGCCCTGTTAATACAGGGAGACAGATGAGCGTAACCTTATGTAAGCCAAATGAGGCCATAAATAATAGCGGACAGAAATATAAAAAATCCAAATTGGGGGATGGGGAGAAAAAAGGGTTCCATATTGACTCTGTCAATTGCATATCATTTAAAGAGGATGTGTATCAAACGATGCTGGAAAGCTCCCAGTTTAATGAGATTACTTTTGGCGCCAATGATGATTTAGAAAGCATTTATACAATAGAATCCTCTGGCGGGGCTGATTCATACGAAGCGTATGGGAGCGATCCTTTTAATGATAAGATTTTGAATGGAACCTCATCTCCATATTCTACTTCTGAGGGGGATAATACTCCTGAAATTAATACTTCACTGATAGATGACATACCCGCCTCAGATGACCATCCATCAGAAGGTTTTGTAGCTAAAATGTGTACAGCCCTTTTAAAATCACTAGATGCCTCAGTAGAAAATCATATTACTCAGAGAAACTCATTTAAGCAAAAAGAATCCAAGGCCTCTGAAGTCTTCATTAAAAATCTTTTTAGGGATACTTTGCTGCGCCTGACTGATGACTCATATCCTAACTCTGCTAGAAACTTTGATAATACCACAAAAAGCCGAGAAGTACACGATTCTCAAGAAAACCATGAGCCCCGACCCTCTATCACTCTAAAATTGAATGACCTCCCTTATAAAAACCATGAGACACCAACAACACTAGCGGATGGTACCCATTTAACCTCTTTGATCTCCTCAGAGGTCTCTGGATGCTGTTTTCACAATACTAAGACGACAGATTCAATCAAAATTAAAAGTGATATATTACACTCAAGTGACTGTCAAATGTTATCTGTGCTCTCAGACTCATTGAATACTATTAAAAAGGACATTGCTTCTTTTAACTCCACCCTGGCCAATTATGAGGACTTTAAAAGAAAAAACAATGTTAAAATACGAGGGATACCTGAGTCAGTCCAGGCCTTCCAATTAAAGAGTTACATATCCTCAATGGTCACCTCCTTATTCCCCGCTGCTAACGAGAATTATCTAATTGAAAAAACTTTTCGGATACGCAGACCACCTGAGTTACCGCAAGATTTAGCAAGAGATGTTATCGTGTCGTTTCATCCAAACTGGTTAAGAAGTGCGTTCCTTGGACTGTCTAAAGATCCAGAATTCAAATCTTCCCGCTATAGTCATCTATCCTTTTTTAAAGACTTATCAAAAAGCACCTTGAAAAAAAGGAAGTCATTCTCCTCTACTACACGTGAACTGCTACGTGCCAAGATTCCATATTTTTGGACACAATCTTCGACTCTATTGGTGAAATATGCAGAGAGGCTGGTCCCCATCACTTCTCCAGACGAAGGGACTGATTTCTTAGAATTTTTAAGATCCTCCGCAAAATCTTTTCCTCCTTGAACTCAGACTATCACCGCGACTGAAAAATTGCCTTTAATATTTGTACTTGTTCCAAGTTCTCACATTGGTCTTAATTACTAATGTATTCCACTTTTTAATATTCTGGAATTGAACCGGACATTACCCCCAATAGGTCTTAGGGACATCAATGGTTGTCCCGGACGGGGCAGGCTACTATACCTCCTACATTCTACCTTATATATGTTTGTTAATTGACACATTGGAGGCGAATAAGGATAATTGGTTTTTTTTTGCAGGTACTGATAAGAAGACTTTAAATCATTCTAGTAAGATACGCAACTGATTGGTTACGTCGAGGTTGCAACTTTTAGTAGCTAACACAGATATGTGAAGTATAACATAATCCTGTGTATTGATTTTATTTCTACTGATATTTAACTTGACGATCATTCAAATGATTACTTGCATTTTTTTTAAGCTAATATGTAAAATTTTGTGATCTCTGATGTGTTGTGTATATAGTCTGCCTATTCCCCCATGCTTGGGGGTTTCCCTGTCTTTACAGGGAATTATGTTTCCCTACCCTTCCTTTGTTTTGTATTCCCTTCCTTTCCTCAAAAATTTGAAACTCTAATAAAGATTATTGGAAAATAAAAGCATGAGATTGCAACTACTTTACTTTTGGAGAAAATTCAAAACATTCATTATTCAATAGAGCCCAATAGCAAAAATCAGGTTTTGAATGAAGAATCACATTTCTTGGTAAAATCATGCAGGATTGAAATTTTTGATGGTTTTTTACTCCTCTCAACAGCCCAAACAAGTTTCTAAAAGGATGAGTTTGCAACTACTTTACTTTTGGAGAAAATTCAAAACATTCATTATTCAATAGGGCCCAAACTATCAAAAACCAGCGGTTTCAATGAACACACATTTCTTGGTAGAATCATGCAGGACTGAAATTTTTGATGTTTTTCTACTCCTCTCATGAGCCCAAACAAGTTTCTAAAAGCATGAGTTTGCAACTGCTTTACTTTTGGAGAAAATTCAAAACATTCACTATTCAATAGAGCCCAATAGCAAAAATCAGGTTTTGAATGAAGAATCACATTTCTTGGTAAAATCATGCAGGATTGAAATTTTTGATGGTTTTTTACTCCTCTCAACAGCCCAAACAAGTTTCTAAAAGGATGAGTTTGCAACTACTTTACTTTTGGAGAAAATTCAAAACATTCATTATTCAATAGGGCCCAAACTATCAAAAACCAGCGGTTTCAATGAACACACATTTCTTGGTAGAATCATGCAGGACTGAAATTTTTGATGTTTTTCTACTCCTCTCATGAGCCCAAACAAGTCTCTAAAAGCATGAGTTTGCAACTACTTTACTTTTGGAGAAAATTCAAAACATTCATTATTCAATAGAGCCCAATAGCAAAAATCAGGTTTTGAATGAAGAATCACATTTCTTGGTAGAATCATGCAGGATTGAAATTTTTGATGGTTTTTTACTCCTCTCAACAGCCCAAACAAGTTTCTAAAAGGATGAGTTTGCAACTACTTTACTTTTGGAGAAAATTCAAAACATTCATTATTCAATAGGGCCCAAACTATCAAAAACCAGCGGTTTCAATGAACACACATTTCTTGGTAGAATCATGCAGGACTGAAATTTTTGATGTTTTTCTACTCCTCTCATGAGCCCAAACAAGTCTCTAAAAGCATGAGTTTGCAACTACTTTACTTTTGGAGAAAATTCAAAACATTCATTATTCAATAGAGCCCAATAGCAAAAATCAGGTTTTGAATGAAGAATCACATTTCTTGGTAGAAGCATGCAGGATTGAAATTTTTGATGGTTTTTTACTCCTCTCAACAGCCCAAACAAGTTTCTAAAAGGATGAGTTTGCAACTACTTTACTTTTGGAGAAAATTCAAAACATTCATTATTCAATAGGGCCCAAACTATCAAAAACCAGCGGTTTCAATGAACACACATTTCTTGGTAGAATCATGCAGGACTGAAGTTTTTGATGTTTTTCTACTCCTCTCATGAGCCCAAACAAGTCTCTAAAAGCATGAGTTTGCAACTACTTTACTTTTGGAGAAAATTCAAAACATTCATTATTCAATAGAGCCCAATAGCAAAAATCAGGTTTTGAATGAAGAATCACATTTCTTGGTAGAATCATGCAGGATTGAAATTTTTGATGGTTTTTTACTCCTCTCAACAGCCCAAACAAGGTTCTAAAAGGATGAGTTTGCAACTACTTTACTTTTGGAGAAAATTCAAAACATTCATTATTCAATAGGGCCCAAACTATCAAAAACCAGCGGTTTCAATGAACACACATTTCTTGGAAGAATCATGCAGGACTGAAATTTTTGATGTTTTTCTACTCCTCTCATGAGCCCAAACAAGTCTCTAAAAGCATGAGTTTGCAACTACTTTACTTTTGGAGAAAATTCAAAACATTCATTATTCAATAGAGCCCAATAGCAAAAATCAGGTTTTGAATGAAGAATCACATTTCTTGGTAGAATCATGCAGGATTGAAATTTTTGATGGTTTTTTACTCCTCTCAACAGCCCAAACAAGTTTCTAAAAGGATGAGTTTGCAACTACTTTACTTTTGGAGAAAATTCAAAACATTCATTATTCAATAGGGCCCAAACTATCAAAAACCAGCGGTTTCAATGAACACACATTTCTTGGTAGAATCATGCAGGACTGAAATATTTGATGTTTTTCTACTCCTCTCATGAGCCCAAACAAGTCTCTAAAAGCATGAGTTTGCAACTACTTTACTTTTGGAGAAAATTCAAAACATTCACTTTTCAATAGAGCCCAATAGCAAAAATCAGGTTTTGAATGAAGAATCACATTTCTTGGTAGAATCATGCAGGATTGAAATTTTTGATGGTTTTTTACTCCTCTCAACAGCCCAAACAAATTTCTAAAAGGATGAGTTTGCAACTACTTTACTTTTGGAGAAAATTCAAAACATTCATTATTCAATAGGGCCCAAACTATCAAAAACCAGCGGTTTGAATGAACACACATTTCTTGGTAGAATCATGCAGGACTGAAATTTTTGATGTTTTTCTACTCCTCTCATGAGCCCAAACAAGTCTCTAAAAGCATGAGTTTGCAACTACTTTACTTTTGGAGAAAATTCAAAACATTCATTATTCAATAGAGCCCAAAAGCAAAAATCAGGTTTTGAATGAAGAATCACATTTCTTGGTAGAAGCATGCAGGATTGAAATTTTTGATGGTTTTTTACTCCTCTCAACAGCCCAAACAAGTTTCTAAAAGGATGAGTTTGCAACTACTTTACTTTTGGAGAAAATTCAAAACATTCATTATTCAATAGGGCCCAAACTATCAAAAACCAGCGGTTTGAATGAACACACATTTCTTGGTAGAATCATGCAGGACTGAAATTTTTGATGTTTTTCTACTCCTCTCATGAGCCCAAACAAGTCTCTAAAAGCATGAGTTTGCAACTACTTTACTTTTGGAGAAAATTCAAAATATTCATTATTCAATAGAGCCCAATAGCAAAAATCAGGTTTTGAATGAAGAATCACATTTCTTGGTAGAAGCATGCAGGATTGAAATTTTTGATGGTTTTTTACTCCTCTCAACAGCCCAAACAAGTTTCTAAAAGGATGAGTTTGCAACTACTTTACTTTTGGAGAAAATTCAAAACATTCATTATTCAATAGGGCCCAAACTATCAAAAACCAGCGGTTTCAATGAACACACATTTCTTGGAAGAATCATGCAGGACTGAAATTTTTGATGTTTTTCTACTCCTCTCATGAGCCCAAACAAGTCTCTAAAAGCATGAGTTTGCAACTACTTTACTTTTGGAGAAAATTCAAAACATTCATTATTCAATAGAGCCCAATAGCAAAAATCAGGTTTTGAATGAAGAATCACATTTCTTGGTAGAATCATGCAGGATTGAAATTTTTGATGGTTTTTTACTCCTCTCAACAGCCCAAACAAGGTTCTAAAAGGATGAGTTTGCAACTACTTTACTTTTGGAGAAAATTCAAAACATTCATTATTCAATAGGGCCCAAACTATCAAAAACCAGCGGTTTCAATGAACACACATTTCTTGGAAGAATCATGCAGGACTGAAATTTTTGATGTTTTTCTACTCCTCTCATGAGCCCAAACAAGTCTCTAAAAGCATGAGTTTGCAACTACTTTACTTTTGGAGAAAATTCAAAACATTCATTATTCAATAGAGCCCAATAGCAAAAATCAGGTTTTGAATGAAGAATCACATTTCTTGGTAGAATCATGCAGGATTGAAATTTTTGATGGTTTTTTACTCCTCTCAACAGCCCAAACAAGTTTCTAAAAGGATGAGTTTGCAACTACTTTTCTTTTATAGAAAATTCAAAACATTCATTATTCAATAGGGCCCAAACTATCAAAAACCAGCGGTTTCAATGAACACACATTTCTTGGTAGAATCATGCAGGACTGAAATTTTTGATGTTTTTCTACTCCTCTCATGAGCCCAAACAAGTCTCTAAAAGCATGAGATTGCAACTACTTTACTTTTGGAGAAAATTCAAAACATTCATTATTCAATAGAGCCCAATAGCAAAAATCAGGTTTTGAATGAAGAATCACATTTCTTGGTAAAATCATGCAGGATTGAAATTTTTGATGGTTTTTTACTCCTCTCAACAGCCCAAACAAGTTTCTAAAAGGATGAGTTTGCAACTACTTTACTTTTGGAGAAAATTCAAAACATTCATTATTCAATAGGGCCCAAACTATCAAAAACCAGCGGTTTCAATGAACACACATTTCTTGGTAGAATCATGCAGGACTGAAATTTTTGATGTTTTTCTACTCCTCTCATGAGCCCAAACAAGTTTCTAAAAGCATGAGTTTGCAACTGCTTTACTTTTGGAGAAAATTCAAAACATTCACTATTCAATAGAGCCCAATAGCAAAAATCAGGTTTTGAATGAAGAATCACATTTCTTGGTAAAATCATGCAGGATTGAAATTTTTGATGGTTTTTTACTCCTCTCAACAGCCCAAACAAGTTTCTAAAAGGATGAGTTTGCAACTACTTTACTTTTGGAGAAAATTCAAAACATTCATTATTCAATAGGGCCCAAACTATCAAAAACCAGCGGTTTCAATGAACACACATTTCTTGGTAGAATCATGCAGGACTGAAATTTTTGATGTTTTTCTACTCCTCTCATGAGCCCAAACAAGTCTCTAAAAGCATGAGTTTGCAACTACTTTACTTTTGGAGAAAATTCAAAACATTCATTATTCAATAGAGCCCAATAGCAAAAATCAGGTTTTGAATGAAGAATCACATTTCTTGGTAGAATCATGCAGGATTGAAATTTTTGATGGTTTTTTACTCCTCTCAACAGCCCAAACAAGTTTCTAAAAGGATGAGTTTGCAACTACTTTACTTTTGGAGAAAATTCAAAACATTCATTATTCAATAGGGCCCAAACTATCAAAAACCAGCGGTTTCAATGAACACACATTTCTTGGTAGAATCATGCAGGACTGAAATATTTGATGTTTTTCTACTCCTCTCATGAGCCCAAACAAGTCTCTAAAAGCATGAGTTTGCAACTACTTTACTTTTGGAGAAAATTCAAAACATTCACTTTTCAATAGAGCCCAATAGCAAAAATCAGGTTTTGAATGAAGAATCACATTTCTTGGTAGAATCATGCAGGATTGAAATTTTTGATGGTTTTTTACTCCTCTCAACAGCCCAAACAAGTTTCTAAAAGGATGAGTTTGCAACTACTTTACTTTTGGAGAAAATTCAAAACATTCATTATTCAATAGGGCCCAAACTATCAAAAACCAGCGGTTTGAATGAACACACATTTCTTGGTAGAATCATGCAGGACTGAAATTTTTGATGTTTTTCTACTCCTCTCATGAGCCCAAACAAGTCTCTAAAAGCATGAGTTTGCAACTACTTTACTTTTGGAGAAAATTCAAAACATTCACTTTTCAATAGAGCCCAATAGCAAAAATCAGGTTTTGAATGAAGAATCACATTTCTTGGTAGAATCATGCAGGATTGAAATTTTTGATGGTTTTTTACTCCTCTCAACAGCCCAAACAAGTTTCTAAAAGGATGAGTTTGCAACTACTTTACTTTTGGAGAAAATTCAAAACATTCATTATTCAATAGGGCCCAAACTATCAAAAACCAGCGGTTTGAATGAACACACATTTCTTGGTAGAATCATGCAGGACTGAAATTTTTGATGTTTTTCTACTCCTCTCATGAGCCCAAACAAGTCTCTAAAAGCATGAGTTTGCAACTACTTTACTTTTGGAGAAAATTCAAAACATTCATTATTCAATAGAGCCCAATAGCAAAAATCAGGTTTTGAATGAAGAATCACATTTCTTGGTAGAAGCATGCAGGATTGAAATTTTTGATGGTTTTTAACTCCTCTCAACAGCCCAAACAAGTTTCTAAAAGGATGAGTTTGCAACTACTTTACTTTTGGAGAAAATTCAAAACATTCATTATTCAATAGGGCCCAAACTATCAAAAACCAGCGGTTTCAATGAACACACATTTCTTGGTAGAATCATGCAGGACTGAAGTTTTTGATGTTTTTCTACTCCTCTCATGAGCCCAAACAAGTCTCTAAAAGCATGAGTTTGCAACTACTTTACTTTTGGAGAAAATTCAAAACATTCATTATTCAATAGAGCCCAATAGCAAAAATCAGGTTTTGAATGAAGAATCACATTTCTTGGTAGAATCATGCAGGATTGAAATTTTTGATGGTTTTTTACTCCTCTCAACAGCCCAAACAAGTTTCTAAAAGGATGAGTTTGCAACTACTTTACTTTTGGAGAAAATTCAAAACATTCATTATTCAATAGGGCCCAAACTATCAAAAACCAGCGGTTTCAATGAACACACATTTCTTGGTAGAATCATGCAGGACTGAAATTTTTGATGTTTTTCTACTCCTCTCATGAGCCCAAACAAGTCTCTAAAAGCATGAGTTTGCAACTACTTTACTTTTGGAGAAAATTCAAAACATTCATTATTCAATAGAGCCCAATAGCAAAAATCAGGTTTTGAATGAAGAATCACATTTCTTGGTAGAATCATGCAGGATTGAAATTTTTGATGGTTTTTTACTCCTCTCAACAGCCCCAACAAGTTTCTAAAAGGAAGAGTTTGCAACTACTTTACTTTTGGAGAAAATTCAAAACATTCATTATTCAATAGGGCCCAAACTATCAAAAACCAGCGGTTTCAATGAACACACATTTCTTGGAAGAATCATGCAGGACTGAAATTTTTGATGTTTTTCTACTCCTCTCATGAGCCCAAACAAGTCTCTAAAAGCATGAGTTTGCAACTACTTTACTTTTGGAGAAAATTCAAAACATTCATTATTCAATAGAGCCCAATAGCAAAAATCAGGTTTTGAATGAAGAATCACATTTCTTGGTAGAATCATGCAGGATTGAAATTTTTGATGGTTTTTTACTCCTCTCAACAGCCCAAACAAGTTTCTAAAAGGATGAGTTTGCAACTACTTTACTTTTGGAGAAAATTCAAAACATTCATTATTCAATAGGGCCCAAACTATCAAAAACCAGCGGTTTCAATGAACACACATTTCTTGGAAGAATCATGCAGGACTGAAATTTTTGATGTTTTTCTACTCCTCTCATGAGCCCAAACAAGTCTCTAAAAGCATGAGTTTGCAACTACTTTACTTTTGGAGAAAATTCAAAACATTCATTATTCAATAGAGCCCAATAGCAAAAATCAGGTTTTGAATGAAGAATCACATTTCTTGGTAGAATCATGCAGGATTGAAATTTTTGATGGTTTTTTACTCCTCTCAACAGCCCAAACAAGTTTCTAAAAGGATGAGTTTGCAACTACTTTACTTTTGGAGAAAATTCAAAACATTCATTATTCAATAGGGCCCAAACTATCAAAAACCAGCGGTTTCAATGAACACACATTTCTTGGTAGAATCATGCAGGACTGAAATTTTTGATGTTTTTCTACTCCTCTCATGAGCCCAAACAAGTCTCTAAAAGCATGAGTTTGCAACTACTTTACTTTTGGAGAAAATTCAAAACATTCACTTTTCAATAGAGCCCAATAGCAAAAATCAGGTTTTGAATGAAGAATCACATTTCTTGGTAGAATCATGCAGGATTGAAATTTTTGATGGTTTTTTACTCCTCTCAACAGCCCAAACAAGTTTCTAAAAGGATGAGTTTGCAACTACTTTACTTTTGGAGAAAATTCAAAACATTCATTATTCAATAGGGCCCAAACTATCAAAAACCAGCGGTTTGAATGAACACACATTTCTTGGTAGAATCATGCAGGACTGAAATTTTTGATGTTTTTCTACTCCTCTCATGAGCCCAAACAAGTCTCTAAAAGCATGAGTTTGCAACTACTTTACTTTTGGAGAAAATTCAAAACATTCATTATTCAATAGAGCCCAATAGCAAAAATCAGGTTTTGAATGAAGAATCACATTTCTTGGTAAAAGCATGCAGGATTGAAATTTTTGATGGTTTTTTACTCCTCTCAACAGCCCAAACAAGTTTCTAAAAGGATGAGTTTGCAACTACTTTACTTTTGGAGAAAATTCAAAACATTCATTATTCAATAGGGCCCAAACTATCAAAAACCAGCGGTTTCAATGAACACACATTTCTTGGTAGAATCATGCAGGACTGAAGTTTTTGATGTTTTTCTACTCCTCTCATGAGCCCAAACAAGTCTCTAAAAGCATGAGTTTGCAACTACTTTACTTTTGGAGAAAATTCAAAACATTCATTATTCAATAGAGCCCAATAGCAAAAATCAGGTTTTGAATGAAGAATCACATTTCTTGGTAGAATCATGCAGGATTGAAATTTTTGATGGTTTTTTACTCCTCTCAACAGCCCAAACAAGTTTCTAAAAGGATGAGTTTGCAACTACTTTACTTTTGGAGAAAATTCAAAACATTCATTATTCAATAGGGCCCAAACTATCAAAAACCAGCGGTTTCAATGAACACACATTTCTTGGTAGAATCATGCAGGACTGAAATTTTTGATGTTTTTCTACTCCTCTCATGAGCCCAAACAAGTCTCTAAAAGCATGAGTTTGCAACTACTTTACTTTTGGAGAAAATTCAAAACATTCATTATTCAATAGAGCCCAATAGCAAAAATCAGGTTTTGAATGAAGAATCACATTTCTTGGTAGAATCATGCAGGATTGAAATTTTTGATGGTTTTTTACTCCTCTCAACAGCCCCAACAAGTTTCTAAAAGGATGAGTTTGCAACTACTTTACTTTTGGAGAAAATTCAAAACATTCATTATTCAATAGGGCCCAAACTATCAAAAACCAGCGGTTTCAATGAACACACATTTCTTGGAAGAATCATGCAGGACTGAAATTTTTGATGTTTTTCTACTCCTCTCATGAGCCCAAACAAGTCTCTAAAAGCATGAGTTTGCAACTACTTTACTTTTGGAGAAAATTCAAAACATTCATTATTCAATAGAGCCCAATAGCAAAAATCAGGTTTTGAATGAAGAATCACATTTCTTGGTAGAATCATGCAGGATTGAAATTTTTGATGGTTTTTTACTCCTCTCAACAGCCCAAACAAGTTTCTAAAAGGATGAGTTTGCAACTACTTTACTTTTGGAGAAAATTCAAAACATTCATTATTCAATAGGGCCCAAACTATCAAAAACCAGCGGTTTCAATGAACACACATTTCTTGGAAGAATCATGCAGGACTGAAATTTTTGATGTTTTTCTACTCCTCTCATGAGCCCAAACAAGTCTCTAAAAGCATGAGTTTGCAACTACTTTACTTTTGGAGAAAATTCAAAACATTCATTATTCAATAGAGCCCAATAGCAAAAATCAGGTTTTGAATGAAGAATCACATTTCTTGGTAGAATCATGCAGGATTGAAATTTTTGATGGTTTTTTACTCCTCTCAACAGCCCAAACAAGTTTCTAAAAGGATGAGTTTGCAACTACTTTACTTTTGGAGAAAATTCAAAACATTCATTATTCAATAGGGCCCAAACTATCAAAAACCAGCGGTTTCAATGAACACACATTGTTTGGTAGAATCATGCAGGACTGAAATTTTTGATGTTTTTCTACTCCTCTCATGAGCCCAAACAAGTCTCTAAAAGCATGAGTTTGCAACTACTTTACTTTTGGAGAAAATTCAAAACATTCATTATTCAATAGAGCCCAATAGCAAAAATCAGGTTTTGAATGAAGAATCACATTTCTTGGTAGAATCATGCAGGATTGAAATTTTTGATGGTTTTTTACTCCTCTCAACAGCCCAAACAAGTTTCTAAAAGGATGAGTTTGCAACTACTTTACTTTTGGAGAAAATTCAAAACATTCATTATTCAATAGGGCCCAAACTATCAAAAACCAGCGGTTTCAATGAACACACATTTCTTGGTAGAATCATGCAGGACTGAAATTTTTGATGTTTTTCTACTCCTCTCATGAGCCCAAACAAGTCTCTAAAAGCATGAGTTTGCAACTACTTTACTTTTGGAGAAAATTCAAAACATTCATTATTCAATAGAGCCCAATAGCAAAAATCAGGTTTTGAATGAAGAATCACATTTCTTGGTAAAATCATGCAGGATTGAAATTTTTGATGGTTTTTTACTCCTCTCAACAGCACAAAAAAGTTTCTAAAAGGATGAGTTTGCAACTACTTTACTTTTGGAGAAAATTCAAAACATTCATTATTCAATAGGGCCCAAACTATCAAAAACCAGCGGTTTCAATGAACACACATTTCTTGGTAGAATCATGCAGGACTGAAATTTTTGATGTTTTTCTACTCCTCTCATGAGCCCAAACAAGTCTCTAAAAGCATGAGTTTGCAACTACTTTACTTTTGGAGAAAATTCAAAACATTCATTATTCAATAGAGCCCAATAGCAAAAATCAGGTTTTGAATGAAGAATCACATTTCTTGGTAGAATCATGCAGGATTGAAATTTTTGATGGTTTTTTACTCCTCTCAACAGCCCAAACAAGTTTCTAAAAGGATGAGTTTGCAACTACTTTACTTTTGGAGAAAATTCAAAACATTCATTATTCAATAGGGCCCAAACTATCAAAAACCAGCGGTTTCAATGAACACACATTTCTTGGTAGAATCATGCAGGACTGAAATTTTTGATGTTTTTCTACTCCTCTCATGAGCCCAAACAAGTCTCTAAAAGCATGAGTTTGCAACTACTTTACTTTTGGAGAAAATTCAAAACATTCATTATTCAATAGAGCCCAATAGCAAAAATCAGGTTTTGAATGAAGAATCACATTTCTTGGTAGAATCATGCAGGATTGAAATTTTTGATGGTTTTTTACTCCTCTCAACAGCCCAAACAAGTTTCTAAAAGGATGAGTTTGCAACTACTTTACTTTTGGAGAAAATTCAAAACATTCATTATTCAATAGGGCCCAAACTATCAAAAACCAGCGGTTTCAATGAACACACATTTCTTGGTAGAATCATGCAGGACTGAAATTTTTGATGTTTTTCTACTCCTCTCATGAGCCCAAACAAGTCTCTAAAAGCATGAGTTTGCAACTACTTTACTTTTGGAGAAAATTCAAAACATTCATTATTCAATAGAGCCCAATAGCAAAAATCAGGTTTTGAATGAAGAATCACATTTCTTGGTAGAATCATGCAGGATTGAAATTTTTGATGGTTTTTTACTCCTCTCAACAGCCCAAACAAGGTTCTAAAAGGATGAGTTTGCAACTACTTTACTTTTGGAGAAAATTCAAAACATTCATTATTCAATAGGGCCCAAACTATCAAAAACCAGCGGTTTCAATGAACACACATTTCTTGGTAGAATCATGCAGGACTGAAATTTTTGATGTTTTTCTACTCCTCTCATGAGCCCAAACAAGTCTCTAAAAGCATGAGTTTGCAACTACTTTACTTTTGGAGAAAATTCAAAACATTCATTATTCAATAGAGCCCAATAGCAAAAATCAGGTTTTGAATGAAGAATCACATTTCTTGGTAAAATCATGCAGGATTGAAATTTTTGATGGTTTTTTACTCCTCTCAACAGCACAAAAAAGTTTCTAAAAGGATGAGTTTGCAACTACTTTACTTTCGGAGAAAATTCAAAACATTCATTATTCAATAGGGCCCAAACTATCAAAAACCAGCGGTTTCAATGAACACACATTTCTTGGTAGAATCATGCAGGACTGAAATTTTTGATGTTTTTCTACTCCTCTCATGAGCCCAAACAAGTCTCTAAAAGCATGAGTTTGCAACTACTTTACTTTTGGGGAAAATTCAAAATATTCATTATTCAATAGAGCCCAATAGCAAAAATCAGGTTTTGAATGAAGAATCACATTTCTTGGTAGAAGCATGCAGGATTGAAATTTTTGATGGTTTTTTACTCCTCTCAACAGCCCAAACAAGTTTCTAAAAGGATGAGTTTGCAACTACTTTACTTTTGGAGAAAATTCAAAACATTCATTATTCAATAGGGTCCAAACTATCAAAAACCAGCGGTTTCAATGAACACACATTTCTTGGTAGAATCATGCAGGACTGAAATTTTTGATGTTTTTCTACTCCTCTCATGAGCCCAAACAAGTCTCTAAAAGCATGAGTTTGCAACTACTTTACTTTTGGAGAAAATTCAAAACATTCATTATTCAATAGAGCCCAATAGCAAAAATCAGGTTTTGAATGAAGAATCACATTTCTTGGTAGAATCATGCAGGATTGAAATTTTTGATGGTTTTTTACTCCTCTCTACAGCCCAAACAAGTTTCTAAAAGGATGAGTTTGCAACTGCTTTACTTTTGGAGAAAATTCAAAACATTCATTATTCAATAGGGCCCAAACTATCAAAAACCAGCGGTTTCAATGAACACACATTTCTTGGTAGAATCATGCAGGACTGAAATTTTTGATGTTTTTCTACTCCTCTCATGAGCCCAAACAAGTCTCTAAAAGCATGAGTTTGCAACTACTTTACTTTTGGAGAAAATTCAAAACATTCATTATTCAATAGAGCCCAATAGCAAAAATCAGGTTTTGAATGAAGAATCACATTTCTTGGTAGAATCATGCAGGATTGAAATTTTTGATGGTTTTTTACTCCTCTCAACAGCCCAAACAAGTTTCTAAAAGGATGAGTTTGCAACTACTTTACTTTTGGAGAAAATTCAAAACATTCATTATTCAATAGGGCCCAAACTATCAAAAACCAGCGGTTTCAATGAACACACATTTCTTGGAAGAATCATGCAGGACTGAAATTTTTGATGTTTTTCTACTCCTCTCATGAGCCCAAACAAGTTTCTAAAAGCATGAGTTTGCAACTACTTTACTTTTGGAGAAAATTCAAAACATTCATTATTCAATAGAGCCCAATAGCAAAAATCAGGTTTTGAATGAAGAATCACATTTCTTGGTAGAATCATGCAGGATTGAAATTTTTGATGGTTTTTTACTCCTCTCAACAGCCCAAACAAGTTTCTAAAAGGATGAGTTTGCAACTACTTTACTTTTGGAGAAAATTCAAAACATTCATTATTCAATAGGGCCCAAACTATCAAAAACCAGCGGTTTCAATGAACACACATTTCTTGGTAGAATCATGCAGGACTGAGATTTTTGATGTTTTTCTACTCCTCTCATGAGCCCAAACAAGTCTCTAAAAGCATGAGTTTGCAACTACTTTACTTTTGGAGAAAATTCAAAACATTCATTATTCAATAGAGCCCAATAGCAAAAATCAGGTTTTGAATGAAGAATCACATTTCTTGGTAAAATCATGCAGGATTGAAATTTTTGATGGTTTTTTACTCCTCTCAACAGCACAAAAAAGTTTCTAAAAGGATGAGTTTGCAACTACTTTACTTTTGGAGAAAATTCAAAACATTCATTATTCAATAGGGCCCAAACTATCAAAAACCAGCGGTTTCAATGAACACACATTTCTTGGTAGAATCATGCAGGACTGAAATTTTTGATGTTTTTCTACTCCTCTCATGAGCCCAAACAAGTCTCTAAAAGCATGAGTTTGCAACTACTTTACTTTTGGAGAAAATTCAAAACATTCATTATTCAATAGAGCCCAATAGCAAAAATCAGGTTTTGAATGAAGAATCACATTTCTTGGTAGAATCATGCAGGATTGAAATTTTTGATGGTTTTTTACTCCTCTCAACAGCCCAAACAAGTTTCTAAAAGGATGAGTTTGCAACTACTTTACTTTTGGAGAAAATTCAAAACATTCATTATTCAATAGGGCCCAAACTATCAAAAACCAGCGGTTTCAATGAACACACATTTCTTGGTAGAATCATGCAGGACTGAAATTTTTGATGTTTTTCTACTCCTCTCATGAGCCCAAACAAGTCTCTAAAAGCATGAGTTTGCAACTACTTTACTTTTGGAGAAAATTCAAAACATTCATTATTCAATAGAGCCCAATAGCAAAAATCAGGTTTTGAATGAAGAATCACATTTCTTGGTAGAATCATGCAGGATTGAAATTTTTGATGGTTTTTTACTCCTCTCAACAGCCCAAACAAGTTTCTAAAAGGATGAGTTTGCAACTACTTTACTTTTGGAGAAAATTCAAAACATTCATTATTCAATAGGGCCCAAACTATCAAAAACCAGCGGTTTCAATGAACACACATTTCTTGGTAGAATCATGCAGGACTGAAATTTTTGATGTTTTTCTACTCCTCTCATGAGCCCAAACAAGTCTCTAAAAGCATGAGTTTGCAACTACTTTACTTTTGGAGAAAATTCAAAACATTCATTATTCAATAGAGCCCAATAGCAAAAATCAGGTTTTGAATGAAGAATCACATTTCTTGGTAGAATCATGCAGGATTGAAATTTTTGATGGTTTTTTACTCCTCTCAACAGCCCAAACAAGGTTCTAAAAGGATGAGTTTGCAACTACTTTACTTTTGGAGAAAATTCAAAACATTCATTATTCAATAGGGCCCAAACTATCAAAAACCAGCGGTTTCAATGAACACACATTTCTTGGTAGAATCATGCAGGACTGAAATTTTTGATGTTTTTCTACTCCTCTCATGAGCCCAAACAAGTCTCTAAAAGCATGAGTTTGCAACTACTTTACTTTTGGAGAAAATTCAAAACATTCATTATTCAATAGAGCCCAATAGCAAAAATCAGGTTTTGAATGAAGAATCACATTTCTTGGTAAAATCATGCAGGATTGAAATTTTTGATGGTTTTTTACTCCTCTCAACAGCACAAAAAAGTTTCTAAAAGGATGAGTTTGCAACTACTTTACTTTCGGAGAAAATTCAAAACATTCATTATTCAATAGGGCCCAAACTATCAAAAACCAGCGGTTTCAATGAACACACATTTCTTGGTAGAATCATGCAGGACTGAAATTTTTGATGTTTTTCTACTCCTCTCATGAGCCCAAACAAGTCTCTAAAAGCATGAGTTTGCAACTACTTTACTTTTGGAGAAAATTCAAAACATTCATTATTCAATAGAGCCCAATAGCAAAAATCAGGTTTTGAATGAAGAATCACATTTCTTGGTAGAATCATGCAGGATTGAAATTTTTGATGGTTTTTTACTCCTCTCTACAGCCCAAACAAGTTTCTAAAAGGATGAGTTTGCAACTGCTTTACTTTTGGAGAAAATTCAAAACATTCATTATTCAATAGGGCCCAAACTATCAAAAACCAGCGGTTTGAATGAACACACATTTCTTGGTAGAATCATGCAGGACTCAAATTTTTGATGTTTTTCTACTCCTCTCATGAGCTCAAACAAGTTTCTAAAAGCATGAGTTTGCAACTACTTTACTTTTGGAGAAAATTCAAAACATTCATTATTCAATAGAGCCCAATAGCAAAAATCAGGTTTTGAATGAAGAATCACATTTCTTGGTAGAATCATGCAGGATTGAAATTTTTGATGGTTTTTTACTCCTCTCAACAGCCCAAACAAGTTTCTAAAAGGATGAGTTTGCAACTACTTTACTTTTGGAGAAAATTCAAAACATTCATTATTCAATAGGGCCCAAACTATCAAAAACCAGCGGTTTCAATGAACACACATTTCTTGGTAGAATCATGCAGGACTGAAATTTTTGATGTTTTTCTACTCCTCTCATGAGCCCAAACAAGTCTCTAAAAGCATGAGTTTGCAACTACTTTACTTTTGGAGAAAATTCAAAACATTCATTATTCAATAGAGCCCAATAGCAAAAATCAGGTTTTGAATGAATCACATTTCTTGGTAGAATCATGCAGGATTGAAATTTTTGATGGTTTTTTACTCCTCTCAACAGCCCAAACAAGTTTCTAAAAGGATGAGTTTGCAACTACTTTACTTTTGGAGAAAATTCAAAACATTCATTATTCAATAGGGCCCAAACTATCAAAAACCAGCGGTTTCAATGAACACACATTTCTTGGAAGAATCATGCAGGACTGAAATTTTTGATGTTTTTCTACTCCTCTCATGAGCCCAAACAAGTCTCTAAAAGCATGAGTTTGCAACTACTTTACTTTTGGAGAAAATTCAAAACATTCATTATTCAATAGAGCCCAATAGCAAAAATCAGGTTTTGAATGAAGAATCACATTTCTTGGTAGAATCATGCAGGATTGAAATTTTTGATGGTTTTTTACTCCTCTCAACAGCCCAAACAAGTTTCTAAAAGGATGAGTTTGCAACTACTTTACTTTTGGAGAAAATTCAAAACATTCATTATTCAATAGGGCCCAAACTATCAAAAACCAGCGGTTTCAATGAACACACATTTCTTGGAAGAATCATGCAGGACTGAAATTTTTGATGTTTTTCTACTCCTCTCATGAGCCCAAACAAGTCTCTAAAAGCATGAGTTTGCAACTACTTTACTTTTGGAGAAAATTCAAAACATTCACTTTTCAATAGAGCCCAATAGCAAAAATCAGGTTTTGAATGAAGAATCACATTTCTTGGTAGAATCATGCAGGATTGAAATTTTTGATGGTTTTTTACTCCTCTCAACAGCCCAAACAAGTTTCTAAAAGGATGAGTTTGCAACTACTTTACTTTTGGAGAAAATTCAAAACATTCATTATTCAATAGGGCCCAAACTATCAAAAACCAGCGGTTTGAATGAACACACATTTCTTGGTAGAATCATGCAGGACTGAAATTTTTGATGTTTTTCTACTCCTCTCATGAGCCCAAACAAGTCTCTAAAAGCATGAGTTTGCAACTACTTTACTTTTGGAGAAAATTCAAAACATTCATTATTCAATAGAGCCCAATAGCAAAAATCAGGTTTTGAATGAAGAATCACATTTCTTGGTAGAATCATGCAGGATTGAAATTTTTGATGGTTTTTTACTCCTCTCAACAGCCCAAACAAGTTTCTAAAAGGATGAGTTTGCAACTACTTTACTTTTGGAGAAAATTCAAAACATTCATTATTCAATAGGGCCCAAACTATCAAAAACCAGCGGTTTCAATGAACACACATTTCTTGGTAGAATCATGCAGGACTGAAATTTTTGATGTTTTTCTACTCCTCTCATGAGCCCAAACAAGTCTCTAAAAGCATGAGTTTGCAACTACTTTACTTTTGGAGAAAATTCAAAACATTCATTATTCAATAGAGCCCAATAGCAAAAATCAGGTTTTGAATGAAGAATCACATTTCTTGGTAGAATCATGCAGGATTGAAATTTTTGATGGTTTTTTACTCCTCTCAACAGCCCAAACAAGTTTCTAAAAGGATGAGTTTGCAACTACTTTACTTTTGGAGAAAATTCAAAACATTCATTATTCAATAGGGCCCAAACTATCAAAAACCAGCGGTTTCAATGAACACACATTTCTTGGTAGAATCATGCAGGACTGAAATTTTTGATGTTTTTCTACTCCTCTCATGAGCCCAAACAAGTCTCTAAAAGCATGAGTTTGCAACTACTTTACTTTTGGAGAAAATTCAAAACATTCATTATTCAATAGAGCCCAATAGCAAAAATCAGGTTTTGAATGAAGAATCACATTTCTTGGTAGAATCATGCAGGATTGAAATTTTTGATGGTTTTTTACTCCTCTCAACAGCCCAAACAAGTTTCTAAAAGGATGAGTTTGCAACTACTTTACTTTTGGAGAAAATTCAAAACATTCATTATTCAATAGGGCCCAAACTATCAAAAACCAGCGGTTTCAATGAACACACATTTCTTGGTAGAATCATGCAGGACTGAAATTTTTGATGTTTTTCTACTCCTCTCATGAGCCCAAACAAGTCTCTAAAAGCATGAGTTTGCAACTACTTTACTTTTGGAGAAAATTCAAAACATTCATTATTCAATAGAGCCCAATAGCAAAAATCAGGTTTTGAATGAAGAATCACATTTCTTGGTAGAATCATGCAGGATTGAAATTTTTGATGGTTTTTTACTCCTCTCAACAGCCCAAACAAGGTTCTAAAAGGATGAGTTTGCAACTACTTTACTTTTGGAGAAAATTCAAAACATTCATTATTCAATAGGGCCCAAACTATCAAAAACCAGCGGTTTCAATGAACACACATTTCTTGGTAGAATCATGCAGGACTGAAATTTTTGATGTTTTTCTACTCCTCTCATGAGCCCAAACAAGTCTCTAAAAGCATGAGTTTGCAACTACTTTACTTTTGGAGAAAATTCAAAACATTCATTATTCAATAGAGCCCAATAGCAAAAATCAGGTTTTGAATGAAGAATCACATTTCTTGGTAAAATCATGCAGGATTGAAATTTTTGATGGTTTTTTACTCCTCTCAACAGCCCAAACAAGTTTCTAAAAGGATGAGTTTGCAACTACTTTACTTTCGGAGAAAATTCAAAACATTCATTATTCAATAGGGCCCAAACTATCAAAAACCAGCGGTTTCAATGAACACACATTTCTTGGTAGAATCATGCAGGACTGAAATTTTTGATGTTTTTCTACTCCTCTCATGAGCCCAAACAAGTCTCTAAAAGCATGAGTTTGCAACTACTTTACTTTTGGAGAAAATTCAAAACATTCATTATTCAATAGAGCCCAATAGCAAAAATCAGGTTTTGAATGAAGAATCACATTTCTTGGTAGAATCATGCAGGATTGAAATTTTTGATGGTTTTTTACTCCTCTCTACAGCCCAAACAAGTTTCTAAAAGGATGAGTTTGCAACTGCTTTACTTTTGGAGAAAATTCAAAACATTCATTATTCAATAGGGCCCAAACTATCAAAAACCAGCGGTTTGAATGAACACACATTTCTTGGTAGAATCATGCAGGACTCAAATTTTTGATGTTTTTCTACTCCTCTCATGAGCTCAAACAAGTTTCTAAAAGCATGAGTTTGCAACTACTTTACTTTTGGAGAAAATTCAAAACATTCATTATTCAATAGAGCCCAATAGCAAAAATCAGGTTTTGAATGAAGAATCACATTTCTTGGTAGAATCATGCAGGATTGAAATTTTTGATGGTTTTTTACTCCTCTCTACAGCCCAAACAAGTTTCTAAAAGGATGAGTTTGCAACTGCTTTACTTTTGGAGAAAATTCAAAACATTCATTATTCAATAGGGCCCAAACTATCAAAAACCAGCGGTTTGAATGAACACACATTTCTTGGTAGAATCATGCAGGACTCAAATTTTTGATGTTTTTCTACTCCTCTCATGAGCTCAAACAAGTTTCTAAAAGCATGAGTTTGCAACTACTTTACTTTTGGAGAAAATTCAAAACATTCATTATTCAATAGAGCCCAATAGCAAAAATCAGGTTTTGAATGAAGAATCACATTTCTTGGTAGAATCATGCAGGATTGAAATTTTTGATGGTTTTTTACTCCTCTCAACAGCCCAAACAAGTTTCTAAAAGGATGAGTTTGCAACTACTTTACTTTTGGAGAAAATTCAAAACATTCATTATTCAATAGGGCCCAAACTATCAAAAACCAGCGGTTTCAATGAACACACATTTCTTGGTAGAATCATGCAGGACTGAAATTTTTGATGTTTTTCTACTCCTCTCATGAGCCCAAACAAGTCTCTAAAAGCATGAGTTTGCAACTACTTTACTTTTGGAGAAAATTCAAAACATTCATTATTCAATAGAGCCCAATAGCAAAAATCAGGTTTTGAATGAATCACATTTCTTGGTAGAATCATGCAGGATTGAAATTTTTGATGGTTTTTTACTCCTCTCAACAGCCCAAACAAGTTTCTAAAAGGATGAGTTTGCAACTACTTTACTTTTGGAGAAAATTCAAAACATTCATTATTCAATAGGGCCCAAACTATCAAAAACCAGCGGTTTCAATGAACACACATTTCTTGGAAGAATCATGCAGGACTGAAATTTTTGATGTTTTTCTACTCCTCTCATGAGCCCAAACAAGTCTCTAAAAGCATGAGTTTGCAACTACTTTACTTTTGGAGAAAATTCAAAACATTCATTATTCAATAGAGCCCAATAGCAAAAATCAGGTTTTGAATGAAGAATCACATTTCTTGGTAGAATCATGCAGGATTGAAATTTTTGATGGTTTTTTACTCCTCTCAACAGCCCAAACAAGTTTCTAAAAGGATGAGTTTGCAACTACTTTACTTTTGGAGAAAATTCAAAACATTCATTATTCAATAGGGCCCAAACTATCAAAAACCAGCGGTTTCAATGAACACACATTTCTTGGAAGAATCATGCAGGACTGAAATTTTTGATGTTTTTCTACTCCTCTCATGAGCCCAAACAAGTCTCTAAAAGCATGAGTTTGCAACTACTTTACTTTTGGAGAAAATTCAAAACATTCACTTTTCAATAGAGCCCAATAGCAAAAATCAGGTTTTGAATGAAGAATCACATTTCTTGGTAGAATCATGCAGGATTGAAATTTTTGATGGTTTTTTACTCCTCTCAACAGCCCAAACAAGTTTCTAAAAGGATGAGTTTGCAACTACTTTACTTTTGGAGAAAATTCAAAACATTCATTATTCAATAGGGCCCAAACTATCAAAAACCAGCGGTTTGAATGAACACACATTTCTTGGTAGAATCATGCAGGACTGAAATTTTTGATGTTTTTCTACTCCTCTCATGAGCCCAAACAAGTCTCTAAAAGCATGAGTTTGCAACTACTTTACTTTTGGAGAAAATTCAAAACATTCATTATTCAATAGAGCCCAATAGCAAAAATCAGGTTTTGAATGAAGAATCACATTTCTTGGTAGAATCATGCAGGATTGAAATTTTTGATGGTTTTTTACTCCTCTCAACAGCCCAAACAAGTTTCTAAAAGGATGAGTTTGCAACTACTTTACTTTTGGAGAAAATTCAAAACATTCATTATTCAATAGGGCCCAAACTATCAAAAACCAGCGGTTTCAATGAACACACATTTCTTGGTAGAATCATGCAGGACTGAAATTTTTGATGTTTTTCTACTCCTCTCATGAGCCCAAACAAGTCTCTAAAAGCATGAGTTTGCAACTACTTTACTTTTGGAGAAAATTCAAAACATTCATTATTCAATAGAGCCCAATAGCAAAAATCAGGTTTTGAATGAAGAATCACATTTCTTGGTAGAATCATGCAGGATTGAAATTTTTGATGGTTTTTTACTCCTCTCAACAGCCCAAACAAGTTTCTAAAAGGATGAGTTTGCAACTACTTTACTTTTGGAGAAAATTCAAAACATTCATTATTCAATAGGGCCCAAACTATCAAAAACCAGCGGTTTCAATGAACACACATTTCTTGGTAGAATCATGCAGGACTGAAATTTTTGATGTTTTTCTACTCCTCTCATGAGCCCAAACAAGTCTCTAAAAGCATGAGTTTGCAACTACTTTACTTTTGGAGAAAATTCAAAACATTCATTATTCAATAGAGCCCAATAGCAAAAATCAGGTTTTGAATGAAGAATCACATTTCTTGGTAGAATCATGCAGGATTGAAATTTTTGATGGTTTTTTACTCCTCTCAACAGCCCAAACAAGTTTCTAAAAGGATGAGTTTGCAACTACTTTACTTTTGGAGAAAATTCAAAACATTCATTATTCAATAGGGCCCAAACTATCAAAAACCAGCGGTTTCAATGAACACACATTTCTTGGTAGAATCATGCAGGACTGAAATTTTTGATGTTTTTCTACTCCTCTCATGAGCCCAAACAAGTCTCTAAAAGCATGAGTTTGCAACTACTTTACTTTTGGAGAAAATTCAAAACATTCATTATTCAATAGAGCCCAATAGCAAAAATCAGGTTTTGAATGAAGAATCACATTTCTTGGTAGAATCATGCAGGATTGAAATTTTTGATGGTTTTTTACTCCTCTCAACAGCCCAAACAAGGTTCTAAAAGGATGAGTTTGCAACTACTTTACTTTTGGAGAAAATTCAAAACATTCATTATTCAATAGGGCCCAAACTATCAAAAACCAGCGGTTTCAATGAACACACATTTCTTGGTAGAATCATGCAGGACTGAAATTTTTGATGTTTTTCTACTCCTCTCATGAGCCCAAACAAGTCTCTAAAAGCATGAGTTTGCAACTACTTTACTTTTGGAGAAAATTCAAAACATTCATTATTCAATAGAGCCCAATAGCAAAAATCAGGTTTTGAATGAAGAATCACATTTCTTGGTAAAATCATGCAGGATTGAAATTTTTGATGGTTTTTTACTCCTCTCAACAGCCCAAACAAGTTTCTAAAAGGATGAGTTTGCAACTACTTTACTTTCGGAGAAAATTCAAAACATTCATTATTCAATAGGGCCCAAACTATCAAAAACCAGCGGTTTCAATGAACACACATTTCTTGGTAGAATCATGCAGGACTGAAATTTTTGATGTTTTTCTACTCCTCTCATGAGCCCAAACAAGTCTCTAAAAGCATGAGTTTGCAACTACTTTACTTTTGGAGAAAATTCAAAACATTCATTATTCAATAGAGCCCAATAGCAAAAATCAGGTTTTGAATGAAGAATCACATTTCTTGGTAGAATCATGCAGGATTGAAATTTTTGATGGTTTTTTACTCCTCTCTACAGCCCAAACAAGTTTCTAAAAGGATGAGTTTGCAACTGCTTTACTTTTGGAGAAAATTCAAAACATTCATTATTCAATAGGGCCCAAACTATCAAAAACCAGCGGTTTGAATGAACACACATTTCTTGGTAGAATCATGCAGGACTCAAATTTTTGATGTTTTTCTACTCCTCTCATGAGCTCAAACAAGTTTCTAAAAGCATGAGTTTGCAACTACTTTACTTTTGGAGAAAATTCAAAACATTCATTATTCAATAGAGCCCAATAGCAAAAATCAGGTTTTGAATGAAGAATCACATTTCTTGGTAGAATCATGCAGGATTGAAATTTTTGATGGTTTTTTACTCCTCTCAACAGCCCAAACAAGTTTCTAAAAGGATGAGTTTGCAACTACTTTACTTTTGGAGAAAATTCAAAACATTCATTATTCAATAGGGCCCAAACTATCAAAAACCAGCGGTTTCAATGAACACACATTTCTTGGTAGAATCATGCAGGACTGAAATTTTTGATGTTTTTCTATTCCTCTCATGAGCCCAAACAAGTCTCTAAAAGCATGAGTTTGCAACTACTTTACTTTTGGAGAAAATTCAAAACATTCATTATTCAATAGAGCCCAATAGCAAAAATCAGGTTTTGAATGAAGAATCACATTTCTTGGTAGAATCATGCAGGATTGAAATTTTTGATGGTTTTTTACTCCTCTCAACAGCCCAAACAAGTTTCTAAAAGGATGAGTTTGCAACTACTTTACTTTTGGAGAAAATTCAAAACATTCATTATTCAATAGGGCCCAAACTATCAAAAACCAGCGGTTTCAATGAACACACATTTCTTGGAAGAATCATGCAGGACTGAAATTTTTGATGTTTTTCTACTCCTCTCATGAGCCCAAACAAGTTTCTAAAAGCATGAGTTTGCAACTACTTTACTTTTGGAGAAAATTCAAAACATTCATTATTCAATAGAGCCCAATAGCAAAAATCAGGTTTTGAATGAAGAATCACATTTCTTGGTAGAATCATGCAGGATTGAAATTTTTGATGGTTTTTTACTCCTCTCAACAGCCCAAACAAGTTTCTAAAAGGATGAGTTTGCAACTACTTTACTTTTGGAGAAAATTCAAAACATTCATTATTCAATAGAGCCCAATAGCAAAAATCAGGTTTTGAATGAAGAATCACATTTCTTGGTAGAATCATGCAGGATTGAAATTTTTGATGTTTTTTTACTCCTCTCAACAGCCCAAACAAGTTTCTAAAAGGATGAGTTTGCAACTACTTTACTTTTGGAGAAAATTCAAAACATTCATTATTCAATAGGGCCCAAACTATCAAAAACCAGCGGTTTGAATGAGCACACATTTCTTGGTAGAATCATGCAGGACTGAAATTTTTGATGTTTTTCTACTCCTCTCATGAGCCCAAACAAGTCTCTAAAAGCATGAGTTTGCAACTACTTTACTTTTGGAGAAAATTCAAAACATTCATTATTCAATAGAGCCCAATAGCAAAAATCAGGTTTTGAATGAAGAATCACATTTCTTGGTAGAAGCATGCAGGATTGAAATTTTTGATGGTTTTTTACTCCTCTCAACAGCCCAAACAAGTTTCTAAAAGGATGAGTTTGCAACTACTTTACTTTTGGAGAAAATTCAAAACATTCATTATTCAATAGGGCCCAAACTATCAAAAACCAGCGGTTTCAATGAACACACATTTCTTGGTAGAATCATGCAGGACTGAAGTTTTTGATGTTTTTCTACTCCTCTCATGAGCCCAAACAAGTCTCTAAAAGCATGAGTTTGCAACTACTTTACTTTTGGAGAAAATTCAAAACATTCATTATTCAATAGAGCCCAATAGCAAAAATCAGGTTTTGAATGAAGAATCACATTTCTTGGTAGAATCATGCAGGATTGAAATTTTTGATGGTTTTTTACTCCTCTCAACAGCCCAAACAAGTTTCTAAAAGGATGAGTTTGCAACTACTTTACTTTTGGAGAAAATTCAAAACATTCATTATTCAATAGGGCCCAAACTATCAAAAACCAGCGGTTTCAATGAACACACATTTCTTGGAAGAATCATGCAGGACTGAAATTTTTGATGTTTTTCTACTCCTCTCATGAGCCCAAACAAGTCTCTAAAAGCATGAGTTTGCAACTACTTTACTTTTGGAGAAAATTCAAAACATTCATTATTCAATAGAGCCCAATAGCAAAAATCAGGTTTTGAATGAAGAATCACATTTCTTGGTAGAATCATGCAGGATTGAAATTTTTGATGGTTTTTTACTCCTCTCAACAGCCCAAACAAGTTTCTAAAAGGATGAGTTTGCAACTACTTTACTTTTGGAGAAAATTCAAAACATTCATTACTCAATAGGGCCCAAACTATCAAAAACCAGCGGTTTCAATGAACACACATTTCTTGGAAGAATCATGCAGGACTGAAATTTTTGATGTTTTTCTACTCCTCTCATGAGCCCAAACAAGTCTCTAAAAGCATGAGTTTGCAACTACTTTACTTTTGGAGAAAATTCAAAACATTCATTATTCAATAGAGCCCAATAGCAAAAATCAGGTTTTGAATGAAGAATCACATTTCTTGGTAGAATCATGCAGGATTGAAATTTTTGATGGTTTTTTACTCCTCTCAACAGCCCAAACAAGTTTCTAAAAGGATGAGTTTGCAACTACTTTACTTTTGGAGAAAATTCAAAACATTCATTATTCAATAGGGCCCAAACTATCAAAAACCAGCGGTTTCAATGAACACACATTTCTTGGTAGAATCATGCAGGACTGAAATTTTTGATGTTTTTCTACTCCTCTCATGAGCCCAAACAAGTCTCTAAAAGCATGAGTTTGCAACTACTTTACTTTTGGAGAAAATTCAAAACATTCATTATTCAATAGAGCCCAATAGCAAAAATCAGGTTTTGAATGAAGAATCACATTTCTTGGTAGAATCATGCAGGATTGAAATTTTTGATGGTTTTTTACTCCTCTCAACAGCCCAAACAAGTTTCTAAAAGGATGAGTTTGCAACTACTTTACTTTTGGAGAAAATTCAAAACATTCATTATTCAATAGGGCCCAAACTATCAAAAACCAGCGGTTTCAATGAACACACATTTCTTGGTAGAATCATGCAGGACTGAAATTTTTGATGTTTTTCTACTCCTCTCATGAGCCCAAACAAGTCTCTAAAAGCATGAGTTTGCAACTACTTTACTTTTGGAGAAAATTCAAAACATTCATTATTCAATAGAGCCCAATAGCAAAAATCAGGTTTTGAATGAAGAATCACATTTCTTGGTAGAATCATGCAGGATTGAAATTTTTGATGGTTTTTTACTCCTCTCAACAGCCCAAACAAGTTTCTAAAAGGATGAGTTTGCAACTACTTTACTTTTGGAGAAAATTCAAAACATTCATTATTCAATAGGGCCCAAACTATCAAAAACCAGCGGTTTCAATGAACACACATTTCTTGGTAGAATCATGCAGGACTGAAATTTTTGATGTTTTTCTACTCCTCTCATGAGCCCAAACAAGTCTCTAAAAGCATGAGTTTGCAACTACTTTACTTTTGGAGAAAATTCAAAACATTCATTATTCAATAGAGCCCAATAGCAAAAATCAGGTTTTGAATGAAGAATCACATTTCTTGGTAGAATCATGCAGGATTGAAATTTTTGATGGTTTTTTACTCCTCTCAACAGCCCAAACAAGGTTCTAAAAGGATGAGTTTGCAACTACTTTACTTTTGGAGAAAATTCAAAACATTCATTATTCAATAGGGCCCAAACTATCAAAAACCAGCGGTTTCAATGAACACACATTTCTTGGTAGAATCATGCAGGACTGAAATTTTTGATGTTTTTCTACTCCTCTCATGAGCCCAAACAAGTCTCTAAAAGCATGAGTTTGCAACTACTTTACTTTTGGAGAAAATTCAAAACATTCATTATTCAATAGAGCCCAATAGCAAAAATCAGGTTTTGAATGAAGAATCACATTTCTTGGTAAAATCATGCAGGATTGAAATTTTTGATGGTTTTTTACTCCTCTCAACAGCCCAAACAAGTTTCTAAAAGGATGAGTTTGCAACTACTTTACTTTCGGAGAAAATTCAAAACATTCATTATTCAATAGGGCCCAAACTATCAAAAACCAGCGGTTTCAATGAACACACATTTCTTGGTAGAATCATGCAGGACTGAAATTTTTGATGTTTTTCTACTCCTCTCATGAGCCCAAACAAGTCTCTAAAAGCATGAGTTTGCAACTACTTTACTTTTGGAGAAAATTCAAAACATTCATTATTCAATAGAGCCCAATAGCAAAAATCAGGTTTTGAATGAAGAATCACATTTCTTGGTAGAATCATGCAGGATTGAAATTTTTGATGGTTTTTTACTCCTCTCTACAGCCCAAACAAGTTTCTAAAAGGATGAGTTTGCAACTGCTTTACTTTTGGAGAAAATTCAAAACATTCATTATTCAATAGGGCCCAAACTATCAAAAACCAGCGGTTTGAATGAACACACATTTCTTGGTAGAATCATGCAGGACTCAAATTTTTGATGTTTTTCTACTCCTCTCATGAGCTCAAACAAGTTTCTAAAAGCATGAGTTTGCAACTACTTTACTTTTGGAGAAAATTCAAAACATTCATTATTCAATAGAGCCCAATAGCAAAAATCAGGTTTTGAATGAAGAATCACATTTCTTGGTAGAATCATGCAGGATTGAAATTTTTGATGGTTTTTTACTCCTCTCTACAGCCCAAACAAGTTTCTAAAAGGATGAGTTTGCAACTGCTTTACTTTTGGAGAAAATTCAAAACATTCATTATTCAATAGGGCCCAAACTATCAAAAACCAGCGGTTTGAATGAACACACATTTCTTGGTAGAATCATGCAGGACTCAAATTTTTGATGTTTTTCTACTCCTCTCATGAGCTCAAACAAGTTTCTAAAAGCATGAGTTTGCAACTACTTTACTTTTGGAGAAAATTCAAAACATTCATTATTCAATAGAGCCCAATAGCAAAAATCAGGTTTTGAATGAAGAATCACATTTCTTGGTAGAATCATGCAGGATTGAAATTTTTGATGGTTTTTTACTCCTCTCAACAGCCCAAACAAGTTTCTAAAAGGATGAGTTTGCAACTACTTTACTTTTGGAGAAAATTCAAAACATTCATTATTCAATAGGGCCCAAACTATCAAAAACCAGCGGTTTCAATGAACACACATTTCTTGGTAGAATCATGCAGGACTGAAATTTTTGATGTTTTTCTACTCCTCTCATGAGCCCAAACAAGTCTCTAAAAGCATGAGTTTGCAACTACTTTACTTTTGGAGAAAATTCAAAACATTCATTATTCAATAGAGCCCAATAGCAAAAATCAGGTTTTGAATGAATCACATTTCTTGGTAGAATCATGCAGGATTGAAATTTTTGATGGTTTTTTACTCCTCTCAACAGCCCAAACAAGTTTCTAAAAGGATGAGTTTGCAACTACTTTACTTTTGGAGAAAATTCAAAACATTCATTATTCAATAGGGCCCAAACTATCAAAAACCAGCGGTTTCAATGAACACACATTTCTTGGAAGAATCATGCAGGACTGAAATTTTTGATGTTTTTCTACTCCTCTCATGAGCCCAAACAAGTCTCTAAAAGCATGAGTTTGCAACTACTTTACTTTTGGAGAAAATTCAAAACATTCATTATTCAATAGAGCCCAATAGCAAAAATCAGGTTTTGAATGAAGAATCACATTTCTTGGTAGAATCATGCAGGATTGAAATTTTTGATGGTTTTTTACTCCTCTCAACAGCCCAAACAAGTTTCTAAAAGGATGAGTTTGCAACTACTTTACTTTTGGAGAAAATTCAAAACATTCATTATTCAATAGGGCCCAAACTATCAAAAACCAGCGGTTTCAATGAACACACATTTCTTGGAAGAATCATGCAGGACTGAAATTTTTGATGTTTTTCTACTCCTCTCATGAGCCCAAACAAGTCTCTAAAAGCATGAGTTTGCAACTACTTTACTTTTGGAGAAAATTCAAAACATTCACTTTTCAATAGAGCCCAATAGCAAAAATCAGGTTTTGAATGAAGAATCACATTTCTTGGTAGAATCATGCAGGATTGAAATTTTTGATGGTTTTTTACTCCTCTCAACAGCCCAAACAAGTTTCTAAAAGGATGAGTTTGCAACTACTTTACTTTTGGAGAAAATTCAAAACATTCATTATTCAATAGGGCCCAAACTATCAAAAACCAGCGGTTTGAATGAACACACATTTCTTGGTAGAATCATGCAGGACTGAAATTTTTGATGTTTTTCTACTCCTCTCATGAGCCCAAACAAGTCTCTAAAAGCATGAGTTTGCAACTACTTTACTTTTGGAGAAAATTCAAAACATTCATTATTCAATAGAGCCCAATAGCAAAAATCAGGTTTTGAATGAAGAATCACATTTCTTGGTAGAATCATGCAGGATTGAAATTTTTGATGGTTTTTTACTCCTCTCAACAGCCCAAACAAGTTTCTAAAAGGATGAGTTTGCAACTACTTTACTTTTGGAGAAAATTCAAAACATTCATTATTCAATAGGGCCCAAACTATCAAAAACCAGCGGTTTCAATGAACACACATTTCTTGGTAGAATCATGCAGGACTGAAATTTTTGATGTTTTTCTACTCCTCTCATGAGCCCAAACAAGTCTCTAAAAGCATGAGTTTGCAACTACTTTACTTTTGGAGAAAATTCAAAACATTCATTATTCAATAGAGCCCAATAGCAAAAATCAGGTTTTGAATGAAGAATCACATTTCTTGGTAGAATCATGCAGGATTGAAATTTTTGATGGTTTTTTACTCCTCTCAACAGCCCAAACAAGTTTCTAAAAGGATGAGTTTGCAACTACTTTACTTTTGGAGAAAATTCAAAACATTCATTATTCAATAGGGCCCAAACTATCAAAAACCAGCGGTTTCAATGAACACACATTTCTTGGTAGAATCATGCAGGACTGAAATTTTTGATGTTTTTCTACTCCTCTCATGAGCCCAAACAAGTCTCTAAAAGCATGAGTTTGCAACTACTTTACTTTTGGAGAAAATTCAAAACATTCATTATTCAATAGAGCCCAATAGCAAAAATCAGGTTTTGAATGAAGAATCACATTTCTTGGTAGAATCATGCAGGATTGAAATTTTTGATGGTTTTTTACTCCTCTCAACAGCCCAAACAAGTTTCTAAAAGGATGAGTTTGCAACTACTTTACTTTTGGAGAAAATTCAAAACATTCATTATTCAATAGGGCCCAAACTATCAAAAACCAGCGGTTTCAATGAACACACATTTCTTGGTAGAATCATGCAGGACTGAAATTTTTGATGTTTTTCTACTCCTCTCATGAGCCCAAACAAGTCTCTAAAAGCATGAGTTTGCAACTACTTTACTTTTGGAGAAAATTCAAAACATTCATTATTCAATAGAGCCCAATAGCAAAAATCAGGTTTTGAATGAAGAATCACATTTCTTGGTAGAATCATGCAGGATTGAAATTTTTGATGGTTTTTTACTCCTCTCAACAGCCCAAACAAGGTTCTAAAAGGATGAGTTTGCAACTACTTTACTTTTGGAGAAAATTCAAAACATTCATTATTCAATAGGGCCCAAACTATCAAAAACCAGCGGTTTCAATGAACACACATTTCTTGGTAGAATCATGCAGGACTGAAATTTTTGATGTTTTTCTACTCCTCTCATGAGCCCAAACAAGTCTCTAAAAGCATGAGTTTGCAACTACTTTACTTTTGGAGAAAATTCAAAACATTCATTATTCAATAGAGCCCAATAGCAAAAATCAGGTTTTGAATGAAGAATCACATTTCTTGGTAAAATCATGCAGGATTGAAATTTTTGATGGTTTTTTACTCCTCTCAACAGCCCAAACAAGTTTCTAAAAGGATGAGTTTGCAACTACTTTACTTTCGGAGAAAATTCAAAACATTCATTATTCAATAGGGCCCAAACTATCAAAAACCAGCGGTTTCAATGAACACACATTTCTTGGTAGAATCATGCAGGACTGAAATTTTTGATGTTTTTCTACTCCTCTCATGAGCCCAAACAAGTCTCTAAAAGCATGAGTTTGCAACTACTTTACTTTTGGAGAAAATTCAAAACATTCATTATTCAATAGAGCCCAATAGCAAAAATCAGGTTTTGAATGAAGAATCACATTTCTTGGTAGAATCATGCAGGATTGAAATTTTTGATGGTTTTTTACTCCTCTCTACAGCCCAAACAAGTTTCTAAAAGGATGAGTTTGCAACTGCTTTACTTTTGGAGAAAATTCAAAACATTCATTATTCAATAGGGCCCAAACTATCAAAAACCAGCGGTTTGAATGAACACACATTTCTTGGTAGAATCATGCAGGACTCAAATTTTTGATGTTTTTCTACTCCTCTCATGAGCTCAAACAAGTTTCTAAAAGCATGAGTTTGCAACTACTTTACTTTTGGAGAAAATTCAAAACATTCATTATTCAATAGAGCCCAATAGCAAAAATCAGGTTTTGAATGAAGAATCACATTTCTTGGTAGAATCATGCAGGATTGAAATTTTTGATGGTTTTTTACTCCTCTCAACAGCCCAAACAAGTTTCTAAAAGGATGAGTTTGCAACTACTTTACTTTTGGAGAAAATTCAAAACATTCATTATTCAATAGGGCCCAAACTATCAAAAACCAGCGGTTTCAATGAACACACATTTCTTGGTAGAATCATGCAGGACTGAAATTTTTGATGTTTT
Source organism: Dendrobates tinctorius (assembly GCF_039654945.1). Taxonomy (NCBI): domain Eukaryota; kingdom Metazoa; phylum Chordata; class Amphibia; order Anura; family Dendrobatidae; genus Dendrobates; species Dendrobates tinctorius. Next base: position 6,040,233 of record NW_027361736.1, on the reverse strand, counting down.
TCTATTCCTCTCATGAGCCCAAACAAGTCTCTAAAAGCATGAGTTTGCAACTACTTTACTTTTGGAGAAAATTCAAAACATTCATTATTCAATAGAGCCCAATAGCAAAAATCAGGTTTTGAATGAAGAATCACATTTCTTGGTAGAATCATGCAGGATTGAAATTTTTGATGGTTTTTTACTCCTCTCAACAGCCCAAACAAGTTTCTAAAAGGATGAGTTTGCAACTACTTTACTTTTGGAGAAAATTCAAAACATTCATTATTCAATAGGGCCCAAACTATCAAAAACCAGCGGTTTCAATGAACACACATTTCTTGGAAGAATCATGCAGGACTGAAATTTTTGATGTTTTTCTACTCCTCTCATGAGCCCAAACAAGTTTCTAAAAGCATGAGTTTGCAACTACTTTACTTTTGGAGAAAATTCAAAACATTCATTATTCAATAGAGCCCAATAGCAAAAATCAGGTTTTGAATGAAGAATCACATTTCTTGGTAGAATCATGCAGGATTGAAATTTTTGATGGTTTTTTACTCCTCTCAACAGCCCAAACAAGTTTCTAAAAGGATGAGTTTGCAACTACTTTACTTTTGGAGAAAATTCAAAACATTCATTATTCAATAGAGCCCAATAGCAAAAATCAGGTTTTGAATGAAGAATCACATTTCTTGGTAGAATCATGCAGGATTGAAATTTTTGATGTTTTTTTACTCCTCTCAACAGCCCAAACAAGTTTCTAAAAGGATGAGTTTGCAACTACTTTACTTTTGGAGAAAATTCAAAACATTCATTATTCAATAGGGCCCAAACTATCAAAAACCAGCGGTTTGAATGAACACACATTTCTTGGTAGAATCATGCAGGACTGAAATTTTTGATGTTTTTCTACTCCTCTCATGAGCCCAAACAAGTCTCTAAAAGCATGAGTTTGCAACTACTTTACTTTTGGAGAAAATTCAAAACATTCATTATTCAATAGAGCCCAATAGCAAAAATCAGGTTTTGAATGAAGAATCACATTTCTTGGTAGAAGCATGCAGGATTGAAATTTTTGATGGTTTTTTACTCCTCTCAACAGCCCAAACAAGTTTCTAAAAGGATGAGTTTGCAACTACTTTACTTTTGGAGAAAATTCAAAACATTCATTATTCAATAGGGCCCAAACTATCAAAAACCAGCGGTTTCAATGAACACACATTTCTTGGTAGAATCATGCAGGACTGAAGTTTTTGATGTTTTTCTACTCCTCTCATGAGCCCAAACAAGTCTCTAAAAGCATGAGTTTGCAACTACTTTACTTTTGGAGAAAATTCAAAACATTCATTATTCAATAGAGCCCAATAGCAAAAATCAGGTTTTGAATGAAGAATCACATTTCTTGGTAGAATCATGCAGGATTGAAATTTTTGATGGTTTTTTACTCCTCTCAACAGCCCAAACAAGTTTCTAAAAGGATGAGTTTGCAACTACTTTACTTTTGGAGAAAATTCAAAACATTCATTATTCAATAGGGCCCAAACTATCAAAAACCAGCGGTTTCAATGAACACACATTTCTTGGAAGAATCATGCAGGACTGAAATTTTTGATGTTTTTCTACTCCTCTCATGAGCCCAAACAAGTCTCTAAAAGCATGAGTTTGCAACTACTTTACTTTTGGAGAAAATTCAAAACATTCATTATTCAATAGAGCCCAATAGCAAAAATCAGGTTTTGAATGAAGAATCACATTTCTTGGTAGAATCATGCAGGATTGAAATTTTTGATGGTTTTTTACTCCTCTCAACAGCCCAAACAAGTTTCTAAAAGGATGAGTTTGCAACTACTTTACTTTTGGAGAAAATTCAAAACATTCATTACTCAATAGGGCCCAAACTATCAAAAACCAGCGGTTTCAATGAACACACATTTCTTGGAAGAATCATGCAGGACTGAAATTTTTGATGTTTTTCTACTCCTCTCATGAGCCCAAACAAGTCTCTAAAAGCATGAGTTTGCAACTACTTTACTTTTGGAGAAAATTCAAAACATTCATTATTCAATAGAGCCCAATAGCAAAAATCAGGTTTTGAATGAAGAATCACATTTCTTGGTAGAATCATGCAGGATTGAAATTTTTGATGGTTTTTTACTCCTCTCAACAGCCCAAACAAGTTTCTAAAAGGATGAGTTTGCAACTACTTTACTTTTGGAGAAAATTCAAAACATTCATTATTCAATAGGGCCCAAACTATCAAAAACCAGCGGATTCAATGAACACACATTTCTTGGTAGAATCATGCAGGACTGAAATTTTTGATGTTTTTCTACTCCTCTCATGAGCCCAAACAAGTCTCTAAAAGCATGAGTTTGCAACTACTTTACTTTTGGAGAAAATTCAAAACATTCATTATTCAATAGAGCCCAATAGCAAAAATCAGGTTTTGAATGAAGAATCACATTTCTTGGTAGAATCATGCAGGATTGAAATTTTTGATGGTTTTTTACTCCTCTCAACAGCCCAAACAAGTTTCTAAAAGGATGAGTTTGCAACTACTTTACTTTTGGAGAAAATTCAAAACATTCATTATTCAATAGGGCCCAAACTATCAAAAACCAGCGGTTTGAATGAACACACATTTCTTGGTAGAATCATGCAGGACTGAAATTTTTGATGTTTTTCTACTCCTCTCATGAGCCCAAACAAGTCTCTAAAAGCATGAGTTTGCAACTACTTTACTTTTGGAGAAAATTCAAAATATTCATTATTCAATAGAGCCCAATAGCAAAAATCAGGTTTTGAATGAAGAATCACATTTCTTGGTAGAAGCATGCAGGATTGAAATTTTTGATGGTTTTTTACTCCTCTCAACAGCCCAAACAAGTTTCTAAAAGGATGAGTTTGCAACTACTTTACTTTTGGAGAAAATTCAAAACATTCATTATTCAATAGGGTCCAAACTATCAAAAACCAGCGGTTTCAATGAACACACATTTCTTGGTAGAATCATGCAGGACTGAAATTTTTGATGTTTTTCTACTCCTCTCATGAGCCCAAACAAGTCTCTAAAAGCATGAGTTTGCAACTACTTTACTTTTGGAGAAAATTCAAAACATTCATTATTCAATAGAGCCCAATAGCAAAAATCAGGTTTTGAATGAAGAATCACATTTCTTGGTAGAATCATGCAGGATTGAAATTTTTGATGGTTTTTTACTCCTCTCTACAGCCCAAACAAGTTTCTAAAAGGATGAGTTTGCAACTGCTTTACTTTTGGAGAAAATTCAAAACATTCATTATTCAATAGGGCCCAAACTATCAAAAACCAGCGGTTTCAATGAACACACATTTCTTGGTAGAATCATGCAGGACTGAAATTTTTGATGTTTTTCTACTCCTCTCATGAGCCCAAACAAGTCTCTAAAAGCATGAGTTTGCAACTACTTTACTTTTGGAGAAAATTCAAAACATTCATTATTCAATAGAGCCCAATAGCAAAAATCAGGTTTTGAATGAAGAATCACATTTCTTGGTAGAATCATGCAGGATTGAAATTTTTGATGGTTTTTTACTCCTCTCAACAGCCCAAACAAGTTTCTAAAAGGATGAGTTTGCAACTACTTTACTTTTGGAGAAAATTCAAAACATTCATTATTCAATAGGGCCCAAACTATCAAAAACCAGCGGTTTCAATGAACACACATTTCTTGGAAGAATCATGCAGGACTGAAATTTTTGATGTTTTTCTACTCCTCTCATGAGCCCAAACAAGTTTCTAAAAGCATGAGTTTGCAACTACTTTACTTTTGGAGAAAATTCAAAACATTCATTATTCAATAGAGCCCAATAGCAAAAATCAGGTTTTGAATGAAGAATCACAGTTCTTGGTAGAATCATGCAGGATTGAAATTTTTGATGGTTTTTTACTCCTCTCAACAGCCCAAACAAGTTTCTAAAAGGATGAGTTTGCAACTACTTTACTTTTGGAGAAAATTCAAAACATTCATTATTCAATAGAGCCCAATAGCAAAAATCAGGTTTTGAATGAAGAATCACATTTCTTGGTAAAATCATGCAGGATTGAAATTTTTGATGGTTTTTTTACTCCTCTCAACAGCCCAAACAAGTTTCTAAAAGGATGAGTTTGCAACTACTTTACTTTTGGAGAAAATTCAAAACATTCATTATTCAATAGGGCACAAACTATCAAAAACCAGCGGTTTCAATGAACACACATTTCTTGGTAGAATCATGCAGGACTGAAATTTTTGATGTTTTTCTACTCCTCTCATGAGCCCAAACAAGTTTCTAAAAGCATGAGTTTGCAACTACTTTACTTTTGGAGAAAATTCAAAACATTCACTATTCAGTAGAGCCCAATAGCAAAAATCAGGTTTTCAATGAAGAATCACATTTCTTGGTAAAATCATGCAGGATTGAAATTTTTGATGGTTTTTTACTCCTCTCAACAGCCCAAACAAGTTTCTAAAAGGATGAGTTTGCAACTACTTTACTTTTGGAGAAAATTCAAAACATTCATTATTCAATAGGGCCCAAACTATCAAAAACCAGCGGTTTCAATGAACACACATTTCTTGGTAGAATCATGCAGGACTGAAGTTTTTGATGTTTTTCTACTCCTCTCATGAGCCCAAACAAGTCTCTAAAAGCATGAGTTTGCAACTACTTTACTTTTGGAGAAAATTCAAAACATTCATTATTCAATAGAGCCCAATAGCAAAAATCAGGTTTTGAATGAAGAATCACATTTCTTGGTAGAATCATGCAGGATTGAAATTTTTGATGGTTTTTTACTCCTCTCAACAGCCCAAACAAGTTTCTAAAAGGATGAGTTTGCAACTACTTTACTTTTGGAGAAAATTCAAAACATTCATTATTCAATAGGGCCCAAACTATCAAAAACCAGCGGTTTCAATGAACACACATTTCTTGGTAGAATCATGCAGGACTGAAATTTTTGATGTTTTTCTACTCCTCTCATGAGCCCAAACAAGTATCTAAAAGCATGAGTTTGCAACTACTTTACTTTTGGAGAAAATTCAAAACATTCATTATTCAATAGAGCCCAATAGCAAAAATCAGGTTTTGAATGAAGAATCACATTTCTTGGTAGAATCATGCAGGATTGAAATTTTTGATGGTTTTTTACTCCTCTCAACAGCCCAAACAAGGTTCTAAAAGGATGAGTTTGCAACTACTTTACTTTTGGAGAAAATTCAAAACATTCATTATTCAATAGGGCCCAAACTATCAAAAACCAGCGGTTTCAATGAACACACATTTCTTGGAAGAATCATGCAGGACTGAAATTTTTGATGTTTTTCTACTCCTCTCATGAGCCCAAACAAGTCTCTAAAAGCATGAGTTTGCAACTACTTTACTTTTGGAGAAAATTCAAAACATTCATTATTCAATAGAGCCCAATAGCAAAAATCAGGTTTTGAATGAAGAATCACATTTCTTGGTAGAATCATGCAGGATTGAAATTTTTGATGGTTTTTTACTCCTCTCAACAGCCCAAACAAGTTTCTAAAAGGATGAGTTTGCAACTACTTTACTTTTGGAGAAAATTCAAAACATTCATTATTCAATAGGGCCCAAACTATCAAAAACCAGCGGTTTCAATGAACACACATTTCTTGGTAGAATCATGCAGGACTGAAATTTTTGATGTTTTTCTACTCCTCTCATGAGCCCAAACAAGTCTCTAAAAGCATGAGATTGCAACTACTTTACTTTTGGAGAAAATTCAAAACATTCATTATTCAATAGAGCCCAATAGCAAAAATCAGGTTTTGAATGAAGAATCACATTTCTTGGTAAAATCATGCAGGATTGAAATTTTTGATGGTTTTTTACTCCTCTCAACAGCCCAAACAAGTTTCTAAAAGGATGAGTTTGCAACTACTTTACTTTTGGAGAAAATTCAAAACATTCATTATTCAATAGGGCCCAAACTATCAAAAACCAGCGGTTTCAATGAACACACATTTCTTGGTAGAATCATGCAGGACTGAAATTTTTGATGTTTTTCTACTCCTCTCATGAGCCCAAACAAGTTTCTAAAAGCATGAGTTTGCAACTGCTTTACTTTTGGAGAAAATTCAAAACATTCACTATTCAATAGAGCCCAATAGCAAAAATCAGGTTTTGAATGAAGAATCACATTTCTTGGTAAAATCATGCAGGATTGAAATTTTTGATGGTTTTTTACTCCTCTCAACAGCCCAAACAAGTTTCTAAAAGGATGAGTTTGCAACTACTTTACTTTTGGAGAAAATTCAAAACATTCATTATTCAATAGGGCCCAAACTATCAAAAACCAGCGGTTTCAATGAACACACATTTCTTGGTAGAATCATGCAGGACTGAAATTTTTGATGTTTTTCTACTCCTCTCATGAGCCCAAACAAGTCTCTAAAAGCATGAGTTTGCAACTACTTTACTTTTGGAGAAAATTCAAAACATTCATTATTCAATAGAGCCCAATAGCAAAAATCAGGTTTTGAATGAAGAATCACATTTCTTGGTAGAATCATGCAGGATTGAAATTTTTGATGGTTTTTTACTCCTCTCAACAGCCCAAACAAGTTTCTAAAAGGATGAGTTTGCAACTACTTTACTTTTGGAGAAAATTCAAAACATTCATTATTCAATAGGGCCCAAACTATCAAAAACCAGCGGTTTCAATGAACACACATTTCTTGGTAGAATCATGCAGGACTGAAATTTTTGATGTTTTTCTACTCCTCTCATGAGCCCAAACAAGTCTCTAAAAGCATGAGTTTGCAACTACTTTACTTTTGGAGAAAATTCAAAACATTCACTTTTCAATAGAGCCCAATAGCAAAAATCAGGTTTTGAATGAAGAATCACATTTCTTGGTAGAATCATGCAGGATTGAAATTTTTGATGGTTTTTTACTCCTCTCAACAGCCCAAACAAGTTTCTAAAAGGATGAGTTTGCAACTACTTTACTTTTGGAGAAAATTCAAAACATTCATTATTCAATAGGGCCCAAACTATCAAAAACCAGCGGTTTGAATGAACACACATTTCTTGGTAGAATCATGCAGGACTGAAATTTTTGATGTTTTTCTACTCCTCTCATGAGCCCAAACAAGTCTCTAAAAGCATGAGTTTGCAACTACTTTACTTTTGGAGAAAATTCAAAACATTCATTATTCAATAGAGCCCAATAGCAAAAATCAGGTTTTGAATGAAGAATCACATTTCTTGGTAGAAGCATGCAGGATTGAAATTTTTGATGGTTTTTTACTCCTCTCAACAGCCCAAACAAGTTTCTAAAAGGATGAGTTTGCAACTACTTTACTTTTGGAGAAAATTCAAAACATTCATTATTCAATAGGGCCCAAACTATCAAAAACCAGCGGTTTGAATGAACACACATTTCTTGGTAGAATCATGCAGGACTGAAATTTTTGATGTTTTTCTACTCCTCTCATGAGCCCACACAAGTCTCTAAAAGCATGAGTTTGCAACTACTTTACTTTTGGAGAAAATTCAAAATATTCATTATTCAATAGAGCCCAATAGCAAAAATCAGGTTTTGAATGAAGAATCACATTTCTTGGTAGAAGCATGCAGGATTGAAATTTTTGATGGTTTTTTACTTCTCTCAACAGCCCAAACAAGTTTCTAAAAGGATGAGTTTGCAACTACTTTACTTTTGGAGAAAATTCAAAACATTCATTATTCAATAGGGCCCAAACTATCAAAAACCAGCGGTTTCAATGAACACACATTTCTTGGTAGAATCATGCAGGACTGAAATTTTTGATGTTTTTCTACTCCTCTCATGAGCCCAAACAAGTTTCTAAAAGCATGAGTTTGCAACTACTTTACTTTTGGAGAAAATTCAAAACATTCATTATTCAATAGAGCCCAATAGCAAAAATCAGGTTTTGAATGAAGAATCACAGTTCTTGGTAGAATCATGCAGGACTGAAATTTTTGATGGTTTTTTACTCCTCTCAACAGCCCAAACAAGTTTCTAAAAGGATGAGTTTGCAACTACTTTACTTTTGGAGAAAATTCAAAACATTCATTATTCAATAGAGCCCAATAGCAAAAATCAGGTTTTGAATGAAGAATCACATTTCTTGGTAAAATCATGCAGGATTGAAATTTTTGATGGTTTTTTACTCCTCTCAACAGCCCAAACAAGTTTCTAAAAGGATGAGTTTGCAACTACTTTACTTTTGGAGAAAATTCAAAACATTCATTATTCAATAGGGCCCAAACTATCAAAAACCAGCGGTTTCAATGAACACACATTTCTTGGTAGAATCATGCAGGACTGAAATTTTTGATGTTTTTCTACTCCTCTCATGAGCCCAAACAAGTTTCTAAAAGCATGAGTTTGCAACTACTTTACTTTTGGAGAAAATTCAAAACATTCACTATTCAATAGAGCCCAATAGCAAAAATCAGGTTTTGAATGAAGAATCACATTTCTTGGTAAAATCATGCAGGATTGAAATTTTTGATGGTTTTTTACTCCTCTCAACAGCCCAAACAAGTTTCTAAAAGGATGAGTTTGCAACTACTTTACTTTTGGAGAAAATTCAAAACATTCATTATTCAATAGGGCCCAAACTATCAAAAACCAGCGGTTTCAATGAACACACATTTCTTGGTAGAATCATGCAGGACTGAAATTTTTGATGTTTTTCTACTCCTCTCATGAGCCCAAACAAGTCTCTAAAAGCATGAGTTTGCAACTACTTTACTTTTGGAGAAAATTCAAAACATTCATTATTCAATAGAGCCCAATAGCAAAAATCAGGTTTTGAATGAAGAATCACATTTCTTGGTAGAATCATGCAGGATTGAAATTTTTGATGGTTTTTTACTCCTCTCAACAGCCCAAACAAGTTTCTAAAAGGATGAGTTTGCAACTACTTTACTTTTGGAGAAAATTCAAAACATTCATTATTCAATAGGGCCCAAACTATCAAAAACCAGCGGTTTGAATGAACACACATTTCTTGGTAGAATCATGCAGGACTGAAATTTTTGATGTTTTTCTACTCCTCTCATGAGCCCAAACAAGTCTCTAAAAGCATGAGTTTGCAACTACTTTACTTTTGGAGAAAATTCAAAACATTCACTTTTCAATAGAGCCCAATAGCAAAAATCAGGTTTTGAATGAAGAATCACATTTCTTGGTAGAATCATGCAGGATTGAAATTTTTGATGGTTTTTTACTCCTCTCAACAGCCCAAACAAGTTTCTAAAAGGATGAGTTTGCAACTACTTTACTTTTGGAGAAAATTCAAAACATTCATTATTCAATAGGGCCCAAACTATCAAAAACCAGCGGTTTGAATGAACACACATTTCTTGGTAGAATCATGCAGGACTGAAATTTTTGATGTTTTTCTACTCCTCTCATGAGCCCAAACAAGTCTCTAAAAGCATGAGTTTGCAACTACTTTACTTTTGGAGAAAATTCAAAACATTCATTATTCAATAGAGCCCAATAGCAAAAATCAGGTTTTGAATGAAGAATCACATTTCTTGGTAGAAGCATGCAGGATTGAAATTTTTGATGGTTTTTTACTCCTCTCAACAGCCCAAACAAGTTTCTAAAAGGATGAGTTTGCAACTACTTTACTTTTGGAGAAAATTCAAAACATTCATTATTCAATAGGGCCCAAACTATCAAAAACCAGCGGTTTCAATGAACACACATTTCTTGGTAGAATCATGCAGGACTGAAGTTTTTGATGTTTTTCTACTCCTCTCATGAGCCCAAACAAGTCTCTAAAAGCATGAGTTTGCAACTACTTTACTTTTGGAGAAAATTCAAAACATTCATTATTCAATAGAGCCCAATAGCAAAAATCAGGTTTTGAATGAAGAATCACATTTCTTGGTAGAATCATGCAGGATTGAAATTTTTGATGGTTTTTTACTCCTCTCAACAGCCCAAACAAGTTTCTAAAAGGATGAGTTTGCAACTACTTTACTTTTGGAGAAAATTCAAAACATTCATTATTCAATAGGGCCCAAACTATCAAAAACCAGCGGTTTCAATGAACACACATTTCTTGGTAGAATCATGCAGGACTGAAATTTTTGATGTTTTTCTACTCCTCTCATGAGCCCAAACAAGTCTCTAAAAGCATGAGTTTGCAACTACTTTACTTTTGGAGAAAATTCAAAACATTCATTATTCAATAGAGCCCAATAGCAAAAATCAGGTTTTGAATGAAGAATCACATTTCTTGGTAGAATCATGCAGGATTGAAATTTTTGATGGTTTTTTACTCCTCTCAACAGCCCCAACAAGTTTCTAAAAGGATGAGTTTGCAACTACTTTACTTTTGGAGAAAATTCAAAACATTCATTATTCAATAGGGCCCAAACTATCAAAAACCAGCGGTTTCAATGAACACACATTTCTTGGAAGAATCATGCAGGACTGAAATTTTTGATGTTTTTCTACTCCTCTCATGAGCCCAAACAAGTCTCTAAAAGCATGAGTTTGCAACTACTTTACTTTTGGAGAAAATTCAAAACATTCATTATTCAATAGAGCCCAATAGCAAAAATCAGGTTTTGAATGAAGAATCACATTTCTTGGTAGAATCATGCAGGATTGAAATTTTTGATGGTTTTTTACTCCTCTCAACAGCCCAAACAAGTTTCTAAAAGGATGAGTTTGCAACTACTTTACTTTTGGAGAAAATTCAAAACATTCATTATTCAATAGGGCCCAAACTATCAAAAACCAGCGGTTTCAATGAACACACATTTCTTGGAAGAATCATGCAGGACTGAAATTTTTGATGTTTTTCTACTCCTCTCATGAGCCCAAACAAGTCTCTAAAAGCATGAGTTTGCAACTACTTTACTTTTGGAGAAAATTCAAAACATTCATTATTCAATAGAGCCCAATAGCAAAAATCAGGTTTTGAATGAAGAATCACATTTCTTGGTAGAATCATGCAGGATTGAAATTTTTGATGGTTTTTTACTCCTCTCAACAGCCCAAACAAGTTTCTAAAAGGATGAGTTTGCAACTACTTTACTTTTGGAGAAAATTCAAAACATTCATTATTCAATAGGGCCCAAACTATCAAAAACCAGCGGTTTCAATGAACACACATTGTTTGGTAGAATCATGCAGGACTGAAATTTTTGATGTTTTTCTACTCCTCTCATGAGCCCAAACAAGTCTCTAAAAGCATGAGTTTGCAACTACTTTACTTTTGGAGAAAATTCAAAACATTCATTATTCAATAGAGCCCAATAGCAAAAATCAGGTTTTGAATGAAGAATCACATTTCTTGGTAGAATCATGCAGGATTGAAATTTTTGATGGTTTTTTACTCCTCTCAACAGCCCAAACAAGTTTCTAAAAGGATGAGTTTGCAACTACTTTACTTTTGGAGAAAATTCAAAACATTCATTATTCAATAGGGCCCAAACTATCAAAAACCAGCGGTTTCAATGAACACACATTTCTTGGTAGAATCATGCAGGACTGAAATTTTTGATGTTTTTCTACTCCTCTCATGAGCCCAAACAAGTCTCTAAAAGCATGAGTTTGCAACTACTTTACTTTTGGAGAAAATTCAAAACATTCATTATTCAATAGAGCCCAATAGCAAAAATCAGGTTTTGAATGAAGAATCACATTTCTTGGTAGAATCATGCAGGATTGAAATTTTTGATGGTTTTTTACTCCTCTCAACAGCCCAAACAATTTTCTAAAAGGATGAGTTTGCAACTACTTTACTTTTGGAGAAAATTCAAAACATTCATTATTCAATAGGGCCCAAACTATCAAAAACCAGCGGTTTCAATGAACACACATTTCTTGGTAGAATCATGCAGGACTGAAATTTTTGATGTTTTTCTACTCCTCTCATGAGCCCAAACAAGTCTCTAAAAGCATGAGTTTGCAACTACTTTACTTTTGGAGAAAATTCAAAACATTCATTATTCAATAGAGCCCAATAGCAAAAATCAGGTTTTGAATGAAGAATCACATTTCTTGGTAGAATCATGCAGGATTGAAATTTTTGATGGTTTTTTACTCCTCTCTACAGCCCAAACAAGTTTCTAAAAGGATGAGTTTGCAACTACTTTACTTTTGGAGAAAATTCAAAACATTCATTATTCAATAGGGCCCAAACTATCAAAAACCAGCGGTTTCAATGAACACACATTTCTTGGAAGAATCATGCAGGACTGAAATTTTTGATGTTTTTCTACTCCTTTCATGAGCCCAAACAAGTTTCTAAAAGCATGAGTTTGCAACTACTTTACTTTTGGAGAAAATTCAAAACATTCATTATTCAATAGAGCCCAATAGCAAAAATCAGGTTTTGAATGAAGAATCACATTTCTTGGTAGAATCATGCAGGATTGAAATTTTTGATGGTTTTTTACTCCTCTCAACAGCCCAAACAAGTTTCTAAAAGGATGAGTTTGCAACTACTTTACTTTTGGAGAAAATTCAAAACATTCATTATTCAATAGAGCCCAATAGCAAAAATCAGGTTTTGAATGAAGAATCACATTTCTTGGTAGAATCATGCAGGATTGAAATTTTTGATGGTTTTTTACTCCTCTCAACAGCCCAAACAAGTTTCTAAAAGGATGAGTTTGCAACTACTTTACTTTTGGAGAAAATTCAAAACATTCATTATTCAATAGGGCCCAAACTATCAAAAAACAGCGGTTTCAATGAACACACATTTCTTGGTAGAATCATGCAGGACTGAAATTTTTGATGTTTTTCTACTCCTCTCATGAGCCCAAACAAGTCTCTAAAAGGATGAGTTTGCAACTACTTTACTTTTGGAGAAAATTCAAAACATTCATTATTCAATAGAGCCCAATAGCAAAAACCAGCGTTTTGAATGAAGAATCACATTTCTTGGTAGAATCATGCAGGATTGAAATTTTTGATGGTTTTTTACTCCTCTCAACAGCCCAAACAAGTTTCTAAAAGGATGAGTTTGCAACTACTTTACTTTTGGAGAAAATTCAAAACATTCATTATTCAATAGGGCCCAAACTATCAAAAACCAGCGGTTTCAATGAACACACATTTCTTGGTAGAATCATGCAGGACTGAAATTTTTGATGTTTTTCTACTCCTCTCATGAGCCCAAACAAGTCTCTAAAAGCATGAGTTTGCAACTACTTTACTTTTGGAGAAAATTCAAAACATTCACTTTTCAATAGAGCCCAATAGCAAAAATCAGGTTTTGAATGAAGAATCACATTTCTTGGTAGAATCATGCAGGATTGAAATTTTTGATGGTTTTTTACTCCTCTCAACAGCCCAAACAAGTTTCTAAAAGGATGAGTTTGCAACTACTTTACTTTTGGAGAAAATTCAAAACATTCATTATTCAATAGGGCCCAAACTATCAAAAACCAGCGGTTTGAATGAACACACATTTCTTGGTAGAATCATGCAGGACTGAAATTTTTGATGTTTTTCTACTCCTCTCATGAGCCCAAACAAGTCTCTAAAAGCATGAGTTTGCAACTACTTTACTTTTGGAGAAAATTCAAAATATTCATTATTCAATAGAGCCCAATAGCAAAAATCAGGTTTTGAATGAAGAATCACATTTCTTGGTAGAAGCATGCAGGATTGAAATTTTTGATGGTTTTTTACTCCTCTCAACAGCCCAAACAAGTTTCTAAAAGGATGAGTTTGCAACTACTTTACTTTTGGAGAAAATTCAAAACATTCATTATTCAATAGGGCCCAAACTATCAAAAACCAGCGGTTTCAATGAACACACATTTCTTGGTAGAATCATGCAGGACTGAAATTTTTGATGTTTTTCTACTCCTCTCATGAGCCCAAACAAGTCTCTAAAAGCATGAGTTTGCAACTACTTTACTTTTGGGGAAAATTCAAAATATTCATTATTCAATAGAGCCCAATAGCAAAAATCAGGTTTTGAATGAAGAATCACATTTCTTGGTAGAAGCATGCAGGATTGAAATTTTTGATGGTTTTTTACTCCTCTCAACAGCCCAAACAAGTTTCTAAAAGGATGAGTTTGCAACTACTTTACTTTTGGAGAAAATTCAAAACATTCATTATTCAATAGGGCCCAAACTATCAAAAACCAGCGGTTTCAATGAACACACATTTCTTGGTAGAATCATGCAGGACTGAAATTTTTGATGTTTTTCTACTCCTCTCATGAGCCCAAACAAGTCTCTAAAAGCATGAGTTTGCAACTACTTTACTTTTGGAGAAAATTCAAAACATTCACTTTTCAATAGAGCCCAATAGCAAAAATCAGGTTTTGAATGAAGAATCACATTTCTTGGTAGAATCATGCAGGATTGAAATTTTTGATGGTTTTTTACTCCTCTCAACAGCCCAAACAAGTTTCTAAAAGGATGAGTTTGCAACTACTTTACTTTTGGAGAAAATTCAAAACATTCATTATTCAATAGGGCCCAAACTATCAAAAACCAGCGGTTTGAATGAACACACATTTCTTGGTAGAATCATGCAGGACTGAAATTTTTGATGTTTTTCTACTCCTCTCATGAGCCCAAACAAGTCTCTAAAAGCATGAGTTTGCAACTACTTTACTTTTGGAGAAAATTCAAAACATTCATTATTCAATAGAGCCCAATAGCAAAAATCAGGTTTTGAATGAAGAATCACATTTCTTGGTAGAAGCATGCAGGATTGAAATTTTTGATGGTTTTTTACTCCTCTCAACAGCCCAAACAAGTTTCTAAAAGGATGAGTTTGCAACTACTTTACTTTTGGAGAAAATTCAAAACATTCATTATTCAATAGGGCCCAAACTATCAAAAACCAGCGGTTTGAATGAACACACATTTCTTGGTAGAATCATGCAGGACTGAAATTTTTGATGTTTTTCTACTCCTCTCATGAGCCCACACAAGTCTCTAAAAGCATGAGTTTGCAACTACTTTACTTTTGGAGAAAATTCAAAATATTCATTATTCAATAGAGCCCAATAGCAAAAATCAGGTTTTGAATGAAGAATCACATTTCTTGGTAGAAGCATGCAGGATTGAAATTTTTGATGGTTTTTTACTTCTCTCAACAGCCCAAACAAGTTTCTAAAAGGATGAGTTTGCAACTACTTTACTTTTGGAGAAAATTCAAAACATTCATTATTCAATAGGGCCCAAACTATCAAAAACCAGCGGTTTCAATGAACACACATTTCTTGGTAGAATCATGCAGGACTGAAATTTTTGATGTTTTTCTACTCCTCTCATGAGCCCAAACAAGTTTCTAAAAGCATGAGTTTGCAACTACTTTACTTTTGGAGAAAATTCAAAACATTCATTATTCAATAGAGCCCAATAGCAAAAATCAGGTTTTGAATGAAGAATCACAGTTCTTGGTAGAATCATGCAGGACTGAAATTTTTGATGGTTTTTTACTCCTCTCAACAGCCCAAACAAGTTTCTAAAAGGATGAGTTTGCAACTACTTTACTTTTGGAGAAAATTCAAAACATTCATTATTCAATAGAGCCCAATAGCAAAAATCAGGTTTTGAATGAAGAATCACATTTCTTGGTAAAATCATGCAGGATTGAAATTTTTGATGGTTTTTTACTCCTCTCAACAGCCCAAACAAGTTTCTAAAAGGATGAGTTTGCAACTACTTTACTTTTGGAGAAAATTCAAAATATTCATTATTCAATAGGGCCCAAACTATCAAAAACCAGCGGTTTCAATGAACACACATTTCTTGGTAGAATCATGCAGGACTGAAATTTTTGATGTTTTTCTACTCCTCTCATGAGCCCAAACAAGTTTCTAAAAGCATGAGTTTGCAACTACTTTACTTTTGGAGAAAATTCAAAACATTCACTATTCAATAGAGCCCAATAGCAAAAATCAGGTTTTGAATGAAGAATCACATTTCTTGGTAAAATCATGCAGGATTGAAATTTTTGATGGTTTTTTACTCCTCTCAACAGCCCAAACAAGTTTCTAAAAGGATGAGTTTGCAACTACTTTACTTTTGGAGAAAATTCAAAACATTCATTATTCAATAGGGCCCAAACTATCAAAAACCAGCGGTTTCAATGAACACACATTTCTTGGTAGAATCATGCAGGACTGAAATTTTTGATGTTTTTCTACTCCTCTCATGAGCCCAAACAAGTCTCTAAAAGCATGAGTTTGCAACTACTTTACTTTTGGAGAAAATTCAAAACATTCATTATTCAATAGAGCCCAATAGCAAAAATCAGGTTTTGAATGAAGAATCACATTTCTTGGTAGAATCATGCAGGATTGAAATTTTTGATGGTTTTTTACTCCTCTCAACAGCCCAAACAAGTTTCTAAAAGGATGAGTTTGCAACTACTTTACTTTTGGAGAAAATTCAAAACATTCATTATTCAATAGGGCCCAAACTATCAAAAACCAGCGGTTTCAATGAACACACATTTCTTGGTAGAATCATGCAGGACTGAAATTTTTGATGTTTTTCTACTCCTCTCATGAGCCCAAACAAGTCTCTAAAAGCATGAGTTTGCAACTACTTTACTTTTGGAGAAAATTCAAAACATTCACTTTTCAATAGAGCCCAATAGCAAAAATCAGGTTTTGAATGAAGAATCACATTTCTTGGTAGAATCATGCAGGATTGAAATTTTTGATGGTTTTTTACTCCTCTCAACAGCCCAAACAAGTTTCTAAAAGGATGAGTTTGCAACTACTTTACTTTTGGAGAAAATTCAAAACATTCATTATTCAATAGGGCCCAAACTATCAAAAACCAGCGGTTTGAATGAACACACATTTCTTGGTAGAATCATGCAGGACTGAAATTTTTGATGTTTTTCTACTCCTCTCATGAGCCCAAACAAGTCTCTAAAAGCATGAGTTTGCAACTACTTTACTTTTGGAGAAAATTCAAAACATTCATTATTCAATAGAGCCCAATAGCAAAAATCAGGTTTTGAATGAAGAATCACATTTCTTGGTAGAAGCATGCAGGATTGAAATTTTTGATGGTTTTTTACTCCTCTCAACAGCCCAAACAAGTTTCTAAAAGGATGAGTTTGCAACTACTTTACTTTTGGAGAAAATTCAAAACATTCATTATTCAATAGGGCCCAAACTATCAAAAACCAGCGGTTTCAATGAACACACATTTCTTGGTAGAATCATGCAGGACTGAAGTTTTTGATGTTTTTCTACTCCTCTCATGAGCCCAAACAAGTCTCTAAAAGCATGAGTTTGCAACTACTTTACTTTTGGAGAAAATTCAAAACATTCATTATTCAATAGAGCCCAATAGCAAAAATCAGGTTTTGAATGAAGAATCACATTTCTTGGTAGAATCATGCAGGATTGAAATTTTTGATGGTTTTTTACTCCTCTCAACAGCCCAAACAAGTTTCTAAAAGGATGAGTTTGCAACTACTTTACTTTTGGAGAAAATTCAAAACATTCATTATTCAATAGGGCCCAAACTATCAAAAACCAGCGGTTTCAATGAACACACATTTCTTGGTAGAATCATGCAGGACTGAAATTTTTGATGTTTTTCTACTCCTCTCATGAGCCCAAACAAGTCTCTAAAAGCATGAGTTTGCAACTACTTTACTTTTGGAGAAAATTCAAAACATTCATTATTCAATAGAGCCCAATAGCAAAAATCAGGTTTTGAATGAAGAATCACATTTCTTGGTAGAATCATGCAGGATTGAAATTTTTGATGGTTTTTTACTCCTCTCAACAGCCCCAACAAGTTTCTAAAAGGATGAGTTTGCAACTACTTTACTTTTGGAGAAAATTCAAAACATTCATTATTCAATAGGGCCCAAACTATCAAAAACCAGCGGTTTCAATGAACACACATTTCTTGGAAGAATCATGCAGGACTGAAATTTTTGATGTTTTTCTACTCCTCTCATGAGCCCAAACAAGTCTCTAAAAGCATGAGTTTGCAACTACTTTACTTTTGGAGAAAATTCAAAACATTCATTATTCAATAGAGCCCAATAGCAAAAATCAGGTTTTGAATGAAGAATCACATTTCTTGGTAGAATCATGCAGGATTGAAATTTTTGATGGTTTTTTACTCCTCTCAACAGCCCAAACAAGTTTCTAAAAGGATGAGTTTGCAACTACTTTACTTTTGGAGAAAATTCAAAACATTCATTATTCAATAGGGCCCAAACTATCAAAAACCAGCGGTTTCAATGAACACACATTTCTTGGAAGAATCATGCAGGACTGAAATTTTTGATGTTTTTCTACTCCTCTCATGAGCCCAAACAAGTCTCTAAAAGCATGAGTTTGCAACTACTTTACTTTTGGAGAAAATTCAAAACATTCATTATTCAATAGAGCCCAATAGCAAAAATCAGGTTTTGAATGAAGAATCACATTTCTTGGTAGAATCATGCAGGATTGAAATTTTTGATGGTTTTTTACTCCTCTCAACAGCCCAAACAAGTTTCTAAAAGGATGAGTTTGCAACTACTTTACTTTTGGAGAAAATTCAAAACATTCATTATTCAATAGGGCCCAAACTATCAAAAACCAGCGGTTTCAATGAACACACATTGTTTGGTAGAATCATGCAGGACTGAAATTTTTGATGTTTTTCTACTCCTCTCATGAGCCCAAACAAGTCTCTAAAAGCATGAGTTTGCAACTACTTTACTTTTGGAGAAAATTCAAAACATTCATTATTCAATAGAGCCCAATAGCAAAAATCAGGTTTTGAATGAAGAATCACATTTCTTGGTAGAATCATGCAGGATTGAAATTTTTGATGGTTTTTTACTCCTCTCAACAGCCCAAACAAGTTTCTAAAAGGATGAGTTTGCAACTACTTTACTTTTGGAGAAAATTCAAAACATTCATTATTCAATAGGGCCCAAACTATCAAAAACCAGCGGTTTCAATGAACACACATTTCTTGGTAGAATCATGCAGGACTGAAATTTTTGATGTTTTTCTACTCCTCTCATGAGCCCAAACAAGTCTCTAAAAGCATGAGTTTGCAACTACTTTACTTTTGGAGAAAATTCAAAACATTCATTATTCAATAGAGCCCAATAGCAAAAATCAGGTTTTGAATGAAGAATCACATTTCTTGGTAGAATCATGCAGGATTGAAATTTTTGATGGTTTTTTACTCCTCTCAACAGCCCAAACAATTTTCTAAAAGGATGAGTTTGCAACTACTTTACTTTTGGAGAAAATTCAAAACATTCATTATTCAATAGGGCCCAAACTATCAAAAACCAGCGGTTTCAATGAACACACATTTCTTGGTAGAATCATGCAGGACTGAAATTTTTGATGTTTTTCTACTCCTCTCATGAGCCCAAACAAGTCTCTAAAAGCATGAGTTTGCAACTACTTTACTTTTGGAGAAAATTCAAAACATTCATTATTCAATAGAGCCCAATAGCAAAAATCAGGTTTTGAATGAAGAATCACATTTCTTGGTAGAATCATGCAGGATTGAAATTTTTGATGGTTTTTTACTCCTCTCTACAGCCCAAACAAGTTTCTAAAAGGATGAGTTTGCAACTACTTTACTTTTGGAGAAAATTCAAAACATTCATTATTCAATAGGGCCCAAACTATCAAAAACCAGCGGTTTCAATGAACACACATTTCTTGGAAGAATCATGCAGGACTGAAATTTTTGATGTTTTTCTACTCCTCTCATGAGCCCAAACAAGTTTCTAAAAGCATGAGTTTGCAACTACTTTACTTTTGGAGAAAATTCAAAACATTCATTATTCAATAGAGCCCAATAGCAAAAATCAGGTTTTGAATGAAGAATCACATTTCTTGGTAGAATCATGCAGGATTGAAATTTTTGATGGTTTTTTACTCCTCTCAACAGCCCAAACAAGTTTCTAAAAGGATGAGTTTGCAACTACTTTACTTTTGGAGAAAATTCAAAACATTCATTATTCAATAGAGCCCAATAGCAAAAATCAGGTTTTGAATGAAGAATCACATTTCTTGGTAGAATCATGCAGGATTGAAATTTTTGATGGTTTTTTACTCCTCTCAACAGCCCAAACAAGTTTCTAAAAGGATGAGTTTGCAACTACTTTACTTTTGGAGAAAATTCAAAACATTCATTATTCAATAGGGCCCAAACTATCAAAAAACAGCGGTTTCAATGAACACACATTTCTTGGTAGAATCATGCAGGACTGAAATTTTTGATGTTTTTCTACTCCTCTCATGAGCCCAAACAAGTCTCTAAAAGGATGAGTTTGCAACTACTTTACTTTTGGAGAAAATTCAAAACATTCATTATTCAATAGAGCCCAATAGCAAAAACCAGCGTTTTGAATGAAGAATCACATTTCTTGGTAGAATCATGCAGGATTGAAATTTTTGATGGTTTTTTACTCCTCTCAACAGCCCAAACAAGTTTCTAAAAGGATGAGTTTGCAACTACTTTACTTTTGGAGAAAATTCAAAACATTCATTATTCAATAGGGCCCAAACTATCAAAAACCAGCGGTTTCAATGAACACACATTTCTTGGTAGAATCATGCAGGACTGAAATTTTTGATGTTTTTCTACTCCTCTCATGAGCCCAAACAAGTCTCTAAAAGCATGAGTTTGCAACTACTTTACTTTTGGAGAAAATTCAAAACATTCACTTTTCAATAGAGCCCAATAGCAAAAATCAGGTTTTGAATGAAGAATCACATTTCTTGGTAGAATCATGCAGGATTGAAATTTTTGATGGTTTTTTACTCCTCTCAACAGCCCAAACAAGTTTCTAAAAGGATGAGTTTGCAACTACTTTACTTTTGGAGAAAATTCAAAACATTCATTATTCAATAGGGCCCAAACTATCAAAAACCAGCGGTTTGAATGAACACACATTTCTTGGTAGAATCATGCAGGACTGAAATTTTTGATGTTTTTCTACTCCTCTCATGAGCCCAAACAAGTCTCTAAAAGCATGAGTTTGCAACTACTTTACTTTTGGAGAAAATTCAAAATATTCATTATTCAATAGAGCCCAATAGCAAAAATCAGGTTTTGAATGAAGAATCACATTTCTTGGTAGAAGCATGCAGGATTGAAATTTTTGATGGTTTTTTACTCCTCTCAACAGCCCAAACAAGTTTCTAAAAGGATGAGTTTGCAACTACTTTACTTTTGGAGAAAATTCAAAACATTCATTATTCAATAGGGCCCAAACTATCAAAAACCAGCGGTTTCAATGAACACACATTTCTTGGTAGAATCATGCAGGACTGAAATTTTTGATGTTTTTCTACTCCTCTCATGAGCCCAAACAAGTCTCTAAAAGCATGAGTTTGCAACTACTTTACTTTTGGGGAAAATTCAAAATATTCATTATTCAATAGAGCCCAATAGCAAAAATCAGGTTTTGAATGAAGAATCACATTTCTTGGTAGAAGCATGCAGGATTGAAATTTTTGATGGTTTTTTACTCCTCTCAACAGCCCAAACAAGTTTCTAAAAGGATGAGTTTGCAACTACTTTACTTTTGGAGAAAATTCAAAACATTCATTATTCAATAGGGTCCAAACTATCAAAAACCAGCGGTTTCAATGAACACACATTTCTTGGTAGAATCATGCAGGACTGAAATTTTTGATGTTTTTCTACTCCTCTCATGAGCCCAAACAAGTCTCTAAAAGCATGAGTTTGCAACTACTTTACTTTTGGAGAAAATTCAAAACATTCATTATTCTATAGAGCCTAATAGCAAAAATCAGGTTTTGAATGAAGAATCACATTTCTTGGTAGAATCATGCAGGATTGAAATTTTTGATGGTTTTTTACTCCTCTCTACAGCCCAAACAAGTTTCTAAAAGGATGAGTTTGCAACTGCTTTACTTTTGGAGAAAATTCAAAACATTCATTATTCAATAGGGCCCAAACTATCAAAAACCAGCGGTTTCAATGAACACACATTTCTTGGTAGAATCATGCAGGACTGAAATTTTTGATGTTTTTCTACTCCTCTCATGAGCCCAAACAAGTCTCTAAAAGCATGAGTTTGCAACTACTTTACTTTTGGAGAAAATTCAAAACATTCATTATTCAATAGAGCCCAATAGCAAAAATCAGGTTTTGAATGAAGAATCACATTTCTTGGTAGAATCATGCAGGATTGAAATTTTTGATGGTTTTTTACTCCTCTCAACAGCCCAAACAAGTTTCTAAAAGGATGAGTTTGCAACTACTTTACTTTTGGAGAAAATTCAAAACATTCATTATTCAATAGGGCCCAAACTATCAAAAACCAGCGGTTTCAATGAACACACATTTCTTGGAAGAATCATGCAGGACTGAAATTTTTGATGTTTTTCTACTCCTCTCATGAGCCCAAACAAGTTTCTAAAAGCATGAGTTTGCAACTACTTTACTTTTGGAGAAAATTCAAAACATTCATTATTCAATAGAGCCCAATAGCAAAAATCAGGTTTTGAATGAAGAATCACATTTCTTGGTAGAATCATGCAGGATTGAAATTTTTGATGGTTTTTTACTCCTCTCAACAGCCCAAACAAGTTTCTAAAAGGATGAGTTTGCAACTACTTTACTTTTGGAGAAAATTCAAAACATTCATTATTCAATAGGGCCCAAACTATCAAAAACCAGCGGTTTCAATGAACACACATTTCTTGGTAGAATCATGCAGGACTGAAATTTTTGATGTTTTTCTACTCCTCTCATGAGCCCAAACAAGTCTCTAAAAGCATGAGTTTGCAACTACTTTACTTTTGGAGAAAATTCAAAACATTCATTATTCAATAGAGCCCAATAGCAAAAATCAGGTTTTGAATGAAGAATCACATTTCTTGGTAAAATCATGCAGGATTGAAATTTTTGATGGTTTTTTACTCCTCTCAACAGCCCAAACAAGTTTCTAAAAGGATGAGTTTGCAACTACTTTACTTTCGGAGAAAATTCAAAACATTCATTATTCAATAGGGCCCAAACTATCAAAAACCAGCGGTTTCAATGAACACACATTTCTTGGTAGAATCATGCAGGACTGAAATTTTTGATGTTTTTCTACTCCTCTCATGAGCCCAAACAAGTCTCTAAAAGCATGAGTTTGCAACTACTTTACTTTTGGAGAAAATTCAAAACATTCATTATTCAATAGAGCCCAATAGCAAAAATCAGGTTTTGAATGAAGAATCACATTTCTTGGTAGAATCATGCAGGATTGAAATTTTTGATGGTTTTTTACTCCTCTCTACAGCCCAAACAAGTTTCTAAAAGGATGAGTTTGCAACTGCTTTACTTTTGGAGAAAATTCAAAACATTCATTATTCAATAGGGCCCAAACTATCAAAAACCAGCGGTTTGAATGAACACACATTTCTTGGTAGAATCATGCAGGACTCAAATTTTTGATGTTTTTCTACTCCTCTCATGAGCTCAAACAAGTTTCTAAAAGCATGAGTTTGCAACTACTTTACTTTTGGAGAAAATTCAAAACATTCATTATTCAATAGAGCCCAATAGCAAAAATCAGGTTTTGAATGAAGAATCACATTTCTTGGTAGAATCATGCAGGATTGAAATTTTTGATGGTTTTTTACTCCTCTCAACAGCCCAAACAAGTTTCTAAAAGGATGAGTTTGCAACTACTTTACTTTTGGAGAAAATTCAAAACATTCACTATTCAATAGAGCCCAATAGCAAAAATCAGGTTTTGAATGAAGAATCACATTTCTTGGTAAAATCATGCAGGATTGAAATTTTTGATGGTTTTTTACTCCTCTCAACAGCCCAAACAAGTTTCTAAAAGGATGAGTTTGCAACTACTTTACTTTTGGAGAAAATTCAAAACATTCATTATTCAATAGGGCCCAAACTATCAAAAACCAGCGGTTTGAATGAACACACATTTCTTGGTAGAATCATGCAGGACTGAAATTTTTGATGTTTTTCTACTCCTCTCATGAGCCCAAACAAGTCTCTAAAAGCATGAGTTTGCAACAACTTTACTTTTGGAGAAAATTCAAAACATTCATTATTCAATAGAGCCCAATAGCAAAAATCAGGTTTTGAATGAAGAATCACATTTCTTGGTAGAATCATGCAGGATTGAAATTTTTGATGGTTTTTTACTCCTCTCAACAGCCCAAACAAGTTTCTAAAAGGATGAGTTTGCAACTACTTTACTTTTGGAGAAAATTCAAAACATTCATTATTCAATAGGGCCCAAACTATCAAAAACCAGCGGTTTGAATGAACACACATTTCTTGGTAGAATCATGCAGGACTGAAATTTTTGATGTTTTTCTACTCCTCTCATGAGCCCAAACAAGTCTCTAAAAGCATGAGTTTGCAACTACTTTACTTTTGGAGAAAATTCAAAACATTCACTTTTCAATAGAGCCCAATAGCAAAAATCAGGTTTTGAATGAAGAATCACATTTCTTGGTAGAATCATGCAGGATTGAAATTTTTGATGGTTTTTTACTCCTCTCAACAGCCCAAACAAGTTTCTAAAAGGATGAGTTTGCAACTACTTTACTTTTGGAGAAAATTCAAAACATTCATTATTCAATAGGGCCCAAACTATCAAAAACCAGCGGTTTGAATGAAGACACATTTCTTGGTAGAATCATGCAGGACTGAAATTTTTGATGTTTTTCTACTCCTCTCATGAGCCCAAACAAGTCTCTAAAAGCATGAGTTTGCAACTACTTTACTTTTGGAGAAAATTCAAAACATTCATTATTCAATAGAGCCCAATAGCAAAAATCAGGTTTTGAATGAAGAATCACATTTCTTGGTAGAAGCATGCAGGATTGAAATTTTTGTTGGTTTTTTACTCCTCTCAACAGCCCAAACAAGTTTCTAAAAGGATGAGTTTGCAACTACTTTACTTTTGGAGAAAATTCAAAACATTCATTATTCAATAGGGCCCAAACTATCAAAAACCAGCGGTTTCAATGAACACACATTTCTTGGTAGAATCATGCAGGACTGAAGTTTTTGATGTTTTTCTACTCCTCTCATGAGCCCAAACAAGTCTCTAAAAGCATGAGTTTGCAACTACTTTACTTTTGGAGAAAATTCAAAACATTCATTATTCAATAGAGCCCAATAGCAAAAATCAGGTTTTGAATGAAGAATCACATTTCTTGGTAGAATCATGCAGGATTGAAATTTTTGATGGTTTTTTACTCCTCTCTACAGCCCAAACAAGTTTCTAAAAGGATGAGTTTGCAACTGCTTTAATTGTGGAGAAAATTCAAAACATTCATTATTCAATAGGGCCCAAACTATCAAAAACCAGCGGTTTGAATGAACACACATTTCTTGGTAGAATCATGCAGGACTCAAATTTTTGATGTTTTTCTACTCCTCTCATGAGCCCAAACAAGTTTCTAAAAGCATGAGTTTGCAACTACTTTACTTTTGGAGAAAATTCAAAACATTCATTATTCAATAGAGCCCAATAGCAAAAATCAGGTTTTGAATGAAGAATCACATTTCTTGGTAGAATCATGCAGGATTGAAATTTTTGATGGTTTTTTACTCCTCTCAACAGCCCAAACAAGTTTCTAAAAGGATGAGTTTGCAACTACTTTACTTTTGGAGAAAATTCAAAACATTCATTATTCAATAGGGCCCAAACTATCAAAAACCAGCGGTTTCAATGAACACACATTTCTTGGTAGAATCATGCAGGACTGAAATTTTTGATGTTTTTCTACTCCTCTCATGAGCCCAAACAAGTCTCTAAAAGCATGAGTTTGCAACTACTTTACTTTTGGAGAAAATTCAAAACATTCATTATTCAATAGAGCCCAATAGCAAAAATCAGGTTTTGAATGAATCACATTTCTTGGTAGAATCATGCAGGATTGAAATTTTTGATGGTTTTTTACTCCTCTCAACAGCCCAAACAAGTTTCTAAAAGGATGAGTTTGCAACTACTTTACTTTTGGAGAAAATTCAAAACATTCATTATTCAATAGGGCCCAAACTATCAAAAACCAGCGGTTTCAATGAACACACATTTCTTGGAAGAATCATGCAGGACTGAAATTTTTGATG
The DNA here is from genome assembly GCF_039654945.1 of Dendrobates tinctorius. Taxonomy (NCBI): domain Eukaryota; kingdom Metazoa; phylum Chordata; class Amphibia; order Anura; family Dendrobatidae; genus Dendrobates; species Dendrobates tinctorius. The sequence goes on along the minus strand of NW_027361736.1, from coordinate 6,014,148 downwards.
TTTTTCTACTCCTCTCATGAGCCCAAACAAGTCTCTAAAAGCATGAGTTTGCAACTACTTTACTTTTGGAGAAAATTCAAAACATTCATTATTCAATAGAGCCCAATAGCAAAAATCAGGTTTTGAATGAAGAATCACATTTCTTGGTAGAATCATGCAGGATTGAAATTTTTGATGGTTTTTTACTCCTCTCAACAGCCCAAACAAGTTTCTAAAAGGATGAGTTTGCAACTACTTTACTTTTGGAGAAAATTCAAAACATTCATTATTCAATAGGGCCCAAACTATCAAAAACCAGCGGTTTCAATGAACACACATTTCTTGGTAGAATCATGCAGGACTGAAATTTTTGATGTTTTTCTACTCCTCTCATGAGCCCAAACAAGTCTCTAAAAGCATGAGTTTGCAACTACTTTACTTTTGGAGAAAATTCAAAACATTCATTATTCAATAGAGCCCAATGGCAAAAATCAAGTTTTGAATGAAGAATCACATTTCTTGGTAGAATCATGCAGGATTGAAATTTTTGATGGTTTTTTACTCCTCTCAACAGCCCAAACAAGTTTCTAAAAGGATGAGTTTGCAACTACTTTACTTTTGGAGAAAATTCAAAACATTCATTATTCAATAGGGCCCAAACTATCAAAAACCAGCGGTTTCAATGAACACACATTTCTTGGTAGAATCATGCAGGACTGAAATTTTTGATGTTTTTCTACTCCTCTCATGAGCCCAAACAAGTCTCTAAAAGCATGAGTTTGCAACTACTTTACTTTTGGAGAAAATTCAAAACATTCATTATTCAATAGAGCCCAATAGCAAAAATCAGGTTTTGAATGAAGAATCACATTTCTTGGTAGAATCATGCAGGATTGAAATTTTTGATGGTTTTTTACTCCTCTCAACAGCCCAAACAAGGTTCTAAAAGGATGAGTTTGCAACTACTTTACTTTTGGAGAAAATTCAAAACATTCATTATTCAATAGGGCCCAAACTATCAAAAACCAGCGGTTTCAATGAACACACATTTCTTGGTAGAATCATGCAGGACTGAAATTTTTGATGTTTTTCTACTCCTCTCATGAGCCCAAACAAGTCTCTAAAAGCATGAGTTTGCAACTACTTTACTTTTGGAGAAAATTCAAAACATTCATTATTCAATAGAGCCCAATAGCAAAAATCAGGTTTTGAATGAAGAATCACATTTCTTGGTAAAATCATGCAGGATTGAAATTTTTGATGGTTTTTTACTCCTCTCAACAGCCCAAACAAGTTTCTAAAAGGATGAGTTTGCAACTACTTTACTTTCGGAGAAAATTCAAAACATTCATTATTCAATAGGGCCCAAACTATCAAAAACCAGCGGTTTCAATGAACACACATTTCTTGGTAGAATCATGCAGGACTGAAATTTTTGATGTTTTTCTACTCCTCTCATGAGCCCAAACAAGTCTCTAAAAGCATGAGTTTGCAACTACTTTACTTTTGGAGAAAATTCAAAACATTCATTATTCAATAGAGCCCAATAGCAAAAATCAGGTTTTGAATGAAGAATCACATTTCTTGGTAGAATCATGCAGGATTGAAATTTTTGATGGTTTTTTACTCCTCTCTACAGCCCAAACAAGTTTCTAAAAGGATGAGTTTGCAACTGCTTTACTTTTGGAGAAAATTCAAAACATTCATTATTCAATAGGGCCCAAACTATCAAAAACCAGCGGTTTGAATGAACACACATTTCTTGGTAGAATCATGCAGGACTCAAATTTTTGATGTTTTTCTACTCCTCTCATGAGCTCAAACAAGTTTCTAAAAGCATGAGTTTGCAACTACTTTACTTTTGGAGAAAATTCAAAACATTCATTATTCAATAGAGCCCAATAGCAAAAATCAGGTTTTGAATGAAGAATCACATTTCTTGGTAGAATCATGCAGGATTGAAATTTTTGATGGTTTTTTACTCCTCTCAACAGCCCAAACAAGTTTCTAAAAGGATGAGTTTGCAACTACTTTACTTTTGGAGAAAATTCAAAACATTCATTATTCAATAGGGCCCAAACTATCAAAAACCAGCGGTTTCAATGAACACACATTTCTTGGTAGAATCATGCAGGACTGAAATTTTTGATGTTTTTCTATTCCTCTCATGAGCCCAAACAAGTCTCTAAAAGCATGAGTTTGCAACCACTTTACTTTTGGAGAAAATTCAAAACATTCATTATTCAATAGAGCCCAATAGCAAAAATCAGGTTTTGAATGAAGAATCACATTTCTTGGTAGAATCATGCAGGATTGAAATTTTTGATGGTTTTTTACTCCTCTCAACAGCCCAAACAAGTTTCTAAAAGGATGAGTTTGCAACTACTTTACTTTTGGAGAAAATTCAAAACATTCATTATTCAATAGGGCCCAAAATATCAAAAACCAGGGGTTTGAATGAACACACATTTCTTGGTAGAATCATGCAGGACTGAAATTTTTGATGTTTTTCTACTCCTCTCATGAGCCCAAACAAGTCTCTAAAAGCATGAGTTTGCAACTACTTTACTTTTGGAGAAAATTCAAAATATTCATTATTCAATAGAGCCCAATAGCAAAAATCAGGTTTTGAATGAAGAATCACATTTCTTGGTAGAAGCATGCAGGATTGAAATTTTTGATGGTTTTTTACTCCTCTCAACAGCCCAAACAAGTTTCTAAAAGGATGAGTTTGCAACTACTTTACTTTTGGAGAAAATTCAAAACATTCATTATTCAATAGGGTCCAAACTATCAAAAACCAGCGGTTTCAATGAACACACATTTCTTGGTAGAATCATGCAGGACTGAAATTTTTGATGTTTTTCTACTCCTCTCATGAGCCCAAACAAGTCTCTAAAAGCATGAGTTTGCAACTACTTTACTTTTGGAGAAAATTCAAAACATTCATTATTCAATAGAGCCCAATAGCAAAAATCAGGTTTTGAATGAAGAATCACATTTCTTGGTAGAATCATGCAGGATTGAAATTTTTGATGGTTTTTTACTCCTCTCTACAGCCCAAACAAGTTTCTAAAAGGATGAGTTTGCAACTGCTTTACTTTTGGAGAAAATTCAAAACATTCATTATTCAATAGGGCCCAAACTATCAAAAACCAGCGGTTTCAATGAACACACATTTCTTGGTAGAATCATGCAGGACTGAAATTTTTGATGTTTTTCTACTCCTCTCATGAGCCCAAACAAGTCTCTAAAAGCATGAGTTTGCAACTACTTTACTTTTGGAGAAAATTCAAAACATTCATTATTCAATAGAGCCCAATAGCAAAAATCAGGTTTTGAATGAAGAATCACATTTCTTGGTAGAATCATGCAGGATTGAAATTTTTGATGGTTTTTTACTCCTCTCAACAGCCCAAACAAGTTTCTAAAAGGATGAGTTTGCAACTACTTTACTTTTGGAGAAAATTCAAAACATTCATTATTCAATAGGGCCCAAACTATCAAAAACCAGCGGTTTCAATGAACACACATTTCTTGGAAGAATCATGCAGGACTGAAATTTTTGATGTTTTTCTACTCCTCTCATGAGCCCAAACAAGTTTCTAAAAGCATGAGTTTGCAACTACTTTACTTTTGGAGAAAATTCAAAACATTCATTATTCAATAGAGCCCAATAGCAAAAATCAGGTTTTGAATGAAGAATCACAGTTCTTGGTAGAATCATGCAGGATTGAAATTTTTGATGGTTTTTTACTCCTCTCAACAGCCCAAACAAGTTTCTAAAAGGATGAGTTTGCAACTACTTTACTTTTGGAGAAAATTCAAAACATTCATTATTCAATAGAGCCCAATAGCAAAAATCAGGTTTTGAATGAAGAATCACATTTCTTGGTAAAATCATGCAGGATTGAAATTTTTGATGGTTTTTTACTCCTCTCAACAGCCCAAACAAGTTTCTAAAAGGATGTGTTTGCAACTACTTTACTTTTGGAGAAAATTCAAAACATTCATTATTCAATAGGGCCCAAACTATCAAAAACCAGCGGTTTCAATGAACACACATTTCTTGGTAGAATCATGCAGGACTGAAATTTTTGATGTTTTTCTACTCCTCTCATGAGCCCAAACAAGTTTCTAAAAGCATGAGTTTGCAACTACTTTACTTTTGGAGAAAATTCAAAACATTCACTATTCAGTAGAGCCCAATAGCAAAAATCAGGTTTTGAATGAAGAATCACATTTCTTGGTAAAATCATGCAGGATTGAAATTTTTGATGGTTTTTTACTCCTCTCAACAGCCCAAACAAGTTTCTAAAAGGATGAGTTTGCAACTACTTTACTTTTGGAGAAAATTCAAAACATTCATTATTCAATAGGGCCCAAACTATCAAAAACCAGCGGTTTCAATGAACACACATTTCTTGGTAGAATCATGCAGGACTGAAATTTTTGATGTTTTTCTACTCCTCTCATGAGCCCAAACAAGTCTCTAAAAGCATGAGTTTGCAACTACTTTACTTTTGGAGAAAATTCAAAACATTCATTATTCAATAGAGCCCAATAGCAAAAATCAGGTTTTGAATGAAGAATCACATTTCTTGGTAGAATCATGCAGGATTGAAATTTTTGATGGTTTTTTACTCCTCTCAACAGCCCAAACAAGTTTCTAAAAGGATGAGTTTGCAACTACTTTACTTTTGGAGAAAATTCAAAACATTCATTATTCAATAGGGCCCAAACTATCAAAAACCAGCGGTTTGAATGAACACACATTTCTTGGTAGAATCATGCAGGACTGAAATTTTTGATGTTTTTCTACTCCTCTCATGAGCCCAAACAAGTCTCTAAAAGCATGAGTTTGCAACTACTTTACTTTTGGAGAAAATTCAAAACATTCATTATTCAATAGAGCCCAATAGCAAAAATCAGGTTTTGAATGAAGAATCACATTTCTTGGTAGAAGCATGCAGGATTGAAATTTTTGATGGTTTTTTACTCCTCTCAACAGCCCAAACAAGTTTCTAAAAGGATGAGTTTGCAACTACTTTACTTTTGGAGAAAAATCAAAACATTCATTATTCAATAGGGCCCAAACTATCAAAAACCAGCGGTTTCAATGAACACACATTTCTTGGTAGAATCATGCAGGACTGAAGTTTTTGATGTTTTTCTACTCCTCTCATGAGCCCAAACAAGTCTCTAAAAGCATGAGTTTGCAACTACTTTACTTTTGGAGAAAATTCAAAACATTCATTATTCAATAGAGCCCAATAGCAAAAATCAGGTTTTGAATGAAGAATCACATTTCTTGGTAGAATCATGCAGGATTGAAATTTTTGATGGTTTTTTACTCCTCTCAACAGCCCAAACAAGTTTCTAAAAGGATGAGTTTGCAACTACTTTACTTTTGGAGAAAATTCAAAACATTCATTATTCAATAGGGCCCAAACTATCAAAAACCAGCGGTTTCAATGAACACACATTTCTTGGAAGAATCATGCAGGACTGAAATTTTTGATGTTTTTCTACTCCTCTCATGAGCCCAAACAAGTCTCTAAAAGCATGAGTTTGCAACTACTTTACTTTTGGAGAAAATTCAAAACATTCATTATTCAATAGAGCCCAATAGCAAAAATCAGGTTTTGAATGAAGAATCACATTTCTTGGTAGAATCATGCAGGATTGAAATTTTTGATGGTTTTTTACTCCTCTCAACAGCCCAAACAAGTTTCTAAAAGGATGAGTTTGCAACTACTTTACTTTTGGAGAAAATTCAAAACATTCATTATTCAATAGGGCCCAAACTATCAAAAACCAGCGGTTTCAATGAACACACATTTCTTGGTAGAATCATGCAGGACTGAAATTTTTGATGTTTTTCTACTCCTCTCATGAGCCCAAACAAGTCTCTAAAAGCATGAGTTTGCAACTACTTTACTTTTGGAGAAAATTCAAAACATTCATTATTCAATAGAGCCCAATAGCAAAAATCAGGTTTTGAATGAAGAATCACATTTCTTGGTAGAATCATGCAGGATTGAAATTTTTGATGGTTTTTTACTCCTCTCAACAGCCCAAACAAGTTTCTAAAAGGATGAGTTTGCAACTACTTTACTTTTGGAGAAAATTCAAAACATTCATTATTCAATAGGGCCCAAACTATCAAAAACCAGCGGTTTCAATGAACACACATTTCTTGGTAGAATCATGCAGGACTGAAATTTTTGATGTTTTTCTACTCCTCTCATGAGCCCAAACAAGTCTCTAAAAGCATGAGTTTGCAACTACTTTACTTTTGGAGAAAATTCAAAACATTCATTATTCAATAGAGCCCAATAGCAAAAATCAGGTTTTGAATGAAGAATCACATTTCTTGGTAAAATCATGCAGGATTGAAATTTTTGATGGTTTTTTACTCCTCTCAACAGCCCAAACAAGTTTCTAAAAGGATGAGTTTGCAACTACTTTACTTTCGGAGAAAATTCAAAACATTCATTATTCAATAGGGCCCAAACTATCAAAAACCAGCGGTTTCAATGAACACACATTTCTTGGTAGAATCATGCAGGACTGAAATTTTTGATGTTTTTCTACTCCTCTCATGAGCCCAAACAAGTCTCTAAAAGCATGAGTTTGCAACTACTTTACTTTTGGAGAAAATTCAAAACATTCATTATTCAATAGAGCCCAATAGCAAAAATCAGGTTTTGAATGAAGAATCACATTTCTTGGTAGAATCATGCAGGATTGAAATTTTTGATGGTTTTTTACTCCTCTCAACAGCCCAAACAAGTTTCTAAAAGGATGAGTTTGCAACTACTTTACTTTTGGAGAAAATTCAAAACATTCATTATTCAATAGGGCCCAAACTATCAAAAACCAGCGGTTTCAATGAACACACATTTCTTGGAAGAATCATGCAGGACTGAAATTTTTGATGTTTTTCTACTCCTCTCATGAGCCCAAACAAGTTTCTAAAAGCATGAGTTTGCAACTACTTTACTTTTGGAGAAAATTCAAAACATTCATTATTCAATAGAGCCCAATAGCAAAAATCAGGTTTTGAATGAAGAATCACATTTCTTGGTAGAATCATGCAGGATTGAAATTTTTGATGGTTTTTTACTCCTCTCAACAGCCCAAACAAGTTTCTAAAAGGATGAGTTTGCAACTACTTTACTTTTGGAGAAAATTCAAAACATTCATTATTCAATAGAGCCCAATAGCAAAAATCAGGTTTTGAATGAAGAATCACATTTCTTGGTAGAATCATGCAGGATTGAAATTTTTGATGGTTTTTTACTCCTCTCAACAGCCCAAACAAGTTTCTAAAAGGATGAGTTTGCAACTACTTTACTTTTGGAGAAAATTCAAAACATTCATTATTCAATAGGGCCCAAACTATCAAAAAACAGCGGTTTCAATGAACACACATTTCTTGGTAGAATCATGCAGGACTGAAATTTTTGATGTTTTTCTACTCCTCTCATGAGCCCAAACAAGTCTCTAAAAGGATGAGTTTGCAACTACTTTACTTTTGGAGAAAATTCAAAACATTCATTATTCAATAGAGCCCAATAGCAAAAACCAGCGTTTTGAATGAAGAATCACATTTCTTGGTAGAATCATGCAGGATTGAAATTTTTGATGGTTTTTTACTCCTCTCAACAGCCCAAACAAGTTTCTAAAAGGATGAGTTTGCAACTACTTTACTTTTGGAGAAAATTCAAAACATTCATTATTCAATAGGGCCCAAACTATCAAAAACCAGCGGTTTCAATGAACACACATTTCTTGGTAGAATCATGCAGGACTAAAATTTTTGATGTTTTTCTACTCCTCTCATGAGCCCAAACAAGTCTCTAAAAGCATGAGTTTGCAACTACTTTACTTTTGGAGAAAATTCAAAACATTCACTTTTCAATAGAGCCCAATAGCAAAAATCAGGTTTTGAATGAAGAATCACATTTCTTGGTAGAATCATGCAGGATTGAAATTTTTGATGGTTTTTTACTCCTCTCAACAGCCCAAACAAGTTTCTAAAAGGATGATTTTGCAACTACTTTACTTTTGGAGAAAATTCAAAACATTCATTATTCAATAGGGCCCAAACTATCAAAAACCAGCGGTTTGAATGAACACACATTTCTTGGTAGAATCATGCAGGACTGAAATTTTTGATGATTTTCTACTCCTCTCATGAGCCCAAACAAGTCTCTAAAAGCATGAGTTTGCAACTACTTTACTTTTGGAGAAAATTCAAAATATTCATTATTCAATAGAGCCCAATAGCAAAAATCAGGTTTTGAATGAAGAATCACATTTCTTGGTAGAAGCATGCAGGATTGAAATTTTTGATGGTTTTTTACTCCTCTCAACAGCCCAAACAAGTTTCTAAAAGGATGAGTTTGCAACTACTTTACTTTTGGAGAAAATTCAAAACATTCATTATTCAATAGGGCCCAAACTATCAAAAACCAGCGGTTTGAATGAACACACATTTCTTGGTAGAATCATGCAGGACTGAAATTTTTGATGTTTTTCTACTCCTCTCATGAGCCCAAACAAGTCTCTAAAAGCATGGGTTTGCAACTACTTTACTTTTGGAGAAAATTCAAAATATTCATTATTCAATAGAGCCCAATAGCAAAAATCAGGTTTTGAATGAAGAATCACATTTCTTGGTAGAAGCATGCAGGATTGAAATTTTTGATGGTTTTTACTCCTCTCAACAGCCCAAACAAGTTTCTAAAAGGATGAGTTTGCAACTACTTTACTTTTGGAGAAAATTCAAAACATTCATTATTCAATAGGGTCCAAACTATCAAAAACCAGCGGTTTCAATGAACACACATTTCTTGGTAGAATCATGCAGGACTGAAATTTTTGATGTTTTTCTACTCCTCTCATGAGCCCAAACAAGTCTCTAAAAGCATGAGTTTGCAACTACTTTACTTTTGGAGAAAATTCAAAACATTCATTATTCAATAGAGCCCAATAGCAAAAATCAGGTTTTGAATGAAGAATCACATTTCTTGGTAGAATCATGCAGGATTGAAATTTTTGATGGTTTTTTACTCCTCTCTACAGCCCAAACAAGTTTCTAAAAGGATGAGTTTGCAACTGCTTTACTTTTGGAGAAAATTCAAAACATTCATTATTCAATAGGGCCCAAACTATCAAAAACCAGCGGTTTCAATGAACACACATTTCTTGGTAGAATCATGCAGGACTGAAATTTTTGATGTTTTTCTACTCCTCTCATGAGTCCAAACAAGTCTCTAAAAGCATGAGTTTGCAACTACTTTACTTTTGGAGAAAATTCAAAACATTCATTATTCAATAGAGCCCAATAGCAAAAATCAGGTTTTGAATGAAGAATCACATTTCTTGGTAGAAGCATGCAGGATTGAAATTTTTGATGGTTTTTTACTCCTCTCAACAGCCCAAACAAGTTTCTAAAAGGATGAGTTTGCAACTACTTTACTTTTGGAGAAAATTCAAAACATTCATTATTCAATAGGGCCCAAACTATCAAAAACCAGCGGTTTGAATGAACACACATTTCTTGGTAGAATCATGCAGGACTGAAATTTTTGATGTTTTTCTACTCCTCTCATGAGCCCAAACAAGTCTCTAAAAGCATGAGTTTGCAACTACTTTACTTTTGGAGAAAATTCAAAATATTCATTATTCAATAGAGCCCAATAGCAAAAATCAGGTTTTGAATGAAGAATCACATTTCTTGGTAGAAGCATGCAGGATTGAAATTTTTGATGGTTTTTTACTCCTCTCAACAGCCCAAACAAGTTTCTAAAAGGATGAGTTTGCAACTACTTTACTTTTGGAGAAAATTCAAAACATTCATTATTCAATAGGGTCCAAACTATCAAAAACCAGCGGTTTCAATGAACACACATTTCTTGGAAGAATCATGCAGGACTGAAATTTTTGATGTTTTTCTACTCCTCTCATGAGCCCAAACAAGTTTCTAAAAGCATGAGTTTGCAACTACTTTACTTTTGGAGAAAATTCAAAACATTCATTATTCAATAGAGCCCAATAGCAAAAATCAGGTTTTGAATGAAGAATCACATTTCTTGGTAGAATCATGCAGGATTGAAATTTTTGATGGTTTTTTACTCCTCTCAACAGCCCAAACAAGTTTCTAAAAGGATGAGTTTGCAACTACTTTACTTTTGGAGAAAATTCAAAACATTCATTATTCAATAGGGCCCAAACTATCAAAAACCAGCGGTTTCAATGAACACACATTTCTTGGTAGAATCATGCAGGACTGAAATTTTTGATGTTTTTCTACTCCTCTCATGAGCCCAAACAAGTCTCTAAATGCATGAGTTTGCAACTACTTTACTTTTGGAGAAAATTCAAAACATTCATTATTCAATAGAGCCCAATAGCAAAAATCAGGTTTTGAATGAAGAATCACATTTCTTGGTAGAAGCATGCAGGATTGAAATTTTTGATGGTTTTTTACTCCTCTCAACAGCCCAAACAAGTTTCTAAAAGGATGAGTTTGCAACTACTTTACTTTTGGAGAAAATTCAAAACATTCATTATTCAATAGGGTCCAAACTATCAAAAACCAGCGGTTTCAATGAACACACATTTCTTGGAAGAATCATGCAGGACTGAAATTTTTGATGTTTTTCTACTCCTCTCATGAGCCCAAACAAGTTTCTAAAAGCATGAGTTTGCAACTACTTTACTTTTGGAGAAAATTCAAAACATTCATTATTCAATAGAGCCCAATAGCAAAAATCAGGTTTTGAATGAAGAATCACATTTCTTGGTAGAATCATGCAGGATTGAAATTTTTGATGGTTTTTTACTCCTCTCAACAGCCCAAACAAGTTTCTAAAAGGATGAGTTTGCAACTACTTTACTTTTGGAGAAAATTCAAAACATTCATTATTCAATAGGGCCCAAACTATCAAAAACCAGCGGTTTCAATGAACACACATTTCTTGGTAGAATCATGCAGGACTGAAATTTTTGATGTTTTTCTACTCCTCTCATGAGCCCAAACAAGTCTCTAAATGCATGAGTTTGCAACTACTTTACTTTTGGAGAAAATTCAAAACATTCATTATTCAATAGAGCCCAATAGCAAAAATCAGGTTTTGAATGAAGAATCACATTTCTTGGTAAAATCATGCAGGATTGAAATTTTTGATGGTTTTTTACTCCTCTCAACAGCCCAAACAAGTTTCTAAAAGGATGAGTTTGCAACTACTTTACTTTCGGAGAAAATTCAAAACATTCATTATTCAATAGGGCCCAAACTATCAAAAACCAGCGGTTTCAATGAACACACATTTCTTGGTAGAATCATGCAGGACTGAAATTTTTGATGTTTTTCTACTCCTCTCATGAGCCCAAACAAGTCTCTAAAAGCATGAGTTTGCAACTACTTTACTTTTGGAGAAAATTCAAAACATTCATTATTCAATAGAGCCCAATAGCAAAAATCAGGTTTTGAATGAAGAATCACATTTCTTGGTAGAATCATGCAGGATTGAAATTTTTGATGGTTTTTTACTCCTCTCAACAGCCCAAACAAGTTTCTAAAAGGATGAGTTTGCAACTACTTTACTTTTGAAGAAAATTCAAAACATTCATTATTCAATAGGGCCCAAACTATCAAAAACCAGCGGTTTCAATGAACACACATTTCTTGGTAGAATCATGCAGGACTGAAATTTTTGATGTTTTTCTACTCCTCTCATGAGCCCAAACAAGTTTCTAAAAGCATGAGTTTGCAACTACTTTACTTTTGGAGAAAATTCAAAACATTCACTATTCAATAGAGCCCAATAGCAAAAATCAGGTTTTGAATGAAGAATCACATTTCTTGGTAAAATCATGCAGGATTGAAATTTTTGATGGTTTTTTACTCCTCTCAACAGCCCAAACAAGTTTCTAAAAGGATGAGTTTGCAACTACTTTACTTTTGGAGAAAATTCAAAACATTCATTATTCAATAGGGCCCAAACTATCAAAAACCAGCGGTTTGAATGAACACACATTTCTTGGTAGAATCATGCAGGACTGAAATTTTTGATGTTTTTCTACTCCTCTCATGAGCCCAAACAAGTCTCTAAAAGCATGAGTTTGCAACTACTTTACTTTTGGAGAAAATTCAAAACATTCATTATTCAATAGAGCCCAATAGCAAAAATCAGGTTTTGAATGAAGAATCACATTTCTTGGTAGAAGCATGCAGGATTGAAATTTTTGTTGGTTTTTTACTCCTCTCAACAGCCCAAACAAGTTTCTAAAAGGATGAGTTTGCAACTACTTTACTTTTGGAGAAAATTCAAAACATTCATTATTCAATAGGGCCCAAACTATCAAAAACCAGCGGTTTCAATGAACACACATTTCTTGGTAGAATCATGCAGGACTGAAGTTTTTGATGTTTTTCTACTCCTCTCATGAGCCCAAACAAGTCTCTAAAAGCATGAGTTTGCAACTACTTTACTTTTGGAGAAAATTCAAAACATTCATTATTCAATAGAGCCCAATAGCAAAAATCAGGTTTTGAATGAAGAATCACATTTCTTGGTAGAATCATGCAGGATTGAAATTTTTGATGGTTTTTTACTCCTCTCTACAGCCCAAACAAGTTTCTAAAAGGATGAGTTTGCAACTGCTTTAATTGTGGAGAAAATTCAAAACATTCATTATTCAATAGGGCCCAAACTATCAAAAACCAGCGGTTTGAATGAACACACATTTCTTGGTAGAATCATGCAGGACTCACATTTTTGATGTTTTTCTACTCCTCTCATGAGCCCAAACAAGTTTCTAAAAGCATGAGTTTGCAACTACTTTACTTTTGGAGAAAATTCAAAACATTCATTATTCAATAGAGCCCAATAGCAAAAATCAGGTTTTGAATGAAGAATCACATTTCTTGGTAGAATCATGCAGGATTGAAATTTTTGATGGTTTTTTACTCCTCTCAACAGCCCAAACAAGTTTCTAAAAGGATGAGTTTGCAACTACTTTACTTTTGGAGAAAATTCAAAACATTCATTATTCAATAGGGCCCAAACTATCAAAAACCAGCGGTTTCAATGAACACACATTTCTTGGTAGAATCATGCAGGACTGAAATTTTTGATGTTTTTCTACTCCTCTCATGAGCCCAAACAAGTCTCTAAAAGCATGAGTTTGCAACTACTTTACTTTTGGAGAAAATTCAAAACATTCATTATTCAATAGAGCCCAGTAGCAAAAATCAGGTTTGAATGAAGAATCACATTTCTTGGTAGAATCATGCAGGATTGAAATTTTTGATGGTTTTTTACTCCTCTCAACAGCCCAAACAAGTTTCTAAAAGGATGAGTTTGCAACTACTTTACTTTTGGAGAAAATTCAAAACATTCATTATTCAATAGAGCCCAATAGCAAAAATCAGGTTTTGAATGAAGAATCACATTTCTTGGTAGAATCATGCAGGATTGAAATTTTTGATGGTTTTTTACTCCTCTCAACAGCCCAAACAAGTTTCTAAAAGGATGAGTTTGCAACTACTTTACTTTTGGAGAAAATTCAAAACATTCATTATTCAATAGGGCCCAAACTATCAAAAAACAGCGGTTTCAATGAACACACATTTCTTGGTAGAATCATGCAGGACTGAAATTTTTGATGTTTTTCTACTCCTCTCTTGAGCCCAAACAAGTCTCTAAAAGGATGAATTTGCAACTACTTTACTTTTGGAGAAAATTCAAAACATTCATTATTCAATAGAGCCCAATAGCAAAAACCAGCGTTTTGAATGAAGAATCACATTTCTTCGTAGAATCATGCAGGATTGAAATTTTTGATGGTTTTTTACTCCTCTCAACAGCCCAAACAAGTTTCTAAAAGGATGAGTTTGCAACTACTTTACTTTTGGAGAAAATTCAAAACATTCATTATTCAATAGGGCCCAAACTATCAAAAACCAGCGGTTTCAATGAACACACATTTCTTGGAAGAATCATGCAGGACTGAAATTTTTGATGTTTTTCTACTCCTCTCATGAGCCCAAACAAGTCTCTAAAAGCATGAGTTTGCAACTACTTTACTTTTGGAGAAAATTCAAAACATTCATTATTCAATAGAGCCCAATAGCAAAAATCAGGTTTTGAATGAAGAATCACATTTCTTGGTAGAATCATGCAGGATTGAAATTTTTGATGGTTTTTTACTCCTCTCAACAGCCCAAACAAGTTTCTAAAAGGATGAGTTTGCAACTACTTTACTTTTGGAGAAAATTCAAAACATTCATTATTCAATAGGGCCCAAACTATCAAAAACCAGCGGTTTCAATGAACACACATTTCTTGGTAGAATCATGCAGGACTGAAATTTTTGATGTTTTTCTATTCCTCTCATGAGCCCAAACAAGTCTCTAAAAGCATGAGTTTGCAACTACTTTACTTTTGGAGAAAATTCAAAACATTCATTATTCAATAGAGCCCAATAGCAAAAATCAGGTTTTGAATGAAGAATCACATTTCTTGGTAGAATCATGCAGGATTGAAATTTTTGATGGTTTTTTACTCCTCTCAACAGCCCAAACAAGTTTCTAAAAGGATGAGTTTGCAACTACTTTACTTTTGGAGAAAATTCAAAACATTCATTATTCAATAGGGCCCAAACTATCAAAAACCAGCGGTTTCAATGAACACACATTTCTTGGAAGAATCATGCAGGACTGAAATTTTTGATGTTTTTCTACTCCTCTCATGTGCCCAAACAAGTTTCTAAAAGCATGAGTTTGCAACTACTTTACTTTTGGAGAAAATTCAAAACATTCATTATTCAATAGAGCCCAATAGCAAAAATCAGGTTTTGAATGAAGAATCACATTTCTTGGTAGAATCATGCAGGATTGAAATTTTTGATGGTTTTTTACTCCTCTCAACAGCCCAAACAAGTTTCTAAAAGGATGAGTTTGCAACTACTTTACTTTTGGAGAAAATTCAAAACATTCATTATTCAATAGAGCCCAATAGCAAAAATCAGGTTTTGAATGAAGAATCACATTTCTTGGTAGAATCATGCAGGATTGAAATTTTTGATGGTTTTTTACTCCTCTCAACAGCCCAAACAAGTTTCTAAAAGGATGAGTTTGCAACTACTTTACTTTTGGAGAAAATTCAAAACATTCATTATTCAATAGGGCCCAAACTATCAAAAACCAGCGGTTTCAATGAACACACATTTCTTGGAAGAATCATGCAGGACTGAAATTTTTGATGTTTTTCTACTCCTCTCATGAGCCCAAACAAGTCTCTAAAAGCATGAGTTTGCAACTACTTTACTTTTGGAGAAAATTCAAAACATTCATTATTCAATAGAGCCCAATAGCAAAAATCAGGTTTTGAATGAAGAATCACATTTCTTGGTAGAATCATGCAGGATTGAAATTTTTGATGGTTTTTTACTCCTCTCAACAGCCCAAACAAGTTTCTAAAAGGATGAGTTTGCAACTACTTTACTTTTGGAGAAAATTCAAAACATTCATTATTCAATAGGGCCCAAACTATCAAAAACCAGCGGTTTCAATGAACACACATTTCTTGGTAGAATCATGCAGGACTGAAATTTTTGATGTTTTTCTATTCCTCTCATGAGCCCAAACAAGTCTCTAAAAGCATGAGTTTGCAACTACTTTACTTTTGGAGAAAATTCAAAACATTCATTATTCAATAGAGCCCAATAGCAAAAATCAGGTTTTGAATGAAGAATCACATTTCTTGGTAGAATCATGCAGGATTGAAATTTTTGATGGTTTTTTACTCCTCTCAACAGCCCAAACAAGTTTCTAAAAGGATGAGTTTGCAACTACTTTACTTTTGGAGAAAATTCAAAACATTCATTATTCAATAGGGCCCAAACTATCAAAAACCAGCGGTTTCAATGAACACACATTTCTTGGAAGAATCATGCAGGACTGAAATTTTTGATGTTTTTCTACTCCTCTCATGAGCCCAAACAAGTCTCTAAAAGCATGAGTTTGCAACTACTTTACTTTTGGAGAAAATTCAAAACATTCATTATTCAATAGAGCCCAATAGCAAAAATCAGGTTTTGAATGAAGAATCACATTTCTTGGTAAAATCATGCAGGATTGAAATTTTTGATGGTTTTTTACTCCTCTCAACAGCCCAAACAAGTTTCTAAAAGGATGAGTTTGCAACTACTTTACTTTTGGAGAAAATTCAAAACATTCATTATTCAATAGAGCCCAATAGCAAAAATCAGGTTTTGAATGAAGAATCACATTTCTTGGTAGAATCATGCAGGATTGAAATTTTTGATGGTTTTTTACTCCTCTCAACAGCCCAAACAAGTTTCTAAAAGGATGAGTTTGCAACTACTTTACTTTTGGAGAAAATTCAAAACATTCATTATTCAATAGGGCCCAAACTATCAAAAAACAGCGGTTTCAATGAACACACATTTCTTGGTAGAATCATGCAGGACTGAAATTTTTGATGTTTTTCTACTCCTCTCATGAGCCCAAACAAGTCTCTAAAAGGATGAGTTTGCAACTACTTTACTTTTGGAGAAAATTCAAAACATTCATTATTCAATAGAGCCCAATAGCAAAAACCAGCGTTTTGAATGAAGAATCACATTTCTTGGTAGAATCATGCAGGATTGAAATTTTTGATGGTTTTTTACTCCTCTCAACAGCCCAAACAAGTTTCTAAAAGGATGAGTTTGCAACTACTTTACTTTTGGAGAAAATTCAAAACATTCATTATTCAATAGGGCCCAAACTATCAAAAACCAGCGGTTTCAATGAACACACATTTCTTGGAAGAATCATGCAGGACTGAAATTTTTGATGTTTTTCTACTCCTCTCATGAGCCCAAACAAGTCTCTAAAAGCATGAGTTTGCAACTACTTTACTTTTGGAGAAAATTCAAAACATTCATTATTCAATAGAGCCCAATAGCAAAAATCAGGTTTTGAATGAAGAATCACATTTCTTGGTAAAATCATGCAGGATTGAAATTTTTGATGGTTTTTTACTCCTCTCAACAGCCCAAACAAGTTTCTAAAAGGATGAGTTTGCAACTACTTTACTTTTGGAGAAAATTCAAAACATTCATTATTCAATAGGGCCCAAACTATCAAAAACCAGCGGTTTCAATGAACACACATTTCTTGGTAGAATCATGCAGGACTGAAATTTTTGATGTTTTTCTACTCCTCTCATGAGCCCAAACAAGTCTCTAAAAGCATGAGTTTGCAACTACTTTACTTTTGGAGAAAATTCAAAACATTCACTTTTCAATAGAGCCCAATAGCAAAAATCAGGTTTTGAATGAAGAATCACATTTCTTGGTAGAATCATGCAGGATTGAAATTTTTGATGTTTTTTTACTCCTCTCAACAGCCCAAACAAGTTTCTAAAAGGATGAGTTTGCAACTACTTTACTTTTGGAGAAAATTCAAAACATTCATTATTCAATAGGGCCCAAACTATCAAAAACCAGCGGTTTGAATGAACACACATTTCTTGGTAGAATCATGCAGGACTGAAATTTTTGATGTTTTTCTACTCCTCTCATGAGCCCAAACAAGTCTCTAAAAGCATGAGTTTGCAACTACTTTACTTTTGGAGAAAATTCAAAACATTCATTATTCAATAGAGCCCAATAGCAAAAATCAGGTTTTGAATGAAGAATCACATTTCTTGGTAGAAGCATGCAGGATTGAAATTTTTGATGGTTTTTTACTCCTCTCAACAGCCCAAACAAGTTTCTAAAAGGATGAGTTTGCAACTACTTTACTTTTGGAGAAAATTCAAAACATTCATTATTCAATAGGGCCCAAACTATAAAAAACCAGCGGTTTCAATGAACACACATTTCTTGGTAGAATCATGCAGGACTGAAGTTTTTGATGTTTTTCTACTCCTCTCATGAGCCCAAACAAGTCTCTAAAAGCATGAGTTTGCAACTACTTTACTTTTGGAGAAAATTCAAAACATTCATTATTCAATAGAGCCCAATAGCAAAAATCAGGTTTTGAATGAAGAATCACATTTCTTGGTAGAATCATGCAGGATTGAAATTTTTGATGGTTTTTTACTCCTCTCAACAGCCCAAACAAGTTTCTAAAAGGATGAGTTTGCAACTACTTTACTTTTGGAGAAAATTCAAAACATTCATTATTCAATAGGGCCCAAACTATCAAAAAACAGCGGTTTCAATGAACACACATTTCTTGGTAGAATCATGCAGGACTGAAATTTTTGATGTTTTTCTACTCCTCTCATGAGCCCAAACAAGTCTCTAAAAGGATGAGTTTGCAACTACTTTACTTTTGGAGAAAATTCAAAACATTCATTATTCAATAGAGCCCAATAGCAAAAACCAGCGTTTTGAATGAAGAATCACATTTCTTGGTAGAATCATGCAGGATTGAAATTTTTGATGGTTTTTTACTCCTCTCAACAGCCCAAACAAGTTTCTAAAAGGATGAGTTTGCAACTACTTTACTTTTGGAGAAAATTCAAAACATTCATTATTCAATAGGGCCCAAACTATCAAAAACCAGCGGTTTCAATGAACACACATTTCTTGGAAGAATCATGCAGGACTGAAATTTTTGATGTTTTTCTACTCCTCTCATGAGCCCAAACAAGTCTCTAAAAGCATGAGTTTGCAACTACTTTACTTTTGGAGAAAATTCAAAACATTCATTATTCAATAGAGCCCAATAGCAAAAATCAGGTTTTGAATGAAGAATCACATTTCTTGGTAAAATCATGCAGGATTGAAATTTTTGATGGTTTTTTACTCCTCTCAACAGCCCAAACAAGTTTCTAAAAGGATGAGTTTGCAACTACTTTACTTTTGGAGAAAATTCAAAACATTCATTATTCAATAGGGCCCAAACTATCAAAAACCAGCGGTTTCAATGAACACACATTTCTTGGTAGAATCATGCAGGACTGAAATTTTTGATGTTTTTCTACTCCTCTCATGAGCCCAAACAAGTCTCTAAAAGCATGAGTTTGCAACTACTTTACTTTTGGAGAAAATTCAAAACATTCACTTTTCAATAGAGCCCAATAGCAAAAATCAGGTTTTGAATGAAGAATCACATTTCTTGGTAGAATCATGCAGGATTGAAATTTTTGATGTTTTTTTACTCCTCTCAACAGCCCAAACAAGTTTCTAAAAGGATGAGTTTGCAACTACTTTACTTTTGGAGAAAATTCAAAACATTCATTATTCAATAGGGCCCAAACTATCAAAAACCAGCGGTTTCAATGAACACACATTTCTTGGAAGAATCATGCAGGACTGAAATTTTTGATGTTTTTCTACTCCTCTTATGAGCCCAAACAAGTTTCTAAAAGCATGAGTTTGCAACTACTTTACTTTTGGAGAAAATTCAAAACATTCATTATTCAATAGAGCCCAATAGCAAAAATCAGGTTTTGAATGAAGAATCACATTTCTTGGTAGAATCATGCAGGATTGAAATTTTTGATGGTTTTTTACTCCTCTCAACAGCCCAAACAAGTTTCTAAAAGGATGAGTTTGCAACTACTTTACTTTTGGAGAAAATTCAAAACATTCATTATTCAATAGAGCCCAATAGCAAAAATCAGGTTTTGAATGAAGAATCACATTTCTTGGTAGAATCATGCAGGATTGAAATTTTTGATGGTTTTTTACTCCTCTCAACAGCCCAAACAAGTTTCTAAAAGGATGAGTTTGCAACTACTTTACTTTTGGAGAAAATTCAAAACATTCATTATTCAATAGGGCCCAAACTATCAAAAAACAGCGGTTTCAATGAACACACATTTCTTGGTAGAATCATGCAGGACTGAAATTTTTGATGTTTTTCTACTCCTCTCATGAGCCCAAACAAGTCTCTAAAAGGATGAGTTTGCAACTACTTTACTTTTGGAGAAAATTCAAAACATTCATTATTCAATAGAGCCCAATAGCAAAAACCAGCGTTTTGAATGAAGAATCACATTTCTTGGTAGAATCATGCAGGATTGAAATTTTTGATGGTTTTTTACTCCTCTCAACAGCCCAAACAAGTTTCTAAAAGGATGAGTTTGCAACTACTTTACTTTTGGAGAAAATTCAAAACATTCATTATTCAATAGGGCCCAAACTATCAAAAACCAGCGGTTTCAATGAACACACATTTCTTGGAAGAATCATGCAGGACTGAAATTTTTGATGTTTTTCTACTCCTCTCATGAGCCCAAACAAGTCTCTAAAAGCATGAGTTTGCAACTACTTTACTTTTGGAGAAAATTCAAAACATTCATTATTCAATAGAGCCCAATAGCAAAAATCAGGTTTTGAATGAAGAATCACATTTCTTGGTAGAATCATGCAGGATTGAAATTTTTGATGGTTTTTTACTCCTCTCAACAGCCCAAACAAGTTTCTAAAAGGATGAGTTTGCAACTACTTTACTTTTGGAGAAAATTCAAAACATTCATTATTCAATAGGGCCCAAACTATCAAAAACCAGCGGTTTCAATGAACACACATTTCTTGGTAGAATCATGCAGGACTGAAATTTTTGATGTTTTTCTATTCCTCTCATGAGCCCAAACAAGTCTCTAAAAGCATGAGTTTGCAACTACTTTACTTTTGGAGAAAATTCAAAACATTCATTATTCAATAGAGCCCAATAGCAAAAATCAGGTTTTGAATGAAGAATCACATTTCTTGGTAGAATCATGCAGGATTGAAATTTTTGATGGTTTTTTACTCCTCTCAACAGCCCAAACAAGTTTCTAAAAGGATGAGTTTGCAACTACTTTACTTTTGGAGAAAATTCAAAACATTCATTATTCAATAGGGCCCAAACTATCAAAAACCAGCGGTTTCAATGAACACACATTTCTTGGAAGAATCATGCAGGACTGAAATTTTTGATGTTTTTCTACTCCTCTCATGAGCCCAAACAAGTTTCTAAAAGCATGAGTTTGCAACTACTTTACTTTTGGAGAAAATTCAAAACATTCATTATTCAATAGAGCCCAATAGCAAAAATCAGGTTTTGAATGAAGAATCACATTTCTTGGTAGAATCATGCAGGATTGAAATTTTTGATGGTTTTTTACTCCTCTCAACAGCCCAAACAAGTTTCTAAAAGGATGAGTTTGCAACTACTTTACTTTTGGAGAAAATTCAAAACATTCATTATTCAATAGAGCCCAATAGCAAAAATCAGGTTTTGAATGAAGAATCACATTTCTTGGTAGAATCATGCAGGATTGAAATTTTTGATGGTTTTTTACTCCTCTCAACAGCCCAAACAAGTTTCTAAAAGGATGAGTTTGCAACTACTTTACTTTTGGAGAAAATTCAAAACATTCATTATTCAATAGGGCCCAAACTATCAAAAAACAGCGGTTTCAATGAACACACATTTCTTGGTAGAATCATGCAGGACTGAAATTTTTGATGTTTTTCTACTCCTCTCATGAGCCCAAACAAGTCTCTAAAAGGATGAGTTTGCAACTACTTTACTTTTGGAGAAAATTCAAAACATTCATTATTCAATAGAGCCCAATAGCAAAAACCAGCGTTTTGAATGAAGAATCACATTTCTTGGTAGAATCATGCAGGATTGAAATTTTTGATGGTTTTTTACTCCTCTCAACAGCCCAAACAAGTTTCTAAAAGGATGAGTTTGCAACTACTTTACTTTTGGAGAAAATTCAAAACATTCATTATTCAATAGGGCCCAAACTATCAAAAACCAGCGGTTTCAATGAACACACATTTCTTGGAAGAATCATGCAGGACTGAAATTTTTGATGTTTTTCTACTCCTCTCATGAGCCCAAACAAGTCTCTAAAAGCATGAGTTTGCAACTACTTTACTTTTGGAGAAAATTCAAAACATTCATTATTCAATAGAGCCCAATAGCAAAAATCAGGTTTTGAATGAAGAATCACATTTCTTGGTAAAATCATGCAGGATTGAAATTTTTGATGGTTTTTTACTCCTCTCAACAGCCCAAACAAGTTTCTAAAAGGATGAGTTTGCAACTACTTTACTTTTGGAGAAAATTCAAAACATTCATTATTCAATAGGGCCCAAACTATCAAAAACCAGCGGTTTCAATGAACACACATTTCTTGGTAGAATCATGCAGGACTGAAATTTTTGATGTTTTTCTACTCCTCTCATGAGCCCAAACAAGTCTCTAAAAGCATGAGTTTGCAACTACTTTACTTTTGGAGAAAATTCAAAACATTCACTTTTCAATAGAGCCCAATAGCAAAAATCAGGTTTTGAATGAAGAATCACATTTCTTGGTAGAATCATGCAGGATTGAAATTTTTGATGTTTTTTTACTCCTCTCAACAGCCCAAACAAGTTTCTAAAAGGATGAGTTTGCAACTACTTTACTTTTGGAGAAAATTCAAAACATTCATTATTCAATAGGGCCCAAACTATCAAAAACCAGCGGTTTGAATGAACACACATTTCTTGGTAGAATCATGCAGGACTGAAATTTTTGATGTTTTTCTACTCCTCTCATGAGCCCAAACAAGTCTCTAAAAGCATGAGTTTGCAACTACTTTACTTTTGGAGAAAATTCAAAACATTCATTATTCAATAGAGCCCAATAGCAAAAATCAGGTTTTGAATGAAGAATCACATTTCTTGGTAGAAGCATGCAGGATTGAAATTTTTGATGGTTTTTTACTCCTCTCAACAGCCCAAACAAGTTTCTAAAAGGATGAGTTTGCAACTACTTTACTTTTGGAGAAAATTCAAAACATTCATTATTCAATAGGGCCCAAACTATAAAAAACCAGCGGTTTCAATGAACACACATTTCTTGGTAGAATCATGCAGGACTGAAGTTTTTGATGTTTTTCTACTCCTCTCATGAGCCCAAACAAGTCTCTAAAAGCATGAGTTTGCAACTACTTTACTTTTGGAGAAAATTCAAAACATTCATTATTCAATAGAGCCCAATAGCAAAAATCAGGTTTTGAATGAAGAATCACATTTCTTGGTAGAATCATGCAGGATTGAAATTTTTGATGGTTTTTTACTCCTCTCAACAGCCCAAACAAGTTTCTAAAAGGATGAGTTTGCAACTACTTTACTTTTGGAGAAAATTCAAAACATTCATTATTCAATAGGGCCCAAACTATCAAAAAACAGCGGTTTCAATGAACACACATTTCTTGGTAGAATCATGCAGGACTGAAATTTTTGATGTTTTTCTACTCCTCTCATGAGCCCAAACAAGTCTCTAAAAGGATGAGTTTGCAACTACTTTACTTTTGGAGAAAATTCAAAACATTCATTATTCAATAGAGCCCAATAGCAAAAACCAGCGTTTTGAATGAAGAATCACATTTCTTGGTAGAATCATGCAGGATTGAAATTTTTGATGGTTTTTTACTCCTCTCAACAGCCCAAACAAGTTTCTAAAAGGATGAGTTTGCAACTACTTTACTTTTGGAGAAAATTCAAAACATTCATTATTCAATAGGGCCCAAACTATCAAAAACCAGCGGTTTCAATGAACACACATTTCTTGGAAGAATCATGCAGGACTGAAATTTTTGATGTTTTTCTACTCCTCTCATGAGCCCAAACAAGTCTCTAAAAGCATGAGTTTGCAACTACTTTACTTTTGGAGAAAATTCAAAACATTCATTATTCAATAGAGCCCAATAGCAAAAATCAGGTTTTGAATGAAGAATCACATTTCTTGGTAAAATCATGCAGGATTGAAATTTTTGATGGTTTTTTACTCCTCTCAACAGCCCAAACAAGTTTCTAAAAGGATGAGTTTGCAACTACTTTACTTTTGGAGAAAATTCAAAACATTCATTATTCAATAGGGCCCAAACTATCAAAAACCAGCGGTTTCAATGAACACACATTTCTTGGTAGAATCATGCAGGACTGAAATTTTTGATGTTTTTCTACTCCTCTCATGAGCCCAAACAAGTCTCTAAAAGCATGAGTTTGCAACTACTTTACTTTTGGAGAAAATTCAAAACATTCACTTTTCAATAGAGCCCAATAGCAAAAATCAGGTTTTGAATGAAGAATCACATTTCTTGGTAGAATCATGCAGGATTGAAATTTTTGATGTTTTTTTACTCCTCTCAACAGCCCAAACAAGTTTCTAAAAGGATGAGTTTGCAACTACTTTACTTTTGGAGAAAATTCAAAACATTCATTATTCAATAGGGCCCAAACTATCAAAAACCAGCGGTTTGAATGAACACACATTTCTTGGTAGAATCATGCAGGA
The DNA here is from genome assembly GCF_039654945.1 of Dendrobates tinctorius. Taxonomy (NCBI): domain Eukaryota; kingdom Metazoa; phylum Chordata; class Amphibia; order Anura; family Dendrobatidae; genus Dendrobates; species Dendrobates tinctorius. Next base: position 5,989,844 of record NW_027361736.1, on the reverse strand, counting down.
CTGAAATTTTTGATGTTTTTCTACTCCTCTCATGAGCCCAAACAAGTCTCTAAAAGCATGAGTTTGCAACTACTTTACTTTTGGAGAAAATTCAAAACATTCATTATTCAATAGAGCCCAATAGCAAAAATCAGGTTTTGAATGAAGAATCACATTTCTTGGTAGAAGCATGCAGGATTGAAATTTTTGATGGTTTTTTACTCCTCTCAACAGCCCAAACAAGTTTCTAAAAGGATGAGTTTGCAACTACTTTACTTTTGGAGAAAATTCAAAACATTCATTATTCAATAGGGCCCAAACTATAAAAAACCAGCGGTTTCAATGAACACACATTTCTTGGTAGAATCATGCAGGACTGAAGTTTTTGATGTTTTTCTACTCCTCTCATGAGCCCAAACAAGTCTCTAAAAGCATGAGTTTGCAACTACTTTACTTTTGGAGAAAATTCAAAACATTCATTATTCAATAGAGCCCAATAGCAAAAATCAGGTTTTGAATGAAGAATCACATTTCTTGGTAGAATCATGCAGGATTGAAATTTTTGATGGTTTTTTACTCCTCTCAACAGCCCAAACAAGTTTCTAAAAGGATGAGTTTGCAACTACTTTACTTTTGGAGAAAATTCAAAACATTCATTATTCAATAGGGCCCAAACTATCAAAAAACAGCGGTTTCAATGAACACACATTTCTTGGTAGAATCATGCAGGACTGAAATTTTTGATGTTTTTCTACTCCTCTCATGAGCCCAAACAAGTCTCTAAAAGGATGAGTTTGCAACTACTTTACTTTTGGAGAAAATTCAAAACATTCATTATTCAATAGAGCCCAATAGCAAAAACCAGCGTTTTGAATGAAGAATCACATTTCTTGGTAGAATCATGCAGGATTGAAATTTTTGATGGTTTTTTACTCCTCTCAACAGCCCAAACAAGTTTCTAAAAGGATGAGTTTGCAACTACTTTACTTTTGGAGAAAATTCAAAACATTCATTATTCAATAGGGCCCAAACTATCAAAAACCAGCGGTTTCAATGAACACACATTTCTTGGAAGAATCATGCAGGACTGAAATTTTTGATGTTTTTCTACTCCTCTCATGAGCCCAAACAAGTCTCTAAAAGCATGAGTTTGCAACTACTTTACTTTTGGAGAAAATTCAAAACATTCATTATTCAATAGAGCCCAATAGCAAAAATCAGGTTTTGAATGAAGAATCACATTTCTTGGTAAAATCATGCAGGATTGAAATTTTTGATGGTTTTTTACTCCTCTCAACAGCCCAAACAAGTTTCTAAAAGGATGAGTTTGCAACTACTTTACTTTTGGAGAAAATTCAAAACATTCATTATTCAATAGGGCCCAAACTATCAAAAACCAGCGGTTTCAATGAACACACATTTCTTGGTAGAATCATGCAGGACTGAAATTTTTGATGTTTTTCTACTCCTCTCATGAGCCCAAACAAGTCTCTAAAAGCATGAGTTTGCAACTACTTTACTTTTGGAGAAAATTCAAAACATTCACTTTTCAATAGAGCCCAATAGCAAAAATCAGGTTTTGAATGAAGAATCACATTTCTTGGTAGAATCATGCAGGATTGAAATTTTTGATGTTTTTTTACTCCTCTCAACAGCCCAAACAAGTTTCTAAAAGGATGAGTTTGCAACTACTTTACTTTTGGAGAAAATTCAAAACATTCATTATTCAATAGGGCCCAAACTATCAAAAACCAGCGGTTTGAATGAACACACATTTCTTGGTAGAATCATGCAGGACTGAAATTTTTGATGTTTTTCTACTCCTCTCATGAGCCCAAACAAGTCTCTAAAAGCATGAGTTTGCAACTACTTTACTTTTGGAGAAAATTCAAAACATTCATTATTCAATAGAGCCCAATAGCAAAAATCAGGTTTTGAATGAAGAATCACATTTCTTGGTAGAAGCATGCAGGATTGAAATTTTTGATGGTTTTTTACTCCTCTCAACAGCCCAAACAAGTTTCTAAAAGGATGAGTTTGCAACTACTTTACTTTTGGAGAAAATTCAAAACATTCATTATTCAATAGGGCCCAAACTATAAAAAACCAGCGGTTTCAATGAACACACATTTCTTGGTAGAATCATGCAGGACTGAAGTTTTTGATGTTTTTCTACTCCTCTCATGAGCCCAAACAAGTCTCTAAAAGCATGAGTTTGCAACTACTTTACTTTTGGAGAAAATTCAAAACATTCATTATTCAATAGAGCCCAATAGCAAAAATCAGGTTTTGAATGAAGAATCACATTTCTTGGTAGAATCATGCAGGATTGAAATTTTTGATGGTTTTTTACTCCTCTCAACAGCCCAAACAAGTTTCTAAAAGGATGAGTTTGCAACTACTTTACTTTTGGAGAAAATTCAAAACATTCATTATTCAATAGGGCCCAAACTATCAAAAACCAGCGGTTTCAATGAACACACATTTCTTGGAAGAATCATGCAGGACTGAAATTTTTGATGTTTTTCTACTCCTCTCATGAGCCCAAACAAGTCTCTAAAAGCATGAGTTTGCAACTACTTTACTTTTGGAGAAAATTCAAAACATTCATTATTCAATAGAGCCCAATAGCAAAAATCAGGTTTTGAATGAAGAATCACATTTCTTGGTAGAATCATGCAGGATTGAAATTTTTGATGGTTTTTTACTCCTCTCAACAGCCCAAACAAGTTTCTAAAAGGATGAGTTTGCAACTACTTTACTTTTGGAGAAAATTCAAAACATTCATTATTCAATAGGGCCCAAACTATCAAAAACCAGCGGTTTCAATGAACACACATTTCTTGGAAGAATCATGCAGGACTGAAATTTTTGATGTTTTTCTACTCCTCTCATGAGCCCAAACAAGTCTCTAAAAGCATGAGTTTGCAACTACTTTACTTTTGGAGAAAATTCAAAACATTCATTATTCAATAGAGCCCAATAGCAAAAATCAGGTTTTGAATGAAGAATCACATTTCTTGGTAAAATCATGCAGGATTGAAATTTTTGATGGTTTTTTACTCCTCTCAACAGCCCAAACAAGTTTCTAAAAGGATGAGTTTGCAACTACTTTACTTTTGGAGAAAATTCAAAACATTCATTATTCAATAGGGCCCAAACTATCAAAAACCAGCGGTTTCAATGAACACACATTTCTTGGTAGAATCATGCAGGACTGAAATTTTTGATGTTTTTCTACTCCTCTCATGAGCCCAAACAAGTCTCTAAAAGCATGAGTTTGCAACTACTTTACTTTTGGAGAAAATTCAAAACATTCACTTTTCAATAGAGCCCAATAGCAAAAATCAGGTTTTGAATGAAGAATCACATTTCTTGGTAGAATCATGCAGGATTGAAATTTTTGATGTTTTTTTACTCCTCTCAACAGCCCAAACAAGTTTCTAAAAGGATGAGTTTGCAACTACTTTACTTTTGGAGAAAATTCAAAACATTCATTATTCAATAGGGCCCAAACTATCAAAAACCAGCGGTTTCAATGAACACACATTTCTTGGAAGAATCATGCAGGACTGAAATTTTTGATGTTTTTCTACTCCTCTTATGAGCCCAAACAAGTTTCTAAAAGCATGAGTTTGCAACTACTTTACTTTTGGAGAAAATTCAAAACATTCATTATTCAATAGAGCCCAATAGCAAAAATCAGGTTTTGAATGAAGAATCACATTTCTTGGTAGAATCATGCAGGATTGAAATTTTTGATGGTTTTTTACTCCTCTCAACAGCCCAAACAAGTTTCTAAAAGGATGAGTTTGCAACTACTTTACTTTTGGAGAAAATTCAAAACATTCATTATTCAATAGAGCCCAATAGCAAAAATCAGGTTTTGAATGAAGAATCACATTTCTTGGTAGAATCATGCAGGATTGAAATTTTTGATGGTTTTTTACTCCTCTCAACAGCCCAAACAAGTTTCTAAAAGGATGAGTTTGCAACTACTTTACTTTTGGAGAAAATTCAAAACATTCATTATTCAATAGGGCCCAAACTATCAAAAAACAGCGGTTTCAATGAACACACATTTCTTGGTAGAATCATGCAGGACTGAAATTTTTGATGTTTTTCTACTCCTCTCATGAGCCCAAACAAGTCTCTAAAAGGATGAGTTTGCAACTACTTTACTTTTGGAGAAAATTCAAAACATTCATTATTCAATAGAGCCCAATAGCAAAAACCAGCGTTTTGAATGAAGAATCACATTTCTTGGTAGAATCATGCAGGATTGAAATTTTTGATGGTTTTTTACTCCTCTCAACAGCCCAAACAAGTTTCTAAAAGGATGAGTTTGCAACTACTTTACTTTTAGAGAAAATTCAAAACATTCATTATTCAATAGGGCCCAAACTATCAAAAACCAGCGGTTTCAATGAACACACATTTCTTGGAAGAATCATGCAGGACTGAAATTTTTGATGTTTTTCTACTCCTCTCATGAGCCCAAACAAGTCTCTAAAAGCATGAGTTTGCAACTACTTTACTTTTGGAGAAAATTCAAAACATTCATTATTCAATAGAGCCCAATAGCAAAAATCAGGTTTTGAATGAAGAATCACATTTCTTGGTAGAATCATGCAGGATTGAAATTTTTGATGGTTTTTTACTCCTCTCAACAGCCCAAACAAGTTTCTAAAAGGATGAGTTTGCAACTACTTTACTTTTGGAGAAAATTCAAAACATTCATTATTCAATAGGGCCCAAACTATCAAAAACCAGCGGTTTCAATGAACACACATTTCTTGGTAGAATCATGCAGGACTGAAATTTTTGATGTTTTTCTATTCCTCTCATGAGCCCAAACAAGTCTCTAAAAGCATGAGTTTGCAACTACTTTACTTTTGGAGAAAATTCAAAACATTCATTATTCAATAGAGCCCAATAGCAAAAATCAGGTTTTGAATGAAGAATCACATTTCTTGGTAGAATCATGCAGGATTGAAATTTTTGATGGTTTTTTACTCCTCTCAACAGCCCAAACAAGTTTCTAAAAGGATGAGTTTGCAACTACTTTACTTTTGGAGAAAATTCAAAACATTCATTATTCAATAGGGCCCAAACTATCAAAAACCAGCGGTTTCAATGAACACACATTTCTTGGAAGAATCATGCAGGACTGAAATTTTTGATGTTTTTCTACTCCTCTCATGAGCCCAAACAAGTTTCTAAAAGCATGAGTTTGCAACTACTTTACTTTTGGAGAAAATTCAAAACATTCATTATTCAATAGAGCCCAATAGCAAAAATCAGGTTTTGAATGAAGAATCACATTTCTTGGTAGAATCATGCAGGATTGAAATTTTTGATGGTTTTTTACTCCTCTCAACAGCCCAAACAAGTTTCTAAAAGGATGAGTTTGCAACTACTTTACTTTTGGAGAAAATTCAAAACATTCATTATTCAATAGAGCCCAATAGCAAAAATCAGGTTTTGAATGAAGAATCACATTTCTTGGTAGAATCATGCAGGATTGAAATTTTTGATGGTTTTTTACTCCTCTCAACAGCCCAAACAAGTTTCTAAAAGGATGAGTTTGCAACTACTTTACTTTTGGAGAAAATTCAAAACATTCATTATTCAATAGGGCCCAAACTATCAAAAAACAGCGGTTTCAATGAACACACATTTCTTGGTAGAATCATGCAGGACTGAAATTTTTGATGTTTTTCTACTCCTCTCATGAGCCCAAACAAGTCTCTAAAAGGATGAGTTTGCAACTACTTTACTTTTGGAGAAAATTCAAAACATTCATTATTCAATAGAGCCCAATAGCAAAAACCAGCGTTTTGAATGAAGAATCACATTTCTTGGTAGAATCATGCAGGATTGAAATTTTTGATGGTTTTTTACTCCTCTCAACAGCCCAAACAAGTTTCTAAAAGGATGAGTTTGCAACTACTTTACTTTTGGAGAAAATTCAAAACATTCATTATTCAATAGGGCCCAAACTATCAAAAACCAGCGGTTTCAATGAACACACATTTCTTGGAAGAATCATGCAGGACTGAAATTTTTGATGTTTTTCTACTCCTCTCATGAGCCCAAACAAGTCTCTAAAAGCATGAGTTTGCAACTACTTTACTTTTGGAGAAAATTCAAAACATTCATTATTCAATAGAGCCCAATAGCAAAAATCAGGTTTTGAATGAAGAATCACATTTCTTGGTAAAATCATGCAGGATTGAAATTTTTGATGGTTTTTTACTCCTCTCAACAGCCCAAACAAGTTTCTAAAAGGATGAGTTTGCAACTACTTTACTTTTGGAGAAAATTCAAAACATTCATTATTCAATAGGGCCCAAACTATCAAAAACCAGCGGTTTCAATGAACACACATTTCTTGGTAGAATCATGCAGGACTGAAATTTTTGATGTTTTTCTACTCCTCTCATGAGCCCAAACAAGTCTCTAAAAGCATGAGTTTGCAACTACTTTACTTTTGGAGAAAATTCAAAACATTCACTTTTCAATAGAGCCCAATAGCAAAAATCAGGTTTTGAATGAAGAATCACATTTCTTGGTAGAATCATGCAGGATTGAAATTTTTGATGTTTTTTTACTCCTCTCAACAGCCCAAACAAGTTTCTAAAAGGATGAGTTTGCAACTACTTTACTTTTGGAGAAAATTCAAAACATTCATTATTCAATAGGGCCCAAACTATCAAAAACCAGCTGTTTGAATGAACACACATTTCTTGGTAGAATCATGCAGGACTGAAATTTTTGATGTTTTTCTACTCCTCTCATGAGCCCAAACAAGTCTCTAAAAGCATGAGTTTGCAACTACTTTACTTTTGGAGAAAATTCAAAACATTCATTATTCAATAGAGCCCAATAGCAAAAATCAGGTTTTGAATGAAGAATCACATTTCTTGGTAGAAGCATGCAGGATTGAAATTTTTGATGGTTTTTTACTCCTCTCAACAGCCCAAACAAGTTTCTAAAAGGATGAGTTTGCAACTACTTTACTTTTGGAGAAAATTCAAAACATTCATTATTCAATAGGGCCCAAACTATAAAAAACCAGCGGTTTCAATGAACACACATTTCTTGGTAGAATCATGCAGGACTGAAGTTTTTGATGTTTTTCTACTCCTCTCATGAGCCCAAACAAGTCTCTAAAAGCATGAGTTTGCAACTACTTTACTTTTGGAGAAAATTCAAAACATTCATTATTCAATAGAGCCCAATAGCAAAAATCAGGTTTTGAATGAAGAATCACATTTCTTGGTAGAATCATGCAGGATTGAAATTTTTGATGGTTTTTTACTCCTCTCAACAGCCCAAACAAGTTTCTAAAAGGATGAGTTTGCAACTACTTTACTTTTGGAGAAAATTCAAAACATTCATTATTCAATAGGGCCCAAACTATCAAAAAACAGCGGTTTCAATGAACACACATTTCTTGGTAGAATCATGCAGGACTGAAATTTTTGATGTTTTTCTACTCCTCTCATGAGCCCAAACAAGTCTCTAAAAGGATGAGTTTGCAACTACTTTACTTTTGGAGAAAATTCAAAACATTCATTATTCAATAGAGCCCAATAGCAAAAACCAGCGTTTTGAATGAAGAATCACATTTCTTGGTAGAATCATGCAGGATTGAAATTTTTGATGGTTTTTTACTCCTCTCAACAGCCCAAACAAGTTTCTAAAAGGATGAGTTTGCAACTACTTTACTTTTGGAGAAAATTCAAAACATTCATTATTCAATAGGGCCCAAACTATCAAAAACCAGCGGTTTCAATGAACACACATTTCTTGGAAGAATCATGCAGGACTGAAATTTTTGATGTTTTTCTACTCCTCTCATGAGCCCAAACAAGTCTCTAAAAGCATGAGTTTGCAACTACTTTACTTTTGGAGAAAATTCAAAACATTCATTATTCAATAGAGCCCAATAGCAAAAATCAGGTTTTGAATGAAGAATCACATTTCTTGGTAAAATCATGCAGGATTGAAATTTTTGATGGTTTTTTACTCCTCTCAACAGCCCAAACAAGTTTCTAAAAGGATGAGTTTGCAACTACTTTACTTTTGGAGAAAATTCAAAACATTCATTATTCAATAGGGCCCAAACTATCAAAAACCAGCGGTTTCAATGAACACACATTTCTTGGTAGAATCATGCAGGACTGAAATTTTTGATGTTTTTCTACTCCTCTCATGAGCCCAAACAAGTCTCTAAAAGCATGAGTTTGCAACTACTTTACTTTTGGAGAAAATTCAAAACATTCACTTTTCAATAGAGCCCAATAGCAAAAATCAGGTTTTGAATGAAGAATCACATTTCTTGGTAGAATCATGCAGGATTGAAATTTTTGATGTTTTTTTACTCCTCTCAACAGCCCAAACAAGTTTCTAAAAGGATGAGTTTGCAACTACTTTACTTTTGGAGAAAATTCAAAACATTCATTATTCAATAGGGCCCAAACTATCAAAAACCAGCGGTTTGAATGAACACACATTTCTTGGTAGAATCATGCAGGACTGAAATTTTTGATGTTTTTCTACTCCTCTCATGAGCCCAAACAAGTCTCTAAAAGCATGAGTTTGCAACTACTTTACTTTTGGAGAAAATTCAAAACATTCATTATTCAATAGAGCCCAATAGCAAAAATCAGGTTTTGAATGAAGAATCACATTTCTTGGTAGAAGCATGCAGGATTGAAATTTTTGATGGTTTTTTACTCCTCTCAACAGCCCAAACAAGTTTCTAAAAGGATGAGTTTGCAACTACTTTACTTTTGGAGAAAATTCAAAACATTCATTATTCAATAGGGCCCAAACTATAAAAAACCAGCGGTTTCAATGAACACACATTTCTTGGTAGAATCATGCAGGACTGAAGTTTTTGATGTTTTTCTACTCCTCTCATGAGCCCAAACAAGTCTCTAAAAGCATGAGTTTGCAACTACTTTACTTTTGGAGAAAATTCAAAACATTCATTATTCAATAGAGCCCAATAGCAAAAATCAGGTTTTGAATGAAGAATCACATTTCTTGGTAGAATCATGCAGGATTGAAATTTTTGATGGTTTTTTACTCCTCTCAACAGCCCAAACAAGTTTCTAAAAGGATGAGTTTGCAACTACTTTACTTTTGGAGAAAATTCAAAACATTCATTATTCAATAGGGCCCAAACTATCAAAAACCAGCGGTTTCAATGAACACACATTTCTTGGAAGAATCATGCAGGACTGAAATTTTTGATGTTTTTCTACTCCTCTCATGAGCCCAAACAAGTCTCTAAAAGCATGAGTTTGCAACTACTTTACTTTTGGAGAAAATTCAAAACATTCATTATTCAATAGAGCCCAATAGCAAAAATCAGGTTTTGAATGAAGAATCACATTTCTTGGTAGAATCATGCAGGATTGAAATTTTTGATGGTTTTTTACTCCTCTCAACAGCCCAAACAAGTTTCTAAAAGGATGAGTTTGCAACTACTTTACTTTTGGAGAAAATTCAAAACATTCATTATTCAATAGGGCCCAAACTATCAAAAACCAGCGGTTTCAATGAACACACATTTCTTGGAAGAATCATGCAGGACTGAAATTTTTGATGTTTTTCTACTCCTCTCATGAGCCCAAACAAGTCTCTAAAAGCATGAGTTTGCAACTACTTTACTTTTGGAGAAAATTCAAAACATTCATTATTCAATAGAGCCCAATAGCAAAAATCAGGTTTTGAATGAAGAATCACATTTCTTGGTAAAATCATGCAGGATTGAAATTTTTGATGGTTTTTTACTCCTCTCAACAGCCCAAACAAGTTTCTAAAAGGATGAGTTTGCAACTACTTTACTTTTGGAGAAAATTCAAAACATTCATTATTCAATAGGGCCCAAACTATCAAAAACCAGCGGTTTCAATGAACACACATTTCTTGGTAGAATCATGCAGGACTGAAATTTTTGATGTTTTTCTACTCCTCTCATGAGCCCAAACAAGTCTCTAAAAGCATGAGTTTGCAACTACTTTACTTTTGGAGAAAATTCAAAACATTCACTTTTCAATAGAGCCCAATAGCAAAAATCAGGTTTTGAATGAAGAATCACATTTCTTGGTAGAATCATGCAGGATTGAAATTTTTGATGTTTTTTTACTCCTCTCAACAGCCCAAACAAGTTTCTAAAAGGATGAGTTTGCAACTACTTTACTTTTGGAGAAAATTCAAAACATTCATTATTCAATAGGGCCCAAACTATCAAAAACCAGCGGTTTGAATGAACACACATTTCTTGGTAGAATCATGCAGGACTGAAATTTTTGATGTTTTTCTACTCCTCTCATGAGCCCAAACAAGTCTCTAAAAGCATGAGTTTGCAACTACTTTACTTTTGGAGAAAATTCAAAACATTCATTATTCAATAGAGCCCAATAGCAAAAATCAGGTTTTGAATGAAGAATCACATTTCTTGGTAGAAGCATGCAGGATTGAAATTTTTGATGTTTTTTTACTCCTCTCAACAGCCCAAACAAGTTTCTAAAAGGATGAGTTTGCAACTACTTTACTTTTGGAGAAAATTCAAAACATTCATTATTCAATAGGGCCCAAACTATAAAAAACCAGCGGTTTCAATGAACACACATTTCTTGGTAGAATCATGCAGGACTGAAGTTTTTGATGTTTTTCTACTCCTCTCATGAGCCCAAACAAGTCTCTAAAAGCATGAGTTTGCAACTACTTTACTTTTGGAGAAAATTCAAAACATTCATTATTCAATAGAGCCCAATAGCAAAAATCAGGTTTTGAATGAAGAATCACATTTCTTGGTAGAATCATGCAGGATTGAAATTTTTGATGGTTTTTTACTCCTCTCAACAGCCCAAACAAGTTTCTAAAAGGATGAGTTTGCAACTACTTTACTTTTGGAGAAAATTCAAAACATTCATTATTCAATAGGGCCCAAACTATCAAAAACCAGCGGTTTCAATGAACACACATTTCTTGGAAGAATCATGCAGGACTGAAATTTTTGATGTTTTTCTACTCCTCTCATGAGCCCAAACAAGTCTCTAAAAGCATGAGTTTGCAACTACTTTACTTTTGGAGAAAATTCAAAACATTCATTATTCAATAGAGCCCAATAGCAAAAATCAGGTTTTGAATGAAGAATCACATTTCTTGGTAAAATCATGCAGGATTGAAATTTTTGATGGTTTTTTACTCCTCTCAACAGCCCAAACAAGTTTCTAAAAGGATGAGTTTGCAACTACTTTACTTTTGGAGAAAATTCAAAACATTCATTATTCAATAGGGCCCAAACTATCAAAAACCAGCGGTTTCAATGAACACACATTTCTTGGTAGAATCATGCAGGACTGAAATTTTTGATGTTTTTCTACTCCTCTCATGAGCCCAAACAAGTCTCTAAAAGCATGAGTTTGCAACTACTTTACTTTTGGAGAAAATTCAAAACATTCACTTTTCAATAGAGCCCAATAGCAAAAATCAGGTTTTGAATGAAGAATCACATTTCTTGGTAGAATCATGCAGGATTGAAATTTTTGATGTTTTTTTACTCCTCTCAACAGCCCAAACAAGTTTCTAAAAGGATGAGTTTGCAACTACTTTACTTTTGGAGAAAATTCAAAACATTCATTATTCAATAGGGCCCAAACTATCAAAAACCAGCGGTTTGAATGAACACACATTTCTTGGTAGAATCATGCAGGACTGAAATTTTTGATGTTTTTCTACTCCTCTCATGAGCCCAAACAAGTCTCTAAAAGCATGAGTTTGCAACTACTTTACTTTTGGAGAAAATTCAAAACATTCATTATTCAATAGAGCCCAATAGCAAAAATCAGGTTTTGAATGAAGAATCACATTTCTTGGTAGAAGCATGCAGGATTGAAATTTTTGATGTTTTTTTACTCCTCTCAACAGCCCAAACAAGTTTCTAAAAGGATGAGTTTGCAACTACTTTACTTTTGGAGAAAATTCAAAACATTCATTATTCAATAGGGCCCAAACTATAAAAAACCAGCGGTTTCAATGAACACACATTTCTTGGTAGAATCATGCAGGACTGAAGTTTTTGATGTTTTTCTACTCCTCTCATGAGCCCAAACAAGTCTCTAAAAGCATGAGTTTGCAACTACTTAACTTTTGGAGAAAATTCAAAACATTCATTATTCAATAGAGCCCAATAGCAAAAATCAGGTTTTGAATGAAGAATCACATTTCTTGGTAGAATCATGCAGGATTGAAATTTTTGATGGTTTTTTACTCCTCTCAACAGCCCAAACAAGTTTCTAAAAGGATGAGTTTGCAACTACTTTACTTTTGGAGAAAATTCAAAACATTCATTATTCAATAGGGCCCAAACTATCAAAAACCAGCGGTTTCAATGAACACACATTTCTTGGAAGAATCATGCAGGACTGAAATTTTTGATGTTTTTCTACTCCTCTCATGAGCCCAAACAAGTCTCTAAAAGCATGAGTTTGCAACTACTTTACTTTTGGAGAAAATTCAAAACATTCATTATTCAATAGAGCCCAATAGCAAAAATCAGGTTTTGAATGAAGAATCACATTTCTTGGTAGAATCATGCAGGATTGAAATTTTTGATGGTTTTTTACTCCTCTCAACAGCCCAAACAAGTTTCTAAAAGGATGAGTTTGCAACTACTTTACTTTTGGAGAAAATTCAAAACATTCATTATTCAATAGGGCCCAAACTATCAAAAACCAGCGGTTTCAATGAACACACATTTCTTGGTAGAATCATGCAGGACTGAAATTTTTGATGTTTTTCTACTCCTCTCATGAGCCCAAACAAGTCTCTAAAAGCATGAGTTTGCAACTACTTTACTTTTGGAGAAAATTCAAAACATTCATTATTCAATAGAGCCCAATAGCAAAAATCAGGTTTTGAATGAAGAATCACATTTCTTGGTAAAATCATGCAGGATTGAAATTTTTGATGGTTTTTTACTCCTCTCAACAGCCCAAACAAGTTTCTAAAAGGATGAGTTTGCAACTACTTTACTTTCGGAGAAAATTCAAAACATTCATTATTCAATAGGGCCCAAACTATCAAAAACCAGCGGTTTCAATGAACACACATTTCTTGGTAGAATCATGCAGGACTGAAATTTTTGATGTTTTTCTACTCCTCTCATGAGCCCAAACAAGTCTCTAAAAGCATGAGTTTGCAACTACTTTACTTTTGGAGAAAATTCAAAACATTCATTATTCAATAGAGCCCAATAGCAAAAATCAGGTTTTGAATGAAGAATCACATTTCTTGGTAGAATCATGCAGGATTGAAATTTTTGATGGTTTTTTACTCCTCTCAACAGCCCAAACAAGTTTCTAAAAGGATGAGTTTGCAACTACTTTACTTTTGGAGAAAATTCAAAACATTCATTATTCAATAGGGCCCAAACTATCAAAAACCAGCGGTTTCAATGAACACACATTTCTTGGTAGAATCATGCAGGACTGAAATTTTTGATGTTTTTCTACTCCTCTCATGAGCCCAAACAAGTCTCTAAAAGCATGAGTTTGCAACTACTTTACTTTTGGAGAAAATTCAAAACATTCATTATTCAATAGAGCCCAATAGCAAAAATCAGGTTTTGAATGAAGAATCACATTTCTTGGTAGAATCATGCAGGATTGAAATTTTTGATGGTTTTTTACTCCTCTCTACAGCCCAAACAAGTTTCTAAAAGGATGAGTTTGCAACTGCTTTACTTTTGGAGAAAATTCAAAACATTCATTATTCAATAGGGCCCAAACTATCAAAAACCAGCGGTTTGAATGAACACACATTTCTTGGTAGAATCATGCAGGACTCAAATTTTTGATGTTTTTCTACTCATCTCATGAGCTCAAACAAGTTTCTAAAAGCATGAGTTTGCAACTACTTTACTTTTGGAGAAAATTCAAAACATTCATTAATCAATAGAGCCCAATAGCAAAAATCAGGTTTTGAATGAAGAATCACATTTCTTGGTAGAATCATGCAGGATTGAAATTTTTGATGGTTTTTTACTCCTCTCAACAGCCCAAACAAGTTTCTAAAAGGATGAGTTTGCAACTACTTTACTTTTGGAGAAAATTCAAAACATTCATTATTCAATAGGGCCCAAACTATCAAAAACCAGCGGTTTCAATGAACACACATTTCTTGGTAGAATCATGCAGGACTGAAATTTTTGATGTTTTTCTATTCCTCTCATGAGCCCAAACAAGTCTCTAAAAGCATGAGTTTGCAACTACTTTACTTTTGGAGAAAATTCAAAACATTCATTATTCAATAGAGCCCAATAGCAAAAATCAGGTTTTGAATGAAGAATCACATTTCTTGGTAGAATCATGCAGGATTGAAATTTTTGATGGTTTTTTACTCCTCTCAACAGCCCAAACAAGTTTCTAAAAGGATGAGTTTGCAACTACTTTACTTTTGGAGAAAATTCAAAACATTCATTATTCAATAGGGCCCAAACTATCAAAAACCAGCGGTTTCAATGAACACACATTTCTTGGAAGAATCATGCAGGACTGAAATTTTTGATGTTTTTCTACTCCTCTCATGAGCCCAAACAAGTTTCTAAAAGCATGAGTTTGCAACTACTTTACTTTTGGAGAAAATTCAAAACATTCATTATTCAATAGAGCCCAATAGCAAAAATCAGGTTTTGAATGAAGAATCACATTTCTTGGTAGAATCATGCAGGATTGAAACTTTTGATGGTTTTTTACTCCTCTCAACAGCCCAAACAAGTTTCTAAAAGGATGAGTTTGCAACTACTTTACTTTTGGAGAAAATTCAAAACATTCATTATTCAATAGAGCCCAATAGCAAAAATCAGGTTTTGAATGAAGAATCACATTTCTTGGTAGAATCATGCAGGATTGAAATTTTTGATGGTTTTTTACTCCTCTCAACAGCCCAAACAAGTTTCTAAAAGGATGAGTTTGCAACTACTTTACTTTTGGAGAAAATTCAAAACATTCATTATTCAATAGGGCCCAAACTATCAAAAACCAGCGGTTTCAATGAACACACATTTCTTGGTAGAATCATGCAGGACTGAAATTTTTGATGTTTTTCTACTCCTCTCATGAGCCCAAACAAGTCTCTAAAAGGATGAGTTTGCAACTACTTTACTTTTGGAGAAAATTCAAAACATTCATTATTCAATAGGGCCCAAAATATCAAAAACCAGGGGTCTGAATGAACACACATTTCTTGGTAGAATCGTGCAGGACTGAAATTTTTGATGTTTTTCTACTCCTCTCATGAGCCCAAACAAGTCTCTAAAAGGATGAGTTTGCAACTACTTTACTTTTGGAGAAAATTCAAAACATTCATTATTCAATAGAGCCCAATAGCAAAAACCAGCGTTTTGAATGAAGAATCACATTTCTTGGTACAATCATGCAGGATTGAAATTTTTGATGGTTTTTTACTCCTCTCAACAGCCCAAACAAGTTTCTAAAAGGATGAGTTTGCAACTACTTTACTTTTGGAGAAAATTCAAAACATTCATTATTCAATAGGGCCCAAACTATCAAAAACCAGCGGTTTCAATGAACACACATTTCTTGGTAGAATAATGCAGGACTGAAATTTTTGATGTTTTTCTACTCCTCTCATGAGCCCAAACAAGTCTCTAAAAGCATGAGTTTGCAACTACTTTACTTTTGAAGAAAATTCAAAACATTCATTATTCAATAGAGCCCAATAGCAAAAATCAGGTTTTAAATGAAGAATCACATTTCTTGGTAGAATCATGCAGGATTGAAATTTTTGATGGTTTTTTACTCCTCTCAACAGCCCAAACAAGTTTCTAAAAGAATGAGTTTGCAACTGCTTTACTTTTGGAGAAAATTCAAAACATTCATTATTCAATAGGGCCCAAACTATCAAAAACCAGCGGTTTGAATGAACACACATTTCTTGGTAGAATCATGCAGGACTGAAATTTTTGATGTTTTTCTACTCCTCTCATGAGCCCAAACAAGTCTCTAAAAGCATGAGTTTGCAACTACTTTACTTTTGGAGAAAATTCAAAACATTCATTATTCAATAGAGCCCAATAGCAAAAATCAGGTTTTGAATGAAGAATCACATTTCTTGGTAGAATCATGCAGGATTGAAATTTTTGATGGTTTTTTACTCCTCTCAACAGCCCAAACAAGTTTCTAAAAGGATGAGTTTGCAACTACTTTACTTTTGGAGAAAATTCAAAACATTCATTATTCAATAGGGCCCAAACTATCAAAAACCAGCGGTTTGAATGAACACACATTTCTTGGTAGAATCATGCAGGACTCAAATTTTTGATGTTTTTCTACTCCTCTCATGAGCCCAAACAAGTCTCTAAAAGCATGAGTTTGCAACTACTTTACTTTTGGAGAAAATTCAAAACATTCATTATTCAATAGAGCCCAATAGCAAAAATCAGGTTTTGAATGAAGAATCACATTTCTTGGTAAAATCATGCAGGATTGAAATTTTTGATGGTTTTTTACTCCTCTCAACAGCCCAAACAAGTTTCTAAAAGGATGAGTTTGCAACTACTTTACTTTTGGAGAAAATTCAAAACATTCATTATTCAATAGGGCCCAAACTATCAAAAACCAGCGGTTTCAATGAACACACATTTCTTGGTAGAATCATGCAGGACTGAAATTTTTGATATTTTTCTACTCCTCTCATGAGCCCAAACAAGTCTCTAAAAGCATGAGTTTGCAACTACTTTACTTTTGGAGAAAATTCAAAACATTCATTATTCAATAGAGCCCAATAGCAAAAATCAGGTTTTGAATGAAGAATCACATTTCTTGGTAGAATCATGCAGGATTGAAATTTTTGATGGTTTTTTACTCCTCTCAACAGCCCAAACAAGTTTCTAAAAGGATGAGTTTGCAACTACTTTACTTTTGGAGAAAATTCAAAACATTCATTATTCAATAGGGCCCAAACTATCAAAAACCAGCGGTTTCAAAGAAAACACATTTCTTGGTAGAATCATGCAGGACTGAAATTTTTGATGTTTTTCTACTCCTCTCATGAGCCCAAACAAGTCTCTAAAAGCATGAGTTTGCAACTACTTTACTTTTGGAGAAAATTCAAAACATTCATTATTCAATAGAGCCCAATAGCAAAAATCAGGTTTTGAATGAAGAATCACATTTCTTGGTAAAATCATGCAGGATTGAAATTTTTGATGGTTTTTTACTCCTCTCAACAGCCCAAACAAGTTTCTAAAAGGATGAGTTTGCAACTACTTTACTTTTGGAGAAAATTCAAAACATTCATTATTCAATAGGGCCCAAACTATCAAAAACCAGCGGTTTCAATGAACACACATTTCTTGGTAGAATCATGCAGGACTGAAATTTTTGATGTTTTTCTACTCCTCTCATGAGCCCAAACAAGTCTCTAAAAGCATGAGTTTGCAACTACTTTACTTTTGGAGAAAATTCAAAACATTCACTTTTCAATAGAGCCCAATAGCAAAAATCAGGTTTTGAATGAAGAATCACATTTCTTGGTAGAATCATGCAGGATTGAAATTTTTGATGGTTTTTTACTCCTCTCAACAGCCCAAACAAGTTTCTAAAAGGATGAGTTTGCAACTACTTTACTTTTGGAGAAAATTCAAAACATTCATTATTCAATAGGGCCCAAACTATCAAAAACCAGCGGTTTCAATGAACACACATTTCTTGGTAGAATCATGCAGGACTGAAATTTTTGATGTTTTTCTACTCCTCTCATGAGCCCAAACAAGTCTCTAAAAGCATGAGTTTGCAACTACTTTACTTTTGGAGAAAATTCAAAACATTCATTATTCAATAGAGCCCAATAGCAAAAATCAGGTTTTGAATGAAGAATCACATTTCTTGGTAGAATCATGCAGGATTGAAATTTTTGATGGTTTTTTACTCCTCTCAACAGCCCAAACAAGTTTCTAAAAGGATGAGTTTGCAACTACTTTACTTTTGGAGAAAATTCAAAACATTCATTATTCAATAGAGCCCAATAGCAAAAATCAGGTTTTGAATGAAGAATCACATTTCTTGGTAGAATCATGCAGGATTGAAATTTTTGATGGTTTTTTACTCCTCTCAACAGCCCAAACAAGTTTCTAAAAGGATGAGTTTGCAACTACTTTACTTTTGGAGAAAATTTAAAACATTCATTTTTCAATAGGGCCCAAACTATCAAAAACCAGCGGTTTCAATGAACACACATTTCTTGGTAGAATCATGCAGGACTGAAATTTTTGATGTTTTTCAACTCCTCTCATGAGCCCAAACAAGTCTCTAAAAGCATGAGTTTGCAACTACTTTACTTTTGGAGAAAATTCAAAATATTCATTATTCAATAGAGCCCAATAGCAAAAATCAGGTTTTGAATGAAGAATCACATTTCTTGGTAGAATCATGCAGGATTGAAATTTTTGATGGTTTTTTACTCCTCTCAACAGCCCAAACAAGTTTCTAAAAGGATGAGTTTGCAACTACTTTACTTTTGGAGAAAATTCAAAACATTCATTATTCAATAGGGCCCAAACTATCAAAAACCAGCGGTTTCAATGAACACACATTTCTTGGTAGAATCATGCAGGACTGAAATTTTTGATGTTTTTCTACTCCTCTCATGAGCCCAAACAAGTCTCTAAAAGCATGAGTTTGCAACTACTTTACTTTTGGAGAAAATTCAAAACATTCATTATTCAATAGAGCCCAATAGCAAAAATCAGGATTTGAATGAAGAATCACATTTCTTGGTAAAATCATGCAGGATTGAAATTTTTGATGGTTTTTTACTCCTCTCAACAGCCCAAACAAGTTTCTAAAAGGATGAGTTTGCAACTACTTTACTTTTGGAGAAAATTCAAAACATTCATTATTCAATAGGGCCCAAACTATCAAAAACCAGCGGTTTCAATGAACACACATTTCTTGGTAGAATCATGCAGGACTGAAATTTTTGATGTTTTTCTACTCCTCTCATGAGCCCAAACAAGTCTCTAAAAGCATGAGTTTGCAACTACTTTACTTTTGGAGAAAATTCAAAACATTCATTATTCAATAGAGCCCAATAGCAAAAATCAGGTTTTGAATGAAGAATCACATTTCTTGGTAGAATCATGCAGGATTGAAATTGTTGATGGTTTTTTACTCCTCTCAACAGCCCAAACAAGTTTCTAAAAGGATGAGTTTGCAACTACTTTACTTTTGGAGAAAATTCAAAACATTCATTATTCAATAGGGCCCAAAATATCAAAAACCAGGGGTTTGAATGAACACACATTTCTTGGTAGAATCGTGCAGGACTGAAATTTTTGATGTTTTTCTACTCCTCTCATGAGCCCAAACAAGTCTCTAAAAGGATGAGTTTGCAACTACTTTACTTTTGGAGAAAATTCAAAACATTCATTATTCAATAGAGCCCAATAGCAAAAACCAGCGTTTTGAATGAAGAATCACATTTCTTGGTAGAATCATGCAGGATTGAAATTTTTGATGGTTTTTTACTCCTCTCAACAGCCCAAACAAGTTTCTAAAAGGATGAGTTTGCAACTACTTTACTTTTGGAGAAAATTCAAAACATTCATTATTCAATAGGGCCCAAACTATCAAAAACCAGCGGTTTCAATGAACACACATTTCTTGGTAGAATCATGCAGGACTGAAATTTTTAATGTTTTTCTACTCCTCTCATGAGCCCAAACAAGTCTCTAAAAGCATGAGTTTGCAACTACTTTACTTTTGGAGAAAATTCAAAACATTCATTATTCAATAGAGCCCAATAGCAAAAATCAGGTTTTGAATGAAGAATCACATTTCTTGGTAGAATCATGCAGGATTGAAATTTTTGATGGTTTTTTACTCCTCTCAACAGCCCAAACAAGTTTCTAAAAGGATGAGTTTGCAACTACTTTACTTTTGGAGAAAATTCAAAACATTCATTATTCAATAGGGCCCAAAATATCAAAAACCAGCGGTTTGAATGAACACACATTTCTTGGTAGAATCGTGCAGGACTGAAATTTTTGATGTTTTTCTAGTCCTCTCATGAGCCCAAACAAGTCTCTAAAAGGATGAGTTTGCAACTACTTTACTTTTGGAGAAAATTCAAAACATTCATTATTCAATAGAGCCCAATAGCAAAAATCAGGTTTTGAATGAAGAATCACATTTCTTGGTAGAATCATGCAGGATTGAAATTTTTGATGGTTTTTTACTCCTCTCAACAGCCCAAACAAGTTTCTAAAAGGATGAGTTTGCAACTACTTTACTTTTGGAGAAAATTCAAAACATTCATTATTCAATAGGGCCCAAACTATCAAAAACCAGCGGTTTCAATGAACACACATTTCTTGGTAGAATCATGCAGGACTGAAATTTTTGATGTTTTTCTACTCCTCTCATGAGCCAAACAAGTCTCTAAAAGCATGAGTTTGCAACTACTTTACTTTTGGAGAAAATTCAAAACATTCATTATTCAATAGAGCCCAATAGCAAAAATCAGGTTTTGAATGAAGAATCACATTTCTTGGTAGAATCATGCAGGATTGAAATTTTTGATGGTTTTTTACTCCTCTCAACAGCCCAAACAAGTTTCTAAAAGGATGAGTTTGCAACTACTTTACTTTTGGAGAAAATTCAAAACATTCATTATTCAATAGGGCCCAAACTATCAAAAACCAGCGGTTTCAATGAACACACATTTCTTGGTAGAATCATGCAGGACTGAAATTTTTGATGTTTTTCAACTCCTCTCATGAGCCCAAACAAGTCTCTAAAAGCATGAGTTTGCAACTACTTTACTTTTGGAGAAAATTCAAAATATTCATTATTCAATAGAGCCCAATAGCAAAAATCAGGTTTTGAATGAAGAATCACATTTCTTGGTAGAATCATGCAGGATTGAAATTTTTGATGGTTTTTTACTCCTCTCAACAGCCCAAACAAGTTTCTAAAAGGATGAGTTTGCAACTACTTTACTTTTGGAGAAAATTCAAAACATTCATTATTCAATAGGGCCCAAACTATCAAAAACCAGCGGTTTCAATGAACACACATTTCTTGGTAGAATCATGCAGGACTGAAATTTTTGATGTTTTTCTACTCCTCTCATGAGCCCAAACAAGTCTCTAAAAGCATGAGTTTGCAACTACTTTACTTTTGGAGAAAATTCAAAACATTCATTATTCAATAGAGCCCAATAGCAAAAATCAGGATTTGAATGAAGAATCACATTTCTTGGTAAAATCATGCAGGATTGAAATTTTTGATGGTTTTTTACTCCTCTCAACAGCCCAAACAAGTTTCTAAAAGGATGAGTTTGCAACTACTTTACTTTTGGAGAAAATTCAAAACATTCATTATTCAATAGGGCCCAAACTATCAAAAACCAGCGGTTTCAATGAACACACATTTCTTGGTAGAATCATGCAGGACTGAAATTTTTGATGTTTTTCTACTCCTCTCATGAGCCCAAACAAGTCTCTAAAAGCATGAGTTTGCAACTACTTTACTTTTGGAGAAAATTCAAAACATTCATTATTCAATAGAGCCCAATAGCAAAAACCAGCGTTTTGAATGAAGAATCACATTTCTTGGTAGAATCATGCAGGATTGAAATTTTTGATGGTTTTTTACTCCTCTCAACAGCCCAAACAAGTTTCTAAAAGGATGAGTTTGCAACTACTTTACTTTTGGAGAAAATTCAAAACATTCATTATTCAATAGAGCCCAATAGCAAAAACCAGCGTTTTGAATGAAGAATCACATTTCTTGGTAGAATCATGCAGGATTGAAATTTTTGATGGTTTTTTACTCCTCTCAACAGCCCAAACAAGTTTCTAAAAGGATGAGTTTGCAACTACTTTACTTTTGGAGAAAATTCAAAACATTCATTATTCAATAGGGCCCAAACTATCAAAAACCAGCGGTTTCAATGAACACACATTTCTTGGTAGAATCATGCAGGACTGAAATTTTTAATGTTTTTCTACTCCTCTCATGAGCCCAAACAAGTCTCTAAAAGCATGAGTTTGCAACTACTTTACTTTTGGAGAAAATTCAAAACATTCATTATTCAATAGAGCCCAATAGCAAAAATCAGGTTTTGAATGAAGAATCACATTTCTTGGTAGAATCATGCAGGATTGAAATTTTTGATGGTTTTTTACTCCTCTCAACAGCCC
The DNA here is from genome assembly GCF_039654945.1 of Dendrobates tinctorius. Taxonomy (NCBI): domain Eukaryota; kingdom Metazoa; phylum Chordata; class Amphibia; order Anura; family Dendrobatidae; genus Dendrobates; species Dendrobates tinctorius. The sequence goes on along the minus strand of NW_027361736.1, from coordinate 5,967,613 downwards.
AAACAAGTTTCTAAAAGGATGAGTTTGCAACTACTTTACTTTTGGAGAAAATTCAAAACATTCATTATTCAATAGGGCCCAAAATATCAAAAACCAGCGGTTTGAATGAACACACATTTCTTGGTAGAATCGTGCAGGACTGAAATTTTTGATGTTTTTCTAGTCCTCTCATGAGCCCAAACAAGTCTCTAAAAGGATGAGTTTGCAACTACTTTACTTTTGGAGAAAATTCAAAACATTCATTATTCAATAGAGCCCAATAGCAAAAACCAGCGTTTTGAATGAAGAATCACATTTCTTGGTAGAATCATGCAGGATTGAAATTTTTGATGGTTTTTTACTCCTCTCAACAGCCCAAACAAGTTTCTAAAAGGATGAGTTTGCAACTACTTTACTTTTGGAGAAAATTCAAAACATTCATTATTCAATAGGGCCCAAACTATCAAAAACCAGCGGTTTCAATGAACACACATTTCTTGGTAGAATCATGCAGGACTGAAATTTTTGATGTTTTTCTACTCCTCTCATGAGCCCAAACAAGTCTCTAAAAGCATGAGTTTGCAACTACTTTACTTTTGGAGAAAATTCAAAACATTCATTATTCAATAGAGCCCAATAGCAAAAATCAGGTTTTGAATGAAGAATCACATTTCTTGGTAGAATCATGCAGGATTGAAATTTTTGATGGTTTTTCACTCCTCTCAACAGCCCAAACAAGTTTCTAAAAGGATGAGTTTGCAACTACTTTACTTTTGGAGAAAATTCAAAACATTCATTATTCAATAGGGCCCAAACTATCAAAAACCAGCGGTTTCAATGAACACACATTTCTTGGTAGAATCATGCAGGACTGAAATTTTTGATGTTTTTCTACTCCTCTCATGAGCCCAAACAAGTCCCTAAAAGCATGAGTTTGCAACTACTTTACTTTTGGAGAAAATTCAAAACATTCATTATTCAATAGAGCCCAATAGCAAAAATCAGGTTTTGAATGAAGAATCACATTTCTTGGTAGAATCATGCAGGATTGAAATTTTTGATGGTTTTTTACTCCTCTCAACAACCCAAACAAGTTTCTAAAAGGATGAGTTTGCAACTACTTTACTTTTGGAGAAAATTCAAAACATTCATTATTCAATAGGGCCCAAACTATCAAAAACCAGCGGTTTCAATGAACACATATTTCTTGGTAGAATCATGCAGGACTGAAATTTTTGATGTTTTTCTACTCCTCTCATGAGCCCAAACAAGTCTCTAAAAGCATGAGTTTGCAACTACTTTACTTTTGGAGAAAATTCAAAACATTCACTATTCAATAGAGTCCAATAGCAAAAATCAGGTTTTGAATGAAGAATCACATTTCTTGGTAGAATCATGCAGGATTGAAATTTTTGATGGTTTTTCACTCCTCTCAACAGCCCAAACAAGTTTCTAAAAGGATGAGTTTGCAACTACTTTACTTTTGGAGAAAATTCAAAACATTCATTATTCAATAGAGCCCAATAGCAAAAATCAGGTTTTGAATGAAGAATCACATTTCTTGGTAGAATCATGCAAGATTGAAATTTTTGATGGTTTTTTACTCCTCTCAACAGCCCAAACAAGTTTCTAAAAGGATGAGTTTGCAACTGCTTTACTTTTGGAGAAAATTCAAAACATTCATTATTCAATAGGGCCCAAAATATCAAAAAACAGCGGTTTGAATGAACACACATTTCTTGGTAGAATCGTGCAGGACTGAAATTATTGATGTTTTTCTACTCCTCTCATGAGCCCAAACAAGTCTCTAAAAGGATGAGTTTGCAACTACTTTACTTTTGGAGAAAATTCAAAACATTCATTATTCAATAGAGCCCAATAGCAAAAACCAGCGTTTTGAATGAAGAATCACATTTCTTGGTAGAATCATGCAGGATTGAAATTTTTGATGGTTTTTTACTCCTCTCAACAGCCCAAACAAGTTTCTAAAAGGATGAGTTTGCAACTACTTTACTTTTGGAGAAAATTCAAAACATTCATTATTCAATAGGGCCCAAACTATCAAAAACCAGCGGTTTCAATGAACACACATTTCTTGGTAGAATCATGCAGGACTGAAATTTTTGATGTTTTTCTACTCCTCTCATGAGCCCAAACAAGTCTCCAAAAGCATGAGTTTGCAACTACTTTACTTTTGGAGAAAATTCAAAACATTCATTATTCAATAGAGCCCAATAGCAAAAAACAGCGTTTTGAATGAAGAATCACATTTCTTGGTAGAATCATGCAGGATTGAAATTTTTGATGGTTTTTTACTCCTCTCAACAGCCCAAACAAGTTTCTAAAAGGATGAGTTTGCAACTACTTTACTTTTGGAGAAAATTCAAAACATTCATTATTCAATAGGGCCCAAACTATCAAAAACCAGCGGTTTCAATGAACACACATTTCTTGGTAGAATCATGCAGGACTGAAATTTTTGATGTTTTTCTACTCCTCTCATGAGCCCAAACAAGTCTCTAAAAGCATGAGTTTGCAACTACTTTACTTTTGGAGAAAATTCAAAACATTCATTATTCAATAGAGCCCAATAGCAAAAATCAGGTTTTGAATGAAGAATCACATTTCTTGGTAAAATCATGCAGGATTGAAATTTTTGATGGTTTTTTACTCCTCTCAACAGCCCAAACAAGTTTCTAAAAGGATGAGTTTGCAACTACTTTACTTTTGGAGAAAATTCAAAACATTCATTATTCAATAGGGCCCAAACTATCAAAAACCAGCGGTTTCAATGAACACACATTTCTTGGTAGAATCATGCAGGACTGAAATTTTTGATGTTTTTCTACTCCTCTCATGAGCCCAAACAAGTTTCTAAAAGCATGAGTTTGCAACTAGTTTACTTTTGGAGAACATTCAAAACATTCACTATTCAATAGAGCCCAATAGCAAAAATCAGGTTTTGAATGAAGAATCACATTTCTTGGTAAAATCATGCAGGATTGAAATTTTTGATGGTTTTTTACTCCTCTCAACAGCCCAAACAAGTTTCTAAAAGGATGAGTTTGCAACTACTTTACTTTTGGAGAAAATTCAAAACATTCATTATTCAATAGGGCCCAAACTATCAAAAACCAGCGGTTTCAATGAACACACATTTCTTGGTAGAATCATGCAGGACTGAAATTTTTGATGTTTTTCTACTCCTCTCATGAGCCCAAACAAGTTTCTAAAAGCATGAGTTTGCAACTACTTTACTTTTGGAGAAAATTCAAAACATTCATTATTCAATAGAGCCCAATAGCAAAAATCAGGTTTTGAATGAAGAATCAAATTTCTTGGTAGAATCATGCAGGATTGAAATTTTTGATGGTTTTTTACTCCTCTCAACAGCCCAAACAAGTTTCTAAAAGGATGAGTTTGCAACTACTTTACTTTTGGAGAAAATTCAAAACATTCATTATTCAATAGGGCCCAAACTATCAAAAACCAGCGGTTTCAATGAACACACATTTCTTGGTAGAATCATGCAGGACTGAAATTTTTGATGTTTTTCTACTCCTCTCATGAGCCCAAACAAGTCTCTAAAAGCATGAGTTTGCAACTACTTTACTTTTGGAGAAAATTCAAAACATTCACTTTTCAATAGAGCCCAATAGCAAAAATCAGGTTTTGAATGAAGAATCACATTTCTTGGTAGAATCATGCAGGATTGAAATTTTTGATGGTTTTTTACTCCTCTCAACAGCCCAAACAAGTTTCTAAAAGGATGAGTTTGCAACTACTTTACTTTTGGAGAAAATTCAAAACATTCATTATTCAATAGGGCCCAAACTATCAAAAACCAGCGGTTTGAATGAACACACATTTCTTGGTAGAATCATGCAGGACTGAAATTATTGATGTTTTTCTACTCCTCTCATGAGCCCAAACAAGTCTCTAAAAGCATGAGTTTGCAACTACTTTACTTTTGGAGAAAATTCAAAACATTCATTATTCAATAGAGCCCAATAGCAAAAATCAGGTTTTGAATGAAGAATCACATTTCTTGGTAGAATCATGCAGGATTGAAATTTTTGATGGTTTTTTACTCCTCTCTACAGCCCAAACAAGTTTCTAAAAGGATGAGTTTGCAACTGCTTTACTTTTGGAGAAAATTCAAAACATTCATTATTCAATAGGGCCCAAACTATCAAAAACCAGCGGTATGAAAGAACACACATTTCTTGGTAGAATCATGCAGGACTCAAATTTTTGATGTTTTTCTACTCCTCTCATGAGCCCAAACAAGTTTCTAAAAGCATGAGTTTGCAACTACTTTACTTTTGGAGAAAATTCAAAACATTCATTATTCAATAGAGCCCAATAGCAAAAATCAGGTTTTGAATGAAGAATCACATTTCTTGGTAGAATCATGCAGGATTGAAATTTTTGATGGTTTTTTACTCCTCTCAACAGCCCAAACAAGTTTCTAAAAGGATGAGTTTGCAACTATTTTACTTTTGGAGAAAATTCAAAACATTCATTATTCAATAGGGCCCAAACTATCAAAAACCAGCGGTTTCAATGAACACACATTTCTTGGTAGAATCATGCAGGACTGAAATTTTTGATGTTTTTCTACTCCTCTCATGAGCCCAAACAAGTCTCTAAAAGCATGAGTTTGCAACTACTTTACTTTTGGAGAAAATTCAAAACATTCATTATTCAATAGGGCCCAAACTATCAAAAACCAGCGGTTTGAATGAACACACATTTCTTGGTAGAATCATGCAGGACTGAAATTATTGATGTTTTTCTACTCCTCTCATGAGCCCAAACAAGTCTCTAAAAGCATGAGTTTGCAACTACTTTACTTTTGGAGAAAATTCAAAACATTCATTATTCAATAGAGCCCAATAGCAAAAATCAGGTTTTGAATGAAGAATCACATTTCTTGGTAGAATCATGCAGGATTGAAATTTTTGATGGTTTTTTACTCCTCTCTACAGCCCAAACAAGTTTCTAAAAGGATGAGTTTGCAACTGCTTTACTTTTGGAGAAAATTCAAAACATTCATTATTCAATAGGGCCCAAACTATCAAAAACCAGCGGTATGAAAGAACACACATTTCTTGGTAGAATCATGCAGGACTCAAATTTTTGATGTTTTTCTACTCCTCTCATGAGCCCAAACAAGTTTCTATAAGCATGAGTTTGCAACTACTTTACTTTTGGAGAAAATTCAAAACATTCATTATTCAATAGAGCCCAATAGCAAAAATCAGGTTTTGAATGAAGAATCACATTTCTTGGTAGAATCATGCAGGATTGAAATTTTTGATGGTTTTTTACTCCTCTCAGCAGCCCAAACAAGTTTCTAAAAGGATGAGTTTGCAACTATTTTACTTTTGGAGAAAATTCAAAACATTCATTATTCAATAGGGCCCAAACTATCAAAAACCAGCGGTTTCAATGAACACACATTTCTTGGTAGAATCATGCAGGACTGAAATTTTTGATGTTTTTCTACTCCTCTCATGAGCCCAAACAAGTCTCTAAAAGCATGAGTTTGCAACTACTTTACTTTTGGAGAAAATTCAAAACATTCATTATTCAATAGAGCCCAATAGCAAAAATCAGGTTTTGAATGAAGAATCACATTTCTTGGTAGAATCATGCAGGATTGAAATTTTTGATGGTTTTTTTACTCCTCTCAACAGCCCAAACAAGTTTCTAAAAGGATGAGTTTGCAACTACTTTACTTTTGGAGAAAATTCAAAACATTCATTATTCAATAGGGCCCAAACTATCAAAAACCAGCGGTTTCAATGAACACACATTTCTTGGAATAATCATGCAGGACTGAAATTTTTGATGTTTTTCTACTCCTCTCATGAGCCCAAAAAAGTCTCTAAAAGCATGAGTTTGCAACTACTTTACTTTTGGAGAAAATTCAAAACATTCATTATTCAATAGAGCCCAATAGCAAAAATCAGGTTTTGAATGAAGAATCACATTTCTTGGTAGAATCATGCAGGATTGAAATTTTTGATGGTTTTTTACTCCTCTCAACAGCCCAAACAAGTTTCTAAAAGGATGAGTTTGCAACTACTTTACTTTTGGAGAAAATTCAAAACATTCATTATTCAATAGGGCCCAAACTATCAAAAACCAGCGGTTTCAATGAACACACATTTCTTGGAATAATCATGCAGGACTGAAATTTTTGATGTTTTTCTACTCCTCTCATGACCCCAAACAAGTTTCTAAAAGCATGAGTTTGCAACTACTTTACTTTTGGAGAAAATTCAAAACATTCATTATTCAATAGAGCCCAATAGCAAAAATCAGGTTTTGAATGAAGAATCACATTTCTTGGTAGAATCATGCAGGATTGAAATTTTTGATGGTTTTTTACTCCTCTCAACAGCCCAAACAAGTTTCTGAAAGGATGAGTTTGCAACTATTTTACTTTTGGAGAAAATTCAAAACATTCATTATTCAATAGGGCCCAAACTATCAAAAACCAGCGGTTTCAATGAACACACATTTCTTGGTAGAATCATGCAGGACTGAAATTTTTGATGTTTTTCTACTCCTCTCATGAGCCCAAACAAGTCTCTAAAAGCATGAGTTTGCAACTACTTTACTTTTGGAGAAAATTCAAAACATTCATTATTCAATAGAGCCCAATAGCAAAAATCAGGTTTTGAATGAAGAATCACATTTCTTGGTAGAATCATGCAGGATTGAAATTTTTGATGGTTTTTTACTCCTCTCAACAGCCCAAACAAGTTTCTAAAAGGATGAGTTTGCAACTACTTTACTTTTGGAGAAAATTCAAAACATTCATTATTCAATAGGGCCCAAACTATCAAAAACCAGCGGTTTGAATGAACACACATTTCTTGGTAGAATCATGCAGGACTGAAATTTTTGATGTTTTTCTACTCCTCTCATGAGCCCAAACAAGTCTCTAAAAGCATGAGTTTGCAACTACTTTACTTTTGGAGAAAATTCAAAACATTCATTATTCAATAGAGCCCAATAGCAAAAATCAGGTTTTGAATGAAGAATCACATTTCTTGGTAGAAGCATGCAGGATTGAAATTTTTGATGGTTTTTTACTCCTCTCAACAGCCCAAACAAGTTTCTAAAAGGATGAGTTTGCAACTACTTTACTTTTGGAGAAAATTCAAAACATTCATTATTCAATAGGGCCCAAACTATCAAAAACCAGCGGTTTCAATGAACACACATTTCTTGGTAGAATCATGCAGGACTGAAGTTTTTGATGTTTTTCTACTCCTCTCATGAGCCCAAACAAGTCTCTAAAAGCATGAGTTTGCAACTACTTTACTTTTGGAGAAAATTCAAAACATTCATTATTCAATAGAGCCCAATAGCAAAAATCAGGTTTTGAATGAAGAATCACATTTCTTGGTAGAATCATGCAGGATTGAAATTTTTGATGGTTTTTTACTCCTCTCTACAGCCCAAACAAGTTTCTAAAAGGATGAGTTTGCAACTGCTTTACTTTTGGAGAAAATTCAAAACATTCATTATTCAATAGGGCCCAAACTATCAAAAACCAGCGGTTTCAATGAACACACATTTCTTGGTAGAATCATGCAGGACTGAAATTTTTGATGTTTTTCTACTCCTCTCATGAGCCCAAACAAGTTTCTAAAAGCATGAGTTTGCAACTAGTTTACTTTTGGAGAACATTCAAAACATTCACTATGCAATAGAGCCCAATAGCAAAAATCAGGTTTTGAATGAAGAATCACATTTCTTGGTAAAATCATGCAGGATTGAAATTTTTGATGGTTTTTTACTCCTCTCAACAGCCCAAACAAGTTTCTAAAAGGATGAGTTTGCAACTACTTTACTTTTGGAGAAAATTCAAAACATTCATTATTCAATAGGGCCCAAACTATCAAAAACCAGCGGTTTCAATGAACACACATTTCTTGGTAGAATCATGCAGGACTGAAATTTTTGATGTTTTTCTACTCCTCTCATGAGCCCAAACAAGTCTCTAAAAGCATGAGTTTGCAACTACTTTACTTTTGGAGAAAATTCAAAACATTCATTATTCAATAGAGCCCAATAGCAAAAATCAGGTTTTGAATGAAGAATCACATTTCTTGGTAGAATCATGCAGGATTGAAATTTTTGATGGTTTTTTACTCCTCTCAACAGCCCAAACAAGTTTCTAAAAGGATGAGTTTGCAACTACTTTACTTTTGGAGAAAATTCAAAACATTCATTATTCAATAGGGCCCAAACTATCAAAAACCAGCGGTTTCAATGAACACACATTTCTTGGTAGAATCATGCAGGACTGAAATTTTTGATGTTTTTCTACTCCTCTCATGAGCCCAAACAAGTCTCTAAAAGCATGAGTTTGCAACTACTTTACTTTTGGAGAAAATTCAAAACATTCACTTTTCAATAGAGCCCAATAGCAAAAATCAGGTTTTGAATGAAGAATCACATTTCTTGGTAGAATCATGCAGGATTGAAATTTTTGATGGTTTTTTACTCCTCTCAACAGCCCAAACAAGTTTCTAAAAGGATGAGTTTGCAACTACTTTACTTTTGGAGAAAATTCAAAACATTCATTATTCAATAGGGCCCAAACTATCAAAAACCAGCGGTTTGAATGAACACACATTTCTTGGTAGAATCATGCAGGACTGAAATTATTGATGTTTTTCTACTCCTCTCATGAGCCCAAACAAGTCTCTAAAAGCATGAGTTTGCAACTACTTTACTTTTGGAGAAAATTCAAAATATTCATTATTCAATAGAGCCCAATAGCAAAAATCAGGTTTTGAATGAAGAATCACATTTCTTGGTAGAATCATGCAGGATTGAAATTTTTGATGGTTTTTTACTCCTCTCAACAGCCCAAACAAGTTTCTAAAAGGATGAGTTTGCAACTACTTTACTTTTGGAGAAAATTCAAAACATTCATTATTCAATAGGGCCCAAACTATCAAAAACCAGCGGTTTCAATGAACACACATTTCTTGGTAGAATCATGCAGGACTGAAATTTTTGATGTTTTTCTACTCCTCTCATGAGCCCAAACAAGTCTCTAAAAGCATGAGTTTGCAACTACTTTACTTTTGGAGAAAATTCAAAACATTCATTATTCAATAGAGCCCAATAGCAAAAATCAGGATTTGAATGAAGAATCACATTTCTTGGTAGAATCATGCAGGATTGAAATTTTTGATGGTTTTTTACTCCTCTCAACAGCCCAAACAAGTTTCTAAAAGGATGAGTTTGCAACTACTTTACTTTTGGAGAAAATTCAAAACATTCATTATTCAATAGGGCCCAAACTATCAAAAACCAGCGGTTTCAATGAACACACATTTCTTGGTAGAATCATGCAGGACTGAAATTTTTGATGTTTTTCTACTCCTCTCATGAGCCCAAACAAGTCTCTAAAAGCATGAGTTTGCAACTACTTTACTTTTGGAGAAAATTCAAAACATTCATTATTCAATAGAGCCCAATAGCAAAAATCAGGATTTGAATGAAGAATCACATTTCTTGGTAAAATCATGCAGGATTGAAATTTTTGATGGTTTTTTACTCCTCTCAACAGCCCAAACAAGTTTCTAAAAGGATGAGTTTGCAACTACTTTACTTTTGGAGAAAATTCAAAACATTCATTATTCAATAGGGCCCAAACTATCAAAAACCAGCGGTTTCAATGAACACACATTTCTTGGTAGAATCATGCAGGACTCAAATTTTTGATGTTTTTCTACTCCTCTCATGAGCCCAAACAAGACTCTAAAAGCATGAGTTTGCAACTACTTTACTTTTGGAGAAAATTCAAAACATTCATTATTCAATAGAGCCCAATAGCAAAAATCAGGTTTTGAATGAAGAATCACATTTCTTGGTAAAATCATGCAGGATTGAAATTTTTGATGGTTTTTTACTCCTCTCAACAGCCCAAACAAGTTTCTAAAAGGATGAGTTTGCAACTGCTTTACTTTTGGAGAAAATTCAAAACATTCATTATTCAATAGGGCCCAAAATATCAAAAAACAGCGGTTTGAATGAACACACATTTCTTGGTAGAATCGTGCAGGACTGAAATTTTTGATGTTTTTCTACTCCTCTCATGAGCCCAAACAAGTCTCTAAAAGGATGAGTTTGCAACTACTTTACTTTTGGAGAAATTTCAAAACATTCATTATTCAATAGAGCCCAATAGCAAAAACCAGCGTTTTGAATGAAGAATCACATTTCTTGGTAGAATCATGCAGGATTGAAATTTTTGATGGTTTTTTACTCCTCTCAACAGCCCAAACAAGTTTCTAAAAGGATGAGTTTGCAACTACTTTACTTTTGGAGAAAATTCAAAACATTCATTATTCAATAGGGCCCAAACTATCAAAAACCAGCGGTTTCAATGAACACACATTTCTTGGTAGAATCATGCAGGACTGAAATTTTTGATGTTTTTCTACTCCTCTCATGAGCCCAAACAAGTCTCTAAAAGCATGAGTTTGCAACTACTTTACTTTTGGAGAAAATTCAAAACATTCATTATTCAATAGAGCCCAATAGCAAAAATCAGGTTTTGAATGAAGAATCACATTTCTTGGTAGAATCATGTAGGATTGAAATTTTTGATGGTTTTTTACTCCTCTCTACAGCCCAAACAAGTTTCTAAAAGGATGAGTTTGCAACTGCTTTACTTTTGGAGAAAATTCAAAACATTCATTATTCAATAGGGCCCAAACTATCAAAAACCAGCGGTTTGAATGAACACACATTTCTTGGTAGAATCATGCAGGACTCAAATTTTTGATGTTTTTCTACTCCTCTCATGAGCCCAAACAAGTTTCTAAAAGCATGAGTTTGCAACTACTTTACTTTTGGAGAAAATTCAAAACATTCATTATTCAATAGAGCCCAATAGCAAAAATCAGGTTTTGAATGAAGAATCACATTTCTTGGTAGAATCATGCAGGATTGAAATTTTTGATGGTTTTTTACTCCTCTCAACAGCCCAAACAAGTTTCTAAAAGGATGAGTTTGCAACTACTTTACTTTTGGAGAAAATTCAAAACATTCATTATTCAATAGGGCCCAAACTATCAAAAACCAGCGGTTTCAATGAACACACATTTCTTGGTAGAATCATGCAGGACTGAAATTTTTGATGTTTTTCTACTCCTCTCATGAGCCCAAACAAGTCTCTAAAAGCATGAGTTTGCAACTACTTTACTTTTGGAGAAAATTCAAAACATTCATTATTCAATAGAGCCCAATAGCAAAAATCAGGTTTTGAATGAAAAATCACATTTCTTGGTAGAATCATGCAGGATTGAAATTTTTGATGGTTTTTTACTCCTCTCAACAGCCCAAACAAGTTTCTAAAAGGATGAGTTTCCAACTACTTTACTTTTGGAGAAAATTCAAAACATTCATTATTCAATAGGGCCCAAACTATCAAAAACCAGCGGTTTCAATGAACACACATTTCTTGGTAGAATCATGCAGGACTGAAATTTTTGATGTTTTTCTACTCCTCTCATGAGCCCAAACAAGTTTCTAAAAGCATGAGTTTGCAACTAGTTTACTTTTGGAGAACATTCAAAACATTCACTATTCAATAGAGCCCAATAGCAAAAATCAGGTTTTGAATGAAGAATCACATTTCTTGGTAAAATCATGCAGGATTGAAATTTTTGATGGTTCTTTACTCCTCTCAACAGCCCAAACAAGTTTCTAAAAGGATGAGTTTGCAACTACTTTACTTTTGGAGAAAATTCAAAACATTCATTATTCAATAGGGCCCAAACTATCAAAAACCAGCGGTTTCAATGAACACACATTTCTTGGTAGAATCATGCAGGACTGAAATTTTTGATGTTTTTCTACTCCTCTCATGAGCCCAAACAAGTCTCTAAAAGCATGAGTTTGCAACTACTTTACTTTTGGAGAAAATTCAAAACATTCATTATTCAATAGAGCCCAATAGCAAAAATCAGGTTTTGAATGAAGAATCACATTTCTTGGTAAAATCATGCAGGATTGAAATTTTTGATGGTTTTTTACTCCTCTCAACAGCCCAAACAAGTTTCTAAAAGGATGAGTTTGCAACTACTTTACTTTTGGAGAAAATTCAAAACATTCATTATTCAATAGGGCCCAAACTATCAAAAACCAGCGGTTTCAATGAACACACATTTCTTGGTAGAATCATGCAGGACTGAAATTTTTGATGTTTTTCTACTCCTCTCATGAGCCCAAACAAGTCTCTAAAAGCATGAGTTTGCAACTACTTTACTTTTGGAGAAAATTCAAAACATTCACTTTTCAATAGAGCCCAATAGCAAAAATCAGGTTTTGAATGAAGAATCACATTTCTTGGTAGAATCATGCAGGATTGAAATTTTTGATGGTTTTTTACTCCTCTCAACAGCCCAAACAAGTTTCTAAAAGGATGAGTTTGCAACTACTTTACTTTTGGAGAAAATTCAAAACATTCATTATTCAATAGGGCCCAAACTATCAAAAAACAGCGGTTTCAATGAACACACATTTCTTGGTAGAATCATGCAGGACTGAAATTTTTGATGTTTTTCTACTCCTCTCATGAGCCCAAACAAGTCTCTAAAAGCATGAGTTTGCAACTACTTTACTTTTGGAGAAAATTCAAAACATTCATTATTCAATAGAGCCCAATAGCAAAAATCAGGTTTTGAATGAAGAATCACATTTCTTGGTAGAATCATGCAGGATTGAAATTTTTGATGGTTTTTCACTCCTCTCAACAGCCCAAACAAGTTTCTAAAAGGATGAGTTTGCAACTACTTTACTTTTGGAGAAAATTCAAAACATTCATTATTCAATAGAGCCCAATAGCAAAAATCAGGTTTTGAATGAAGAATCACATTTCTTGGTAGAATCATGCAGGATTGAAATTTTTGATGGTTTTTTACTCCTCTCAACAGCCCAAACAAGTTTCTAAAAGGATGAGTTTGCAACTGCTTTACTTTTGGAGAAAATTCAAAACATTCATTATTCAATAGGGCCCAAAATATCAAAAAACAGCGGTTTGAATGAACACACATTTCTTGGTAGAATCGTGCAGGACTGAAATTATTGATGTTTTTCTACTCCTCTCATGAGCCCAAACAAGTCTCTAAAAGGATGAGTTTGCAACTACTTTACTTTTGGAGAAAATTCAAAACATTCATTATTCAATAGAGCCCAATAGCAAAAACCAGCGTTTTGAATGAAGAATCACATTTCTTGGTAGAATCATGCAGGATTGAAATTTTTGATGGTTTTTTACTCCTCTCAACAGCCCAAACAAGTTTCTAAAAGGATGAGTTTGCAACTACTTTACTTTTGGAGAAAATTCAAAACATTCATTATTCAATAGGGCCCAAACTATCAAAAACCAGCGGTTTCAATGAACACACATTTCTTGGTAGAATCATGCAGGACTGAAATTTTTGATGTTTTTCTACTCCTCTCATGAGCCCAAACAAGTCTCCAAAAGCATGAGTTTGCAACTACTTTACTTTTGGAGAAAATTCAAAACATTCATTATTCAATAGAGCCCAATAGCAAAAAACAGCGTTTTGAATGAAGAATCACATTTCTTGGTAGAATCATGCAGGATTGAAATTTTTGATGGTTTTTTACTCCTCTCAACAGCCCAAACAAGTTTCTAAAAGGATGAGTTTGCAACTACTTTACTTTTGGAGAAAATTCAAAACATTCATTATTCAATAGGGCCCAAACTATCAAAAACCAGCGGTTTCAATGAACACACATTTCTTGGTAGAATCATGCAGGACTGAAATTTTTGATGTTTTTCTACTCCTCTCATGAGCCCAAACAAGTCTCTAAAAGCATGAGTTTGCAACTACTTTACTTTTGGAGAAAATTCAAAACATTCATTATTCAATAGAGCCCAATAGCAAAAATCAGGTTTTGAATGAAGAATCACATTTCTTGGTAAAATCATGCAGGATTGAAATTTTTGATGGTTTTTTACTCCTCTCAACAGCCCAAACAAGTTTCTAAAAGGATGAGTTTGCAACTACTTTACTTTTGGAGAAAATTCAAAACATTCATTATTCAATAGGGCCCAAACTATCAAAAACCAGCGGTTTCAATGAACACACATTTCTTGGTAGAATCATGCAGGACTGAAATTTTTGATGTTTTTCTACTCCTCTCATGAGCCCAAACAAGTTTCTAAAAGCATGAGTTTGCAACTAGTTTACTTTATTTTTGAGAACATTCAAAACATTCACTATTCAATAGAGCCCAATAGCAAAAATCAGGTTTTGAATGAAGAATCACATTTCTTGGTAAAATCATGCAGGATTGAAATTTTTGATGGTTTTTTACTCCTCTCAACAGCCCAAACAAGTTTCTAAAAGGATGAGTTTGCAACTACTTTACTTTTGGAGAAAATTCAAAACATTCATTATTCAATAGGGCCCAAACTATCAAAAACCAGCGGTTTCAATGAACACACATTTCTTGGTAGAATCATGCAGGACTGAAATTTTTGATGTTTTTCTACTCCTCTCATGAGCCCAAACAAGTCTCTAAAAGCATGAGTTTGCAACTACTTTACTTTTGGAGAAAATTCAAAACATTCATTATTCAATAGAGCCCAATAGCAAAAATCAGGTTTTGAATGAAGAATCACATTTCTTGGTAGAATCATGCAGGATTGAAATTTTTGATGGTTTTTTACTCCTCTCAACAGCCCAAACAAGTTTCTAAAAGGATGAGTTTGCAACTACTTTACTTTTGGAGAAAATTCAAAACATTCATTATTCAATAGGGCCCAAACTATCAAAAACCAGCGGTTTCAATGAACACACATTTCTTGGTAGAATCATGCAGGACTGAAATTTTTGATGTTTTTCTACTCCTCTCATGAGCCCAAACAAGTCTCTAAAAGCATGAGTTTGCAACTACTTTACTTTTGGAGAAAATTCAAAACATTCACTTTTCAATAGAGCCCAATAGCAAAAATCAGGTTTTGAATGAAGAATCACATTTCTTGGTAGAATCATGCAGGATTGAAATTTTTGATGGTTTTTTACTCCTCTCAACAGCCCAAACAAGTTTCTAAAAGGATGAGTTTGCAACTACTTTACTTTTGGAGAAAATTCAAAACATTCATTATTCAATAGGGCCCAAACTATCAAAAACCAGCGGTTTGAATGAACACACATTTCTTGGTAGAATCATGCAGGACTGAAATTATTGATGTTTTTCTACTCCTCTCATGAGCCCAAACAAGTCTCTAAAAGCATGAGTTTGCAACTACTTTACTTTTGGAGAAAATTCAAAACATTCATTATTCAATAGAGCCCAATAGCAAAAATCAGGTTTTGAATGAAGAATCACATTTCTTGGTAGAATCATGCAGGATTGAAATTTTTGATGGTTTTTTACTCCTCTCTACAGCCCAAACAAGTTTCTAAAAGGATGAGTTTGCAACTGCTTTACTTTTGGAGAAAATTCAAAACATTCATTATTCAATAGGGCCCAAACTATCAAAAACCAGCGGTATGAAAGAACACACATTTCTTGGTAGAATCATGCAGGACTCAAATTTTTGATGTTTTTCTACTCCTCTCATGAGCCCAAACAAGTTTCTAAAAGCATGAGTTTGCAACTACTTTACTTTTGGAGAAAATTCAAAACATTCATTATTCAATAGAGCCCAATAGCAAAAATCAGGTTTTGAATGAAGAATCACATTTCTTGGTAGAATCATGCAGGATTGAAATTTTTGATGGTTTTTTACTCCTCTCAACAGCCCAAACAAGTTTCTAAAAGGATGAGTTTGCAACTATTTTACTTTTGGAGAAAATTCAAAACATTCATTATTCAATAGGGCCCAAACTATCAAAAACCAGCGGTTTCAATGAACACACATTTCTTGGTAGAATCATGCAGGACTGAAATTTTTGATGTTTTTCTACTCCTCTCATGAGCCCAAACAAGTCTCTAAAAGCATGAGTTTGCAACTACTTTACTTTTGGAGAAAATTCAAAACATTCATTATTCAATAGGGCCCAAACTATCAAAAACCAGCGGTTTGAATGAACACACATTTCTTGGTAGAATCATGCAGGACTGAAATTATTGATGTTTTTCTACTCCTCTCATGAGCCCAAACAAGTCTCTAAAAGCATGAGTTTGCAACTACTTTACTTTTGGAGAAAATTTAAAACATTCATTATTCAATAGAGCCCAATAGCAAAAATCAGGTTTTGAATGAAGAATCACATTTCTTGGTAGAATCATGCAGGATTGAAATTTTTGATGGTTTTTTACTCCTCTCTACAGCCCAAACAAGTTTCTAAAAGGATGAGTTTGCAACTGCTTTACTTTTGGAGAAAATTCAAAACATTCATTATTCAATAGGGCCCAAACTATCAAAAACCAGCGGTATGAAAGAACACACATTTCTTGGTAGAATCATGCAGGACTCAAATTTTTGATGTTTTTCTACTCCTCTCATGAGCCCAAACAAGTTTCTATAAGCATGAGTTTGCAACTACTTTACTTTTGGAGAAAATTCAAAACATTCATTATTCAATAGAGCCCAATAGCAAAAATCAGGTTTTGAATGAAGAATCACATTTCTTGGTAGAATCATGCAGGATTGAAATTTTTGATGGTTTTTTACTCCTCTCAGCAGCCCAAACAAGTTTCTAAAAGGATGAGTTTGCAACTATTTTACTTTTGGAGAAAATTCAAAACATTCATTATTCAATAGGGCCCAAACTATCAAAAACCAGCGGTTTCAATGAACACACATTTCTTGGTAGAATCATGCAGGACTGAAATTTTTGATGTTTTTCTACTCCTCTCATGAGCCCAAACAAGTCTCTAAAAGCATGAGTTTGCAACTACTTTACTTTTGGAGAAAATTCAAAACATTCATTATTCAATAGAGCCCAATAGCAAAAATCAGGTTTTGAATGAAGAATCACATTTCTTGGTAGAATCATGCAGGATTGAAATTTTTGATGGTTTTTTTACTCCTCTCAACAGCCCAAACAAGTTTCTAAAAGGATGAGTTTGCAACTACTTTACTTTTGGAGAAAATTCAAAACATTCATTATTCAATAGGGCCCAAACTATCAAAAACCAGCGGTTTCAATGAACACACATTTCTTGGAATAATCATGCAGGACTGAAATTTTTGATGTTTTTCTACTCCTCTCATGAGCCCAAAAAAGTCTCTAAAAGCATGAGTTTGCAACTACTTTACTTTTGGAGAAAATTCAAAACATTCATTATTCAATAGAGCCCAATAGCAAAAATCAGGTTTTGAATGAAGAATCACATTTCTTGGTAGAATCATGCAGGATTGAAATTTTTGATGGTTTTTTACTCCTCTCAACAGCCCAAACAAGTTTCTAAAAGGATGAGTTTGCAACTACTTTACTTTTGGAGAAAATTCAAAACATTCATTATTCAATAGGGCCCAAACTATCAAAAACCAGCGGTTTCAATGAACACACATTTCTTGGAATAATCATGCAGGACTGAAATTTTTGATGTTTTTCTACTCCTCTCATGACCCCAAACAAGTTTCTAAAAGCATGAGTTTGCAACTACTTTACTTTTGGAGAAAATTCAAAACATTCATTATTCAATAGAGCCCAATAGCAAAAATCAGGTTTTGAATGAAGAATCACATTTCTTGGTAGAATCATGCAGGATTGAAATTTTTGATGGTTTTTTACTCCTCTCAACAGCCCAAACAAGTTTCTGAAAGGATGAGTTTGCAACTACTTTACTTTTGGAGAAAATTCAAAACATTCATTATTCAATAGGGCCCAAACTATCAAAAACCAGCGGTTTCAATGAACACACATTTCTTGGTAGAATCATGCAGGACTGAAATTTTTGATGTTTTTCTACTCCTCTCATGAGCCCAAACAAGTCTCTAAAAGCATGAGTTTGCAACTACTTTACTTTTGGAGAAAATTCAAAACATTCATTATTCAATAGAGCCCAATAGCAAAAATCAGGTTTTGAATGAAGAATCACATTTCTTGGTAGAATCATGCAGGATTGAAATTTTTGATGGTTTTTTACTCCTCTCAACAGCCCAAACAAGTTTCTAAAAGGATGAGTTTGCAACTACTTTACTTTTGGAGAAAATTCAAAACATTCATTATTCAATAGGGCCCAAACTATCAAAAACCAGCGGTTTGAATGAACACACATTTCTTGGTAGAATCATGCAGGACTGAAATTTTTGATGTTTTTCTACTCCTCTCATGAGCCCAAACAAGTCTCTAAAAGCATGAGTTTGCAACTACTTTACTTTTGGAGAAAATTCAAAACATTCATTATTCAATAGAGCCCAATAGCAAAAATCAGGTTTTGAATGAAGAATCACATTTCTTGGTAGAAGCATGCAGGATTGAAATTTTTGATGGTTTTTTACTCCTCTCAACAGCCCAAACAAGTTTCTAAAAGGATGAGTTTGCAACTACTTTACTTTTGGAGAAAATTCAAAACATTCATTATTCAATAGGGCCCAAACTAACAAAAACCAGCGGTTTCAATGAACACACATTTCTTGGTAGAATCATGCAGGACTGAAGTTTTTGATGTTTTTCTACTCCTCTCATGAGCCCAAACAAGTCTCTAAAAGCATGAGTTTGCAACTACTTTACTTTTGGAGAAAATTCAAAACATTCATTATTCAATAGAGCCCAATAGCAAAAATCAGGTTTTGAATGAAGAATCACATTTCTTGGTAGAATCATGCAGGATTGAAATTTTTGATGGTTTTTTACTCCTCTCTACAGCCCAAACAAGTTTCTAAAAGGATGAGTTTGCAACTGCTTTACTTTTGGAGAAAATTCAAAACATTCATTATTCAATAGGGCCCAAACTATCAAAAACCAGCGGTTTCAATGAACACACATTTCTTGGTAGAATCATGCAGGACTGAAATTTTTGATGTTTTTCTACTCCTCTCATGAGCCCAAACAAGTTTCTAAAAGCATGAGTTTGCAACTAGTTTACTTTTGGAGAACATTCAAAACATTCACTATTCAATAGAGCCCAATAGCAAAAATCAGGTTTTGAATGAAGAATCACATTTCTTGGTAAAATCATGCAGGATTGAAATTTTTGATGGTTTTTTACTCCTCTCAACAGCCCAAACAAGTTTCTAAAAGGATGAGTTTGCAACTACTTTACTTTTGGAGAAAATTCAAAACATTCATTATTCAATAGGGCCCAAACTATCAAAAACCAGCGGTTTCAATGAACACACATTTCTTGGTAGAATCATGCAGGACTGAAATTTTTGATGTTTTTCTACTCCTCTCATGAGCCCAAACAAGTCTCTAAAAGCATGAGTTTGCAACTACTTTACTTTTGGAGAAAATTCAAAACATTCATTATTCAATAGAGCCCAATAGCAAAAATCAGGTTTTGAATGAAGAATCACATTTCTTGGTAGAATCATGCAGGATTGAAATTTTTGATGGTTTTTTACTCCTCTCAACAGCCCAAACAAGTTTCTAAAAGGATGAGTTTGCAACTACTTTACTTTTGGAGAAAATTCAAAACATTCATTATTCAATAGGGCCCAAACTATCAAAAACCAGCGGTTTCAATGAACACACATTTCTTGGTAGAATCATGCAGGACTGAAATTTTTGATGTTTTTCTACTCCTCTCATGAGCCCAAACAAGTCTCTAAAAGCATGAGTTTGCAACTACTTTACTTTTGGAGAAAATTCAAAACATTCACTTTTCAATAGAGCCCAATAGCAAAAATCAGGTTTTGAATGAAGAATCACATTTCTTGGTAGAATCATGCAGGATTGAAATTTTTGATGGTTTTTTACTCCTCTCAACAGCCCAAACAAGTTTCTAAAAGGATGAGTTTGCAACTACTTTACTTTTGGAGAAAATTCAAAACATTCATTATTCAATAGGGCCCAAACTATCAAAAACCAGCGGTTTGAATGAACACACATTTCTTGGTAGAATCATGCAGGACTGAAATTATTGATGTTTTTCTACTCCTCTCATGAGCCCAAACAAGTCTCTAGAAGCATGAGTTTGCAACTACTTTACTTTTGGAGAAAATTCAAAATATTCATTATTCAATAGAGCCCAATAGCAAAAATCAGGTTTTGAATGAAGAATCACATTTCTTGGTAGAATCATGCAGGATTGAAATTTTTGATGGTTTTTTACTCCTCTCAACAGCCCAAACAAGTTTCTAAAAGGATGAGTTTGCAACTACTTTACTTTTGGAGAAAATTCAAAACATTCATTATTCAATAGGGCCCAAACTATCAAAAACCAGCGGTTTCAATGAACACACATTTCTTGGTAGAATCATGCAGGACTGAAATTTTTGATGTTTTTCTACTCCTCTCATGAGCCCAAACAAGTCTCTAAAAGCATGAGTTTGCAACTACTTTACTTTTGGAGAAAATTCAAAACATTCATTATTCAATAGAGCCCAATAGCAAAAGTCAGGATTTGAATGAAGAATCACATTTCTTGGTAGAATCATGCAGGATTGAAATTTTTGATGGTTTTTTACTCCTCTCAACAGCCCAAACAAGTTTCTAAAAGGATGAGTTTGCAACTACTTTACTTTTGGAGAAAATTCAAAACATTCATTATTCAATAGGGCCCAAACTATCAAAAACCAGCGGTTTCAATGAACACACATTTCTTGGTAGAATCATGCAGGACTGAAATTTTTGATGTTTTTCTACTCCTCTCATGAGCCCAAACAAGTCTCTAAAAGCATGAGTTTGCAACTACTTTACTTTTGGAGAAAATTCAAAACATTCATTATTCAATAGAGCCCAATAGCAAAAATCAGGATTTGAATGAAGAATCACATTTCTTGGTAAAATCATGCAGGATTGAAATTTTTGATGGTTTTTTACTCCTCTCAACAGCCCAAACAAGTTTCTAAAAGGATGAGTTTGCAACTACTTTACTTTTGGAGAAAATTCAAAACATTCATTATTCAATAGGGCCCAAACTATCAAAAACCAGCGGTTTCAATGAACACACATTTCTTGGTAGAATCATGCAGGACTCAAATTTTTGATGTTTTTCTACTCCTCTCATGAGCCCAAACAAGACTCTAAAAGCATGAGTTTGCAACTACTTTACTTTTGGAGAAAATTCAAAACATTCATTATTCAATAGAGCCCAATAGCAAAAATCAGGTTTTGAATGAAGAATCACATTTCTTGGTAAAATCATGCAGGATTGAAATTTTTGATGGTTTTTTACTCCTCTCAACAGCCCAAACAAGTTTCTAAAAGGATGAGTTTGCAACTACTTTACTTTTGGAGAAAATTCAAAACATTCATTATTCAATAGGGCCCAAACTATCAAAAACCAGCGGTTTGAATGAACACACATTTCTTGGTAGAATCATGCAGGACTGAAATTTTTGATGTTTTTCTACTCCTCTCATGAGCCCAAACAAGTCTCTAAAAGCATGAGTTTGCAACTACTTTACTTTTGGAGAAAATTCAAAACATTCATTATTCAATAGAGCCCAATAGCAAAAATCAGGTTTTGAATGAAGAATCACATTTCTTGGTAGAATCATGCAGGATTGAAATTTTTGATGGTTTTTTACTCCTCTCAACAGCCCAAACAAGTTTCTAAAAGGATGAGTTTGCAACTACTTTACTTTTGGAGAAAATTCAAAACATTCATTATTCAATAGGGCCCAAAATATCAAAAACCAGGGGTTTGAATGAACACACATTTCTTGGTAGAATCGTGCAGGACTGAAATTTTTGATGTTTTTCTACTCCTCTCATGAGCCCAAACAAGTCTCTAAAAGGATGAGTTTGCAACTACTTTACTTTTGGAGAAAATTCAAAACATTCATTATTCAATAGAGCCCAATAGCAAAAACCAGCGTTTTGAATGAAGAATCACATTTCTTGGTAGAATCATGCAGGATTGAAATTTTTGATGGTTTTTTACTCCTCTCAACAGCCCAAACAAGTTTCTAAAAGGATGAGTTTGCAACTACTTTACTTTTGGAGAAAATTCAAAACATTCATTATTCAATAGGGCCCAAACTATCAAAAACCAGCGGTTTCAATGAACACACATTTCTTGGTAGAATCATGCAGGACTGAAATTTTTGATGTTTTTCTACTCCTCTCATGAGCCCAAACAAGTCTCTAAAAGCATGAGTTTGCAACTACTTTACTTTTGGAGAAAATTCAAAACATTCATTATTCAATAGAGCCCAATAGCAAAAATCAGGTTTTGAATGAAGAATCACATTTCTTGGTAGAATCATGCAGGATTGAAATTTTTGATGGTTTTTTACTCCTCTCAACAGCCCAAACAAGTTTCTGAAAGGATGAGTTTGCAACTACTTTACTTTTGGAGAAAATTCAAAACATTCATTATTCAATAGGGCCCAAAATATCAAAAACCAGCGGTTTGAATGAACACACATTTCTTGGTAGAATCGTGCAGGACTGAAATTTTTGATGTTTTTCTAGTCCTCTCATGAGCCCAAACAAGTCTCTAAAAGGATGAGTTTGCAACTACTTTACTTTTGGAGAAAATTCAAAACATTCATTATTCAATAGAGATCAATAGCAAAAACCAGCGTTTTGAAGGAAGAATCACATTTCTTGGTAGAATCATGCAGGATTGAAATTTTTGATGGTTTTTTACTCCTCTCAACAGCCCAAACAAGTTTCTAAAAGGATGAGTTTGCAACTACTTTACTTTTGGAGAAAATTCAAAACATTCATTATTCAATAGGGCCCAAACTATCAAAAACCAGCGGTTTCAATGAACATACATTTCTTGGTAGAATCATGCAGGACTGAAATTTTTGATGTTTTTCTACTCCTCTCATGAGCCCAAACAAGTCTCTAAAAGCATGAGTTTGCAACTACTTTACTTTTGGAGAAAATTCAAAACATTCATTATTCAATAGATCCCAATAGCAAAAATCAGGTTTTGAATGAAGAATCACATTTCTTGGTAGAATCATGCAGGATTGAAATTTTTGATGGTTTTTCACTCCGCTCAACAGCCCAAACAAGTTTCTAAAAGGATGAGTTTGCAACTACTTTACTTTTGGAGAAAATTCAAAACATTCATTATTCAATAGGGCCCAAACTATCAAAAACCAGCGGTTTCAATGAACACACATTTCTTGGTAGAATCATGCAGGACTGAAATTTTTGATGTTTTTCTACTCCTCTCATGAGCCCAAACAAGTCTCTAAAAGCATGAGTTTGCAACTACTTTACTTTTGGAGAAAATTCAAAACATTCATTATTCAATAGAGCCCAATAGCAAAAATCAGGTTTTGAATGAAGAATCACATTTCTTGGTAGAAGCATGCAGGATTGAAATTTTTGATGGTTTTTTACTCCTCTCAACAGCCCAAACAAGTTTCTAAAAGGATGAGTTTGCAACTACTTTACTTTTGGAGAAAATTCAAAACATTCATTATTCAATAGGGCCCAAACTATCAAAAACCAGCGGTTTCAATGAACACACATTTCTTGGTAGAATCATGCAGGACTGAAGTTTTTGATGTTTTTCTACTCCTCTCATGAGCCCAAACAAGTCTCTAAAAGCATGAGTTTGCAACTACTTTACTTTTGGAGAAAATTCAAAACATTCATTATTCAATAGAGCCCAATAGCAAAAATCAGGTTTTGAATGAAGAATCACATTTCTTGGTAGAATCATGCAGGATTGAAATTTTTGATGGTTTTTTACTCCTCTCTACAGCCCAAACAAGTTTCTAAAAGGATGAGTTTGCAACTGCTTTACTTTTGGAGAAAATTCAAAACATTCATTATTCAATAGGGCCCAAACTATCAAAAACCAGCGGTTTCAATGAACACACATTTCTTGGTAGAATCATGCAGGACTGAAATTTTTGATGTTTTTCTACTCCTCTCATGAGCCCAAACAAGTTTCTAAAAGCATGAGTTTGCAACTAGTTTACTTTTGGAGAACATTCAAAACATTCACTATTCAATAGAGCCCAATAGCAAAAATCAGGTTTTGAATGAAGAATCACATTTCTTGGTAAAATCATGCAGGATTGAAATTTTTGATGGTTTTTTACTCCTCTCAACAGCCCAAACAAGTTTCTAAAAGGATGAGTTTGCAACTACTTTACTTTTGGAGAAAATTCAAAACATTCATTATTCAATAGGGCCCAAACTATCAAAAACCAGCGGTTTCAATGAACACACATTTCTTGGTAGAATCATGCAGGACTCAAATTTTTGATGTTTTTCTACTCCTCTCATGAGCCCAAACAAGTCTCTAAAAGCATGAGTTTGCAACTACTTTACTTTTGGAGAAAATTCAAAACATTCATTATTCAATAGAGCCCAATAGCAAAAATCAGGTTTTGAATGAAGAATCACATTTCTTGGTAGAATCATGCAGGATTGAAATTTTTGATGGTTTTTTACTCCTCTCAACAGCCCAAACAAGTTTCTAAAAGGATGAGTTTGCAACTACTTTACTTTTGGAGAAAATTCAAAACATTCATTATTCAATAGGGCCCAAACTATCAAAAACCAGCGGTTTCAATGAACACACATTTCTTGGTAGAATCATGCAGGACTGAAATTTTTGATGTTTTTCTACTCCTCTCATGAGCCCAAACAAGTCTCTAAAAGCATGAGTTTGCAACTACTTTACTTTTGGAGAAAATTCAAAACATTCACTTTTCAATAGAGCCCAATAGCAAAAATCAGGTTTTGAATGAAGAATCACATTTCTTGGTAGAATCATGCAGGATTGAAATTTTTGATGGTTTTTTACTCCTCTCAACAGCCCAAACAAGTTTCTAAAAGGATGAGTTTGCAACTACTTTACTTTTGGAGAAAATTCAAAACATTCATTATTCAATAGGGCCCAAACTATCAAAAACCAGCGGTTTGAATGAACACACATTTCTTGGTAGAATCATGCAGGACTGAAATTTTTGATGTTTTTCTACTCCTCTCATGAGCCCAAACAAGTCTCTAAAAGCATGAGTTTGCAACTACTTTACTTTTGGAGAAAATTCAAAACATTCATTATTCAATAGAGCCCAATAGCAAAAATCAGGATTTGAATGAAGAATCACATTTCTTGGTAAAATCATGCAGGATTGAAATTTTTGATGGTTTTTTACTCCTCTCAACAGCCCAAACAAGTTTCTAAAAGGATGAGTTTGCAACTACTTTACTTTTGGAGAAAATTCAAAACATTCATTATTCAATAGGGCCCAAACTATCAAAAACCAGCGGTTTCAATGAACACACATTTCTTGGTAGAATCATGCAGGACTCAAATTTTTGATGTTTTTCTACTCCTCTCATGAGCCCAAACAAGACTCTAAAAGCATGAGTTTGCAACTACTTTACTTTTGGAGAAAATTCAAAACATTCATTATTCAATAGAGCCCAATAGCAAAAATCAGGTTTTGAATGAAGAATCACATTTCTTGGTAAAATCATGCAGGATTGAAATTTTTGATGGTTTTTTACTCCTCTCAACAGCCCAAACAAGTTTCTAAAAGGATGAGTTTGCAACTACTTTACTTTTGGAGAAAATTCAAAACATTCATTATTCAATAGGGCCCAAACTATCAAAAACCAGCGGTTTGAATGAACACACATTTCTTGGTAGAATCGTGCAGGACTGAAATTTTTGATGTTTTTCTACTCCTCTCATGAGCCCAAACAAGTCTCTAAAAGGATGAGTTTGCAACTACTTTACTTTTGGAGAAAATTCAAAACATTCATTATTCAATAGAGCCCAATAGCAAAAACCAGCGTTTTGAATGAAGAATCACATTTCTTGGTAGAATCATGCAGGATTGAAATTTTTGATGGTTTTTTACTCCTCTCAACAGCCCAAACAAGTTTCTAAAAGGATGAGTTTGCAACTACTTTACTTTTGGAGAAAATTCAAAACATTCATTATTCAATAGGGCCCAAACTATCAAAAACCAGCGGTTTCAATGAACACACATTTCTTGGTAGAATCATGCAGGACTGAAATTTTTGATGTTTTTCTACTCCTCTCATGAGCCCAAACAAGTCTCTAAAAGCATGAGTTTGCAACTACTTTACTTTTGGAGAAAATTCAAAACATTCATTATTCAATAGAGCCCAATAGCAAAAATCAGGTTTTGAATGAAGAATCACATTTCTTGGTAGAATCATGCAGGATTGAAATTTTTGATGGTTTTTTACTCCTCTCAACAGCCCAAACAAGTTTCTAAAAGGATGAGTTTGCAACTACTTTACTTTTGGAGAAAATTCAAAACATTCATTATTCAATAGGGCCCAAAATATCAAAAACCAGCGGTTTGAATGAACACACATTTCTTGGTAGAATCGTGCAGGACTGAAATTTTTGATGTTTTTCTAGTCCTCTCATGAGCCCAAACAAGTCTCTAAAAGGATGAGTTTGCAACTACTTTACTTTTGGAGAAAATTCAAAACATTCATTATTCAATAGAGCTCAATAGCAAAAACCAGCGTTTTGAATGAAGAATCACATTTCTTGGTAGAATCATGCAGGATTGAAATTTTTGATGGTTTTTTACTCCTCTCAACAGCCCAAACAAGTTTCTAAAAGGATGAGTTTGCAACTACTTTACTTTTGGAGAAAATTCAAAACATTCATTATTCAATAGGGCCCAAACTATCAAAAACCAGCGGTTTCAATGAACATACATTTCTTGGTAGAATCATGCAGGACTGAAATTTTTGATGTTTTTCTACTCCTCTCATGAGCCCAAACAAGTCTCTAAAAGCATGAGTTTGCAACTACTTTACTTTTGGAGAAAATTCAAAACATTCATTATTCAATAGAGCCCAATAGCAAAAATCAGGTTTTGAATGAAGAATCACATTTCTTGGTAGAATCATGCAGGATTGAAATTTTTGATGGTTTTTCACTCCTCTCAACAGCCCAAACAAGTTTCTAAAAGGATGAGTTTGCAACTACTTTACTTTTGGAGAAAATTCAAAACATTCATTATTCAATAGGGCCCAAACTATCAAAAACCAGCGGTTTCAATGAACACACATTTCTTGGTAGAATCATGCAGGACTGAAATTTTTGATGTTTTTCTACTCCTCTCATGAGCCCAAACAAGTCCCTAAAAGCATGAGTTTGCAACTACTTTACTTTTGGAGAAAATTCAAAACATTCACTATTCAATAGAGCCCAATAGCAAAAATCAGGTTTTGAATGAAGAATCACATTTCTTGGTAGAATCATGCAGGATTGAAATTTTTGATGGTTTTTTACTCCTCTCAACAACACAAACAAGTTTCTAAAAGGATGAGTTTGCAACTACTTTACTTTTGGAGAAAATTCAAAACATTCATTATTCAATAGGGCCCAAACTATCAAAAACCAGCGGTTTCAATGAACACACATTTCTTGGTAGAATCATGCAGGACTGAAATTTTTGATGTTTTTCTACTCCTCTCATGAGCCCAAACAAATCCCTAAAAGCATGAGTTTGCAACTACTTTAATTTTGGAGAAAATTCAAAACATTCATTATTCAATAGAGCCCAATAGCAAAAATCAGGTTTTGAATGAAGAATCACATTTCTTGGTAGAATCATGCAGGATTGAAATTTTTGATGGTTTTTTACTCCTCTCAACAACCCAAACAAGTTTCTAAAAGGATGAGTTTGCAACTACTTTACTTTTGGAGAAAATTCAAAACATTCATTATTCAATAGGGCCCAAACTATCAAAACCAGCGGTTTCAATGAACACACATTTCTTGGTAGAATCATGCAGGACTGAAATTTTTGATGTTTTTCTACTCCTCTCATGAGCCCAAACAAGTCTCTAAAAGCATGAGTTTGCAACTACTTTACTTTTGGAGAAAATTCAAAACATTCACTATTCAATAGAGCCCAATAGCAAAAATCAGGTTTTGAATGAAGAATCACATTTCTTGGTAAAATCATGCAGGATTGAAATTTTTGATGGTTTTTTACTCCTCTCAACAGCCCAAACAAGTTTCTAAAAGGATGAGTTTGCAACTACTTTACTTTTGGAGAAAATTCAAAACATTCATTATTCAATAGGGCCCAAACTATCAAAAACCAGCGGTTTCAATGAACACACATTTCTTGGTAGAATCATGCAGGACTGAAATTTTTGATGTTTTTCCACTCCTCTCATGAGGCCAAACAAGTCTCTAAAAGCATGAGTTTGCAACTACTTTACTTTTGGAGAAAATTCAAAACATTCATTATTCAATAGAGCCCAATAGCAAAAATCAGGTTTTGAATGAAGAATCACATTTCTTGGTAGAAGCATGCAGGATTGAAATTTTTGATGGTTTTTTACTCCTCTCAACAGCCCAAACAAGTTTCTAAAAGGATGAGTTTGCAACTGCTTTACTTTTGGAGAAAATTCAAAACATTCATTATTCAATAGGGCCCAAACTATCAAAAACCAGCGGTTTGAATGAACACACATTTCTTGGTAGAATCATGCAGGACTCAAATTTTTGATGTTTTTCTACTCCTCTCATGAGCCCAAACAAGTTTCTAAAAGCATGAGTTTGCAACTACTTTACTTTTGGAGAAAATTCAAAACATTCATTATTCAATAGAGCCCAATAGCAAAAATCAGGTTTTGAATGAAGAATCACATTTCTTGGTAGAATCATGCAGGATTGAAATTTTTGATGGTTTTTTACTCCTCTCAACAGCCCAAACAAGTTTCTAAAAGGATGAGTTTGCAACTACTTTACTTTTGGAGAAAATTCAAAACATTCATTATTCAATAGGGCCCAAACTATCAAAAACCAGCGGTTTCAATGAACACACATTTCTTGGTAGAATCATGCAGGACTGAAATTTTTGATGTTTTTCTACTCCTCTCATGAGCCCAAACAAGTCTCTAAAAGCATGAGTTTGCAACTACTTTACTTTTGGAGAAAATTCAAAACATTCATTATTCAATAGAGCCCAATAGCAAAAATCAGGTTTTGAATGAAAAATCACATTTCTTGGTAGAATCATGCAGGATTGAAATTTTTGATGGTTTTTTACTCCTCTCAACAGCCCAAACAAGTTTCTAAAAGGATGAGTTTCCAACTACTTTACTTTTGGAGAAAATTCAAAACATTCATTATTCAATAGGGCCCAAACTATCAAAAACCAGCGCTTTCAATGAACACACATTTCTTGGTAGAATCATGCAGGACTGAAATTTTTGATGTTTTTCTACTCCTCTCATGAGCCCAAACAAGTTTCTAAAAGCATGAGTTTGCAACTAGTTTACTTTTGGAGAACATTCAAAACATTCACTATTCAATAGAGCCCAATAGCAAAAATCAGGTTTTGAATGAAGAATCACATTTCTTGGTAGAATCATGCAGGATTGAAATTTTTGATGGTTTTTTACTCCTCTCAACAACACAAACAAGTTTCTAAAAGGATGAGTTTGCAACTACTTTACTTTTGGAGAAAATTCAAAACATTCATTATTCAATAGGGCCCAAACTATCAAAAACCAGCGGTTTCAATGAACACACATTTCTTGGTAGAATCATGCAGGACTGAAATTTTTGATGTTTTTCTACTCCTCTCATGAGCCCAAACAAATCCCTAAAAGCATGAGTTTGCAACTACTTTAATTTTGGAGAAAATTCAAAACATTCATTATTCAATAGAGCCCAATAGCAAAAATCAGGTTTTGAATGAAGAATCACATTTCTTGGTAGAATCATGCAGGATTGAAATTTTTGATGGTTTTTTACTCCTCTCAACAACCCAAACAAGTTTCTAAAAGGATGAGTTTGCAACTACTTTACTTTTGGAGAAAATTCAAAACATTCATTATTCAATAGGGCCCAAACTATCAAAACCAGCGGTTTCAATGAACACACATTTCTTGGTAGAATCATGCAGGACTGAAATTTTTGATGTTTTTCTACTCCTCTCATGAGCCCAAACAAGTCTCTAAAAGCATGAGTTTGCAACTACTTTACTTTTGGAGAAAATTCAAAACATTCATTATTCAATAGAGCCCAATAGCAAAAATCAGGTTTTGAATGAAGAATCACATTTCTTGGTAAAATCATGCAGGATTGAAATTTTTGATGGTTTTTTACTCCTCTCAACAGCCCAAACAAGTTTCTAAAAGGATGAGTTTGCAACTACTTTACTTTTGGAGAAAATTCAAAACATTCATTATTCAATAGGGCCCAAACTATCAAAAACCAGCGGTTTCAATGAACACACATTTCTTGGTAGAATCATGCAGGACTGAAATTTTTGATGTTTTTCCACTCCTCTCATGAGGCCAAACAAGTCTCTAAAAGCATGAGTTTGCAACTACTTTACTTTTGGAGAAAATTCAAAACATTCATTATTCAATAGAGCCCAATAGCAAAAATCAGGTTTTGAATGAAGAATCACATTTCTTGGTAGAAGCATGCAGGATTGAAATTTTTGATGGTTTTTTACTCCTCTCAACAGCCCAAACAAGTTTCTAAAAGGATGAGTTTGCAACTGCTTTACTTTTGGAGAAAATTCAAAACATTCATTATTCAATAGGGCCCAAACTATCAAAAACCAGCGGTTTGAATGAACACACATTTCTTGGTAGAATCATGCAGGACTCAAATTTTTGATGTTTTTCTACTCCTCTCATGAGCCCAAACAAGTTTCTAAAAGCATGAGTTTGCAACTACTTTACTTTTGGAGAAAATTCAAAACATTCATTATTCAATAGAGCCCAATAGCAAAAATCAGGTTTTGAATGAAGAATCACATTTCTTGGTAGAATCATGCAGGATTGAAATTTTTGATGGTTTTTTACTCCTCTCAACAGCCCAAACAAGTTTCTAAAAGGATGAGTTTGCAACTACTTTACTTTTGGAGAAAATTCAAAACATTCATTATTCAATAGGGCCCAAACTATCAAAAACCAGCGGTTTCAATGAACACACATTTCTTGGTAGAATCATGCAGGACTGAAATTTTTGATGTTTTTCTACTCCTCTCATGAGCCCAAACAAGTCTCTAAAAGCATGAGTTTGCAACTACTTTACTTTTGGAGAAAATTCAAAACATTCATTATTCAATAGAGCCCAATAGCAAAAATCAGGTTTTGAATGAAAAATCACATTTCTTGGTAGAATCATGCAGGATTGAAATTTTTGATGGTTTTTTACTCCTCTCAACAGCCCAAACAAGTTTCTAAAAGGATGAGTTTCCAACTACTTTACTTTTGGAGAAAATTCAAAACATTCATTATTCAATAGGGCCCAAACTATCAAAAACCAGCGCTTTCAATGAACACACATTTCTTGGTAGAATCATGCAGGACTGAAATTTTTGATGTTTTTCTACTCCTCTCATGAGCCCAAACAAGTTTCTAAAAGCATGAGTTTGCAACTAGTTTACTTTTGGAGAACATTCAAAACATTCACTATTCAATAGAGCCCAATAGCAAAAATCAGGTTTTGAATGAAGAATCACATTTCTTGGTAAAATCATGCAGGATTGAAATTTTTTATGGTTTTTTACTCCTCTCAACAGCCCAAACAAGTTTCTAAAAGGATGAGTTTGCAACTACTTTACTTTTGGAGAAAATTCAAAACATTCATTATTCAATAGGGCCCAAACTATCAAAAACCAGCGGTTTCAATGAACACACATTTCTTGGTAGAATCATGCAGGACTGAAATTTTTGATGTTTTTCTACTCCTCTCATGAGCCCAAACAAGTCTCTAAAAGCATGAGTTTGCAACTACTTTACTTTTGGAGAAAATTCAAAACATTCATTATTCAATAGAGCCCAATAGCAAAAATCAGGTTTTGAATGAAGAATCACATTTCTTGGTAGAATCATGCAGGATTGAAATTTTTGATGGTTTTTCACTCCTCTCAACAACCCAAACAAGTTTCTAAAAGGATGAGTTTGCAACTACTTTAATTTTGGAGAAAATTCAAAACATTCATTATTCAATAGGGCCCAAACTATCAAAAACCAGTGGTTTCAATGAACACACATTTCTTGGTAGAATCATGCAGGACTGAAATTTTTGATGTTTTTCTACTCCTCTCATGAGCCCAAACAAATCCCTAAAAGCATGAGTTTGCAACTACTTTACTTTTGGAGAAAATTCAAAACATTCATTATTCAATAGAGCCCAATAGCAAAAATCAGGTTTTGAATGAAGAATCACATTTCTTGGTAGAATCATGCAGGATTGAAATTTTTGATGGTTTTTTACTCCTCTCAACAACCCAAACAAGTTTCTAAAAGGATGAGTTTGCAACTACTTTACTTTTGGAGAAAATTCAAAACATTCATTATTCAATAGGGCCCAAACTATCAAAAACCAGCGGTGTCAATGAACACACATTTCTTGGTAGAATCATGCAGGACTGAAATTTTTGATGTTTTTCTACTCCTCTCATGAGCCCAAACAAGTCTCTAAAAGCATGAGTTTGCAACTACTTTACTTTTGGAGAAAATTCAAAACATTCACTATTCAATAGAGCCCAATAGCAAAAATCAGGTTTTGAATGAAGAATCACATTTCTTGGTAAAATCATGCAGGATTGAAATTTTTGATGGTTTTTTACTCCTCTCAACAGCCCAAACAAGTTTCTAAAAGGATGAGTTTGCAACTACTTTACTTTTGGAGAAAATTCAAAACATTCATTATTCAATAGGGCCCAAACTATCAAAAACCAGCGGTTTCAATGAACACACATTTCTTGGTAGAATCATGCAGGACTGAAATTTTTGATGTTTTTCCACTCCTCTCATTAG
Organism: Dendrobates tinctorius; assembly: GCF_039654945.1. Lineage (NCBI taxonomy): Eukaryota > Metazoa > Chordata > Amphibia > Anura > Dendrobatidae > Dendrobates > Dendrobates tinctorius. The sequence goes on along the minus strand of NW_027361736.1, from coordinate 5,934,764 downwards.
GCCAAACAAGTCTCTAAAAGCATGAGTTTGCAACTACTTTACTTTTGGAGAAAATTCAAAACATTCATTATTCAATAGAGCCCAATAGCAAAAATCAGGTTTTGAATGAAGAATCACATTTCTTGGTAGAAGCATGCAGGATTGAAATTTTTGATGGTTTTTTACTCCTCTCAACAGCCCAAACAAGTTTCTAAAAGGATGAGTTTGCAACTGCTTTACTTTTGGAGAAAATTCAAAACATTCATTATTCAATAGGGCCCAAAATATCAAAAAACAGCGGTTTGAATGAACACACATTTCTTGGTAGAATCGTTCAGGACTGAAATTTTTGATGTTTTTCTACTCCTCTCATGAGCCCAAACAAGTCTCTAAAAGGATGAGTTTGCAACTACTTTACTTTTGGAGAAAATTCAAAACATTCATTATTCAATAGAGCCCTATAGCAAAAACCAGCGTTTTGAATGAAGAATCACATTTCTTGGTAGAATCATGCAGGATTGAAATTTTTGATGGTTTTTTACTCCTCTCAACAGCCCAAACAAGTTTCTAAAAGGATGAGTTTGCAACTACTTTACTTTTGGAGAAAATTCAAAACATTCATTATTCAATAGGGCCCAAACTATCAAAAACCAGCGGTTTCAATGAACACACATTTCTTGGTAGAATCATGCAGGACTGAAATTTTTGATGTTTTTCTACTCCTCTCATGAGCCCAAACAAGTCTCTAAAAGCATGAGTTTGCAACTACTTTACTTTTGGAGAAAATTCAAAACATTCATTATTCAATAGAGCCCAATAGCAAAAATCAGGTTTTGAATGAAGAATCACATTTCTTGGTAGAATCATGTAGGATTGAAATTTTTGATGGTTTTTTACTCCTCTCTACAGCCCAAACAAGTTTCTAAAAGGATGAGTTTGCAACTGCTTTACTTTTGGAGAAAATTCAAAACATTCATTATTCAATAGGGCCCAAACTATCAAAAACCAGCGGTTTGAATGAACACACATTTCTTGGTAGAATCATGCAGGACTCAAATTTTTGATGTTTTTCTACTCCGCTCATGAGCCCAAACAAGTTTCTAAAAGTATGAGTTTGCAACTACTTTACTTTTGGAGAAAATTCAAAACATTCATTATTCAATAGAGCCCAATAGCAAAAATCAGGTTTTGAATGAAGAATCACATTTCTTGGTAGAATCATGCAGGATTGAAATTTTTGATGGTTTTTTACTCCTCTCAACAGCCCAAACAAGTTTCCAAAAGGATGAGTTTGCAACTACTTTACTTTTGGAGAAAATTCAAAACATTCATTATTCAATAGGGCCCAAACTATCAAAAACCAGCGGTTTCAATGAACACACATTTCTTGGTAGAATCATGCAGGACTGAAATTTTTGATGTTTTTCTACTCCTCTCATGAGCCCAAACAAGTCTCTAAAAGCATGAGTTTGCAACTACTTTACTTTTGGAGAAAATTCAAAACATTCATTATTCAATAGAGCCCAATAGCAAAAATCAGGTTTTGAATGAAAAATCACATTTCTTGGTAGAATCATGCAGGATTGAAATTTTTGATGGTTTTTTACTCCTCTCAACAGCCCAAACAAGTTTCTAAAAGGATGAGTTTGCAACTACTTTACTTTTGGAGAAAATTCAAAACATTCATTATTCAATAGGGCCCAAACTATCAAAAACCAGCGGTTTCAATGAACACACATTTCTTGGTAGAATCATGCAGGACTGAAATTTTTGATGTTTTTCTATTCCTCTCATGAGCCCAAACAAGTCTCTAAAAGCATGAGTTTGCAACTACTTTACTTTTGGAGAAAATTCAAAACATTCATTATTCAATAGAGCCCAATAGCAAAAATCAGGTTTTGAATGAAGAATCACATTTCTTGGTAGAATCATGCAGGATTGAAATTTTTGATGGTTTTTTACTCCTCTCAACAGCCCAAACAAGTTTCTAAAAGGATGAGTTTGCAACTACTTTACTTTTGGAGAAAATTCAAAACATTCATTATTCAATAGGGCCCAAACTATCAAAAACCAGCGGTTTCAATGAACACACATTTCTTGGAAGAATCATGCAGGACTGAAATTTTTGATGTTTTTCTACTCCTCTCATGAGCCCAAACAAGTCTCTAAAAGCATGAGTTTGCAACTACTTTACTTTTGGAGAAAATTCAAAACATTCATTATTCAATAGAGCCCAATAGCAAAAATCAGGTTTTGAATGAAGAATCACATTTCTTGGTAAAATCATGCAGGATTGAAATTTTTGATGGTTTTTTACTCCTCTCAACAGCCCAAACAAGTTTCTAAAAGGATGAGTTTGCAACTACTTTACTTTTGGAGAAAATTCAAAACATTCATTATTCAATAGAGCCCAATAGCAAAAATCAGGTTTTGAATGAAGAATCACATTTCTTGGTAGAATCATGCAGGATTGAAATTTTTGATGGTTTTTTACTCCTCTCAACAGCCCAAACAAGTTTCTAAAAGGATGAGTTTGCAACTACTTTACTTTTGGAGAAAATTCAAAACATTCATTATTCAATAGGGCCCAAACTATCAAAAAACAGCGGTTTCAATGAACACACATTTCTTGGTAGAATCATGCAGGACTGAAATTTTTGATGTTTTTCTACTCCTCTCATGAGCCCAAACAAGTCTCTAAAAGGATGAGTTTGCAACTACTTTACTTTTGGAGAAAATTCAAAACATTCATTATTCAATAGAGCCCAATAGCAAAAACCAGCGTTTTGAATGAAGAATCACATTTCTTGGTAGAATCATGCAGGATTGAAATTTTTGATGGTTTTTTACTCCTCTCAACAGCCCAAACAAGTTTCTAAAAGGATGAGTTTGCAACTACTTTACTTTTGGAGAAAATTCAAAACATTCATTATTCAATAGGGCCCAAACTATCAAAAACCAGCGGTTTCAATGAACACACATTTCTTGGAAGAATCATGCAGGACTGAAATTTTTGATGTTTTTCTACTCCTCTCATGAGCCCAAACAAGTCTCTAAAAGCATGAGTTTGCAACTACTTTACTTTTGGAGAAAATTCAAAACATTCATTATTCAATAGAGCCCAATAGCAAAAATCAGGTTTTGAATGAAGAATCACATTTCTTGGTAAAATCATGCAGGATTGAAATTTTTGATGGTTTTTTACTCCTCTCAACAGCCCAAACAAGTTTCTAAAAGGATGAGTTTGCAACTACTTTACTTTTGGAGAAAATTCAAAACATTCATTATTCAATAGGGCCCAAACTATCAAAAACCAGCGGTTTCAATGAACACACATTTCTTGGTAGAATCATGCAGGACTGAAATTTTTGATGTTTTTCTACTCCTCTCATGAGCCCAAACAAGTCTCTAAAAGCATGAGTTTGCAACTACTTTACTTTTGGAGAAAATTCAAAACATTCACTTTTCAATAGAGCCCAATAGCAAAAATCAGGTTTTGAATGAAGAATCACATTTCTTGGTAGAATCATGCAGGATTGAAATTTTTGATGTTTTTTTACTCCTCTCAACAGCCCAAACAAGTTTCTAAAAGGATGAGTTTGCAACTACTTTACTTTTGGAGAAAATTCAAAACATTCATTATTCAATAGGGCCCAAACTATCAAAAACCAGCGGTTTGAATGAACACACATTTCTTGGTAGAATCATGCAGGACTGAAATTTTTGATGTTTTTCTACTCCTCTCATGAGCCCAAACAAGTCTCTAAAAGCATGAGTTTGCAACTACTTTACTTTTGGAGAAAATTCAAAACATTCATTATTCAATAGAGCCCAATAGCAAAAATCAGGTTTTGAATGAAGAATCACATTTCTTGGTAGAAGCATGCAGGATTGAAATTTTTGATGGTTTTTTACTCCTCTCAACAGCCCAAACAAGTTTCTAAAAGGATGAGTTTGCAACTACTTTACTTTTGGAGAAAATTCAAAACATTCATTATTCAATAGGGCCCAAACTATAAAAAACCAGCGGTTTCAATGAACACACATTTCTTGGTAGAATCATGCAGGACTGAAGTTTTTGATGTTTTTCTACTCCTCTCATGAGCCCAAACAAGTCTCTAAAAGCATGAGTTTGCAACTACTTTACTTTTGGAGAAAATTCAAAACATTCATTATTCAATAGAGCCCAATAGCAAAAATCAGGTTTTGAATGAAGAATCACATTTCTTGGTAGAATCATGCAGGATTGAAATTTTTGATGGTTTTTTACTCCTCTCAACAGCCCAAACAAGTTTCTAAAAGGATGAGTTTGCAACTACTTTACTTTTGGAGAAAATTCAAAACATTCATTATTCAATAGGGCCCAAACTATCAAAAAACAGCGGTTTCAATGAACACACATTTCTTGGTAGAATCATGCAGGACTGAAATTTTTGATGTTTTTCTACTCCTCTCATGAGCCCAAACAAGTCTCTAAAAGGATGAGTTTGCAACTACTTTACTTTTGGAGAAAATTCAAAACATTCATTATTCAATAGAGCCCAATAGCAAAAACCAGCGTTTTGAATGAAGAATCACATTTCTTGGTAGAATCATGCAGGATTGAAATTTTTGATGGTTTTTTACTCCTCTCAACAGCCCAAACAAGTTTCTAAAAGGATGAGTTTGCAACTACTTTACTTTTGGAGAAAATTCAAAACATTCATTATTCAATAGGGCCCAAACTATCAAAAACCAGCGGTTTCAATGAACACACATTTCTTGGAAGAATCATGCAGGACTGAAATTTTTGATGTTTTTCTACTCCTCTCATGAGCCCAAACAAGTCTCTAAAAGCATGAGTTTGCAACTACTTTACTTTTGGAGAAAATTCAAAACATTCATTATTCAATAGAGCCCAATAGCAAAAATCAGGTTTTGAATGAAGAATCACATTTCTTGGTAAAATCATGCAGGATTGAAATTTTTGATGGTTTTTTACTCCTCTCAACAGCCCAAACAAGTTTCTAAAAGGATGAGTTTGCAACTACTTTACTTTTGGAGAAAATTCAAAACATTCATTATTCAATAGGGCCCAAACTATCAAAAACCAGCGGTTTCAATGAACACACATTTCTTGGTAGAATCATGCAGGACTGAAATTTTTGATGTTTTTCTACTCCTCTCATGAGCCCAAACAAGTCTCTAAAAGCATGAGTTTGCAACTACTTTACTTTTGGAGAAAATTCAAAACATTCACTTTTCAATAGAGCCCAATAGCAAAAATCAGGTTTTGAATGAAGAATCACATTTCTTGGTAGAATCATGCAGGATTGAAATTTTTGATGTTTTTTTACTCCTCTCAACAGCCCAAACAAGTTTCTAAAAGGATGAGTTTGCAACTACTTTACTTTTGGAGAAAATTCAAAACATTCATTATTCAATAGGGCCCAAACTATCAAAAACCAGCGGTTTCAATGAACACACATTTCTTGGAAGAATCATGCAGGACTGAAATTTTTGATGTTTTTCTACTCCTCTTATGAGCCCAAACAAGTTTCTAAAAGCATGAGTTTGCAACTACTTTACTTTTGGAGAAAATTCAAAACATTCATTATTCAATAGAGCCCAATAGCAAAAATCAGGTTTTGAATGAAGAATCACATTTCTTGGTAGAATCATGCAGGATTGAAATTTTTGATGGTTTTTTACTCCTCTCAACAGCCCAAACAAGTTTCTAAAAGGATGAGTTTGCAACTACTTTACTTTTGGAGAAAATTCAAAACATTCATTATTCAATAGAGCCCAATAGCAAAAATCAGGTTTTGAATGAAGAATCACATTTCTTGGTAGAATCATGCAGGATTGAAATTTTTGATGGTTTTTTACTCCTCTCAACAGCCCAAACAAGTTTCTAAAAGGATGAGTTTGCAACTACTTTACTTTTGGAGAAAATTCAAAACATTCATTATTCAATAGGGCCCAAACTATCAAAAAACAGCGGTTTCAATGAACACACATTTCTTGGTAGAATCATGCAGGACTGAAATTTTTGATGTTTTTCTACTCCTCTCATGAGCCCAAACAAGTCTCTAAAAGGATGAGTTTGCAACTACTTTACTTTTGGAGAAAATTCAAAACATTCATTATTCAATAGAGCCCAATAGCAAAAACCAGCGTTTTGAATGAAGAATCACATTTCTTGGTAGAATCATGCAGGATTGAAATTTTTGATGGTTTTTTACTCCTCTCAACAGCCCAAACAAGTTTCTAAAAGGATGAGTTTGCAACTACTTTACTTTTGGAGAAAATTCAAAACATTCATTATTCAATAGGGCCCAAACTATCAAAAACCAGCGGTTTCAATGAACACACATTTCTTGGAAGAATCATGCAGGACTGAAATTTTTGATGTTTTTCTACTCCTCTCATGAGCCCAAACAAGTCTCTAAAAGCATGAGTTTGCAACTACTTTACTTTTGGAGAAAATTCAAAACATTCATTATTCAATAGAGCCCAATAGCAAAAATCAGGTTTTGAATGAAGAATCACATTTCTTGGTAGAATCATGCAGGATTGAAATTTTTGATGGTTTTTTACTCCTCTCAACAGCCCAAACAAGTTTCTAAAAGGATGAGTTTGCAACTACTTTACTTTTGGAGAAAATTCAAAACATTCATTATTCAATAGGGCCCAAACTATCAAAAACCAGCGGTTTCAATGAACACACATTTCTTGGTAGAATCATGCAGGACTGAAATTTTTGATGTTTTTCTATTCCTCTCATGAGCCCAAACAAGTCTCTAAAAGCATGAGTTTGCAACTACTTTACTTTTGGAGAAAATTCAAAACATTCATTATTCAATAGAGCCCAATAGCAAAAATCAGGTTTTGAATGAAGAATCACATTTCTTGGTAGAATCATGCAGGATTGAAATTTTTGATGGTTTTTTACTCCTCTCAACAGCCCAAACAAGTTTCTAAAAGGATGAGTTTGCAACTACTTTACTTTTGGAGAAAATTCAAAACATTCATTATTCAATAGGGCCCAAACTATCAAAAACCAGCGGTTTCAATGAACACACATTTCTTGGAAGAATCATGCAGGACTGAAATTTTTGATGTTTTTCTACTCCTCTCATGAGCCCAAACAAGTTTCTAAAAGCATGAGTTTGCAACTACTTTACTTTTGGAGAAAATTCAAAACATTCATTATTCAATAGAGCCCAATAGCAAAAATCAGGTTTTGAATGAAGAATCACATTTCTTGGTAGAATCATGCAGGATTGAAATTTTTGATGGTTTTTTACTCCTCTCAACAGCCCAAACAAGTTTCTAAAAGGATGAGTTTGCAACTACTTTACTTTTGGAGAAAATTCAAAACATTCATTATTCAATAGAGCCCAATAGCAAAAATCAGGTTTTGAATGAAGAATCACATTTCTTGGTAGAATCATGCAGGATTGAAATTTTTGATGGTTTTTTACTCCTCTCAACAGCCCAAACAAGTTTCTAAAAGGATGAGTTTGCAACTACTTTACTTTTGGAGAAAATTCAAAACATTCATTATTCAATAGGGCCCAAACTATCAAAAAACAGCGGTTTCAATGAACACACATTTCTTGGTAGAATCATGCAGGACTGAAATTTTTGATGTTTTTCTACTCCTCTCATGAGCCCAAACAAGTCTCTAAAAGGATGAGTTTGCAACTACTTTACTTTTGGAGAAAATTCAAAACATTCATTATTCAATAGAGCCCAATAGCAAAAACCAGCGTTTTGAATGAAGAATCACATTTCTTGGTAGAATCATGCAGGATTGAAATTTTTGATGGTTTTTTACTCCTCTCAACAGCCCAAACAAGTTTCTAAAAGGATGAGTTTGCAACTACTTTACTTTTGGAGAAAATTCAAAACATTCATTATTCAATAGGGCCCAAACTATCAAAAACCAGCGGTTTCAATGAACACACATTTCTTGGAAGAATCATGCAGGACTGAAATTTTTGATGTTTTTCTACTCCTCTCATGAGCCCAAACAAGTCTCTAAAAGCATGAGTTTGCAACTACTTTACTTTTGGAGAAAATTCAAAACATTCATTATTCAATAGAGCCCAATAGCAAAAATCAGGTTTTGAATGAAGAATCACATTTCTTGGTAAAATCATGCAGGATTGAAATTTTTGATGGTTTTTTACTCCTCTCAACAGCCCAAACAAGTTTCTAAAAGGATGAGTTTGCAACTACTTTACTTTTGGAGAAAATTCAAAACATTCATTATTCAATAGGGCCCAAACTATCAAAAACCAGCGGTTTCAATGAACACACATTTCTTGGTAGAATCATGCAGGACTGAAATTTTTGATGTTTTTCTACTCCTCTCATGAGCCCAAACAAGTCTCTAAAAGCATGAGTTTGCAACTACTTTACTTTTGGAGAAAATTCAAAACATTCACTTTTCAATAGAGCCCAATAGCAAAAATCAGGTTTTGAATGAAGAATCACATTTCTTGGTAGAATCATGCAGGATTGAAATTTTTGATGTTTTTTTACTCCTCTCAACAGCCCAAACAAGTTTCTAAAAGGATGAGTTTGCAACTACTTTACTTTTGGAGAAAATTCAAAACATTCATTATTCAATAGGGCCCAAACTATCAAAAACCAGCGGTTTGAATGAACACACATTTCTTGGTAGAATCATGCAGGACTGAAATTTTTGATGTTTTTCTACTCCTCTCATGAGCCCAAACAAGTCTCTAAAAGCATGAGTTTGCAACTACTTTACTTTTGGAGAAAATTCAAAACATTCATTATTCAATAGAGCCCAATAGCAAAAATCAGGTTTTGAATGAAGAATCACATTTCTTGGTAGAAGCATGCAGGATTGAAATTTTTGATGGTTTTTTACTCCTCTCAACAGCCCAAACAAGTTTCTAAAAGGATGAGTTTGCAACTACTTTACTTTTGGAGAAAATTCAAAACATTCATTATTCAATAGGGCCCAAACTATAAAAAACCAGCGGTTTCAATGAACACACATTTCTTGGTAGAATCATGCAGGACTGAAGTTTTTGATGTTTTTCTACTCCTCTCATGAGCCCAAACAAGTCTCTAAAAGCATGAGTTTGCAACTACTTTACTTTTGGAGAAAATTCAAAACATTCATTATTCAATAGAGCCCAATAGCAAAAATCAGGTTTTGAATGAAGAATCACATTTCTTGGTAGAATCATGCAGGATTGAAATTTTTGATGGTTTTTTACTCCTCTCAACAGCCCAAACAAGTTTCTAAAAGGATGAGTTTGCAACTACTTTACTTTTGGAGAAAATTCAAAACATTCATTATTCAATAGGGCCCAAACTATCAAAAAACAGCGGTTTCAATGAACACACATTTCTTGGTAGAATCATGCAGGACTGAAATTTTTGATGTTTTTCTACTCCTCTCATGAGCCCAAACAAGTCTCTAAAAGGATGAGTTTGCAACTACTTTACTTTTGGAGAAAATTCAAAACATTCATTATTCAATAGAGCCCAATAGCAAAAACCAGGTTTTGAATGAAGAATCACATTTCTTGGTAGAATCATGCAGGATTGAAATTTTTGATGGTTTTTTACTCCTCTCAACAGCCCAAACAAGTTTCTAAAAGGATGAGTTTGCAACTACTTTACTTTTGGAGAAAATTCAAAACATTCATTATTCAATAGGGCCCAAACTATCAAAAACCAGCGGTTTCAATGAACACACATTTCTTGGAAGAATCATGCAGGACTGAAATTTTTGATGTTTTTCTACTCCTCTCATGAGCCCAAACAAGTCTCTAAAAGCATGAGTTTGCAACTACTTTACTTTTGGAGAAAATTCAAAACATTCATTATTCAATAGAGCCCAATAGCAAAAATCAGGTTTTGAATGAAGAATCACATTTCTTGGTAAAATCATGCAGGATTGAAATTTTTGATGGTTTTTTACTCCTCTCAACAGCCCAAACAAGTTTCTAAAAGGATGAGTTTGCAACTACTTTACTTTTGGAGAAAATTCAAAACATTCATTATTCAATAGGGCCCAAACTATCAAAAACCAGCGGTTTCAATGAACACACATTTCTTGGTAGAATCATGCAGGACTGAAATTTTTGATGTTTTTCTACTCCTCTCATGAGCCCAAACAAGTCTCTAAAAGCATGAGTTTGCAACTACTTTACTTTTGGAGAAAATTCAAAACATTCACTTTTCAATAGAGCCCAATAGCAAAAATCAGGTTTTGAATGAAGAATCACATTTCTTGGTAGAATCATGCAGGATTGAAATTTTTGATGTTTTTTTACTCCTCTCAACAGCCCAAACAAGTTTCTAAAAGGATGAGTTTGCAACTACTTTACTTTTGGAGAAAATTCAAAACATTCATTATTCAATAGGGCCCAAACTATCAAAAACCAGCGGTTTGAATGAACACACATTTCTTGGTAGAATCATGCAGGACTGAAATTTTTGATGTTTTTCTACTCCTCTCATGAGCCCAAACAAGTCTCTAAAAGCATGAGTTTGCAACTACTTTACTTTTGGAGAAAATTCAAAACATTCATTATTCAATAGAGCCCAATAGCAAAAATCAGGTTTTGAATGAAGAATCACATTTCTTGGTAGAAGCATGCAGGATTGAAATTTTTGATTTTTTTTTACTCCTCTCAACAGCCCAAACAAGTTTCTAAAAGGATGAGTTTGCAACTACTTTACTTTTGGAGAAAATTCAAAACATTCATTATTCAATAGGGCCCAAACTATAAAAAACCAGCGGTTTCAATGAACACACATTTCTTGGTAGAATCATGCAGGACTGAAGTTTTTGATGTTTTTCTACTCCTCTCATGAGCCCAAACAAGTCTCTAAAAGCATGAGTTTGCAACTACTTTACTTTTGGAGAAAATTCAAAACATTCATTATTCAATAGAGCCCAATAGCAAAAATCAGGTTTTGAATGAAGAATCACATTTCTTGGTAGAATCATGCAGGATTGAAATTTTTGATGGTTTTTTACTCCTCTCAACAGCCCAAACAAGTTTCTAAAAGGATGAGTTTGCAACTACTTTACTTTTGGAGAAAATTCAAAACATTCATTATTCAATAGGGCCCAAACTATCAAAAACCAGCGGTTTCAATGAACACACATTTCTTGGAAGAATCATGCAGGACTGAAATTTTTGATGTTTTTCTACTCCTCTCATGAGCCCAAACAAGTCTCTAAAAGCATGAGTTTGCAACTACTTTACTTTTGGAGAAAATTCAAAACATTCATTATTCAATAGAGCCCAATAGCAAAAATCAGGTTTTGAATGAAGAATCACATTTCTTGGTAGAATCATGCAGGATTGAAATTTTTGATGGTTTTTTACTCCTCTCAACAGCCCAAACAAGTTTCTAAAAGGATGAGTTTGCAACTACTTTACTTTTGGAGAAAATTCAAAACATTCATTATTCAATAGGGCCCAAACTATCAAAAACCAGCGGTTTCAATGAACACACATTTCTTGGAAGAATCATGCAGGACTGAAATTTTTGATGTTTTTCTACTCCTCTCATGAGCCCAAACAAGTCTCTAAAAGCATGAGTTTGCAACTACTTTACTTTTGGAGAAAATTCAAAACATTCATTATTCAATAGAGCCCAATAGCAAAAATCAGGTTTTGAATGAAGAATCACATTTCTTGGTAAAATCATGCAGGATTGAAATTTTTGATGGTTTTTTACTCCTCTCAACAGCCCAAACAAGTTTCTAAAAGGATGAGTTTGCAACTACTTTACTTTTGGAGAAAATTCAAAACATTCATTATTCAATAGGGCCCAAACTATCAAAAACCAGCGGTTTCAATGAACACACATTTCTTGGTAGAATCATGCAGGACTGAAATTTTTGATGTTTTTCTACTCCTCTCATGAGCCCAAACAAGTCTCTAAAAGCATGAGTTTGCAACTACTTTACTTTTGGAGAAAATTCAAAACATTCACTTTTCAATAGAGCCCAATAGCAAAAATCAGGTTTTGAATGAAGAATCACATTTCTTGGTAGAATCATGCAGGATTGAAATTTTTGATGTTTTTTTACTCCTCTCAACAGCCCAAACAAGTTTCTAAAAGGATGAGTTTGCAACTACTTTACTTTTGGAGAAAATTCAAAACATTCATTATTCAATAGGGCCCAAACTATCAAAAACCAGCGGTTTCAATGAACACACATTTCTTGGAAGAATCATGCAGGACTGAAATTTTTGATGTTTTTCTACTCCTCTTATGAGCCCAAACAAGTTTCTAAAAGCATGAGTTTGCAACTACTTTACTTTTGGAGAAAATTCAAAACATTCATTATTCAATAGAGCCCAATAGCAAAAATCAGGTTTTGAATGAAGAATCACATTTCTTGGTAGAATCATGCAGGATTGAAATTTTTGATGGTTTTTTACTCCTCTCAACAGCCCAAACAAGTTTCTAAAAGGATGAGTTTGCAACTACTTTACTTTTGGAGAAAATTCAAAACATTCATTATTCAATAGAGCCCAATAGCAAAAATCAGGTTTTGAATGAAGAATCACATTTCTTGGTAGAATCATGCAGGATTGAAATTTTTGATGGTTTTTTACTCCTCTCAACAGCCCAAACAAGTTTCTAAAAGGATGAGTTTGCAACTACTTTACTTTTGGAGAAAATTCAAAACATTCATTATTCAATAGGGCCCAAACTATCAAAAAACAGCGGTTTCAATGAACACACATTTCTTGGTAGAATCATGCAGGACTGAAATTTTTGATGTTTTTCTACTCCTCTCATGAGCCCAAACAAGTCTCTAAAAGGATGAGTTTGCAACTACTTTACTTTTGGAGAAAATTCAAAACATTCATTATTCAATAGAGCCCAATAGCAAAAACCAGCGTTTTGAATGAAGAATCACATTTCTTGGTAGAATCATGCAGGATTGAAATTTTTGATGGTTTTTTACTCCTCTCAACAGCCCAAACAAGTTTCTAAAAGGATGAGTTTGCAACTACTTTACTTTTGGAGAAAATTCAAAACATTCATTATTCAATAGGGCCCAAACTATCAAAAACCAGCGGTTTCAATGAACACACATTTCTTGGAAGAATCATGCAGGACTGAAATTTTTGATGTTTTTCTACTCCTCTCATGAGCCCAAACAAGTCTCTAAAAGCATGAGTTTGCAACTACTTTACTTTTGGAGAAAATTCAAAACATTCATTATTCAATAGAGCCCAATAGCAAAAATCAGGTTTTGAATGAAGAATCACATTTCTTGGTAGAATCATGCAGGATTGAAATTTTTGATGGTTTTTTACTCCTCTCAACAGCCCAAACAAGTTTCTAAAAGGATGAGTTTGCAACTACTTTACTTTTGGAGAAAATTCAAAACATTCATTATTCAATAGGGCCCAAACTATCAAAAACCAGCGGTTTCAATGAACACACATTTCTTGGTAGAATCATGCAGGACTGAAATTTTTGATGTTTTTCTATTCCTCTCATGAGCCCAAACAAGTCTCTAAAAGCATGAGTTTGCAACTACTTTACTTTTGGAGAAAATTCAAAACATTCATTATTCAATAGAGCCCAATAGCAAAAATCAGGTTTTGAATGAAGAATCACATTTCTTGGTAGAATCATGCAGGATTGAAATTTTTGATGGTTTTTTACTCCTCTCAACAGCCCAAACAAGTTTCTAAAAGGATGAGTTTGCAACTACTTTACTTTTGGAGAAAATTCAAAACATTCATTATTCAATAGGGCCCAAACTATCAAAAACCAGCGGTTTCAATGAACACACATTTCTTGGAAGAATCATGCAGGACTGAAATTTTTGATGTTTTTCTACTCCTCTCATGAGCCCAAACAAGTTTCTAAAAGCATGAGTTTGCAACTACTTTACTTTTGGAGAAAATTCAAAACATTCATTATTCAATAGAGCCCAATAGCAAAAATCAGGTTTTGAATGAAGAATCACATTTCTTGGTAGAATCATGCAGGATTGAAATTTTTGATGGTTTTTTACTCCTCTCAACAGCCCAAACAAGTTTCTAAAAGGATGAGTTTGCAACTACTTTACTTTTGGAGAAAATTCAAAACATTCATTATTCAATAGAGCCCAATAGCAAAAATCAGGTTTTGAATGAAGAATCACATTTCTTGGTAGAATCATGCAGGATTGAAATTTTTGATGGTTTTTTACTCCTCTCAACAGCCCAAACAAGTTTCTAAAAGGATGAGTTTGCAACTACTTTACTTTTGGAGAAAATTCAAAACATTCATTATTCAATAGGGCCCAAACTATCAAAAAACAGCGGTTTCAATGAACACACATTTCTTGGTAGAATCATGCAGGACTGAAATTTTTGATGTTTTTCTACTCCTCTCATGAGCCCAAACAAGTCTCTAAAAGGATGAGTTTGCAACTACTTTACTTTTGGAGAAAATTCAAAACATTCATTATTCAATAGAGCCCAATAGCAAAAACCAGCGTTTTGAATGAAGAATCACATTTCTTGGTAGAATCATGCAGGATTGAAATTTTTGATGGTTTTTTACTCCTCTCAACAGCCCAAACAAGTTTCTAAAAGGATGAGTTTGCAACTACTTTACTTTTGGAGAAAATTCAAAACATTCATTATTCAATAGGGCCCAAACTATCAAAAACCAGCGGTTTCAATGAACACACATTTCTTGGAAGAATCATGCAGGACTGAAATTTTTGATGTTTTTCTACTCCTCTCATGAGCCCAAACAAGTCTCTAAAAGCATGAGTTTGCAACTACTTTACTTTTGGAGAAAATTCAAAACATTCATTATTCAATAGAGCCCAATAGCAAAAATCAGGTTTTGAATGAAGAATCACATTTCTTGGTAAAATCATGCAGGATTGAAATTTTTGATGGTTTTTTACTCCTCTCAACAGCCCAAACAAGTTTCTAAAAGGATGAGTTTGCAACTACTTTACTTTTGGAGAAAATTCAAAACATTCATTATTCAATAGGGCCCAAACTATCAAAAACCAGCGGTTTCAATGAACACACATTTCTTGGTAGAATCATGCAGGACTGAAATTTTTGATGTTTTTCTACTCCTCTCATGAGCCCAAACAAGTCTCTAAAAGCATGAGTTTGCAACTACTTTACTTTTGGAGAAAATTCAAAACATTCACTTTTCAATAGAGCCCAATAGCAAAAATCAGGTTTTGAATGAAGAATCACATTTCTTGGTAGAATCATGCAGGATTGAAATTTTTGATGTTTTTTTACTCCTCTCAACAGCCCAAACAAGTTTCTAAAAGGATGAGTTTGCAACTACTTTACTTTTGGAGAAAATTCAAAACATTCATTATTCAATAGGGCCCAAACTATCAAAAACCAGCGGTTTGAATGAACACACATTTCTTGGTAGAATCATGCAGGACTGAAATTTTTGATGTTTTTCTACTCCTCTCATGAGCCCAAACAAGTCTCTAAAAGCATGAGTTTGCAACTACTTTACTTTTGGAGAAAATTCAAAACATTCATTATTCAATAGAGCCCAATAGCAAAAATCAGGTTTTGAATGAAGAATCACATTTCTTGGTAGAAGCATGCAGGATTGAAATTTTTGATGGTTTTTTACTCCTCTCAACAGCCCAAACAAGTTTCTAAAAGGATGAGTTTGCAACTACTTTACTTTTGGAGAAAATTCAAAACATTCATTATTCAATAGGGCCCAAACTATAAAAAACCAGCGGTTTCAATGAACACACATTTCTTGGTAGAATCATGCAGGACTGAAGTTTTTGATGTTTTTCTACTCCTCTCATGAGCCCAAACAAGTCTCTAAAAGCATGAGTTTGCAACTACTTTACTTTTGGAGAAAATTCAAAACATTCATTATTCAATAGAGCCCAATAGCAAAAATCAGGTTTTGAATGAAGAATCACATTTCTTGGTAGAATCATGCAGGATTGAAATTTTTGATGGTTTTTTACTCCTCTCAACAGCCCAAACAAGTTTCTAAAAGGATGAGTTTGCAACTACTTTACTTTTGGAGAAAATTCAAAACATTCATTATTCAATAGGGCCCAAACTATCAAAAAACAGCGGTTTCAATGAACACACATTTCTTGGTAGAATCATGCAGGACTGAAATTTTTGATGTTTTTCTACTCCTCTCATGAGCCCAAACAAGTCTCTAAAAGGATGAGTTTGCAACTACTTTACTTTTGGAGAAAATTCAAAACATTCATTATTCAATAGAGCCCAATAGCAAAAACCAGCGTTTTGAATGAAGAATCACATTTCTTGGTAGAATCATGCAGGATTGAAATTTTTGATGGTTTTTTACTCCTCTCAACAGCCCAAACAAGTTTCTAAAAGGATGAGTTTGCAACTACTTTACTTTTAGAGAAAATTCAAAACATTCATTATTCAATAGGGCCCAAACTATCAAAAACCAGCGGTTTCAATGAACACACATTTCTTGGAAGAATCATGCAGGACTGAAATTTTTGATGTTTTTCTACTCCTCTCATGAGCCCAAACAAGTCTCTAAAAGCATGAGTTTGCAACTACTTTACTTTTGGAGAAAATTCAAAACATTCATTATTCAATAGAGCCCAATAGCAAAAATCAGGTTTTGAATGAAGAATCACATTTCTTGGTAAAATCATGCAGGATTGAAATTTTTGATGGTTTTTTACTCCTCTCAACAGCCCAAACAAGTTTCTAAAAGGATGAGTTTGCAACTACTTTACTTTTGGAGAAAATTCAAAACATTGGGGGGGCGTGGCCAGCGTCTGAGCTGAATGGAAGCCTGAGCTCTGAGCTCCTCCACAGGGCAGCCTACCAAGCGCTATTAACAAGCGACTTACAAGCCAGGACTGGCTGAAAACTTGTGGGAACCTCCATAGGCACCAGCGGTGCCCCCACATAATGGATCCGCTTAATAGAAAAGCAGGAAAATCAAAAAATCTGGAGCGCTCTCCCCTCATGCTGAGGAGCCAAGATGGCGCCCGCCACACAGCAGCCACAGCCTGCAGCCCCAGCCTGAGCGGCGCACAGCGGGAGAGAACGCCACAGAGACTGAAACACGCAGTATTCAAGTCAGGGGGTAAGTCTGCCCCCATCCCTGCAAAAACCGCCGCTCCATATATTAAAGAAAGCGCTAAATTCAGTGTTAAAAGTAGCGCTGAGAAGAAGGAGGCAAAATATCGCGAGATTAACCGGGAAACAGACGGGATTGCGCAGCAAGTACGCAAATTGCGTACCTTAAGCAAAAATCTTGCGCAGCCTGTGAAATCTTGCACAGCAGCAACGCTCACAGCCGCTATGGAGGCCACAAATACAATAAGGGCCTCCTCATCTTGTCCAGATATCTCCACAATTTCAGACACCCCTCTAACGCCACCACAGAGGGAACTGTCCCCTGCCTCACAAAATAGCTGCAGATTAAGCAGTAGCTCGGCTGAGCTGCAAAGTGAGACGCAGATGGAGGACTTCTGCACTCCAGATAACCCCATGCCTGAAAACTTTTTACATGTTTTGACTGAGGTAGAGGCTACCAACAAAGCAGCTTCAGAAATGTTCATAAAAAATATGGTGTGCCTTCTTGCAAAGACATTCCAAAAACAACTAGAGGGATATAATACAAACCTCCAAAACAATATAGACAGTCTGGGTCAGAGGGTGAATCACTTGGAGTCGAAAATGGAGGAGATAGTCCAGTCTCACAACAATTTGATAGACGAACATTATGCCTTAGAGAAAGAAGTTACCTTCCTAAAGTCAAGACTGATAGAACAAGAGGACAGGAGTAGGAGAAACAACCTTAAATTCAGAGGAATACCTGAGAATGTCAAGGACAGAGATCTTGATTCATATGTGCAAAAAATGCTCCATGCTATGCTCCCAGGTGCTTCCAAAGGAGACCTCTTAATAGAACGCATACACAGACTACCTAAGTCCAAATATGCCCCTGAAAGAGCTCCGCGGGATGTTATTGCATTCTTTCACTATTTTCTGACAAAGGAGGACATTTTGAGGAAGAGCAAGCAGTCACCCATCTTACCAAGACCATATGAGGGTATTAAGATCTTTGCAGACTTTTCAAAAGCCACGTTGCAAAAAAGGAGAGACTTTTTCCCTATCACTGCACACCTACGGGAGCACAGGGTGCTATACAGATGGGGCTTTCCTACAAAAATATTGGTCATGAAGGAAAACACTACTTTTGCCTTATCTAACATTGATAACTGTGATAGATTCTTTCAGGACCTTGGTATTCCTCCAATGAAGAACTCATCTTTATCCTACAATCAAGAGAGGAGCAACTCTTCACGACAGCCAAGACGTTTGTCACAGTCCTGGACCACACAAAAGAAAAGATAATGGACTTGGTAGGTGTTGACCCTGGCTCTTGGCCTGAACTTTCATCCCCAAACACTAACCGAGAGATTTCTCTTGGTATCATTTCTTTTGAGAAATTCACCTTCCTTGTTAACAAGTTTGTTTTGTTCTAGGTTATTCCAGGTTATAACATGTTTCTATTCACAGGCACACCAGGCACTGACAACAAATTTCTAGAGAAATACCACTCTTCTTGGATATATGTCCAGATGGACTATTCTATCTTATTGAGTTATTTAACACATTTCTTTCTTTTTGATATATTATGGAGTTGAAAATCCTATCATTTAATGTAAATGGGCTTAATAGTCCCTTTAAAAGGTATGCTCTGTGGAAGGAGATCAAAAGATTGAAAGCAAATGTTGCTATGATACAGGAAACCCACCTCCTGGAAACTGATAATAACAGATTTAAAAACAAAGATTATCCTCAGATTTTCTTCTCCAACAACGAGGGAGGGAAAAAAGCTGGGGTGGCCATTGCCTTCCACAGAGACCTACCAGTGGTTATTTCAGATGTTTATAAAGACAATAAAGGCAGATATTTAATCATCAATTTTACCTTGGAGGGAATGGAATACACTGTGGTTAATGTATACGCCCCTAATGTGAGACAAATTAGCTTTCTCAATAAAGTCAAAAGAAAATTATCCAAATTTAGCAAGGGACAAATCATATGGGGGGGAGACTTTAATTGTATTGTTGACCCAAGCACTGATTGCTCATCCTCTGCTCCATACTACAGAAGTGTGAATTTGGGGAAGTGGCTGAGCAATGCTAACCTGCACGACAGTTGTAAAATATTGAACCCTAATTCTAGAGAATACACCAGATTCTGCCCACACAACAGATCTTATACCAAAATAGATCATATATTTACCAGTTTTTCCTTACTAGATTCGTATATAGATTTCCAAACTGGCCCCATCACATGGTCGGACCATGCTCCAATTCTATTAACATTACAGGTTTCCTCTTCGACTCAAAGACACTACAATTGGAGATATAGCAAATTTGTAGTAGACTCCCCAGATAATATAGCAACAATAAAAAACACTATAATGAATTATTTTAAAGAAAATGACTCCCAGGAAATCTCCCCTGAAACCTTATGGTTAGCACATAAATGTGTCATTAGAGGCCACTTAATTCAGATGGCCTCAAGACAAAAGAGGGAAAGAGAGAGCAAACAGAGGCTGTTACTAGAACAAATCAAAAAACTTGAAGACCAGGCCAAAGTGGAAAAATCTTTTACTAAATACAAGGAGTTATACTCCCTTAGATTGGAATTTAGAAATCTTCTCATAAATATTTACGAAAAAAAGACTCTGTTTAACAGGGCAGGGTTCTACATAAATAACAACAAAAACTCAAAAACTATGGCAAATAGATTCAAACCCATAAATAAAAAGCATTTAATTAAAAAACTTTCCCAGAACTCAGTGAATATAGAAAAGCCAAGGGACATAGCTTTGGCTTTTGAAAAATACTACTCAAACCTTTACAATATAGGGAAAAATGGGACTTATCCCCCTCCTACAGAGGAGATGATAGATAATTTCCTGGGAGGAGTAGAGTTGAGATCTCTGTCTTCTGAGCAAAGGGAAATGCTTGATGCACCCTTCTCTGAGGGAGAGGTCTCTCTGGCAATAAAAAATCTCAAATGTAATAAGGCTCCTGGTCCAGACGGATTCCCTGTGGAATATTATAAAACATTTCAGGAAAATCTGGTCCCCTATTTAACAAACACCCTAAATTTTATAAAATCAAAAGGAACATGTAGTGCAGATATGCTGAGAGCCACCATAGTGGTAATCCCCAAACCGGACAAAGATCCCACCAAGATAGAAAACTATAGACCCATATCCCTCCTGAATGCAGACATCAAGGTCTATGCAAAAATACTGGCAGAAAGGGTGCAGGATGTTATCCAATATCTCATACATCCCGATCAAGTGGGTTTTGTAAAATTTAGACAGACTTCTGACAGTTCAAGAAGTGTCTTGCACCATATACACTTTTGTAACAAGAAAAAAATTCCCAGTCTGTTTGTGGCCCTTGATGCGGAGAAAGCTTTTGACCGCATCAATTGGACATATGCATTCGCAGTATTAAAGAAGATGGGTTTTGGTGAGGAGATGTTGAAAAGTGTTCAGGCTCTGTACTCCCAACCGTCTGCCTCTGTGCTGGTCAATAGCACGATGTCAGGGAAATTTGACATAACAAACGGAACAAGACAGGGATGCCCTCTGTCCCCAATTATTTTTATCCTGAGTCTGGAACCACTGGCTCAAAGGATAAGGGACTCGAGTGAGGTGAGGGGAGTACGGTTGGGAGATGTAGAGCATAAAATAAATTTATATGCAGACGATATCATACTCACACTGACAGATCCTGTTGAGTCGTTGAAGGCGACTTGGGACATCATAGAGTTGTTTGGTTCAATATCATATTATAAACTCAATGTAAAAAAGACTAACGTTTTGTCACTATTTATTTCAGCCCCTATAAAACAGCAATTACAAGATAAGTACCCTTTTACTTGGGACTGCACTAAAATCCCATATCTAGGAATTTGGCTCACAAGCGACCTCACACACACAAGTGAGGTAAACATAGATAGCCTTTTGAAATCCCTTGACACTAAGTTGGGAGAATTGTCAAAAACCCCAGCCACTTGGTTGGGAAGAATAGTACTATATAAGATGTTCTGCCTCCCAAAGGTGTTGTTTTTGTACAGGAATGTCCCTCTGCCTTTATCAATGCAACACATACAAAAATTAACTCATCAAATGAACAGATTTATTTGGAATAATAAAAAGCCTAGGGTAAAGAAACACACACTACTTAAATCTAGAGAAAATGGGGGGATAGCCCTTCCAGACTTGGAGGCGTATTACTTTGCCACCACAACTGAATTGACAAAAATGTGGCTCACAGAACAGACAGAATTGGGATGGCCAAAAATTGAAAGAGATTTAATGCCTAATAAAGAACCGACACTTTATGTTTCCTATTTTCTTCTGCACAGAGGAGAGATTGGAGACATAGAAAACCCAATACTCAGAGCCTCTGTGCAGAGCTGGTCACATATGTGCAGGAGAAGGTTTAATGTCTCCCCTGTTTCAACCAAAAGACTGAGACTTCACTTTTTGGCACCTGTCAAGGTTTCTTTGAGACCCATGTTTGATAACTGGAAAACATTCCCCATTGCTTATGTGGATGATTTATTGGACAATAATAAAGTCATGCCTTTTGAGTTGGTCAAGGCTAAATTTAAAATCCCTAATACGGAATATATGAAATACCTCATACTCAAAGAGGAATATAACAAATTTAAGAGATATTTCTGCAAGATAGTTTTGGTCAACCATACCATTTATAATTTCCTAACCAGCACAACCCCCAGGCACAAGAGCTCTCTTAAACCCCTGTATAACTTCCTGACCGGCAAATACACCTTTTCTAAGGGTGGATGCTTTGAAAAATGGGAGACTACTCTGCAGAAGCAGATTTGTGCCCCACAGTGGACATTGTCTTTTAAGACTGCAGTGAGGTCTACAAATTGCATGAACATTTTGGAAACACATTACAAACTAGTCCACAGATATTACTTGACCCCAAACAGGATTAAACATTTTGGGGAAGGGGGATCTGATCTGTGTTGGCGGGGATGCGGGTCTCAGGCTGACTTACTCCATATTTTCTGGGGATGCCCGGTACTGAAACCATACTGGCTTAAGGTCTCCAATTTGATTTTGATCATATGCAACTGGCGTGTTCAGTTGCACCCTGCCTTGGCCTTACTACTCATAGATATTTGCAGATTCAAAACAACAAAGTATTTGGTTGCCCACATACTCATGTCTGCAATATACCTTATAGCGAAAGGTTGGAACAACAAGCAACCTCCGAACATTGCCACATTGATCATGTTGGTGGACAAACATTGTGTTTATGAAAAAATTCATTATATTAACAATATGTCAATAAAGTTATTTGACGACAGATGGCATAGATGGTTGAAACTCAAATCTAAGATAGAAGAAGAATTTATATCTTGATATCTTGATTTTTGCTCTTTTTGTGTGCCAAAATTTCACATGTATTTGGTGTTTGCCTGTACTGTTGTAATTGTTTTTCAAATCTATTTCAATTAATGTTAATTGTACATACTTTAAATGATGATATGATGTTCAGATACCATATGATGATGTCCTGATGTACATTATCTTGACTCTATTCGAACATGATATATATGAGGTATGTTTATACATTCCTATTATTTTGAAAACTCAATAAAAATATTGTTTAAGAAAATTCAAAACATTCATTATTCAATAGGGCCCAAACTATCAAAAACCAGCGGTTTCAATGAACACACATTTCTTGGTAGAATCATGCAGGACTGAAATTTTTGATGTTTTTCTACTCCTCTCATGAGCCCAAACAAGTCTCTAAAAGCATGAGTTTGCAACTACTTTACTTTTGGAGAAAATTCAAAACATTCACTTTTCAATAGAGCCCAATAGCAAAAATCAGGTTTTGAATGAAGAATCACATTTCTTGGTAGAATCATGCAGGATTGAAATTTTTGATGTTTTTTTACTCCTCTCAACAGCCCAAACAAGTTTCTAAAAGGATGAGTTTGCAACTACTTTACTTTTGGAGAAAATTCAAAACATTCATTATTCAATAGGGCCCAAACTATCAAAAACCAGCGGTTTGAATGAACACACATTTCTTGGTAGAATCATGCAGGACTGAAATTTTTGATGTTTTTCTACTCCTCTCATGAGCCCAAACAAGTCTCTAAAAGCATGAGTTTGCAACTACTTTACTTTTGGAGAAAATTCAAAACATTCATTATTCAATAGAGCCCAATAGCAAAAATCAGGTTTTGAATGAAGAATCACATTTCTTGGTAGAAGCATGCAGGATTGAAATTTTTGATGGTTTTTTACTCCTCTCAACAGCCCAAACAAGTTTCTAAAAGGATGAGTTTGCAACTACTTTACTTTTGGAGAAAATTCAAAACATTCATTATTCAATAGGGCCCAAACTATAAAAAACCAGCGGTTTCAATGAACACACATTTCTTGGTAGAATCATGCAGGACTGAAGTTTTTGATGTTTTTCTACTCCTCTCATGAGCCCAAACAAGTCTCTAAAAGCATGAGTTTGCAACTACTTTACTTTTGGAGAAAATTCAAAACATTCATTATTCAATAGAGCCCAATAGCAAAAATCAGGTTTTGAATGAAGAATCACATTTCTTGGTAGAATCATGCAGGATTGAAATTTTTGATGGTTTTTTACTCCTCTCAACAGCCCAAACAAGTTTCTAAAAGGATGAGTTTGCAACTACTTTACTTTTGGAGAAAATTCAAAACATTCATTATTCAATAGGGCCCAAACTATCAAAAACCAGCGGTTTCAATGAACACACATTTCTTGGAAGAATCATGCAGGACTGAAATTTTTGATGTTTTTCTACTCCTCTCATGAGCCCAAACAAGTCTCTAAAAGCATGAGTTTGCAACTACTTTACTTTTGGAGAAAATTCAAAACATTCATTATTCAATAGAGCCCAATAGCAAAAATCAGGTTTTGAATGAAGAATCACATTTCTTGGTAGAATCATGCAGGATTGAAATTTTTGATGGTTTTTTACTCCTCTCAACAGCCCAAACAAGTTTCTAAAAGGATGAGTTTGCAACTACTTTACTTTTGGAGAAAATTCAAAACATTCATTATTCAATAGGGCCCAAACTATCAAAAACCAGCGGTTTCAATGAACACACATTTCTTGGAAGAATCATGCAGGACTGAAATTTTTGATGTTTTTCTACTCCTCTCATGAGCCCAAACAAGTCTCTAAAAGCATGAGTTTGCAACTACTTTACTTTTGGAGAAAATTCAAAACATTCATTATTCAATAGAGCCCAATAGCAAAAATCAGGTTTTGAATGAAGAATCACATTTCTTGGTAAAATCATGCAGGATTGAAATTTTTGATGGTTTTTTACTCCTCTCAACAGCCCAAACAAGTTTCTAAAAGGATGAGTTTGCAACTACTTTACTTTTGGAGAAAATTCAAAACATTCATTATTCAATAGGGCCCAAACTATCAAAAACCAGCGGTTTCAATGAACACACATTTCTTGGTAGAATCATGCAGGACTGAAATTTTTGATGTTTTTCTACTCCTCTCATGAGCCCAAACAAGTCTCTAAAAGCATGAGTTTGCAACTACTTTACTTTTGGAGAAAATTCAAAACATTCACTTTTCAATAGAGCCCAATAGCAAAAATCAGGTTTTGAATGAAGAATCACATTTCTTGGTAGAATCATGCAGGATTGAAATTTTTGATGTTTTTTTACTCCTCTCAACAGCCCAAACAAGTTTCTAAAAGGATGAGTTTGCAACTACTTTACTTTTGGAGAAAATTCAAAACATTCATTATTCAATAGGGCCCAAACTATCAAAAACCAGCGGTTTGAATGAACACACATTTCTTGGTAGAATCATGCAGGACTGAAATTTTTGATGTTTTTCTACTCCTCTCATGAGCCCAAACAAGTCTCTAAAAGCATGAGTTTGCAACTACTTTACTTTTGGAGAAAATTCAAAACATTCATTATTCAATAGAGCCCAATAGCAAAAATCAGGTTTTGAATGAAGAATCACATTTCTTGGTAGAAGCATGCAGGATTGAAATTTTTGATGTTTTTTTACTCCTCTCAACAGCCCAAACAAGTTTCTAAAAGGATGAGTTTGCAACTACTTTACTTTTGGAGAAAATTCAAAACATTCATTATTCAATAGGGCCCAAACTATAAAAAACCAGCGGTTTCAATGAACACACATTTCTTGGTAGAATCATGCAGGACTGAAGTTTTTGATGTTTTTCTACTCCTCTCATGAGCCCAAACAAGTCTCTAAAAGCATGAGTTTGCAACTACTTTACTTTTGGAGAAAATTCAAAACATTCATTATTCAATAGAGCCCAATAGCAAAAATCAGGTTTTGAATGAAGAATCACATTTCTTGGTAGAATCATGCAGGATTGAAATTTTTGATGGTTTTTTACTCCTCTCAACAGCCCAAACAAGTTTCTAAAAGGATGAGTTTGCAACTACTTTACTTTTGGAGAAAATTCAAAACATTCATTATTCAATAGGGCCCAAACTATCAAAAACCAGCGGTTTCAATGAACACACATTTCTTGGAAGAATCATGCAGGACTGAAATTTTTGATGTTTTTCTACTCCTCTCATGAGCCCAAACAAGTCTCTAAAAGCATGAGTTTGCAACTACTTTACTTTTGGAGAAAATTCAAAACATTCATTATTCAATAGAGCCCAATAGCAAAAATCAGGTTTTGAATGAAGAATCACATTTCTTGGTAGAATCATGCAGGATTGAAATTTTTGATGGTTTTTTACTCCTCTCAACAGCCCAAACAAGTTTCTAAAAGGATGAGTTTGCAACTACTTTACTTTTGGAGAAAATTCAAAACATTCATTATTCAATAGGGCCCAAACTATCAAAAACCAGCGGTTTCAATGAACACACATTTCTTGGTAGAATCATGCAGGACTGAAATTTTTGATGTTTTTCTACTCCTCTCATGAGCCCAAACAAGTCTCTAAAAGCATGAGTTTGCAACTACTTTACTTTTGGAGAAAATTCAAAACATTCATTATTCAATAGAGCCCAATAGCAAAAATCAGGTTTTGAATGAAGAATCACATTTCTTGGTAAAATCATGCAGGATTGAAATTTTTGATGGTTTTTTACTCCTCTCAACAGCCCAAACAAGTTTCTAAAAGGATGAGTTTGCAACTACTTTACTTTCGGAGAAAATTCAAAACATTCATTATTCAATAGGGCCCAAACTATCAAAAACCAGCGGTTTCAATGAACACACATTTCTTGGTAGAATCATGCAGGACTGAAATTTTTGATGTTTTTCTACTCCTCTCATGAGCCCAAACAAGTCTCTAAAAGCATGAGTTTGCAACTACTTTACTTTTGGAGAAAATTCAAAACATTCATTATTCAATAGAGCCCAATAGCAAAAATCAGGTTTTGAATGAAGAATCACATTTCTTGGTAGAATCATGCAGGATTGAAATTTTTGATGGTTTTTTACTCCTCTCAACAGCCCAAACAAGTTTCTAAAAGGATGAGTTTGCAACTACTTTACTTTTGGAGAAAATTCAAAACATTCATTATTCAATAGGGCCCAAACTATCAAAAACCAGCGGTTTCAATGAACACACATTTCTTGGTAGAATCATGCAGGACTGAAATTTTTGATGTTTTTCTACTCCTCTCATGAGCCCAAACAAGTCTCTAAAAGCATGAGTTTGCAACTACTTTACTTTTGGAGAAAATTCAAAACATTCATTATTCAATAGAGCCCAATAGCAAAAATCAGGTTTTGAATGAAGAATCACATTTCTTGGTAGAATCATGCAGGATTGAAATTTTTGATGGTTTTTTACTCCTCTCTACAGCCCAAACAAGTTTCTAAAAGGATGAGTTTGCAACTGCTTTACTTTTGGAGAAAATTCAAAACATTCATTATTCAATAGGGCCCAAACTATCAAAAACCAGCGGTTTGAATGAACACACATTTCTTGGTAGAATCATGCAGGACTCAAATTTTTGATGTTTTTCTACTCATCTCATGAGCTCAAACAAGTTTCTAAAAGCATGAGTTTGCAACTACTTTACTTTTGGAGAAAATTCAAAACATTCATTAATCAATAGAGCCCAATAGCAAAAATCAGGTTTTGAATGAAGAATCACATTTCTTGGTAGAATCATGCAGGATTGAAATTTTTGATGGTTTTTTACTCCTCTCAACAGCCCAAACAAGTTTCTAAAAGGATGAGTTTGCAACTACTTTACTTTTGGAGAAAATTCAAAACATTCATTATTCAATAGGGCCCAAACTATCAAAAACCAGCGGTTTCAATGAACACACATTTCTTGGTAGAATCATGCAGGACTGAAATTTTTGATGTTTTTCTATTCCTCTCATGAGCCCAAACAAGTCTCTAAAAGCATGAGTTTGCAACTACTTTACTTTTGGAGAAAATTCAAAACATTCATTATTCAATAGAGCCCAATAGCAAAAATCAGGTTTTGAATGAAGAATCACATTTCTTGGTAGAATCATGCAGGATTGAAATTTTTGATGGTTTTTTACTCCTCTCAACAGCCCAAACAAGTTTCTAAAAGGATGAGTTTGCAACTACTTTACTTTTGGAGAAAATTCAAAACATTCATTATTCAATAGGGCCCAAACTATCAAAAACCAGCGGTTTCAATGAACACACATTTCTTGGAAGAATCATGCAGGACTGAAATTTTTGATGTTTTTCTACTCCTCTCATGAGCCCAAACAAGTTTCTAAAAGCATGAGTTTGCAACTACTTTACTTTTGGAGAAAATTCAAAACATTCATTATTCAATAGAGCCCAATAGCAAAAATCAGGTTTTGAATGAAGAATCACATTTCTTGGTAGA
Source organism: Dendrobates tinctorius (assembly GCF_039654945.1). NCBI lineage: Eukaryota > Metazoa > Chordata > Amphibia > Anura > Dendrobatidae > Dendrobates > Dendrobates tinctorius. The sequence goes on along the minus strand of NW_027361736.1, from coordinate 5,906,838 downwards.
ATCATGCAGGATTGAAACTTTTGATGGTTTTTTACTCCTCTCAACAGCCCAAACAAGTTTCTAAAAGGATGAGTTTGCAACTACTTTACTTTTGGAGAAAATTCAAAACATTCATTATTCAATAGAGCCCAATAGCAAAAATCAGGTTTTGAATGAAGAATCACATTTCTTGGTAGAATCATGCAGGATTGAAATTTTTGATGGTTTTTTACTCCTCTCAACAGCCCAAACAAGTTTCTAAAAGGATGAGTTTGCAACTACTTTACTTTTGGAGAAAATTCAAAACATTCATTATTCAATAGGGCCCAAACTATCAAAAACCAGCGGTTTCAATGAACACACATTTCTTGGTAGAATCATGCAGGACTGAAATTTTTGATGTTTTTCTACTCCTCTCATGAGCCCAAACAAGTCTCTAAAAGGATGAGTTTGCAACTACTTTACTTTTGGAGAAAATTCAAAACATTCATTATTCAATAGGGCCCAAAATATCAAAAACCAGGGGTCTGAATGAACACACATTTCTTGGTAGAATCGTGCAGGACTGAAATTTTTGATGTTTTTCTACTCCTCTCATGAGCCCAAACAAGTCTCTAAAAGGATGAGTTTGCAACTACTTTACTTTTGGAGAAAATTCAAAACATTCATTATTCAATAGAGCCCAATAGCAAAAACCAGCGTTTTGAATGAAGAATCACATTTCTTGGTACAATCATGCAGGATTGAAATTTTTGATGGTTTTTTACTCCTCTCAACAGCCCAAACAAGTTTCTAAAAGGATGAGTTTGCAACTACTTTACTTTTGGAGAAAATTCAAAACATTCATTATTCAATAGGGCCCAAACTATCAAAAACCAGCGGTTTCAATGAACACACATTTCTTGGTAGAATCATGCAGGACTGAAATTTTTGATGTTTTTCTACTCCTCTCATGAGCCCAAACAAGTCTCTAAAAGCATGAGTTTGCAACTACTTTACTTTTGAAGAAAATTCAAAACATTCATTATTCAATAGAGCCCAATAGCAAAAATCAGGTTTTAAATGAAGAATCACATTTCTTGGTAGAATCATGCAGGATTGAAATTTTTGATGGTTTTTTACTCCTCTCAACAGCCCAAACAAGTTTCTAAAAGAATGAGTTTGCAACTGCTTTACTTTTGGAGAAAATTCAAAACATTCATTATTCAATAGGGCCCAAACTATCAAAAACCAGCGGTTTGAATGAACACACATTTCTTGGTAGAATCATGCAGGACTGAAATTTTTGATGTTTTTCTACTCCTCTCATGAGCCCAAACAAGTCTCTAAAAGCATGAGTTTGCAACTACTTTACTTTTGGAGAAAATTCAAAACATTCATTATTCAATAGAGCCCAATAGCAAAAATCAGGTTTTGAATGAAGAATCACATTTCTTGGTAGAATCATGCAGGATTGAAATTTTTGATGGTTTTTTACTCCTCTCAACAGCCCAAACAAGTTTCTAAAAGGATGAGTTTGCAACTACTTTACTTTTGGAGAAAATTCAAAACATTCATTATTCAATAGGGCCCAAACTATCAAAAACCAGCGGTTTGAATGAACACACATTTCTTGGTAGAATCATGCAGGACTCAAATTTTTGATGTTTTTCTACTCCTCTCATGAGCCCAAACAAGTCTCTAAAAGCATGAGTTTGCAACTACTTTACTTTTGGAGAAAATTCAAAACATTCATTATTCAATAGAGCCCAATAGCAAAAATCAGGTTTTGAATGAAGAATCACATTTCTTGGTAAAATCATGCAGGATTGAAATTTTTGATGGTTTTTTACTCCTCTCAACAGCCCAAACAAGTTTCTAAAAGGATGAGTTTGCAACTACTTTACTTTTGGAGAAAATTCAAAACATTCATTATTCAATAGGGCCCAAACTATCAAAAACCAGCGGTTTCAATGAACACACATTTCTTGGTAGAATCATGCAGGACTGAAATTTTTGATATTTTTCTACTCCTCTCATGAGCCCAAACAAGTCTCTAAAAGCATGAGTTTGCAACTACTTTACTTTTGGAGAAAATTCAAAACATTCATTATTCAATAGAGCCCAATAGCAAAAATCAGGTTTTGAATGAAGAATCACATTTCTTGGTAGAATCATGCAGGATTGAAATTTTTGATGGTTTTTTACTCCTCTCAACAGCCCAAACAAGTTTCTAAAAGGATGAGTTTGCAACTACTTTACTTTTGGAGAAAATTCAAAACATTCATTATTCAATAGGGCCCAAACTATCAAAAACCAGCGGTTTCAAAGAAAACACATTTCTTGGTAGAATCATGCAGGACTGAAATTTTTGATGTTTTTCTACTCCTCTCATGAGCCCAAACAAGTCTCTAAAAGCATGAGTTTGCAACTACTTTACTTTTGGAGAAAATTCAAAACATTCATTATTCAATAGAGCCCAATAGCAAAAATCAGGTTTTGAATGAAGAATCACATTTCTTGGTAAAATCATGCAGGATTGAAATTTTTGATGGTTTTTTACTCCTCTCAACAGCCCAAACAAGTTTCTAAAAGGATGAGTTTGCAACTACTTTACTTTTGGAGAAAATTCAAAACATTCATTATTCAATAGGGCCCAAACTATCAAAAACCAGCGGTTTCAATGAACACACATTTCTTGGTAGAATCATGCAGGACTGAAATTTTTGATGTTTTTCTACTCCTCTCATGAGCCCAAACAAGTCTCTAAAAGCATGAGTTTGCAACTACTTTACTTTTGGAGAAAATTCAAAACATTCACTTTTCAATAGAGCCCAATAGCAAAAATCAGGTTTTGAATGAAGAATCACATTTCTTGGTAGAATCATGCAGGATTGAAATTTTTGATGGTTTTTTACTCCTCTCAACAGCCCAAACAAGTTTCTAAAAGGATGAGTTTGCAACTACTTTACTTTTGGAGAAAATTCAAAACATTCATTATTCAATAGGGCCCAAACTATCAAAAACCAGCGGTTTCAATGAACACACATTTCTTGGTAGAATCATGCAGGACTGAAATTTTTGATGTTTTTCTACTCCTCTCATGAGCCCAAACAAGTCTCTAAAAGCATGAGTTTGCAACTACTTTACTTTTGGAGAAAATTCAAAACATTCATTATTCAATAGAGCCCAATAGCAAAAATCAGGTTTTGAATGAAGAATCACATTTCTTGGTAGAATCATGCAGGATTGAAATTTTTGATGGTTTTTTACTCCTCTCAACAGCCCAAACAAGTTTCTAAAAGGATGAGTTTGCAACTACTTTACTTTTGGAGAAAATTCAAAACATTCATTATTCAATAGAGCCCAATAGCAAAAATCAGGTTTTGAATGAAGAATCACATTTCTTGGTAGAATCATGCAGGATTGAAATTTTTGATGGTTTTTTACTCCTCTCAACAGCCCAAACAAGTTTCTAAAAGGATGAGTTTGCAACTACTTTACTTTTGGAGAAAATTTAAAACATTCATTTTTCAATAGGGCCCAAACTATCAAAAACCAGCGGTTTCAATGAACACACATTTCTTGGTAGAATCATGCAGGACTGAAATTTTTGATGTTTTTCAACTCCTCTCATGAGCCCAAACAAGTCTCTAAAAGCATGAGTTTGCAACTACTTTACTTTTGGAGAAAATTCAAAATATTCATTATTCAATAGAGCCCAATAGCAAAAATCAGGTTTTGAATGAAGAATCACATTTCTTGGTAGAATCATGCAGGATTGAAATTTTTGATGGTTTTTTACTCCTCTCAACAGCCCAAACAAGTTTCTAAAAGGATGAGTTTGCAACTACTTTACTTTTGGAGAAAATTCAAAACATTCATTATTCAATAGGGCCCAAACTATCAAAAACCAGCGGTTTCAATGAACACACATTTCTTGGTAGAATCATGCAGGACTGAAATTTTTGATGTTTTTCTACTCCTCTCATGAGCCCAAACAAGTCTCTAAAAGCATGAGTTTGCAACTACTTTACTTTTGGAGAAAATTCAAAACATTCATTATTCAATAGAGCCCAATAGCAAAAATCAGGATTTGAATGAAGAATCACATTTCTTGGTAAAATCATGCAGGATTGAAATTTTTGATGGTTTTTTACTCCTCTCAACAGCCCAAACAAGTTTCTAAAAGGATGAGTTTGCAACTACTTTACTTTTGGAGAAAATTCAAAACATTCATTATTCAATAGGGCCCAAACTATCAAAAACCAGCGGTTTCAATGAACACACATTTCTTGGTAGAATCATGCAGGACTGAAATTTTTGATGTTTTTCTACTCCTCTCATGAGCCCAAACAAGTCTCTAAAAGCATGAGTTTGCAACTACTTTACTTTTGGAGAAAATTCAAAACATTCATTATTCAATAGAGCCCAATAGCAAAAATCAGGTTTTGAATGAAGAATCACATTTCTTGGTAGAATCATGCAGGATTGAAATTGTTGATGGTTTTTTACTCCTCTCAACAGCCCAAACAAGTTTCTAAAAGGATGAGTTTGCAACTACTTTACTTTTGGAGAAAATTCAAAACATTCATTATTCAATAGGGCCCAAAATATCAAAAACCAGGGGTTTGAATGAACACACATTTCTTGGTAGAATCGTGCAGGACTGAAATTTTTGATGTTTTTCTACTCCTCTCATGAGCCCAAACAAGTCTCTAAAAGGATGAGTTTGCAACTACTTTACTTTTGGAGAAAATTCAAAACATTCATTATTCAATAGAGCCCAATAGCAAAAACCAGCGTTTTGAATGAAGAATCACATTTCTTGGTAGAATCATGCAGGATTGAAATTTTTGATGGTTTTTTACTCCTCTCAACAGCCCAAACAAGTTTCTAAAAGGATGAGTTTGCAACTACTTTACTTTTGGAGAAAATTCAAAACATTCATTATTCAATAGGGCCCAAACTATCAAAAACCAGCGGTTTCAATGAACACACATTTCTTGGTAGAATCATGCAGGACTGAAATTTTTAATGTTTTTCTACTCCTCTCATGAGCCCAAACAAGTCTCTAAAAGCATGAGTTTGCAACTACTTTACTTTTGGAGAAAATTCAAAACATTCATTATTCAATAGAGCCCAATAGCAAAAATCAGGTTTTGAATGAAGAATCACATTTCTTGGTAGAATCATGCAGGATTGAAATTTTTGATGGTTTTTTACTCCTCTCAACAGCCCAAACAAGTTTCTAAAAGGATGAGTTTGCAACTACTTTACTTTTGGAGAAAATTCAAAACATTCATTATTCAATAGGGCCCAAAATATCAAAAACCAGCGGTTTGAATGAACACACATTTCTTGGTAGAATCGTGCAGGACTGAAATTTTTGATGTTTTTCTAGTCCTCTCATGAGCCCAAACAAGTCTCTAAAAGGATGAGTTTGCAACTACTTTACTTTTGGAGAAAATTCAAAACATTCATTATTCAATAGAGCCCAATAGCAAAAACCAGCGTTTTGAATGAAGAATCACATTTCTTGGTAGAATCATGCAGGATTGAAATTTTTGATGGTTTTTTACTCCTCTCAACAGCCCAAACAAGTTTCTAAAAGGATGAGTTTGCAACTACTTTACTTTTGGAGAAAATTCAAAACATTCATTATTCAATAGGGCCCAAACTATCAAAAACCAGCGGTTTCAATGAACACACATTTCTTGGTAGAATCATGCAGGACTGAAATTTTTGATGTTTTTCTACTCCTCTCATGAGCCCAAACAAGTCTCTAAAAGCATGAGTTTGCAACTACTTTACTTTTGGAGAAAATTCAAAACATTCATTATTCAATAGAGCCCAATAGCAAAAATCAGGTTTTGAATGAAGAATCACATTTCTTGGTAGAATCATGCAGGATTGAAATTTTTGATGGTTTTTCACTCCTCTCAACAGCCCAAACAAGTTTCTAAAAGGATGAGTTTGCAACTACTTTACTTTTGGAGAAAATTCAAAACATTCATTATTCAATAGGGCCCAAACTATCAAAAACCAGCGGTTTCAATGAACACACATTTCTTGGTAGAATCATGCAGGACTGAAATTTTTGATGTTTTTCTACTCCTCTCATGAGCCCAAACAAGTCCCTAAAAGCATGAGTTTGCAACTACTTTACTTTTGGAGAAAATTCAAAACATTCATTATTCAATAGAGCCCAATAGCAAAAATCAGGTTTTGAATGAAGAATCACATTTCTTAGTAGAATCATGCAGGATTGAAATTTTTGATGGTTTTTTACTCCTCTCAACAACCCAAACAAGTTTCTAAAAGGATGAGTTTGCAACTACTTTACTTTTGGAGAAAATTCAAAACATTCATTATTCAATAGGGCCCAAACTATCAAAAACCAGCGGTTTCAATGAACACATATTTCTTGGTAGAATCATGCAGGACTGAAATTTTTGATGTTTTTCTACTCCTCTCATGAGCCCAAACAAGTCTCTAAAAGCATGAGTTTGCAACTACTTTACTTTTGGAGAAAATTCAAAACATTCACTATTCAATAGAGTCCAATAGCAAAAATCAGGTTTTGAATGAAGAATCACATTTCTTGGTAGAATCATGCAGGATTGAAATTTTTGATGGTTTTTCACTCCTCTCAACAGCCCAAACAAGTTTCTAAAAGGATGAGTTTGCAACTACTTTACTTTTGGAGAAAATTCAAAACATTCATTATTCAATAGAGCCCAATAGCAAAAATCAGGTTTTGAATGAAGAATCACATTTCTTGGTAGAATCATGCAAGATTGAAATTTTTGATGGTTTTTTACTCCTCTCAACAGCCCAAACAAGTTTCTAAAAGGATGAGTTTGCAACTGCTTTACTTTTGGAGAAAATTCAAAACATTCATTATTCAATAGGGCCCAAAATATCAAAAAACAGCGGTTTGAATGAACACACATTTCTTGGTAGAATCGTGCAGGACTGAAATTATTGATGTTTTTCTACTCCTCTCATGAGCCCAAACAAGTCTCTAAAAGGATGAGTTTGCAACTACTTTACTTTTGGAGAAAATTCAAAACATTCATTATTCAATAGAGCCCAATAGCAAAAACCAGCGTTTTGAATGAAGAATCACATTTCTTGGTAGAATCATGCAGGATTGAAATTTTTGATGGTTTTTTACTCCTCTCAACAGCCCAAACAAGTTTCTAAAAGGATGAGTTTGCAACTACTTTACTTTTGGAGAAAATTCAAAACATTCATTATTCAATAGGGCCCAAACTATCAAAAACCAGCGGTTTCAATGAACACACATTTCTTGGTAGAATCATGCAGGACTGAAATTTTTGATGTTTTTCTACTCCTCTCATGAGCCCAAACAAGTCTCCAAAAGCATGAGTTTGCAACTACTTTACTTTTGGAGAAAATTCAAAACATTCATTATTCAATAGAGCCCAATAGCAAAAAACAGCGTTTTGAATGAAGAATCACATTTCTTGGTAGAATCATGCAGGATTGAAATTTTTGATGGTTTTTTACTCCTCTCAACAGCCCAAACAAGTTTCTAAAAGGATGAGTTTGCAACTACTTTACTTTTGGAGAAAATTCAAAACATTCATTATTCAATAGGGCCCAAACTATCAAAAACCAGCGGTTTCAATGAACACACATTTCTTGGTAGAATCATGCAGGACTGAAATTTTTGATGTTTTTCTACTCCTCTCATGAGCCCAAACAAGTCTCTAAAAGCATGAGTTTGCAACTACTTTACTTTTGGAGAAAATTCAAAACATTCATTATTCAATAGAGCCCAATAGCAAAAATCAGGTTTTGAATGAAGAATCACATTTCTTGGTAAAATCATGCAGGATTGAAATTTTTGATGGTTTTTTACTCCTCTCAACAGCCCAAACAAGTTTCTAAAAGGATGAGTTTGCAACTACTTTACTTTTGGAGAAAATTCAAAACATTCATTATTCAATAGGGCCCAAACTATCAAAAACCAGCGGTTTCAATGAACACACATTTCTTGGTAGAATCATGCAGGACTGAAATTTTTGATGTTTCTCTACTCCTCTCATGAGCCCAAACAAGTTTCTAAAAGCATGAGTTTGCAACTAGTTTACTTTTGGAGAACATTCAAAACATTCACTATTCAATAGAGCCCAATAGCAAAAATCAGGTTTTGAATGAAGAATCACATTTCTTGGTAAAATCATGCAGGATTGAAATTTTTGATGGTTTTTTACTCCTCTCAACAGCCCAAACAAGTTTCTAAAAGGATGAGTTTGCAACTACTTTACTTTTGGAGAAAATTCAAAACATTCATTATTCAATAGGGCCCAAACTATCAAAAACCAGCGGTTTCAATGAACACACATTTCTTGGTAGAATCATGCAGGACTGAAATTTTTGATGTTTTTCTACTCCTCTCATGAGCCCAAACAAGTTTCTAAAAGCATGAGTTTGCAACTACTTTACTTTTGGAGAAAATTCAAAACATTCATTATTCAATAGAGCCCAATAGCAAAAATCAGGTTTTGAATGAAGAATCAAATTTCTTGGTAGAATCATGCAGGATTGAAATTTTTGATGGTTTTTTACTCCTCTCAACAGCCCAAACAAGTTTCTAAAAGGATGAGTTTGCAACTACTTTACTTTTGGAGAAAATTCAAAACATTCATTATTCAATAGGGCCCAAACTATCAAAAACCAGCGGTTTCAATGAACACACATTTCTTGGTAGAATCATGCAGGACTGAAATTTTTGATGTTTTTCTACTCCTCTCATGAGCCCAAACAAGTCTCTAAAAGCATGAGTTTGCAACTACTTTACTTTTGGAGAAAATTCAAAACATTCACTTTTCAATAGAGCCCAATAGCAAAAATCAGGTTTTGAATGAAGAATCACATTTCTTGGTAGAATCATGCAGGATTGAAATTTTTGATGGTTTTTTACTCCTCTCAACAGCCCAAACAAGTTTCTAAAAGGATGAGTTTGCAACTACTTTACTTTTGGAGAAAATTCAAAACATTCATTATTCAATAGGGCCCAAACTATCAAAAACCAGCGGTTTGAATGAACACACATTTCTTGGTAGAATCATGCAGGACTGAAATTATTGATGTTTTTCTACTCCTCTCATGAGCCCAAACAAGTCTCTAAAAGCATGAGTTTGCAACTACTTTACTTTTGGAGAAAATTCAAAACATTCATTATTCAATAGAGCCCAATAGCAAAAATCAGGTTTTGAATGAAGAATCACATTTCTTGGTAGAATCATGCAGGATTGAAATTTTTGATGGTTTTTAACTCCTCTCTACAGCCCAAACAAGTTTCTAAAAGGATGAGTTTGCAACTGCTTTACTTTTGGAGAAAATTCAAAACATTCATTATTCAATAGGGCCCAAACTATCAAAAACCAGCGGTATGAAAGAACACACATTTCTTGGTAGAATCATGCAGGACTCAAATTTTTGATGTTTTTCTACTCCTCTCATGAGCCCAAACAAGTTTCTAAAAGCATGAGTTTGCAACTACTTTACTTTTGGAGAAAATTCAAAACATTCATTATTCAATAGAGCCCAATAGCAAAAATCAGGTTTTGAATGAAGAATCACATTTCTTGGTAGAATCATGCAGGATTGAAATTTTTGATGGTTTTTTACTCCTCTCAACAGCCCAAACAAGTTTCTAAAAGGATGAGTTTGCAACTATTTTACTTTTGGAGAAAATTCAAAACATTCATTATTCAATAGGGCCCAAACTATCAAAAACCAGCGGTTTCAATGAACACACATTTCTTGGTAGAATCATGCAGGACTGAAATTTTTGATGTTTTTCTACTCCTCTCATGAGCCCAAACAAGTCTCTAAAAGCATGAGTTTGCAACTACTTTACTTTTGGAGAAAATTCAAAACATTCATTATTCAATAGGGCCCAAACTATCAAAAACCAGCGGTTTGAATGAACACACATTTCTTGGTAGAATCATGCAGGACTGAAATTATTGATGTTTTTCTACTCCTCTCATGAGCCCAAACAAGTCTCTAAAAGCATGAGTTTGCAACTACTTTACTTTTGGAGAAAATTCAAAACATTCATTATTCAATAGAGCCCAATAGCAAAAATCAGGTTTTGAATGAAGAATCACATTTCTTGGTAGAATCATGCAGGATTGAAATTTTTGATGGTTTTTAACTCCTCTCTACAGCCCAAACAAGTTTCTAAAAGGATGAGTTTGCAACTGCTTTACTTTTGGAGAAAATTCAAAACATTCATTATTCAATAGGGCCCAAACTATCAAAAACCAGCGGTATGAAAGAACACACATTTCTTGGTAGAATCATGCAGGACTCAAATTTTTGATGTTTTTCTACTCCTCTCATGAGCCCAAACAAGTTTCTAAAAGCATGAGTTTGCAACTACTTTACTTTTGGAGAAAATTCAAAACATTCATTATTCAATAGAGCCCAATAGCAAAAATCAGGTTTTGAATGAAGAATCAAATTTCTTGGTAGAATCATGCAGGATTGAAATTTTTGATGGTTTTTTACTCCTCTCAACAGCCCAAACAAGTTTCTAAAAGGATGAGTTTGCAACTACTTTACTTTTGGAGAAAATTCAAAACATTCATTATTCAATAGGGCCCAAACTATCAAAAACCAGCGGTTTCAATGAACACACATTTCTTGGTAGAATCATGCAGGACTGAAATTTTTGATGTTTTTCTACTCCTCTCATGAGCCCAAACAAGTCTCTAAAAGCATGAGTTTGCAACTACTTTACTTTTGGAGAAAATTCAAAACATTCACTTTTCAATAGAGCCCAATAGCAAAAATCAGGTTTTGAATGAAGAATCACATTTCTTGGTAGAATCATGCAGGATTGAAATTTTTGATGGTTTTTTACTCCTCTCAACAGCCCAAACAAGTTTCTAAAAGGATGAGTTTGCAACTACTTTACTTTTGGAGAAAATTCAAAACATTCATTATTCAATAGGGCCCAAACTATCAAAAACCAGCGGTTTGAATGAACACACATTTCTTGGTAGAATCATGCAGGACTGAAATTATTGATGTTTTTCTACTCCTCTCATGAGCCCAAACAAGTCTCTAAAAGCATGAGTTTGCAACTACTTTACTTTTGGAGAAAATTCAAAACATTCATTATTCAATAGAGCCCAATAGCAAAAATCAGGTTTTGAATGAAGAATCACATTTCTTGGTAGAATCATGCAGGATTGAAATTTTTGATGGTTTTTAACTCCTCTCTACAGCCCAAACAAGTTTCTAAAAGGATGAGTTTGCAACTGCTTTACTTTTGGAGAAAATTCAAAACATTCATTATTCAATAGGGCCCAAACTATCAAAAACCAGCGGTATGAAAGAACACACATTTCTTGGTAGAATCATGCAGGACTCAAATTTTTGATGTTTTTCTACTCCTCTCATGAGCCCAAACAAGTTTCTAAAAGCATGAGTTTGCAACTACTTTACTTTTGGAGAAAATTCAAAACATTCATTATTCAATAGAGCCCAATAGCAAAAATCAGGTTTTGAATGAAGAATCACATTTCTTGGTAGAATCATGCAGGATTGAAATTTTTGATGGTTTTTTACTCCTCTCAACAGCCCAAACAAGTTTCTAAAAGGATGAGTTTGCAACTATTTTACTTTTGGAGAAAATTCAAAACATTCATTATTCAATAGGGCCCAAACTATCAAAAACCAGCGGTTTCAATGAACACACATTTCTTGGTAGAATCATGCAGGACTGAAATTTTTGATGTTTTTCTACTCCTCTCATGAGCCCAAACAAGTCTCTAAAAGCATGAGTTTGCAACTACTTTACTTTTGGAGAAAATTCAAAACATTCATTATTCAATAGGGCCCAAACTATCAAAAACCAGCGGTTTGAATGAACACACATTTCTTGGTAGAATCATGCAGGACTGAAATTATTGATGTTTTTCTACTCCTCTCATGAGCCCAAACAAGTCTCTAAAAGCATGAGTTTGCAACTACTTTACTTTTGGAGAAAATTCAAAACATTCATTATTCAATAGAGCCCAATAGCAAAAATCAGGTTTTGAATGAAGAATCACATTTCTTGGTAGAATCATGCAGGATTGAAATTTTTGATGGTTTTTTACTCCTCTCTACAGCCCAAACAAGTTTCTAAAAGGATGAGTTTGCAACTGCTTTACTTTTGGAGAAAATTCAAAACATTCATTATTCAATAGGGCCCAAACTATCAAAAACCAGCGGTATGAAAGAACACACATTTCTTGGTAGAATCATGCAGGACTCAAATTTTTGATGTTTTTCTACTCCTCTCATGAGCCCAAACAAGTTTCTATAAGCATGAGTTTGCAACTACTTTACTTTTGGAGAAAATTCAAAACATTCATTATTCAATAGAGCCCAATAGCAAAAATCAGGTTTTGAATGAAGAATCACATTTCTTGGTAGAATCATGCAGGATTGAAATTTTTGATGGTTTTTTACTCCTCTCAGCAGCCCAAACAAGTTTCTAAAAGGATGAGTTTGCAACTATTTTACTTTTGGAGAAAATTCAAAACATTCATTATTCAATAGGGCCCAAACTATCAAAAACCAGCGGTTTCAATGAACACACATTTCTTGGTAGAATCATGCAGGACTGAAATTTTTGATGTTTTTCTACTCCTCTCATGAGCCCAAACAAGTCTCTAAAAGCATGAGTTTGCAACTACTTTACTTTTGGAGAAAATTCAAAACATTCATTATTCAATAGAGCCCAATAGCAAAAATCAGGTTTTGAATGAAGAATCACATTTCTTGGTAGAATCATGCAGGATTGAAATTTTTGATGGTTTTTTTACTCCTCTCAACAGCCCAAACAAGTTTCTAAAAGGATGAGTTTGCAACTACTTTACTTTTGGAGAAAATTCAAAACATTCATTATTCAATAGGGCCCAAACTATCAAAAACCAGCGGTTTCAATGAACACACATTTCTTGGAATAATCATGCAGGACTGAAATTTTTGATGTTTTTCTACTCCTCTCATGAGCCCAAAAAAGTCTCTAAAAGCATGAGTTTGCAACTACTTTACTTTTGGAGAAAATTCAAAACATTCATTATTCAATAGAGCCCAATAGCAAAAATCAGGTTTTGAATGAAGAATCACATTTCTTGGTAGAATCATGCAGGATTGAAATTTTTGATGGTTTTTTACTCCTCTCAACAGCCCAAACAAGTTTCTAAAAGGATGAGTTTGCAACTACTTTACTTTTGGAGAAAATTCAAAACATTCATTATTCAATAGGGCCCAAACTATCAAAAACCAGCGGTTTCAATGAACACACATTTCTTGGAATAATCATGCAGGACTGAAATTTTTGATGTTTTTCTACTCCTCTCATGACCCCAAACAAGTTTCTAAAAGCATGAGTTTGCAACTACTTTACTTTTGGAGAAAATTCAAAACATTCATTATTCAATAGAGCCCAATAGCAAAAATCAGGTTTTGAATGAAGAATCACATTTCTTGGTAGAATCATGCAGGATTGAAATTTTTGATGGTTTTTTACTCCTCTCAACAGCCCAAACAAGTTTCTGAAAGGATGAGTTTGCAACTATTTTACTTTTGGAGAAAATTCAAAACATTCATTATTCAATAGGGCCCAAACTATCAAAAACCAGCGGTTTCAATGAACACACATTTCTTGGTAGAATCATGCAGGACTGAAATTTTTGATGTTTTTCTACTCCTCTCATGAGCCCAAACAAGTCTCTAAAAGCATGAGTTTGCAACTACTTTACTTTTGGAGAAAATTCAAAACATTCATTATTCAATAGAGCCCAATAGCAAAAATCAGGTTTTGAATGAAGAATCACATTTCTTGGTAGAATCATGCAGGATTGAAATTTTTGATGGTTTTTTACTCCTCTCAACAGCCCAAACAAGTTTCTAAAAGGATGAGTTTGCAACTACTTTACTTTTGGAGAAAATTCAAAACATTCATTATTCAATAGGGCCCAAACTATCAAAAACCAGCGGTTTGAATGAACACACATTTCTTGGTAGAATCATGCAGGACTGAAATTTTTGATGTTTTTCTACTCCTCTCATGAGCCCAAACAAGTCTCTAAAAGCATGAGTTTGCAACTACTTTACTTTTGGAGAAAATTCAAAACATTCATTATTCAATAGAGCCCAATAGCAAAAATCAGGTTTTGAATGAAGAATCACATTTCTTGGTAGAAGCATGCAGGATTGAAATTTTTGATGGTTTTTTACTCCTCTCAACAGCCCAAACAAGTTTCTAAAAGGATGAGTTTGCAACTACTTTACTTTTGGAGAAAATTCAAAACATTCATTATTCAATAGGGCCCAAACTATCAAAAACCAGCGGTTTCAATGAACACACATTTCTTGGTAGAATCATGCAGGACTGAAGTTTTTGATGTTTTTCTACTCCTCTCATGAGCCCAAACAAGTCTCTAAAAGCATGAGTTTGCAACTACTTTACTTTTGGAGAAAATTCAAAACATTCATTATTCAATAGAGCCCAATAGCAAAAATCAGGTTTTGAATGAAGAATCACATTTCTTGGTAGAATCATGCAGGATTGAAATTTTTGATGGTTTTTTACTCCTCTCTACAGCCCAAACAAGTTTCTAAAAGGATGAGTTTGCAACTGCTTTACTTTTGGAGAAAATTCAAAACATTCATTATTCAATAGGGCCCAAACTATCAAAAACCAGCGGTTTCAATGAACACACATTTCTTGGTAGAATCATGCAGGACTGAAATTTTTGATGTTTTTCTACTCCTCTCATGAGCCCAAACAAGTTTCTAAAAGCATGAGTTTGCAACTAGTTTACTTTTGGAGAACATTCAAAACATTCACTATGCAATAGAGCCCAATAGCAAAAATCAGGTTTTGAATGAAGAATCACATTTCTTGGTAAAATCATGCAGGATTGAAATTTTTGATGGTTTTTTACTCCTCTCAACAGCCCAAACAAGTTTCTAAAAGGATGAGTTTGCAACTACTTTACTTTTGGAGAAAATTCAAAACATTCATTATTCAATAGGGCCCAAACTATCAAAAACCAGCGGTTTCAATGAACACACATTTCTTGGTAGAATCATGCAGGACTGAAATTTTTGATGTTTTTCTACTCCTCTCATGAGCCCAAACAAGTCTCTAAAAGCATGAGTTTGCAACTACTTTACTTTTGGAGAAAATTCAAAACATTCATTATTCAATAGAGCCCAATAGCAAAAATCAGGTTTTGAATGAAGAATCACATTTCTTGGTAGAATCATGCAGGATTGAAATTTTTGATGGTTTTTTACTCCTCTCAACAGCCCAAACAAGTTTCTAAAAGGATGAGTTTGCAACTACTTTACTTTTGGAGAAAATTCAAAACATTCATTATTCAATAGGGCCCAAACTATCAAAAACCAGCGGTTTCAATGAACACACATTTCTTGGTAGAATCATGCAGGACTGAAATTTTTGATGTTTTTCTACTCCTCTCATGAGCCCAAACAAGTCTCTAAAAGCATGAGTTTGCAACTACTTTACTTTTGGAGAAAATTCAAAACATTCACTTTTCAATAGAGCCCAATAGCAAAAATCAGGTTTTGAATGAAGAATCACATTTCTTGGTAGAATCATGCAGGATTGAAATTTTTGATGGTTTTTTACTCCTCTCAACAGCCCAAACAAGTTTCTAAAAGGATGAGTTTGCAACTACTTTACTTTTGGAGAAAATTCAAAACATTCATTATTCAATAGGGCCCAAACTATCAAAAACCAGCGGTTTGAATGAACACACATTTCTTGGTAGAATCATGCAGGACTGAAATTATTGATGTTTTTCTACTCCTCTCATGAGCCCAAACAAGTCTCTAAAAGCATGAGTTTGCAACTACTTTACTTTTGGAGAAAATTCAAAATATTCATTATTCAATAGAGCCCAATAGCAAAAATCAGGTTTTGAATGAAGAATCACATTTCTTGGTAGAATCATGCAGGATTGAAATTTTTGATGGTTTTTTACTCCTCTCAACAGCCCAAACAAGTTTCTAAAAGGATGAGTTTGCAACTACTTTACTTTTGGAGAAAATTCAAAACATTCATTATTCAATAGGGCCCAAACTATCAAAAACCAGCGGTTTCAATGAACACACATTTCTTGGTAGAATCATGCAGGACTGAAATTTTTGATGTTTTTCTACTCCTCTCATGAGCCCAAACAAGTCTCTAAAAGCATGAGTTTGCAACTACTTTACTTTTGGAGAAAATTCAAAACATTCATTATTCAATAGAGCCCAATAGCAAAAATCAGGATTTGAATGAAGAATCACATTTCTTGGTAGAATCATGCAGGATTGAAATTTTTGATGGTTTTTTACTCCTCTCAACAGCCCAAACAAGTTTCTAAAAGGATGAGTTTGCAACTACTTTACTTTTGGAGAAAATTCAAAACATTCATTATTCAATAGGGCCCAAACTATCAAAAACCAGCGGTTTCAATGAACACACATTTCTTGGTAGAATCATGCAGGACTGAAATTTTTGATGTTTTTCTACTCCTCTCATGAGCCCAAACAAGTCTCTAAAAGCATGAGTTTGCAACTACTTTACTTTTGGAGAAAATTCAAAACATTCATTATTCAATAGAGCCCAATAGCAAAAATCAGGATTTGAATGAAGAATCACATTTCTTGGTAAAATCATGCAGGATTGAAATTTTTGATGGTTTTTTACTCCTCTCAACAGCCCAAACAAGTTTCTAAAAGGATGAGTTTGCAACTACTTTACTTTTGGAGAAAATTCAAAACATTCATTATTCAATAGGGCCCAAACTATCAAAAACCAGCGGTTTCAATGAACACACATTTCTTGGTAGAATCATGCAGGACTCAAATTTTTGATGTTTTTCTACTCCTCTCATGAGCCCAAACAAGACTCTAAAAGCATGAGTTTGCAACTACTTTACTTTTGGAGAAAATTCAAAACATTCATTATTCAATAGAGCCCAATAGCAAAAATCAGGTTTTGAATGAAGAATCACATTTCTTGGTAAAATCATGCAGGATTGAAATTTTTGATGGTTTTTTACTCCTCTCAACAGCCCAAACAAGTTTCTAAAAGGATGAGTTTGCAACTGCTTTACTTTTGGAGAAAATTCAAAACATTCATTATTCAATAGGGCCCAAAATATCAAAAAACAGCGGTTTGAATGAACACACATTTCTTGGTAGAATCGTGCAGGACTGAAATTTTTGATGTTTTTCTACTCCTCTCATGAGCCCAAACAAGTCTCTAAAAGGATGAGTTTGCAACTACTTTACTTTTGGAGAAATTTCAAAACATTCATTATTCAATAGAGCCCAATAGCAAAAACCAGCGTTTTGAATGAAGAATCACATTTCTTGGTAGAATCATGCAGGATTGAAATTTTTGATGGTTTTTTACTCCTCTCAACAGCCCAAACAAGTTTCTAAAAGGATGAGTTTGCAACTACTTTACTTTTGGAGAAAATTCAAAACATTCATTATTCAATAGGGCCCAAACTATCAAAAACCAGCGGTTTCAATGAACACACATTTCTTGGTAGAATCATGCAGGACTGAAATTTTTGATGTTTTTCTACTCCTCTCATGAGCCCAAACAAGTCTCTAAAAGCATGAGTTTGCAACTACTTTACTTTTGGAGAAAATTCAAAACATTCATTATTCAATAGAGCCCAATAGCAAAAATCAGGTTTTGAATGAAGAATCACATTTCTTGGTAGAATCATGTAGGATTGAAATTTTTGATGGTTTTTTACTCCTCTCTACAGCCCAAACAAGTTTCTAAAAGGATGAGTTTGCAACTGCTTTACTTTTGGAGAAAATTCAAAACATTCATTATTCAATAGGGCCCAAACTATCAAAAACCAGCGGTTTGAATGAACACACATTTCTTGGTAGAATCATGCAGGACTCAAATTTTTGATGTTTTTCTACTCCTCTCATGAGCCCAAACAAGTTTCTAAAAGCATGAGTTTGCAACTACTTTACTTTTGGAGAAAATTCAAAACATTCATTATTCAATAGAGCCCAATAGCAAAAATCAGGTTTTGAATGAAGAATCACATTTCTTGGTAGAATCATGCAGGATTGAAATTTTTGATGGTTTTTTACTCCTCTCAACAGCCCAAACAAGTTTCTAAAAGGATGAGTTTGCAACTACTTTACTTTTGGAGAAAATTCAAAACATTCATTATTCAATAGGGCCCAAACTATCAAAAACCAGCGGTTTCAATGAACACACATTTCTTGGTAGAATCATGCAGGACTGAAATTTTTGATGTTTTTCTACTCCTCTCATGAGCCCAAACAAGTCTCTAAAAGCATGAGTTTGCAACTACTTTACTTTTGGAGAAAATTCAAAACATTCATTATTCAATAGAGCCCAATAGCAAAAATCAGGTTTTGAATGAAAAATCACATTTCTTGGTAGAATCATGCAGGATTGAAATTTTTGATGGTTTTTTACTCCTCTCAACAGCCCAAACAAGTTTCTAAAAGGATGAGTTTCCAACTACTTTACTTTTGGAGAAAATTCAAAACATTCATTATTCAATAGGGCCCAAACTATCAAAAACCAGCGGTTTCAATGAACACACATTTCTTGGTAGAATCATGCAGGACTGAAATTTTTGATGTTTTTCTACTCCTCTCATGAGCCCAAACAAGTTTCTAAAAGCATGAGTTTGCAACTAGTTTACTTTTGGAGAACATTCAAAACATTCACTATTCAATAGAGCCCAATAGCAAAAATCAGGTTTTGAATGAAGAATCACATTTCTTGGTAAAATCATGCAGGATTGAAATTTTTGATGGTTCTTTACTCCTCTCAACAGCCCAAACAAGTTTCTAAAAGGATGAGTTTGCAACTACTTTACTTTTGGAGAAAATTCAAAACATTCATTATTCAATAGGGCCCAAACTATCAAAAACCAGCGGTTTCAATGAACACACATTTCTTGGTAGAATCATGCAGGACTGAAATTTTTGATGTTTTTCTACTCCTCTCATGAGCCCAAACAAGTCTCTAAAAGCATGAGTTTGCAACTACTTTACTTTTGGAGAAAATTCAAAACATTCATTATTCAATAGAGCCCAATAGCAAAAATCAGGTTTTGAATGAAGAATCACATTTCTTGGTAAAATCATGCAGGATTGAAATTTTTGATGGTTTTTTACTCCTCTCAACAGCCCAAACAAGTTTCTAAAAGGATGAGTTTGCAACTACTTTACTTTTGGAGAAAATTCAAAACATTCATTATTCAATAGGGCCCAAACTATCAAAAACCAGCGGTTTCAATGAACACACATTTCTTGGTAGAATCATGCAGGACTGAAATTTTTGATGTTTTTCTACTCCTCTCATGAGCCCAAACAAGTCTCTAAAAGCATGAGTTTGCAACTACTTTACTTTTGGAGAAAATTCAAAACATTCACTTTTCAATAGAGCCCAATAGCAAAAATCAGGTTTTGAATGAAGAATCACATTTCTTGGTAGAATCATGCAGGATTGAAATTTTTGATGGTTTTTTACTCCTCTCAACAGCCCAAACAAGTTTCTAAAAGGATGAGTTTGCAACTACTTTACTTTTGGAGAAAATTCAAAACATTCATTATTCAATAGGGCCCAAACTATCAAAAAACAGCGGTTTCAATGAACACACATTTCTTGGTAGAATCATGCAGGACTGAAATTTTTGATGTTTTTCTACTCCTCTCATGAGCCCAAACAAGTCTCTAAAAGCATGAGTTTGCAACTACTTTACTTTTGGAGAAAATTCAAAACATTCATTATTCAATAGAGCCCAATAGCAAAAATCAGGTTTTGAATGAAGAATCACATTTCTTGGTAGAATCATGCAGGATTGAAATTTTTGATGGTTTTTCACTCCTCTCAACAGCCCAAACAAGTTTCTAAAAGGATGAGTTTGCAACTACTTTACTTTTGGAGAAAATTCAAAACATTCATTATTCAATAGAGCCCAATAGCAAAAATCAGGTTTTGAATGAAGAATCACATTTCTTGGTAGAATCATGCAGGATTGAAATTTTTGATGGTTTTTTACTCCTCTCAACAGCCCAAACAAGTTTCTAAAAGGATGAGTTTGCAACTGCTTTACTTTTGGAGAAAATTCAAAACATTCATTATTCAATAGGGCCCAAAATATCAAAAAACAGCGGTTTGAATGAACACACATTTCTTGGTAGAATCGTGCAGGACTGAAATTATTGATGTTTTTCTACTCCTCTCATGAGCCCAAACAAGTCTCTAAAAGGATGAGTTTGCAACTACTTTACTTTTGGAGAAAATTCAAAACATTCATTATTCAATAGAGCCCAATAGCAAAAACCAGCGTTTTGAATGAAGAATCACATTTCTTGGTAGAATCATGCAGGATTGAAATTTTTGATGGTTTTTTACTCCTCTCAACAGCCCAAACAAGTTTCTAAAAGGATGAGTTTGCAACTACTTTACTTTTGGAGAAAATTCAAAACATTCATTATTCAATAGGGCCCAAACTATCAAAAACCAGCGGTTTCAATGAACACACATTTCTTGGTAGAATCATGCAGGACTGAAATTTTTGATGTTTTTCTACTCCTCTCATGAGCCCAAACAAGTCTCCAAAAGCATGAGTTTGCAACTACTTTACTTTTGGAGAAAATTCAAAACATTCATTATTCAATAGAGCCCAATAGCAAAAAACAGCGTTTTGAATGAAGAATCACATTTCTTGGTAGAATCATGCAGGATTGAAATTTTTGATGGTTTTTTACTCCTCTCAACAGCCCAAACAAGTTTCTAAAAGGATGAGTTTGCAACTACTTTACTTTTGGAGAAAATTCAAAACATTCATTATTCAATAGGGCCCAAACTATCAAAAACCAGCGGTTTCAATGAACACACATTTCTTGGTAGAATCATGCAGGACTGAAATTTTTGATGTTTTTCTACTCCTCTCATGAGCCCAAACAAGTCTCTAAAAGCATGAGTTTGCAACTACTTTACTTTTGGAGAAAATTCAAAACATTCATTATTCAATAGAGCCCAATAGCAAAAATCAGGTTTTGAATGAAGAATCACATTTCTTGGTAAAATCATGCAGGATTGAAATTTTTGATGGTTTTTTACTCCTCTCAACAGCCCAAACAAGTTTCTAAAAGGATGAGTTTGCAACTACTTTACTTTTGGAGAAAATTCAAAACATTCATTATTCAATAGGGCCCAAACTATCAAAAACCAGCGGTTTCAATGAACACACATTTCTTGGTAGAATCATGCAGGACTGAAATTTTTGATGTTTTTCTACTCCTCTCATGAGCCCAAACAAGTTTCTAAAAGCATGAGTTTGCAACTAGTTTACTTTATTTTTGAGAACATTCAAAACATTCACTATTCAATAGAGCCCAATAGCAAAAATCAGGTTTTGAATGAAGAATCACATTTCTTGGTAAAATCATGCAGGATTGAAATTTTTGATGGTTTTTTACTCCTCTCAACAGCCCAAACAAGTTTCTAAAAGGATGAGTTTGCAACTACTTTACTTTTGGAGAAAATTCAAAACATTCATTATTCAATAGGGCCCAAACTATCAAAAACCAGCGGTTTCAATGAACACACATTTCTTGGTAGAATCATGCAGGACTGAAATTTTTGATGTTTTTCTACTCCTCTCATGAGCCCAAACAAGTCTCTAAAAGCATGAGTTTGCAACTACTTTACTTTTGGAGAAAATTCAAAACATTCATTATTCAATAGAGCCCAATAGCAAAAATCAGGTTTTGAATGAAGAATCACATTTCTTGGTAGAATCATGCAGGATTGAAATTTTTGATGGTTTTTTACTCCTCTCAACAGCCCAAACAAGTTTCTAAAAGGATGAGTTTGCAACTACTTTACTTTTGGAGAAAATTCAAAACATTCATTATTCAATAGGGCCCAAACTATCAAAAACCAGCGGTTTCAATGAACACACATTTCTTGGTAGAATCATGCAGGACTGAAATTTTTGATGTTTTTCTACTCCTCTCATGAGCCCAAACAAGTCTCTAAAAGCATGAGTTTGCAACTACTTTACTTTTGGAGAAAATTCAAAACATTCACTTTTCAATAGAGCCCAATAGCAAAAATCAGGTTTTGAATGAAGAATCACATTTCTTGGTAGAATCATGCAGGATTGAAATTTTTGATGGTTTTTTACTCCTCTCAACAGCCCAAACAAGTTTCTAAAAGGATGAGTTTGCAACTACTTTACTTTTGGAGAAAATTCAAAACATTCATTATTCAATAGGGCCCAAACTATCAAAAACCAGCGGTTTGAATGAACACACATTTCTTGGTAGAATCATGCAGGACTGAAATTATTGATGTTTTTCTACTCCTCTCATGAGCCCAAACAAGTCTCTAAAAGCATGAGTTTGCAACTACTTTACTTTTGGAGAAAATTCAAAACATTCATTATTCAATAGAGCCCAATAGCAAAAATCAGGTTTTGAATGAAGAATCACATTTCTTGGTAGAATCATGCAGGATTGAAATTTTTGATGGTTTTTTACTCCTCTCTACAGCCCAAACAAGTTTCTAAAAGGATGAGTTTGCAACTGCTTTACTTTTGGAGAAAATTCAAAACATTCATTATTCAATAGGGCCCAAACTATCAAAAACCAGCGGTATGAAAGAACACACATTTCTTGGTAGAATCATGCAGGACTCAAATTTTTGATGTTTTTCTACTCCTCTCATGAGCCCAAACAAGTTTCTAAAAGCATGAGTTTGCAACTACTTTACTTTTGGAGAAAATTCAAAACATTCATTATTCAATAGAGCCCAATAGCAAAAATCAGGTTTTGAATGAAGAATCACATTTCTTGGTAGAATCATGCAGGATTGAAATTTTTGATGGTTTTTTACTCCTCTCAACAGCCCAAACAAGTTTCTAAAAGGATGAGTTTGCAACTATTTTACTTTTGGAGAAAATTCAAAACATTCATTATTCAATAGGGCCCAAACTATCAAAAACCAGCGGTTTCAATGAACACACATTTCTTGGTAGAATCATGCAGGACTGAAATTTTTGATGTTTTTCTACTCCTCTCATGAGCCCAAACAAGTCTCTAAAAGCATGAGTTTGCAACTACTTTACTTTTGGAGAAAATTCAAAACATTCATTATTCAATAGGGCCCAAACTATCAAAAACCAGCGGTTTGAATGAACACACATTTCTTGGTAGAATCATGCAGGACTGAAATTATTGATGTTTTTCTACTCCTCTCATGAGCCCAAACAAGTCTCTAAAAGCATGAGTTTGCAACTACTTTACTTTTGGAGAAAATTTAAAACATTCATTATTCAATAGAGCCCAATAGCAAAAATCAGGTTTTGAATGAAGAATCACATTTCTTGGTAGAATCATGCAGGATTGAAATTTTTGATGGTTTTTTACTCCTCTCTACAGCCCAAACAAGTTTCTAAAAGGATGAGTTTGCAACTGCTTTACTTTTGGAGAAAATTCAAAACATTCATTATTCAATAGGGCCCAAACTATCAAAAACCAGCGGTATGAAAGAACACACATTTCTTGGTAGAATCATGCAGGACTCAAATTTTTGATGTTTTTCTACTCCTCTCATGAGCCCAAACAAGTTTCTATAAGCATGAGTTTGCAACTACTTTACTTTTGGAGAAAATTCAAAACATTCATTATTCAATAGAGCCCAATAGCAAAAATCAGGTTTTGAATGAAGAATCACATTTCTTGGTAGAATCATGCAGGATTGAAATTTTTGATGGTTTTTTACTCCTCTCAGCAGCCCAAACAAGTTTCTAAAAGGATGAGTTTGCAACTATTTTACTTTTGGAGAAAATTCAAAACATTCATTATTCAATAGGGCCCAAACTATCAAAAACCAGCGGTTTCAATGAACACACATTTCTTGGTAGAATCATGCAGGACTGAAATTTTTGATGTTTTTCTACTCCTCTCATGAGCCCAAACAAGTCTCTAAAAGCATGAGTTTGCAACTACTTTACTTTTGGAGAAAATTCAAAACATTCACTTTTCAATAGAGCCCAATAGCAAAAATCAGGTTTTGAATGAAGAATCACATTTCTTGGTAGAATCATGCAGGATTGAAATTTTTGATGGTTTTTTACTCCTCTCAACAGCCCAAACAAGTTTCTAAAAGGATGAGTTTGCAACTACTTTACTTTTGGAGAAAATTCAAAACATTCATTATTCAATAGGGCCCAAACTATCAAAAACCAGCGGTTTCAATGAACACACATTTCTTGGTAGAATCATGCAGGACTGAAATTTTTGATGTTTTTCTACTCCTCTCATGAGCCCAAACAAGTCTCTAAAAGCATGAGTTTGCAACTACTTTACTTTTGGAGAAAATTCAAAACATTCACTTTTCAATAGAGCCCAATAGCAAAAATCAGGTTTTGAATGAAGAATCACATTTCTTGGTAGAATCATGCAGGATTGAAATTTTTGATGGTTTTTTACTCCTCTCAACAGCCCAAACAAGTTTCTAAAAGGATGAGTTTGCAACTACTTTACTTTTGGAGAAAATTCAAAACATTCATTATTCAATAGGGCCCAAACTATCAAAAACCAGCGGTTTGAATGAACACACATTTCTTGGTAGAATCATGCAGGACTGAAATTATTGATGTTTTTCTACTCCTCTCATGAGCCCAAACAAGTCTCTAAAAGCATGAGTTTGCAACTACTTTACTTTTGGAGAAAATTCAAAACATTCATTATTCAATAGAGCCCAATAGCAAAAATCAGGTTTTGAATGAAGAATCACATTTCTTGGTAGAATCATGCAGGATTGAAATTTTTGATGGTTTTTTACTCCTCTCTACAGCCCAAACAAGTTTCTAAAAGGATGAGTTTGCAACTGCTTTACTTTTGGAGAAAATTCAAAACATTCATTATTCAATAGGGCCCAAACTATCAAAAACCAGCGGTATGAAAGAACACACATTTCTTGGTAGAATCATGCAGGACTCAAATTTTTGATGTTTTTCTACTCCTCTCATGAGCCCAAACAAGTTTCTAAAAGCATGAGTTTGCAACTACTTTACTTTTGGAGAAAATTCAAAACATTCATTATTCAATAGAGCCCAATAGCAAAAATCAGGTTTTGAATGAAGAATCACATTTCTTGGTAGAATCATGCAGGATTGAAATTTTTGATGGTTTTTTACTCCTCTCAACAGCCCAAACAAGTTTCTAAAAGGATGAGTTTGCAACTATTTTACTTTTGGAGAAAATTCAAAACATTCATTATTCAATAGGGCCCAAACTATCAAAAACCAGCGGTTTCAATGAACACACATTTCTTGGTAGAATCATGCAGGACTGAAATTTTTGATGTTTTTCTACTCCTCTCATGAGCCCAAACAAGTCTCTAAAAGCATGAGTTTGCAACTACTTTACTTTTGGAGAAAATTCAAAACATTCATTATTCAATAGGGCCCAAACTATCAAAAACCAGCGGTTTGAATGAACACACATTTCTTGGTAGAATCATGCAGGACTGAAATTATTGATGTTTTTCTACTCCTCTCATGAGCCCAAACAAGTCTCTAAAAGCATGAGTTTGCAACTACTTTACTTTTGGAGAAAATTTAAAACATTCATTATTCAATAGAGCCCAATAGCAAAAATCAGGTTTTGAATGAAGAATCACATTTCTTGGTAGAATCATGCAGGATTGAAATTTTTGATGGTTTTTTACTCCTCTCTACAGCCCAAACAAGTTTCTAAAAGGATGAGTTTGCAACTGCTTTACTTTTGGAGAAAATTCAAAACATTCATTATTCAATAGGGCCCAAACTATCAAAAACCAGCGGTATGAAAGAACACACATTTCTTGGTAGAATCATGCAGGACTCAAATTTTTGATGTTTTTCTACTCCTCTCATGAGCCCAAACAAGTTTCTATAAGCATGAGTTTGCAACTACTTTACTTTTGGAGAAAATTCAAAACATTCATTATTCAATAGAGCCCAATAGCAAAAATCAGGTTTTGAATGAAGAATCACATTTCTTGGTAGAATCATGCAGGATTGAAATTTTTGATGGTTTTTTACTCCTCTCAGCAGCCCAAACAAGTTTCTAAAAGGATGAGTTTGCAACTATTTTACTTTTGGAGAAAATTCAAAACATTCATTATTCAATAGGGCCCAAACTATCAAAAACCAGCGGTTTCAATGAACACACATTTCTTGGTAGAATCATGCAGGACTGAAATTTTTGATGTTTTTCTACTCCTCTCATGAGCCCAAACAAGTCTCTAAAAGCATGAGTTTGCAACTACTTTACTTTTGGAGAAAATTCAAAACATTCATTATTCAATAGAGCCCAATAGCAAAAATCAGGTTTTGAATGAAGAATCACATTTCTTGGTAGAATCATGCAGGATTGAAATTTTTGATGGTTTTTTTACTCCTCTCAACAGCCCAAACAAGTTTCTAAAAGGATGAGTTTGCAACTACTTTACTTTTGGAGAAAATTCAAAACATTCATTATTCAATAGGGCCCAAACTATCAAAAACCAGCGGTTTCAATGAACACACATTTCTTGGAATAATCATGCAGGACTGAAATTTTTGATGTTTTTCTACTCCTCTCATGAGCCCAAAAAAGTCTCTAAAAGCATGAGTTTGCAACTACTTTACTTTTGGAGAAAATTCAAAACATTCATTATTCAATAGAGCCCAATAGCAAAAATCAGGTTTTGAATGAAGAATCACATTTCTTGGTAGAATCATGCAGGATTGAAATTTTTGATGGTTTTTTACTCCTCTCAACAGCCCAAACAAGTTTCTAAAAGGATGAGTTTGCAACTACTTTACTTTTGGAGAAAATTCAAAACATTCATTATTCAATAGGGCCCAAACTATCAAAAACCAGCGGTTTCAATGAACACACATTTCTTGGAATAATCATGCAGGACTGAAATTTTTGATGTTTTTCTACTCCTCTCATGACCCCAAACAAGTTTCTAAAAGCATGAGTTTGCAACTACTTTACTTTTGGAGAAAATTCAAAACATTCATTATTCAATAGAGCCCAATAGCAAAAATCAGGTTTTGAATGAAGAATCACATTTCTTGGTAGAATCATGCAGGATTGAAATTTTTGATGGTTTTTTACTCCTCTCAACAGCCCAAACAAGTTTCTGAAAGGATGAGTTTGCAACTACTTTACTTTTGGAGAAAATTCAAAACATTCATTATTCAATAGGGCCCAAACTATCAAAAACCAGCGGTTTCAATGAACACACATTTCTTGGTAGAATCATGCAGGACTGAAATTTTTGATGTTTTTCTACTCCTCTCATGAGCCCAAACAAGTCTCTAAAAGCATGAGTTTGCAACTACTTTACTTTTGGAGAAAATTCAAAACATTCATTATTCAATAGAGCCCAATAGCAAAAATCAGGTTTTGAATGAAGAATCACATTTCTTGGTAGAATCATGCAGGATTGAAATTTTTGATGGTTTTTTACTCCTCTCAACAGCCCAAACAAGTTTCTAAAAGGATGAGTTTGCAACTACTTTACTTTTGGAGAAAATTCAAAACATTCATTATTCAATAGGGCCCAAACTATCAAAAACCAGCGGTTTGAATGAACACACATTTCTTGGTAGAATCATGCAGGACTGAAATTTTTGATGCTTTTCTACTCCTCTCATGAGCCCAAACAAGTCTCTAAAAGCATGAGTTTGCAACTACTTTACTTTTGGAGAAAATTCAAAACATTCATTATTCAATAGAGCCCAATAGCAAAAATCAGGTTTTGAATGAAGAATCACATTTCTTGGTAGAAGCATGCAGGATTGAAATTTTTGATGGTTTTTTACTCCTCTCAACAGCCCAAACAAGTTTCTAAAAGGATGAGTTTGCAACTACTTTACTTTTGGAGAAAATTCAAAACATTCATTATTCAATAGGGCCCAAACTAACAAAAACCAGCGGTTTCAATGAACACACATTTCTTGGTAGAATCATGCAGGACTGAAGTTTTTGATGTTTTTCTACTCCTCTCATGAGCCCAAACAAGTCTCTAAAAGCATGAGTTTGCAACTACTTTACTTTTGGAGAAAATTCAAAACATTCATTATTCAATAGAGCCCAATAGCAAAAATCAGGTTTTGAATGAAGAATCACATTTCTTGGTAGAATCATGCAGGATTGAAATTTTTGATGGTTTTTTACTCCTCTCTACAGCCCAAACAAGTTTCTAAAAGGATGAGTTTGCAACTGCTTTACTTTTGGAGAAAATTCAAAACATTCATTATTCAATAGGGCCCAAACTATCAAAAACCAGCGGTTTCAATGAACACACATTTCTTGGTAGAATCATGCAGGACTGAAATTTTTGATGTTTTTCTACTCCTCTCATGAGCCCAAACAAGTTTCTAAAAGCATGAGTTTGCAACTAGTTTACTTTTGGAGAACATTCAAAACATTCACTATTCAATAGAGCCCAATAGCAAAAATCAGGTTTTGAATGAAGAATCACATTTCTTGGTAAAATCATGCAGGATTGAAATTTTTGATGGTTTTTTACTCCTCTCAACAGCCCAAACAAGTTTCTAAAAGGATGAGTTTGCAACTACTTTACTTTTGGAGAAAATTCAAAACATTCATTATTCAATAGGGCCCAAACTATCAAAAACCAGCGGTTTCAATGAACACACATTTCTTGGTAGAATCATGCAGGACTGAAATTTTTGATGTTTTTCTACTCCTCTCATGAGCCCAAACAAGTCTCTAAAAGCATGAGTTTGCAACTACTTTACTTTTGGAGAAAATTCAAAACATTCATTATTCAATAGAGCCCAATAGCAAAAATCAGGTTTTGAATGAAGAATCACATTTCTTGGTAGAATCATGCAGGATTGAAATTTTTGATGGTTTTTTACTCCTCTCAACAGCCCAAACAAGTTTCTAAAAGGATGAGTTTGCAACTACTTTACTTTTGGAGAAAATTCAAAACATTCATTATTCAATAGGGCCCAAACTATCAAAAACCAGCGGTTTCAATGAACACACATTTCTTGGTAGAATCATGCAGGACTGAAATTTTTGATGTTTTTCTACTCCTCTCATGAGCCCAAACAAGTCTCTAAAAGCATGAGTTTGCAACTACTTTACTTTTGGAGAAAATTCAAAACATTCACTTTTCAATAGAGCCCAATAGCAAAAATCAGGTTTTGAATGAAGAATCACATTTCTTGGTAGAATCATGCAGGATTGAAATTTTTGATGGTTTTTTACTCCTCTCAACAGCCCAAACAAGTTTCTAAAAGGATGAGTTTGCAACTACTTTACTTTTGGAGAAAATTCAAAACATTCATTATTCAATAGGGCCCAAACTATCAAAAACCAGCGGTTTGAATGAACACACATTTCTTGGTAGAATCATGCAGGACTGAAATTATTGATGTTTTTCTACTCCTCTCATGAGCCCAAACAAGTCTCTAGAAGCATGAGTTTGCAACTACTTTACTTTTGGAGAAAATTCAAAATATTCATTATTCAATAGAGCCCAATAGCAAAAATCAGGTTTTGAATGAAGAATCACATTTCTTGGTAGAATCATGCAGGATTGAAATTTTTGATGGTTTTTTACTCCTCTCAACAGCCCAAACAAGTTTCTAAAAGGATGAGTTTGCAACTACTTTACTTTTGGAGAAAATTCAAAACATTCATTATTCAATAGGGCCCAAACTATCAAAAACCAGCGGTTTCAATGAACACACATTTCTTGGTAGAATCATGCAGGACTGAAATTTTTGATGTTTTTCTACTCCTCTCATGAGCCCAAACAAGTCTCTAAAAGCATGAGTTTGCAACTACTTTACTTTTGGAGAAAATTCAAAACATTCATTATTCAATAGAGCCCAATAGCAAAAGTCAGGATTTGAATGAAGAATCACATTTCTTGGTAGAATCATGCAGGATTGAAATTTTTGATGGTTTTTTACTCCTCTCAACAGCCCAAACAAGTTTCTAAAAGGATGAGTTTGCAACTACTTTACTTTTGGAGAAAATTCAAAACATTCATTATTCAATAGGGCCCAAACTATCAAAAACCAGCGGTTTCAATGAACACACATTTCTTGGTAGAATCATGCAGGACTGAAATTTTTGATGTTTTTCTACTCCTCTCATGAGCCCAAACAAGTCTCTAAAAGCATGAGTTTGCAACTACTTTACTTTTGGAGAAAATTCAAAACATTCATTATTCAATAGAG
Organism: Dendrobates tinctorius; assembly: GCF_039654945.1. NCBI lineage: Eukaryota > Metazoa > Chordata > Amphibia > Anura > Dendrobatidae > Dendrobates > Dendrobates tinctorius. The sequence continues at coordinate 5,876,521 of NW_027361736.1, read as the reverse complement.
CCCAATAGCAAAAATCAGGATTTGAATGAAGAATCACATTTCTTGGTAAAATCATGCAGGATTGAAATTTTTGATGGTTTTTTACTCCTCTCAACAGCCCAAACAAGTTTCTAAAAGGATGAGTTTGCAACTACTTTACTTTTGGAGAAAATTCAAAACATTCATTATTCAATAGGGCCCAAACTATCAAAAACCAGCGGTTTGAATGAACACACATTTCTTGGTAGAATCATGCAGGACTCAAATTTTTGATGTTTTTCTACTCCTCTCATGAGCCCAAACAAGACTCTAAAAGCATGAGTTTGCAACTACTTTACTTTTGGAGAAAATTCAAAACATTCATTATTCAATAGAGCCCAATAGCAAAAATCAGGTTTTGAATGAAGAATCACATTTCTTGGTAAAATCATGCAGGATTGAAATTTTTGATGGTTTTTTACTCCTCTCAACAGCCCAAACAAGTTTCTAAAAGGATGAGTTTGCAACTACTTTACTTTTGGAGAAAATTCAAAACATTCATTATTCAATAGGGCCCAAACTATCAAAAACCAGCGGTTTGAATGAACACACATTTCTTGGTAGAATCATGCAGGACTGAAATTTTTGATGTTTTTCTACTCCTCTCATGAGCCCAAACAAGTCTCTAAAAGCATGAGTTTGCAACTACTTTACTTTTGGAGAAAATTCAAAACATTCATTATTCAATAGAGCCCAATAGCAAAAATCAGGTTTTGAATGAAGAATCACATTTCTTGGTAGAATCATGCAGGATTGAAATTTTTGATGGTTTTTTACTCCTCTCAACAGCCCAAACAAGTTTCTAAAAGGATGAGTTTGCAACTACTTTACTTTTGGAGAAAATTCAAAACATTCATTATTCAATAGGGCCCAAAATATCAAAAACCAGGGGTTTGAATGAACACACATTTCTTGGTAGAATCGTGCAGGACTGAAATTTTTGATGTTTTTCTACTCCTCTCATGAGCCCAAACAAGTCTCTAAAAGGATGAGTTTGCAACTACTTTACTTTTGGAGAAAATTCAAAACATTCATTATTCAATAGAGCCCAATAGCAAAAACCAGCGTTTTGAATGAAGAATCACATTTCTTGGTAGAATCATGCAGGATTGAAATTTTTGATGGTTTTTTACTCCTCTCAACAGCCCAAACAAGTTTCTAAAAGGATGAGTTTGCAACTACTTTACTTTTGGAGAAAATTCAAAACATTCATTATTCAATAGGGCCCAAACTATCAAAAACCAGCGGTTTCAATGAACACACATTTCTTGGTAGAATCATGCAGGACTGAAATTTTTGATGTTTTTCTACTCCTCTCATGAGCCCAAACAAGTCTCTAAAAGCATGAGTTTGCAACTACTTTACTTTTGGAGAAAATTCAAAACATTCATTATTCAATAGAGCCCAATAGCAAAAATCAGGTTTTGAATGAAGAATCACATTTCTTGGTAGAATCATGCAGGATTGAAATTTTTGATGGTTTTTTACTCCTCTCAACAGCCCAAACAAGTTTCTAAAAGGATGAGTTTGCAACTACTTTACTTTTGGAGAAAATTCAAAACATTCATTATTCAATAGGGCCCAAAATATCAAAAACCAGCGGTTTGAATGAACACACATTTCTTGGTAGAATCGTGCAGGACTGAAATTTTTGATGTTTTTCTAGTCCTCTCATGAGCCCAAACAAGTCTCTAAAAGGATGAGTTTGCAACTACTTTACTTTTGGAGAAAATTCAAAACATTCATTATTCAATAGAGATCAATAGCAAAAACCAGCGTTTTGAATGAAGAATCACATTTCTTGGTAGAATCATGCAGGATTGAAATTTTTGATGGTTTTTTACTCCTCTCAACAGCCCAAACAAGTTTCTAAAAGGATGAGTTTGCAACTACTTTACTTTTGGAGAAAATTCAAAACATTCATTATTCAATAGGGCCCAAACTATCAAAAACCAGCGGTTTCAATGAACATACATTTCTTGGTAGAATCATGCAGGACTGAAATTTTTGATGTTTTTCTACTCCTCTCATGAGCCCAAACAAGTCTCTAAAAGCATGAGTTTGCAACTACTTTACTTTTGGAGAAAATTCAAAACATTCATTATTCAATAGAGCCCAATAGCAAAAATCAGGTTTTGAATGAAGAATCACATTTCTTGGTAGAATCATGCAGGATTGAAATTTTTGATGGTTTTTCACTCCTCTCAACAGCCCAAACAAGTTTCTAAAAGGATGAGTTTGCAACTACTTTACTTTTGGAGAAAATTCAAAACATTCATTATTCAATAGGGCCCAAACTATCAAAAACCAGCGGTTTCAATGAACACACATTTCTTGGTAGAATCATGCAGGACTGAAATTTTTGATGTTTTTCTACTCCTCTCATGAGCCCAAACAAGTCTCTAAAAGCATGAGTTTGCAACTACTTTACTTTTGGAGAAAATTCAAAACATTCATTATTCAATAGAGCCCAATAGCAAAAATCAGGTTTTGAATGAAGAATCACATTTCTTGGTAGAAGCATGCAGGATTGAAATTTTTGATGGTTTTTTACTCCTCTCAACAGCCCAAACAAGTTTCTAAAAGGATGAGTTTGCAACTACTTTACTTTTGGAGAAAATTCAAAACATTCATTATTCAATAGGGCCCAAACTATCAAAAACCAGCGGTTTCAATGAACACACATTTCTTGGTAGAATCATGCAGGACTGAAGTTTTTGATGTTTTTCTACTCCTCTCATGAGCCCAAACAAGTCTCTAAAAGCATGAGTTTGCAACTACTTTACTTTTGGAGAAAATTCAAAACATTCATTATTCAATAGAGCCCAATAGCAAAAATCAGGTTTTGAATGAAGAATCACATTTCTTGGTAGAATCATGCAGGATTGAAATTTTTGATGGTTTTTTACTCCTCTACAGCCCAAACAAGTTTCTAAAAGGATGAGTTTGCAACTGCTTTACTTTTGGAGAAAATTCAAAACATTCATTATTCAATAGGGCCCAAACTATCAAAAACCAGCGGTTTCAATGAACACACATTTCTTGGTAGAATCATGCAGGACTGAAATTTTTGATGTTTTTCTACTCCTCTCATGAGCCCAAACAAGTTTCTAAAAGCATGAGTTTGCAACTAGTTTACTTTTGGAGAACATTCAAAACATTCACTATTCAATAGAGCCCAATAGCAAAAATCAGGTTTTGAATGAAGAATCACATTTCTTGGTAAAATCATGCAGGATTGAAATTTTTGATGGTTTTTTACTCCTCTCAACAGCCCAAACAAGTTTCTAAAAGGATGAGTTTGCAACTACTTTACTTTTGGAGAAAATTCAAAACATTCATTATTCAATAGGGCCCAAACTATCAAAAACCAGCGGTTTCAATGAACACACATTTCTTGGTAGAATCATGCAGGACTGAAATTTTTGATGTTTTTCTACTCCTCTCATGAGCCCAAACAAGTCTCTAAAAGCATGAGTTTGCAACTACTTTACTTTTGGAGAAAATTCAAAACATTCATTATTCAATAGAGCCCAATAGCAAAAATCAGGTTTTGAATGAAGAATCACATTTCTTGGTAGAATCATGCAGGATTGAAATTTTTGATGGTTTTTTACTCCTCTCAACAGCCCAAACAAGTTTCTAAAAGGATGAGTTTGCAACTACTTTACTTTTGGAGAAAATTCAAAACATTCATTATTCAATAGGGCCCAAACTATCAAAAACCAGCGGTTTCAATGAACACACATTTCTTGGTAGAATCATGCAGGACTGAAATTTTTGATGTTTTTCTACTCCTCTCATGAGCCCAAACAAGTCTCTAAAAGCATGAGTTTGCAACTACTTTACTTTTGGAGAAAATTCAAAACATTCACTTTTCAATAGAGCCCAATAGCAAAAATCAGGTTTTGAATGAAGAATCACATTTCTTGGTAGAATCATGCAGGATTGAAATTTTTGATGGTTTTTTACTCCTCTCAACAGCCCAAACAAGTTTCTAAAAGGATGAGTTTGCAACTACTTTACTTTTGGAGAAAATTCAAAACATTCATTATTCAATAGGGCCCAAACTATCAAAAACCAGCGGTTTGAATGAACACACATTTCTTGGTAGAATCATGCAGGACTGAAATTTTTGATGTTTTTCTACTCCTCTCATGAGCCCAAACAAGTCTCTAAAAGCATGAGTTTGCAACTACTTTACTTTTGGAGAAAATTCAAAACATTCATTATTCAATAGAGCCCAATAGCAAAAATCAGGATTTGAATGAAGAATCACATTTCTTGGTAAAATCATGCAGGATTGAAATTTTTGATGGTTTTTTACTCCTCTCAACAGCCCAAACAAGTTTCTAAAAGGATGAGTTTGCAACTACTTTACTTTTGGAGAAAATTCAAAACATTCATTATTCAATAGGGCCCAAACTATCAAAAACCAGCGGTTTCAATGAACACACATTTCTTGGTAGAATCATGCAGGACTCAAATTTTTGATGTTTTTCTACTCCTCTCATGAGCCCAAACAAGACTCTAAAAGCATGAGTTTGCAACTACTTTACTTTTGGAGAAAATTCAAAACATTCATTATTCAATAGAGCCCAATAGCAAAAATCAGGTTTTGAATGAAGAATCACATTTCTTGGTAAAATCATGCAGGATTGAAATTTTTGATGGTTTTTTACTCCTCTCAACAGCCCAAACAAGTTTCTAAAAGGATGAGTTTGCAACTACTTTACTTTTGGAGAAAATTCAAAACATTCATTATTCAATAGGGCCCAAACTATCAAAAACCAGCGGTTTGAATGAACACACATTTCTTGGTAGAATCGTGCAGGACTGAAATTTTTGATGTTTTTCTACTCCTCTCATGAGCCCAAACAAGTCTCTAAAAGGATGAGTTTGCAACTACTTTACTTTTGGAGAAAATTCAAAACATTCATTATTCAATAGAGCCCAATAGCAAAAACCAGCGTTTTGAATGAAGAATCACATTTCTTGGTAGAATCATGCAGGATTGAAATTTTTGATGGTTTTTTACTCCTCTCAACAGCCCAAACAAGTTTCTAAAAGGATGAGTTTGCAACTACTTTACTTTTGGAGAAAATTCAAAACATTCATTATTCAATAGGGCCCAAACTATCAAAAACCAGCGGTTTCAATGAACACACATTTCTTGGTAGAATCATGCAGGACTGAAATTTTTGATGTTTTTCTACTCCTCTCATGAGCCCAAACAAGTCTCTAAAAGCATGAGTTTGCAACTACTTTACTTTTGGAGAAAATTCAAAACATTCATTATTCAATAGAGCCCAATAGCAAAAATCAGGTTTTGAATGAAGAATCACATTTCTTGGTAGAATCATGCAGGATTGAAATTTTTGATGGTTTTTTACTCCTCTCAACAGCCCAAACAAGTTTCTAAAAGGATGAGTTTGCAACTACTTTACTTTTGGAGAAAATTCAAAACATTCATTATTCAATAGGGCCCAAAATATCAAAAACCAGCGGTTTGAATGAACACACATTTCTTGGTAGAATCGTGCAGGACTGAAATTTTTGATGTTTTTCTAGTCCTCTCATGAGCCCAAACAAGTCTCTAAAAGGATGAGTTTGCAACTACTTTACTTTTGGAGAAAATTCAAAACATTCATTATTCAATAGAGCTCAATAGCAAAAACCAGCGTTTTGAATGAAGAATCACATTTCTTGGTAGAATCATGCAGGATTGAAATTTTTGATGGTTTTTTACTCCTCTCAACAGCCCAAACAAGTTTCTAAAAGGATGAGTTTGCAACTACTTTACTTTTGGAGAAAATTCAAAACATTCATTATTCAATAGGGCCCAAACTATCAAAAACCAGCGGTTTCAATGAACATACATTTCTTGGTAGAATCATGCAGGACTGAAATTTTTGATGTTTTTCTACTCCTCTCATGAGCCCAAACAAGTCTCTAAAAGCATGAGTTTGCAACTACTTTACTTTTGGAGAAAATTCAAAACATTCATTATTCAATAGAGCCCAATAGCAAAAATCAGGTTTTGAATGAAGAATCACATTTCTTGGTAGAATCATGCAGGATTGAAATTTTTGATGGTTTTTCACTCCTCTCAACAGCCCAAACAAGTTTCTAAAAGGATGAGTTTGCAACTACTTTACTTTTGGAGAAAATTCAAAACATTCATTATTCAATAGGGCCCAAACTATCAAAAACCAGCGGTTTCAATGAACACACATTTCTTGGTAGAATCATGCAGGACTGAAATTTTTGATGTTTTTCTACTCCTCTCATGAGCCCAAACAAGTCCCTAAAAGCATGAGTTTGCAACTACTTTACTTTTGGAGAAAATTCAAAACATTCACTATTCAATAGAGCCCAATAGCAAAAATCAGGTTTTGAATGAAGAATCACATTTCTTGGTAGAATCATGCAGGATTGAAATTTTTGATGGTTTTTTACTCCTCTCAACAACACAAACAAGTTTCTAAAAGGATGAGTTTGCAACTACTTTACTTTTGGAGAAAATTCAAAACATTCATTATTCAATAGGGCCCAAACTATCAAAAACCAGCGGTTTCAATGAACACACATTTCTTGGTAGAATCATGCAGGACTGAAATTTTTGATGTTTTTCTACTCCTCTCATGAGCCCAAACAAATCCCTAAAAGCATGAGTTTGCAACTACTTTAATTTTGGAGAAAATTCAAAACATTCATTATTCAATAGAGCCCAATAGCAAAAATCAGGTTTTGAATGAAGAATCACATTTCTTGGTAGAATCATGCAGGATTGAAATTTTTGATGGTTTTTTACTCCTCTCAACAACCCAAACAAGTTTCTAAAAGGATGAGTTTGCAACTACTTTACTTTTGGAGAAAATTCAAAACATTCATTATTCAATAGGGCCCAAACTATCAAAACCAGCGGTTTCAATGAACACACATTTCTTGGTAGAATCATGCAGGACTGAAATTTTTGATGTTTTTCTACTCCTCTCATGAGCCCAAACAAGTCTCTAAAAGCATGAGTTTGCAACTACTTTACTTTTGGAGAAAATTCAAAACATTCACTATTCAATAGAGCCCAATAGCAAAAATCAGGTTTTGAATGAAGAATCACATTTCTTGGTAAAATCATGCAGGATTGAAATTTTTGATGTTTTTTTACTCCTCTCAACAGCCCAAACAAGTTTCTAAAAGGATGAGTTTGCAACTACTTTACTTTTGGAGAAAATTCAAAACATTCATTATTCAATAGGGCCCAAACTATCAAAAACCAGCGGTTTCAATGAACACACATTTCTTGGTAGAATCATGCAGGACTGAAATTTTTGATGTTTTTCCACTCCTCTCATGAGGCCAAACAAGTCTCTAAAAGCATGAGTTTGCAACTACTTTACTTTTGGAGAAAATTCAAAACATTCATTATTCAATAGAGCCCAATAGCAAAAATCAGGTTTTGAATGAAGAATCACATTTCTTGGTAGAAGCATGCAGGATTGAAATTTTTGATGGTTTTTTACTCCTCTCAACAGCCCAAACAAGTTTCTAAAAGGATGAGTTTGCAACTGCTTTACTTTTGGAGAAAATTCAAAACATTCATTATTCAATAGGGCCCAAACTATCAAAAACCAGCGGTTTGAATGAACACACATTTCTTGGTAGAATCATGCAGGACTCAAATTTTTGATGTTTTTCTACTCCTCTCATGAGCCCAAACAAGTTTCTAAAAGCATGAGTTTGCAACTACTTTACTTTTGGAGAAAATTCAAAACATTCATTATTCAATAGAGCCCAATAGCAAAAATCAGGTTTTGAATGAAGAATCACATTTCTTGGTAGAATCATGCAGGATTGAAATTTTTGATGGTTTTTTACTCCTCTCAACAGCCCAAACAAGTTTCTAAAAGGATGAGTTTGCAACTACTTTACTTTTGGAGAAAATTCAAAACATTCATTATTCAATAGGGCCCAAACTATCAAAAACCAGCGGTTTCAATGAACACACATTTCTTGGTAGAATCATGCAGGACTGAAATTTTTGATGTTTTTCTACTCCTCTCATGAGCCCAAACAAGTCTCTAAAAGCATGAGTTTGCAACTACTTTACTTTTGGAGAAAATTCAAAACATTCATTATTCAATAGAGCCCAATAGCAAAAATCAGGTTTTGAATGAAAAATCACATTTCTTGGTAGAATCATGCAGGATTGAAATTTTTGATGGTTTTTTACTCCTCTCAACAGCCCAAACAAGTTTCTAAAAGGATGAGTTTCCAACTACTTTACTTTTGGAGAAAATTCAAAACATTCATTATTCAATAGGGCCCAAACTATCAAAAACCAGCGCTTTCAATGAACACACATTTCTTGGTAGAATCATGCAGGACTGAAATTTTTGATGTTTTTCTACTCCTCTCATGAGCCCAAACAAGTTTCTAAAAGCATGAGTTTGCAACTAGTTTACTTTTGGAGAACATTCAAAACATTCACTATTCAATAGAGCCCAATAGCAAAAATCAGGTTTTGAATGAAGAATCACATTTCTTGGTAGAATCATGCAGGATTGAAATTTTTGATGGTTTTTTACTCCTCTCAACAACACAAACAAGTTTCTAAAAGGATGAGTTTGCAACTACTTTACTTTTGGAGAAAATTCAAAACATTCATTATTCAATAGGGCCCAAACTATCAAAAACCAGCGGTTTCAATGAACACACATTTCTTGGTAGAATCATGCAGGACTGAAATTTTTGATGTTTTTCTACTCCTCTCATGAGCCCAAACAAATCCCTAAAAGCATGAGTTTGCAACTACTTTAATTTTGGAGAAAATTCAAAACATTCATTATTCAATAGAGCCCAATAGCAAAAATCAGGTTTTGAATGAAGAATCACATTTCTTGGTAGAATCATGCAGGATTGAAATTTTTGATGGTTTTTTACTCCTCTCAACAACCCAAACAAGTTTCTAAAAGGATGAGTTTGCAACTACTTTACTTTTGGAGAAAATTCAAAACATTCATTATTCAATAGGGCCCAAACTATCAAAACCAGCGGTTTCAATGAACACACATTTCTTGGTAGAATCATGCAGGACTGAAATTTTTGATGTTTTTCTACTCCTCTCATGAGCCCAAACAAGTCTCTAAAAGCATGAGTTTGCAACTACTTTACTTTTGGAGAAAATTCAAAACATTCATTATTCAATAGAGCCCAATAGCAAAAATCAGGTTTTGAATGAAGAATCACATTTCTTGGTAAAATCATGCAGGATTGAAATTTTTGATGGTTTTTTACTCCTCTCAACAGCCCAAACAAGTTTCTAAAAGGATGAGTTTGCAACTACTTTACTTTTGGAGAAAATTCAAAACATTCATTATTCAATAGGGCCCAAACTATCAAAAACCAGCGGTTTCAATGAACACACATTTCTTGGTAGAATCATGCAGGACTGAAATTTTTGATGTTTTTCTACTCCTCTCATGAGCCCAAACAAGTCTCTAAAAGCATGAGTTTGCAACTACTTTACTTTTGGAGAAAATTCAAAACATTCATTATTCAATAGAGCCCAATAGCAAAAATCAGGTTTTGAATGAAGAATCACATTTCTTGGTAGAATCATGCAGGATTGAAATTTTTGATGGTTTTTTACTCCTCTCAACAGCCCAAACAAGTTTCTAAAAGGATGAGTTTGCAACTACTTTACTTTTGGAGAAAATTCAAAACATTCATTATTCAATAGGGCCCAAACTATCAAAAACCAGCGGTTTCAATGAACACACATTTCTTGGTAGAATCATGCAGGACTGAAATTTTTGATGTTTTTCTACTCCTCTCATGAGCCCAAACAAGTCTCTAAAAGCATGAGTTTGCAACTACTTTACTTTTGGAGAAAATTCAAAACATTCACTTTTCAATAGAGCCCAATAGCAAAAATCAGGTTTTGAATGAAGAATCACATTTCTTGGTAGAATCATGCAGGATTGAAATTTTTGATGGTTTTTTACTCCTCTCAACAGCCCAAACAAGTTTCTAAAAGGATGAGTTTGCAACTACTTTACTTTTGGAGAAAATTCAAAACATTCATTATTCAATAGGGCCCAAACTATCAAAAACCAGCGGTTTGAATGAACACACATTTCTTGGTAGAATCATGCAGGACTGAAATTTTTGATGTTTTTCTACTCCTCTCATGAGCCCAAACAAGTCTCTAAAAGCATGAGTTTGCAACTACTTTACTTTTGGAGAAAATTCAAAACATTCATTATTCAATAGAGCCCAATAGCAAAAATCAGGATTTGAATGAAGAATCACATTTCTTGGTAAAATCATGCAGGATTGAAATTTTTGATGGTTTTTTACTCCTCTCAACAGCCCAAACAAGTTTCTAAAAGGATGAGTTTGCAACTACTTTACTTTTGGAGAAAATTCAAAACATTCATTATTCAATAGGGCCCAAACTATCAAAAACCAGCGGTTTCAATGAACACACATTTCTTGGTAGAATCATGCAGGACTCAAATTTTTGATGTTTTTCTACTCCTCTCATGAGCCCAAACAAGACTCTAAAAGCATGAGTTTGCAACTACTTTACTTTTGGAGAAAATTCAAAACATTCATTATTCAATAGAGCCCAATAGCAAAAATCAGGTTTTGAATGAAGAATCACATTTCTTGGTAAAATCATGCAGGATTGAAATTTTTGATGGTTTTTTACTCCTCTCAACAGCCCAAACAAGTTTCTAAAAGGATGAGTTTGCAACTACTTTACTTTTGGAGAAAATTCAAAACATTCATTATTCAATAGGGCCCAAACTATCAAAAACCAGCGGTTTGAATGAACACACATTTCTTGGTAGAATCGTGCAGGACTGAAATTTTTGATGTTTTTCTACTCCTCTCATGAGCCCAAACAAGTCTCTAAAAGGATGAGTTTGCAACTACTTTACTTTTGGAGAAAATTCAAAACATTCATTATTCAATAGAGCCCAATAGCAAAAACCAGCGTTTTGAATGAAGAATCACATTTCTTGGTAGAATCATGCAGGATTGAAATTTTTGATGGTTTTTTACTCCTCTCAACAGCCCAAACAAGTTTCTAAAAGGATGAGTTTGCAACTACTTTACTTTTGGAGAAAATTCAAAACATTCATTATTCAATAGGGCCCAAACTATCAAAAACCAGCGGTTTCAATGAACACACATTTCTTGGTAGAATCATGCAGGACTGAAATTTTTGATGTTTTTCTACTCCTCTCATGAGCCCAAACAAGTCTCTAAAAGCATGAGTTTGCAACTACTTTACTTTTGGAGAAAATTCAAAACATTCATTATTCAATAGAGCCCAATAGCAAAAATCAGGTTTTGAATGAAGAATCACATTTCTTGGTAGAATCATGCAGGATTGAAATTTTTGATGGTTTTTTACTCCTCTCAACAGCCCAAACAAGTTTCTAAAAGGATGAGTTTGCAACTACTTTACTTTTGGAGAAAATTCAAAACATTCATTATTCAATAGGGCCCAAAATATCAAAAACCAGCGGTTTGAATGAACACACATTTCTTGGTAGAATCGTGCAGGACTGAAATTTTTGATGTTTTTCTAGTCCTCTCATGAGCCCAAACAAGTCTCTAAAAGGATGAGTTTGCAACTACTTTACTTTTGGAGAAAATTCAAAACATTCATTATTCAATAGAGCTCAATAGCAAAAACCAGCGTTTTGAATGAAGAATCACATTTCTTGGTAGAATCATGCAGGATTGAAATTTTTGATGGTTTTTTACTCCTCTCAACAGCCCAAACAAGTTTCTAAAAGGATGAGTTTGCAACTACTTTACTTTTGGAGAAAATTCAAAACATTCATTATTCAATAGGGCCCAAACTATCAAAAACCAGCGGTTTCAATGAACATACATTTCTTGGTAGAATCATGCAGGACCGAAATTTTTGATGTTTTTCTACTCCTCTCATGAGCCCAAACAAGTCTCTAAAAGCATGAGTTTGCAACTACTTTACTTTTGGAGAAAATTCAAAACATTCATTATTCAATAGAGCCCAATAGCAAAAATCAGGTTTTGAATGAAGAATCACATTTCTTGGTAGAATCATGCAGGATTGAAATTTTTGATGGTTTTTCACTCCTCTCAACAGCCCAAACAAGTTTCTAAAAGGATGAGTTTGCAACTACTTTACTTTTGGAGAAAATTCAAAACATTCATTATTCAATAGGGCCCAAACTATCAAAAACCAGCGGTTTCAATGAACACACATTTCTTGGTAGAATCATGCAGGACTGAAATTTTTGATGTTTTTCTACTCCTCTCATGAGCCCAAACAAGTCCCTAAAAGCATGAGTTTGCAACTACTTTACTTTTGGAGAAAATTCAAAACATTCACTATTCAATAGAGCCCAATAGCAAAAATCAGGTTTTGAATGAAGAATCACATTTCTTGGTAGAATCATGCAGGATTGAAATTTTTGATGGTTTTTTACTCCTCTCAACAACACAAACAAGTTTCTAAAAGGATGAGTTTGCAACTACTTTACTTTTGGAGAAAATTCAAAACATTCATTATTCAATAGGGCCCAAACTATCAAAAACCAGCGGTTTCAATGAACACACATTTCTTGGTAGAATCATGCAGGACTGAAATTTTTGATGTTTTTCTACTCCTCTCATGAGCCCAAACAAATCCCTAAAAGCATGAGTTTGCAACTACTTTAATTTTGGAGAAAATTCAAAACATTCATTATTCAATAGAGCCCAATAGCAAAAATCAGGTTTTGAATGAAGAATCACATTTCTTGGTAGAATCATGCAGGATTGAAATTTTTGATGGTTTTTTACTCCTCTCAACAACCCAAACAAGTTTCTAAAAGGATGAGTTTGCAACTACTTTACTTTTGGAGAAAATTCAAAACATTCATTATTCAATAGGGCCCAAACTATCAAAACCAGCGGTTTCAATGAACACACATTTCTTGGTAGAATCATGCAGGACTGAAATTTTTGATGTTTTTCTACTCCTCTCATGAGCCCAAACAAGTCTCTAAAAGCATGAGTTTGCAACTACTTTACTTTTGGAGAAAATTCAAAACATTCACTATTCAATAGAGCCCAATAGCAAAAATCAGGTTTTGAATGAAGAATCACATTTCTTGGTAAAATCATGCAGGATTGAAATTTTTGATGGTTTTTTACTCCTCTCAACAGCCCAAACAAGTTTCTAAAAGGATGAGTTTGCAACTACTTTACTTTTGGAGAAAATTCAAAACATTCATTATTCAATAGGGCCCAAACTATCAAAAACCAGCGGTTTCAATGAACACACATTTCTTGGTAGAATCATGCAGGACTGAAATTTTTGATGTTTTTCCACTCCTCTCATGAGGCCAAACAAGTCTCTAAAAGCATGAGTTTGCAACTACTTTACTTTTGGAGAAAATTCAAAACATTCATTATTCAATAGAGCCCAATAGCAAAAATCAGGTTTTGAATGAAGAATCACATTTCTTGGTAGAAGCATGCAGGATTGAAATTTTTGATGGTTTTTTACTCCTCTCAACAGCCCAAACAAGTTTCTAAAAGGATGAGTTTGCAACTGCTTTACTTTTGGAGAAAATTCAAAACATTCATTATTCAATAGGGCCCAAACTATCAAAAACCAGCGGTTTGAATGAACACACATTTCTTGGTAGAATCATGCAGGACTCAAATTTTTGATGTTTTTCTACTCCTCTCATGAGCCCAAACAAGTTTCTAAAAGCATGAGTTTGCAACTACTTTACTTTTGGAGAAAATTCAAAACATTCATTATTCAATAGAGCCCAATAGCAAAAATCAGGTTTTGAATGAAGAATCACATTTCTTGGTAGAATCATGCAGGATTGAAATTTTTGATGGTTTTTTACTCCTCTCAACAGCCCAAACAAGTTTCTAAAAGGATGAGTTTGCAACTACTTTACTTTTGGAGAAAATTCAAAACATTCATTATTCAATAGGGCCCAAACTATCAAAAACCAGCGGTTTCAATGAACACACATTTCTTGGTAGAATCATGCAGGACTGAAATTTTTGATGTTTTTCTACTCCTCTCATGAGCCCAAACAAGTCTCTAAAAGCATGAGTTTGCAACTACTTTACTTTTGGAGAAAATTCAAAACATTCATTATTCAATAGAGCCCAATAGCAAAAATCAGGTTTTGAATGAAAAATCACATTTCTTGGTAGAATCATGCAGGATTGAAATTTTTGATGGTTTTTTACTCCTCTCAACAGCCCAAACAAGTTTCTAAAAGGATGAGTTTCCAACTACTTTACTTTTGGAGAAAATTCAAAACATTCATTATTCAATAGGGCCCAAACTATCAAAAACCAGCGCTTTCAATGAACACACATTTCTTGGTAGAATCATGCAGGACTGAAATTTTTGATGTTTTTCTACTCCTCTCATGAGCCCAAACAAGTTTCTAAAAGCATGAGTTTGCAACTAGTTTACTTTTGGAGAACATTCAAAACATTCACTATTCAATAGAGCCCAATAGCAAAAATCAGGTTTTGAATGAAGAATCACATTTCTTGGTAGAATCATGCAGGATTGAAATTTTTGATGGTTTTTTACTCCTCTCAACAACACAAACAAGTTTCTAAAAGGATGAGTTTGCAACTACTTTACTTTTGGAGAAAATTCAAAACATTCATTATTCAATAGGGCCCAAACTATCAAAAACCAGCGGTTTCAATGAACACACATTTCTTGGTAGAATCATGCAGGACTGAAATTTTTGATGTTTTTCTACTCCTCTCATGAGCCCAAACAAATCCCTAAAAGCATGAGTTTGCAACTACTTTAATTTTGGAGAAAATTCAAAACATTCATTATTCAATAGAGCCCAATAGCAAAAATCAGGTTTTGAATGAAGAATCACATTTCTTGGTAGAATCATGCAGGATTGAAATTTTTGATGGTTTTTTACTCCTCTCAACAACCCAAACAAGTTTCTAAAAGGATGAGTTTGCAACTACTTTACTTTTGGAGAAAATTCAAAACATTCATTATTCAATAGGGCCCAAACTATCAAAACCAGCGGTTTCAATGAACACACATTTCTTGGTAGAATCATGCAGGACTGAAATTTTTGATGTTTTTCTACTCCTCTCATGAGCCCAAACAAGTCTCTAAAAGCATGAGTTTGCAACTACTTTACTTTTGGAGAAAATTCAAAACATTCATTATTCAATAGAGCCCAATAGCAAAAATCAGGTTTTGAATGAAGAATCACATTTCTTGGTAAAATCATGCAGGATTGAAATTTTTGATGGTTTTTTACTCCTCTCAACAGCCCAAACAAGTTTCTAAAAGGATGAGTTTGCAACTACTTTACTTTTGGAGAAAATTCAAAACATTCATTATTCAATAGGGCCCAAACTATCAAAAACCAGCGGTTTCAATGAACACACATTTCTTGGTAGAATCATGCAGGACTGAAATTTTTGATGTTTTTCCACTCCTCTCATGAGGCCAAACAAGTCTCTAAAAGCATGAGTTTGCAACTACTTTACTTTTGGAGAAAATTCAAAACATTCATTATTCAATAGAGCCCAATAGCAAAAATCAGGTTTTGAATGAAGAATCACATTTCTTGGTAGAAGCATGCAGGATTGAAATTTTTGATGGTTTTTTACTCCTCTCAACAGCCCAAACAAGTTTCTAAAAGGATGAGTTTGCAACTGCTTTACTTTTGGAGAAAATTCAAAACATTCATTATTCAATAGGGCCCAAACTATCAAAAACCAGCGGTTTGAATGAACACACATTTCTTGGTAGAATCATGCAGGACTCAAATTTTTGATGTTTTTCTACTCCTCTCATGAGCCCAAACAAGTTTCTAAAAGCATGAGTTTGCAACTACTTTACTTTTGGAGAAAATTCAAAACATTCATTATTCAATAGAGCCCAATAGCAAAAATCAGGTTTTGAATGAAGAATCACATTTCTTGGTAGAATCATGCAGGATTGAAATTTTTGATGGTTTTTTACTCCTCTCAACAGCCCAAACAAGTTTCTAAAAGGATGAGTTTGCAACTACTTTACTTTTGGAGAAAATTCAAAACATTCATTATTCAATAGGGCCCAAACTATCAAAAACCAGCGGTTTCAATGAACACACATTTCTTGGTAGAATCATGCAGGACTGAAATTTTTGATGTTTTTCTACTCCTCTCATGAGCCCAAACAAGTCTCTAAAAGCATGAGTTTGCAACTACTTTACTTTTGGAGAAAATTCAAAACATTCATTATTCAATAGAGCCCAATAGCAAAAATCAGGTTTTGAATGAAAAATCACATTTCTTGGTAGAATCATGCAGGATTGAAATTTTTGATGGTTTTTTACTCCTCTCAACAGCCCAAACAAGTTTCTAAAAGGATGAGTTTCCAACTACTTTACTTTTGGAGAAAATTCAAAACATTCATTATTCAATAGGGCCCAAACTATCAAAAACCAGCGCTTTCAATGAACACACATTTCTTGGTAGAATCATGCAGGACTGAAATTTTTGATGTTTTTCTACTCCTCTCATGAGCCCAAACAAGTTTCTAAAAGCATGAGTTTGCAACTAGTTTACTTTTGGAGAACATTCAAAACATTCACTATTCAATAGAGCCCAATAGCAAAAATCAGGTTTTGAATGAAGAATCACATTTCTTGGTAAAATCATGCAGGATTGAAATTTTTTATGGTTTTTTACTCCTCTCAACAGCCCAAACAAGTTTCTAAAAGGATGAGTTTGCAACTACTTTACTTTTGGAGAAAATTCAAAACATTCATTATTCAATAGGGCCCAAACTATCAAAAACCAGCGGTTTCAATGAACACACATTTCTTGGTAGAATCATGCAGGACTGAAATTTTTGATGTTTTTCTACTCCTCTCATGAGCCCAAACAAGTCTCTAAAAGCATGAGTTTGCAACTACTTTACTTTTGGAGAAAATTCAAAACATTCATTATTCAATAGAGCCCAATAGCAAAAATCAGGTTTTGAATGAAGAATCACATTTCTTGGTAGAATCATGCAGGATTGAAATTTTTGATGGTTTTTCACTCCTCTCAACAACCCAAACAAGTTTCTAAAAGGATGAGTTTGCAACTACTTTAATTTTGGAGAAAATTCAAAACATTCATTATTCAATAGGGCCCAAACTATCAAAAACCAGTGGTTTCAATGAACACACATTTCTTGGTAGAATCATGCAGGACTGAAATTTTTGATGTTTTTCTACTCCTCTCATGAGCCCAAACAAATCCCTAAAAGCATGAGTTTGCAACTACTTTACTTTTGGAGAAAATTCAAAACATTCATTATTCAATAGAGCCCAATAGCAAAAATCAGGTTTTGAATGAAGAATCACATTTCTTGGTAGAATCATGCAGGATTGAAATTTTTGATGGTTTTTTACTCCTCTCAACAACCCAAACAAGTTTCTAAAAGGATGAGTTTGCAACTACTTTACTTTTGGAGAAAATTCAAAACATTCATTATTCAATAGGGCCCAAACTATCAAAAACCAGCGGTGTCAATGAACACACATTTCTTGGTAGAATCATGCAGGACTGAAATTTTTGATGTTTTTCTACTCCTCTCATGAGCCCAAACAAGTCTCTAAAAGCATGAGTTTGCAACTACTTTACTTTTGGAGAAAATTCAAAACATTCACTATTCAATAGAGCCCAATAGCAAAAATCAGGTTTTGAATGAAGAATCACATTTCTTGGTAAAATCATGCAGGATTGAAATTTTTGATGGTTTTTTACTCCTCTCAACAGCCCAAACAAGTTTCTAAAAGGATGAGTTTGCAACTACTTTACTTTTGGAGAAAATTCAAAACATTCATTATTCAATAGGGCCCAAACTATCAAAAACCAGCGGTTTCAATGAACACACATTTCTTGGTAGAATCATGCAGGACTGAAATTTTTGATGTTTTTCCACTCCTCTCATGAGGCCAAACAAGTCTCTAAAAGCATGAGTTTGCAACTACTTTACTTTTGGAGAAAATTCAAAACATTCATTATTCAATAGAGCCCAATAGCAAAAATCAGGTTTTGAATGAAGAATCACATTTCTTGGTAGAAGCATGCAGGATTGAAATTTTTGATGGTTTTTTACTCCTCTCAACAGCCCAAACAAGTTTCTAAAAGGATGAGTTTGCAACTGCTTTACTTTTGGAGAAAATTCAAAACATTCATTATTCAATAGGGCCCAAAATATCAAAAAACAGCGGTTTGAATGAACACACATTTCTTGGTAGAATCGTTCAGGACTGAAATTTTTGATGTTTTTCTACTCCTCTCATGAGCCCAAACAAGTCTCTAAAAGGATGAGTTTGCAACTACTTTACTTTTGGAGAAAATTCAAAACATTCATTATTCAATAGAGCCCTATAGCAAAAACCAGCGTTTTGAATGAAGAATCACATTTCTTGGTAGAATCATGCAGGATTGAAATTTTTGATGGTTTTTTACTCCTCTCAACAGCCCAAACAAGTTTCTAAAAGGATGAGTTTGCAACTACTTTACTTTTGGAGAAAATTCAAAACATTCATTATTCAATAGGGCCCAAACTATCAAAAACCAGCGGTTTCAATGAACACACATTTCTTGGTAGAATCATGCAGGACTGAAATTTTTGATGTTTTTCTACTCCTCTCATGAGCCCAAACAAGTCTCTAAAAGCATGAGTTTGCAACTACTTTACTTTTGGAGAAAATTCAAAACATTCATTATTCAATAGAGCCCAATAGCAAAAATCAGGTTTTGAATGAAGAATCACATTTCTTGGTAGAATCATGTAGGATTGAAATTTTTGATGGTTTTTTACTCCTCTCTACAGCCCAAACAAGTTTCTAAAAGGATGAGTTTGCAACTGCTTTACTTTTGGAGAAAATTCAAAACATTCATTATTCAATAGGGCCCAAACTATCAAAAACCAGCGGTTTGAATGAACACACATTTCTTGGTAGAATCATGCAGGACTCAAATTTTTGATGTTTTTCTACTCCGCTCATGAGCCCAAACAAGTTTCTAAAAGTATGAGTTTGCAACTACTTTACTTTTGGAGAAAATTCAAAACATTCATTATTCAATAGAGCCCAATAGCAAAAATCAGGTTTTGAATGAAGAATCACATTTCTTGGTAGAATCATGCAGGATTGAAATTTTTGATGGTTTTTTACTCCTCTCAACAGCCCAAACAAGTTTCCAAAAGGATGAGTTTGCAACTACTTTACTTTTGGAGAAAATTCAAAACATTCATTATTCAATAGGGCCCAAACTATCAAAAACCAGCGGTTTCAATGAACACACATTTCTTGGTAGAATCATGCAGGACTGAAATTTTTGATGTTTTTCTACTCCTCTCATGAGCCCAAACAAGTCTCTAAAAGCATGAGTTTGCAACTACTTTACTTTTGGAGAAAATTCAAAACATTCATTATTCAATAGAGCCCAATAGCAAAAATCAGGTTTTGAATGAAAAATCACATTTCTTGGTAGAATCATGCAGGATTGAAATTTTTGATGGTTTTTTACTCCTCTCAACAGCCCAAACAAGTTTCTAAAAGGATGAGTTTGCAACTACTTTACTTTTGGAGAAAATTCAAAACATTCATTATTCAATAGGGCCCAAACTATCAAAAACCAGCGGTTTCAATGAACACACATTTCTTGGTAGAATCATGCAGGACTGAAGTTTTTGATGTTTTTCTACTCCTCTCATGAGCCCAAACAAGTCTCTAAAAGCATGAGTTTGCAACTACTTTACTTTTGGAGAAAATTCAAAACATTCATTATTCAATAGAGCCCAATAGCAAAAATCAGGTTTTGAATGAAGAATCACATTTCTTGGTAAAATCATGCAGGATTGAAATTTTTGATGGTTTTTTACTCCTCTCAACAGCCCAAACAAGTTTCTAAAAGGATGAGTTTGCAACTACTTTACTTTTGGAGAAAATTCAAAACATTCATTATTCAATAGGGCCCAAACTATCAAAAACCAGCGGTTTCAAAGAACACACATTTCTTGGTAGAATCATGCAGGACTGAAATTTTTGATGTTTTTCTACTCCTCTCATGAGCCCAAACAAGTTTCTAAAAGCATGAGTTTGCAACTAGTTTACTTTTGGAGAACATTCAAAACATTCACTATTCAATAGAGCCCAATAGCAAAAATCAGGTTTTGAATGAAGAATCACATTTCTTGGTAAAATCATGCAGGATTGAAATTTTTGATGGTTTTTTACTCCTCTCAACAGCCCAAACAAGTTTCTAAAAGGATGAGTTTGCAACTACTTTACTTTTGGAGAAAATTCAAAACATTCATTATTCAATAGGGCCCAAACTATCAAAAACCAGCGGTTTCAATGAACACACATTTCTTGGTAGAATCATGCAGGACTGAAATTTTTGATGTTTTTCTACTCCTCTCATGAGCCCAAACAAGTCTCTAAAAGCATGAGTTTGCAACTACTTTACTTTTGGAGAAAATTCAAAACATTCATTATTCAATAGAGCCCAATAGCAAAAATCAGGTTTTGAATGAAGAATCACATTTCTTGGTAGAATCGTGCAGGACTGAAATTTTTGATGTTTTTCTACTCCTCTCATGAGCCCAAACAAGTCTCTAAAAGGATGAGTTTGCAACTACTTTACTTTTGGAGAAAATTCAAAACATTCATTATTCAATAGAGCCCAATAGCAAAAATCAGGTTTTGAATGAAGAATCACATTTCTTGGTAGAATCATGCAGGATTGAAATTTTTGATGGTTTTTTACTCCTCTCAACAGCCCAAACAAGTTTCTAAAAGGATGAGTTTGCAACTACTTTACTTTTGGAGAAAATTCAAAACATTCATTATTCAATAGGGCCCAAACTATCAAAAACCAGCGGTTTCAATGAACACACATTTCTTGGTAAAATCATGCAGGACTGAAATTTTTGATGTTTTTCTACTCCTCTCATGAGCCCAAACAAGTCTCTAAAAGCATGAGTTTGCAACTACTTTACTTTTGGAGAAAATTCAAAACATTCATTATTCAATAGAGCCCAATAGCAAAAATCAGGTTTTGAATGAAGAATCACATTTCTTGGTAAAATCATGCAGGATTGAAATTTTTGATGGTTTTTTACTCCTCTCAACAGCCCAAACAAGCTTCTAAAAGGATGAGTTTCCAACTACTTTACTTTTGGAGAAAATTCAAAACATTCATTATTCAATAGGGCCCAAACTATCAAAAACCAGCGGTTTCAATGAACACACATTTCTTGGTAGAATCATGCAGGACTGAAATTTTTGATGTTTTTCTACTCCTCTCATGAGCCCAAACAAGTCTCTAAAAGCATGAGTTTGCAACTACTTTACTTTTGGAGAAAATTCAAAACATTCATTATTCAATAGAGCCCAATAGCAAAAATCAGGTTTTGAATGAAAAATCACATTTCTTGGTAGAATCATGCAGGATTGAAATTTTTGATGGTTTTTTACTCCTCTCAACAGCCCAAACAAGTTTCTAAAAGGATGAGTTTGCAACTACTTTACTTTTGGAGAAAATTCAAAACATTCATTATTCAATAGGGCCCAAACTATCAAAAACCAGCGGTTTCAATGAACACACATTTCTTGGTAGAATCATGCAGGACTGAAATTTTTGATGTTTTTCTACTCCTCTCATGAGCCCAAACAAGTCTCTAAAAGCATGAGTTTGCAACTACTTTACTTTTGGAGAAAATTCAAAACATTCACTATTCAATAGAGCCCAATAGCAAAAATCAGGTTTTGAATGAAGAATCACATTTCTTGGTAAAATCATGCAGGATTGAAATTTTTGATGTTTTTTTACTCCTCTCAACAGCCCAAACAAGTTTCTAAAAGGATGAGTTTGCAACTACTTTACTTTTGGAGAAAATTCAAAACATTCATTATTCAATAGGGCCCAAACTATCAAAAACCAGCGGTTTCAATGAACACACATTTCTTGGTAGAATCATGCAGGACTGAAATTTTTGATGTTTTTCCACTCCTCTCATGAGGCCAAACAAGTCTCTAAAAGCATGAGTTTGCAACTACTTTACTTTTGGAGAAAATTCAAAACATTCATTATTCAATAGAGCCCAATAGCAAAAATCAGGTTTTGAATGAAGAATCACATTTCTTGGTAGAAGCATGCAGGATTGAAATTTTTGATGGTTTTTTACTCCTCTCAACAGCCCAAACAAGTTTCTAAAAGGATGAGTTTGCAACTGCTTTACTTTTGGAGAAAATTCAAAACATTCATTATTCAATAGGGCCCAAAATATCAAAAAAACAGCGGTTTGAATGAACACACATTTCTTGGTAGAATCGTGCAGGACTGAAATTTTTGATGTTTTTCTACTCCTCTCATGAGCCCAAACAAGTCTCTAAAAGGATGAGTTTGCAACTACTTTACTTTTGGAGAAAATTCAAAACATTCATTATTCAATAGAGCCCAATAGCAAAAACCAGCGTTTTGAATGAAGAATCACATTTCTTGGTAGAATCATGCAGGATTGAAATTTTTGATGGTTTTTTACTCCTCTCAACAGCCCAAACAAGTTTCTAAAAGGATGAGTTTGCAACTACTTTACTTTTGGAGAAAATTCAAAACATTCATTATTCAATAGGGCCCAAACTATCAAAAACCAGCGGTTTCAATGAACACACATTTCTTGGTAGAATCATGCAGGACTGAAATTTTTGATGTTTTTCTACTCCTCTCATGAGCCCAAACAAGTCTCTAAAAGCATGAGTTTGCAACTACTTTACTTTTGGAGAAAATTCAAAACATTCATTATTCAATAGAGCCCAATAGCAAAAATCAGGTTTTGAATGAAGAATCACATTTCTTGGTAGAATCATGCAGGATTGAAATTTTTGATGGTTTTTTACTCCTCTCTACAGCCCAAACAAGTTTCTAAAAGGATGAGTTTGCAACTGCTTTACTTTTGGAGAAAATTCAAAACATTCATTATTCAATAGGGCCCAAACTATCAAAAACCAGCGGTTTGAATGAACACACATTTCTTGGTAGAATCATGCAGGACTCAAATTTTTGATGTTTTTCTACTCCTCTCATGAGCCCAAACAAGTTTCTAAAAGCATGAGTTTGCAACTACTTTACTTTTGGAGAAAATTCAAAACATTCATTATTCAATAGAGCCCAATAGCAAAAATCAGGTTTTGAATGAAGAATCACATTTCTTGGTAGAATCATGCAGGATTGAAATTTTTGATGGTTTTTTACTCCTCTCAACAGCCCAAACAAGTTTCTAAAAGGATGAGTTTGCAACTACTTTACTTTTGGAGAAAATTCAAAACATTCATTATTCAATAGGGCCCAAACTATCAAAAACCAGCGGTTTCAAAGAACACACATTTCTTGGTAGAATCATGCAGGACTGAAATTTTTGATGTTTTTCTACTCCTCTCATGAGCCCAAACAAGTTTCTAAAAGCATGAGTTTGCAACTAGTTTACTTTTGGAGAACATTCAAAACATTCACTATTCAATAGAGCCCAATAGCAAAAATCAGGTTTTGAATGAAGAATCACATTTCTTGGTAAAATCATGCAGGATTGAAATTTTTGATGGTTTTTTACTCCTCTCAACAGCCCAAACAAGTTTCTAAAAGGATGAGTTTGCAACTACTTTACTTTTGGAGAAAATTCAAAACATTCATTATTCAATAGGGCCCAAACTATCAAAAACCAGCGGTTTCAATGAACACACATTTCTTGGTAGAATCATGCAGGACTGAAATTTTTGATGTTTTTCTACTCCTCTCATGAGCCCAAACAAGTCTCTAAAAGCATGAGTTTGCAACTACTTTACTTTTGGAGAAAATTCAAAACATTCATTATTCAATAGAGCCCAATAGCAAAAATCAGGTTTTGAATGAAGAATCACATTTCTTGGTAGAATCGTGCAGGACTGAAATTTTTGATGTTTTTCTACTCCTCTCATGAGCCCAAACAAGTCTCTAAAAGGATGAGTTTGCAACTACTTTACTTTTGGAGAAAATTCAAAACATTCATTATTCAATAGAGCCCAATAGCAAAAATCAGGTTTTGAATGAAGAATCACATTTCTTGGTAAAATCATGCAGGATTGAAATTTTTGATGGTTTTTTACTCCTCTCAACAGCCCAAACAAGTTTCTAAAAGGATGAGTTTGCAACTACTTTACTTTTGGAGAAAATTCAAAACATTCATTATTCAATAGGGCCCAAACTATCAAAAACCAGCGGTTTCAATGAACACACATTTCTTGGTAGAATCATGCAGGACTGAAATTTTTGATATTTTTCTACTCCTCTCATGAGCCCAGAATCACATTTCTTGGTAGAATCATGCAGGATTGAAATTTTTGATGGTTTTTTACTCCTCTCAACAGCCCAAACAAGTTTCTAAAAGGATGAGTTTGCAACTACTTTACTTTTGGAGAAAATTCAAAACATTCATTATTCAATAGGGCCCAAACTATCAAAAACCAGCGGTTTCAATGAACACACATTTCTTGGTAGAATCATGCAGGACTGAAATTTTTGATGTTTTTCTACTCCTCTCATGAGCCCAAACAAGTCTCTAAAAGCATGAGTTTGCAACTACTTTACTTTTGGAGAAAATTCAAAACATTCATTATTCAATAGAGCCCAATAGCAAAAATCAGGTTTTGAATGAAAAATCACATTTCTTGGTAGAATCATGCAGGATTGAATTTTTTGATGGTTTTTTACTCCTCTCAACAGCCCAAACAATTTTCTAAAAGGATGAGTTTCCAACTACTTTACTTTTGGAGAAAATTCAAAACATTCATTATTCAATAGGGCCCAAACTATCAAAAACCAGCGGTTTCAATGAACACACATTTCTTGGTAGAATCATGCAGGACTGAAATTTTTGATGTTTTTCTACTCCTCTCATGAGCCCAAACAAGTTTCTAAAAGCATGAGTTTGCAACTAGTTTACTTTTGGAGAACATTCAAAACATTCACTATTCAATAGAGCCCAATAGCAAAAATCAGGTTTTGAATGAAGAATCACATTTCTTGGTAAAATCATGCAGGATTGAAATTTTTGATGGTTTTTTACTCCTCTCAACAGCCCAAACAAGTTTCTAAAAGGATGAGTTTGCAACTACTTTACTTTTGGAGAAAATTCAAAACATTCATTATTCAATAGGGCCCAAACTATCAAAAACCAGCGGTTTCAATGAACACACATTTCTTGGTAGAATCATGCAGGACTGAAATTTTTGATGTTTTTCCACTCCTCTCATGAGGCCAAACAAGTCTCTAAAAGCATGAGTTTGCAACTACTTTACTTTTGGAGAAAATTCAAAACATTCATTATTCAATAGAGCCCAATAGCAAAAATCAGGTTTTGAATGAAGAATCACATTTCTTGGTAGAAGCATGCAGGATTGAAATTTTTGATGGTTTTTTACTCCTCTCAACAGCCCAAACAAGTTTCTAAAAGGATGAGTTTGCAACTGCTTTACTTTTGGAGAAAATTCAAAACATTCATTATTCAATAGGGCCCAAAATATCAAAAAACAGCGGTTTGAATGAACACACATTTCTTGGTAGAATCGTGCAGGACTGAAATTTTTGATGTTTTTCTACTCCTCTCATGAGCCCAAACAAGTCTCTAAAAGGATGAGTTTGCAACTACTTTACTTTTGGAGAAAATTCAAAACATTCATTATTCAATAGAGCCCAATAGCAAAAACCAGCGTTTTGAATGAAGAATCACATTTCTTGGTAGAATCATGCAGGATTGAAATTTTTGATGGTTTTTTACTCCTCTCAACAGCCCAAACAAGTTTCTAAAAGGATGAGTTTGCAACTACTTTACTTTTGGAGAAAATTCAAAACATTCATTATTCAATAGGGCCCAAACTATCAAAAACCAGCGGTTTCAATGAACACACATTTCTTGGTAGAATCATGCAGGACTGAAATTTTTGATGTTTTTCTACTCCTCTCATGAGCCCAAACAAGTCTCTAAAAGCATGAGTTTGCAACTACTTCACTTTTGGAGAAAATTCAAAACATTCATTATTCAATAGAGCCCAATAGCAAAAATCAGGTTTTGAATGAAGAATCACATTTCTTGGTAGAATCATGTAGGATTGAAATTTTTGATGGTTTTTTACTCCTCTCTACAGCCCAAACAAGTTTCTAAAAGGATGAGTTTGCAACTGCTTTACTTTTGGAGAAAATTCAAAACATTCATTATTCAATAGGGCCCAAACTATCAAAAACCAGCGGTTTGAATGAACACACATTTCTTGGTAGAATCATGCAGGACTCAAATTTTTGATGTTTTTCTACTCCTCTCATGAGCCCAAACAAGTTTCTAAAAGCATGAGTTTGCAACTACTTTACTTTTGGAGAAAATTCAAAACATTCATTATTCAATAGAGCCCAATAGCAAAAATCAGGTTTTGAATGAAGAATCACATTTCTTGGTAGAATCATGCAGGATTGAAATTTTTGATGGTTTTTTACTCCTCTCAACAGCCCAAACAAGTTTCTAAAAGGATGAGTTTGCAACTACTTTACTTTTGGAGAAAATTCAAAACATTCATTATTCAATAGGGCCCAAACTATCAAAAACCAGCGGTTTCAATGAACACACATTTCTTGGTAGAATCATGCAGGACTGAAATTTTTGATGTTTTTCTACTACTCTCATGAGCCCAAACAAGTCTCTAAAAGCATGAGTTTGCAACTACTTTACTTTTGGAGAAAATTCAAAACATTCATTATTCAATAGAGCCCAATAGCAAAAATCAGGTTTTGAATGAAAAATCACATTTCTTGGTAGAATCATGCAGGATTGAAATTTTTGATGGTTTTTTACTCCTCTCAACAGCCCAAACAAGTTTCTAAAAGGATGAGTTTGCAACTACTTTACTTTTGGAGAAAATTCAAAACATTCATTATTCAATAGGGCCCAAACTATCAAAAACCAGCGGTTTCAATGAACACACATTTCTTGGTAGAATCATGCAGGACTGAAGTTTTTGATGTTTTTCTACTCCTCTCATGAGCCCAAACAAGTCTCTAAAAGCATGAGTTTGCAACTACTTTACTTTTGGAGAAAATTCAAAACATTCATTATTCAATAGAGCCCAATAGCAAAAATCAGGTTTTGAATGAAGAATCACATTTCTTGGTAAAATCATGCAGGATTGAAATTTTTGATGGTTTTTTACTCCTCTCAACAGCCCAAACAAGTTTCTAAAAGGATGAGTTTGCAACTACTTTACTTTTGGAGAAAATTCAAAACATTCATTATTCAATAGGGCCCAAACTATCAAAAACCAGCGGTTTCAAAGAACACACATTTCTTGGTAGAATCATGCAGGACTGAAATTTTTGATGTTTTTCTACTCCTCTCATGAGCCCAAACAAGTTTCTAAAAGCATGAGTTTGCAACTAGTTTACTTTTGGAGAACATTCAAAACATTCACTATTCAATAGAGCCCAATAGCAAAAATCAGGTTTTGAATGAAGAATCACATTTCTTGGTAAAATCATGCAGGATTGAAATTTTTGATGGTTTTTTACTCCTCTCAACAGCCCAAACAAGTTTCTAAAAGGATGAGTTTGCAACTACTTTACTTTTGGAGAAAATTCAAAACATTCATTATTCAATAGGGCCCAAACTATCAAAAACCAGCGGTTTCAATGAACACACATTTCTTGGTAGAATCATGCAGGACTGAAATTTTTGATGTTTTTCTACTCCTCTCATGAGCCCAAACAAGTCTCTAAAAGCATGAGTTTGCAACTACTTTACTTTTGGAGAAAATTCAAAACATTCATTATTCAATAGAGCCCAATAGCAAAAATCAGGTTTTGAATGAAGAATCACATTTCTTGGTAGAATCGTGCAGGACTGAAATTTTTGATGTTTTTCTACTCCTCTCATGAGCCCAAACAAGTCTCTAAAAGGATGAGTTTGCAACTACTTTACTTTTGGAGAAAATTCAAAACATTCATTATTCAATAGAGCCCAATAGCAAAAACCAGCGTTTTGAATGAAGAATCACATTTCTTGGTAGAATCATGCAGGATTGAAATTTTTGATGGTTTTTTACTCCTCTCAACAGCCCAAACAAGTTTCTAAAAGGATGAGTTTGCAACTACTTTACTTTTGGAGAAAATTCAAAACATTCATTATTCAATAAGGCCCAAACTATCAAAAACCAGCGGTTTCAATGAACACACATTTCTTGGTAGAATCATGCAGGACTGAAATTTTTGATGTTTTTCTACTCCTCTCATGAGCCCAAACAAGTCTCTAAAAGCATGAGTTTGCAACTACTTTACTTTTGGAGAAAATTCAAAACATTCATTATTCAATAGAGCCCAATAGCAAAAATCAGGTTTTGAATGAAGAATCACATTTCTTGGTAGAATCATGTAGGATTGAAATTTTTGATGGTTTTTTACTCCTCTCTACAGCCCAAACAAGTTTCTAAAAGGATGAGTTTGCAACTGCTTTACTTTTGGAGAAAATTCAAAACATTCATTATTCAATAGGGCCCAAACTATCAAAAACCAGCGGTTTGAATGAACACACATTTCTTGGTAGAATCATGCAGGACTCAAATTTTTGATGTTTTTCTACTCCTCTCATGAGCCCAAACAAGTTTCTAAAAGCATGAGTTTGCAACTACTTTACTTTTGGAGAAAATTCAAAACATTCATTATTCAATAGAGCCCAATAGCAAAAATCAGGTTTTGAATGAAGAATCACATTTCTTGGTAGAATCATGCAGGATTGAAATTTTTGATGGTTTTTTACTCCTCTCAACAGCCCAAACAAGTTTCTAAAAGGATGAGTTTGCAACTACTTTACTTTTGGAGAAAATTCAAAACATTCATTATTCAATAGGGCCCAAACTATCAAAAACCAGCGGTTTCAATGAACACACATTTCTTGGTAGAATCATGCAGGACTGAAATTTTTGATGTTTTTCTACTCCTCTCATGAGCCCAAACAAGTCTCTAAAAGCATGAGTTTGCAACTACTTTACTTTTGGAGAAAATTCAAAACATTCATTATTCAATAGAGCCCAATAGCAAAAATCAGGTTTTGAATGAAGAATCACATTTCTTGGTAAAATCATGCAGGATTGAAATTTTTGATGGTTTTTTACTCCTCTCAACAGCCCAAACAAGCTTCTAAAAGGATGAGTTTCCAACTACTTTACTTTTGGAGAAAATTCAAAACATTCATTATTCAATAGGGCCCAAACTATCAAAAACCAGCGGTTTCAATGAACACACATTTCTTGGTAGAATCATGCAGGACTGAAATTTTTGATGTTTTTCTACTCCTCTCATGAGCCCAAACAAGTCTCTAAAAGCATGAGTTTGCAACTACTTTACTTTTGGAGAAAATTCAAAACATTCATTATTCAATAGAGCCCAATAGCAAAAATCAGGTTTTGAATGAAGAATCACATTTCTTGGTAGAATCATGCAGGATTGAAATTTTTGATGGTTTTTTACTCCTCTCAACAGCCCAAACAAGTTTCTAAAAGGATGAGTTTGCAACTACTTTACTTGTGGAGAAAATTCAAAA
Organism: Dendrobates tinctorius; assembly: GCF_039654945.1. NCBI lineage: Eukaryota > Metazoa > Chordata > Amphibia > Anura > Dendrobatidae > Dendrobates > Dendrobates tinctorius. The sequence goes on along the minus strand of NW_027361736.1, from coordinate 5,846,823 downwards.
CATTCATTATTCAATAGGGCCCAAACTATCAAAAACCAGCGGTTTCAATGAACACACATTTCTTGGTAGAATCATGCAGGACTGAAATTTTTGATGTTTTTCTACTCCTCTCATGAGCCCAAACAAGTCTCTAAAAGCATGAGTTTGCAACTACTTTACTTTTGGAGAAAATTCAAAACATTCATTATTCAATAGAGCCCAATAGCAAAAATCAGGTTTTGAATGAAGAATCACATTTCTTGGTAGAATCATGTAGGATTGAAATTTTTGATGGTTTTTTACTCCTCTCTACAGCCCAAACAAGTTTCTAAAAGGATGAGTTTGCAACTGCTTTACTTTTGGAGAAAATTCAAAACATTCATTATTCAATAGGGCCCAAACTATCAAAAACCAGCGGTTTGAATGAACACACATTTCTTGGTAGAATCATGCAGGACTCAAATTTTTGATGTTTTTCTACTCCTCTCATGAGCCCAAACAAGTTTCTAAAAGCATGAGTTTGCAACTACTTTACTTTTGGAGAAAATTTAAAACATTCATTATTCAATAGAGCCCAATAGCAAAAATCAGGTTTTGAATGAAGAATCACATTTCTTGGTAGAATCGTGCAGGACTGAAATTTTTGATGTTTTTCTACTCCTCTCATGAGCCCAAACAAGTTTCTAAAAGCATGAGTTTGCAACTAGTTTACTTTTGGAGAACATTCAAAACATTCACTATTCAATAGAGCCCAATAGCAAAAATCAGGTTTTGAATGAAGAATCACATTTCTTGGTAAAATCATGCAGGATTGAAATTTTTGATGGTTTTTTACTCCTGTCTACAGCCCAAACAAGTTTCTAAAAGGATGAGTTTGCAACTGCTTTACTTTTGGAGAAAATTCAAAACATTCATTATTCAATAGGGCCCAAACTATCAAAAACCAGCGGTTTGAATGAACACACATTTCTTGGTAGAATCATGCAGGACTCAAATTTTTGATGTTTTTCTACTCCTCTCATGAGCCCAAACAAGTTTCTAAAAGCATGAGTTTGCAACTACTTTACTTTTGGAGAAAATTCAAAACATTCATTATTCAATAGAGCCCAATAGCAAAAATCAGGTTTTGAATGAAGAATCACATTTCTTGGTAGAATCATGCAGGATTGAAATTTTTGATAGTTTTTTACTCCTCTCAACAGCCCAAACAAGTTTCTAAAAGGATGAGTTTGCAACTACTTTACTTTTGGAGAAAATTCAAAACATTCATTATTCAATAGGGCCCAAACTATCAAAAACCAGCGGTTTCAATGAACACACATTTCTTGGTAGAATCATGCAGGACTGAAATTTTTGATGTTTTTCTACTCCTCTCATGAGCCCAAACAAGTCTCTAAAAGCATGAGTTTGCAACTACTTTACTTTTGGAGAAAATTCAAAACATTCATTATTCAATAGAGCCCAATAGCAAAAATCAGGTTTTGAATGAAAAATCACATTTCTTGGTAGAATCATGCAGGATTGAAATTTTTGATGGTTTTTTACTCCTCTCAACAGCCCAAACAAGTTTCTAAAAGGATGAGTTTGCAACTACTTTACTTTTGGAGAAAATTCAAAACATTCATTATTCAATAGGGCCCAAACTATCAAAAACCAGCGGTTTCAATGAACACACATTTCTTGGTAGAATCATGCAGGACTGAAGTTTTTGATGTTTTTCTACTCCTCTCATGAGCCCAAACAAGTCTCTAAAAGCATGAGTTTGCAACTACTTTACTTTTGGAGAAAATTCAAAACATTCATTATTCAATAGAGCCCAATAGCAAAAATCAGGTTTTGAATGAAGAATCACATTTCTTGGTAAAATCATGCAGGATTGAAATTTTTGATGGTTTTTTACTCCTCTCAACAGCCCAAACAAGTTTCTAAAAGGATGAGTTTGCAACTACTTTACTTTTGGAGAAAATTCAAAACATTCATTATTCAATAGGGCCCAAACTATCAAAAACCAGCGGTTTCAAAGAACACACATTTCTTGGTAGAATCATGCAGGACTGAAATTTTTGATGTTTTTCTACTCCTCTCATGAGCCCAAACAAGTTTCTAAAAGCATGAGTTTGCAACTACTTTACTTTTGGAGAACATTCAAAACATTCACTATTCAATACAGCCCAATAGCAAAAATCAGGTTTTGAATGAAGAATCACATTTCTTGGTAAAATCATGCAGGATTGAAATTTTTGATGGTTTTTTACTCCTCTCAACAGCCCAAACAAGTTTCTAAAAGGATGAGTTTGCAACTACTTTACTTTTGGAGAAAATTCAAAACATTCATTATTCAATAGGGCCCAAACTATCAAAAACCAGCGGTTTCAATGAACACACATTTCTTGGTAGAATCATGCAGGATTGAAATTTTTGATGTTTTTCTACTCCTCTCATGAGCCCAAACAAGTCTCTAAAAGCATGAGTTTGCAACTACTTTACTTTTGGAGAAAATTCAAAACATTCATTATTCAATAGAGCCCAATAGCAAAAATCAGGTTTTGAATGAAGAATCACATTTCTTGGTAGAATCATGCAGGATTGAAATTTTTGATGGTTTTTTACTCCTCTCAACAGCCCAAACAAGTTTCTAAAAGGATGAGTTTGCAACTACTTTACTTTTGGAGAAAATTCAAAACATTCATTATTCAATAGGGCCCAAACTATCAAAAACCAGCGGTTTCAATGAACACACATTTCTTGGTAGAATCATGCAGGACTGAAATTTTTGATGTTTTTCCACTCCTCTCATGAGGCCAAACAAGTCTCTAAAAGCATGAGTTTGCAACTACTTTACTTTTGGAGAAAATTCAAAACATTCATTATTCAATAGAGCCCAATAGCAAAAATCAGGTTTTGAATGAAGAATCACATTTCTTGGTAGAAGCATGCAGGATTGAAATTTTTGATGGTTTTTTACTCCTCTCAACAGCCCAAACAAGTTTCTAAAAGGATGAGTTTGCAACTGCTTTACTTTTGGAGAAAATTCAAAACATTCATTATTCAATAGGGCCCAAACTATCAAAAACCAGCGGTTTGAATGAACACACATTTCTTGGTAGAATCATGCAGGATTGAAATTTTTGATGTTTTTCTACTCCTCTCATGAGCCCAAACAAGTCTCTAAAAGCATGAGTTTGCAACTACTTTACTTTTGGAGAAAATTCAAAACATTCATTATTCAATAGAGCCCAATAGCAAAAATCAGGTTTTGAATGAAGAATCACATTTCTTGGTAGAATCATGCAGGATTGAAATTTTTGATGGTTTTTTACTCCTCTCAACAGCCCAAACAAGTTTCTAAAAGGATGAGTTTGCAACTACTTTACTTTTGGAGAAAATTCAAAACATTCATTATTCAATAGGGCCCAAACTATCAAAAACCAGCGGTTTCAATGAACACACATTTCTTGGTAGAATCATGCAGGACTGAAATTTTTGATGTTTTTCCACTCCTCTCATGAGGCCAAACAAGTCTCTAAAAGCATGAGTTTGCAACTACTTTACTTTTGGAGAAAATTCAAAACATTCATTATTCAATAGAGCCCAATAGCAAAAATCAGGTTTTGAATGAAGAATCACATTTCTTGGTAGAAGCATGCAGGATTGAAATTTTTGATGGTTTTTTACTCCTCTCAACAGCCCAAACAAGTTTCTAAAAGGATGAGTTTGCAACTGCTTTACTTTTGGAGAAAATTCAAAACATTCATTATTCAATAGGGCCCAAACTATCAAAAACCAGCGGTTTGAATGAACACACATTTCTTGGTAGAATCATGCAGGATTGAAATTTTTGATGTTTTTCTACTCCTCTCATGAGCCCAAACAAGTCTCTAAAAGCATGAGTTTGCAACTACTTTACTTTTGGAGAAAATTCAAAACATTCATTATTCAATAGAGCCCAATAGCAAAAATCAGGTTTTGAATGAAGAATCACATTTCTTGGTAGAATCATGCAGGATTGAAATTTTTGATGGTTTTTTACTCCTCTCAACAGCCCAAACAAGTTTCTAAAAGGATGAGTTTGCAACTACTTTACTTTTGGAGAAAATTCAAAACATTCATTATTCAATAGGGCCCAAACTATCAAAAACCAGCGGTTTCAATGAACACACATTTCTTGGTAGAATCATGCAGGACTGAAATTTTTGATGTTTTTCCACTCCTCTCATGAGGCCAAACAAGTCTCTAAAAGCATGAGTTTGCAACTACTTTACTTTTGGAGAAAATTCAAAACATTCATTATTCAATAGAGCCCAATAGCAAAAATCAGGTTTTGAATGAAGAATCACATTTCTTGGTAGAAGCATGCAGGATTGAAATTTTTGATGGTTTTTTACTCCTCTCAACAGCCCAAACAAGTTTCTAAAAGGATGAGTTTGCAACTGCTTTACTTTTGGAGAAAATTCAAAACATTCATTATTCAATAGGGCCCAAACTATCAAAAACCAGCGGTTTGAATGAACACACATTTCTTGGTAGAATCATGCAGGACTCAAATTTTTGATGTTTTTCTACTCCTCTCATGAGCCCAAACAAGTTTCTAAAAGCATGAGTTTGCAACTACTTTACTTTTGGAGAAAATTCAAAACATTCATTATTCAATAGAGCCCAATAGCAAAAATCAGGTTTTGAATGAAGAATCACATTTCTTGGTAGAATCATGCAGGATTGAAATTTTTGATGGTTTTTTACTCCTCTCAACAGCCCAAACAAGTTTCTAAAAGGATGAGTTTGCAACTACTTTACTTTTGGAGAAAATTCAAAACATTCATTATTCAATAGGGCCCAAACTATCAAAAACCAGCGGTTTCAATGAACACACATTTCTTGGTAGAATCATGCAGGACTGAAATTTTTGATGTTTTTCTACTCCTCTCATGAGCCCAAACAAGTCTCTAAAAGCATGAGTTTGCAACTACTTTACTTTTGGAGAAAATTCAAAACATTCATTATTCAATAGAGCCCAATAGCAAAAATCAGGTTTTGAATGAAAAATCACATTTCTTGGTAGAATCATGCAGGATTGAAATTTTTTATGGTTTTTTACTCCTCTCAACAGCCCAAACAAGTTTCTAAAAGGATGAGTTTGCAACTACTTTACTTTTGGAGAAAATTCAAAACATTCATTATTCAATAGGGCCCAAACTATCAAAAACCAGCGGTTTCAATGAACACACATTTCTTGGTAGAATCATGCAGGACTGAAATTTTTGATGTTTTTCTACTCCTCTCATGAGCCCAAACAAGTTTCTAAAAGGATGAGTTTGCAACTACTTTACTTTTGGAGAAAATTCAAAACATTCATTATTCAATAGGGCCCAAACTATCAAAAACCAGCGGTTTCAATGAACACACATTTCTTGGTAGAATCATGCAGGACTGAAATTTTTGATGTTTTTCTACTCCTCTCATGAGCCCAAACAAGTCTCTAAAAGCATGAGTTTGCAACTACTTTACTTTTGGAGAAAATTCAAAACATTCATTATTCAATAGAGCCCAATAGCAAAAATCAGGTTTTGAATGAAAAATCACATTTCTTGGTAGAATCATGCAGGATTGAATTTTTTGATGGTTTTTTACTCCTCTCAACAGCCCAAACAATTTTCTAAAAGGATGAGTTTCCAACTACTTTACTTTTGGAGAAAATTCAAAACATTCATTATTCAATAGGGCCCAAACTATCAAAAACCAGCGGTTTCAATGAACACACATTTCTTGGTAGAATCATGCAGGACTGAAATTTTTGATGTTTTTCTACTCCTCTCATGAGCCCAAACAAGTTTCTAAAAGCATGAGTTTGCAACTAGTTTACTTTTGGAGAACATTCAAAACATTCACTATTCAATAGAGCCCAATAGCAAAAATCAGGTTTTGAATGAAGAATCACATTTCTTGGTAAAATCATGCAGGATTGAAATTTTTTATGGTTTTTTACTCCTCTCAACAGCCCAAACAAGTTTCTAAAAGGATGAGTTTGCAACTACTTTACTTTTGGAGAAAATTCAAAACATTCATTATTCAATAGGGCCCAAACTATCAAAAACCAGCGGTTTCAATGAACACACATTTCTTGGTAGAATCATGCAGGACTGAAATTTTTGATGTTTTTCTACTCCTCTCATGAGCCCAAACAAGTCTCTAAAAGCATGAGTTTGCAACTACTTTACTTTTGGAGAAAATTCAAAACATTCATTATTCAATAGAGCCCAATAGCAAAAATCAGGTTTTGAATGAAGAATCACATTTCTTGGTAGAATCATGCAGGATTGAAATTTTTGATGGTTTTTCACTCCTCTCAACAGCCCAAACAAGTTTCTAAAAGGATGAGTTTGCAACTACTTTAATTTTGGAGAAAATTCAAAACATTCATTATTCAATAGGGCCCAAACTATCAAAAACCAGTGGTTTCAATGAACACACATTTCTTGGTAGAATCATGCAGGACTGAAATTTTTGATGTTTTTCTACTCCTCTCATGAGCCCAAACAAATCCCTAAAAGCATGAGTTTGCAACTACTTTACTTTTGGAGAAAATTCAAAACATTCATTATTCAATAGAGCCCAATAGCAAAAATCAGGTTTTGAATGAAGAATCACATTTCTTGGTAGAATCATGCAGGATTGAAATTTTTGATGGTTTTTTACTCCTCTCAACAACCCAAACAAGTTTCTAAAAGGATGAGTTTCCAACTACTTTACTTTTGGAGAAAATTCAAAACATTCATTATTCAATAGGGCCCAAACTATCAAAAACCAGCGGTTTCAATGAACACACATTTCTTGGTAGAATCATGCAGGACTGAAATTTTTGATGTTTTTCTACTCCTCTCATGAGCCCAAACAAGTCTCTAAAAGCATGAGTTTGCAACTACTTTACTTTTGGAGAAAATTCAAAACATTCATTATTCAATAGAGCCCAATAGCAAAAATCAGGTTTTGAATGAAGAATCACATTTCTTGGTAAAATCATGCAGGATTGAAATTTTTGATGGTTTTTTACTCCTCTCAACAGCCCAAACAAGTTTCTAAAAGGATGAGTTTGCAACTACTTTACTTTTGGAGAAAATTCAAAACATTCATTATTCAATAGGGCCCAAACTATCAAAAACCAGCGGTTTCAAAGAACACACATTTCTTGGTAGAATCATGCAGGACTGAAATTTTTGATGTTTTTCTACTCCTCTCATGAGCCCAAACAAGTTTCTAAAAGCATGAGTTTGCAACTACTTTACTTTTGGAGAACATTCAAAACATTCACTATTCAATAGAGCCCAATAGCAAAAATCAGGTTTTGAATGAAGAATCACATTTCTTGGTAAAATCATGCAGGATTGAAATTTTTGATGGTTTTTTACTCCTCTCAACAGCCCAAACAAGTTTCTAAAAGGATGAGTTTGCAACTACTTTACTTTTGGAGAAAATTCAAAACATTCATTATTCAATAGGGCCCAAACTATCAAAAACCAGCGGTTTCAATGAACACACATTTCTTGGTAGAATCATGCAGGATTGAAATTTTTGATGTTTTTCTACTCCTCTCATGAGCCCAAACAAGTCTCTAAAAGCATGAGTTTGCAACTACTTTACTTTTGGAGAAAATTCAAAACATTCATTATTCAATAGAGCCCAATAGCAAAAATCAGGTTTTGAATGAAGAATCACATTTCTTGGTAGAATCATGCAGGATTGAAATTTTTGATGGTTTTTTACTCCTCTCAACAGCCCAAACAAGTTTCTAAAAGGATGAGTTTGCAACTACTTTACTTTTGGAGAAAATTCAAAACATTCATTATTCAATAGGGCCCAAACTATCAAAAACCAGCGGTTTCAATGAACACACATTTCTTGGTAGAATCATGCAGGACTGAAATTTTTGATGTTTTTCCACTCCTCTCATGAGGCCAAACAAGTCTCTAAAAGCATGAGTTTGCAACTACTTTACTTTTGGAGAAAATTCAAAACATTCATTATTCAATAGAGCCCAATAGCAAAAATCAGGTTTTGAATGAAGAATCACATTTCTTGGTAGAAGCATGCAGGATTGAAATTTTTGATGGTTTTTTACTCCTCTCAACAGCCCAAACAAGTTTCTAAAAGGATGAGTTTGCAACTACTTTACTTTTGGAGAAAATTCAAAACATTCATTATTCAATAGGGCCCAAACTATCAAAAACCAGCGGTTTCAATGAACACACATTTCTTGGTAGAATCATGCAGGACTGAAATTTTTGATGTTTTTCTACTCCTCTCATGAGCCCAAACAAGTCTCTAAAAGCATGAGTTTGCAACTACTTTACTTTTGGAGAAAATTCAAAACATTCATTATTCAATAGAGCCCAATAGCAAAAATCAGGTTTTGAATGAAGAATCACATTTCTTGGTAGAATCATGCAGGATTGAAATTTTTGATGGTTTTTTACTCCTCTCAACAGCCCAAACAAGTTTCTAAAAGGATGAGTTTGCAACTACTTTACTTTTGGAGAAAATTCAAAACATTCATTATTCAATAGGGCCCAAACTATCAAAAACCAGCGGTTTCAATGAACACACATTTCTTGGTAGAATCATGCAGGACTGAAATTTTTGATGTTTTTCCACTCCTCTCATGAGGCCAAACAAGTCTCTAAAAGCATGAGTTTGCAACTACTTTACTTTTGGAGAAAATTCAAAACATTCATTATTCAATAGAGCCCAATAGCAAAAATCAGGTTTTGAATGAAGAATCACATTTCTTGGTAGAAGCATGCAGGATTGAAATTTTTGATGGTTTTTTACTCCTCTCAACAGCCCAAACAAGTTTCTAAAAGGATGAGTTTGCAACTGCTTTACTTTTGGAGAAAATTCAAAACATTCATTATTCAATAGGGCCCAAACTATCAAAAACCAGCGGTTTGAATGAACACACATTTCTTGGTAGAATCATGCAGGATTGAAATTTTTGATGTTTTTCTACTCCTCTCATGAGCCCAAACAAGTCTCTAAAAGCATGAGTTTGCAACTACTTTACTTTTGGAGAAAATTCAAAACATTCATTATTCAATAGAGCCCAATAGCAAAAATCAGGTTTTGAATGAAGAATCACATTTCTTGGTAGAATCATGCAGGATTGAAATTTTTGATGGTTTTTTACTCCTCTCAACAGCCCAAACAAGTTTCTAAAAGGATGAGTTTGCAACTACTTTACTTTTGGAGAAAATTCAAAACATTCATTATTCAATAGGGCCCAAACTATCAAAAACCAGCGGTTTCAATGAACACACATTTCTTGGTAGAATCATGCAGGACTGAAATTTTTGATGTTTTTCCACTCCTCTCATGAGGCCAAACAAGTCTCTAAAAGCATGAGTTTGCAACTACTTTACTTTTGGAGAAAATTCAAAACATTCATTATTCAATAGAGCCCAATAGCAAAAATCAGGTTTTGAATGAAGAATCACATTTCTTGGTAGAAGCATGCAGGATTGAAATTTTTGATGGTTTTTTACTCCTCTCAACAGCCCAAACAAGTTTCTAAAAGGATGAGTTTGCAACTGCTTTACTTTTGGAGAAAATTCAAAACATTCATTATTCAATAGGGCCCAAACTATCAAAAACCAGCGGTTTGAATGAACACACATTTCTTGGTAGAATCATGCAGGATTGAAATTTTTGATGTTTTTCTACTCCTCTCATGAGCCCAAACAAGTCTCTAAAAGCATGAGTTTGCAACTACTTTACTTTTGGAGAAAATTCAAAACATTCATTATTCAATAGAGCCCAATAGCAAAAATCAGGTTTTGAATGAAGAATCACATTTCTTGGTAGAATCATGCAGGATTGAAATTTTTGATGGTTTTTTACTCCTCTCAACAGCCCAAACAAGTTTCTAAAAGGATGAGTTTGCAACTACTTTACTTTTGGAGAAAATTCAAAACATTCATTATTCAATAGGGCCCAAACTATCAAAAACCAGCGGTTTCAATGAACACACATTTCTTGGTAGAATCATGCAGGACTGAAATTTTTGATGTTTTTCCACTCCTCTCATGAGGCCAAACAAGTCTCTAAAAGCATGAGTTTGCAACTACTTTACTTTTGGAGAAAATTCAAAACATTCATTATTCAATAGAGCCCAATAGCAAAAATCAGGTTTTGAATGAAGAATCACATTTCTTGGTAGAAGCATGCAGGATTGAAATTTTTGATGGTTTTTTACTCCTCTCAACAGCCCAAACAAGTTTCTAAAAGGATGAGTTTGCAACTGCTTTACTTTTGGAGAAAATTCAAAACATTCATTATTCAATAGGGCCCAAACTATCAAAAACCAGCGGTTTGAATGAACACACATTTCTTGGTAGAATCATGCAGGACTCAAATTTTTGATGTTTTTCTACTCCTCTCATGAGCCCAAACAAGTTTCTAAAAGCATGAGTTTGCAACTACTTTACTTTTGGAGAAAATTCAAAACATTCATTATTCAATAGAGCCCAATAGCAAAAATCAGGTTTTGAATGAAGAATCACATTTCTTGGTAGAATCATGCAGGATTGAAATTTTTGATGGTTTTTTACTCCTCTCAACAGCCCAAACAAGTTTCTAAAAGGATGAGTTTGCAACTACTTTACTTTTGGAGAAAATTCAAAACATTCATTATTCAATAGGGCCCAAACTATCAAAAACCAGCGGTTTCAATGAACACACATTTCTTGGTAGAATCATGCAGGACTGAAATTTTTGATGTTTTTCTACTCCTCTCATGAGCCCAAACAAGTCTCTAAAAGCATGAGTTTGCAACTACTTTACTTTTGGAGAAAATTCAAAACATTCATTATTCAATAGAGCCCAATAGCAAAAATCAGGTTTTGAATGAAAAATCACATTTCTTGGTAGAATCATGCAGGATTGAAATTTTTTATGGTTTTTTACTCCTCTCAACAGCCCAAACAAGTTTCTAAAAGGATGAGTTTGCAACTACTTTACTTTTGGAGAAAATTCAAAACATTCATTATTCAATAGGGCCCAAACTATCAAAAACCAGCGGTTTCAATGAACACACATTTCTTGGTAGAATCATGCAGGACTGAAATTTTTGATGTTTTTCTACTCCTCTCATGAGCCCAAACAAGTTTCTAAAAGGATGAGTTTGCAACTACTTTACTTTTGGAGAAAATTCAAAACATTCATTATTCAATAGGGCCCAAACTATCAAAAACCAGCGGTTTCAATGAACACACATTTCTTGGTAGAATCATGCAGGACTGAAATTTTTGATGTTTTTCTACTCCTCTCATGAGCCCAAACAAGTCTCTAAAAGCATGAGTTTGCAACTACTTTACTTTTGGAGAAAATTCAAAACATTCATTATTCAATAGAGCCCAATAGCAAAAATCAGGTTTTGAATGAAAAATCACATTTCTTGGTAGAATCATGCAGGATTGAATTTTTTGATGGTTTTTTACTCCTCTCAACAGCCCAAACAATTTTCTAAAAGGATGAGTTTCCAACTACTTTACTTTTGGAGAAAATTCAAAACATTCATTATTCAATAGGGCCCAAACTATCAAAAACCAGCGGTTTCAATGAACACACATTTCTTGGTAGAATCATGCAGGACTGAAATTTTTGATGTTTTTCTACTCCTCTCATGAGCCCAAACAAGTTTCTAAAAGCATGAGTTTGCAACTAGTTTACTTTTGGAGAACATTCAAAACATTCACTATTCAATAGAGCCCAATAGCAAAAATCAGGTTTTGAATGAAGAATCACATTTCTTGGTAAAATCATGCAGGATTGAAATTTTTTATGGTTTTTTACTCCTCTCAACAGCCCAAACAAGTTTCTAAAAGGATGAGTTTGCAACTACTTTACTTTTGGAGAAAATTCAAAACATTCATTATTCAATAGGGCCCAAACTATCAAAAACCAGCGGTTTCAATGAACACACATTTCTTGGTAGAATCATGCAGGACTGAAATTTTTGATGTTTTTCTACTCCTCTCATGAGCCCAAACAAGTCTCTAAAAGCATGAGTTTGCAACTACTTTACTTTTGGAGAAAATTCAAAACATTCATTATTCAATAGAGCCCAATAGCAAAAATCAGGTTTTGAATGAAGAATCACATTTCTTGGTAGAATCATGCAGGATTGAAATTTTTGATGGTTTTTCACTCCTCTCAACAGCCCAAACAAGTTTCTAAAAGGATGAGTTTGCAACTACTTTAATTTTGGAGAAAATTCAAAACATTCATTATTCAATAGGGCCCAAACTATCAAAAACCAGTGGTTTCAATGAACACACATTTCTTGGTAGAATCATGCAGGACTGAAATTTTTGATGTTTTTCTACTCCTCTCATGAGCCCAAACAAATCCCTAAAAGCATGAGTTTGCAACTACTTTACTTTTGGAGAAAATTCAAAACATTCATTATTCAATAGAGCCCAATAGCAAAAATCAGGTTTTGAATGAAGAATCACATTTCTTGGTAGAATCATGCAGGATTGAAATTTTTGATGGTTTTTTACTCCTCTCAACAACCCAAACAAGTTTCTAAAAGGATGAGTTTCCAACTACTTTACTTTTGGAGAAAATTCAAAACATTCATTATTCAATAGGGCCCAAACTATCAAAAACCAGCGGTTTCAATGAACACACATTTCTTGGTAGAATCATGCAGGACTGAAATTTTTGATGTTTTTCTACTCCTCTCATGAGCCCAAACAAGTCTCTAAAAGCATGAGTTTGCAACTACTTTACTTTTGGAGAAAATTCAAAACATTCATTATTCAATAGAGCCCAATAGCAAAAATCAGGTTTTGAATGAAGAATCACATTTCTTGGTAAAATCATGCAGGATTGAAATTTTTGATGGTTTTTTACTCCTCTCAACAGCCCAAACAAGTTTCTAAAAGGATGAGTTTGCAACTACTTTACTTTTGGAGAAAATTCAAAACATTCATTATTCAATAGGGCCCAAACTATCAAAAACCAGCGGTTTCAAAGAACACACATTTCTTGGTAGAATCATGCAGGACTGAAATTTTTGATGTTTTTCTACTCCTCTCATGAGCCCAAACAAGTTTCTAAAAGCATGAGTTTGCAACTACTTTACTTTTGGAGAACATTCAAAACATTCACTATTCAATAGAGCCCAATAGCAAAAATCAGGTTTTGAATGAAGAATCACATTTCTTGGTAAAATCATGCAGGATTGAAATTTTTGATGGTTTTTTACTCCTCTCAACAGCCCAAACAAGTTTCTAAAAGGATGAGTTTGCAACTACTTTACTTTTGGAGAAAATTCAAAACATTCATTATTCAATAGGGCCCAAACTATCAAAAACCAGCGGTTTCAATGAACACACATTTCTTGGTAGAATCATGCAGGATTGAAATTTTTGATGTTTTTCTACTCCTCTCATGAGCCCAAACAAGTCTCTAAAAGCATGAGTTTGCAACTACTTTACTTTTGGAGAAAATTCAAAACATTCATTATTCAATAGAGCCCAATAGCAAAAATCAGGTTTTGAATGAAGAATCACATTTCTTGGTAGAATCATGCAGGATTGAAATTTTTGATGGTTTTTTACTCCTCTCAACAGCCCAAACAAGTTTCTAAAAGGATGAGTTTGCAACTACTTTACTTTTGGAGAAAATTCAAAACATTCATTATTCAATAGGGCCCAAACTATCAAAAACCAGCGGTTTCAATGAACACACATTTCTTGGTAGAATCATGCAGGACTGAAATTTTTGATGTTTTTCCACTCCTCTCATGAGGCCAAACAAGTCTCTAAAAGCATGAGTTTGCAACTACTTTACTTTTGGAGAAAATTCAAAACATTCATTATTCAATAGAGCCCAATAGCAAAAATCAGGTTTTGAATGAAGAATCACATTTCTTGGTAGAAGCATGCAGGATTGAAATTTTTGATGGTTTTTTACTCCTCTCAACAGCCCAAACAAGTTTCTAAAAGGATGAGTTTGCAACTACTTTACTTTTGGAGAAAATTCAAAACATTCATTATTCAATAGGGCCCAAACTATCAAAAACCAGCGGTTTCAATGAACACACATTTCTTGGTAGAATCATGCAGGACTGAAATTTTTGATGTTTTTCTACTCCTCTCATGAGCCCAAACAAGTCTCTAAAAGCATGAGTTTGCAACTACTTTACTTTTGGAGAAAATTCAAAACATTCATTATTCAATAGAGCCCAATAGCAAAAATCAGGTTTTGAATGAAGAATCACATTTCTTGGTAGAATCATGCAGGATTGAAATTTTTGATGGTTTTTTACTCCTCTCAACAGCCCAAACAAGTTTCTAAAAGGATGAGTTTGCAACTACTTTACTTTTGGAGAAAATTCAAAACATTCATTATTCAATAGGGCCCAAACTATCAAAAACCAGCGGTTTCAATGAACACACATTTCTTGGTAGAATCATGCAGGACTGAAATTTTTGATGTTTTTCCACTCCTCTCATGAGGCCAAACAAGTCTCTAAAAGCATGAGTTTGCAACTACTTTACTTTTGGAGAAAATTCAAAACATTCATTATTCAATAGAGCCCAATAGCAAAAATCAGGTTTTGAATGAAGAATCACATTTCTTGGTAGAAGCATGCAGGATTGAAATTTTTGATGGTTTTTTACTCCTCTCAACAGCCCAAACAAGTTTCTAAAAGGATGAGTTTGCAACTGCTTTACTTTTGGAGAAAATTCAAAACATTCATTATTCAATAGGGCCCAAACTATCAAAAACCAGCGGTTTGAATGAACACACATTTCTTGGTAGAATCATGCAGGACTCAAATTTTTGATGTTTTTCTACTCCTCTCATGAGCCCAAACAAGTTTCTAAAAGCATGAGTTTGCAACTACTTTACTTTTGGAGAAAATTCAAAACATTCATTATTCAATAGAGCCCAATAGCAAAAATCAGGTTTTGAATGAAGAATCACATTTCTTGGTAGAATCATGCAGGATTGAAATTTTTGATGGTTTTTTACTCCTCTCAACAGCCCAAACAAGTTTCTAAAAGGATGAGTTTGCAACTACTTTACTTTTGGAGAAAATTCAAAACATTCATTATTCAATAGGGCCCAAACTATCAAAAACCAGCGGTTTGAATGAACACACATTTCTTGGTAGAATCATGCAGGACTCAAATTTTTGATGTTTTTCTACTCCTCTCATGAGCCCAAACAAGTTTCTAAAAGCATGAGTTTGCAACTACTTTACTTTTGGAGAAAATTCAAAACATTCATTATTCAATAGAGCCCAATAGCAAAAATCAGGTTTTGAATGAAGAATCACATTTCTTGGTAGAATCATGCAGGATTGAAATTTTTGATAGTTTTTTACTCCTCTCAACAGCCCAAACAAGTTTCTAAAAGGATGAGTTTGCAACTACTTTACTTTTGGAGAAAATTCAAAACATTCATTATTCAATAGGGCCCAAACTATCAAAAACCAGCGGTTTCAATGAACACACATTTCTTGGTAGAATCATGCAGGACTGAAATTTTTGATGTTTTTCTACTCCTCTCATGAGCCCAAACAAGTCTCTAAAAGCATGAGTTTGCAACTACTTTACTTTTGGAGAAAATTCAAAACATTCATTATTCAATAGAGCCCAATAGCAAAAATCAGGTTTTGAATGAAAAATCACATTTCTTGGTAGAATCATGCAGGATTGAAATTTTTGATGGTTTTTTACTCCTCTCAACAGCCCAAACAAGTTTCTAAAAGGATGAGTTTGCAACTACTTTACTTTTGGAGAAAATTCAAAACATTCATTATTCAATAGGGCCCAAACTATCAAAAACCAGCGGTTTCAATGAACACACATTTCTTGGTAGAATCATGCAGGACTGAAGTTTTTGATGTTTTTCTACTCCTCTCATGAGCCCAAACAAGTCTCTAAAAGCATGAGTTTGCAACTACTTTACTTTTGGAGAAAATTCAAAACATTCATTATTCAATAGAGCCCAATAGCAAAAATCAGGTTTTGAATGAAGAATCACATTTCTTGGTAAAATCATGCAGGATTGAAATTTTTGATGGTTTTTTACTCCTCTCAACAGCCCAAACAAGTTTCTAAAAGGATGAGTTTGCAACTACTTTACTTTTGGAGAAAATTCAAAACATTCATTATTCAATAGGGCCCAAACTATCAAAAACCAGCGGTTTCAAAGAACACACATTTCTTGGTAGAATCATGCAGGACTGAAATTTTTGATGTTTTTCTACTCCTCTCATGAGCCCAAACAAGTTTCTAAAAGCATGAGTTTGCAACTACTTTACTTTTGGAGAACATTCAAAACATTCACTATTCAATAGAGCCCAATAGCAAAAATCAGGTTTTGAATGAAGAATCACATTTCTTGGTAAAATCATGCAGGATTGAAATTTTTGATGGTTTTTTACTCCTCTCAACAGCCCAAACAAGTTTCTAAAAGGATGAGTTTGCAACTACTTTACTTTTGGAGAAAATTCAAAACATTCATTATTCAATAGGGCCCAAACTATCAAAAACCAGCGGTTTCAATGAACACACATTTCTTGGTAGAATCATGCAGGATTGAAATTTTTGATGTTTTTCTACTCCTCTCATGAGCCCAAACAAGTCTCTAAAAGCATGAGTTTGCAACTACTTTACTTTTGGAGAAAATTCAAAACATTCATTATTCAATAGAGCCCAATAGCAAAAATCAGGTTTTGAATGAAGAATCACATTTCTTGGTAGAATCATGCAGGATTGAAATTTTTGATGGTTTTTTACTCCTCTCAACAGCCCAAACAAGTTTCTAAAAGGATGAGTTTGCAACTACTTTACTTTTGGAGAAAATTCAAAACATTCATTATTCAATAGGGCCCAAACTATCAAAAACCAGCGGTTTCAATGAACACACATTTCTTGGTAGAATCATGCAGGACTGAAATTTTTGATGTTTTTCCACTCCTCTCATGAGGCCAAACAAGTCTCTAAAAGCATGAGTTTGCAACTACTTTACTTTTGGAGAAAATTCAAAACATTCATTATTCAATAGAGCCCAATAGCAAAAATCAGGTTTTGAATGAAGAATCACATTTCTTGGTAGAAGCATGCAGGATTGAAATTTTTGATGGTTTTTTACTCCTCTCAACAGCCCAAACAAGTTTCTAAAAGGATGAGTTTGCAACTGCTTTACTTTTGGAGAAAATTCAAAACATTCATTATTCAATAGGGCCCAAACTATCAAAAACCAGCGGTTTGAATGAACACACATTTCTTGGTAGAATCATGCAGGATTGAAATTTTTGATGTTTTTCTACTCCTCTCATGAGCCCAAACAAGTCTCTAAAAGCATGAGTTTGCAACTACTTTACTTTTGGAGAAAATTCAAAACATTCATTATTCAATAGAGCCCAATAGCAAAAATCAGGTTTTGAATGAAGAATCACATTTCTTGGTAGAATCATGCAGGATTGAAATTTTTGATGGTTTTTTACTCCTCTCAACAGCCCAAACAAGTTTCTAAAAGGATGAGTTTGCAACTACTTTACTTTTGGAGAAAATTCAAAACATTCATTATTCAATAGGGCCCAAACTATCAAAGACCAGCGGTTTCAATGAACACACATTTCTTGGTAGAATCATGCAGGACTGAAATTTTTGATGTTTTTCCACTCCTCTCATGAGGCCAAACAAGTCTCTAAAAGCATGAGTTTGCAACTACTTTACTTTTGGAGAAAATTCAAAACATTCATTATTCAATAGAGCCCAATAGCAAAAATCAGGTTTTGAATGAAGAATCACATTTCTTGGTAGAAGCATGCAGGATTGAAATTTTTGATGGTTTTTTACTCCTCTCAACAGCCCAAACAAGTTTCTAAAAGGATGAGTTTGCAACTGCTTTACTTTTGGAGAAAATTCAAAACATTCATTATTCAATAGGGCCCAAACTATCAAAAACCAGCGGTTTGAATGAACACACATTTCTTGGTAGAATCATGCAGGATTGAAATTTTTGATGTTTTTCTACTCCTCTCATGAGCCCAAACAAGTCTCTAAAAGCATGAGTTTGCAACTACTTTACTTTTGGAGAAAATTCAAAACATTCATTATTCAATAGAGCCCAATAGCAAAAATCAGGTTTTGAATGAAGAATCACATTTCTTGGTAGAATCATGCAGGATTGAAATTTTTGATGGTTTTTTACTCCTCTCAACAGCCCAAACAAGTTTCTAAAAAGATGAGTTTGCAACTACTTTACTTTTGGAGAAAATTCAAAACATTCATTATTCAATAGGGCCCAAACTATCAAAAACCAGCGGTTTCAATGAACACACATTTCTTGGTAGAATCATGCAGGACTGAAATTTTTGATGTTTTTCCACTCCTCTCATGAGGCCAAACAAGTCTCTAAAAGCATGAGTTTGCAACTACTTTACTTTTGGAGAAAATTCAAAACATTCATTATTCAATAGAGCCCAATAGCAAAAATCAGGTTTTGAATGAAGAATCACATTTCTTGGTAGAAGCATGCAGGATTGAAATTTTTGATGGTTTTTTACTCCTCTCAACAGCCCAAACAAGTTTCTAAAAGGATGAGTTTGCAACTGCTTTACTTTTGGAGAAAATTCAAAACATTCATTATTCAATAGGGCCCAAACTATCAAAAACCAGCGGTTTGAATGAACACACATTTCTTGGTAGAATCATGCAGGACTCAAATTTTTGATGTTTTTCTACTCCTCTCATGAGCCCAAACAAGTTTCTAAAAGCATGAGTTTGCAACTACTTTACTTTTGGAGAAAATTCAAAACATTCATTATTCAATAGAGCCCAATAGCAAAAATCAGGTTTTGAATGAAGAATCACATTTCTTGGTAGAATCATGCAGGATTGAAATTTTTGATGGTTTTTTACTCCTCTCAACAGCCCAAACAAGTTTCTAAAAGGATGAGTTTGCAACTACTTTACTTTTGGAGAAAATTCAAAACATTCATTATTCAATAGGGCCCAAACTATCAAAAACCAGCGGTTTCAATGAACACACATTTCTTGGTAGAATCATGCAG
The DNA here is from genome assembly GCF_039654945.1 of Dendrobates tinctorius. NCBI lineage: Eukaryota > Metazoa > Chordata > Amphibia > Anura > Dendrobatidae > Dendrobates > Dendrobates tinctorius. The sequence continues at coordinate 5,827,751 of NW_027361736.1, read as the reverse complement.
GACTGAAATTTTTGATGTTTTTCTACTCCTCTCATGAGCCCAAACAAGTCTCTAAAAGCATGAGTTTGCAACTACTTTACTTTTGGAGAAAATTCAAAACATTCATTATTCAATAGAGCCCAATAGCAAAAATCAGGTTTTGAATGAAAAATCACATTTCTTGGTAGAATCATGCAGGATTGAATTTTTTGATGGTTTTTTACTCCTCTCAACAGCCCAAACAATTTTCTAAAAGGATGAGTTTCCAACTACTTTACTTTTGGAGAAAATTCAAAACATTCATTATTCAATAGGGCCCAAACTATCAAAAACCAGCGGTTTCAATGAACACACATTTCTTGGTAGAATCATGCAGGACTGAAATTTTTGATGTTTTTCTACTCCTCTCATGAGCCCAAACAAGTTTCTAAAAGCATGAGTTTGCAACTAGTTTACTTTTGGAGAACATTCAAAACATTCACTATTCAATAGAGCCCAATAGCAAAAATCAGGTTTTGAATGAAGAATCACATTTCTTGGTAAAATCATGCAGGATTGAAATTTTTTATGGTTTTTTACTCCTCTCAACAGCCCAAACAAGTTTCTAAAAGGATGAGTTTGCAACTACTTTACTTTTGGAGAAAATTCAAAACATTCATTATTCAATAGGGCCCAAACTATCAAAAACCAGCGGTTTCAATGAACACACATTTCTTGGTAGAATCATGCAGGACTGAAATTTTTGATGTTTTTCTACTCCTCTCATGAGCCCAAACAAGTCTCTAAAAGCATGAGTTTGCAACTACTTTACTTTTGGAGAAAATTCAAAACATTCATTATTCAATAGAGCCCAATAGCAAAAATCAGGTTTTGAATGAAGAATCACATTTCTTGGTAGAATCATGCAGGATTGAAATTTTTGATGGTTTTTCACTCCTCTCAACAGCCCAAACAAGTTTCTAAAAGGATGAGTTTGCAACTACTTTAATTTTGGAGAAAATTCAAAACATTCATTATTCAATAGGGCCCAAACTATCAAAAACCAGTGGTTTCAATGAACACACATTTCTTGGTAGAATCATGCAGGACTGAAATTTTTGATGTTTTTCTACTCCTCTCATGAGCCCAAACAAGTCTCTAAAAGCATGAGTTTGCAACTACTTTACTTTTGGAGAAAATTCAAAACATTCATTATTCAATAGAGCCCAATAGCAAAAATCAGGTTTTGAATGAAGAATCACATTTCTTGGTAGAATCGTGCAGGACTGAAATTTTTGATGTTTTTCTACTCCTCTCATGAGCCCAAACAAGTTTCTAAAAGCATGAGTTTGCAACTAGTTTACTTTTGGAGAACATTCAAAACATTCACTATTCAATAGAGCCCAATAGCAAAAATCAGGTTTTGAATGAAGAATCACATTTCTTGGTAAAATCATGCAGGATTGAAATTTTTGATGGTTTTTTACTCCTCTCAACAGCCCAAACAAGTTTCTAAAAGGATGAGTTTGCAACTACTTTACTTTTGGAGAAAATTCAAAACATTCATTATTCAATAGGGCCCAAACTATCAAAAACCAGCGGTTTCAATGAACACACATTTCTTGGTAGAATCATGCAGGACTCAAATTTTTGATGTTTTTCTACTCCTCTCATGAGCCCAAACAAGTTTCTAAAAGCATGAGTTTGCAACTACTTTACTTTTGGAGAAAATTCAAAACATTCATTATTCAATAGAGCCCAATAGCAAAAATCAGGTTTTGAATGAAGAATCACATTTCTTGGTAGAATCATGCAGGATTGAAATTTTTGATAGTTTTTTACTCCTCTCAACAGCCCAAACAAGTTTCTAAAAGGATGAGTTTGCAACTACTTTACTTTTGGAGAAAATTCAAAACATTCATTATTCAATAGGGCCCAAACTATCAAAAACCAGCGGTTTCAATGAACACACATTTCTTGGTAGAATCATGCAGGACTGAAATTTTTGATGTTTTTCCACTCCTCTCATGAGGCCAAACAAGTCTCTAAAAGCATGAGTTTGCAACTACTTTACTTTTGGAGAAAATTCAAAACATTCATTATTCAATAGAGCCCAATAGCAAAAATCAGGTTTTGAATGAAGAATCACATTTCTTGGTAGAAGCATGCAGGATTGAAATTTTTGATGGTTTTTTACTCCTCTCAACAGCCCAAACAAGTTTCTAAAAGGATGAGTTTGCAACTGCTTTACTTTTGGAGAAAATTCAAAACATTCATTATTCAATAGGGCCCAAACTATCAAAAACCAGCGGTTTGAATGAACACACATTTCTTGGTAGAATCATGCAGGATTGAAATTTTTGATGTTTTTCTACTCCTCTCATGAGCCCAAACAAGTCTCTAAAAGCATGAGTTTGCAACTACTTTACTTTTGGAGAAAATTCAAAACATTCATTATTCAATAGAGCCCAATAGCAAAAATCAGGTTTTGAATGAAGAATCACATTTCTTGGTAGAATCATGCAGGATTGAAATTTTTGATGGTTTTTTACTCCTCTCAACAGCCCAAACAAGTTTCTAAAAGGATGAGTTTGCAACTACTTTACTTTTGGAGAAAATTCAAAACATTCATTATTCAATAGGGCCCAAACTATCAAAAACCAGCGGTTTCAATGAACACACATTTCTTGGTAGAATCATGCAGGACTGAAATTTTTGATGTTTTTCCACTCCTCTCATGAGGCCAAACAAGTCTCTAAAAGCATGAGTTTGCAACTACTTTACTTTTGGAGAAAATTCAAAACATTCATTATTCAATAGAGCCCAATAGCAAAAATCAGGTTTTGAATGAAGAATCACATTTCTTGGTAGAAGCATGCAGGATTGAAATTTTTGATGGTTTTTTACTCCTCTCAACAGCCCAAACAAGTTTCTAAAAGGATGAGTTTGCAACTGCTTTACTTTTGGAGAAAATTCAAAACATTCATTATTCAATAGGGCCCAAACTATCAAAAACCAGCGGTTTGAATGAACACACATTTCTTGGTAGAATCATGCAGGATTGAAATTTTTGATGTTTTTCTACTCCTCTCATGAGCCCAAACAAGTCTCTAAAAGCATGAGTTTGCAACTACTTTACTTTTGGAGAAAATTCAAAACATTCATTATTCAATAGAGCCCAATAGCAAAAATCAGGTTTTGAATGAAGAATCACATTTCTTGGTAGAATCATGCAGGATTGAAATTTTTGATGGTTTTTTACTCCTCTCAACAGCCCAAACAAGTTTCTAAAAGGATGAGTTTGCAACTACTTTACTTTTGGAGAAAATTCAAAACATTCATTATTCAATAGGGCCCAAACTATCAAAAACCAGCGGTTTCAATGAACACACATTTCTTGGTAGAATCATGCAGGACTGAAATTTTTGATGTTTTTCCACTCCTCTCATGAGGCCAAACAAGTCTCTAAAAGCATGAGTTTGCAACTACTTTACTTTTGGAGAAAATTCAAAACATTCATTATTCAATAGAGCCCAATAGCAAAAATCAGGTTTTGAATGAAGAATCACATTTCTTGGTAGAAGCATGCAGGATTGAAATTTTTGATGGTTTTTTACTCCTCTCAACAGCCCAAACAAGTTTCTAAAAGGATGAGTTTGCAACTGCTTTACTTTTGGAGAAAATTCAAAACATTCATTATTCAATAGGGCCCAAACTATCAAAAACCAGCGGTTTGAATGAACACACATTTCTTGGTAGAATCATGCAGGACTCAAATTTTTGATGTTTTTCTACTCCTCTCATGAGCCCAAACAAGTTTCTAAAAGCATGAGTTTGCAACTACTTTACTTTTGGAGAAAATTCAAAACATTCATTATTCAATAGAGCCCAATAGCAAAAATCAGGTTTTGAATGAAGAATCACATTTCTTGGTAGAATCATGCAGGATTGAAATTTTTGATGGTTTTTTACTCCTCTCAACAGCCCAAACAAGTTTCTAAAAGGATGAGTTTGCAACTACTTTACTTTTGGAGAAAATTCAAAACATTCATTATTCAATAGGGCCCAAACTATCAAAAACCAGCGGTTTCAATGAACACACATTTCTTGGTAGAATCATGCAGGACTGAAATTTTTGATGTTTTTCTACTCCTCTCATGAGCCCAAACAAGTCTCTAAAAGCATGAGTTTGCAACTACTTTACTTTTGGAGAAAATTCAAAACATTCATTATTCAATAGAGCCCAATAGCAAAAATCAGGTTTTGAATGAAAAATCACATTTCTTGGTAGAATCATGCAGGATTGAATTTTTTGATGGTTTTTTACTCCTCTCAACAGCCCAAACAATTTTCTAAAAGGATGAGTTTCCAACTACTTTACTTTTGGAGAAAATTCAAAACATTCATTATTCAATAGGGCCCAAACTATCAAAAACCAGCGGTTTCAATGAACACACATTTCTTGGTAGAATCATGCAGGACTGAAATTTTTGATGTTTTTCTACTCCTCTCATGAGCCCAAACAAGTTTCTAAAAGCATGAGTTTGCAACTAGTTTACTTTTGGAGAACATTCAAAACATTCACTATTCAATAGAGCCCAATAGCAAAAATCAGGTTTTGAATGAAGAATCACATTTCTTGGTAAAATCATGCAGGATTGAAATTTTTTATGGTTTTTTACTCCTCTCAACAGCCCAAACAAGTTTCTAAAAGGATGAGTTTGCAACTACTTTACTTTTGGAGAAAATTCAAAACATTCATTATTCAATAGGGCCCAAACTATCAAAAACCAGCGGTTTCAATGAACACACATTTCTTGGTAGAATCATGCAGGACTGAAATTTTTGATGTTTTTCTACTCCTCTCATGAGCCCAAACAAGTCTCTAAAAGCATGAGTTTGCAACTACTTTACTTTTGGAGAAAATTCAAAACATTCATTATTCAATAGAGCCCAATAGCAAAAATCAGGTTTTGAATGAAGAATCACATTTCTTGGTAGAATCATGCAGGATTGAAATTTTTGATGGTTTTTCACTCCTCTCAACAGCCCAAACAAGTTTCTAAAAGGATGAGTTTGCAACTACTTTAATTTTGGAGAAAATTCAAAACATTCATTATTCAATAGGGCCCAAACTATCAAAAACCAGTGGTTTCAATGAACACACATTTCTTGGTAGAATCATGCAGGACTGAAATTTTTGATGTTTTTCTACTCCTCTCATGAGCCCAAACAAATCCCTAAAAGCATGAGTTTGCAACTACTTTACTTTTGGAGAAAATTCAAAACATTCATTATTCAATAGAGCCCAATAGCAAAAATCAGGTTTTGAATGAAGAATCACATTTCTTGGTAGAATCATGCAGGATTGAAATTTTTGATGGTTTTTTACTCCTCTCAACAACCCAAACAAGTTTCTAAAAGGATGAGTTTCCAACTACTTTACTTTTGGAGAAAATTCAAAACATTCATTATTCAATAGGGCCCAAACTATCAAAAACCAGCGGTTTCAATGAACACACATTTCTTGGTAGAATCATGCAGGACTGAAATTTTTGATGTTTTTCTACTCCTCTCATGAGCCCAAACAAGTCTCTAAAAGCATGAGTTTGCAACTACTTTACTTTTGGAGAAAATTCAAAACATTCACTATTCAATAGAGCCCAATAGCAAAAATCAGGTTTTGAATGAAGAATCACATTTCTTGGTAAAATCATGCAGGATTGAAATTTTTGATGGTTTTTTACTCCTCTCAACAGCCCAAACAAGTTTCTAAAAGGATGAGTTTGCAACTACTTTACTTTTGGAGAAAATTCAAAACATTCATTATTCAATAGGGCCCAAACTATCAAAAACCAGCGGTTTCAATGAACACACATTTCTTGGTAGAATCATGCAGGACTGAAATTTTTGATGTTTTTCCACTCCTCTCATGAGGCCAAACAAGTCTCTAAAAGCATGAGTTTGCAACTACTTTACTTTTGGAGAAAATTCAAAACATTCATTATTCAATAGAGCCCAATAGCAAAAATCAGGTTTTGAATGAAGAATCACATTTCTTGGTAGAAGCATGCAGGATTGAAATTTTTGATGGTTTTTTACTCCTCTCAACAGCCCAAACAAGTTTCTAAAAGGATGAGTTTGCAACTACTTTACTTTTGGAGAAAATTCAAAACATTCATTATTCAATAGGGCCCAAAATATCAAAAAACAGCGGTTTGAATGAACACACATTTCTTGGTAGAATCGTGCAGGACTGAAATTTTTGATGTTTTTCTACTCCTCTCATGAGCCCAAACAAGTCTCTAAAAGGATGAGTTTGCAACTACTTTACTTTTGGAGAAAATTCAAAACATTCATTATTCAATAGAGCCCAATAGCAAAAACCAGCGTTTTGAATGAAGAATCACATTTCTTGGTAGAATCATGCAGGATTGAAATTTTTGATGGTTTTTTACTCCTCTCAACAGCCCAAACAAGTTTCTAAAAGGATGAGTTTGCAACTACTTTACTTTTGGAGAAAATTCAAAACATTCATTATTCAATAGGGCCCAAACTATCAAAAACCAGCGGTTTCAATGAACACACATTTCTTGGTAGAATCATGCAGGACTGAAATTTTTGATGTTTTTCTACTCCTCTCATGAGCCCAAACAAGTCTCTAAAAGCATGAGTTTGCAACTACTTTACTTTTGGAGAAAATTCAAAACATTCATTATTCAATAGAGCCCAATAGCAAAAATCAGGTTTTGAATGAAGAATCACATTTCTTGGTAGAATCATGTAGGATTGAAATTTTTGATGGTTTTTTACTCCTCTCTACAGCCCAAACAAGTTTCTAAAAGGATGAGTTTGCAACTGCTTTACTTTTGGAGAAAATTCAAAACATTCATTATTCAATAGGGCCCAAACTATCAAAAACCAGCGGTTTCAATGAACACACATTTCTTGGTAGAATCATGCAGGACTGAAGTTTTTGATGTTTTTCTACTCCTCTCATGAGCCCAAACAAGTCTCTAAAAGCATGAGTTTGCAACTACTTTACTTTTGGAGAAAATTCAAAACATTCATTATTCAATAGAGCCCAATAGCAAAAATCAGGTTTTGAATGAAGAATCACATTTCTTGGTAAAATCATGCAGGATTGAAATTTTTGATGGTTTTTTACTCCTCTCAACAGCCCAAACAAGTTTCTAAAAGGATGAGTTTGCAACTACTTTACTTTTGGAGAAAATTCAAAACATTCATTATTCAATAGGGCCCAAACTATCAAAAACCAGCGGTTTCAAAGAACACACATTTCTTGGTAGAATCATGCAGGACTGAAATTTTTGATGTTTTTCTACTCCTCTCATGAGCCCAAACAAGTTTCTAAAAGCATGAGTTTGCAACTAGTTTACTTTTGGAGAACATTCAAAACATTCACTATTCAATAGAGCCCAATAGCAAAAATCAGGTTTTGAATGAAGAATCACATTTCTTGGTAAAATCATGCAGGATTGAAATTTTTGATGGTTTTTTACTCCTCTCAACAGCCCAAACAAGTTTCTAAAAGGATGAGTTTGCAACTACTTTACTTTTGGAGAAAATTCAAAACATTCATTATTCAATAGGGCCCAAACTATCAAAAACCAGCGGTTTCAATGAACACACATTTCTTGGTAGAATCATGCAGGACTGAAATTTTTGATGTTTTTCTACTCCTCTCATGAGCCCAAACAAGTCTCTAAAAGCATGAGTTTGCAACTACTTTACTTTTGGAGAAAATTCAAAACATTCATTATTCAATAGAGCCCAATAGCAAAAATCAGGTTTTGAATGAAGAATCACATTTCTTGGTAGAATCGTGCAGGACTGAAATTTTTGATGTTTTTCTACTCCTCTCATGAGCCCAAACAAGTCTCTAAAAGGATGAGTTTGCAACTACTTTACTTTTGGAGAAAATTCAAAACATTCATTATTCAATAGAGCCCAATAGCAAAAACCAGCGTTTTGAATGAAGAATCACATTTCTTGGTAGAATCATGCAGGATTGAAATTTTTGATGGTTTTTTACTCCTCTCAACAGCCCAAACAAGTTTCTAAAAGGATGAGTTTGCAACTACTTTACTTTTGGAGAAAATTCAAAACATTCATTATTCAATAAGGCCCAAACTATCAAAAACCAGCGGTTTCAATGAACACACATTTCTTGGTAGAATCATGCAGGACTGAAATTTTTGATGTTTTTCTACTCCTCTCATGAGCCCAAACAAGTCTCTAAAAGCATGAGTTTGCAACTACTTTACTTTTGGAGAAAATTCAAAACATTCATTATTCAATAGAGCCCAATAGCAAAAATCAGGTTTTGAATGAAGAATCACATTTCTTGGTAGAATCATGTAGGATTGAAATTTTTGATGGTTTTTTACTCCTCTCTACAGCCCAAACAAGTTTCTAAAAGGATGAGTTTGCAACTGCTTTACTTTTGGAGAAAATTCAAAACATTCATTATTCAATAGGGCCCAAACTATCAAAAACCAGCGGTTTGAATGAACACACATTTCTTGGTAGAATCATGCAGGACTCAAATTTTTGATGTTTTTCTACTCCTCTCATGAGCCCAAACAAGTTTCTAAAAGCATGAGTTTGCAACTACTTTACTTTTGGAGAAAATTCAAAACATTCATTATTCAATAGAGCCCAATAGCAAAAATCAGGTTTTGAATGAAGAATCACATTTCTTGGTAGAATCATGCAGGATTGAAATTTTTGATGGTTTTTTACTCCTCTCAACAGCCCAAACAAGTTTCTAAAAGGATGAGTTTGCAACTACTTTACTTTTGGAGAAAATTCAAAACATTCATTATTCAATAGGGCCCAAACTATCAAAAACCAGCGGTTTCAATGAACACACATTTCTTGGTAGAATCATGCAGGACTGAAATTTTTGATGTTTTTCTACTCCTCTCATGAGCCCAAACAAGTCTCTAAAAGCATGAGTTTGCAACTACTTTACTTTTGGAGAAAATTCAAAACATTCATTATTCAATAGAGCCCAATAGCAAAAATCAGGTTTTGAATGAAGAATCACATTTCTTGGTAAAATCATGCAGGATTGAAATTTTTGATGGTTTTTTACTCCTCTCAACAGCCCAAACAAGCTTCTAAAAGGATGAGTTTCCAACTACTTTACTTTTGGAGAAAATTCAAAACATTCATTATTCAATAGGGCCCAAACTATCAAAAACCAGCGGTTTCAATGAACACACATTTCTTGGTAGAATCATGCAGGACTGAAATTTTTGATGTTTTTCTACTCCTCTCATGAGCCCAAACAAGTCTCTAAAAGCATGAGTTTGCAACTACTTTACTTTTGGAGAAAATTCAAAACATTCATTATTCAATAGAGCCCAATAGCAAAAATCAGGTTTTGAATGAAGAATCACATTTCTTGGTAGAATCATGCAGGATTTAAATTTTTGATGGTTTTTTACTCCTCTCAACAGCCCAAACAAGTTTCTAAAAGGATGAGTTTGCAACTACTTTACTTTTGGAGAAAATTCAAAACATTCATTATTCAATAGGGCCCAAACTATCAAAAACCAGCGGTTTCAATGAGCACACATTTCTTGGTAGAATCATGCAGGACTGAAATTTTTGATGTTTTTCTACTCCTCTCATGAGCCCAAACAAGTCTCTAAAAGCATGAGTTTGCAACTACTTTACTTTTGGAGAAAATTCAAAACATTCATTATTCAATAGAGCCCAATAGCAAAAATCAGGTTTTGAATGAAGAATCACATTTCTTGGTAAAATCATGCAGGATTGAAATTTTTGATGGTTTTTTACTCCTCTCAACAGCCCAAACAAGTTTCTAAAAGGATGAGTTTGCAACTACTTTACTTTTGGAGAAAATTCAAAACATTCATTATTCAATAGGGCCCAAACTATCAAAAACCAGCGGTTTCAATGAACACACATTTCTTGGTAGAATCATGCAGGACTGAAATTTTTGATGTTTTTCTACTCCTCTCATGAGCCCAAACAAGTCTCTAAAAGCATGAGTTTGCAACTACTTTACTTTTGGAGAAAATTCAAAACATTCACTATTCAATAGAGCCCAATAGCAAAAATCAGGTTTTGAATGAAGAATCACATTTCTTGGTAAAATCATGCAGGATTGAAATTTTTGATGGTTTTTTACTCCTCTCAACAGCCCAAACAAGTTTCTAAAAGGATGAGTTTGCAACTACTTTACTTTTGGAGAAAATTCAAAACATTCATTATTCAATAGAGCCCAATAGCAAAAACCAGCGTTTTGAATGAAGAATCACATTTCTTGGTAGAATCATGCAGGATTGAAATTTTTGATGGTTTTTTACTCCTCTCAACAGCCCAAACAAGTTTCTAAAAGGATGAGTTTGCAACTACTTTACTTTTGGAGAAAATTCAAAACATTCATTATTCAATAGGGCCCAAACTATCAAAAACCAGCGGTTTCAATGAACACACATTTCTTGGTAGAATCATGCAGGACTGAAATTTTTGATGTTTTTCCACTCCTCTCATGAGGCCAAACAAGTCTCTAAAAGCATGAGTTTGCAACTACTTTACTTTTGGAGAAAATTCAAAACATTCATTATTCAATAGAGCCCAATAGCAAAAATCAGGTTTTGAATGAAGAATCACATTTCTTGGTAGAAGCATGCAGGATTGAAATTTTTGATGGTTTTTTACTCCTCTCAACAGCCCAAACAAGTTTCTAAAAGGATGAGTTTGCAACTACTTTACTTTTGGAGAAAATTCAAAACATTCATTATTCAATAGGGCCCAAAATATCAAAAAACAGCGGTTTGAATGAACACACATTTCTTGGTAGAATCGTGCAGGACTGAAATTTTTGATGTTTTTCTACTCCTCTCATGAGCCCAAACAAGTCTCTAAAAGGATGAGTTTGCAACTACTTTACTTTTGGAGAAAATTCAAAACATTCATTATTCAATAGAGCCCAATAGCAAAAACCAGCGTTTTGAATGAAGAATCACATTTCTTGGTAGAATCATGCAGGATTGAAATTTTTGATGGTTTTTTACTCCTCTCAACAGCCCAAACAAGTTTCTAAAAGGATGAGTTTGCAACTACTTTACTTTTGGAGAAAATTCAAAACATTCATTATTCAATAGGGCCCAAACTATCAAAAACCAGCGGTTTCAATGAACACACATTTCTTGGTAGAATCATGCAGGACTGAAATTTTTGATGTTTTTCTACTCCTCTCATGAGCCCAAACAAGTCTCTAAAAGCATGAGTTTGCAACTACTTTACTTTTGGAGAAAATTCAAAACATTCATTATTCAATAGAGCCCAATAGCAAAAATCAGGTTTTGAATGAAGAATCACATTTCTTGGTAGAATCATGTAGGATTGAAATTTTTGATGGTTTTTTACTCCTCTCTACAGCCCAAACAAGTTTCTAAAAGGATGAGTTTGCAACTGCTTTACTTTTGGAGAAAATTCAAAACATTCATTATTCAATAGGGCCCAAACTATCAAAAACCAGCGGTTTGAATGAACACACATTTCTTGGTAGAATCATGCAGGACTCAAATTTTTGATGTTTTTCTACTCCTCTCATGAGCCCAAACAAGTCTCTAAAAGCATGAGTTTGCAACTACTTTACTTTTGGAGAAAATTCAAAACATTCATTATTCAATAGAGCCCAATAGCAAAAATCAGGTTTTGAATGAAAAATCACATTTCTTGGTAGAATCATGCAGGATTGAAATTTTTGATGGTTTTTTACTCCTCTCAACAGCCCAAACAAGTTTCTAAAAGGATGAGTTTGCAACTACTTTACTTTTGGAGAAAATTCAAAACATTCATTATTCAATAGGGCCCAAACTATCAAAAACCAGCGGTTTCAATGAACACACATTTCTTGGTAGAATCATGCAGGACTGAAGTTTTTGATGTTTTTCTACTCCTCTCATGAGCCCAAACAAGTCTCTAAAAGCATGAGTTTGCAACTACTTTACTTTTGGAGAAAATTCAAAACATTCATTATTCAATAGAGCCCAATAGCAAAAATCAGGTTTTGAATGAAGAATCACATTTCTTGGTAAAATCATGCAGGATTGAAATTTTTGATGGTTTTTTACTCCTCTCAACAGCCCAAACAAGTTTCTAAAAGGATGAGTTTGCAACTACTTTACTTTTGGAGAAAATTCAAAACATTCATTATTCAATAGGGCCCAAACTATCAAAAACCAGCGGTTTCAAAGAACACACATTTCTTGGTAGAATCATGCAGGACTGAAATTTTTGATGTTTTTCTACTCCTCTCATGAGCCCAAACAAGTTTCTAAAAGCATGAGTTTGCAACTAGTTTACTTTTGGAGAACATTCAAAACATTCACTATTCAATAGAGCCCAATAGCAAAAATCAGGTTTTGAATGAAGAATCACATTTCTTGGTAAAATCATGCAGGATTGAAATTTTTGATGGTTTTTTACTCCTCTCAACAGCCCAAACAAGTTTCTAAAAGGATGAGTTTGCAACTACTTTACTTTTGGAGAAAATTCAAAACATTCATTATTCAATAGGGCCCAAACTATCAAAAACCAGCGGTTTCAATGAACACACATTTCTTGGTAGAATCATGCAGGACTGAAATTTTTGATGTTTTTCTACTCCTCTCATGAGCCCAAACAAGTCTCTAAAAGCATGAGTTTGCAACTACTTTACTTTTGGAGAAAATTCAAAACATTCATTATTCAATAGAGCCCAATAGCAAAAATCAGGTTTTGAATGAAGAATCACATTTCTTGGTAGAATCGTGCAGGACTGAAATTTTTGATGTTTTTCTACTCCTCTCATGAGCCCAAACAAGTCTCTAAAAGGATGAGTTTGCAACTACTTTACTTTTGGAGAAAATTCAAAACATTCATTATTCAATAGAGCCCAATAGCAAAAACCAGCGTTTTGAATGAAGAATCACATTTCTTGGTAGAATCATGCAGGATTGAAATTTTTGATGGTTTTTTACTCCTCTCAACAGCCCAAACAAGTTTCTAAAAGGATGAGTTTGCAACTACTTTACTTTTGGAGAAAATTCAAAACATTCATTATTCAATAAGGCCCAAACTATCAAAAACCAGCGGTTTCAATGAACACACATTTCTTGGTAGAATCATGCAGGACTGAAATTTTTGATGTTTTTCTACTCCTCTCATGAGCCCAAACAAGTCTCTAAAAGCATGAGTTTGCAACTACTTTACTTTTGTAGAAAATTCAAAACATTCATTATTCAATAGAGCCCAATAGCAAAAATCAGGTTTTGAATGAAGAATCACATTTCTTGGTAGAATCATGCAGGATTGAAATTTTTGATGGTTTTTTACTCCTCTCAACAGCCCAAACAAGTTTCTAAAAGGATGAGTTTGCAACTACTTTACTTTTGGAGAAAATTCAAAACATTCATTATTCAATAGGGCCCAAACTATCAAAAACCAGCGGTTTCAATGAACACACATTTCTTGGTAGAATCATGCAGGACTGAAATTTTTGATGTTTTTCCACTCCTCTCATGAGGCCAAACAAGTCTCTAAAAGCATGAGTTTGCAACTACTTTACTTTTGGAGAAAATTCAAAACATTCATTATTCAATAGAGCCCAATAGCAAAAATCAGGTTTTGAATGAAGAATCACATTTCTTGGTAGAAGCATGCAGGATTGAAATTTTTGATGGTTTTTTACTCCTCTCAACAGCCCAAACAAGTTTCTAAAAGGATGAGTTTGCAACTACTTTACTTTTGGAGAAAATTCAAAACATTCATTATTCAATAGGGCCCAAAATATCAAAAAACAGCGGTTTGAATGAACACACATTTCTTGGTAGAATCGTGCAGGACTGAAATTTTTGATGTTTTTCTACTCCTCTCATGAGCCCAAACAAGTCTCTAAAAGGATGAGTTTGCAACTACTTTACTTTTGGAGAAAATTCAAAACATTCATTATTCAATAGAGCCCAATAGCAAAAACCAGCGTTTTGAATGAAGAATCACATTTCTTGGTAGAATCATGCAGGATTGAAATTTTTGATGGTTTTTTACTCCTCTCAACAGCCCAAACAAGTTTCTAAAAGGATGAGTTTGCAACTGCTTTACTTTTGGAGAAAATTCAAAACATTCATTATTCAATAGGGCCCAAACTATCAAAAACCAGCGGTTTGAATGAACACACATTTCTTGGTAGAATCATGCAGGACTCAAATTTTTGATGTTTTTCTACTCCTCTCATGAGCCCAAACAAGTCTCTAAAAGCATGAGTTTGCAACTACTTTACTTTTGGAGAAAATTCAAAACATTCATTATTCAATAGAGCCCAATAGCAAAAATCAGGTTTTGAATGAAAAATCACATTTCTTGGTAGAATCATGCAGGATTGAAATTTTTGATGGTTTTTTACTCCTCTCAACAGCCCAAACAAGTTTCTAAAAGGATGAGTTTGCAACTACTTTACTTTTGGAGAAAATTCAAAACATTCATTATTCAATAGGGCCCAAACTATCAAAAACCAGCGGTTTCAATGAACACACATTTCTTGGTAGAATCATGCAGGACTGAAGTTTTTGATGTTTTTCTACTCCTCTCATGAGCCCAAACAAGTCTCTAAAAGCATGAGTTTGCAACTACTTTACTTTTGGAGAAAATTCAAAACATTCATTATTCAATAGAGCCCAATAGCAAAAATCAGGTTTTGAATGAAGAATCACATTTCTTGGTAAAATCATGCAGGATTGAAATTTTTGATGGTTTTTTACTCCTCTCAACAGCCCAAACAAGTTTCTAAAAGGATGAGTTTGCAACTACTTTACTTTTGGAGAAAATTCAAAACATTCATTATTCAATAGGGCCCAAACTATCAAAAACCAGCGGTTTCAAAGAACACACATTTCTTGGTAGAATCATGCAGGACTGAAATTTTTGATGTTTTTCTACTCCTCTCATGAGCCCAAACAAGTTTCTAAAAGCATGAGTTTGCAACTAGTTTACTTTTGGAGAACATTCAAAACATTCACTATTCAATAGAGCCCAATAGCAAAAATCAGGTTTTGAATGAAGAATCACATTTCTTGGTAAAATCATGCAGGATTGAAATTTTTGATGGTTTTTTACTCCTCTCAACAGCCCAAACAAGTTTCTAAAAGGATGAGTTTGCAACTACTTTACTTTTGGAGAAAATTCAAAACATTCATTATTCAATAGGGCCCAAACTATCAAAAACCAGCGGTTTCAATGAACACACATTTCTTGGTAGAATCATGCAGGACTGAAATTTTTGATGTTTTTCTACTCCTCTCATGAGCCCAAACAAGTCTCTAAAAGCATGAGTTTGCAACTACTTTACTTTTGGAGAAAATTCAAAACATTCATTATTCAATAGAGCCCAATAGCAAAAATCAGGTTTTGAATGAAGAATCACATTTCTTGGTAGAATCGTGCAGGACTGAAATTTTTGATGTTTTTCTACTCCTCTCATGAGCCCAAACAAGTCTCTAAAAGGATGAGTTTGCAACTACTTTACTTTTGGAGAAAATTCAAAACATTCATTATTCAATAGAGCCCAATAGCAAAAACCAGCGTTTTGAATGAAGAATCACATTTCTTGGTAGAATCATGCAGGATTGAAATTTTTGATGGTTTTTTACTCCTCTCAACAGCCCAAACAAGTTTCTAAAAGGATGAGTTTGCAACTACTTTACTTTTGGAGAAAATTCAAAACATTCATTATTCAATAAGGCCCAAACTATCAAAAACCAGCGGTTTCAATGAACACACATTTCTTGGTAGAATCATGCAGGACTGAAATTTTTGATGTTTTTCTACTCCTCTCATGAGCCCAAACAAGTCTCTAAAAGCATGAGTTTGCAACTACTTTACTTTTGTAGAAAATTCAAAACATTCATTATTCAATAGAGCCCAATAGCAAAAATCAGGTTTTGAATGAAGAATCACATTTCTTGGTAGAATCATGTAGGATTGAAATTTTTGATGGTTTTTTACTCCTCTCTACAGCCCAAACAAGTTTCTAAAAGGATGAGTTTGCAACTGCTTTACTTTTGGAGAAAATTCAAAACATTCATTATTCAATAGGGCCCAAACTATCAAAAACCAGCGGTTTGAATGAACACACATTTCTTGGTAGAATCATGCAGGACTCAAATTT
The DNA here is from genome assembly GCF_039654945.1 of Dendrobates tinctorius. Classification (NCBI taxonomy): domain Eukaryota; kingdom Metazoa; phylum Chordata; class Amphibia; order Anura; family Dendrobatidae; genus Dendrobates; species Dendrobates tinctorius. Next base: position 5,811,583 of record NW_027361736.1, on the reverse strand, counting down.
TTGATGTTTTTCTACTCCTCTCATGAGCCCAAACAAGTTTCTAAAAGCATGAGTTTGCAACTACTTTACTTTTGGAGAAAATTCAAAACATTCATTATTCAATAGAGCCCAATAGCAAAAATCAGGTTTTGAATGAAGAATCACATTTCTTGGTAGAATCATGCAGGATTGAAATTTTTGATGGTTTTTTACTCCTCTCAACAGCCCAAACAAGTTTCTAAAAGGATGAGTTTGCAACTACTTTACTTTTGGAGAAAATTCAAAACATTCATTATTCAATAGGGCCCAAACTATCAAAAACCAGCGGTTTCAATGAACACACATTTCTTGGTAGAATCATGCAGGACTGAAATTTTTGATGTTTTTCTACTCCTCTCATGAGCCCAAACAAGTCTCTAAAAGCATGAGTTTGCAACTACTTTACTTTTGGAGAAAATTCAAAACATTCATTATTCAATAGAGCCCAATAGCAAAAATCAGGTTTTGAATGAAGAATCACATTTCTTGGTAAAATCATGCAGGATTGAAATTTTTGATGGTTTTTTACTCCTCTCAACAGCCCAAACAAGCTTCTAAAAGGATGAGTTTCCAACTACTTTACTTTTGGAGAAAATTCAAAACATTCATTATTCAATAGGGCCCAAACTATCAAAAACCAGCGGTTTCAATGAACACACATTTCTTGGTAGAATCATGCAGGACTGAAATTTTTGATGTTTTTCTACTCCTCTCATGAGCCCAAACAAGTCTCTAAAAGCATGAGTTTGCAACTACTTTACTTTTGGAGAAAATTCAAAACATTCATTATTCAATAGAGCCCAATAGCAAAAATCAGGTTTTGAATGAAGAATCACATTTCTTGGTAGAATCATGCAGGATTTAAATTTTTGATGGTTTTTTACTCCTCTCAACAGCCCAAACAAGTTTCTAAAAGGATGAGTTTGCAACTACTTTACTTTTGGAGAAAATTCAAAACATTCATTATTCAATAGGGCCCAAACTATCAAAAACCAGCGGTTTCAATGAGCACACATTTCTTGGTAGAATCATGCAGGACTGAAATTTTTGATGTTTTTCTACTCCTCTCATGAGCCCAAACAAGTCTCTAAAAGCATGAGTTTGCAACTACTTTACTTTTGGAGAAAATTCAAAACATTCATTATTCAATAGAGCCCAATAGCAAAAATCAGGTTTTGAATGAAGAATCACATTTCTTGGTAAAATCATGCAGGATTGAAATTTTTGATGGTTTTTTACTCCTCTCAACAGCCCAAACAAGTTTCTAAAAGGATGAGTTTGCAACTACTTTACTTTTGGAGAAAATTCAAAACATTCATTATTCAATAGGGCCCAAACTATCAAAAACCAGCGGTTTCAATGAACACACATTTCTTGGTAGAATCATGCAGGACTGAAATTTTTGATGTTTTTCTACTCCTCTCATGAGCCCAAACAAGTCTCTAAAAGCATGAGTTTGCAACTACTTTACTTTTGGAGAAAATTCAAAACATTCACTATTCAATAGAGCCCAATAGCAAAAATCAGGTTTTGAATGAAGAATCACATTTCTTGGTAAAATCATGCAGGATTGAAATTTTTGATGGTTTTTTACTCCTCTCAACAGCCCAAACAAATTTCTAAAAGGATGAGTTTGCAACTACTTTACTTTTGGAGAAAATTCAAAACATTCATTATTCAATAGAGCCCAATAGCAAAAACCAGCGTTTTGAATGAAGAATCACATTTCTTGGTAGAATCATGCAGGATTGAAATTTTTGATGGTTTTTTACTCCTCTCAACAGCCCAAACAAGTTTCTAAAAGGATGAGTTTGCAACTACTTTACTTTTGGAGAAAATTCAAAACATTCATTATTCAATAAGGCCCAAACTATCAAAAACCAGCGTTTTCAATGAACACACATTTCTTGGTAGAATCATGCAGGACTGAAATTTTTGATGTTTTTCTACTCCTCTCATGAGCCCAAACAAGTCTCTAAAAGCATGAGTTTGCAACTACTTTACTTTTGGAGAAAATTCAAAACATTCATTATTCAATAGAGCCCAATAGCAAAAATCAGGTTTTGAATGAAGAATCACATTTCTTGGTAGAATCATGTAGGATTGAAATTTTTGATGGTTTTTTACTCCTCTCTACAGCCCAAACAAGTTTCTAAAAGGATGAGTTTGCAACTGCTTTACTTTTGGAGAAAATTCAAAACATTCATTATTCAATAGGGCCCAAACTATCAAAAACCAGCGGTTTCAATGAACACACATTTCTTGGTAGAATCATGCAGGACTCAAATTTTTGATGTTTTTCTACTCCTCTCATGAGCCCAAACAAGTTTCTAAAAGCATGAGTTTGCAACTACTTTACTTTTGGAGAAAATTCAAAACATTCATTATTCAATAGAGCCCAATAGCAAAAATCAGGTTTTGAATGAAGAATCACATTTCTTGGTAGAATCATGCAGGATTGAAATTTTTGATGGTTTTTTACTCCTCTCAACAGCCCAAACAAGTTTCTAAAAGGATGAGTTTGCAACTACTTTACTTTTGGAGAAAATTCAAAACATTCATTATTCAATAGGGCCCAAACTATCAAAAACCAGCGGTTTCAATGAACACACATTTCTTGGTAGAATCATGCAGGACTGAAATTTTTGATGTTTTTCTACTCCTCTCATGAGCCCAAACAAGTCTCTAAAAGCATGAGTTTGCAACTACTTTACTTTTGGAGAAAATTCAAAACATTCATTATTCAATAGAGCCCAATAGCAAAAATCAGGTTTTGAATGAAGAATCACATTTCTTGGTAAAATCATGCAGGATTGAAATTTTTGATGGTTTTTTACTCCTCTCAACAGCCCAAACAAGCTTCTAAAAGGATGAGTTTCCAACTACTTTACTTTTGGAGAAAATTCAAAACATTCATTATTCAATAGGGCCCAAACTATCAAAAACCAGCGGTTTCAATGAACACACATTTCTTGGTAGAATCATGCAGGACTGAAATTTTTGATGTTTTTCTACTCCTCTCATGAGCCCAAACAAGTCTCTAAAAGCATGAGTTTGCAACTACTTTACTTTTGGAGAAAATTCAAAACATTCATTATTCAATAGAGCCCAATAGCAAAAATCAGGTTTTGAATGAAAAATCACATTTCTTGGTAGAATCATGCAGGATTGAAATTTTTGATGGTTTTTTACTCCTCTCAACAGCCCAAACAAGTTTCTAAAAGGATGAGTTTGCAACTACTTTACTTTTGGAGAAAATTCAAAACATTCATTATTCAATAGGGCCCAAACTATCAAAAACCAGCGGTTTCAATGAACACACATTTCTTGGTAGAATCATGCAGGACTGAAATTTTTGATGTTTTTCTACTCCTCTCATGAGCCCAAACAAGTCTCTAAAAGCATGAGTTTGCAACTACTTTACTTTTGGAGAAAATTCAAAACATTCACTATTCAATAGAGCCCAATAGCAAAAATCAGGTTTTGAATGAAGAATCACATTTCTTGGTAAAATCATGCAGGATTGAAATTTTTGATGGTTTTTTACTCCTCTCAACAGCCCAAACAAGTTTCTAAAAGGATGAGTTTGCAACTACTTTACTTTTGGAGAAAATTCAAAACATTCATTATTCAATAGGGCCCAAACTATCAAAAACCAGCGGTTTCAATGAACACACATTTCTTGGTAGAATCATGCAGGACTGAAATTTTTGATGTTTTTCCACTCCTCTCATGAGGCCAAACAAGTCTCTAAAAGCATGAGTTTGCAACTACTTTACTTTTGGAGAAAATTCAAAACATTCATTATTCAATAGAGCCCAATAGCAAAAATCAGGTTTTGAATGAAGAATCACATTTCTTGGTAGAAGCATGCAGGATTGAAATTTTTGATGGTTTTTTACTCCTCTCAACAGCCCAAACAAGTTTCTAAAAGGATGAGTTTGCAACTGCTTTACTTTTGGAGAAAATTCAAAACATTCATTATTCAATAGGGCCCAAAATATCAAAAAACAGCGGTTTGAATGAACACACATTTCTTGGTAGAATCGTGCAGGACTGAAATTTTTGATGTTTTTCTACTCCTCTCATGAGCCCAAACAAGTCTCTAAAAGGATGAGTTTGCAACTACTTTACTTTTGGAGAAAATTCAAAACATTCATTATTCAATAGAGCCCAATAGCAAAAACCAGCGTTTTGAATGAAGAATCACATTTCTTGGTAGAATCATGCAGGATTGAAATTTTTGATGGTTTTTTACTCCTCTCAACAGCCCAAACAAGTTTCTAAAAGGATGAGTTTGCAACTACTTTACTTGTGGAGAAAATTCAAAACATTCATTATTCAATAGGGCCCAAACTATCAAAAACCAGCGGTTTCAATGAACACACATTTCTTGGTAGAATCATGCAGGACTGAAATTTTTGATGTTTTTCTACTCCTCTCATGAGCCCAAACAAGTCTCTAAAAGCATGAGTTTGCAACTACTTTACTTTTGGAGAAAATTCAAAACATTCATTATTCAATAGAGCCCAATAGCAAAAATCAGGTTTTGAATGAAGAATCACATTTCTTGGTAGAATCATGTAGGATTGAAATTTTTGATGGTTTTTTACTCCTCTCTACAGCCCAAACAAGTTTCTAAAAGGATGAGTTTGCAACTGCTTTACTTTTGGAGAAAATTCAAAACATTCATTATTCAATAGGGCCCAAACTATCAAAAACCAGCGGTTTGAATGAACACACATTTCTTGGTAGAATCATGCAGGACTCAAATTTTTGATGTTTTTCTACTCCTCTCATGAGCCCAAACAAGTTTCTAAAAGCATGAGTTTGCAACTACTTTACTTTTGGAGAAAATTTAAAACATTCATTATTCAATAGAGCCCAATAGCAAAAATCAGGTTTTGAATGAAGAATCACATTTCTTGGTAGAATCATGCAGGATTGAAATTTTTGATGGTTTTTTACTCCTCTCAACAGCCCAAACAAGTTTCTAAAAGGATGAGTTTGCAACTACTTTACTTTTGGAGAAAATTCAAAACATTCATTATTCAATAGGGCCCAAACTATCAAAAACCAGCGGTTTCAATGAACACACATTTCTTGGTAGAATCATGCAGGACTGAAATTTTTGATGTTTTTCTACTCCTCTCATGAGCCCAAACAAGTCTCTAAAAGCATGAGTTTGCATCTACTTTACTTTTGGAGAAAATTCAAAACATTCATTATTCAATAGAGCCCAATAGCAAAAATCAGGTTTTGAATGAAAAATCACATTTCTTGGTAGAATCATGCAGGATTGAAATTTTTGATGGTTTTTTACTCCTCTCAACAGCCCAAACAAGTTTCTAAAAGGATGAGTTTGCAACTACTTTACTTTTGGAGAAAATTCAAAACATTCATTATTCAATAGGGCCCAAACTATCAAAAACCAGCGGTTTCAATGAACACACATTTCTTGGTAGAATCATGCAGGACTGAAGTTTTTGATGTTTTTCTACTCCTCTCATGAGCCCAAACAAGTCTCTAAAAGCATGAGTTTGCAACTACTTTACTTTTGGAGAAAATTCAAAACATTCATTATTCAATAGAGCCCAATAGCAAAAATCAGGTTTTGAATGAAGAATCACATTTCTTGGTAAAATCATGCAGGATTGAAATTTTTGATGGTTTTTTACTCCTCTCAACAGCCCAAACAAGTTTCTAAAAGGATGAGTTTGCAACTACTTTACTTTTGGAGAAAATTCAAAACATTCATTATTCAATAGGGCCCAAACTATCAAAAACCAGCGGTTTCAAAGAACACACATTTCTTGGTAGAATCATGCAGGACTGAAATTTTTGATGTTTTTCTACTCCTCTCATGAGCCCAAACAAGTTTCTAAAAGCATGAGTTTGCAACTAGTTTACTTTTGGAGAACATTCAAAACATTCACTATTCAATAGAGCCCAATAGCAAAAATCAGGTTTTGAATGAAGAATCACATTTCTTGGTAAAATCATGCAGGATTGAAATTTTTGATGGTTTTTTACTCCTCTCAACAGCCCAAACAAGTTTCTAAAAGGATGAGTTTGCAACTACTTTACTTTTGGAGAAAATTCAAAACATTCATTATTCAATAGGGCCCAAACTATCAAAAACCAGCGGTTTCAATGAACACACATTTCTTGGTAGAATCATGCAGGACTGAAATTTTTGATGTTTTTCTACTCCTCTCATGAGCCCAAACAAGTCTCTAAAAGCATGAGTTTGCAACTACTTTACTTTTGGAGAAAATTCAAAACATTCATTATTCAATAGAGCCCAATAGCAAAAATCAGGTTTTGAATGAAGAATCACATTTCTTGGTAGAATCGTGCAGGACTGAAATTTTTGATGTTTTTCTACTCCTCTCATGAGCCCAAACAAGTTTCTAAAAGCATGAGTTTGCAACTAGTTTACTTTTGGAGAACATTCAAAACATTCTCTATTCAATAGAGCCCAATAGCAAAAATCAGGTTTTGAATGAAGAATCACATTTCTTGGTAAAATCATGCAGGATTGAAATTTTTGATGGTTTTTTACTCCTCTCAACAGCACAAACAAGTTTCTAAAAGGATGAGTTTGCAACTACTTTACTTTTGGAGAAAATTCAAAACATTCATTATTCAATAGGGCCCAAACTATCAAAAACCAGCGGTTTCAATGAACACACATTTCTTGGTAGAATCATGCAGGACTGAAATTTTTGATGTTTTTCTACTCCTCTCATGAGCCCAAACAAGTCTCTAAAAGCATGAGTTTGCAACTACTTTACTTTTGGAGAAAATTCAAAACATTCATTATTCAATAGAGCCCAATAGCAAAAATCAGGTTTTGAATGAAAAATCACATTTCTTGGTAGAATCATGCAGGATTGAAATTTTTGATGGTTTTTTACTCCTCTCAACAGCCCAAACAAGTTTCTAAAAGGATGAGTTTGCAACTACTTTACTTTTGGAGAAAATTCAAAACATTCATTATTCAATAGGGCCCAAACTATCAAAAACCAGCGGTTTCAATGAACACACATTTCTTGGTAGAATCATGCAGGACTGAAGTTTTTGATGTTTTTCTACTCCTCTCATGAGCCCAAACAACTCTCTAAAAGCATGAGTTTGCAACTACTTTACTTTTGGAGAAAATTCAAAACATTCATTATTCAATAGAGCCCAATAGCAAAAATCAGGTTTTGAATGAAGAATCACATTTCTTGGTAAAATCATGCAGGATTGAAATTTTTGATGGTTTTTTACTCCTCTCAACAGCCCAAACAAGTTTCTAAAAGGATGAGTTTGCAACTACTTTACTTTTGGAGAAAATTCAAAACATTCATTATTCAATAGGGCCCAAACTATCAAAAACCAGCGGTTTCAAAGAACACACATTTCTTGGTAGAATCATGCAGGACTGAAATTTTTGATGTTTTTCTACTCCTCTCATGAGCCCAAACAAGTTTCTAAAAGCATGAGTTTGCAACTAGTTTACTTTTGGAGAACATTCAAAACATTCACTATTCAATAGAGCCCAATAGCAAAAATCAGGTTTTGAATGAAGAATCACATTTATTGGTAAAATCATGCAGTATTGAAATTTTTGATGGTTTTTTACTCCTCTCAACAGCCCAAACAAGTTTCTAAAAGGATGAGTTTGCAACTACTTTACTTTTGGAGAAAATTCAAAACATTCATTATTCAATAGGGCCCAAACTATCAAAAACCAGCGGTTTCAATGAACACACATTTCTTGGTAGAATCATGCAGGACTGAAATTTTTGATGTTTTTCCACTCCTCTCATGAGGCCAAACAAGTCTCTAAAAGCATGAGTTTGCAACTACTTTACTTTTGGAGAAAATTCAAAACATTCATTATTCAATAGAGCCCAATAGCAAAAATCAGGTTTTGAATGAAGAATCACATTTCTTGGTAGAAGCATGCAGGATTGAAATTTTTGATGGTTTTTTACTCCTCTCAACAGCCCAAACAAGTTTCTAAAAGGATGAGTTTGCAACTGCTTTACTTTTGGAGAAAATTCAAAACATTCATTATTCAATAGGGCCCAAAATATCAAAAAACAGCGGTTTGAATGAACACACATTTCTTGGTAGAATCGTGCAGGACTGAAATTTTTGATGTTTTTCTACTCCTCTCATGAGCCCAAACAAGTCTCTAAAAGGATGAGTTTGCAACTACTTTACTTTTGGAGAAAATTCAAAACATTCATTATTCAATAGAGCCCAATAGCAAAAACCAGCGTTTTGAATGAAGAATCACATTTCTTGGTAGAATCATGCAGGATTGAAATTTTTGATGGTTTTTTACTCCTCTCAACAGCCCAAACAAGTTTCTAAAAGGATGAGTTTGCAACTACTTTACTTGTGGAGAAAATTCAAAACATTCATTATTCAATAGGGCCCAAACTATCAAAAACCAGCGGTTTCAATGAACACACATTTCTTGGTAGAATCATGCAGGACTGAAATTTTTGATGTTTTTCTACTCCTCTCATGAGCCCAAACAAGTCTCTAAAAGCATGAGTTTGCATCTACTTTACTTTTGGAGAAAATTCAAAACATTCATTATTCAATAGAGCCCAATAGCAAAAATCAGGTTTTGAATGAAAAATCACATTTCTTGGTAGAATCATGCAGGATTGAAATTTTTGATGGTTTTTTACTCCTCTCAACAGCCCAAACAAGTTTCTAAAAGGATGAGTTTGCAACTACTTTACTTTTGGAGAAAATTCAAAACATTCATTATTCAATAGGGCCCAAACTATCAAAAACCAGCGGTTTCAATGAACACACATTTCTTGGTAGAATCATGCAGGACTGAAGTTTTTGATGTTTTTCTACTCCTCTCATGAGCCCAAACAAGTCTCTAAAAGCATGAGTTTGCAACTACTTTACTTTTGGAGAAAATTCAAAACATTCATTATTCAATAGAGCCCAATAGCAAAAATCAGGTTTTGAATGAAGAATCACATTTCTTGGTAAAATCATGCAGGATTGAAATTTTTGATGGTTTTTTACTCCTCTCAACAGCCCAAACAAGTTTCTAAAAGGATGAGTTTGCAACTACTTTACTTTTGGAGAAAATTCAAAACATTCATTATTCAATAGGGCCCAAACTATCAAAAACCAGCGGTTTCAAAGAACACACATTTCTTGGTAGAATCATGCAGGACTGAAATTTTTGATGTTTTTCTACTCCTCTCATGAGCCCAAACAAGTTTCTAAAAGCATGAGTTTGCAACTAGTTTACTTTTGGAGAACATTCAAAACATTCACTATTCAATAGAGCCCAATAGCAAAAATCAGGTTTTGAATGAAGAATCACATTTCTTGGTAAAATCATGCAGGATTGAAATTTTTGATGGTTTTTTACTCCTCTCAACAGCCCAAACAAGTTTCTAAAAGGATGAGTTTGCAACTACTTTACTTTTGGAGAAAATTCAAAACATTCATTATTCAATAGGGCCCAAACTATCAAAAACCAGCGGTTTCAATGAACACACATTTCTTGGTAGAATCATGCAGGACTGAAATTTTTGATGTTTTTCTACTCCTCTCATGAGCCCAAACAAGTTTCTAAAAGCATGAGTTTGCAACTAGTTTACTTTTGGAGAACATTCAAAACATTCACTATTCAATAGAGCCCAATAGCAAAAATCAGGTTTTGAATGAAGAATCACATTTCTTGGTAAAATCATGCAGGATTGAAATTTTTGATGGTTTTTTACTCCTCTCAACAGCACAAACAAGTTTCTAAAAGGATGAGTTTGCAACTACTTTACTTTTGGAGAAAATTCAAAACATTCATTATTCAATAGGGCCCAAACTATCAAAAACCAGCGGTTTCAATGAACACACATTTCTTGGTAGAATCATGCAGGACTGAAATTTTTGATGTTTTTCTACTCCTCTCATGAGCCCAAACAAGTCTCTAAAAGCATGAGTTTGCAACTACTTTACTTTTGGAGAAAATTCAAAACATTCATTATTCAATAGAGCCCAATAGCAAAAATCAGGTTTTGAATGAAAAATCACATTTCTTGGTAGAATCATGCAGGATTGAAATTTTTGATGGTTTTTTACTCCTCTCAACAGCCCAAACAAGTTTCTAAAAGGATGAGTTTGCAACTACTTTACTTTTGGAGAAAATTCAAAACATTCATTATTCAATAGGGCCCAAACTATCAAAAACCAGCGGTTTCAATGAACACACATTTCTTGGTAGAATCATGCAGGACTGAAGTTTTTGATGTTTTTCTACTCCTCTCATGAGCCCAAACAACTCTCTAAAAGCATGAGTTTGCAACTACTTTACTTTTGGAGAAAATTCAAAACATTCATTATTCAATAGAGCCCAATAGCAAAAATCAGGTTTTGAATGAAGAATCACATTTCTTGGTAAAATCATGCAGGATTGAAATTTTTGATGGTTTTTTACTCCTCTCAACAGCCCAAACAAGTTTCTAAAAGGATGAGTTTGCAACTACTTTACTTTTGGAGAAAATTCAAAACATTCATTATTCAATAGGGCCCAAACTATCAAAAACCAGCGGTTTCAAAGAACACACATTTCTTGGTAGAATCATGCAGGACTGAAATTTTTGATGTTTTTCTACTCCTCTCATGAGCCCAAACAAGTTTCTAAAAGCATGAGTTTGCAACTAGTTTACTTTTGGAGAACATTCAAAACATTCACTATTCAATAGAGCCCAATAGCAAAAATCAGGTTTTGAATGAAGAATCACATTTCTTGGTAAAATCATGCAGGATTGAAATTTTTGATGGTTTTTTACTCCTCTCAACAGCCCAAACAAGTTTCTAAAAGGATGAGTTTGCAACTACTTTACTTTTGGAGAAAATTCAAAACATTCATTATTCAATAGGGCCCAAACTATCAAAAACCAGCGGTTTCAATGAACACACATTTATTGGTAGAATCATGCAGGACTGAAATTTTTGATGTTTTTCTACTCCTCTCATGAGCCCAAACAAGTCTCTAAAAGCATGAGTTTGCAACTACTCTACTTTTGGAGAAAATTCAAAACATTCATTATTCAATAGAGCCCAATAGCAAAAATCAGGTTTTGAATGAAGAATCACATTTCTTGGTAGAATCGTGCAGGACTGAAATTTTTGATGTTTTTCTACTCCTCTCATGAGCCCAAACAAGTCTCTAAAAGGATGAGTTTGCAACTACTTTACTTTTGGAGAAAATTCAAAACATTCATTATTCAATAGAGCCCAATAGCAAAAACCAGCGTTTTGAATGAAGAATCACATTTCTTGGTAGAATCATGCAGGATTGAAATTTTTGATGGTTTTTTACTCCTCTCAACAGCCCAAACAAGTTTCTAAAAGGATGAGTTTGCAACTACTTTACTTTTGGAGAAAATTCAAAACATTCATTATTCAATAAGGCCCAAACTATCAAAAACCAGCGGTTTCAATGAACACACATTTCTTGGTAGAATCATGCAGGACTGAAATTTTTGATGTTTTTCTACTCCTCTCATGAGCCCAAACAAGTCTCTAAAAGCATGAGTTTGCAACTACTTTACTTTTGGAGAAAATTCAAAACATTCACTATTCAATAGAGCCCAATAGCAAAAATCAGGTTTTGAATGAAGAATCACATTTCTTGGTAAAATCATGCAGGATTGAAATTTTTGATGGTTTTTTACTCCTCTCAACAGCCCAAACAAGTTTCTAAAAGGATGAGTTTGCAACTACTTTACTTTTGGAGAAAATTCAAAACATTCATTATTCAATAGGGCCCAAACTATCAAAAACCAGCGGTTTCAATGAACACACATTTCTTGGTAGAATCATGCAGGACTGAAATTTTTGATGTTTTTCCACTCCTCTCATGAGGCCAAACAAGTCTCTAAAAGCATGAGTTTGCAACTACTTTACTTTTGGAGAAAATTCAAAACATTCATTATTCAATAGAGCCCAATAGCAAAAATCAGGTTTTGAATGAAGAATCACATTTCTTGGTAGAAGCATGCAGGATTGAAATTTTTGATGGTTTTTTACTCCTCTCAACAGCCCAAACAAGTTTCTAAAAGGATGAGTTTGCAACTGCTTTACTTTTGGAGAAAATTCAAAACATTCATTATTCAATAGGGCCCAAACTATCAAAAACCAGCGGTTTGAATGAACACACATTTCTTGGTAGAATCATGCAGGACTCAAATTTTTGATGTTTTTCTACTCCTCTCATGAGCCCAAACAAGTTTCTAAAAGCATGAGTTTGCAACTACTTTACTTTTGGAGAAAATTCAAAACATTCATTATTCAATAGAGCCCAATAGCAAAAATCAGGTTTTGAATGAAGAATCACATTTCTTGGTAGAATCATGCAGGATTGAAATTTTTGATGGTTTTTTACTCCTCTCAACAGCCCAAACAAGTTTCTAAAAGGATGAGTTTGCAACTACTTTACTTTTGGAGAAAATTCAAAACATTCATTATTCAATAGGGCCCAAACTATCAAAAACCAGCGGTTTCAATGAACACACATTTCTTGGTAGAATCATGCAGGACTGAAATTTTTGATGTTTTTCTACTCCTCTCATGAGCCCAAACAAGTCTCTAAAAGCATGAGTTTGCAACTACTTTACTTTTGGAGAAAATTCAAAACATTCATTATTCAATAGAGCCCAATAGCAAAAATCAGGTTTTGAATGAAAAATCACATTTCTTGGTAGAATCATGCAGGATTGAAATTTTTGATGGTTTTTTACTCCTCTCAACAGCCCAAACAAGTTTCTAAAAGGATGAGTTTCCAACTACTTTACTTTTGGAGAAAATTCAAAACATTCATTATTCAATAGGGCCCAAACTATCAAAAACCAGCGGTTTCAATGAACACACATTTCTTGGTAGAATCATGCAGGACTGAAATTTTTGATGTTTTTCTACTCCTCTCATGAGCCCAAACAAGTTTCTAAAAGCATGAGTTTGCAACTAGTTTACTTTTGGAGAACATTCAAAACATTCACTATTCAATAGAGCCCAATAGCAAAAATCAGGTTTTGAATGAAGAATCACATTTCTTGGTAAAATCATGCAGGATTGAAATTTTTTAAGGTTTTTTACTCCTCTCAACAGCCCAAACAATTTTCTAAAAGGATGAGTTTGCAACTACTTTACTTTTGGAGAAAATTCAAAACATTCATTATTCAATAGGGCCCAAACTATCAAAAACCAGCGGTTTCAATGAACACACATTTCTTGGTAGAATCATGCAGGACTGAAATTTTTGATGTTTTTCTACTCCTCTCATGAGCCCAAACAAGTCTCTAAAAGCATGAGTTTGCAACTACTTTACTTTTGGAGAAAATTCAAAACATTCATTATTCAATAGAGCCCAATAGCAAAAATCAGGTTTTGAATGAAGAATCACATTTCTTGGTAGAATCATGCAGGATTGAAATTTTTGATGGTTTTTCACTCCTCTCAACAGCCCAAACAAGTTTCTAAAAGGATGAGTTTGCAACTACTTTACTTTTGGAGAAAATTCAAAACATTCATTATTCAATAGGGCCCAAACTATCAAAAACCAGTGGTTTCAATGAACACACATTTCTTGGTAGAATCATGCAGGACTGAAATTTTTGATGTTTTTCTACTCCTCTCATGAGCCCAAACAAATCCCTAAAAGCATGAGTTTGCAACCACTTTAATTTTGGAGAAAATTCAAAACATTCATTATTCAATAGAGCCCAATAGCAAAAATCAGGTTTTGAATGAAGAATCACATTTCTTGGTAGAATCATGCAGGATTGAAATTTTTGATGGTTTTTTACTCCTCTCAACAACCCAAACAAGTTTCTAAAAGGATGAGTTTGCAACTACTTTACTTTTGGAGAAAATTCAAAACATTCATTATTCAATAGGGCCCAAACTATCAAAACCAGCGGTTTCAATGAACACACATTTCTTGGTAGAATCATGCAGGACTGAAATTTTTGATGTTTTTCTACTCCTCTCATGAGCCCAAACAAGTCTCTAAAAGCATGAGTTTGCAACTACTTTACTTTTGGAGAAAATTCAAAACATTCACTATTCAATAGAGCCCAATAGCAAAAATCAGGTTTTGAATGAAGAATCACATTTCTTGGTAAAATCATGCAGGATTGAAATTTTTGATGTTTTTTTACTCCTCTCAACAGCCCAAACAAGTTTCTAAAAGGATGAGTTTGCAACTACTTTACTTTTGGAGAAAATTCAAAACATTCATTATTCAATAGGGCCCAAACTATCAAAAACCAGCGGTTTCAATGAACACACATTTCTTGGTAGAATCATGCAGGACTGAAATTTTTGATGTTTTTCCACTCCTCTCATGAGGCCAAACAAGTCTCTAAAAGCATGAGTTTGCAACTACTTTACTTTTGGAGAAAATTCAAAACATTCATTATTCAATAGAGCCCAATAGCAAAAATCAGGTTTTGAATGAAGAATCACATTTCTTGGTAGAAGCATGCAGGATTGAAATTTTTGATGGTTTTTTACTCCTCTCAACAGCCCAAACAAGTTTCTAAAAGGATGAGTTTGCAACTGCTTTACTTTTGGAGAAAATTCAAAACATTCATTATTCAATAGGGCCCAAACTATCAAAAACCAGCGGTTTGAATGAACACACATTTCTTGGTAGAATCATGCAGGACTCAAATTTTTGATGTTTTTCTACTCCTCTCATGAGCCCAAACAAGTTTCTAAAAGCATGAGTTTGCAACTACTTTACTTTTGGAGAAAATTCAAAACATTCATTATTCAATAGAGCCCAATAGCAAAAATCAGGTTTTGAATGAAGAATCACATTTCTTGGTAGAATCATGCAGGATTGAAATTTTTGATGGTTTTTTACTCCTCTCAACAGCCCAAACAAGTTTCTAAAAGGATGAGTTTGCAACTACTTTACTTTTGGAGAAAATTCAAAACATTCATTATTCAATAGGGCCCAAACTATCAAAAACCAGCGGTTTCAATGAACACACATTTCTTGGTAGAATCATGCAGGACTGAAATTTTTGATGTTTTTCTACTCCTCTCATGAGCCCAAACAAGTCTCTAAAAGCATGAGTTTGCAACTACTTTACTTTTGGAGAAAATTCAAAACATTCATTATTCAATAGAGCCCAATAGCAAAAATCAGGTTTTGAATGAAAAATCACATTTCTTGGTAGAATCATGCAGGATTGAAATTTTTGATGGTTTTTTACTCCTCTCAACAGCCCAAACAAGTTTCTAAAAGGATGAGTTTCCAACTACTTTACTTTTGGAGAAAATTCAAAACATTCATTATTCAATAGGGCCCAAACTATCAAAAACCAGCGCTTTCAATGAACACACATTTCTTGGTAGAATCATGCAGGACTGAAATTTTTGATGTTTTTCTACTCCTCTCATGAGCCCAAACAAGTTTCTAAAAGCATGAGTTTGCAACTAGTTTACTTTTGGAGAACATTCAAAACATTCACTATTCAATAGAGCCCAATAGCAAAAATCAGGTTTTGAATGAAGAATCACATTTCTTGGTAGAATCATGCAGGATTGAAATTTTTGATGGTTTTTCACTCCTCTCAACAACCCAAACAAGTTTCTAAAAGGATGAGTTTGCAACTACTTTAATTTTGGAGAAAATTCAAAACATTCATTATTCAATAGGGCCCAAACTATCAAAAACCAGTGGTTTCAATGAACACACATTTCTTGGTAGAATCATGCAGGAGTGAAATTTTTGATGTTTTTCTACTCCTCTCATGAGCCCAAACAAATCCCTAAAAGCATGAGTTTGCAACTACTTTACTTTTGGAGAAAATTCAAAACATTCATTATTCAATAGAGCCCAATAGCAAAAATCAGGTTTTGAATGAAGAATCACATTTCTTGGTAGAATCATGCAGGATTGAAATTTTTGATGGTTTTTTACTCCTCTCAACAACCCAAACAAGTTTCTAAAAGGATGAGTTTGCAACTACTTTACTTTTGGAGAAAATTCAAAACATTCATTATTCAATAGGGCCCAAACTATCAAAAACCAGCGGTTTCAATGAACACACATTTCTTGGTAGAATCATGCAGGACTGAAATTTTTGATGTTTTTCTACTCCTCTCATGAGCCCAAACAAGTCTCTAAAAGCATGAGTTTGCAACTACTTTACTTTTGGAGAAAATTCAAAACATTCACTATTCAATAGAGCCCAATAGCAAAAATCAGGTTTTGAGTGAAGAATCACATTTCTTGGTAAAATCATGCAGGATTGAAATTTTTGATGGTTTTTTACTCCTCTCAACAGCCCAAACAAGTTTCTAAAAGGATGAGTTTGCAACTACTTTACTTTTGGAGAAAATTCAAAACATTCATTATTCAATAGGGCCCAAACTATCAAAAACCAGCGGTTTCAATGAACACACATTTCTTGGTAGAATCATGCAGGACTGAAATTTTTGATGTTTTTCCACTCCTCTCATGAGGCCAAACAAGTCTCTAAAAGCATGAGTTTGCAACTACTTTACTTTTGGAGAAAATTCAAAACATTCATTATTCAATAGAGCCCAATAGCAAAAATCAGGTTTTGAATGAAGAATCACATTTCTTGGTAGAAGCATGCAGGATTGAAATTTTTGATGGTTTTTTACTCCTCTCAACAGCCCAAACAAGTTTCTAAAAGGATGAGTTTGCAACTGCTTTACTTTTGGAGAAAATTCAAAACATTCATTATTCAATAGGGCCCAAAATATCAAAAAACAGCGGTTTGAATGAACACACATTTCTTGGTAGAATCGTGCAGGACTGAAATTTTTGATGTTTTTCTACTCCTCTCATGAGCCCAAACAAGTCTCTAAAAGGATGAGTTTGCAACTACTTTACTTTTGGAGAAAATTCAAAACATTCATTATTCAATAGAGCCCAATAGCAAAAACCAGCGTTTTGAATGAAGAATCACATTTCTTGGTAGAATCATGCAGGATTGAAATTTTTGATGGTTTTTTACTCCTCTCAACAGCCCAAACAAGTTTCTAAAAGGATGAGTTTGCAACTACTTTACTTTTGGAGAAAATTCAAAACATTCATTATTCAATAGGGCCCAAACTATCAAAAACCAGCGGTTTCAATGAACACACATTTCTTGGTAGAATCATGCAGGACTGAAATTTTTGATGTTTTTCTACTCCTCTCATGAGCCCAAACAAGTCTCTAAAAGCATGAGTTTGCAACTACTTTACTTTTGGAGAAAATTCAAAACATTCATTATTCAATAGAGCCCAATAGCAAAAATCAGGTTTTGAATGAAGAATCACATTTCTTGGTAGAATCATGTAGGATTGAAATTTTTGATGGTTTTTTACTCCTCTCTACAGCCCAAACAAGTTTCTAAAAGGATGAGTTTGCAACTGCTTTACTTTTGGAGAAAATTCAAAACATTCATTATTCAATAGGGCCCAAACTATCAAAAACCAGCGGTTTGAATGAACACACATTTCTTGGTAGAATCATGCAGGACTCAAATTTTTGATGTTTTTCTACTCCTCTCATGAGCCCAAACAAGTTTCTAAAAGTATGAGTTTGCAACTACTTTACTTTTGGAGAAAATTCAAAACATTCATTATTCAATAGAGCCCAATAGCAAAAATCAGGTTTTGAATGAAGAATCACATTTCTTGGTAGAATCATGCAGGATTGAAATTTTTGATGGTTTTTTACTCCTCTCAACAGCCCAAACAAGTTTCTAAAAGGATGAGTTTGCAACTACTTTACTTTTGGAGAAAATTCAAAACATTCATTATTCAATAGGGCCCAAACTATCAAAAACCAGCGGTTTCAATGAACACACATTTCTTGGTAGAATCATGCAGGACTGAAATTTTTGATGTTTTTCTACTCCTCTCATGAGCCCAAACAAGTCTCTAAAAGCATGAGTTTGCAACTACTTTACTTTTGGAGAAAATTCAAAACATTCATTATTCAATAGAGCCCAATAGCAAAAATCAGGTTTTGAATGAAAAATCACATTTCTTGGTAGAATCATGCAGGATTGAAATTTTTGATGGTTTTTTACTCCTCTCAACAGCCCAAACAAGTTTCTAAAAGGATGAGTTTGCAACTACTTTACTTTTGGAGAAAATTCAAAACATTCATTATTCAATAGGGCCCAAACTATCAAAAACCAGCGGTTTCAATGAACACACATTTCTTGGTAGAATCATGCAGGACTGAAGTTTTTGATGTTTTTCTACTCCTCTCATGAGCCCAAACAAGTCTCTAAAAGCATGAGTTTGCAACTACTTTACTTTTGGAGAAAATTCAAAACATTCATTATTCAATAGAGCCCAATAGCAAAAATCAGGTTTTGAATGAAGAATCACATTTCTTGGTAAAATCATGCAGGATTGAAATTTTTGATGGTTTTTTACTCCTCTCAACAGCCCAAACAAGTTTCTAAAAGGATGAGTTTGCAACTACTTTACTTTTGGAGAAAATTCAAAACATTCATTATTCAATAGGGCCCAAACTATCAAAAACCAGCGGTTTCAAAGAACACACATTTCTTGGTAGAATCATGCAGGACTGAAATTTTTGATGTTTTTCTACTCCTCTCATGAGCCCAAACAAGTTTCTAAAAGCATGAGTTTGCAACTAGTTTACTTTTGGAGAACATTCAAAACATTCACTATTCAATAGAGCCCAATAGCAAAAATCAGGTTTTGAATGAAGAATCACATTTCTTGGTAAAATCATGCAGGATTGAAATTTTTGATGGTTTTTTACTCCTCTCAACAGCCCAAACAAGTTTCTAAAAGGATGAGTTTGCAACTACTTTACTTTTGGAGAAAATTCAAAACATTCATTATTCAATAGGGCCCAAACTATCAAAAACCAGCGGTTTCAATGAACACACATTTCTTGGTAGAATCATGCAGGACTGAAATTTTTGATGTTTTTCTACTCCTCTCATGAGCCCAAACAAGTCTCTAAAAGCATGAGTTTGCAACTACTTTACTTTTGGAGAAAATTCAAAACATTCATTATTCAATAGAGCCCAATAGCAAAAATCAGGTTTTGAATGAAGAATCACATTTCTTGGTAGAATCGTGCAGGACTGAAATTTTTGATGTTTTTCTACTCCTCTCATGAGCCCAAACAAGTCTCTAAAAGGATGAGTTTGCAACTACTTTACTTTTGGAGAAAATTCAAAACATTCATTATTCAATAGAGCCCAATAGCAAAAATCAGGTTTTGAATGAAGAATCACATTTCTTGGTAGAATCATGCAGGATTGAAATTTTGGATGGTTTTTTACTCCTCTCAACAGCCCAAACAAGTTTCTAAAAGGATGAGTTTGCAACTACTTTACTTTTGGAGAAAATTCAAAACATTCATTATTCAATAGGGCCCAAACTATCAAAAACCAGCGGTTTCAATGAACACACATTTCTTGGTAGAATCATGCAGGACTGAAATTTTTGATGTTTTTCTACTCCTCTCATGAGCCCAAACAAGTCTCTAAAAGCATGAGTTTGCAACTACTTTACTTTTGGAGAAAATTCAAAACATTCATTATTCAATAGAGCCCAATAGCAAAAATCAGGTTTTGAATGAAAAATCACATTTCTTGGTAGAATCATGCAGGATTGAAATTTTTGATGGTTTTTTACTCCTCTCAACAGCCCAAACAAGTTTCTAAAAGGATGAGTTTGCAACTACTTTACTTTTGGAGAAAATTCAAAACATTCATTATTCAATAGGGCCCAAACTATCAAAAACCAGCGGTTTCAATGAACACACATTTCTTGGTAGAATCATGCAGGACTGAAATTTTTGATGTTTTTCTACTCCTCTCATGAGCCCAAACAAGTCTCTAAAAGCATGAGTTTGCAACTACTTTACTTTTGGAGAAAATTCAAAACATTCACTATTCAATAGAGCCCAATAGCAAAAATCAGGTTTTGAATGAAGAATCACATTTCTTGGTAAAATCATGCAGGATTGAAATTTTTGATGGTTTTTTACTCCTCTCAACAGCCCAAACAAGTTTCTAAAAGGATGAGTTTGCAACTACTTTACTTTTGGAGAAAATTCAAAACATTCATTATTCAATAGGGCCCAAACTATCAAAAACCAGCGGTTTCAATGAACACACATTTCTTGGTAGAATCATGCAGGACTGAAATTTTTGATGTTTTTCCACTCCTCTCATGAGGCCAAACAAGTCTCTAAAAGCATGAGTTTGCAACTACTTTACTTTTGGAGAAAATTCAAAACATTCATTATTCAATAGAGCCCAATAGCAAAAATCAGGTTTTGAATGAAGAATCACATTTCTTGGTAGAAGCATGCAGGATTGAAATTTTTGATGGTTTTTTACTCCTCTCAACAGCCCAAACAAGTTTCTAAAAGGATGAGTTTGCAACTGCTTTACTTTTGGAGAAAATTCAAAACATTCATTATTCAATAGGGCCCAAAATATCAAAAAACAGCGGTTTGAATGAACACACATTTCTTGGTAGAATCGTGCAGGACTGAAATTTTTGATGTTTTTCTACTCCTCTCATGAGCCCAAACAAGTCTCTAAAAGGATGAGTTTGCAACTACTTTACTTTTGGAGAAAATTCAAAACATTCATTATTCAATAGAGCCCAATAGCAAAAACCAGCGTTTTGAATGAAGAATCACATTTCTTGGTAGAATCATGCAGGATTGAAATTTTTGATGGTTTTTTACTCCTCTCAACAGCCCAAACAAGTTTCTAAAAGGATGAGTTTGCAACTACTTTACTTTTGGAGAAAATTCAAAACATTCATTATTCAATAGGGCCCAAACTATCAAAAACCAGCGGTTTCAATGAACACACATTTCTTGGTAGAATCATGCAGGACTGAAATTTTTGATGTTTTTCTACTCCTCTCATGAGCCCAAACAAGTCTCTAAAAGCATGAGTTTGCAACTACTTTACTTTTGGAGAAAATTCAAAACATTCATTATTCAATAGAGCCCAATAGCAAAAATCAGGTTTTGAATGAAGAATCACATTTCTTGGTAGAATCATGCAGGATTGAAATTTTTGATGGTTTTTTACTCCTCTCTACAGCCCAAACAAGGTTCTAAAAGGATGAGTTTGCAACTGCTTTACTTTTGGAGAAAATTCAAAACATTCATTATTCAATAGGGCCCAAACTATCAAAAACCAGCGGTTTGAATGAACACACATTTCTTGGTAGAATCATGCAGGACTCAAATTTTTGATGTTTTTCTACTCCTCTCATGAGCCCAAACAAGTTTCTAAAAGCATGAGTTTGCAACTACTTTACTTTTGGAGAAAATTCAAAACATTCATTATTCAATAGAGCCCAATAGCAAAAATCAGGTTTTGAATGAAGAATCACATTTCTTGGTAGAATCATGCAGGATTGAAATTTTTGATGGTTTTTTACTCCTCTCAACAGCCCAAACAAGTTTCTAAAAGGATGAGTTTGCAACTACTTTACTTTTGGAGAAAATTCAAAACATTCATTATTCAATAGGGCCCAAACTATCAAAAACCAGCGGTTTCAATGAACACACATTTCTTGGTAGAATCATGCAGGACTGAAATTTTTGATGTTTTTCTACTCCTCTCGTGAGCCCAAACAAGTCTCTAAAAGCATGAGTTTGCAACTACTTTACTTTTGGAGAAAATTCAAAACATTCATTATTCAATAGAGCCCAATAGCAAAAATCAGGTTTTGAATGAAAAATCACATTTCTTGGTAGAATCATGCAGGATTGAAATTTTTGATGGTTTTTTACTCCTCTCAACAGCCCAAACAAGTTTCTAAAAGGATGAGTTTGCAACTACTTTACTTTTGGAGAAAATTCAAAACATTCATTATTCAATAGGGCCCAAACTATCAAAAACCAGCGGTTTCAATGAACACACATTTCTTGGTAGAATCATGCAGGACTGAAATTTTTGATGTTTTTCTACTCCTCTCATGAGCCCAAACAAGTCTCTAAAAGCATGAGTTTGCAACTACTTTACTTTTGGAGAAAATTCAAAACATTCATTATTCAATAGAGCCCAATAGCAAAAATCAGGTTTTGAATGAAAAATCACATTTCTTGGTAGAATCATGCAGGATTGAAATTTTTGATGGTTTTTTACTCCTCTCAACAGCCCAAACAAGTTTCTAAAAGGATGAGTTTGCAACTACTTTACTTTTGGAGAAAATTCAAAACATTCATTATTCAATAGGGCCCAAACTATCAAAAACCAGCGGTTTCAATGAACACACATTTCTTGGTAGAATCATGCAGGACTGAAGTTTTTGATGTTTTTCTACTCCTCTCATGAGCCCAAACAAGTCTCTAAAAGCATGAGTTTGCAACTACTTTACTTTTGGAGAAAATTCAAAACATTCATTATTCAATAGAGCCCAATAGCAAAAATCAGGTTTTGAATGAAGAATCACATTTCTTGGTAAAATCATGCAGGATTGAAATTTTTGATGGTTTTTTACTCCTCTCAACAGCCCAAACAAGTTTCTAAAAGGATGAGTTTGCAACTACTTTACTTTTGGAGAAAATTCAAAACATTCATTATTCAATAGGGCCCAAACTATCAAAAACCAGCGGTTTCAAAGAACACACATTTCTTGGTAGAATCATGCAGGACTGAAATTTTTGATGTTTTTCTACTCCTCTCATGAGCCCAAACAAGTTTCTAAAAGCATGAGTTTGCAACTAGTTTACTTTTGGAGAACATTCAAAACATTCACTATTCAATAGAGCCCAATAGCAAAAATCAGGTTTTGAATGAAGAATCACATTTCTTGGTAAAATCATGCAGGATTGAAATTTTTGATGGTTTTTTACTCCTCTCAACAGCCCAAACAAGTTTCTAAAAGGATGAGTTTGCAACTACTTTACTTTTGGAGAAAATTCAAAACATTCATTATTCAATAGGGCCCAAACTATCAAAAACCAGCGGTTTCAATGAACACACATTTCTTGGTAGAATCATGCAGGACTGAAATTTTTGATGTTTTTCTACTCCTCTCATGAGCCCAAACATGTCTCTAAAAGCATGAGTTTGCAACTACTTTACTTTTGGAGAAAATTCAAAACATTCATTATTCAATAGAGCCCAATAGCAAAAATCAGGTTTTGAATGAAGAATCACATTTCTTGGTAGAATCATGCAGGATTGAAATTTTTGATGGTTTTTTACTCCTCTCAACAGCCCAAACAAGTTTCTAAAAGGATGAGTTTGCAACTACTTTACTTTTGGAGAAAATTCAAAACATTCATTATTCAATAGGGCCCAAACTATCAAAAACCAGCGGTTTCAATGAACACACATTTCTTGGTAGAATCATGCAGGACTGAAATTTTTGATGTTTTTCCACTCCTCTCATGAGGCCAAACAAGTCTCTAAAAGCATGAGTTTGCAACTACTTTACTTTTGGAGAAAATTCAAAACATTCATTATTCAATAGAGCCCAATAGCAAAAATCAGGTTTTGAATGAAAAATCACATTTCTTGGTAGAATCATGCAGGATTGAAATTTTTGATGGTTTTTTACTCCTCTCAACAGCCCAAACAAGTTTCTAAAAGGATGAGATTCCAACTACTTTACTTTTGGAGAAAATTCAAAACATTCATTATTCAATAGGGCCCAAACTATCAAAAACCAGCGGTTTCAATGAACACACATTTCTTGGTAGAATCATGCAGGACTGAAATTTTTGATGTTTTTCTACTCCTCTCATGAGCCCAAACAAGTTTCTAAAAGCATGAGTTTGCAACTAGTTTACTTTTGGAGAACATTCAAAACATTCACTATTCAATAGAGCCCAATAGCAAAAATCAGGTTTTGAATGAAGAATCACATTTCTTGGTAAAATCATGCAGGATTGAAATTTTTTATGGTTTTTTACTCCTCTCAACAGCCCAAACAAGTTTCTAAAAGGATGAGTTTGCAACTACTTTACTTTTGGAGAAAATTCAAAACATTCATTATTCAATAGGGCCCAAACTATCAAAAACCAGCGGTTTCAATGAACACACATTTCTTGGTAGAATCATGCAGGACTGAAATTTTTGATGTTTTTCTACTCCTCTCATGAGCCCAAACAAGTCTCTAAAAGCATGAGTTTGCAACTACTTTACTTTTGGAGAAAATTCAAAACATTCATTATTCAATAGAGCCCAATAGCAAAAATCAGGTTTTGAATGAAGAATCACATTTCTTGGTAGAATCATGCAGGATTGAAATTTTTGATGGTTTTTCACTCCTCTCAACAGCCCAAACAAGTTTCTAAAAGGATGAGTTTGCAACTACTTTAATTTTGGAGAAAATTCAAAACATTCATTATTCAATAGGGCCCAAACTATCAAAAACCAGTGGTTTCAATGAACACACATTTCTTGGTAGAATCATGCAGGACTGAAATTTTTGATGTTT
The DNA here is from genome assembly GCF_039654945.1 of Dendrobates tinctorius. Taxonomy (NCBI): domain Eukaryota; kingdom Metazoa; phylum Chordata; class Amphibia; order Anura; family Dendrobatidae; genus Dendrobates; species Dendrobates tinctorius. Next base: position 5,787,076 of record NW_027361736.1, on the reverse strand, counting down.
TTCTACTCCTCTCATGAGCCCAAACAAATCCCTAAAAGCATGAGTTTGCAACTACTTTACTTTTGGAGAAAATTCAAAACATTCATTATTCAATAGAGCCCAATAGCAAAAATCAGGTTTTGAATGAAGAATCACATTTCTTGGTAGAATCATGCAGGATTGAAATTTTTGATGGTTTTTTACTCCTCTCAACAACCCAAACAAGTTTCTAAAAGGATGAGTTTCCAACTACTTTACTTTTGGAGAAAATTCAAAACATTCATTATTCAATAGGGCCCAAACTATCAAAAACCAGCGGTTTCAATGAACACACATTTCTTGGTAGAATCATGCAGGACTGAAATTTTTGATGTTTTTCTACTCCTCTCATGAGCCCAAACAAGTCTCTAAAAGCATGAGTTTGCAACTACTTTACTTTTGGAGAAAATTCAAAACATTCACTATTCAATAGAGCCCAATAGCAAAAATCAGGTTTTGAATGAAGAATCACATTTCTTGGTAAAATCATGCAGGATTGAAATTTTTGATGGTTTTTTACTCCTCTCAACAGCCCAAACAAGTTTCTAAAAGGATGAGTTTGCAACTACTTTACTTTTGGAGAAAATTCAAAACATTCATTATTCAATAGGGCCCAAACTATCAAAAACCAGCGGTTTCAATGAACACACATTTCTTGGTAGAATCATGCAGGACTGAAATTTTTGATGTTTTTCCACTCCTCTCATGAGGCCAAACAAGTCTCTAAAAGCATGAGTTTGCAACTACTTTACTTTTGGAGAAAATTCAAAACATTCATTATTCAATAGAGCCCAATAGCAAAAATCAGGTTTTGAATGAAGAATCACATTTCTTGGTAGAAGCATGCAGGATTGAAATTTTTGATGGTTTTTTACTCCTCTCAACAGCCCAAACAAGTTTCTAAAAGGATGAGTTTGCAACTGCTTTACTTTTGGAGAAAATTCAAAACATTCATTATTCAATAGGGCCCAAAATATCAAAAAACAGCGGTTTGAATGAACACACATTTCTTGGTAGAATCGTGCAGGACTGAAATTTTTGATGTTTTTCTACTCCTCTCATGAGCCCAAACAAGTCTCTAAAAGGATGAGTTTGCAACTACTTTACTTTTGGAGAAAATTCAAAACATTCATTATTCAATAGAGCCCAATAGCAAAAACCAGCGTTTTGAATGAAGAATCACATTTCTTGGTAGAATCATGCAGGATTGAAATTTTTGATGGTTTTTTACTCCTCTCAACAGCCCAAACAAGTTTCTAAAAGGATGAGTTTGCAACTACTTTACTTTTGGAGAAAATTCAAAACATTCATTATTCAATAGGGCCCAAACTATCAAAAACCAGCGGTTTCAATGAACACACATTTCTTGGTAGAATCATGCAGGACTGAAATTTTTGATGTTTTTCTACTCCTCTCATGAGCCCAAACAAGTCTCTAAAAGCATGAGTTTGCAACTACTTTACTTTTGGAGAAAATTCAAAACATTCATTATTCAATAGAGCCCAATAGCAAAAATCAGGTTTTGAATGAAGAATCACATTTCTTGGTAGAATCATGTAGGATTGAAATTTTTGATGGTTTTTTACTCCTCTCTACAGCCCAAACAAGTTTCTAAAAGGATGAGTTTGCAACTGCTTTACTTTTGGAGAAAATTCAAAACATTCATTATTCAATAGGGCCCAAACTATCAAAAACCAGCGGTTTGAATGAACACACATTTCTTGGTAGAATCATGCAGGACTCAAATTTTTGATGTTTTTCTACTCCTCTCATGAGCCCAAACAAGTTTCTAAAAGCATGAGTTTGCAACTACTTTACTTTTGGAGAAAATTCAAAACATTCATTATTCAATAGAGCCCAATAGCAAAAATCAGGTTTTGAATGAAGAATCACATTTCTTGGTAGAATCATGCAGGATTGAAATTTTTGATGGTTTTTTACTCCTCTCAACAGCCCAAACAAGTTTCTAAAAGGATGAGTTTGCAACTACTTTACTTTTGGAGAAAATTCAAAACATTCATTATTCAATAGGGCCCAAACTATCAAAAACCAGCGGTTTCAATGAACACACATTTCTTGGTAGAATCATGCAGGACTGAAATTTTTGATGTTTTTCTACTCCTCTCATGAGCCCAAACAAGTCTCTAAAAGCATGAGTTTGCAACTACTTTACTTTTGGAGAAAATTCAAAACATTCATTATTCAATAGAGCCCAATAGCAAAAATCAGGTTTTGAATGAAAAATCACATTTCTTGGTAGAATCATGCAGGATTGAAATTTTTGATGGTTTTTTACTCCTCTCAACAGCCCAAACAAGTTTCTAAAAGGATGAGTTTGCAACTACTTTACTTTTGGAGAAAATTCAAAACATTCATTATTCAATAGGGCCCAAACTATCAAAAACCAGCGGTTTCAATGAACACACATTTCTTGGTAGAATCATGCAGGACTGAAGTTTTTGATGTTTTTCTACTCCTCTCATGAGCCCAAACAAGTCTCTAAAAGCATGAGTTTGCAACTACTTTACTTTTGGAGAACATTCAAAACATTCATTATTCAATAGAGCCCAATAGCAAAAATCAGGTTTTGAATGAAGAATCACATTTCTTGGTAAAATCATGCAGGATTGAAATTTTTGATGGTTTTTTACTCCTCTCAACAGCCCAAACAAGTTTCTAAAAGGATGAGTTTGCAACTACTTTACTTTTGGAGAAAATTCAAAACATTCATTATTCAATAGGGCCCAAACTATCAAAAACCAGCGGTTTCAATGAACACACATTTCTTGGTAGAATCATGCAGGACTGAAATTTTTGATGTTTTTCTACTCCTCTCATGAGCCCAAACAAGTCTCTAAAAGCATGAGTTTGCATCTACTTTACTTTTGGAGAAAATTCAAAACATTCATTATTCAATAGAGCCCAATAGCAAAAATCAGGTTTTGAATGAAGAATCACATTTCTTGGTAGAATCGTGCAGGACTGAAATTTTTGATGTTTTTCTACTCCTCTCATGAGCCCAAACAAGTCTCTAAAAGGATGAGTTTGCAACTACTTTACTTTTGGAGAAAATTCAAAACATTCATTATTCAATAGAGCCCAATAGCAAAAACCAGCGTTTTGAATGAAGAATCACATTTCTTGGTAGAATCATGCAGGATTGAAATTTTTGATGGTTTTTTACTCCTCTCAACAGCCCAAACAAGTTTCTAAAAGGATGAGTTTGCAACTACTTTACTTTTGGAGAAAATTCAAAACATTCATTATTCAATAAGGCCCAAACTATCAAAAACCAGCGGTTTCAATGAACACACATTTCTTGGTAGAATCATGCAGGACTGAAATTTTTGATGTTTTTCTACTCCTCTCATGAGCCCAAACAAGTCTCTAAAAGCATGAGTTTGCAACTACTTTACTTTTGGAGAAAATTCAAAACATTCATTATTCAATAGAGCCCAATAGCAAAAATCAGGTTTTGAATGAAGAATCACATTTCTTGGTAGAATCATGTAGGATTGAAATTTTTGATGGTTTTTTACTCCTCTCTACAGCCCAAACAAGTTTCTAAAAGGATGAGTTTGCAACTGCTTTACTTTTGGAGAAAATTCAAAACATTCATTATTCAATAGGGCCCAAACTATCAAAAACCAGCGGTTTGAATGAACACACATTTCTTGGTAGAATCATGCAGGACTCAAATTTTTGATGTTTTTCTACTCCTCTCATGAGCCCAAACAAGTTTCTAAAAGCATGAGTTTGCAACTACTTTACTTTTGGAGAAAATTCAAAACATTCATTATTCAATAGAGCCCAATAGCAAAAATCAGGTTTTGAATGAAGAATCACATTTCTTGGTAGAATCATGCAGGATTGAAATTTTTGATGGTTTTTTACTCCTCTCAACAGCCCAAACAAGTTTCTAAAAGGATGAGTTTGCAACTACTTTACTTTTGGAGAAAATTCAAAACATTCATTATTCAATAGGGCCCAAACTATCAAAAACCAGCGGTTTCAATGAACACACATTTCTTGGTAGAATCATGCAGGACTGAAATTTTTGATGTTTTTCTACTCCTCTCATGAGCCCAAACAAGTCTCTAAAAGCATGAGTTTGCAACTACTTTACTTTTGGAGAAAATTCAAAACATTCATTATTCAATAGAGCCCAATAGCAAAAATCAGGTTTTGAATGAAGAATCACATTTCTTGGTAAAATCATGCAGGATTGAAATTTTTGATGGTTTTTTACTCCTCTCAACAGCCCAAACAAGCTTCTAAAAGGATGAGTTTCCAACTACTTTACTTTTGGAGAAAATTCAAAACATTCATTATTCAATAGGGCCCAAACTATCAAAAACCAGCGGTTTCAATGAACACACATTTCTTGGTAGAATCATGCAGGACTGAAATTTTTGATGTTTTTCTACTCCTCTCATGAGCCCAAACAAGTCTCTAAAAGCATGAGTTTGCAACTACTTTACTTTTGGAGAAAATTCAAAACATTCATTATTCAATAGAGCCCAATAGCAAAAATCAGGTTTTGAATGAAGAATCACATTTCTTGGTAGAATCATGCAGGATTGAAATTTTTGATGGTTTTTTACTCCTCTCAACAGCCCAAACAAGTTTCTAAAAGGATGAGTTTGCAACTACTTTACTTTTGGAGAAAATTCAAAACATTCATTATTCAATAGGGCCCAAACTATCAAAAACCAGCGGTTTCAATGAACACACATTTCTTGGTAGAATCATGCAGGACTGAAATTTTTGATGTTTTTCTACTCCTCTCATGAGCCCAAACAAGTCTCTAAAAGCATGAGTTTGCAACTACTTTACTTTTGGAGAAAATTCAAAACATTCATTATTCAATAGAGCCCAATAGCAAAAATCAGGTTTTGAATGAAGAATCACATTTCTTGGTAAAATCATGCAGGATTGAAATTTTTGATGGTTTTTTACTCCTCTCAACAGCCCAAACAAGCTTCTAAAAGGATGAGTTTCCAACTACTTTACTTTTGGAGAAAATTCAAAACATTCATTATTCAATAGGGCCCAAACTATCAAAAACCAGCGGTTTCAATGAACACACATTTCTTGGTAGAATCATGCAGGACTGAAATTTTTGATGTTTTTCTACTCCTCTCATGAGCCCAAACAAGTCTCTAAAAGCATGAGTTTGCAACTACTTTACTTTTGGAGAAAATTCAAAACATTCATTATTCAATAGAGCCCAATAGCAAAAATCAGGTTTTGAATGAAAAATCACATTTCTTGGTAGAATCATGCAGGATTGAAATTTTTGATGGTTTTTTACTCCTCTCAACAGCCCAAACAAGTTTCTAAAAGGATGAGTTTGCAACTACTTTACTTTTGGAGAAAATTCAAAACATTCATTATTCAATAGGGCCCAAACTATCAAAAACCAGCGGTTTCAATGAACACACATTTCTTGGTAGAATCATGCAGGACTGAAATTTTTGATGTTTTTCTACTCCTCTCATGAGCCCAAACAAGTCTCTAAAAGCATGAGTTTGCAACTACTTTACTTTTGGAGAAAATTCAAAACATTCATTATTCAATAGAGCCCAATAGCAAAAATCAGGTTTTGAATGAAGAATCACATTTCTTGGTAAAATCATGCAGGATTGAAATTTTTGATGGTTTTTTACTCCTCTCAACAGCCCAAACAAGTTTCTAAAAGGATGAGTTTGCAACTACTTTACTTTTGGAGAAAATTCAAAACATTTATTATTCAATAGAGCCCAATAGCAAAAACCAGCGTTTTGAATGAAGAATCACATTTCTTGGTAGAATCATGCAGGATTGAAATTTTTGATGGTTTTTTACTCCTCTCAACAGCCCAAACAAGTTTCTAAAAGGATGAGTTTGCAACTACTTTACTTTTGGAGAAAATTCAAAACATTCATTATTCAATAAGGCCCAAACTATCAAAAACCAGCGGTTTCAATGAACACACATTTCTTGGTAGAATCATGCAGGACTGAAATTTTTGATGTTTTTCTACTCCTCTCATGAGCCCAAACAAGTCTCTAAAAGCATGAGTTTGCAACTACTTTACTTTTGGAGAAAATTCAAAACATTCATTATTCAATAGAGCCCAATAGCAAAAATCAGGTTTTGAATGAAGAATCACATTTCTTGGTAGAATCATGTAGGATTGAAATTTTTGATGGTTTTTTTACTCCTCTCTACAGCCCAAACAAGTTTCTAAAAGGATGAGTTTGCAACTGCTTTACTTTTGGAGAAAATTCAAAACATTCATTATTCAATAGGGCCCAAACTATCAAAAACCAGCGGTTTCAATGAACACACATTTCTTGGTAGAATCATGCAGGACTCAAATTTTTGATGTTTTTCTACTCCTCTCATGAGCCCAAACAAGTTTCTAAAAGCATGAGTTTGCAACTACTTTACTTTTGGAGAAAATTCAAAACATTCATTATTCAATAGAGCCCAATAGCAAAAATCAGGTTTTGAATGAAGAATCACATTTCTTGGTAGAATCATGCAGGATTGAAATTTTTGATGGTTTTTTACTCCTCTCAACAGCCCAAACAAGTTTCTAAAAGGATGAGTTTGCAACTACTTTACTTTTGGAGAAAATTCAAAACATTCATTATTCAATAGGGCCCAAACTATCAAAAACCAGCGGTTTCAATGAACACACATTTCTTGGTAGAATCATGCAGGACTGAAATTTTTGATGTTTTTCTACTCCTCTCATGAGCCCAAACAAGTCTCTAAAAGCATGAGTTTGCAACTACTTTACTTTTGGAGAAAATTCAAAACATTCATTATTCAATAGAGCCCAATAGCAAAAATCAGGTTTTGAATGAAGAATCACATTTCTTGGTAAAATCATGCAGGATTGAAATTTTTGATGGTTTTTTACTCCTCTCAACAGCCCAAACAAGCTTCTAAAAGGATGAGTTTCCAACTACTTTACTTTTGGAGAAAATTCAAAACATTCATTATTCAATAGGGCCCAAACTATCAAAAACCAGCGGTTTCAATGAACACACATTTCTTGGTAGAATCATGCAGGACTGAAATTTTTGATGTTTTTCTACTCCTCTCATGAGCCCAAACAAGTCTCTAAAAGCATGAGTTTGCAACTACTTTACTTTTGGAGAAAATTCAAAACATTCATTATTCAATAGAGCCCAATAGCAAAAATCAGGTTTTGAATGAAAAATCACATTTCTTGGTAGAATCATGCAGGATTGAAATTTTTGATGGTTTTTTACTCCTCTCAACAGCCCAAACAAGTTTCTAAAAGGATGAGTTTGCAACTACTTTACTTTTGGAGAAAATTCAAAACATTCATTATTCAATAGGGCCCAAACTATCAAAAACCAGCGGTTTCAATGAACACACATTTCTTGGTAGAATCATGCAGGACTGAAATTTTTGATGTTTTTCTACTCCTCTCATGAGCCCAAACAAGTCTCTAAAAGCATGAGTTTGCAACTACTTTACTTTTGGAGAAAATTCAAAACATTCACTATTCAATAGAGCCCAATAGCAAAAATCAGGTTTTGAATGAAGAATCACATTTCTTGGTAAAATCATGCAGGATTGAAATTTTTGATGGTTTTTTACTCCTCTCAACAGCCCAAACAAGTTTCTAAAAGGATGAGTTTGCAACTACTTTACTTTTGGAGAAAATTCAAAACATTCATTATTCAATAGGGCCCAAACTATCAAAAACCAGCGGTTTCAATGAACACACATTTCTTGGTAGAATCATGCAGGACTGAAATTTTTGATGTTTTTCCACTCCTCTCATGAGGCCAAACAAGTCTCTAAAAGCATGAGTTTGCAACTACTTTACTTTTGGAGAAAATTCAAAACATTCATTATTCAATAGAGCCCAATAGCAAAAATCAGGTTTTGAATGAAGAATCACATTTCTTGGTAGAAGCATGCAGGATTGAAATTTTTGATGGTTTTTTACTCCTCTCAACAGCCCAAACAAGTTTCTAAAAGGATGAGTTTGCAACTGCTTTACTTTTGGAGAAAATTCAAAACATTCATTATTCAATAGGGCCCAAAATATCAAAAAACAGCGGTTTGAATGAACACACATTTCTTGGTAGAATCGTGCAGGACTGAAATTTTTGATGTTTTTCTACTCCTCTCATGAGCCCAAACAAGTCTCTAAAAGGATGAGTTTGCAACTACTTTACTTTTGGAGAAAATTCAAAACATTCATTATTCAATAGAGCCCAATAGCAAAAACCAGCGTTTTGAATGAAGAATCACATTTCTTGGTAGAATCATGCAGGATTGAAATTTTTGATGGTTTTTTACTCCTCTCAACAGCCCAAACAAGTTTCTAAAAGGATGAGTTTGCAACTACTTTACTTTTGGAGAAAATTCAAAACATTCATTATTCAATAGGGCCCAAACTATCAAAAACCAGCGGTTTCAATGAACACACATTTCTTGGTAGAATCATGCAGGACTGAAATTTTTGATGTTTTTCTACTCCTCTCATGAGCCCAAACAAGTCTCTAAAAGCATGAGTTTGCAACTACTTTACTTTTGGAGAAAATTCAAAACATTCATTATTCAATAGAGCCCAATAGCAAAAATCAGGTTTTGAATGAAGAATCACATTTCTTGGTAGAATCATGTAGGATTGAAATTTTTGATGGTTTTTTACTCCTCTCTACAGCCCAAACAAGTTTCTAAAAGGATGAGTTTGCAACTGCTTTACTTTTGGAGAAAATTCAAAACATTCATTATTCAATAGGGCCCAAACTATCAAAAACCAGCGGTTTGAATGAACACACATTTCTTGGTAGAATCATGCAGGACTCAAATTTTTGATGTTTTTCTACTCCTCTCATGAGCCCAAACAAGTTTCTAAAAGCATGAGTTTGCAACTACTTTACTTTTGGAGAAAATTTAAAACATTCATTATTCAATAGAGCCCAATAGCAAAAATCAGGTTTTGAATGAAGAATCACATTTCTTGGTAGAATCATGCAGGATTGAAATTTTTGATGGTTTTTTACTCCTCTCAACAGCCCAAACAAGTTTCTAAAAGGATGAGTTTGCAACTACTTTACTTTTGGAGAAAATTCAAAACATTCATTATTCAATAGGGCCCAAACTATCAAAAACCAGCGGTTTCAATGAACACACATTTCTTGGTAGAATCATGCAGGACTGAAATTTTTGATGTTTTTCTACTCCTCTCATGAGCCCAAACAAGTCTCTAAAAGCATGAGTTTGCATCTACTTTACTTTTGGAGAAAATTCAAAACATTCATTATTCAATAGAGCCCAATAGCAAAAATCAGGTTTTGAATGAAAAATCACATTTCTTGGTAGAATCATGCAGGATTGAAATTTTTGATGGTTTTTTACTCCTCTCAACAGCCCAAACAAGTTTCTAAAAGGATGAGTTTGCAACTACTTTACTTTTGGAGAAAATTCAAAACATTCATTATTCAATAGGGCCCAAACTATCAAAAACCAGCGGTTTCAATGAACACACATTTCTTGGTAGAATCATGCAGGACTGAAGTTTTTGATGTTTTTCTACTCCTCTCATGAGCCCAAACAAGTCTCTAAAAGCATGAGTTTGCAACTACTTTACTTTTGGAGAAAATTCAAAACATTCATTATTCAATAGAGCCCAATAGCAAAAATCAGGTTTTGAATGAAGAATCACATTTCTTGGTAAAATCATGCAGGATTGAAATTTTTGATGGTTTTTTACTCCTCTCAACAGCCCAAACAAGTTTCTAAAAGGATGAGTTTGCAACTACTTTACTTTTGGAGAAAATTCAAAACATTCATTATTCAATAGGGCCCAAACTATCAAAAACCAGCGGTTTCAAAGAACACACATTTCTTGGTAGAATCATGCAGGACTGAAATTTTTGATGTTTTTCTACTCCTCTCATGAGCCCAAACAAGTTTCTAAAAGCATGAGTTTGCAACTAGTTTACTTTTGGAGAACATTCAAAACATTCACTATTCAATAGAGCCCAATAGCAAAAATCAGGTTTTGAATGAAGAATCACATTTCTTGGTAAAATCATGCAGGATTGAAATTTTTGATGGTTTTTTACTCCTCTCAACAGCCCAAACAAGTTTCTAAAAGGATGAGTTTGCAACTACTTTACTTTTGGAGAAAATTCAAAACATTCATTATTCAATAGGGCCCAAACTATCAAAAACCAGCGGTTTCAATGAACACACATTTCTTGGTAGAATCATGCAGGACTGAAATTTTTGATGTTTTTCTACTCCTCTCATGAGCCCAAACAAGTCTCTAAAAGCATGAGTTTGCAACTACTTTACTTTTGGAGAAAATTCAAAACATTCATTATTCAATAGAGCCCAATAGCAAAAATCAGGTTTTGAATGAAGAATCACATTTCTTGGTAGAATCGTGCAGGACTGAAATTTTTGATGTTTTTCTACTCCTCTCATGAGCCCAAACAAGTTTCTAAAAGCATGAGTTTGCAACTAGTTTACTTTTGGAGAACATTCAAAACATTCACTATTCAATAGAGCCCAATAGCAAAAATCAGGTTTTGAATGAAGAATCACATTTCTTGGTAAAATCATGCAGGATTGAAATTTTTGATGGTTTTTTACTCCTCTAAACAGCACAAACAAGTTTCTAAAAGGATGAGTTTGCAACTACTTTACTTTTGGAGAAAATTCAAAACATTCATTATTCAATAGGGCCCAAACTATCAAAAACCAGCGGTTTCAATGAACACACATTTCTTGGTAGAATCATGCAGGACTGAAATTTTTGATGTTTTTCTACTCCTCTCATGAGCCCAAACAAGTCTCTAAAAGCATGAGTTTGCAACTACTTTACTTTTGGAGAAAATTCAAAACATTCATTATTCAATAGAGCCCAATAGCCAAAATCAGGTTTTGAATGAAAAATCACATTTCTTGGTAGAATCATGCAGGATTGAAATTTTTGATGGTTTTTTACTCCTCTCAACAGCCCAAACAAGTTTCTAAAAGGATGAGTTTGCAACTACTTTACTTTTGGAGAAAATTCAAAACATTCATTATTCAATAGGGCCCAAACTATCAAAAACCAGCGGTTTCAATGAACACACATTTCTTGGTAGAATCATGCAGGACTGAAGTTTTTGATGTTTTTCTACTCCTCTCATGAGCCCAAACAAGTCTCTAAAAGCATGAGTTTGCAACTACTTTACTTTTGGAGAAAATTCAAAACATTCATTATTCAATAGAGCCCAATAGCAAAAATCAGGTTTTGAATGAAGAATCACATTTCTTGGTAAAATCATGCAGGATTGAAATTTTTGATGGTTTTTTACTCCTCTCAACAGCCCAAACAAGTTTCTAAAAGGATGAGTTTGCAACTACTTTACTTTTGGAGAAAATTCAAAACATTCATTATTCAATAGGGCCCAAACTATCAAAAACCAGCGGTTTCAAAGAACACACATTTCTTGGTAGAATCATGCAGGACTGAAATTTTTGATGTTTTTCTACTCCTCTCATGAGCCCAAACAAGTTTCTAAAAGCATGAGTTTGCAACTAGTTTACTTTTGGAGAACATTCAAAACATTCACTATTCAATAGAGCCCAATAGCAAAAATCAGGTTTTGAATGAAGAATCACATTTCTTGGTAAAATCATGCAGGATTGAAATTTTTGATGGTTTTTTACTCCTCTCAACAGCCCAAACAAGTTTCTAAAAGGATGAGTTTGCAACTACTTTACTTTTGGAGAAAATTCAAAACATTCATTATTCAATAGGGCCCAAACTATCAAAAACCAGCGGTTTCAATGAACACACATTTCTTGGTAGAATCATGCAGGACTGAAATTTTTGATGTTTTTCCACTCCTCTCATGAGGCCAAACAAGTCTCTAAAAGCATGAGTTTGCAACTACTTTACTTTTGGAGAAAATTCAAAACATTCATTATTCAATAGAGCCCAATAGCAAAAATCAGGTTTTGAATGAAGAATCACATTTCTTGGTAGAAGCATGCAGGATTGAAATTTTTGATGGTTTTTTACTCCTCTCAACAGCCCAAACAAGTTTCTAAAAGGATGAGTTTGCAACTGCTTTACTTTTGGAGAAAATTCAAAACATTCATTATTCAATAGGGCCCAAAATATCAAAAAACAGCGGTTTGAATGAACACACATTTCTTGGTAGAATCGTGCAGGACTGAAATTTTTGATGTTTTTCTACTCCTCTCATGAGCCCAAACAAGTCTCTAAAAGGATGAGTTTGCAACTACTTTACTTTTGGAGAAAATTCAAAACATTCATTATTCAATAGAGCCCAATAGCAAAAACCAGCGTTTTGAATGAAGAATCACATTTCTTGGTAGAATCATGCAGGATTGAAATTTTTGATGGTTTTTTACTCCTCTCAACAGCCCAAACAAGTTTCTAAAAGGATGAGTTTGCAACTACTTTACTTTTGGAGAAAATTCAAAACATTCATTATTCAATAGGGCCCAAACTATCAAAAACCAGCGGTTTCAATGAACACACATTTCTTGGTAGAATCATGCAGGACTGAAATTTTTGATGTTTTTCTACTCCTCTCATGAGCCCAAACAAGTCTCTAAAAGCATGAGTTTGCAACTACTTTACTTTTGGAGAAAATTCAAAACATTCATTATTCAATAGAGCCCAATAGCAAAAATCAGGTTTTGAATGAAGAATCACATTTCTTGGTAGAATCATGTAGGATTGAAATTTTTGATGGTTTTTTACTCCTCTCTACAGCCCAAACAAGTTTCTAAAAGGATGAGTTTGCAACTGCTTTACTTTTGGAGAAAATTCAAAACATTCATTATTCAATAGGGCCCAAACTATCAAAAACCAGCGGTTTGAATGAACACACATTTCTTGGTAGAATCATGCAGGACTCAAATTTTTGATGTTTTTCTACTCCTCTCATGAGCCCAAACAAGTTTCTAAAAGCATGAGTTTGCAACTACTTTACTTTTGGAGAAAATTTAAAACATTCATTATTCAATAGAGCCCAATAGCAAAAATCAGGTTTTGAATGAAGAATCACATTTCTTGGTAGAATCATGCAGGATTGAAATTTTTGATGGTTTTTTACTCCTCTCAACAGCCCAAACAAGTTTCTAAAAGGATGAGTTTGCAACTACTTTACTTTTGGAGAAAATTCAAAACATTCATTATTCAATAGGGCCCAAACTATCAAAAACCAGCGGTTTCAATGAACACACATTTCTTGGTAGAATCATGCAGGACTGAAATTTTTGATGTTTTTCTACTCCTCTCATGAGCCCAAACAAGTCTCTAAAAGCATGAGTTTGCATCTACTTTACTTTTGGAGAAAATTCAAAACATTCATTATTCAATAGAGCCCAATAGCAAAAATCAGGTTTTGAATGAAAAATCACATTTCTTGGTAGAATCATGCAGGATTGAAATTTTTGATGGTTTTTTACTCCTCTCAACAGCCCAAACAAGTTTCTAAAAGGATGAGTTTGCAACTACTTTACTTTTGGAGAAAATTCAAAACATTCATTATTCAATAGGGCCCAAACTATCAAAAACCAGCGGTTTCAATGAACACACATTTCTTGGTAGAATCATGCAGGACTGAAGTTTTTGATGTTTTTCTACTCCTCTCATGAGCCCAAACAAGTCTCTAAAAGCATGAGTTTGCAACTACTTTACTTTTGGAGAAAATTCAAAACATTCATTATTCAATAGAGCCCAATAGCAAAAATCAGGTTTTGAATGAAGAATCACATTTCTTGGTAAAATCATGCAGGATTGAAATTTTTGATGGTTTTTTACTCCTCTCAACAGCCCAAACAAGTTTCTAAAAGGATGAGTTTGCAACTACTTTACTTTTGGAGAAAATTCAAAACATTCATTATTCAATAGGGCCCAAACTATCAAAAACCAGCGGTTTCAAAGAACACACATTTCTTGGTAGAATCATGCAGGACTGAAATTTTTGATGTTTTTCTACTCCTCTCATGAGCCCAAACAAGTTTCTAAAAGCATGAGTTTGCAACTAGTTTACTTTTGGAGAACATTCAAAACATTCACTATTCAATAGAGCCCAATAGCAAAAATCAGGTTTTGAATGAAGAATCACATTTCTTGGTAAAATCATGCAGGATTGAAATTTTTGATGGTTTTTTACTCCTCTCAACAGCCCAAACAAGTTTCTAAAAGGATGAGTTTGCAACTACTTTACTTTTGGAGAAAATTCAAAACATTCATTATTCAATAGGGCCCAAACTATCAAAAACCAGCGGTTTCAATGAACACACATTTCTTGGTAGAATCATGCAGGACTGAAATTTTTGATGTTTTTCTACTCCTCTCATGAGCCCAAACAAGTCTCTAAAAGCATGAGTTTGCAACTACTTTACTTTTGGAGAAAATTCAAAACATTCATTATTCAATAGAGCCCAATAGCAAAAATCAGGTTTTGAATGAAGAATCACATTTCTTGGTAGAATCGTGCAGGACTGAAATTTTTGATGTTTTTCTACTCCTCTCATGAGCCCAAACAAGTTTCTAAAAGCATGAGTTTGCAACTAGTTTACTTTTGGAGAACATTCAAAACATTCACTATTCAATAGAGCCCAATAGCAAAAATCAGGTTTTGAATGAAGAATCACATTTCTTGGTAAAATCATGCAGGATTGAAATTTTTGATGGTTTTTTACTCCTCTAAACAGCACAAACAAGTTTCTAAAAGGATGAGTTTGCAACTACTTTACTTTTGGAGAAAATTCAAAACATTCATTATTCAATAGGGCCCAAACTATCAAAAACCAGCGGTTTCAATGAACACACATTTCTTGGTAGAATCATGCAGGACTGAAATTTTTGATGTTTTTCTACTCCTCTCATGAGCCCAAACAAGTCTCTAAAAGCATGAGTTTGCAACTACTTTACTTTTGGAGAAAATTCAAAACATTCATTATTCAATAGAGCCCAATAGCCAAAATCAGGTTTTGAATGAAAAATCACATTTCTTGGTAGAATCATGCAGGATTGAAATTTTTGATGGTTTTTTACTCCTCTCAACAGCCCAAACAAGTTTCTAAAAGGATGAGTTTGCAACTACTTTACTTTTGGAGAAAATTCAAAACATTCATTATTCAATAGGGCCCAAACTATCAAAAACCAGCGGTTTCAATGAACACACATTTCTTGGTAGAATCATGCAGGACTGAAGTTTTTGATGTTTTTCTACTCCTCTCATGAGCCCAAACAAGTCTCTAAAAGCATGAGTTTGCAACTACTTTACTTTTGGAGAAAATTCAAAACATTCATTATTCAATAGAGCCCAATAGCAAAAATCAGGTTTTGAATGAAGAATCACATTTCTTGGTAAAATCATGCAGGATTGAAATTTTTGATGGTTTTTTACTCCTCTCAACAGCCCAAACAAGTTTCTAAAAGGATGAGTTTGCAACTACTTTACTTTTGGAGAAAATTCAAAACATTCATTATTCAATAGGGCCCAAACTATCAAAAACCAGCGGTTTCAAAGAACACACATTTCTTGGTAGAATCATGCAGGACTGAAATTTTTGATGTTTTTCTACTCCTCTCATGAGCCCAAACAAGTTTCTAAAAGCATGAGTTTGCAACTAGTTTACTTTTGGAGAACATTCAAAACATTCACTATTCAATAGAGCCCAATAGCAAAAATCAGGTTTTGAATGAAGAATCACATTTCTTGGTAAAATCATGCAGGATTGAAATTTTTGATGGTTTTTTACTCCTCTCAACAGCCCAAACAAGTTTCTAAAAGGATGAGTTTGCAACTACTTTACTTTTGGAGAAAATTCAAAACATTCATTATTCAATAGGGCCCAAACTATCAAAAACCAGCGGTTTCAATGAACACACATTTATTGGTAGAATCATGCAGGACTGAAATTTTTGATGTTTTTCTACTCCTCTCATGAGCCCAAACAAGTCTCTAAAAGCATGAGTTTGCAACTACTTTACTTTTGGAGAAAATTCAAAACATTCATTATTCAATAGAGCCCAATAGCAAAAATCAGGTTTTGAATGAAGAATCACATTTCTTGGTAGAATCGTGCAGGACTGAAATTTTTGATGTTTTTCTACTCCTCTCATGAGCCCAAACAAGTCTCTAAAAGGATGAGTTTGCAACTACTTTACTTTTGGAGAAAATTCAAAACATTCATTATTCAATAGAGCCCAATAGCAAAAACCAGCGTTTTGAATGAAGAATCACATTTCTTGGTAGAATCATGCAGGATTGAAATTTTTGATGGTTTTTTACTCCTCTCAACAGCCCAAACAAGTTTCTAAAAGGATGAGTTTGCAACTACTTTACTTTTGGAGAAAATTCAAAACATTCATTATTCAATAAGGCCCAAACTATCAAAAACCAGCGGTTTCAATGAACACACATTTCTTGGTAGAATCATGCAGGACTGAAATTTTTGATGTTTTTCTACTCCTCTCATGAGCCCAAACAAGTCTCTAAAAGCATGAGTTTGCAACTACTTTACTTTTGGAGAAAATTCAAAACATTCATTATTCAATAGAGCCCAATAGCAAAAATCAGGTTTTGAATGAAGAATCACATTTCTTGGTAGAATCATGTAGGATTGAAATTTTTGATGGTTTTTTACTCCTCTCTACAGCCCAAACAAGTTTCTAAAAGGATGAGTTTGCAACTGCTTTACTTTTGGAGAAAATTCAAAACATTCATTATTCAATAGGGCCCAAACTATCAAAAACCAGCGGTTTGAATGAACACACATTTCTTGGTAGAATCATGCAGGACTCAAATTTTTGATGTTTTTCTACTCCTCTCATGAGCCCAAACAAGTTTCTAAAAGCATGAGTTTGCAACTACTTTACTTTTGGAGAAAATTCAAAACATTCATTATTCAATAGAGCCCAATAGCAAAAATCAGGTTTTGAATGAAGAATCACATTTCTTGGTAGAATCATGCAGGATTGAAATTTTTGATGGTTTTTTACTCCTCTCAACAGCCCAAACAAGTTTCTAAAAGGATGAGTTTGCAACTACTTTACTTTTGGAGAAAATTCAAAACATTCATTATTCAATAGGGCCCAAACTATCAAAAACCAGCGGTTTCAATGAACACACATTTCTTGGTAGAATCATGCAGGACTGAAATTTTTGATGTTTTTCTACTCCTCTCATGAGCCCAAACAAGTCTCTAAAAGCATGAGTTTGCAACTACTTTACTTTTGGAGAAAATTCAAAACATTCATTATTCAATAGAGCCCAATAGCAAAAATCAGGTTTTGAATGAAGAATCACATTTCTTGGTAGAATCATGCAGGATTGAAATTTTTGATGGTTTTTTACTCCTCTCAACAGCCCAAACAAGTTTCTAAAAGGATGAGTTTGCAACTACTTTACTTTTGGAGAAAATTCAAAACATTCATTATTCAATAGGGCCCAAACTATCAAAAACCAGCGGTTTCAATGAACACACATTTCTTGGTAGAATCATGCAGGACTGAAATTTTTGATGTTTTTCTACTCCTCTCATGAGCCCAAACAAGTCTCTAAAAGCATGAGTTTGCAACTACTTTACTTTTGGAGAAAATTCAAAACATTCATTATTCAATAGAGCCCAATAGCAAAAATCAGGTTTTGAATGAAGAATCACATTTCTTGGTAAAATCATGCAGGATTGAAATTTTTGATGGTTTTTTACTCCTCTCAACAGCCCAAACAAGCTTCTAAAAGGATGAGTTTCCAACTACTTTACTTTTGGAGAAAATTCAAAACATTCATTATTCAATAGGGCCCAAACTATCAAAAACCAGCGGTTTCAATGAACACACATTTCTTGGTAGAATCATGCAGGACTGAAATTTTTGATGTTTTTCTACTCCTCTCATGAGCCCAAACAAGTCTCTAAAAGCATGAGTTTGCAACTACTTTACTTTTGGAGAAAATTCAAAACATTCATTATTCAATAGAGCCCAATAGCAAAAATCAGGTTTTGAATGAAAAATCACATTTCTTGGTAGAATCATGCAGGATTGAAATTTTTGATGGTTTTTTACTCCTCTCAACAGCCCAAACAAGTTTCTAAAAGGATGTTTGCAACTACTTTACTTTTGGAGAAAATTCAAAACATTCATTATTCAATAGGGCCCAAACTATCAAAAACCAGCGGTTTCAATGAACACACATTTCTTGGTAGAATCATGCAGGACTGAAATTTTTGATGTTTTTCTACTCCTCTCATGAGCCCAAACAAGTCTCTAAAAGCATGAGTTTGCAACTACTTTACTTTTGGAGAAAATTCAAAACATTCACTATTCAATAGAGCCCAATAGCAAAAATCAGGTTTTGAATGAAGAATCACATTTCTTGGTAAAATCATGCAGGATTGAAATTTTTGATGGTTTTTTACTCCTCTCAACAGCCCAAACAAGTTTCTAAAAGGATGAGTTTGCAACTACTTTACTTTTGGAGAAAATTCAAAACATTCATTATTCAATAGAGCCCAATAGCAAAAACCAGCGTTTTGAATGAAGAATCACATTTCTTGGTAGAATCATGCAGGATTGAAATTTTTGATGGTTTTTTACTCCTCTCAACAGCCCAAACAAGTTTCTAAAAGGATGAGTTTGCAACTACTTTACTTTTGGAGAAAATTCAAAACATTCATTATTCAATAAGGCCCAAACTATCAAAAACCAGTGGTTTCAATGAACACACATTTCTTGGTAGAATCATGCAGGACTGAAATTTTTGATGTTTTTCTACTCCTCTCATGAGCCCAAACAAGTCTCTAAAAGCATGAGTTTGCAACTACTTTACTTTTGGAGAAAATTCAAAACATTCATTATTCAATAGAGCCCAATAGCAAAAATCAGGTTTTGAATGAAGAATCACATTTCTTGGTAGAATCATGTAGGATTGAAATTTTTGATGGTTTTTTACTCCTCTCTACAGCCCAAACAAGTTTCTAAAAGGATGAGTTTGCAACTGCTTTACTTTTGGAGAAAATTCAAAACATTCATTATTCAATAGGGCCCAAACTATCAAAAACCAGCGGTTTGAATGAACACACATTTCTTGGTAGAATCATGCAGGACTCAAATTTTTGATGTTTTTCTACTCCTCTCATGAGCCCAAACAAGTTTCTAAAAGCATGAGTTTGCAACTACTTTACTTTTGGAGAAAATTCAAAACATTCATTATTCAATAGAGCCCAATAGCAAAAATCAGGTTTTGAATGAAGAATCACATTTCTTGGTAGAATCATGCAGGATTGAAATTTTTGATGGTTTTTTACTCCTCTCAACAGCCCAAACAAGTTTCTAAAAGGATGAGTTTGCAACTACTTTACTTTTGGAGAAAATTCAAAACATTCATTATTCAATAGGGCCCAAACTATCAAAAACCAGCGGTTTCAATGAACACACATTTCTTGGTAGAATCATGCAGGACTGAAATTTTTGATGTTTTTCTACTCCTCTCATGAGCCCAAACAAGTCTCTAAAAGCATGAGTTTGCAACTACTTTACTTTTGGAGAAAATTCAAAACATTCATTATTCAATAGAGCCCAATAGCAAAAATCAGGTTTTGAATGAAGAATCACATTTCTTGGTAAAATCATGCAGGATTGAAATTTTTGATGGTTTTTTACTCCTCTCAACAGCCCAAACAAGCTTCTAAAAGGATGAGTTTCCAACTACTTTACTTTTGGAGAAAATTCAAAACATTCATTATTCAATAGGGCCCAAACTATCAAAAACCAGCGGTTTCAATGAACACACATTTCTTGGTAGAATCATGCAGGACTGAAATTTTTGATGTTTTTCTACTCCTCTCATGAGCCCAAACAAGTCTCTAAAAGCATGAGTTTGCAACTACTTTACTTTTGGAGAAAATTCAAAACATTCATTATTCAATAGAGCCCAATAGCAAAAATCAGGTTTTGAATGAAAAATCACATTTCTTGGTAGAATCATGCAGGATTGAAATTTTTGATGGTTTTTTACTCCTCTCAACAGCCCAAACAAGTTTCTAAAAGGATGAGTTTGCAACTACTTTACTTTTGGAGAAAATTCAAAACATTCATTATTCAATAGGGCCCAAACTATCAAAAACCAGCGGTTTCAATGAACACACATTTCTTGGTAGAATCATGCAGGACTGAAATTTTTGATGTTTTTCTACTCCTCTCATGAGCCCAAACAAGTCTCTAAAAGCATGAGTTTGCAACTACTTTACTTTTGGAGAAAATTCAAAACATTCACTATTCAATAGAGCCCAATAGCAAAAATCAGGTTTTGAATGAAGAATCACATTTCTTGGTAAAATCATGCAGGATTGAAATTTTTGATGGTTTTTTACTCCTCTCAACAGCCCAAACAAGTTTCTAAAAGGATGAGTTTGCAACTACTTTACTTTTGGAGAAAATTCAAAACATTCATTATTCAATAGGGCCCAAACTATCAAAAACCAGCGGTTTCAATGAACACACATTTCTTGGTAGAATCATGCAGGACTGAAATTTTTGATGTTTTTCCACTCCTCTCATGAGGCCAAACAAGTCTCTAAAAGCATGAGTTTGCAACTACTTTACTTTTGGAGAAAATTCAAAACATTCATTATTCAATAGAGCCCAATAGCAAAAATCAGGTTTTGAATGAAGAATCACATTTCTTGGTAGAAGCATGCAGGATTGAAATTTTTGATGGTTTTTTACTCCTCTCAACAGCCCAAACAAGTTTCTAAAAGGATGAGTTTGCAACTGCTTTACTTTTGGAGAAAATTCAAAACATTCATTATTCAATAGGGCCCAAAATATCAAAAAACAGCGGTTTGAATGAACACACATTTCTTGGTAGAATCGTGCAGGACTGAAATTTTTGATGTTTTTCTACTCCTCTCATGAGCCCAAACAAGTCTCTAAAAGGATGAGTTTGCAACTACTTTACTTTTGGAGAAAATTCAAAACATTCATTATTCAATAGAGCCCAATAGCAAAAACCAGCGTTTTGAATGAAGAATCACATTTCTTGGTAGAATCATGCAGGATTGAAATTTTTGATGGTTTTTTACTCCTCTCAACAGCCCAAACAAGTTTCTAAAAGGATGAGTTTGCAACTACTTTACTTTTGGAGAAAATTCAAAACATTCATTATTCAATAGGGCCCAAACTATCAAAAACCAGCGGTTTCAATGAACACACATTTCTTGGTAGAATCATGCAGGACTGAAATTTTTGATGTTTTTCTACTCCTCTCATGAGCCCAAACAAGTCTCTAAAAGCATGAGTTTGCAACTACTTTACTTTTGGAGAAAATTCAAAACATTCATTATTCAATAGAGCCCAATAGCAAAAATCAGGTTTTGAATGAAGAATCACATTTCTTGGTAGAATCATGTAGGATTGAAATTTTTGATGGTTTTTTACTCCTCTCTACAGCCCAAACAAGTTTCTAAAAGGATGAGTTTGCAACTGCTTTACTTTTGGAGAAAATTCAAAACATTCATTATTCAATAGGGCCCAAACTATCAAAAACCAGCGGTTTCAATGAACACACATTTCTTGGTAGAATCATGCAGGACTGAAATTTTTGATGTTTTTCTACTCCTCTCATGAGCCCAAACAAGTCTCTAAAAGCATGAGTTTGCATCTACTTTACTTTTGGAGAAAATTCAAAACATTCATTATTCAATAGGGCCCAAACTATCAAAAACCAGCGGTTTCAATGAACACACATTTCTTGGTAGAATCATGCAGGACTGAAGTTTTTGATGTTTTTCTACTCCTCTCATGAGCCCAAACAAGTCTCTAAAAGCATGAGTTTGCATCTACTTTACTTTTGGAGAAAATTCAAAACATTCATTATTCAATAGAGCCCAATAGCAAAAATCAGGTTTTGAATGAAAAATCACATTTCTTGGTAGAATCATGCAGGATTGAAATTTTTGATGGTTTTTTACTCCTCTCAACAGCCCAAACAAGTTTCTAAAAGGATGAGTTTGCAACTACTTTACTTTTGGAGAAAATTCAAAACATTCATTATTCAATAGGGCCCAAACTATCAAAAACCAGCGGTTTCAATGAACACACATTTCTTGGTAGAATCATGCAGGACTGAAGTTTTTGATGTTTTTCTACTCCTCTCATGAGCCCAAACAAGTCTCTAAAAGCATGAGTTTGCAACTACTTTACTTTTGGAGAAAATTCAAAACATTCATTATTCAATAGAGCCCAATAGCAAAAATCAGGTTTTGAATGAAGAATCACATTTCTTGGTAAAATCATGCAGGATTGAAATTTTTGATGGTTTTTTACTCCTCTCAACAGCCCAAACAAGTTTCTAAAAGGATGAGTTTGCAACTACTTTACTTTTGGAGAAAATTCAAAACATTCATTATTCAATAGGGCCCAAACTATCAAAAACCAGCGGTTTCAAAGAACACACATTTCTTGGTAGAATCATGCAGGACTGAAATTTTTGATGTTTTTCTACTCCTCTCATGAGCCCAAACAAGTTTCTAAAAGCATGAGTTTGCAACTAGTTTACTTTTGGAGAACATTCAAAACATTCACTATTCAATAGAGCCCAATAGCAAAAATCAGGTTTTGAATGAAGAATCACATTTCTTGGTAAAATCATGCAGGATTGAAATTTTTGATGGTTTTTTACTCCTCTCAACAGCCCAAACAAGTTTCTAAAAGGATGAGTTTGCAACTACTTTACTTTTGGAGAAAATTCAAAACATTCATTATTCAATAGGGCCCAAACTATCAAAAACCAGCGGTTTCAATGAACACACATTTCTTGGTAGAATCATGCAGGACTGAAATTTTTGATGTTTTTCTACTCCTCTCATGAGCCCAAACAAGTCTCTAAAAGCATGAGTTTGCAACTACTTTACTTTTGTAAAAAATTCAAAACATTCATTATTCAATAGAGCCCAATAGCAAAAATCAGG
The DNA here is from genome assembly GCF_039654945.1 of Dendrobates tinctorius. Taxonomy (NCBI): domain Eukaryota; kingdom Metazoa; phylum Chordata; class Amphibia; order Anura; family Dendrobatidae; genus Dendrobates; species Dendrobates tinctorius. Next base: position 5,764,057 of record NW_027361736.1, on the reverse strand, counting down.
TTTTGAATGAAGAATCACATTTCTTGGTAGAATCATGCAGGATTGAAATTTTTGATGGTTTTTTACTCCTCTCAACAGCCCAAACAAGTTTCTAAAAGGATGAGTTTGCAACTACTTTACTTTTGGAGAAAATTCAAAACATTCATTATTCAATAGGGCCCAAACTATCAAAAACCAGCGGTTTCAATGAACACACATTTCTTGGTAGAATCATGCAGGACTGAAATTTTTGATGTTTTTCTACTCCTCTCATGAGCCCAAACAAGTCTCTAAAAGCATGAGTTTGCAACTACTTTACTTTTGGAGAAAATTCAAAACATTCATTATTCAATAGAGCCCAATAGCAAAAATCAGGTTTTGAATGAAAAATCACATTTCTTGGTAGAAGCATGCAGGATTGAAATTTTTGATGGTTTTTTACTCCTCTCAACAGCCCAAACAAGTTTCTAAAAGGATGAGTTTGCAACTGCTTTACTTTTGGAGAAAATTCAAAACATTCATTATTCAATAGGGCCCAAAATATCAAAAAACAGCGGTTTGAATGAACACACATTTCTTGGTAGAATCGTGCAGGACTGAAATTTTTGATGTTTTTCTACTCCTCTCATGAGCCCAAACAAGTCTCTAAAAGGATGAGTTTGCAACTACTTTACTTTTGGAGAAAATTCAAAACATTCATTATTCAATAGAGCCCAATAGCAAAAACCAGCGTTTTGAATGAAGAATCACATTTCTTGGTAGAATCATGCAGGATTGAAATTTTTGATGGTTTTTTACTCCTCTCAACAGCCCAAACAAGTTTCTAAAAGGATGAGTTTGCAACTACTTTACTTTTGGAGAAAATTCAAAACATTCATTATTCAATAAGGCCCAAACTATCAAAAACCAGCGGTTTCAATGAACACACATTTCTTGGTAGAATCATGCAGGACTGAAATTTTTGATGTTTTTCTACTCCTCTCATGAGCCCAAACAAGTCTCTAAAAGCATGAGTTTGCAACTACTTTACTTTTGGAGAAAATTCAAAACATTCATTATTCAATAGAGCCCAATAGCAAAAATCAGGTTTTGAATGAAGAATCACATTTCTTGGTAAAATCATGCAGGATTGAAATTTTTGATGGTTTTTTACTCCTCTCAACAGCCCAAACAAGCTTCTAAAAGGATGAGTTTCCAACTACTTTACTTTTGGAGAAAATTCAAAACATTCATTATTCAATAGGGCCCAAACTATCAAAAACCAGCGGTTTCAATGAACACACATTTCTTGGTAGAATCATGCAGGACTGAAATTTTTGATGTTTTTCTACTCCTCTCATGAGCCCAAACAAGTCTCTAAAAGCATGAGTTTGCAACTACTTTACTTTTGGAGAAAATTCAAAACATTCATTATTCAATAGAGCCCAATAGCAAAAATCAGGTTTTGAATGAAAAATCACATTTCTTGGTAGAATCATGCAGGATTGAAATTTTTGATGGTTTTTTACTCCTCTCAACAGCCCAAACAAGTTTCTAAAAGGATGAGTTTGCAACTACTTTACTTTTGGAGAAAATTCAAAACATTCATTATTCAATAGGGCCCAAACTATCAAAAACCAGCGGTTTCAATGAACACACATTTCTTGGTAGAATCATGCAGGACTGAAATTTTTGATGTTTTTCTACTCCTCTCATGAGCCCAAACAAGTCTCTAAAAGCATGAGTTTGCAACTACTTTACTTTTGGAGAAAATTCAAAACATTCATTATTCAATAGAGCCCAATAGCAAAAATCAGGTTTTGAATGAATAATCACATTTCTTGGTAGAATCATGCAGGATTGAAATTGTTGATGGTTTTTTTACTCCTCTCAACAGCCCAAACAAGTTTCTAAAAGGATGAGTTTGCAACTACTTTACTTTTGGAGAAAATTCAAAACATTCATTATTCAATAGGGCCCAAACTATCAAAAACCAGCGGTTTCAATGAACACACATTTCTTGGTAGAATCATGCAGTACTGAAATTTTTGATGTTTTTCTACTCCTCTCATGAGCCCAAACAAGTCTCTAAAAGCATGAGTTTACAACTACTTTACTTTTGGAGAAAATTCAAAACATTCATTATTCAATAGAGCCCAATAGCAAAAATCAGGTTTTGAATGAAAAATCACATTTCTTGGTAGAATCATGCAGGATTGAAATTTTTGATGGTTTTTTACTCCTCTCAACAGCCCAAACAAGTTTCTAAAAGGATGAGTTTGCAACTACTTTACTTTTGGAGAAAATTCAAAACATTCATTATTCAATAGGGCCCAAACTATCAAAAACCAGCGGTTTCAATGAACACACATTTCTTGGTAGAATCATGCAGGACTGAAATTTTTGATGTTTTTCTACTCCTCTCATGAGCCCAAACAAGTCTCTAAAAGCATGAGTTTGCAACTACTTTACTTTTGGAGAAAATTCAAAACATTCATTATTCAATAGAGCCCAATAGCAAAAATCAGGTTTTGAATGAAGAATCACATTTCTTGGTAAAACCATGCAGGATTGAAATTTTTGATGGTTTTTTACTCCTCTCAACAGCCCAAACAAGTTTCTAAAAGGATGAGTTTGCAACTACTTTACTTTTGGAGAAAATTCAAAACATTCATTATTCAATAGGGCCCAAACTATCAAAAAACAGCGGTTTCAATGAACACACATTTCTTGGTAGAATCATGCAGGACTGAAATTTTTGATGTTTTTCTACTCCTCTCATGAGCCCAAACAAGTTTCTAAAAGCATGAGTTTGCAACTAGTTTACTTTTGGAGAACATTCAAAACATTCACTATTCAATAGAGCCCAATAGCAAAAATCAGGTTTTGAATGAAGAATCACATTTCTTGGTAAAATCATGCAGGATTGAAATTTTTGATGGTTTTTTACTCCTCTCAACAGCCCAAACAAGTTTCTAAAAGGATGAGTTTGCAACTACTTTACTTTTGGAGAAAATTCAAAACATTCATTATTCAATAGGGCCCAAACTATCAAAAACCAGCGGTTTCAATGAACACACATTTCTTGGTAGAATCATGCAGGACTGAAATTTTTGATGTTTTTCTACTCCTCTCATGAGCCCAAACAAGTCTCTAAAAGCATGAGTTTGCAACTACTTTACTTTTGGAGAAAATTCAAAACATTCATTATTCAATAGAGCCCAATAGCAAAAATCAGGTTTTGAATGAAAAATCACATTTCTTGGTAGAATCATGCAGGATTGAAATTTTTGATGGTTTTTTACTCCTCTCAACAGCCCAAACAAGTTTCTAAAAGGATGAGTTTGCAACTACTTTACTTTTGGAGAAAATTCAAAACATTCATTATTCAATAGGGCCCAAACTATCAAAAACCAGCGGTTTCAATGAAAACACATTTCTTGGTAGAATCATGCAGGACTGAAGTTTTTGATGTTTTTCTACTCCTCTCATGAGCCCAAACAAGTCTCTAAAAGCATGAGTTTGCAACTACTTTACTTTTGGAGAAAATTCAAAACATTCATTATTCAATAGAGCCCAATAGCAAAAATCAGGTTTTGAATGAAGAATCACATTTCTTGGTAGAATCATGCAGGATTGAAATTTTTGATGGTTTTTTACTCCTCTCTACAGCCCAAACAAGTTTCTAAAAGGATGAGTTTGCAACTGCTTTACTTTTGGAGAAAATTCAAAACATTCATTATTCAATAGGGCCCAAACTATCAAAAACCAGCGGTTTGAATGAACACACATTTCTTGGTAGAATCATGCAGGACTCAAATTTTTGATGTTTTTCTACTCCTCTCATGAGCCCAAACAAGTTTCTAAAAGCATGAGTTTGCAACTACTTTACTTTTGGAGAAAATTCAAAACATTCATTATTCAATAGAGCCCAATAGCAAAAATCAGGTTTTGAATGAAGAATCACATTTCTTGGTAGAATCATGCAGGACTGAAATTTTTGATGTTTTTCTACTCCTCTCATGAGCCCAAACAAGTCTCTAAAAGCATGAGTTTGCAACTACTTTACTTTTGGAGAAAATTCAAAACATTCACTATTCAATAGAGTCCAATAGCAAAAATCAGGTTTTGAATGAAGAATCACATTTCTTGGTAAAATCATGCAGGATTGAAATTTTTGATGGTTTTTTACTCCTCTCAACAGCCCAAACAAGTTTCTAAAAGGATGAGTTTGCAACTGCTTTACTTTTGGAGAAAATTCAAAACATTCATTATTCAATAGGGCCCAAAATATCAAAAAACAGCGGTTTGAATGAACACACATTTCTTGGTAGAATCGTGCAGGACTGAAATTTTTGATGTTTTTCTACTCCTCTCATGAGCCCAAACAAGTCTCTAAAAGGATGAGTTTGCAACTACTTTACTTTTGGAGAAAATTCAAAACATTCATTATTCAATAGAGCCCAATAGCAAAAACCAGCGTTTTGAATGAAGAATCACATTTCTTGGTAGAATCATGCAGGATTGAAATTTTTGATGGTTTTTTACTCCTCTCAACAGCCCAAACAAGTTTCTAAAAGGATGAGTTTGCAACTACTTTACTTTTGGAGAAAATTCAAAACATTCATTATTCAATAGGGCCCAAACTATCAAAAACCAGCGGTTTCAATGAACACACATTTCTTGGTAGAATCATGCAGGACTGAAATTTTTGATGTTTTTCTACTCCTCTCATGAGCCCAAACAAGTCTCTAAAAGCATGAGTTTGCAACTACTTTACTTTTGGAGAAAATTCAAAACATTCATTATTCAATAGAGCCCAATAGCAAAAATCAGGTTTTGAATGAAGAATCACATTTCTTGGTAGAATCATGTAGGATTGAAATTTTTGATGGTTTTTTACTCCTCTCTACAGCCCAAACAAGTTTCTAAAAGGATGAGTTTGCAACTGCTTTACTTTTGGAGAAAATTCAAAACATTCATTATTCAATAGGGCCCAAACTATCAAAAACCAGCGGTTTGAATGAACACACATTTCTTGGTAGAATCATGCAGGACTCAAATTTTTGATGTTTTTCTACTCCTCTCATGAGCCCAAACAAGTCTCTAAAAGCATGAGTTTGCAACTACTTTACTTTTGGAGAAAATTCAAAACATTCATTATTCAATAGAGCCCAATAGCAAAAATCAGGTTTTGAATGAAAAATCACATTTCTTGGTAGTATGCAGGATTGAAATTTTTGATGGTTTTTTACTCCTCTCAACAGCCCAAACAAGTTTCTAAAAGGATGAGTTTGCAACTACTTTACTTTTGGAGAAAATTCAAAACATTCATTATTCAATAGGGCCCAAACTATCAAAAACCAGCGGTTTCAATGAAAACACATTTCTTGGTAGAATCATGCAGGACTGAAGTTTTTGATGTTTTTCTACTCCTCTCATGAGCCCAAACAAGTCTCTAAAAGCATGAGTTTGCAACTACTTTACTTTTGGAGAAAATTCAAAACATTCATTATTCAATAGAGCCCAATAGCAAAAATCAGGTTTTGAATGAAGAATCACATTTCTTGGTAGAATCATGCAGGATTGAAATTTTTGATGGTTTTTTACTCCTCTCTACAGCCCAAACAAGTTTCTAAAAGGATGAGTTTGCAACTGCTTTACTTTTGGAGAAAATTCAAAACATTCATTATTCAATAGGGCCCAAACTATCAAAAACCAGCGGTTTGAATGAACACACATTTCTTGGTAGAATCATGCAGGACTCAAATTTTTGATGTTTTTCTACTCCTCTCATGAGCCCAAACAAGTTTCTAAAAGCATGAGTTTGCAACTACTTTACTTTTGGAGAAAATTCAAAACATTCATTATTCAATAGAGCCCAATAGCAAAAATCAGGTTTTGAATGAAGAATCACATTTCTTGGTAGAATCATGCAGGACTGAAATTTTTGATGTTTTTCTACTCCTCTCATGAGCCCAAACAAGTCTCTAAAAGCATGAGTTTGCAACTACTTTACTTTTGGAGAAAATTCAAAACATTCACTATTCAATAGAGTCCAATAGCAAAAATCAGGTTTTGAATGAAGAATCACATTTCTTGGTAAAATCATGCAGGATTGAAATTTTTGATGGTTTTTTACTCCTCTCAACAGCCCAAACAAGTTTCTAAAAGGATGAGTTTGCAACTGCTTTACTTTTGGAGAAAATTCAAAACATTCATTATTCAATAGGGCCCAAAATATCAAAAAACAGCGGTTTGAATGAACACACATTTCTTGGTAGAATCGTGCAGGACTGAAATTTTTGATGTTTTTCTACTCCTCTCATGAGCCCAAACAAGTCTCTAAAAGGATGAGTTTGCAACTACTTTACTTTTGGAGAAAATTCAAAACATTCATTATTCAATAGAGCCCAATAGCAAAAACCAGCGTTTTGAATGAAGAATCACATTTCTTGGTAGAATCATGCAGGATTGAAATTTTTGATGGTTTTTTACTCCTCTCAACAGCCCAAACAAGTTTCTAAAAGGATGAGTTTGCAACTACTTTACTTTTGGAGAAAATTCAAAACATTCATTATTCAATAGGGCCCAAACTATCAAAAACCAGCGGTTTCAATGAACACACATTTCTTGGTAGAATCATGCAGGACTGAAATTTTTGATGTTTTTCTACTCCTCTCATGAGCCCAAACAAGTCTCTAAAAGCATGAGTTTGCAACTACTTTACTTTTGGAGAAAATTCAAAACATTCATTATTCAATAGAGCCCAATAGCAAAAATCAGGTTTTGAATGAAGAATCACATTTCTTGGTAGAATCATGTAGGATTGAAATTTTTGATGGTTTTTTACTCCTCTCTACAGCCCAAACAAGTTTCTAAAAGGATGAGTTTGCAACTGCTTTACTTTTGGAGAAAATTCAAAACATTCATTATTCAATAGGGCCCAAACTATCAAAAACCAGCGGTTTGAATGAACACACATTTCTTGGTAGAATCATGCAGGACTCAAATTTTTGATGTTTTTCTACTCCTCTCATGAGCCCAAACAAGTTTCTAAAAGCATGAGTTTGCAACTACTTTACTTTTGGAGAAAATTCAAAACATTCATTATTCAATAGAGCCCAATAGCAAAAATCAGGTTTTGAATGAAGAATCACATTTCTTGGTAGAATCATGCAGGATTGAAATTTTTGATGGTTTTTTACTCCTCTCAACAGCCCAAACAAGTTTCTAAAAGGATGAGTTTGCAACTACTTTACTTTTGGAGAAAATTCAAAACATTCATTATTCAATAGGGCCCAAACTATCAAAAAACAGCGGTTTCAATGAACACACATTTCTTGGTAGAATCATGCAGGACTGAAATTTTTGATGTTTTTCTACTCCTCTCATGAGCCCAAACAAGTCTCTAAAAGCATGAGTTTGCAACTACTTTACTTTTGGAGAAAATTCAAAACATTCATTATTCAATAGAGCCCAATAGCAAAAATCAGGTTTTGAATGAAAAATCACATTTCTTGGTAGAATCATGCAGGATTGAAATTTTTGATGGTTTTTTACTCCTCTCAACAGCCCAAACAAGTTTCTAAAAGGATGAGTTTGCAACTACTTTACTTTTGGAGAAAATTCAAAACATTCATTATTCAATAGGGCCCAAACTATCAAAAACCAGCGGTTTGAATGAACACACATTTCTTGGTAGAATCATGCAGGACTGAAATTTTTGATGTTTTTCTACTCCTCTCATGAGCTCAAACAAGTCTCTAAAAGCATGAGTTTGCAACTACTTTACTTTTGGAGAAAATTCAAAACATTCATTATTCAATAGAGCCCAATAGCAAAAATCAGGTTTTGAATGAAGAATCACATTTCTTGGTAGAAGCATGCAGGATTGAAATTTTTGATGGTTTTTTACTCCTCTCAACAGCCCAAACAAGTTTCTAAAAGGATGAGTTTGCAACTACTTTACTTTTGGAGAAAATTCAAAACATTCATTATTCAATAGGGCCCAAACTATCAAAAACCAGCGGTTTGAATGAACACACATTTCTTGGTAGAATCATGCAGGACTGAAGTTTTTGATGTTTTTCTACTCCTCTCATGAGCCCAAACAAGTCTCTAAAAGCATGAGTTTGCAACTACTTTACTTTTGGAGAAAATTCAAAACATTCATTATTCAATAGAGCCCAATAGCAAAAATCAGGTTTTGAATGAAGAATCACATTTCTTGGTAGAATCATGCAGGATTGAAATTTTTGATGGTTTTTTACTCCTCTCAACAGCCCAAACAAGTTTCTAAAAGGATGAGTTTGCAACTACTTTACTTTTGGAGAAAATTCAAAACATTCATTATTCAATAGGGCCCAAACTATCAAAAACCAGCGGTTTGAATGAACACACATTTCTTGGTAGAATCATGCAGGACTGAAATTTTTGATGTTTTTCTACTCCTCTCATGAGCTCAAACAAGTCTCTAAAAGCATGAGTTTGCAACTACTTTACTTTTGGAGAAAATTCAAAACATTCATTATTCAATAGAGCCCAATAGCAAAAATCAGGTTTTGAATGAAGAATCACATTTCTTGGTAGAAGCATGCAGGATTGAAATTTTTGATGGTTTTTTACTCCTCTCAACAGCCCAAACAAGTTTCTAAAAGGATGAGTTTGCAACTACTTTACTTTTGGAGAAAATTCAAAACATTCATTATTCAATAGGGCCCAAACTATCAAAAACCAGCGGTTTGAATGAACACACATTTCTTGGTAGAATCATGCAGGACTGAAGTTTTTGATGTTTTTCTACTCCTCTCATGAGCCCAAACAAGTCTCTAAAAGCATGAGTTTGCAACTACTTTACTTTTGGAGAAAATTCAAAACATTCATTATTCAATAGAGCCCAATAGCAAAAATCAGGTTTTGAATGAAGAATCACATTTCTTGGTAGAATCATGCAGGATTGAAATTTTTGATGGTTTTTTACTCCTCTCTACAGCCCAAACAAGTTTCTAAAAGGATGAGTTTGCAACTGCTTTACTTTTGGAGAAAATTCAAAACATTCATTATTCAATAGGGCCCAAACTATCAAAAACCAGCGGTTTGAATGAACACACATTTCTTGGTAGAATCATGCAGGACTCAAATTTTTGATGTTTTTCTACTCCTCTCATGAGCCTAAACAAGTTTCTAAAAGCATGAGTTTGCAACTACTTTATTTTTGGAGAAAATTCAAAACATTCATTATTCAATAGAGCCCAATAGCAAAAATCAGGTTTTGAATGAAGAATCACATTTCTTGGTAGAATCATGCAGGATTGAAATTTTTGATGGTTTTTTACTCCTCTCAACAGCCCAAACAAGTTTCTAAAAGGATGAGTTTGCAACTACTTTACTTTTGGAGAAAATTCAAAACATTCATTATTCAATAGGGCCCAAACTATCAAAAACCAGCGGTTTCAATGAACACACATTTCTTGGTAGAATCATGCAGGACTGAAATTTTTGATGTTTTTCTACTCCTCTCATGAGCCCAAACAAGTCTCTAAAAGCATGAGTTTGCAACTACTTTACTTTTGGAGAAAATTCAAAACATTCATTATTCAATAGAGCCCAATAGCAAAAATCAGGTTTTGAATGAAGAATCACATTTCTTGGTAGAATCATGCAGGATTGAAATTTTTGATGGTTTTTTACTCCTCTCAACAGCCCAAACAAGTTTCTAAAAGGATGAGTTTGCAACTACTTTACTTTTGGAGAAAATTCAAAACATTCATTATTCAATAGGGCCCAAACTATCAAAAACCAGCGGTTTCAATGAACACACATTTCTTGGTAGAATCATGCAGGACTGAAATTTTTGATGTTTTTCTACTCCTCTCATGAGCCCAAACAAGTCTCTAAAAGCATGAGTTTGCAACTACTTTACTTTTGGAGAAAATTCAAAACATTCATTATTCAATAGAGCCCAATAGCAAAAATCAGGTTTTGAATGAAGAATCACATTTCTTGGTAAAATCATGCAGGATTGAAATTTTTGATGGTTTTTTACTCCTCTCAACAGCCCAAACAAGTTTCTAAAAGGATGAGTTTGCAACTACTTTACTTTTGGAGAAAATTCAAAACATTCATTATTCAATAGGGCCCAAACTATCAAAAACCAGCGGTTTCAATGAACACACATTTCTTGGTAGAATCATGCAGGACTGAAATTTTTGATGTTTTTCTACTCCTCTCATGAGCCCAAACAAGTCTCTAAAAGCATGAGTTTGCAACTACTTTACTTTTGGAGAAAATTCAAAACATTCATTATTCAATAGAGCCCAATAGCAAAAATCAGGTTTTGAATGAAAAATCACATTTCTTGGTAGAATCATGCAGGATTGAAATTTTTGATGGTTTTTTACTCCTCTCAACAGCCCAAACAAGTTTCTAAAAGGATGAGTTTGCAACTACTTTACTTTTGGAGAAAATTCAAAACATTCATTATTCAATAGGGCCCAAACTATCAAAAACCAGCGGTTTCAATGAACACACATTTCTTGGTAGAATCATGCAGGACTGAAATTTTTGATGTTTTTCTACTCCTCTCATGAGCCCAAACAAGTCTCTAAAAGCATGAGTTTGCAACTACTTTACTTTTGGAGAAAATTCAAAACATTCATTATTCAATAGAGCCCAATAGCAAAAATCAGGTTTTGAATGAAGAATCACATTTCTTGGTAGAATCATGCAGGATTGAAATTGTTGATGGTTTTTTACTCCTCTCAACAGCCCAAACAAGTTTCTAAAAGGATGAGTTTGCAACTACTTTACTTTTGGAGAAAATTCAAAACATTCATTATTCAATAGGGCCCAAACTATCAAAAACCAGCGGTTTCAATGAACACACATTTCTTGGTAGAATCATGCAGGACTGAAATTTTTGATGTTTTTCTACTCCTCTCATGAGCCCAAACAAGTCTCTAAAAGCATGAGTTTGCAACTACTTTACTTTTGGAGAAAATTCAAAACATTCATTATTCAATAGAGCCCAATAGCAAAAATCAGGTTTTGAATGAAAAATCACATTTCTTGGTAGAATCATGCAGGATTGAAATTTTTGATGGTTTTTTACTCCTCTCAACAGCCCAAACAAGTTTCTAAAAGGATGAGTTTGCAACTACTTTACTTTTGGAGAAAATTCAAAACATTCATTATTCAATAGGGCCCAAACTATCAAAAACCAGCGGTTTCAATGAACACACATTTCTTGGTGGAATCATGCAGGACTGAAATTTTTGATGTTTTTCTACTCCTCTCATGAGCCCAAACAAGTCTCTAAAAGCATGAGTTTGCAACTACTTTACTTTTGGAGAAAATTCAAAACATTCATTATTCAATAGAGCCCAATAGCAAAAATCAGGTTTTGAATGAAGAATCACATTTCTTGGTAAAACCATGCAGGATTGAAATTTTTGATGGTTTTTTACTCCTCTCAACAGCCCAAACAAGTTTCTAAAAGGATGAGTTTGCAACTACTTTACTTTTGGAGAAAATTCAAAACATTCATTATTCAATAGGGCCCAAACTATCAAAAACCAGCGGTTTCAATGAACACACATTTCTTGGTAGAATCATGCAGGACTGAAATTTTTTATGTTTTTCTACTCCTCTCATGAGCCCAAACAAGTCTCTAAAAGCATGAGTTTGCAACTACTTTACTTTTGGAGAAAATTCAAAACATTCATTATTCAATAGAGCCCAATAGCAAAAATCAGGTTTTGAATGAAGAATCACATTTCTTGGTAGAATCATGCAGGATTGAAATTTTTGATGGTTTTTTACTCCTCTCAACAGCCCAAACAAGTTTCTAAAAGGATGAGTTTGCAACTACTTTACTTTTGGAGAAAATTCAAAACATTCATTATTCAATAGGGCCCAAACTATCAAAAACCAGCGGTTTCAATGAACACACATTTCTTGGTAGAATCATGCAGGACTGAAATTTTTGATGTTTTTCTACTCCTCTCATGAGCCCAAACAAGTCTCTAAAAGCATGAGTTTGCAACTACTTTACTTTTGGAGAAAATTCAAAACATTCATTATTCAATAGAGCCCAATAGCAAAAATCAGGTTTTGAATGAAAAATCACATTTCTTGGTAGAATCATGCAGGATTGAAATTTTTGATGGTTTTTTACTCCTCTCAACAGCCCAAACAAGTTTCTAAAAGGATGAGTTTGCAACTACTTTACTTTTGGAGAAAATTCAAAACATTCATTATTCAATAGGGCCCAAACTATCAAAAACCAGCGGTTTCAATGAAAACACATTTCTTGGTAGAATCATGCAGGACTGAAGTTTTTGATGTTTTTCTACTCCTCTCATAAGCCCAAACAAGTCTCTAAAAGCATGAGTTTGCAACTACTTTACTTTTGGAGAAAATTCAAAACATTCATTATTCAATAGAGCCCAATAGCAAAAATCAGGTTTTGAATGAAGAATCACATTTCTTGGTAGAATCATGCAGGATTGAAATTTTTGATGGTTTTTTACTCCTCTCTACAGCCCAAACAAGTTTCTAAAAGGATGAGTTTGCAACTGCTTTACTTTTGGAGAAAATTCAAAACATTCATTATTCAATAGGGCCCAAACTATCAAAAACCAGCGGTTTGAATGAACACACATTTCTTGGTAGAATCATGCAGGACTCAAATTTTTGATGTTTTTCTACTCCTCTCATGAGCCCAAACAAGTTTCTAAAAGCATGAGTTTGCAACTACTTTACTTTTGGAGAAAATTCAAAACATTCATTATTCAATAGAGCCCAATAGCAAAAATCAGGTTTTGAATGAAGAATCACATTTCTTGGTAGAATCATGCAGGATTGAAATTTTTGATGGTTTTTTACTCCTCTCAACAGCCCAAACAAGTTTCTAAAAGGATGAGTTTGCAACTACTTTACTTTTGGAGAAAATTCAAAACATTCATTATTCAATAGGGCCCAAACTATCAAAAACCAGCGGTTTCAATGAACACACATTTCTTGGTAGAATCATGCAGGACTGAAATTTTTGATGTTTTTCTACTCCTCTCATGAGCCCAAACAAGTCTCTAAAAGCATGAGTTTGCAACTACTTTACTTTTGGAGAAAATTCAAAACATTCATTATTCAATAGAGCCCAATAGCAAAAATCAGGTTTTGAATGAAGAATCACATTTCTTGGTAGAATCATGCAGGATTGAAATTTTTGATGGTTTTTTACTCCTCTCAACAGCCCAAACAAGTTTCTAAAAGGATGAGTTTGCAACTACTTTACTTTTGGAGAAAATTCAAAACATTCATTATTCAATAGGGCCCAAACTATCAAAAACCAGCGGTTTCAATGAACACACATTTCTTGGTAGAATCATGCAGGACTGAAATTTTTGATGTTTTTCTACTCCTCTCATGAGCCCAAACAAGTCTCTAAAAGCATGAGTTTGCAACTACTTTACTTTTGGAGAAAATTCAAAACATTCATTATTCAATAGAGCCCAATAGCAAAAATCAGGTTTTGAATGAAGAATCACATTTCTTGGTAGAATCATGCAGGATTGAAATTTTTGATGGTTTTTCACTCCTCTCAACAGCCCAAACAAGTTTCTAAAAGGATGAGTTTGCAACTACTTTACTTTTGGAGAAAATTCAAAACATTCATTATTCAATAGGGCCCAAACTATCAAAAACCAGCGGTTTCAATGAACACACATTTCTTGGTAGAATCATGCAGGACTGAAATTTTTGATGTTTTTCTACTCCTCTCATGAGCCCAAACAAGTCCCTAAAAGCATGAGTTTGCAACTACTTTACTTTTGGAGAAAATTCAAAACATTCATTATTCAATAGAGCCCAATAGCAAAAATCAGGTTTTGAATGAAGAATCACATTTCTTGGTAGAATCATGCAGGATTGAAATTTTTGATGGTTTTTTACTCCTCTCAACAACCCAAACAAGTTTCTAAAAGGATGAGTTTGCAACTACTTTACTTTTGGAGAAAATTCAAAACATTCATTATTCAATAGGGCCCAAACTATCAAAAACCAGCGGTTTCAATGAACACACATTTCTTGGTAGAATCATGCAGGACTGAAATTTTTGATGTTTTTCTACTCCTCTCATGAGCCCAAACAAGTCTCTAAAAGCATGAGTTTGCAACTACTTTACTTTTGGAGAAAATTCAAAACATTCACTATTCAATAGAGTCCAATAGCAAAAATCAGGTTTTGAATGAAGAATCACATTTCTTGGTAAAATCATGCAGGATTGAAATTTTTGATGGTTTTTTACTCCTCTCAACAGCCCAAACAAGTTTCTAAAAGGATGAGTTTGCAACTGCTTTACTTTTGGAGAAAATTCAAAACATTCATTATTCAATAGGGCCCAAAATATCAAAAAACAGCGGTTTGAATGAACACACATTTCTTGGTAGAATCGTGCAGGACTGAAATTTTTGATGTTTTTCTACTCCTCTCATGAGCCCAAACAAGTCTCTAAAAGGATGAGTTTGCAACTACTTTACTTTTGGAGAAAATTCAAAACATTCATTATTCAATAGAGCCCAATAGCAAAAACCAGCGTTTTGAATGAAGAATCACATTTCTTGGTAGAATCATGCAGGATTGAAATTTTTGATGGTTTTTTACTCCTCTCAACAGCCCAAACAAGTTTCTAAAAGGATGAGTTTGCAACTACTTTACTTTTGGAGAAAATTCAAAACATTCATTATTCAATAGGGCCCAAACTATCAAAAACCAGCGGTTTGAATGAACACACATTTCTTGGTAGAATCATGCAGGACTGAAATTTTTGATGTTTTTCTACTCCTCTCATGAGCTCAAACAAGTCTCTAAAAGCATGAGTTTGCAACTACTTTACTTTTGGAGAAAATTCAAAACATTCATTATTCAATAGAGCCCAATAGCAAAAATCAGGTTTTGAATGAAGAATCACATTTCTTGGTAGAAGCATGCAGGATTGAAATTTTTGATGGTTTTTTACTCCTCTCAACAGCCCAAACAAGTTTCTAAAAGGATGAGTTTGCAACTACTTTACTTTTGGAGAAAATTCAAAACATTCATTATTCAATAGGGCCCAAACTATCAAAAACCAGCGGTTTCAATGAACACACATTTCTTGGTAGAATCATGCAGGACTGAAGTTTTTGATGTTTTTCTACTCCTCTCATGAGCCCAAACAAGTCTCTAAAAGCATGAGTTTGCAACTACTTTACTTTTGGAGAAAATTCAAAACATTCATTATTCAATAGAGCCCAATAGCAAATATCAGGTTTTGAATGAAGAATCACATTTCTTGGTAGAATCATGCAGGATTGAAATTTTTGATGGTTTTTTACTCCTCTCTACAGCCCAAACAAGTTTCTAAAAGGATGAGTTTGCAACTGCTTTACTTTTGGAGAAAATTCAAAACATTCATTATTCAATAGGGCCCAAACTATCAAAAACCAGCGGTTTGAATGAACACACATTTCTTGGTAGAATCATGCAGGACTCAAATTTTTGATGTTTTTCTACTCCTCTCATGAGCCTAAACAAGTTTCTAAAAGCATGAGTTTGCAACTACTTTATTTTTGGAGAAAATTCAAAACATTCATTATTCAATAGAGCCCAATAGCAAAAATCAGGTTTTGAATGAAGAATCACATTTCTTGGTAGAATCATGCAGGATTGAAATTTTTGATGGTTTTTTACTCCTCTCAACAGCCCAAACAAGTTTCTAAAAGGATGAGTTTGCAACTACTTTACTTTTGGAGAAAATTCAAAACATTCATTATTCAATAGGGCCCAAACTATCAAAAACCAGCGGTTTCAATGAACACACATTTCTTGGTAGAATCATGCAGGACTGAAATTTTTGATGTTTTTCTACTCCTCTCATGAGCCCAAACAAGTCTCTAAAAGCATGAGTTTGCAACTACTTTACTTTTGGAGAAAATTCAAAACATTCATTATTCAATAGAGCCCAAAAGCAAAAATCAGGTTTTGAATGAAGAATCACATTTCTTGGTAGAATCATGCAGGATTGAAATTTTTGATGGTTTTTTACTCCTCTCAACAGCCCAAACAAGTTTCTAAAAGGATGAGTTTGCAACTACTTTACTTTTGGAGAAAATTCAAAACATTCATTATTCAATAGGGCCCAAACTATCAAAAACCAGCGGTTTCAATGAACACACATTTCTTGGTAGAATCATGCAGGACTGAAATTTTTGATGTTTTTCTACTCCTCTCATGAGCCCAAACAAGTCTCTAAAAGCATGAGTTTGCAACTACTTTACTTTTGGAGAAAATTCAAAACATTCATTATTCAATAGAGCCCAATAGCAAAAATCAGGTTTTGAATGAAGAATCACATTTCTTGGTAAAATCATGCAGGATTGAAATTTTTGATGGTTTTTTACTCCTCTCAACAGCCCAAACAAGTTTCTAAAAGGATGAGTTTGCAACTACTTTACTTTTGGAGAAAATTCAAAACATTCATTATTCAATAGGGCCCAAACTATCAAAAACCAGCGGTTTCAATGAACACACATTTCTTGGTAGAATCATGCAGGACTGAAATTTTTGATGTTTTTCTACTCCTCTCATGAGCCCAAACAAGTCTCTAAAAGCATGAGTTTGCAACTACTTTACTTTTGGAGAAAATTCAAAACATTCATTATTCAATAGAGCCCAATAGCAAAAATCAGGTTTTGAATGAAAAATCACATTTCTTGGTAGAATCATGCAGGATTGAAATTTTTGATGGTTTTTTACTCCTCTCAACAGCCCAAACAAGTTTCTAAAAGGATGAGTTTGCAACTACTTTACTTTTGGAGAAAATTCAAAACATTCATTATTCAATAGGGCCCAAACTATCAAAAACCAGCGGTTTCAATGAACACACATTTCTTGGTAGAATCATGCAGGACTGAAATTTTTGATGTTTTTCTACTCCTCTCATGAGCCCAAACAAGTCTCTAAAAGCATGAGTTTGCAACTACTTTACTTTTGGAGAAAATTCAAAACATTCATTATTCAATAGAGCCCAATAGCAAAAATCAGGTTTTGAATGAAGAATCTCATTTCTTGGTAGAATCATGCAGGATTGAAATTGTTGATGGTTTTTTACTCCTCTCAACAGCCCAAACAAGTTTCTAAAAGGATGAGTTTGCAACTACTTTACTTTTGGAGAAAATTCAAAACATTCATTATTCAATAGGGCCCAAACTATCAAAAACCAGCGGTTTCAATGAACACACATTTCTTGGTAGAATCATGCAGGACTGAAATTTTTGATGTTTTTCTACTCCTCTCATGAGCCCAAACAAGTCTCTAAAAAAATGAGTTTGCAACTACTTTACTTTTGGAGAAAATTCAAAACATTCATTATTCAATAGAGCCCAATAGCAAAAATCAGGTTTTGAATGAAAAATCACATTTCTTGGTAGAATCATGCAGGATTGAAATTTTTGATGGTTTTTTACTCCTCTCAACAGCCCAAACAAGTTTCTAAAAGGATGAGTTTGCAACTACTTTACTTTTGGAGAAAATTCAAAACATTCATTATTCAATAGGGCCCAAACTATCAAAAACCAGCGGTTTCAATGAACACACATTTCTTGGTAGAATCATGCAGGACTGAAATTTTTGATGTTTTTCTACTCCTCTCATGAGCCCAAACAAGTCTCTAAAAGCATGAGTTTGCAACTACTTTACTTTTGGAGAAAATTCAAAACATTCATTATTCAATAGAGCCCAATAGCAAAAATCAGGTTTTGAATGAAGAATCACATTTCTTGGTAAAACCATGCAGGATTGAAATTTTTGATGGTTTTTTACTCCTCTCAACAGCCCAAACAAGTTTCTAAAAGGATGAGTTTGCAACTACTTTACTTTTGGAGAAAATTCAAAACATTCATTATTCAATAGGGCCCAAACTATCAAAAACCAGCGGTTTCAATGAACACACATTTCTTGGTAGAATCATGCAGGACTGAAATTTTTGATGTTTTTCTACTCCTCTCATGAGCCCAAACAAGTCTCTAAAAGCATGAGTTTGCAACTACTTTACTTTTGGAGAAAATTCAAAACATTCATTATTCAATAGAGCCCAATAGCAAAAATCAGGTTTTGAATGAAGAATCACATTTCTTGGTAGAATCATGCAGGATTGAAATTTTTGATGGTTTTTTACTCCTCTCAACAGCCCAAACAAGTTTCTAAAAGGATGAGTTTGCAACTACTTTACTTTTGGAGAAAATTCAAAACATTCATTATTCAATAGGGCCCAAACTATCAAAAACCAGCGGTTTCAATGAACACACATTTCTTGGTAGAATCATGCAGGACTGAAATTTTTGATGTTTTTCTACTCCTCTCATGAGCCCAAACAAGTCTCTAAAAGCATGAGTTTGCAACTACTTTACTTTTGGAGAAAATTCAAAACATTCATTATTCAATAGAGCCCAATAGCAAAAATCAGGTTTTGAATGAAAAATCACATTTCTTGGTAGAATCATGCAGGATTGAAATTTTTGATGGTTTTTTACTCCTCTCAACAGCCCAAACAAGTTTCTAAAAGGATGAGTTTGCAACTACTTTACTTTTGGAGAAAATTCAAAACATTCATTATTCAATAGGGCCCAAACTATCAAAAACCAGCGGTTTCAATGAAAACACATTTCTTGGTAGAATCTTGCAGGACTGAAGTTTTTGATGTTTTTCTACTCCTCTCATAAGCCCAAACAAGTCTCTAAAAGCATGAGTTTGCAACTACTTTACTTTTGGAGAAAATTCAAAACATTCATTATTCAATAGAGCCCAATAGCAAAAATCAGGTTTTGAATGAAGAATCACATTTCTTGGTAGAATCATGCAGGATTGAAATTTTTGATGGTTTTTTACTCCTCTCTACAGCCCAAACAAGTTTCTAAAAGGATGAGTTTGCAACTGCTTTACTTTTGGAGAAAATTCAAAACATTCATTATTCAATAGGGCCCAAACTATCAAAAACCAGCGGTTTGAATGAACACACATTTCTTGGTAGAATCATGCAGGACTCAAATTTTTGATGTTTTTCTACTCCTCTCATGAGCCCAAACAAGTTTCTAAAAGCATGAGTTTGCAACTACTTTACTTTTGGAGAAAATTCAAAACATTCATTATTCAATAGAGCCCAATAGCAAAAATCAGGTTTTGAATGAAGAATCACATTTCTTGGTAGAATCATGCAGGATTGAAATTTTTGATGGTTTTTTACTCCTCTCAACAGCCCAAACAAGTTTCTAAAAGGATGAGTTTGCAACTACTTTACTTTTGGAGAAAATTCAAAACATTCATTATTCAATAGGGCCCAAACTATCAAAAACCAGCGGTTTCAATGAACACACATTTCTTGGTAGAATCATGCAGGACTGAAATTTTTGATGTTTTTCTACTCCTCTCATGAGCCCAAACAAGTCTCTAAAAGCATGAGTTTGCAACTACTTTACTTTTGGAGAAAATTCAAAACATTCATTATTCAATAGAGCCCAATAGCAAAAATCAGGTTTTGAATGAAGAATCACATTTCTTGGTAGAATCATGCAGGATTGAAATTTTTGATGGTTTTTTACTCCTCTCAACAGCCCAAACAAGTTTCTAAAAGGATGAGTTTGCAACTACTTTACTTTTGGAGAAAATTCAAAACATTCATTATTCAATAGGGCCCAAACTATCAAAAACCAGCGGTTTCAATGAACACACATTTCTTGGTAGAATCATGCAGGACTGAAATTTTTGATGTTTTTCTACTCCTTTCATGAGCCCAAACAAGTCTCTAAAAGCATGAGTTTGCAATTACTTTACTTTTGGAGAAAATTCAAAACATTCATTATTCAATAGAGCCCAATAGCAAAAATCAGGTTTTGAATGAAGAATCACATTTCTTGGTAGAATCATGCAGGATTGAAATTTTTGATGGTTTTTCACTCCTCTCAACAGCCCAAACAAGTTTCTAAAAGGATGAGTTTGCAACTACTTTACTTTTGGAGAAAATTCAAAACATTCATTATTCAATAGGGCCCAAACTATCAAAAACCAGCGGTTTCAATGAACACACATTTCTTGGTAGAATCATGCAGGACTGAAATTTTTGATGTTTTTCTACTCCTCTCATGAGCCCAAACAAGTCCCTAAAAGCATGAGTTTGCAACTACTTTACTTTTGGAGAAAATTCAAAACATTCATTATTCAATAGAGCCCAATAGCAAAAATCAGGTTTTGAATGAAGAATCACATTTCTTGGTAGAATCATGCAGGATTGAAATTTTTGATGGTTTTTTACTCCTCTCAACAACCCAAACAAGTTTCTAAAAGGATGAGTTTGCAACTACTTTACTTTTGGAGAAAATTCAAAACATTCATTATTCAATAGGGCCCAAACTATCAAAAACCAGCGGTTTCAATGAACACACATTTCTTGGTAGAATCATGCAGGACTGAAATTTTTGATGTTTTTCTACTCCTCTCATGAGCCCAAACAAGTCTCTAAAAGCATGAGTTTGCAACTACTTTACTTTTGGAGAAAATTCAAAACATTCACTATTCAATAGAGTCCAATAGCAAAAATCAGGTTTTGAATGAAGAATCACATTTCTTGGTAAAATCATGCAGGATTGAAATTTTTGATGGTTTTTTACTCCTCTCAACAGCCCAAACAAGTTTCTAAAAGGATGAGTTTGCAACTGCTTTACTTTTGGAGAAAATTCAAAACATTCATTATTCAATAGGGCCCAAAATATCAAAAAACAGCGGTTTGAATGAACACACATTTCTTGGTAGAATCGTGCAGGACTGAAATTTTTGATGTTTTTCTACTCCTCTCATGAGCCCAAACAAGTCTCTAAAAGGATGAGTTTGCAACTACTTTACTTTTGGAGAAAATTCAAAACATTCATTATTCAATAGAGCCCAATAGCAAAAACCAGCGTTTTGAATGAAGAATCACATTTCTTGGTAGAATCATGCAGGATTGAAATTTTTGATGGTTTTTTACTCCTCTCAACAGCCCAAACAAGTTTCTAAAAGGTTGAGTTTGCAACTACTTTACTTTTGGAGAAAATTCAAAACATTCATTATTCAATAGGGCCCAAACTATCAAAAACCAGCGGTTTCAATGAACACACATTTCTTGGTAGAATCATGCAGGACTGAAATTTTTGATGTTTTTCTACTCCTCTCATGAGCCCAAACAAGTCTCTAAAAGCATGAGTTTGCAACTACTTTACTTTTGGAGAAAATTCAAAACATTCATTATTCAATAGAGCCCAATAGCAAAAATCAGGTTTTGAATGAAGAATCACATTTCTTGGTAGAATCATGTAGGATTGAAATTTTTGATGGTTTTTTACTCCTCTCTACAGCCCAAACAAGTTTCTAAAAGGATGAGTTTGCAACTGCTTTACTTTTGGAGAAAATTCAAAACATTCATTATTCAATAGGGCCCAAACTATCAAAAACCAGCGGTTTGAATGAACACACATTTCTTGGTAGAATCATGCAGGACTCAAATTTTTGATGTTTTTCTACTCCTCTCATGAGCCCAAACAAGTTTCTAAAAGCATGAGTTTGCAACTACTTTACTTTTGGAGAAAATTCAAAACATTCATTATTCAATAGAGCCCAATAGCAAAAATCAGGTTTTGAATGAAGAATCACATTTCTTGGTAGAATCATGCAGGATTGAAATTTTTGATGGTTTTTTACTCCTCTCAACAGCCCAAACAAGTTTCTAAAAGGATGAGTTTGCAACTACTTTACTTTTGGAGAAAATTCAAAACATTCATTATTCAATAGGGCCCAAACTATCAAAAAACAGCGGTTTCAATGAACACACATTTCTTGGTAGAATCATGCAGGACTGAAATTTTTGATGTTTTTCTACTCCTCTCATGAGCCCAAACAAGTCTCTAAAAGCATGAGTTTGCAACTACTTTACTTTTGGAGAAAATTCAAAACATTCATTATTCAATAGAGCCCAATAGCAAAAATCAGGTTTTGAATGAAAAATCACATTTCTTGGTAGAATCATGCAGGATTGAAATTTTTGATGGTTTTTTACTCCTCTCAACAGCCCAAACAAGTTTCTAAAAGGATGAGTTTGCAACTACTTTACTTTTGGAGAAAATTCAAAACATTCATTATTCAATAGGGCCCAAACTATCAAAAACCAGCGGTTTGAATGAACACACATTTCTTGGTAGAATCATGCAGGACTGAAATTTTTGATGTTTTTCTACTCCTCTCATGAGCTCAAACAAGTCTCTAAAAGCATGAGTTTGCAACTACTTTACTTTTGGAGAAAATTCAAAACATTCATTATTCAATAGAGCCCAATAGCAAAAATCAGGTTTTGAATGAAGAATCACATTTCTTGGTAAAAGCATGCAGGATTGAAATTTTTGATGGTTTTTTACTCCTCTCAACAGCCCAAACAAGTTTCTAAAAGGATGAGTTTGCAACTACTTTACTTTTGGAGAAAATTCAAAACATTCATTATTCAATAGGGCCCAAACTATCAAAAACCAGCGGTTTCAATGAACACACATTTCTTGGTAGAATCATGCAGGACTGAAGTTTTTGATGTTTTTCTACTCCTCTCATGAGCCCAAACAAGTCTCTAAAAGCATGAGTTTGCAACTACTTTACTTTTGGAGAAAATTCAAAACATTCATTATTCAATAGAGCCCAATAGCAAAAATCAGGTTTTGAATGAAGAATCACATTTCTTGGTAGAATCATGCAGGATTGAAATTTTTGATGGTTTTTTACTCCTCTCTACAGCCCAAACAAGTTTCTAAAAGGATGAGTTTGCAACTGCTTTACTTTTGGAGAAAATTCAAAACATTCATTATTCAATAGGGCCCAAACTATCAAAAACCAGCGGTTTGAATGAACACACATTTCTTGGTAGAATCATGCAGGACTCAAATTTTTGATGTTTTTCTACTCCTCTCATGAGCCCAAACAAGTTTCTAAAAGCATGAGTTTGCAACTACTTTACTTTTGGAGAAAATTCAAAACATTCATTATTCAATAGAGCCCAATAGCAAAAATCAGGTTTTGAATGAAGAATCACATTTCTTGGTAGAATCATGCAGGATTGAAATTTTTGATGGTTTTTTACTCCTCTCAACAGCCCAAACAAGTTTCTAAAAGGATGAGTTTGCAACTACTTTACTTTTGGAGAAAATTCAAAACATTCATTATTCAATAGGGCCCAAACTATCAAAAACCAGCGGTTTCAATGAACACACATTTCTTGGTAGAATCATGCAGGACTGAAATTTTTGATGTTTTTCTACTCCTCTCATGAGCCCAAACAAGTCTCTAAAAGCATGAGTTTGCAACTACTTTACTTTTGGAGAAAATTCAAAACATTCATTATTCAATAGAGCCCAATAGCAAAAATCAGGTTTTGAATGAAGAATCACATTTCTTGGTAGAATCATGCAGGATTGAAATTTTTGATGGTTTTTTACTCCTCTCAACAGCCCAAACAAGTTTCTAAAAGGATGAGTTTGCAACTACTTTACTTTTGGAGAAAATTCAAAACATTCATTATTCAATAGGGCCCAAACTATCAAAAACCAGCGGTTTCAATGAACACACATTTCTTGGTAGAATCATGCAGGACTGAAATTTTTGATGTTTTTCTACTCCTCTCATGAGCCCAAACAAGTCTCTAAAAGCATGAGTTTGCAACTACTTTACTTTTGGAGAAAATTCAAAACATTCATTATTCAATAGAGCCCAATAGCAAAAATCAGGTTTTGAATGAAGAATCACATTTCTTGGTAAAATCATGCAGGATTGAAATTTTTGATGGTTTTTTACTCCTCTCAACAGCCCAAACAAGTTTCTAAAAGGATGAGTTTGCAACTACTTTACTTTTGGAGAAAATTCAAAACATTCATTATTCAATAGGGCCCAAACTATCAAAAACCAGCGGTTTCAATGAACACACATTTCTTGGTAGAATCATGCAGGACTGAAATTTTTGATGTTTTTCTACTCCTCTCATGAGCCCAAACAAGTCTCTAAAAGCATGAGTTTGCAACTACTTTACTTTTGGAGAAAATTCAAAACATTCATTATTCAATAGAGCCCAATAGCAAAAATCAGGTTTTGAATGAAGAATCACATTTCTTGGTAAAATCATGCAGGATTGAAATTTTTGATGGTTTTTTACTCCTCTCAACAGCCCAAACAAGTTTCTAAAAGGATGAGTTTGCAACTACTTTACTTTTGGAGAAAATTCAAAACATTCATTATTCAATAGGGCCCAAACTATCAAAAACCAGCGGTTTCAATGAACACACATTTCTTGGTAGAATCATGCAGGACTGAAATTTTTGATGTTTTTCTACTCCTCTCATGAGCCCAAACAAGTCTCTAAAAGCATGAGTTTGCAACTACTTTACTTTTGGAGAAAATTCAAAACATTCATTATTCAATAGAGCCAAATAGCAAAAATCAGGTTTTGAATGAAGAATCACATTTCTTGGTAGAATCATGCAGGATTGAAATTTTTGATGGTTTTTTACTCCTCTCAACAGCCCAAACAAGTTTCTAAAAGGATGAGTTTGCAACTACTTTACTTTTGGAGAAAATTCAAAACATTCATTATTCAATAGGGCCCAAACTATCAAAAACCAGCGGTTTCAATGAACACACATTTCTTGGTAGAATCATGCAGGACTGAAATTTTTGATGTTTTTCTACTCCTCTCATGAGCCCAAACAAGTCTCTAAAAAAATGAGTTTGCAACTACTTTACTTTTGGAGAAAATTCAAAACATTCATTATTCAATAGAGCCCAATAGCAAAAATCAGGTTTTGAATGAAAAATCACATTTCTTGGTAGAATCATGCAGGATTGAAATTTTTGATGGTTTTTTACTCCTCTCAACAGCCCAAACAAGTTTCTAAAAGGATGAGTTTGCAACTACTTTACTTTTGGAGAAAATTCAAAACATTCATTATTCAATAGGGCCCAAACTATCAAAAACCAGCGGTTTCAATGAACACACATTTCTTGGTAGAATCATGCAGGACTGAAATTTTTGATGTTTTTCTACTCCTCTCATGAGCCCAAACAAGTCTCTAAAAGCATGAGTTTGCAACTACTTTACTTTTGGAGAAAATTCAAAACATTCATTATTCAATAGAGCCCAATAGCAAAAATCAGGTTTTGAATGAAGAATCACATTTCTTGGTAAAACCATGCAGGATTGAAATTTTTGATGGTTTTTTACTCCTCTCAACAGCCCAAACAAGTTTCTAAAAGGATGAGTTTGCAACTACTTTACTTTTGGAGAAAATTCAAAACATTCATTATTCAATAGGGCCCAAACTATCAAAAACCAGCGGTTTCAATGAACACACATTTCTTGGTAGAATCATGCAGGACTGAAATTTTTGATGTTTTTCTACTCCTCTCATGAGCCCAAACAAGTCTCTAAAAGCATGAGTTTGCAACTACTTTACTTTTGGAGAAAATTCAAAACATTCATTATTCAATAGAGCCCAATAGCAAAAATCAGGTTTTGAATGAAGAATCACATTTCTTGGTAGAATCATGCAGGATTGAAATTTTTGATGGTTTTTTACTCCTCTCAACAGCCCAAACAAGTTTCTAAAAGGATGAGTTTGCAACTACTTTACTTTTGGAGAAAATTCAAAACATTCATTATTCAATAGGGCCCAAACTATCAAAAACCAGCGGTTTCAATGAACACACATTTCTTGGTAGAATCATGCAGGACTGAAATTTTTGATGTTTTTCTACTCCTCTCATGAGCCCAAACAAGTCTCTAAAAGCATGAGTTTGCAACTACTTTACTTTTGGAGAAAATTCAAAACATTCATTATTCAATAGAGCCCAATAGCAAAAATCAGGTTTTGAATGAAAAATCACATTTCTTGGTAGAATCATGCAGGATTGAAATTTTTGATGGTTTTTTACTCCTCTCAACAGCCCAAACAAGTTTCTAAAAGGATGAGTTTGCAACTACTTTACTTTTGGAGAAAATTCAAAACATTCATTATTCAATAGGGCCCAAACTATCAAAAACCAGCGGTTTCAATGAAAACACATTTCTTGGTAGAATCTTGCAGGACTGAAGTTTTTGATGTTTTTCTACTCCTCTCATAAGCCCAAACAAGTCTCTAAAAGCATGAGTTTGCAACTACTTTACTTTTGGAGAAAATTCAAAACATTCATTATTCAATAGAGCCCAATAGCAAAAATCAGGTTTTGAATGAAGAATCACATTTCTTGGTAGAATCATGCAGGATTGAAATTTTTGATGGTTTTTTACTCCTCTCTACAGCCCAAACAAGTTTCTAAAAGGATGAGTTTGCAACTGCTTTACTTTTGGAGAAAATTCAAAACATTCATTATTCAATAGGGCCCAAACTATCAAAAACCAGCGGTTTGAATGAACACACATTTCTTGGTAGAATCATGCAGGACTCAAATTTTTGATGTTTTTCTACTCCTCTCATGAGCCCAAACAAGTTTCTAAAAGCATGAGTTTGCAACTACTTTACTTTTGGAGAAAATTCAAAACATTCATTATTCAATAGAGCCCAATAGCAAAAATCAGGTTTTGAATGAAGAATCACATTTCTTGGTAGAATCATGCAGGATTGAAATTTTTGATGGTTTTTTACTCCTCTCAACAGCCCAAACAAGTTTCTAAAAGGATGAGTTTGCAACTACTTTACTTTTGGAGAAAATTCAAAACATTCATTATTCAATAGGGCCCAAACTATCAAAAACCAGCGGTTTCAATGAACACACATTTCTTGGTAGAATCATGCAGGACTGAAATTTTTGATGTTTTTCTACTCCTCTCATGAGCCCAAACAAGTCTCTAAAAGCATGAGTTTGCAACTACTTTACTTTTGGAGAAAATTCAAAACATTCATTATTCAATAGAGCCCAATAGCAAAAATCAGGTTTTGAATGAAGAATCACATTTCTTGGTAGAATCATGCAGGATTGAAATTTTTGATGGTTTTTTACTCCTCTCAACAGCCCAAACAAGTTTCTAAAAGGATGAGTTTGCAACTACTTTACTTTTGGAGAAAATTCAAAACATTCATTATTCAATAGGGCCCAAACTATCAAAAACCAGCGGTTTCAATGAACACACATTTCTTGGTAGAATCATGCAGGACTGAAATTTTTGATGTTTTTCTACTCCTTTCATGAGCCCAAACAAGTCTCTAAAAGCATGAGTTTGCAATTACTTTACTTTTGGAGAAAATTCAAAACATTCATTATTCAATAGAGCCCAATAGCAAAAATCAGGTTTTGAATGAAGAATCACATTTCTTGGTAGAATCATGCAGGATTGAAATTTTTGATGGTTTTTCACTCCTCTCAACAGCCCAAACAAGTTTCTAAAAGGATGAGTTTGCAACTACTTTACTTTTGGAGAAAATTCAAAACATTCATTATTCAATAGGGCCCAAACTATCAAAAACCAGCGGTTTCAATGAACACACATTTCTTGGTAGAATCATGCAGGACTGAAATTTTTGATGTTTTTCTACTCCTCTCATGAGCCCAAACAAGTCCCTAAAAGCATGAGTTTGCAACTACTTTACTTTTGGAGAAAATTCAAAACATTCATTATTCAATAGAGCCCAATAGCAAAAATCAGGTTTTGAATGAAGAATCACATTTCTTGGTAGAATCATGCAGGATTGAAATTTTTGATGGTTTTTTACTCCTCTCAACAACCCAAACAAGTTTCTAAAAGGATGAGTTTGCAACTACTTTACTTTTGGAGAAAATTCAAAACATTCATTATTCAATAGGGCCCAAACTATCAAAAACCAGCGGTTTCAATGAACACACATTTCTTGGTAGAATCATGCAGGACTGAAATTTTTGATGTTTTTCTACTCCTCTCATGAGCCCAAACAAGTCTCTAAAAGCATGAGTTTGCAACTACTTTACTTTTGGAGAAAATTCAAAACATTCACTATTCAATAGAGTCCAATAGCAAAAATCAGGTTTTGAATGAAGAATCACATTTCTTGGTAAAATCATGCAGGATTGAAATTTTTGATGGTTTTTTACTCCTCTCAACAGCCCAAACAAGTTTCTAAAAGGATGAGTTTGCAACTGCTTTACTTTTGGAGAAAATTCAAAACATTCATTATTCAATAGGGCCCAAAATATCAAAAAACAGCGGTTTGAATGAACACACATTTCTTGGTAGAATCGTGCAGGACTGAAATTTTTGATGTTTTTCTACTCCTCTCATGAGCCCAAACAAGTCTCTAAAAGGATGAGTTTGCAACTACTTTACTTTTGGAGAAAATTCAAAACATTCATTATTCAATAGAGCCCAATAGCAAAAACCAGCGTTTTGAATGAAGAATCACATTTCTTGGTAGAATCATGCAGGATTGAAATTTTTGATGGTTTTTTACTCCTCTCAACAGCCCAAACAAGTTTCTAAAAGGTTGAGTTTGCAACTACTTTACTTTTGGAGAAAATTCAAAACATTCATTATTCAATAGGGCCCAAACTATCAAAAACCAGCGGTTTCAATGAACACACATTTCTTGGTAGAATCATGCAGGACTGAAATTTTTGATGTTTTTCTACTCCTCTCATGAGCCCAAACAAGTCTCTAAAAGCATGAGTTTGCAACTACTTTACTTTTGGAGAAAATTCAAAACATTCATTATTCAATAGAGCCCAATAGCAAAAATCAGGTTTTGAATGAAGAATCACATTTCTTGGTAGAATCATGTAGGATTGAAATTTTTGATGGTTTTTTACTCCTCTCTACAGCCCAAACAAGTTTCTAAAAGGATGAGTTTGCAACTGCTTTACTTTTGGAGAAAATTCAAAACATTCATTATTCAATAGGGCCCAAACTATCAAAAACCAGCGGTTTGAATGAACACACATTTCTTGGTAGAATCATGCAGGACTCAAATTTTTGATGTTTTTCTACTCCTCTCATGAGCCCAAACAAGTTTCTAAAAGCATGAGTTTGCAACTACTTTACTTTTGGAGAAAATTCAAAACATTCATTATTCAATAGAGCCCAATAGCAAAAATCAGGTTTTGAATGAAGAATCACATTTCTTGGTAGAATCATGCAGGATTGAAATTTTTGATGGTTTTTTACTCCTCTCAACAGCCCAAACAAGTTTCTAAAAGGATGAGTTTGCAACTACTTTACTTTTGGAGAAAATTCAAAACATTCATTATTCAATAGGGCCCAAACTATCAAAAAACAGCGGTTTCAATGAACACACATTTCTTGGTAGAATCATGCAGGACTGAAATTTTTGATGTTTTTCTACTCCTCTCATGAGCCCAAACAAGTCTCTAAAAGCATGAGTTTGCAACTACTTTACTTTTGGAGAAAATTCAAAACATTCATTATTCAATAGAGCCCAATAGCAAAAATCAGGTTTTGAATGAAAAATCACATTTCTTGGTAGAATCATGCAGGATTGAAATTTTTGATGGTTTTTTACTCCTCTCAACAGCCCAAACAAGTTTCTAAAAGGATGAGTTTGCAACTACTTTACTTTTGGAGAAAATTCAAAACATTCATTATTCAATAGGGCCCAAACTATCAAAAACCAGCGGTTTGAATGAACACACATTTCTTGGTAGAATCATGCAGGACTGAAATTTTTGATGTTTTTCTACTCCTCTCATGAGCTCAAACAAGTCTCTAAAAGCATGAGTTTGCAACTACTTTACTTTTGGAGAAAATTCAAAACATTCATTATTCAATAGAGCCCAATAGCAAAAATCAGGTTTTGAATGAAGAATCACATTTCTTGGTAAAAGCATGCAGGATTGAAATTTTTGATGGTTTTTTACTCCTCTCAACAGCCCAAACAAGTTTCTAAAAGGATGAGTTTGCAACTACTTTACTTTTGGAGAAAATTCAAAACATTCATTATTCAATAGGGCCCAAACTATCAAAAACCAGCGGTTTCAATGAACACACATTTCTTGGTAGAATCATGCAGGACTGAAGTTTTTGATGTTTTTCTACTCCTCTCATGAGCCCAAACAAGTCTCTAAAAGCATGAGTTTGCAACTACTTTACTTTTGGAGAAAATTCAAAACATTCATTATTCAATAGAGCCCAATAGCAAAAATCAGGTTTTGAATGAAGAATCACATTTCTTGGTAGAATCATGCAGGATTGAAATTTTTGATGGTTTTTTACTCCTCTCTACAGCCCAAACAAGTTTCTAAAAGGATGAGTTTGCAACTGCTTTACTTTTGGAGAAAATTCAAAACATTCATTATTCAATAGGGCCCAAACTATCAAAAACCAGCGGTTTGAATGAACACACATTTCTTGGTAGAATCATGCAGGACTCAAATTTTTGATGTTTTTCTACTCCTCTCATGAGCCCAAACAAGTTTCTAAAAGCATGAGTTTGCAACTACTTTACTTTTGGAGAAAATTCAAAACATTCATTATTCAATAGAGCCCAATAGCAAAAATCAGGTTTTGAATGAAGAATCACATTTCTTGGTAGAATCATGCAGGATTGAAATTTTTGATGGTTTTTTACTCCTCTCAACAGCCCAAACAAGTTTCTAAAAGGATGAGTTTGCAACTACTTTACTTTTGGAGAAAATTCAAAACATTCATTATTCAATAGGGCCCAAACTATCAAAAACCAGCGGTTTCAATGAACACACATTTCTTGGTAGAATCATGCAGGACTGAAATTTTTGATGTTTTTCTACTCCTCTCATGAGCCCAAACAAGTCTCTAAAAGCATGAGTTTGCAACTACTTTACTTTTGGAGAAAATTCAAAACATTCATTATTCAATAGAGCCCAATAGCAAAAATCAGGTTTTGAATGAAGAATCACATTTCTTGGTAGAATCATGCAGGATTGAAATTTTTGATGGTTTTTTACTCCTCTCAACAGCCCAAACAAGTTTCTAAAAGGATGAGTTTGCAACTACTTTACTTTTGGAGAAAATTCAAAACATTCATTATTCAATAGGGCCCAAACTATCAAAAACCAGCGGTTTCAATGAACACACATTTCTTGGTAGAATCATGCAGGACTGAAATTTTTGATGTTTTTCTACTCCTCTCATGAGCCCAAACAAGTCTCTAAAAGCATGAGTTTGCAACTACTTTACTTTTGGAGAAAATTCAAAACATTCATTATTCAATAGAGCCCAATAGCAAAAATCAGGTTTTGAATGAAGAATCACATTTCTTGGTAAAATCATGCAGGATTGAAATTTTTGATGGTTTTTTACTCCTCTCAACAGCCCAAACAAGTTTCTAAAAGGATGAGTTTGCAACTACTTTACTTTTGGAGAAAATTCAAAACATTCATTATTCAATAGGGCCCAAACTATCAAAAACCAGCGGTTTCAATGAACACACATTTCTTGGTAGAATCATGCAGGACTGAAATTTTTGATGTTTTTCTACTCCTCTCATGAGCCCAAACAAGTCTCTAAAAGCATGAGTTTGCAACTACTTTACTTTTGGAGAAAATTCAAAACATTCATTATTCAATAGAGCCCAATAGCAAAAATCAGGTTTTGAATGAAGAATCACATTTCTTGGTAAAATCATGCAGGATTGAAATTTTTGATGGTTTTTTACTCCTCTCAACAGCCCAAACAAGTTTCTAAAAGGATGAGTTTGCAACTACTTTACTTTTGGAGAAAATTCAAAACATTCATTATTCAATAGGCCCCAAACTATCAAAAACCAGCGGTTTCAATGAACACACATTTCTTGGTAGAATCATGCAGGACTGAAATTTTTGATGTTTTTCTACTCCTCTCATGAGCCCAAACAAGTCTCTAAAAGCATGAGTTTGCAACTACTTTACTTTTGGAGAAAATTCAAAACATTCATTATTCAATAGAGCCAAATAGCAAAAATCAGGTTTTGAATGAAGAATCACATTTCTTGGTAGAATCATGCAGGATTGAAATTTTTGATGGTTTTTTACTCCTCTCAACAGCCCAAACAAGTTTCTAAAAGGATGAGTTTGCAACTACTTTACTTTTGGAGAAAATTCAAAACATTCATTATTCAATAGGGCCCAAACTATCAAAAACCAGCGGTTTCAATGAACACACATTTCTTGGTAGAATCATGCAGGACTGAAATTTTTGATGTTTTTCTACTCCTCTCATGAGCCCAAACAAGTCTCTAAAAGCATGAGTTTGCAACTACTTTACTTTTGGAGAAAATTCAAAACATTCACTTTTCAATAGAGCCCAATAGCAAAAATCAGGTTTTGAATGAAGAATCACATTTCTTGGTAGAATCATGCAGGATTGAAATTTTTGATGGTTTTTTACTCCTCTCAACAGTCCAAACAAGTTTCTAAAAGGATGAGTTTGCAACTACTTTACTTTTGGAGAAAATTCAAAACATTCATTATTCAATAGGGCCCAAACTATCAAAAACCAGCGGTTTGAATGAACACACATTTCTTGGTAGAATCATGCAGGACTGAAATTTTTGATGTTTTTCTACTCCTCTCATGAGCCCAAACAAGTCTCTAAAAGCATGAGTTTGCAACTACTTTACTTTTGGAGAAAATTCAAAACATTCATTATTCAATAGAGCCCAATAGCAAAAATCAGGTTTTGAATGAAGAATCACATTTCTTGGTAGAAGCATGCAGGATTGAAATTTTTGATGGTTTTTTACTCCTCTCAACAGCCCAAACAAGTTTCTAAAAGGATGAGTTTGCAACTACTTTACTTTTGGAGAAAATTCAAAACATTCATTATTCAATAGGGCCCAAACTATCAAAAACCAGCGGTTTCAATGAACACACATTTCTTGGTAGAATCATGCAGGACTGAAGTTTTTGATGTTTTTCTACTCCTCTCATGAGCCCAAACAAGTCTCTGAAAGCATGAGTTTGCAACTACTTTACTTTTGGAGAAAATTCAAAACATTCATTATTCAATAGAGCCCAATAGCAAAAATCAGGTTTTGAATGAAGAATCACATTTCTTGGTAGAATCATGCAGGATTGAAATTTTTGATGGTTTTTTACTCCTCTCTACAGCCCAAACAAGTTTCTAAAAGGATGAGTTTGCAACTGCTTTACTTTTGGAGAAAATTCAAAACATTCATTATTCAATAGGGCCCAAACTATCAAAAACCAGCGGTTTGAATGAACACACATTTCTTGGTAGAATCATGCAGGACTCAAATTTTTGATGTTTTTCTACTCCTCTCATGAGCCCAAACAAGTTTCTAAAAGCATGAGTTTGCAACTACTTTACTTTTGGAGAAAATTCAAAACATTCATTATTCAATAGAGCCCAATAGCAAAAATCAGGTTTTGAATGAAGAATCACATTTCTTGGTAGAATCATGCAGGATTGAAATTTTTGATGGTTTTTTACTCCTCTCAACAGCCCAAACAAGTTTCTAAAAGGATGAGTTTGCAACTACTTTACTTTTGGAGAAAATTCAAAACATTCATTATTCAATAGGGCCCAAACTATCAAAAACCAGCGGTTTCAATGAACACACATTTCTTGGTAGAATCATGCAGGACTGAAATTTTTGATGTTTTTCTACTCCTCTCATGAGCCCAAACAAGTCTCTAAAAGCATGAGTTTGCAACTACTTTACTTTTGGAGAAAATTCAAAACATTCATTATTCAATAGAGCCCAATAGCAAAAATCAGGTTTTGAATGAAGAATCACATTTCTTGGTAGAATCATGCAGGATTGAAATTTTTGATGGTTTTTTACTCCTCTCAACAGCCCAAACAAGTTTCTAAAAGGATGAGTTTGCAACTACTTTACTTTTGGAGAAAATTCAAAACATTCATTATTCAATAGGGCCCAAACTATCAAAAACCAGCGGTTTCAATGAACACACATTTCTTGGTAGAATCATGCAGGACTGAAGTTTTTGATGTTTTTCTACTCCTCTCATGAGCCCAAACAAGTCTCTAAAAGCATGAGTTTGCAACTACTTTACTTTTGGAGAAAATTCAAAACATTCATTATTCAATAGAGCCCAATAGCAAAAATCAGGTTTTGAATGAAGAATCACATTTCTTGGTAGAATCATGCAGGATTGAAATTTTTGATGGTTTTTTACTCCTCTCTACAGCCCAAACAAGTTTCTAAAAGGATGAGTTTGCAACTGCTTTACTTTTGGAGAAAATTCAAAACATTCATTATTCAATAGGGCCCAAACTATCAAAAACCAGCGGTTTGAATGAACACACATTTCTTGGTAGAATCATGCAGGACTCAAATTTTTGATGTTTTTCTACTCCTCTCATGAGCCCAAACAAGTTTCTAAAAGCATGAGTTTGCAACTACTTTACTTTTGGAGAAAATTCAAAACATTCATTATTCAATAGAGCCCAATAGCAAAAATCAGGTTTTGAATGAAGAATCACATTTCTTGGTAGAATCATGCAGGATTGAAATTTTTGATGGTTTTTTACTCCTCTCAACAGCCCAAACAAGTTTCTAAAAGGATGAGTTTGCAACTACTTTACTTTTGGAGAAAATTCAAAACATTCATTATTCAATAGGGCCCAAACTATCAAAATCCAGCGGTTTCAATGAACACACATTTCTTGGTAGAATCATGCAGGACTGAAATTTTTGATGTTTTTCTACTCCTCTCATGAGCCCAAACAAGTCTCTAAAAGCATGAGTTTGCAACTACTTTACTTTTGGAGAAAATTCAAAACATTCATTATTCAATAGAGCCCAATAGCAAAAATCAGGTTTTGAATGAAGAATCACATTTCTTGGTAGAATCATGCAGGATTGAAATTTTTGATGGTTTTTTACTCCTCTCAACAGCCCAAACAAGTTTCTAAAAGGATGAGTTTGCAACTACTTTACTTTTGGAGAAAATTCAAAACATTCATTATTCAATAGGGCCCAAACTATCAAAAACCAGCGGTTTCAATGAACACACATTTCTTGGTAGAATCATGCAGGACTGAAATTTTTGATGTTTTTCTACTCCTCTCATGAGCCCAAACAAGTCTCTAAAAGCATGAGTTTGCAACTACTTTACTTTTGGAGAATATTCAAAACATTCATTATTCAATAGAGCCCAATAGCAAAAATTAGGTTTTGAATGAAGAATCACATTTCTTGGTAAAATCATGCAGGATTGAAATTTTTGATGGTTTTTTACTCCTCTCAACAGCCCAAACAAGTTTCTAAAAGGATGAGTTTGCAACTACTTTACTTTTGGAGAAAATTCAAAACATTCATTATTCAATAGGGCCCAAACTATCAAAAACCAGCGGTTTCAATGAACAAACATTTCTTGGTAGAATCATGCAGGACTGAAATTTTTGATGTTTTTCTACTCCTCTCATGAGCCCAAACAAGTTTCTAAAAGCATGAGTTTGCAACTAGTTTACTTTTGGAGAACATTCAAAACATTCACTATTCAATAGAGCCCAATAGCAAAAATCAGGTTTTGAATGAAGAATCACATTTCTTGGTAAAATCATGCAGGATTGAAATTTTTGATGGTTTTTTACTCCTCTCAACAGCCCAAACAAGTTTCTAAAAGGATGAGTTTGCAACTACTTTACTTTTGGAGAAAATTCAAAACATTCATTATTCAATAGGGCCCAAACTATCAAAAACCAGCGGTTTCAATGAACACACATTTCTTGGTAGAATCATGCAGGACTGAAATTTTTGATGTTTTTCTACTCCTCTCATGAGCCCAAACAAGTATCTAAAAGCATGAGTTTGCAACTACTTTACTTTTGGAGAAAATTCAAAACATTCATTATTCAATAGAGCCCAATAGCAAAAATCAGGTTTTGAATGAAGAATCACATTTCTTGGTAGAATCATGCAGGATTGAAATTTTTGATGGTTTTTTACTCCTCTCAACAGCCCAAACAAGTTTCTAAAAGGATGAGTTTGCAACTACTTTACTTTTGGAGAAAATTCAAAACATTCATTATTCAATAGGGCCCAAACTATCAAAAACCAGCGGTTTCAATGAACACACATTTCTTGGTAGAATCATGCAGGACTGAAATTTTTGATGTTTTTCTACTCCTCTCATGAGCCCAAACAAGTCTCTAAAAGCATGAGTTTGCAACTACTTTACTTTTGGAGAAAATTCAAAACATTCATTATTCAATAGAGCCCAATAGCAAAAATCAGGTTTTGAATGAAGAATCACATTTCTTGGTAAAATCATGCAGGATTGAAATTTTTGATGGTTTTTTACTCCTCTCAACAGCCCAAACAAGTTTCTAAAAGGATGAGTTTGCAACTACTTTACTTTTGGAGAAAATTCAAAACATTCATTATTCAATAGGGCCCAAACTATCAAAAACCAGCGGTTTCAATGAACACACATTTCTTGGTAGAATCATGCAGGACTGAAATTTTTGATGTTTTTCTACTCCTCTCATGAGCCCAAACAAGTCTCTAAAAGCATGAGTTTGCAACTACTTTACTTTTGGAGAAAATTCAAAACATTCATTATTCAATAGAGCCCAATAGCAAAAATCAGGTTTTGAATGAAGAATCACATTTCTTGGTAAAATCATGCAGGATTGAAATTTTTGATGGTTTTTTACTCCTCTCAACAGCCCAAACAAGTTTCTAAAAGGATGAGTTTGCAACTACTTTACTTTTGGAGAAAATTCAAAACATTCATTATTCAATAGGGCCCAAACTATCAAAATCCAGCGGTTTCAATGAACACACATTTCTTGGTAGAATCATGCAGGACTGAAATTTTTGATGTTTTTCTACTCCTCTCATGAGCCCAAACAAGTCTCTAAAAGCATGAGTTTGCAACTACTTTACTTTTGGAGAAAATTCAAAACATTCATTATTCAATAGAGCCCAATAGCAAAAATCAGGTTTTGAATGAAGAATCACATTTCTTGGTAGAATCATGCAGGATTGAAATTTTTGATGGTTTTTTACTCCTCTCAACAGCCCAAACAAGTTTCTAAAAGGATGAGTTTGCAACTACTTTACTTTTGGAGAAAATTCAAAACATTCATTATTCAATAGGGCCCAAACTATCAAAAACCAGCGGTTTCAATGAACACACATTTCTTGGTAGAATCATGCAGGACTGAAATTTTTGATGTTTTTCTACTCCTCTCATGAGCCCAAACAAATCTCTAAAAGCATGAGTTTGCAACTACTTTACTTTTGGAGAATATTCAAAACATTCATTATTCAATAGAGCCCAATAGCAAAAATTAGGTTTTGAATGAAGAATCACATTTCTTGGTAAAATCATGCAGGATTGAAATTTTTGATGGTTTTTTACTCCTCTCAACAGCCCAAACAAGTTTCTAAAAGGATGAGTTTGCAACTACTTTACTTTTGGAGAAAATTCAAAACATTCATTATTCAATAGGGCCCAAACTATCAAAAACCAGCGGTTTCAATGAACAAACATTTCTTGGTAGAATCATGCAGGACTGAAATTTTTGATGTTTTTCTACTCCTCTCATGAGCCCAAACAAGTTTCTATAAGCATGAGTTTGCAACTAGTTTACTTTTGGAGAACATTCAAAACATTCACTATTCAATAGAGCCCAATAGCAAAAATCAGGTTTTGAATGAAGAATCACATTTCTTGGTAAAATCATGCAGGATTGAAATTTTTGATGGTTTTTTACTCCTCTCAACAGCCCAAACAAGTTTCTAAAAGGATGAGTTTGCAACTACTTTACTTTTGGAGAAAATTCAAAACATTCATTATTCAATAGGGCCCAAACTATCAAAAACCAGCGGTTTCAATGAACACACATTTCTTGGTAGAATCATGCAGGACTGAAATTTTTGATGTTTTTCTACTCCTCTCATGAGCCCAAACAAGTCTCTAAAAGCATGAGTTTGCAACTACTTTACTTTTGGAGAAAATTCAAAACATTCATTATTCAATAGAGCCCAATAGCAAAAATCAGGTTTTGAATGAAGAATCACATTTCTTGGTAGAATCATGCAGGATTGAAATTTTTGATGGTTTTTTACTCCTCTCAACAGCCCAAACAAGTTTCTAAAAGGATGAGTTTGCAACTACTTTACTTTTGGAGAAAATTCAAAACATTCATTATTCAATAGGGCCCAAACTATCAAAAACCAGCGGTTTCAATGAACACACATTTCTTGGTAGAATCATGCAGGACTGAAATTTTTGATGTTTTTCTACTCCTCTCATGAGCCCAAACAAGTCTCTAAAAGCATGAGTTTGCAACTACTTTACTTTTGGAGAAAATTCAAAACATTCATTATTCAATAGAGCCCAATAGCAAAAATCAGGTTTTGAATGAAGAATCACATTTCTTGGTAAAATCATGCAGGATTGAAATTTTTGATGGTTTTTTACTCCTCTCAACAGCCCAAACAAGTTTCTAAAAGGATGAGTTTGCAACTACTTTACTTTTGGAGAAAATTCAAAACATTCATTATTCAATAGGGCCCAAACTATCAAAAACCAGCGGTTTCAATGAACACACATTTCTTGGTAGAATCATGCAGGACTGAAATTTTTGATGTTTTTCTACTCCTCTCATGAGCCCAAACAAGTCTCTAAAAGCATGAGTTTGCAACTACTTTACTTTTGGAGAAAATTCAAAACATTCATTATTCAATAGAGCCCAATAGCAAAAATCAGGTTTTGAATGAAGAATCACATTTCTTGGTAAAATCATGCAGGATTGAAATTTTTGATGGTTTTTTACTCCTCTCAACAGCCCAAACAAATTTCTAAAAGGATGAGTTTGCAACTACTTTACTTTTGGAGAAAATTCAAAACATTCATTATTCAATAGGGCCCAAACTATCAAAAACCAGCGGTTTCAATGAACACACATTTCTTGGTAGAATCATGCAGGACTGAAATTTTTGATGTTTTTCTACTCCTCTCATGAGCCCAAACAAGTCTCTAAAAGCATGAGTTTGCAACTACTTTACTTTTGGAGAAAATTCAAAACATTCATTATTCAATAGAGCCCAATAGCAAAAATCAGGTTTTGAATGAAGAATCACATTTCTTGGTAGAATCATGCAGGATTGAAATTTTTGATGGTTTTTTACTCCTCTCAACAGCCCAAACAAGTTTCTAAAAGGATGAGTTTGCAACTACTTTACTTTTGGAGAAAATTCAAAACATTCATTATTCAATAGGGCCCAAACTATCAAAAACCAGCGGTTTCAATGAACACACATTTCTTGGTAGAATCATGCAGGACTGAAATTTTTGATGTTTTTCTACTCCTCTCATGAGCCCAAACAAGTCTCTAAAAGCATGAGTTTGCAACTACTTTACTTTTGGAGAAAATTCAAAACATTCATTATTCAATAGAGCCCAATAGCAAAAATCAGGTTTTGAATGAAGAATCACATTTCTTGGTAGAATCATGCAGGATTGAAATTTTTGATGGTTTTTTACTCCTCTCAACAGCCCAAACAAGTTTCTAAAAGGATGAGTTTGCAACTACTTTACTTTTGGAGAAAATTCAAAACATTCATTATTCAATAGGGCCCAAACTATCAAAAACCAGCGGTTTCAATGAACACACATTTCTTGGTAGAATCATGCAGGACTGAAGTTTTTGATGTTTTTCTACTCCTCTCATGAGCCCAAACAAGTCTCTAAAAGCATGAGTTTGCAACTACTTTACTTTTGGAGAAAATTCAAAACATTCATTATTCAATAGAGCCCAATAGCAAAAATCAGGTTTTGAATGAAGAATCACATTTCTTGGTAGAATCATGCAGGATTGAAATTTTTGATGGTTTTTTACTCCTCTCTACAGCCCAAACAAGTTTCTAAAAGGATGAGTTTGCAACTGCTTTACTTTTGGAGAAAATTCAAAACATTCATTATTCAATAGGGCCCAAACTATCAAAAACCAGCGGTTTGAATGAACACACATTTCTTGGTAGAATCATGCAGGACTCAAATTTTTGATGTTTTTCTACTCCTCTCATGAGCCCAAACAAGTTTCTAAAAGCATGAGTTTGCAACTACTTTACTTTTGGAGAAAATTCAAAACATTCATTATTCAATAGAGCCCAATAGCAAAAATCAGGTTTTGAATGAAGAATCACATTTCTTGGTAGAATCATGCAGGATTGAAATTTTTGATGGTTTTTTACTCCTCTCAACAGCCCAAACAAGTTTCTAAAAGGATGAGTTTGCAACTACTTTACTTTTGGAGAAAATTCAAAACATTCATTATTCAATAGGGCCCAAACTATCAAAATCCAGCGGTTTCAATGAACACACATTTCTTGGTAGAATCATGCAGGACTGAAATTTTTGATGTTTTTCTACTCCTCTCATGAGCCCAAACAAGTCTCTAAAAGCATGAGTTTGCAACTACTTTACTTTTGGAGAAAATTCAAAACATTCATTATTCAATAGAGCCCAATAGCAAAAATCAGGTTTTGAATGAAGAATCACATTTCTTGGTAGAATCATGCAGGATTGAAATTTTTGATGGTTTTTTACTCCTCTCAACAGCCCAAACAAGTTTCTAAAAGGATGAGTTTGCAACTACTTTACTTTTGGAGAAAATTCAAAACATTCATTATTCAATAGGGCCCAAACTATCAAAAACCAGCGGTTTCAATGAACACACATTTCTTGGTAGAATCATGCAGGACTGAAATTTTTGATGTTTTTCTACTCCTCTCATGAGCCCAAACAAGTCTCTAAAAGCATGAGTTTGCAACTACTTTACTTTTGGAGAATATTCAAAACATTCATTATTCAATAGAGCCCAATAGCAAAAATTAGGTTTTGAATGAAGAATCACATTTCTTGGTAAAATCATGCAGGATTGAAATTTTTGATGGTTTTTTACTCCTCTCAACAGCCCAAACAAGTTTCTAAAAGGATGAGTTTGCAACTACTTTACTTTTGGAGAAAATTCAAAACATTCATTATTCAATAGGGCCCAAACTATCAAAAACCAGCGGTTTCAATGAACACACATTTCTTGGTAGAATCATGCAGGACTGAAATTTTTGATGTTTTTCTACTCCTCTCATGAGCCCAAACAAGTTTCTAAAAGCATGAGTTTCCAACTAGTTTACTTTTGGAGAACATTCAAAACATTCACTATTCAATAGAGCCCAATAGCAAAAATCAGGTTTTGAATGAAGAATCACATTTCTTGGTAAAATCATGCAGGATTGAAATTTTTGATGGTTTTTTACTCCTCTCAACAGCCCAAACAAGTTTCTAAAAGGATGAGTTTGCAACTACTTTACTTTTGGAGAAAATTCAAAACATTCATTATTCAATAGGGCCCAAACTATCAAAAACCAGCGGTTTCAATGAACACACATTTCTTGGTAGAATCATGCAGGACTGAAATTTTTGATGTTTTTCTACTCCTCTCATGAGCCCAAACAAGTCTCTAAAAGCATGAGTTTGCAACTACTTTACTTTTGGAGAAAATTCAAAACATTCATTATTCAATAGAGCCCAATAGCAAAAATCAGGTTTTGAATGAAGAATCACATTTCTTGGTAGAATCATGCAGGATTGAAATTTTTGATGGTTTTTTACTCCTCTCAACAGCCCAAACAAGTTTCTAAAAGGATGAGTTTGCAACTACTTTACTTTTGGAGAAAATTCAAAACATTCATTATTCAATAGGGCCCAAACTATCAAAAACCAGCGGTTTCAATGAACACACATTTCTTGGTAGAATCATGCAGGACTGAAATTTTTGATGTTTTTCTACTCCTCTCATGAGCCCAAACAAGTCTCTAAAAGCATGAGTTTGCAACTACTTTACTTTTGGAGAAAATTCAAAACATTCACTTTTCAATAGAGCCCAATAGCAAAAATCAGGTTTTGAATGAAGAATCACATTTCTTGGTAGAATCATGCAGGATTGAAATTTTTGATGGTTTTTTACTCCTCTCAACAGCCCAAACAAGTTTCTAAAAGGATGAGTTTGCAACTACTTTACTTTTGGAGAAAATTCAAAACATTCATTATTCAATAGGGCCCAAACTATCAAAATCCAGCGGTTTCAATGAACACACATTTCTTGGTAGAATCATGCAGGACTGAAATTTTTGATGTTTTTCTACTCCTCTCATGAGCCCAAACAAGTCTCTAAAAGCATGAGTTTGCAACTACTTTACTTTTGGAGAAAATTCAAAACATTCATTATTCAATAGAGCCCAATAGCAAAAATCAGGTTTTGAATGAAGAATCACATTTCTTGGTAGAATCATGCAGGATTGAAATTTTTGATGGTTTTTTACTCCTCTCAACAGCCCAAACAAGTTTCTAAAAGGATGAGTTTGCAACTACTTTACTTTTGGAGAAAATTCAAAACATTCATTATTCAATAGGGCCCAAACTATCAAAAACCAGCGGTTTCAATGAACACACATTTCTTGGTAGAATCATGCAGGACTGAAATTTTTGATGTTTTTCTACTCCTCTCATGAGCCCAAACAAGTTTCTAAAAGCATGAGTTTGCAACTACTTTACTTTTGGAGAAAATTCAAAACATTCATTATTCAATAGAGCCCAATAGCAAAAATCAGGTTTTGAATGAAGAATCACATTTCTTGGTAGAATCATGCAGGATTGAAATTTTTGATGGTTTTTTACTCCTCTCAACAGCCCAAACAAGTTTCTAAAAGGATGAGTTTGCAACTACTTTACTTTTGGAGAAAATTCAAAACATTCATTATTCAATAGGGCCCAAACTATCAAAATCCAGCGGTTTCAATGAACACACATTTCTTGGTAGAATCATGCAGGACTGAAATTTTTGATGTTTTTCTACTCCTCTCATGAGCCCAAACAAGTCTCTAAAAGCATGAGTTTGCAACTACTTTACTTTTGGAGAAAATTCAAAACATTCATTATTCAATAGAGCCCAATAGCAAAAATCAGGTTTTGAATGAAGAATCACATTTCTTGGTAGAATCATGCAGGATTGAAATTTTTGATGGTTTTTTACTCCTCTCAACAGCCCAAACAAGTTTCTAAAAGGATGAGTTTGCAACTACTTTACTTTTGGAGAAAATTCAAAACATTCATTATTCAATAGGGCCCAAACTATCAAAAACCAGCGGTTTCAATGAACACACATTTCTTGGTAGAATCATGCAGGACTGAAATTTTTGATGTTTTTCTACTCCTCTCATGAGCCCAAACAAGTCTCTAAAAGCATGAGTTTGCAACTACTTTACTTTTGGAGAATATTCAAAACATTCATTATTCAATAGAGCCCAATAGCAAAAATTAGGTTTTGAATGAAGAATCACATTTCTTGGTAAAATCATGCAGGATTGAAATTTTTGATGGTTTTTTACTCCTCTCAACAGCCCAAACAAGTTTCTAAAAGGATGAGTTTGCAACTACTTTACTTTTGGAGAAAATTCAAAACATTCATTATTCAATAGGGCCCAAACTATCAAAAACCAGCGGTTTCAATGAACACACATTTCTTGGT
The DNA here is from genome assembly GCF_039654945.1 of Dendrobates tinctorius. NCBI lineage: Eukaryota > Metazoa > Chordata > Amphibia > Anura > Dendrobatidae > Dendrobates > Dendrobates tinctorius. Next base: position 5,720,538 of record NW_027361736.1, on the reverse strand, counting down.
AGAATCATGCAGGACTGAAATTTTTGATGTTTTTCTACTCCTCTCATGAGCCCAAACAAGTTTCTAAAAGCATGAGTTTGCAACTAGTTTACTTTTGGAGAACATTCAAAACATTCACTATTCAATAGAGCCCAATAGCAAAAATCAGGTTTTGAATGAAGAATCACATTTCTTGGTAAAATCATGCAGGATTGAAATTTTTGATGGTTTTTTACTCCTCTCAACAGCCCAAACAAGTTTCTAAAACGATGAGTTTGCAACTACTTTACTTTTGGAGAAAATTCAAAACATTCATTATTCAATAGGGCCCAAACTATCAAAAACCAGCGGTTTCAATGAACACACATTTCTTGGTAGAATCATGCAGGACTGAAATTTTTGATGTTTTTCTACTCCTCTCATGAGCCCAAACAAGTTTCTAAAAGCATGAGTTTGCAACTAGTTTACTTTTGGAGAACATTCAAAACATTCACTATTCAATAGAGCCCAATAGCAAAAATCAGGTTTTGAATGAAGAATCACATTTCTTGGTAAAATCATGCAGGATTGAAATTTTTGATGGTTTTTTACTCCTCTCAACAGCCCAAACAAGTTTCTAAAAGCATGAGTTTGCAACTACTTTACTTTTGGAGAAAATTCAAAACATTCATTATTCAATAGGGCCCAAACTATCAAAAACCAGCGGTTTCAATGAACACACATTTCTTGGTAGAATCATGCAGGACTGAAATTTTTGATGTTTTTCTACTCCTCTCATGAGCCCAAACAAGTCTCTAAAAGCATGAGTTTGCAACTACTTTACTTTTGGAGAAAATTCAAAACATTCATTATTAAATAGAGCCCAATAGCAAAAATCAGATTTTGAATGAAGAATCACATTTCTTGGTAGAATCATGCAGGATTGAAATTTTTGATGGTTTTTTACTCCTGTCAACAGCCCAAACAAGTTTCTAAAAGGATGAGTTTGCAACTACTTTACTTTTGGAGAAAATTCAAAACATTCATTATTCAATAGGGCCCAAACTATCAAAAACCAGCGGTTTCAATGAACACACATTTCTTGGTAGAATCATGCAGGACTGAAATTTTTGATGTTTTTCTACTCCTCTCATGAGCCCAAACAAGTCTCTAAAAGCATGAGTTTGCAACTACTTTACTTTTGGAGAAAATTCAAAACATTCACTTTTCAATAGAGCCCAATAGCAAAAATCAGGTTTTGAATGAAGAATCACATTTCTTGGTAGAATCATGCACGATTGAAATTTTTGATGGTTTTTTACTCCTCTCAACAGTCCAAACAAGTTTCTAAAAGGATGAGTTTGCAACTACTTTACTTTTGGAGAAAATTCAAAACATTCATTATTCAATAGGGCCCAAACTATCAAAAACCAGCGGTTTGAATGAACACACATTTCTTGGTAGAATCATGCAGGACTGAAATTTTTGATGTTTTTCTACTCCTCTCATGAGCTCAAACAAGTCTCTAAAAGCATGAGTTTGCAACTACTTTACTTTTGGAGAAAATTCAAAACATTCATTATTCAATAGAGCCCAATAGCAAAAATCAGGTTTTGAATGAAGAATCACATTTCTTGGTAGAATCATGCAGGATTTAAATTTTTGATGGTTTTTTACTCCTCTCAACAGCCCAAACAAGTTTCTAAAAGGATGAGTTTGCAACTACTTTACTTTTGGAGAAAATTCAAAACATTCATTATTCAATAGGGCCCAAACTATCAAAAACCAGCGGTTTCAATGAACACACATTTCTTGGTAGAATCATGCAGGACTGAAATTTTCGATGTTTTTCTACTCCTCTCATGAGCCCAAACAAGTCTCTAAAAGCATGAGTTTGCAACTACTTTACTTTTGGAGAAAATTCAAAACATTCATTATTCAATAGAGCCCAATAGCAAAAATCAGGTTTTGAATGAAGAATCACATTTCTTGGTAGAATCATGCAGGATTGAAATTTTTGATGGTTTTTTACTCCTCTCAACAGCCCAAACAAGTTTCTAAAAGGATGAGTTTGCAACTACTTTACTTTTGGAGAAAATTCAAAACATTCATTATTCAATAGGGCCCAAACTATCAAAAACCAGCGGTTTCAATGAACACACATTTCTTGGTAGAATCATGCAGGACTGAAATTTTTGATGTTTTTCTACTCCTCTCATGAGCCCAAACAAGTCTCTAAAAGCATGAGTTTGCAACTACTTTACTTTTGGAGAAAATTCAAAACATTCATTATTCAATAGAGCCCAATAGCAAAAATCAGGTTTTGAATGAAGAATCACATTTCTTGGTAAAATCATGCAGGATTGAAATTTTTGATGGTTTTTTACTCCTCTCAACAGCCCAAACAAGTTTCTAAAAGGATGAGTTTGCAACTACTTTACTTTTGGAGAAAATTCAAAACATTCATTATTCAATAGGGCCCAAACTATCAAAAACCAGCGGTTTCAATGAACACACATTTCTTGGTAGAATCATGCAGGACTGAAATTTTTGATGTTTTTCTACTCCTCTCATGAGCCCAAACAAGTCTCTAAAAGCATGAGTTTGCAACTACTTTACTTTTGGAGAAAATTCAAAACATTCATTATTCAATAGAGCCCAATAGCAAAAATCAGGTTTTGAATGAAGAATCACATTTCTTGGTAAAATCATGCAGGATTGAAATTTTTGATGGTTTTTTACTCCTCTCAACAGCCCAAACAAGTTTCTAAAAGGATGAGTTTGCAGCTACTTTACTTTTGGAGAAAATTCAAAACATTCATTATTCAATAGGGCCCAAACTATCAAAAACCAGCGGTTTCAATGAACACACATTTCTTGGTAGAATCATGCAGGACTGAAATTTTTGATGTTTTTCTACTCCTCTCATGAGCCCAAACAAGTCTCTAAAAGCATGAGTTTGCAACTACTTTACTTTTGGAGAAAATTCAAAACATTCATTATTCAATAGAGCCCAATAGCAAAAATCAGGTTTTGAATGAAGAATCACATTTCTTGGTAGAATCATGCAGGATTGAAATTTTTGATGGTTTTTTACTCCTCTCAACAGCCCAAACAAGTTTCTAAAAGGATGAGTTTGCAACTACTTTACTTTTGGAGAAAATTCAAAACATTCATTATTCAATAGGGCCCAAACTATCAAAAACCAGCGGTTTCAATGAACACACATTTCTTGGTAGAATCATGCAGGACTGAAATTTTTGATGTTTTTCTACTCCTCTCATGAGCCCAAACAAGTCTCTAAAAGCATGAGTTTGCAACTACTTTACTTTTGGAGAAAATTCAAAACATTCACTTTTCAATAGAGCCCAATAGCAAAAATCAGGTTTTGAATGAAGAATCACATTTCTTGGTAGAATCATGCAGGATTGAAATTTTTGATGGTTTTTACTCCTCTCAACAGTCCAAACAAGTTTCTAAAAGGATGAGTTTGCAACTACTTTACTTTTGGAGAAAATTCAAAACATTCATTATTCAATAGGGCCCAAACTATCAAAAACCAGCGGTTTGAATGAACACACATTTCTTGGTAGAATCATGCAGGACTGAAATTTTTGATGTTTTTCTACTCCTCTCATGAGCCCAAACAAGTCTCTAAAAGCATGAGTTTGCAACTACTTTACTTTTGGAGAAAATTCAAAACATTCATTATTCAATAGAGCCCAATAGCAAAAATCAGGTTTTGAATGAAGAATCACATTTCTTGGTAAAATCATGCAGGATTGAAATTTTTGATGGTTTTTTACTCCTCTCAACAGCCCAAACAAGTTTCTAAAAGGATGAGTTTGCAACTACTTTACTTTTGGAGAAAATTCAAAACATTCATTATTCAATAGGGCCCAAACTATCAAAAACCAGCGGTTTCAATGAACACACATTTCTTGGTAGAATCATGCAGGACTGAAATTTTTGATGTTTTTCTACTCCTCTCATGAGCCCAAACAAGTCTCTAAAAGCATGAGTTTGCAACTACTTTACTTTTGGAGAAAATTCAAAACATTCATTATTCAATAGAGCCCAATAGCAAAAATCAGGTTTTGAATGAAGAATCACATTTCTTGGTAGAATCATGCAGGATTGAAATTTTTGATGGTTTTTTACTCCTCTCAACAGCCCAAACAAGTTTCTAAAAGGATGAGTTTGCAACTACTTTACTTTTGGAGAAAATTCAAAACAATCATTATTCAATAGGGCCCAAACTATCAAAAACCAGCGGTTTCAATGAACACACATTTCTTGGTAGAATCATGCAGGACTGAAATTTTTGATGTTTTTCTACTCCTCTCATGAGCCCAAACAAGTCTCTAAAAGCATGAGTTTGCAACTACTTTACTTTTGGAGAAAATTCAAAACATTCACTTTTCAATAGAGCCCAATAGCAAAAATCAGGTTTTGAATGAAGAATCACATTTCTTGGTAGAATCATGCAGGATTGAAATTTTTGATGGTTTTTTACTCCTCTCAACAGTCCAAACAAGTTTCTAAAAGGATGAGTTTGCAACTACTTTACTTTTGGAGAAAATTCAAAACATTCATTATTCAATAGGGCCCAAACTATCAAAAACCAGCGGTTTGAATGAACACACATTTCTTGGTAGAATCATGCAGGACTGAAATTTTTGATGTTTTTCTACTCCTCTCATGAGCCCAAACAAGTCTCTAAAAGCATGAGTTTGCAACTACTTTACTTTTGGAGAAAATTCAAAACATTCATTATTCAATAGAGCACAATAGCAAAAATCAGGTTTTGAATGAAGAATCACATTTCTTGGTAGAAGCATGCAGGATTGAAATTTTTGATGGTTTTTTACTCCTCTCAACAGCCCAAACAAGTTTCTAAAAGGATGAGTTTGCAACTACTTTACTTTTGGAGAAAATTCAAAACATTCATTATTCAATAGGGCCCAAACTATCAAAAACCAGCGGTTTCAATGAACACACATTTCTTGGTAGAATCATGCAGGACTGAAGTTTTTGATGTTTTTCTACTCCTCTCATGAGCCCAAACAAGTCTCTAAAAGCATGAGTTTGCAGCTACTTTACTTTTGGAGAAAATTCAAAACATTCATTATTCAATAGAGCCCAATAGCAAAAATCAGGTTTTGAATGAAGAATCACATTTCTTGGTAGAATCATGCAGGATTGAAATTTTTGATGGTTTTTTACTCCTCTCTACAGCCCAAACAAGTTTCTAAAAGGATGAGTTTGCAACTGCTTTACTTTTGGAGAAAATTCAAAACATTCATTATTCAATAGGGCCCAAACTATCAAAAACCAGCGGTTTGAATGAACACACATTTCTTGATAGAATCATGCAGGACTCAAATTTTTGATGTTTTTCTACTCCTCTCATGAGCCCAAACAAGTTTCTAAAAGCATGAGTTTGCAACTACTTTACTTTTGGAGAAAATTCAAAACATTCATTATTCAATAGAGCCCAATAGCAAAAATCAGGTTTTGAATGAAGAATCACATTTCTTGGTAGAATCATGCAGGATTGAAATTTTTGATGGTTTTTTACTCCTCTCAACAGCCCAAACAAGTTTCTAAAAGGATGAGTTTGCAACTACTTTACTTTTGGAGAAAATTCAAAACATTCATTATTCAATAGGGCCCAAACTATCAAAATCCAGCGGTTTCAATGAACACACATTTCTTGGTAGAATCATGCAGGACTGAAATTTTTGATGTTTTTCTACTCCTCTCATGAGCCCAAACAAGTCTCTAAAAGCATGAGTTTGCAACTACTTTACTTTTGGAGAAAATTCAAAACATTCATTATTCAATAGAGCCCAATAGCAAAAATCAGGTTTTGAATGAAGAATCACATTTCTTGGTAGAATCATGCAGGATTGAAATTTTTGATGGTTTTTTACTCCTCTCAACAGCCCAAACAAGTTTCTAAAAGGATGAGTTTGCAACTACTTTACTTTTGGAGAAAATTCAAAACATTCATTATTCAATAGGGCCCAAACTATCAAAAACCAGCGGTTTCAATGAACACACATTTCTTGGTAGAATCATGCAGGACTGAAATTTTTGATGTTTTTCTACTCCTCTCATGAGCCCAAACAAGTCTCTAAAAGCATGAGTTTGCAACTACTTTACTTTTGGAGAAAATTCAAAACATTCATTATTCAATAGAGCCCAATAGCAAAAATTAGGTTTTGAATGAAGAATCACATTTCTTGGTAAAATCATGCAGGATTGAAATTTTTGATGGTTTTTTACTCCTCTCAACAGCCCAAACAAGTTTCTAAAAGGATGAGTTTGCAACTACTTTACTTTTGGAGAAAATTCAAAACATTCATTATTCAATAGGGCCCAAACTATCAAAAACCAGCGGTTTCAATGAACACACATTTCTTGGTAGAATCATGCAGGACTGAAATTTTTGATGTTTTTCTACTCCTCTCATGAGCCCAAACAAGTCTCTAAAAGCATGAGTTTGCAACTACTTTACTTTTGGAGAAAATTCAAAACATTCATTATTCAATAGAGCCCAATAGCAAAAATCAGGTTTTGAATGAAGAATCACATTTCTTGGTAGAATCATGCAGGATTGAAATTTTTGATGGTTTTTTTACTCCTCTCAACAGCCCAAACAAGTTTCTAAAAGGATGAGTTTGCAACTACTTTACTTTTGGAGAAAATTCAAAACATTCATTATTCAATAGGGCCCAAACTATCAAAAACCAGTGGTTTCAATGAACACACATTTCTTGGTAGAATCATGCAGGACTGAAATTTTTGATGTTTTTCTACTCCTCTCATGAGCCCAAACAAGTCTCTAAAAGCATGAGTTTGCAACTACTTTACTTTTGGAGAAAATTCAAAACATTCACTTTTCAATAGAGCCCAATAGCAAAAATCAGGTTTTGAATGAAGAATCACATTTCTTGGTAGAATCATGCACGATTGAAATTTTTGATGGTTTTTTACTCCTCTCAACAGTCCAAACAAGTTTCTAAAAGGATGAGTTTGCAACTACTTTACTTTTGGAGAAAATTCAAAACATTCATTATTCAATAGGGCCCAAACTATCAAAAACCAGCGGTTTGAATGAACACACATTTCTTGGTAGAATCATGCAGGACTGAAATTTTTGATGTTTTTCTACTCCTCTCATGAGCTCAAACAAGTCTCTAAAAGCATGAGTTTGCAACTACTTTACTTTTGGAGAAAATTCAAAACATTCATTATTCAATAGAGCCCAATAGCAAAAATCAGGTTTTGAATGAAGAATCACATTTCTTGGTAGAAGCATGCAGGATTGAAATTTTTGATGGTTTTTTACTCCTCTCAACAGCCCAAACAAGTTTCTAAAAGGATGAGTTTGCAACTACTTTACTTTTGGAGAAAATTCAAAACATTCATTATTCAATAGGGCCCAAACTATCAAAAGCCAGCGGTTTCAATGAACACACATTTCTTGGTAGAATCATGCAGGACTGAAGTTTTTGATGTTTTTCTACTCCTCTCATGAGCCCAAACAAGTCTCTAAAAGCATGAGTTTGCAACTACTTTACTTTTGGAGAAAATTCAAAACATTCATTATTCAATAGAGCCCAATAGCAAAAATCAGGTTTTGAATGAAGAATCACATTTCTTGGTAGAATTATGCAGGATTGAAATTTTTGATGGTTTTTTACTCCTCTCAACAGCCCAAACAAGTTTCTAAAAGGATGAGTTTGCAACTACTTTACTTTTGGAGAAAATTCAAAACATTCATTATTCAATAGGGCCCAAACTATCAAAAACCAGCGGTTTCAATGAACACACATTTCTTGGTAGAATCATGCAGGACTGAAATTTTTGATGTTTTTCTACTCCTCTCATGAGCCCAAACAAGTCTCTAAAAGCATGAGTTTGCAACTACTTTACTTTTGGAGAAAATTCAAAACATTCATTATTCAATAGAGCCCAATAGCAAAAATCAGGTTTTGAATGAAGAATCACATTTCTTGGTAGAATCATGCAGGATTGAAATTTTTGATGGTTTTTTACTCCTCTCAACAGCCCAAACAAGTTTCTAAAAGGATGAGTTTGCAACTACTTTACTTTTGGAGAAAATTCAAAACATTCATTATTCAATAGGGCCCAAACTATCAAAAACCAGCGGTTTCAATGAACACACATTTCTTGGTAGAATCATGCAGGACTGAAATTTTTGATGTTTTTCTACTCCTCTCATGAGCCCAAACAAGTCTCTAAAAGCATGAGTTTGCAACTACTTTACTTTTGGAGAAAATTCAAAACATTCACTTTTCAATAGAGCCCAATAGCAAAAATCAGGTTTTGAATGAAGAATCACATTTCTTGGTAGAATCATGCAGGATTGAAATTTTTGATGGTTTTTTACTCCTCTCAACAGTCCAAACAAGTTTCTAAAAGGATGAGTTTGCAACTACTTTACTTTTGGAGAAAATTCAAAACATTCATTATTCAATAGGGCCCAAACTATCAAAAACCAGCGGTTTGAATGAACACACATTTCTTGGTAGAATCATGCAGGACTGAAATTTTTGATGTTTTTCTACTCCTCTCATGAGCCCAAACAAGTCTCTGAAAGCATGAGTTTGCAACTACTTTACTTTTGGAGAAAATTCAAAACATTCATTATTCAATAGAGCCCAATAGCAAAAATCAGGTTTTGAATGAAGAATCACATTTCTTGGTAGAAGCATGCAGGATTGAAATTTTTGATGGTTTTTTACTCCTCTCAACAGCCCAAACATGTTTCTAAAAGGATGAGTTTGCAACTACTTTACTTTTGGAGAAAATTCAAAACATTCATTGTTCAATAGGGCCCAAACTATCAAAAACCAGCGGTTTCAATGAACACACATTTCTTGGTAGAATCATGCAGGACTGAAGTTTTTGATGTTTTTCTACTCCTCTCATGAGCCCAAACAAGTCTCTAAAAGCATGAGTTTACAACTACTTTACTTTTGGAGAAAATTCAAAACATTCATTATTCAATAGAGCCCAATAGCAAAAATCAGGTTTTGATTGAAGAATCACATTTCTTGGTAGAATCATGCAGGATTGAAATTTTTGATGGTTTTTTACTCCTCTCTACAGCCCAAACAAGTTTCTAAAAGGATGAGTTTGCAACTGCTTTACTTTTGGAGAAAATTCAAAACATTCATTATTCAATAGGGCCCAAACTATCAAAAACCAGCGGTTTGAATGAACACACATTTCTTGGTAGAATCATGCAGGACTCAAATTTTTGATGTTTTTCTACTCCTCTCATGAGCCCAAACAAGTTTCTAAAAGCATGAGTTTGCAACTACTTTACTTTTGGAGAAAATTCAAAACATTCATTATTCAATAGAGCCCAATAGCAAAAATCAGGTTTTGAATGAAGAATCACATTTCTTGGTAGAATCATGCAGGATTGAAATTTTTGATGGTTTTTTACTCCTCTCAACAGCCCAAACAAGTTTCTAAAAGGATGAGTTTGCAACTACTTTACTTTTGGAGAAAATTCAAAACATTCATTATTCAATAGGGCCCAAACTATCAAAAACCAGCGGTTTCAATGAACACACATTTCTTGGTAGAATCATGCAGGACTGAAATTTTTGATGTTTTTCTACTCCTCTCATGAGCCCAAACAAGTCTCTAAAAGCATGAGTTTGCAACTACTTTACTTTTGGAGAAAATTCAAAACATTCATTATTCAATAGAGCCCAATAGCAAAAATCAGGTTTTGAATGAAGAATCACATTTCTTGGTAGAATCATGCAGGATTGAAATTTTTGATGGTTTTTTACTCCTCTCAACAGCCCAAACAAGTTTCTAAAAGGATGAGTTTGCAACTACTTTACTTTTGGAGAAAATTCAAAACATTCATTATTCAATAGGGCCCAAACTATCAAAAACCAGCGGTTTGAATGAACACACATTTCTTGGTAGAATCATGCAGGACTGAAATTTTTGATGTTTTTCTACTCCTCTCATGAGCCCAAACAAGTCTCTAAAAGCATGAGTTTGCAACTACTTTACTTTTGGAGAAAATTCAAAACATTCATTATTCAATAGAGCCCAATAGCAAAAATCAGGTTTTGAATGAAGAATCACATTTCTTGGTAAAATCATGCAGGATTGAAATTTTTGATGGTTTTTTACTCCTCTCAACAGCCCAAACAAGTTTCTAAAAGGATGAGTTTGCAACTACTTTACTTTTGGAGAAAATTCAAAACATTCATTATTCAATAGGGCCCAAACTATCAAAAACCAGCGGTTTCAATGAACACACATTTCTTGGTAGAATCATGCAGGACTGAAATTTTTGATGTTTTTCTACTCCTCTCATGAGCCCAAACAAGTCTCTAAAAGCATGAGTTTGCAACTACTTTACTTTTGGAGAAAATTCAAAACATTCATTATTCAATAGAGCCCAATAGCAAAAATCAGGTTTTGAATGAAGAATCACATTTCTTGGTAAAATCATGCAGGATTGAAATTTTTGATGGTTTTTTACTCCTCTCAACAGCACAAACAAGTTTCTAAAAGGATGAGTTTGCAACTACTTTACTTTTGGAGAAAATTCAAAACATTCATTATTCAATAGGGCCCAAACTATCAAAAACCAGCGGTTTCAATGAACACACATTTCTTGGTAGAATCATGCAGGACTGAAATTTTTGATGTTTTTCTACTCCTCTCATGAGCCCAAACAAGTCTCTAAAAGCATGAGTTTGCAACTACTTTACTTTTGGAGAAAATTCAAAACATTCATTATTCAATAGAGCCCAATAGCAAAAATCAGGTTTTGAATGAAGAATCACATTTCTTGGTAGAATCATGCAGGATTGAAATTTTTGATGGTTTTTTACTCCTCTCAACAGCCCAAACAAGTTTCTAAAAGGATGAGTTTGCAACTACTTTACTTTTGGAGAAAATTCAAAACAATCATTATTCAATAGGGCCCAAACTATCAAAAACCAGCGGTTTCAATGAACACACATTTCTTGGTAGAATCATGCAGGACTGAAATTTTTGATGTTTTTCTACTCCTCTCATGAGCCCAAACAAGTCTCTAAAAGCATGAGTTTGCAACTACTTTACTTTTGGAGAAAATTCAAAACATTCACTTTTCAATAGAGCCCAATAGCAAAAATCAGGTTTTGAATGAAGAATCACATTTCTTGGTAGAATCATGCAGGATTGAAATTTTTGATGGTTTTTTACTCCTCTCAACAGTCCAAACAAGTTTCTAAAAGGATGAGTTTGCAACTACTTTACTTTTGGAGAAAATTCAAAACATTCATTATTCAATAGGGCCCAAACTATCAAAAACCAGCGGTTTGAATGAACACACATTTCTTGGTAGAATCATGCAGGACTCAAATTTTTGATGTTTTTCTACTCCTCTCATGAGCCCAAACAAGTTTCTAAAAGCATGAGTTTGCAACTACTTTACTTTTGGAGAAAATTCAAAACATTCATTATTCAATAGAGCCCAATAGCAAAAATCAGGTTTTGAATGAAGAATCACATTTCTTGGTAGAATCATGCAGGATTGAAATTTTTGATGGTTTTTTACTCCTCTCAACAGCCCAAACAAGTTTCTAAAAGGATGAGTTTGCAACTACTTTACTTTTGGAGAAAATTCAAAACATTCATTATTCAATAGGGCCCAAACTATCAAAAACCAGCGGTTTCAATGAACACACATTTCTTGGTAGAATCATGCAGGACTGAAATTTTTGATGTTTTTCTACTCCTCTCATGAGCCCAAACAAGTCTCTAAAAGCATGAGTTTGCAACTACTTTACTTTTGGAGAAAATTCAAAACATTCACTTTTCAATAGAGCCCAATAGCAAAAATCAGGTTTTGAATGAAGAATCACATTTCTTGGTAGAATCATGCAGGATTGAAATTTTTGATGGTTTTTACTCCTCTCAACAGTCCAAACAAGTTTCTAAAAGGATGAGTTTGCAACTACTTTACTTTTGGAGAAAATTCAAAACATTCATTATTCAATAGGGCCCAAACTATCAAAAACCAGCGGTTTGAATGAACACACATTTCTTGGTAGAATCATGCAGGACTGAAATTTTTGATGTTTTTCTACTCCTCTCATGAGCCCAAACAAGTCTCTAAAAGCATGAGTTTGCAACTACTTTACTTTTGGAGAAAATTCAAAACATTCATTATTCAATAGAGCCCAATAGCAAAAATCAGGTTTTGAATGAAGAATCACATTTCTTGGTAGAAGCATGCAGGATTGAAATTTTTGATGGTTTTTTACTCCTCTCAACAGCCCAAACAAGTTTCTAAAAGGATGAGTTTGCAACTACTTTACTTTTGGAGAAAATTCAAAACATTCATTATTCAATAGGGCCCAAACTATCAAAAACCAGCGGTTTCAATGAACACACATTTCTTGGTAGAATCATGCAGGACTGAAGTTTTTGATGTTTTTCTACTCCTCTCATGAGCCCAAACAAGTCTCTAAAAGCATGAGTTTGCAACTACTTTACTTTTGGAGAAAATTCAAAACATTCATTATTCAATAGAGCCCAATAGCAAAAATCAGGTTTTGAATGAAGAATCACATTTCTTGGTAGAATCATGCAGGATTGAAATTTTTGATGGTTTTTTACTCCTCTCTACAGCCCAAACAAGTTTCTAAAAGGATGAGTTTGCAACTGCTTTACTTTTGGAGAAAATTCAAAACATTCATTATTCAATAGGGCCCAAACTATCAAAAACCAGCGGTTTGAATGAACACACATTTCTTGGTAGAATCATGCAGGACTGAAATTTTTGATGTTTTTCTACTCCTCTCATGAGCCCAAACAAGTTTCTAAAAGCATGAGTTTGCAACTACTTTACTTTTGGAGAAAATTCAAAACATTCATTATTCAATAGAGCCCAATAGCAAAAATCAGGTTTTGAATGAAGAATCACATTTCTTGGTAGAATCATGCAGGATTGAAATTTTTGATGGTTTTTTACTCCTCTCAACAGCCCAAACAAGTTTCTAAAAGGATGAGTTTGCAACTACTTTACTTTTGGAGAAAATTCAAAACATTCATTATTCAATAGGGCCCAAACTATCAAAAACCAGCGGTTTCAATGAACACACATTTCTTGGTAGAATCATGCAGGACTGAAATTTTTGATGTTTTTCTACTCCTCTCATGAGCCCAAACAAGTCTCTAAAAGCATGAGTTTGCAACTACTTTACTTTTGGAGAAAATTCAAAACATTCATTATTCAATAGAGCCCAATAGCAAAAATTAGGTTTTGAATGAAGAATCACATTTCTTGGTAAAATCATGCAGGATTGAAATTTTTGATGGTTTTTTACTCCTCTCAACAGCCCAAACAAGTTTCTAAAAGGATGAGTTTGCAACTACTTTACTTTTGGAGAAAATTCAAAACATTCATTATTCAATAGGGCCCAAACTATCAAAAACCAGCGGTTTCAATGAACACACATTTCTTGGTAGAATCATGCAGGACTGAAATTTTTGATGTTTTTCTACTCCTCTCATGAGCCCAAACAAGTCTCTAAAAGCATGAGTTTGCAACTACTTTACTTTTGGAGAAAATTCAAAACATTCATTATTCAATAGAGCCCAATAGCAAAAATCAGGTTTTGAATGAAGAATCACATTTCTTGGTAGAATCATGCAGGATTGAAATTTTTGATGGTTTTTTTACTCCTCTCAACAGCCCAAACAAGTTTCTAAAAGGATGAGTTTGCAACTACTTTACTTTTGGAGAAAATTCAAAACATTCATTATTCAATAGGGCCCAAACTATCAAAAACCAGTGGTTTCAATGAACACACATTTCTTGGTAGAATCATGCAGGACTGAAATTTTTGATGTTTTTCTACTCCTCTCATGAGCCCAAACAAGTCTCTAAAAGCATGAGTTTGCAACTACTTTACTTTTGGAGAAAATTCAAAACATTCACTTTTCAATAGAGCCCAATAGCAAAAATCAGGTTTTGAATGAAGAATCACATTTCTTGGTAGAATCATGCACGATTGAAATTTTTGATGGTTTTTTACTCCTCTCAACAGTCCAAACAAGTTTCTAAAAGGATGAGTTTGCAACTACTTTACTTTTGGAGAAAATTCAAAACATTCATTATTCAATAGGGCCCAAACTATCAAAAACCAGCGGTTTGAATGAACACACATTTCTTGGTAGAATCATGCAGGACTGAAATTTTTGATGTTTTTCTACTCCTCTCATGAGCTCAAACAAGTCTCTAAAAGCATGAGTTTGCAACTACTTTACTTTTGGAGAAAATTCAAAACATTCATTATTCAATAGAGCCCAATAGCAAAAATCAGGTTTTGAATGAAGAATCACATTTCTTGGTAGAAGCATGCAGGATTGAAATTTTTGATGGTTTTTTACTCCTCTCAACAGCCCAAACAAGTTTCTAAAAGGATGAGTTTGCAACTACTTTACTTTTGGAGAAAATTCAAAACATTCATTATTCAATAGGGCCCAAACTATCAAAAGCCAGCGGTTTCAATGAACACACATTTCTTGGTAGAATCATGCAGGACTGAAGTTTTTGATGTTTTTCTACTCCTCTCATGAGCCCAAACAAGTCTCTAAAAGCATGAGTTTGCAACTACTTTACTTTTGGAGAAAATTCAAAACATTCATTATTCAATAGAGCCCAATAGCAAAAATCAGGTTTTGAATGAAGAATCACATTTCTTGGTAGAATTATGCAGGATTGAAATTTTTGATGGTTTTTTACTCCTCTCAACAGCCCAAACAAGTTTCTAAAAGGATGAGTTTGCAACTACTTTACTTTTGGAGAAAATTCAAAACATTCATTATTCAATAGGGCCCAAACTATCAAAAACCAGCGGTTTCAATGAACACACATTTCTTGGTAGAATCATGCAGGACTGAAATTTTTGATGTTTTTCTACTCCTCTCATGAGCCCAAACAAGTCTCTAAAAGCATGAGTTTGCAACTACTTTACTTTTGGAGAAAATTCAAAACATTCATTATTCAATAGAGCCCAATAGCAAAAATCAGGTTTTGAATGAAGAATCACATTTCTTGGTAGAATCATGCAGGATTGAAATTTTTGATGGTTTTTTACTCCTCTCAACAGCCCAAACAAGTTTCTAAAAGGATGAGTTTGCAACTACTTTACTTTTGGAGAAAATTCAAAACATTCATTATTCAATAGGGCCCAAACTATCAAAAACCAGCGGTTTCAATGAACACACATTTCTTGGTAGAATCATGCAGGACTGAAATTTTTGATGTTTTTCTACTCCTCTCATGAGCCCAAACAAGTCTCTAAAAGCATGAGTTTGCAACTACTTTACTTTTGGAGAAAATTCAAAACATTCACTTTTCAATAGAGCCCAATAGCAAAAATCAGGTTTTGAATGAAGAATCACATTTCTTGGTAGAATCATGCAGGATTGAAATTTTTGATGGTTTTTTACTCCTCTCAACAGTCCAAACAAGTTTCTAAAAGGATGAGTTTGCAACTACTTTACTTTTGGAGAAAATTCAAAACATTCATTATTCAATAGGGCCCAAACTATCAAAAACCAGCGGTTTGAATGAACACACATTTCTTGGTAGAATCATGCAGGACTGAAATTTTTGATGTTTTTCTACTCCTCTCATGAGCCCAAACAAGTCTCTGAAAGCATGAGTTTGCAACTACTTTACTTTTGGAGAAAATTCAAAACATTCATTATTCAATAGAGCCCAATAGCAAAAATCAGGTTTTGAATGAAGAATCACATTTCTTGGTAGAAGCATGCAGGATTGAAATTTTTGATGGTTTTTTACTCCTCTCAACAGCCCAAACATGTTTCTAAAAGGATGAGTTTGCAACTACTTTACTTTTGGAGAAAATTCAAAACATTCATTGTTCAATAGGGCCCAAACTATCAAAAACCAGCGGTTTCAATGAACACACATTTCTTGGTAGAATCATGCAGGACTGAAGTTTTTGATGTTTTTCTACTCCTCTCATGAGCCCAAACAAGTCTCTAAAAGCATGAGTTTACAACTACTTTACTTTTGGAGAAAATTCAAAACATTCATTATTCAATAGAGCCCAATAGCAAAAATCAGGTTTTGATTGAAGAATCACATTTCTTGGTAGAATCATGCAGGATTGAAATTTTTGATGGTTTTTTACTCCTCTCTACAGCCCAAACAAGTTTCTAAAAGGATGAGTTTGCAACTGCTTTACTTTTGGAGAAAATTCAAAACATTCATTATTCAATAGGGCCCAAACTATCAAAAACCAGCGGTTTGAATGAACACACATTTCTTGGTAGAATCATGCAGGACTCAAATTTTTGATGTTTTTCTACTCCTCTCATGAGCCCAAACAAGTTTCTAAAAGCATGAGTTTGCAACTACTTTACTTTTGGAGAAAATTCAAAACATTCATTATTCAATAGAGCCCAATAGCAAAAATCAGGTTTTGAATGAAGAATCACATTTCTTGGTAGAATCATGCAGGATTGAAATTTTTGATGGTTTTTTACTCCTCTCAACAGCCCAAACAAGTTTCTAAAAGGATGAGTTTGCAACTACTTTACTTTTGGAGAAAATTCAAAACATTCATTATTCAATAGGGCCCAAACTATCAAAAACCAGCGGTTTCAATGAACACACATTTCTTGGTAGAATCATGCAGGACTGAAATTTTTGATGTTTTTCTACTCCTCTCATGAGCCCAAACAAGTCTCTAAAAGCATGAGTTTGCAACTACTTTACTTTTGGAGAAAATTCAAAACATTCATTATTCAATAGAGCCCAATAGCAAAAATCAGGTTTTGAATGAAGAATCACATTTCTTGGTAGAATCATGCAGGATTGAAATTTTTGATGGTTTTTTACTCCTCTCAACAGCCCAAACAAGTTTCTAAAAGGATGAGTTTGCAACTACTTTACTTTTGGAGAAAATTCAAAACATTCATTATTCAATAGGGCCCAAACTATCAAAAACCAGCGGTTTGAATGAACACACATTTCTTGGTAGAATCATGCAGGACTGAAATTTTTGATGTTTTTCTACTCCTCTCATGAGCCCAAACAAGTCTCTAAAAGCATGAGTTTGCAACTACTTTACTTTTGGAGAAAATTCAAAACATTCATTATTCAATAGAGCCCAATAGCAAAAATCAGGTTTTGAATGAAGAATCACATTTCTTGGTAAAATCATGCAGGATTGAAATTTTTGATGGTTTTTTACTCCTCTCAACAGCCCAAACAAGTTTCTAAAAGGATGAGTTTGCAACTACTTTACTTTTGGAGAAAATTCAAAACATTCATTATTCAATAGGGCCCAAACTATCAAAAACCAGCGGTTTCAATGAACACACATTTCTTGGTAGAATCATGCAGGACTGAAATTTTTGATGTTTTTCTACTCCTCTCATGAGCCCAAACAAGTCTCTAAAAGCATGAGTTTGCAACTACTTTACTTTTGGAGAAAATTCAAAACATTCATTATTCAATAGAGCCCAATAGCAAAAATCAGGTTTTGAATGAAGAATCACATTTCTTGGTAAAATCATGCAGGATTGAAATTTTTGATGGTTTTTTACTCCTCTCAACAGCACAAACAAGTTTCTAAAAGGATGAGTTTGCAACTACTTTACTTTTGGAGAAAATTCAAAACATTCATTATTCAATAGGGCCCAAACTATCAAAAACCAGCGGTTTCAATGAACACACATTTCTTGGTAGAATCATGCAGGACTGAAATTTTTGATGTTTTTCTACTCCTCTCATGAGCCCAAACAAGTCTCTAAAAGCATGAGTTTGCAACTACTTTACTTTTGGAGAAAATTCAAAACATTCATTATTCAATAGAGCCCAATAGCAAAAATCAGGTTTTGAATGAAGAATCACATTTCTTGGTAGAATCATGCAGGATTGAAATTTTTGATGGTTTTTTACTCCTCTCAACAGCCCAAACAAGTTTCTAAAAGGATGAGTTTGCAACTACTTTACTTTTGGAGAAAATTCAAAACAATCATTATTCAATAGGGCCCAAACTATCAAAAACCAGCGGTTTCAATGAACACACATTTCTTGGTAGAATCATGCAGGACTGAAATTTTTGATGTTTTTCTACTCCTCTCATGAGCCCAAACAAGTCTCTAAAAGCATGAGTTTGCAACTACTTTACTTTTGGAGAAAATTCAAAACATTCACTTTTCAATAGAGCCCAATAGCAAAAATCAGGTTTTGAATGAAGAATCACATTTCTTGGTAGAATCATGCAGGATTGAAATTTTTGATGGTTTTTTACTCCTCTCAACAGTCCAAACAAGTTTCTAAAAGGATGAGTTTGCAACTACTTTACTTTTGGAGAAAATTCAAAACATTCATTATTCAATAGGGCCCAAACTATCAAAAACCAGCGGTTTGAATGAACACACATTTCTTGGTAGAATCATGCAGGACTGAAATTTTTGATGTTTTTCTACTCCTCTCATGAGCCCAAACAAGTCTCTAAAAGCATGAGTTTGCAACTACTTTACTTTTGGAGAAAATTCAAAACATTCATTATTCAATAGAGCCCAATAGCAAAAATCAGGTTTTGAATGAAGAATCACATTTCTTGGTAGAAGCATGCAGGATTGAAATTTTTGATGGTTTTTTACTCCTCTCAACAGCCCAAACAAGTTTCTAAAAGGATGAGTTTGCAACTACTTTACTTTTGGAGAAAATTCAAAACATTCATTATTCAATAGGGCCCAAACTATCAAAAACCAGCGGTTTCAATGAACACACATTTCTTGGTAGAATCATGCAGGACTGAAGTTTTTGATGTTTTTCTACTCCTCTCATGAGCCCAAACAAGTCTCTAAAAGCATGAGTTTGCAACTACTTTACTTTTGGAGAAAATTCAAAACATTCATTATTCAATAGAGCCCAATAGCAAAAATCAGGTTTTGAATGAAGAATCACATTTCTTGGTAGAATCATGCAGGATTGAAATTTTTGATGGTTTTTTACTCCTCTCTACAGCCCAAACAAGTTTCTAAAAGGATGAGTTTGCAACTGCTTTACTTTTGGAGAAAATTCAAAACATTCATTATTCAATAGGGCCCAAACTATCAAAAACCAGCGGTTTGAATGAACACACATTTCTTGGTAGAATCATGCAGGACTCAAATTTTTGATGTTTTTCTACTCCTCTCATGAGCCCAAACAAGTTTCTAAAAGCATGAGTTTGCAACTACTTTACTTTTGGAGAAAATTCAAAACATTCATTATTCAATAGAGCCCAATAGCAAAAATCAGGTTTTGAATGAAGAATCACATTTCTTGGTAGAATCATGCAGGATTGAAATTTTTGATGGTTTTTTACTCCTCTCAACAGCCCAAACAAGTTTCTAAAAGGATGAGTTTGCAACTACTTTACTTTTGGAGAAAATTCAAAACATTCATTATTCAATAGGGCCCAAACTATCAAAAACCAGCGGTTTCAATGAACACACATTTCTTGGTAGAATCATGCAGGACTGAAATTTTTGATGTTTTTCTACTCCTCTCATGAGCCCAAACAAGTCTCTAAAAGCATGAGTTTGCAACTACTTTACTTTTGGAGAAAATTCAAAACATTCACTTTTCAATAGAGCCCAATAGCAAAAATCAGGTTTTGAATGAAGAATCACATTTCTTGGTAGAATCATGCAGGATTGAAATTTTTGATGGTTTTTACTCCTCTCAACAGTCCAAACAAGTTTCTAAAAGGATGAGTTTGCAACTACTTTACTTTTGGAGAAAATTCAAAACATTCATTATTCAATAGGGCCCAAACTATCAAAAACCAGCGGTTTGAATGAACACACATTTCTTGGTAGAATCATGCAGGACTGAAATTTTTGATGTTTTTCTACTCCTCTCATGAGCCCAAACAAGTCTCTAAAAGCATGAGTTTGCAACTACTTTACTTTTGGAGAAAATTCAAAACATTCATTATTCAATAGAGCCCAATAGCAAAAATCAGGTTTTGAATGAAGAATCACATTTCTTGGTAGAAGCATGCAGGATTGAAATTTTTGATGGTTTTTTACTCCTCTCAACAGCCCAAACAAGTTTCTAAAAGGATGAGTTTGCAACTACTTTACTTTTGGAGAAAATTCAAAACATTCATTATTCAATAGGGCCCAAACTATCAAAAACCAGCGGTTTCAATGAACACACATTTCTTGGTAGAATCATGCAGGACTGAAGTTTTTGATGTTTTTCTACTCCTCTCATGAGCCCAAACAAGTCTCTAAAAGCATGAGTTTGCAACTACTTTACTTTTGGAGAAAATTCAAAACATTCATTATTCAATAGAGCCCAATAGCAAAAATCAGGTTTTGAATGAAGAATCACATTTCTTGGTAGAATCATGCAGGATTGAAATTTTTGATGGTTTTTTACTCCTCTCTACAGCCCAAACAAGTTTCTAAAAGGATGAGTTTGCAACTGCTTTACTTTTGGAGAAAATTCAAAACATTCATTATTCAATAGGGCCCAAACTATCAAAAACCAGCGGTTTGAATGAACACACATTTCTTGGTAGAATCATGCAGGACTCAAATTTTTGATGTTTTTCTACTCCTCTCATGAGCCCAAACAAGTTTCTAAAAGCATGAGTTTGCAACTACTTTACTTTTGGAGAAAATTCAAAACATTCATTATTCAATAGAGCCCAATAGCAAAAATCAGGTTTTGAATGAAGAATCACATTTCTTGGTAAAATCATGCAGGATTGAAATTTTTGATGGTTTTTTACTCCTCTCAACAGCCCAAACAAGTTTCTAAAAGGATGAGTTTGCAACTACTTTACTTTTGGAGAAAATTCAAAACATTCATTATTCAATAGGGCCCAAACTATCAAAAACCAGCGGTTTCAATGAACACACATTTCTTGGTAGAATCATGCAGGACTGAAATTTTTGATGTTTTTCTACTCCTCTCATGAGCCCAAACAAGTCTCTAAAAGCATGAGTTTGCAACTACTTTACTTTTGGAGAAAATTCAAAACATTCATTATTCAATAGAGCCCAATAGCAAAAATCAGGTTTTGAATGAAGAATCACATTTCTTGGTAAAATCATGCAGGATTGAAATTTTTGATGGTTTTTTACTCCTCTCAACAGCCCAAACAAGTTTCTAAAAGGATGAGTTTGCAACTACTTTACTTTTGGAGAAAATTCAAAACATTCATTATTCAATAGGGCCCAAACTATCAAAAACCAGCGGTTTCAATGAACACACATTTCTTGGTAGAATCATGCAGGACTGAAATTTTTGATGTTTTTCTACTCCTCTCATGAGCCCAAACAAGTCTCTAAAAGCATGAGTTTGCAACTACTTTACTTTTGGAGAAAATTCAAAACATTCATTATTCAATAGAGCCCAATAGCAAAAATCAGGTTTTGAATGAAGAATCACATTTCTTGGTAGAATCATGCAGGATTGAAATTTTTGATGGTTTTTTACTCCTCTCAACAGCCCAAACAAGTTTCTAAAAGGATGAGTTTGCAACTACTTTACTTTTGGAGAAAATTCAAAACAATCATTATTCAATAGGGCCCAAACTATCAAAAACCAGCGGTTTCAATGAACACACATTTCTTGGTAGAATCATGCAGGACTGAAATTTTTGATGTTTTTCTACTCCTCTCATGAGCCCAAACAAGTCTCTAAAAGCATGAGTTTGCAACTACTTTACTTTTGGAGAAAATTCAAAACATTCACTTTTCAATAGAGCCCAATAGCAAAAATCAGGTTTTGAATGAAGAATCACATTTCTTGGTAGAATCATGCAGGATTGAAATTTTTGATGGTTTTTTACTCCTCTCAACAGTCCAAACAAGTTTCTAAAAGGATGAGTTTGCAACTACTTTACTTTTGGAGAAAATTCAAAACATTCATTATTCAATAGGGCCCAAACTATCAAAAACCAGCGGTTTGAATGAACACACATTTCTTGGTAGAATCATGCAGGACTGAAATTTTTGATGTTTTTCTACTCCTCTCATGAGCCCAAACAAGTCTCTAAAAGCATGAGTTTGCAACTACTTTACTTTTGGAGAAAATTCAAAACATTCATTATTCAATAGAGCACAATAGCAAAAATCAGGTTTTGAATGAAGAATCACATTTCTTGGTAGAAGCATGCAGGATTGAAATTTTTGATGGTTTTTTACTCCTCTCAACAGCCCAAACAAGTTTCTAAAAGGATGAGTTTGCAACTACTTTACTTTTGGAGAAAATTCAAAACATTCATTATTCAATAGGGCCCAAACTATCAAAAACCAGCGGTTTCAATGAACACACATTTCTTGGTAGAATCATGCAGGACTGAAGTTTTTGATGTTTTTCTACTCCTCTCATGAGCCCAAACAAGTCTCTAAAAGCATGAGTTTGCAGCTACTTTACTTTTGGAGAAAATTCAAAACATTCATTATTCAATAGAGCCCAATAGCAAAAATCAGGTTTTGAATGAAGAATCACATTTCTTGGTAGAATCATGCAGGATTGAAATTTTTGATGGTTTTTTACTCCTCTCTACAGCCCAAACAAGTTTCTAAAAGGATGAGTTTGCAACTGCTTTACTTTTGGAGAAAATTCAAAACATTCATTATTCAATAGGGCCCAAACTATCAAAAACCAGCGGTTTGAATGAACACACATTTCTTGATAGAATCATGCAGGACTCAAATTTTTGATGTTTTTCTACTCCTCTCATGAGCCCAAACAAGTTTCTAAAAGCATGAGTTTGCAACTACTTTACTTTTGGAGAAAATTCAAAACATTCATTATTCAATAGAGCCCAATAGCAAAAATCAGGTTTTGAATGAAGAATCACATTTCTTGGTAGAATCATGCAGGATTGAAATTTTTGATGGTTTTTTACTCCTCTCAACAGCCCAAACAAGTTTCTAAAAGGATGAGTTTGCAACTACTTTACTTTTGGAGAAAATTCAAAACATTCATTATTCAATAGGGCCCAAACTATCAAAATCCAGCGGTTTCAATGAACACACATTTCTTGGTAGAATCATGCAGGACTGAAATTTTTGATGTTTTTCTACTCCTCTCATGAGCCCAAACAAGTCTCTAAAAGCATGAGTTTGCAACTACTTTACTTTTGGAGAAAATTCAAAACATTCATTATTCAATAGAGCCCAATAGCAAAAATCAGGTTTTGAATGAAGAATCACATTTCTTGGTAGAATCATGCAGGATTGAAATTTTTGATGGTTTTTTACTCCTCTCAACAGCCCAAACAAGTTTCTAAAAGGATGAGTTTGCAACTACTTTACTTTTGGAGAAAATTCAAAACATTCATTATTCAATAGGGCCCAAACTATCAAAAACCAGCGGTTTCAATGAACACACATTTCTTGGTAGAATCATGCAGGACTGAAATTTTTGATGTTTTTCTACTCCTCTCATGAGCCCAAACAAGTCTCTAAAAGCATGAGTTTGCAACTACTTTACTTTTGGAGAAAATTCAAAACATTCATTATTCAATAGAGCCCAATAGCAAAAATTAGGTTTTGAATGAAGAATCACATTTCTTGGTAAAATCATGCAGGATTGAAATTTTTGATGGTTTTTTACTCCTCTCAACAGCCCAAACAAGTTTCTAAAAGGATGAGTTTGCAACTACTTTACTTTTGGAGAAAATTCAAAACATTCATTATTCAATAGGGCCCAAACTATCAAAAACCAGCGGTTTCAATGAACACACATTTCTTGGTAGAATCATGCAGGACTGAAATTTTTGATGTTTTTCTACTCCTCTCATGAGCCCAAACAAGTCTCTAAAAGCATGAGTTTGCAACTACTTTACTTTTGGAGAAAATTCAAAACATTCATTATTCAATAGAGCCCAATAGCAAAAATCAGGTTTTGAATGAAGAATCACATTTCTTGGTAGAATCATGCAGGATTGAAATTTTTGATGGTTTTTTTACTCCTCTCAACAGCCCAAACAAGTTTCTAAAAGGATGAGTTTGCAACTACTTTACTTTTGGAGAAAATTCAAAACATTCATTATTCAATAGGGCCCAAACTATCAAAAACCAGTGGTTTCAATGAACACACATTTCTTGGTAGAATCATGCAGGACTGAAATTTTTGATGTTTTTCTACTCCTCTCATGAGCCCAAACAAGTCTCTAAAAGCATGAGTTTGCAACTACTTTACTTTTGGAGAAAATTCAAAACATTCACTTTTCAATAGAGCCCAATAGCAAAAATCAGGTTTTGAATGAAGAATCACATTTCTTGGTAGAATCATGCACGATTGAAATTTTTGATGGTTTTTTACTCCTCTCAACAGTCCAAACAAGTTTCTAAAAGGATGAGTTTGCAACTACTTTACTTTTGGAGAAAATTCAAAACATTCATTATTCAATAGGGCCCAAACTATCAAAAACCAGCGGTTTGAATGAACACACATTTCTTGGTAGAATCATGCAGGACTGAAATTTTTGATGTTTTTCTACTCCTCTCATGAGCTCAAACAAGTCTCTAAAAGCATGAGTTTGCAACTACTTTACTTTTGGAGAAAATTCAAAACATTCATTATTCAATAGAGCCCAATAGCAAAAATCAGGTTTTGAATGAAGAATCACATTTCTTGGTAGAAGCATGCAGGATTGAAATTTTTGATGGTTTTTTACTCCTCTCAACAGCCCAAACAAGTTTCTAAAAGGATGAGTTTGCAACTACTTTACTTTTGGAGAAAATTCAAAACATTCATTATTCAATAGGGCCCAAACTATCAAAAACCAGCGGTTTCAATGAACACACATTTCTTGGTAGAATCATGCAGGACTGAAGTTTTTGATGTTTTTCTACTCCTCTCATGAGCCCAAACAAGTCTCTAAAAGCATGAGTTTGCAACTACTTTACTTTTGGAGAAAATTCAAAACATTCATTATTCAATAGAGCCCAATAGCAAAAATCAGGTTTTGAATGAAGAATCACATTTCTTGGTAGAATCATGCAGGATTGAAATTTTTGATGGTTTTTTACTCCTCTCAACAGCCCAAACAAGTTTCTAAAAGGATGAGTTTGCAACTACTTTACTTTTGGAGAAAATTCAAAACATTCATTATTCAATAGGGCCCAAACTATCAAAAACCAGCGGTTTCAATGAACACACATTTCTTGGTAGAATCATGCAGGACTGAAATTTTTGATGTTTTTCTACTCCTCTCATGAGCCCAAACAAGTCTCTAAAAGCATGAGTTTGCAACTACTTTACTTTTGGAGAAAATTCAAAACATTCATTATTCAATAGAGCCCAATAGCAAAAATCAGGTTTTGAATGAAGAATCACATTTCTTGGTAGAATCATGCAGGATTGAAATTTTTGATGGTTTTTTACTCCTCTCAACAGCCCAAACAAGTTTCTAAAAGGATGAGTTTGCAACTACTTTACTTTTGGAGAAAATTCAAAACATTCATTATTCAATAGGGCCCAAACTATCAAAAACCAGCGGTTTCAATGAACACACATTTCTTGGTAGAATCATGCAGGACTGAAATTTTTGATGTTTTTCTACTCCTCTCATGAGCCCAAACAAGTCTCTAAAAGCATGAGTTTGCAACTACTTTACTTTTGGAGAAAATTCAAAACATTCACTTTTCAATAGAGCCCAATAGCAAAAATCAGGTTTTGAATGAAGAATCACATTTCTTGGTAGAATCATGCAGGATTGAAATTTTTGATGGTTTTTTACTCCTCTCAACAGTCCAAACAAGTTTCTAAAAGGATGAGTTTGCAACTACTTTACTTTTGGAGAAAATTCAAAACATTCATTATTCAATAGGGCCCAAACTATCAAAAACCAGCGGTTTGAATGAACACACATTTCTTGGTAGAATCATGCAGGACTGAAATTTTTGATGTTTTTCTACTCCTCTCATGAGCCCAAACAAGTCTCTGAAAGCATGAGTTTGCAACTACTTTACTTTTGGAGAAAATTCAAAACATTCATTATTCAATAGAGCCCAATAGCAAAAATCAGGTTTTGAATGAAGAATCACATTTCTTGGTAGAAGCATGCAGGATTGAAATTTTTGATGGTTTTTTACTCCTCTCAACAGCCCAAACATGTTTCTAAAAGGATGAGTTTGCAACTACTTTACTTTTGGAGAAAATTCAAAACATTCATTATTCAATAGGGCCCAAACTATCAAAAACCAGCGGTTTCAATGAACACACATTTCTTGGTAGAATCATGCAGGACTGAAGTTTTTGATGTTTTTCTACTCCTCTCATGAGCCCAAACAAGTCTCTAAAAGCATGAGTTTACAACTACTTTACTTTTGGAGAAAATTCAAAACATTCATTATTCAATAGAGCCCAATAGCAAAAATCAGGTTTTGATTGAAGAATCACATTTCTTGGTAGAATCATGCAGGATTGAAATTTTTGATGGTTTTTTACTCCTCTCTACAGCCCAAACAAGTTTCTAAAAGGATGAGTTTGCAACTGCTTTACTTTTGGAGAAAATTCAAAACATTCATTATTCAATAGGGCCCAAACTATCAAAAACCAGCGGTTTGAATGAACACACATTTCTTGGTAGAATCATGCAGGACTCAAATTTTTGATGTTTTTCTACTCCTCTCATGAGCCCAAACAAGTTTCTAAAAGCATGAGTTTGCAACTACTTTACTTTTGGAGAAAATTCAAAACATTCATTATTCAATAGAGCCCAATAGCAAAAATCAGGTTTTGAATGAAGAATCACATTTCTTGGTAGAATCATGCAGGATTGAAATTTTTGATGGTTTTTTACTCCTCTCAACAGCCCAAACAAGTTTCTAAAAGGATGAGTTTGCAACTACTTTACTTTTGGAGAAAATTCAAAACATTCATTATTCAATAGGGCCCAAACTATCAAAAACCAGCGGTTTCAATGAACACACATTTCTTGGTAGAATCATGCAGGACTGAAATTTTTGATGTTTTTCTACTCCTCTCATGAGCCCAAACAAGTCTCTAAAAGCATGAGTTTGCAACTACTTTACTTTTGGAGAAAATTCAAAACATTCATTATTCAATAGAGCCCAATAGCAAAAATCAGGTTTTGAATGAAGAATCACATTTCTTGGTAGAATCATGCAGGATTGAAATTTTTGATGGTTTTTTACTCCTCTCAACAGCCCAAACAAGTTTCTAAAAGGATGAGTTTGCAACTACTTTACTTTTGGAGAAAATTCAAAACATTCATTATTCAATAGGGCCCAAACTATCAAAAACCAGCGGTTTGAATGAACACACATTTCTTGGTAGAATCATGCAGGACTGAAATTTTTGATGTTTTTCTACTCCTCTCATGAGCCCAAACAAGTCTCTAAAAGCATGAGTTTGCAACTACTTTACTTTTGGAGAAAATTCAAAACATTCATTATTCAATAGAGCCCAATAGCAAAAATCAGGTTTTGAATGAAGAATCACATTTCTTGGTAAAATCATGCAGGATTGAAATTTTTGATGGTTTTTTACTCCTCTCAACAGCCCAAACAAGTTTCTAAAAGGATGAGTTTGCAACTACTTTACTTTTGGAGAAAATTCAAAACATTCATTATTCAATAGGGCCCAAACTATCAAAAACCAGCGGTTTCAATGAACACACATTTCTTGGTAGAATCATGCAGGACTGAAATTTTTGATGTTTTTCTACTCCTCTCATGAGCCCAAACAAGTCTCTAAAAGCATGAGTTTGCAACTACTTTACTTTTGGAGAAAATTCAAAACATTCATTATTCAATAGAGCCCAATAGCAAAAATCAGGTTTTGAATGAAGAATCACATTTCTTGGTAAAATCATGCAGGATTGAAATTTTTGATGGTTTTTTACTCCTCTCAACAGCACAAACAAGATTCTAAAAGGATGAGTTTGCAACTACTTTACTTTTGGAGAAAATTCAAAACATTCATTATTCAATAGGGCCCAAACTATCAAAAACCAGCGGTTTCAATGAACACACATTTCTTGGTAGAATCATGCAGGACTGAAATTTTTGATGTTTTTCTACTCCTCTCATGAGCCCAAACAAGTCTCTAAAAGCATGAGTTTGCAACTACTTTACTTTTGGAGAAAATTCAAAACATTCATTATTCAATAGAGCCCAATAGCAAAAATCAGGTTTTGAATGAAGAATCACATTTCTTGGTAGAATCATGCAGGATTGAAATTTTTGATGGTTTTTTACTCCTCTCAACAGCCCAAACAAGTTTCTAAAAGGATGAGTTTGCAACTACTTTACTTTTGGAGAAAATTCAAAACAATCATTATTCAATAGGGCCCAAACAATCAAAAACCAGCGGTTTCAATGAACACACATTTCTTGGTAGAATCATGCAGGACTGAAATTTTTGATGTTTTTCTACTCCTCTCATGAGCCCAAACAAGTCTCTAAAAGCATGAGTTTGCAACTACTTTACTTTTGGAGAAAATTCAAAACATTCACTTTTCAATAGAGCCCAATAGCAAAAATCAGGTTTTGAATGAAGAATCACATTTCTTGGTAGAATCATGCAGGATTGAAATTTTTGATGGTTTTTTACTCCTCTCAACAGTCCAAACAAGTTTCTAAAAGGATGAGTTTGCAACTACTTTACTTTTGGAGAAAATTCAAAACATTCATTATTCAATAGGGCCCAAACTATCAAAAACCAGCGGTTTGAATGAACACACATTTCTTGGTAGAATCATGCAGGACTGAAATTTTTGATGTTTTTCTAC
Organism: Dendrobates tinctorius; assembly: GCF_039654945.1. NCBI lineage: Eukaryota > Metazoa > Chordata > Amphibia > Anura > Dendrobatidae > Dendrobates > Dendrobates tinctorius. Next base: position 5,691,745 of record NW_027361736.1, on the reverse strand, counting down.
TCCTCTCATGAGCCCAAACAAGTCTCTAAAAGCATGAGTTTGCAACTACTTTACTTTTGGAGAAAATTCAAAACATTCATTATTCAATAGAGCCCAATAGCAAAAATCAGGTTTTGAATGAAGAATCACATTTCTTGGTAGAAGCATGCAGGATTGAAATTTTTGATGGTTTTTTACTCCTCTCAACAGCCCAAACAAGTTTCTAAAAGGATGAGTTTGCAACTACTTTACTTTTGGAGAAAATTCAAAACATTCATTATTCAATAGGGCCCAAACTATCAAAAACCAGCGGTTTCAATGAACACACATTTCTTGGTAGAATCATGCAGGACTGAAGTTTTTGATGTTTTTCTACTCCTCTCATGAGCCCAAACAAGTCTCTAAAAGCATGAGTTTGCAACTACTTTACTTTTGGAGAAAATTCAAAACATTCATTATTCAATAGAGCCCAATAGCAAAAATCAGGTTTTGAATGAAGAATCACATTTCTTGGTAGAATCATGCAGGATTGAAATTTTTGATGGTTTTTTACTCCTCTCTACAGCCCAAACAAGTTTCTAAAAGGATGAGTTTGCAACTGCTTTACTTTTGGAGAAAATTCAAAACATTCATTATTCAATAGGGCCCAAACTATCAAAAACCAGCGGTTTGAATGAACACACATTTCTTGGTAGAATCATGCAGGACTCAAATTTTTGATGTTTTTCTACTCCTCTCATGAGCCCAAACAAGTTTCTAAAAGCATGAGTTTGCAACTACTTTACTTTTGGAGAAAATTCAAAACATTCATTATTCAATAGAGCCCAATAGCAAAAATCAGGTTTTGAATGAAGAATCACATTTCTTGGTAGAATCATGCAGGATTGAAATTTTTGATGGTTTTTTACTCCTCTCAACAGCCCAAACAAGTTTCTAAAAGGATGAGTTTGCAACTACTTTACTTTTGGAGAAAATTCAAAACATTCATTATTCAATAGGGCCCAAACTATCAAAAACCAGCGGTTTCAATGAACACACATTTCTTGGTAGAATCATGCAGGACTGAAATTTTTGATGTTTTTCTACTCCTCTCATGAGCCCAAACAAGTCTCTAAAAGCATGAGTTTGCAACTACTTTACTTTTGGAGAAAATTCAAAACATTCATTATTCAATAGAGCCCAATAGCAAAAATCAGGTTTTGAATGAAGAATCACATTTCTTGGTAGAATCATGCAGGATTGAAATTTTTGATGGTTTTTTACTCCTCTCAACAGCCCAAACAAGTTTCTAAAAGGATGAGTTTGCAACTACTTTACTTTTGGAGAAAATTCAAAACATTCATTATTCAATAGGGCCCAAACTATCAAAAACCAGCGGTTTCAATGAACACACATTTCTTGGTAGAATCATGCAGGACTGAAATTTTTGATGTTTTTCTACTCCTCTCATGAGCCCAAACAAGTCTCTAAAAGCATGAGTTTGCAACTACTTTACTTTTGGAGAAAATTCAAAACATTCACTTTTCAATAGAGCCCAATAGCAAAAATCAGGTTTTGAATGAAGAATCACATTTCTTGGTAGAATCATGCAGGATTGAAATTTTTGATGGTTTTTTACTCCTCTCAACAGTCCAAACAAGTTTCTAAAAGGATGAGTTTGCAACTACTTTACTTTTGGAGAAAATTCAAAACATTCATTATTCAATAGGGCCCAAACTATCAAAAACCAGCGGTTTGAATGAACACACATTTCTTGGTAGAATCATGCAGGACTGAAATTTTTGATGTTTTTCTACTCCTCTCATGAGCCCAAACAAGTCTCTAAAAGCATGAGTTTGCAACTACTTTACTTTTGGAGAAAATTCAAAACATTCATTATTCAATAGAACCCAATAGCAAAAATCAGGTTTTGAATGAAGAATCACATTTCTTGGTAGAAGCATGCAGGATTGAAATTTTTGATGGTTTTTTACTCCTCTCAACAGCCCAAACATGTTTCTAAAAGGATGAGTTTGCAACTACTTTACTTTTGGAGAAAATTCAAAACATTCATTATTCAATAGGGCCCAAACTATCAAAAACCAGCGGTTTCAATGAACACACATTTCTTGGTAGAATCATGCAGGACTGAAGTTTTTGATGTTTTTCTACTCCTCTCATGAGCCCAAACAAGTCTCTAAAAGCATGAGTTTACAACTACTTTACTTTTGGAGAAAATTCAAAACATTCATTATTCAATAGAGCCCAATAGCAAAAATCAGGTTTTGAATGAAGAATCACATTTCTTGGTAGAATCATGCAGGATTGAAATTTTTGATGGTTTTTTACTCCTCTCTACAGCCCAAACAAGTTTCTAAAAGGATGAGTTTGCAACTGCTTTACTTTTGGAGAAAATTCAAAACATTCATTATTCAATAGGGCCCAAACTATCAAAAACCAGCGGTTTGAATGAACACACATTTCTTGGTAGAATCATGCAGGACTCAAATTTTTGATGTTTTTCTACTCCTCTCATGAGCCCAAACAAGTTTCTAAAAGCATGAGTTTGCAACTACTTTACTTTTGGAGAAAATTCAAAACATTCATTATTCAATAGAGCCCAATAGCAAAAATCAGGTTTTGAATGAAGAATCACATTTCTTGGTAGAATCATGCAGGATTGAAATTTTTGATGGTTTTTTACTCCTCTCAACAGCCCAAACAAGTTTCTAAAAGGATGAGTTTGCAACTACTTTACTTTTGGAGAAAATTCAAAACATTCATTATTCAATAGGGCCCAAACTATCAAAAACCAGCGGTTTGAATGAACACACATTTCTTGGTAGAATCATGCAGGACTGAAATTTTTGATGTTTTTCTACTCCTCTCATGAGCCCAAACAAGTCTCTAAAAGCATGAGTTTGCAACTACTTTACTTTTGGAGAAAATTCAAAACATTCATTATTCAATAGAGCCCAATAGCAAAAATCAGGTTTTGAATGAAGAATCACATTTCTTGGTAAAATCATGCAGGATTGAAATTTTTGATGGTTTTTTACTCCTCTCAACAGCCCAAACAAGTTTCTAAAAGGATGAGTTTGCAACTACTTTACTTTTGGAGAAAATTCAAAACATTCATTATTCAATAGGGCCCAAACTATCAAAAACCAGCGGTTTCAATGAACACACATTTCTTGGTAGAATCATGCAGGACTGAAATTTTTGATGTTTTTCTACTCCTCTCATGATCCCAAACAAGTCTCTAAAAGCATGAGTTTGCAACTACTTTACTTTTGGAGAAAATTCAAAACATTCATTATTCAATAGAGCCCAATAGCAAAAATCAGGTTTTGAATGAAGAATCACATTTCTTGGTAAAATCATGCAGGATTGAAATTTTTGATGGTTTTTTACTCCTCTCAACAGCACAAACAAGTTTCTAAAAGGATGAGTTTGCAACTACTTTACTTTTGGAGAAAATTCAAAACATTCATTATTCAATAGGGCCCAAACTATCAAAAACCAGCGGTTTCAATGAACACACATTTCTTGGTAGAATCATGCAGGACTGAAATTTTTGATGTTTTTCTACTCCTCTCATGAGCCCAAACAAGTCTCTAAAAGCATGAGTTTGCAACTACTTTACTTTTGGAGAAAATTCAAAACATTCATTATTCAATAGAGCCCAATAGCAAAAATCAGGTTTTGAATGAAGAATCACATTTCTTGGTAGAATCATGCAGGATTGAAATTTTTGATGGTTTTTTACTCCTCTCAACAGCCCAAACAAGTTTCTAAAAGGATGAGTTTGCAACTACTTTACTTTTGGAGAAAATTCAAAACAATCATTATTCAATAGGGCCCAAACTATCAAAAACCAGCGGTTTCAATGAACACACATTTCTTGGTAGAATCATGCAGGACTGAAATTTTTGATGTTTTTCTACTCCTCTCATGAGCCCAAACAAGTCTCTAAAAGCATGAGTTTGCAACTACTTTACTTTTGGAGAAAATTCAAAACATTCACTTTTCAATAGAGCCCAATAGCAAAAATCAGGTTTTGAATGAAGAATCACATTTCTTGGTAGAATCATGCAGGATTGAAATTTTTGATGGTTTTTTACTCCTCTCAACAGTCCAAACAAGTTTCTAAAAGGATGAGTTTGCAACTACTTTACTTTTGGAGAAAATTCAAAACATTCATTATTCAATAGGGCCCAAACTATCAAAAACCAGCGGTTTGAATGAACACACATTTCTTGGTAGAATCATGCAGGACTGAAATTTTTGATGTTTTTCTACTCCTCTCATGAGCCCAAACAAGTCTCTAAAAGCATGAGTTTGCAACTACTTTACTTTTGGAGAAAATTCAAAACATTCATTATTCAATAGAGCCCAATAGCAAAAATCAGGTTTTGAATGAAGAATCACATTTCTTGGTAGAAGCATGCAGGATTGAAATTTTTGATGGTTTTTACTCCTCTCAACAGCCCAAACAAGTTTCTAAAAGGATGAGTTTGCAACTACTTTACTTTTGGAGAAAATTCAAAACATTCATTATTCAATAGGGCCCAAACTATCAAAAACCAGCGGTTTCAATGAACACACATTTCTTGGTAGAATCATGCAGGACTGAAGTTTTTGATGTTTTTCTACTCCTCTCATGAGCCCAAACAAGTCTCTAAAAGCATGAGTTTGCAACTACTTTACTTTTGGAGAAAATTCAAAACATTCATTATTCAATAGAGCCCAATAGCAAAAATCAGGTTTTGAATGAAGAATCACATTTCTTGGTAGAATCATGCAGGATTGAAATTTTTGATGGTTTTTTACTCCTCTCTACAGCCCAAACAAGTTTCTAAAAGGATGAGTTTGCAACTGCTTTACTTTTGGAGAAAATTCAAAACATTCATTATTCAATAGGGCCCAAACTATCAAAAACCAGCGGTTTGAATGAACACACATTTCTTGGTAGAATCATGCAGGACTCAAATTTTTGATGTTTTTCTACTCCTCTCATGAGCCCAAACAAGTTTCTAAAAGCATGAGTTTGCAACTACTTTACTTTTGGAGAAAATTCAAAACATTCATTATTCAATAGAGCCCAATAGCAAAAATCAGGTTTTGAATGAAGAATCACATTTCTTGGTAGAATCATGCAGGATTGAAATTTTTGATGGTTTTTTACTCCTCTCAACAGCCCAAACAAGTTTCTAAAAGGATGAGTTTGCAACTACTTTACTTTTGGAGAAAATTCAAAACATTCATTATTCAATAGGGCCCAAACTATCAAAAACCAGCGGTTTCAATGAACACACATTTCTTGGTAGAATCATGCAGGACTGAAATTTTTGATGTTTTTCTACTCCTCTCATGAGCCCAAACAAGTCTCTAAAAGCATGAGTTTGCAACTACTTTACTTTTGGAGAAAATTCAAAACATTCATTATTCAATAGAGCCCAATAGCAAAAATCAGGTTTTGAATGAAGAATCACATTTCTTGGTAGAATCATGCAGGATTGAAATTTTTGATGGTTTTTTACTCCTCTCAACAGCCCAAACAAGTTTCTAAAAGGATGAGTTTGCAACTACTTTACTTTTGGAGAAAATTCAAAACATTCATTATTCAATAGGGCCCAAACTATCAAAAACCAGCGGTTTCAATGAACACACATTTCTTGGTAGAATCATGCAGGACTGAAATTTTTGATGTTTTTCTACTCCTCTCATGAGCCCAAACAAGTCTCTAAAAGCATGAGTTTGCAACTACTTTACTTTTGGAGAAAATTCAAAACATTCACTTTTCAATAGAGCCCAATAGCAAAAATCAGGTTTTGAATGAAGAATCACATTTCTTGGTAGAATCATGCAGGATTGAAATTTTTGATGGTTTTTTACTCCTCTCAACAGTCCAAACAAGTTTCTAAAAGGATGAGTTTGCAACTACTTTACTTTTGGAGAAAATTCAAAACATTCATTATTCAATAGGGCCCAAACTATCAAAAACCAGCGGTTTGAATGAACACACATTTCTTGGTAGAATCATGCAGGACTGAAATTTTTGATGTTTTTCTACTCCTCTCATGAGCCCAAACAAGTCTCTAAAAGCATGAGTTTGCAACTACTTTACTTTTGGAGAAAATTCAAAACATTCATTATTCAATAGAGCCCAATAGCAAAAATCAGGTTTTGAATGAAGAATCACATTTCTTGGTAGAAGCATGCAGGATTGAAATTTTTGATGGTTTTTTACTCCTCTCAACAGCCCAAACATGTTTCTAAAAGGATGAGTTTGCAACTACTTTACTTTTGGAGAAAATTCAAAACATTCATTATTCAATAGGGCCCAAACTATCAAAAACCAGCGGTTTCAATGAACACACATTTCTTGGTAGAATCATGCAGGACTGAAGTTTTTGATGTTTTTCTACTCCTCTCATGAGCCCAAACAAGTCTCTAAAAGCATGAGTTTACAACTACTTTACTTTTGGAGAAAATTCAAAACATTCATTATTCAATAGAGCCCAATAGCAAAAATCAGGTTTTGAATGAAGAATCACATTTCTTGGTAGAATCATGCAGGATTGAAATTTTTGATGGTTTTTTACTCCTCTCTACAGCCCAAACAAGTTTCTAAAAGGATGAGTTTGCAACTGCTTTACTTTTGGAGAAAATTCAAAACATTCATTATTCAATAGGGCCCAAACTATCAAAAACCAGCGGTTTGAATGAACACACATTTCTTGGTAGAATCATGCAGGACTCAAATTTTTGATGTTTTTCTACTCCTCTCATGAGCCCAAACAAGTTTCTAAAAGCATGAGTTTGCAACTACTTTACTTTTGGAGAAAATTCAAAACATTCATTATTCAATAGAGCCCAATAGCAAAAATCAGGTTTTGAATGAAGAATCACATTTCTTGGTAGAATCATGCAGGATTGAAATTTTTGATGGTTTTTACTCCTCTCAACAGCCCAAACAAGTTTCTAAAAGGATGAGTTTGCAACTACTTTACTTTTGGAGAAAATTCAAAACATTCATTATTCAATAGGGCCCAAACTATCAAAAACCAGCGGTTTGAATGAACACACATTTCTTGGTAGAATCATGCAGGACTGAAATTTTTGATGTTTTTCTACTCCTCTCATGAGCCCAAACAAGTCTCTAAAAGCATGAGTTTGCAACTACTTTACTTTTGGAGAAAATTCAAAACATTCATTATTCAATAGAGCCCAATAGCAAAAATCAGGTTTTGAATGAAGAATCACATTTCTTGGTAAAATCATGCAGGATTGAAATTTTTGATGGTTTTTTACTCCTCTCAACAGCCCAAACAAGTTTCTAAAAGGATGAGTTTGCAACTACTTTACTTTTGGAGAAAATTCAAAACATTCATTATTCAATAGGGCCCAAACTATCAAAAACCAGCGGTTTCAATGAACACACATTTCTTGGTAGAATCATGCAGGACTGAAATTTTTGATGTTTTTCTACTCCTCTCATGATCCCAAACAAGTCTCTAAAAGCATGAGTTTGCAACTACTTTACTTTTGGAGAAAATTCAAAACATTCATTATTCAATAGAGCCCAATAGCAAAAATCAGGTTTTGAATGAAGAATCACATTTCTTGGTAAAATCATGCAGGATTGAAATTTTTGATGGTTTTTTACTCCTCTCAACAGCACAAACAAGTTTCTAAAAGGATGAGTTTGCAACTACTTTACTTTTGGAGAAAATTCAAAACATTCATTATTCAATAGGGCCCAAACTATCAAAAACCAGCGGTTTCAATGAACACACATTTCTTGGTAGAATCATGCAGGACTGAAATTTTTGATGTTTTTCTACTCCTCTCATGAGCCCAAACAAGTCTCTAAAAGCATGAGTTTGCAACTACTTTACTTTTGGAGAAAATTCAAAACATTCATTATTCAATAGAGCCCAATAGCAAAAATCAGGTTTTGAATGAAGAATCACATTTCTTGGTAGAATCATGCAGGATTGAAATTTTTGATGGTTTTTTACTCCTCTCAACAGCCCAAACAAGTTTCTAAAAGGATGAGTTTGCAACTACTTTACTTTTGGAGAAAATTCAAAACAATCATTATTCAATAGGGCCCAAACTATCAAAAACCAGCGGTTTCAATGAACACACATTTCTTGGTAGAATCATGCAGGACTGAAATTTTTGATGTTTTTCTACTCCTCTCATGAGCCCAAACAAGTCTCTAAAAGCATGAGTTTGCAACTACTTTACTTTTGGAGAAAATTCAAAACATTCACTTTTCAATAGAGCCCAATAGCAAAAATCAGGTTTTGAATGAAGAATCACATTTCTTGGTAGAATCATGCAGGATTGAAATTTTTGATGGTTTTTTACTCCTCTCAACAGTCCAAACAAGTTTCTAAAAGGATGAGTTTGCAACTACTTTACTTTTGGAGAAAATTCAAAACATTCATTATTCAATAGGGCCCAAACTATCAAAAACCAGAGGTTTGAATGAACACACATTTCTTGGTAGAATCATGCAGGACTGAAATTTTTGATGTTTTTCTACTCCTCTCATGAGCCCAAACAAGTCTCTAAAAGCATGAGTTTGCAACTACTTTACTTTTGGAGAAAATTCAAAACATTCATTATTCAATAGAGCCCAATAGCAAAAATCAGGTTTTGAATGAAGAATCACATTTCTTGGTAGAAGCATGCAGGATTGAAATTTTTGATGGTTTTTTACTCCTCTCAACAGCCCAAACAAGTTTCTAAAAGGATGAGTTTGCAACTACTTTACTTTTGGAGAAAATTCAAAACATTCATTATTCAATAGGGCCCAAACTATCAAAAACCAGCGGTTTCAATGAACACACATTTCTTGGTAGAATCATGCAGGACTGAAGTTTTTGATGTTTTTCTACTCCTCTCATGAGCCCAAACAAGTCTCTAAAAGCATGAGTTTGCAACTACTTTACTTTTGGAGAAAATTCAAAACATTCATTATTCAATAGAGCCCAATAGCAAAAATCAGGTTTTGAATGAAGAATCACATTTCTTGGTAGAATCATGCAGGATTGAAATTTTTGATGGTTTTTTACTCCTCTCTACAGCCCAAACAAGTTTCTAAAAGGATGAGTTTGCAACTGCTTTACTTTTGGAGAAAATTCAAAACATTCATTATTCAATAGGGCCCAAACTATCAAAAACCAGCGGTTTGAATGAACACACATTTCTTGGTAGAATCATGCAGGACTCAAATTTTTGATGTTTTTCTACTCCTCTCATGAGCCCAAACAAGTTTCTAAAAGCATGAGTTTGCAACTACTTTACTTTTGGAGAAAATTCAAAACATTCATTATTCAATAGAGCCCAATAGCAAAAATCAGGTTTTGAATGAAGAATCACATTTCTTGGTAGAATCATGCAGGATTGAAATTTTTGATGGTTTTTTACTCCTCTCAACAGCCCAAACAAGTTTCTAAAAGGATGAGTTTGCAACTACTTTACTTTTGGAGAAAATTCAAAACATTCATTATTCAATAGGGCCCAAACTATCAAAATCCAGCGGTTTCAATGAACACACATTTCTTGGTAGAATCATGCAGGACTGAAATTTTTGATGTTTTTCTACTCCTCTCATGAGCCCAAACAAGTCTCTAAAAGCATGAGTTTGCAACTACTTTACTTTTGGAGAAAATTCAAAACATTCATTATTCAATAGAGCCCAATAGCAAAAATCAGGTTTTGAATGAAGAATCACATTTCTTGGTAGAATCATGCAGGATTGAAATTTTTGATGGTTTTTTACTCCTCTCAACAGCCCAAACAAGTTTCTAAAAGGATGAGTTTGCAACTACTTTACTTTTGGAGAAAATTCAAAACATTCATTATTCAATAGGGCCCAAACTATCAAAAACCAGCGGTTTCAATGAACACACATTTCTTGGTAGAATCATGCAGGACTGAAGTTTTTGATGTTTTTCTACTCCTCTCATGAGCCCAAACAAGTCTCTAAAAGCATGAGTTTGCAACTACTTTACTTTTGGAGAAAATTCAAAACATTCATTATTCAATAGAGCCCAATAGCAAAAATCAGGTTTTGAATGAAGAATCACATTTCTTGGTAGAATCATGCAGGATTGAAATTTTTGATGGTTTTTTACTCCTCTCTACAGCCCAAACAAGTTTCTAAAAGGATGAGTTTGCAACTGCTTTACTTTTGGAGAAAATTCAAAACATTCATTATTCAATAGGGCCCAAACTATCAAAAACCAGCGGTTTGAATGAACACACATTTCTTGGTAGAATCATGCAGGACTCAAATTTTTGATGTTTTTCTACTCCTCTCATGAGCCCAAACAAGTTTCTAAAAGCATGAGTTTGCAACTACTTTACTTTTGGAGAAAATTCAAAACATTCATTATTCAATAGAGCCCAATAGCAAAAATCAGGTTTTGAATGAAGAATCACATTTCTTGGTAGAATCATGCAGGATTGAAATTTTTGATGGTTTTTTACTCCTCTCAACAGCCCAAACAAGTTTCTAAAAGGATGAGTTTGCAACTACTTTACTTTTGGAGAAAATTCAAAACATTCATTATTCAATAGGGCCCAAACTATCAAAAACCAGCGGTTTCAATGAACACACATTTCTTGGTAGAATCAAGCAGGACTGAAATTTTTGATGTTTTTCTACTCCTCTCATGAGCCCAAACAAGTCTCTAAAAGCATGAGTTTGCAACTACTTTACTTTTGGAGAAAATTCAAAACATTCATTATTCAATAGAGCCCAATAGCAAAAATCAGGTTTTGAATGAAGAATCACATTTCTTGGTAGAATCATGCAGGATTGAAATTTTTGATGGTTTTTTACTCCTCTCAACAGCCCAAACAAGTTTCTAAAAGGATGAGTTTGCAACTACTTTACTTTTGGAGAAAATTCAAAACATTCATTATTCAATAGGGCCCAAACTATCAAAAACCAGCGGTTTCAATGAACACACATTTCTTGGTAGAATCATGCAGGACTGAAATTTTTGATGTTTTTCTACTCCTCTCATGAGCCCAAACAAGTCTCTAAAAGCATGAGTTTGCAACTACTTTACTTTTGGAGAAAATTCAAAACATTCATTATTCAATAGAGCCCAATAGCAAAAATCAGGTTTTGAATGAAGAATCACATTTCTTGGTAGAATCATGCAGGATTGAAATTTTTGATGGTTTTTTACTCCTCTCAACAGCCCAAACAAGTTTCTAAAAGGATGAGTTTGCAACTTCTTTACTTTTGGAGAAAATTCAAAACATTCATTATTCAATAGGGCCCAAACTATCAAAAACCAGCGGTTTCAATGAACACACATTTCTTGGTAGAATCATGCAGGACTGAAATTTTTGATGTTTTTCTACTCCTCTCATGAGCCCAAACAAGTCTCTAAAAGCATGAGTTTGCAACTACTTTACTTTTGGAGAAAATTCAAAACATTCACTTTTCAATAGAGCCCAATAGCAAAAATCAGGTTTTGAATGAAGAATCACATTTCTTGGTAGAATCATGCAGGATTGAAATTTTTGATGGTTTTTTACTCCTCTCAACAGTCCAAACAAGTTTCTAAAAGGATGAGTTTGCAACTACTTTACTTTTGGAGAAAATTCAAAACATTCATTATTCAATAGGGCCCAAACTATCAAAAACCAGCGGTTTGAATGAACACATTTCTTGGTAGAATCATGCAGGACTGAAATTTTTGATGTTTTTCTACTCCTCTCATGAGCCCAAACAAGTCTCTAAAAGCATGAGTTTGCAACTACTTTACTTTTGGAGAAAATTCAAAACATTCATTATTCAATAGAGCCCAATAGCAAAAATCAGGTTTTGAATGAAGAATCACATTTCTTGGTAGAAGCATGCAGGATTGAAATTTTTGATGGTTTTTTACTCCTCTCAACAGCCCAAACATGTTTCTAAAAGGATGAGTTTGCAACTACTTTACTTTTGGAGAAAATTCAAAACATTCATTATTCAATAGGGCCCAAACTATCAAAAACCAGCGGTTTCAATGAACACACATTTCTTGGTAGAATCATGCAGGACTGAAGTTTTTGATGTTTTTCTACTCCTCTCATGAGCCCAAACAAGTCTCTAAAAGCATGAGTTTGCAACTACTTTACTTTTGGAGAAAATTCAAAACATTCATTATTCAATAGAGCCCAATAGCAAAAATCAGGTTTTGAATGAAGAATCACATTTCTTGGTAGATTCATGCAGGATTGAAATTTTTGATGGTTTTTTACTCCTCTCTACAGCCCAAACAAGTTTCTAAAAGGATGAGTTTGCAACTGCTTTACTTTTGGAGAAAATTCAAAACATTCATTATTCAATAGGGCCCAAACTATCAAAAACCAGCGGTTTGAATGAACACACATTTCTTGGTAGAATCATGCAGGACTCAAATTTTTGATGTTTTTCTACTCCTCTCATGAGCCCAAACAAGTTTCTAAAAGCATGAGTTTGCAACTACTTTACTTTTGGAGAAAATTCAAAACATTCATTATTCAATAGAGCCCAATAGCAAAAATCAGGTTTTGAATGAAGAATCACATTTCTTGGTAGAATCATGCAGGATTGAAATTTTTGATGGTTTTTTACTCCTCTCAACAGCCCAAACAAGTTTCTAAAAGGATGAGATTGCAACTACTTTACTTTTGGAGAAAATTCAAAACATTCATTATTCAATAGGGCCCAAACTATCAAAAACCAGCGGTTTGAATGAACACACATTTCTTGGTAGAATCATGCAGGACTGAAATTTTTGATGTTTTTCTACTCCTCTCATGAGCCCAAACAAGTCTCTAAAAGCATGAGTTTGCAACTACTTTACTTTTGGAGAAAATTCAAAACATTCATTATTCAATAGAGCCCAATAGCAAAAATCAGGTTTTGAATGAAGAATCACATTTCTTGGTAAAATCATGCAGGATTGAAATTTTTGATGGTTTTTTACTCCTCTCAACAGCCCAAACAAGTTTCTAAAAGGATGAGTTTGCAACTACTTTACTTTTGGAGAAAATTCAAAACATTCATTATTCAATAGGGCCCAAACTATCAAAAACCAGCGGTTTCAATGAACACACATTTCTTGGTAGAATCATGCAGGACTGAAATTTTTGATGTTTTTCTACTCCTCTCATGATCCCAAACAAGTCTCTAAAAGCATGAGTTTGCAACTACTTTACTTTTGGAGAAAATTCAAAACATTCATTATTCAATAGAGCCCAATAGCAAAAATCAGGTTTTGAATGAAGAATCACATTTCTTGGTAAAATCATGCAGGATTGAAATTTTTGATGGTTTTTTACTCCTCTCAACAGCACAAACAAGTTTCTAAAAGGATGAGTTTGCAACTACTTTACTTTTGGAGAAAATTCAAAACATTCATTATTCAATAGGGCCCAAACTGTCAAAAACCAGCGGTTTCAATGAACACACATTTCTTGGTAGAATCATGCAGGACTGAAATTTTTGATGTTTTTCTACTCCTCTCATGAGCCCAAACAAGTCTCTAAAAGCATGAGTTTGCAACTACTTTACTTTTGGAGAAAATTCAAAACATTCATTATTCAATAGAGCCCAATAGCAAAAATCAGGTTTTGAATGAAGAATCACATTTCTTGGTAGAATCATGCAGGATTGAAATTTTTGATGGTTTTTTACTCCTCTCAACAGCCCAAACAAGTTTCTAAAAGGATGAGTTTGCAACTACTTTACTTTTGGAGAAAATTCAAAACAATCATTATTCAATAGGGCCCAAACTATCAAAAACCAGCGGTTTCAATGAACACACATTTCTTGGTAGAATCATGCAGGACTGAAATTTTTGATGTTTTTCTACTCCTCTCATGAGCCCAAACAAGTCTCTAAAAGCATGAGTTTGCAACTACTTTACTTTTGGAGAAAATTCAAAACATTCACTTTTCAATAGAGCCCAATAGCAAAAATCAGGTTTTGAATGAAGAATCACATTTCTTGGTAGAATCATGCAGGATTGAAATTTTTGATGGTTTTTTACTCCTCTCAACAGTCCAAACAAGTTTCTAAAAGGATGAGTTTGCAACTACTTTACTTTTGGAGAAAATTCAAAACATTCATTATTCAATAGGGCCCAAACTATCAAAAACCAGCGGTTTGAATGAACACACATTTCTTGGTAGAATCATGCAGGACTGAAATTTTTGATGTTTTTCTACTCCTCTCATGAGCCCAAACAAGTTTCTAAAAGCATGAGTTTGCAACTACTTTACTTTTGGAGAAAATTCAAAACATTCATTATTCAATAGAGCCCAATAGCAAAAATCAGGTTTTGAATGAAGAATCACATTTCTTGGTAGAATCATGCAGGATTGAAATTTTTGATGGTTTTTTACTCCTCTCAACAGCCCAAACAAGTTTCTAAAAGGATGAGTTTGCAACTACTTTACTTTTGGAGAAAATTCAAAACATTCATTATTCAATAGGGCCCAAACTATCAAAATCCAGCGGTTTCAATGAACACACATTTCTTGGTAGAATCATGCAGGACTGAAATTTTTGATGTTTTTCTACTCCTCTCATGAGCCCAAACAAGTCTCTAAAAGCATGAGTTTGCAACTACTTTACTTTTGGAGAAAATTCAAAACATTCATTATTCAATAGAGCCCAATAGCAAAAATCAGGTTTTGAATGAAGAATCACATTTCTTGGTAGAATCATGCAGGATTGAAATTTTTGATGGTTTTTTACTCCTCTCAACAGCCCAAACAAGTTTCTAAAAGGATGAGTTTGCAACTACTTTACTTTTGGAGAAAATTCAAAACATTCATTATTCAATAGGGCCCAAACTATCAAAAACCAGCGGTTTCAATGAACACACATTTCTTGGTAGAATCATGCAGGACTGAAATTTTTGATGTTTTTCTACTCCTCTCATGAGCCCAAACAAGTCTCTAAAAGCATGAGTTTGCAACTACTTTACTTTTGGAGAAAATTCAAAACATTCATTATTCAATAGAGCCCAATAGCAAAAATTAGGTTTTGAATGAAGAATCACATTTCTTGGTAAAATCATGCAGGATTGAAATTTTTGATGGTTTTTTACTCCTCTCAACAGCCCAAACAAGTTTCTAAAAGGATGAGTTTGCAACTACTTTACTTTTGGAGAAAATTCAAAACATTCATTATTCAATAGGGCCCAAACTATCAAAAACCAGCGGTTTCAATGAACACACATTTCTTGGTAGAATCATGCAGGACTGAAATTTTTGATGTTTTTCTACTCCTCTCATGAGCCCAAACAAGTCTCTAAAAGCATGAGTTTGCAACTACTTTACTTTTGGAGAAAATTCAAAACATTCATTATTCAATAGAGCCCAATAGCAAAAATCAGGTTTTGAATGAAGAATCACATTTCTTGGTAGAATCATGCAGGATTGAAATTTTTGATGGTTTTTTACTCCTCTCAACAGCCCAAACAAGTTTCTAAAAGGATGAGTTTGCAACTACTTTACTTTTGGAGAAAATTCAAAACATTCATTATTCAATAGGGCCCAAACTATCAAAAACCAGCGGTTTGAATGAACACACATTTCTTGGTAGAATCATGCAGGACTGAAGTTTTTGATGTTTTTCTACTCCTCTCATGAGCCCAAACAAGTCTCTAAAAGCATGAGTTTGCAACTACTTTACTTTTGGAGAAAATTCAAAACATTCATTATTCAATAGAGCCCAATAGCAAAAATTAGGTTTTGAATGAAGAATCACATTTCTTGGTAAAATCATGCAGGATTGAAATTTTTGATGGTTTTTTACTCCTCTCAACAGCCCAAACAAGTTTCTAAAAGGATGAGTTTGCAACTACTTTACTTTTGGAGAAAATTCAAAACATTCATTATTCAATAGGGCCCAAACTATCAAAAACCAGCGGTTTCAATGAACACACATTTCTTGGTAGAATCATGCAGGACTGAAATTTTTGATGTTTTTCTACTCCTCTCATGAGCCCAAACAAGTCTCTAAAAGCATGAGTTTGCAACTACTTTACTTTTGGAGAAAATTCAAAACATTCATTATTCAATAGAGCCCAATAGCAAAAATTAGGTTTTGAATGAAGAATCACATTTCTTGGTAAAATCATGCAGGATTGAAATTTTTGATGGTTTTTTACTCCTCTCAACAGCCCAAACAAGTTTCTAAAAGGATGAGTTTGCAACTACTTTACTTTTGGAGAAAATTCAAAACATTCATTATTCAATAGGGCCCAAACTATCAAAAACCAGCGGTTTCAATGAACACACATTTCTTGGTAGAATCATGCAGGACTGAAATTTTTGATGTTTTTCTACTCCTCTCATGAGCCCAAATAAGTTTCTAAAAGCATGAGTTTGCAACTAGTTTACTTTTGGAGAACATTCAAAACATTCACTATTCAATAGAGCCCAATAGCAAAAATCAGGTTTTGAATGAAGAATCACATTTCTTGGTAAAATCATGCAGGATTGAAATTTTTGATGGTTTTTTACTCCTCTCAACAGCACAAACAAGTTTCTAAAAGGATGAGTTTGCAACTACTTTACTTTTGGAGAAAATTCAAAACATTCATTATTCAATAGGGCCCAAACTATCAAAAACCAGCGGTTTCAATGAACACACATTTCTTGGTAGAATCATGCAGGACTGAAATTTTTGATGTTTTTCTACTCCTCTCATGAGCCCAAACAAGTCTCTAAAAGCATGAGTTTGCAACTACTTTACTTTTGGAGAAAATTCAAAACATTCATTATTCAATAGAGCCCAATAGCAAAAATCAGGTTTTGAATGAAGAATCACATTTCTTGGTAGAATCATGCAGGATTGAAATTTTTGATGGTTTTTTACTCCTCTCAACAGCCCAAACAAGTTTCTAAAAGGATGAGTTTGCAACTACTTTACTTTTGGAGAAAATTCAAAACAATCATTATTCAATAGGGCCCAAACTATCAAAAACCAGCGGTTTCAATGAACACACATTTCTTGGTAGAATCATGCAGGACTGAAATTTTTGATGTTTTTCTACTCCTCTCATGAGCCCAAACAAGTCTCTAAAAGCATGAGTTTGCAACTACTTTACTTTTGGAGAAAATTCAAAACATTCACTTTTCAATAGAGCCCAATAGCAAAAATCAGGTTTTGAATGAAGAATCACATTTCTTGGTAGAATCATGCAGGATTGAAATTTTTGATGGTTTTTTACTCCTCTCAACAGTCCAAACAAGTTTCTAAAAGGATGAGTTTGCAACTACTTTACTTTTGGAGAAAATTCAAAACATTCATTATTCAATAGGGCCCAAACTATCAAAAACCAGCGGTTTGAATGAACACACATTTCTTGGTAGAATCATGCAGGACTGAAATTTTTGATGTTTTTCTACTCCTCTCATGAGCCCAAACAAGTTTCTAAAAGCATGAGTTTGCAACTACTTTACTTTTGGAGAAAATTCAAAACATTCATTATTCAATAGAGCCCAATAGCAAAAATCAGGTTTTGAATGAAGAATCACATTTCTTGGTAGAATCATGCAGGATTGAAATTTTTGATGGTTTTTTACTCCTCTCAACAGCCCAAACAAGTTTCTAAAAGGATGAGTTTGCAACTACTTTACTTTTGGAGAAAATTCAAAACATTCATTATTCAATAGGGCCCAAACTATCAAAAACCAGCGGTTTGAATGAACACACATTTCTTGGTAGAATCATGCAGGACTGAAATTTTTGATGTTTTTCTTCTCCTCTCATGAGCCCAAACAAGTCTCTAAAAGCATGAGTTTGCAACTACTTTACTTTTGGAGAAAATTCAAAACATTCATTATTCAATAGAGCCCAATAGCAAAAATCAGGTTTTGAATGAAGAATCACATTTCTTGGTAAAATCATGCAGGATTGAAATTTTTGATGGTTTTTTACTCCTCTCAACAGCCCAAACAAGTTTCTAAAAGGATGAGTTTGCAACTACTTTACTTTTGGAGAAAATTCAAAACATTCATTATTCAATAGGGCCCAAACTATCAAAAACCAGCGGTTTCAATGAACACACATTTCTTGGTAGAATCATGCAGGACTGAAATTTTTGATGTTTTTCTACTCCTCTCATGATCCCAAACAAGTCTCTAAAAGCATGAGTTTGCAACTACTTTACTTTTGGAGAAAATTCAAAACATTCATTATTCAATAGAGCCCAATAGCAAAAATCAGGTTTTGAATGAAGAATCACATTTCTTGGTAAAATCATGCAGGATTGAAATTTTTGATGGTTTTTTACTCCTCTCAACAGCACAAACAAGTTTCTAAAAGGATGAGTTTGCAACTACTTTACTTTTGGAGAAAATTCAAAACATTCATTATTCAATAGGGCCCAAACTATCAAAAACCAGCGGTTTCAATGAACACACATTTCTTGGTAGAATCATGCAGGACTGAAATTTTTGATGTTTTTCTACTCCTCTCATGAGCCCAAACAAGTCTCTAAAAGCATGAGTTTGCAACTACTTTACTTTTGGAGAAAATTCAAAACATTCATTATTCAATAGAGCCCAATAGCAAAAATCAGGTTTTGAATGAAGAATCACATTTCTTGGTAGAATCATGCAGGATTGAAATTTTTGATGGTTTTTTACTCCTCTCAACAGCCCAAACAAGTTTCTAAAAGGATGAGTTTGCAACTACTTTACTTTTGGAGAAAATTCAAAACAATCATTATTCAATAGGGCCCAAACTATCAAAAACCAGCGGTTTCAATGAACACACATTTCTTGGTAGAATCATGCAGGACTGAAATTTTTGATGTTTTTCTACTCCTCTCATGAGCCCAAACAAGTCTCTAAAAGCATGAGTTTGCAACTACTTTACTTTTGGAGAAAATTCAAAACATTCACTTTTCAATAGAGCCCAATAGCAAAAATCAGGTTTTGAATGAAGAATCACATTTCTTGGTAGAATCATGCAGGATTGAAATTTTTGATGGTTTTTTACTCCTCTCAACAGTCCAAACAAGTTTCTAAAAGGATGAGTTTGCAACTACTTTACTTTTGGAGAAAATTCAAAACATTCATTATTCAATAGGGCCCAAACTATCAAAAACCAGCGGTTTGAATGAACACACATTTCTTGGTAGAATCATGCAGGACTGAAATTTTTGATGTTTTTCTACTCCTCTCATGAGCCCAAACAAGTCTCTAAAAGCATGAGTTTGCAACTACTTTACTTTTGGAGAAAATTCAAAACATTCATTATTCAATAGAGCCCAATAGCAAAAATCAGGTTTTGAATGAAGAATCACATTTCTTGGTAGAAGCATGCAGGATTGAAATTTTTGATGGTTTTTACTCCTCTCAACAGCCCAAACAAGTTTCTAAAAGGATGAGTTTGCAACTACTTTACTTTTGGAGAAAATTCAAAACATTCATTATTCAATAGGGCCCAAACTATCAAAAACCAGCGGTTTCAATGAACACACATTTCTTGGTAGAATCATGCAGGACTGAAGTTTTTGATGTTTTTCTACTCCTCTCATGAGCCCAAACAAGTCTCTAAAAGCATGAGTTTGCAACTACTTTACTTTTGGAGAAAATTCAAAACATTCATTATTCAATAGAGCCCAATAGCAAAAATCAGGTTTTGAATGAAGAATCACATTTCTTGGTAGAATCATGCAGGATTGAAATTTTTGATGGTTTTTTACTCCTCTCTACAGCCCAAACAAGTTTCTAAAAGGATGAGTTTGCAACTGCTTTACTTTTGGAGAAAATTCAAAACATTCATTATTCAATAGGGCCCAAACTATCAAAAACCAGCGGTTTGAATGAACACACATTTCTTGGTAGAATCATGCAGGACTCAAATTTTTGATGTTTTTCTACTCCTCTCATGAGCCCAAACAAGTTTCTAAAAGCATGAGTTTGCAACTACTTTACTTTTGGAGAAAATTCAAAACATTCATTATTCAATAGAGCCCAATAGCAAAAATCAGGTTTTGAATGAAGAATCACATTTCTTGGTAGAATCATGCAGGATTGAAATTTTTGATGGTTTTTTACTCCTCTCAACAGCCCAAACAAGTTTCTAAAAGGATGAGTTTGCAACTACTTTACTTTTGGAGAAAATTCAAAACATTCATTATTCAATAGGGCCCAAACTATCAAAAACCAGCGGTTTCAATGAACACACATTTCTTGGTAGAATCATGCAGGACTGAAATTTTTGATGTTTTTCTACTCCTCTCATGAGCCCAAACAAGTCTCTAAAAGCATGAGTTTGCAACTACTTTACTTTTGGAGAAAATTCAAAACATTCATTATTCAATAGAGCCCAATAGCAAAAATCAGGTTTTGAATGAAGAATCACATTTCTTGGTAGAATCATGCAGGATTGAAATTTTTGATGGTTTTTTACTCCTCTCAACAGCCCAAACAAGTTTCTAAAAGGATGAGTTTGCAACTACTTTACTTTTGGAGAAAATTCAAAACATTCATTATTCAATAGGGCCCAAACTATCAAAAACCAGCGGTTTCAATGAACACACATTTCTTGGTAGAATCATGCAGGACTGAAATTTTTGATGTTTTTCTACTCCTCTCATGAGCCCAAACAAGTCTCTAAAAGCATGAGTTTGCAACTACTTTACTTTTGGAGAAAATTCAAAACATTCACTTTTCAATAGAGCCCAATAGCAAAAATCAGGTTTTGAATGAAGAATCACATTTCTTGGTAGAATCATGCAGGATTGAAATTTTTGATGGTTTTTTACTCCTCTCAACAGTCCAAACAAGTTTCTAAAAGGATGAGTTTGCAACTACTTTACTTTTGGAGAAAATTCAAAACATTCATTATTCAATAGGGCCCAAACTATCAAAAACCAGCGGTTTGAATGAACACACATTTCTTGGTAGAATCATGCAGGACTGAAATTTTTGATGTTTTTCTACTCCTCTCATGAGCCCAAACAAGTCTCTAAAAGCATGAGTTTGCAACTACTTTACTTTTGGAGAAAATTCAAAACATTCATTATTCAATAGAGCCCAATAGCAAAAATCAGGTTTTGAATGAAGAATCACATTTCTTGGTAGA
This sequence comes from Dendrobates tinctorius, assembly GCF_039654945.1. Taxonomy (NCBI): domain Eukaryota; kingdom Metazoa; phylum Chordata; class Amphibia; order Anura; family Dendrobatidae; genus Dendrobates; species Dendrobates tinctorius. The sequence goes on along the minus strand of NW_027361736.1, from coordinate 5,670,663 downwards.
AGCATGCAGGATTGAAATTTTTGATGGTTTTTTACTCCTCTCAACAGCCCAAACATGTTTCTAAAAGGATGAGTTTGCAACTACTTTACTTTTGGAGAAAATTCAAAACATTCATTATTCAATAGGGCCCAAACTATCAAAAACCAGCGGTTTCAATGAACACACATTTCTTGGTAGAATCATGCAGGACTGAAGTTTTTGATGTTTTTCTACTCCTCTCATGAGCCCAAACAAGTCTCTAAAAGCATGAGTTTACAACTACTTTACTTTTGGAGAAAATTCAAAACATTCATTATTCAATAGAGCCCAATAGCAAAAATCAGGTTTTGAATGAAGAATCACATTTCTTGGTAGAATCATGCAGGATTGAAATTTTTGATGGTTTTTTACTCCTCTCTACAGCCCAAACAAGTTTCTAAAAGGATGAGTTTGCAACTGCTTTACTTTTGGAGAAAATTCAAAACATTCATTATTCAATAGGGCCCAAACTATCAAAAACCAGCGGTTTGAATGAACACACATTTCTTGGTAGAATCATGCAGGACTCAAATTTTTGATGTTTTTCTACTCCTCTCATGAGCCCAAACAAGTTTCTAAAAGCATGAGTTTGCAACTACTTTACTTTTGGAGAAAATTCAAAACATTCATTATTCAATAGAGCCCAATAGCAAAAATCAGGTTTTGAATGAAGAATCACATTTCTTGGTAGAATCATGCAGGATTGAAATTTTTGATGGTTTTTTACTCCTCTCAACAGCCCAAACAAGTTTCTAAAAGGATGAGTTTGCAACTACTTTACTTTTGGAGAAAATTCAAAACATTCATTATTCAATAGGGCCCAAACTATCAAAAACCAGCGGTTTGAATGAACACACATTTCTTGGTAGAATCATGCAGGACTGAAATTTTTGATGTTTTTCTACTCCTCTCATGAGCCCAAACAAGTCTCTAAAAGCATGAGTTTGCAACTACTTTACTTTTGGAGAAAATTCAAAACATTCATTATTCAATAGAGCCCAATAGCAAAAATCAGGTTTTGAATGAAGAATCACATTTCTTGGTAAAATCATGCAGGATTGAAATTTTTGATGGTTTTTTACTCCTCTCAACAGCCCAAACAAGTTTCTAAAAGGATGAGTTTGCAACTACTTTACTTTTGGAGAAAATTCAAAACATTCATTATTCAATAGGGCCCAAACTATCAAAAACCAGCGGTTTCAATGAACACACATTTCTTGGTAGAATCATGCAGGACTGAAATTTTTGATGTTTTTCTACTCCTCTCATGATCCCAAACAAGTCTCTAAAAGCATGAGTTTGCAACTACTTTACTTTTGGAGAAAATTCAAAACATTCATTATTCAATAGAGCCCAATAGCAAAAATCAGGTTTTGAATGAAGAATCACATTTCTTGGTAAAATCATGCAGGATTGAAATTTTTGATGGTTTTTTACTCCTCTCAACAGCACAAACAAGTTTCTAAAAGGATGAGTTTGCAACTACTTTACTTTTGGAGAAAATTCAAAACATTCATTATTCAATAGGGCCCAAACTATCAAAAACCAGCGGTTTCAATGAACACACATTTCTTGGTAGAATCATGCAGGACTGAAATTTTTGATGTTTTTCTACTCCTCTCATGAGCCCAAACAAGTCTCTAAAAGCATGAGTTTGCAACTACTTTACTTTTGGAGAAAATTCAAAACATTCATTATTCAATAGAGCCCAATAGCAAAAATCAGGTTTTGAATGAAGAATCACATTTCTTGGTAGAATCATGCAGGATTGAAATTTTTGATGGTTTTTTACTCCTCTCAACAGCCCAAACAAGTTTCTAAAAGGATGAGTTTGCAACTACTTTACTTTTGGAGAAAATTCAAAACAATCATTATTCAATAGGGCCCAAACTATCAAAAACCAGCGGTTTCAATGAACACACATTTCTTGGTAGAATCATGCAGGACTGAAATTTTTGATGTTTTTCTACTCCTCTCATGAGCCCAAACAAGTCTCTAAAAGCATGAGTTTGCAACTACTTTACTTTTGGAGAAAATTCAAAACATTCACTTTTCAATAGAGCCCAATAGCAAAAATCAGGTTTTGAATGAAGAATCACATTTCTTGGTAGAATCATGCAGGATTGAAATTTTTGATGGTTTTTTACTCCTCTCAACAGTCCAAACAAGTTTCTAAAAGGATGAGTTTGCAACTACTTTACTTTTGGAGAAAATTCAAAACATTCATTATTCAATAGGGCCCAAACTATCAAAAACCAGAGGTTTGAATGAACACACATTTCTTGGTAGAATCATGCAGGACTGAAATTTTTGATGTTTTTCTACTCCTCTCATGAGCCCAAACAAGTCTCTAAAAGCATGAGTTTGCAACTACTTTACTTTTGGAGAAAATTCAAAACATTCATTATTCAATAGAGCCCAATAGCAAAAATCAGGTTTTGAATGAAGAATCACATTTCTTGGTAGAAGCATGCAGGATTGAAATTTTTGATGGTTTTTTACTCCTCTCAACAGCCCAAACAAGTTTCTAAAAGGATGAGTTTGCAACTACTTTACTTTTGGAGAAAATTCAAAACATTCATTATTCAATAGGGCCCAAACTATCAAAAACCAGCGGTTTCAATGAACACACATTTCTTGGTAGAATCATGCAGGACTGAAGTTTTTGATGTTTTTCTACTCCTCTCATGAGCCCAAACAAGTCTCTAAAAGCATGAGTTTGCAACTACTTTACTTTTGGAGAAAATTCAAAACATTCATTATTCAATAGAGCCCAATAGCAAAAATCAGGTTTTGAATGAAGAATCACATTTCTTGGTAGAATCATGCAGGATTGAAATTTTTGATGGTTTTTTACTCCTCTCTACAGCCCAAACAAGTTTCTAAAAGGATGAGTTTGCAACTGCTTTACTTTTGGAGAAAATTCAAAACATTCATTATTCAATAGGGCCCAAACTATCAAAAACCAGCGGTTTGAATGAACACACATTTCTTGGTAGAATCATGCAGGACTCAAATTTTTGATGTTTTTCTACTCCTCTCATGAGCCCAAACAAGTTTCTAAAAGCATGAGTTTGCAACTACTTTACTTTTGGAGAAAATTCAAAACATTCATTATTCAATAGAGCCCAATAGCAAAAATCAGGTTTTGAATGAAGAATCACATTTCTTGGTAGAATCATGCAGGATTGAAATTTTTGATGGTTTTTTACTCCTCTCAACAGCCCAAACAAGTTTCTAAAAGGATGAGTTTGCAACTACTTTACTTTTGGAGAAAATTCAAAACATTCATTATTCAATAGGGCCCAAACTATCAAAATCCAGCGGTTTCAATGAACACACATTTCTTGGTAGAATCATGCAGGACTGAAATTTTTGATGTTTTTCTACTCCTCTCATGAGCCCAAACAAGTCTCTAAAAGCATGAGTTTGCAACTACTTTACTTTTGGAGAAAATTCAAAACATTCATTATTCAATAGAGCCCAATAGCAAAAATCAGGTTTTGAATGAAGAATCACATTTCTTGGTAGAATCATGCAGGATTGAAATTTTTGATGGTTTTTTACTCCTCTCAACAGCCCAAACAAGTTTCTAAAAGGATGAGTTTGCAACTACTTTACTTTTGGAGAAAATTCAAAACATTCATTATTCAATAGGGCCCAAACTATCAAAAACCAGCGGTTTCAATGAACACACATTTCTTGGTAGAATCATGCAGGACTGAAGTTTTTGATGTTTTTCTACTCCTCTCATGAGCCCAAACAAGTCTCTAAAAGCATGAGTTTGCAACTACTTTACTTTTGGAGAAAATTCAAAACATTCATTATTCAATAGAGCCCAATAGCAAAAATCAGGTTTTGAATGAAGAATCACATTTCTTGGTAGAATCATGCAGGATTGAAATTTTTGATGGTTTTTTACTCCTCTCTACAGCCCAAACAAGTTTCTAAAAGGATGAGTTTGCAACTGCTTTACTTTTGGAGAAAATTCAAAACATTCATTATTCAATAGGGCCCAAACTATCAAAAACCAGCGGTTTGAATGAACACACATTTCTTGGTAGAATCATGCAGGACTCAAATTTTTGATGTTTTTCTACTCCTCTCATGAGCCCAAACAAGTTTCTAAAAGCATGAGTTTGCAACTACTTTACTTTTGGAGAAAATTCAAAACATTCATTATTCAATAGAGCCCAATAGCAAAAATCAGGTTTTGAATGAAGAATCACATTTCTTGGTAGAATCATGCAGGATTGAAATTTTTGATGGTTTTTTACTCCTCTCAACAGCCCAAACAAGTTTCTAAAAGGATGAGTTTGCAACTACTTTACTTTTGGAGAAAATTCAAAACATTCATTATTCAATAGGGTCCAAACTATCAAAAACCAGCGGTTTCAATGAACACACATTTCTTGGTAGAATCAAGCAGGACTGAAATTTTTGATGTTTTTCTACTCCTCTCATGAGCCCAAACAAGTCTCTAAAAGCATGAGTTTGCAACTACTTTACTTTTGGAGAAAATTCAAAACATTCATTATTCAATAGAGCCCAATAGCAAAAATCAGGTTTTGAATGAAGAATCACATTTCTTGGTAGAATCATGCAGGATTGAAATTTTTGATGGTTTTTTACTCCTCTCAACAGCCCAAACAAGTTTCTAAAAGGATGAGTTTGCAACTACTTTACTTTTGGAGAAAATTCAAAACATTCATTATTCAATAGGGCCCAAACTATCAAAAACCAGCGGTTTCAATGAACACACATTTCTTGGTAGAATCATGCAGGACTGAAATTTTTGATGTTTTTCTACTCCTCTCATGAGCCCAAACAAGTCTCTAAAAGCATGAGTTTGCAACTACTTTACTTTTGGAGAAAATTCAAAACATTCACTTTTCAATAGAGCCCAATAGCAAAAATCAGGTTTTGAATGAAGAATCACATTTCTTGGTAGAATCATGCAGGATTGAAATTTTTGATGGTTTTTTACTCCTCTCAACAGTCCAAACAAGTTTCTAAAAGGATGAGTTTGCAACTACTTTACTTTTGGAGAAAATTCAAAACATTCATTATTCAATAGGGCCCAAACTATCAAAAACCAGCGGTTTGAATGAACACATTTCTTGGTAGAATCATGCAGGACTGAAATTTTTGATGTTTTTCTACTCCTCTCATGAGCCCAAACAAGTCTCTAAAAGCATGAGTTTGCAACTACTTTACTTTTGGAGAAAATTCAAAACATTCATTATTCAATAGAGCCCAATAGCAAAAATCAGGTTTTGAATGAAGAATCACATTTCTTGGTAGAAGCATGCAGGATTGAAATTTTTGATGGTTTTTTACTCCTCTCAACAGCCCAAACATGTTTCTAAAAGGATGAGTTTGCAACTACTTTACTTTTGGAGAAAATTCAAAACATTCATTATTCAATAGGGCCCAAACTATCAAAAACCAGCGGTTTCAATGAACACACATTTCTTGGTAGAATCATGCAGGACTGAAGTTTTTGATGTTTTTCTACTCCTCTCATGAGCCCAAACAAGTCTCTAAAAGCATGAGTTTGCAACTACTTTACTTTTGGAGAAAATTCAAAACATTCATTATTCAATAGAGCCCAATAGCAAAAATCAGGTTTTGAATGAAGAATCACATTTCTTGGTAGATTCATGCAGGATTGAAATTTTTGATGGTTTTTTACTCCTCTCTACAGCCCAAACAAGTTTCTAAAAGGATGAGTTTGCAACTGCTTTACTTTTGGAGAAAATTCAAAACATTCATTATTCAATAGGGCCCAAACTATCAAAAACCAGCGGTTTGAATGAACACACATTTCTTGGTAGAATCATGCAGGACTCAAATTTTTGATGTTTTTCTACTCCTCTCATGAGCCCAAACAAGTTTCTAAAAGCATGAGTTTGCAACTACTTTACTTTTGGAGAAAATTCAAAACATTCATTATTCAATAGAGCCCAATAGCAAAAATCAGGTTTTGAATGAAGAATCACATTTCTTGGTAGAATCATGCAGGATTGAAATTTTTGATGGTTTTTTACTCCTCTCAACAGCCCAAACAAGTTTCTAAAAGGATGAGATTGCAACTACTTTACTTTTGGAGAAAATTCAAAACATTCATTATTCAATAGGGCCCAAACTATCAAAAACCAGCGGTTTGAATGAACACACATTTCTTGGTAGAATCATGCAGGACTGAAATTTTTGATGTTTTTCTACTCCTCTCATGAGCCCAAACAAGTCTCTAAAAGCATGAGTTTGCAACTACTTTACTTTTGGAGAAAATTCAAAACATTCATTATTCAATAGAGCCCAATAGCAAAAATCAGGTTTTGAATGAAGAATCACATTTCTTGGTAAAATCATGCAGGATTGAAATTTTTGATGGTTTTTTACTCCTCTCAACAGCCCAAACAAGTTTCTAAAAGGATGAGTTTGCAACTACTTTACTTTTGGAGAAAATTCAAAACATTCATTATTCAATAGGGCCCAAACTATCAAAAACCAGCGGTTTCAATGAACACACATTTCTTGGTAGAATCATGCAGGACTGAAATTTTTGATGTTTTTCTACTCCTCTCATGATCCCAAACAAGTCTCTAAAAGCATGAGTTTGCAACTACTTTACTTTTGGAGAAAATTCAAAACATTCATTATTCAATAGAGCCCAATAGCAAAAATCAGGTTTTGAATGAAGAATCACATTTCTTGGTAAAATCATGCAGGATTGAAATTTTTGATGGTTTTTTACTCCTCTCAACAGCACAAACAAGTTTCTAAAAGGATGAGTTTGCAACTACTTTACTTTTGGAGAAAATTCAAAACATTCATTATTCAATAGGGCCCAAACTGTCAAAAACCAGCGGTTTCAATGAACACACATTTCTTGGTAGAATCATGCAGGACTGAAATTTTTGATGTTTTTCTACTCCTCTCATGAGCCCAAACAAGTCTCTAAAAGCATGAGTTTGCAACTACTTTACTTTTGGAGAAAATTCAAAACATTCATTATTCAATAGAGCCCAATAGCAAAAATCAGGTTTTGAATGAAGAATCACATTTCTTGGTAGAATCATGCAGGATTGAAATTTTTGATGGTTTTTTACTCCTCTCAACAGCCCAAACAAGTTTCTAAAAGGATGAGTTTGCAACTACTTTACTTTTGGAGAAAATTCAAAACAATCATTATTCAATAGGGCCCAAACTATCAAAAACCAGCGGTTTCAATGAACACACATTTCTTGGTAGAATCATGCAGGACTGAAATTTTTGATGTTTTTCTACTCCTCTCATGAGCCCAAACAAGTCTCTAAAAGCATGAGTTTGCAACTACTTTACTTTTGGAGAAAATTCAAAACATTCACTTTTCAATAGAGCCCAATAGCAAAAATCAGGTTTTGAATGAAGAATCACATTTCTTGGTAGAATCATGCAGGATTGAAATTTTTGATGGTTTTTTACTCCTCTCAACAGTCCAAACAAGTTTCTAAAAGGATGAGTTTGCAACTACTTTACTTTTGGAGAAAATTCAAAACATTCATTATTCAATAGGGCCCAAACTATCAAAAACCAGCGGTTTGAATGAACACACATTTCTTGGTAGAATCATGCAGGACTGAAATTTTTGATGTTTTTCTACTCCTCTCATGAGCCCAAACAAGTTTCTAAAAGCATGAGTTTGCAACTACTTTACTTTTGGAGAAAATTCAAAACATTCATTATTCAATAGAGCCCAATAGCAAAAATCAGGTTTTGAATGAAGAATCACATTTCTTGGTAGAATCATGCAGGATTGAAATTTTTGATGGTTTTTTACTCCTCTCAACAGCCCAAACAAGTTTCTAAAAGGATGAGTTTGCAACTACTTTACTTTTGGAGAAAATTCAAAACATTCATTATTCAATAGGGCCCAAACTATCAAAATCCAGCGGTTTCAATGAACACACATTTCTTGGTAGAATCATGCAGGACTGAAATTTTTGATGTTTTTCTACTCCTCTCATGAGCCCAAACAAGTCTCTAAAAGCATGAGTTTGCAACTACTTTACTTTTGGAGAAAATTCAAAACATTCATTATTCAGTAGAGCCCAATAGCAAAAATCAGGTTTTGAATGAAGAATCACATTTCTTGGTAGAATCATGCAGGATTGAAATTTTTGATGGTTTTTTACTCCTCTCAACAGCCCAAACAAGTTTCTAAAAGGATGAGTTTGCAACTACTTTACTTTTGGAGAAAATTCAAAACATTCATTATTCAATAGGGCCCAAACTATCAAAAACCAGCGGTTTCAATGAACACACATTTCTTGGTAGAATCATGCAGGACTGAAATTTTTGATGTTTTTCTACTCCTCTCATGAGCCCAAACAAGTCTCTAAAAGCATGAGTTTGCAACTACTTTACTTTTGGAGAAAATTCAAAACATTCATTATTCAATAGAGCCCAATAGCAAAAATTAGGTTTTGAATGAAGAATCACATTTCTTGGTAAAATCATGCAGGATTGAAATTTTTGATGGTTTTTTACTCCTCTCAACAGCCCAAACAAGTTTCTAAAAGGATGAGTTTGCAACTACTTTACTTTTGGAGAAAATTCAAAACATTCATTATTCAATAGGGCCCAAACTATCAAAAACCAGCGGTTTCAATGAACACACATTTCTTGGTAGAATCATGCAGGACTGAAATTTTTGATGTTTTTCTACTCCTCTCATGAGCCCAAACAAGTCTCTAAAAGCATGAGTTTGCAACTACTTTACTTTTGGAGAAAATTCAAAACATTCATTATTCAATAGAGCCCAATAGCAAAAATCAGGTTTTGAATGAAGAATCACATTTCTTGGTAGAATCATGCAGGATTGAAATTTTTGATGGTTTTTTACTCCTCTCAACAGCCCAAACAAGTTTCTAAAAGGATGAGTTTGCAACTACTTTACTTTTGGAGAAAATTCAAAACATTCATTATTCAATAGGGCCCAAACTATCAAAAACCAGCGGTTTGAATGAACACACATTTCTTGGTAGAATCATGCAGGACTGAAGTTTTTGATGTTTTTCTACTCCTCTCATGAGCCCAAACAAGTCTCTAAAAGCATGAGTTTGCAACTACTTTACTTTTGGAGAAAATTCAAAACATTCATTATTCAATAGAGCCCAATAGCAAAAATTAGGTTTTGAATGAAGAATCACATTTCTTGGTAAAATCATGCAGGATTGAAATTTTTGATGGTTTTTTACTCCTCTCAACAGCCCAAACAAGTTTCTAAAAGGATGAGTTTGCAACTACTTTACTTTTGGAGAAAATTCAAAACATTCATTATTCAATAGGGCCCAAACTATCAAAAACCAGCGGTTTCAATGAACACACATTTCTTGGTAGAATCATGCAGGACTGAAATTTTTGATGTTTTTCTACTCCTCTCATGAGCCCAAACAAGTCTCTAAAAGCATGAGTTTGCAACTACTTTACTTTTGGAGAAAATTCAAAACATTCATTATTCAATAGAGCCCAATAGCAAAAATCAGGTTTTGAATGAAGAATCACATTTCTTGGTAGAATCATGCAGGATTGAAATTTTTGATGGTTTTTTACTCCTCTCAACAGCCCAAACAAGTTTCTAAAAGGATGAGTTTGCAACTACTTTACTTTTGGAGAAAATTCAAAACATTCATTATTCAATAGGGCCCAAACTATCAAAAACCAGCGGTTTCAATGAACACACATTTCTTGGTAGAATCATGCAGGACTGAAATTTTTGATGTTTTTCTACTCCTCTCATGAGCCCAAACAAGTCTCTAAAAGCATGAGTTTGCAACTACTTTACTTTTGGAGAAAATTCAAAACATTCATTATTCAATAGAGCCCAATAGCAAAAATTAGGTTTTGAATGAAGAATCACATTTCTTGGTAAAATCATGCAGGATTGAAATTTTTGATGGTTTTTTACTCCTCTCAACAGCCCAAACAAGTTTCTAAAAGGATGAGTTTGCAACTACTTTACTTTTGGAGAAAATTCAAAACATTCATTATTCAATAGGGCCCAAACTATCAAAAACCAGCGGTTTCAATGAACACACATTTCTTGGTAGAATCATGCAGGACTGAAATTTTTGATGTTTTTCTACTCCTCTCATGAGCCCAAATAAGTTTCTAAAAGCATGAGTTTGCAACTAGTTTACTTTTGGAGAACATTCAAAACATTCACTATTCAATAGAGCCCAATAGCAAAAATCAGGTTTTGAATGAAGAATCACATTTCTTGGTAAAATCATGCAGGATTGAAATTTTTGATGGTTTTTTACTCCTCTCAACAGCACAAACAAGTTTCTAAAAGGATGAGTTTGCAACTACTTTACTTTTGGAGAAAATTCAAAACATTCATTATTCAATAGGGCCCAAACTATCAAAAACCAGCGGTTTCAATGAACACACATTTCTTGGTAGAATCATGCAGGACTGAAATTTTTGATGTTTTTCTACTCCTCTCATGAGCCCAAACAAGTCTCTAAAAGCATGAGTTTGCAACTACTTTACTTTTGGAGAAAATTCAAAACATTCACTTTTCAATAGAGCCCAATAGCAAAAATCAGGTTTTGAATGAAGAATCACATTTCTTGGTAGAATCATGCAGGATTGAAATTTTTGATGGTTTTTTACTCCTCTCAACAGTCCAAACAAGTTTCTAAAAGGATGAGTTTGCAACTACTTTACTTTTGGAGAAAATTCAAAACATTCATTATTCAATAGGGCCCAAACTATCAAAAACCAGCGGTTTGAATGAACACACATTTCTTGGTAGAATCATGCAGGACTGAAATTTTTGATGTTTTTCTACTCCTCTCATGAGCCCAAACAAGTCTCTAAAAGCATGAGTTTGCAACTACTTTACTTTTGGAGAAAATTCAAAACATTCATTATTCAATAGAGCCCAATAGCAAAAATCAGGTTTTGAATGAAGAATCACATTTCTTGGTAGAAGCATGCAGGATTGAAATTTTTGATGGTTTTTACTCCTCTCAACAGCCCAAACAAGTTTCTAAAAGGATGAGTTTGCAACTACTTTACTTTTGGAGAAAATTCAAAACATTCATTATTCAATAGGGCCCAAACTATCAAAAACCAGCGGTTTCAATGAACACACATTTCTTGGTAGAATCATGCAGGACTGAAGTTTTTGATGTTTTTCTACTCCTCTCATGAGCCCAAACAAGTCTCTAAAAGCATGAGTTTGCAACTACTTTACTTTTGGAGAAAATTCAAAACATTCATTATTCAATAGAGCCCAATAGCAAAAATCAGGTTTTGAATGAAGAATCACATTTCTTGGTAGAATCATGCAGGATTGAAATTTTTGATGGTTTTTTACTCCTCTCTACAGCCCAAACAAGTTTCTAAAAGGATGAGTTTGCAACTGCTTTACTTTTGGAGAAAATTCAAAACATTCATTATTCAATAGGGCCCAAACTATCAAAAACCAGCGGTTTGAATGAACACACATTTCTTGGTAGAATCATGCAGGACTCAAATTTTTGATGTTTTTCTACTCCTCTCATGAGCCCAAACAAGTTTCTAAAAGCATGAGTTTGCAACTACTTTACTTTTGGAGAAAATTCAAAACATTCATTATTCAATAGAGCCCAATAGCAAAAATCAGGTTTTGAATGAAGAATCACATTTCTTGGTAGAATCATGCAGGATTGAAATTTTTGATGGTTTTTTACTCCTCTCAACAGCCCAAACAAGTTTCTAAAAGGATGAGTTTGCAACTACTTTACTTTTGGAGAAAATTCAAAACATTCATTATTCAATAGGGCCCAAACTATCAAAAACCAGCGGTTTCAATGAACACACATTTCTTGGTAGAATCATGCAGGACTGAAATTTTTGATGTTTTTCTACTCCTCTCATGAGCCCAAACAAGTCTCTAAAAGCATGAGTTTGCAACTACTTTACTTTTGGAGAAAATTCAAAACATTCATTATTCAATAGAGCCCAATAGCAAAAATCAGGTTTTGAATGAAGAATCACATTTCTTGGTAGAATCATGCAGGATTGAAATTTTTGATGGTTTTTTACTCCTCTCAACAGCCCAAACAAGTTTCTAAAAGGATGAGTTTGCAACTACTTTACTTTTGGAGAAAATTCAAAACATTCATTATTCAATAGGGCCCAAACTATCAAAAACCAGCGGTTTCAATGAACACACATTTCTTGGTAGAATCATGCAGGACTGAAATTTTTGATGTTTTTCTACTCCTCTCATGAGCCCAAACAAGTCTCTAAAAGCATGAGTTTGCAACTACTTTACTTTTGGAGAAAATTCAAAACATTCACTTTTCAATAGAGCCCAATAGCAAAAATCAGGTTTTGAATGAAGAATCACATTTCTTGGTAGAATCATGCAGGATTGAAATTTTTGATGGTTTTTTACTCCTCTCAACAGTCCAAACAAGTTTCTAAAAGGATGAGTTTGCAACTACTTTACTTTTGGAGAAAATTCAAAACATTCATTATTCAATAGGGCCCAAACTATCAAAAACCAGCGGTTTGAATGAACACACATTTCTTGGTAGAATCATGCAGGACTGAAATTTTTGATGTTTTTCTACTCCTCTCATGAGCCCAAACAAGTCTCTAAAAGCATGAGTTTGCAACTACTTTACTTTTGGAGAAAATTCAAAACATTCATTATTCAATAGAGCCCAATAGCAAAAATCAGGTTTTGAATGAAGAATCACATTTCTTGGTAGAAGCATGCAGGATTGAAATTTTTGATGGTTTTTTACTCCTCTCAACAGCCCAAATATGTTTCTAAAAGGATGAGTTTGCAACTACTTTACTTTTGGAGAAAATTCAAAACATTCATTATTCAATAGGGCCCAAACTATCAAAAACCAGCGGTTTCAATGAACACACATTTCTTGGTAGAATCATGCAGGACTGAAGTTTTTGATGTTTTTCTACTCCTCTCATGAGCCCAAACAAGTCTCTAAAAGCATGAGTTTGCAACTACTTTACTTTTGGAGAAAATTCAAAACATTCATTATTCAATAGAGCCCAATAGCAAAAATCAGGTTTTGAATGAAGAATCACATTTCTTGGTAGAATCATGCAGGATTGAAATTTTTGATGGTTTTTTACTCCTCTCTACAGCCCAAACAAGTTTCTAAAAGGATGAGTTTGCAACTGCTTTACTTTTGGAGAAAATTCAAAACATTCATTATTCAATAGGGCCCAAACTATCAAAAACCAGCGGTTTGAATGAACACACATTTCTTGGTAGAATCATGCAGGACTCAAATTTTTGATGTTTTTCTACTCCTCTCATGAGCCCAAACAAGTTTCTAAAAGCATGAGTTTGCAACTACTTTACTTTTGGAGAAAATTCAAAACATTCATTATTCAATAGAGCCCAATAGCAAAAATCAGGTTTTGAATGAAGAATCACATTTCTTGGTAGAATCATGCAGGATTGAAATTTTTGATGGTTTTTTACTCCTCTCAACAGCCCAAACAAGTTTCTAAAAGGATGAGTTTGCAACTACTTTACTTTTGGAGAAAATTCAAAACATTCATTATTCAATAGGGCCCAAACTATCAAAAACCAGCGGTTTGAATGAACACACATTTCTTGGTAGAATCATGCAGGACTGAAATTTTTGATGTTTTTCTACTCCTCTCATGAGCCCAAACAAGTCTCTAAAAGCATGAGTTTGCAACTACTTTACTTTTGGAGAAAATTCAAAACATTCATTATTCAATAGAGCCCAATAGCAAAAATCAGGTTTTGAATGAAGAATCACATTTCTTGGTAAAATCATGCAGGATTGAAATTTTTGATGGTTTTTTACTCCTCTCAACAGCCCAAACAAGTTTCTAAAAGGATGAGTTTGCAACTACTTTACTTTTGGAGAAAATTCAAAACATTCATTATTCAATAGGGCCCAAACTATCAAAAACCAGCGGTTTCAATGAACACACATTTCTTGGTAGAATCATGCAGGACTGAAATTTTTGATGTTTTTCTACTCCTCTCATGATCCCAAACAAGTCTCTAAAAGCATGAGTTTGCAACTACTTTACTTTTGGAGAAAATTCAAAACATTCATTATTCAATAGAGCCCAATAGCAAAAATCAGGTTTTGAATGAAGAATCACATTTCTTGGTAAAATCATGCAGGATTGAAATTTTTGATGGTTTTTTACTCCTCTCAACAGCACAAACAAGTTTCTAAAAGGATGAGTTTGCAACTACTTTACTTTTGGAGAAAATTCAAAACATTCATTATTCAATAGGGCCCAAACTATCAAAAACCAGCGGTTTCAATGAACACACATTTCTTGGTAGAATCATGCAGGACTGAAATTTTTGATGTTTTTCTACTCCTCTCATGAGCCCAAACAAGTCTCTAAAAGCATGAGTTTGCAACTACTTTACTTTTGGAGAAAATTCAAAACATTCATTATTCAATAGAGCCCAATAGCAAAAATCAGGTTTTGAATGAAGAATCACATTTCTTGGTAGAATCATGCAGGATTGAAATTTTTGATGGTTTTTTACTCCTCTCAACAGCCCAAACAAGTTTCTAAAAGGATGAGTTTGCAACTACTTTACTTTTGGAGAAAATTCAAAACAATCATTATTCAATAGGGCCCAAACTATCAAAAACCAGCGGTTTCAATGAACACACATTTCTTGGTAGAATCATGCAGGACTGAAATTTTTGATGTTTTTCTACTCCTCTCATGAGCCCAAACAAGTCTCTAAAAGCATGAGTTTGCAACTACTTTACTTTTGGAGAAAATTCAAAACATTCACTTTTCAATAGAGCCCAATAGCAAAAATCAGGTTTTGAATGAAGAATCACATTTCTTGGTAGAATCATGCAGGATTGAAATTTTTGATGGTTTTTTACTCCTCTCAACAGTCCAAACAAGTTTCTAAAAGGATGAGTTTGCAACTACTTTACTTTTGGAGAAAATTCAAAACATTCATTATTCAATAGGGCCCAAACTATCAAAAACCAGAGGTTTGAATGAACACACATTTCTTGGTAGAATCATGCAGGACTGAAATTTTTGATGTTTTTCTACTCCTCTCATGAGCCCAAACAAGTCTCTAAAAGCATGAGTTTGCAACTACTTTACTTTTGGAGAAAATTCAAAACATTCATTATTCAATAGAGCCCAATAGCAAAAATCAGGTTTTGAATGAAGAATCACATTTCTTGGTAGAAGCATGCAGGATTGAAATTTTTGATGGTTTTTTACTCCTCTCAACAGCCCAAACAAGTTTCTAAAAGGATGAGTTTGCAACTACTTTACTTTTGGAGAAAATTCAAAACATTCATTATTCAATAGGGCCCAAACTATCAAAAACCAGCGGTTTCAATGAACACACATTTCTTGGTAGAATCATGCAGGACTGAAGTTTTTGATGTTTTTCTACTCCTCTCATGAGCCCAAACAAGTCTCTAAAAGCATGAGTTTGCAACTACTTTACTTTTGGAGAAAATTCAAAACATTCATTATTCAATAGAGCCCAATAGCAAAAATCAGGTTTTGAATGAAGAATCACATTTCTTGGTAGAATCATGCAGGATTGAAATTTTTGATGGTTTTTTACTCCTCTCTACAGCCCAAACAAGTTTCTAAAAGGATGAGTTTGCAACTGCTTTACTTTTGGAGAAAATTCAAAACATTCATTATTCAATAGGGCCCAAACTATCAAAAACCAGCGGTTTGAATGAACACACATTTCTTGGTAGAATCATGCAGGACTCAAATTTTTGATGTTTTTCTACTCCTCTCATGAGCCCAAACAAGTTTCTAAAAGCATGAGTTTGCAACTACTTTACTTTTGGAGAAAATTCAAAACATTCATTATTCAATAGAGCCCAATAGCAAAAATCAGGTTTTGAATGAAGAATCACATTTCTTGGTAGAATCATGCAGGATTGAAATTTTTGATGGTTTTTTACTCCTCTCAACAGCCCAAACAAGTTTCTAAAAGGATGAGTTTGCAACTACTTTACTTTTGGAGAAAATTCAAAACATTCATTATTCAATAGGGCCCAAACTATCAAAATCCAGCGGTTTCAATGAACACACATTTCTTGGTAGAATCATGCAGGACTGAAATTTTTGATGTTTTTCTACTCCTCTCATGAGCCCAAACAAGTCTCTAAAAGCATGAGTTTGCAACTACTTTACTTTTGGAGAAAATTCAAAACATTCATTATTCAATAGAGCCCAATAGCAAAAATCAGGTTTTGAATGAAGAATCACATTTCTTGGTAGAATCATGCAGGATTGAAATTTTTGATGGTTTTTTACTCCTCTCAACAGCCCAAACAAGTTTCTAAAAGGATGAGTTTGCAACTACTTTACTTTTGGAGAAAATTCAAAACATTCATTATTCAATAGGGCCCAAACTATCAAAAACCAGCGGTTTCAATGAACACACATTTCTTGGTAGAATCATGCAGGACTGAAGTTTTTGATGTTTTTCTACTCCTCTCATGAGCCCAAACAAGTCTCTAAAAGCATGAGTTTGCAACTACTTTACTTTTGGAGAAAATTCAAAACATTCATTATTCAATAGAGCCCAATAGCAAAAATCAGGTTTTGAATGAAGAATCACATTTCTTGGTAGAATCATGCAGGATTGAAATTTTTGATGGTTTTTTACTCCTCTCTACAGCCCAAACAAGTTTCTAAAAGGATGAGTTTGCAACTGCTTTACTTTTGGAGAAAATTCAAAACATTCATTATTCAATAGGGCCCAAACTATCAAAAACCAGCGGTTTGAATGAACACACATTTCTTGGTAGAATCATGCAGGACTCAAATTTTTGATGTTTTTCTACTCCTCTCATGAGCCCAAACAAGTTTCTAAAAGCATGAGTTTGCAACTACTTTACTTTTGGAGAAAATTCAAAACATTCATTATTCAATAGAGCCCAATAGCAAAAATCAGGTTTTGAATGAAGAATCACATTTCTTGGTAGAATCATGCAGGATTGAAATTTTTGATGGTTTTTTACTCCTCTCAACAGCCCAAACAAGTTTCTAAAAGGATGAGTTTGCAACTACTTTACTTTTGGAGAAAATTCAAAACATTCATTATTCAATAGGGCCCAAACTATCAAAAACCAGCGGTTTCAATGAACACACATTTCTTGGTAGAATCAAGCAGGACTGAAATTTTTGATGTTTTTCTACTCCTCTCATGAGCCCAAACAAGTCTCTAAAAGCATGAGTTTGCAACTACTTTACTTTTGGAGAAAATTCAAAACATTCATTATTCAATAGAGCCCAATAGCAAAAATCAGGTTTTGAATGAAGAATCACATTTCTTGGTAGAATCATGCAGGATTGAAATTTTTGATGGTTTTTTACTCCTCTCAACAGCCCAAACAAGTTTCTAAAAGGATGAGTTTGCAACTACTTTACTTTTGGAGAAAATTCAAAACATTCATTATTCAATAGGGCCCAAACTATCAAAAACCAGCGGTTTCAATGAACACACATTTCTTGGTAGAATCATGCAGGACTGAAATTTTTGATGTTTTTCTACTCCTCTCATGAGCCCAAACAAGTCTCTAAAAGCATGAGTTTGCAACTACTTTACTTTTGGAGAAAATTCAAAACATTCATTATTCAATAGAGCCCAATAGCAAAAATCAGGTTTTGAATGAAGAATCACATTTCTTGGTAGAATCATGCAGGATTGAAATTTTTGATGGTTTTTTACTCCTCTCAACAGCCCAAACAAGTTTCTAAAAGGATGAGTTTGCAACTTCTTTACTTTTGGAGAAAATTCAAAACATTCATTATTCAATAGGGCCCAAACTATCAAAAACCAGCGGTTTCAATGAACACACATTTCTTGGTAGAATCATGCAGGACTGAAATTTTTGATGTTTTTCTACTCCTCTCATGAGCCCAAACAAGTCTCTAAAAGCATGAGTTTGCAACTACTTTACTTTTGGAGAAAATTCAAAACATTCACTTTTCAATAGAGCCCAATAGCAAAAATCAGGTTTTGAATGAAGAATCACATTTCTTGGTAGAATCATGCAGGATTGAAATTTTTGATGGTTTTTTACTCCTCTCAACAGTCCAAACAAGTTTCTAAAAGGATGAGTTTGCAACTACTTTACTTTTGGAGAAAATTCAAAACATTCATTATTCAATAGGGCCCAAACTATCAAAAACCAGCGGTTTGAATGAACACATTTCTTGGTAGAATCATGCAGGACTGAAATTTTTGATGTTTTTCTACTCCTCTCATGAGCCCAAACAAGTCTCTAAAAGCATGAGTTTGCAACTACTTTACTTTTGGAGAAAATTCAAAACATTCATTATTCAATAGAGCCCAATAGCAAAAATCAGGTTTTGAATGAAGAATCACATTTCTTGGTAGAAGCATGCAGGATTGAAATTTTTGATGGTTTTTTACTCCTCTCAACAGCCCAAACATGTTTCTAAAAGGATGAGTTTGCAACTACTTTACTTTTGGAGAAAATTCAAAACATTCATTATTCAATAGGGCCCAAACTATCAAAAACCAGCGGTTTCAATGAACACACATTTCTTGGTAGAATCATGCAGGACTGAAGTTTTTGATGTTTTTCTACTCCTCTCATGAGCCCAAACAAGTCTCTAAAAGCATGAGTTTGCAACTACTTTACTTTTGGAGAATATTCAAAACATTCATTATTCAATAGAGCCCAATAGCAAAAATCAGGTTTTGAATGAAGAATCACATTTCTTGGTAGATTCATGCAGGATTGAAATTTTTGATGGTTTTTTACTCCTCTCTACAGCCCAAACAAGTTTCTAAAAGGATGAGTTTGCAACTGCTTTACTTTTGGAGAAAATTCAAAACATTCATTATTCAATAGGGCCCAAACTATCAAAAACCAGCGGTTTGAATGAACACACATTTCTTGGTAGAATCATGCAGGACTCAAATTTTTGATGTTTTTCTACTCCTCTCATGAGCCCAAACAAGTTTCTAAAAGCATGAGTTTGCAACTACTTTACTTTTGGAGAAAATTCAAAACATTCATTATTCAATAGAGCCCAATAGCAAAAATCAGGTTTTGAATGAAGAATCACATTTCTTGGTAGAATCATGCAGGATTGAAATTTTTGATGGTTTTTTACTCCTCTCAACAGCCCAAACAAGTTTCTAAAAGGATGAGATTGCAACTACTTTACTTTTGGAGAAAATTCAAAACATTCATTATTCAATAGGGCCCAAACTATCAAAAACCAGCGGTTTGAATGAACACACATTTCTTGGTAGAATCATGCAGGACTGAAATTTTTGATGTTTTTCTACTCCTCTCATGAGCCCAAACAAGTCTCTAAAAGCATGAGTTTGCAACTACTTTACTTTTGGAGAAAATTCAAAACATTCATTATTCAATAGAGCCCAATAGCAAAAATCAGGTTTTGAATGAAGAATCACATTTCTTGGTAGAATCATGCAGGATTGAAATTTTTGATGGTTTTTTACTCCTCTCAACAGCCCAAACAAGTTTCTAAAAGGATGAGTTTGCAACTACTTTACTTTTGGAGAAAATTCAAAACATTCATTATTCAATAGGGCCCAAACTATCAAAAACCAGCGGTTTGAATGAACACACATTTCTTGGTAGAATCATGCAGGACTGAAATTTTTGATGTTTTTCTACTCCTCTCATGAGCCCAAACAAGTCTCTAAAAGCATGAGTTTGCAACTACTTTACTTTTGGAGAAAATTCAAAACATTCATTATTCAATAGAGCCCAATAGCAAAAATCAGGTTTTGAATGAAGAATCACATTTCTTGGTAAAATCATGCAGGATTGAAATTTTTGATGGTTTTTTACTCCTCTCAACAGCCCAAACAAGTTTCTAAAAGGATGAGTTTGCAACTACTTTACTTTTGGAGAAAATTCAAAACATTCATTATTCAATAGGGCCCAAACTATCAAAAACCAGCGGTTTCAATGAACACACATTTCTTGGTAGAATCATGCAGGACTGAAATTTTTGATGTTTTTCTACTCCTCTCATGATCCCAAACAAGTCTCTAAAAGCATGAGTTTGCAACTACTTTACTTTTGGAGAAAATTCAAAACATTCATTATTCAATAGAGCCCAATAGCAAAAATCAGGTTTTGAATGAAGAATCACATTTCTTGGTAAAATCATGCAGGATTGAAATTTTTGATGGTTTTTTACTCCTCTCAACAGCACAAACAAGTTTCTAAAAGGATGAGTTTGCAACTACTTTACTTTTGGAGAAAATTCAAAACATTCATTATTCAATAGGGCCCAAACTGTCAAAAACCAGCGGTTTCAATGAACACACATTTCTTGGTAGAATCATGCAGGACTGAAATTTTTGATGTTTTTCTACTCCTCTCATGAGCCCAAACAAGTCTCTAAAAGCATGAGTTTGCAACTACTTTACTTTTGGAGAAAATTCAAAACATTCATTATTCAATAGAGCCCAATAGCAAAAATCAGGTTTTGAATGAAGAATCACATTTCTTGGTAGAATCATGCAGGATTGAAATTTTTGATGGTTTTTTACTCCTCTCAACAGCCCAAACAAGTTTCTAAAAGGATGAGTTTGCAACTACTTTACTTTTGGAGAAAATTCAAAACAATCATTATTCAATAGGGCCCAAACTATCAAAAACCAGCGGTTTCAATGAACACACATTTCTTGGTAGAATCATGCAGGACTGAAATTTTTGATGTTTTTCTACTCCTCTCATGAGCCCAAACAAGTCTCTAAAAGCATGAGTTTGCAACTACTTTACTTTTGGAGAAAATTCAAAACATTCACTTTTCAATAGAGCCCAATAGCAAAAATCAGGTTTTGAATGAAGAATCACATTTCTTGGTAGAATCATGCAGGATTGAAATTTTTGATGGTTTTTTACTCCTCTCAACAGTCCAAACAAGTTTCTAAAAGGATGAGTTTGCAACTACTTTACTTTTGGAGAAAATTCAAAACATTCATTATTCAATAGGGCCCAAACTATCAAAAACCAGCGGTTTGAATGAACACACATTTCTTGGTAGAATCATGCAGGACTGAAATTTTTGATGTTTTTCTACTCCTCTCATGAGCCCAAACAAGTTTCTAAAAGCATGAGTTTGCAACTACTTTACTTTTGGAGAAAATTCAAAACATTCATTATTCAATAGAGCCCAATAGCAAAAATCAGGTTTTGAATGAAGAATCACATTTCTTGGTAGAATCATGCAGGATTGAAATTTTTGATGGTTTTTTACTCCTCTCAACAGCCCAAACAAGTTTCTAAAAGGATGAGTTTGCAACTACTTTACTTTTGGAGAAAATTCAAAACATTCATTATTCAATAGGGCCCAAACTATCAAAATCCAGCGGTTTCAATGAACACACATTTCTTGGTAGAATCATGCAGGACTGAAATTTTTGATGTTTTTCTACTCCTCTCATGAGCCCAAACAAGTCTCTAAAAGCATGAGTTTGCAACTACTTTACTTTTGGAGAAAATTCAAAACATTCATTATTCAATAGAGCCCAATAGCAAAAATCAGGTTTTGAATGAAGAATCACATTTCTTGGTAGAATCATGCAGGATTGAAATTTTTGATGGTTTTTTACTCCTCTCAACAGCCCAAACAAGTTTCTAAAAGGATGAGTTTGCAACTACTTTACTTTTGGAGAAAATTCAAAACATTCATTATTCAATAGGGCCCAAACTATCAAAAACCAGCGGTTTCAATGAACACACATTTCTTGGTAGAATCATGCAGGACTGAAATTTTTGATGTTTTTCTACTCCTCTCATGAGCCCAAACAAGTCTCTAAAAGCATGAGTTTGCAACTACTTTACTTTTGGAGAAAATTCAAAACATTCATTATTCAATAGAGCCCAATAGCAAAAATTAGGTTTTGAATGAAGAATCACATTTCTTGGTAAAATCATGCAGGATTGAAATTTTTGATGGTTTTTTACTCCTCTCAACAGCCCAAACAAGTTTCTAAAAGGATGAGTTTGCAACTACTTTACTTTTGGAGAAAATTCAAAACATTCATTATTCAATAGGGCCCAAACTATCAAAAACCAGCGGTTTCAATGAACACACATTTCTTGGTAGAATCATGCAGGACTGAAATTTTTGATGTTTTTCTACTCCTCTCATGAGCCCAAACAAGTCTCTAAAAGCATGAGTTTGCAACTACTTTACTTTTGGAGAAAATTCAAAACATTCATTATTCAATAGAGCCCAATAGCAAAAATCAGGTTTTGAATGAAGAATCACATTTCTTGGTAGAATCATGCAGGATTGAAATTTTTGATGGTTTTTTACTCCTCTCAACAGCCCAAACAAGTTTCTAAAAGGATGAGTTTGCAACTACTTTACTTTTGGAGAAAATTCAAAACATTCATTATTCAATAGGGCCCAAACTATCAAAAACCAGCGGTTTCAATGAACACACATTTCTTGGTAGAATCATGCAGGACTGAAATTTTTGATGTTTTTCTACTCCTCTCATGAGCCCAAACAAGTCTCTAAAAGCATGAGTTTGCAACTACTTTACTTTTGGAGAAAATTCAAAACATTCATTATTCAATAGAGCCCAATAGCAAAAATTAGGTTTTGAATGAAGAATCACATTTCTTGGTAAAATCATGCAGGATTGAGATTTTTGATGGTTTTTTACTCCTCTCAACAGCCCAAACAAGTTTCTAAAAGGATGAGTTTGCAACTACTTTACTTTTGGAGAAAATTCAAAACATTCATTATTCAATAGGGCCCAAACTATCAAAAACCAGCGGTTTCAATGAACACACATTTCTTGGTAGAATCATGCAGGACTGAAATTTTTGATGTTTTTCTACTCCTCTCATGAGCCCAAATAAGTTTCTAAAAGCATGAGTTTGCAACTAGTTTACTTTTGGAGAACATTCAAAACATTCACTATTCAATAGAGCCCAATAGCAAAAATCAGGTTTTGAATGAAGAATCACATTTCTTGGTAAAATCATGCAGGATTGAAATTTTTGATGGTTTTTTACTCCGCTCAACAGCCCAAACAAGTTTCTAAAAGGATGAGTTTGCAACTACTTTACTTTTGGAGAAAATTCAAAACATTCATTATTCAATAGGGCCCAAACTATCAAAAAACAGCGGTTTCAATGAACACACATTTCTTGGTAGAATCATGCAGGACTGAAATTTTTGATGTTTTTCTACTCCTCTCATGAGCCCAAACAAGTCTCTAAAAGCATGAGTTTGCAACTACTTTACTTTTGGAGAAAATTCAAAACATTCATTATTCAATAGAGCCCAATAGCAAAAATCAGGTTTTGAATGAAGAATCACATTTCTTGGTAGAATCATGCAGGATTGAAATTTTTGATGGTTTTTTACTCCTCTCAACAGCCCAAACAAGTTTCTAAAAGGATGAGTTTGCAACTACTTTACTTTTGGAGAAAATTCAAAACATTCATTATTCAATAGGGCCCAAACTATCAAAAACCAGCGGTTTCAATGAACACACATTTCTTGGTAGAATCATGCAGGACTGAAATTTTTGATGTTTTTCTACTCCTCTCATGAGCCCAAACAAGTCTCTAAAAGCATGAGTTTGCAACTACTTTACTTTTGGAGAAAATTCAAAACATTCACTTTTCAATAGAGCCCAATAGCAAAAATCAGGTTTTGAATGAAGAATCACATTTCTTGGTAGAATCATGCAGGATTGAAATTTTTGATGGTTTTTTACTCCTCTCAACAGCCCAAACAAGTTTCTAAAAGGATGAGTTTGCAACTACTTTACTTTTGGAGAAAATTCAAAACATTCATTATTCAATAGAGCCCAAACTATCAAAAACCAGCGGTTTCAATGAACACACATTTCTTGGTAGAATCATGCAGGACTGAAATTTTTGATGTTTTTCTACTCCTCTCATGAGCCCAAACAAGTCTCTAAAAGCATGAGTTTGCAACTACTTTACTTTTGGAGAAAATTCAAAACATTCACTTTTCAATAGAGCCCAATAGCAAAAATCAGGTTTTGAATGAAGAATCACATTTCTTGGTAGAATCATGCAGGATTGAAATTTTTGATGTTTTTTTACTCCTCTCAACAGTCCAAACAAGTTTCTAAAAGGATGAGTTTGCAACTACTTTACTTTTGGAGAAAATTCAAAACATTCATTATTCAATAGGGCCCAAACTATCAAAAACCAGCGGTTTGAATGAACACACATTTCTTGGTAGAATCATGCAGGACTGAAATTTTTGATGTTTTTCTACTCCTCTCATGAGCCCAAACAAGTCTCTAAAAGCATGAGTTTGCAACTACTTTACTTTTGGAGAAAATTCAAAACATTCACTTTTCAATAGAGCCCAATAGCAAAAATCAGGTTTTGAATGAAGAATCACATTTCTTGGTAGAATCATGCAGGATTGAAATTTTTGATGGTTTTTTACTCCTCTCAACAGTCCAAACAAGTTTCTAAAAGGATGAGTTTGCAACTACTTTACTTTTGGAGAAAATTCAAAACATTCATTATTCAATAGGGCCCAAACTATCAAAAACCAGCGGTTTGAATGAACACACATTTCTTGGTAGAATCATGCAGGACTGAAATTTTTGATGTTTTTCTACTCCTCTCATGAGCCCAAACAAGTCTCTAAAAGCATGAGTTTGCAACTACTTTACTTTTGGAGAAAATTCAAAACATTCATTATTCAATAGAGCCCAATAGCAAAAATCAGGTTTTGAATGAAGAATCACATTTCTTGGTAGAAGCATGCAGGATTGAAATTTTTGATGGTTTTTTACTCCTCTCAACAGCCCAAACAAGTTTCTAAAAGGATGAGTTTGCAACTACTTTACTTTTGGAGAAAATTCAAAACATTCATTATTCAATAGGGCCCAAACTATCAAAAACCAGCGGTTTCAATGAACACACATTTCTTGGTAGAATCATGCAGGACTGAAGTTTTTGATGTTTTTCTACTCCTCTCATGAGCCCAAACAAGTCTCTAAAAGCATGAGTTTGCAACTACTTTACTTTTGGAGAAAATTCAAAACATTCATTATTCAATAGAGCCCAATAGCAAAAATCAGGTTTTGAATGAAGAATCACATTTCTTGGTAGAATCATGCAGGATTGAAATTTTTGATGGTTTTTTACTCCTCTCTACAGCCCAAACAAGTTTCTAAAAGGATGAGTTTGCAACTGCTTTACTTTTGGAGAAAATTCAAAACATTCATTATTCAATAGGGCCCAAACTATCAAAAACCAGCGGTTTGAATGAACACACATTTCTTGGTAGAATCATGCAGGACTCAAATTTTTGATGTTTTTCTACTCCTCTCATGAGCCCAAACAAGTTTCTAAAAGCATGAGTTTGCAACTACTTTACTTTTGGAGAAAATTCAAAACATTCATTATTCAATAGAGCCCAATAGCAAAAATCAGGTTTTGAATGAAGAATCACATTTCTTGGTAGAATCATGCAGGATTGAAATTTTTGATGGTTTTTTACTCCTCTCAACAGCCCAAACAAGTTTCTAAAAGGATGAGTTTGCAACTACTTTACTTTTGGAGAAAATTCAAAACATTCATTATTCAATAGGGCCCAAACTATCAAAATCCAGCGGTTTCAATGAACACACATTTCTTGGTAGAATCATGCAGGACTGAAGTTTTTGATGTTTTTCTACTCCTCTCATGAGCCCAAACAAGTCTCTAAAAGCATGAGTTTGCAACTACTTTACTTTTGGAGAAAATTCAAAACATTCATTATTCAATAGAGCCCAATAGCAAAAATTAGGTTTTGAATGAAGAATCACATTTCTTGGTAAAATCATGCAGGATTGAAATTTTTGATGGTTTTTTACTCCTCTCAACAGCCCAAACAAGTTTCTAAAAGGATGAGTTTGCAACTACTTTACTTTTGGAGAAAATTCAAAACATTCATTATTCAATAGGGCCCAAACTATCAAAAACCAGCGGTTTCAATGAACACACATTTCTTGGTAGAATCATGCAGGACTGAAATTTTTGATGTTTTTCTACTCCTCTCATGAGCCCAAACAAGTCTCTAAAAGCATGAGTTTGCAACTACTTTACTTTTGGAGAAAATTCAAAACATTCATTATTCAATAGAGCCCAATAGCAAAAATCAGGTTTTGAATGAAGAATCACATTTCTTGGTAGAATCATGCAGGATTGAAATTTTTGATGGTTTTTTACTCCTCTCAACAGCCCAAACAAGTTTCTAAAAGGATGAGTTTGCAACTACTTTACTTTTGGAGAAAATTCAAAACATTCATTATTCAATAGGGCCCAAACTATCAAAAACCAGCGGTTTGAATGAACACACATTTCTTGGTAGAATCATGCAGGACTGAAGTTTTTGATGTTTTTCTACTCCTCTCATGAGCCCAAACAAGTCTCTAAAAGCATGAGTTTGCAACTACTTTACTTTTGGAGAAAATTCAAAACATTCATTATTCAATAGAGCCCAATAGCAAAAATTAGGTTTTGAATGAAGAATCACATTTCTTGGTAAAATCATGCAGGATTGAAATTTTTGATGGTTTTTTACTCCTCTCAACAGCCCAAACAAGTTTCTAAAAGGATGAGTTTGCAACTACTTTACTTTTGGAGAAAATTCAAAACATTCATTATTCAATAGGGCCCAAACTATCAAAAACCAGCGGTTTCAATGAACACACATTTCTTGGTAGAATCATGCAGGACTGAAATTTTTGATGTTTTTCTACTCCTCTCATGAGCCCAAACAAGTCTCTAAAAGCATGAGTTTGCAACTACTTTACTTTTGGAGAAAATTCAAAACATTCATTATTCAATAGAGCCCAATAGCAAAAATCAGGTTTTGAATGAAGAATCACATTTCTTGGTAGAATCATGCAGCATTGAAATTTTTGATGGTTTTTTACTCCTCTCAACAGCCCAAACAAGTTTCTAAAAGGATGAGTTTGCAACTACTTTACTTTTGGAGAAAATTCAAAACATTCATTATTCAATAGGGCCCAAACTATCAAAAACCAGCAGTTTCAATGAACACACATTTCTTGGTAGAATCATGCAGGACTGAAATTTTTGATGTTTTTCTACTCCTCTCATGAGCCCAAACAAGTCTCTAAAAGCATGAGTTTGCAACTACTTTACTTTTGGAGAAAATTCAAAACATTCATTATTCAATAGAGCCCAATAGCAAAAATTAGGTTTTGAATGAAGAATCACATTTCTTGGTAAAATCATGCAGGATTGAAATTTTTGATGGTTTTTTACTCCTCTCAACAGCCCAAACAAGTTTCTAAAAGGATGAGTTTGCAACTACTTTACTTTTGGAGAAAATTCAAAACATTCATTATTCAATAGGGCCCAAACTATCAAAAACCAGCGGTTTCAATGAACACACATTTCTTGGTAGAATCATGCAGGACTGAAATTTTTGATGTTTTTCTACTCCTCTCATGAGCCCAAATAAGTTTCTAAAAGCATGAGTTTGCAACTAGTTTACTTTTGGAGAACATTCAAAACATTCACTATTCAATAGAGCCCAATAGCAAAAATCAGGTTTTGAATGAAGAATCACATTTCTTGGTAAAATCATGCAGGATTGAAATTTTTGATGGTTTTTTACTCCTCTCAACAGCCCAAACAAGTTTCTAAAAGGATGAGTTTGCAACTACTTTACTTTTGGAGAAAATTCAAAACATTCATTATTCAATAGGGCCCAAACTATCAAAAACCAGCGGTTTCAATGAACACACATTTCTTGGTAGAATCATGCAGGACTGAAATTTTTGATGTTTTTCTACTCCTCTCATGAGCCCAAACAAGTCTCTAAAAGCATGAGTTTGCAGCTACTTTACTTTTGGAGAAAATTCAAAACATTCATTATTCAATAGAGCCCAATAGCAAAAATCAGGTTTTGAATGAAGAATCACATTTCTTGGTAGAATCATGCAGGATTGAAATTTTTGATGGTTTTTTACTCCTCTCAACAGCCCAAACAAGTTTCTAAAAGGATGAGTTTGCAACTACTTTACTTTTGGAGAAAATTCAAAACATTCATTATTCAATAGGGCCCAAACTATCAAAAACCAGCGGTTTCAATGAACACACATTTCTTGGTAGAATCATGCAGGACTGAAATTTTTGATGTTTTTCTACTCCTCTCATGAGCCCAAACAAGTCTCTAAAAGCATGAGTTTGCAACTACTTTACTTTTGGAGAAAATTCAAAACATTCACTTTTCAATAGAGCCCAATAGCAAAAATCAGGTTTTGAATGAAGAATCACATTTCTTGGTAGAATCATGCAGGATTGAAATTTTTGATGGTTTTTTACTCCTCTCAACAGTCCAAACAAGTTTCTAAAAGGATGAGTTTGCAACTACTTTACTTTTGGAGAAAATTCAAAACATTCATTATTCAATAGGGCCCAAACTATCAAAAACCAGCGGTTTCAATGAACACACATTTCTTGGTAGAATCATGCAGGACTGAAATTTTTGATGTTTTTCTACTCCTCTCATGAGCTCAAACAAGTCTCTAAAAGCATGAGTTTGCAACTACTTTACTTTTGGAGAAAATTCAAAACATTCATTATTCAATAGAGCCCAATAGCAAAAATCAGGTTTTGAATGAAGAATCACATTTCTTGGTAGAATCATGCAGGATTGAAATTTTTGATGGTTTTTTACTCCTCTCAACAGCCCAAACAAGTTTCTAAAAGGATGAGTTTGCAACTACTTTACTTTTGGAGAAAATTCAAAACATTCATTATTCAATAGAGCCCAAACTATCAAAAACCAGCGGTTTCAATGAACACACATTTCTTGGTAGAATCATGCAGGACTGAAATTTTTGATGTTTTTCTACTCCTCTCATGAGCCCAAACAAGTCTCTAAAAGCATGAGTTTGCAACTACTTTACTTTTGGAGAAAATTCAAAACATTCACTTTTCAATAGAGCCCAATAGCAAAAATCAGGTTTTGAATGAAGAATCACATTTCTTGGTAGAATCATGCAGGATTGAAATTTTTGATGTTTTTTTACTCCTCTCAACAGTCCAAACAAGTTTCTAAAAGGATGAGTTTGCAACTACTTTACTTTTGGAGAAAATTCAAAACATTCATTATTCAATAGGGCCCAAACTATCAAAAACCAGCGGTTTGAATGAACACACATTTCTTGGTAGAATCATGCAGGACTGAAATTTTTGATGTTTTTCTACTCCTCTCATGAGCCCAAACAAGTCTCTAAAAGCATGAGTTTGCAACTACTTTACTTTTGGAGAAAATTCAAAACATTCACTTTTCAATAGAGCCCAATAGCAAAAATCAGGTTTTGAATGAAGAATCACATTTCTTGGTAGAATCATGCAGGATTGAAATTTTTGATGGTTTTTTACTCCTCTCAACAGTCCAAACAAGTTTCTAAAAGGATGAGTTTGCAACTACTTTACTTTTGGAGAAAATTCAAAACATTCATTATTCAATAGGGCCCAAACTATCAAAAACCAGCGGTTTGAATGAACACACATTTCTTGGTAGAATCATGCAGGACTGAAATTTTTGATGTTTTTCTACTCCTCTCATGAGCCCAAACAAGTCTCTAAAAGCATGAGTTTGCAACTACTTTACTTTTGGAGAAAATTCAAAACATTCATTATTCAATAGAGCCCAATAGCAAAAATCAGGTTTTGAATGAAGAATCACATTTCTTGGTAGAAGCATGCAGGATTGAAATTTTTGATGGTTTTTTACTCCTCTCAACAGCCCAAACAAGTTTCTAAAAGGATGAGTTTGCAACTACTTTACTTTTGGAGAAAATTCAAAACATTCATTATTCAATAGGGCCCAAACTATCAAAAACCAGCGGTTTCAATGAACACACATTTCTTGGTAGAATCATGCAGGACTGAAGTTTTTGATGTTTTTCTACTCCTCTCATGAGCCCAAACAAGTCTCTAAAAGCATGAGTTTGCAACTACTTTACTTTTGGAGAAAATTCAAAACATTCATTATTCAATAGAGCCCAATAGCAAAAATCAGGTTTTGAATGAAGAATCACATTTCTTGGTAGAATCATGCAGGATTGAAATTTTTGATGGTTTTTTACTCCTCTCTACAGCCCAAACAAGTTTCTAAAAGGATGAGTTTGCAACTGCTTTACTTTTGGAGAAAATTCAAAACATTCATTATTCAATAGGGCCCAAACTATCAAAAACCAGCGGTTTGAATGAACACACATTTCTTGGTAGAATCATGCAGGACTCAAATTTTTGATGTTTTTCTACTCCTCTCATGAGCCCAAACAAGTTTCTAAAAGCATGAGTTTGCAACTACTTTACTTTTGGAGAAAATTCAAAACATTCATTATTCAATAGAGCCCAATAGCAAAAATCAGGTTTTGAATGAAGAATCACATTTCTTGGTAGAATCATGCAGGATTGAAATTTTTGATGGTTTTTTACTCCTCTCAACAGCCCAAACAAGTTTCTAAAAGGATGAGTTTGCAACTACTTTACTTTTGGAGAAAATTCAAAACATTCATTATTCAATAGGGCCCAAACTATCAAAATCCAGCGGTTTCAATGAACACACATTTCTTGGTAGAATCATGCAGGACTGAAGTTTTTGATGTTTTTCTACTCCTCTCATGAGCCCAAACAAGTCTCTAAAAGCATGAGTTTGCAACTACTTTACTTTTGGAGAAAATTCAAAACATTCATTATTCAATAGAGCCCAATAGCAAAAATTAGGTTTTGAATGAAGAATCACATTTCTTGGTAAAATCATGCAGGATTGAAATTTTTGATGGTTTTTTACTCCTCTCAACAGCCCAAACAAGTTTCTAAAAGGATGAGTTTGCAACTACTTTACTTTTGGAGAAAATTCAAAACATTCATTATTCAATAGGGCCCAAACTATCAAAAACCAGCGGTTTCAATGAACACACATTTCTTGGTAGAATCATGCAGGACTGAAATTTTTGATGTTTTTCTACTCCTCTCATGAGCCCAAACAAGTCTCTAAAAGCATGAGTTTGCAACTACTTTACTTTTGGAGAAAATTCAAAACATTCATTATTCAATAGAGCCCAATAGCAAAAATCAGGTTTTGAATGAAGAATCACATTTCTTGGTAGAATCATGCAGGATTGAAATTTTTGATGGTTTTTTACTCCTCTCAACAGCCCAAACAAGTTTCTAAAAGGATGAGTTTGCAACTACTTTACTTTTGGAGAAAATTCAAAACATTCATTATTCAATAGGGCCCAAACTATCAAAAACCAGCGGTTTCAATGAACACACATTTCTTGGTAGAATCATGCAGGACTGAAGTTTTTGATGTTTTTCTACTCCTCTCATGAGCCCAAACAAGTCTCTAAAAGCATGAGTTTGCAACTACTTTACTTTTGGAGAAAATTCAAAACATTCATTATTCAATAGAGCCCAATAGCAAAAATTAGGTTTTGAATGAAGAATCACATTTCTTGGTAAAATCATGCAGGATTGAAATTTTTGATGGTTTTTTACTCCTCTCAACAGCCCAAACAAGTTTCTAAAAGGATGAGTTTGCAACTACTTTACTTTTGGAGAAAATTCAAAACATTCATTATTCAATAGGGCCCAAACTATCAAAAACCAGCGGTTTCAATGAACACACATTTCTTGGTAGAATCATGCAGGACTGAAATTTTTGATGTTTTTCTACTCCTCTCATGAGCCCAAACAAGTCTCTAAAAGCATGAGTTTGCAACTACTTTACTTTTGGAGAAAATTCAAAACATTCATTATTCAATAGAGCCCAATAGCAAAAATCAGGTTTTGAATGAAGAATCACATTTCTTGGTAGAATCATGCAGGATTGAAATTTTTGATGGTTTTTTACTCCTCTCAACAGCCCAAACAAGTTTCTAAAAGGATGAGTTTGCAACTACTTTACTTTTGGAGAAAATTCAAAACATTCATTATTCAATAGGGCCCAAACTATCAAAAACCAGCGGTTTCAATGAACACACATTTCTTGGTAGAATCATGCAGGACTGAAATTTTTGATGTTTTT
Organism: Dendrobates tinctorius; assembly: GCF_039654945.1. Taxonomy (NCBI): domain Eukaryota; kingdom Metazoa; phylum Chordata; class Amphibia; order Anura; family Dendrobatidae; genus Dendrobates; species Dendrobates tinctorius. The sequence goes on along the minus strand of NW_027361736.1, from coordinate 5,638,509 downwards.
CTACTCCTCTCATGAGCCCAAACAAGTCTCTAAAAGCATGAGTTTGCAACTACTTTACTTTTGGAGAAAATTCAAAACATTCATTATTCAATAGAGCCCAATAGCAAAAATTAGGTTTTGAATGAAGAATCACATTTCTTGGTAAAATCATGCAGGATTGAAATTTTTGATGGTTTTTTACTCCTCTCAACAGCCCAAACAAGTTTCTAAAAGGATGAGTTTGCAACTACTTTACTTTTGGAGAAAATTCAAAACATTCATTATTCAATAGGGCCCAAACTATCAAAAACCAGCGGTTTCAATGAACACACATTTCTTGGTAGAATCATGCAGGACTGAAATTTTTGATGTTTTTCTACTCCTCTCATGAGCCCAAATAAGTTTCTAAAAGCATGAGTTTGCAACTAGTTTACTTTTGGAGAACATTCAAAACATTCACTATTCAATAGAGCCCAATAGCAAAAATCAGGTTTTGAATGAAGAATCACATTTCTTGGTAAAATCATGCAGGATTGAAATTTTTGATGGTTTTTTACTCCTCTCAACAGCCCAAACAAGTTTCTAAAAGGATGAGTTTGCAACTACTTTACTTTTGGAGAAAATTCAAAACATTCATTATTCAATAGGGCCCAAACTATCAAAAACCAGCGGTTTCAATGAACACACATTTCTTGGTAGAATCATGCAGGACTGAAATTTTTGATGTTTTTCTACTCCTCTCATGAGCCCAAACAAGTCTCTAAAAGCATGAGTTTGCAACTACTTTACTTTTGGAGAAAATTCAAAACATTCATTATTCAATAGAGCCCAATAGCAAAAATCAGGTTTTGAATGAAGAATCACATTTCTTGGTAGAATCATGCAGGATTGAAATTTTTGATGGTTTTTTACTCCTCTCAACAGCCCAAACAAGTTTCTAAAAGGATGAGTTTGCAACTACTTTACTTTTGGAGAAAATTCAAAACATTCATTATTCAATAGGGCCCAAACTATCAAAAACCAGCGGTTTCAATGAACACACATTTCTTGGTAGAATCATGCAGGACTGAAATTTTTGATGTTTTTCTACTCCTCTCATGAGCCCAAACAAGTCTCTAAAAGCATGAGTTTGCAACTACTTTACTTTTGGAGAAAATTCAAAACATTCACTTTTCAATAGAGCCCAATAGCAAAAATCAGGTTTTGAATGAAGAATCACATTTCTTGGTAGAATCATGCAGGATTGAAATTTTTGATGGTTTTTTACTCCTCTCAACAGTCCAAACAAGTTTCTAAAAGGATGAGTTTGCAACTACTTTACTTTTGGAGAAAATTCAAAACATTCATTATTCAATAGGGCCCAAACTATCAAAAACCAGCGGTTTCAATGAACACACATTTCTTGGTAGAATCATGCAGGACTGAAATTTTTGATGTTTTTCTACTCCTCTCATGAGCTCAAACAAGTCTCTAAAAGCATGAGTTTGCAACTACTTTACTTTTGGAGAAAATTCAAAACATTCATTATTCAATAGAGCCCAATAGCAAAAATCAGGTTTTGAATGAAGAATCACATTTCTTGGTAGAATCATGCAGGATTGAAATTTTTGATGGTTTTTTACTCCTCTCAACAGCCCAAACAAGTTTCTAAAAGGATGAGTTTGCAACTACTTTACTTTTGGAGAAAATTCAAAACATTCATTATTCAATAGAGCCCAAACTATCAAAAACCAGCGGTTTCAATGAACACACATTTCTTGGTAGAATCATGCAGGACTGAAATTTTTGATGTTTTTCTACTCCTCTCATGAGCCCAAACAAGTCTCTAAAAGCATGAGTTTGCAACTACTTTACTTTTGGAGAAAATTCAAAACATTCACTTTTCAATAGAGCCCAATAGCAAAAATCAGGTTTTGAATGAAGAATCACATTTCTTGGTAGAATCATGCAGGATTGAAATTTTTGATGGTTTTTTACTCCTCTCAACAGTCCAAACAAGTTTCTAAAAGGATGAGTTTGCAACTACTTTACTTTTGGAGAAAATTCAAAACATTCATTATTCAATAGGGCCCAAACTATCAAAAACCAGCGGTTTGAATGAACACACATTTCTTGGTAGAATCATGCAGGACTGAAATTTTTGATGTTTTTCTACTCCTCTCATGAGCTCAAACAAGTCTCTAAAAGCATGAGTTTGCAACTACTTTACTTTTGGAGAAAATTCAAAACATTCATTATTCAATAGAGCCCAATAGCAAAAATCAGGTTTTGAATGAAGAATCACATTTCTTGGTAGAAGCATGCAGGATTGAAATTTTTGATGGTTTTTTACTCCTCTCAACAGCCCAAACAAGTTTCTAAAAGGATGAGTTTGCAACTACTTTACTTTTGGAGAAAATTCAAAACATTCATTATTCAATAGGGCCCAAACTATCAAAAACCAGCGGTTTCAATGAACACACATTTCTTGGTAGAATCATGCAGGACTGAAGTTTTTGATGTTTTTCTACTCCTCTCATGAGCCCAAACAAGTCTCTAAAAGCATGAGTTTGCAACTACTTTACTTTTGGAGAAAATTCAAAACATTCATTATTCAATAGAGCCCAATAGCAAAAATCAGGTTTTGAATGAAGAATCACATTTCTTGGTAGAATCATGCAGGATTGAAATTTTTGATGGTTTTTTACTCCTCTCTACAGCCCAAATAAGTTTCTAAAAGGATGAGTTTGCAACTGCTTTACTTTTGGAGAAAATTCAAAACATTCATTATTCAATAGGGCCCAAACTATCAAAAACCAGCGGTTTGAATGAACACACATTTCTTGGTAGAATCATGCAGGACTCAAATTTTTGATGTTTTTCTACTCCTCTCATGAGCCCAAACAAGTTTCTAAGAGCATGAGTTTGCAACTACTTTACTTTTGGAGAAAATTCAAAACATTCATTATTCAATAGAGCCCAATAGCAAAAATCAGGTTTTGAATGAAGAATCACATTTCTTGGTAGAATCATGCAGGATTGAAATTTTTGATGGTTTTTTACTCCTCTCAACAGCCCAAACAAGTTTCTAAAAGGATGAGTTTGCAACTACTTTACTTTTGGAGAAAATTCAAAACATTCATTATTCAATAGGGCCCAAACTATCAAAAACCAGCGGTTTCAATGAACACACATTTCTTGGTAGAATCATGCAGGACTGAAATTTTTGATGTTTTTCTACTCTCATGAGCCCAAACAAGTCTCTAAAAGCATGAGTTTGCAACTACTTTACTTTTGGAGAAAATTCAAAACATTCATTATTCAATAGAGCCCAATAGCAAAAATCAGGTTTTGAATGAAGAATCACATTTCTTGGTAGAATCATGCAGGATTGAAATTTTTGATGGTTTTTTACTCCTCTCAACAGCCCAAACAAGTTTCTAAAAGGATGAGTTTGCAACTACTTTACTTTTGGAGAAAATTCAAAACATTCATTATTCAATAGGGCCCAAACTATCAAAAACCAGCGGTTTCAATGAACACACATTTCTTGGTAGAATCATGCAGGACTGAAATTTTTGATGTTTTTCTACTCCTCTCATGAGCCCAAACAAGTCTCTAAAAGCATGAGTTTGCAACTACTTTATTTTTGGAGAAAATTCAAAACATTCATTATTCAATAGAGCCCAATAGCAAAAATCAGGTTTTGAATGAAGAATCACATTTCTTGGTAAAATCATGCAGGATTGAAATTTTTGATGGTTTTTTACTCCTCTCAACAGCCCAAACAAGTTTCTAAAAGGATGAGTTTGCAACTACTTTACTTTTGGAGAAAATTCAAAACATTCATTATTCAATAGGGCCCAAACTATCAAAAACCAGCGGTTTCAATGAACACACATTTCTTGGTAGAATCATGCAGGACTGAAATTTTTGATGTTTTTCTACTCCTCTCATGAGCCCAAACAAGTCTCTAAAAGCATGAGTTTGCAACTACTTTACTTTTGGAGAAAATTCAAAACATTCATTATTCAATAGAGCCCAATAGCAAAAATCAGGTTTTGAATGAAGAATCACATTTCTTGGTAGAATCATGCAGGATTGAAATTTTTGATGGTTTTTTACTCCTCTCAACAGCCCAAACAAGTTTCTAAAAGGATGAGTTTGCAACTACTTTACTTTTGGAGAAAATTCAAAACATTCATTATTCAATAGGGCCCAAACTATCAAAAACCAGCGGTTTCAATGAACACACATTTCTTGGTAGAATCATGCAGGACTGAAATTTTTGATGTTTTTCTACTCCTCTCATGAGCCCAAACAAGTCTCTAAAAGCATGAGTTTGCAACTACTTTACTTTTGGAGAAAATTCAAAACATTCACTTTTCAATAGAGCCCAATAGCAAAAATCAGGTTTTGAATGAAGAATCACATTTCTTGGTAGAATCATGCAGGATTGAAATTTTTGATGGTTTTTTACTCCTCTCAACAGCCCAAACAAGTTTCTAAAAGGATGAGTTTGCAACTACTTTACTTTTGGAGAAAATTCAAAACATTCATTATTCAATAGGGCCCAAACTATCAAAAACCAGCGGTTTGAATGAACACACATTTCTTGGTAGAATCATGCAGGACTGAAATTTTTGATGTTTTTCTACTCCTCTCATGAGCCCAAACAAGTCTCTAAAAGCATGAGTTTGCAACTACTTTACTTTTGGAGAAAATTCAAAACATTCATTATTCAATAGAGCCCAATAGCAAAAATCAGGTTTTGAATGAAGAATCACATTTCTTGGTAGAAGCATGCAGGATTGAAATTTTTGATGGTTTTTTACTCCTCTCAACAGCCCAAACAAGTTTCTAAAAGGATGAGTTTGCAACTACTTTACTTTTGGAGAAAATTCAAAACATTCATTATTCAATAGGGCCCAAACTATCAAAAACCAGCGGTTTCAATGAACACACATTTCTTGGTAGAATCATGCAGGACTGAAGTTTTTGATGTTTTTCTACTCCTCTCATGAGCCCAAACAAGTCTCTAAAAGCATGAGTTTGCAACTACTTTACTTTTGGAGAAAATTCAAAACATTCATTATTCAATAGAGCCCAATAGCAAAAATCAGGTTTTGAATGAAGAATCACATTTCTTGGTAGAATCATGCAGGATTGAAATTTTTGATGGTTTTTTACTCCTCTCTACAGCCCAAACAAGTTTCTAAAAGGATGAGTTTGCAACTGCTTTACTTTTGGAGAAAATTCAAAACATTCATTATTCAATAGGGCCCAAACTATCAAAAACCAGCGGTTTGAATGAACACACATTTCTTGGTAGAATCATGCAGGACTCAAATTTTTGATGTTTTTCTACTCCTCTCATGAGCCCAAACAAGTTTCTAAAAGCATGAGTTTGCAACTACTTTACTTTTGGAGAAAATTCAAAACATTCATTATTCAATAGAGCCCAATAGCAAAAATCAGGTTTTGAATGAAGAATCACATTTCTTGGTAGAATCATGCAGGATTGAAATTTTTGATGGTTTTTTACTCCTCTCAACAGCCCAAACAAGTTTCTAAAAGGATGAGTTTGCAACTACTTTACTTTTGGAGAAAATTCAAAACATTCATTATTCAATAGGGCCCAAACTATCAAAAACCAGCGGTTTCAATGAACACACATTTCTTGGTAGAATCATGCAGGACTGAAATTTTTGATGTTTTTCTACTCCTCTCATGAGCCCAAACAAGTCTCTAAAAGCATGAGTTTGCAACTACTTTACTTTTGGAGAAAATTCAAAACATTCACTTTTCAATAGAGCCCAATAGCAAAAATCAGGTTTTGAATGAAGAATCACATTTCTTGGTAGAATCATGCAGGATTGAAATTTTTGATGGTTTTTTACTCCTCTCAACAGTCCAAACAAGGTTCTAAAAGGATGAGTTTGCAACTACTTTACTTTTGGAGAAAATTCAAAACATTCATTATTCAATAGGGCCCAAACTATCAAAAACCAGCGGTTTGAATGAACACACATTTCTTGGTAGAATCATGCAGGACTGAAATTTTTGATGTTTTTCTACTCCTCTCATGAGCTCAAACAAGTCTCTAAAAGCATGAGTTTGCAACTACTTTACTTTTGGAGAAAATTCAAAACATTCATTATTCAATAGAGCCCAATAGCAAAAATCAGGTTTTGAATGAAGAATCACATTTCTTGGTAGAAGCATGCAGGATTGAAATTTTTGATGGTTTTTTACTCCACTCAACAGCCCAAACAAGTTTCTAAAAGGATGAGTTTGCAACTACTTTACTTTTGGAGAAAATTCAAAACATTCATTATTCAATAGGGCCCAAACTATCAAAAACCAGCGGTTTCAATGAACACACATTTCTTGGTAGAATCATGCAGGACTGAAGTTTTTGATGTTTTTCTACTCCTCTCATGAGCCCAAACAAGTCTCTAAAAGCATGAGTTTGCAACTACTTTACTTTTGGAGAAAATTCAAAACATTCATTATTCAATAGAGCCCAATAGCAAAAATCAGGTTTTGAATGAAGAATCACATTTCTTGGTAGAATCATGCAGGATTGAAATTTTTGATGGTTTTTTACTCCTCTCTACAGCCCAAACAAGTTTCTAAAAGGATGAGTTTGCAACTGCTTTACTTTTGGAGAAAATTCAAAACATTCATTATTCAATAGGGCCCAAACTATCAAAAACCAGCGGTTTGAATGAACACACATTTCTTGGTAGAATCATGCAGGACTCAAATTTTTGATGTTTTTCTACTCCTCTCATGAGCCCAAACAAGTTTCTAAAAGCATGAGTTTGCAACTACTTTACTTTTGGAGAAAATTCAAAACATTCATTATTCAATAGAGCCCAATAGCAAAAATCAGGTTTTGAATGAAGAATCACATTTCTTGGTAGAATCATGCAGGATTGAAATTTTTGATGGTTTTTTACTCCTCTCAACAGCCCAAACAAGTTTCTAAAAGGATGAGTTTGCAACTACTTTACTTTTGGAGAAAATTCAAAACATTCATTATTCAATAGGGCCCAAACTATCAAAAACCAGCGGTTTCAATGAACACACATTTCTTGGTAGAATCATGCAGGACTGAAATTTTTGATGTTTTTCTACTCCTCTCATGAGCCCAAACAAGTCTCTAAAAGCATGAGTTTGCAACTACTTTACTTTTGGAGAAAATTCAAAACATTCATTATTCAATAGAGCCCAATAGCAAAAATCAGGTTTTGAATGAAGAATCACATTTCTTGGTAGAATCATGCAGGATTGAAATTTTTGATGGTTTTTTACTCCTCTCAACAGCCCAAACAAGTTTCTAAAAGGATGAGTTTGCAACTACTTTACTTTTGGAGAAAATTCAAAACATTCATTATTCAATAGGGCCCAAACTATCAAAAACCAGCGGTTTCAATGAACACACATTTCTTGGTAGAATCATGCAGGACTGAAATTTTTGATGTTTTTCTACTCCTCTCATGAGCCCAAACAAGTCTCTAAAAGCATGAGTTTGCAACTACTTTACTTTTGGAGAAAATTCAAAACATTCATTATTCAATAGAGCCCAATAGCAAAAATCAGGTTTTGAATGAAGAATCACATTTCTTGGTAAAATCATGCAGGATTGAAATTTTTGATGGTTTTTTACTCCTCTCAACAGCCCAAACAAGTTTCTAAAAGGATGAGTTTGCAACTACTTTACTTTTGGAGAAAATTCAAAACATTCATTATTCAATAGGGCCCAAACTATCAAAAACCAGCGGTTTCAATGAACACACATTTCTTGGTAGAATCATGCAGGACTGAAATTTTTGATGTTTTTCTACTCCTCTCATGAGCCCAAACAAGTCTCTAAAAGCATGAGTTTGCAACTACTTTACTTTTGGAGAAAATTCAAAACATTCATTATTCAATAGAGCCCAATAGCAAAAATCAGGTTTTGAATGAAGAATCACATTTCTTGGTAGAATCATGCAGGATTGAAATTTTTGATGGTTTTTTACTCCTCTCAACAGCCCAAACAAGTTTCTAAAAGGATGAGTTTGCAACTACTTTACTTTTGGAGAAAATTCAAAACATTCATTATTCAATAGGGCCCAAACTATCAAAAACCAGCGGTTTCAATGAACACACATTTCTTGGTAGAATCATGCAGGACTGAAATTTTTGATGTTTTTCTACTCCTCTCATGAGCCCAAACAAGTCTCTAAAAGCATGAGTTTGCAACTACTTTACTTTTGGAGAAAATTCAAAACATTCATTATTCAATAGAGCCCAATAGCAAAAATCAGGTTTTGAATGAAGAATCACATTTCTTGGTAGAATCATGCAGGATTGAAATTTTTGATGGTTTTTTACTCCTCTCAACAGCCCAAACAAGTTTCTAAAAGGATGAGTTTGCAACTACTTTACTTTTGGAGAAAATTCAAAACATTCATTATTCAATAGGGCCCAAACTATCAAAAACCAGCGGTTTCAATGAACACACATTTCTTGGTAGAATCATGCAGGACTGAAATTTTTGATGTTTTTCTACTCCTCTCATGAGCCCAAACAAGTCTCTAAAAGCATGAGTTTGCAACTACTTTACTTTTGGAGAAAATTCAAAACATTCATTATTCAATAGAGCCCAATAGCAAAAATCAGGTTTTGAATGAAGAATCACATTTCTTGGTAGAATCATGCAGGATTTAAATTTTTGATGGTTTTTTACTCCTCTCAACAGCCCAAACAAGTTTCTAAAAGGATGAGTTTGCAACTACTTTACTTTTGGAGAAAATTCAAAACATTCATTATTCAATAGGGCCCAAACTATCAAAAACCAGCGGTTTCAATGAACACACATTTCTTGGTAGAATCATGCAGGACTGAAATTTTTGATGTTTTTCTACTCCTCTCATGAGCCCAAACAAGTCTCTAAAAGCATGAGTTTGCAACTACTTTACTTTTGGAGAAAATTCAAAACATTCATTATTCAATAGAGCCCAATAGCAAAAATCAGGTTTTGAATGAAGAATCACATTTCTTGGTAGAATCATGCAGGATTGAAATTTTTGATGGTTTTTTACTCCTCTCAACAGCCCAAACAAGTTTCTAAAAGGATGAGTTTGCAACTACTTTACTTTTGGAGAAAATTCAAAACATTCATTATTCAATAGGGCCCAAACTATCAAAAACCAGCGGTTTCAATGAACACACATTTCTTGGTAGAATCATGCAGGACTGAAATTTTTGATGTTTTTCTACTCCTCTCATGAGCCCAAACAAGTCTCTAAAAGCATGAGTTTGCAACTACTTTACTTTTGGAGAAAATTCAAAACATTCATTATTCAATAGAGCCCAATAGCAAAAATCAGGTTTTGAATGAAGAATCACATTTCTTGGTAAAATCATGCAGGATTGAAATTTTTGATGGTTTTTTACTCCTCTCAACAGCCCAAACAAGTTTCTAAAAGGATGAGTTTGCAACTACTTTACTTTTGGAGAAAATTCAAAACATTCATTATTCAATAGGGCCCAAACTATCAAAAACCAGCGGTTTCAATGAACACACATTTCTTGGTAGAATCATGCAGGACTGAAATTTTTGATGTTTTTCTACTCCTCTCATGAGCCCAAACAAGTCTCTAAAAGCATGAGTTTGCAACTACTTTACTTTTGGAGAAAATTCAAAACATTCATTATTCAATAGAGCCCAATAGCAAAAATCAGGTTTTGAATGAAGAATCACATTTCTTGGTAGAATCATGCAGGATTGAAATTTTTGATGGTTTTTTACTCCTCTCAACAGCCCAAACAAGTTTCTAAAAGGATGAGTTTGCAACTACTTTACTTTTGGAGAAAATTCAAAACATTCATTATTCAATAGGGCCCAAACTATCAAAAACCAGCGGTTTCAATGAACACACATTTCTTGGTAGAATCATGCAGGACTGAAATTTTTGATGTTTTTCTACTCCTCTCATGAGCCCAAACAAGTCTCTAAAAGCATGAGTTTGCAACTACTTTACTTTTGGAGAAAATTCAAAACATTCATTATTCAATAGAGCCCAATAGCAAAAATCAGGTTTTGAATGAAGAATCACATTTCTTGGTAGAATCATGCAGGATTGAAATTTTTGATGGTTTTTTACTCCTCTCAACAGCCCAAACAAGTTTCTAAAAGGATGAGTTTGCAACTACTTTACTTTTGGAGAAAATTCAAAACATTCATTATTCAATAGGGCCCAAACTATCAAAAACCAGCGGTTTCAATGAACACACATTTCTTGGTAGAATCATGCAGGACTGAAATTTTTGATGTTTTTCTACTCCTCTCATGAGCCCAAACAAGTCTCTAAAAGCATGAGTTTGCAACTACTTTACTTTTGGAGAAAATTCAAAACATTCATTATTCAATAGAGCCCAATAGCAAAAATCAGGTTTTGAATGAAGAATCACATTTCTTGGTAAAATCATGCAGGATTGAAATTTTTGATGGTTTTTTACTCCTCTCAACAGCACAAACAAGTTTCTAAAAGGATGAGTTTGCAACTACTTTACTTTTGGAGAAAATTCAAAACATTCATTATTCAATAGGGCCCAAACTGTCAAAAACCAGCGGTTTCAATGAACACACATTTCTTGGTAGAATCATGCAGGACTGAAATTTTTGATGTTTTTCTACTCCTCTCATGAGCCCAAACAAGTCTCTAAAAGCATGAGTTTGCAACTACTTTACTTTTGGAGAAAATTCAAAACATTCATTATTCAATAGAGCCCAATAGCAAAAATCAGGTTTTGAATGAAGAATCACATTTCTTGGTAGAATCATGCAGGATTGAAATTTTTGATGGTTTTTTACTCCTCTCAACAGCCCAAACAAGTTTCTAAAAGGATGAGTTTGCAACTACTTTACTTTTGGAGAAAATTCAAAACAATCATTATTCAATAGGGCCCAAACTATCAAAAACCAGCGGTTTCAATGAACACACATTTCTTGGTAGAATCATGCAGGACTGAAATTTTTGATGTTTTTCTACTCCTCTCATGAGCCCAAACAAGTCTCTAAAAGCATGAGTTTGCAACTACTTTACTTTTGGAGAAAATTCAAAACATTCACTTTTCAATAGAGCCCAATAGCAAAAATCAGGTTTTGAATGAAGAATCACATTTCTTGGTAGAATCATGCAGGATTGAAATTTTTGATGGTTTTTTACTCCTCTCAACAGTCCAAACAAGTTTCTAAAAGGATGAGTTTGCAACTACTTTACTTTTGGAGAAAATTCAAAACATTCATTATTCAATAGGGCCCAAACTATCAAAAACCAGCGGTTTGAATGAACACACATTTCTTGGTAGAATCATGCAGGACTGAAATTTTTGATGTTTTTCTACTCCTCTCATGAGCCCAAACAAGTCTCTAAAAGCATGAGTTTGCAACTACTTTACTTTTGGAGAAAATTCAAAACATTCATTATTCAATAGAGCCCAATAGCAAAAATCAGGTTTTGAATGAAGAATCACATTTCTTGGTAGAAGCATGCAGGATTGAAATTTTTGATGGTTTTTTACTCCTCTCAACAGCCCAAACAAGTTTCTAAAAGGATGAGTTTGCAACTACTTTACTTTTGGAGAAAATTCAAAACATTCATTATTCAATAGGGCCCAAACTATCAAAAACCAGCGGTTTCAATGAACACACATTTCTTGGTAGAATCATGCAGGACTGAAGTTTTTGATGTTTTTCTACTCCTCTCATGAGCCCAAACAAGTCTCTAAAAGCATGAGTTTGCAACTACTTTACTTTTGGAGAATATTCAAAACATTCATTATTCAATAGAGCCCAATAGCAAAAATCAGGTTTTGAATGAAGAATCACATTTCTTGGTAGAATCATGCAGGATTGAAATTTTTGATGGTTTTTTACTCCTCTCTACAGCCCAAACAAGTTTCTAAAAGGATGAGTTTGCAACTGCTTTACTTTTGGAGAAAATTCAAAACATTCATTATTCAATAGGGCCCAAACTATCAAAAACCAGCGGTTTGAATGAACACACATTTCTTGGTAGAATCATGCAGGACTCAAATTTTTGATGTTTTTCTACTCCTCTCATGAGCCCAAACAAGTTTCTAAAAGCATGAGTTTGCAACTACTTTACTTTTGGAGAAAATTCAAAACATTCATTATTCAATAGAGCCCAATAGCAAAAATCAGGTTTTGAATGAAGAATCACATTTCTTGGTAGAATCATGCAGGATTGAAATTTTTGATGGTTTTTTACTCCTCTCAACAGCCCAAACAAGTTTCTAAAAGGATGAGTTTGCAACTACTTTACTTTTGGAGAAAATTCAAAACATTCATTATTCAATAGGGCCCAAACTATCAAAATCCAGCGGTTTCAATGAACACACATTTCTTGGTAGAATCATGCAGGACTGAAATTTTTGATGTTTTTCTACTCCTCTCATGAGCCCAAACAAGTCTCTAAAAGCATGAGTTTGCAACTACTTTACTTTTGGAGAAAATTCAAAACATTCATTATTCAATAGAGCCCAATAGCAAAAATCAGGTTTTGAATGAAGAATCACATTTCTTGGTAGAATCATGCAGGATTGAAATTTTTGATGGTTTTTTACTCCTCTCAACAGCCCAAACAAGTTTCTAAAAGGATGAGTTTGCAACTACTTTACTTTTGGAGAAAATTCAAAACATTCATTATTCAATAGGGCCCAAACTATCAAAAACCAGCGGTTTCAATGAACACACATTTCTTAGTAGAATCATGCAGGACTGAAATTTTTGATGTTTTTCTACTCCTCTCATGAGCCCAAACAAGTCTCTAAAAGCATGAGTTTGCAACTACTTTACTTTTGGAGAAAATTCAAAACATTCATTATTCAATAGAGCCCAATAGCAAAAATCAGGTTTTGAATGAAGAATCACATTTCTTGGTAGAATCATGCAGGATTGAAATTTTTGATGGTTTTTTACTCCTCTCAACAGCCCAAACAAGTTTCTAAAAGGATGAGTTTGCAACTACTTTACTTTTGGAGAAAATTCAAAACATTCATTATTCAATAGGGCCCAAACTATCAAAAACCAGCGGTTTGAATGAACACACATTTCTTGGTAGAATCATGCAGGACTGAAGTTTTTGATGTTTTTCTACTCCTCTCATGAGCCCAAACAAGTCTCTAAAAGCATGAGTTTGCAACTACTTTACTTTTGGAGAAAATTCAAAACATTCATTATTCAATAGAGCCCAATAGCAAAAATTAGGTTTTGAATGAAGAATCACATTTCTTGGTAAAATCATGCAGGATTGAAATTTTTGATGGTTTTTTACTCCTCTCAACAGCCCAAACAAGTTTCTAAAAGGATGAGTTTGCAACTACTTTACTTTTGGAGAAAATTCAAAACATTCATTATTCAATAGGGCCCAAACTATCAAAAACCAGCGGTTTCAATGAACACACATTTCTTGGTAGAATCATGCAGGACTGAAATTTTTGATGTTTTTCTACTCCTCTCATGAGCCCAAACAAGTCTCTAAAAGCATGAGTTTGCAACTACTTTACTTTTGGAGAAAATTCAAAACATTCATTATTCAATAGAGCCCAATAGCAAAAATCAGGTTTTGAATGAAGAATCACATTTCTTGGTAGAATCATGCAGGATTGAAATTTTTGATGGTTTTTTACTCCTCTCAACAGCCCAAACAAGTTTCTAAAAGGATGAGTTTGCAACTACTTTACTTTTGGAGAAAATTCAAAACATTCATTATTCATTAGGGCCCAAACTATCAAAAACCAGCGGTTTCAATGAACACACATTTCTTGGTAGAATCATGCAGGACTGAAATTTTTGATGTTTTTCTACTCCTCTCATGAGCCCAAACAAGTCTCTAAAAGCATGAGTTTGCAACTACTTTACTTTTGGAGAAAATTCAAAACATTCATTATTCAATAGAGCCCAATAGCAAAAATTAGGTTTTGAATGAAGAATCACATTTCTTGGTAAAATCATGCAGGATTGAAATTTTTGATGGTTTTTTACTCCTCTCAACAGCCCAAACAAGTTTCTAAAAGGATGAGTTTGCAACTACTTTACTTTTGGAGAAAATTCAAAACATTCATTATTCAATAGGGCCCAAACTATCAAAATCCAGCGGTTTCAATGAACACACATTTCTTGGTAGAATCATGCAGGACTGAAATTTTTGATGTTTTTCTACTCCTCTCATGAGCCCAAACAAGTCTCTAAAAGCATGAGTTTGCAACTACTTTACTTTTGGAGAAAATTCAAAACATTCATTATTCAATAGAGCCCAATAGCAAAAATCAGGTTTTGAATGAAGAATCACATTTCTTGGTAGAATCATGCAGGATTGAAATTTTTGATGGTTTTTTACTCCTCTCAACAGCCCAAACAAGTTTCTAAAAGGATGAGTTTGCAACTACTTTACTTTTGGAGAAAATTCAAAACATTCATTATTCAATAGGGCCCAAACTATCAAAAACCAGCGGTTTCAATGAACACACATTTCTTGGTAGAATCATGCAGGACTGAAATTTTTGATGTTTTTCTACTCCTCTCATGAGCCCAAACAAGTCTCTAAAAGCATGAGTTTGCAACTACTTTACTTTTGGAGAAAATTCAAAACATTCATTATTCAATAGAGCCCAATAGCAAAAATCAGGTTTTGAATGAAGAATCACATTTCTTGGTAGAATCATGCAGGATTGAAATTTTTGATGGTTTTTTACTCCTCTCAACAGCCCAAACAAGTTTCTAAAAGGATGAGTTTGCAACTACTTTACTTTTGGAGAAAATTCAAAACATTCATTATTCAATAGGGCCCAAACTATCAAAAACCAGCGGTTTGAATGAACACACATTTCTTGGTAGAATCATGCAGGACTGAAGTTTTTGATGTTTTTCTACTCCTCTCATGAGCCCAAACAAGTCTCTAAAAGCATGAGTTTGCAACTACTTTACTTTTGGAGAAAATTCAAAACATTCATTATTCAATAGAGCCCAATAGCAAAAATTAGGTTTTGAATGAAGAATCACATTTCTTGGTAAAATCATGCAGGATTGAAATTTTTGATGGTTTTTTACTCCTCTCAACAGCCCAAACAAGTTTCTAAAAGGATGAGTTTGCAACTACTTTACTTTTGGAGAAAATTCAAAACATTCATTATTCAATAGGGCCCAAACTATCAAAAACCAGCGGTTTCAATGAACACACATTTCTTGGTAGAATCATGCAGGACTGAAATTTTTGATGTTTTTCTACTCCTCTCATGAGCCCAAACAAGTCTCTAAAAGCATGAGTTTGCAACTACTTTACTTTTGGAGAAAATTCAAAACATTCATTATTCAATAGAGCCCAATAGCAAAAATCAGGTTTTGAATGAAGAATCACATTTCTTGGTAGAATCATGCAGGATTGAAATTTTTGATGGTTTTTTACTCCTCTCAACAGCCCAAACAAGTTTCTAAAAGGATGAGTTTGCAACTACTTTACTTTTGGAGAAAATTCAAAACATTCATTATTCATTAGGGCCCAAACTATCAAAAACCAGCGGTTTCAATGAACACACATTTCTTGGTAGAATCATGCAGGACTGAAATTTTTGATGTTTTTCTACTCCTCTCATGAGCCCAAACAAGTCTCTAAAAGCATGAGTTTGCAACTACTTTACTTTTGGAGAAAATTCAAAACATTCATTATTCAATAGAGCCCAATAGCAAAAATCAGGTTTTGAATGAAGAATCACATTTCTTGGTAGAATCATGCAGGATTGAAATTTTTGATGGTTTTTTACTCCTCTCAACAGCCCAAACAAGTTTCTAAAAGGATGAGTTTGCAACTACTTTACTTTTGGAGAAAATTCAAAACATTCATTATTCAATAGGGCCCAAACTATCAAAAACCAGCGGTTTCAATGAACACACATTTCTTGGTAGAATCATGCAGGACTGAAATTTTTGATGTTTTTCTACTCCTCTCATGAGCCCAAACAAGTCTCTAAAAGCATGAGTTTGCAACTACTTTACTTTTGGAGAAAATTCAAAACATTCATTATTCAATAGAGCCCAATAGCAAAAATTAGGTTTTGAATGAAGAATCACATTTCTTGGTAAAATCATGCAGGATTGAAATTTTTGATGGTTTTTTACTCCTCTCAACAGCCCAAACAAGTTTCTAAAAGGATGAGTTTGCAACTACTTTACTTTTGGAGAAAATTCAAAACATTCATTATTCAATAGGGCCCAAACTATCAAAAACCAGCGGTTTCAATGAACACACATTTCTTGGTAGAATCATGCAGGACTGAAATTTTTGATGTTTTTCTACTCCTCTCATGAGCCCAAATAAGTTTCTAAAAGCATGAGTTTGCAACTAGTTTACTTTTGGAGAACATTCAAAACATTCACTATTCAATAGAGCCCAATAGCAAAAATCAGGTTTTGAATGAAGAATCACATTTCTTGGTAAAATCATGCAGGATTGAAATTTTTGATGGTTTTTTACTCCTCTCAACAGCCCAAACAAGTTTCTAAAAGGATGAGTTTGCAACTACTTTACTTTTGGAGAAAATTCAAAACATTCATTATTCAATAGGGCCCAAACTATCAAAAACCAGCGGTTTCAATGAACACACATTTCTTGGTAGAATCATGCAGGACTGAAATTTTTGATGTTTTTCTACTCCTCTCATGAGCCCAAACAAGTCTCTAAAAGCATGAGTTTGCAACTACTTTACTTTTGGAGAAAATTCAAAACATTCATTATTCAATAGAGCCCAATAGCAAAAATCAGGTTTTGAATGAAGAATCACATTTCTTGGTAGAATCATGCAGGATTGAAATTTTTGATGGTTTTTTACTCCTCTCAACAGCCCAAACAAGTTTCTAAAAGGATGAGTTTGCAACTACTTTACTTTTGGAGAAAATTCAAAACATTCATTATTCAATAGGGCCCAAACTATCAAAAACCAGCGGTTTCAATGAACACACATTTCTTGGTAGAATCATGCAGGACTGAAATTTTTGATGTTTTTCTACTCCTCTCATGAGCCCAAACAAGTCTCTAAAAGCATGAGTTTGCAACTACTTTACTTTTGGAGAAAATTCAAAACATTCACTTTTCAATAGAGCCCAATAGCAAAAATCAGGTTTTGAATGAAGAATCACATTTCTTGGTAGAATCATGCAGGATTGAAATTTTTGATGGTTTTTTACTCCTCTCAACAGTCCAAACAAGTTTCTAAAAGGATGAGTTTGCAACTACTTTACTTTTGGAGAAAATTCAAAACATTCATTATTCAATAGGGCCCAAACTATCAAAAACCAGCGGTTTCAATGAACACACATTTCTTGGTAGAATCATGCAGGACTGAAATTTTTGATGTTTTTCTACTCCTCTCATGAGCTCAAACAAGTCTCTAAAAGCATGAGTTTGCAACTACTTTACTTTTGGAGAAAATTCAAAACATTCATTATTCAATAGAGCCCAATAGCAAAAATCAGGTTTTGAATGAAGAATCACATTTCTTGGTAGAATCATGCAGGATTGAAATTTTTGATGGTTTTTTACTCCTCTCAACAGCCCAAACAAGTTTCTAAAAGGATGAGTTTGCAACTACTTTACTTTTGGAGAAAATTCAAAACATTCATTATTCAATAGAGCCCAAACTATCAAAAACCAGCGGTTTCAATGAACACACATTTCTTGGTAGAATCATGCAGGACTGAAATTTTTGATGTTTTTCTACTCCTCTCATGAGCCCAAACAAGTCTCTAAAAGCATGAGTTTGCAACTACTTTACTTTTGGAGAAAATTCAAAACATTCACTTTTCAATAGAGCCCAATAGCAAAAATCAGGTTTTGAATGAAGAATCACATTTCTTGGTAGAATCATGCAGGATTGAAATTTTTGATGGTTTTTTACTCCTCTCAACAGTCCAAACAAGTTTCTAAAAGGATGAGTTTGCAACTACTTTACTTTTGGAGAAAATTCAAAACATTCATTATTCAATAGGGCCCAAACTATCAAAAACCAGCGGTTTGAATGAACACACATTTCTTGGTAGAATCATGCAGGACTGAAATTTTTGATGTTTTTCTACTCCTCTCATGAGCTCAAACAAGTCTCTAAAAGCATGAGTTTGCAACTACTTTACTTTTGGAGAAAATTCAAAACATTCATTATTCAATAGAGCCCAATAGCAAAAATCAGGTTTTGAATGAAGAATCACATTTCTTGGTAGAAGCATGCAGGATTGAAATTTTTGATGGTTTTTTACTCCTCTCAACAGCCCAAACAAGTTTCTAAAAGCATGAGTTTGCAACTAGTTTACTTTTGGAGAACATTCAAAACATTCACTATTCAATAGAGCCCAATAGCAAAAATCAGGTTTTGAATGAAGAATCACATTTCTTGGTAAAATCATGCAGGATTGAAATTTTTGATGGTTTTTTACTCCTCTCAACAGCCCAAACAAGTTTCTAAAAGGATGAGTTTGCAACTACTTTACTTTTGGAGAAAATTCAAAACATTCATTATTCAATAGGGCCCAAACTATCAAAAACCAGCGGTTTCAATGAACACACATTTCTTGGTAGAATCATGCAGGACTGAAATTTTTGATGTTTTTCTACTCCTCTCATGAGCCCAAACAAGTCTCTAAAAGCATGAGTTTGCAACTACTTTACTTTTGGAGAAAATTCAAAACATTCATTATTCAATAGAGCCCAATAGCAAAAATCAGGTTTTGAATGAAGAATCACATTTCTTGGTAGAATCATGCAGGATTGAAATTTTTGATGGTTTTTTACTCCTCTCAACAGCCCAAACAAGTTTCTAAAAGGATGAGTTTGCAACTACTTTACTTTTGGAGAAAATTCAAAACATTCATTATTCAATAGGGCCCAAACTATCAAAAACCAGCGGTTTCAATGAACACACATTTCTTGGTAGAATCATGCAGGACTGAAATTTTTGATGTTTTTCTACTCCTCTCATGAGCCCAAACAAGTCTCTAAAAGCATGAGTTTGCAACTACTTTACTTTTGGAGAAAATTCAAAACATTCACTTTTCAATAGAGCCCAATAGCAAAAATCAGGTTTTGAATGAAGAATCACATTTCTTGGTAGAATCATGCAGGATTGAAATTTTTGATGGTTTTTTACTCCTCTCAACAGTCCAAACAAGTTTCTAAAAGGATGAGTTTGCAACTACTTTACTTTTGGAGAAAATTCAAAACATTCATTATTCAATAGGGCCCAAACTATCAAAAACCAGCGGTTTCAATGAACACACATTTCTTGGTAGAATCATGCAGGACTGAAATTTTTGATGTTTTTCTACTCCTCTCATGAGCTCAAACAAGTCTCTAAAAGCATGAGTTTGCAACTACTTTACTTTTGGAGAAAATTCAAAACATTCATTATTCAATAGAGCCCAATAGCAAAAATCAGGTTTTGAATGAAGAATCACATTTCTTGGTAGAATCATGCAGGATTGAAATTTTTGATGGTTTTTTACTCCTCTCAACAGCCCAAACAAGTTTCTAAAAGGATGAGTTTGCAACTACTTTACTTTTGGAGAAAATTCAAAACATTCATTATTCAATAGAGCCCAAACTATCAAAAACCAGCGGTTTCAATGAACACACATTTCTTGGTAGAATCATGCAGGACTGAAATTTTTGATGTTTTTCTACTCCTCTCATGAGCCCAAACAAGTCTCTAAAAGCATGAGTTTGCAACTACTTTACTTTTGGAGAAAATTCAAAACATTCACTTTTCAATAGAGCCCAATAGCAAAAATCAGGTTTTGAATGAAGAATCACATTTCTTGGTAGAATCATGCAGGATTGAAATTTTTGATGGTTTTTTACTCCTCTCAACAGTCCAAACAAGTTTCTAAAAGGATGAGTTTGCAACTACTTTACTTTTGGAGAAAATTCAAAACATTCATTATTCAATAGGGCCCAAACTATCAAAAACCAGCGGTTTGAATGAACACACATTTCTTGGTAGAATCATGCAGGACTGAAATTTTTGATGTTTTTCTACTCCTCTCATGAGCTCAAACAAGTCTCTAAAAGCATGAGTTTGCAACTACTTTACTTTTGGAGAAAATTCAAAACATTCATTATTCAATAGAGCCCAATAGCAAAAATCAGGTTTTGAATGAAGAATCACATTTCTTGGTAGAAGCATGCAGGATTGAAATTTTTGATGGTTTTTTACTCCTCTCAACAGCCCAAACAAGTTTCTAAAAGGATGAGTTTGCAACTACTTTACTTTTGGAGAAAATTCAAAACATTCATTATTCAATAGGGCCCAAACTATCAAAAACCAGCGGTTTCAATGAACACACATTTCTTGGTAGAATCATGCAGGACTGAAGTTTTTGATGTTTTTCTACTCCTCTCATGAGCCCAAACAAGTCTCTAAAAGCATGAGTTTGCAACTACTTTACTTTTGGAGAAAATTCAAAACATTCATTATTCAATAGAGCCCAATAGCAAAAATCAGGTTTTGAATGAAGAATCACATTTCTTGGTAGAATCATGCAGGATTGAAATTTTTGATGGTTTTTTACTCCTCTCTACAGCCCAAATAAGTTTCTAAAAGGATGAGTTTGCAACTGCTTTACTTTTGGAGAAAATTCAAAACATTCATTATTCAATAGGGCCCAAACTATCAAAAACCAGCGGTTTGAATGAACACACATTTCTTGGTAGAATCATGCAGGACTCAAATTTTTGATGTTTTTCTACTCCTCTCATGAGCCCAAACAAGTTTCTAAGAGCATGAGTTTGCAACTACTTTACTTTTGGAGAAAATTCAAAACATTCATTATTCAATAGAGCCCAATAGCAAAAATCAGGTTTTGAATGAAGAATCACATTTCTTGGTAGAATCATGCAGGATTGAAATTTTTGATGGTTTTTTACTCCTCTCAACAGCCCAAACAAGTTTCTAAAAGGATGAGTTTGCAACTACTTTACTTTTGGAGAAAATTCAAAACATTCATTATTCAATAGGGCCCAAACTATCAAAAACCAGCGGTTTCAATGAACACACATTTCTTGGTAGAATCATGCAGGACTGAAATTTTTGATGTTTTTCTACTCTCATGAGCCCAAACAAGTCTCTAAAAGCATGAGTTTGCAACTACTTTACTTTTGGAGAAAATTCAAAACATTCATTATTCAATAGAGCCCAATAGCAAAAATCAGGTTTTGAATGAAGAATCACATTTCTTGGTAGAATCATGCAGGATTGAAATTTTTGATGGTTTTTTACTCCTCTCAACAGCCCAAACAAGTTTCTAAAAGGATGAGTTTGCAACTACTTTACTTTTGGAGAAAATTCAAAACATTCATTATTCAATAGGGCCCAAACTATCAAAAACCAGCGGTTTCAATGAACACACATTTCTTGGTAGAATCATGCAGGACTGAAATTTTTGATGTTTTTCTACTCCTCTCATGAGCCCAAACAAGTCTCTAAAAGCATGAGTTTGCAACTACTTTATTTTTGGAGAAAATTCAAAACATTCATTATTCAATAGAGCCCAATAGCAAAAATCAGGTTTTGAATGAAGAATCACATTTCTTGGTAAAATCATGCAGGATTGAAATTTTTGATGGTTTTTTACTCCTCTCAACAGCCCAAACAAGTTTCTAAAAGGATGAGTTTGCAACTACTTTACTTTTGGAGAATATTCAAAACATTCATTATTCAATAGGGCCCAAACTATCAAAAACCAGCGGTTTCAATGAACACACATTTCTTGGTAGAATCATGCAGGACTGAAATTTTTGATGTTTTTCTACTCCTCTCATGAGCCCAAACAAGTCTCTAAAAGCATGAGTTTGCAACTACTTTACTTTTGGAGAAAATTCAAAACATTCATTATTCAATAGAGCCCAATAGCAAAAATCAGGTTTTGAATGAAGAATCACATTTCTTGGTAGAATCATGCAGGATTGAAATTTTTGATGGTTTTTTACTCCTCTCAACAGCCCAAACAAGTTTCTAAAAGGATGAGTTTGCAACTACTTTACTTTTGGAGAAAATTCAAAACATTCATTATTCAATAGGGCCCAAACTATCAAAAACCAGCGGTTTCAATGAACACACATTTCTTGGTAGAATCATGCAGGACTGAAATTTTTGATGTTTTTCTACTCCTCTCATGAGCCCAAACAAGTCTCTAAAAGCATGAGTTTGCAACTACTTTACTTTTGGAGAAAATTCAAAACATTCACTTTTCAATAGAGCCCAATAGCAAAAATCAGGTTTTGAATGAAGAATCACATTTCTTGGTAGAATCATGCAGGATTGAAATTTTTGATGGTTTTTTACTCCTCTCAACAGCCCAAACAAGTTTCTAAAAGGATGAGTTTGCAACTACTTTACTTTTGGAGAAAATTCAAAACATTCATTATTCAATAGGGCCCAAACTATCAAAAACCAGCGGTTTGAATGAACACACATTTCTTGGTAGAATCATGCAGGACTGAAATTTTTGATGTTTTTCTACTCCTCTCATGAGCCCAAACAAGTCTCTAAAAGCATGAGTTTGCAACTACTTTACTTTTGGAGAAAATTCAAAACATTCATTATTCAATAGAGCCCAATAGCAAAAATCAGGTTTTGAATGAAGAATCACATTTCTTGGTAGAAGCATGCAGGATTGAAATTTTTGATGGTTTTTTACTCCTCTCAACAGCCCAAACAAGTTTCTAAAAGGATGAGTTTGCAACTACTTTACTTTTGGAGAAAATTCAAAACATTCATTATTCAATAGGGCCCAAACTATCAAAAACCAGCGGTTTCAATGAACACACATTTCTTGGTAGAATCATGCAGGACTGAAGTTTTTGATGTTTTTCTACTCCTCTCATGAGCCCAAACAAGTCTCTAAAAGCATGAGTTTGCAACTACTTTACTTTTGGAGAAAATTCAAAACATTCATTATTCAATAGAGCCCAATAGCAAAAATCAGGTTTTGAATGAAGAATCACATTTCTTGGTAGAATCATGCAGGATTGAAATTTTTGATGGTTTTTTACTCCTCTCTACAGCCCAAACAAGTTTCTAAAAGGATGAGTTTGCAACTGCTTTACTTTTGGAGAAAATTCAAAACATTCATTATTCAATAGGGCCCAAACTATCAAAAACCAGCGGTTTGAATGAACACACATTTCTTGGTAGAATCATGCAGGACTCAAATTTTTGATGTTTTTCTACTCCTCTCATGAGCCCAAACAAGTTTCTAAAAGCATGAGTTTGCAACTACTTTACTTTTGGAGAAAATTCAAAACATTCATTATTCAATAGAGCCCAATAGCAAAAATCAGGTTTTGAATGAAGAATCACATTTCTTGGTAGAATCATGCAGGATTGAAATTTTTGATGGTTTTTTACTCCTCTCAACAGCCCAAACAAGTTTCTAAAAGGATGAGTTTGCAACTACTTTACTTTTGGAGAAAATTCAAAACATTCATTATTCAATAGGGCCCAAACTATCAAAAACCAGCGGTTTCAATGAACACACATTTCTTGGTAGAATCATGCAGGACTGAAATTTTTGATGTTTTTCTACTCCTCTCATGAGCCCAAACAAGTCTCTAAAAGCATGAGTTTGCAACTACTTTACTTTTGGAGAAAATTCAAAACATTCACTTTTCAATAGAGCCCAATAGCAAAAATCAGGTTTTGAATGAAGAATCACATTTCTTGGTAGAATCATGCAGGATTGAAATTTTTGATGGTTTTTTACTCCTCTCAACAGTCCAAACAAGTTTCTAAAAGGATGAGTTTGCAACTACTTTACTTTTGGAGAAAATTCAAAACATTCATTATTCAATAGGGCCCAAACTATCAAAAACCAGCGGTTTGAATGAACACACATTTCTTGGTAGAATCATGCAGGACTGAAATTTTTGATGTTTTTCTACTCCTCTCATGAGCTCAAACAAGTCTCTAAAAGCATGAGTTTGCAACTACTTTACTTTTGGAGAAAATTCAAAACATTCATTATTCAATAGAGCCCAATAGCAAAAATCAGGTTTTGAATGAAGAATCACATTTCTTGGTAGAAGCATGCAGGATTGAAATTTTTGATGGTTTTTTACTCCTCTCAACAGCCCAAACAAGTTTCTAAAAGGATGAGTTTGCAACTACTTTACTTTTGGAGAAAATTCAAAACATTCATTATTCAATAGGGCCCAAACTATCAAAAACCAGCGGTTTCAATGAACACACATTTCTTGGTAGAATCATGCAGGACTGAAGTTTTTGATGTTTTTCTACTCCTCTCATGAGCCCAAACAAGTCTCTAAAAGCATGAGTTTGCAACTACTTTACTTTTGGAGAAAATTCAAAACATTCATTATTCAATAGAGCCCAATAGCAAAAATCAGGTTTTGAATGAAGAATCACATTTCTTGGTAGAATCATGCAGGATTGAAATTTTTGATGGTTTTTTACTCCTCTCAACAGCCCAAACAAGTTTCTAAAAGGATGAGTTTGCAACTACTTTACTTTTGGAGAAAATTCAAAACATTCATTATTCAATAGGGCCCAAACTATCAAAAACCAGCGGTTTCAATGAACACACATTTCTTGGTAGAATCATGCAGGACTGAAATTTTTGATGTTTTTCTACTCCTCTCATGAGCCCAAACAAGTCTCTAAAAGCATGAGTTTGCAACTACTTTACTTTTGGAGAAAATTCAAAACATTCACTTTTCAATAGAGCCCAATAGCAAAAATCAGGTTTTGAATGAAGAATCACATTTCTTGGTAGAATCATGCAGGATTGAAATTTTTGATGGTTTTTTACTCCTCTCAACAGCCCAAACAAGTTTCTAAAAGGATGAGTTTGCAACTACTTTACTTTTGGAGAAAATTCAAAACATTCATTATTCAATAGGGCCCAAACTATCAAAAACCAGCGGTTTGAATGAACACACATTTCTTGGTAGAATCATGCAGGACTGAAATTTTTGATGTTTTTCTACTCCTCTCATGAGCCCAAACAAGTCTCTAAAAGCATGAGTTTGCAACTACTTTACTTTTGGAGAAAATTCAAAACATTCATTATTCAATAGAGCCCAATAGCAAAAATCAGGTTTTGAATGAAGAATCACATTTCTTGGTAGAAGCATGCAGGATTGAAATTTTTGATGGTTTTTTACTCCTCTCAACAGCCCAAACAAGTTTCTAAAAGGATGAGTTTGCAACTACTTTACTTTTGGAGAAAATTCAAAACATTCATTATTCAATAGGGCCCAAACTATCAAAAACCAGCGGTTTCAATGAACACACATTTCTTGGTAGAATCATGCAGGACTGAAGTTTTTGATGTTTTTCTACTCCTCTCATGAGCCCAAACAAGTCTCTAAAAGCATGAGTTTGCAACTACTTTACTTTTGGAGAAAATTCAAAACATTCATTATTCAATAGAGCCCAATAGCAAAAATCAGGTTTTGAATGAAGAATCACATTTCTTGGTAGAATCATGCAGGATTGAAATTTTTGATGGTTTTTTACTCCTCTCTACAGCCCAAACAAGTTTCTAAAAGGATGAGTTTGCAACTGCTTTACTTTTGGAGAAAATTCAAAACATTCATTATTCAATAGGGCCCAAACTATCAAAAACCAGCGGTTTGAATGAACACACATTTCTTGGTAGAATCATGCAGGACTCAAATTTTTGATGTTTTTCTACTCCTCTCATGAGCCCAAACAAGTTTCTAAAAGCATGAGTTTGCAACTACTTTACTTTTGGAGAAAATTCAAAACATTCATTATTCAATAGAGCCCAATAGCAAAAATCAGGTTTTGAATGAAGAATCACATTTCTTGGTAGAATCATGCAGGATTGAAATTTTTGATGGTTTTTTACTCCTCTCAACAGCCCAAACAAGTTTCTAAAAGGATGAGTTTGCAACTACTTTACTTTTGGAGAAAATTCAAAACATTCATTATTCAATAGGGCCCAAACTATCAAAAACCAGCGGTTTCAATGAACACACATTTCTTGGTAGAATCATGCAGGACTGAAATTTTTGATGTTTTTCTACTCCTCTCATGAGCCCAAACAAGTCTCTAAAAGCATGAGTTTGCAACTACTTTACTTTTGGAGAAAATTCAAAACATTCACTTTTCAATAGAGCCCAATAGCAAAAATCAGGTTTTGAATGAAGAATCACATTTCTTGGTAGAATCATGCAGGATTGAAATTTTTGATGGTTTTTTACTCCTCTCAACAGTCCAAACAAGTTTCTAAAAGGATGAGTTTGCAACTACTTTACTTTTGGAGAAAATTCAAAACATTCATTATTCAATAGGGCCCAAACTATCAAAAACCAGCGGTTTGAATGAACACACATTTCTTGGTAGAATCATGCAGGACTGAAATTTTTGATGTTTTTCTACTCCTCTCATGAGCTCAAACAAGTCTCTAAAAGCATGAGTTTGCAACTACTTTACTTTTGGAGAAAATTCAAAACATTCATTATTCAATAGAGCCCAATAGCAAAAATCAGGTTTTGAATGAAGAATCACATTTCTTGGTAGAAGCATGCAGGATTGAAATTTTTGATGGTTTTTTACTCCTCTCAACAGCCCAAACAAGTTTCTAAAAGGATGAGTTTGCAACTACTTTACTTTTGGAGAAAATTCAAAACATTCATTATTCAATAGGGCCCAAACTATCAAAAACCAGCGGTTTCAATGAACACACATTTCTTGGTAGAATCATGCAGGACTGAAGTTTTTGATGTTTTTCTACTCCTCTCATGAGCCCAAACAAGTCTCTAAAAGCATGAGTTTGCAACTACTTTACTTTTGGAGAAAATTCAAAACATTCATTATTCAATAGAGCCCAATAGCAAAAATCAGGTTTTGAATGAAGAATCACATTTCTTGGTAGAATCATGCAGGATTGAAATTTTTGATGGTTTTTTACTCCTCTCTACAGCCCAAACAAGTTTCTAAAAGGATGAGTTTGCAACTGCTTTACTTTTGGAGAAAATTCAAAACATTCATTATTCAATAGGGCCCAAACTATCAAAAACCAGCGGTTTGAATGAACACACATTTCTTGGTAGAATCATGCAGGACTCAAATTTTTGATGTTTTTCTACTCCTCTCATGAGCCCAAACAAGTTTCTAAAAGCATGAGTTTGCAACTACTTTACTTTTGGAGAAAATTCAAAACATTCATTATTCAATAGAGCCCAATAGCAAAAATCAGGTTTTGAATGAAGAATCACATTTCTTGGTAGAATCATGCAGGATTGAAATTTTTGATGGTTTTTTACTCCTCTCAACAGCCCAAACAAGTTTCTAAAAGGATGAGTTTGCAACTACTTTACTTTTGGAGAAAATTCAAAACATTCATTATTCAATAGGGCCCAAACTATCAAAAACCAGCGGTTTCAATGAACACACATTTCTTGGTAGAATCATGCAGGACTGAAATTTTTGATGTTTTTCTACTCCTCTCATGAGCCCAAACAAGTCTCTAAAAGCATGAGTTTGCAACTACTTTACTTTTGGAGAAAATTCAAAACATTCATTATTCAATAGAGCCCAATAGCAAAAATCAGGTTTTGAATGAAGAATCACATTTCTTGGTAGAATCATGCAGGATTGAAATTTTTGATGGTTTTTTACTCCTCTCAACAGCCCAAACAAGTTTCTAAAAGGATGAGTTTGCAACTACTTTACTTTTGGAGAAAATTCAAAACATTCATTATTCAATAGGGCCCAAACTATCAAAAACCAGCGGTTTCAATGAACACACATTTCTTGGTAGAATCATGCAGGACTGAAATTTTTGATGTTTTTCTACTCCTCTCATGAGCCCAAACAAGTCTCTAAAAGCATGAGTTTGCAACTACTTTACTTTTGGAGAAAATTCAAAACATTCATTATTCAATAGAGCCCAATAGCAAAAATCAGGTTTTGAATGAAGAATCACATTTCTTGGTAAAATCATGCAGGATTGAAATTTTTGATGGTTTTTTACTCCTCTCAACAGCCCAAACAAGTTTCTAAAAGGATGAGTTTGCAACTACTTTACTTTTGGAGAAAATTCAAAACATTCATTATTCAATAGGGCCCAAACTATCAAAAACCAGCGGTTTCAATGAACACACATTTCTTGGTAGAATCATGCAGGACTGAAATTTTTGATGTTTTTCTACTCCTCTCATGAGCCCAAACAAGTCTCTAAAAGCATGAGTTTGCAACTACTTTACTTTTGGAGAAAATTCAAAACATTCATTATTCAATAGAGCCCAATAGCAAAAATCAGGTTTTGAATGAAGAATCACATTTCTTGGTAGAATCATGCAGGATTGAAATTTTTGATGGTTTTTTACTCCTCTCAACAGCCCAAACAAGT
Source organism: Dendrobates tinctorius (assembly GCF_039654945.1). Classification (NCBI taxonomy): domain Eukaryota; kingdom Metazoa; phylum Chordata; class Amphibia; order Anura; family Dendrobatidae; genus Dendrobates; species Dendrobates tinctorius. Next base: position 5,610,089 of record NW_027361736.1, on the reverse strand, counting down.
TTCTAAAAGGATGAGTTTGCAACTACTTTACTTTTGGAGAAAATTCAAAACATTCATTATTCAATAGGGCCCAAACTATCAAAAACCAGCGGTTTCAATGAACACACATTTCTTGGTAGAATCATGCAGGACTGAAATTTTTGATGTTTTTCTACTCCTCTCATGAGCCCAAACAAGTCTCTAAAAGCATGAGTTTGCAACTACTTTACTTTTGGAGAAAATTCAAAACATTCATTATTCAATAGAGCCCAATAGCAAAAATCAGGTTTTGAATGAAGAATCACATTTCTTGGTAGAATCATGCAGGATTGAAATTTTTGATGGTTTTTTACTCCTCTCAACAGCCCAAACAAGTTTCTAAAAGGATGAGTTTGCAACTACTTTACTTTTGGAGAAAATTCAAAACATTCATTATTCAATAGGGCCCAAACTATCAAAAACCAGCGGTTTCAATGAACACACATTTCTTGGTAGAATCATGCAGGACTGAAATTTTTGATGTTTTTCTACTCCTCTCATGAGCCCAAACAAGTCTCTAAAAGCATGAGTTTGCAACTACTTTACTTTTGGAGAAAATTCAAAACATTCATTATTCAATAGAGCCCAATAGCAAAAATCAGGTTTTGAATGAAGAATCACATTTCTTGGTAAAATCATGCAGGATTGAAATTTTTGATGGTTTTTTACTCCTCTCAACAGCCCAAACAAGTTTCTAAAAGGATGAGTTTGCAACTACTTTACTTTTGGAGAAAATTCAAAACATTCATTATTCAATAGGGCCCAAACTATCAAAAACCAGCGGTTTCAATGAACACACATTTCTTGGTAGAATCATGCAGGACTGAAATTTTTGATGTTTTTCTACTCCTCTCATGAGCCCAAACAAGTCTCTAAAAGCATGAGTTTGCAACTACTTTACTTTTGGAGAAAATTCAAAACATTCATTATTCAATAGAGCCCAATAGCAAAAATCAGGTTTTGAATGAAGAATCACATTTCTTGGTAGAATCATGCAGGATTGAAATTTTTGATGGTTTTTTACTCCTCTCAACAGCCCAAACAAGTTTCTAAAAGGATGAGTTTGCAACTACTTTACTTTTGGAGAAAATTCAAAACATTCATTATTCAATAGGGCCCAAACTATCAAAAACCAGCGGTTTCAATGAACACACATTTCTTGGTAGAATCATGCAGGACTGAAATTTTTGATGTTTTTCTACTCCTCTCATGAGCCCAAACAAGTCTCTAAAAGCATGAGTTTGCAACTACTTTACTTTTGGAGAAAATTCAAAACATTCATTATTCAATAGAGCCCAATAGCAAAAATCAGGTTTTGAATGAAGAATCACATTTCTTGGTAGAATCATGCAGGATTGAAATTTTTGATGGTTTTTTACTCCTCTCAACAGCCCAAACAAGTTTCTAAAAGGATGAGTTTGCAACTACTTTACTTTTGGAGAAAATTCAAAACATTCATTATTCAATAGGGCCCAAACTATCAAAAACCAGCGGTTTCAATGAACACACATTTCTTGGTAGAATCATGCAGGACTGAAATTTTTGATGTTTTTCTACTCCTCTCATGAGCCCAAACAAGTCTCTAAAAGCATGAGTTTGCAACTACTTTACTTTTGGAGAAAATTCAAAACATTCATTATTCAATAGAGCCCAATAGCAAAAATCAGGTTTTGAATGAAGAATCACATTTCTTGGTAGAATCATGCAGGATTTAAATTTTTGATGGTTTTTTACTCCTCTCAACAGCCCAAACAAGTTTCTAAAAGGATGAGTTTGCAACTACTTTACTTTTGGAGAAAATTCAAAACATTCATTATTCAATAGGGCCCAAACTATCAAAAACCAGCGGTTTCAATGAACACACATTTCTTGGTAGAATCATGCAGGACTGAAATTTTTGATGTTTTTCTACTCCTCTCATGAGCCCAAACAAGTCTCTAAAAGCATGAGTTTGCAACTACTTTACTTTTGGAGAAAATTCAAAACATTCATTATTCAATAGAGCCCAATAGCAAAAATCAGGTTTTGAATGAAGAATCACATTTCTTGGTAGAATCATGCAGGATTGAAATTTTTGATGGTTTTTTACTCCTCTCAACAGCCCAAACAAGTTTCTAAAAGGATGAGTTTGCAACTACTTTACTTTTGGAGAAAATTCAAAACATTCATTATTCAATAGGGCCCAAACTATCAAAAACCAGCGGTTTCAATGAACACACATTTCTTGGTAGAATCATGCAGGACTGAAATTTTTGATGTTTTTCTACTCCTCTCATGAGCCCAAACAAGTCTCTAAAAGCATGAGTTTGCAACTACTTTACTTTTGGAGAAAATTCAAAACATTCATTATTCAATAGAGCCCAATAGCAAAAATCAGGTTTTGAATGAAGAATCACATTTCTTGGTAAAATCATGCAGGATTGAAATTTTTGATGGTTTTTTACTCCTCTCAACAGCCCAAACAAGTTTCTAAAAGGATGAGTTTGCAACTACTTTACTTTTGGAGAAAATTCAAAACATTCATTATTCAATAGGGCCCAAACTATCAAAAACCAGCGGTTTCAATGAACACACATTTCTTGGTAGAATCATGCAGGACTGAAATTTTTGATGTTTTTCTACTCCTCTCATGAGCCCAAACAAGTCTCTAAAAGCATGAGTTTGCAACTACTTTACTTTTGGAGAAAATTCAAAACATTCATTATTCAATAGAGCCCAATAGCAAAAATCAGGTTTTGAATGAAGAATCACATTTCTTGGTAGAATCATGCAGGATTGAAATTTTTGATGGTTTTTTACTCCTCTCAACAGCCCAAACAAGTTTCTAAAAGGATGAGTTTGCAACTACTTTACTTTTGGAGAAAATTCAAAACATTCATTATTCAATAGGGCCCAAACTATCAAAAACCAGCGGTTTCAATGAACACACATTTCTTGGTAGAATCATGCAGGACTGAAATTTTTGATGTTTTTCTACTCCTCTCATGAGCCCAAACAAGTCTCTAAAAGCATGAGTTTGCAACTACTTTACTTTTGGAGAAAATTCAAAACATTCATTATTCAATAGAGCCCAATAGCAAAAATCAGGTTTTGAATGAAGAATCACATTTCTTGGTAGAATCATGCAGGATTGAAATTTTTGATGGTTTTTTACTCCTCTCAACAGCCCAAACAAGTTTCTAAAAGGATGAGTTTGCAACTACTTTACTTTTGGAGAAAATTCAAAACATTCATTATTCAATAGGGCCCAAACTATCAAAAACCAGCGGTTTCAATGAACACACATTTCTTGGTAGAATCATGCAGGACTGAAATTTTTGATGTTTTTCTACTCCTCTCATGAGCCCAAACAAGTCTCTAAAAGCATGAGTTTGCAACTACTTTACTTTTGGAGAAAATTCAAAACATTCATTATTCAATAGAGCCCAATAGCAAAAATCAGGTTTTGAATGAAGAATCACATTTCTTGGTAAAATCATGCAGGATTGAAATTTTTGATGGTTTTTTACTCCTCTCAACAGCACAAACAAGTTTCTAAAAGGATGAGTTTGCAACTACTTTACTTTTGGAGAAAATTCAAAACATTCATTATTCAATAGGGCCCAAACTGTCAAAAACCAGCGGTTTCAATGAACACACATTTCTTGGTAGAATCATGCAGGACTGAAATTTTTGATGTTTTTCTACTCCTCTCATGAGCCCAAACAAGTCTCTAAAAGCATGAGTTTGCAACTACTTTACTTTTGGAGAAAATTCAAAACATTCATTATTCAATAGAGCCCAATAGCAAAAATCAGGTTTTGAATGAAGAATCACATTTCTTGGTAGAATCATGCAGGATTGAAATTTTTGATGGTTTTTTACTCCTCTCAACAGCCCAAACAAGTTTCTAAAAGGATGAGTTTGCAACTACTTTACTTTTGGAGAAAATTCAAAACAATCATTATTCAATAGGGCCCAAACTATCAAAAACCAGCGGTTTCAATGAACACACATTTCTTGGTAGAATCATGCAGGACTGAAATTTTTGATGTTTTTCTACTCCTCTCATGAGCCCAAACAAGTCTCTAAAAGCATGAGTTTGCAACTACTTTACTTTTGGAGAAAATTCAAAACATTCACTTTTCAATAGAGCCCAATAGCAAAAATCAGGTTTTGAATGAAGAATCACATTTCTTGGTAGAATCATGCAGGATTGAAATTTTTGATGGTTTTTTACTCCTCTCAACAGTCCAAACAAGTTTCTAAAAGGATGAGTTTGCAACTACTTTACTTTTGGAGAAAATTCAAAACATTCATTATTCAATAGGGCCCAAACTATCAAAAACCAGCGGTTTGAATGAACACACATTTCTTGGTAGAATCATGCAGGACTGAAATTTTTGATGTTTTTCTACTCCTCTCATGAGCCCAAACAAGTCTCTAAAAGCATGAGTTTGCAACTACTTTACTTTTGGAGAAAATTCAAAACATTCATTATTCAATAGAGCCCAATAGCAAAAATCAGGTTTTGAATGAAGAATCACATTTCTTGGTAGAAGCATGCAGGATTGAAATTTTTGATGGTTTTTTACTCCTCTCAACAGCCCAAACAAGTTTCTAAAAGGATGAGTTTGCAACTACTTTACTTTTGGAGAAAATTCAAAACATTCATTATTCAATAGGGCCCAAACTATCAAAAACCAGCGGTTTCAATGAACACACATTTCTTGGTAGAATCATGCAGGACTGAAGTTTTTGATGTTTTTCTACTCCTCTCATGAGCCCAAACAAGTCTCTAAAAGCATGAGTTTGCAACTACTTTACTTTTGGAGAAAATTCAAAACATTCATTATTCAATAGAGCCCAATAGCAAAAATCAGGTTTTGAATGAAGAATCACATTTCTTGGTAGAATCATGCAGGATTGAAATTTTTGATGGTTTTTTACTCCTCTCTACAGCCCAAACAAGTTTCTAAAAGGATGAGTTTGCAACTGCTTTACTTTTGGAGAAAATTCAAAACATTCATTATTCAATAGGGCCCAAACTATCAAAAACCAGCGGTTTGAATGAACACACATTTCTTGGTAGAATCATGCAGGACTCAAATTTTTGATGTTTTTCTACTCCTCTCATGAGCCCAAACAAGTTTCTAAAAGCATGAGTTTGCAACTACTTTACTTTTGGAGAAAATTCAAAACATTCATTATTCAATAGAGCCCAATAGCAAAAATCAGGTTTTGAATGAAGAATCACATTTCTTGGTAGAATCATGCAGGATTGAAATTTTTGATGGTTTTTTACTCCTCTCAACAGCCCAAACAAGTTTCTAAAAGGATGAGTTTGCAACTACTTTACTTTTGGAGAAAATTCAAAACATTCATTATTCAATAGGGCCCAAACTATCAAAATCCAGCGGTTTCAATGAACACACATTTCTTGGTAGAATCATGCAGGACTGAAATTTTTGATGTTTTTCTACTCCTCTCATGAGCCCAAACAAGTCTCTAAAAGCATGAGTTTGCAACTACTTTACTTTTGGAGAAAATTCAAAACATTCATTATTCAATAGAGCCCAATAGCAAAAATCAGGTTTTGAATGAAGAATCACATTTCTTGGTAGAATCATGCAGGATTGAAATTTTTGATGGTTTTTTACTCCTCTCAACAGCCCAAACAAGTTTCTAAAAGGATGAGTTTGCAACTACTTTACTTTTGGAGAAAATTCAAAACATTCATTATTCAATAGGGCCCAAACTATCAAAAACCAGCGGTTTCAATGAACACACATTTCTTGGTAGAATCATGCAGGACTGAAATTTTTGATGTTTTTCTACTCCTCTCATGAGCCCAAACAAGTCTCTAAAAGCATGAGTTTGCAACTACTTTACTTTTGGAGAAAATTCAAAACATTCATTATTCAATAGAGCCCAATAGCAAAAATCAGGTTTTGAATGAAGAATCACATTTCTTGGTAGAATCATGCAGGATTGAAATTTTTGATGGTTTTTTACTCCTCTCAACAGCCCAAACAAGTTTCTAAAAGGATGAGTTTGCAACTACTTTACTTTTGGAGAAAATTCAAAACATTCATTATTCAATAGGGCCCAAACTATCAAAAACCAGCGGTTTGAATGAACACACATTTCTTGGTAGAATCATGCAGGACTGAAGTTTTTGATGTTTTTCTACTCCTCTCATGAGCCCAAACAAGTCTCTAAAAGCATGAGTTTGCAACTACTTTACTTTTGGAGAAAATTCAAAACATTCATTATTCAATAGAGCCCAATAGCAAAAATTAGGTTTTGAATGAAGAATCACATTTCTTGGTAAAATCATGCAGGATTTAAATTTTTGATGGTTTTTTACTCCTCTCAACAGCCCAAACAAGTTTCTAAAAGGATGAGTTTGCAACTACTTTACTTTTGGAGAAAATTCAAAACATTCATTATTCAATAGGGCCCAAACTATCAAAAACCAGCGGTTTCAATGAACACACATTTCTTGGTAGAATCATGCAGGACTGAAATTTTTGATGTTTTTCTACTCCTCTCATGAGCCCAAACAAGTCTCTAAAAGCATGAGTTTGCAACTACTTTACTTTTGGAGAAAATTCAAAACATTCATTATTCAATAGAGCCCAATAGCAAAAATCAGGTTTTGAATGAAGAATCACATTTCTTGGTAGAATCATGCAGGATTGAAATTTTTGATGGTTTTTTACTCCTCTCAACAGCCCAAACAAGTTTCTAAAAGGATGAGTTTGCAACTACTTTACTTTTGGAGAAAATTCAAAACATTCATTATTCATTAGGGCCCAAACTATCAAAAACCAGCGGTTTCAATGAACACACATTTCTTGGTAGAATCATGCAGGACTGAAATTTTTGATGTTTTTCTACTCCTCTCATGAGCCCAAACAAGTCTCTAAAAGCATGAGTTTGCAACTACTTTACTTTTGGAGAAAATTCAAAACATTCATTATTCAATAGAGCCCAATAGCAAAAATTAGGTTTTGAATGAAGAATCACATTTCTTGGTAAAATCATGCAGGATTGAAATTTTTGATGGTTTTTTACTCCTCTCAACAGCCCAAACAAGTTTCTAAAAGGATGAGTTTGCAACTACTTTACTTTTGGAGAAAATTCAAAACATTCATTATTCAATAGGGCCCAAACTATCAAAAACCAGCGGTTTCAATGAACACACATTTCTTGGTAGAATCATGCAGGACTGAAATTTTTGATGTTTTTCTACTCCTCTCATGAGCCCAAATAAGTTTCTAAAAGCATGAGTTTGCAACTAGTTTACTTTTGGAGAACATTCAAAACATTCACTATTCAATAGAGCCCAATAGCAAAAATCAGGTTTTGAATGAAGAATCACATTTCTTGGTAAAATCATGCAGGATTGAAATTTTTGATGGTTTTTTACTCCTCTCAACAGCCCAAACAAGTTTCTAAAAGGATGAGTTTGCAACTACTTTACTTTTGGAGAAAATTCAAAACATTCATTATTCAATAGGGCCCAAACTATCAAAAACCAGCGGTTTCAATGAACACACATTTCTTGGTAGAATCATGCAGGACTGAAATTTTTGATGTTTTTCTACTCCTCTCATGAGCCCAAACAAGTCTCTAAAAGCATGAGTTTGCAACTACTTTACTTTTGGAGAAAATTCAAAACATTCATTATTCAATAGAGCCCAATAGCAAAAATCAGGTTTTGAATGAAGAATCACATTTCTTGGTAGAATCATGCAGGATTGAAATTTTTGATGGTTTTTTACTCCTCTCAACAGCCCAAACAAGTTTCTAAAAGGATGAGTTTGCAACTACTTTACTTTTGGAGAAAATTCAAAACATTCATTATTCAATAGGGCCCAAACTATCAAAAACCAGCGGTTTCAATGAACACACATTTCTTGGTAGAATCATGCAGGACTGAAATTTTTGATGTTTTTCTACTCCTCTCATGAGCCCAAACAAGTCTCTAAAAGCATGAGTTTGCAACTACTTTACTTTTGGAGAAAATTCAAAACATTCACTTTTCAATAGAGCCCAATAGCAAAAATCAGGTTTTGAATGAAGAATCACATTTCTTGGTAGAATCATGCAGGATTGAAATTTTTGATGGTTTTTTACTCCTCTCAACAGTCCAAACAAGTTTCTAAAAGGATGAGTTTGCAACTACTTTACTTTTGGAGAAAATTCAAAACATTCATTATTCAATAGGGCCCAAACTATCAAAAACCAGCGGTTTCAATGAACACACATTTCTTGGTAGAATCATGCAGGACTGAAATTTTTGATGTTTTTCTACTCCTCTCATGAGCTCAAACAAGTCTCTAAAAGCATGAGTTTGCAACTACTTTACTTTTGGAGAAAATTCAAAACATTCATTATTCAATAGAGCCCAATAGCAAAAATCAGGTTTTGAATGAAGAATCACATTTCTTGGTAGAATCATGCAGGATTGAAATTTTTGATGGTTTTTTACTCCTCTCAACAGCCCAAACAAGTTTCTAAAAGGATGAGTTTGCAACTACTTTACTTTTGGAGAAAATTCAAAACATTCATTATTCAATAGAGCCCAAACTATCAAAAACCAGCGGTTTCAATGAACACACATTTCTTGGTAGAATCATGCAGGACTGAAATTTTTGATGTTTTTCTACTCCTCTCATGAGCCCAAACAAGTCTCTAAAAGCATGAGTTTGCAACTACTTTACTTTTGGAGAAAATTCAAAACATTCACTTTTCAATAGAGCCCAATAGCAAAAATCAGGTTTTGAATGAAGAATCACATTTCTTGGTAGAATCATGCAGGATTGAAATTTTTGATGGTTTTTTACTCCTCTCAACAGTCCAAACAAGTTTCTAAAAGGATGAGTTTGCAACTACTTTACTTTTGGAGAAAATTCAAAACATTCATTATTCAATAGGGCCCAAACTATCAAAAACCAGCGGTTTCAATGAACACACATTTCTTGGTAGAATCATGCAGGACTGAAATTTTTGATGTTTTTCTACTCCTCTCATGAGCCCAAACAAGTCTCTAAAAGCATGAGTTTGCAACTACTTTACTTTTGGAGAAAATTCAAAACATTCATTATTCAATAGAGCCCAATAGCAAAAATCAGGTTTTGAATGAAGAATCACATTTCTTGGTAGAATCATGCAGGATTGAAATTTTTGATGGTTTTTTACTCCTCTCAACAGCCCAAACAAGTTTCTAAAAGGATGAGTTTGCAACTACTTTACTTTTGGAGAAAATTCAAAACATTCATTATTCAATAGGGCCCAAACTATCAAAAACCAGCGGTTTGAATGAACACACATTTCTTGGTAGAATCATGCAGGACTGAAGTTTTTGATGTTTTTCTACTCCTCTCATGAGCCCAAACAAGTCTCTAAAAGCATGAGTTTGCAACTACTTTACTTTTGGAGAAAATTCAAAACATTCATTATTCAATAGAGCCCAATAGCAAAAATTAGGTTTTGAATGAAGAATCACATTTCTTGGTAAAATCATGCAGGATTTAAATTTTTGATGGTTTTTTACTCCTCTCAACAGCCCAAACAAGTTTCTAAAAGGATGAGTTTGCAACTACTTTACTTTTGGAGAAAATTCAAAACATTCATTATTCAATAGGGCCCAAACTATCAAAAACCAGCGGTTTCAATGAACACACATTTCTTGGTAGAATCATGCAGGACTGAAATTTTTGATGTTTTTCTACTCCTCTCATGAGCCCAAACAAGTCTCTAAAAGCATGAGTTTGCAACTACTTTACTTTTGGAGAAAATTCAAAACATTCATTATTCAATAGAGCCCAATAGCAAAAATCAGGTTTTGAATGAAGAATCACATTTCTTGGTAGAATCATGCAGGATTGAAATTTTTGATGGTTTTTTACTCCTCTCAACAGCCCAAACAAGTTTCTAAAAGGATGAGTTTGCAACTACTTTACTTTTGGAGAAAATTCAAAACATTCATTATTCATTAGGGCCCAAACTATCAAAAACCAGCGGTTTCAATGAACACACATTTCTTGGTAGAATCATGCAGGACTGAAATTTTTGATGTTTTTCTACTCCTCTCATGAGCCCAAACAAGTCTCTAAAAGCATGAGTTTGCAACTACTTTACTTTTGGAGAAAATTCAAAACATTCATTATTCAATAGAGCCCAATAGCAAAAATTAGGTTTTGAATGAAGAATCACATTTCTTGGTAAAATCATGCAGGATTGAAATTTTTGATGGTTTTTTACTCCTCTCAACAGCCCAAACAAGTTTCTAAAAGGATGAGTTTGCAACTACTTTACTTTTGGAGAAAATTCAAAACATTCATTATTCAATAGGGCCCAAACTATCAAAAACCAGCGGTTTCAATGAACACACATTTCTTGGTAGAATCATGCAGGACTGAAATTTTTGATGTTTTTCTACTCCTCTCATGAGCCCAAATAAGTTTCTAAAAGCATGAGTTTGCAACTAGTTTACTTTTGGAGAACATTCAAAACATTCACTATTCAATAGAGCCCAATAGCAAAAATCAGGTTTTGAATGAAGAATCACATTTCTTGGTAAAATCATGCAGGATTGAAATTTTTGATGGTTTTTTACTCCTCTCAACAGCCCAAACAAGTTTCTAAAAGGATGAGTTTGCAACTACTTTACTTTTGGAGAAAATTCAAAACATTCATTATTCAATAGGGCCCAAACTATCAAAAACCAGCGGTTTCAATGAACACACATTTCTTGGTAGAATCATGCAGGACTGAAATTTTTGATGTTTTTCTACTCCTCTCATGAGCCCAAACAAGTCTCTAAAAGCATGAGTTTGCAACTACTTTACTTTTGGAGAAAATTCAAAACATTCATTATTCAATAGAGCCCAATAGCAAAAATCAGGTTTTGAATGAAGAATCACATTTCTTGGTAGAATCATGCAGGATTGAAATTTTTGATGGTTTTTTACTCCTCTCAACAGCCCAAACAAGTTTCTAAAAGGATGAGTTTGCAACTACTTTACTTTTGGAGAAAATTCAAAACATTCATTATTCAATAGGGCCCAAACTATCAAAAACCAGCGGTTTCAATGAACACACATTTCTTGGTAGAATCATGCAGGACTGAAATTTTTGATGTTTTTCTACTCCTCTCATGAGCCCAAACAAGTCTCTAAAAGCATGAGTTTGCAACTACTTTACTTTTGGAGAAAATTCAAAACATTCACTTTTCAATAGAGCCCAATAGCAAAAATCAGGTTTTGAATGAAGAATCACATTTCTTGGTAGAATCATGCAGGATTGAAATTTTTGATGGTTTTTTACTCCTCTCAACAGTCCAAACAAGTTTCTAAAAGGATGAGTTTGCAACTACTTTACTTTTGGAGAAAATTCAAAACATTCATTATTCAATAGGGCCCAAACTATCAAAAACCAGCGGTTTCAATGAACACACATTTCTTGGTAGAATCATGCAGGACTGAAATTTTTGATGTTTTTCTACTCCTCTCATGAGCTCAAACAAGTCTCTAAAAGCATGAGTTTGCAACTACTTTACTTTTGGAGAAAATTCAAAACATTCATTATTCAATAGAGCCCAATAGCAAAAATCAGGTTTTGAATGAAGAATCACATTTCTTGGTAGAATCATGCAGGATTGAAATTTTTGATGGTTTTTTACTCCTCTCAACAGCCCAAACAAGTTTCTAAAAGGATGAGTTTGCAACTACTTTACTTTTGGAGAAAATTCAAAACATTCATTATTCAATAGAGCCCAAACTATCAAAAACCAGCGGTTTCAATGAACACACATTTCTTGGTAGAATCATGCAGGACTGAAATTTTTGATGTTTTTCTACTCCTCTCATGAGCCCAAACAAGTCTCTAAAAGCATGAGTTTGCAACTACTTTACTTTTGGAGAAAATTCAAAACATTCACTTTTCAATAGAGCCCAATAGCAAAAATCAGGTTTTGAATGAAGAATCACATTTCTTGGTAGAATCATGCAGGATTGAAATTTTTGATGGTTTTTTACTCCTCTCAACAGTCCAAACAAGTTTCTAAAAGGATGAGTTTGCAACTACTTTACTTTTGGAGAAAATTCAAAACATTCATTATTCAATAGGGCCCAAACTATCAAAAACCAGCGGTTTGAATGAACACACATTTCTTGGTAGAATCATGCAGGACTGAAATTTTTGATGTTTTTCTACTCCTCTCATGAGCTCAAACAAGTCTCTAAAAGCATGCGTTTGCAACTACTTTACTTTTGGAGAAAATTCAAAACATTCATTATTCAATAGAGCCCAATAGCAAAAATCAGGTTTTGAATGAAGAATCACATTTCTTGGTAGAAGCATGCAGGATTGAAATTTTTGATGGTTTTTTACTCCTCTCAACAGCCCAAACAAGTTTCTAAAAGGATGAGTTTGCAACTACTTTACTTTTGGAGAAAATTCAAAACATTCATTATTCAATAGGGCCCAAACTATCAAAAACCAGCGGTTTCAATGAACACACATTTCTTGGTAGAATCATGCAGGACTGAAGTTTTTGATGTTTTTCTACTCCTCTCATGAGCCCAAACAAGTCTCTAAAAGCATGAGTTTGCAACTACTTTACTTTTGGAGAAAATTCAAAACATTCATTATTCAATAGAGCCCAATAGCAAAAATCAGGTTTTGAATGAAGAATCACATTTCTTGGTAGAATCATGCAGGATTGAAATTTTTGATGGTTTTTTACTCCTCTCTACAGCCCAAATAAGTTTCTAAAAGGATGAGTTTGCAACTGCTTTACTTTTGGAGAAAATTCAAAACATTCATTATTCAATAGGGCCCAAACTATCAAAAACCAGCGGTTTGAATGAACACACATTTCTTGGTAGAATCATGCAGGACTCAAATTTTTGATGTTTTTCTACTCCTCTCATGAGCCCAAACAAGTTTCTAAGAGCATGAGTTTGCAACTACTTTACTTTTGGAGAAAATTCAAAACATTCATTATTCAATAGAGCCCAATAGCAAAAATCAGGTTTTGAATGAAGAATCACATTTCTTGGTAGAATCATGCAGGATTGAAATTTTTGATGGTTTTTTACTCCTCTCAACAGCCCAAACAAGTTTCTAAAAGGATGAGTTTGCAACTACTTTACTTTTGGAGAAAATTCAAAACATTCATTATTCAATAGGGCCCAAACTATCAAAAACCAGCGGTTTCAATGAACACACATTTCTTGGTAGAATCATGCAGGACTGAAATTTTTGATGTTTTTCTACTCTCATGAGCCCAAACAAGTCTCTAAAAGCATGAGTTTGCAACTACTTTACTTTTGGAGAAAATTCAAAACATTCATTATTCAATAGAGCCCAATAGCAAAAATCAGGTTTTGAATGAAGAATCACATTTCTTGGTAGAATCATGCAGGATTGAAATTTTTGATGGTTTTTTACTCCTCTCAACAGCCCAAACAAGTTTCTAAAAGGATGAGTTTGCAACTACTTTACTTTTGGAGAAAATTCAAAACATTCATTATTCAATAGGGCCCAAACTATCAAAAACCAGCGGTTTCAATGAACACACATTTCTTGGTAGAATCATGCAGGACTGAAATTTTTGATGTTTTTCTACTCCTCTCATGAGCCCAAACAAGTCTCTAAAAGCATGAGTTTGCAACTACTTTATTTTTGGAGAAAATTCAAAACATTCATTATTCAATAGAGCCCAATAGCAAAAATCAGGTTTTGAATGAAGAATCACATTTCTTGGTAAAATCATGCAGGATTGAAATTTTTGATGGTTTTTTACTCCTCTCAACAGCCCAAACAAGTTTCTAAAAGGATGAGTTTGCAACTACTTTACTTTTGGAGAAAATTCAAAACATTCATTATTCAATAGGGCCCAAACTATCAAAAACCAGCGGTTTCAATGAACACACATTTCTTGGTAGAATCATGCAGGACTGAAATTTTTGATGTTTTTCTACTCCTCTCATGAGCCCAAACAAGTCTCTAAAAGCATGAGTTTGCAACTACTTTACTTTTGGAGAAAATTCAAAACATTCATTATTCAATAGAGCCCAATAGCAAAAATCAGGTTTTGAATGAAGAATCACATTTCTTGGTAGAATCATGCAGGATTGAAATTTTTGATGGTTTTTTACTCCTCTCAACAGCCCAAACAAGTTTCTAAAAGGATGAGTTTGCAACTACTTTACTTTTGGAGAAAATTCAAAACATTCATTATTCAATAGGGCCCAAACTATCAAAAACCAGCGGTTTGAATGAACACACATTTCTTGATAGAATCATGCAGGACTGAAATTTTTGATGTTTTTCTACTCCTCTCATGAGCCCAAACAAGTCTCTAAAAGCATGAGTTTGCAACTACTTTACTTTTGGAGAAAATTCAAAACATTCACTTTTCAATAGAGCCCAATAGCAAAAATCAGGTTTTGAATGAAGAATCACATTTCTTGGTAGAATCATGCAGGATTGAAATTTTTGATGGTTTTTTACTCCTCTCAACAGCCCAAACAAGTTTCTAAAAGGATGAGTTTGCAACTACTTTACTTTTGGAGAAAATTCAAAACATTCATTATTCAATAGGGCCCAAACTATCAAAAACCAGCGGTTTGAATGAACACACATTTCTTGGTAGAATCATGCAGGACTGAAATTTTTGATGTTTTTCTACTCCTCTCATGAGCCCAAACAAGTCTCTAAAAGCATGAGTTTGCAACTACTTTACTTTTGGAGAAAATTCAAAACATTCATTATTCAATAGAGCCCAATAGCAAAAATCAGGTTTTGAATGAAGAATCACATTTCTTGGTAGAAGCATGCAGGATTGAAATTTTTGATGGTTTTTTACTCCTCTCAACAGCCCAAACAAGTTTCTAAAAGGATGAGTTTGCAACTACTTTACTTTTGGAGAAAATTCAAAACATTCATTATTCAATAGGGCCCAAACTATCAAAAACCAGCGGTTTCAATGAACACACATTTCTTGGTAGAATCATGCAGGACTGAAATTTTTGATGTTTTTCTACTCCTCTCATGAGCCCAAACAAGTCTCTAAAAGCATGAGTTTGCAACTACTTTACTTTTGGAGAAAATTCAAAACATTCATTATTCAATAGAGCCCAATAGCAAAAATCAGGTTTTGAATGAAGAATCACATTTCTTGGTAGAATCATGCAGGATTGAAATTTTTGATGGTTTTTTACTCCTCTCAACAGCCCAAACAAGTTTCTAAAAGGATGAGTTTGCAACTACTTTACTTTTGGAGAAAATTCAAAACATTCATTATTCAATAGGGCCCAAACTATCAAAAACCAGCGGTTTGAATGAACACACATTTCTTGGTAGAATCATGCAGGACTGAAGTTTTTGATGTTTTTCTACTCCTCTCATGAGCCCAAACAAGTCTCTAAAAGCATGAGTTTGCAACTACTTTACTTTTGGAGAAAATTCAAAACATTCATTATTCAATAGAGCCCAATAGCAAAAATTAGGTTTTGAATGAAGAATCACATTTCTTGGTAAAATCATGCAGGATTGAAATTTTTGATGGTTTTTTACTCCTCTCAACAGCCCAAACAAGTTTCTAAAAGGATGAGTTTGCAACTACTTTACTTTTGGAGAAAATTCAAAACATTCATTATTCAATAGGGCCCAAACTATCAAAAACCAGCGGTTTCAATGAACACACATTTCTTGGTAGAATCATGCAGGACTGAAATTTTTGATGTTTTTCTACTCCTCTCATTAGCCCAAACAAGTCTCTAAAAGCATGAGTTTGCAACTACTTTACTTTTGGAGAAAATTCAAAACATTCATTATTCAATAGAGCCCAATAGCAAAAATCAGGTTTTGAATGAAGAATCACATTTCTTGGTAGAATCATGCAGGATTGAAATTTTTGATGGTTTTTTACTCCTCTCAACAGCCCAAACAAGTTTCTAAAAGGATGAGTTTGCAACTACTTTACTTTTGGAGAAAATTCAAAACATTCATTATTCATTAGGGCCCAAACTATCAAAAACCAGCGGTTTCAATGAACACACATTTCTTGGTAGAATCATGCAGGACTGAAATTTTTGATGTTTTTCTACTCCTCTCATGAGCCCAAACAAGTCTCTAAAAGCATGAGTTTGCAACTACTTTACTTTTGGAGAAAATTCAAAACATTCATTATTCAATAGAGCCCAATAGCAAAAATTAGGTTTTGAATGAAGAATCACATTTCTTGGTAAAATCATGCAGGATTGAAATTTTTGATGGTTTTTTACTCCTCTCAACAGCCCAAACAAGTTTCTAAAAGGATGAGTTTGCAACTACTTTACTTTTGGAGAAAATTCAAAACATTCATTATTCAATAGGGCCCAAACTATCAAAAACCAGCGGTTTCAATGAACACACATTTCTTGGTAGAATCATGCAGGACTGAAATTTTTGATGTTTTTCTACTCCTCTCATGAGCCCAAATAAGTTTCTAAAAGCATGAGTTTGCAACTAGTTTACTTTTGGAGAACATTCAAAACATTCACTATTCAATAGAGCCCAATAGCAAAAATCAGGTTTTGAATGAAGAATCACATTTCTTGGTAAAATCATGCAGGATTGAAATTTTTGATGGTTTTTTACTCCTCTCAACAGCCCAAACAAGTTTCTAAAAGGATGAGTTTGCAACTACTTTACTTTTGGAGAAAATTCAAAACATTCATTATTCAATAGGGCCCAAACTATCAAAAACCAGCGGTTTCAATGAACACACATTTCTTGGTAGAATCATGCAGGACTGAAATTTTTGATGTTTTTCTACTCCTCTCATGAGCCCAAACAAGTCTCTAAAAGCATGAGTTTGCAACTACTTTACTTTTGGAGAAAATTCAAAACATTCATTATTCAATAGAGCCCAATAGCAAAAATCAGGTTTTGAATGAAGAATCACATTTCTTGGTAGAATCATGCAGGATTGAAATTTTTGATGGTTTTTTACTCCTCTCAACAGCCCAAACAAGTTTCTAAAAGGATGAGTTTGCAACTACTTTACTTTTGGAGAAAATTCAAAACATTCATTATTCAATAGGGCCCAAACTATCAAAAACCAGCGGTTTCAATGAACACACATTTCTTGGTAGAATCATGCAGGACTGAAATTTTTGATGTTTTTCTACTCCTCTCATGAGCCCAAACAAGTCTCTAAAAGCATGAGTTTGCAACTACTTTACTTTTGGAGAAAATTCAAAACATTCACTTTTCAATAGAGCCCAATAGCAAAAATCAGGTTTTGAATGAAGAATCACATTTCTTGGTAGAATCATGCAGGATTGAAATTTTTGATGGTTTTTTACTCCTCTCAACAGTCCAAACAAGTTTCTAAAAGGATGAGTTTGCAACTACTTTACTTTTGGAGAAAATTCAAAACATTCATTATTCAATAGGGCCCAAACTATCAAAAACCAGCGGTTTCAATGAACACACATTTCTTGGTAGAATCATGCAGGACTGAAATTTTTGATGTTTTTCTACTCCTCTCATGAGCTCAAACAAGTCTCTAAAAGCATGAGTTTGCAACTACTTTACTTTTGGAGAAAATTCAAAACATTCATTATTCAATAGAGCCCAATAGCAAAAATCAGGTTTTGAATGAAGAATCACATTTCTTGGTAGAATCATGCAGGATTGAAATTTTTGATGGTTTTTTACTCCTCTCAACAGCCCAAACAAGTTTCTAAAAGGATGAGTTTGCAACTACTTTACTTTTGGAGAAAATTCAAAACATTCATTATTCAATAGAGCCCAAACTATCAAAAACCAGCGGTTTCAATGAACACACATTTCTTGGTAGAATCATGCAGGACTGAAATTTTTGATGTTTTTCTACTCCTCTCATGAGCCCAAACAAGTCTCTAAAAGCATGAGTTTGCAACTACTTTACTTTTGGAGAAAATTCAAAACATTCACTTTTCAATAGAGCCCAATAGCAAAAATCAGGTTTTGAATGAAGAATCACATTTCTTGGTAGAATCATGCAGGATTGAAATTTTTGATGGTTTTTTACTCCTCTCAACAGTCCAAACAAGTTTCTAAAAGGATGAGTTTGCAACTACTTTACTTTTGGAGAAAATTCAAAACATTCATTATTCAATAGGGCCCAAACTATCAAAAACCAGCGGTTTGAATGAACACACATTTCTTGGTAGAATCATGCAGGACTGAAATTTTTGATGTTTTTCTACTCCTCTCATGAGCTCAAACAAGTCTCTAAAAGCATGAGTTTGCAACTACTTTACTTTTGGAGAAAATTCAAAACATTCATTATTCAATAGAGCCCAATAGCAAAAATCAGGTTTTGAATGAAGAATCACATTTCTTGGTAGAAGCATGCAGGATTGAAATTTTTGATGGTTTTTTACTCCTCTCAACAGCCCAAACAAGTTTCTAAAAGGATGAGTTTGCAACTACTTTACTTTTGGAGAAAATTCAAAACATTCATTATTCAATAGGGCCCAAACTATCAAAAACCAGCGGTTTCAATGAACACACATTTCTTGGTAGAATCATGCAGGACTGAAGTTTTTGATGTTTTTCTACTCCTCTCATGAGCCCAAACAAGTCTCTAAAAGCATGAGTTTGCAACTACTTTACTTTTGGAGAAAATTCAAAACATTCATTATTCAATAGAGCCCAATAGCAAAAATCAGGTTTTGAATGAAGAATCACATTTCTTGGTAGAATCATGCAGGATTGAAATTTTTGATGGTTTTTTACTCCTCTCTACAGCCCAAATAAGTTTCTAAAAGGATGAGTTTGCAACTGCTTTACTTTTGGAGAAAATTCAAAACATTCATTATTCAATAGGGCCCAAACTATCAAAAACCAGCGGTTTGAATGAACACACATTTCTTGGTAGAATCATGCAGGACTCAAATTTTTGATGTTTTTCTACTCCTCTCATGAGCCCAAACAAGTTTCTAAGAGCATGAGTTTGCAACTACTTTACTTTTGGAGAAAATTCAAAACATTCATTATTCAATAGAGCCCAATAGCAAAAATCAGGTTTTGAATGAAGAATCACATTTCTTGGTAGAATCATGCAGGATTGAAATTTTTGATGGTTTTTTACTCCTCTCAACAGCCCAAACAAGTTTCTAAAAGGATGAGTTTGCAACTACTTTACTTTTGGAGAAAATTCAAAACATTCATTATTCAATAGGGCCCAAACTATCAAAAACCAGCGGTTTCAATGAACACACATTTCTTGGTAGAATCATGCAGGACTGAAATTTTTGATGTTTTTCTACTCTCATGAGCCCAAACAAGTCTCTAAAAGCATGAGTTTGCAACTACTTTACTTTTGGAGAAAATTCAAAACATTCATTATTCAATAGAGCCCAATAGCAAAAATCAGGTTTTGAATGAAGAATCACATTTCTTGGTAGAATCATGCAGGATTGAAATTTTTGATGGTTTTTTACTCCTCTCAACAGCCCAAACAAGTTTCTAAAAGGATGAGTTTGCAACTACTTTACTTTTGGAGAAAATTCAAAACATTCATTATTCAATAGGGCCCAAACTATCAAAAACCAGCGGTTTCAATGAACACACATTTCTTGGTAGAATCATGCAGGACTGAAATTTTTGATGTTTTTCTACTCCTCTCATGAGCCCAAACAAGTCTCTAAAAGCATGAGTTTGCAACTACTTTATTTTTGGAGAAAATTCAAAACATTCATTATTCAATAGAGCCCAATAGCAAAAATCAGGTTTTGAATGAAGAATCACATTTCTTGGTAAAATCATGCAGGATTGAAATTTTTGATGGTTTTTTACTCCTCTCAACAGCCCAAACAAGTTTCTAAAAGGATGAGTTTGCAACTACTTTACTTTTGGAGAAAATTCAAAACATTCATTATTCAATAGGGCCCAAACTATCAAAAACCAGCGGTTTCAATGAACACACATTTCTTGGTAGAATCATGCAGGACTGAAATTTTTGATGTTTTTCTACTCCTCTCATGAGCCCAAACAAGTCTCTAAAAGCATGAGTTTGCAACTACTTTACTTTTGGAGAAAATTCAAAACATTCATTATTCAATAGAGCCCAATAGCAAAAATCAGGTTTTGAATGAAGAATCACATTTCTTGGTAGAATCATGCAGGATTGAAATTTTTGATGGTTTTTTACTCCTCTCAACAGCCCAAACAAGTTTCTAAAAGGATGAGTTTGCAACTACTTTACTTTTGGAGAAAATTCAAAACATTCATTATTCAATAGGGCCCAAACTATCAAAAACCAGCGGTTTCAATGAACACACATTTCTTGATAGAATCATGCAGGACTGAAATTTTTGATGTTTTTCTACTCCTCTCATGAGCCCAAACAAGTCTCTAAAAGCATGAGTTTGCAACTACTTTACTTTTGGAGAAAATTCAAAACATTCACTTTTCAATAGAGCCCAATAGCAAAAATCAGGTTTTGAATGAAGAATCACATTTCTTGGTAGAATCATGCAGGATTGAAATTTTTGATGGTTTTTTACTCCTCTCAACAGCCCAAACAAGTTTCTAAAAGGATGAGTTTGCAACTACTTTACTTTTGGAGAAAATTCAAAACATTCATTATTCAATAGGGCCCAAACTATCAAAAACCAGCGGTTTCAATGAACACACATTTCTTGGTAGAATCATGCAGGACTGAAATTTTTGATGTTTTTCTACTCCTCTCATGAGCCCAAACAAGTCTCTAAAAGCATGAGTTTGCAACTACTTTACTTTTGGAGAAAATTCAAAACATTCATTATTCAATAGAGCCCAATAGCAAAAATCAGGTTTTGAATGAAGAATCACATTTCTTGGTAGAATCATGCAGGATTGAAATTTTTGATGGTTTTTTACTCCTCTCAACAGCCCAAACAAGTTTCTAAAAGGATGAGTTTGCAACTACTTTACTTTTGGAGAAAATTCAAAACATTCATTATTCAATAGGGCCCAAACTATCAAAAACCAGCGGTTTCAATGAACACACATTTCTTGATAGAATCATGCAGGACTGAAATTTTTGATGTTTTTCTACTCCTCTCATGAGCCCAAACAAGTCTCTAAAAGCATGAGTTTGCAACTACTTTACTTTTGGAGAAAATTCAAAACATTCACTTTTCAATAGAGCCCAATAGCAAAAATCAGGTTTTGAATGAAGAATCACATTTCTTGGTAGAATCATGCAGGATTGAAATTTTTGATGGTTTTTTACTCCTCTCAACAGCCCAAACAAGTTTCTAAAAGGATGAGTTTGCAACTACTTTACTTTTGGAGAAAATTCAAAACATTCATTATTCAATAGGGCCCAAACTATCAAAAACCAGCGGTTTGAATGAACACACATTTCTTGGTAGAATCATGCAGGACTGAAATTTTTGATGTTTTTCTACTCCTCTCATGAGCCCAAACAAGTCTCTAAAAGCATGAGTTTGCAACTACTTTACTTTTGGAGAAAATTCAAAACATTCATTATTCAATAGAGCCCAATAGCAAAAATCAGGTTTTGAATGAAGAATCACATTTCTTGGTAGAAGCATGCAGGATTGAAATTTTTGATGGTTTTTTACTCCTCTCAACAGCCCAAACAAGTTTCTAAAAGGATGAGTTTGCAACTACTTTACTTTTGGAGAAAATTCAAAACATTCATTATTCAATAGGGCCCAAACTATCAAAAACCAGCGGTTTCAATGAACACACATTTCTTGGTAGAATCATGCAGGACTGAAATTTTTGATGTTTTTCTACTCCTCTCATGAGCCCAAACAAGTCTCTAAAAGCATGAGTTTGCAACTACTTTACTTTTGGAGAAAATTCAAAACATTCATTATTCAATAGAGCCCAATAGCAAAAATCAGGTTTTGAATGAAGAATCACATTTCTTGGTAGAATCATGCAGGATTGAAATTTTTGATGGTTTTTTACTCCTCTCTACAGCCCAAACAAGTTTCTAAAAGGATGAGTTTGCAACTGCTTTACTTTTGGAGAAAATTCAAAACATTCATTATTCAATAGGGCCCAAACTATCAAAAACCAGCGGTTTGAATGAACACACATTTCTTGGTAGAATCATGCAGGACTCAAATTTTTGATGTTTTTCTACTCCTCTCATGAGCCCAAACAAGTTTCTAAAAGCATGAGTTTGCAACTACTTTACTTTTGGAGAAAATTCAAAACATTCATTATTCAATAGAGCCCAATAGCAAAAATCAGGTTTTGAATGAAGAATCACATTTCTTGGTAGAATCATGCAGGATTGAAATTTTTGATGGTTTTTTACTCCTCTCAACAGCCCAAACAAGTTTCTAAAAGGATGAGTTTGCAACTACTTTACTTTTGGAGAAAATTCAAAACATTCATTATTCAATAGGGCCCAAACTATCAAAAACCAGCGGTTTCAATGAACACACATTTCTTGGTAGAATCATGCAGGACTGAAATTTTTGATGTTTTTCTACTCCTCTCATGAGCCCAAACAAGTCTCTAAAAGCATGAGTTTGCAACTACTTTACTTTTGGAGAAAATTCAAAACATTCACTTTTCAATAGAGCCCAATAGCAAAAATCAGGTTTTGAATGAAGAATCACATTTCTTGGTAGAATCATGCAGGATTGAAATTTTTGATGGTTTTTTACTCCTCTCAACAGTCCAAACAAGTTTCTAAAAGGATGAGTTTGCAACTACTTTACTTTTGGAGAAAATTCAAAACATTCATTATTCAATAGGGCCCAAACTATCAAAAACCAGCGGTTTGAATGAACACACATTTCTTGGTAGAATCATGCAGGACTGAAATTTTTGATGTTTTTCTACTCCTCTCATGAGCTCAAACAAGTCTCTAAAAGCATGAGTTTGCAACTACTTTACTTTTGGAGAAAATTCAAAACATTCATTATTCAATAGAGCCCAATAGCAAAAATCAGGTTTTGAATGAAGAATCACATTTCTTGGTAGAAGCATGCAGGATTGAAATTTTTGATGGTTTTTTACTCCTCTCAACAGCCCAAACAAGTTTCTAAAAGGATGAGTTTGCAACTACTTTACTTTTGGAGAAAATTCAAAACATTCATTATTCAATAGGGCCCAAACTATCAAAAACCAGCGGTTTCAATGAACACACATTTCTTGGTAGAATCATGCAGGACTGAAGTTTTTGATGTTTTTCTACTCCTCTCATGAGCCCAAACAAGTCTCTAAAAGCATGAGTTTGCAACTACTTTACTTTTGGAGAAAATTCAAAACATTCATTATTCAATAGAGCCCAATAGCAAAAATCAGGTTTTGAATGAAGAATCACATTTCTTGGTAGAATCATGCAGGATTGAAATTTTTGATGGTTTTTTACTCCTCTCTACAGCCCAAACAAGTTTCTAAAAGGATGAGTTTGCAACTGCTTTACTTTTGGAGAAAATTCAAAACATTCATTATTCAATAGGGCCCAAACTATCAAAAACCAGCGGTTTGAATGAACACACATTTCTTGGTAGAATCATGCAGGACTCAAATTTTTGATGTTTTTCTACTCCTCTCATGAGCCCAAACAAGTTTCTAAAAGCATGAGTTTGCAACTACTTTACTTTTGGAGAAAATTCAAAACATTCATTATTCAATAGAGCCCAATAGCAAAAATCAGGTTTTGAATGAAGAATCACATTTCTTCGTAGAATCATGCAGGATTGAAATTTTTGATGGTTTTTTACTCCTCTCAACAGCCCAAACAAGTTTCTAAAAGGATGAGTTTGCAACTACTTTACTTTTGGAGAAAATTCAAAACATTCATTATTCAATAGGGCCCAAACTATCAAAAACCAGCGGTTTCAATGAACACACATTTCTTGGTAGAATCATGCAGGACTGAAATTTTTGATGTTTTTCTACTCCTCTCATGAGCCCAAACAAGTCTCTAAAAGCATGAGTTTGCAACTACTTTACTTTTGGAGAAAATTCAAAACATTCATTATTCAATAGAGCCCAATAGCAAAAATCAGGTTTTGAATGAAGAATCACATTTCTTGGTAGAATCATGCAGGATTGAAATTTTTGATGGTTTTTTACTCCTCTCAACAGCCCAAACAAGTTTCTAAAAGGATGAGTTTGCAACTACTTTACTTTTGGAGAAAATTCAAAACATTCATTATTCAATAGGGCCCAAACTATCAAAAACCAGCGGTTTCAATCAACACACATTTCTTGGTAGAATCATGCAGGACTGAAATTTTTGATGTTTTTCTACTCCTCTCATGAGCCCAAACAAGTCTCTAAAAGCATGAGTTTGCAACTACTTTACTTTTGGAGAAAATTCAAAACATTCATTATTCAATAGAGCCCAATAGCAAAAATCAGGTTTTGAATGAAGAATCACATTTCTTGGTAAAATCATGCAGGATTGAAATTTTTGATGGTTTTTTACTCCTCTCAACAGCCCAAACAAGTTTCTAAAAGGATGAGTTTGCAACTACTTTACTTTTGGAGAAAATTCAAAACATTCATTATTCAATAGGGCCCAAACTATCAAAAACCAGCGGTTTCAATGAACACACATTTCTTGGTAGAATCATGCAGGACTGAAATTTTTGATGTTTTTCTACTCCTCTCATGAGCCCAAACAAGTCTCTAAAAGCATGAGTTTGCAACTACTTTACTTTTGGAGAAAATTCAAAACATTCATTATTCAATAGAGCCCAATAGCAAAAATCAGGTTTTGAATGAAGAATCACATTTCTTGGTAGAATCATGCAGGATTGAAATTTTTGATGGTTTTTTACTCCTCTCAACAGCCCAAACAAGTTTCTAAAAGGATGAGTTTGCAACTACTTTACTTTTGGAGAAAATTCAAAACATTCATTATTCAATAGGGCCCAAACTATCAAAAACCAGCGGTTTCAATGAACACACATTTCTTGGTAGAATCATGCAGGACTGAAATTTTTGATGTTTTTCTACTCCTCTCATGAGCCCAAACAAGTCTCTAAAAGCATGAGTTTGCAACTACTTTACTTTTGGAGAAAATTCAAAACATTCATTATTCAATAGAGCCCAATAGCAAAAATCAGGTTTTGAATGAAGAATCACATTTCTTGGTAGAATCATGCAGGATTGAAATTTTTGATGGTTTTTTACTCCTCTCAACAGCCCAAACAAGTTTCTAAAAGGATGAGTTTGCAACTACTTTACTTTTGGAGAAAATTCAAAACATTCATTATTCAATAGGGCCCAAACTATCAAAAACCAGCGGTTTCAATGAACACACATTTCTTGGTAGAATCATGCAGGACTGAAATTTTTGATGTTTTTCTACTCCTCTCATGAGCCCAAACAAGTCTCTAAAAGCATGAGTTTGCAACTACTTTACTTTTGGAGAAAATTCAAAACATTCATTATTCAATAGAGCCCAATAGCAAAAATCAGGTTTTGAATGAAGAATCACATTTCTTGGTAGAATCATGCAGGATTGAAATTTTTGATGGTTTTTTACTCCTCTCAACAGCCCAAACAAGTTTCTAAAAGGATGAGTTTGCAACTACTTTACTTTTGGAGAAAATTCAAAACATTCATTATTCAATAGGGCCCAAACTATCAAAAACCAGCGGTTTCAATGAACACACATTTCTTGGTAGAATCATGCAGGACTGAAATTTTTGATGTTTTTCTACTCCTCTCATGAGCCCAAACAAGTCTCTAAAAGCATGAGTTTGCAACTACTTTACTTTTGGAGAAAATTCAAAACATTCATTATTCAATAGAGCCCAATAGCAAAAATCAGGTTTTGAATGAAGAATCACATTTCTTGGTAGAATCATGCAGGATTGAAATTTTTGATGGTTTTTTACTCCTCTCAACAGCCCAAACAAGTTTCTAAAAGGATGAGTTTGCAACTACTTTACTTTTGGAGAAAATTCAAAACATTCATTATTCAATAGGGCCCAAACTATCAAAAACCAGCGGTTTCAATGAACACACATTTCTTGGTAGAATCATGCAGGACTGAAATTTTTGATGTTTTTCTACTCCTCTCATGAGCCCAAACAAGTCTCTAAAAGCATGAGTTTGCAACTACTTTATTTTTGGAGAAAATTCAAAACATTCATTATTCAATAGAGCCCAATAGCAAAAATCAGGTTTTGAATGAAGAATCACATTTCTTGGTAAAATCATGCAGGATTGAAATTTTTGATGGTTTTTTACTCCTCTCAACAGCCCAAACAAGTTTCTAAAAGGATGAGTTTGCAACTACTTTACTTTTGGAGAAAATTCAAAACATTCATTATTCAATAGGGCCCAAACTATCAAAAACCAGCGGTTTCAATGAACACACATTTCTTGGTAGAATCATGCAGGACTGAAATTTTTGATGTTTTTCTACTCCTCTCATGAGCCCAAACAAGTCTCTAAAAGCATGAGTTTGCAACTACTTTACTTTTGGAGAAAATTCAAAACATTCATTATTCAATAGAGCCCAATAGCAAAAATCAGGTTTTGAATGAAGAATCACATTTCTTGGTAGAATCATGCAGGATTGAAATTTTTGATGGTTTTTTACTCCTCTCAACAGCCCAAACAAGTTTCTAAAAGGATGAGTTTGCAACTACTTTACTTTTGGAGAAAATTCAAAACATTCATTATTCAATAGGGCCCAAACTATCAAAAACCAGCGGTTTCAATGAACACACATTTCTTGATAGAATCATGCAGGACTGAAATTTTTGATGTTTTTCTACTCCTCTCATGAGCCCAAACAAGTCTCTAAAAGCATGAGTTTGCAACTACTTTACTTTTGGAGAAAATTCAAAACATTCACTTTTCAATAGAGCCCAATAGCAAAAATCAGGTTTTGAATGAAGAATCACATTTCTTGGTAGAATCATGCAGGATTGAAATTTTTGATGGTTTTTTACTCCTCTCAACAGCCCAAACAAGTTTCTAAAAGGATGAGTTTGCAACTACTTTACTTTTGGAGAAAATTCAAAACATTCATTATTCAATAGGGCCCAAACTATCAAAAACCAGCGGTTTCAATGAACACACATTTCTTGGTAGAATCATGCAGGACTGAAATTTTTGATGTTTTTCTACTCCTCTCATGAGCCCAAACAAGTCTCTAAAAGCATGAGTTTGCAACTACTTTACTTTTGGAGAAAATTCAAAACATTCATTATTCAATAGAGCCCAATAGCAAAAATCAGGTTTTGAATGAAGAATCACATTTCTTGGTAGAATCATGCAGGATTGAAATTTTTGATGGTTTTTTACTCCTCTCAACAGCCCAAACAAGTTTCTAAAATGATGAGTTTGCAACTACTTTACTTTTGGAGAAAATTCAAAACATTCATTATTCAATAGGGCCCAAACTATCAAAAACCAGCGGTTTCAATGAACACACATTTCTTGATAGAATCATGCAGGACTGAAATTTTTGATGTTTTTCTACTCCTCTCATGAGCCCAAACAAGTCTCTAAAAGCATGAGTTTGCAACTACTTTACTTTTGGAGAAAATTCAAAACATTCACTTTTCAATAGAGCCCAATAGCAAAAATCAGGTTTTGAATGAAGAATCACATTTCTTGGTAGAATCATGCAGGATTGAAATTTTTGATGGTTTTTTACTCCTCTCAACAGCCCAAACAAGTTTCTAAAAGGATGAGTTTGCAACTACTTTACTTTTGGAGAAAATTCAAAACATTCATTATTCAATAGGGCCCAAACTATCAAAAACCAGCGGTTTGAATGAACACACATTTCTTGGTAGAATCATGCAGGACTGAAATTTTTGATGTTTTTCTACTCCTCTCATGAGCCCAAACAAGTCTCTAAAAGCATGAGTTTGCAACTACTTTACTTTTGGAGAAAATTCAAAACATTCATTATTCAATAGAGCCCAATAGCAAAAATCAGGTTTTGAATGAAGAATCACATTTCTTGGTAGAAGCATGCAGGATTGAAATTTTTGATGGTTTTTTACTCCTCTCAACAGCCCAAACAAGTTTCTAAAAGGATGAGTTTGCAACTACTTTACTTTTGGAGAAAATTCAAAACATTCATTATTCAATAGGGCCCAAACTATCAAAAACCAGCGGTTTCAATGAACACACATTTCTTGGTAGAATCATGCAGGACTGAAATTTTTGATGTTTTTCTACTCCTCTCATGAGCCCAAACAAGTCTCTAAAAGCATGAGTTTGCAACTACTTTACTTTTGGAGAAAATTCAAAACATTCATTATTCAATAGAGCCCAATAGCAAAAATCAGGTTTTGAATGAAGAATCACATTTCTTGGTAGAATCATGCAGGATTGAAATTTTTGATGGTTTTTTACTCCTCTCTACAGCCCAAACAAGTTTCTAAAAGGATGAGTTTGCAACTGCTTTACTTTTGGAGAAAATTCAAAACATTCATTATTCAATAGGGCCCAAACTATCAAAAACCAGCGGTTTGAATGAACACACATTTCTTGGTAGAATCATGCAGGACTCAAATTTTTGATGTTTTTCTACTCCTCTCATGAGCCCAAACAAGTTTCTAAAAGCATGAGTTTGCAACTACTTTACTTTTGGAGAAAATTCAAAACATTCATTATTCAATAGAGCCCAATAGCAAAAATCAGGTTTTGAATGAAGAATCACATTTCTTGGTAGAATCATGCAGGATTGAAATTTTTGATGGTTTTTTACTCCTCTCAACAGCCCAAACAAGTTTCTAAAAGGATGAGTTTGCAACTACTTTACTTTTGGAGAAAATTCAAAACATTCATTATTCAATAGGGCCCAAACTATCAAAAACCAGCGGTTTCAATGAACACACATTTCTTGGTAGAATCATGCAGGACTGAAATTTTTGATGTTTTTCTACTCCTCTCATGAGCCCAAACAAGTCTCTAAAAGCATGAGTTTGCAACTACTTTACTTTTGGAGAAAATTCAAAACATTCACTTTTCAATAGAGCCCAATAGCAAAAATCAGGTTTTGAATGAAGAATCACATTTCTTGGTAGAATCATGCAGGATTGAAATTTTTGATGGTTTTTTACTCCTCTCAACAGTCCAAACAAGTTTCTAAAAGGATGAGTTTGCAACTACTTTACTTTTGGAGAAAATTCAAAACATTCATTATTCAATAGGGCCCAAACTATCAAAAACCAGCGGTTTGAATGAACACACATTTCTTGGTAGAATCATGCAGGACTGAAATTTTTGATGTTTTTCTACTCCTCTCATGAGCTCAAACAAGTCTCTAAAAGCATGAGTTTGCAACTACTTTACTTTTGGAGAAAATTCAAAACATTCATTATTCAATAGAGCCCAATAGCAAAAATCAGGTTTTGAATGAAGAATCACATTTCTTGGTAGAAGCATGCAGGATTGAAATTTTTGATGGTTTTTTACTCCTCTCAACAGCCCAAACAAGTTTCTAAAAGGATGAGTTTGCAACTACTTTACTTTTGGAGAAAATTCAAAACATTCATTATTCAATAGGGCCCAAACTATCAAAAACCAGCGGTTTCAATGAACACACATTTCTTGGTAGAATCATGCAGGACTGAAGTTTTTGATGTTTTTCTACTCCTCTCATGAGCCCAAACAAGTCTCTAAAAGCATGAGTTTGCAACTACTTTACTTTTGGAGAAAATTCAAAACATTCATTATTCAATAGAGCCCAATAGCAAAAATCAGGTTTTGAATGAAGAATCACATTTCTTGGTAGAATCATGCAGGATTGAAATTTTTGATGGTTTTTTACTCCTCTCTACAGCCCAAACAAGTTTCTAAAAGGATGAGTTTGCAACTGCTTTACTTTTGGAGAAAATTCAAAACATTCATTATTCAATAGGGCCCAAACTATCAAAAACCAGCGGTTTGAATGAACACACATTTCTTGGTAGAATCATGCAGGACTCAAATTTTTGATGTTTTTCTACTCCTCTCATGAGCCCAAACAAGTTTCTAAAAGCATGAGTTTGCAACTACTTTACTTTTGGAGAAAATTCAAAACATTCATTATTCAATAGAGCCCAATAGCAAAAATCAGGTTTTGAATGAAGAATCACATTTCTTCGTAGAATCATGCAGGATTGAAATTTTTGATGGTTTTTTACTCCTCTCAACAGCCCAAACAAGTTTCTAAAAGGATGAGTTTGCAACTACTTTACTTTTGGAGAAAATTCAAAACATTCATTATTCAATAGGGCCCAAACTATCAAAAACCAGCGGTTTCAATGAACACACATTTCTTGGTAGAATCATGCAGGACTGAAATTTTTGATGTTTTTCTACTCCTCTCATGAGCCCAAACAAGTCTCTAAAAGCATGAGTTTGCAACTACTTTACTTTTGGAGAAAATTCAAAACATTCATTATTCAATAGAGCCCAATAGCAAAAATCAGGTTTTGAATGAAGAATCACATTTCTTGGTAGAATCATGCAGGATTGAAATTTTTGATGGTTTTTTACTCCTCTCAACAGCCCAAACAAGTTTCTAAAAGGATGAGTTTGCAACTACTTTACTTTTGGAGAAAATTCAAAACATTCATTATTCAATAGGGCCCAAACTATCAAAAACCAGCGGTTTCAATCAACACACATTTCTTGGTAGAATCATGCAGGACTGAAATTTTTGATGTTTTTCTACTCCTCTCATGAGCCCAAACAAGTCTCTAAAAGCATGAGTTTGCAACTACTTTACTTTTGGAGAAAATTCAAAACATTCATTATTCAATAGAGCCCAATAGCAAAAATCAGGTTTTGAATGAAGAATCACATTTCTTGGTAAAATCATGCAGGATTGAAATTTTTGATGGTTTTTTACTCCTCTCAACAGCCCAAACAAGTTTCTAAAAGGATGAGTTTGCAACTACTTTACTTTTGGAGAAAATTCAAAACATTCATTATTCAATAGGGCCCAAACTATCAAAAACCAGCGGTTTCAATGAACACACATTTCTTGGTAGAATCATGCAGGACTGAAATTTTTGATGTTTTTCTACTCCTCTCATGAGCCCAAACAAGTCTCTAAAAGCATGAGTTTGCAACTACTTTACTTTTGGAGAAAATTCAAAACATTCATTATTCAATAGAGCCCAATAGCAAAAATCAGGTTTTGAATGAAGAATCACATTTCTTGGTAGAATCATGCAGGATTGAAATTTTTGATGGTTTTTTACTCCTCTCAACAGCCCAAACAAGTTTCTAAAAGGATGAGTTTGCAACTACTTTACTTTTGGAGAAAATTCAAAACATTCATTATTCAATAGGGCCCAAACTATCAAAAACCAGCGGTTTCAATGAACACACATTTCTTGATAGAATCATGCAGGACTGAAATTTTTGATGTTTTTCTACTCCTCTCATGAGCCCAAACAAGTCTCTAAAAGCATGAGTTTGCAACTACTTTACTTTTGGAGAAAATTCAAAACATTCACTTTTCAATAGAGCCCAATAGCAAAAATCAGGTTTTGAATGAAGAATCACATTTCTTGGTAGAATCATGCAGGATTGAAATTTTTGATGGTTTTTTACTCCTCTCAACAGCCCAAACAAGTTTCTAAAAGGATGAGTTTGCAACTACTTTACTTTTGGAGAAAATTCAAAACATTCATTATTCAATAGGGCCCAAACTATCAAAAACCAGCGGTTTCAATGAACACACATTTCTTGGTAGAATCATGCAGGACTGAAATTTTTGATGTTTTTCTACTCCTCTCATGAGCCCAAACAAGTCTCTAAAAGCATGAGTTTGCAACTACTTTACTTTTGGAGAAAATTCAAAACATTCATTATTCAATAGAGCCCAATAGCAAAAATCAGGTTTTGAATGAAGAATCACATTTCTTGGTAGAATCATGCAGGATTGAAATTTTTGATGGTTTTTTACTCCTCTCAACAGCCCAAACAAGTTTCTAAAATGATGAGTTTGCAACTACTTTACTTTTGGAGAAAATTCAAAACATTCATTATTCAATAGGGCCCAAACTATCAAAAACCAGCGGTTTCAATGAACACACATTTCTTGATAGAATCATGCAGGACTGAAATTTTTGATGTTTTTCTACTCCTCTCATGAGCCCAAACAAGTCTCTAAAAGCATGAGTTTGCAACTACTTTACTTTTGGAGAAAATTCAAAACATTCACTTTTCAATAGAGCCCAATAGCAAAAATCAGGTTTTGAATGAAGAATCACATTTCTTGGTAGAATCATGCAGGATTGAAATTTTTGATGGTTTTTTACTCCTCTCAACAGCCCAAACAAGTTTCTAAAAGGATGAGTTTGCAACTACTTTACTTTTGGAGAAAATTCAAAACATTCATTATTCAATAGGGCCCAAACTATCAAAAACCAGCGGTTTGAATGAACACACATTTCTTGGTAGAATCATGCAGGACTGAAATTTTTGATGTTTTTCTACTCCTCTCATGAGCCCAAACAAGTCTCTAAAAGCATGAGTTTGCAACTACTTTACTTTTGGAGAAAATTCAAAACATTCATTATTCAATAGAGCCCAATAGCAAAAATCAGGTTTTGAATGAAGAATCACATTTCTTGGTAGAAGCATGCAGGATTGAAATTTTTGATGGTTTTTTACTCCTCTCAACAGCCCAAACAAGTTTCTAAAAGGATGAGTTTGCAACTACTTTACTTTTGGAGAAAATTCAAAACATTCATTATTCAATAGGGCCCAAACTATCAAAAACCAGCGGTTTCAATGAACACACATTTCTTGGTAGAATCATGCAGGACTGAAATTTTTGATGTTTTTCTACTCCTCTCATGAGCCCAAACAAGTCTCTAAAAGCATGAGTTTGCAACTACTTTACTTTTGGAGAAAATTCAAAACATTCATTATTCAATAGAGCCCAATAGCAAAAATCAGGTTTTGAATGAAGAATCACATTTCTTGGTAGAATCATGCAGGATTGAAATTTTTGATGGTTTTTTACTCCTCTCTACAGCCCAAACAAGTTTCTAAAAGGATGAGTTTGCAACTGCTTTACTTTTGGAGAAAATTCAAAACATTCATTATTCAATAGGGCCCAAACTATCAAAAACCAGCGGTTTGAATGAACACACATTTCTTGGTAGAATCATGCAGGACTCAAATTTTTGATGTTTTTCTACTCCTCTCATGAGCCCAAACAAGTTTCTAAAAGCATGAGTTTGCAACTACTTTACTTTTGGAGAAAATTCAAAACATTCATTATTCAATAGAGCCCAATAGCAAAAATCAGGTTTTGAATGAAGAATCACATTTCTTGGTAGAATCATGCAGGATTGAAATTTTTGATGGTTTTTTACTCCTCTCAACAGCCCAAACAAGTTTCTAAAAGGATGAGTTTGCAACTACTTTACTTTTGGAGAAAATTCAAAACATTCATTATTCAATAGGGCCCAAACTATCAAAAACCAGCGGTTTCAATGAACACACATTTCTTGGTAGAATCATGCAGGACTGAAATTTTTGATGTTTTTCTACTCCTCTCATGAGCCCAAACAAGTCTCTAAAAGCATGAGTTTGCAACTACTTTACTTTTGGAGAAAATTCAAAACATTCACTTTTCAATAGAGCCCAATAGCAAAAATCAGGTTTTGAATGAAGAATCACATTTCTTGGTAGAATCATGCAGGATTGAAATTTTTGATGGTTTTTTACTCCTCTCAACAGTCCAAACAAGTTTCTAACAGGATGAGTTTGCAACTACTTTACTTTTGGAGAAAATTCAAAACATTCATTATTCAATAGGGCCCAAACTATCAAAAACCAGCGGTTTGAATGAACACACATTTCTTGGTAGAATCATGCAGGACTGAAATTTTTGATGTTTTTCTACTCCTCTCATGAGCTCAAACAAGTCTCTAAAAGCATGAGTTTGCAACTACTTTACTTTTGGAGAAAATTCAAAACATTCATTATTCAATAGAGCCCAATAGCAAAAATCAGGTTTTGAATGAAGAATCACATTTCTTGGTAGAAGCATGCAGGATTGAAATTTTTGATGGTTTTTTACTCCTCTCAACAGCCCAAACAAGTTTCTAAAAGGATGAGTTTGCAACTACTTTACTTTTGGAGAAAATTCAAAACATTCATTATTCAATAGGGCCCAAACTATCAAAAACCAGCGGTTTCAATGAACACACATTTCTTGGTAGAATCATGCAGGACTGAAGTTTTTGATGTTTTTCTACTCCTCTCATGAGCCCAAACAAGTCTCTAAAAGCATGAGTTTGCAACTACTTTACTTTTGGAGAAAATTCAAAACATTCATTATTCAATAGAGCCCAATAGCAAAAATCAGGTTTTGAATGAAGAATCACATTTCTTGGTAGAATCATGCAGGATTGAAATTTTTGATGGTTTTTTACTCCTCTCTACAGCCCAAACAAGTTTCTAAAAGGATGAGTTTGCAACTGCTTTACTTTTGGAGAAAATTCAAAACATTCATTATTCAATAGGGCCCAAACTATCAAAAACCAGCGGTTTGAATGAACACACATTTCTTGGTAGAATCATGCAGGACTCAAATTTTTGATGTTTTTCTACTCCTCTCATGAGCCCAAACAAGTTTCTAAAAGCATGAGTTTGCAACTACTTTACTTTTGGAGAAAATTCAAAACATTCATTATTCAATAGAGCCCAATAGCAAAAATCAGGTTTTGAATGAAGAATCACATTTCTTCGTAGAATCATGCAGGATTGAAATTTTTGATGGTTTTTTACTCCTCTCAACAGCCCAAACAAGTTTCTAAAAGGATGAGTTTGCAACTACTTTACTTTTGGAGAAAATTCAAAACATTCATTATTCAATAGGGCCCAAACTATCAAAAACCAGCGGTTTCAATGAACACACATTTCTTGGTAGAATCATGCAGGACTGAAATTTTTGATGTTTTTCTACTCCTCTCATGAGCCCAAACAAGTCTCTAAAAGCATGAGTTTGCAACTACTTTACTTTTGGAGAAAATTCAAAACATTCATTATTCAATAGAGCCCAATAGCAAAAATCAGGTTTTGAATGAAGAATCACATTTCTTGGTAGAATCATGCAGGATTGAAATTTTTGATGGTTTTTTACTCCTCTCAACAGCCCAAACAAGTTTCTAAAAGGATGAGTTTGCAACTACTTTACTTTTGGAGAAAATTCAAAACATTCATTATTCAATAGGGCCCAAACTATCAAAAACCAGCGGTTTCAATGAACACACATTTCTTGGTAGAATCATGCAGGACTGAAATTTTTGATGTTTTTCTACTCCTCTCATGAGCCCAAACAAGTCTCTAAAAGCATGAGTTTGCAACTACTTTACTTTTGGAGAAAATTCAAAACATTCATTATTCAATAGAGCCCAATAGCAAAAATCAGGTTTTGAATGAAGAATCACATTTCTTGGTAAAATCATGCAGGATTGAAATTTTTGATGGTTTTTTACTCCTCTCAACAGCCCAAACAAGTTTCTAAAAGGATGAGTTTGCAACTACTTTACTTTTGGAGAAAATTCAAAACATTCATTATTCAATAGGGCCCAAACTATCAAAAACCAGCGGTTTCAATGAACACACATTTCTTGGTAGAATCATGCAGGACTGAAATTTTTGATGTTTTTCTACTCCTCTCATGAGCCCAAACAAGTCTCTAAAAGCATGAGTTTGCAACTACTTTACTTTTGGAGAAAATTCAAAACATTCATTATTCAATAGAGCCCAATAGCAAAAATCAGGTTTTGAATGAAGAATCACATTTCTTGGTAGAATCATGCAGGATTGAAATTTTTGATGGTTTTTTACTCCTCTCAACAGCCCAAACAAGTTTCTAAAAGGATGAGTTTGCAACTACTTTACTTTTGGAGAAAATTCAAAACATTCATTATTCAATAGGGCCCAAACTATCAAAAACCAGCGGTTTCAATGAACACACATTTCTTGGTAGAATCATGCAGGACTGAAATTTTTGATGTTTTTCTACTCCTCTCATGAGCCCAAACAAGTCTCTAAAAGCATGAGTTTGCAACTACTTTACTTTTGGAGAAAATTCAAAACATTCATTATTCAATAGAGCCCAATAGCAAAAATCAGGTTTTGAATGAAGAATCACATTTCTTGGTAGAATCATGCAGGATTGAAATTTTTGATGGTTTTTTACTCCTCTCAACAGCCCAAACAAGTTTCTAAAAGGATGAGTTTGCAACTACTTTACTTTTGGAGAAAATTCAAAACATTCATTATTCAATAGGGCCCAAACTATCAAAAACCAGCGGTTTCAATGAACACACATTTCTTGGTAGAATCATGCAGGACTGAAATTTTTGATGTTTTTCTACTCCTCTCATGAGCCCAAACAAGTCTCTAAAAGCATGAGTTTGCAACTACTTTACTTTTGGAGAAAATTCAAAACATTCATTATTCAATAGAGCCCAATAGCAAAAATCAGGTTTTGAATGAAGAATCACATTTCTTGGTAGAATCATGCAGGATTGAAATTTTTGATGGTTTTTTACTCCTCTCAACAGCCCAAACAAGTTTCTAAAAGGATGAGTTTGCAACTACTTTACTTTTGGAGAAAATTCAAAACATTCATTATTCAATAGGGCCCAAACTATCAAAAACCAGCGGTTTCAATGAACACACATTTCTTGGTAGAATCATGCAGGACTGAAATTTTTGATGTTTTTCTACTCCTCTCATGAGCCCAAACAAGTCTCTAAAAGCATGAGTTTGCAACTACTTTACTTTTGGAGAAAATTCAAAACATTCATTATTCAATAGAGCCCAATAGCAAAAATCAGGTTTTGAATGAAGAATCACATTTCTTGGTAGAATCATGCAGGATTGAAATTTTTGATGGTTTTTTACTCCTCTCAACAGCCCAAACAAGTTTCTAAAAGGATGAGTTTGCAACTACTTTACTTTTGGAGAAAATTCAAAACATTCATTATTCAATAGGGCCCAAACTATCAAAAACCAGCGGTTTCAATGAACACACATTTCTTGGTAGAATCATGCAGGACTGAAATTTTTGATGTTTTTCTACTCCTCTCATGAGCCCAAACAAGTCTCTAAAAGCATGAGTTTGCAACTACTTTACTTTTGGAGAAAATTCAAAACATTCATTATTCAATAGAGCCCAATAGCAAAAATCAGGTTTTGAATGAAGAATCACATTTCTTGGTAAAATCATGCAGGATTGAAATTTTTGATGGTTTTTTACTCCTCTCAACAGCCCAAACAAGTTTCTAAAAGGATGAGTTTGCAACTACTTTACTTTTGGAGAAAATTCAAAACATTCATTATTCAATAGGGCCCAAACTATCAAAAACCAGCGGTTTCAATGAACACACATTTCTTGGTAGAATCATGCAGGACTGAAATTTTTGATGTTTTTCTACTCCTCTCATGAGCCCAAACAAGTCTCTAAAAGCATGAGTTTGCAACTACTTTACTTTTGGAGAAAATTCAAAACATTCATTATTCAATAGAGCCCAATAGCAAAAATCAGGTTTTGAATGAAGAATCACATTTCTTGGTAGAATCATGCAGGATTGAAATTTTTGATGGTTTTTTACTCCTCTCAACAGCCCAAACAAGTTTCTAAAAGGATGAGTTTGCAACTACTTTACTTTTGGAGAAAATTCAAAACATTCATTATTCAATAGGGCCCAAACTATCAAAAACCAGCGGTTTCAATGAACACACATTTCTTGGTAGAATCATGCAGGACTGAAATTTTTGATGTTTTTCTACTCCTCTCATGAGCCCAAACAAGTCTCTAAAAGCATGAGTTTGCAACTACTTTACTTTTGGAGAAAATTCAAAACATTCATTATTCAATAGAGCCCAATAGCAAAAATCAGGTTTTGAATGAAGAATCACATTTCTTGGTAGAATCATGCAGGATTGAAATTTTTGATGGTTTTTTACTCCTCTCAACAGCCCAAACAAGTTTCTAAAAGGATGAGTTTGCAACTACTTTACTTTTGGAGAAAATTCAAAACATTCATTATTCAATAGGGCCCAAACTATCAAAAACCAGCGGTTTCAATGAACACACATTTCTTGGTAGAATCATGCAGGACTGAAATTTTTGATGTTTTTCTACTCCTCTCATGAGCCCAAACAAGT
The DNA here is from genome assembly GCF_039654945.1 of Dendrobates tinctorius. Classification (NCBI taxonomy): domain Eukaryota; kingdom Metazoa; phylum Chordata; class Amphibia; order Anura; family Dendrobatidae; genus Dendrobates; species Dendrobates tinctorius. Next base: position 5,571,932 of record NW_027361736.1, on the reverse strand, counting down.
CTCTAAAAGCATGAGTTTGCAACTACTTTACTTTTGGAGAAAATTCAAAACATTCATTATTCAATAGAGCCCAATAGCAAAAATCAGGTTTTGAATGAAGAATCACATTTCTTGGTAGAATCATGCAGGATTGAAATTTTTGATGGTTTTTTACTCCTCTCAACAGCCCAAACAAGTTTCTAAAAGGATGAGTTTGCAACTACTTTACTTTTGGAGAAAATTCAAAACATTCATTATTCAATAGGGCCCAAACTATCAAAAACCAGCGGTTTCAATGAACACACATTTCTTGGTAGAATCATGCAGGACTGAAATTTTTGATGTTTTTCTACTCCTCTCATGAGCCCAAACAAGTCTCTAAAAGCATGAGTTTGCAACTACTTTACTTTTGGAGAAAATTCAAAACATTCATTATTCAATAGAGCCCAATAGCAAAAATCAGGTTTTGAATGAAGAATCACATTTCTTGGTAAAATCATGCAGGATTGAAATTTTTGATGGTTTTTTACTCCTCTCAACAGCCCAAACAAGTTTCTAAAAGGATGAGTTTGCAACTACTTTACTTTTGGAGAAAATTCAAAACATTCATTATTCAATAGGGCCCAAACTATCAAAAACCAGCGGTTTCAATGAACACACATTTCTTGGTAGAATCATGCAGGACTGAAATTTTTGATGTTTTTCTACTCCTCTCATGAGCCCAAACAAGTCTCTAAAAGCATGAGTTTGCAACTACTTTACTTTTGGAGAAAATTCAAAACATTCATTATTCAATAGAGCCCAATAGCAAAAATCAGGTTTTGAATGAAGAATCACATTTCTTGGTAGAATCATGCAGGATTGAAATTTTTGATGGTTTTTTACTCCTCTCAACAGCCCAAACAAGTTTCTAAAAGGATGAGTTTGCAACTACTTTACTTTTGGAGAAAATTCAAAACATTCATTATTCAATAGGGCCCAAACTATCAAAAACCAGCGGTTTCAATGAACACACATTTCTTGGTAGAATCATGCAGGACTGAAATTTTTGATGTTTTTCTACTCCTCTCATGAGCCCAAACAAGTCTCTAAAAGCATGAGTTTGCAACTACTTTACTTTTGGAGAAAATTCAAAACATTCATTATTCAATAGAGCCCAATAGCAAAAATCAGGTTTTGAATGAAGAATCACATTTCTTGGTAGAATCATGCAGGATTGAAATTTTTGATGGTTTTTTACTCCTCTCAACAGCCCAAACAAGTTTCTAAAAGGATGAGTTTGCAACTACTTTACTTTTGGAGAAAATTCAAAACATTCATTATTCAATAGGGCCCAAACTATCAAAAACCAGCGGTTTCAATGAACACACATTTCTTGGTAGAATCATGCAGGACTGAAATTTTTGATGTTTTTCTACTCCTCTCATGAGCCCAAACAAGTCTCTAAAAGCATGAGTTTGCAACTACTTTACTTTTGGAGAAAATTCAAAACATTCATTATTCAATAGAGCCCAATAGCAAAAATCAGGTTTTGAATGAAGAATCACATTTCTTGGTAGAATCATGCAGGATTGAAATTTTTGATGGTTTTTTACTCCTCTCAACAGCCCAAACAAGTTTCTAAAAGGATGAGTTTGCAACTACTTTACTTTTGGAGAAAATTCAAAACATTCATTATTCAATAGGGCCCAAACTATCAAAAACCAGCGGTTTCAATGAACACACATTTCTTGGTAGAATCATGCAGGACTGAAATTTTTGATGTTTTTCTACTCCTCTCATGAGCCCAAACAAGTCTCTAAAAGCATGAGTTTGCAACTACTTTACTTTTGGAGAAAATTCAAAACATTCATTATTCAATAGAGCCCAATAGCAAAAATCAGGTTTTGAATGAAGAATCACATTTCTTGGTAGAATCATGCAGGATTGAAATTTTTGATGGTTTTTTACTCCTCTCAACAGCCCAAACAAGTTTCTAAAAGGATGAGTTTGCAACTACTTTACTTTTGGAGAAAATTCAAAACATTCATTATTCAATAGGGCCCAAACTATCAAAAACCAGCGGTTTCAATGAACACACATTTCTTGGTAGAATCATGCAGGACTGAAATTTTTGATGTTTTTCTACTCCTCTCATGAGCCCAAACAAGTCTCTAAAAGCATGAGTTTGCAACTACTTTACTTTTGGAGAAAATTCAAAACATTCATTATTCAATAGAGCCCAATAGCAAAAATCAGGTTTTGAATGAAGAATCACATTTCTTGGTAGAATCATGCAGGATTGAAATTTTTGATGGTTTTTTACTCCTCTCAACAGCCCAAACAAGTTTCTAAAAGGATGAGTTTGCAACTACTTTACTTTTGGAGAAAATTCAAAACATTCATTATTCAATAGGGCCCAAACTATCAAAAACCAGCGGTTTCAATGAACACACATTTCTTGGTAGAATCATGCAGGACTGAAATTTTTGATGTTTTTCTACTCCTCTCATGAGCCCAAACAAGTCTCTAAAAGCATGAGTTTGCAACTACTTTACTTTTGGAGAAAATTCAAAACATTCATTATTCAATAGAGCCCAATAGCAAAAATCAGGTTTTGAATGAAGAATCACATTTCTTGGTAAAATCATGCAGGATTGAAATTTTTGATGGTTTTTTACTCCTCTCAACAGCCCAAACAAGTTTCTAAAAGGATGAGTTTGCAACTACTTTACTTTTGGAGAAAATTCAAAACATTCATTATTCAATAGGGCCCAAACTATCAAAAACCAGCGGTTTCAATGAACACACATTTCTTGGTAGAATCATGCAGGACTGAAATTTTTGATGTTTTTCTACTCCTCTCATGAGCCCAAACAAGTCTCTAAAAGCATGAGTTTGCAACTACTTTACTTTTGGAGAAAATTCAAAACATTCATTATTCAATAGAGCCCAATAGCAAAAATCAGGTTTTGAATGAAGAATCACATTTCTTGGTAGAATCATGCAGGATTGAAATTTTTGATGGTTTTTTACTCCTCTCAACAGCCCAAACAAGTTTCTAAAAGGATGAGTTTGCAACTACTTTACTTTTGGAGAAAATTCAAAACATTCATTATTCAATAGGGCCCAAACTATCAAAAACCAGCGGTTTCAATGAACACACATTTCTTGGTAGAATCATGCAGGACTGAAATTTTTGATGTTTTTCTACTCCTCTCATGAGCCCAAACAAGTCTCTAAAAGCATGAGTTTGCAACTACTTTACTTTTGGAGAAAATTCAAAACATTCATTATTCAATAGAGCCCAATAGCAAAAATCAGGTTTTGAATGAAGAATCACATTTCTTGGTAGAATCATGCAGGATTGAAATTTTTGATGGTTTTTTACTCCTCTCAACAGCCCAAACAAGTTTCTAAAAGGATGAGTTTGCAACTACTTTACTTTTGGAGAAAATTCAAAACATTCATTATTCAATAGGGCCCAAACTATCAAAAACCAGCGGTTTCAATGAACACACATTTCTTGGTAGAATCATGCAGGACTGAAATTTTTGATGTTTTTCTACTCCTCTCATGAGCCCAAACAAGTCTCTAAAAGCATGAGTTTGCAACTACTTTACTTTTGGAGAAAATTCAAAACATTCATTATTCAATAGAGCCCAATAGCAAAAATCAGGTTTTGAATGAAGAATCACATTTCTTGGTAGAATCATGCAGGATTGAAATTTTTGATGGTTTTTTACTCCTCTCAACAGCCCAAACAAGTTTCTAAAAGGATGAGTTTGCAACTACTTTACTTTTGGAGAAAATTCAAAACATTCATTATTCAATAGGGCCCAAACTATCAAAAACCAGCGGTTTCAATGAACACACATTTCTTGGTAGAATCATGCAGGACTGAAATTTTTGATGTTTTTCTACTCCTCTCATGAGCCCAAACAAGTCTCTAAAAGCATGAGTTTGCAACTACTTTACTTTTGGAGAAAATTCAAAACATTCATTATTCAATAGAGCCCAATAGCAAAAATCAGGTTTTGAATGAAGAATCACATTTCTTGGTAAAATCATGCAGGATTGAAATTTTTGATGGTTTTTTACTCCTCTCAACAGCCCAAACAAGTTTCTAAAAGGATGAGTTTGCAACTACTTTACTTTTGGAGAAAATTCAAAACATTCATTATTCAATAGGGCCCAAACTATCAAAAACCAGCGGTTTCAATGAACACACATTTCTTGGTAGAATCATGCAGGACTGAAATTTTTGATGTTTTTCTACTCCTCTCATGAGCCCAAACAAGTCTCTAAAAGCATGAGTTTGCAACTACTTTACTTTTGGAGAAAATTCAAAACATTCATTATTCAATAGAGCCCAATAGCAAAAATCAGGTTTTGAATGAAGAATCACATTTCTTGGTAGAATCATGCAGGATTGAAATTTTTGATGGTTTTTTACTCCTCTCAACAGCCCAAACAAGTTTCTAAAAGGATGAGTTTGCAACTACTTTACTTTTGGAGAAAATTCAAAACATTCATTATTCAATAGGGCCCAAACTATCAAAAACCAGCGGTTTCAATGAACACACATTTCTTGGTAGAATCATGCAGGACTGAAATTTTTGATGTTTTTCTACTCCTCTCATGAGCCCAAACAAGTCTCTAAAAGCATGAGTTTGCAACTACTTTACTTTTGGAGAAAATTCAAAACATTCATTATTCAATAGAGCCCAATAGCAAAAATCAGGTTTTGAATGAAGAATCACATTTCTTGGTAGAATCATGCAGGATTGAAATTTTTGATGGTTTTTTACTCCTCTCAACAGCCCAAACAAGTTTCTAAAAGGATGAGTTTGCAACTACTTTACTTTTGGAGAAAATTCAAAACATTCATTATTCAATAGGGCCCAAACTATCAAAAACCAGCGGTTTCAATGAACACACATTTCTTGGTAGAATCATGCAGGACTGAAATTTTTGATGTTTTTCTACTCCTCTCATGAGCCCAAACAAGTCTCTAAAAGCATGAGTTTGCAACTACTTTACTTTTGGAGAAAATTCAAAACATTCATTATTCAATAGAGCCCAATAGCAAAAATCAGGTTTTGAATGAAGAATCACATTTCTTGGTAGAATCATGCAGGATTGAAATTTTTGATGGTTTTTTACTCCTCTCAACAGCCCAAACAAGTTTCTAAAAGGATGAGTTTGCAACTACTTTACTTTTGGAGAAAATTCAAAACATTCATTATTCAATAGGGCCCAAACTATCAAAAACCAGCGGTTTCAATGAACACACATTTCTTGGTAGAATCATGCAGGACTGAAATTTTTGATGTTTTTCTACTCCTCTCATGAGCCCAAACAAGTCTCTAAAAGCATGAGTTTGCAACTACTTTACTTTTGGAGAAAATTCAAAACATTCATTATTCAATAGAGCCCAATAGCAAAAATCAGGTTTTGAATGAAGAATCACATTTCTTGGTAAAATCATGCAGGATTGAAATTTTTGATGGTTTTTTACTCCTCTCAACAGCCCAAACAAGTTTCTAAAAGGATGAGTTTGCAACTACTTTACTTTTGGAGAAAATTCAAAACATTCATTATTCAATAGGGCCCAAACTATCAAAAACCAGCGGTTTCAATGAACACACATTTCTTGGTAGAATCATGCAGGACTGAAATTTTTGATGTTTTTCTACTCCTCTCATGATCCCAAACAAGTCTCTAAAAGCATGAGTTTGCAACTACTTTACTTTTGGAGAAAATTCAAAACATTCATTATTCAATAGAGCCCAATAGCAAAAATCAGGTTTTGAATGAAGAATCACATTTCTTGGTAAAATCATGCAGGATTGAAATTTTTGATGGTTTTTTACTCCTCTCAACAGCCCAAACAAGTTTCTAAAAGGATGAGTTTGCAACTACTTTACTTTTGGAGAAAATTCAAAACAATCATTATTCAATAGGGCCCAAACTATCAAAAACCAGCGGTTTCAATGAACACACATTTCTTGGTAGAATCATGCAGGACTGAAATTTTTGATGTTTTTCTACTCCTCTCATGAGCCCAAACAAGTCTCTAAAAGCATGAGTTTGCAACTACTTTACTTTTGGAGAAAATTCAAAACATTCACTTTTCAATAGAGCCCAATAGCAAAAATCAGGTTTTGAATGAAGAATCACATTTCTTGGTAGAATCATGCAGGATTGAAATTTTTGATGGTTTTTTACTCCTCTCAACAGTCCAAACAAGTTTCTAAAAGGATGAGTTTGCAACTACTTTACTTTTGGAGAAAATTCAAAACATTCATTATTCAATAGGGCCCAAACTATCAAAAACCAGCGGTTTGAATGAACACACATTTCTTGGTAGAATCATGCAGGACTGAAATTTTTGATGTTTTTCTACTCCTCTCATGAGCCCAAACAAGTCTCTAAAAGCATGAGTTTGCAACTACTTTACTTTTGGAGAAAATTCAAAACATTCATTATTCAATAGAGCCCAATAGCAAAAATCAGGTTTTGAATGAAGAATCACATTTCTTGGTAGAAGCATGCAGGATTGAAATTTTTGATGGTTTTTTACTCCTCTCAACAGCCCAAACAAGTTTCTAAAAGGATGAGTTTGCAACTACTTTACTTTTGGAGAAAATTCAAAACATTCATTATTCAATAGGGCCCAAACTATCAAAAACCAGCGGTTTCAATGAACACACATTTCTTGGTAGAATCATGCAGGACTGAAGTTTTTGATGTTTTTCTACTCCTCTCATGAGCCCAAACAAGTCTCTAAAAGCATGAGTTTGCAACTACTTTACTTTTGGAGAAAATTCAAAACATTCATTATTCAATAGAGCCCAATAGCAAAAATCAGGTTTTGAATGAAGAATCACATTTCTTGGTAGAATCATGCAGGATTGAAATTTTTGATGGTTTTTTACTCCTCTCTACAGCCCAAACAAGTTTCTAAAAGGATGAGTTTGCAACTGCTTTACTTTTGGAGAAAATTCAAAACATTCATTATTCAATAGGGCCCAAACTATCAAAAACCAGCGGTTTGAATGAACACACATTTCTTGGTAGAATCATGCAGGACTCAAATTTTTGATGTTTTTCTACTCCTCTCATGAGCCCAAACAAGTTTCTAAAAGCATGAGTTTGCAACTACTTTACTTTTGGAGAAAATTCAAAACATTCATTATTCAATAGAGCCCAATAGCAAAAATCAGGTTTTGAATGAAGAATCACATTTCTTGGTAGAATCATGCAGGATTGAAATTTTTGATGGTTTTTTACTCCTCTCAACAGCCCAAACAAGTTTCTAAAAGGATGAGTTTGCAACTACTTTACTTTTGGAGAAAATTCAAAACATTCATTATTCAATAGGGCCCAAACTATCAAAATCCAGCGGTTTCAATGAACACACATTTCTTGGTAGAATCATGCAGGACTGAAATTTTTGATGTTTTTCTACTCCTCTCATGAGCCCAAACAAGTCTCTAAAAGCATGAGTTTGCAACTACTTTACTTTTGGAGAAAATTCAAAACATTCATTATTCAATAGAGCCCAATAGCAAAAATCAGGTTTTGAATGAAGAATCACATTTCTTGGTAGAATCATGCAGGATTGAAATTTTTGATGGATTTTTACTCCTCTCAACAGCCCAAACAAGTTTCTAAAAGGATGAGTTTGCAACTACTTTACTTTTGGAGAAAATTCAAAACATTCATTATTCAATAGGGCCCAAACTATCAAAAACCAGCGGTTTCAATGAACACACATTTCTTGGTAGAATCATGCAGGACTGAAATTTTTGATGTTTTTCTACTCCTCTCATGAGCCCAAACAAGTCTCTAAAAGCATGAGTTTGCAACTACTTTACTTTTGGAGAAAATTCAAAACATTCATTATTCAATAGAGCCCAATAGCAAAAATTAGGTTTTGAATGAAGAATCACATTTCTTGGTAAAATCATGCAGGATTGAAATTTTTGATGGTTTTTTACTCCTCTCAACAGCCCAAACAAGTTTCTAAAAGGATGAGTTTGCAACTACTTTACTTTTGGAGAAAATTCAAAACATTCATTATTCAATAGGGCCCAAACTATCAAAAACCAGCGGTTTCAATGAACACACATTTCTTGGTAGAATCATGCAGGACTGAAATTTTTGATGTTTTTCTACTCCTCTCATGAGCCCAAACAAGTCTCTAAAAGCATGAGTTTGCAACTACTTTACTTTTGGAGAAAATTCAAAACATTCATTATTCAATAGAGCCCAATAGCAAAAATCAGGTTTTGAATGAAGAATCACATTTCTTGGTAGAATCATGCAGGATTGAAATTTTTGATGGTTTTTTACTCCTCTCAACAGCCCAAACAAGTTTCTAAAAGGATGAGTTTGCAACTACTTTACTTTTGGAGAAAATTCAAAACATTCATTATTCAATAGGGCCCAAACTATCAAAAACCAGCGGTTTCAATGAACACACATTTCTTGGTAGAATCATGCAGGACTGAAGTTTTTGATGTTTTTCTACTCCTCTCATGAGCCCAAACAAGTCTCTAAAAGCATGAGTTTGCAACTACTTTACTTTTGGAGAAAATTCAAAACATTCATTATTCAATAGAGCCCAATAGCAAAAATTAGGTTTTGAATGAAGAATCACATTTCTTGGTAAAATCATGCAGGATTGAAATTTCTGATGGTTTTTTACTCCTCTCAACAGCCCAAACAAGTTTCTAAAAGGATGAGTTTGCAACTACTTTACTTTTGGAGAAAATTCAAAACATTCATTATTCAATAGGGCCCAAACTATCAAAAACCAGCTGTTTCAATGAACACACATTTCTTGGTAGAATCATGCAGGACTGAAATTTTTGATGTTTTTCTACTCCTCTCATGAGCCCAAACAAGTCTCTAAAAGCATGAGTTTGCAACTACTTTACTTTTGGAGAAAATTCAAAACATTCATTATTCAATAGAGCCCAATAGCAAAAATCAGGTTTTGAATGAAGAATCACATTTCTTGGTAGAATCATGCAGGATTGAAATTTTTGATGGTTTTTTACTCCTCTCAACAGCCCAAACAAGTTTCTAAAAGGATGAGTTTGCAACTACTTTACTTTTGGAGAAAATTCAAAACATTCATTATTCAATAGGGCCCAAACTATCAAAAACCAGCGGTTTCAATGAACACACATTTCTTGGTAGAATCATGCAGGACTGAAGTTTTTGATGTTTTTCTACTCCTCTCATGAGCCCAAACAAGTCTCTAAAAGCATGAGTTTGCAACTACTTTACTTTTGGAGAAAATTCAAAACATTCATTATTCAATAGAGCCCAATAGCAAAAATCAGGTTTTGAATGAAGAATCACATTTCTTGGTAGAATCATGCAGGATTGAAATTTTTGATGGTTTTTTACTCCTCTCTACAGCCCAAACAAGTTTCTAAAAGGATGAGTTTGCAACTGCTTTACTTTTGGAGAAAATTCAAAACATTCATTATTCAATAGGGCCCAAACTATCAAAAACCAGCGGTTTGAATGAACACACATTTCTTGGTAGAATCATGCAGGACTCAAATTTTTGATGTTTTTCTACTCCTCTCATGAGCCCAAACAAGTTTCTAAAAGCATGAGTTTGCAACTACTTTACTTTTGGAGAAAATTCAAAACATTCATTATTCAATAGAGCCCAATAGCAAAAATCAGGTTTTGAATGAAGAATCACATTTCTTGGAAGAATCATGCAGGATTGAAATTTTTGATGGTTTTTTACTCCTCTCAACAGCCCAAACAAGTTTCTAAAAGGATGAGTTTGCAACTACTTTACTTTTGGAGAAAATTCAAAACATTCATTATTCAATAGGGCCCAAACTATCAAAAACCAGCGGTTTCAATGAACACACATTTCTTGGTAGAATCATGCAGGACTGAAATTTTTGATGTTTTTCTACTCCTCTCATGAGCCCAAACAAGTCTCTAAAAGCATGAGTTTGCAACTACTTTACTTTTGGAGAAAATTCAAAACATTCATTATTCAATAGAGCCCAATAGCAAAAATCAGGTTTTGAATGAAGAATCACATTTCTTGGTAGAATCATGCAGGATTGAAATTTTTGATGGTTTTTTACTCCTCTCAACAGCCCAAACAAGTTTCTAAAAGGATGAGTTTGCAACTACTTTACTTTTGGAGAAAATTCAAAACATTCATTATTCAATAGGGCCCAAACTATCAAAAACCAGCGGTTTCAATGAACACACATTTCTTGGTAGAATCATGCAGGACTGAAATTTTTGATGTTTTTCTACTCCTCTCATGAGCCCAAATAAGTTTCTAAAAGCATGAGTTTGCAACTAGTTTACTTTTGGAGAACATTCAAAACATTCACTATTCAATAGAGCCCAATAGCAAAAATCAGGTTTTGAATGAAGAATCACATTTCTTGGTAAAATCATGCAGGATTGAAATTTTTGATGGTTTTTTACTCCTCTCAACAGCCCAAACAAGTTTCTAAAAGGATGAGTTTGCAACTACTTTACTTTTGGAGAAAATTCAAAACATTCATTATTCAATAGGGCCCAAACTATCAAAAACCAGCGGTTTCAATGAACACACATTTCTTGGTAGAATCATGCAGGACTGAAATTTTTGATGTTTTTCTACTCCTCTCATGAGCCCAAACAAGTCTCTAAAAGCATGAGTTTGCAACTACTTTACTTTTGGAGAAAATTCAAAACATTCATTATTCAATAGAGCCCAATAGCAAAAATCAGGTTTTGAATGAAGAATCACATTTCTTGGTAGAATCATGCAGGATTGAAATTTTTGATGGTTTTTTACTCCTCTCAACAGCCCAAACAAGTTTCTAAAAGGATGAGTTTGCAACTACTTTACTTTTGGAGAAAATTCAAAACATTCATTATTCAATAGGGCCCAAACTATCAAAAACCAGTGGTTTCAATGAACACACATTTCTTGGTAGAATCATGCAGGACTGAAATTTTTGATGTTTTTCTACTCCTCTCATGAGCCCAAACAAGTCTCTAAAAGCATGAGTTTGCAACTACTTTACTTTTGGAGAAAATTCAAAACATTCACTTTTCAATAGAGCCCAATAGCAAAAATCAGGTTTTGAATGAAGAATCACATTTCTTGGTAGAATCATGCAGGATTGAAATTTTTGATGGTTTTTTACTCCTCTCAACAGTCCAAACAAGTTTCTAAAAGGATGAGTTTGCAACTACTTTACTTTTGGAGAAAATTCAAAACATTCATTATTCAATAGGGCCCAAACTATCAAAAACCAGCGGTTTCAATGAACACACATTTCTTGGTAGAATCATGCAGGACTGAAATTTTTGATGTTTTTCTACTCCTCTTATGAGCTCAAACAAGTCTCTAAAAGCATGAGTTTGCAACTACTTTACTTTTGGAGAAAATTCAAAACATTCATTATTCAATAGAGCCCAATAGCAAAAATCAGGTTTTGAATGAAGAATCACATTTCTTGGTAGAATCATGCAGGATTGAAATTTTTGATGGTTTTTTACTCCTCTCAACAGCCCAAACAAGTTTCTAAAAGGATGAGTTTGCAACTACTTTACTTTTGGAGAAAATTCAAAACATTCATTATTCAATAGAGCCCAAACTATCAAAAACCAGCGGTTTCAATGAACACACATTTCTTGGTAGAATCATGCAGGACTGAAATTTTTGATGTTTTTCTACTCCTCTCATGAGCCCAAACAAGTCTCTAAAAGCATGAGTTTGCAACTACTTTACTTTTGGAGAAAATTCAAAACATTCACTTTTCAATAGAGCCCAATAGCAAAAATCAGGTTTTGAATGAAGAATCACATTTCTTGGTAGAATCATGCAGGATTGAAATTTTTGATGGTTTTTTACTCCTCTCAACAGTCCAAACAAGTTTCTAAAAGGATGAGTTTGCAACTACTTTACTTTTGGAGAAAATTCAAAACATTCATTATTCAATAGGGCCCAAACTATCAAAAACCAGCGGTTTGAATGAACACACATTTCTTGGTAGAATCATGCAGGACTGAAATTTTTGATGTTTTTCTACTCCTCTCATGAGCTCAAACAAGTCTCTAAAAGCATGAGTTTGCAACTACTTTACTTTTGGAGAAAATTCAAAACATTCATTATTCAATAGAGCCCAATAGCAAAAATCAGGTTTTGAATGAAGAATCACATTTCTTGGTAGAAGCATGCAGGATTGAAATTTTTGATGGTTTTTTACTCCTCTCAACAGCCCAAACAAGTTTCTAAAAGGATGAGTTTGCAACTACTTTACTTTTGGAGAAAATTCAAAACATTCATTATTCAATAGGGCCCAAACTATCAAAAACCAGCGGTTTCAATGAACACACATTTCTTGGTAGAATCATGCAGGACTGAAGTTTTTGATGTTTTTCTACTCCTCTCATGAGCCCAAACAAGTCTCTAAAAGCATGAGTTTGCAACTACTTTACTTTTGGAGAAAATTCAAAACATTCATTATTCAATAGAGCCCAATAGCAAAAATCAGGTTTTGAATGAAGAATCACATTTCTTGGTAGAATCATGCAGGATTGAAATTTTTGATGGTTTTTTACTCCTCTCTACAGCCCAAATAAGTTTCTAAAAGGATGAGTTTGCAACTGCTTTACTTTTGGAGAAAATTCAAAACATTCATTATTCAATAGGGCCCAAACTATCAAAAACCAGCGGTTTGAATGAACACACATTTCTTGGTAGAATCATGCAGGACTCAAATTTTTGATGTTTTTCTACTCCTCTCATGAGCCCAAACAAGTTTCTAAGAGCATGAGTTTGCAACTACTTTACTTTTGGAGAAAATTCAAAACATTCATTATTCAATAGAGCCCAATAGCAAAAATCAGGTTTTGAATGAAGAATCACATTTCTTGGTAGAATCATGCAGGATTGAAATTTTTGATGGTTTTTTACTCCTCTCAACAGCCCAAACAAGTTTCTAAAAGGATGAGTTTGCAACTACTTTACTTTTGGAGAAAATTCAAAACATTCATTATTCAATAGGGCCCAAACTATCAAAAACCAGCGGTTTCAATGAACACACATTTCTTGGTAGAATCATGCAGGACTGAAATTTTTGATGTTTTTCTACTCTCATGAGCCCAAACAAGTCTCTAAAAGCATGAGTTTGCAACTACTTTACTTTTGGAGAAAATTCAAAACATTCATTATTCAATAGAGCCCAATAGCAAAAATCAGGTTTTGAATGAAGAATCACATTTCTTGGTAGAATCATGCAGGATTGAAATTTTTGATGGTTTTTTACTCCTCTCAACAGCCCAAACAAGTTTCTAAAAGGATGAGTTTGCAACTACTTTACTTTTGGAGAAAATTCAAAACATTCATTATTCAATAGGGCCCAAACTATCAAAAACCAGCGGTTTCAATGAACACACATTTCTTGGTAGAATCATGCAGGACTGAAATTTTTGATGTTTTTCTACTCCTCTCATGAGCCCAAATAAGTCTCTAAAAGCATGAGTTTGCAACTACTTTATTTTTGGAGAAAATTCAAAACATTCATTATTCAATAGAGCCCAATAGCAAAAATCAGGTTTTGAATGAAGAATCACATTTCTTGGTAGAATCATGCAGGATTGAAATTTTTGATGGTTTTTTACTCCTCTCAACAGCCCAAACAAGTTTCTAAAAGGATGAGTTTGCAACTACTTTACTTTTGGAGAAAATTCAAAACATTCATTATTCAATAGGGCCCAAACTATCAAAAACCAGCGGTTTCAATGAACACACATTTCTTGGTAGAATCATGCAGGACTGAAATTTTTGATGTTTTTCTACTCCTCTCATGAGCCCAAATAAGTCTCTAAAAGCATGAGTTTGCAACTACTTTATTTTTGGAGAAAATTCAAAACATTCATTATTCAATAGAGCCCAATAGCAAAAATCAGGTTTTGAATGAAGAATCACATTTCTTGGTAAAATCATGCAGGATTGAAATTTTTGATGGTTTTTTACTCCTCTCAACAGCCCAAACAAGTTTCTAAAAGGATGAGTTTGCAACTACTTTACTTTTGGAGAAAATTCAAAACATTCATTATTCAATAGGGCCCAAACTATCAAAAACCAGCGGTTTCAATGAACACACATTTCTTGGTAGAATCATGCAGGACTGAAATTTTTGATGTTTTTCTACTCCTCTCATGAGCCCAAATAAGTCTCTAAAAGCATGAGTTTGCAACTACTTTATTTTTGGAGAAAATTCAAAACATTCATTATTCAATAGAGCCCAATAGCAAAAATCAGGTTTTGAATGAAGAATCACATTTCTTGGTAAAATCATGCAGGATTGAAATTTTTGATGGTTTTTTACTCCTCTCAACAGCCCAAACAAGTTTCTAAAAGGATGAGTTTGCAACTACTTTACTTTTGGAGAAAATTCAAAACATTCATTATTCAATAGGGCCCAAACTATCAAAAACCAGCGGTTTCAATGAACACACATTTCTTGGTAGAATCATGCAGGACTGAAATTTTTGATGTTTTTCTACTCCTCTCATGAGCCCAAACAAGTCTCTAAAAGCATGAGTTTGCAACTACTTTACTTTTGGAGAAAATTCAAAACATTCACTTTTCAATAGAGCCCAATAGCAAAAATCAGGTTTTGAATGAAGAATCACATTTCTTGGTAGAATCATGCAGGATTGAAATTTTTGATGGTTTTTTACTCCTCTCAACAGCCCAAACAAGTTTCTAAAAGGATGAGTTTGCAACTACTTTACTTTTGGAGAAAATTCAAAACATTCATTATTCAATAGGGCCCAAACTATCAAAAACCAGCGGTTTGAATGAACACACATTTCTTGGTAGAATCATGCAGGACTGAAATTTTTGATGTTTTTCTACTCCTCTCATGAGCCCAAACAAGTCTCTAAAAGCATGAGTTTGCAACTACTTTACTTTTGGAGAAAATTCAAAACATTCATTATTCAATAGAGCCCAATAGCAAAAATCAGGTTTTGAATGAAGAATCACATTTCTTGGTAGAAGCACGCAGGATTGAAATTTTTGATGGTTTTTTACTCCTCTCAACAGCCCAAACAAGTTTCTAAAAGGATGAGTTTGCAACTACTTTACTTTTGGAGAAAATTCAAAACATTCATTATTCAATAGGGCCCAAACTATCAAAAACCAGCGGTTTCAATGAACACACATTTCTTGGTAGAATCATGCAGGACTGAAATTTTTGATGTTTTTCTACTCCTCTCATGAGCCCAAACAAGTCTCTAAAAGCATGAGTTTGCAACTACTTTACTTTTGGAGAAAATTCAAAACATTCATTATTCAATAGAGCCCAATAGCAAAAATCAGGTTTTGAATGAAGAATCACATTTCTTGGTAGAATCATGCAGGATTGAAATTTTTGATGGTTTTTTACTCCTCTCTACAGCCCAAACAAGTTTCTAAAAGGATGAGTTTGCAACTGCTTTACTTTTGGAGAAAATTCAAAACATTCATTATTCAATAGGGCCCAAACTATCAAAAACCAGCGGTTTGAATGAACACACATTTCTTGGTAGAATCATGCAGGACTCAAATTTTTGATGTTTTTCTACTCCTCTCATGAGCCCAAACAAGTTTCTAAAAGCATGAGTTTGCAACTACTTTACTTTTGGAGAAAATTCAAAACATTCATTATTCAATAGAGCCCAATAGCAAAAATCAGGTTTTGAATGAAGAATCACATTTCTTGGTAGAATCATGCAGGATTGAAATTTTTGATGGTTTTTTACTCCTCTCAACAGCCCAAACAAGTTTCTAAAAGGATGAGTTTGCAACTACTTTACTTTTGGAGAAAATTCAAAACATTCATTATTCAATAGGGCCCAAACTATCAAAAACCAGCGGTTTCAATGAACACACATTTCTTGGTAGAATCATGCAGGACTGAAATTTTTGATGTTTTTCTACTCCTCTCATGAGCCCAAACAAGTCTCTAAAAGCATGAGTTTGCAACTACTTTACTTTTGGAGAAAATTCAAAACATTCACTTTTCAATAGAGCCCAATAGCAAAAATCAGGTTTTGAATGAAGAATCACATTTCTTGGTAGAATCATGCAGGATTGAAATTTTTGATGGTTTTTTACTCCTCTCAACAGTCCAAACAAGTTTCTAAAAGGATGAGTTTGCAACTACTTTACTTTTGGAGAAAATTCAAAACATTCATTATTCAATAGGGCCCAAACTATCAAAAACCAGCGGTTTGAATGAACACACATTTCTTGGTAGAATCATGCAGGACTGAAATTTTTGATGTTTTTCTACTCCTCTCATGAGCTCAAACAAGTCTCTAAAAGCATGAGTTTGCAACTACTTTACTTTTGGAGAAAATTCAAAACATTCATTATTCAATAGAGCCCAATAGCAAAAATCAGGTTTTGAATGAAGAATCACATTTCTTGGTAGAAGCATGCAGGATTGAAATTTTTGATGGTTTTTTACTCCTCTCAACAGCCCAAACAAGTTTCTAAAAGGATGAGTTTGCAACTACTTTACTTTTGGAGAAAATTCAAAACATTCATTATTCAATAGGGCCCAAACTATCAAAAACCAGCGGTTTCAATGAACACACATTTCTTGGTAGAATCATGCAGGACTGAAGTTTTTGATGTTTTAATACTCCTCTCATGAGCCCAAACAAGTCTCTAAAAGCATGAGTTTGCAACTACTTTACTTTTGGAGAAAATTCAAAACATTCATTATTCAATAGAGCCCAATAGCAAAAATCAGGTTTTGAATGAAGAATCACATTTCTTGGTAGAATCATGCAGGATTGAAATTTTTGATGGTTTTTTACTCCTCTCTACAGCCCAAACAAGTTTCTAAAAGGATGAGTTTGCAACTGCTTTACTTTTGGAGAAAATTCAAAACATTCATTATTCAATAGGGCCCAAACTATCAAAAACCAGCGGTTTGAATGAACACACATTTCTTGGTAGAATCATGCAGGACTCAAATTTTTGATGTTTTTCTACTCCTCTCATGAGCCCAAACAAGTTTCTAAAAGCATGAGTTTGCAACTACTTTACTTTTGGAGAAAATTCAAAACATTCATTATTCAATAGAGCCCAATAGCAAAAATCAGGTTTTGAATGAAGAATCACATTTCTTGGTAGAATCATGCAGGATTGAAATTTTTGATGGTTTTTTACTCCTCTCAACAGCCCAAACAAGTTTCTAAAAGGATGAGTTTGCAACTACTTTACTTTTGGAGAAAATTCAAAACATTCATTATTCAATAGGGCCCAAACTATCAAAAACCAGCGGTTTCAATGAACACACATTTCTTGGTAGAATCATGCAGGACTGAAATTTTTGATGTTTTTCTACTCCTCTCATGAGCCCAAACAAGTCTCTAAAAGCATGAGTTTGCAACTACTTTACTTTTGGAGAAAATTCAAAACATTCATTATTCAATAGAGCCCAATAGCAAAAATCAGGTTTTGAATGAAGAATCACATTTCTTGGTAGAATCATGCAGGATTGAAATTTTTGATGGTTTTTTACTCCTCTCAACAGCCCAAACAAGTTTCTAAAAGGATGAGTTTGCAACTACTTTACTTTTGGAGAAAATTCAAAACATTCATTATTCAATAGGGCCCAAACTATCAAAAACCAGCGGTTTCAATGAACACACATTTCTTGGTAGAATCATGCAGGACTGAAATTTTTGATGTTTTTCTACTCCTCTCATGAGCCCAAACAAGTCTCTAAAAGCATGAGTTTGCAACTACTTTACTTTTGGAGAAAATTCAAAACATTCATTATTCAATAGAGCCCAATAGCAAAAATCAGGTTTTGAATGAAGAATCACATTTCTTGGTAAAATCATGCAGGATTGAAATTTTTGATGGTTTTTTACTCCTCTCAACAGCCCAAACAAGTTTCTAAAAGGATGAGTTTGCAACTACTTTACTTTTGGAGAAAATTCAAAACATTCATTATTCAATAGGGCCCAAACTATCAAAAACCAGCGGTTTCAATGAACACACATTTCTTGGTAGAATCATGCAGGACTGAAATTTTTGATGTTTTTCTACTCCTCTCATGAGCCCAAACAAGTCTCTAAAAGCATGAGTTTGCAACTACTTTACTTTTGGAGAAAATTCAAAACATTCATTATTCAATAGAGCCCAATAGCAAAAATCAGGTTTTGAATGAAGAATCACATTTCTTGGTAGAATCATGCAGGATTGAAATTTTTGATGGTTTTTTACTCCTCTCAACAGCCCAAACAAGTTTCTAAAAGGATGAGTTTGCAACTACTTTACTTTTGGAGAAAATTCAAAACATTCATTATTCAATAGGGCCCAAACTATCAAAAACCAGCGGTTTCAATGAACACACATTTCTTGGTAGAATCATGCAGGACTGAAATTTTTGATGTTTTTCTACTCCTCTCATGAGCCCAAACAAGTCTCTAAAAGCATGAGTTTGCAACTACTTTACTTTTGGAGAAAATTCAAAACATTCATTATTCAATAGAGCCCAATAGCAAAAATCAGGTTTTGAATGAAGAATCACATTTCTTGGTAGAATCATGCAGGATTGAAATTTTTGATGGTTTTTTACTCCTCTCAACAGCCCAAACAAGTTTCTAAAAGGATGAGTTTGCAACTACTTTACTTTTGGAGAAAATTCAAAACATTCATTATTCAATAGGGCACAAACTATCAAAAACCAGCGGTTTCAATGAACACACATTTCTTGGTAGAATCATGCAGGACTGAAGTTTTTGATGTTTTTCTACTCCTCTCATGAGCCCAAACAAGTCTCTAAAAGCATGAGTTTGCAACTACTTTACTTTTGGAGAAAATTCAAAACATTCATTATTCAATAGAGCCCAATAGCAAAAATCAGGTTTTGAATGAAGAATCACATTTCTTGGTAGAATCATGCAGGATTGAAATTTTTGATGGTTTTTTACTCCTCTCTACAGCCCAAACAAGTTTCTAAAAGGATGAGTTTGCAACTGCTTTACTTTTGGAGAAAATTCAAAACATTCATTATTCAATAGGGCCCAAACTATCAAAAACCAGCGGTTTGAATGAACACACATTTCTTGGTAGAATCATGCAGGACTCAAATTTTTGATGTTTTTCTACTCCTCTCATGAGCCCAAACAAGTTTCTAAAAGCATGAGTTTGCAACTACTTTACTTTTGGAGAAAATTCAAAACATTCATTATTCAATAGAGCCCAATAGCAAAAATCAGGTTTTGAATGAAGAATCACATTTCTTGGTAGAATCATGCAGGATTGAAATTTTTGATGGTTTTTTACTCCTCTCAACAGCCCAAACAAGTTTCTAAAAGGATGAGTTTGCAACTACTTTACTTTTGGAGAAAATTCAAAACATTCATTATTCAATAGGGCCCAAACTATCAAAAACCAGCGGTTTCAATGAACACACATTTCTTGGTAGAATCATGCAGGACTGAAATTTTTGATGTTTTTCTACTCCTCTCATGAGCCCAAACAAGTCTCTAAAAGCATGAGTTTGCAACTACTTTACTTTTGGAGAAAATTCAAAACATTCATTATTCAATAGAGCCCAATAGCAAAAATCAGGTTTTGAATGAAGAATCACATTTCTTGGTAGAATCATGCAGGATTGAAATTTTTGATGGTTTTTTACTCCTCTCAACAGCCCAAACAAGTTTCTAAAAGGATGAGTTTGCAACTACTTTACTTTTGGAGAAAATTCAAAACATTCATTATTCAATAGGGCCCAAACTATCAAAAACCAGCGGTTTCAATGAACACACATTTCTTGGTAGAATCATGCAGGACTGAAATTTTTGATGTTTTTCTACTCCTCTCATGAGCCCAAACAAGTCTCTAAAAGCATGAGTTTGCAACTACTTTACTTTTGGAGAAAATTCAAAACATTCATTATTCAATAGAGCCCAATAGCAAAAATCAGGTTTTGAATGAAGAATCACATTTCTTGGTAGAATCATGCAGGATTGAAATTTTTGATGGTTTTTTACTCCACTCAACAGCCCAAACAAGTTTCTAAAAGGATGAGTTTGCAACTACTTTACTTTTGGAGAAAATTCAAAACATTCATTATTCAATAGGGCCCAAACTATCAAAAACCAGCGGTTTCAATGAACACACATTTCTTGGTAGAATCATGCAGGACTGAAATTTTTGATGTTTTTCTACTCCTCTCATGAGCCCAAACAAGTCTCTAAAAGCATGAGTTTGCAACTACTTTACTTTTGGAGAAAATTCAAAACATTCATTATTCAATAGAGCCCAATAGCAAAAATCAGGTTTTGAATGAAGAATCACATTTCTTGGTAGAATCATGCAGGATTGAAATTTTTGATGGTTTTTTACTCCTCTCAACAGCCCAAACAAGTTTCTAAAAGGATGAGTTTGCAACTACTTTACTTTTGGAGAAAATTCAAAACATTCATTATTCAATAGGGCACAAACTATCAAAAACCAGCGGTTTCAATGAACACACATTTCTTGGTAGAATCATGCAGGACTGAAGTTTTTGATGTTTTTCTACTCCTCTCATGAGCCCAAACAAGTCTCTAAAAGCATGAGTTTGCAACTACTTTACTTTTGGAGAAAATTCAAAACATTCATTATTCAATAGAGCCCAATAGCAAAAATCAGGTTTTGAATGAAGAATCACATTTCTTGGTAGAATCATGCAGGATTGAAATTTTTGATGGTTTTTTACTCCTCTCTACAGCCCAAACAAGTTTCTAAAAGGATGAGTTTGCAACTGCTTTACTTTTGGAGAAAATTCAAAACATTCATTATTCAATAGGGCCCAAACTATCAAAAACCAGCGGTTTGAATGAACACACATTTCTTGGTAGAATCATGCAGGACTCAAATTTTTGATGTTTTTCTACTCCTCTCATGAGCCCAAACAAGTTTCTAAAAGCATGAGTTTGCAACTACTTTACTTTTGGAGAAAATTCAAAACATTCATTATTCAATAGAGCCCAATAGCAAAAATCAGGTTTTGAATGAAGAATCACATTTCTTGGTAGAATCATGCAGGATTGAAATTTTTGATGGTTTTTTACTCCTCTCAACAGCCCAAACAAGTTTCTAAAAGGATGAGTTTGCAACTACTTTACTTTTGGAGAAAATTCAAAACATTCATTATTCAATAGGGCCCAAACTATCAAAAACCAGCGGTTTCAATGAACACACATTTCTTGGTAGAATCATGCAGGACTGAAATTTTTGATGTTTTTCTACTCCTCTCATGAGCCCAAACAAGTCTCTAAAAGCATGAGTTTGCAACTACTTTACTTTTGGAGAAAATTCAAAACATTCATTATTCAATAGAGCCCAATAGCAAAAATCAGGTTTTGAATGAAGAATCACATTTCTTGGTAGAATCATGCAGGATTGAAATTTTTGATGGTTTTTTACTCCTCTCAACAGCCCAAACAAGTTTCTAAAAGGATGAGTTTGCAACTACTTTACTTTTGGAGAAAATTCAAAACATTCATTATTCAATAGGGCCCAAACTATCAAAAACCAGCGGTTTCAATGAACACACATTTCTTGGTAGAATCATGCAGGACTGAAATTTTTGATGTTTTTCTACTCCTCTCATGAGCCCAAACAAGTCTCTAAAAGCATGAGTTTGCAACTACTTTATTTTTGGAGAAAATTCAAAACATTCATTATTCAATAGAGCCCAATAGCAAAAATCAGGTTTTGAATGAAGAATCACATTTCTTGGTAAAATCATGCAGGATTGAAATTTTTGATGGTTTTTTACTCCTCTCAACAGCCCAAACAAGTTTCTAAAAGGATGAGTTTGCAACTACTTTACTTTTGGAGAAAATTCAAAACATTCATTATTCAATAGGGCCCAAACTATCAAAAACCAGCGGTTTCAATGAACACACATTTCTTGGTAGAATCATGCAGGACTGAAATTTTTGATGTTTTTCTACTCCTCTCATGAGCCCAAACAAGTCTCTAAAAGCATGAGTTTGCAACTACTTTACTTTTGGAGAAAATTCAAAACATTCATTATTCAATAGAGCCCAATAGCAAAAATCAGGTTTTGAATGAAGAATCACATTTCTTGGTAGAATCATGCAGGATTGAAATTTTTGATGGTTTTTTACTCCTCTCAACAGCCCAAACAAGTTTCTAAAAGGATGAGTTTGCAACTACTTTACTTTTGGAGAAAATTCAAAACATTCATTATTCAATAGGGCCCAAACTATCAAAAACAAGCGGTTTGAATGAACACACATTTCTTGGTAGAATCATGCAGGACTGAAATTTTTGATGTTTTTCTACTCCTCTCATGAGCCCAAACAAGTCTCTAAAAGCATGAGTTTGCAACTACTTTACTTTTGGAGAAAATTCAAAACATTCATTATTCAATAGAGCCCAATAGCAAAAATCAGGTTTTGAATGAAGAATCACATTTCTTGGTAGAAGCATGCAGGATTGAAATTTTTGATGGTTTTTTACTCCTCTCAACAGCCCACACAAGTTTCTAAAAGGATGAGTTTGCAACTACTTTACTTTTGGAGAAAATTCAAAACATTCATTATTCAATAGGGCCCAAACTATCAAAAACCAGCGGTTTCAATGAACACACATTTCTTGGTAGAATCATGCAGGACTGAAATTTTTGATGTTTTTCTACTCCTCTCATGAGCCCAAACAAGTCTCTAAAAGCATGAGTTTGCAACTACTTTACTTTTGGAGAAAATTCAAAACATTCATTATTCAATAGAGCCCAATAGCAAAAATCAGGTTTTGAATGAAGAATCACATTTCTTGGTAGAATCATGCAGGATTGAAATTTTTGATGTTTTTTTACTCCTCTCTACAGCCCAAACAAGTTTCTAAAAGGATGAGTTTGCAACTGCTTTACTTTTGGAGAAAATTCAAAACATTCATTATTCAATAGGGCCCAAACTATCAAAAACCAGCGGTTTCAATGAACACACATTTCTTGGTAGAATCATGCAGGACTCAAATTTTTGATGTTTTTCTACTCCTCTCATGAGCCCAAACAAGTTTCTAAAAGCATGAGTTTGCAACTACTTTACTTTTGGAGAAAATTCAAAACATTCATTATTCAATAGAGCCCAATAGCAAAAATCAGGTTTTGAATGAAGAATCACATTTCTTGGTAGAATCATGCAGGATTGAAATTTTTGATGGTTTTTTACTCCTCTCAACAGCCCAAACAAGTTTCTAAAAGGATGAGTTTGCAACTACTTTACTTTTGGAGAAAATTCAAAACATTCATTATTCAATAGGGCCCAAACTATCAAAAACCAGCGGTTTCAATGAACACACATTTCTTGGTAGAATCATGCAGGACTGAAATTTTTGATGTTTTTCTACTCCTCTCATGAGCCCAAACAAGTCTCTAAAAGCATGAGTTTGCAACTACTTTACTTTTGGAGAAAATTCAAAACATTCATTATTCAACAGAGCCCAATAGCAAAAATCAGGTTTTCAATGAAGAATCACATTTCTTGGTAGAATCATGCAGGATTGAAATTTTTGATGGTTTTTTACTCCTCTCAACAGCCCAAACAAGTTTCTAAAAGGATGAGTTTGCAACTACTTTACTTTTGGAGAAAATTCAAAACATTCATTATTCAATAGGGCCCAAACTATCAAAAACCAGCGGTTTCAATGAACACACATTTCTTGGTAGAATCATGCAGGACTGAAATTTTTGATGTTTTTCTACTCCTCTCATGAGCCCAAACAAGTCTCTAAAAGCATGAGTTTGCAACTACTTTACTTTTGGAGAAAATTCAAAACATTCATTATTCAATAGAGCCCAATAGCAAAAATCAGGTTTTGAATGAAGAATCACATTTCTTGGTAAAATCATGCAGGATTGAAATTTTTGATGGTTTTTTACTCCTCTCAACAGCCCAAACAAGTTTCTAAAAGGATGAGTTTGCAACTACTTTACTTTTGGAGAAAATTCAAAACATTCATTATTCAATAGGGCCCAAACTATCAAAAACCAGCGGTTTCAATGAACACACATTTCTTGGTAGAATCATGCAGGACTGAAATTTTTGATGTTTTTCTACTCCTCTCATGAGCCCAAACAAGTCTCTAAAAGCATGAGTTTGCAACTACTTTACTTTTGGAGAAAATTCAAAACATTCATTATTCAATAGAGCCCAATAGCAAAAATCAGGTTTTGAATGAAGAATCACATTTCTTGGTAGAATCATGCAGGATTGAAATTTTTGATGTTTTTTTACTCCTCTCTACAGCCCAAACAAGTTTCTAAAAGGATGAGTTTGCAACTGCTTTACTTTTGGAGAAAATTCAAAACATTCATTATTCAATAGGGCCCAAACTATCAAAAACCAGCGGTTTGAATGAACACACATTTCTTGGTAGAATCATGCAGGACTCAAATTTTTGATGTTTTTCTACTCCTCTCATGAGCCCAAACAATTTTCTAAAAGCATGAGTTTGCAACTACTTTACTTTTGGAGAAAATTCAAAACATTCATTATTCAATAGAGCCCAATAGCAAAAATCAGGTTTTGAATGAAGAATCACATTTCTTGGTAGAATCATGCAGGATTGAAATTTTTGATGGTTTTTTACTCCTCTCAACAGCCCAAACAAGTTTCTAAAAGGATGAGTTTGAAACTACTTTACTTTTGGAGAAAATTCAAAACATTCATTATTCAATAGGGCCCAAACTATCAAAAACCAGCGGTTTCAATGAACACACATTTCTTGGTAGAATCATGCAGGACTGAAATTTTTGATGTTTTTCTACTCCTCTCATGAGCCCAAACAAGTCTCTAAAAGCATGAGTTTGCAACTACTTTACTTTTGGAGAAAATTCAAAACATTCATTATTCAATAGAGCCCAATAGCAAAAATCAGGTTTTGAATGAAGAATCACATTTCTTGGTAGAATCATGCAGGATTGAAATTTTTGATGGTTTTTTACTCCTCTCAACAGCCCAAACAAGTTTCTAAAAGGATGAGTTTGCAACTACTTTACTTTTGGAGAAAATTCAAAACATTCATTATTCAATAGGGCCCAAACTATCAAAAACCAGCGGTTTCAATGAACACACATTTCTTGGTAGAATCATGCAGGACTGAAATTTTTGATGTTTTTCTACTCCTCTCATGAGCCCAAACAAGTCTCTAAAAGCATGAGTTTGCAACTACTTTACTTTTGGAGAAAATTCAAAACATTCATTATTCAATAGAGCCCAATAGCAAAAATCAGGTTTTGAATGAAGAATCACATTTCTTGGTAAAATCATGCAGGATTGAAATTTTTGATGGTTTTTTACTCCTCTCAACAGCCCAAACAAGTTTCTAAAAGGATGAGTTTGCAACTACTTTACTTTTGGAGAAAATTCAAAACATTCATTATTCAATAGGGCCCAAACTATCAAAAACCAGCGGTTTCAATGAACACACATTTCTTGGTAGAATCATGCAGGACTGAAATTTTTGATGTTTTTCTACTCCTCTCATGAGCCCAAACAAGTCTCTAAAAGCATGAGTTTGCAACTACTTTACTTTTGGAGAAAATTCAAAACATTCATTATTCAATAGAGCCCAATAGCAAAAATCAGGTTTTGAATGAAGAATCACATTTCTTGGTAGAATCATGCAGGATTGAAATTTTTGATGGTTTTTTACTCCTCTGAACAGCCCAAACAAGTTTCTAAAAGGATGAGTTTGCAACTACTTTACTTTTGGAGAAAATTCAAAACATTCATTATTCAATAGGGCCCAAACTATCAAAAACCAGCGGTTTCAATGAACACACATTTCTTGGTAGAATCATGCAGGACTGAAATTTTTGATGTTTTTCTACTCCTCTCATGAGCCCAAACAAGTCTCTAAAAGCATGAGTTTGCAACTACTTTACTTTTGGAGAAAATTCAAAACATTCATTATTCAATAGAGCCCAATAGCAAAAATCAGGTTTTGAATGAAGAATCACATTTCTTGGTAGAATCATGCAGGATTGAAATTTTTGATGGTTTTTTACTCCTCTCAACAGCCCAAACAAGTTTCTAAAAGGATGAGTTTGCAACTACTTTACTTTTGGAGAAAATTCAAAACATTCATTATTCAATAGGGCCCAAACTATCAAAAACCAGCGGTTTCAATGAACACACATTTCTTGGTAGAATCATGCAGGACTGAAGTTTTTGATGTTTTTCTACTCCTCTCATGAGCCCAAACAAGTCTCTAAAAGCATGAGTTTGCAACTACTTTACTTTTGGAGAAAATTCAAAACATTCATTATTCAATAGAGCCCAATAGCAAAAATCAGGTTTTGAATGAAGAATCACATTTCTTGGTAGAATCATGCAGGATTGAAATTTTTGATGGTTTTTTACTCCTCTCAACAGCCCAAACAAGTTTCTAAAAGGATGAGTTTGCAACTACTTTACTTTTGGAGAAAATTCAAAACATTCATTATTCAATAGGGCCCAAACTATCAAAAACCAGCGGTTTCAATGAACACACATTTCTTGGTAGAATCATGCAGGACTGAAATTTTTGATGTTTTTCTACTCCGCTCATGAGCCCAAACAAGTCTCTAAAAGCATGAGTTTGCAACTACTTTACTTTTGGAGAAAATTCAAAACATTCATTATTCAAGAGAGCCCAATAGCAAAAATCAGGTTTTGAATGAAGAATCACATTTCTTGGTAAAATCATGCAGGATTGAAATTTTTGATGGTTTTTTACTCCTCTCAACAGCCCAAACAAGTTTCTAAAAGGATGAGTT
Organism: Dendrobates tinctorius; assembly: GCF_039654945.1. NCBI lineage: Eukaryota > Metazoa > Chordata > Amphibia > Anura > Dendrobatidae > Dendrobates > Dendrobates tinctorius. Next base: position 5,545,116 of record NW_027361736.1, on the reverse strand, counting down.
TGCAACTACTTTACTTTTGGAGAAAATTCAAAACATTCATTATTCAATAGGGCCCAAACTATCAAAAACCAGCGGTTTCAATGAACACACATTTCTTGGTAGAATCATGCAGGACTGAAATTTTTGATGTTTTTCTACTCCTCTCATGAGCCCAAACAAGTCTCTAAAAGCATGAGTTTGCAACTACTTTACTTTTGGAGAAAATTCAAAACATTCATTATTCAATAGAGCCCAATAGCAAAAATCAGGTTTTGAATGAAGAATCACATTTCTTGGTAGAATCATGCATGATTGAAATTTTTGATGGTTTTTTACTCCTCTCAACAGCCCAAACAAGTTTCTAAAAGGATGAGTTTGCAACTACTTTACTTTTGGAGAAAATTCAAAACATTCATTATTCAATAGGGCCCAAACTATCAAAAACCAGCGGTTTCAATGAACACACATTTCTTGGTAGAATCATGCAGGACTGAAATTTTTGATGTTTTTCTACTCCTCTCATGAGCCCAAACAAGTCTCTAAAAGCATGAGTTTGCAACTACTTTACTTTTGGAGAAAATTCAAAACATTCATTATTCAATAGAGCCCAATAGCAAAAATCAGGTTTTGAATGAAGAATCACATTTCTTGGTAGAATCATGCAGGATTGAAATTTTTGATGGTTTTTTACTCCTCTCAACAGCCCAAACAAGTTTCTAAAAGGATGAGTTTGCAACTACTTTACTTTTGGAGAAAATTCAAAACATTCATTATTCAATAGGGCACAAACTATCAAAAACCAGCGGTTTCAATGAACACACATTTCTTGGTAGAATCATGCAGGACTGAAGTTTTTGATGTTTTTCTACTCCTCTCATGAGCCCAAACAAGTCTCTAAAAGCATGAGTTTGCAACTACTTTACTTTTGGAGAAAATTCAAAACATTCATTATTCAATAGAGCCCAATAGCAAAAATCAGGTTTTGAATGAAGAATCACATTTCTTGGTAGAATCATGCAGGATTGAAATTTTTGATGGTTTTTTACTCCTCTCTACAGCCCAAACAAGTTTCTAAAAGGATGAGTTTGCAACTGCTTTACTTTTGGAGAAAATTCAAAACATTCATTATTCAATAGGGCCCAAACTATCAAAAACCAGCGGTTTGAATGAACACACATTTCTTGGTAGAATCATGCAGGACTCAAATTTTTGATGTTTTTCTACTCCTCTCATGAGCCCAAACAAGTTTCTAAAAGCATGAGTTTGCAACTACTTTACTTTTGGAGAAAATTCAAGAGGGGCGTGGCTTGCAGGGGAGCAGAGCAGACGTGTTTTCTAGGAGCTCCTGCTTTCCCCTACTCTAAGCTTACAAAAAGATTGCTAACTTGTGGAATAATCCAGCCACGGATTAATAAGAAGATGCCTAAGAGGTGCAGCAAGAAAAACAGAAGGGTCCCAGTGAGAAAAGACCGTTTAACGGGTCCAAGAAGCCTGGGGAGTCTGTCGGGCCCAAGCCTCCACGCTGGATGTAAACAACCCAGCCATGTGACTGATCAACGCAGCGGGAAGAAAAAACAAGGAGCCAGCGAGACCCAGAGGGCAGATCAGACTTTAATGGTGAGCTCCCTTGGGTGCAGAGAGGCCCCGACACTAGCTGACAGTGTTTTGAGAGGAGATCGGCAGACCGCGCTGACTGTTGGAGCTGTGATGCGGCAGGAGAGAAGCGGCGGTGGAGTCTCTGTGGCATCGCGGGTGGAACCAGTTGGGACATCTCCAGACAGATCTTCTACACCTGGAAGACCGAGTGGACGTGTGGGGACTGTGGCAGCGTGGTCTTTGACAGCTGCAGCGGTCCCTGCTTCACAAAATCAAAGCGGGGAGACCGCGGTGAAGGCTGAAACCGCGTTGCTGCAGAGGAGCGGCGGTGGAGACGTTGCGGCGCCGCTGCTGAGATCAGGTGTGCCACCCCCCGATGGGTCTTCTGCAGCGGGAGATCCACGCAGATCTACTGTGACATCAGCGGTGAGGTCCCCGGCACCTGGAGAAATCCCCGCTTTGAAGGATCATAGCGGGGAGATCGCGGTGAAAGCCGCGGCCGCGCGACAGTGGAGGAGCCGCGACGGGGGATCTCCTTCCTTTCCTTCTTCTCCGGTGAGCGGATCCGGGGGGTCGCCCATCTGTGGTGGATCTGGGGATATTAAGGGACAGTCGGGAGTCCGATCAGCGGCATGCATAGGGCCGCTGAGGGCTTCTGAAGTCAGGGCCACACAGGCTTCAGGGGAGAACTTTGGTCAGATGACTACATCTGGTGCTGCAACAGCGCGGCCATTGGAATATAGCAGTGCTGAGGTTCCTGCGCCTTTGTTGGATTCTGGTGTCCGCACAGCACTATCGGCGGAGGAGGAAAGTGGGGGAAAAGAGTCTGACGTTGTAGTAATGCTCCAGGAGAGATGTAGCAGAGCCGAAACGATTGCATTACCGCTACTTAAATCTACCGCAGATTTATCATTATGTACACCTGTTACATCATTAACACCTTCTATCAAACATTTTAATAGTGTTTTGCGACATGATGCAGCGGAATTTTCACCATTAAACACACCTAAACAATTATTAGATGGGGAGATAAAATCACCGTACTATGGGGGGGGCCGGTCATCCCGTGGGATAGATCTCAATATGGGATTTCAAAAAAGTGTTGGGGACAAGCGATTATTAGTAGATTCTGGTGTTGACAAGGGGCTACAAAAAAATGGCTTTCATGAAAAATCAGTCTGTGTTTCCTCTAGACAGGAAGAGTTTGGGGGGGATGATCTTTTCCAGTCTATGAAAGAAGAGATATGGGCTTTGATTGCTCGATTCGAAAGCACCCTCCTCACTTTATACACTAATGGGGAGTCCTCTTCTAATGACCAGTCAGGTTTAAATTATAAAAAGTCAGAAACTTCGTCCGACGGTGGGGAGGAATCAGAAAATGTAGATTCGGAGGTCTTTGGGGAGGAGGTAGCCTCTCTTGGAGACTCAAAAAACGATTTGATTGATTCAACTGATATAAGCAATACGGATGAGGCATCTTCGTTGCGTTCCTTTATTTCTGAGAACTCTATCAGCTATGGAGAATCCGGAAGTGGTGACTCTTCTCAGGATGATAAAACTAATATAGCTCAAGAGAAGACGCAGACTGATGTTAAGGAGGTATTTATTGATCCATCCTCGCTATATAATATATGGGTTCCTGGGAGCTGCCCCGTTGAGGATTTACTAGTTAAATCATGCAAAACTTTTTTGACTTCGTTGAATGATCTGGGGATTGGCAATGTGGGAGACCCGGGAATAGACAAAATTAAACTATTAGGAAACTCGATTAAGCAACTTATGAAAAATATTTTTTCAATTATAGTCAGCGAGAATGTAATAAAACCTAACACCACACTTGACATTTCTCTCTCTACAGTAAAACCTACGTTTAAACAATTTGAATTCTCCTCTATTGAAGCATCAAAATTTCATGAGCTCTCGGATTCTTTGAGGGATTTACAGAAGGAGATTGCCTCATTCAGATGTTCTTTGTCCAATTTTGAGGATTTGAAGAGGAAAAATAATGTAAAAATCAGGGGTATTCCCGAGTCAGTTCAACCAACTCGATTGAGGGAATACGTTTCCTCAATGATTTCTTATTTATTTCCGGAAACTAAAGGAAAAAATCTAATTGAGAGGATATTTAGGATTCGTAGACCTTCCTCCCTACTGTCTGACTTAACTAGAGATGTCATTGTCACATTTTATCCTAACTGGGTCAGAAACACCCTCCTTGGTTTATCAAAAAATTCTAGCTTTCTTTCATCTCCCTATCAAAACTTAGTTTTCTTTAAGGATTTGTGTAAGAACACCATACAAAAACGCAGGTCATTTTTACAAATAACAACTGTGCTTCGTCGGGCTAATATTGATTATAATTGGTCCCAAACTTCTACATTAATCGTGAGATATGCTTCAAACATAATTCATATTCTGTCTCCGCGGGATGGTATGGACTTCCTTAGAAATGCTCGACTTATTTCTAACAATTGTCTTCCCAAAACTTTACACCCATCTGTACAAGACCTCCGCTTACACCATACTTGAACTTTGGATCTTACTTGGATTTTATTATCGGGAAACTTTGGACTCACTTGGACCTCTCAAAAGCTTTTTACATATATGTCAGATTAAAATTATGATCTGTGGTTTATGTTCCATGAGCTGATTTGAGAAAAAAGCTGAACTTTCCCCCCATATGGTCCTTGGGTATTGATTACTCGGACCAATAACGACGGGTTTACTTACAATTACGTTTAAATATTTAAGTGTTATTAATATTTTGATTACAGGTGTCATATGACAGGTTTAGGTTTATTAAGTGTTATTAATACCTTTTATAAGTGTCATGTGACAGGTGCAGAGGCTTACTATAGCTAGAGGCATTTGAAAGCAGACTTAAAGCGTTATTTACTTTTTTTTGGGGCATATTAATGTATGTATGCCTGTCCAAAATACTTTAGGGGCTTATAACCCCCAATTCAATACTCAATAGATAACTGTTAGTCTGTCCTGTCTCTTCCTTATGGGGTATGTTCATGCCCATTCATATTGAGGAGACATGACCCTTTTAGATTTATAATTAGACGACTTTATAGCATCTTATTTCTACACGTAACTTACTGTTATGTTTCCCTTTGTTCCTTCCTTACCCCTCCTTTTTTTTTTTTTCCTTTGTGTGTTTCATTAAAGCAACTTTAAACCCATTCCGAAACCCCTACCCCTTTCTTCCCTTGACACTTATGAATGTATCTGCTACTTGAAAGTCATGTTATTATACTACTGTTATTTTGTAAACCACATTGAAATATGATGATGAACAATATAACTGTTAAGTAGAAAAACTTAATAAAGTTTATTGAAAATGGAGAAAATTCAAAACATTCATTATTCAATAGAGCCCAATAGCAAAAATCAGGTTTTGAATGAAGAATCACATTTCTTGGAAGAATCATGCAGGATTGAAATTTTTGATGGTTTTTTACTCCTCTCAACAGCCCAAACAAGTTTCTAAAAGGATGAGTTTGCAACTACTTTACTTTTGGAGAAAATTCAAAACATTCATTATTCAATAGGGCCCAAACTATCAAAAACCAGCGGTTTCAATGAACACACATTTCTTGGTAGAATCATGCAGGACTGAAATTTTTGATGTTTTTCTACTCCTCTCATGAGCCCAAACAAGTCTCTAAAAGCATGAGTTTGCAACTACTTTACTTTTGGAGAAAATTCAAAACATTCATTATTCAATAGAGCCCAATAGCAAAAATCAGGTTTTGAATGAAGAATCACATTTCTTGGTAGAATCATGCAGGATTGAAATTTTTGATGGTTTTTTACTCCTCTCAACAGCCCAAACAAGTTTCTAAAAGGATGAGTTTGCAACTACTTTACTTTTGGAGAAAATTCAAAACATTCATTATTCAATAGGGCCCAAACTATCAAAAACCAGCGGTTTCAATGAACACACATTTCTTGGTAGAATCATGCAGTACTGAAATTTTTGATGTTTTTCTACTCCTCTCATGAGCCCAAACAAGTCTCTAAAAGCATGAGTTTGCAACTACTTTATTTTTGGAGAAAATTCAAAACATTCATTATTCAATAGAGCCCAATAGCAAAAATCAGGTTTTGAATGAAGAATCACATTTCTTGGTAAAATCATGCAGGATTGAAATTTTTGATGGTTTTTTACTCCTCTCAACAGCCCAAACAAGTTTCTAAAAGGATGAGTTTGCAACTACTTTCCTTTTGGAGAAAATTCAAAACATTCATTATTCAATATGGCCCAAACTATCAAAAACCAGCGGTTTGAATGAACACACATTTCTTGGTAGAATCATGCAGGACTGAAATTTTTGATGTTTTTCTACTCCTCTCATGAGCCTAAACAAGTCTCTAAAAGCATGAGTTTGCAACTACTTTACTTTTGGAGAAAATTCAAAACATTCATTATTCAATAGAGCCCAATAGCAAAAATCAGGTTTTGAATGAAGAATCACATTTCTTGGTAGAATCATGCAGGATTGAAATTTTTGATGTTTTTTTACTCCTCTCAACAGCCCAAACAAATTTCTAAAAGGATGAGTTTGCAACTACTTTACTTTTGGAGAAAATTCAAAACATTCATTATTCAATAGGGCCCAAACTATCAAAAACCAGCGGTTTGAATGAACACTCACATTTCTTGGTAGAATCGTGCAGGACTGAAATTTTTGATGTTTTTCTACTCCTCTCATGAGCCCAAACAAGACTTTAAAAGGATGAGTTTGCAACTACTTTACTTTTGGAGAAAATTCAAAACATTCATTATTCAATAGGGCCCAAAATATCAAAAACCAGCGGTTTGAATGAACACACATTTCTTGGTAGAATCATGCAGGACTGAAATTTTTGATGTTTTTCTACTCCTCTCATGAGCCCAAACAAGTCTCTAAAAGCATGAGTTTGCAACTACTTTACTTTTGGAGAAAATTCAAAACATTCATTATTCAATAGAGCCCAATAGCAAAAATCAGGTTTTGAATGAAGAATCACATTTCTTGGTAGAATCATGCAGGATTGAAATTTTTGATGGTTTTTTACTCCTCTCAACAGCCCAAACAAGTTTCTAAAAGGATGAGTTTGCAACTACTTTACTTTTGGAGAAAATTCAAAACATTCATTATTCAATAGGGCCCAAAATATCAAAAACCAGCGGTTTGAATGAACACACATTTCTTGGTAGAATCATGCAGGACTGAAATTTTTGATGTTTTTCTACTCCTCTCATGAGCCCAAACAAGTCTCTAAAAGCATGAGTTTGCAACTACTTTACTTTTGGAGAAAGTTCAAAACATTCATTATTCAATAGAGCCCAATAGCAAAAATCAGGTTTTGAATGAAGAATCACATTTCTTGGTAGAATCATGCAGGATTGAAATTTTTGATGTTTTTTTACTCCTCTCAACAGCCCAAACAAGTTTCTAAAAGGATGAGTTTGCAACTACTTTACTTTTGGAGAAAATTCAAAACATTCATTATTCAATAGAGCCCAAAATATCAAAAACCAGCGGTTTGAATGAACACACATTTCTTGGTAGAATCACGCAGGACTGAAATTTTTGATGTTTTTCTACTCCTCTCAACAGCCCAAACAAGTCTCTAAAAGCATGAGTTTGCAACTACTTTACTTTTGGAGAAAATTCAAAACATTCATTATTCAATAGAGCCCAATAGCAAAAATCAGGTTTTGAATGAAGAATCACATTTCTTGGTAGAATCATGCAGGATTGAAATTTTTGATGGTTTTTTACTCCTCTCAACAGCCCAAACAAGTTTCTAAAAGGATGAGTTTGCAACTACTTTACTTTTGGAGAAAATTCAAAACATTCATTATTCAATAGGGCCCAAAATATCAAAAACCAGCGGTTTGAATGAACACACATTTCTTGGTAGAATCATGCAGGACTGAAATTTTTGATGTTTTTCTACTCCTCTCATGAGCCCAAACAAGTCTCTAAAAGCATGAGTTTGCAACTACTTTACTTTTGGAGAAAATTCAAAACATTCATTATTCAATAGAGCCCAATAGCAAAAATCAGGTTTTGAATGAAGAATCACTTTTCTTGGTAGAATCATGCAGGATTGAAATTTTTGATGTTTTTTTACTCCTCTCAACAGCCCAAACAAGTTTCTAAAAGGATGAGTTTGCAACTACTTTACTTTTGGAGAAAATTCAAAACATTCATTATTCAATACGGCCCACACTATCAAAAACCAGCGGTTTGAATGAACACTCATTTATTGGTAGAATCGTGCAAGACTGAAATTTTTGATTTTTTTCTACTCCTCTCATGAGCCCAAACAAGTCTCTAAAAGCATGAGTTTGCATCTACTTTACTTTTGGAGAAAATTCAAAACATTCATTATTCAATAGAGCCCAATAGCAAAAATCAGGTTTTGAATGAAGAATCACATTTCTTGGTAGAATCATGCAGGATTGAAATTTTTGATGTTTTTTTACTCCTCTCAACAGCCCAAACAAATTTCTAAAAGGATGAGTTTGCAACTACTTTACTTTTGGAGAAAATTCAAAACATTCATTATTCAATAGGGCCCAAACTATCAAAAACCAGCGGTTTGAATGAACACTCACATTTCTTGGTAGAATCGTGCAGGACTGAAATTTTTGATGTTTTTCTACTCCTCTCATGAGCCCAAACAAGACTTTAAAAGGATGAGTTTGCAACTACTTTACTTTTGGAGAAAATTCAAAACATTCATTATTCCATAGGGCCCAAAATATCAAAAACCAGCGGTTTGAATGAACACACATTTCTTGGTAGAATCATGCAGGACTCAAATTTTTGATGTTTTTCTACTCCTCTCATGAGCCCAAACAAGTCTCTAAAAGCATGAGTTTGCAACTACTTTACTTTTGGAGAAAATTCAAAACATTCATTATTCAATAGAGCCCAATAGCAAAAATCAGGTTTTGAATGAAGAATCACATTTCTTGGTAGAATCATGCAGGATTGAAATTTTTGATGGTTTTTTACTCCTCTCAACAGCCCAAACAAGTTTCTAAAAGGATGAGTTTGCAACTACTTTACTTTTGGAGAAAATTCAAAACATTCATTATTCAATAGGGCCCAAAATATCAAAAACCAGCAGTTTGAATGAACACACATTTCTTGGTAGAATCATGCAGGACTGAAATTTTTGATGTTTTTCTACTCCTCTCATGAGCCCAAACAAGTCTCTAAAAGCATGAGTTTGCAACTACTTTACTTTTGGAGAAAATTCAAAACATTCATTATTCAATAGAGCCCAATAGCAAAAATCAGGTTTTGAATGAAGAATCACATTTCTTGGTAGAATCATGCAGGATTGAAATTTTTGATGTTTTTTTACTCCTCTCAACAGCCCAAACAAGTTTCTAAAAGGATGAGTTTGCAACTACTTTACTTTTGGAGAAAATTCAAAAGATTCATTATTCAATAGGGCCCAAACTATCAAAAACCAGCGGTTTGAATGAACACACATTTCTTGGTAGAATCGTGCAAGACTGAAATTTTTGATGTTTTTCTACTCCTCTCATGAGCCCAAACAAGTCTCTAAAAGCATGAGTTTGCAACTACTTTACTTTTGGAGAAAATTCAAAGCATTCATTATTCAATAGAGCCCAATAGCAAAAATCAGGTTTTGAATGAAGAATCACATTTCTTGGTAGAATCATGCAGAATTGAAATTTTTGATGGTTTTTTACTCCTCTCAACAGCCCAAACAAGTTTCTAAAAGGATGAATTTGCAACTACTTTACTTTTGGAGAAAATTCAAAACATTCATTATTCAATAGGGCCCAAAATATCAAAAACCAGCGGTTTGAATGAACACACATTTCTTGGTAGAATCATGCAGGACTGAAATTTTTGATGTTTTTCTACTCCTCTCATGAGCCTAAACAAGTCTCTAAAAGCATGAGTTTGCAACTACTTTACTTTTGGAGAAAATTCAAAACATTCATTATTCAATAGAGCCCAATAGCAAAAATCAGGTTTTGAATGAAGAATCACATTTCTTGGTAGAATCATGCAGGATTGAAATTTTTGATGTTTTTTTACTCCTCTCAACAGCCCAAACAAGTTTCTAAAAGGATGAGTTTGCAACTACTTTACTTTTGGAGAAAATTCAAAACATTCATTATTCAATAGGGCCCAAACTATCAAAAACCAGCGGTTTGAATGAACACTCACATTTCTTGGTAGAATCATGCAGGACTGAAATTTTTGATGTTTTTCTACTCCTCTCATGAGCCCAAACAAGACTCTAAAAGGATGAGTTTGCAACTACTTTACTTTTGGAGAAAATTCAAAACATTCATTGTTCAATAGGGCCCAAAATATCAAAAACCAGCGGTTTGAATGAACACACATTTCTTGGTAGAATCATGCAGGACTGAAATTTTTGATGTTTTTCTACTCCTCTCATGAGCCCAAACAAGTCTCTAAAAGCATGAGTTTGCAACTACTTTACTTTTGGAGAAAATTCAAAACATTCATTATTCAATAGAGCCCAATAGCAAAAATCAGGTTTTGAATGAAGAATCACATTTCTTGGTAGAATCATGCAGGATTGAAATTTTTGATGTTTTTTTACTCCTCTCAACAGCCCAAACAAGTTTCTAAAAGGATGAGTTTGCAACTACTTTACTTTTGGAGAAAATTCAAAACATTCATTATTCAATAGGGCCCAAAATATCAAAAACCAGCGGTTTGAATGAACACACATTTCTTGGTAGAATCATGCAGGACTGAAATTTTTGATGTTTTTCTACTCCTCTCATGAGCCCAAACAAGTCTCTAAAAGCATGAGTTTGCAACTACTTTACTTTTGGAGAAAATTCAAAACATTCATTATTCAATAGAGCCCAATAGCAAAAATCAGGTTTTGAATGAAAAATCACATTTCTTGGTAAAATCATGCAGGATTGAAATTTTTGATGGTTTTTTACTCCTCTCAACAGCCCAAACAAGTTTCTAAAAGGATGAGTTTGCAACTACTTTACTTTTGGAGAAAATTCAAAACATTCATTATTCAATAGGGCCCAAAATATCAAAAACCAGCGGTTTGAATGAACACACATTTCTTGGTAGAATCATGCAGGACTGAAATTTTTGATGTTTTTCTACTCCTCTCATGAGCCCAAACAAGTCTCTAAAAGCATGAGTTTGCAACTACTTTACTTTTGGAGAAAATTCAAAACATTCATTATTCAATAGAGCCCAATAGCAAAAATCAGGTTTTCAATGAAGAATCACTTTTCTTGGTAGAATCATGCAGGATTGAAATTTTTGATGTTTTTTTACTCCTCTCAACAGCCCAAACAAGTTTCTAAAAGGATGAGTTTGCAACTACTTTACTTTTGGAGAAAATTCAAAACATTCATTATTCAATAGGGCCCACACTATCAAAAACCAGCGGTTTGAATGAACACACATTTATTGGTAGAATCGTGCAAGACTGAAATTTTTGATTTTTTTCTACTCCACTCATGAGCCCAAACAAGTCTCTAAAAGCATGAGTTTGCAACTACTTTACTTTTGGAGAAAATTCAAAACATTCATTATTCAATAGAGCCCAATAGCAAAAATCAGGTTTTGAATGAAGAATCACATTTCTTGGTAGAATCATGCAGGATTGAAATTTTTGATGTTTTTTTACTCCTCTCAACAGCCCAAACAAGTTTCTAAAAGGATGAGTTTGCAACTACTTTACTTTTGGAGAAAATTCAAAACATTCATTATTCAATAGGGCCCAAAATATCAAAAACCAGCGGTTTGAATGAACACACATTTCTTGGTAGAATCATGCAGGACTGAAATTTTTGATGTTTTTCTACTCCTCTCATGAGCCCAAACAAGTCTCTAAAAGCATGAGTTTGCAACTACTTTACTTTTGGAGAAAATTCAAAACATTCATTATTCAATAGAGCCCAATAGCAAAAATCAGGTTTTCAATGAAGAATCACTTTTCTTGGTAGAATCATGCAGGATTGAAATTTTTGATGTTTTTTTACTCCTCTCAACAGCCCAAACAAGTTTCTAAAAGGATGAGTTTGCAACTACTTTACTTTTGGAGAAAATTCAAAACATTCATTATTCAATAGGGCCCACACTATCAAAAACCAGCGGTTTGAATGAACACACATTTATTGGTAGAATCGTGCAAGACTGAAATTTTTGATTTTTTTCTACTCCACTCATGAGCCCAAACAAGTCTCTAAAAGCATGAGTTTGCAACTACTTTACTTTTGGAGAAAATTCAAAACATTCATTATTCAATAGAGCCCAATAGCAAAAATCAGGTTTTGAATGAAGAATCACATTTCTTGGTAGAATCATGCAGGATTGAAATTTTTGATGTTTTTTTACTCCTCTCAACAGCCCAAACAAGTTTCTAAAAGGATGAGTTTGCAACTACTTTACTTTTGGAGAAAATTCAAAACATTCATTATTCAATAGGGCCCAAAATATCAAAAACCAGCGGTTTGAATGAACACACATTTCTTGGTAGAATAATGCAGGACTGAAATTTTTGATGTTTTTCTACTCCTCTCATGAGCCCAAACAAGTCTCTAAAAGCATGAGTTTGCAACTACTTTACTTTTGGAGAAAATTCAAAACATTCATTATTCAATAGAGCCCAATAGCAAAAATCAGGTTTTCAATGAAGAATCACTTTTCTTGGTAGAATCATGCAGGATTGAAATTTTTGATGTTTTTTTACTCCTCTCAACAGCCCAAACAAGTTTCTAAAAGGATGAGTTTGCAACTACTTTACTTTTGGAGAAAATTCAAAACATTCATTATTCAATAGGGCCCAAAATATCAAAAACCAGCCGTTTGAATGAACACACATTTCTTGGTAGAATCATGCAGGACTGAAATTTTTGATGTTTTTCTACTCCTCTCATGAGCCCAAACAAGTCTCTAAAAGCATGAGGTTGCAACTACTTTACTTTTGGAGAAAATTCAAAACATTCATTATTCAATAGAGCCCAATAGCAAAAATCAGGTTTTGAATGAAGAATCACATTTCTTGGTAGAATCATGCAGGATTGAAATTTTTGATGTTTTTTTACTCCTCTCAACAGCGCAAACAAGTTTCTAAAAGGATGAGTTTGCAACTACTTTACTTTTGGAGAAAATTCAAAAGATTCATTATTCAATAGGGCCCAAACTATCAAAAACCAGCGGTTTGAATGAACACACATTTCTTGGTAGAATCGTGCAAGACTGAAATTTTTGATGTTTTTCTACTCCTCTCATGAGCCCAAACAAGTCTCTAAAAGCATGAGTTTGCAACTACTTTACTTTTGGAGAAAATTCAAAGCATTCATTATTCAATAGAGCCCAATAGCAAAAATCAGGTTTTGAATGAAGAATCACATTTCTTGGTAGAATCATGCAGGATTGAAATTTTTGATGTTTTTTTACTCCTCTCAACAGCCCAAACAAGTTTCTAAAAGGATGAGTTTGCAACTACTTTACTTTTGGAGAAAATTCAAAACATTCATTATTCAATAGAGCCCAAAATATCAAAAACCAGCGGTTTGAATGAACACACATTTCTTGGTAGAATCATGCAGGACTGAAATTTTTGATGTTTTTCTACTCCTCTCATGAGCCCAAACAAGTCTCTAAAAGCATGAGTTTGCAACTACTTTACTTTTGGAGAAAATTCAAAACATTCATTATTCAATAGGGCCCACACTATCAAAAACCAGCGGTTTGAATGAACACACATTTATTGGTAGAATCGTGCAAGACTGAAATTTTTGATTTTTTTCTACTCCTCTCATGAGCCCAAACAAGTCTCTAAAAGCATGAGTTTGCAACTACTTTACTTTTGGAGAAAATTCAAAACATTCATTATTCAATAGAGCCCAATAGCAAAAATCAGGTTTTGAATGAAGAATCACATTTCTTGGTAGAATCATGCAGGATTGAAATTTTTGATGGTTTTTTACTCCTCTCAACAGCCCAAACAAGTTTCTAAAAGGATGAGTTTGCAACTACTTTACTTTTGGAGAAAATTCAAAACATTCATTATTCAATAGTGCCCAAAATATCAAAAACCAGCGGTTTGAATGAACACACATTTCTTGGTAGAATCATGCAGGACTGAAATTTTTGATGTTTTTCTACTCCTCTCATGAGCCCAAACAAGTCTCTAAAAGCATGAGTTTGCAACTACTTTACTTTTGGAGAAAATTCAAAACATTCATTATTCAATAGAGCCCAATAGCAAAAATCAGGTTTTGAATGAAGAATCACTTTTCTTGGTAGAATCATGCAGGATTGAAATTTTTGATGTTTTTTTACTCCTCTCAACAGCCCAAACAAGTTTCTAAAAGGATGAGTTTGCAACTACTTTACTTTTGGAGAAAATTCAAAACATTCATTATTCAATAGGGCCCAAAATATCAAAAACCAGCGGTTTGAATGAACACACATTTCTTGGTAGAATAATGCAGGACTGAAATTTTTGATGTTTTTCTACTCCTCTCATGAGCCCAAACAAGTCTCTAAAAGCATGAGTTTGCAACTACTTTACTTTTGGAGAAAATTCAAAACATTCATTATTCAATAGAGCCCAATAGCAAAAATCAGGTTTTCAATGAAGAATCACTTTTCTTGGTAGAATCATGCAGGATTGAAATTTTTGATGTTTTTTTACTCCTCTCAACAGCCCAAACAAGTTTCTAAAAGGATGAGTTTGCAACTACTTTACTTTTGGAGAAAATTCAAAACATTCATTATTCAATAGGGCCCAAAATATCAAAAACCAGCCGTTTGAATGAACACACATTTCTTGGTAGAATCATGCAGGACTGAAATTTTTGATGTTTTTCTACTCCTCTCATGAGCCCAAACAAGTCTCTAAAAGCATGAGGTTGCAACTACTTTACTTTTGGAGAAAATTCAAAACATTCATTATTCAATAGAGCCCAATAGCAAAAATCAGGTTTTGAATGAAGAATCACATTTCTTGGTAGAATCATGCAGGATTGAAATTTTTGATGTTTTTTTACTCCTCTCAACAGCGCAAACAAGTTTCTAAAAGGATGAGTTTGCAACTACTTTACTTTTGGAGAAAATTCAAAAGATTCATTATTCAATAGGGCCCAAACTATCAAAAACCAGCGGTTTGAATGAACACACATTTCTTGGTAGAATCGTGCAAGACTGAAATTTTTGATGTTTTTCTACTCCTCTCATGAGCCCAAACAAGTCTCTAAAAGCATGAGTTTGCAACTACTTTACTTTTGGAGAAAATTCAAAGCATTCATTATTCAATAGAGCCCAATAGCAAAAATCAGGTTTTGAATGAAGAATCACATTTCTTGGTAGAATCATGCAGGATTGAAATTTTTGATGTTTTTTTACTCCTCTCAACAGCCCAAACAAGTTTCTAAAAGGATGAGTTTGCAACTACTTTACTTTTGGAGAAAATTCAAAACATTCATTATTCAATAGAGCCCAAAATATCAAAAACCAGCGGTTTGAATGAACACACATTTCTTGGTAGAATCATGCAGGACTGAAATTTTTGATGTTTTTCTACTCCTCTCATGAGCCCAAACAAGTCTCTAAAAGCATGAGTTTGCAACTACTTTACTTTTGGAGAAAATTCAAAACATTCATTATTCAATAGGGCCCACACTATCAAAAACCAGCGGTTTGAATGAACACACATTTATTGGTAGAATCGTGCAAGACTGAAATTTTTGATTTTTTTCTACTCCTCTCATGAGCCCAAACAAGTCTCTAAAAGCATGAGTTTGCAACTACTTTACTTTTGGAGAAAATTCAAAACATTCATTATTCAATAGAGCCCAATAGCAAAAATCAGGTTTTGAATGAAGAATCACATTTCTTGGTAGAATCATGCAGGATTGAAATTTTTGATGGTTTTTTACTCCTCTCAACAGCCCAAACAAGTTTCTAAAAGGATGAGTTTGCAACTACTTTACTTTTGGAGAAAATTCAAAACATTCATTATTCAATAGTGCCCAAAATATCAAAAACCAGCGGTTTGAATGAACACACATTTCTTGGTAGAATCATGCAGGACTGAAATTTTTGATGTTTTTCTACTCCTCTCATGAGCCCAAACAAGTCTCTAAAAGCATGAGTTTGCAACTACTTTACTTTTGGAGAAAATTCAAAACATTCATTATTCAATAGAGCCCAATAGCAAAAATCAGGTTTTGAATGAAGAATCACTTTTCTTGGTAGAATCATGCAGGATTGAAATTTTTGATGTTTTTTTACTCCTCTCAACAGCCCAAACAAGTTTCTAAAAGGATGAGTTTGCAACTACTTTACTTTTGGAGAAAATTCAAAACATTCATTATTCAATAGGGCCCACACTATCAAAAACCAGCGGTTTGAATGAACACACATTTATTGGTAGAATCGTGCAAGACTGAAATTTTTGTTTTTTTCTACTCCTCTCATGAGCCCAAACAAGTCTCTAAAAGCATGAGTTTTCAACTACTTTACTTTTGGAGAAAATTCAAAACATTCATTATTCAATAGAGCCCAATAGCAAAAATCAGGTTTTGTATGAAGAATCACATTTCTTGGTAGAATCATGCAGGATTGAAATTTTTGATGGTTTTTTACTCCTCTCAACAGCCCAAACAAGTTTCTGAAAGGATGAATTTGCAACTACTTTACTTTTGGAGAAAATTCAAAACATTCATTATTCAATAGGGCCCAAAATATCAAAAACCAGCGGTTTGAATGAACACACATTTCTTGGTAGAAACATGCAGGACTGAAATTTTTGATGTTTTTCTACTCCTCTCATGAGCCTAAACAAGTCTCTAAAAGCATGAGTTTACAACTACTTTACTTTTGGAGAAAATTCAAAACATTCATTATTCAATAGAGCCCAATAGCAAAAATCAGGTTTTGAATGAAGAATCACATTTCTTGGTAGAATCATGCAGGATTGAAATTTTTGATGTTTTTTTACTCCTCTCAACAGCCCAAACAAGTTTCTAAAAGGATGAGTTTGCAACTACTTTACTTTTGGAGAAAATTCAAAACATTCATTATTCAATAGGGCCCAAACTATCAAAAACCAGCGGTTTGAATGAACACTCACATTTCTTCGTAGAATCGTGCAGGACTGAAATTTTTGATGTTTTTCTACTCCTCTCATGAGCCCAAACAAGACTTTAAAAGGATGAGTTTGCAACTACTTTACTTTTGGAGAAAATTCAAAACATTCATTATTCAATAGGGCCCAAAATATCAAAAACCAGCGGTTTGAATGAACACACATTTCTTGGTAGAATCATGCAGGACTGAAATTTTTGATGTTTTTCTACTCCTCTCATGAGCCCAAACAAGTATCTAAAAGCATGAGTTTGCAACTACTTTACTTTTGGAGAAAATTCAAAACATTCATTATTCAATAGAGCCCAATAGCAAAAATCAGGTTTTGAATGAAGAATCACATTTCTTGGTAGAATCATGCAGGATTGAAATTTTTGATGTTTTTTTACTCCTCTCAACAGCCCAAACAAGTTTCTAAAAGGATGAGTTTGTAACTACTTTACTTTTGGAGAAAATTCAAAAGATTCATTATTCAATAGGGCCCAAACTATCAAAAACCAGCGGTTTGAATGAACACACATTTCTTGGTAGAATCGTGCAAGACTGAAATTTTTGATGTTTTTCTACTCCTCTCATGAGCCCAAACAAGTCTCTAAAAGCATGAGTTTGCAACTACTTTACTTTTGGAGAAAATTCAAAGCATTCATTATTCAATAGAGCCCAATAGCAAAAATCAGGTTTTGAATGAAGAATCACATTTCTTGGTAGAATCATGCAGGATTGAAATTTTTGATGTTTTTTTACTCCTCTCAACAGCCCAAACAAGTTTCTAAAAGGATGAGTTTGCAACTACTTTACTTTTGGAGAAAATTCAAAACATTCATTATTCAATAGGGCCCAAAATATCAAAAACCAGCGGTTTGAATGAACACACATTTCTTGGTAGAGTCATGCAGGACTGAAATTTTTGATGTTTTTCTACTCCTCTCATGAGCCCAAACAAGTCTCTAAAAGCATGAGTTTGCAACTACTTTACTTTTGGAGAAAATTCAAAACATTCATTATTCAATAGAGCCCAATTGCAAAAATCAGGTTTTGAATGAAGAATCACTTTTCTTGGTAGAATCATGCAGGATTGAAATTTTTGATGTTTTTTTACTCCTCTCAACAGCCCAAACAAGTTTCTAAAAGGATGAGTTTGCAACTACTTTACTTTTGGAGAAAATTCAAAACATTCATTATTCAATAGGGCCCACACTATCAAAAACCAGCGGTTTGAATGAACACAAATTTATTGATAGAATCGTGCAAGACTGAAATTTTTGATTTTTTTCTACTCCTCTCATGAGCCCAAACAAGTCTCTAAAAGCATGAGTTTGCAACTACTTTACTTTTGGAGAAAATTCAAAACATTCATTATTCAATAGAGCCCAATAGCAAAAATCAGGTTTTGAATGAAGAATCACATTTCTTGGTAGAATCATGCAGGATTGAAATTTTTGATGTTTTTTTACTCCTCTCAACAGCCCAAACAAGTTTCTAAAAGGATGAGTTTGCAACTACTTTACTTTTGGAGAAAATTCAAAACATTCATTATTCAATAGGGCCCAAAATATCAAAAACCAGCGGTTTGAATGAACACACATTTCTTGGTAGAATAATGCAGGACTGAAATTTTTGATGTTTTTCTACTCCTCTCATGAGCCCAAACAAGTCTCTAAAAGCATGAGTTTGCAACTACTTTACTTTTGGAGAAAATTCAAAACATTCATTATTCAATAAAGCCCAATAGCAAAAATCAGGTTTTCAATGAAGAATCACTTTTCTTGGTAGAATCATGCAGGATTGAAATTTTTGATGTTTTTTTACTCCTCTCAACAGCCCAAACAAGTTTCTAAAAGGATGAGTTTGCAACTACTTTACTTTTGGAGAAAATTCAAAAGATTCATTATTCAATAGGGCCCAAACTATCAAAAACCAGCGGTTTGAATGAACACACATTTCTTGGTAGAATCGTGCAAGACTGAAATTTTTGATGTTTTTCTACTCCTCTCATGAGCCCAAACAAGTCTCTAAAAGCATGAGTTTGCAACTACTTTACTTTTGGAGAAAATTCAAAGCATTCATTATTCAATAGAGCCCAATAGCAAAAATCAGGTTTTGAATGAAGAATCACATTTCTTGGTAGAATCATGCAGAATTGAAATTTTTGATGGTTTTTTACTCCTCTCAACAGCCCAAACAAGTTTCTAAAAGGATGAATTTGCAACTACTTTACTTTTGGAGAAAATTCAAAACATTCATTATTCAATAGGGCCCAAAATATCAAAAACCAGCGGTTTGAATGAACACACATTTCTTGGTAGAATCATGCAGGACTGAAATTTTTGATGTTTTTCTACTCCTCTCATGAGCCTAAACAAGTCTCTAAAAGCATGAGTTTGCAACTACTTTACTTTTGGAGAAAATTCAAAACATTCATTATTCAATAGAGCCCAATAGCAAAAATCAGGTTTTGAATGAAGAATCACATTTCTTGGTAGAATCATGCAGGATTGAAATTTTTGATGTTTTTTTACTCCTCTCAACAGCCCAAACAAGTTTCTAAAAGGATGAGTTTGCAACTACTTTACTTTTGGAGAAAATTCAAAACATTCATTATTCAATAGGGCCCAAACTATCAAAAACCAGCGGTTTGAATGAACACTCACATTTCTTGGTAGAATCATGCAGGACTGAAATTTTTGATGTTTTTCTACTCCTCTCATGAGCCCAAACAAGACTCTAAAAGGATGAGTTTGCAACTACTTTACTTTTGGAGAAAATTCAAAACATTCATTATTCAATAGGGCCCAAAATATCAAAAACCAGCGGTTTGAATGAACACACATTTCTTGGTAGAATCATGCAGGACTGAAATTTTTGATGTTTTTCTACTCCTCTCATGAGCCCAAACAAGTCTCTAAAAGCATGAGTTTGCAACTACTTTACTTTTGGAGAAAATTCAAAACATTCATTATTCAATAGAGCCCAATAGCAAAAATCAGGTTTTGAATGAAGAATCACATTTCTTGGTAGAATCATGCAGGATTGAAATTTTTGATGTTTTTTTACTCCTCTCAACAGCCCAAACAAGTTTCTAAAAGGATGAGTTTGCAACTACTTTACTTTTGGAGAAAATTCAAAACATTCATTATTCAATAGGGCCCAAACTATCAAAAACCAGCGGTTTGAATGAACACTCACATTTCTTGGTAGAATCATGCAGGACTGAAATTTTTGATGTTTTTCTACTCCTCTCATGAGCCCAAACAAGACTCTAAAAGGATGAGTTTGCAACTACTTTACTTTTGGAGAAAATTCAAAACATTCATTATTCAATAGGGCCCAAAATATCAAAAACCAGCGGTTTGAATGAACACAGATTTCTTGGTAGAATCATGCAGGACTGAAATTTTTGATGTTTTTCTACTCCTCTCATGAGCCCAAACAAGTCTCTAAAAGCATGAGTTTGCAACTACTTTACTTTTGGAGAAAATTCAAAACATTCATTATTCAATAGAGCCCAATAGCAAAAATCAGGTTTTGAATGAAGAATCACATTTCTTGGTAAAATCATGCAGGATTGAAATTTTTGATGGTTTTTTACTCCTCTCAACAGCCCAAACAAGATTCTAAAAGGATGAGTTTGCAACTACTTTACTTTTGGAGAAAATTCAAAACATTCATTATTCAAAAGGGCCCAAAATATCAAAAACCAGCGGTTTGAATGAACACACATTTCTTGGTAGAATCATGCAGGACTGAAATTTTTGATGTTTTTCTACTCCTCTCATGAGCCCAAACAAGTATCTAAAAGCATGAGTTTGCAACTACTTTACTTTTGGAGAAAATTCAAAACATTCATTATTCAATAGAGCCCAATAGCAAAAATCAGGTTTTCAATGAAGAATCACTTTTCTTGGTAGAATCATGCAGGATTGAAATTTTTGATGTTTTTTTACTCCTCTCAACAGCCCAAACAAGTTTCTAAAAGGATGAGTTTGCAACTACTTTACTTTTGGAGAAAATTCAAAACATTCATTATTCAATAGGGCCCACACTATCAAAAACCAGCGGTTTGAATGAACACACATTTATTGGTAGAATCGTGCAAGACTGAAATTTTTGATTTTTTTCTACTCCTCTCATGAGCCCAAACAAGTCTCTAAAAGCATGAGTTTGCAACTACTTTACTTTTGGAGAAAATTCAAAACATTCATTATTCAATAGAGCCCAATAGCAAAAATCAGGTTTTGAATGAAGAATCACATTTCTTGGTAGAATCATGCAGGATTGAAATTTTTGATGTTTTTTTACTCCTCTCAACAGCCCAAACAAGTTTCTAAAAGGATGAGTTTGCAACTACTTTACTTTTGGAGAAAATTCAAAACATTCATTATTCAATAGGGCCCAAAATATCAAAAACCAGCGGTTTGAATGAACACACATTTCTTGGTAGAATAATGCAGGACTGAAATTTTTGATGTTTTTCTACTCCTCTCATGAGCCCAAACAAGTCTCTAAAAGCATGAGTTTGCAACTACTTTACTTTTGGAGAAAATTCAAAACATTCATTATTCAATAGAGCCCAATAGCAAAAATCAGGTTTTCAATGAAGAATCACTTTTCTTGGTAGAATCATGCAGGATTGAAATTTTTGATGTTTTTTTACTCCTCTCAACAGCCCAAACAAGTTTCTAAAAGAATGAGTTTGCAACTACTTTACTTTTGGAGAAAATTCAAAACATTCATTATTCAATAGGGCCCAAAATATCAAAAAACAGCCGTTTGAATGAACACACATTTCTTGGTAGAATCATGCAGGACTGAAATTTTTGATGTTTTTCTACTCCTCTCATGAGCCCAAACAAGTCTCTAAAAGCATGAGGTTGCAACTACTTTACTTTTGGAGAAAATTCAAAACATTCATTATTCAATAGAGCCCAATAGCAAAAATCAGGTTTTGAATGAAGAATCACATTTCTTGGTAGAATCATGCAGGATTGAAATTTTTGATGTTTTTTTACTCCTCTCAACAGCGCAAACAAGTTTCTAAAAGGATGAGTTTGCAACTACTTTACTTTTGGAGAAAATTCAAAAGATTCATTATTCAATAGGGCCCAAACTATCAAAAACCAGCGGTTTGAATGAACACACATTTCTTGGTAGAATCGTGCAAGACTGAAATTTTTGATGTTTTTCTACTCCTCTCATGAGCCCAAACAAGTCTCTAAAAGCATGAGTTTGCAACTACTTTACTTTTGGAGAAAATTCAAAGCATTCATTATTCAATAGAGCCCAATAGCAAAAATCAGGTTTTGAATGAAGAATCACATTTCTTGGTAGAATCATGCAGGATTGAAATTTTTGATGTTTTTTTACTCCTCTCAACAGCCCAAACAAGTTTCTAAAAGGATGAGTTTGCAACTACTTTACTTTTGGAGAAAATTCAAAACATTCATTATTCAATAGAGCCCAAAATATCAAAAACCAGCGGTTTGAATGAACACACATTTCTTGGTAGAATCATGCAGGACTGAAATTTTTGATGTTTTTCTACTCCTCTCATGAGCCCAAACAAGTCTCTAAAAGCATGAGTTTGCAACTACTTTACTTTTGGAGAAAATTCAAAACATTCATTATTCAATAGGGCCCACACTATCAAAAACCAGCGGTTTGAATGAACACACATTTATTGGTAGAATCGTGCAAGACTGAAATTTTTGATTTTTTTCTACTCCTCTCATGAGCCCAAACAAGTCTCTAAAAGCATGAGTTTGCAACTACTTTACTTTTGGAGAAAATTCAAAACATTCATTATTCAATAGATCCCAATAGCAAAAATCAGGTTTTGAATGAAGAATCACATTTCTTGGTAGAATCATGCAGGATTGAAATTTTTGATGGTTTTTTACTCCTCTCAACAGCCCAAACAAGTTTCTAAAAGGATGAGTTTGCAACTACTTTACTTTTGGAGAAAATTCAAAACATTCATTATTCAATAGTGCCCAAAATATCAAAAACCAGCGGTTTGAATGAACACACATTTCTTGGTAGAATCATGCAGGACTGAAATTTTTGATGTTTTTCTACTCCTCTCATGAGCCCAAACAAGTCTCTAAAAGCATGAGTTTGCAACTACTTTACTTTTGGAGAAAATTCAAAACATTCATTATTCAATAGAGCCCAATAGCAAAAATCAGGTTTTGAATGAAGAATCACTTTTCTTGGTAGAATCATGCAGGATTGAAATTTTTGATGTTTTTTTACTCCTCTCAACAGCCCAAACAAGTTTCTAAAAGGATGAGTTTGCAACTACTTTACTTTTGGAGAAAATTCAAAACATTCATTATTCAATAGGGCCCACACTATCAAAAACCAGCGGTTTGAATGAACACACATTTATTGGTAGAATCGTGCAAGACTGAAATTTTTGATTTTTTTCTACTCCTCTCATGAGCCCAAACAAGTCTCTAAAAGCATGAGTTTGCAACTACTTTACTTTTGGAGAAAATTCAAAACATTCATTATTCAATAGAGCCCAATAGCAAAAATCAGGTTTTGTATGAAGAATCACATTTCTTGGTAGAATCATGCAGGATTGAAATTTTTGATGGTTTTTTACTCCTCTCAACAGCCCAAACAAGTTTCTGAAAGGATGAATTTGCAACTACTTTACTTTTGGAGAAAATTCAAAACATTCATTATTCAATAGGGCCCAAAATATCAAAAACCAGCGGTTTGAATGAACACACATTTCTTGGTAGAATCATGCAGGACTGAAATTTTTGATGTTTTTCTACTCCTCTCATGAGCCTAAACAAGTATCTAAAAGCATGAGTTTGCAACTACTTTACTTTTGGAGAAAATTCAAAACATTCATTATTCAATAGGGCACAAAATATCAAAAACCAGCGGTTTGAATGAACACACATTTCTTGGTAGAATCGTGCAGGACTGAAATTTTTGATGTTTTTCTACTCCTCTCATGAGCCCAAACAAGACTTTAAAAGGATGAGTTTGCAACTACTTTACTTTTGGAGAAAATTCAAAACATTCATTATTCAATAGGGCCCAAAATATCAAAAACCAGCGGTTTGAATGAACACACATTTCTTGGTAGAATCATGCAGGACTGAAATTTTTGATGTTTTTCTACTCCTCTCATGAGCCCAAACAAGTATCTAAAAGCATGAGTTTGCAACTACTTTACTTTTGGAGAAAATTCAAAACATTCATTATTCAATAGAGCCCAATAGCAAAAATCAGGTTTTGAATGAAGAATCACATTTCTTGGTAGAATCATGCAGGATTGAAATTTTTGATGTTTTTTTACTCCTCTCAACAGCCCAAACAAGTTTCTAAAAGGATGAGTTTGCAACTTCTTTACTTTTGGAGAAAATTCAAAAGATTCATTATTCAATAGGGCCCAAACTATCAAAAACCAGCGGTTTGAATGAACACACATTTCTTGGTAGAATCGTGCAAGACTGAAATTTTTGATGTTTTTCTACTCCTCTCATGAGCCCAAACAAGTCTCTAAAAGCATGAGTTTGCAACTACTTTACTTTTGGAGAAAATTCAAAGCATTCATTATTCAATAGAGCCCAATAGCAAAAATCAGGTTTTGAATGAAGAATCACATTTCTTGGTAGAATCATGCAGGATTGAAATTTTTGATGTTTTTTTACTCCTCTCAACAGCCCAAACAAGTTTCTAAAAGGATGAGTTTGCAACTACTTTACTTTTGGAGAAAATTCAAAACATTCATTATTCAATAGAGCCCAAAATATCAAAAACCAGCGGTTTGAATGAACACACATTTCTTGGTAGAATCATGCAGGACTGAAATTTTTGATGTTTTTCTACTCCTCTCATGAGCCCAAACAAGTCTCTAAAAGCATGAGTTTGCAACTACTTTACTTTTGGAGAAAATTCAAATCATTCATTATTCAATAGAGCCCAATAGCAAAAATCAGGTTTTGAATGAAGAATCACATTTCTTGGTAGAATCATGCAGGATTGAAATTTTTGATGGTTTTTTACTCCTCTCAACAGCCCAAACAAGTTTCTAAAAGGATGAGTTTGCAACTACTTTACTTTTGGAGAAAATTCAAAACATTCATTATTCAATAGGGCCCAAAATATCAAAAACCAGCGGTTTGAATGAACACACATTTCTTGGTAGAATCATGCAGGACTGAAATTTTTGATGTTTTTCTACTCCTCTCATGAGCCCAAACAAGTCTCTAAAAGCATGAGTTTGCAACTACTTTACTTTTGGAGAAAATTCAAAACATTCATTATTCAATAGAGCCCAATAGCAAAAATCAGGTTTTGAATGAAGAATCACTTTTCTTGGTAGAATCATGCAGGATTGAAATTTTTGATGTTTTTTTACTCCTCTCAACAGCCCAAACAAGTTTCTAAAAGGATGAGTTTGCAACTACTTTACTTTTGGAGAAAATTCAAAACATTCATTATTCAATAGGGCCCACACTATCAAAAACCAGCGGTTTGAATGAACACACATTTATTGGTAGAATCGTGCAAGACTGAAATTTTTGATTTTTTTCTACTCCTCTCATGAGCCCAAACAAGTCTCTAAAAGCATGAGTTTGCATCTACTTTACTTTTGGAGAAAATTCAAAACATTCATTATTCAATAGAGCCCAATAGCAAAAATCAGGTTTTGAATGAAGAATCACATTTCTTGGTAGAATCATGCAGGATTGAAATTTTTGATGGTTTTTTACTCCTCTCAACAGCCCAAACAAGTTTCTAAAAGGAAGAGTTTGCAACTACTTTACTTTTGGAGAAAATTCAAAACATTCATTATTCAATAGGGCCCAAAATATCAAAAACCAGCGGTTTGAATGAACACACATTTCTTGGTAAAGTCATGCAGGACTGAAATTTTTGATGTTTTTCTACTCCTCTCATGAGCCCAAACAAGTCTCTAAAAGCATGAGTTTGCAACTACTTTACTTTTGGAGAAAATTCAAAACATTCATTATTCAATAGAGCCCAATTGCAAAAATCAGGTTTTGAATGAAGAATCACTTTTCTTGGTAGAATCATGCAGGATTGAAATTTTTGATGTTTTTTTACTCCTCTCAACAGCCCAAACAAGTTTCTAAAAGGATGAGTTTGCAACTACTTTACTTTTGGAGAAAATTCAAAACATTCATTATTCAATAGGGCCCACACTATCAAAAACCAGCGGTTTGAATGAACACAAATTTATTGGTAGAATCGTGCAAGACTGAAATTTTTGATTTTTTTCTACTCCTCTCATGAGCCCAAACAAGTCTCTAAAAGCATGAGTCTGCAACTACTTTACTTTTGGAGAAAATTCAAAACATTCATTATTCAATAGAGCCCAATAGCAAAAATCAGGTTTTGAATGAAGAATCACATTTCTTGGTAGAATCATGCAGGATTGAAATTTTTGATGTTTTTTTACTCCTCTCAACAGCCCAAACAAGTTTCTAAAAGGATGAGTTTGCAACTACTTTACTTTTGGAGAAAATTCAAAACATTCATTATTCAATAGGGCCCAAAATATCAAAAACCAGCGGTTTGAATGAACACACATTTCTTGGTAGAATAATGCAGGACTGAAATTTTTGATGTTTTTCTACTCCTCTCATGAGCCCAAACAAGTCTCTAAAAGCATGAGTTTGCAACTACTTTACTTTTGGAGAAAATTCAAAACATTCATTATTCAATAGAGCCCAATAGCAAAAATCAGGTTTTCAATGAAGAATCACTTTTCTTGGTAGAATCATGCAGGATTGAAATTTTTGATGTTTTTTTACTCCTCTCAACAGCCCAAACAAGTTTCTAAAAGGATGAGTTTGCAACTACTTTACTTTTGGAGAAAATTCAAAACATTCATTATTCAATAGGGCCCAAAATATCAAAAACCAGCCGTTTGAATGAACACACATTTCTTGGTAGAATCATGCAGGACTGAAATTTTTGATGTTTTTCTACTCCTCTCATGAGCCCAAACAAGTCTCTAAAAGCATGAGGTTGCAACTACTTTACTTTTGGAGAAAATTCAAAACATTCATTATTCAATAGAGCCCAATAGCAAAAATCAGGTTTTGAATGAAGAATCACATTTCTTGGTAGAATCATGCAGGATTGAAATTTTTGATGTTTTTTTACTCCTCTCAACAGCCCAAACAAGTTTCTAAAAGGATGAGTTTGCAACTACTTTACTTTTGGAGAAAATTCAAAAGATTCATTATTCAATAGGGCCCAAACTATCAAAAACCAGCGGTTTGAATGAACACACATTTCTTGGTAGAATCGTGCAAGACTGAAATTTTTGATGTTTTTCTACTCCTCTCATGAGCCCAAACAAGTCTCTAAAAGCATGAGTTTGCAACTACTTTACTTTTGGAGAAAATTCAAAGCATTCATTATTCAATAGAGCCCAATAGCAAAAATCAGGTTTTGAATGAAGAATCACATTTCTTGGTAGAATCATGCAGGATTGAAATTTTTGATGTTTTTTTACTCCTCTCAACAGCCCAAACAAGTTTCTAAAAGGATGAGTTTGCAACTACTTTACTTTTGGAGAAAATTCAAAACATTCATTATTCAATAGAGCCCAAAATATCAAAAACCAGCGGTTTGAATGAACACACATTTCTTGGTAGAATCATGCAGGACTGAAATTTTTGATGTTTTTCTACTCCTCTCATGAGCCCAAACAAGTCTCTAAAAGCATGAGTTTGCAACTACTTTACTTTTGGAGAAAATTCAAAACATTCATTATTCAATAGGGCCCACACTATCAAAAACCAGCGGTTTGAATGAACACACATTTATTGGTAGAATCGTGCAAGACTGAAATTTTTGATTTTTTTCTACTCCTCTCATGAGCCCAAACAAGTCTCTAAAAGCATGAGTTTGCAACTACTTTACTTTTGGAGAAAATTCAAAACATTCATTATTCAATAGAGCCCAATAGCAAAAATCAGGTTTTGAATGAAGAATCACATTTCTTGGTAGAATCATGCAGGATTGAAATTTTTGATGGTTTTTTACTCCTCTCAACAGCCCAAACAAGTTTCTAAAAGGATGAGTTTGCAACTACTTTACTTTTGGAGAAAATTCAAAACATTCATTATTCAATAGTGCCCAAAATATCAAAAACCAGCGGTTTGAATGAACACACATTTCTTGGTAGAATCATGCAGGACTGAAATTTTTGATGTTTTTCTACTCCTCTCATGAGCCCAAACAAGTCTCTAAAAGCATGAGTTTGCAACTACTTTACTTTTGGAGAAAATTCAAAACATTCATTATTCAATAGAGCCCAATAGCAAAAATCAGGTTTTGAATGAAGAATCACTTTTCTTGGTAGAATCATGCAGGATTGAAATTTTTGATGTTTTTTTACTCCTCTCAACAGCCCAAACAAGTTTCTAAAAGGATGAGTTTGCAACTACTTTACTTTTGGAGAAAATTCAAAACATTCATTATTCAATAGGGCCCACACTATCAAAAACCAGCGGTTTGAATGAACACACATTTATTGGTAGAATCGTGCAAGACTGAAATTTTTGATTCTTTTCTACTCCTCTCATGAGCCCAAACAAGTCTCTAAAAGCATGAGTTTGCAACTACTTTACTTTTGGAGAAAATTCAAAACATTCATTATTCAATAGAGCCCAATAGCAAAAATCAGGTTTTGTATGAAGAATCACATTTCTTGGTAGAATCATGCAGGATTGAAATTTTTGATGGTTTTTTACTCCTCTCAACAGCCCAAACAAGTTTCTGAAAGGATGAATTTGCAACTACTTTACTTTTGGAGAAAATTCAAAACATTCATTATTCAATAGGGCCCAAAATATCAAAAACCAGCGGTTTGAATGAACACACATTTCTTGGTAGAATCATGCAGGACTGAAATTTTTGATGTTTTTCTACTCCTCTCATGAGCCTAAACAAGTCTCTAAAAGCATGAGTTTGCAACTACTTTACTTTTGGAGAAAATTCAAAACATTCATTATTCAATAGAGCCCAATAGCAAAAATCAGGTTTTGAATGAAGAATCACATTTCTTGGTAGAATCATGCAGGATTGAAATTTTTGATGTTTTTTTACTCCTCTCAACAGCCCAAACAAGTTTCTAAAAGGATGAGTTTGCAACTACTTTACTTTTGGAGAAAATTCAAAACATTCATTATTCAATAGGGCCCAAACTATCAAAAACCAGCGGTTTGAATGAACACTCACATTTCTTGGTAGAATCGTGCAGGACTGAAATTTTTGATGTTTTTCTACTCCTCTCATGAGCCCAAACAAGACTTTAAAAGGATGAGTTTGCAACTACTTTACTTTTGGAGAAAATTCAAAACATTCATTATTCAATAGAGCCCAATAGCAAAAATCAGGTTTTGAATGAAGAATCACATTTCTTGGTAGAATCATGCAGGATTGAAATTTTTGATGTTTTTTTACTCCTCTCAACAGCCCAAACAAGTTTCTAAAAGGATGAGTTTGCAACTACTTTACTTTTGGAGAAAATTCAAAACATTCATTATTCAATAGGGCCCAAACTATCAAAAACCAGCGGTTTGAATGAACACTCACATTTCTTGGTAGAATCGTGCAGGACTGAAATTTTTGATGTTTTTCTACTCCTCTCATGAGCCCAAACAAGACTTTAAAAGGATGAGTTTGCAACTACTTTACTTTTGGAGAAAATTCAAAACATTCATTATTCAATAGAGCCCAAAATATCAAAAACCAGCGGTTTGAATGAACACACATTTCTTGGTAGAATCATGCAGGACTGAAATTTTTGATGTTTTTCTACTCCTCTCATGAGCCCAAACAAGTATCTAAAAGCATGAGTTTGCAACTACTTTACTTTTGGAGAAAATTCAAAACATTCATTATTCAATAGAGCCCAATAGCAAAAATCAGGTTTTGAATGAAGAATCACATTTCTTGGTAGAATCATGCAGGATTGAAATTTTTGATGTTTTTTTACTCCTCCCAACAGCCCAAACAAGTTTCTAAAAGGATGAGTTTGCAACTACTTTACTTTTGGAGAAAATTCAAAAGATTCATTATTCAATAGGGCCTAAACTATCAAAAACCAGCGGTTTGAATGAACACACATTTCTTGGTAGAATCGTGCAAGACTGAAATTTTTGATGTTTTTCTACTCCTCTCATGAGCCCAAACAAGTCTCTAAAAGCATGAGTTTGCAACTACTTTACTTTTGGAGAAAATTCAAAGCATTCATTATTCAATAGAGCCCAATAGCAAAAATCAGGTTTTGAATGAAGAATCACATTTCTTGGTAGAATCATGCAGGATTGAAATTTTTGATGTTTTTTTACTCCTCTCAACAGCCCAAACAAGTTTCTAAAAGGATGAGTTTGCAACTACTTTACTTTTGGAGAAAATTCAAAACATTCATTATTCAATAGAGCCCAAAATATCAAAAACCAGCGGTTTGAATGAACACACATTTCTTGGTAGAATCATGCAGGACTGAAATTTTTGATGTTTTTCTACTCCTCTCATGAGCCCAAACAAGTCTCTAAAAGCATGAGTTTGCAACTACTTTACTTTTGGAGAAAATTCAAAACATTCATTATTCAATAGAGCCCAATAGCAAAAATCAGGTTTTGAATGAAGAATCACTTTTCTTGGTAGAATCATGCAGGATTGAAATTTTTGATGTTTTTTTACTCCTCTCAACAGCCCAAACAAGTTTCTAAAAGGATGAGTTTGCAACTACTTTACTTTTGGAGAAAATTCAAAACATTCATTATTCAATGGGGCCCACACTATCAAAAACCAGCGGTTTGAATGAACACACATTTATTGGTAGAATCGTGCAAGACTGAAATTTTTGATTTTTTTCTACTCCTCTCATGAGCCCAAACAAGTCTCTAAAAGCATGAGTTTGCATCTACTTTACTTTTGGAGAAAATTCAAAACATTCATTATTCAATAGGGCCCAAAATATCAAAAAACAGCCGTTTGAATGAACACACATTTCTTGGTAGAATCGTGCAAGACTGAAATTTTTGATGATTTTCTACTCCTCTCATGAGCCCAAACAAGTCTCTAAAAGCATGAGTTTGCAACTACTTTACTTTTGGAGAAAATTCAAAGCATTCATTATTCAATAGAGCCCAATAGCAAAAATCAGGTTTTGAATGAAGAATCACATTTCTTGGTAGAATCATGCAGGATTGAAATTTTTGATGTTTTTTTACTCCTCTCAACAGCCCAAACAAGTTTCTAAAAGGATGAGTTTGCAACTACTTTACTTTTGGAGAAAATTCAAAACATTCATTATTCAATAGAGCCCAAAATATCAAAAACCAGCGGTTTGAATGAACACACATTTCTTGGTAGAATCACGCAGGACTGAAATTTTTGATGTTTTTCTACTCCTCTCATGAGCCCAAACAAGTCTCTAAAAGCATGAGTTTGCAACTACTTTACTTTTGGAGAAAATTCAAAACATTCATTATTCAATAGAGCCCAATAGCAAAAATCAGGTTTTGAATGAAGAATCACATTTCTTGGTAGAATCATGCAGGATTGAAATTTTTGATGGTTTTTTACTCCTCTCAACAGCAAAAAAAAGTTTCTAAAAGGATGAGTTTGCAACTACTTTACTTTTGGAGAAAATTCAAAACATTCATTATTCAATAGGGCCCACACTATCAAAAACCAGCGGTTTGAATGAACACACATTTATTGGTAGAATCGTGCAAGACTGAAATTTTTGATTTTTTTCTACTCCTCTCATGAGCCCAAACAAGTCTCTAAAAGCATGAGTTTGCAACTACTTTACTTTTGGAGAAAATTCAAAACATTCATTATTCAATAGAGCCCAATAGCAAAAATCAGGTTTTGAATGAAGAATCACATTTCTTGGTAGAATCATGCAGGATTGAAATTTTTGATGTTTTTTTACTCCTCTCAACAGCCCAAACAAGTTTCTAAAAGGATGAGTTTGCAACTACTTTACTTTTGGAGAAAATTCAAAACATTCATTATTCAATAGGGCCCAAAATATCAAAAACCAGCGGTTTGAATGAACACACATTTCTTGGTAGAATAATGCAGGACTGAAGTTTTTGATGTTTTTCTACTCCTCTCATGAGCCCAAACAAGTCTCTAAAAGCATGAGTTTGCAACTACTTTACTTTTGGAGAAAATTCAAAACATTCATTATTCAATAGAGCCCAATAGCAAAAATCAGGTTTTCAATGAAGAATCACTTTTCTTGGTAGAATCATGCAGGATTGAAATTTTTGATGTTTTTTTTACTCCTCTCAACAGCCCAAACAAGTTTCTAAAAGGATGAGTTTGCAACTACTTTACTTTTGGAGAAAATTCAAAACATTCATTATTCAATAGGGCCCAAAATATCAAAAACCAGCGGTTTGAATGAACACACATTTCTTGGTAGAATCATGCAGGACTGAAATTTTTGATGTTTTTCTACTCCTCTCATGAGCCCAAACAAGTCTCTAAAAGCATGAGTTTGCAACTACTTTACTTTTGGAGAAAATTCAAAACATTCATTATTCAATAGAGCCCAATAGCAAAAATCAGGTTTTGAATGAAGAATCACATTTCTTGGTAGAATCATGCAGGATTGAAATTTTTGATGGTTTTTTACTCCTTTCAACAGCCCAAACAAGTTTCTAAAAGGATGAGTTTGCAACTACTTTACTTTTGGAGAAAATTCAAAACATTCATTATTCAATAGGGCCCAAAATATCAAAAACCAGCGGTTTGAATGAACACACATTTCTTGGTAGAATCATGCAGGACTGAAATTTTTGATGTTTTTCTACTCCTCTCATGAGCCCAAACAAGTCTCTAAAAGCATGAGTTTGCAACTACTTTACTTTTGGAGAAAATTCAAAACATTCATTATTCAATAAAGCCCAATAGCAAAAATCAGGTTTTGAATGAAGAATCACTTTTCTTGGTAGAATCATGCAGGATTGAAATTTTTGATGTTTTTTTACTCCTCTCAACAGCCCAAACAAGTTTCTAAAAGGATGAGTTATCAACTACTTTACTTTTGGAGAAAATTCAAAACATTCATTATTCAATAGGGCCCACACTATCAAAAACCAGCGGTTTGAATCAACACACATTTATTGGTAGAATCGTGCATGACTGAAATTTTTGATTTTTTTCTACTACTCTCATGAGCCCAAACAAGTCTCTAAAAGCATGAGTTTGCATCTACTTTACTTTTGGAGAAAATTCAAAACATTCATTATTCAATAGAGCCCAATAGCAAAAATCAGGTTTTGAATGAAGAATCACATTTCTTGGTAGAATCATGCAGGATTGAAATTTTTGATGTTTTTTTACTCCTCTCAACAGCCCAAACAAATTTCTAAAAGGATGAGTTTGCAACTACTTTACTTTTGGAGAAAATTCAAAACATTCATAATTCAATAGGGCCCAAACTATCAAAAACCAGCGGTTTGAATGAACACTCACATTTCTTGGTAGAATCGTGCAGGACTGAAATTTTTGATGTTTTTCTACTCCTCTCATGAGCCCAAACAAGACTTTAAAAGGATAAGTTTGCAACTACTTTACTTTTGGAGAAAATTCAAAACATTCATTATTCAATAGGGCCCAAAATATCAAAAACCAGCGGTTTGAATGAACACACATTTCTTGGTAGAATCATGCAGGACTGAAATTTTTGATGTTTTTCTACTCCTCTCATGAGCCCAAACAAGTCTCTAAAAGCATGAGTTTGCAACTACTTTACTTTTGGAGAAAATTCAAAACATTCATTATTCAATAGAGCCCAATAGCAAAAATCAGGTTTTGAATGAAGAATCACATTTCTTGGTAGAATCATGCAGGATTGAAATTTTTTATGGTTTTTTACTCATCTCAACAGCCCAAACAAGTTTCTAAAAGGATGAGTTTGCAACTACTTTACTTTTGGAGAAAATTCAAAACATTCATTATTCAATAGGGCCCAAAATATCAAAAACCAGCGGTTTGAATGAACACACATTTCTTGGTAGAATCATGCAGGACTGAAATTTTTGATGTTTTTCTACTCCTCTCATGAGCCCAAACAAGTCTCTAAAAGCATGAGTTTGCAACTACTTTACTTTTGGAGAAAATTCAAAACATTCATTATTCAATAGAGCCCAATAGCAAAAATCAGGTTTTGAATGAAGAATCACATTTCTTGGTAGAATCATGCAGGATTGAAATTTTTGATGTTTTTTTACTCCTATCAACAGCCCAAACAAGTTTCTAAAAGGATGAGTTTGCAACTACTTTACTTTTGGAGAAAATTCAAAAGATTCATTATTCAATAGGGCCCAAACTATCAAAAACCAGCGGTTTGAATGAACACACATTTCTTGGTAGAATCGTGCAAGACTGAAATTTTTGATGTTTTTCTACTCCTCTCATGAGCCCAAACAAGTCTCTAAAAGCATGAGTTTGCAACTACTTTACTTTTGGAGAAAATTCAAAGCATTCATTATTCAATAGAGCCCAATAGCAAAAATCAGGTTTTGAATGAAGAATCACATTTCTTGGTAGAATCATGCAGAATTGAAATTTTTGATGGTTTTTTACTCCTCTCAACAGCCCAAACAAGTTTCTAAAAGGATGAATTTGCAACTACTTTACTTTTGGAGAAAATTCAAAACATTCATTATTCAATAGGGCCCAAAATATCAAAAACCAGCAGTTTGAATGAACACACATTTCTTGGTAGAATCATGCAGGACTGAAATTTTTGATGTTTTTCTACTCCTCTCATGAGCCCAAACAAGTCTCTAAAAGCATGAGTTTGCAACTACTTTACTTTTGGAGAAAATTCAAAACATTCATTATTCAATAGAGCCCAATAGCAAAAATCAGGTTTTGAATGAAGAATCACTTTTCTTGGTAGAATCATGCAGGATTGAAATTTTTGATGTTTTTTTACTCCTATCAACAGCCCAAACAAGTTTCTAAAAGGATGAGATTGCAACTACTTTACTTTTGGAGAAAATTCAAAACATTCATTATTCAATAGGGCCCACACTATCAAAAACCAGCGGTTTGAATGAACACACATTTATTGGTAGAATCGTGCAAGACTGAAATTTTTGATTTTTTTCTACTCCTCTCATGAGCCCAAACAAGTCTCTAAAAGCATGAGTTTGCATCTACTTTACTTTTGGAGAAAATTCAAAACATTCATTATTCAATAGAGCCCAATAGCAAAAATCAGGTTTTGAATGAAGAATCACATTTCTTGGTAGAATCATGCAGGATTGAAATTTTTGATGGTTTTTTACTCCTCTCAACAGCCCAAACAAGTTTCTAAAAGGATGAGTTTGCAACTACTTTACTTTTGGAGAAAATTCAAAACATTCATTATTCAATAGGGCCCAAAATATCAAAAACCATCGGTTTGAATGAACACACATTTCTTGGTAGAGTCATGCAGGACTGAAATTTTTGATGTTTTTCTACTCCTCTCATGAGCCCAAACAAGTCTCTAAAAGCATGAGTTTGCAACTACTTTACTTTTGGAGAAAATTCAAAACATTCATTATTTAATAGAGCCCAATTGCAAAAATCAGGTTTTGAATGAAGAATCACTTTTCTTGGTAGAATCATGCAGGATTGAAATTTTTGATGTTTTTTTACTCCTCTCAACAGCCCAAACAAGTTTCTAAAAGGATGAGTTTGCAACTACTTTACTTTTGGAGAAAATTCAAAACATTCATTATTCAATAGGGCCCAAAATATCAAAAACCAGCCGTTTGAATGAACACACATTTCTTGGTAGAATCATGCAGGACTGAAATTTTTGATGTTTTTCTACTCCTCTCATGAGCCCAAACAAGTCTCTAAAAGCATGAGGTTGCAACTACTTTACTTTTGGAGAAAATTCAAAACATTCATTATTCAATAGAGCCCAATAGCAAAAATCAGGTTTTCAATGAAGAATCACTTTTCTTGGTAGAATCATGCAGGATTGAAATTTTTGATGTTTTTTTACTCCTCTCAACAGCCCAAACAAGTTTCTAAAAGGATGAGTTTGCAACTACTTTACTTTTGGAGAAAATTCAAAAGATTCATTATTCAATAGGGCCCAAACTATCAAAAACCAGCGGTTTGAATGAACACACATTTCTTGGTAGAATCGTGCAAGACTGAAATTTTTGATGTTTTTCTACTCCTCTCATGAGCCCAAACAAGTCTCTAAAAGCATGAGTTTGCAACTACTTTACTTTTGGAGAAAATTCAAAGCATTCATTATTCAATAGAGCCCAATAGCAAAAATCAGGTTTTGAATGAAGAATCACATTTCTTGGTAGAATCATGCAGGATTGAAATTGTTGATGTTTTTTTACTCCTCTCAACAGCCCAAACAAGTTTCTAAAAGGATGAGTTTGCAACTACTTTACTTTTGGAGAAAATTCAAAACATTCATTATTCAATAGAGTCCAAAATATCAAAAACCAGCGGTTTGAATGAACACACATTTCTTGGTAGAATCATGCAGGACTGAAATTTTTGATGTTTTTCTACTCCTCTCATGAGCCCAAACAAGTCTCTAAAAGCATGAGTTTGCAACTACTTTACTTTTGGAGAAAATTCAAAACATTCATTATTCAATAGAGCCCAATAGCAAAAATCAGGTTTTGTATGAAGAATCACATTTCTTGGTAGAATCATGCAGGATTGAAATTTTTGATGGTTTTTTACTCCTCTCAACAGCCCAAACAAGTTTCTGAAAGGATGAATTTGCAACTACTTTACTTTTGGAGAAAATTCAAAACATTCATTATTCAATAGGGCCCAAAATATCAAAAACCAGCGGTTTGAATGAACACACATTTCTTGGTAGAATCATGCAGGACTGAAATTTTTGATGTTTTTCTACTCCTCTCATGAGCCTAAACAAGTCTCTAAAAGCATGAGTTTGCAACTACTTTACTTTTGGAGAAAATTCAAAACATTCATTATTCAATAGAGCCCAATAGCAAAAATCAGGTTTTGAATGAAGAATCACATTTCTTGGTAGAATCATGCAGGATTGAAATTTTTAATGTTTTTTTACTCCTCTCAACAGCCCAAACAAGTTTCTAAAAGGATGAGTTTGCAACTACTTTACTTTTGGAGAAAATTCAAAACATTCATTATTCAATAGGGCCCAAACTATCAAAAACCAGCGGTTTGAATGAACACTCACATTTCTTGGTAGAATCGTGCAGGACTGAAATTTTTGATGTTTTTCTACTCCTCTCATGAGCCCAAACAAGACTTTAAAAGGATGAGTTTGCAACTACTTTACTTTTGGAGAAAATTAAAAACATTCATTATTCAATAGGGCCCAAAATATCAAAAACCAGCGATTTGAATGAACACACATTTCTTGGTAGAATCATGCAGGACTGAAATTTTTGATGTTTTTCTACTCCTCTCATGAGCCCAAACAAGTATCTAAAAGCATGAGTTTGCAACTACTTTACTTTTGGAGAAAATTCAAAACATTCATTATTCAATAGAGCCCAATAGCAAAAATCAGGTTTTGAATGAAGAATCACATTTCTTGGTAGAATCATGCAGGATTGAAATTTTTGATGTTTTTTTACTCCTCTCAACAGCCCAAACAAGTTTCTAAAAGGATGAGTTTGCAACTACTTTACTTTTGGAGAAAATTCAAAAGATTCATTATTCAATAAGGCCCAAACTATCAAAAACCAGCGGTTTGAATGAACACACATTTCTTGGTAGAATCGTGCAAGACTGAAATTTTTGATGTTTTTCTACTCCTCTCATGAGCCCAAACAAGTCTCTAAAAGCATGAGTTTGCAATTACTTTACTTTTGGAGAAAATTCAAAGCATTCATTATTCAATAGAGCCCAATAGCAAAAATCAGGTTTTGAATGAAGAATCACATTTCTTGGTAGAATCATGCAGGATTGAAATTTTTGATGTTTTTTTACTCCTCTCAACAGCCCAAACAAGTTTCTAAAAGGATGAGTTTGCAACTACTTTACTTTTGGAGAAAATTCAAAACATTCATTATTCAATAGAGCCCAAAATATCAAAAACCAGCGGTTTGAATGAACACACATTTCTTGGTAGAATCATGCAGGACTGAAATTTTTGATGTTTTTCTACTCCTCTCATGAGCCCAAACAAGTCTCTAAAAGCATGAGTTTGCAACTACTTTACTTTTGGAGAAAATTCAAAACATTCATTATTCAATAGAGCCCAATAGCAAAAATCAGGTTTTGAATGAAGAATCACATTTCTTGGTAGAATCATGCAGGATTGAAATTTTTGATGGTTTTTTACTCCTCTCAACAGCCCAAACAAGTTTCTAAAAGGATGAGTTTGCAACTACTTTACTTTTGGAGAAAATTCAAAACATTCATTATTCAATAGGGCCCACACTATCAAAAACCAGCGGTTTGAATGAACACACATTTATTGGTAGAATCGTGCAAGACTGAAATTTTTGATTTTTTTCTACTCCTCTTATGAGCCCAAACAAGTCTCTAAAAGCATGAGTTTGCATCTACTTTACTTTTGGAGAAAATTCAAAACATTCATTATTCAATAGAGCCCAATAGCAAAAATCAGGTTTTGAATGAAGAATCACATTTCTTGGTAGAATCATGCAGGATTGAAATTTTTGATGGTTTTTTACTCCTCTCAACAGCCCAAACAAGTTTCTAAAAGGATGAGTTTGCAACTACTTTACTTTTGGAGAAAATTCAAAACATTCATTATTCAATAGGGCCCAAAATATCAAAAACCAGCGGTTTGAATGAACACACATTTCTTGGTAGAGTCATGCAGGACTGAAATTTTTGATGTTTTTCTACTCCTCTCATGAGCCCAAACAAGTCTCTAAAAGCATGAGTTTGCAACTACTTTACTTTTGGAGAAAATTCAAAACATTCATTATTCAATAGAGCCCAATTGCAAAAATCAGGTTTTGAATGAAGAATCACTTTTCTTGGTAGAATCATGCAGGATTGAAATTTTTGATGTTTTTTTACTCCTCTCAACAGCCCAAACAAGTTTCTAAAAGGATGAGTTTGCAACTACTTTACTTTTGGAGAAAATTCAAAACATTCATTATTCAATAGGGCCCACACTATCAAAAACCAGCGGTTTGAATGAACACACATTTATTGGTAGAATCGTGCAAGACTGAAATTTTTGATTTTTTTCTACTCCTCTCATGAGCCCAAACAAGTCTCTAAAAGCATGAGTTTGCAACTACTTTACTTTTGGAGAAAATTCAAAACATTCATTATTCAATAGAGCCCAATAGCAAAAATCAGGTTTTGTATGAAGAATCACATTTCTTGGTAGAATCATGCAGGATTGAAATTTTTGATGGTTTTTTACTCCTCTCAACAGCCCAAACAAGTTTCTGAAAGGATGAATTTGCAACTACTTTACTTTTGGAGAAAATTCAAAACATTCATTATTCAATAGGGCCCAAAATATCAAAATCCAGCGGTTTGAATGAACACACATTTCTTGGTAGAATCATGCAGGACTGAAATTTTTGATGTTTTTCTACTCCTCTCATGAGCCTAAACAAGTCTCTAAAAGCATGAGTTTGCAACTACTTTACTTTTGGAGAAAATTCAAAACATTCATTATTCAATAGAGCCCAATAGCAAAAATCAGGTTTTGAATGAAGAATCACATTTCTTGGTAGAATCATGCAGGATTGAAATTTTTGATGTTTTTTTACTCCTCTCAACAGCCCAAACAAGTTTCTAAAAGGATGAGTTTGCAACTACTTTACTTTTGGAGAAAATTCAAAAGATTCATTTTTCAATAGGGCCCAAACTATCAAAAACCAGCGGTTTGAATGAACACACATTTCTTGGTAGAATCGTGCAAGACTGAAATTTTTGATGTTTTTCTACTCCTCTCATGAGCCCAAACAAGTCTCTAAAAGCATGAGTTTGCAACTACTTTACTTTTGGAGAAAATTCAAAGCATTCATTATTCAATAGAGCCCAATAGCAAAAATCAGGTTTTGAATGAAGAATCACATTTCTTGGTAGAATCATGCA
This sequence comes from Dendrobates tinctorius, assembly GCF_039654945.1. Taxonomy (NCBI): domain Eukaryota; kingdom Metazoa; phylum Chordata; class Amphibia; order Anura; family Dendrobatidae; genus Dendrobates; species Dendrobates tinctorius. Next base: position 5,505,283 of record NW_027361736.1, on the reverse strand, counting down.
GAATTGAAATTTTTGATGGTTTTTTACTCCTCTCAACAGCCCAAACAAGTTTCTAAAAGGATGAATTTGCAACTACTTTACTTTTGGAGAAAATTCAAAACATTCATTATTCAATAGGGCCCAAAATATCAAAAACCAGCGGTTTGAATGAACACACATTTCTTGGTAGAATCATGCAGGACTGAAATTTTTGATGTTTTTCTACTCCTCTCATGAGCCCAAACAAGTCTCTAAAAGCATGAGTTTGCAACTACTTTACTTTTGGAGAAAATTCAAAACATTCATTATTCAATAGAGCCCAATAGCAAAAATCAGGTTTTGAATGAAGAATCACTTTTCTTGGTAGAATCATGCAGGATTGAAATTTTTGATGTTTTTTTACTCCTATCAACAGCCCAAACAAGTTTCTAAAAGGATGAGATTGCAACTACTTTACTTTTGGAGAAAATTCAAAACATTCATTATTCAATAGGGCCCACACTATCAAAAACCAGCGGTTTGAATGAACACACATTTATTGGTAGAATCGTGCAAGACTGAAATTTTTGATTTTTTTCTACTCCTCTCATGAGCCCAAACAAGTCTCTAAAAGCATGAGTTTGCATCTACTTTACTTTTGGAGAAAATTCAAAACATTCATTATTCAATAGAGCCCAATAGCAAAAATCAGGTTTTGAATGAAGAATCACATTTCTTGGTAGAATCATGCAGGATTGAAATTTTTGATGGTTTTTTACTCCTCTCAACAGCCCAAACAAGTTTCTAAAAGGATGAGTTTGCAACTACTTTACTTTTGGAGAAAATTCAAAACATTCATTATTCAATAGGGCCCAAAATATCAAAAACCAGCGGTTTGAATGAACACACATTTCTTGGTAGAGTCATGCAGGACTGAAATTTTTGATGTTTTTCTACTCCTCTCATGAGCCCAAACAAGTCTCTAAAAGCATGAGTTTGCAACTACTTTACTTTTGGAGAAAATTCAAAACATTCATTATTTAATAGAGCCCAATTGCAAAAATCAGGTTTTGAATGAAGAATCACTTTTCTTGGTAGAATCATGCAGGATTGAAATTTTTGATGTTTTTTTACTCCTCTCAACAGCCCAAACAAGTTTCTAAAAGGATGAGTTTGCAACTACTTTACTTTTGGAGAAAATTCAAAACATTCATTATTCAATAGGGCCCAAAATATCAAAAACCAGCCGTTTGAATGAACACACATTTCTTGGTAGAATCATGCAGGACTGAAATTTTTGATGTTTTTCTACTCCTCTCATGAGCCCAAACAAGTCTCTAAAAGCATGAGGTTGCAACTACTTTACTTTTGGAGAAAATTCAAAACATTCATTATTCAATAGAGCCCAATAGCAAAAATCAGGTTTTCAATGAAGAATCACTTTTCTTGGTAGAATCATGCAGGATTGAAATTTTTGATGTTTTTTTACTCCTCTCAACAGCCCAAACAAGTTTCTAAAAGGATGAGTTTGCAACTACTTTACTTTTGGAGAAAATTCAAAAGATTCATTATTCAATAGGGCCCAAACTATCAAAAACCAGCGGTTTGAATGAACACACATTTCTTGGTAGAATCGTGCAAGACTGAAATTTTTGATGTTTTTCTACTCCTCTCATGAGCCCAAACAAGTCTCTAAAAGCATGAGTTTGCAACTACTTTACTTTTGGAGAAAATTCAAAGCATTCATTATTCAATAGAGCCCAATAGCAAAAATCAGGTTTTGAATGAAGAATCACATTTCTTGGTAGAATCATGCAGGATTGAAATTGTTGATGTTTTTTTACTCCTCTCAACAGCCCAAACAAGTTTCTAAAAGGATGAGTTTGCAACTACTTTACTTTTGGAGAAAATTCAAAACATTCATAATTCAATAGAGTCCAAAATATCAAAAACCAGCGGTTTGAATGAACACACATTTCTTGGTAGAATCATGCAGGACTGAAATTTTTGATGTTTTTCTACTCCTCTCATGAGCCCAAACAAGTCTCTAAAAGCATGAGTTTGCAACTACTTTACTTTTGGAGAAAATTCAAAACATTCATTATTCAATAGGGCCCACACTATCAAAAACCAGCGGTTTGAATGAACACACATTTATTGGTAGAATCGTGCAAGACTGAAATTTTTGATTTTTTTCTACTCCTCTCATGAGCCCAAACAAGTCTCTAAAAGCATGAGTTTGCAACTACTTTACTTTTGGAGAAAATTCAAAACATTCATTATTCAATAGAGCCCAATAGCAAAAATCAGGTTTTGTATGAAGAATCACATTTCTTGGTAGAATCATGCAGGATTGAAATTTTTGATGGTTTTTTACTCCTCTCAACAGCCCAAACAAGTTTCTGAAAGGATGAATTTGCAACTACTTTACTTTTGGAGAAAATTCAAAACATTCATTATTCAATAGGGCCCAAAATATCAAAAACCAGCGGTTTGAATGAACACACATTTCTTGGTAGAATCATGCAGGACTGAAATTTTTGATGTTTTTCTACTCCTCTCATGAGCCTAAACAAGTCTCTAAAAGCATGAGTTTGCAACTACTTTACTTTTGGAGAAAATTCAAAACATTCATTATTCAATAGAGCCCAATAGCAAAAATCAGGTTTTGAATGAAGAATCACATTTCTTGGTAGAATCATGCAGGATTGAAATTTTTAATGTTTTTTTACTCCTCTCAACAGCCCAAACAAGTTTCTAAAAGGATGAGTTTGCAACTACTTTACTTTTGGAGAAAATTCAAAACATTCATTATTCAATAGGGCCCAAACTATCAAAAACCAGCGGTTTGAATGAACACTCACATTTCTTGGTAGAATCGTGCAGGACTGAAATTTTTGATGTTTTTCTACTCCTCTCATGAGCCCAAACAAGACTTTAAAAGGATGAGTTTGCAACTACTTTACTTTTGGAGAAAATTAAAAACATTCATTATTCAATAGGGCCCAAAATATCAAAAACCAGCGATTTGAATGAACACACATTTCTTGGTAGAATCATGCAGGACTGAAATTTTTGATGTTTTTCTACTCCTCTCATGAGCCCAAACAAGTATCTAAAAGCATGAGTTTGCAACTACTTTACTTTTGGAGAAAATTCAAAACATTCATTATTCAATAGAGCCCAATAGCAAAAATCAGGTTTTGAATGAAGAATCACATTTCTTGGTAGAATCATGCAGGATTGAAATTTTTGATGTTTTTTTACTCCTCTCAACAGCCCAAACAAGTTTCTAAAAGGATGAGTTTGCAACTACTTTACTTTTGGAGAAAATTCAAAAGATTCATTATTCAATAGGGCCCAAACTATCAAAAACCAGCGGTTTGAATGAACACACATTTCTTGGTAGAATCGTGCAAGACTGAAATTTTTGATGTTTTTCTACTCCTCTCATGAGCCCAAACAAGTCTCTAAAAGCATGAGTTTGCAACTACTTTACTTTTGGAGAAAATTCAAAGCATTCATTATTCAATAGAGCCCAATAGCAAAAATCAGGTTTTGAATGAAGAATCACATTTCTTGGTAGAATCATGCAGGATTGAAATTTTTGATGTTTTTTTACTCCTCTCAACAGCCCAAACAAGTTTCTAAAAGGATGAGTTTGCAACTACTTTACTTTTGGAGAAAATTCAAAACATTCATTATTCAATAGAGCCCAAAATATCAAAAACCAGCGGTTTGAATGAACACACATTTCTTGGTAGAATCATGCAGGACTGAAATTTTTGATGTTTTTCTACTCCTCTCATGAGCCCAAACAAGTCTCTAAAAGCATGAGTTTGCAACTACTTTACTTTTGGAGAAAATTCAAAACATTCATTATTCAATAGAGCCCAATAGCAAAAATCAGGTTTTGAATGAAGAATCACATTTCTTGGTAGAATCATGCAGGATTGAAATTTTTGATGGTTTTTTACTCCTCTCAACAGCCCAAACAAGTTTCTAAAAGGATGAGTTTGCAACTACTTTACTTTTGGAGAAAATTCAAAACATTCATTATTCAATAGGGCCCACACTATCAAAAACCAGCGGTTTGAATGAACACACATTTATTGGTAGAATCGTGCAAGACTGAAATTTTTGATTTTTTTCTACTCCTCTCATGAGCCCAAACAAGTCTCTAAAAGCATGAGTTTGCATCTACTTTACTTTTGGAGAAAATTCAAAACATTCATTATTCAATAGAGCCCAATAGCAAAAATCAGGTTTTGAATGAAGAATCACATTTCTTGGTAGAATCATGCAGGATTGAAATTTTTGATGGTTTTTTACTCCTCTCAACAGCCCAAACAAGTTTCTAAAAGGATGAGTTTGCAACTACTTTACTTTTGGAGAAAATTCAAAACATTCATTATTCAATAGGGCCCAAAATATCAAAAACCAGCGGTTTGAATGAACACACATTTCTTGGTAGAGTCATGCAGGACTGAAATTTTTGATGTTTTTCTACTCCTCTCATGAGCCCAAACAAGTCTCTAAAAGCATGAGTTTGCAACTACTTTACTTTTGGAGAAAATTCAAAACATTCATTATTCAATAGAGCCCAATTGCAAAAATCAGGTTTTGAATGAAGAATCACTTTTCTTGGTAGAATCATGCAGGGTTGAAATTTTTGATGTTTTTTTACTCCTCTCAACAGCCCAAACAAGTTTCTAAAAGGATGAGTTTGCAACTACTTTACTTTTGGAGAAAATTCAAAACATTCATTATTCAATAGGGCCCACACTATCAAAAACCAGCGGTTTGAATGAACACACATTTATTGGTAGAATCGTGCAAGACTGAAATTTTTGATTTTTTTCTACTCCTCTCATGAGCCCAAACAAGTCTCTAAAAGCATGAGTTTGCAACTACTTTACTTTTGGAGAAAATTCAAAACATTCATTATTCAATAGAGCCCAATAGCAAAAATCAGGTTTTGTATGAAGAATCACATTTCTTGGTAGAATCATGCAGGATTGAAATTTTTGATGGTTTTTTACTCCTCTCAACAGCCCAAACAAGTTTCTGAAAGGATGAATTTGCAACTACTTTACTTTTGGAGAAAATTCAAAACATTCATTATTCAATAGGGCCCAAAATATCAAAATCCAGCGGTTTGAATGAACACACATTTCTTGGTAGAATCATGCAGGACTGAAATTTTTGATGTTTTTCTACTCCTCTCATGAGCCTAAACAAGTCTCTAAAAGCATGAGTTTGCAACTACTTTACTTTTGGAGAAAATTCAAAGCATTCATTATTCAATAGAGCCCAATAGCAAAAATCAGGTTTTGAATGAAGAATCACATTTCTTGGTAGAATCATGCAGAATTGAAATTTTTGATGGTTTTTTACTCCTCTCAACAGCCCAAACAAGTTTCTAAAAGGATGAATTTGCAACTACTTTACTTTTGGAGAAAATTCAAAACATTCATTATTCAATAGGGCCCAAAATATCAAAAACCAGCGGTTTGAATGAACACACATTTCTTGGTAGAATCATGCAGGACTGAAATTTTTGATGTTTTTCTACTCCTCTCATGAGCCCAAACAAGTCTCTAAAAGCATGAGTTTGCAACTACTTTACTTTTGGAGAAAATTCAAAACATTCATTATTCAATAGAGCCCAATAGCAAAAATCAGGTTTTGAATGAAGAATCACTTTTCTTGGTAGAATCATGCAGGATTGAAATTTTTGATGTTTTTTTACTCCTATCAACAGCCCAAACAAGTTTCTAAAAGGATGAGATTGCAACTACTTTACTTTTGGAGAAAATTCAAAACATTCATTATTCAATAGGGCCCACACTATCAAAAACCAGCGGTTTGAATGAACACACATTTATTGGTAGAATCGTGCAAGACTGAAATTTTTGATTTTTTTCTACTCCTCTCATGAGCCCAAACAAGTCTCTAAAAGCATGAGTTTGCATCTACTTTACTTTTGGAGAAAATTCAAAACATTCATTATTCAATAGAGCCCAATAGCAAAAATCAGGTTTTGAATGAAGAATCACATTTCTTGGTAGAATCATGCAGGATTGAAATTTTTGATGGTTTTTTACTCCTCTCAACAGCCCAAACAAGTTTCTAAAAGGATGAGTTTGCAACTACTTTACTTTTGGAGAAAATTCAAAACATTCATTATTCAATAGGGCCCAAAATATCAAAAACCAGCTGTTTGAATGAACACACATTTCTTGGTAGAGTCATGCAGGACTGAAATTTTTGATGTTTTTCTACTCCTCTCATGAGCCCAAACAAGTCTCTAAAAGCATGAGTTTGCAACTACTTTACTTTTGGAGAAAATTCAAAACATTCATTATTTAATAGAGCCCAATTGCAAAAATCAGGTTTTGAATGAAGAATCACTTTTCTTGGTAGAATCATGCAGGATTGAAATTTTTGATGTTTTTTTACTCCTCTCAACAGCCCAAACAAGTTTCTAAAAGGATGAGTTTGCAACTACTTTACTTTTGGAGAAAATTCAAAACATTCATTATTCAATAGGGCCCAAAATATCAAAAACCAGCCGTTTGAATGAACACACATTTCTTGGTAGAATCATGCAGGACTGAAATTTTTGATGTTTTTCTACTCCTCTCATGAGCCCAAACAAGTCTCTAAAAGCATGAGGTTGCAACTACTTTACTTTTGGAGAAAATTCAAAACATTCATTATTCAATAGAGCCCAATAGCAAAAATCAGGTTTTCAATGAAGAATCACTTTTCTTGGTAGAATCATGCAGGATTGAAATTTTTGATGTTTTTTTACTCCTCTCAACAGCCCAAACAAGTTTCTAAAAGGATGAGTTTGCAACTACTTTACTTTTGGAGAAAATTCAAAAGATTCATTATTCAATAGGGCCCAAACTATCAAAAACCAGCGGTTTGAATGAACACACATTTCTTGGTAGAATCGTGCAAGACTGAAATTTTTGATGTTTTTCTACTCCTCTCATGAGCCCAAACAAGTCTCTAAAAGCATGAGTTTGCAACTACTTTACTTTTGGAGAAAATTCAAAGCATTCATTATTCAATAGAGCCCAATAGCAAAAATCAGGTTTTGAATGAAGAATCACATTTCTTGGTAGAATCATGCAGGATTGAAATTGTTGATGTTTTTTTACTCCTCTCAACAGCCCAAACAAGTTTCTAAAAGGATGAGTTTGCAACTACTTTACTTTTGGAGAAAATTCAAAACATTAATTATTCAATAGAGTCCAAAATATCAAAAACCAGCGGTTTGAATGAACACACATTTCTTGGTAGAATCATGCAGGACTGAAATTTTTGATGTTTTTCTACTCCTCTCATGAGCCCAAACAAGTCTCTAAAAGCATGAGTTTGCAACTACTTTACTTTTGGAGAAAATTCAAAACATTCATTATTCAATAGGGCCCACACTATCAAAAACCAGCGGTTTGAATGAACACACATTTATTGGTAGAATCGTGCAAGACTGAAATTTTTGATTTTTTTCTACTCCTCTCATGAGCCCAAACAAGTCTCTAAAAGCATGAGTTTGCAACTACTTTACTTTTGGAGAAAATTCAAAACATTCATTATTCAATAGAGCCCAATAGCAAAAATCAGGTTTTGTATGAAGAATCACATTTCTTGGTAGAATCATGCAGGATTGAAATTTTTGATGGTTTTTTACTCCTCTCAACAGCCCAAACAAGTTTCTGAAAGGATGAATTTGCAACTACTTTACTTTTGGAGAAAATTCAAAACATTCATTATTCAATAGGGCCCAAAATATCAAAAACCAGCGGTTTGAATGAACACACATTTCTTGGTAGAATCATGCAGGACTGAAATTTTTGATGTTTTTCTACTCCTCTCATGAGCCTAAACAAGTCTCTAAAAGCATGAGTTTGCCACTACTTTACTTTTGGAGAAAATTCAAAACATTCATTATTCAATAGAGCCCAATAGCAAAAATCAGGTTTTGAATGAAGAATCACATTTCTTGGTAGAATCATGCAGGATTGAAATTTTTAATGTTTTTTTACTCCTCTCAACAGCCCAAACAAGTTTCTAAAAGGATGAGTTTGCAACTACTTTACTTTTGGAGAAAATTCAAAACATTCATTATTCAATAGGGCCCAAACTATCAAAAACCAGCGGTTTGAATGAACACTCACATTTCTTGGTAGAATCGTGCAGGACTGAAATTTTTGATGTTTTTCTACTCCTCTCATGAGCCCAAACAAGACTTTAAAAGGATGAGTTTGCAACTACTTTACTTTTGGAGAAAATTAAAAACATTCATTATTCAATAGGGCCCAAAATATCAAAAACCAGCGATTTGAATGAACACACATTTCTTGGTAGAATCATGCAGGACTGAAATTTTTGATGTTTTTCTACTCCTCTCATGAGCCCAAACAAGTATCTAAAAGCATGAGTTTGCAACTACTTTACTTTTGGAGAAAATTCAAAACATTCATTATTCAATAGAGCCCAATAGCAAAAATCAGGTTTTGAATGAAGAATCACATTTCTTGGTAGAATCATGCAGGATTGAAATTTTTGATGTTTTTTTACTCCTCTCAACAGCCCAAACAAGTTTCTAAAAGGATGAGTTTGCAACTACTTTACTTTTGGAGAAAATTCAAAAGATTCATTATTCAATAGGGCCCAAACTATCAAAAACCAGCGGTTTGAATGAACACACATTTCTTGGTAGAATCGTGCAAGACTGAAATTTTTGATGTTTTTCTACTCCTCTCATGAGCCCAAACAAGTCTCTAAAAGCATGAGTTTGCAACTACTTTACTTTTGGAGAAAATTCAAAGCATTCATTATTCAATAGAGCCCAATAGCAAAAATCAGGTTTTGAATGAAGAATCACATTTCTTGGTAGAATCATGCAGGATTGAAATTTTTGATGTTTTTTTACTCCTCTCAACAGCCCAAACAAGTTTCTAAAAGGATGAGTTTGCAACTACTTTACTTTTGGAGAAAATTCAAAACATTCATTATTCAATAGAGCCCAAAATATCAAAAACCAGCGGTTTGAATGAACACACATTTCTTGGTAGAATCATGCAGGACTGAAATTTTTGATGTTTTTCTACTCCTCTCATGAGCCCAAACAAGTCTCTAAAAGCATGAGTTTGCAACTACTTTACTTTTGGAGAAAATTCAAAACATTCATTATTCAATAGAGCCCAATAGCAAAAATCAGGTTTTGAATGAAGAATCACATTTCTTGGTAGAATCATGCAGGATTGAAATTTTTGATGTTTTTTTACTCCTCTCAACAGCCCAAACAAGTTTCTAAAAGGATGAGTTTGCAACTACTTTACTTTTGGAGAAAATTCAAAACATTCATTATTCAATAGGGCCCACACTATCAAAAACCAGCGGTTTGAATGAACACACATTTATTGGTAGAATCGTGCAAGACTGAAATTTTTGATTTTTTTCTACTCCTCTCATGAGCCCAAACAAGTCTCTAAAAGCATGAGTTTGCATCTACTTTACTTTTGGAGAAAATTCAAAACATTCATTATTCAATAGAGCCCAATAGCAAAAATCAGGTTTTGAATGAAGAATCACATTTCTTGGTAGAATCATGCAGGATTGAAATTTTTGATGGTTTTTTACTCCTCTCAACAGCCCAAACAAGTTTCTAAAAGGATGAGTTTGCAACTACTTTACTTTTGGAGAAAATTCAAAACATTCATTATTCAATAGGGCCCAAAATATCAAAAACCAGCGGTTTGAATGAACACACATTTCTTGGTAGAGTCATGCAGGACTGAAATTTTTGATGTTTTTCTACTCCTCTCATGAGCCCAAACAAGTCTCTAAAAGCATGAGTTTGCAACTACTTTACTTTTGGAGAAAATTCAAAACATTCATTATTCAATAGAGCCCAATTGCAAAAATCAGGTTTTGAATGAAGAATCACTTTTCTTGGTAGAATCATGCAGGATTGAAATTTTTGATGTTTTTTTACTCCTCTCAACAGCCCAAACAAGTTTCTAAAAGGATGAGTTTGCAACTACTTTACTTTTGGAGAAAATTCAAAACATTCATTATTCAATAGGGCCCACACTATCAAAAACCATCGGTTTGAATGAACACACATTTATTGGTAGAATCGTGCAAGACTGAAATTTTTGATTTTTTTCTACTCCTCTCATGAGCCCAAACAAGTCTCTAAAAGCATGAGTTTGCAACTACTTTACTTTTGGAGAAAATTCAAAACATTCATTATTCAATAGAGCCCAATAGCAAAAATCAGGTTTTGTATGAAGAATCACATTTCTTGGTAGAATCATGCAGGATTGAAATTTTTGATGGTTTTTTACTCCTCTCAACAGCCCAAACAAGTTTCTGAAAGGATGAATTTGCAACTACTTTACTTTTGGAGAAAATTCAAAACATTCATTATTCAATAGGGCCCAAAATATCAAAATCCAGCGGTTTGAATGAACACACATTTCTTGGTAGAATCATGCAGGACTGAAATTTTTGATGTTTTTCTACTCCTCTCATGAGCCTAAACAAGTCTCTAAAAGCATGAGTTTGCAACTACTTTACTTTTGGAGAAAATTCAAAACATTCATTATTCAATAGAGCCCAATAGCAAAAATCAGGTTTTGAATGAAGAATCACATTTCTTGGTAGAATCATGCAGGATTGAAATTTTTGATGTTTTTTTACTCCTCTCAACAGCCCAAACAAATTTCTAAAAGGATGAGTTTGCAACTACTTTACTTTTGGAGAAAATTCAAAACATTCATTATTCAATAGGGCCCAAACTATCAAAAACCAGCGGTTTGAATGAACACTCACATTTCTTGGTAGAATCGTGCAGGACTGAAATTTTTGATGTTTTTCTACTCCTCTCATGAGCCCAAACAAGACTTTAAAAGGATGAGTTTGCAACTACTTTACTTTTGGAGAAAATTCAAAACATTCATTATTCAATAGGGCCCAAAATATCAAAAACCAGCGGTTTGAATGAACACACATTTCTTGGTAGAATCATGCAGGACTGAAATTTTTGATGTTTTTCTACTCCTCTCATGAGCCCAAACAAGTCTCTAAAAGCATGAGTTTGCAACTACTTTACTTTTGGAGAAAATTCAAAACATTCATTATTCAATAGAGCCCAATAGCAAAAATCAGGTTTTGAATGAAGAATCACATTTCTTGGTAGAATCATGCAGGATTGAAATTTTTGATGGTTTTTTACTCCTCTCAACAGCCCAAACAAGTTTCTAAAAGGATGAGTTTGCAACTACTTTACTTTTGGAGAAAATTCAAAACATTCATTATTCAATAGGGCCCAAAATATCAAAAACCAGCGGTTTGAATGAACACTCACATTTCTTGGTAGAATCGTGCAGGACTGAAATTTTTGATGTTTTTCTACTCCTCTCATGAGCCCAAACAAGACTTTAAAAGGATGAGTTTGCAACTACTTTACTTTTGGAGAAAATTCAAAACATTCATTATTCAATAGGGCCCAAAATATCAAAAACCAGCGGTTTGAATGAACACACATTTCTTGGTAGAATCATGCAGGACTGAAATTTTTGATGTTTTTCTACTCCTCTCATGAGCCCAAACAAGTCTCTAAAAGCATGAGTTTGCAACTACTTTACTTTTGGAGAAAATTCAAAACATTCATTATTCAATAGAGCCCAATAGCAAAAATCAGGTTTTGAATGAAGAATCACATTTCTTGGTAGAATCATGCAGGATTGAAATTTTTGATGGTTTTTTACTCCTCTCAACAGCCCAAACAAGTTTCTAAAAGGATGAGTTTGCAACTACTTTACTTTTGGAGAAAATTCAAAACATTCATTATTCAATAGGGCCCAAAATATCAAAAACCAGCGGTTTGAATGAACACACATTTCTTGGTAGAATCATGCAGGACTGAAATTTTTGATGTTTTTCTACTCCTCTCATGAGCCCAAACAAGTCTCTAAAAGCATGAGTTTGCAACTACTTTACTTTTGGAGAAAATTCAAAGCATTCATTATTCAATAGAGCCCAATAGCAAAAATCAGGTTTTGAATGAAGAATCACATTTCTTGGTAGAATCATGCAGGATTGAAATTTTTGATGTTTTTTTACTCCTCTCAACAGCCCAAACAAGTTTCTAAAAGGATGAGTTTGCAACTACTTTACTTTTGGAGAAAATTCAAAACATTCATTATTCAATAGAGCCCAAAATATCAAAAACCAGCGGTTTGAATGAACACACATTTCTTGGTAGAATCACGCAGGACTGAAATTTTTGATGTTTTTCTACTCCTCTCATGAGCCCAAACAAGTCTCTAAAAGCATGAGTTTGCAACTACTTTACTCTTGGAGAAAATTCAAAACATTCATTATTCAATAGAGCCCAATAGCAAAAATCAGGTTTTGAATGAAGAATCACATTTCTTGGTAGAATCATGCAGGATTGAAATTTTTGATGGTTTTTTACTCCTCTCAACAGCAAAAAAAAAGTTTCTAAAAGGATGAGTTTGCAACTACTTTACTTTTGGAGAAAATTCAAAACATTCATTATTCAATAGGGCCCACACTATCAAAAACCAGCGGTTTGAATGAACACACATTTATTGGTAGAATCGTGCAAGACTGAAATTTTTGATTTTTTTCTACTCCTCTCATGAGCCCAAACAAGTCTCTAAAAGCATGAGTTTGCAACTACTTTACTTTTGGAGAAAATTCAAAACATTCATTATTCAATAGAGCCCAATAGCAAAAATCAGGTTTTGAATGAAGAATCACATTTCTTGGTAGAATCATGCAGGATTGAAATTTTTGATGTTTTTTTACTCCTCTCAACAGCCCAAATAAGTTTCTAAAAGGATGAGTTTGCAACTACTTTACTTTTGGAGAAAATTCAAAACATTCATTATTCAATAGGGCCCAAAATATCAAAAACCAGCGGTTTGAATGAACACACATTTCTTGGTAGAATAATGCAGGACTGAAATTTTTGATGTTTTTCTACTCCTCTCATGAGCCCAAACAAGTCTCTAAAAGCATGAGTTTGCAACTACTTTACTTTTGGAGAAAATTCAAAACATTCATTATTCAATAGAGCCCAATAGCAAAAATCAGGTTTTGAATGAAGAATCACATTTCTTGGTAGAATCATGCAGGATTGAAATTTTTGATGGTTTTTTACTCCTCTCAACAGCCCAAACAAGTTTCTAAAAGGATGAGTTTGCAACTACTTTACTTTTGGAGAAAATTCAAAACATTCATTATTCAATAGGGCCCAAAATATCAAAAACCAGCGGTTTGAATGAACACACATTTCTTGGTAGAATCATGCAGGACTGAAATTTTTGATGTTTTTCTACTCCTCTCATGAGCCCAAACAAGTCTCTAAAAGCATGAGTTTGCAACTACTTTACTTTTGGAGAAAATTCAAAACATTCATTATTCAATAGAGCCCAATAGCAAAAATCAGGTTTTGAATGAAGAATCACATTTCTTGGTAGAATCATGCAGGATTGAAATTTTTGATGGTTTTTTACTCCTCTCAACAGCCCAAACAAGTTTCTAAAAGGATGAGTTTGCAACTACTTTACTTTTGGAGAAAATTCAAAACATTCATTATTCAATAGGGCCCAAAATATCAAAAACCAGTGGTTTGAATGAACACACATTTCTTGGTAGAATCATGCAGGACTGAAATTTTTGATGTTTTTCTACTCCTCTCATGAGCCCAAACAAGTCTCTAAAAGCATGAGTTTGCAACTACTTTACTTTTGGAGAAAATTCAAAACATTCATTATTCAATAGAGCCCAATAGCAAAAATCAGGTTTTGAATGAAGAATCACTTTTCTTGGTAGAATCATGCAGGATTGAAATTTTTGATGTTTTTTTACTCCTCTCAACAGCCCAAACAAGTTTCTAAAAGGATGAGTTATCAACTACTTTACTTTTGGAGAAAATTCAAAACATTCATTATTCAATAGGGCCCACACTATCAAAAACCAGCGGTTTGAATGAACACACATTTATTGGTAGAATCGTGCAAGACTGAAATTTTTGATTTTTTTCTACTCTCATGAGCCCAAACAAGTCTCTAAAAGCATGAGTTTGCATCTACTTTACTTTTGGAGAAAATTCAAAACATTCATTATTCAATAGAGCCCAATAGCAAAAATCAGGTTTTGAATGAAGAATCACATTTCTTGGTAGAATCATGCAGGATTGAAATTTTTGATGTTTTTTTACTCCTCTCAACAGCCCAAACAAATTTCTAAAAGGATGAGTTTGCAACTACTTTACTTTTGGAGAAAATTCAAAACATTCATAATTCAATAGGGCCCAAACTATCAAAAACCAGCGGTTTGAATGAACACTCACATTTCTTGGTAGAATCGTGCAGGACTGAAATTTTTGATGTTTTTCTACTCCTCTCATGAGCCCAAACAAGACTTTAAAAGGATAAGTTTGCAACTACTTTACTTTTGGAGAAAATTCAAAACATTCATTATTCAATAGGGCCCAAAATATCAAAAACCAGCGGTTTGAATGAACACACATTTCTTGGTAGAATCATGCAGGACTGAAATTTTTGATGTTTTTCTACTCCTCTCATGAGCCCAAACAAGTCTCTAAAAGCATGAGTTTGCAACTACTTTACTTTTGGAGAAAATTCAAAACATTCATTATTCAATAGAGCCCAATAGCAAAAATCAGGTTTTGAATGAAGAATCACATTTCTTGGTAGAATCATGCAGGATTGAAATTTTTGATGTTTTTTTACTCCTCTCAACAGCCCAAACAAGTTTCTAAAAGGATGAGTTTGCAACTACTTTACTTTTGGAGAAAATTCAAAACATTCATTATTCAATAGGGCCCAAAATATCAAAAACCAGCGGTTTGAATGAACACACATTTCTTGGTAGAATCATGCAGGACTGAAATTTTTGATGTTTTTCTACTCCTCTCATGAGCCTAAACAAGTCTCTAAAAGCATGAGTTTGCAACTACTTTACTTTTGGAGAAAATTCAAAACATTCATTATTCAATAGAGCCCAATAGCAAAAATCAGGTTTTGAATGAAGAATCACATTTCTTGGTAGAATCATGCAGGATTGAAATTTTTGATGTTTTTTTACTCCTCTCAACAGCCCAAACAAGTTTCTAAAAGGATGAGTTTGCAACTACTTTACTTTTGGAGAAAATTCAAAACATTCATTATTCAATAGGGCCCAAACTATCAAAAACCAGCGGTTTGAATGAACACTCACATTTCTTGGTAGAATCATGCAGGACTGAAATTTTTGATGTTTTTCTACTCCTCTCATGAGCCCAAACAAGACTCTAAAAGGATGAGTTTGCAACTACTTTACTTTTGGAGAAAATTCAAAACATTCATTATTCAATAGGGCCCAAAATATCAAAAACCAGCGGTTTGAATGAACACACATTTCTTGGTAGAATCATGCAGGACTGAAATTTTTGATGTTTTTCTACTCCTCTCATGAGCCCAAACAAGTCTCTAAAAGCATGAGTTTGCAACTACTTTACTTTTGGAGAAAATTCAAAACATTCATTATTCAATAGAGTCCAATAGCAAAAATCAGGTTTTGAATGAAGAATCACATTTCTTGGTAGAATCATGCTGGATTGAAATTTTTGATGGTTTTTTACTCCTCTCAACAGCCCAAACAAGTTTCTAAAAGGATGAGTTTGCAACTACTTTACTTTTGGAGAAAATTCAAAACATTCATTATTCAATAGGGCCCAAAATATCAAAAACCAGCGGTTTGAATGAACACACATTTCTTGGTAGAATCATGCAGGACTGAAGTTTTTGATGTTTTTCTACTCCTCTCATGAGCCCAAACAAGTCTCTAAAAGCATGAGTTTGCAACTACTTTACTTTTGGAGAAAATTCAAAACATTCATTATTCAATAGACCCCATTAGCAAAAATCAGGTTTTGAATGAAGAATCACATTTCTTGGTAGAATCATGCAGGATTGAAATTTTTGATGGTTTTTTACTCCTCTCAACAGCCCAAACAAGTTTCTAAAAGGATGAGTTTGCAACTACTTTACTTTTGGAGAAAATTCAAAACATTCATTATTCAATAGGGCTCAAAATATCAAAAACCAGCGGTTTGAATGAACACACATTTCTTGGTAGAATCGTGCAGGACTGAAATTTTTGATGTTTTTCTACTCCTCTCATGAGCCCAAACAAGACTTTAAAAGGATGAGTTTGCAACTACTTTACTTTTGGAGAAAATTCAAAACATTCATTATTCAATAGGGCCCAAAATATCAAAAACCAGCCGTTTGAATGAACACACATTTCTTGGTAGAATCATGCAGGACTGAAATTTTTGATGTTTTTCTACTCCTCTCATGAGCCCAAACAAGTCTCTAAAAGCATGAGTTTGCAACTACTTTACTTTTGGAGAAAATTCAAAACATTCATTATTCAATTGAGCCCAATAGCAAAAATCAGGTTTTGAATGAAGAATCACATTTCTTGGTAGAATCATGCAGGATTGAAATTTTTGATGGTTTTTTACTCCTCTCAACAGCCCAAACAAGTTTCTAAAAGGATGAGTTTGCAACTACTTTACTTTTGGAGAAAATTCAAAACATTCATTATTCAATAGGGCCCAAAATATCAAAAACCAGCGGTTTGAATGAACACACATTTCTTGGTAGAATCATGCAGGACTGAAATTTTTGATGTTTTTCTACTCCTCTCATGAGCCCAAACAAGTCTCTAAAAGCATGAGTTTGCAAATACTTTACTTTTGGAGAAAATTCAAAACATTCATTATTCAATAGAGCCCAATAGCAAAAATCAGGTTTTGAATGAAGAATCACATTTCTTGGTAGAATCATGCAGGATTGAAATTTTTGATGTTTTTTTACTCCTCTCAACAGCCCAAACAAGTTTCTAAAAGGATGAGTTTGCAACTACTTTACTTTTGGAGAAAATTCAAAAGATTCATTATTCAATAGGGCCCAAACTATCAAAAACCAGCGGTTTGAATGAACACACATTTCTTGGTAGCATCGTGCAAGACTGAAATTTTTGATGTTTTTCTACTCCTCTCATGAGCCCAAACAAGTCTCTAAAAGCATGAGTTTGCAACTACTTTACTTTTGGAGAAAATTCAAAGCATTCATTATTCAATAGAGCCCAATAGCAAAAATCAGGTTTTGAATGAAGAATCACATTTCTTGGTAGAATCATGCAGGATTGAAATTTTTGATGATTTTTTACTCCTCTCAACAGCCCAAACAAGTTTCTAAAAGGATGAGTTTGCAACTACTTTACTTTTGGAGAAAATTCAAAACATTCATTATTCAATAGGGCCCAAAATATCAAAAACCAGCGGTTTGAATGAACACACATTTCTGGGTAGAATCGTGCAAGACTGAAATTTTTGATGTTTTTCTACTCCTCTCATGAGCCCAAACAAGTCTCTAAAAGCATGAGTTTGCAACTACTTTACTTTGGGAGAAAATTCAAAACATTCATTATTCAATAGAACCCAATAGCAAAAATCAGGTTTTGAATGAAGAATCACATTTCTTGGTAGAATCATGCAGGATTGAAATTTTTGATGGTTTTTTACTCCTCTCAACAGCCCAAACAAGTTTCTAAAAGGATGAATTTGCAACTACTTTACTTTTGGAGAAAAATCAAAACATTCATTATTCAATAGGGCCCAAAATATCAAAAACCAGCGGTTTGAATGAACACACATTTCTTGGTAGAATCATGCAGGACTGAAATTTTTGATGTTTTTCTACTCCTCTCATGAGCCTAAACAAGTCTCTAAAAGCATGAGTTTGCAACTACTTTACTTTTGGAGAAAATTCAAAACATTCATTATTCAATAGAGCCCAATAGCAAAAATCTGGTTTTGAATGAAGAATCACATTTCTTGGTAGAATCATGCAGGATTTAAATTTTTGATGTTTTTTTACTCCTCTCAACAGCCCAAACAAGTTTCTAAAAGGATGAGTTTGCAACTACTTTACTTTTGGAGAAAATTCAAAACATTCATTATTCAATAGGGCCCAAACTATCAAAAACCAGCGGTTTGAATGAACACTCACATTTCTTGGTAGAATCGTGCAGGACTGAAATTTTTGATGTTTTTCTACTCCTCTCATGAGCCCAAACAAGACTCTAAAAGGATGAGTTTGCAACTACTTTACTTTTGGAGAAAATTCAAAACATTCATTATTCAATAGGGCCCAAAATATCAAAAACCAGCGGTTTGAATGAACACACATTTCTTGGTAGAATCATGCAGGACTGAAATTTTTGATGTTTTTCTACTCCTCTCATGAGACCAAACAAGTCTCTAAAAGCATGAGTTTGCAACTACTTTACTTTTGGAGAAAATTCAAAACATTCATTATTCAATAGAGTCCAATAGCAAAAATCAGGTTTTGAATGAAGAATCACATTTCTTGGTAGAATCATGCTGGATTGAAATTTTTGATGGTTTTTTACTCCTCTCAACAGCCCAAACAAGTTTCTAAAAGGATGAGTTTGCAACTACTTTACTTTTGGAGAAAATTCAAAACATTCATTATTCAATAGGGCCCAAAATATCAAAAACCAGCGGTTTGAATGAACACACATTTCTTGGTAGAATCATGCAGGACTGAAGTTTTTGATGTTTTTCTACTCCTCTCATGAGCCCAAACAAGTCTCTAAAAGCATGAGTTTGCAACTACTTTACTTTTGGAGAAAATTCAAAACATTCATTATTCAATAGACCCCATTAGCAAAAATCAGGTTTTGAATGAAGAATCACATTTCTTGGTAGAATCATGCAGGATTGAAATTTTTGATGGTTTTTTACTCCTCTCAACAGCCCAAACAAGTTTCTAAAAGGATGAGTTTGCAACTACTTTACTTTTGGAGAAAATTCAAAACATTCATTATTCAATAGGGCTCAAAATATCAAAAACCAGCGGTTTGAATGAACACACATTTCTTGGTAGAATCGTGCAGGACTGAAATTTTTGATGTTTTTCTACTCCTCTCATGAGCCCAAACAAGACTTTAAAAGGATGAGTTTGCAACTACTTTACTTTTGGAGAAAATTCAAAACATTCATTATTCAATAGGGCCCAAAATATCAAAAACCAGCCGTTTGAATGAACACACATTTCTTGGTAGAATCATGCAGGACTGAAATTTTTGATGTTTTTCTACTCCTCTCATGAGCCCAAACAAGTCTCTAAAAGCATGAGTTTGCAACTACTTTACTTTTGGAGAAAATTCAAAACATTCATTATTCAATTGAGCCCAATAGCAAAAATCAGGTTTTGAATGAAGAATCACATTTCTTGGTAGAATCATGCAGGATTGAAATTTTTGATGGTTTTTTACTCCTCTCAACAGCCCAAACAAGTTTCTAAAAGGATGAGTTTGCAACTACTTTACTTTTGGAGAAAATTCAAAACATTCATTATTCAATAGGGCCCAAAATATCAAAAACCAGCGGTTTGAATGAACACACATTTCTTGGTAGAATCATGCAGGACTGAAATTTTTGATGTTTTTCTACTCCTCTCATGAGCCCAAACAAGTCTCTAAAAGCATGAGTTTGCAAATACTTTACTTTTGGAGAAAATTCAAAACATTCATTATTCAATAGAGCCCAATAGCAAAAATCAGGTTTTGAATGAAGAATCACATTTCTTGGTAGAATCATGCAGGATTGAAATTTTTGATGTTTTTTTACTCCTCTCAACAGCCCAAACAAGTTTCTAAAAGGATGAGTTTGCAACTACTTTACTTTTGGAGAAAATTCAAAAGATTCATTATTCAATAGGGCCCAAACTATCAAAAACCAGCGGTTTGAATGAACACACATTTCTTGGTAGCATCGTGCAAGACTGAAATTTTTGATGTTTTTCTACTCCTCTCATGAGCCCAAACAAGTCTCTAAAAGCATGAGTTTGCAACTACTTTACTTTTGGAGAAAATTCAAAGCATTCATTATTCAATAGAGCCCAATAGCAAAAATCAGGTTTTGAATGAAGAATCACATTTCTTGGTAGAATCATGCAGGATTGAAATTTTTGATGATTTTTTACTCCTCTCAACAGCCCAAACAAGTTTCTAAAAGGATGAGTTTGCAACTACTTTACTTTTGGAGAAAATTCAAAACATTCATTATTCAATAGGGCCCAAAATATCAAAAACCAGCGGTTTGAATGAACACACATTTCTGGGTAGAATCGTGCAAGACTGAAATTTTTGATGTTTTTCTACTCCTCTCATGAGCCCAAACAAGTCTCTAAAAGCATGAGTTTGCAACTACTTTACTTTGGGAGAAAATTCAAAACATTCATTATTCAATAGAACCCAATAGCAAAAATCAGGTTTTGAATGAAGAATCACATTTCTTGGTAGAATCATGCAGGATTGAAATTTTTGATGGTTTTTTACTCCTCTCAACAGCCCAAACAAGTTTCTAAAAGGATGAATTTGCAACTACTTTACCTTTGGAGAAAATTCAAAACATTCATTATTCAATAGGGCCCAAACTATCAAAAACCAGCGGTTTGAATGAACACTCACATTTCTTGGTAGAATCGTGCAGGACTGAAATTTTTGATGTTTTTCTACTCCTCTCATGAGCCCAAACAAGACTCTAAAAGGATGAGTTTGCAACTACTTTACTTTTGGAGAAAATTCAAAACATTCATTATTCAATAGGGCCCAAAATATCAAAAACCAGCGGTTTGAATGAACACACATTTCTTGGTAGAATCATGCAGGACTGAAATTTTTGATGTTTTTCTACTCCTCTCATGAGACCAAACAAGTCTCTAAAAGCATGAGTTTGCAACTACTTTACTTTTGGAGAAAATTCAAAACATTCATTATTCAATAGAGCCCAATAGCAAAAATCAGGTTTTGAATGAAGAATCACATTTCTTGGTAGAATCATGCAGGATTGAAATTTTTGATGGTTTTTTACTCCTCTAAACAGCCCAAACAAGTTTCTAAAAGGATGAGTTTGCAACTACTTTACTTTTGGAGAAAATTCAAAACATTCATTATTCAATAGGGCCCAAAATATCAAAAACCAGCGGTTTGAATGAACACACATTTCTTGGTAGAATCGTGCAAGACTGAAATTTTTGATGTTTTTCTACTCCTCTCATGAGCCCAAACAAGTCTCTAAAAGCATGAGTTTGCAAATACTTTACTTTTGGAGAAAATTCAAAACATTCATTATTCAATAGAGCCCAATAGCAAAAATCAGGTTTTGAATGAAGAATCACATTTCTTGGTAGAATCATGCAGGATTGAAATTTTTGATGGTTTTTTACTACTCTCAACAGCCCAAACAAGTTTCTAAAAGGATGAGTTTGCAACTACTTTACTTTTGGAGAAAATTCAAAACATTCATTATTCAATAGGGCCCAAAATATCAAAAACCAGCAGTTTGAATGAACACACATTTCTTGGTAGAATCATGCAGGACTGAAATTTTTTATGTTTTTCTACTCCTCTCATGAGCCCAAACAAGTCTCTAAAAGCATGAGTTTGCAACTACTTTACTTTTGGAGAAAATTCAAAACATTCATTATTCAATAGAGCCCAATAGCAAAAATCAGGTTTTGAATGAAGAATCAAATTTCTTGGTAGAATCATGCAGGATTGAAATTTTTGATGTTTTTTTACTCATCTCAACAGCCCAAACAAGTTTCTAAAAGGATGAGTTTGCAACTACTTTACTTTTGGAGAAAATTCAAAACATTCATTATTCAATAGGGCCCAAACTATCAAAAACCAGCGGTTTGAATGAACACACATTTCTTGGTAGAATCGTGCAAGACTGAAATTTTTGATGTTTTTCTACTCCACTCATGACCCCAAACAAGTCTCTAAAAGCATGAGTTTGCAACTACTTTACTTTTGGAGAAAATTCAAAACATTCATTATTCAATAGAGCCCAATAGCAAAAATCAGGTTTTGAATGAAGAATCACATTTCTTGGTAGAATCATGCAGGATTGAAATTTTTGATGGTTTTTTACTCCTCTCAACAGCCCAAACAAGTTTCTAAAAGGATGAGTTTGCAACTACTTTACTTTTGGAGAAAATTCAAAACATTCATTATTCAATAGGGCCCAAAATATCAAAAACCAGCGGTTTGAATGAACACACATTTCTTGGTAGAATCATGCAGGACTGAAATTTTTGATGTTTTTCTGCTCCTCTCATGAGCCCAAACAAGTCTCTAAAAGCATGAGTTTGCAACTACTTTACTTTTGGAGAAAATTCAAAACATTCATTATTCAATAGAGCCCAATAGCAAAAATCAGGTTTTGAATGAAGAATCACATTTCTTGGTAGAATCATGCAGGATTGAAATTTTTGATGGTTTTTTACTCCTCTCAACAGCCCAAACAAGTTTCTGAAAGGATGAAATTGCAACTACTTTACTTTTGGAGAAAATTCAAAACATTCATTATTCAATAGGGCCCAAAATATCAAAAACCAGCGGTTTGAATGAACACACATTTCTTGGTAGAATCATGCAGGACTGAAATTTTTGATGTTTTTCTACTCCTCTCATGAGCCTAAACAAGTCTCTAAAAGCATGAGTTTGCAACTACTTTACTTTTGGAGAAAATTCAAAACATTCATTATTCAATAGAGCCCAATAGCAAAAATCAGGTTTTGAATGAAGAATCACATTTCTTGGTAGAATCATGCAGGATTGAAATTTTTGATGTTTTTTTACTCCTCTCAACAGCCCAAACAAGTTTCTAAAAGGATGAGTTTGCAACTACTTTACTTTTGGAGAAAATTCAAAACATTCATTATTCAATAGGGCCCAAACTATCAAAAACCAGCGGTTTGAATGAACACTCACATTTCTTGGTAGAATCGTGCAGGACTGAAATTTTTGATGTTTTTCTACTCCTCTCATGAGCCCAAACAAGTCTCTAAAAGCATGAGTTTGCAACTACTTTACTTTGGGAGAAAATTCAAAACATTCATTATTCAATAGAACCCAATAGCAAAAATCAGGTTTTGAATGAAGAATCACATTTCTTGGTAGAATCATGCAGGATTGAAATTTTTGATGGTTTTTTACTCCTCTCAACAGCCCAAACAAGTTTCTAAAAGGATGAATTTGCAACTACTTTACTTTTGGAGAAAATTCAAAACATTCATTATTCAATAGGGCCCAAAATATCAAAAACCAGCGGTTTGAATGAACACACATTTCTTGGTAGAATCATGCAGGACTGAAATTTTTGATGTTTTTCTACTCCTCTCATGAGCCTAAACAAGTCTCTAAAAGCATGAGTTTGCAACTACTTTACTTTTGGAGAAAATTCAAAACATTCATTATTCAATAGAGCCCAATAGCAAAAATCTGGTTTTGAATGAAGAATCACATTTCTTGGTAGAATCATGCAGGATTTAAATTTTTGATGTTTTTTTACTCCTCTCAACAGCCCAAACAAGTTTCTAAAAGGATGAGTTTGCAACTACTTTACTTTTGGAGAAAATTCAAAACATTCATTATTCAATAGGGCCCAAACTATCAAAAACCAGCGGTTTGAATGAACACTCACATTTCTTGGTAGAATCGTGCAGGACTGAAATTTTTGATGTTTTTCTACTCCTCTCATGAGCCCAAACAAGACTCTAAAAGGATGAGTTTGCAACTACTTTACTTTTGGAGAAAATTCAAAACATTCATTATTCAATAGGGCCCAAAATATCAAAAACCAGCGGTTTGAATGAACACACATTTCTTGGTAGAATCATGCAGGACTGAAATTTTTGATGTTTTTCTACTCCTCTCATGAGACCAAACAAGTCTCTAAAAGCATGAGTTTGCAACTACTTTACTTTTGGAGAAAATTCAAAACATTCATTATTCAATAGAGCCCAATAGCAAAAATCAGGTTTTGAATGAAGAATCACATTTCTTGGTAGAATCATGCAGGATTGAAATTTTTGATGGTTTTTTACTCCTCTAAACAGCCCAAACAAGTTTCTAAAAGCATAAGTTTGCAACTACTTTACTTTTGGAGAAAATTCAAAACATTCATTATTCAATAGGGCCCAAAATATCAAAAACCAGCGGTTTGAATGAACACACATTTCTTGGTAGAATCGCGCAAGACTGAAATTTTTGATGTTTTTCTACTCCTCTCATGAGCCCAAACAAGTCTCTAAAAGCATGAGTTTGCAAATACTTTACTTTTGGAGAAAATTCAAAACATTCATTATTCAATAGAGCCCAATAGCAAAAATCAGGTTTTGAATGAAGAATCACATTTCTTGGTAGAATCATGCAGGATTGAAATTTTTGATGGTTTTTTACTCCTCTCAACAGCCCAAACAAGTTTCTAAAAGGATGAGTTTGCAACTACTTTACTTTTGGAGAAAATTCAAAACATTCATTATTCAATAGGGCCCAAAATATCAAAAACCAGCAGTTTGAATGAACACACATTTCTTGGTAGAATCATGCAGGACTGAAATTTTTGATGTTTTTCTACTCCTCTCATGAGCCCAAACAAGTCTCTAAAAGCATGAGTTTGCAACTACTTTACTTTTGGAGAAAATTCAAAACATTCATTATTCAATAGAGCCCAATAGCAAAAATCAGGTTTTGAATGAAGAATCAAATTTCTTGGTAGAATCATGCAGGATTGAAATTTTTGATGTTTTTTTACTCATCTCAACAGCCCAAACAAGTTTCTAAAAGGATGAGTTTGCAACTACTTTACTTTTGGAGAAAATTCAAAACATTCATTATTCAATAGGGCCCAAACTATCAAAAACCAGCGGTTTGAATGAACACACTTTTCTGGGTAGAATCGTGCAAGACTGAAATTTTTGATGTTTTTCTACTCCTCTCATGAGCCCAAACAAGTCTCTA
The DNA here is from genome assembly GCF_039654945.1 of Dendrobates tinctorius. Classification (NCBI taxonomy): domain Eukaryota; kingdom Metazoa; phylum Chordata; class Amphibia; order Anura; family Dendrobatidae; genus Dendrobates; species Dendrobates tinctorius. The sequence goes on along the minus strand of NW_027361736.1, from coordinate 5,480,353 downwards.
AAAGCATGAGTTTGCAACTACTTTACTTTTGGAGAAAATTCAAAACATTCATTATTCAATAGAGCCCAATAGCAAAAATCAGGTTTTGAATGAAGAATCACATTTCTTGGTAGAATCATGCAGGATTGAAATTTTTGATGTTTTTTTACTCCTCTCAACAGCCCAAACAAGTTTCTAAAAGGATGAGTTTGCAACTACTTTACTTTTGGAGAAAATTCAAAACATTCATTATTCAATAGGGCCCAAAATATCAAAAAACAGCGGTTTGAATGAACACACATTTCTTGGTAGAATCATGCAGGACTGAAATTTTTGATGTTTTTCTGCTCCTCTCATGAGCCCAAACAAGTCTCTAAAAGCATGAGTTTGCAACTACTTTACTTTTGGAGAAAATTCAAAACATTCATTATTCAATAGAGCCCAATAGCAAAAATCAGGTTTTGAATGAAGAATCACATTTCTTGGTAGAATCATGCAGGATTGAAATTTTTGATGGTTTTTTACTCCTCTCAACAGCCCAAACAAGTTTCTGAAAGGATGAAATTGCAACTACTTTACTTTTGGAGAAAATTCAAAACATTCATTATTCAATAGGGCCCAAAATATCAAAAACCAGCGGTTTGAATGAACACACATTTCTTGGTAGAATCATGCAGGACTGAAATTTTTGATGTTTTTCTACTCCTCTCATGAGCCTAAACAAGTCTCTAAAAGCATGAGTTTGCAACTACTTTACTTTTGGAGAAAATTCAAAACATTCATTATTCAATAGAGCCCAATAGCAAAAATCAGGTTTTGAATGAAGAATCACATTTCTTGGTAGAATCATGCAGGATTGAAATTTTTGATGTTTTTTTACTCCTCTCAACAGCCCAAACAAGTCTCTAAAAGCATGAGTTTGCAACTACTTTACTTTTGGAGAAAATTCAAAACATTCATTATTCAATAGAGCCCAATAGCAAAAATCAGGTTTTGAATGAAGAATCACATTTCTTGGTAGAATCATGCAGGATTGAAATTTTTGATGGTTTTTTACTCCTCTCAACAGCCCAAACAAGTTTCTAAAAGGATGAATTTGCAACTACTTTACTTTTGGAGAAAATTCAAAACATTCATTATTCAATAGGGCCCAAAATATCAAAAACCAGCGGTTTGAATGAACACACATTTCTGGGTAGAATCGTGCAAGACTGAAATTTTTGATGTTTTTCTACTCCTCTCATGAGCCCAAACAAGTCTCTGAAAGCATGAGTTTGCAACTACTTTACTTTTGGAGAAAATTCAAAACATTCATTATTCAATAGAGCCCAATAGCAAAAATCTGGTTTTGAATGAAGAATCACATTTCTTGGTAGAATCATGCAGGATTTAAATTTTTGATGTTTTTTTACTCCTCTTAACAGCCCAAACAAGTTTCTAAAAGGATGAGTTTGCAACTACTTTACTTTTGGAGAAAATTCAAAACATTCATTATTCAATAGGGCCCAAACTATCAAAAACCAGCGGTTTGAATGAACACTCACATTTCTTGGTAGAATCGTGCAGGACTGAAATTTTTGATGTTTTTCTACTCCTCTCATGAGCCCAAACAAGACTCTAAAAGGATGAGTTTGCAACTACTTTACTTTTGGAGAAAATTCAAAACATTCATTATTCAATAGGGCCCAAAATATCAAAAACCAGCGGTTTGAATGAACACACATTTCTTGGTAGAATCATGCAGGACTGAAATTTTTGATGTTTTTCTACTCCTCTCATGAGACCAAACAAGTCTCTAAAAGCATGAGTTTGCAACTACTTTACTTTTGGAGAAAATTCAAAACATTCATTATTCAATAGAGCCCAATAGCAAAAATCAGGTTTTGAATGAAGAATCACATTTCTTGGTAGAATCATGCAGGATTTAAATTTTTGATGTTTTTTTACTCCTCTAAACAGCCCAAACAAGTTTCTAAAAGGATGAGTTTGCAACTACTTTACTTTTGGAGAAAATTCAAAACATTCATTATTCAATAGGGCCCAAACTATCAAAAACCAGCGGTTTGAATGAACACTCACATTTCTTGGTAGAATCGTGCAGGACTGAAATTTTTGATGTTTTTCTACTCCTCTCATGAGCCCAAACAAGACTCTAAAAGGATGAGTTTGCAACTACTTTACTTTTGGAGAAAATTCAAAACATTCATTATTCAATAGGGCCCAAAATATCAAAAACCAGCGGTTTGAATGAACACACATTTCTTGGTAGAATCATGCAGGACTGAAATTTTTGATGTTTTTCTACTCCTCTCATGAGACCAAACAAGTCTCTAAAAGCATGAGTTTGCAACTACTTTACTTTTGGAGAAAATTCAAAACATTCATTATTCAATAGAGCCCAATAGCAAAAATCAGGTTTTGAATGAAGAATCACATTTCTTGGTAGAATCATGCAGGATTGAAATTTTTGATGGTTTTTTACTCCTCTAAACAGCCCAAACAAGTTTCTAAAAGGATGAGTTTGCAACTACTTTACTTTTGGAGAAAATTCAAAACATTCATTATTCAATAGGGCCCAAAATATCAAAAACCAGCGGTTTGAATGAACACACATTTCTTGGTAGAATCATGCAGGACTGAAATTTTTGATGTTTTTCTACTCCTCTCATGAGCCTAAACAAGTCTCTAAAAGCATGAGTTTGCAACTACTTTACTTTTGGAGAAAATTCAAAACATTCATTATTCAATAGAGCCCAATAGCAAAAATCAGGTTTTGAATGAAGAATCACATTTCTTGGTAGAATCATGCAGGATTGAAATTTTTGATGGTTTTTTACTCCTCTCAACAGCCCAAACAAGTTTCTAAAAGGATGAGTTTGCAACTACTTTACTTTTGGAGAAAATTCAAAACATTCATTATTCAATAGGGCCCACACTATCAAAAACCAGCGGTTTGAATGAACACACATTTATTGGTAGAATCGTGCAAGACTGAAATTTTTGATTTTTTTCTACTCCTCTCATGAGCCCAAACAAGTCTCTAAAAGCATGAGTTTGCATCTACTTTACTTTTGGAGAAAATTCAAAACATTCATTATTCAATAGAGCCCAATAGCAAAAATCAGGTTTTGAATGAAGAATCACATTTCTTGGTAGAATCATGCAGGATTGAAATTTTTGATGGTTTTTTACTCCTCTCAACAGCCCAAACAAGTTTCTAAAAGGATGAGTTTGCAACTACTTTACTTTTGGAGAAAATTCAAAACATTCATTATTCAATAGGGCCCAAAATATCAAAAACCAGCGGTTTGAATGAACACACATTTCTTGGTAGAGTCATGCAGGACTGAAATTTTTGATGTTTTTCTACTCCTCTCATGAGCCCAAACAAGTCTCTAAAAGCATGAGTTTGCAACTACTTTACTTTTGGAGAAAATTCAAAACATTCATTATTCAATAGAGCCCAATTGCAAAAATCAGGTTTTGAATGAAGAATCACTTTTCTTGGTAGAATCATGCAGGATTGAAATTTTTGATGTTTTTTTACTCCTCTCAACAGCCCAAACAAGTTTCTAAAAGGATGAGTTTGCAACTACTTTACTTTTGGAGAAAATTCAAAACATTCATTATTCAATAGGGCCCACACTATCAAAAACCAGCGGTTTGAATGAACACACATTTATTGGTAGAATCGTGCAAGACTGAAATTTTTGATTTTTTTCTACTCCTCTCATGAGCCCAAACAAGTCTCTAAAAGCATGAGTTGGCAACTACTTTACTTTTGGAGAAAATTCAAAACATTCATTATTCAATAGAGCCCAATAGCAAAAACCAGGTTTTGTATGAAGAATCACATTTCTTGGTAGAATCATGCAGGATTGAAATTTTTGATGGTTTTTTACTCCTCTCAACAGCCCAAACAAGTTTCTGAAAGGATGAATTTGCAACTACTTTACTTTTGGAGAAAATTCAAAACATTCATTATTCAATAGGGCCCAAAATATCAAAATCCAGCGGTTTGAATGAACACACATTTCTTGGTAGAATCATGCAGGACTGAAATTTTTGATGTTTTTCTACTCCTCTCATGAGCCTAAACAAGTCTCTAAAAGCATGAGTTTGCAACTACTTTACTTTTGGAGAAAATTCAAAACATTCATTATTCAATAGAGCCCAATAGCAAAAATCAGGTTTTGAATGAAGAATCACATTTCTTGGTAGAATCATGCAGGATTGAAATTTTTGATGTTTTTTTACTCCTCTCAACAGCCCAAACAAATTTCTAAAAGGATGAGTTTGCAACTACTTTACTTTTGGAGAAAATTCAAAACATTCATAATTCAATAGGGCCAAACTATCAAAAACCAGCGGTTTGAATGAACACTCACATTTCTTGGTAGAATCGTGCAGGACTGAAATTTTTGATGTTTTTCTACTCCTCTCATGAGCCCAAACAAGACTTTAAAAGGATAAGTTTGCAACTACTTTACTTTTGGAGAAAATTCAAAACATTCATTATTCAATAGGGCCCAAAATATCAAAAACCAGCGGTTTGAATGAACACACATTTCTTGGTAGAATCATGCAGGACTGAAATTTTCGATGTTTTTCTACTCCTCTCATGAGCCCAAACAAGTCTCTAAAAGCATGAGTTTGCAACTACTTTACCTTTGGAGAAAATTCAAAACATTCATTATTCAATAGAGCCCAATAGCAAAAATCAGGTTTTGAATGAAGAATCACATTTCTTGGTAGAATCATGCAGGATTGAAATTTTTGATGGTTTTTTACTCCTCTCAACAGCCCAAACAAGTTTCTAAAAGGATGAGTTTGCAACTACTTTACTTTTGGAGAAAATTCAAAACATTCATTATTCAACAGGGCCCAAAATATCAAAAACCAGCGGTTTGAATGAACACACATTTCTTGGTAGAATCGTGCAGGACTGAAATTTTTGATGTTTTTCTACTCCTCTCATGAGCCCAAACAAGTCTCTAAAAGCATGAGTTTGCAACTACTTTACTTTTGGAGAAAATTCAAAACATTCATTATTCAATAGAGCCCAATAGCAAAAATCAGGTTTTGAATGAAGAATCACATTTCTTGGTAGAATCATGCAGGATTGAAATTTTTGATGTTTTTTTACTCCTCTCAACAGCCCAAACAAGTTTCTAAAAGGATGAGTTTGCAACTACTTTACTTTTGGAGAAAATTCAAAACATTCATTATTCAATAGGGCCCAAAATATCAAAAACCAGCGGTTTGAATGAACACACATTTCTTGGTAGAATCATGCAGGACTGAAATTTTTGATGTTTTTCTACTCCTCTCATGAGCCTAAACAAGTCTCTAAAAGCATGAGTTTGCAACTACTTTACTTTTGGAGAAAATTCAAAACATTCATTATTCAATAGAGCCCAATAGCAAAAATCAGGTTTTGAATGAAGAATCACATTTCTTGGTAGAATCATGCAGGATTGAAATTTTTGATGTTTTTTTACTCCTCTCAACAGCCCAAACAAGTTTCTAAAAGGATGAGTTTGCAACTACTTTACTTTTGGAGAAAATTCAAAACATTCATTATTCAATAGGGCCCAAAATATCAAAAACCAGCGGTTTGAATGAACACACATTTCTTGGTAGAATCATGCAGGACTGAAATTTTTGATGTTTTTCTACTCCTCTCATGAGCCTAAACAAGTCTCTAAAAGCATGAGTTTGCAACTACTTTACTTTTGGAGAAAATTCAAAACATTCATTATTCAATAGAGCCCAATAGCAAAAATCAGGTTTTGAATGAAGAATCACATTTCTTGGTAGAATCATGCAGGATTGAAATTTTTGATGTTTTTTTACTCCTCTCAACAGCCCAAACAAGTTTCTAAAAGGATGAGTTTGCAACTACTTTACTTTTGGAGAAAATTCAAAACATTCATTATTCAATAGGGCCCAAACTATCAAAAACCAGCGGTTTGAATGAACACTCACATTTCTTGGTAGAATCATGCAGGACTGAAATTTTTGATGTTTTTCTACTCCTCTCATGAGCCCAAACAAGACTCTAAAAGGATGAGTTTGCAACTACTTTACTTTTGGAGAAAATTCAAAACATTCATTATTCAATAGGGCCCAAAATATCAAAAACCAGCGGTTTGAATGAACACACATTTCTTGGTAGAATCATGCAGGACTGAAATTTTTGATGTTTTTCTACTCCTCTCATGAGCCCAAACAAGTCTCTAAAAGCATGAGTTTGCAACTACTTTACTTTTGGAGAAAATTCAAAACATTCATTATTCAATAGAGTCCAATAGCAAAAATCAGGTTTTGAATGAAGAATCACATTTCTTGGTAGAATCATGCAGGATTGAAATTTTTGATGGTTTTTTACTCCTCTCAACAGCCCAAAAAAGTTTCTAAAAGGATGAGTTTGCAACTACTTTACTTTTGGAGAAAATTCAAAACATTCATTATTCAATAGGGCCCAAAATATCAAAAACCAGCGGTTTGAATGAACACACATTTCTTGGTAGAATCATGCAGGACTGAAGTTTTTGATGTTTTTCTACTCCTCTCATGAGCCCAAACAAGTCTCTAAAAGCATGAGTTTGCAACTACTTTACTTTTGGAGAAAATTCAAAACATTCATTATTCAATAGACCCCATTAGCAAAAATCAGGTTTTGAATGAAGAATCACATTTCTTGGTAGAATCATGCAGGATTGAAATTTTTGATGGTTTTTTACTCCTCTCAACAGCCCAAACAAGTTTCTAAAAGGATGAGTTTGCAACTACTTTACTTTTGGAGAAAATTCAAAACATTCATTATTCAATAGGGCTCAAAATATCAAAAACCAGCGGTTTGAATGAACACACATTTCTTGGTAGAATCGTGCAAGACTGAAATTTTTGATGTTTTTCTACTCCTTTCATGAGCCCAAACAAGTCTCTAAAAGCATGAGTTTGCAACTACTTTACTTTTGGAGAAAATTCAAAACATTCATTATTCAATAGAGCCCAATAGCAAAAATCAGGTTTTGAATGAAGAATCACATTTCTTGGTAGAATCATGCAGAATTGAAATTTTTGATGGTTTTTTACTCCTCTCAACAGCCCAAACAAGTTTCTAAAAGGATGAATTTGCAACTACTTTACTTTTGGAGAAAATTCAAAACATTCATTATTCAATAGGGCCCAAAATATCAAAAAACAGCGGTTTGAATGAACACACATTTCTTGGTAGAATCATGCAGGACTGAAATTTTTGATGTTTTTCTATTCCTCTCATGAGCCTAAACAAGTCTCTAAAAGCATGAGTTTGCAACTACTTTACTTTTGGAGAAAATTCAAAACATTCATTATTCAATAGAGCCCAATAGCAAAAATCAGGTTTTGAATGAAGAATCACTTTTCTTGGTAGAATCATGCAGGATTGAAATTTTTGATGTTTTTTTACTCCTCTCAACAGCCCAAACAAGTTTCTAAAAGGATGAGTTTGCAACTACTTTACTTTTGGAGAAAATTCAAAACATTCATTATTCAATAGGGCCCAAAATATCAAAAACCAGCGGTTTGAATGAACACACATTTCTTGGTAGAATCATGCAGGACTGAAATTTTTGATGTTTTTCTACTCCTCTCATGAGCCCAAACAAGTCTCTAAAAGCATGAGTTTGCAACTACTTTACTTTTGGAGAAAATTCAAAACATTCATTATTCAATAGAGCCCAATAGCAAAAATCAGGTTTTGAATGAAGAATCACATTTCTTGGTAGAATCATGCAGGATTGAAATTTTTGATGTTTTTTTACTCCTCTCAACAGCCCAAACAAGTTTCTAAAAGGATGAGTTTGCAACTACTTTACTTTTGGAGAAAATTCAAAACATTCATTATTCAATAGGGCCCAAAATATCAAAAACCAGCGGTTTGAATGAACACACATTTCTTGGTAGAATCATGCAGGACTGAAATTTTTGATGTTTTTCTACTCCTCTCATGAGCCCAAACAAGTCTCTAAAAGCATGAGTTTGCAACTACTTTACTTTTGGAGAAAATTCAAAACATTCATTATTCAATAGAGCCCAATAGCAAAAATCAGGTTTTGAAAGAAGAATCACTTTTCTTGGTATAATCATGCAGGATTGAAATTTTTGATGTTTTTTTACTCCTCTCAACAGCCCAAACAAGTTTCTAAAAGGATGAGTTTGCAACTACTTTACTTTTGGAGAAAATTCAAAACATTCATTATTCAATAGGGCCCACACTATCAAAAACCAGCGGTTTGAATGAACACACATTTATTGGTAGAATCGTGCAAGGCTGAAATTTTTGATTTTTTTCTACTCCTCTCATGAGCCCAAACAAGTCTCTAAAAGCATGAGTTTGCAACTACTTTACTTTTGGAGAAAATTCAAAACATTCATTATTCAATAGAGCCCAATAGCAAAAATCAGGTTTTGAATGAAGAATCACATTTCTTGGTAGAATCATGCAGGATTGAAATTTTTGATGGATTTTTACTCCTCTCAACAGCCCAAACAAGTTTCTGAAAGGATGAATTTGCAACTACTTTACTTTTGGAGAAAATTCAAAACATTCATTATTCAATAGGGCCCAAAATATCAAAAACCAGCGGTTTGAATGAACACACATTTCTTGGTAGAATCATGCAGGACTGAAATTTTTGATGTTTTTCTACTCCTCTCATGAGCCTAAACAAGTCTCTAAAAGCATGAGTTTGCAACTACTTTACTTTTGGAGAAAATTCAAAACATTCATTATTCAATAGAGCCCAATAGCAAAAATCAGGTTTTGAATGAAGAATCACATTTCTTGGTAGAATCATGCAGGATTGAAATTTTTGATGTTTTTTTACACCTCTCAACAGCCCAAACAAATTTCTAAAAGGATGAGTTTGCAACTACTTTACTTTTGGAGAAAATTCAAAACATTCATTATTCAATAGGGCCCAAACTATCAAAAACCAGCGGTTTGAATGAACACTCACATTTCTTGGTAGAATCGTGCAGGACTGAAATTTTTGATGTTTTTCTACTCCTCTCATGAGCCCAAACAAGACTTTAAAAGGATGAGTTTGCAACTACTTTACTTTTGGAGAAAATTCAAAACATTCATTATTCAATAGGGCCCAAAATATCAAAAACCAGCCGTTTGAATGAACACACATTTCTTGGTAGAATCATGCAGGACTGAAATTTTTGATGTTTTTCTACTCCTCTCATGAGCCCAAACAAGTCTCTAAAAGCATGAGTTTGCAACTACTTTACTTTTGGAGAAAATTCAAAACATTCATTATTCAATTGAGCCCAATAGCAAAAATCAGGTTTTGAATGAAGAATCACATTTCTTGGTAGAATCATGCAGGATTGAAATTTTTGATGGTTTTTTACTCCCCTCAACAGCCCAAACAAGTTTCTAAAAGGATGAGTTTGCAACTACTTTACTTTTGGAGAAAATTCAAAACATTCATTATTCAATAGGGCCCAAAATATCAAAAACCAGCGGTTTGAATGAACACACATTTCTTGGTAGAATCATGCAGGACTGAAATTTTTGATGTTTTTCTACTCCTCTCATGAGCCCAAACAAGTCTCTAAAAGCATGAGTTTGCAACTACTTTACTTTTGGAGAAAATTCAAAACATTCATTATTCAATAGAGCCCAATAGCAAAAATCAGGTTTTGAATGAAGAATCACATTTCTTGGTAGAATCATGCAGGATTGAAATTTTTGATGTTTTTTTACTCCTCTCAACAGCCCAAACAAGTTTCTAAAAGGATGAGTTTGCAACTACTTTACTTTTGGAGAAAATTCAAAAGATTCATTATTCAATAGGGCCCAAACTATCAAAAACCAGCGGTTTGAATGAACACACATTTCTTGGTAGCATCGTGCAAGACTGAAATTTTTGATGTTTTTCTACTCCTCTCATGAGCCCAAACAAGTCTCTAAAAGCATGAGTTTGCAACTACTTTACTTTTGGAGAAAATTCAAAGCATTCATTATTCAATAGAGCCCAATAGCAAAAATCAGGTTTTGAATGAAGAATCACATTTCTTGGTAGAATCATGCAGGATTGAAATTTTTGATGATTTTTTACTCCTCTCAACAGCCCAAACAAGTTTCTAAAAGGATGAGTTTGCAACTACTTTACTTTTGGAGAAAATTCAAAACATTCATTATTCAATAGAGCCCAATAGCAAAAATCAGGTTTTGAATGAAGAATCACATTTCTTGGTAGAATCATGCAGGATTGAAATTTTTGATGGATTTTTACTCCTCTCAACAGCCCAAACAAGTTTCTGAAAGGATGAATTTGCAACTACTTTACTTTTGGAGAAAATTCAAAACATTCATTATTCAATAGGGCCCAAAATATCAAAAACCAGCGGTTTGAATGAACACACATTTCTTGGTAGAATCATGCAGGACTGAAATTTTTGATGTTTTTCTACTCCTCTCATGAGCCTAAACAAGTCTCTAAAAGCATGAGTTTGCAACTACTTTACTTTTGGAGAAAATTCAAAACATTCATTATTCAATAGAGCCCAATAGCAAAAATCAGGTTTTGAATGAAGAATCACATTTCTTGGTAGAATCATGCAGGATTGAAATTTTTGATGTTTTTTTACACCTCTCAACAGCCCAAACAAATTTCTAAAAGGATGAGTTTGCAACTACTTTACTTTTGGAGAAAATTCAAAACATTCATTATTCAATAGGGCCCAAACTATCAAAAACCAGCGGTTTGAATGAACACTCACATTTCTTGGTAGAATCGTGCAGGACTGAAATTTTTGATGTTTTTCTACTCCTCTCATGAGCCCAAACAAGACTTTAAAAGGATGAGTTTGCAACTACTTTACTTTTGGAGAAAATTCAAAACATTCATTATTCAATAGGGCCCAAAATATCAAAAACCAGCCGTTTGAATGAACACACATTTCTTGGTAGAATCATGCAGGACTGAAATTTTTGATGTTTTTCTACTCCTCTCATGAGCCCAAACAAGTCTCTAAAAGCATGAGTTTGCAACTACTTTACTTTTGGAGAAAATTCAAAACATTCATTATTCAATTGAGCCCAATAGCAAAAATCAGGTTTTGAATGAAGAATCACATTTCTTGGTAGAATCATGCAGGATTGAAATTTTTGATGGTTTTTTACTCCTCTCAACAGCCCAAACAAGTTTCTAAAAGGATGAGTTTGCAACTACTTTACTTTTGGAGAAAATTCAAAACATTCATTATTCAATAGGGCCCAAAATATCAAAAACCAGCGGTTTGAATGAACACACATTTCTTGGTAGAATCATGCAGGACTGAAATTTTTGATGTTTTTCTACTCCTCTCATGAGCCCAAACAAGTCTCTAAAAGCATGAGTTTGCAACTACTTTACTTTTGGAGAAAATTCAAAACATTCATTATTCAATAGAGCCCAATAGCAAAAATCAGGTTTTGAATGAAGAATCACATTTCTTGGTAGAATCATGCAGGATTGAAATTTTTGATGTTTTTTTACTCCTCTCAACAGCCCAAACAAGTTTCTAAAAGGATGAGTTTGCAACTACTTTACTTTTGGAGAAAATTCAAAAGATTCATTATTCAATAGGGCCCAAACTATCAAAAACCAGCGGTTTGAATGAACACACATTTCTTGGTAGCATCGTGCAAGACTGAAATTTTTGATGTTTTTCTACTCCTCTCATGAGCCCAAACAAGTCTCTAAAAGCATGAGTTTGCAACTACTTTACTTTTGGAGAAAATTCAAAGCATTCATTATTCAATAGAGCCCAATAGCAAAAATCAGGTTTTGAATGAAGAATCACATTTCTTGGTAGAATCATGCAGGATTGAAATTTTTGATGATTTTTTACTCCTCTCAACAGCCCAAACAAGTTTCTAAAAGGATGAGTTTGCAACTACTTTACTTTTGGAGAAAATTCAAAACATTCATTATTCAATAGGGCCCAAAATATCAAAAACCAGCGGTTTGAATGAACACACATTTCTGGGTAGAATCGTGCAAGACTGAAATTTTTGATGTTTTTCTACTCCTCTCATGAGCCCAAACAAGTCTCTAAAAGCATGAGTTTGCAACTACTTTACTTTGGGAGAAAATTCAAAACATTCATTATTCAATAGAACCCAATAGCAAAAATCAGGTTTTGAATGAAGAATCACATTTCTTGGTAGAATCATGCAGGATTGAAATTTTTGATGGTTTTTTACTCCTCTCAACAGCCCAAACAAGTTTCTAAAAGGATGAATTTGCAACTACTTTACTTTTGGAGAAAATTCAAAACATTCATTATTCAATAGGGCCCAAAATATCAAAAACCAGCGGTTTGAATGAACACACATTTCTTGGTAGAATCATGCAGGACTGAAATTTTTGATGTTTTTCTACTCCTCTCATGAGCCTAAACAAGTCTCTAAAAGCATGAGTTTGCAACTACTTTACTTTTGGAGAAAATTCAAAACATTCATTATTCAATAGAGCCCAATAGCAAAAATCTGGTTTTGAATGAAGAATCACATTTCTTGGAAGAATCATGCAGGATTTAAATTTTTGATGTTTTTTTACTCCTCTCAACAGCCCAAACAAGTTTCTAAAAGGATGAGTTTGCAACTACTTTACTTTTGGAGAAAATTCAAAACATTCATTATTCAATAGGGCCCAAACTAACAAAACCAGCGGTTTGAATGAACACTCACATTTCTTGGTAGAATCGTGCAGGACTGAAATTTTTGATGTTTTTCTACTCCTCTCATGAGCCCAAACAAGACTCTAAAAGGATGAGTTTGCAACTACTTTACTTTTGGAGAAAATTCAAAACATTCATTATTCAATAGGGCCCAAAATATCAAAAACCAGCGGTTTGAATGAACACACATTTCTTGGTAGAATCATGCAGGACTGAAATTTTTGATGTTTTTCTACTCCTCTCATGAGACCAAACAAGTCTCTAAAAGCATGAGTTTGCAACTACTTTACTTTTGGAGAAAATTCAAAACATTCATTATTCAAAAGAGCCCAATAGCAAAAATCAGGTTTTGAATGAAGAATCACATTTCTTGGTAGAATCATGCAGGATTGAAATTTTTGATGGTTTTTTACTCCTCTAAACAGCCCAAACAAGTTTCTAAAAGGATGAGTTTGCAACTACTTTACTTTTGGAGAAAATTCAAAACATTCATTATTCAATAGGGCCCAAAATATCAAAAACCAGCGGTTTGAATGAACACACATTTCTTGGTAGAATCGTGCAAGACTGAAATTTTTGATGTTTTTCTACTCCTCTCATGAGCCCAAACAAGTCTCTAAAAGCATGAGTTTGCAAATACTTTACTTTTGGAGAAAATTCAAAACATTCATTATTCAATAGAGCCCAATAGCAAAAATCAGGTTTTGAATGAAGAATCACATTTCTTGGTAGAATCATGCAGGATTGAAATTTTTGATGGTTTTTTACTCCTCTCAACAGCCCAAACAAGTTTCTAAAAGGATGAGTTTGCAACTACTTTACTTTTGGAGAAAATTCAAAACATTCATTATTCAATAGGGCCCAAAATATCAAAAACCAGCAGTTTGAATGAACACACATTTCTTGGTAGAATCATGCAGGACTGAAATTTTTTATGTTTTTCTACTCCTCTCATGAGCCCAAACAAGTCTCTAAAAGCATGAGTTTGCAACTACTTTACTTTTGGAGGAAATTCAAAACATTCATTATTCAATAGAGCCCAATAGCAAAAATCAGGTTTTGAATGAAGAATCAAATTTCTTGGTAGAATCATGCAGGATTGAAATTTTTGATGTTTTTTTACTCATCTCAACAGCCCAAACAAGTTTCTAAAAGGATGAGTTTGCAACTACTTTACTTTTGGAGAAAATTCAAAACATTCATTATTCAATAGGGCCCAAACTATCAAAAACCAGCGGTTTGAATGAACACACATTTCTTGGTAGAATCGTGCAAGACTGAAATTTTTGATGTTTTTCTACTCCACTCATGACCCCAAACAAGTCTCTAAAAGCATGAGTTTGCAACTACTTTACTTTTGGAGAAAATTCAAAACATTCATTATTCAATAGAGCCCAATAGCAAAAATCAGGTTTTGAATGAAGAATCACATTTCTTGGTAGAATCATGCAGGATTGAAATTTTTGATGGTTTTTTACTCCTCTCAACAGCCCAAACAAGTTTCTAAAAGGATGAGTTTGCAACTACTTTACTTTTGGAGAAAATTCAAAACATTAATTATTCAATAGGGCCCAAAATATCAAAAACCAGCGGTTTGAATGAACACACATTTCTTGGTAGAATCATGCAGGACTGAAATTTTTGATGTTTTTCTGCTCCTCTCATGAGCCCAAACAAGTCTCTAAAAGCATGAGTTTGCAACTACTTTACTTTTGGAGAAAATTCAAAACATTCATTATTCAATAGAGCCCAATAGCAAAAATCAGGTTTTGAATGAAGAATCACATTTCTTGGTAGAATCATGCAGGATTGAAATTTTTGATGGTTTTTTACTCCTCTCAACAGCCCAAACAAGTTTCTGAAAGGATGAAATTGCAACTACTTTACTTTTGGAGAAAATTCAAAACATTCATTATTCAATAGGGCCCAAAATATCAAAAACCAGCGGTTTGAATGAACACACATTTCTTGGTAGAATCATGCAGGACTGAAATTTTTGATGTTTTTCTACTCCTCTCATGAGCCTAAACAAGTCTCTAAAAGCATGAGTTTGCAACTACTTTACTTTTGGAGAAAATTCAAAACATTCATTATTCAATAGAGCCCAATAGCAAAAATCAGGTTTTGAATGAAGAATCACATTTCTTGGTAGAATCATGCAGGATTGAAATTTTTGATGTTTTTTTACTCCTCTCAACAGCCCAAACAAGTTTCTAAAAGGATGAGTTTGCAACTACTTTACTTTTGGAGAAAATTCAAAACATTCATTATTCAATAGGGCCCAAACTATCAAAAACCAGCGGTTTGAATGAACACTCACATTTCTTGGTAGAATCGTGCAGGACTGAAATTTTTGATGTTTTTCTACTCCTCTCATGAGCCCAAACAAGTCTCTAAAAGCATGAGTTTGCAACTACTTTACTTTGGGAGAAAATTCAAAACATTCATTATTCAATAGAACCCAATAGCAAAAATCAGGTTTTGAATGAAGAATCACATTTCTTGGTAGAATCATGCAGGATTGAAATTTTTGATGGTTTTTTACTCCTCTCAACAGCCCAAACAAGTTTCTAAAAGGATGAATTTGCAACTACTTTACTTTTGGAGAAAATTCAAAACATTCATTATTCAATAGGGCCCAAAATATCAAAAACCAGCGGTTTGAATGAACACACATTTCTTGGTAGAATCATGCAGGACTGAAATTTTTGATGTTTTTCTACTCCTCTCATGAGCCTAAACAAGTCTCTAAAAGCATGAGTTTGCAACTACTTTACTTTTGGAGAAAATTCAAAACATTCATTATTCAATAGAGCCCAATAGCAAAAATCTGGTTTTGAATGAAGAATCACATTTCTTGGTAGAATCATGCAGGATTTAAATTTTTGATGTTTTTTTACTCCTCTCAACAGCCCAAACAAGTTTCTAATAGGATGAGTTTGCAACTACTTTACTTTTGGAGAAAATTCAAAACATTCATTATTCAATAGGGCCCAAACTATCAAAAACCAGCGGTTTGAATGAACACTCACATTTCTTGGTAGAATCGTGCAGGACTGAAATTTTTGATGTTTTTCTACTCCTCTCATGAGCCCAAACAAGACTCTAAAAGGATGAGTTTGCAACTACTTTACTTTTGGAGAAAATTCAAAACATTCATTATTCAATAGGGCCCAAAATATCAAAAACCAGCGGTTTGAATGAACACACATTTCTTGGTAGAATCATGCAGGACTGAAATTTTTGATGTTTTTCTACTCCTCTCATGAGACCAAACAAGTCTCTAAAAGCATGAGTTTGCAACTACTTTACTTTTGGAGAAAATTCAAAACATTCATTATTCAATAGAGCCCAATAGCAAAAATCAGGTTTTGAATGAAGAATCACATTTCTTGGTAGAATCATGCAGGATTGAAATTTTTGATGGTTTTTTACTCCTCTAAACAGCCCAAACAAGTTTCTAAAAGGATGAGTTTGCAACTACTTTACTTTTGGAGAAAATTCAAAACATTCATTATTCAATAGGGCCCAAAATATCAAAAACCAGCGGTTTGAATGAACACACATTTCTTGGTAGAATCGTGCAAGACTGAAATTTTTGATGTTTTTCTACTCCTCTCATGAGCCCAAACAAGTCTCTAAAAGCATGAGTTTGCAAATACTTTACTTTTGGAGAAAATTCAAAACATTCATTATTCAATAGAGCCCAATAGCAAAAATCAGGTTTTGAATGAAGAATCACATTTCTTGGTAGAATCATGCAGGATTGAAATTTTTGATGGTTTTTTACTCCTCTCAACAGCCCAAACAAGTTTCTAAAAGGATGAGTTTGCAACTACTTTACTTTTGGAGAAAATTCAAAACATTCATTATTCAATAGGGCCCAAAATATCAAAAACCAGCAGTTTGAATGAACACACATTTCTTGGTAGAATCATGCAGGACTGAAATTTTTGATGTTTTTCTACTCCTCTCATGAGCCCAAACAAGTCTCTAAAAGCATGAGTTTGCAACTACTTTACTTTTGGAGAAAATTCAAAACATTCATTATTCAATAGAGCCCAATAGCAAAAATCAGGTTTTGAATGAAGAATCAAATTTCTTGGTAGAATCATGCAGGATTGAAATTTTTGATGTTTTTTTACTCATCTCAACAGCCCAAACAAGTTTCTAAAAGGATGAGTTTGCAACTACTTTACTTTTGGAGAAAATTCAAAACATTCATTATTCAATAGGGCCCAAAATATCAAAAACCAGCAGTTTGAATGAACACACATTTCTTGGTAGAATCATGCAGGACTGAAATTTTTTATGTTTTTCTACTCCTCTCATGAGCCCAAACAAGTCTCTAAAAGCATGAGTTTGCAACTACTTTACTTTTGGAGGAAATTCAAAACATTCATTATTCAATAGAGCCCAATAGCAAAAATCAGGTTTTGAATGAAGAATCAAATTTCTTGGTAGAATCATGCAGGATTGAAATTTTTGATGTTTTTTTACTCATCTCAACAGCCCAAACAAGTTTCTAAAAGGATGAGTTTGCAACTACTTTACTTTTGGAGAAAATTCAAAACATTCATTATTCAATAGGGCCCAAACTATCAAAAACCAGCGGTTTGAATGAACACACATTTCTTGGTAGAATCGTGCAAGACTGAAATTTTTGATGTTTTTCTACTCCCCTCATGACCCCAAACAAGTCTCTAAAAGCATGAGTTTGCAACTACTTTACTTTTGGAGAAAATTCAAAACATTCATTATTCAATAGAGCCCAATAGCAAAAATCAGGTTTTGAATGAAGAATCACATTTCTTGGTAGAATCATGCAGGATTGAAATTTTTGATGGTTTTTTACTCCTCTCAACAGCCCAAACAAGTTTCTAAAAGGATGAGTTTGCAACTACTTTACTTTTGGAGAAAATTCAAAACATTCATTATTCAATAGGGCCCAAAATATCAAAAACCAGCGGTTTGAATGAACACACATTTCTTGGTAGAATCATGCAGGACTGAAATTTTTGATGTTTTTCTGCTCCTCTCATGAGCCCAAACAAGTCTCTAAAAGCATGAGTTTGCAACTACTTTACTTTTGGAGAAAATTCAAAACATTCATTATTCAATAGAGCCCAATAGCAAAAATCAGGTTTTGAATGAAGAATCACATTTCTTGGTAGAATCATGCAGGATTGAAATTTTTGATGGTTTTTTACTCCTCTCAACAGCCCAAACAAGTTTCTGAAAGGATGAAATTGCAACTACTTTACTTTTGGAGAAAATTCAAAACATTCATTATTCAATAGGGCCCAAAATATCAAAAACCAGCGGTTTGAATGAACACACATTTCTTGGTAGAATCATGCAGGACTGAAATTTTTGATGTTTTTCTACTCCTCTCATGAGCCTAAACAAGTCTCTAAAAGCATGAGTTTGCAACTACTTTACTTTTGGAGAAAATTCAAAACATTCATTATTCAATAGAGCCCAATAGCAAAAATCAGGTTTTGAATGAAGAATCACATTTCTTGGTAGAATCATGCAGGATTGAAATTTTTGATGTTTTTTTACTCCTCTCAACAGCCCAAACAAGTTTCTAAAAGGATGAGTTTGCAACTACTTTACTTTTGGAGAAAATTCAAAACATTCATTATTCAATAGGGCCCAAACTATCAAAAACCAGCGGTTTGAATGAACACTCACATTTCTTGGTAGAATCGTGCAGGACTGAAATTTTTGATGTTTTTCTACTCCTCTCATGAGCCCAAACAAGTCTCTAAAAGCATGAGTTTGCAACTACTTTACTTTGGGAGAAAATTCAAAACATTCATTATTCAATAGAACCCAATAGCAAAAATCAGGTTTTGAATGAAGAATCACATTTCTTGGTAGAATCATGCAGGATTGAAATTTTTGATGGTTTTTTACTCCTCTCAACAGCCCAAACAAGTTTCTAAAAGGATGAATTTGCAACTACTTTACTTTTGGAGAAAATTCAAAACATTCATTATTCAATAGGGCCCAAAATATCAAAAACCAGCGGTTTGAATGAACACACATTTCTTGGTAGAATCATGCAGGACTGAAATTTTTGATGTTTTTCTACTCCTCTCATGAGCCTAAACAAGTCTCTAAAAGCATGAGTTTGCAACTACTTTACTTTTGGAGAAAATTCAAAACATTCATTATTCAATAGAGCCCAATAGCAAAAATCTGGTTTTGAATGAAGAATCACATTTCTTGGTAGAATCATGCAGGATTTAAATTTTTGATGTTTTTTTACTCCTCTCAACAGCCCAAACAAGTTTCTAATAGGATGAGTTTGCAACTACTTTACTTTTGGAGAAAATTCAAAACATTCATTATTCAATAGGGCCCAAACTATCAAAAACCAGCGGTTTGAATGAACACTCACATTTCTTGGTAGAATCGTGCAGGACTGAAATTTTTGATGTTTTTCTACTCCTCTCATGAGCCCAAACAAGACTCTAAAAGGATGAGTTTGCAACTACTTTACTTTTGGAGAAAATTCAAAACATTCATTATTCAATAGGGCCCAAAATATCAAAAACCAGCGGTTTGAATGAACACACATTTCTTGGTAGAATCATGCAGGACTGAAATTTTTGATGTTTTTCTACTCCTCTCATGAGACCAAACAAGTCTCTAAAAGCATGAGTTTGCAACTACTTTACTTTTGGAGAAAATTCAAAACATTCATTATTCAATAGAGCCCAATAGCAAAAATCAGGTTTTGAATGAAGAATCACATTTCTTGGTAGAATCATGCAGGATTGAAATTTTTGATGGTTTTTTACTCCTCTAAACAGCCCAAACAAGTTTCTAAAAGGATGAGTTTGCAACTACTTTACTTTTGGAGAAAATTCAAAACATTCATTATTCAATAGGGCCCAAAATATCAAAAACCAGCGGTTTGAATGAACACACATTTCTTGGTAGAATCGTGCAAGACTGAAATTTTTGATGTTTTTCTACTCCTCTCATGAGCCCAAACAAGTCTCTAAAAGCATGAGTTTGCAAATACTTTACTTTTGGAGAAAATTCAAAACATTCATTATTCAATAGAGCCCAATAGCAAAAATCAGGTTTTGAATGAAGAATCACATTTCTTGGTAGAATCATGCAGGATTGAAATTTTTGATGGTTTTTTACTCCTCTCAACAGCCCAAACAAGTTTCTAAAAGGATGAGTTTGCAACTACTTTACTTTTGGAGAAAATTCAAAACATTCATTATTCAATAGGGCCCAAAATATCAAAAACCAGCAGTTTGAATGAACACACATTTCTTGGTAGAATCATGCAGGACTGAAATTTTTGATGTTTTTCTACTCCTCTCATGAGCCCAAACAAGTCTCTAAAAGCATGAGTTTGCAACTACTTTACTTTTGGAGAAAATTCAAAACATTCATTATTCAATAGAGCCCAATAGCAAAAATCAGGTTTTGAATGAAGAATCAAATTTCTTGGTAGAATCATGCAGGATTGAAATTTTTGATGTTTTTTTACTCATCTCAACAGCCCAAACAAGTTTCTAAAAGGATGAGTTTGCAACTACTTTACTTTTGGAGAAAATTCAAAACATTCATTATTCAATAGGGCCCAAACTATCAAAAACCAGCGGTTTGAATGAACACACATTTCTGGGTAGAATCGTGCAAGACTGAAATTTTTGATGTTTTTCTACTCCTCTCATGAGCCCAAACAAGTCTCTAAAAGCATGAGTTTGCAACTACTTTACTTTTGGAGAAAATTCAAAACATTCATTATTCAATAGAGCCCAATAGCAAAAATCAGGTTTTGAATGAAGAATCACATTTCTTGGTAGAATCATGCAGGATTGAAATTTTTGATGTTTTTTTACTCCTCTCAACAGCCCAAACAAGTTTCTAAAAGGATGAGTTTGCAACTACTTTACTTTTGGAGAAAATTCAAAACATTCATTATTCAATAGGGCCCAAAATATCAAAAACCAGCGGTTTGAATGAACACACATTTCTTGGTAGAATCATGCAGGACTGAAATTTTTGATGTTTTTCTGCTCCTCTCATGAGCCCAAACAAGTCTCTAAAAGCATGAGTTTGCAACTACTTTACTTTTGGAGAAAATTCAAAACATTCATTATTCAATAGAGCCCAATAGCAAAAATCAGGTTTTGAATGAAGAATCACATTTCTTGGTAGAATCATGCAGGATTGAAATTTTTGATGGTTTTTTACTCCTCTCAACAGCCCAAACAAGTTTCTGAAAGGATGAAATTGCAACTACTTTACTTTTGGAGAAAATTCAAAACATTCATTATTCAATAGGGCCCAAAATATCAAAAACCAGCGGTTTGAATGAACACACATTTCTTGGTAGAATCATGCAGGACTGAAATTTTTGATGTTTTTCTACTCCTCTCATGAGCCTAAACAAGTCTCTAAAAGCATGAGTTTGCAACTACTTTACTTTTGGAGAAAATTCAAAACATTCATTATTCAATAGAGCCCAATAGCAAAAATCAGGTTTTGAATGAAGAATCACATTTCTTGGTAGAATCATGCAGGATTGAAATTTTTGATGTTTTTTTACTCCTCTCAACAGCCCAAACAAGTCTCTAAAAGCATGAGTTTGCAACTACTTTACTTTTGGAGAAAATTCAAAACATTCATTATTCAATAGAGCCCAATAGCAAAAATCAGGTTTTGAATGAAGAATCACATTTCTTGGTAGAATCATGCAGGATTGAAATTTTTGATGGTTTTTTACTCCTCTCAACAGCCCAAACAAGTTTCTAAAAGGATGAATTTGCAACTACTTTACTTTTGGAGAAAATTCAAAACATTCATTATTCAATAGGGCCCAAAATATCAAAAACCAGCGGTTTGAATGAACACACATTTCTGGGTAGAATCGTGCAAGACTGAAATTTTTGATGTTTTTCTACTCCTCTCATGAGCCCAAACAAGTCTCTAAAAGCATGAGTTTGCAACTACTTTACTTTTGGAGAAAATTCAAAACATTCATTATTCAATAGAGCC
This sequence comes from Dendrobates tinctorius, assembly GCF_039654945.1. Classification (NCBI taxonomy): domain Eukaryota; kingdom Metazoa; phylum Chordata; class Amphibia; order Anura; family Dendrobatidae; genus Dendrobates; species Dendrobates tinctorius. The sequence continues at coordinate 5,458,609 of NW_027361736.1, read as the reverse complement.
CAATAGCAAAAATCTGGTTTTGAATGAAGAATCACATTTCTTGGTAGAATCATGCAGGATTTAAATTTTTGATGTTTTTTTACTCCTCTTAACAGCCCAAACAAGTTTCTAAAAGGATGAGTTTGCAACTACTTTACTTTTGGAGAAAATTCAAAACATTCATTATTCAATAGGGCCCAAACTATCAAAAACCAGCGGTTTGAATGAACACTCACATTTCTTGGTAGAATCGTGCAGGACTGAAATTTTTGATGTTTTTCTACTCCTCTCATGAGCCCAAACAAGACTCTAAAAGGATGAGTTTGCAACTACTTTACTTTTGGAGAAAATTCAAAACATTCATTATTCAATAGGGCCCAAAATATCAAAAACCAGCGGTTTGAATGAACACACATTTCTTGGTAGAATCATGCAGGACTGAAATTTTTGATGTTTTTCTACTCCTCTCATGACACCAAACAAGTCTCTAAAAGCATGAGTTTGCAACTACTTTACTTTTGGAGAAAATTCAAAACATTCATTATTCAATAGAGCCCAATAGCAAAAATCAGGTTTTGAATGAAGAATCACATTTCTTGGTAGAATCATGCAGGATTTAAATTTTTGATGTTTTTTTACTCCTCTAAACAGCCCAAACAAGTTTCTAAAAGGATGAGTTTGCAACTACTTTACTTTTGGAGAAAATTCAAAACATTCATTATTCAATAGGGCCCAAACTATCAAAAACCAGCGGTTTGAATGAACACTCACATTTCTTGGTAGAATCGTGCAGGACTGAAATTTTTGATGTTTTTCTACTCCTCTCATGAGCCCAAACAAGACTCTAAAAGGATGAGTTTCTAACTACTTTACTTTTGGAGAAAATTCAAAACATTCATTATTCAATAGGGCCCAAAATATCAAAAACCAGCGGTTTGAATGAACACACATTTCTTGGTAGAATCATGCAGGACTGAAATTTTTGATGTTTTTCTACTCCTCTCATGAGACCAAACAAGTCTCTAAAAGCATGAGTTTGCAACTACTTTACTTTTGGAGAAAATTCAAAACATTCATTATTCAATAGAGCCCAATAGCAAAAATCAGGTTTTGAATGAAGAATCACATTTCTTGGTAGAATCATGCAGGATTGAAATTTTTGATGGTTTTTTACTCCTCTAAACAGCCCAAACAAGTTTCTAAAAGGATGAGTTTGCAACTACTTTACTTTTGGAGAAAATTCAAAACATTCATTATTCAATAGGGCCCAAAATATCAAAAACCAGCGGTTTGAATGAACACACATTTCTTGGTAGAATCATGCAGGACTGAAATTTTTGATGTTTTTCTACTCCTCTCATGAGCCTAAACAAGTCTCTAAAAGCATGAGTTTGCAACTACTTTACTTTTGGAGAAAATTCAAAACATTCATTATTCAATAGAGCCCAATAGCAAAAATCAGGTTTTGAATGAAGAATCACATTTCTTGGTAGAATCATGCAGGATTGAAATTTTTGATGGTTTTTTACTCCTCTCAACAGCCCAAACAAGTTTCTAAAAGGATGAGTTTGCAACTACTTTACTTTTGGAGAAAATTCAAAACATTCATTATTCAATAGGGCCCACACTATCAAAAACCAGCGGTTTGAATGAACACACATTTATTGGTAGAATCGTGCAAGACTGAAATTTTTGATTTTTTTCTACTCTCATGAGCCCAAACAAGTCTCTAAAAGCATGAGTTTGCATCTACTTTACTTTTGGAGAAAATTCAAAACATTCATTATTCAATAGAGCCCAATAGCAAAAATCAGGTTTTGAATGAAGAATCACATTTCTTGGTAGAATCATGCAGGATTGAAATTTTTGATGGTTTTTTACTCCTCTCAACAGCCCAAACAAGTTTCTAAAAGGATGAGTTTGCAACTACTTTACTTTTGGAGAAAATTCAAAACATTCATTATTCAATAGGGCCCAAAATATCAAAAACCAGCGGTTTGAATGAACACACATTTCTTGGTAGAGTCATGCAGGACTGAAATGTTTGATGTTTTTCTACTCCTCTCATGAGCCCAAACAAGTCTCTAAAAGCATGAGTTTGCAACTACTTTACTTTTGGAGAAAATTCAAAACATTCATTATTCAATAGAGCCCAATTGCAAAAATCAGGTTTTGAATGAAGAATCACTTTTCTTGGTAGAATCATGCAGGATTGAAATTTTTGATGTTTTTTTACTCCTCTCAACAGCCCAAACAAGTTTCTAAAAGGATGAGTTTGCAACTACTTTACTTTTGGAGAAAATTCAAAACATTCATTATTCAATAGGGCCCACACTATCAAAAACCAGCGGTTTGAATGAACACACATTTATTGGTAGAATCGTGCAAGACTGAAATTTTTGATTTTTTTCTACTCCTCTCATGAGCCCAAACAAGTCTCTAAAAGCATGAGTTGGCAACTACTTTACTTTTGGAGAAAATTCAAAACATTCATTATTCAATAGAGCCCAATAGCAAAAATCAGGTTTTGTATGAAGAATCACATTTCTTGGTAGAATCATGCAGAATTGAAATTTTTGATGGTTTTTTACTCCTCTCAACAGCCCAAACAAGTTTCTAAAAGGATGAATTTGCAACTACTTTACTTTTGGAGAAAATTCAAAACATTCATTATTCAATAGGGCCCAAAATATCAAAAACCAGCGGTTTGAATGAACACACATTTCTTGGTAGAATCATGCAGGACTGAAATTTTTGATGTTTTTCTACTCCTCTCATGAGCCTAAACAAGTCTCTAAAAGCATGAGTTTGCAACTACTTTACTTTTGGAGAAAATTCAAAACATTCATTATTCAATAGAGCCCAATAGCAAAAATCTGGTTTTGAATGAAGAATCACATTTCTTGGAAGAATCATGCAGGATTTAAATTTTTGATGTTTTTTTACTCCTCTCAACAGCCCAAACAAGTTTCTAAAAGGATGAGCTTGCAACTACTTTACTTTTGGAGAAAATTCAAAACATTCATTATTCAATAGGGCCCAAACTAACAAAACCAGCGGTTTGAATGAACACTCACATTTCTTGGTAGAATCGTGCAGGACTGAAATTTTTGATGTTTTTCTACTCCTCTCATGAGCCCAAACAAGACTCTAAAAGGATGAGTTTGCAACTACTTTACTTTTGGAGAAAATTCCAAACATTCATTATTCAATAGGGCCCAAAATATCAAAAACCAGCGGTTTGAATGAACACACATTTCTTGGTAGAATCATGCAGGACTGAAATTTTTGATGTTTTTCTACTCCTCTCATGAGACCAAACAAGTCTCTAAAAGCATGAGTTTGCAACTACTTTACTTTTGGAGAAAATTCAAAACATTCATTATTCAAAAGAGCCCAATAGCAAAAATCAGGTTTTGAATGAAGAATCACATTTCTTGGTAGAATCATGCAGGATTGAAATTTTTGATGGTTTTTTACTCCTCTAAACAGCCCAAACAAGTTTCTAAAAGGATGAGTTTGCAACTACTTTACTTTTGGAGAAAATTCAAAACATTCATTATTCAATAGGGCCCAAAATATCAAAAACCAGCGGTTTGAATGAACACACATTTCTTGGTAGAATCGTGCAAGACTGAAATTTTTGATGTTTTTCTACTCCTCTCATGAGCCCAAACAAGTCTCTAAAAGCATGAGTTTGCAAATACTTTACTTTTGGAGAAAATTCAAAACATTCATTATTCAATAGAGCCCAATAGCAAAAATCAGGTTTTGAATGAAGAATCACATTTCTTGGTAGAATCATGCAGGATTGAAATTTTTGATGGTTTTTTACTCCTCTCAACAGCCCAAACAAGTTTCTAAAAGGATGAGTTTGCAACTACTTTACTTTTGGAGAAAATTCAAAACATTCATTATTCAATAGGGCCCAAAATATCAAAAACCAGCAGTTTGAATGAACACACATTTCTTGGTAGAATCATGCAGGACTGAAATTTTTTATGTTTTTCTACTCCTCTCATGAGCCCAAACAAGTCTCTAAAAGCATGAGTTTGCAACTACTTTACTTTTGGAGGAAATTCAAAACATTCATTATTCAATAGAGCCCAATAGCAAAAATCAGGTTTTGAATGAAGAATCAAATTTCTTGGTAGAATCATGCAGGATTGAAATTTTTGATGTTTTTTTACTCATCTCAACAGCCCAAACAAGTTTCTAAAAGGATGAGTTTGCAACTACTTTACTTTTGGAGAAAATTCAAAACATTCATTATTCAATAGGGCCCAAACTATCAAAAACCAGCGGTTTGAATGAACACACATTTCTTGGTAGAATCGTGCAAGACTGAAATTTTTGAAGTTTTTCTACTCCACTCATGACCCCAAACAAGTCTCTAAAAGCATGAGTTTGCAACTACTTTACTTTTGGAGAAAATTCAAAACATTCATTATTCAATAGAGCCCAATAGCAAAAATCAGGTTTTGAATGAAGAATCACATTTCTTGGTAGAATCATGCAGGATTGAAATTTTTGATGGTTTTTTACTCCTCTCAACAGCCCAAACAAGTTTCTAAAAGGATGAGTTTGCAACTACTTTACTTTTGGAGAAAATTCAAAACATTCATTATTCAATAGGGCCCAAAATATCAAAAACCAGCGGTTTGAATGAACACACATTTCTTGGTAGAATCATGCAGGACTGAAATTTTTGATGTTTTTCTGCTCCTCTCATGAGCCCAAACAAGTCTCTAAAAGCATGAGTTTGCAACTACTTTACTTTTGGAGAAAATTCAAAACATTCATTATTCAATAGAGCCCAATAGCAAAAATCAGGTTTTGAATGAACAATCACATTTCTTGGTAGAATCATGCAGGATTGAAATTTTTGATGGTTTTTTACTCCTCTCAACAGCCCAAACAAGTTTCTGAAAGGATGAAATTGCAACTACTTTACTTTTGGAGAAAATTCAAAACATTCATTATTCAATAGGGCCCAAAATATCAAAAACCAGCGGTTTGAATGAACACACATTTCTTGGTAGAATCATGCAGGACTGAAATTTTTGATGTTTTTCTACTCCTCTCATGAGCCTAAACAAGTCTCTAAAAGCATGAGTTTGCAACTACTTTACTTTTGGAGAAAATTCAAAACATTCATTGTTCAATAGAGCCCAATAGCAAAAATCAGGTTTTGAATGAAGAATCACATTTCTTGGTAGAATCATGCAGGATTGAAATTTTTGATGTTTTTTTACTCCTCTCAACAGCCCAAACAAGTTTCTAAAAGGATGAGTTTGCAACTACTTTACTTTTGGAGAAAATTCAAAACATTCATTATTCAATAGGGCCCAAACTATCAAAAACCAGCGGTTTGAATGAACACTCACATTTCTTGGTAGAATCGTGCAGGACTGAAATTTTTGATGTTTTTCTACTCCTCTCATGAGCCCAAACAAGTCTCTAAAAGCATGAGTTTGCAACTACTTTACTTTGGGAGAAAATTCAAAACATTCATTATTCAATAGAACCCAATAGCAAAAATCAGGTTTTGAATGAAGAATCACATTTCTTGGTAGAATCATGCAGGATTGAAATTTTTGATGGTTTTTTACTCCTCTCAACAGCCCAAACAAGTTTCTAAAAGGATGAATTTGCAACTACTTTACTTTTGGAGAAAATTCAAAACATTCATTATTCAATAGGGCCCAAAATATCAAAAACCAGCGGTTTGAATGAACACACATTTCTTGGTAGAATCATGCAGGACTGAAATTTTTGATGTTTTTCTACTCCTCTCATGAGCCTAAACAAGTCTCTAAAAGCATGAGTTTGCAACTACTTTACTTTTGGAGAAAATTCAAAACATTCATTATTCAATAGAGCCCAATAGCAAAAATCTGGTTTTGAATGAAGAATCACATTTCTTGGTAGAATCATGCAGGATTTAAATTTTTGATGTTTTTTTACTCCTCTCAACAGCCCAAACAAGTTTCTAAAAGGATGAGTTTGCAACTACTTTACTTTTGGAGAAAATTCAAAACATTCATTATTCAATAGGGCCCAAACTATCAAAAACCAGCGGTTTGAATGAACACTCACATTTCTTGGTAGAATCGTGCAGGACTGAAATTTTTGATGTTTTTCTACTCCTCTCATGAGCCCAAACAAGACTCTAAAAGGATGAGTTTGCAACTACTTTACTTTTGGAGAAAATTCAAAACATTCATTATTCAATAGGGCCCAAAATATCAAAAACCAGCGGTTTGAATGAACACACATTTCTTGGTAGAATCATGCAGGACTGAAATTTTTGATGTTTTTCTACTCCTCTCATGAGACCAAACAAGTCTCTAAAAGCATGAGTTTGCAACTACTTTACTTTTGGAGAAAATTCAAAACATTCATTATTCAATAGAGCCCAATAGCAAAAATCAGGTTTTGAATGAAGAATCACATTTCTTGGTAGAATCATGCAGGATTGAAATTTTTGATGGTTTTTTACTCCTCTAAACAGCCCAAACAAGTTTCTAAAAGGATGAGTTTGCAACTACTTTACTTTTGGAGAAAATTCAAAACATTCATTATTCAATAGGGCCCAAAATATCAAAAACCAGCGGTTTGAATGAACACACATTTCTTGGTAGAATCGTGCAAGACTGAAATTTTTGATGTTTTTCTACTCCTCTCATGAGCCCAAACAAGTCTCTAAAAGCATGAGTTTGCAAATACTTTACTTTTGGAGAAAATTCAAAACATTCATTATTCAATAGAGCCCAATAGCAAAAATCAGGTTTTGAATGAAGAATCACATTTCTTGGTAGAATCATGCAGGATTGAAATTTTTGATGGTTTTTTACTCCTCTCAACAGCCCAAACAAGTTTCTAAAAGGATGAGTTTGCAACTACTTTACTTTTGGAGAAAATTCAAAACATTCATTATTTAATAGGGCCCAAAATATCAAAAACCAGCAGTTTGAATGAACACACATTTCTTGGTAGAATCATGCAGGACTGAAATTTTTGATGTTTTTCTACTCCTCTCATGAGCCCAAACAAGTCTCTAAAAGCATGAGTTTGCAACTACTTTACTTTTGGAGAAAATTCAAAACATTCATTATTCAATAGAGCCCAATAGCAAAAATCAGGTTTTGAATGAAGAATCAAATTTCTTGGTAGAATCATGCAGGATTGAAATTTTTGATGTTTTTTTACTCATCTCAACAGCCCAAACAAGTTTCTAAAAGGATGAGTTTGCAACTACTTTACTTTTGGAGAAAATTCAAAACATTCATTATTCAATAGGGCCCAAACTATCAAAAACCAGCGGTTTGAATGAACACACATTTCTTGGTAGAATCGTGCAAGACTGAAATTTTTGATGTTTTTCTACTCCTCTCATGAGCCCAAACAAGTCTCTAAAAGCATGAGTTTGCAACTACTTTACTTTTGGAGAAAATTCAAAGCATTCATTATTCAATAGAGCCCAATAGCAAAAATCAGGTTTTGAATGAAGAATCACATTTCTTGGTAGAATCATGCAGGATTGAAATTTTTGATGTTTTTTTACTCCTCTCAACAGCCCAAACAAGTTTCTAAAAGGATGAGTTTGCAACTACTTTACTTTTGGAGAAAATTCAAAACATTCATTATTCAATAGGGCCCAAAATATCAAAAACCAGCGGTTTGAATGAACACACATTTCTTGGTAGAATCATGCAGGACTGAAATTTTTGATGTTTTTCTGCTCCTCTCATGAGCCCAAACAAGTCTCTAAAAGCATGAGTTTGCAACTACTTTACTTTTGGAGAAAATTCAAAACATTCATTATTCAATAGAGCCCAATAGCAAAAATCAGGTTTTGAATGAAGAATCACATTTCTTGGTAGAATCATGCAGGATTGAAATTTTTGATGGTTTTTTACTCCTCTCAACAGCCCAAACAAGTTTCTGAAAGGATGAAATTGCAACTACTTTACTTTTGGAGAAAATTCAAAACATTCATTATTCAATAGGGCCCAAAATATCAAAAACCAGCGGTTTGAATGAACACACATTTCTTGGTAGAATCATGCAGGACTGAAATTTTTGATGTTTTTCTACTCCTCTCATGAGCCTAAACAAGTCTCTAAAAGCATGAGTTTGCAACTATTTTACTTTTGGAGAAAATTCAAAACATTCATTATTCAATAGAGCCCAATAGCAAAAATCAGGTTTTGAATGAAGAATCACATTTCTTGGTAGAATCATGCAGGATTGAAATTTTTGATGTTTTTTTACTCCTCTCAACAGCCCAAACAAGTTTCTAAAAGGATGAGTTTGCAACTACTTTACTTTTGGAGAAAATTCAAAACATTCATTATTCAATAGGGCCCAAACTATCAAAAACCAGCGGTTTTTATGAACACTCACATTTCTTGGTAGAATCGTGCAGGACTGAAATTTTTGATGTTTTTCTACTCCTCTCATGAGCCCAAACAAGACTTTAAAAGGATGAGTTTGCAACTACTTTACTTTTGGAGAAAATTCAAAACATTCATTATTCAATAGGGCCCAAAATATCAAAAACCAGTGGTTTCAATGAACACACATTTCTTGGTAGAATCATGCAGGACTGAAATTTTTGATGTTTTTCTACTCCTCTCATGAGCCCAAACAAGTCTCTAAAAGCATGAGTTTGCAACTACTTTACTTTTGGAGAAAATTCAAAACATTCATTATTCAATAGAGCCCAATAGCAAAAATCAGGTTTTGAATGAAGAATCACATTTCTTGGTAGAATCATGCAGGATTGAAATTTTTGATGGTTTTTTACTCCTCTCAACAGCCCAAACAAGTTTCTAAAAGGATGAATTTGCAACTACTTTACTTTTGGAGAAAATTCAAAACATTCATTATTCAATAGGGCCCAAAATATCAAAAACCAGCGGTTTGAATGAACACACATTTCTGGATAGAATCGTGCAAGACTGAAATTTTTGATGTTTTTCTACTCCTCTCATGAGCCCAAACAAGTCTCTAAAAGCATGAGTTTGCAACTACTTTACTTTTGGAGAAAATTCAAAACATTCATTATTCAATAGAGCCCAATAGCAAAAATCTGGTTTTGAATGAAGAATCACATTTCTTGGTAGAATCATGCAGGATTTAAATTTTTGATGTTTTTTTACTCCTCTTAACAGCCCAAACAAGTTTCTAAAAGGATGAGTTTGCAACTACTTTACTTTTGGAGAAAATTCAAAACATTCATTATTCAATAGGGCCCAAACTATCAAAAACCAGCGGTTTGAATGAACACTCACATTTCTTGGTAGAATCGTGCAGGACTGAAATTTTTGATGTTTTTCTACTCCTCTCATGAGCCCAAACAAGTCTCTAAAAGCATGAGTTTGCAACTACTTTACTTTGGGAGAAAATTCAAAACATTCATTATTCAATAGAACCCAATAGCAAAAATCAGGTTTTGAATGAAGAATCACATTTCTTGGTAGAATCATGCAGGATTGAAATTTTTGATGGTTTTTTACTCCTCTCAACAGCCCAAACAAGTTTCTAAAAGGATGAATTTGCAACTACTTTACTTTTGGAGAAAATTCAAAACATTCATTATTCAATAGGGCCCAAAATATCAAAAACCAGCGGTTTGAATGAACACTCACATTTCTTGGTAGAATCGTGCAGGACTGAAATTTTTGATGTTTTTCTACTCCTCTCATGAGCCCAAACAAGACTCTAAAAGGATGAGTTTGCAACTACTTTACTTTTGGAGAAAATTCAAAACATTCATTATTCAATAGGGCCCAAAATATCAAAAACCAGCGGTTTGAATGAACACACATTTCTTGGTAGAATCATGCAGGACTGAAATTTTTGATGTTTTTCTACTCCTCTCATGAGACCAAACAAGTCTCTAAAAGCATGAGTTTGCAACTACTTTACTTTTGGAGAAAATTCAAAACATTCATTATTCAATAGAGCCCAATAGCAAAAATCAGGTTTTGAATGAAGAATCACATTTCTTGGTAGAATCATGCAGGATTGAAATTTTTGATGGTTTTTTACTCCTCTAAACAGCCCAAACAAGTTTCTAAAAGGATGAGTTTGCAACTACTTTACTTTTGGAGAAAATTCAAAACATTCATTATTCAATAGGGCCCAAAATATCAAAAACCAGCGGTTTGAATGAACACACATTTCTTGGTAGAATCATGCAGGACTGAAATTTTTGATGTTTTTCTGCTCCTCTCATGAGCCCAAACAAGTCTCTAAAAGCATGAGTTTGCAACTACTTTACTTTTGGAGAAAATTCAAAACATTCATTATTCAATAGAGCCCAATAGCAAAAATCAGGTTTTGAATGAAGAATCACATTTCTTGGTAGAATCATGCAGGATTGAAATTTTTGATGGTTTTTTACTCCTCTCAACAGCCCAAACAAGTTTCTGAAAGGATGAAATTGCAACTACTTTACTTTTGGAGAAAATTCAAAACATTCATTATTCAATAGGGCCCAAAATATCAAAAACCAGCGGTTTGAATGAACACACATTTCTTGGTAGAATCATGCAGGACTGAAATTTTTGATGTTTTTCTACTCCTCTCATGAGCCTAAACAAGTCTCTAAAAGCATGAGTTTGCAACTATTTTACTTTTGGAGAAAATTCAAAACATTCATTATTCAATAGAGCCCAATAGCAAAAATCAGGTTTTGAATGAAGAATCACATTTCTTGGTAGAATCATGCAGGATTGAAATTTTTGATGTTTTTTTACTCCTCTCAACAGCCCAAACAAGTTTCTAAAAGGATGAGTTTGCAACTACTTTACTTTTGGAGAAAATTCAAAACATTCATTATTCAATAGGGCCCAAACTATCAAAAACCAGCGGTTTTTATGAACACTCACATTTCTTGGTAGAATCGTGCAGGACTGAAATTTTTGATGTTTTTCTACTCCTCTCATGAGCCCAAACAAGACTTTAAAAGGATGAGTTTGCAACTACTTTACTTTTGGAGAAAATTCAAAACATTCATTATTCAATAGGGCCCAAAATATCAAAAACCAGCGGTTTCAATGAACACACATTTCTTGGTAGAATCATGCAGGACTGAAATTTTTGATGTTTTTCTACTCCTCTCATGAGCCCAAACAAGTCTCTAAAAGCATGAGTTTGCAACTACTTTACTTTTGGAGAAAATTCAAAACATTCATTATTCAATAGAGCCCAATAGCAAAAATCAGGTTTTGAATGAAGAATCACATTTCTTGGTAGAATCATGCAGGATTGAAATTTTTGATGGTTTTTTACTCCTCTCAACAGCCCAAACAAGTTTCTAAAAGGATGAATTTGCAACTACTTTACTTTTGGAGAAAATTCAAAACATTCATTATTCAATAGGGCCCAAAATATCAAAAACCAGCGGTTTGAATGAACACACATTTCTGGATAGAATCGTGCAAGACTGAAATTTTTGATGTTTTTCTACTCCTCTCATGAGCCCAAACAAGTCTCTAAAAGCATGAGTTTGCAACTACTTTACTTTTGGAGAAAATTCAAAACATTCATTATTCAATAGAGCCCAATAGCAAAAATCTGGTTTTGAATGAAGAATCACATTTCTTGGTAGAATCATGCAGGATTTAAATTTTTGATGTTTTTTTACTCCTCTTAACAGCCCAAACAAGTTTCTAAAAGGATGAGTTTGCAACTACTTTACTTTTGGAGAAAATTCAAAACATTCATTATTCAATAGGGCCCAAACTATCAAAAACCAGCGGTTTGAATGAACACTCACATTTCTTGGTAGAATCGTGCAGGACTGAAATTTTTGATGTTTTTCTACTCCTCTCATGAGCCCAAACAAGACTCTAAAAGGATGAGTTTGCAACTACTTTACTTTTGGAGAAAATTCAAAACATTCATTATTCAATAGGGCCCAAAATATCAAAAACCAGCGGTTTGAATGAACACACATTTCTTGGTAGAATCATGCAGGACTGAAATTTTTGATGTTTTTCTACTCCTCTCATGAGACCAAACAAGTCTCTAAAAGCATGAGTTTGCAACTACTTTACTTTTGGAGAAAATTCAAAACATTCATTATTCAATAGAGCCCAATAGCAAAAATCAGGTTTTGAATGAAGAATCACATTTCTTGGTAGAATCATGCAGGATTGAAATTTTTGATGGTTTTTTACTCCTCTAAACAGCCCAAACAAGTTTCTAAAAGGATGAGTTTGCAACTACTTTACTTTTGGAGAAAATTCAAAACATTCATTATTCAATAGGGCCCAAAATATCAAAAACCAGCGGTTTGAATGAACACACATTTCTTGGTAGAATCATGCAGGACTGAAATTTTTGATGTTTTTCTACTCCTCTCATGAGCCTAAACAAGTCTCTAAAAGCATGAGTTTGCAACTACTTTACTTTTGGAGAAAATTCAAAACATTCATTATTCAATAGAGCCCAATAGCAAAAATCTGGTTTTGAATGAAGAATCACATTTCTTGGTAGAATCATGCAGGATTTAAATTTTTGATGTTTTTTTACTCCTCTTAACAGCCCAAACAAGTTTCTAAAAGGATGAGTTTGCAACTACTTTACTTTTGGAGAAAATTCAAAACATTCATTATTCAATAGGGCCCAAACTATCAAAAACCAGCGGTTTGAATGAACACTCACATTTCTTGGTAGAATCGTGCAGGACTGAAATTTTTGATGTTTTTCTACTCCTCTCATGAGCCCAAACAAGTCTCTAAAAGCATGAGTTTGCAACTACTTTACTTTGGGAGAAAATTCAAAACATTCATTATTCAATAGAACCCAATAGCAAAAATCAGGTTTTGAAGGAAGAATCACATTTCTTGGTAGAATCATGCAGGATTGAAATTTTTGATGGTTTTTTACTCCTCTCAACAGCCCAAACAAGTTTCTAAAAGGATGAATTTGCAACTACTTTACTTTTGGAGAAAATTCAAAACATTCATTATTCAATAGGGCCCAAAATATCAAAAACCAGCGGTTTGAATGAACACTCACATTTCTTGGTAGAATCGTGCAGGACTGAAATTTTTGATGTTTTTCTACTCCTCTCATGAGCCCAAACAAGACTCTAAAAGGATGAGTTTGCAACTACTTTACTTTTGGAGAAAATTCAAAACATTCATTATTCAATAGGGCCCAAAATATCAAAAACCAGCGGTTTGAATGAACACACATTTCTTGGTAGAATCATGCAGGACTGAAATTTTTGATGTTTTTCTACTCCTCTCATGAGACCAAACAAGTCTCTAAAAGCATGAGTTTGCAACTACTTTACTTTTGGAGAAAATTCAAAACATTCATTATTCAATAGAGCCCAATAGCAAAAATCAGGTTTTGAATGAAGAATCACATTTCTTGGTAGAATCATGCAGGATTGAAATTTTTGATGGTTTTTTACTCCTCTAAACAGCCCAAACAAGTTTCTAAAAGGATGAGTTTGCAACTACTTTACTTTTGGAGAAAATTCAAAACATTCATTATTCAATAGGGCCCAAAATATCAAAAACCAGCGGTTTGAATGAACACACATTTCTTGGTAGAATCGTGCAAGACTGAAATTTTTGATGTTTTTCTACTCCTCTCATGAGCCCAAACAAGTCTCTAAAAGCATGAGTTTGCAAATACTTTACTTTTGGAGAAAATTCAAAACATTCATTATTCAATAGAGCCCAATAGCAAAAATCAGGTTTTGAATGAAGAATCACATTTCTTGGTAGAATCATGCAGGATTGAAATTTTTGATGGTTTTTTACTCCTCTCAACAGCCCAAACAAGTTTCTAAAAGGATGAGTTTGCAACTACTTTACTTTTGGAGAAAATTCAAAACATTCATTATTCAATAGGGCCCAAAATATCAAAAACCAGCAGTTTGTATGAACACACATTTCTTGGTAGAATCATGCAGGACTGAAATTTTTGATGTTTTTCTACTCCTCTCATGAGCCCAAACAAGTCTCTAAAAGCATGAGTTTGCAACTACTTTACTTTTGGAGAAAATTCAAAACATTCATTATTCAATAGAGCCCAATAGCAAAAATCAGGTTTTGAATGAAGAATCAAATTTCTTGGTAGAATCATGCAGGATTGAAATTTTTGATGTTTTTTTACTCATCTCAACAGCCCAAACAAGTTTCTAAAAGGATGAGTTTGCAACTACTTTACTTTTGGAGAAAATTCAAAACATTCATTATTCAATAGGGCCCAAACTATCAAAAACCAGCGGTTTGAATGAACACACATTTCTTGGTAGAATCGTGCAAGACTGAAATTTTTGATGTTTTTCTACTCCTCTCATGAGCCCAAACAAGTCTCTAAAAGCATGAGTTTGCAACTACTTTACTTTTGGAGAAAATTCAAAACATTCATTATTCAATAGAGCCCAATAGCAAAAATCAGGTTTTGAATGAAGAATCACATTTCTTGGTAGAATCATGCAGGATTGAAATTTATGATGTTTTTTTACTCCTCTCAACAGCCCAAACAAGTTTCTAAAAGGATGAGTTTGCAACTACTTTACTTTTGGAGAAAATTCAAAACATTCATTATTCAACAGGGCCAAAAATATCAAAAACCAGCGGTTTGAATGAACACACATTTCTTGGTAGAATCATGCAGGACTGAAATTTTTGATGTTTTTCTTCTCCTCTCATGAGCCCAAACAAGTCTCTAAAAGCATGAGGTTGCAACTACTTTACTTTTGGAGAAAATTCAAAACATTCATTATTCAATAGGGCCCAAACTATCAAAAACCAGCGGTTTGAATGAACACTCACATTTCTTGGTAGAATCGTGCAGGACTGAAATTTTTGATGTTTTTCTACTCCTCTCATGAGCCCAAACAAGTCTCTAAAAGCATGAGTTTGCAACTACTTTACTTTGGGAGAAAATTCAAAACATTCATTATTCAATAGAACCCAATAGCAAAAATCAGGTTTTGAATGAAGAATCACATTTCTTGGTAGAATCATGCAGGATTGAAATTTTTGATGGTTTTTTACTCCTCTCAACAGCCCAAACAAGTTTCTAAAAGGATGAATTTGCAACTACTTTACTTTTGGAGAAAATTCAAAACATTCATTATTCAATAGGGCCCAAAATATCAAAAACCAGCGGTTTGAATGAACACTCACATTTCTTGGTAGAATCGTGCAGGACTGAAATTTTTGATGTTTTTCTACTCCTCTCATGAGCCCAAACAAGACTCTAAAAGGATGAGTTTGCAACTACTTTACTTTTGGAGAAAATTCAAAACATTCATTATTCAATAGGGCCCAAAATATCAAAAACCAGCGGTTTGAATGAACACACATTTCTTGGTAGAATCATGCAGGACTGAAATTTTTGATGTTTTTCTACTCCTCTCATGAGACCAAACAAGTCTCTAAAAGCATGAGTTTGCAACTACTTTACTTTTGGAGAAAATTCAAAACATTCATTATTCAATAGAGCCCAATAGCAAAAATCAGGTTTTGAATGAAGAATCACATTTCTTGGTAGAATCATGCAGGATTGAAATTTTTGATGGTTTTTTACTCCTCTAAACAGCCCAAACAAGTTTCTAAAAGGATGAGTTTGCAACTACTTTACTTTTGGAGAAAATTCAAAACATTCATTATTCAATAGGGCCCAAACTATCAAAAACCAGCGGTTTGAATGAACACACATTTCTTGGTAGAATCGTGCAAGACTGAAATTTTTGATGTTTTTCTACTCCTCTCATGAGCCCAAACAAGTCTCTAAAAGCATGAGTTTGCAAATACTTTACTTTTGGAGAAAATTCAAAACATTCATTATTCAATAGAGCCCAATAGCAAAAATCAGGTTTTGAATGAAGAATCACATTTCTTGGTAGAATCATGCAGGATTGAAATTTTTGATGGTTTTTTACTCCTCTCAACAGCCCAAACAAGTTTCTAAAAGGATGAGTTTGCAACTACTTTACTTTTGGAGAAAATTCAAAACATTCATTATTCAATAGGGCCCAAAATATCAAAAACCAGCAGTTTGAATGAACACACATTTCTTGGTAGAATCATGCAGGACTGAAATTTTTGATGTTTTTCTACTCCTCTCATGAGCCCAAACAAGTCTCTAAAAGCATGAGTTTGCAACTACTTTACTTTTGGAGAAAATTCAAAACATTCATTATTCAATAGAGCCCAATAGCAAAAATCAGGTTTTGAATGAAGAATCAAATTTCTTGGTAGAATCATGCAGGATTGAAATTTTTGATGTTTTTTTACTCATCTCAACAGCCCAAACAAGTTTCTAAAAGGATGAGTTTGCAACTACTTTACTTTTGGAGAAAATTCAAAACATTCATTATTCAATAGGGCCCAAACTATCAAAAACCAGCGGTTTGAATGAACACACATTTCTTGGTAGAATCGTGCAAGACTGAAATTTTTGATGTTTTTCTACTCCTCTCATGAGCCCAAACAAGTCTCTAAAAGCATGAGTTTGCAACTACTTTACTTTTGGAGAAAATTCAAAACATTCATTATTCAATAGAGCCCAATAGCAAAAATCAGGTTTTGAATGAAGAATCACATTTCTTGGTAGAATCATGCAGGATTGAAATTTTTGATGTTTTTTTACTCCTCTCAACAGTCCAAACAAGTTTCTAAAAGGATGAGTTTGCAACTACTTTACTTTTGGAGAAAATTCAAAACATTCATTATTCAATAGGGCCCAAAATATCAAAAACCAGCGGTTTGAATGAACACACATTTCTTGGTAGAATCATGCAGGACTGAAATTTTTGATGTTTTTCTGCTCCTCTCATGAGCCCAAACAAGTCTCTAAAAGCATGAGTTTGCAACTACTTTACTTTTGGAGAAAATTCAAAACATTCATTATTCAATAGAGCCCAATAGCAAAAATCAGGTTTTGAATGAAGAATCACATTTCTTGGTAGAATCATGCAGGATTGAAATTTTTGATGGTTTTTTACTCCTCTCAACAGCCCAAACAAGTTTCTGAAAGGATGAAATTGCAACTACTTTACTTTTGGAGAAAATTCAAAACATTCATTATTCAATAGGGCCCAAAATATCAAAAACCAGCGGTTTGAATGAACACACATTTCTTGGTAGAATCATGCAGGACTGAAATTTTTGATGTTTTTCTACTCCTCTCATGAGCCTAAACAAGTCTCTAAAAGCATGAGTTTGCAACTACTTTACTTTTGGAGAAAATTCAAAACATTCATTATTCAATAGAGCCCAATAGCAAAAATCAGGTTTTGAATGAAGAATCACATTTCTTGGTAGAATCATGCAGGATTGAAATTTTTGATGTTTTTTTACTCCTCTCAACAGCCCAAACAAGTTTCTAAAAGGATGAGTTTGCAACTACTTTACTTTTGGAGAAAATTCAAAACATTCATTATTCAATAGGGCCCAAACTATCAAAAACCAGCGGTTTGAATGAACACTCACATTTCTTGGTAGAATCGTGCAGGACTGAAATTTTTGATGTTTTTCTACTCCTCTCATGAGCCCAAACAAGACTTTAAAAGGATGAGTTTGCAACTACTTTACTTTTGGAGAAAATTCAAAACATTCATTATTCAATAGGGCCCAAAATATCAAAAACCAGCGGTTTGAATGAACACACATTTCTTGGTAGAATCATGCAGGACTGAAATTTTTGATGTTTTTCTACTCCTCTCATGAGCCCAAACAAGTCTCTAAAAGCATGAGTTTGCAACTACTTTACTTTTGGAGAAAATTCAAAACATTCATTATTCAATAGGGCCCAAAATATCAAAAACCAGCGGTTTGAATGAACACACATTTCTTGGTAGAATCATGCAGGACTGAAATTTTTGATGTTTTTCTACTCCTCTCATGAGCCCAAACAAGTCTCTAAAAGCATGAGTTTGCAACTACTTTACTTTTGGAGAAAATTCAAAACATTCATTATTCAATAGGGCCCAAAATATCAAAAACCAGCGGTTTGAATGAACACACATTTCTTGGTAGAATCGTGCAAGACTGAAATTTTTGATGTTTTTCTACTCCTCTCATGTGCCCAAACAAGTCTCTAAAAGCATGAGTTTGCAAATACTTTACTTTTGGAGAAAAATCAAAACATTCATTATTCAATAGAGCCCAATAGCAAAAATCAGGTTTTGAATGAAGAATCACATTTCTTGGTAGAATCATGCAGGATTGAAATTTTTGATGGTATTTTACTCCTCTCAACAGCCCAAACAAGTTTCTAAAAGGATGAGTTTGCAACTACTTTACTTTTGGAGAAAATTCAAAACATTCATTATTCAATAGGGCCCAAAATATCAAAAACCAGCAGTTTGAATGAACACACATTTCTTGGTAGAATCATGCAGGACTGAAATTTTTGATGTTTTTCTACTCCTCTCATGAGCCTAAACAAGTCTCTAAAAGCATGAGTTTGCAACTACTTTACTTTTGGAGAAAATTCAAAACATTCATTATTCAATAGAGCCCAATAGCAAAAATCAGGTTTTGAATGAAGAATCACATTTCTTGGTAGAATCATGCAGGATTGAAATTTTTGATGTTTTTTTACTCCACTCAACAGCCCAAACAAGTTTCTAAAAGGATGAGTTTGCAACTACTTTACTTTTGGAGAAAATTCAAAACATTCATTATTCAATAGGGCCCAAACTATCAAAAACCAGCGGTTTGAATGAACACTCACATTTCTTGGTAGAATCGTGCAGGACTGAAATTTTTGATGTTTTTCTACTCCTCTCATGAGCCCAAACAAGACTCTAAAAGGATGAGTTTGCAACTACTTTACTTTTGGAGAAAATTCAAAACATTCATTATTCAATAGAGCCCAAAATATCAAAAACCAGCGGTTTGAATGAACACACATTTCTTGGTAGAATCATGCAGGACTGAAATTTTTGATGTTTTTCTACTCCGCTCATGAGCCCAAACAAGTCTCTAAAAGCATGAGTTTGCAACTACTTTACTTTTGGAGAAAATTCAAAACATTCATTATTCGATACAGTCCAATAGCAAAAATCAGGTTTTGAATGAAGAATCACATTTCTTGGTAGAATCATGCAGGATTGAAATTTTTGATGGTTTTTTACTCCTCTCAACAGCCCAAACAAGTTTCTAAAAGGATGAGTTTGCAACTACTTTACTTTTGGAGAAAATTCAAAACATTCATTATTCAATAGGGCCCAAAATATCAAAAACCAGAGGTTTGAATGAACACACATTTCTTGGTAGAATCATGCAGGACTGAAATTTTTGATGTTTTTCTACTCCTCTCATGAGCCCAAACAAGTCTCTAAAAGCATGAGTTTGCAGCTACTTTACTTTTGGAGAAAATTCAAAACATTCATTATTCAATAGAGCCCAATAGCAAAAATCAGGTTTTGAATGAAGAACCACTTTTCTTGGTAGAATCATGCAGGATTGAAATTTTTGATGTTTTTTTACTCCTCTCAACAGCCCAAACAAGTTTCTAAAAGGATGAGTTTGCAACTACTTTACTTTTGGAGAAAATTCAAAACATTCATTATTCAATAGGGCCCACACTATCAAAAACCAGCGGTTTGAATGAACACACATTTATTGGTAGAATCGTGCAAGACTGAAATTTGATTTTTTTCTACTCATCTCATGAGCCCAAACAAGTCTCTAAAAGCATGAGTTTGCAACTACTTTACTTTTGGAGAAAATTCAAAACATTCATTATTCAATAGAGCCCAATAGCAAAAATCAGGTTTTGAATGAAGAATCACATTTCTTGGTAGAATCATGCTGGATTGAAATTTTTGATGTTTTTTTACTCATCTCAACAGCCCAAACAAGTTTCTAAAAGGATGAGTTTGCAACTACTTTACTTTTGGAGAAAATTCAAAACATTCATTATTCAATAGGGCCCAAACTATCAAAAACCAGCGGTTTGAATGAACACACATTTCTTGGTAGAATCGTGCAAGACTGAAATTTTTGATGTTTTTCTACTCCTCTCATGAGCCCAAACAAGTCTCTAAAAGCATGAGTTTGCAACTACTTTACTTTTGGAGAAAATTCAAAACATTCATTATTCAATAGAGCCCAATAGCAAAAATCAGGTTTTGAATGAAGAATCACATTTCTTGGTAGAATCATGCAGGATTGAAATTTTTGATGTTTTTTTACTCCTCTCAACAGCCCAAACAAGTTTCTAAAAGGATGAGTTTGCAACTACTTTACTTTTGGAGAAAATTCAAAACATTCATTATTCAATAGGCCCCAAAATATCAAAAACCAGCGGTTTGAATGAACACACATTTCTTGGTAGAATCATGCAGGACTGAAATTTTTGATGTTTTTCTGCTCCTCTCATGAGCCCAAACAAGTCTCTAAAAGCATGAGTTTGCAACTACTTTACTTTTGGAGAAAATTCAAAACATTCATTATTCAATAGAGCCCAATAGCAAAAATCAGGTTTTGAATGAAGAATCACATTTCTTGGTAGAATCATGCAGGATTGAAATTTTTGATGGTTTTTTACTCCTCTCAACAGCCCAAACAAGTTTCAAAAGGATGAGTTTGCAACTACTTTACTTTTGGAGAAAATTCAAAACATTCATTATTCAATAGGGCCCAAACTATCAAAAACCAGCGGTTTGAATGAACACTCACATTTCTTGGTAGAATCGTGCAGGACTGAAATTTTTGATGTTTTTCTACTCCTCTCATGAGCCCAAACAAGTCTCTAAAAGCATGAGTTTGCAACTACTTTACTTTTGGAGAAAATTCAAAACATTCATTATTCAATAGAGCCCAATAGCAAAAATCAGGTTTTGAATGAAGAATCACATTTCTTGGTAGAATCATGCAGGATTGAAATTTTTGATGGTTTTTTACTCCTCTCAACAGCCCAAACAAGTTTCTAAAAGGATGAATTTGCAACTACTTTACTTTTGGAGAAAATTCAAAACATTCATTATTCAATAGGGCCCAAAATATCAAAAACCAGCGGTTTGAATGAACACACATTTCTGGGTAGAATCGTGCAAGACTGAAATTTTTGATGTTTTTCTACTCCTCTCATGAGCCCAAACAAGTCTCTAAAAGCATGAGTTTGCAACTACTTTACTTTGGGAGAAAATTCAAAACATTCATTATTCAATAGAGCCCAATAGCAAAAATCAGGTTTTGAATGAAGAATCACATTTCTTGGTAGAATCATGCAGGATTGAAATTTTTGATGGTTTTTTACTCCTCTCAACAGCCCAAACAAGTTTCTAAAAGGATGAATTTGCAACTACTTTACTTTTGGAGAAAATTCAAAACATTCATTATTCAATAGGGCCCAAAATATCAAAAACCAGCGGTTTGAATGAACACACATTTCTTGGTAGAATCGTGCAAGACTGAAATTTTTGATGTTTTTCTACTCCTCTCATGAGCCCAAACAAGACTTTAAAAGGATGAGTTTGCAACTACTTTACTTTTGGAGAAAATTCAAAACATTCATTATTCAATAGGGCCCAAAATATCAAAAACCAGCGGTTTGAATGAACACACATTTCTTGGTAGAATCATGCAGGACTGAAATTTTTGATGTTTTTCTACTCCTCTCATGAGCCCAAACAAGTCTCTAAAAGCATGAGTTTGCAACTACTTTACTTTTGGAGAAAATTCAAAACATTCATTATTCAATAGAGCCCAATAGCAAAAATCAGGTTTTGAATGAAGAATCACATTTCTTGGTAGAATCATGCAGAATTGAAATTTTTGATGGTTTTTAACTCCTCTCAACAGCCCAAACAAGTTTCTAAAATGATGAATTTGCAACTACTTTACTTTTGGAGAAAATTCAAAACATTCATTATTCAATAGGGCCCAAAATATCAAAAACCAGCGGTTTGAATGAACACCCATTTCTTGGTAGAATCATGCAGGACTGAAATTTTTGATGTTTTTCTACTCCTCTCATGAGCCTAAACAAGTCTCTAAAAGCATGAGTTTGCAACTACTTTACTTTTGGAGAAAATTCAAAACATTCATTACTCAATAGAGCCCAATAGCAAAAATCTGGTTTTGAATGAAGAATCACATTTCTTGGTAGAATCATGCAGGATTTAAATTTTTGATGTTTTTTTACTCCTCTCAACAGCCCAAACAAGTTTCTAAAAGGATGAGTTTGCAACTACTTTACTTTTGGAGAAAATTCAAAACATTCATTATTCAATAGGGCCCAAACTATCAAAAACCAGCGGTTTGAATGAACACTCACATTTCTTGGTAGAATCGTGCAGGACTGAAATTTTTGATGTTTTTCTACTCCTCTCATGAGCCCAAACAAGACTCTAAAAGGATGAGTTTGCAACTACTTTACTTTTGGAGAAAATTCAAAACATTCATTATTCAATAGGGCCCAAAATATCAAAAACCAGCGGTTTGAATGAACACACATTTCTTGGTAGAATCATGCAGGACTGAAATTTTTGATGTTTTTCTACTCCTCTCATGAGACCAAACAAGTCTCTAAAAGCATGAGTTTGCAACTACTTTACTTTTGGAGAAAATTCAAAACATTCATTATTCAATAGAGCCCAATAGCAAAAATCAGGTTTTGAATGAAGAATCACATTTCTTGGTAGAATCATGCAGGATTGAAATTTTTGATGGTTTTTTACTCCTCTCAACAGCCCAAACAAGTTTCTAAAAGGATGAGTTTGCAACTACTTTACTTTTGGAGAAAATTCAAAACATTCATTATTCAATAGGGCCCAAACTATCAAAAACCAGCGGTTTGAATGAACACTCACATTTCTTGGTAGAATCGTGCAGGACTGAAATTTTTGATGTTTTTCTACTCCTCTCATGAGCCCAAACAAGACTTTAAAAGGATGAGTTTGCAACTACTTTACTTTTGGAGAAAATTCAAAACATTCATTATTCAATAGGGCCCAAAATATCAAAAACCAGCGGTTTGAATGAACACACATTTCTTGGTAGAATCATGCAGGACTGAAATTTTTGATGTTTTTCTACTCCTCTCATGAGCCCAAACAAGTCTCTAAAAGCATGAGTTTGCAACTACTTTACCTTTGGAGAAAATTCAAAACATTCATTATTCAATAGAGCCCAATAGCAAAAATCAGGTTTTGAATGAAGAATCACATTTCTTGGTAGAATCATGCAGGATTGAAATTTTTGATGGTTTTTTACTCCTCTCAACAGCCCAAACAAGTTTCTAAAAGGATGAATTTGCAACTACTTTACTTTTGGAGAAAATTCAAAACATTCATTATTCAATAGGGCCCAAAATATCAAAAACCAGCGGTTTGAATGAACACACATTTCTTGGTAGAATCGTGCAAGACTGAAATTTTTGATGTTTTTCTACTCCTCTCATGAGCCCAAACAAGACTTTAAAAGGATGAGTTTGCAACTACTTTACTTTTGGAGAAAATTCAAAACATTCATTATTCAATAGGGCCCAAAATATCAAAAACCAGCGGTTTGAATGAACACACATTTCTTGGTAGAATCATGCAGGACTGAAATTTTTGATGTTTTTCTACTCCTCTCATGAGCCCAAACAAGTCTCTAAAAGCATGAGTTTGCAACTACTTTACTTTTGGAGAAAATTCAAAACATTCATTATTCAATAGAGCCCAATAGCAAAAATCAGGTTTTGAATGAAGAATCACATTTCTTGGTAGAATCATGCAGGATTGAAATTTTTGATGGTTTTTTACTCCTCTCAACAGCACAAACAAGTTTCTAAAAGGATGAGTTTGCAACTACTTTACTTTTGGAGAAAATTCAAAACATTCATTATTCAATAGGGCCCAAAATATCAAAAACCAGCGGTTTGAATGAACACCCATTTCTTGGTAGAATCATGCAGGACTGAAATTTTTGATGTTTTTCTACTCCTCTCATGAGCCTAAACAAGTCTCTAAAAGCATGAGTTTGCAACTACTTTACTTTTGGAGAAAATTCAAAACATTCATTACTCAATAGAGCCCAATAGCAAAAATCTGGTTTTGAATGAAGAATCACATTTCTTGGTAGAATCATGCAGGATTTAAATTTTTGATGTTTTTTTACTCCTCTCAACAGCCCAAACAAGTTTCTAAAAGGATGAGTTTGCAACTACTTTACTTTTGGAGAAAATTCAAAACATTCATTATTCAATAGGGCCCAAACTATCAAAAACCAGCGGTTTGAATGAACACTCACATTTCTTGGTAGAATCGTGCAGGACTGAAATTTTTGATGTTTTTCTACTCCTCTCATGAGCCCAAACAAGACTCTAAAAGGATGAGTTTGCAACTACTTTACTTTTGGAGAAAATTCAAAACATTCATTATTCAATAGGGCCCAAAATATCAAAAACCAGCGGTTTGAATGAACACACATTTCTTGGTAGAATCATGCAGGACTGAAATTTTTGATGTTTTTCTACTCCTCTCATGAGACCAAACAAGTCTCTAAAAGCATGAGTTTGCAACTACTTTACTTTTGGAGAAAATTCAAAACATTCATTATTCAATAGAGCCCAATAGCAAAAATCAGGTTTTGAATGAAGAATCACATTTCTTGGTAGAATCATGCAGGATTGAAATTTTTGATGGTTTTTTACTCCTCTAAACAGCCCAAACAAGTTTCTAAAAGGATGAGTTTGCAACTACTTTACTTTTGGAGAAAATTCAAAACATTCATTATTCAATAGGGCCCAAAATATCAAAAACCAGCGGTTTGAATGAACACACATTTCTTGGTAGAATCGTGCAAGACTGAAATTTTTGATGTTTTTCTACTCCTCTCATGAGCCCAAACAAGTCTCTAAAAGCATGAGTTTGCAAATACTTTACTTTTGGAGAAAATTCAAAACATTCATTATTCAATAGAGCCCAATAGCAAAAATCAGGTTTTGAATGAAGAATCACATTTCTTGGTAGAATCATGCAGGATTGAAATTTTTGATGGTTTTTTACTCCTCTCAACAGCCCAAACAAGTTTCTAAAAGGATGAGTTTGCAACTACTTTACTTTTGGAGAAAATTCAAAACATTCATTATTCAATAGGGCCCAAAATATCAAAAACCAGCAGTTTGAATGAACACACATTTCTTGGTAGAATCATGCAGGACTGAAATTTTTGATGTTTTTCTACTCCTCTCATGAGCCCAAACAAGTCTCTAAAAGCATGAGTTTGCAACTACTTTACTTTTGGAGAAAATTCAAAACATTCATTATTCAATAGAGCCCAATAGCAAAAATCAGGTTTTGAATGAAGAATCAAATTTCTTGGTAGAATCATGCAGGATTGAAATTTTTGATGTTTTTTTACTCATCTCAACAGCCCAAACAAGTTTCTAAAAGGATGAGTTTGCAACTACTTTACTTTTGGAGAAAATTCAAAACATTCATTATTCAATAGGGCCCAAACTATCAAAAACCAGCGGTTTGAATGAACACACATTTCTTGGTAGAATCGTGCAAGACTGAAATTTTTGATGTTTTTCTACTCCTCTCATGAGCCCAAACAAGTCTCTAAAAGCATGAGTTTGCAACTACTTTACTTTTGGAGAAAATTCAAAACATTCATTATTCAATAGAGCCCAATAGCAAAAATCAGGTTTTGAATGAAGAATCACATTTCTTGGTAGAATCATGCAGGATTGAAATTTTTGATGTTTTTTTACTCCTCTCAACAGCCCAAACAAGTTTCTAAAAGGATGAGTTTGCAACTACTTTACTTTTGGAGAAAATTCAAAACATTCATTATTCAATAGGGCCCAAAATATCAAAAACCAGCGGTTTGAATGAACACACATTTCTTGGTAGAATCATGCAGGACTGAAATTTTTGATGTTTTTCTGCTCCTCTCATGAGCCCAAACAAGTCTCTAAAAGCATGAGTTTGCAACTACTTTACTTTTGGAGAAAATTCAAAACATTCATTATTCAATAGAGCCCAATAGCAAAAATCAGGTTTTGAATGAAGAATCACATTTCTTGGTAGAATCATGCAGGATTGAAATTTTTGATGTTTTTTTACTCCTCTCAACAGCCCAAACAAGTTTCTAAAAGGATGAGTTTGCAACTACTTTACTTTTGGAGAAAATTCAAAACATTCATTATTCAATAGGGCCCAAACTATCAAAAACCAGCGGTTTGAATGAACACTCACATTTCTTGGTAGAATCGTGCAGGACTGAAATTTTTGATGTTTTTCTACTCCTCTCATGAGCCCAAACAAGACTCTAAAAGGATGAGTTTGCAACTACTTTACTTTTGGAGAAAATTCAAAACATTCATTATTCAATAGATCCCAAAATATCAAAAACCAGCGGTTTGAATGAACACACATTTCTTGGTAGAATCATGCAGGACTGAAATTTTTGATGTTTTTCTACTCCGCTCATGAGCCCAAACAAGTCTCTAAAAGCATGAGTTTGCAACTACTTTACTTTTGGAGAAAATTCAAAACATTCATTATTCAATAGAGCCCAATAGCAAAAATCAGGTTTTGAATGAAGAATCACATTTCTTGGTAGAATCATGCAGGATTGAAATTTTTGATGGTTTTTTACTCCTCTAAACAGCCCAAACAAGTTTCTAAAAGGATGAGTTTGCAACTACTTTACTTTTGGAGAAAATTCAAAACATTAATTATTCAATAGGGCCCAAAAGATCAAAAACCAGCGGTTTGAATGAACACACATTTCTTGGTAGAATCGTGCAAGACTGAAATTTTTGATGTTTTTCTACTCCTCTCATGAGCCCAAACAAGTCTCTAAAAGCATGAGTTTGCAACTACTTTACTTTTGGAGAAAATTCAAAACATTCATTATTCAATAGAGCCCAATAGCAAAAATCAGGTTTTGAATGAAGAACCACTTTTCTTGGTAGAATCATGCAGGATTGAAATTTTTGATGTTTTTTTACTCCTCTCAACAGCCCAAACAAGTTTCTAAAAGGATGAGTTTGCAACTACTTTACTTTTGGAGAAAATTCAAAACATTCATTATTGAATAGGGCCCACACTATCAAAAACCAGCGGTTTGAATGAACACACATTTATTGGTAGAATCGTGCAAGACTGAAATTTTTGTTTTTTTTCTACTCCTCTCATGAGCCCAAACAAGTCTCTAAAAGCATGAGTTTGCAACTGCTTTACTTTTGGAGAAAATTCAAAACATTCATTATTCAATAGAGCCCAATAGCAAAAATCAGGTTTTGAATGAAGAATCACATTTCTTGGTAGAATCATGCAGGATTGAAATTTTTGATGTTTTTTTACTCATCTCAACAGCCCAAACAAGTTTCTAAAAGGATGAGTTTGCAACTACTTTACTTTTGGAGAAAATTCAAAACATTCATTATTCAATAGGGCCCAAACTATCAAAAACCAGCGGTTTGAATGAACACACATTTCTTGGTAGAATCGTGCAAGACTGAAATTTTTGATGTTTTTCTACTCCTCTCATGAGCCCAAACAAGTCTCTAAAAGCATGAGTTTGCAAATACTTTACTTTTGGAGAAAATTCAAAACATTCATTATTCAATAGAGCCCAATAGCAAAAATCAGGTTTTGAATGAAGAATCACATTTCTTGGTAGAATCATGCAGGATTGAAATTTTTGATGGTTTTTTACTCCTCTCAACAGCCCAAACAAGTTTCTAAAAGGATGAGTTTGCAACTACTTTACTTTTGGAGAAAATTCAAAACATTCATTATTCAATAGGGCCCAAAATATCAAAAACCAGCGGTTTGAATGAACACACATTTCTTGGTAGAATCATGCAGGACTGAAATTTTTGATGTTTTTCTGCTCCTCTCATGAGCCCAAACAAGTCTCTAAAAGCATGAGTTTGCAACTACTTTACTTTTGGAGAAAATTCAAAACATTCATTATTCAATAGAGCCCTATAGCAAAAATCAGGTTTTGAATGAAGAATCACATTTCTTGGTAGAATCATGCAGGATTGAAATTTTTGATGGTTTTTTACTCCTCTCAACAGCCCAAACAAGTTTCTAAAAGGATGAGTTTGCAACTACTTTACTTTTGGAGAAAATTCAAAACATTCATTATTCAATAGGGCCCAAAATATCAAAAACCAGCGGTTTGAATGAACACACATTTCTTGGTAGAATCATGCAGGACTGAAATTTTTGATGTTTTTCTGCTCCTCTCATGAGCCCAAACAAGTCTCTAAAAGCATGAGTTTGCAACTACTTTACTTTTGGAGAAAATTCAAAACATTCATTATTCAATAGAGCCCAATAGCAAAAATCAGGTTTTGAATGAAGAATCACATTTCTTGGTAGAATCATGCAGGATTGAAATTTTTGATGTTTTTTTACTCCTCTCAACAGCCCAAACAAGTTTCTAAAAGGATGAGTTTGCAACTACTTTACTTTTGGAGAAAATTCAAAACATTCATTATTCAATAGGGCCCAAACTATCAAAAACCAGCGGTTTGAATGAACACTCACATTTCTTGGTAGAATCGTGCAGGACTGAAATTTTTGATGTTTTTCTACTCCTCTCATGAGCCCAAACAAGACTCTAAAAGGATGAGTTTGCAACTACTTTACTTTTGGAGAAAATTCAAAACATTCATTATTCAATAGATCCCAAAATATCAAAAACCAGCGGTTTGAATGAACACACATTTCTTGGTAGAATCATGCAGGACTGAAATTTTTGATGTTTTTCTACTCCGCTCATGAGCCCAAACAAGTCTCTAAAAGCATGAGTTTGCAACTACTTTACTTTTGGAGAAAATTCAAAACATTCATTATTCAATAGAGCCCAATAGCAAAAATCAGGTTTTGAATGAAGAATCACATTTCTTGGTAGAATCATGCAGGATTGAAATTTTTGATGGTTTTTTACTCCTCTCAACAGCCCAAACAAGTTTCTAAAAGGATGAGTTTGCAACTACTTTACTTTTGGAGAAAATTCAAAACATTCATTATTCAATAGGGCCCAAAATATCAAAAACCAGCGGTTTGAATGAACACACATTTCTTGGTAGAATCATGCAGGACTGAAATTTTTGATGTTTTTCTACTCCTCTCATGAGCCCAAACAAGTCTCTAAAAGCATGAGTTTGCAACTACTTTACTTTTGGAGAAAATTCAAAACATTCATTATTCAATAGAGCCCAATAGCAAAAATCAGGTTTTGAATGAAGAACCACTTTTCTTGGTAGAATCATGCAGGATTGAAATTTTTGATGTTTTTTTACTCCTCTCAACAGCCCAAACAAGTTTCTAAAAGGATGAGTTTGCAACTACTTTACTTTTGGAGAAAATTCAAAACATTCATTATTCAATAGGGCCCAAAATATCAAAAACCAGCGGTTTGAATGAACACACATTTCTTGGTAGAATCATGCAGGACTGAAATTTTTGATGTTTTTCTGCTCCTCTCATGAGCCCAAACAAGTCTCTAAAAGCATGAGTTTGCAACTACTTTACTTTTGGAGAAAATTCAAAACATTCATTATTCAATAGAGCCCAATAGCAAAAATCAGGTTTTGAATGAAGAATCACATTTCTTGGTAGAATCATGCAGGAATGAAATTTTTGATGTTTTTTTACTCCTCTCAACAGCCCAAACAAGTTTCAAAAGGATGAGTTTGCAACTACTTTACTTTTGGAGAAAATTCAAAATATTCATTATTCAATAGGGCCCAAACTATCAAAAACCAGCGGTTTGAATGAACACTCACATTTCTTGGTAGAATCGTGCAGGACTGAAATTTTTGATGTTTTTCTACTCCTCTCATGAGCCCAAACAAGACTTTAAAAGGATGAGTTTGCAACTACTTTACTTTTGGAGAAAATTCAAAACATTCATTATTCAATAGGGCCCAAAATATCAAAAACCAGCGGTTTGAATGAACACACATTTCTTGGTAGAATCATGCAGGACTGAAATTTTTGATGTTTTTCTACTCCTCTCATGAGCCCAAACAAGTCTCTAAAAGCATGAGTTTGCAACTACTTTACTTTTGGAGAAAATTCAAAACATTCATTATTCAATAGAGCCCAATAGCAAAAATCAGGTTTTGAATGAAGAATCACATTTCTTGGTAGAATCATGCAGGATTGAAATTTTTGATGGTTTTTTACTCCTCTCAACAGCCCAAACAAGTTTCTAAAAGGATGAATTTGCAACTACTTTACTTTTGGAGAAAATTCAAAACATTCATTATTCAATAGGGCCCAAAATATCAAAAACCAGCGGTTTGAATGAACACACATTTCTGGGTAGAATCGTGCAAGACTGAAATTTTTGATGTTTTTCTACTCTCATGAGCCCAAACAAGTCTCTAAAAGCATGAGTTTGCAACTACTTTACTTTGGGAGAAAATTCAAAACATTCATTATTCAATAGAGCCCAATAGCAAAAATCACGTTTTGAATGAAGAATCACATTTCTTGGTAGAATCATGCAGGATTGAAATTTTTGATGGTTTTTTACTCCTCTCAACAGCCCAAACAAGTTTCTAAAAGGATGAATTTGCAACTACTTTACTTTTGGAGAAAATTCAAAACATTCATTATTCAATAGGGCCCAAAATATCAAAAACCAGCGGTTTGAATGAACACACATTTCTTGGTAGAATCATGCAGGACTGAAATTTTTGATGTTTTTCTACTCCTCTCATGAGCCTAAACAAGTCTCTAAAAGCATGAGTTTGCAACTACTTTACTTTTGGAGAAAATTCAAAACATTCATTATTCAATAGAGCCCAATAGCAAAAATCTGGTTTTGAATGAAGAATCACATTTCTTGGTAGAATCATGCAGGATTTAAATTTTTGATGTTTTTTTACTCCTCTCAACAGCCCAAACAAGTTTCTAAAAGGATGAGTTTGCAACTACTTTACTTTTGGAGAAAATTCAAAACATTCATTATTCAATAGGGCCCAAACTATCAAAAACCAGCGGTTTGAATGAATACTCACATTTCTTGGTAGAATCGTGCAGGACTGAAATTTTTGATGTTTTTCTACTCCTCTCATGAGCCCAAACAAGACTCTAAAAGGATGAGTTTGCAACTACTTTACTTTTGGAGAAAATTCAAAACATTCAATATTCAATAGGGCCCAAAATATCAAAAACCAGCGGTTTGAATGAACACACATTTCTTGGTAGAATCATGCAGGACTGAAATTTTTGATGTTTTTCTACTCCTCTCATGAGACCAAACAAGTCTCTAAAAGCATGAGTTTGCAACTACTTTACTTTTGGAGAAAATTCAAAACATTCATTATTCAATAGAGCCCAATAGCAAAAATCAGGTTTTGAATGAAGAATCACATTTCTTGGTAGAATCATGCAGGATTGAATTTTTTGATGGTTTTTTACTCCTCTAAACAGCCCAAACAAGTTTCTAAAAGGATGAGTTTGCAACTACTTTACTTTTGGAGAAAATTCTAAACATTCATTATTCAATAGGGCCCAAAATATCAAAAACCAGCGGTTTGAATGAACACACATTTCTTGGTAGAATCGTGCAAGACTGAAATTTTTGATGTTTTTCTACTCCTCTCATGAGCCCAAACAAGTCTCTAAAAGCATGAGTTTGCAAATACTTTACTTTTGGAGAAAATTCAAAACATTCATTATTCAATAGAGCCCAATAGCAAAAATCAGGTTTTGAATGAAGAATCACATTTCTTGGTAGAATCATGCAGGATTGAAATTTTTGATGGTTTTTTACTCCTCTCAACAGCCCAAACAAGTTTCTAAAAGGATGAGTTTGCAACTACTTTACTTTTGGAGAAAATTCAAAACATTCATTATTCAATAGGGCCCAAAATATCAAAAACCAGCAGTTTGAATGAACACACATTTCTTGGTAGAATCATGAAGGACTGAAATTTTTGATGTTTTTCTACTCCTCTCATGAGCCCAAACAAGTCTCTAAAAGCATGAGTTTGCAACTACTTTACTTTTGGAAAAAATTCAAAACATTCATTATTCAATAGAGCCCAATAGCAAAAATCAGGTTTTGAATGAAGAATCAAATTTCTTGGTAGAATCATGCAGGATTGAAATTTTTGATGTTTTTTTACTCATCTCAACAGCCCAAACAAGTTTCTAAAAGGATGAGTTTGCAACTACTTTACTTTTGGAGAAAATTCAAAACATTCATTATTCAATAGGGCCCAAAATATCAAAAACCAGCAGTTTGAATGAACACACATTTCTTGGTAGAATCATGAAGGACTGAAATTTTTGATGTTTTTCTACTCCTCTCATGAGCCCAAACAAGTCTCTAAAAGCATGAGTTTGCAACTACTTTACTTTTGGAAAAAATTCAAAACATTCATTATTCAATAGAGCCCAATAGCAAAAATCAGGTTTTGAATGAAGAATCAAATTTCTTGGTAGAATCATGCAGGATTGAAATTTTTGATGTTTTTTTACTCATCTCAACAGCCCAAACAAGTTTCTAAAAGGATGAGTTTGCAACTACTTTACTTTTGGAGAAAATTCAAAACATTCATTATTCAATAGGGCCCAAACTATCAAAAACCAGCGGTTTGAATGAACACACATTTCTTGGTAGAATCGTGCAAGACTGAAATTTTTGATGTTTTTCTACTCCTCTCATGAGCCCAAACAAGACTTTAAAAGGATGAGTTTGCAACTACTTTACTTTTGGAGAAAATTCAAACATTCATTATTCAATAGGGCCCAAAATATCAAAAACCAGCGGTTTGAATGAACACACATTTCTTGGTAGAATCATGCAGGACTGAAATTTTTGATGTTTTTCTACTCCTCTCATGAGCCCAAACAAGTCTCTAAAAGCATGAGTTTGCAACTACTTTACTTTTGGAGAAAATTCAAAACATTCATTATTCAATAGAGCCCAATAGCAAAAATCTGGTTTTGAATGAAGAATCACATTTCTTGGTAGAATCATGCAGGATTTAAATTTTTGATGTTTTTTTACTCCTCTCAACAGCCCAAACAAGTTTCTAAAAGGATGAGTTTGCAACTACTTTACTTTTGGAGAAAATTCAAAACATTCATTATTCAATAGGGCCCAAACTATCAAAAACCAGCGGTTTGAATGAATACTCACATTTCTTGGTAGAATCGTGCAGGACTGAAATTTTTGATGTTTTTCTACTCCTCTCATGAGCCCAAACAAGACTCTAAAAGGATGAGTTTGCAACTACTTTACTTTTGGAGAAAATTCAAAACATTCAATATTCAATAGGGCCCAAAATATCAAAAACCAGCGGTTTGAATGAACACACATTTCTTGGTAGAATCATGCAGGACTGAAATTTTTGATGTTTTTCTACTCCTCTCATGAGACCAAACAAGTCTCTAAAAGCATGAGTTTGCAACTACTTTACTTTTGGAGAAAATTCAAAACATTCATTATTCAATAGAGCCCAATAGCAAAAATCAGGTTTTGAATGAAGAATCACATTTCTTGGTAGAATCATGCAGGATTGAATTTTTTGATGGTTTTTTACTCCTCTAAACAGCCCAAACAAGTTTCTAAAAGGATGAGTTTGCAACTACTTTACTTTTGGAGAAAATTCTAAACATTCATTATTCAATAGGGCCCAAAATATCAAAAACCAGCGGTTTGAATGAACACACATTTCTTGGTAGAATCGTGCAAGACTGAAATTTTTGATGTTTTTCTACTCCTCTCATGAGCCCAAACAAGTCTCTAAAAGCATGAGTTTGCAAATACTTTACTTTTGGAGAAAATTCAAAACATTCATTATTCAATAGAGCCCAATAGCAAAAATCAGGTTTTGAATGAAGAATCACATTTCTTGGTAGAATCATGCAGGATTGAAATTTTTGATGGTTTTTTACTCCTCTCAACAGCCCAAACAAGTTTCTAAAAGGATGAGTTTGCAACTACTTTACTTTTGGAGAAAATTCAAAACATTCATTATTCAATAGGGCCCAAAATATCAAAAACCAGCAGTTTGAATGAACACACATTTCTTGGTAGAATCATGAAGGACTGAAATTTTTGATGTTTTTCTACTCCTCTCATGAGCCCAAACAAGTCTCTAAAAGCATGAGTTTGCAACTACTTTACTTTTGGAAAAAATTCAAAACATTCATTATTCAATAGAGCCCAATAGCAAAAATCAGGTTTTGAATGAAGAATCAAATTTCTTGGTAGAATCATGCAGGATTGAAATTTTTGATGTTTTTTTACTCATCTCAACAGCCCAAACAAGTTTCTAAAAGGATGAGTTTGCAACTACTTTACTTTTGGAGAAAATTCAAAACATTCATTATTCAATAGGGCCCAAAATATCAAAAACCAGCAGTTTGAATGAACACACATTTCTTGGTAGAATCATGAAGGACTGAAATTTTTGATGTTTTTCTACTCCTCTCATGAGCCCAAACAAGTCTCTAAAAGCATGAGTTTGCAACTACTTTACTTTTGGAAAAAATTCAAAACATTCATTATTCAATAGAGCCCAATAGCAAAAATCAGGTTTTGAATGAAGAATCAAATTTCTTGGTAGAATCATGCAGGATTGAAATTTTTGATGTTTTTTTACTCATCTCAACAGCCCAAACAAGTTTCTAAAAGGATGAGTTTGCAACTACTTTACTTTTGGAGAAAATTCAAAACATTCATTATTCAATAGGGCCCAAACTATCAAAAACCAGCGGTTTGAATGAACACACATTTCTTGGTAGAATCGTGCAAGACTGAAATTTTTGATGTTTTTCTACTCCTCTCATGAGCCCAAACAAGACTTTAAAAGGATGAGTTTGCAACTACTTTACTTTTGGAGAAAATTCAAACATTCATTATTCAATAGGGCCCAAAATATCAAAAACCAGCGGTTTGAATGAACACACATTTCTTGGTAGAATCATGCAGGACTGAAATTTTTGATGTTTTTCTACTCCTCTCATGAGCCCAAACAAGTCTCTAAAAGCATGAGTTTGCAACTACTTTACTTTTGGAGAAAATTCAAAACATTCATTATTCAATAGAGCCCAATAGCAAAAATCAGGTTTTGAATGAAGAATCACATTTCTTGGTAGAATCATGCAGGATTGAAATTTTTGATGGTTTTTTACTCCTCTCAACAGCCCAAACAAGTTTCTAAAAGGATGAATTTGCAACTACTTTACTTTTGGAGAAAATTCAAAACATTCATTATTCAATAGGGCCCAAAATATCAAAAACCAGCGGTTTGAATGAACACACATTTCTGGGTAGAATCGTGCAAGACTGAAATTTTTGATGTTTTTCTACTCTCATGAGCCCAAACAAGTCTCTAAAAGCATGAGTTTGCAACTACTTTACTTTGGGAGAAAATTCAAAACATTCATTATTAGTGTTGAGCATTCCGATACCGCAAGTATCGGGTATCGGCCGATACTTGCTGTATCGGAATTCCGATACCGACTTCCGATATTTTTTCAATATCGGAATTCGGCATCGGAATCGGAAGTTCAGTTGATTGACGGCCTGACGTCATCATGATGCGCGGTGTGTGCGCATCATGATGCGCCGTCATTTCGGGCCTTCCGGGGGTCTCTGCCGGCCTGCCGGGGGGCTGTGTGGACTGCCCGGGGTCTGTACCGGCCTGCCGGGGGGCTGTGCCGGCCTGCCGGTGGTCTGTGCACCCTGTGGGGGTCTGTACCGGCCTGCCGGGGGGCTGTGCCGGCCTGCCGGGGGGCTGTGCTGATGTCCGGGGGTCTGTGCAAGCATCGTCCGATGGGACTACAAGTCCCATCGGGCGATGCCTGCTACCATGACAGTGATTGACACATTAGCCAATGATGGGACAGTAGTAGTCCCATCATCCGGCTAATGTGTTAAATGTTAAAAAAAAAAAAAAAAAAAAAAAATACTACATGCATGCTACATACATACTACATGCTACATATATACTACATACATACTACATACATGCTACATACATACTGCATGCTACATACATACTACATACATACTACATACATACTACATACATACTACATACATGCTACATACATACTGCATGCTACATACATACATACTACATACATACTACATACATGCTACATACTGCATGCTACATACATACTACATACATACTACATGCATGCTACATACATACTACATATATACTACATACATACTACATACATGCTACATACATACTGCATGCTACATACATACTACATACATACTACATGCATACTACATATATACTACATACATACTACATACATGCTGCATGCTACATATATACTACATGCTACATACATACTACATGCATGCTACATACATACTACATATATACTACATGCATGCTACATACATACTACATACTACATATATACTACATACATACTACATATATACTACATACATACTGCATGCTACATACATGCTACATACATACTACATACATACTACATACATACTACATGCATGCTACATACATACTACATGCATGCTACATACATACCACATACATACTACATGCTACATACATACCACATATATACTACATACATACAATACATTCATACAATACATACATAGACATACAGTACATATAACATAGAGTAACATACTTACCAATACTTGTCACATTGTTCCCCGAAGCCATTGTCTATTCCGGGATAAATATTAACATAACAAACCACAAAAATACTCACCCACGATCCGAAGCAGTCCACGAGTGTGTCCCACGACGATCTTGGGTAGAGAACTGCAGCATCAGATGATGCTGCCGTTCTCTACGGGCTGTAGGAATCCAATGACGGAAGGTAGGTATCCTTCCGCACTGTATTCCTCCGCCACTTAAAAAAAAAAAGTCCCTAGTCTCACTTTATGCCATTGCTGTGTGGGAATTTCCCACACAGCAATGGCATAAAGTGAGACTAGGGACTTTTTTTTTTTTAAGTGGCGGAGGAATACAGTGCGGAAGGATACCTACCTTCCGTCATTGGATTCCTGCAGCCCGTAGAGAACGGCAGCATCATCTGATGCTGCAGTTCTCTACCCAAGATCGTCGTGGGACACACTCGTGGACTGCTTCGGATCGTGGGTGAGTATTTTTGTGGTTTGTTATGTTAATATTTATCCCGGAATAGACAATGGCTTCGGGGAACAATGTGACAAGTATTGGTAAGTATGTTACTCTGTTATATGTACTGTATGTCTATGTATGTATTGTATGAATGTATTGTATGTATGTAGTATATATGTGGTATGTATGTAGCATGTAGTATGTATGTGGTATGTATGTAGCATGCATGTAGTATGTATGTAGCATGTATGTAGTATGTATGTAGTATGTATGTAGTATGTATGTAGTATATATGTAGTATGTAGTATGAATGTAGTATATATGTAGTATGTATGTAGCATGTAGTATGTAGCATGCATGTAGTATATATGTAGTATGTATGTAGTATGTATGTAGCATGCATGTAGTATATATGTAGTATGTAGCATGTAGTATGTATGTAGCATGCATGTAGTATGTAGCATGTAGTATGTATGTAGCATGCATGTAGTATATATGTAGTATGTATGTAGTATGTATGTAGCATGCATGTAGTATGTATGTAGCATGTAGTATGTAGCATGCATGTAGTATATATGTAGTATGTAGCATGTAGTATGTATGTAGCATGCATGTAGTATATATGTGTTATGTATGTAGCATGTAGCATGCATGTAGTATGTATGTAGTATATATGTGGTATGTATGTAGCATGCAGTATGTATGTAGCATGCATGTAGTATATATGTAGTATGTATGTTGCATGTAGTATTTATGTAGTATGAATGTAGCATGTATGTAGTATGTAGTATGAATGTAGCATGTATGTAGTATGCATGTTGTATGTATGTAGCATGTAATTTTTTTTTTTTACATTTAACACATTAGCCGGATGATGGGACTACTACTGTCCCATCATTGGCTAATGTGTCAATCACTGTCATGGTAGCAGGCATCGCCCGATGGGACTTGTAGTCCCATCGGACGATGCCTGCACAGACCCCCGGAGCCTGCACAGACCACCGGCAGGCCGGCACAGCCCCCCGGCAGGCCGGCACAGCCCCCCGGCAGGCCGGCACAGCCCCCCGGCAGGCCGGCACAGCCCCCCGGAGCCTGCACAGCCCCCCGGCAGGCCGGCACAGCCCCCCGGCAGGCCGGCACAGCCCCCCGGAGCCTGCACAGACCACCGGCAGGCCGGCACAGACCACCGGAGCCTGCACAGACCCCCTGGCAGGCCGGCACAGCCCCCCGAAAGGCCCGTACAGACCCCAGAGAGGCTGTACAAGGGCAGGAAAGGGTTTTTCTTATTCCGATACCGGAAGTCCCATAGACTTGAATGGGACTTCCGGTATCGGAATCGGCGATACCGATACTTTTTTTAAAGATCGGCCGATACCATCCGATACGATACTTTGAAGTATCGGACGGTATCGCTCAACTCTATTCATTATTCAATAGAGCCCAATAGCAAAAATCACGTTTTGAATGAAGAATCACATTTCTTGGTAGAATCATGCAGGATTGAAATTTTTGATGGTTTTTTACTCCTCTCAACAGCCCAAACAAGTTTCTAAAAGGATGAATTTGCAACTACTTTACTTTTGGAGAAAATTCAAAACATTCATTATTCAATAGGGCCCAAAATATCAAAAACCAGCGGTTTGAATGAACACACATTTCTTGGTAGAATCATGCAGGACTGAAATTTTTGATGTTTTTCTACTCCTCTCATGAGCCTAAACAAGTCTCTAAAAGCATGAGTTTGCAACTACTTTACTTTTGGAGAAAATTCAAAACATTCATTATTCAATAGAGCCCAATAGCAAAAATCTGGTTTTGAATGAAGAATCACATTTCTTGGTAGAATCATGCAGGATTTAAATTTTTGATGTTTTTTTACTCCTCTCAACAGCCCAAACAAGTTTCTAAAAGGATGAGTTTGCAACTACTTTACTTTTGGAGAAAATTCAAAACATTCATTATTCAATAGGGCCCAAACTATCAAAAACCAGCGGTTTGAATGAATACTCACATTTCTTGGTAGAATCGTGCAGGACTGAAATTTTTGATGTTTTTCTACTCCTCTCATGAGCCCAAACAAGACTCTAAAAGGATGAGTTTGCAACTACTTTACTTTTGGAGAAAATTCAAAACATTCAATATTCAATAGGGCCCAAAATATCAAAAACCAGCGGTTTGAATGAACACACATTTCTTGGTAGAATCATGCAGGACTGAAATTTTTGATGTTTTTCTACTCCTCTCATGAGACCAAACAAGTCTCTAAAAGCATGAGTTTGCAACTACTTTACTTTTGGAGAAAATTCAAAACATTCATTATTCAATAGAGCCCAATAGCAAAAATCAGGTTTTGAATGAAGAATCACATTTCTTGGTAGAATCATGCAGGATTGAATTTTTTGATGGTTTTTTACTCCTCTAAACAGCCCAAACAAGTTTCTAAAAGGATGAGTTTGCAACTACTTTACTTTTGGAGAAAATTCTAAACATTCATTATTCAATAGGGCCCAAAATATCAAAAACCAGCGGTTTGAATGAACACACATTTCTTGGTAGAATCGTGCAAGACTGAAATTTTTGATGTTTTTCTACTCCTCTCATGAGCCCAAACAAGTCTCTAAAAGCATGAGTTTGCAAATACTTTACTTTTGGAGAAAATTCAAAACATTCATTATTCAATAGAGCCCAATAGCAAAAATCAGGTTTTGAATGAAGAATCACATTTCTTGGTAGAATCATGCAGGATTGAAATTTTTGATGGTTTTTTACTCCTCTCAACAGCCCAAACAAGTTTCTAAAAGGATGAGTTTGCAACTACTTTACTTTTGGAGAAAATTCAAAACATTCATTATTCAATAGGGCCCAAAATATCAAAAACCAGCAGTTTGAATGAACACACATTTCTTGGTAGAATCATGAAGGACTGAAATTTTTGATGTTTTTCTACTCCTCTCATGAGCCCAAACAAGTCTCTAAAAGCATGAGTTTGCAACTACTTTACTTTTGGAAAAAATTCAAAACATTCATTATTCAATAGAGCCCAATAGCAAAAATCAGGTTTTGAATGAAGAATCAAATTTCTTGGTAGAATCATGCAGGATTGAAATTTTTGATGTTTTTTTACTCATCTCAACAGCCCAAACAAGTTTCTAAAAGGATGAGTTTGCAACTACTTTACTTTTGGAGAAAATTCAAAACATTCATTATTCAATAGGGCCCAAACTATCAAAAACCAGCGGTTTGAATGAACACACATTTCTTGGTAGAATCGTGCAAGACTGAAATTTTTGATGTTTTTCTACTCCTCTCATGAGCCCAAACAAGTCTCTAAAAGCATGAGTTTGCAACTACTTTACTTTTGGAGAAAATTCAAAACATTCATTATTCAATAGAGCCCAATAGCAAAAATCAGGTTTTGAATGAAGAATCACATTTCTTGGTAGAATCATGCAGGATTGAAATTTTTGATGTTTTTTTACTCCTCTCAACAGCCCAAACAAGTTTCTAAAAGGATGAGTTTGCAACTACTTTACTTTTGGAGAAAATTCAAAACATTCTTTATTCAATAGGGCCCAAAATATCAAAAACCAGCGGTTTGAATGAACACACATTTCTTGGTAGAATCATGCAGGACTGAAATTTTTGATGTTTTTCTGCTCCTCTCATGAGCCCAAACAAGTCTCTAAAAGCATGAGTTTGCAACTACTTTACTTTTGGAGAAAATTCAAAACATTCATTATTCAATAGAGCCCAATAGCAAAAATCAGGTTTTGAATGAAGAATCACATTTCTTGGTAGAATCATGCAGGATTGAAATTTTTGATGGTTTTTTACTCCTCTCAACAGCCCAAACAAGTTTCTGAAAGGATGAAATTGCAACTACTTTACTTTTGGAGAAAATTCAAAACATTCATTATTCAATAGGGCCCAAAATATCAAAAACCAGCGGTTTGAATGAACACACATTTCTTGGTAGAAACATGCAGGACTGAAATTTTTGATGTTTTTCTACTTCTCTCATGAGCCTAAACAAGTCTCTAAAAGCATGAGTTTGCAACTACTTTACTTTTGGAGAAAATTCAAAACATTCATTATTCAATAGAGCCCAATAGCAAAAATCAGGTTTTGAATGAAGAATCACATTTCTTGGTAGAATCATGCAGGATTGAAATTTTTGATGTTTTTTTACTCCTCTCAACAGCCCAAACAAGTTTCTAAAAGGATGAGTTTGCAACTACTTTACTTTTGGAGAAAATTCAAAACATTCATTATTCAATAGGGCCCAAACTATCAAAAACCAGCGGTTTGAATGAACACTCACATTTCTTGGTAGAATCATGCAGGACTGAAATTTTTGATGTTTTTCTACTCCTCTCATGAGCCCAAACAAGACTCTAAAAGGATGAGTTTGCAACTACTTTACTTTTGGAGAAAATTCAAAACATTCATTATTCAATAGGGCCCAAAATATCAAAAACCAGCGGATTGAATGAACACACATTTCTTGGTAGAATCATGCAGGACTGAAATTTTTGATGTTTTTCTACTCCTCTCATGAGCCCAAACAAGTCTCTAAAAGCATGAGTTTGCAACTACTTTACTTTTGGAGAAAATTCAAAACATTCATTATTCAATAGAGCCCAATAGCAAAAATCAGGTTTTGAATGAAGAATCACATTTCTTGGTAGAATCATGCAGGATTGAAATTTTTGATGG
Organism: Dendrobates tinctorius; assembly: GCF_039654945.1. NCBI lineage: Eukaryota > Metazoa > Chordata > Amphibia > Anura > Dendrobatidae > Dendrobates > Dendrobates tinctorius. The sequence continues at coordinate 5,416,843 of NW_027361736.1, read as the reverse complement.
TTTTTTACTCCTCTCAACAGCACAAACAAGTTTCTAAAAGGATGAGTTTGCAACTACTTTACTTTTGGAGAAAATTCAAAACATTCATTATTCAATAGGGCCCAAAATATCAAAAACCAGCGGTTTGAATGAACACACATTTCTTGGTAGAATCATGCAGGACTGAAATTTTTGATGTTTTTCTACTCCTCTCATGAGCCCAAACAAGTCTCTAAAAGCATGAGTTTGCAACTACTTTACTTTTGGAGAAAATTCAAAACATTCATTATTCAATAGAGCCCAATAGCAAAAATCAGGTTTTGAATGAAGAATCACATTTCTTGGTAGAATCATGCAGAATTGAAATTTTTGATGGTTTTTAACTCCTCTCAACAGCCCAAACAAGTTTCTTAAATGATAAATTTGCAACTACTTTACTTTTGGAGAAAATTCAAAACATTCATTATTCAATAGGGCCCAAAATATCAAAAACCAGCGGTTTGAATGAACACCCATTTCTTGGTAGAATCATGCAGGACTGAAATTTTTGATGTTTTTCTACTCCTGTCATGAGCCCAAACAAGTCTCTAAAAGCATGAGTTTGCAACTACTTTACTTTTGGAGAAAATTCAAAACATTCATTATTCAATAGAGCCCAATAGCAAAAATCAGGTTTTGAATGAAGAATCAAATTTCTTGGTAGAATCATGCAGGATTGAAATTTTTGATGTTTTTTTACGCATCTCAACAGCCCAAACAAGTTTCTAAAAGGATGAGTTTGCAACTACTTTACTTTTGTAGAAAATTCAAAACATTCATTATTCAATAGGGCCCAAACTATCAAAAACCAGCGGTTTGAATGAACACTCACATTTCTTGGTAGAATCGTGCAGGACTGAAATTTTTGATGTTTTTCTACTCCTCTCATGAGCCCAAACAAGACTCTAAAAGGATGAGTTTGCAACTACTTTACTTTTGGAGAAAATTCAAAACATTCATTATTCAATAGGGCCCAAAATATCAAAAACCAGCGGTTTGAATGAACACACATTTCTTGGTAGAATCATGCAGGACTGAAATTTTTGATGTTTTTCTACTCCTCTCATGAGACCAAACAAGTCTCTAAAAGCATGAGTTTGCAACTACTTTACTTTTGGAGAAAATTCAAAACATTCATTATTCAATAGAGCACAATAGCCAAAAATCAGGTTTTGAATGAAGAATCACATTTCTTGGTAGAATCATGCAGGATTGAAATTTTTGATGGTTTTTTACTCCTCTAAACAGCCCAAACAAGTTTCTAAAAGGATGAGTTTGCAACTACTTTACTTTTGGAGAAAATTCAAAACATTCATTATTCAATAGGGCCCAAAATATCAAAAACCAGCGGTTTGAATGAACACACATTACTTGGTAGAATCGTGCAAGACTGAAATTTTTGATGTTTTTCTACTCCTCTCATGAGCCCAAACAAGTCTCTAAAAGCATGAGTTTGCAAATACTTTACTTTTGGAGAAAATTCAAAACATTCATTATTCAATAGAGCCCAATAGCAAAAATCAGGTTTTGAATGAAGAATCACATTTCTTGGTAGAATCATGCAGGATTGAAATTTTTGATGGTTTTTTACTCCTCTCAACAGCCCAAACAAGTTTCTAAAAGGATGAGTTTGCAACTACTTTACTTTTGGAGAAAATTCAAAACATTCATTATTCAATAGGGCCCAAAATATCAAAAACCAGCAGTTTGAATGAACACACATTTCTTGGTAGAATCATGCAGGACTGAAATTTTTGATGTTTTTCTACTCCTCTCATGAGCCCAAACAAGTCTCTAAAAGCATGAGTTTGCAACTACTTTACTTTTGGAGAAAATTCAAAACATTCATTATTCAATAGAGCCCAATAGCAAAAATCAGGTTTTGAATGAAGAATCAAATTTCTTGGTAGAATCATGCAGGATTGAAATTTTTGATGTTTTTTTACTCCTCTCAACAGCCCAAACAAGTTTCTAAAAGGATGAGTTTGCAACTACTTTACTTTTGGAGAAAATTCAAAACATTCATTATTCAATAGGGCCCAAACTATCAAAAACCAGCGGTTTGAATGAACACTCACATTTCTTGGTAGAATCGTGCAGGACTGAAATTTTTGATGTTTTTCTACTCCTCTCATGAGCCCAAACAAGACTCTAAAAGGATGAGTTTGCAACTACTTTACTTTTGGAGAAAATTCAAAACATTCATTATTCAATAGATCCCAAAATATCAAAAACCAGCGGTTTGAATGAACACACATTTCTTGGTAGAATCATGCAGGACTGAAATTTTTGATGTTTTTCTACTCTGCTCATGAGCCCAAACAAGTCTCTAAAAGCATGAGTTTGCAACTACTTTACTTTTGGAGAAAATTCAAAACATTCATTATTCAATAGAGCCCAATAGCAAAAATCAGGTTTTGAATGAAGAATCACATTTCTTGGTAGAATCATGCAGGATTGAAATTTTTGATGGTTTTTTACTCCTCTCAACAGCCCAAACAAGTTTCTAAAAGGATGAGTTTGCAACTACTTTACTTTTGGAGAAAATTCAAAACATTCATTATTCAATAGGGCCCAAAATATCAAAAACCAGCGGTTTGAATGAACACACATTTCTTGGTAGAATCATGCAGGACTGAAATTTTTGATGTTTTTCTACTCCTCTCATGAGCCCAAACAAGTATCTAAAAGCATGAGTTTGCAACTACTTTACTTTTGGAGAAAATTCAAAACATTCATTATTCAATAGAGCCCAATAGCAAAAATCAGGTTTTGAATGAAGAACCACTTTTCTTGGTAGAATCATGCAGGATTGAAATTTTTGATGCTTTTTTACTCCTCTCAACAGCCCAAACAAGTTTCTAAAAGGATGAGTTTGCAACTACTTTACTTTTGGAGAAAATTCAAAACATTCATTATTCAATAGGGCCCACACTATCAAAAACCAGCGGTTTGAATGAACACACATTTATTGGTAGAATCGTGCAAGACTGAAATTTTTGTTTTTTTTCTACTCCTCTCATGAGCCCAAACAAGTCTCTAAAAGCATGAGTTTGCAACTGCTTTACTTTTGGAGAAAATTCAAAACATTCATTATTCAATAGAGCCCAATAGCAAAAATCAGGTTTTGAATGAAGAATCACATTTCTTGGTAGAATCATGCAGGATTTAAATTTTTGATGTTTTTTTACTCCTCTCAACAGCCCAAACAAGTTTCTAAAAGGATGAGTTTGCAACTACTTTACTTTTGGAGAAAATTCAAAACATTCATTATTCAATAGGGCCCAAACTATCAAAAACCAGCGGTTTGAATGAACACTCACATTTCTTGGTAGAATCGTGCAGGACTGAAATTTTTGATGTTTTTCTACTCCTCTCATGAGCCCAAACAAGACTCTAAAAGGATGAGTTTGCAACTACTTTACTTTTGGAGAAAATTCAAAACATTCATTATTCAATAGGGCCCAAAATATCAAAAACCAGCGGTTTGAATGAACACACATTTCTTGGTAGAATCATGCAGGACTGAAATTTTTGATGTTTTTCTACTCCTCTCATGAGACCAAACAAGTCTCTAAAAGCATGAGTTTGCAACTACTTTACTTTTGGAGAAAATTCAAAACATTCATTATTCAATAGAGCCCAATAGCAAAAATCAGGTTTTGAATGAAGAATCACATTTCTTGGTAGAATCATGCTGGATTGAAATTTTTGATGGTTTTTTACTCCTCTAAACAGCCCAAACAAGTTTCTAAAAGGATGAGTTTGCAACTACTTTACTTTTGGAGAAAATTCAAAACATTCATTATTCAATAGGGCCCAAAATATCAAAAACCAGCGGTTTGAATGAACACACATTTCTTGGTAGAATCGTGCAAGACTGAAATTTTTGATGTTTTTCTACTCCTCTCATGAGCCCAAACAAGTCTCTAAAAGCATGAGTTTGCAAATACTTTACTTTTGGAGAAAATTCAAAACATTCATTATTCAATAGAGCCCAATAGCAAAAATTAGGTTTTGAATGAAGAATCACATTTCTTGGTAGAATCATGCAGGATTGAAATTTTTGATGGTTTTTTACTCCTCTCAACAGCCCAAACAAGTTTCTAAAAGGATGAGTTTGCAACTACTTTACTTTTGGAGAAAATTCAAAACATTCATTATTCAATAGGGCCCAAAATATCAAAAACCAGCAGTTTGAATGAACACACATTTCTTGGTAGAATCATGCAGGACTGAAATTTTTGATGTTTTTCTACTCCTCTCATGAGCCCAAACAAGTCTCTAAAAGCATGAGTTTGCAACTACTTTACTTTTGGAGAAAATTCAAAACATTCATTATTCAATAGAGCCCAATAGCAAAAATCAGGTTTTGAATGAAGAATCAAATTTCTTGGTAGAATCATGCAGGATTGAAATTTTTGATGTTTTTTTACTCATCTCAACAGCCCAAACAAGTTTCTAAAAGGATGAGTTTGCAACTACTTTACTTTTGGAGAAAATTCAAAACATTCATTATTCAATAGGGCCCAAACTATCAAAAACCAGCGGTTTGAATGAACACACATTTCTTGGTAGAATCGTGCAAGACTGAAATTTTTGATGTTTTTCTACTCCTCTCATGAGCCCAAACAAGTCTCTAAAAGCATGAGTTTGCAACTACTTTACTTTTGGAGAAAATTCAAAACATTCATTATTCAATAGAGCCCAATAGCAAAAATCAGGTTTTGAATGAAGAATCAAATTTCTAGGTAGAATCATGCAGGATTGAAATTTTTGATGGTTTTTTACTCCTCTCAACAGCCCAAACAAGTTTCTAAAAGGATGAGTTTGCAACTACTTTACTTTTGGAGAAAATTCAAAACATTCATTATTCAATAGGGCCCAAAATATCAAAAACCAGCGGTTTGAATGAACACACATTTCTTGGTAGAATCATGCAGGACTGAAATTTTTGATGTTTTTCTGCTCCTCTCATGAGCCCAAACAAGTCTCTAAAAGCATGAGTTTGCAACTACTTTACTTTTGGAGAAAATTCAAAACATTCATTATTCAATAGAGCCCAATAGCAAAAATCAGGTTTTGAATGAAGAATCACATTTCTTGGTAGAATCATGCAGGATTGAAATTTTTGATGTTTTTTTACTCCTCTCAACAGCCCAAACAAGTTTCTAAAAGGATGAGTTTGCAACTACTTTACTTTTGGAGAAAATTCAAAACATTCATTATTCAATAGGGCCCAAACTATCAAAAACCAGCGGTTTGAATGAACACTCACATTTCTTGGTAGAATCGTGCAGGACTGAAATTTTTGATGTTTTTCTACTCCTCTCATGAGCCCAAACAAGACTCTAAAAGGATGAGTTTGCAACTACTTTACTTTTGGAGAAAATTCAAAACATTCATTATTCAATAGATCCCAAAATATCAAAAACCAGCGGTTTGAATGAACACACATTTCTTGGTAGAATCATGCAGGACTGAAATTTTTGATGTTTTTCTACTCCGCTCATGAGCCCAAACAAGTCTCTAAAAGCATGAGTTTGCAACTACTTTACTTTTGGAGAAAATTCAAAACATTCATTATTCAATAGAGCCCAATAGCAAAAATCAGGTTTTGAATGAAGAATCACATTTCTTGGTAGAATCATGCAGGATTGAAATTTTTGATGGTTTTTTACTCCTCTCAACAGCCCAAACAAGTTTCTAAAAGGATGAGTTTGCAACTACTTTACTTTTGGAGAAAATTCAAAACATTCATTATTCAATAGGGCCCAAAATATCAAAAACCAGCGGTTTGAATGAACACACATTTCTTGGTAGAATCATGCAGGACTGAAATTTTTGATGTTTTTCTACTCCTCTCATGAGCCCAAACAAGTCTCTAAAAGCATGAGTTTGCAACTACTTTACTTTTGGAGAAAATTCAAAACATTCATTATTCAATAGAGCCCAATAGCAAAAATCAGGTTTTGAATGAAGAACCACTTTTCTTGGTAGAATCATGCAGGATTGAAATTTTTGATGTTTTTTTACTCCTCTCAACAGCCCAAACAAGTTTCTAAAAGGATGAGTTTGCAACTACTTTACTTTTGGAGAAAATTCAAAACATTCATTATTCAATAGGGCCCACACTATCAAAAACCAGCGGTTTGAATGAACACACATTTATTGGTAGAATCGTGCAAGACTGAAATTTTTGTTTTTTTTCTACTCCTCTCATGAGCCCAAACAAGTCTCTAAAAGCATGAGTTTGCAACTGCTTTACTTTTGGAGAAAATTCAAAACATTCATTATTCAATAGAGCCCAATAGCAAAAATCAGGTTTTGAATGAAGAATCACATTTCTTGGTAGAATCATGCAGGATTGAAATTTTTGATGGTTTTTTACTCCTCTCAACAGCCCAAACAAGTTTCTAAAAGGATGAGTTTGCAACTACTTTACTTTTGGAGAAAATTCAAAACATTCATTATTCAATAGGGCCCAAAATATCAAAAACCAGCGGTTTGAATGAACACACATTTCTTGGTAGAATCATGCAGGACTGAAATTTTTGATGTTTTTCTACTCCTCTCATGAGCCCAAACAAGTCTCTAAAAGCATGAGTTTGCAACTACTTTACTTTTGGAGAAAATTCAAAACATTCATTATTCAATAGAGCCCAATAGCAAAAATCAGGTTTTGAATGAAGAACCACTTTTCTTGGTAGAATCATGCAGGATTGAAATTTTTGATGCTTTTTTACTCCTCTCAACAGCCCAAACAAGTTTCTAAAAGGATGAGTTTGCAACTACTTTACTTTTGGAGAAAATTCAAAACATTCATTATTCAATAGGGCCCACACTATCAAAAACCAGCGGTTTGAATGAACACACATTTATTGGTAGAATCGTGCAAGACTGAAATTTTTGTTTTTTTTCTACTCCTCTCATGAGCCCAAACAAGTCTCTAAAAGCATGAGTTTGCAACTGCTTTACTTTTGGAGAAAATTCAAAACATTCATTATTCAATAGAGCCCAATAGCAAAAATCAGGTTTTGAATGAAGAATCACATTTCTTGGTAGAATCATGCAGGATTTAAATTTTTGATGTTTTTTTACTCCTCTCAACAGCCCAAACAAGTTTCTAAAAGGATGAGTTTGCAACTACTTTACTTTTGGAGAAAATTCAAAACATTCATTATTCAATAGGGCCCAAACTATCAAAAACCAGCGGTTTGAATGAACACTCACATTTCTTGGTAGAATCGTGCAGGACTGAAATTTTTGATGTTTTTCTACTCCTCTCATGAGCCCAAACAAGACTCTAAAAGGATGAGTTTGCAACTACTTTACTTTTGGAGAAAATTCAAAACATTCATTATTCAATAGGGCCCAAAATATCAAAAACCAGCGGTTTGAATGAACACACATTTCTTGGTAGAATCATGCAGGACTGAAATTTTTGATGTTTTTCTACTCCTCTCATGAGACCAAACAAGTCTCTAAAAGCATGAGTTTGCAACTACTTTACTTTTGGAGAAAATTTAAAACATTCATTATTCAATAGAGCCCAATAGCAAAAATCAGGTTTTGAATGAAGAATCACATTTCTTGGTAGAATCATGCAGGATTGAAATTTTTGATGGTTTTTTACTCCTCTAAACAGCCCAAACAAGTTTCTAAAAGGATGAGTTTGCAACTACTTTACTTTTGGAGAAAATTCAAAACATTCATTATTCAATAGGGCCCAAAATATCAAAAACCAGCGGTTTGAATGAACACACATTTCTTGGTAGAATCGTGCAAGACTGAAATTTTTGATGTTTTTCTACTCCTCTCATGAGCCCAAACAAGTCTCTAAAAGCATGAGTTTGCAAATACTTTACTTTTGGAGAAAATTCAAAACATTCATTATTCAATAGAGCCCAATAGCAAAAATCAGGTTTTGAATGAAGAATCACATTTCTTGGTAGAATCATGCAGGATTGAAATTTTTGATGGTTTTTTACTCCTCTCAACAGCCCAAACAAGTTTCTAGAAGGATGAGTTTGCAACTACTTTACTTTTGGAGAAAATTCAAAACATTCATTATTCAATAGGGCCCAAAATATCAAAAACCAGCAGTTTGAATGAACACACATTTCTTGGTAGAATCATGCAGGACTGAAATTTTTGATGTTTTTCTACTCCTCTCATGAGCCCAAACAAGTCTCTAAAAGCATGAGTTTGCAACTACTTTACTTTTGGAGAAAATTCAAAACATTCATTATTCAATAGAGCCCAATAGCAAAAATCAGGTTTTGAATGAAGAATCAAATTTCTAGGTAGAATCATGCAGGATTGAAATTTTTGATGTTTTTTTACTCATCTCAACAGCCCAAACAAGTTTCTAAAAGGATGAGTTTGCAACTACTTTACTTTTGGAGAAAATTCAAAACATTCATTATTCAATAGGGCCCAAACTATCAAAAACCAGCGGTTTGAATGAACACACATTTCTTGGTAGAATCGTGCAAGACTGAAATTTTTGATGTTTTTCTACTCCTCTCATGAGCCCAAACAAGTCTCTAAAAGCATGAGTTTGCAACTACTTTACTTTTGGAGAAAATTCAAAACATTCATTATTCAATAGAGCCCAATAGCAAAAATCAGGTTTTGAATGAAGAATCACATTTCTTGGTAGAATCATGCAGGATTGAAATTTTTGATGGTTTTTTACTCCTCTCAACAGCCCAAACAAGTTTCTAAAAGGATGAGTTTGCAACTACTTTACTTTTGGAGAAAATTCAAAACATTCATTATTCAATAGGGCCCAAAATATCAAAAACCAGCGGTTTGAATGAACACACATTTCTTGGTAGAATCATGCAGGACTGAAATTTTTGATGTTTTTCTGCTCCTCTCATGAGCCCAAACAAGTCTCTAAAAGCATGAGTTTGCAACTACTTTACTTTTGGAGAAAATTCAAAACATTCATTATTCAATAGAGCCCAATAGCAAAAATCAGGTTTTGAATGAAGAATCACATTTCTTGGTAGAATCATGCAGGATTGAAATTTTTGATGGTTTTTTACTCCTCTCAACAGCCCAAACAAGTTTCTAAAAGGATGAGTTTGCAACTACTTTACTTTTGGAGAAAATTCAAAACATTCATTATTCAATAGGGCCCAAACTATCAAAAACCAGCGGTTTGAATGAACACTCACATTTCTTGGTAGAATCGTGCAGGACTGAAATTTTTGATGTTTTTCTACTCCTCTCATGAGCCCAAACAAGACTCTAAAAGGATGAGTTTGCAACTACTTTACTTTTGGAGAAAATTCAAAACATTCATTATTCAATAGATCCCAAAATATCAAAAACCAGCGGTTTGAATGAACACACATTTCTTGGTAGAATCATGCAGGACTGAAATTTTTGATGTTTTTCTACTCCGCTCATGAGCCCAAACAAGTCTCTAAAAGCATGAGTTTGCAACTACTTTACTTTTGGAGAAAATTCAAAACATTCATTATTCAATAGAGCCCAATAGCAAAAATCAGGTTTTGAATGAAGAATCACTTTTCTTGGTAGAATCATGCAGGATTGAAATTTTTGATGTTTTTTTACTCCTCTCAACAGCCCAAACAAGTTTCTAAAAGGATGAGTTTGCAACTACTTTACTTTTGGAGAAAATTCAAAACATTCATTATTCAATAGGGCCCACACTATCAAAAACCAGCGGTTTGAATGAACACACATTTATTGGTAGAATCGTGCAAGACTGAAATTTTTGTTTTTTTTCTACTCCTCTCATGAGCCCAAACAAGTCTCTAAAAGCATGAGTTTGCAACTGCTTTACTTTTGGAGAAAATTCAAAACATTCATTATTCAATAGAGCCCAATAGCAAAAATCAGGTTTTGAATGAAGAATCACATTTCTTGGTAGAATCATGCAGGATTGAAATTTTTGATGTTTTTTTACTCATCTCAACAGCCCAAACAAGTTTCTAAAAGGATGAGTTTGCAACTACTTTACTTTTGGAGAAAATTCAAAACATTCATTATTCAATAGGGCCCAAACTATCAAAAACCAGCGGTTTGAATGAACACACATTTCTTGGTAGAATCGTGCAAGACTGAAATTTTTGATGTTTTTCTACTCCTCTCATGAGCCCAAACAAGTCTCTAAAAGCATGAGTTTGCAACTACTTTACTTTTGGAGAAAATTCAAAACATTCATTATTCAATAGAGCCCAATAGCAAAAATCAGGTTTTGAATGAAGAATCACATTTCTTGGTAGAATCATGCAGGATTGAAATTTTTGATGGTTTTTTACTCCTCTCAACAGCCCAAACAAGTTTCTAAAAGGATGAGTTTGCAACTACTTTACTTTTGGAGAAAATTCAAAACATTCATTATTCAATAGGGCCCAAAATATCAAAAACCAGCGGTTTGAATGAACACACATTTCTTGGTAGAATTATGCAGGACTGAAATTTTTGATGTTTTTCTGCTCCTCTCATGAGCCCAAACAAGTCTCTAAAAGCATGAGTTTGCAACTACTTTACTTTTGGAGAAAATTCAAAACATTCATTATTCAATAGAGCCCAATAGCAAAAATCAGGTTTTGAATGAAGAATCACATTTCTTGGTAGAATCATGCAGGATTGAAATTTTTGATGGTTTTTTACTCCTCTCAACAGCCCAAACAAGTTTCTAAAAGGATGAGTTTGCAACTACTTTACTTTTGGAGAAAATTCAAAACATTCATTATTCAATAGGGCCCAAAATATCAAAAACCAGCGGTTTGAATGAACACACATTTCTTGGTAGAATCATGCAGGACTGAAATTTTTGATGTTTTTCTGCTCCTCTCATGAGCCCAAACAAGTCTCTAAAAGCATGAGTTTGCAACTACTTTACTTTTGGAGAAAATTCAAAACATTCATTATTCAATAGAGCCCAATAGCAAAAATCAGGTTTTGAATGAAGAATCACATTTCTTGGTAGAATCATGCAGGATTGAAATTTTTGATGTTTTTTTACTTCTCTCAACAGCCCAAACAAGTTTCTAAAAGGATGAGTTTGCAACTACTTTACTTTTGGAGAAAATTCAAAACATTCATTATTCAATAGGGCCCAAACTATCAAAAACCAGCGGTTTGAATGAACACTCACATTTCTTGGTAGAATCGTGCAGGACTGAAATTTTTGATGTTTTTCTACTCCTCTCATGAGCCCAAACAAGACTCTAAAAGGATGAGTTTGCAACTACTTTACTTTTGGAGAAAATTCAAAACATTCATTATTCAATAGATCCCAAAATATCAAAAACCAGCGGTTTGAATGAACACACATTTCTTGGTAGAATCATGCAGGACTGAAATTTTTGATGTTTTTCTACTCCGCTCATGAGCCCAAACAAGTCTCTAAAAGCATGAGTTTGCAACTACTTTACTTTTGGAGAAAATTCAAAACATTCATTATTCAATAGAGCCCAATAGCAAAAATCAGGTTTTGAATGAAGAATCACATTTCTTGGTAGAATCATGCAGGATTGAAATTTTTGATGGTTTTTTACTCCTCTCAACAGCCCAAACAAGTTTCTAAAAGGATGAGTTTGCAACTACTTTACTTTTGGAGAAAATTCAAAACATTCATTATTCAATAGGGCCCAAAATATCAAAAACCAGCGGTTTGAATGAACACACATTTCTTGGTAGAATCATGCAGGACTGAAATTTTTGATGTTTTTCTACTCCTCTCATGAGCCCAAACAAGTCTCTAAAAGCATGAGTTTGCAACTACTTTACTTTTGGAGAAAATTCAAAACATTCATTATTCAATAGAGCCCAATAGCAAAAATCAGGTTTTGAATGAAGAACCACTTTTCTTGGTAGAATCATGCAGGATTGAAATTTTTGATGTTTTTTTACTCCTCTCAACAGCCCAAACAAGTTTCTAAAAGGATGAGTTTGCAACTACTTTACTTTTGGAGAAAATTCAAAACATTCATTATTCAATAGGGCCCAAAATATCAAAAACCAGCGGTTTGAATGAACACACATTTCTTGGTAGAATCATGCAGGACTGAAATTTTTGATGTTTTTCTACTCCTCTCATGAGCCCAAACAAGTCTCTAAAAGCATGAGTTTGCAACTACTTTACTTTTGGAGAAAATTCAAAACATTCATTATTCAATAGAGCCCAATAGCAAAAATCAGGTTTTGAATGAAGAATCACATTTCTTGGTAGAATCATGCAGGAATGAAATTTTTGATGTTTTTTTACTCCTCTCAACAGCCCAAACAAGTTTCAAAAGGATGAGTTTGCAACTACTTTACTTTTGGAGAAAATTCAAAACATTCATTATTCAATAGGGCCCAAACTATCAAAAACCAGCGGTTTGAATGAACACTCACATTTCTTGGTAGAATCGTGCAGGACTGAAATTTTTGATGTTTTTCTACTCCTCTCATGAGCCCAAACAAGACTTTAAAAGGATGAGTTTGCAACTACTTTACTTTTGGAGAAAATTCAAAACATTCATTATTCAATAGGGCCCAAAATATCAAAAACCAGCGGTTTGAATGAACACACATTTCTTGGTAGAATCATGCAGGACTGAAATTTTTGATGTTTTTCTACTCCTCTCATGAGCCCAAACAAGTCTCTAAAAGCATGAGTTTGCAACTACTTTACTTTTGGAGAAAATTCAAAACATTCATTATTCAATAGAGCCCAATAGCAAAAATCAGGTTTTGAATGAAGAATCACATTTCTTGGTAGAATCATGCAGGATTGAAATTTTTGATGGTTTTTTACTCCTCTCAACAGCCCAAACAAGTTTCTAAAAGGATGAATTTGCAACTACTTTACTTTTGGAGAAAATTCAAAACATTCATTATTCAATAGGGCCCAAAATATCAAAAACCAGCGGTTTGAATGAACACACATTTCTGGGTAGAATCGTGCAAGACTGAAATTTTTGATGTTTTTCTACTCTCATGAGCCCAAACAAGTCTCTAAAAGCATGAGTTTGCAACTACTTTACTTTGGGAGAAAATTCAAAACATTCATTATTCAATAGAGCCCAATAGCAAAAATCACGTTTTGAATGAAGAATCACATTTCTTGGTAGAATCATGCAGGATTGAAATTTTTGATGGTTTTTTACTCCTCTCAACAGCCCAAACAAGTTTCTAAAAGGATGAATTTGCAACTACTTTACTTTTGGAGAAAATTCAAAACATTCATTATTCAATAGGGCCCAAAATATCAAAAACCAGCGGTTTGAATGAACACACATTTCTTGGTAGAATCATGCAGGACTGAAATTTTTGATGTTTTTCTACTCCTCTCATGAGCCTAAACAAGTCTCTAAAAGCATGAGTTTGCAACTACTTTACTTTTGGAGAAAATTCAAAACATTCATTATTCAATAGAGCCCAATAGCAAAAATCTGGTTTTGAATGAAGAATCACATTTCTTGGTAGAATCATGCAGGATTTAAATTTTTGATGTTTTTTTACTCCTCTCAACAGCCCAAACAAGTTTCTAAAAGGATGAGTTTGCAACTACTTTACTTTTGGAGAAAATTCAAAACATTCATTATTCAATAGGGCCCAAACTATCAAAAACCAGCGGTTTGAATGAATACTCACATTTCTTGGTAGAATCGTGCAGGACTGAAATTTTTGATGTTTTTCTACTCCTCTCATGAGCCCAAACAAGACTCTAAAAGGATGAGTTTGCAACTACTTTACTTTTGGAGAAAATTCAAAACATTCAATATTCAATAAGGCCCAAAATATCAAAAACCAGCGGTTTGAATGAACACACATTTCTTGGTAGAATCATGCAGGACTGAAATTTTTGATGTTTTTCTACTCCTTTCATGAGACCAAACAAGTCTCTAAAAGCATGAGTTTGCAACTACTTTACTTTTGGAGAAAATTCAAAACATTCATTATTCAATAGAGCCCAATAGCAAAAATCAGGTTTTGAATGAAGAATCACATTTCTTGGTAGAATCATGCAGGATTGAATTTTTTGATGGTTTTTTACTCCTCTAAACAGCCCAAACAAGTTTCTAAAAGGATGAGTTTGCAACTACTTTACTTTTGGAGAAAATTCTAAACATTCATTATTCAATAGGGCCCAAAATATCAAAATCCAGCGGTTTGAATGAACACACATTTCTTGGTAGAATCGTGCAAGACTGAAATTTTTGATGTTTTTCTACTCCTCTCATGAGCCCAAACAAGTCTCTAAAAGCATGAGTTTGCAAATACTTTACTTTTGGAGAAAATTCAAAACATTCATTATTCAATAGAGCCCAATAGCAAAAATCAGGTTTTGAATGAAGAATCACATTTCTTGGTAGAATCATGCAGTATTGAAATTTTTGATGGTTTTTTACTCCTCTCAACAGCCCAAACAAGTTTCTAAAAGGATGAGTTTGCAACTACTTTACTTTTGGAGAAAATTCAAAACATTCATTATTCAATAGGGCCCAAAATATCAAAAACCAGCAGTTTGAATGAACACACATTTCTTGGTAGAATCATGAAGGACTGAAATTTTTGATGTTTTTCTACTCCTCTCATGAGCCCAAACAAGTCTCTAAAAGCATGAGTTTGCAACTACTTTACTTTTGGAAAAAATTCAAAACATTCATTATTCAATAGAGCCCAATAGCAAAAATCAGGTTTTGAATGAAGAATCAAATTTCTTGGTAGAATCATGCAGGATTGAAATTTTTGATGTTTTTTTACTCATCTCAACAGCCCAAACAAGTTTCTAAAAGGATGAGTTTGCAACTACTTTACTTTTGGAGAAAATTCAAAACATTCATTATTCAATAGGGCCCAAACTATCAAAAACCAGCGGTTTGAATGAACACACATTTCTTGGTAGAATCGTGCAAGACTGAAATTTTTGATGTTTTTCTACTCCTCTCATGAGCCCAAACAAGTCTCTAAAAGCATGAGTTTGCAACTACTTTACTTTTGGAGAAAATTCAAAACATTCATTATTCAATAGAGCCCAATAGCAAAAATCAGGTTTTGAATGAAGAATCACATTTCTTGGTAGAATCATGCAGGATTGAAATTTTTGATGTTTTTTTACTCCTCTCAACAGCCCAAACAAGTTTCTAAAAGGATGAGTTTGCAACTACTTTACTTTTGGAGAAAATTCAAAACATTCTTTATTCAATAGGGCCCAAAATATCAAAAACCAGCGGTTTGAATGAACACACATTTCTTGGTAGAATCATGCAGGACTGAAATTTTTGATGTTTTTCTGCTCCTCTCATGAGCCCAAACAAGTCTCTAAAAGCATGAGTTTGCAACTACTTTACTTTTGGAGAAAATTCAAAACATTCATTATTCAATAGAGCCCAATAGCAAAAATCAGGTTTTGAATGAAGAATCACATTTCTTGGAAGAATCATGCAGGATTGAAATTTTTGATGGTTTTTTACTCCTCTCAACAGCCCAAACAAGTTTCTGAAAGGATGAAATTGCAACTACTTTACTTTTGGAGAAAATTCAAAACATTCATTATTCAATAGGGCCCAAAATATCAAAAACCAGCGGTTTGAATGAACACACATTTCTTGGTAGAAACATGCAGGACTGAAATTTTTGATGTTTTTCTACTTCTCTCATGAGCCTAAACAAGTCTCTAAAAGCATGAGTTTGCAACTACTTTACTTTTGGAGAAAATTCAAAACATTCATTATTCAATAGAGCCCAATAGCAAAAATCAGGTTTTGAATGAAGAATCACATTTCTTGGTAGAATCATGCAGGATTGAAATTTTTGATGTTTTTTTACTCCTCTCAACAGCCCAAACAAGTTTCTAAAAGGATGAGTTTGCAACTACTTTACTTTTGGAGAAAATTCAAAACATTCATTATTCAATAGGGCCCAAACTATCAAAAACCAGCGGTTTGAATGAACACTCACATTTCTTGGTAGAATCATGCAGGACTGAAATTTTTGATGTTTTTCTACTCCTCTCATGAGCCCAAACAAGACTTTAAAAGGATGAGTTTGCAACTACTTTACTTTTGGAGAAAATTCAAAACATTCATTATTCAATAGGGCCCAAAATATCAAAAACCAGCGGTTTGAATGAACACACATTTCTTGGTAGAATCATGCAGGACTGAAATTTTTGATGTTTTTCTACTCCTCTCATGAGCCCAAACAAGTCTCTAAAAGCATGAGTTTGCAACTACTTTACTTTTGGAGAAAATTCAAAACATTCATTATTCAATAGAGCCCAATAGCAAAAATCAGGTTTTGAATGAAGAATCACATTTCTTGGTAGAATCATGCAGGATTGAAATTTTTGATGGTTTTTTACTCCTCTCAACAGCACAAACAAGTTTCCAAAAGGATGAGTTTGCAACTACTTTACTTTTGGAGAAAATTCAAAACATTCATTATTCAATAGGGCCCAAAATATCAAAAACCAGCGGTTTGAATGAACACACATTTCTTGGTAGAATCATGCAGGACTGAAATTTTTGATGTTTTTCTACTCCTCTCATGAGCCCAAACAAGTCTCTAAAAGCATGAGTTTGCAACTACTTTACTTTTGGAGAAAATTCAAAACATTCATTATTCAATAGAGCCCAATAGCAAAAATCAGGTTTTGAATGAAGAATCACATTTCTTGGTAGAATCATGCAGAATTGAAATTTTTGATGGTTTTTAACTCCTCTCAACAGCCCAAACAAGTTTCTTAAATGATAAATTTGCAACTACTTTACTTTTGGAGAAAATTCAAAACATTCATTATTCAATAGGGCCCAAAATATCAAAAACCAGCGGTTTGAATGAACACCCATTTCTTGGTAGAATCATGCAGGACTGAAATTTTTGATGTTTTTCTACTCCTCTCATGAGCCTAAACAAGTCTCTAAAAGCATGAGTTTGCAACTACTTTACTTTTGGAGAAAATTCAAAACATTCATTATTCAATAGAGCCCAATAGCAAAAATCTGGTTTTGAATGAAGAATCACATTTCTTGGTAGAATCATGCAGGATTTAAATTTTTGATGTTTTTTTACTCCTCTCAACAGCCCAAACAAGTTTCTAAAAGGATGAGTTTGCAACTACTTTACTTTTGGAGAAAATTCAAAACATTCATTATTCAATAGGGCCCAAACTATCAAAAACCAGCGGTTTGAATGAACACTCACATTTCTTGGTAGAATCGTGCAGGACTGAAATTTTTGATGTTTTTCTACTCCTCTCATGAGCCCAAACAAGACTCTAAAAGGATGAGTTTGCAACTACTTTACTTTTGGAGAAAATTCAAAACATTCATTATTCAATAGATCCCAAAATATCAAAAACCAGCGGTTTGAATGAACACACATTTCTTGGTAGAATCATGCAGGACTGAAATTTTTGATGTTTTTCTACTCCGCTCATGAGCCCAAACAAATCTCTAAAAGCATGAGTTTGCAACTACTTTACTTTTGGAGAAAATTCAAAACATTCATTATTCAATAGAGCCCAATAGCAAAAATCAGGTTTTGAATGAAGAATCACATTTCTTGGTAGAATCATGCAGGATTGAAATTTTTGATGGTTTTTTACTCCTCTCAACAGCCCAAACAAGTTTCTAAAAGGATGAGTTTGCAACTACTTTACTTTTGGAGAAAATTCAAAACATTCATTATTCAATAGGGCCCAAAATATCAAAAACCAGCGGTTTGAATGAACACACATTTCTTGGTAGAATCATGCAGGACTGAAATTTTTGATGTTTTTCTACTCCTCTCATGAGCCCAAACAAGACTTTAAAAGGATGAGTTTGCAACTACTTTACTTTTGGAGAAAATTCAAAACATTCATTATTCAATAGGGCCCAAAATATCAAAAACCAGCGGTTTGAATGAACACACATTTCTTGGTAGAATCATGCAGGACTGAAATTTTTGATGTTTTTCTACTCCTCTCATGAGCCCAAACAAGTCTCTAAAAGCATGAGTTTGCAACTACTTTACTTTTGGAGAAAATTCAAAACATTCATTATTCAATAGAGCCCAATAGCAAAAATCAGGTTTTGAATGAAGAATCACATTTCTTGGTAGCATCATGCAGGATTGAAATTTTTGATGGTTTTTTACTCCTCTCAACAGCCCAAACAAGTTTCTAAAAGGATGAGTTTGCAACTACTTTACTTTTGGAGAAAATTCAAAACATTCATTATTCAATAGGGCCCAAAATATCAAAAACCAGCGGTTTGAATGAACACACATTTCTGGGTAGAATCGTGCAAGACTGAAATTTTTGATGTTTTTCTACTCTCATGAGCCCAAACAAGTCTCTAAAAGCATGAGTTTGCAACTACTTTACTTTGGGAGAAAATTCAAAACATTCATTATTCAATAGAGCCCAATAGCAAAAATCACGCTTTGAATGAAGAATCACATTTCTTGGTAGAATCATGCAGGATTGAAATTTTTGATGGTTTTTTACTCCTCTCAACAGCCCAAACAAGTTTCTAAAAGGATGAATTTGCAACTACTTTACTTTTGGAGAAAATTCAAAACATTCATTATTCAATAGGGCCCAAAATATCAAAAACCAGCGGTTTGAATGAACACACATTTCTTGGTAGAATCATGCAGGACTGAAATTTTTGATGTTTTTCTACTCCTCTCATGAGCCTAAACAAGTCTCTAAAAGCATGAGTTTGCAACTACTTTACTTTTGGAGAAAATTCAAAACATTCATTATTCAATAGAGCCCAATAGCAAAAATCTGGTTTTGAATGAAGAATCACATTTCTTGGTAGAATCATGCAGGATTTAAATTTTTGATGTTTTTTTACTCCTCTCAACAGCCCAAACAAGTTTCTAAAAGGATGAGTTTGCAACTACTTTACTTTTGGAGAAAATTCAAAACATTCATTATTCAATAGGGCCCAAACTATCAAAAACCAGCGGTTTGAATGAATACTCACATTTCTTGGTAGAATCGTGCAGGACTGAAATTTTTGATGTTTTTCTACTCCTATCATGAGCCCAAACAAGACTCTAAAAGGATGAGTTTGCAACTACTTTACTTTTGGAGAAAATTCAAAACATTCAATATTCAATAGGGCCCAAAATATCAAAAACCAGCGGTTTGAATGAACACACATTTCTTGGTAGAATCATGCAGGACTGAAATTTTTGATGTTTTTCTACTGCTCTCATGAGACCAAACAAGTCTCTAAAAGCATGAGTTTGCAACTACTTTACTTTTGGAGAAAATTCAAAACATTCATTATTCAATAGAGCCCAATAGCAAAAATCAGGTTTTGAATGAAGAATCACATTTCTTGGTAGAATCATGCAGGATTGAATTTTTTGATGGTTTTTTACTCCTCTCAACAGCCCAAACAAGTTTCTAAAAGGATGAGTTTGCAACTACTTTACTTTTGGAGAAAATTCAAAACATTCATTATTCAATAGGGCCCAAAATATCAAAAACCAGCAGTTTGAATGAACACACATTTCTTGGTAGAATCATGAAGGACTGAAATTTTTGATGTTTTTCTACTCCTCTCATGAGCCCAAACAAGTCTCTAAAAGCATGAGTTTGCAACTACTTTACTTTTGGAAAAAATTCAAAACATTCATTATTCAATAGAGCCCAATAGCAAAAATCAGGTTTTGAATGAAGAATCAAATTTCTTGGTAGAATCATGCAGGATTGAAATTTTTGATGTTTTTTTACTCATCTCAACAGCCAAAACAAGTTTCTAAAAGGATGAGTTTGCAACTACTTTACTTTTGGAGAAAATTCAAAACATTCATTATTCAATAGGGCCCAAACTATCAAAAACCAGCGGTTTGAATGAACACACATTTCTTGGTAGAATCGTGCAAGACTGAAATTTTTGATGTTTTTCTACTCCTCTCATGAGCCCAAACAAGTCTCTAAAAGCATGAGTTTGCAACTACTTTACTTTTGGAGAAAATTCAAAACATTCATTATTCAATAGAGCCCAATAGCAAAAATCAGGTTTTGAATGAAGAATCACATTTCTTGGTAGAATCATGCAGGATTGAAATTTTTGATGTTTTTTTACTCCTCTCAACAGCCCAAACAAGTTTCTAAAAGGATGAGTTTGCAACTACTTTACTTTTGGAGAAAATTCAAAACATTCTTTATTCAATAGGGCCCAAAATATCAAAAACCAGCGGTTTGAATGAACACACATTTCTTGGTAGAATCATGCAGGACTGAAATTTTTGATGTTTTTCTGCTCCTCTCATGAGCCCAAACAAGTCTCTAAAAGCATGAGTTTGCAACTACTTTACTTTTGGAGAAAATTCAAAACATTCATTATTCAATAGAGCCCAATAGCAAAAATCAGGTTTTGAATGAAGAATCACATTTCTTGGTAGAATCATGCTGGATTGAAATTTTTGATGGTTTTTTACTCCTCTCAACAGCCCAAACAAGTTTCTGAAAGGATGAAATTGCAACTACTTTACTTTTGGAGAAAATTCAAAACATTCATTATTCAATAGGGCCCAAAATATCAAAAACCAGCGGTTTGAATGAACACACATTTCTTGGTAGAAACATGCAGGACTGAAATTTTTGATGTTTTTCTACTTCTCTCATGAGCCTAAACAAGTCTCTAAAAGCATGAGTTTGCAACTACTTTACTTTTGGAGAAAATTCAAAACATTCATTATTCAATAGAGCCCAATAGCAAAAATCAGGTTTTGAATGAAGAATCACATTTCTTGGTAGAATCATGCAGGATTGAAATTTTTGATGTTTTTTTACTCCTCTCAACAGCCCAAACAAGTTTCTAAAAGGATGAGTTTGCAACTACTTTACTTTTGGAGAAAATTCAAAACATTCATTATTCAATAGGGCCCAAACTATCAAAAACCAGCGGTTTGAATGAACACTCACATTTCTTGGTAGAATCATGCAGGACTGAAATTTTTGATGTTTTTCTACTCCTCTCATGAGCCCAAACAAGACTTTAAAAGGATGAGTTTGCAACTACTTTACTTTTGGAGAAAATTCAAAACATTCATTATTCAATAGGGCCCAAAATATCAAAAACCAGCGGTTTGAATGAACACACATTTCTTGGTAGAATCATGCAGGACTGAAATTTTTGATGTTTTTCTACTCCTCTCATGAGCCCAAACAAGTCTCTAAAAGCATGAGTTTGCAACTACTTTACTTTTGGAGAAAATTCAAAACATTCATTATTCAATAGAGCCCAATAGCAAAAATCAGGTTTTGAATGAAGAATCACATTTCTTGGTAGAATCATGCAGGATTGAATTTTTTGATGGTTTTTTACTCCTCTCAACAGCACAAACAAGTTTCTAAAAGGATGAGTTTGCAACTACTTTACTTTTGGAGAAAATTCAAAACATTCATTATTCAATAGGGCCCAAAATATCAAAAACCAGCGGTTTGAATGAACACACATTTCTTGGTAGAATCATGCAGGACTGAAATTTTTGATGTTTTTCTACTCCTCTCATGAGCCCAAACAAGTCTCTAAAAGCATGAGTTTGCAACTACTTTACTTTTGGAGAAAATTCAAAACATTCATTATTCAATAGAGCCCAATAGCAAAAATCAGGTTTTGAATGAAGAATCACATTTCTTGGTAGAATCATGCAGAATTGAAATTTTTGATGGTTTTTAACTCCTCTCAACAGCCCAAACAAGTTTCTTAAATGATAAATTTGCAACTACTTTACTTTTGGAGAAAATTCAAAACATTCATTATTCAATAGGGCCCAAAATATCAAAAACCAGCGGTTTGAATGAACACCCATTTCTTGGTAGAATCATGCAGGACTGAAATTTTTGATGTTTTTCTACTCCTCTCATGAGCCTAAACAAGTCTCTAAAAGCATGAGTTTGCAACTACTTTACTTTGGAGAAAATTCAAAACATTCATTATTCAATAGAGCCCAATAGCAAAAATCTGGTTTTGAATGAAGAATCACATTTCTTGGTAGAATCATGCAGGATTTAAATTTTTGATGTTTTTTTACTCCTCTCAACAGCCCAAACAAGTTTCTAAAAGGATGAGTTTGCAACTACTTTACTTTTGGAGAAAATTCAAAACATTCATTATTCAATAGGGCCCAAAATATCAAAAACCAGCGGTTTGAATGAACACACATTTCTTGGTAGAATCATGCAGGACTGAAATTTTTGATGTTTTTCTACTCCTCTCATGAGACCAAACAAGTCTCTAAAAGCATGAGTTTGCAACTACTTTACTTTTGGAGAAAATTCAAAACATTCATTATTCAATAGAGCACAATAGCCAAAAATCAGGTTTTGAATGAAGAATCACATTTCTTGGTAGAATCATGCAGGATTGAAATTTTTGATGGTTTTTTACTCCTCTAAACAGCCCAAACAAGTTTCTAAAAGGATGAGTTTGCAACTACTTTACTTTTGGAGAAAATTCAAAACATTCATTATTCAATAGGGCCCAAAATATCAAAAACCAGCGGTTTGAATGAACACACATTACTTGGTAGAATCGTGCAAGACTGAAATTTTTGATGTTTTTCTACTCCTCTCATGAGCCCAAACAAGTCTCTAAAAGCATGAGTTTGCAACTACTTTACTTTTGGAGAAAATTCAAAACATTCATTATTCAATAGAGCCCAATAGCAAAAATCAGGTTTTGAATGAAGAATCACATTTCTTGGTAGAATCATGCAGGATTGAAATTTTTGATGTTTTTTTACTCATCTCAACAGCCCAAACAAGTTTCTAAAAGGATGAGTTTGCAACTACTTTACTTTTGGAGAAAATTCAAAACATTCATTATTCAATAGGGCCCAAACTATCAAAAACCAGCGGTTTGAATGAACACACATTTCTTGGTAGAATCGTGCAAGACTGAAATTTTTGATGTTTTTCTACTCCTCTCATGAGCCCAAACAAGTCTCTAAAAGCATGAGTTTGCAACTACTTTACTTTTGGAGAAAATTCAAAACATTCATTATTCAATAGAGCCCAATAGCAAAAATCAGGTTTTGAATGAAGAATCACATTTCTTGGTAGAATCATGCAGGATTGAAATTTTTGATGGTTTTTTACTCCTCTCAACAGCCCAAACAAGTTTCTGAAAGGATGAAATTGCAACTACTTTACTTTTGGAGAAAATTCAAAACATTCATCATTCAATAGGGCCCAAAATATCAAAAACCAGCGGTTTGAATGAACACACATTTCTTGGTAGAATCATGCAGGACTGAAATTTTTGATGTTTTTCTACTCCTCTCATGAGCCTAAACAAGTCTCTAAAAGCATGAGTTTGCAACTACTTTACTTTTGGAGAAAATTCAAAACATTCATTATTCAATAGAGCCCAATAGCAAAAATCAGGTTTTGAATGAAGAATCACATTTCTTGGTAGAATCATGCAGGAATGAAATTTTTGATGTTTTTTTACTCCTCTCAACAGCCCAAACAAGTTTCAAAAGGATGAGTTTGCAACTACTTTACTTTTGGAGAAAATTCAAAACATTCATTATTCAATAGGGCCCAAACTATCAAAAACCAGCGGTTTGAATGAACACTCACATTTCTTGGTAGAATCGTGCAGGACTGAAATTTTTGATGTTTTTCTACTCCTCTCATGAGCCCAAACAAGACTTTAAAAGGATGAGTTTGCAACTACTTTACTTTTGGAGAAAATTCAAAACATTCATTATTCAATAGGGCCCAAAATATCAAAAACCAGCGGTTTGAATGAACACACATTTCTTGGTAGAATCATGCAGGACTGAAATTTTTGATGTTTTTCTGCTCCTCTCATGAGCCCAAACAAGTCTCTAAAAGCATGAGTTTGCAACTACTTTACTTTTGGAGAAAATTCAAAACATTCATTATTCAATAGAGCCCAATAGCAAAAATCAGGTTTTGAATGAAGAATCACATTTCTTGGAAGAATCATGCAGGATTGAAATTTTTGATGGTTTTTTACTCCTCTCAACAGCCCAAACAAGTTTCTGAAAGGATGAAATTGCAACTACTTTACTTTTGGAGAAAATTCAAAACATTCATTATTCAATAGGGCCCAAAATATCAAAAACCAGCGGTTTGAATGAACACACATTTCTTGGTAGAAACATGCAGGACTGAAATTTTTGATGTTTTTCTACTTCTCTCATGAGCCTAAACAAGTCTCTAAAAGCATGAGTTTGCAACTACTTTACTTTTGGAGAAAATTCAAAACATTCATTATTCAATAGAGCCCAATAGCAAAAATCAGGTTTTGAATGAAGAATCACATTTCTTGGTAGAATCATGCAGGATTGAAATTTTTGATGTTTTTTTACTCCTCTCAACAGCCCAAACAAGTTTCTAAAAGGATGAGTTTGCAACTACTTTACTTTTGGAGAAAATTCAAAACATTCATTATTCAATAGGGCCCAAACTATCAAAAACCAGCGGTTTGAATGAACACTCACATTTCTTGGTAGAATCATGCAGGACTGAAATTTTTGATGTTTTTCTACTCCTCTCATGAGCCCAAACAAGACTTTAAAAGGATGAGTTTGCAACTACTTTACTTTTGGAGAAAATTCAAAACATTCATTATTCAATAGGGCCCAAAATATCAAAAACCAGCGGTTTGAATGAACACACATTTCTTGGTAGAATCATGCAGGACTGAAATTTTTGATGTTTTTCTACTCCTCTCATGAGCCCAAACAAGTCTCTAAAAGCATGAGTTTGCAACTACTTTACTTTTGGAGAAAATTCAAAACATTCATTATTCAATAGAGCCCAATAGCAAAAATCAGGTTTTGAATGAAGAATCACATTTCTTGGTAGAATCATGCAGGATTGAAATTTTTGATGGTTTTTTACTCCTCTCAACAGCACAAACAAGTTTCCAAAAGGATGAGTTTGCAACTACTTTACTTTTGGAGAAAATTCAAAACATTCATTATTCAATAGGGCCCAAAATATCAAAAACCAGCGGTTTGAATGAACACACATTTCTTGGTAGAATCATGCAGGACTGAAATTTTTGATGTTTTTCTACTCCTCTCATGAGCCCAAACAAGTCTCTAAAAGCATGAGTTTGCAACTACTTTACTTTTGGAGAAAATTCAAAACATTCATTATTCAATAGAGCCCAATAGCAAAAATCAGGTTTTGAATGAAGAATCACATTTCTTGGTAGAATCATGCAGAATTGAAATTTTTGATGGTTTTTAACTCCTCTCAACAGCCCAAACAAGTTTCTTAAATGATAAATTTGCAACTACTTTACTTTTGGAGAAAATTCAAAACATTCATTATTCAATAGGGCCCAAAATATCAAAAACCAGCGGTTTGAATGAACACCCATTTCTTGGTAGAATCATGCAGGACTGAAATTTTTGATGTTTTTCTACTCCTCTCATGAGCCTAAACAAGTCTCTAAAAGCATGAGTTTGCAACTACTTTACTTTTGGAGAAAATTCAAAACATTCATTATTCAATAGAGCCCAATAGCAAAAATCTGGTTTTGAATGAAGAATCACATTTCTTGGTAGAATCATGCAGGATTTAAATTTTTGATGTTTTTTTACTCCTCTCAACAGCCCAAACAAGTTTCTAAAAGGATGAGTTTGCAACTACTTTACTTTTGGAGAAAATTCAAAACATTCATTATTCAATAGGGCCCAAACTATCAAAAACCAGCGGTTTGAATGAACACTCACATTTCTTGGTAGAATCGTGCAGGACTGAAATTTTTGATGTTTTTCTACTCCTCTCATGAGCCCAAACAAGACTCTAAAAGGATGAGTTTGCAACTACTTTACTTTTGGAGAAAATTCAAAACATTCATTATTCAATAGATCCCAAAATATCAAAAACCAGCGGTTTGAATGAACACACATTTCTTGGTAGAATCATGCAGGACTGAAATTTTTGATGTTTTTCTACTCCGCTCATGAGCCCAAACAAATCTCTAAAAGCATGAGTTTGCAACTACTTTACTTTTGGAGAAAATTCAAAACATTCATTATTCAATAGAGCCCAATAGCAAAAATCAGGTTTTGAATGAAGAATCACATTTCTTGGTAGAATCATGCAGGATTGAAATTTTTGATGGTTTTTTACTCCTCTCAACAGCCCAAACAAGTTTCTAAAAGGATGAGTTTGCAACTACTTTACTTTTGGAGAAAATTCAAAACATTCATTATTCAATAGGGCCCAAAATATCAAAAACCAGCGGTTTGAATGAACACACATTTCTTGGTAGAATCATGCAGGACTGAAATTTTTGATGTTTTTCTACTCCTCTCATGAGCCCAAACAAGTCTCTAAAAGCATGAGTTTGCAACTACTTTACTTTTGGAGAAAATTCAAAACATTCATTATTCAATAGAGCCCAATAGCAAAAATCAGGTTTTGAATGAAGAACCACTTTTCTTGGTAGAATCATGCAGGATTGAAATTTTTGATGTTTTTTTACTCCTCTCAACAGCCCAAACAAGTTTCTAAAAGGATGAGTTTGCAACTACTTTACTTTTGGAGAAAATTCAAAACATTCATTATTCAATAGGGCCCAAAATATCAAAAACCAGCGGTTTGAATGAACACACATTTCTTGGTAGAATCATGCAGGACTGAAATTTTTGATGTTTTTCTGCTCCTCTCATGAGCCCAAACAAGTCTCTAAAAGCATGAGTTTGCAACTACTTTACTTTTGGAGAAAATTCAAAACATTCATTATTCAATAGAGCCCAATAGCAAAAATCAGGTTTTGAATGAAGAATCACATTTCTTGGTAGAATCATGCAGGAATGAAATTTTTGATGTTTTTTTACTCCTCTCAACAGCCCAAACAAGTTTCAAAAGGATGAGTTTGCAACTACTTTACTTTTGGAGAAAATTCAAAACATTCATTATTCAATAGGGCCCAAACTATCAAAAACCAGCGGTTTGAATGAACACTCACATTTCTTGGTAGAATCGTGCAGGACTGAAATTTTTGATGTTTTTCTACTCCTCTCATGAGCCCAAACAAGACTTTAAAAGGATGAGTTTGCAACTACTTTACTTTTGGAGAAAATTCAAAACATTCATTATTCAATAGGGCCCAAAATATCAAAAACCAGCGGTTTGAATGAACACACATTTCTTGGTAGAATCATGCAGGACTGAAATTTTTGATGTTTTTCTACTCCTCTCATGAGCCCAAACAAGTCTCTAAAAGCATGAGTTTGCAACTACTTTACTTTTGGAGAAAATTCAAAACATTCATTATTCAATAGAGCCCAATAGCAAAAATCAGGTTTTGAATGAAGAATCACATTTCTTGGTAGCATCATGCAGGATTGAAATTTTTGATGGTTTTTTACTCCTCTCAACAGCCCAAACAAGTTTCTAAAAGGATGAGTTTGCAACTACTTTACTTTTGGAGAAAATTCAAAACATTCATTATTCAATAGGGCCCAAAATATCAAAAACCAGCGGTTTGAATGAACACACATTTCTGGGTAGAATCGTGCAAGACTGAAATTTTTGATGTTTTTCTACTCTCATGAGCCCAAACAAGTCTCTAAAAGCATGAGTTTGCAACTACTTTACTTTGGGAGAAAATTCAAAACATTCATTATTCAATAGAGCCCAATAGCAAAAATCACGCTTTGAATGAAGAATCACATTTCTTGGTAGAATCATGCAGGATTGAAATTTTTGATGGTTTTTTACTCCTCTCAACAGCCCAAACAAGTTTCTAAAAGGATGAATTTGCAACTACTTTACTTTTGGAGAAAATTCAAAACATTCATTATTCAATAGGGCCCAAAATATCAAAAACCAGCGGTTTGAATGAACACACATTTCTTGGTAGAATCATGCAGGACTGAAATTTTTGATGTTTTTCTACTCCTCTCATGAGCCTAAACAAGTCTCTAAAAGCATGAGTTTGCAACTACTTTACTTTTGGAGAAAATTCAAAACATTCATTATTCAATAGAGCCCAATAGCAAAAATCTGGTTTTGAATGAAGAATCACATTTCTTGGTAGAATCATGCAGGATTTAAATTTTTGATGTTTTTTTACTCCTCTCAACAGCCCAAACAAGTTTCTAAAAGGATGAGTTTGCAACTACTTTACTTTTGGAGAAAATTCAAAACATTCATTATTCAATAGGGCCCAAACTATCAAAAACCAGCGGTTTGAATGAATACTCACATTTCTTGGTAGAATCGTGCAGGACTGAAATTTTTGATGTTTTTCTACTCCTCTCATGAGCCCAAACAAGACTCTAAAAGGATGAGTTTGCAACTACTTTACTTTTGGAGAAAATTCAAAACATTCAATATTCAATAGGGCCCAAAATATCAAAAACCAGCGGTTTGAATGAACACACATTTCTTGGTAGAATCATGCAGGACTGAAATTTTTGATGTTTTTCTACTGCTCTCATGAGACCAAACAAGTCTCTAAAAGCATGAGTTTGCAACTACTTTACTTTTGGAGAAAATTCAAAACATTCATTATTCAATAGAGCCCAATAGCAAAAATCAGGTTTTGAATGAAGAATCACATTTCTTGGTAGAATCATGCAGGATTGAATTTTTTGATGGTTTTTTACTCCTCTCAACAGCCCAAACAAGTTTCTAAAAGGATGAGTTTGCAACTACTTTACTTTTGGAGAAAATTCAAAACATTCATTATTCAATAGGGCCCAAAATATCAAAAACCAGCAGTTTGAATGAACACACATTTCTTGGTAGAATCATGAAGGACTGAAATTTTTGATGTTTTTCTACTCCTCTCATGAGCCCAAACAAGTCTCTAAAAGCATGAGTTTGCAACTACTTTACTTTTGGAAAAAATTCAAAACATTCATTATTCAATAGAGCCCAATAGCAAAAATCAGGTTTTGAATGAAGAATCAAATTTCTTGGTAGAATCATGCAGGATTGAAATTTTTGATGTTTTTTTACTCATCTCAACAGCCAAAACAAGTTTCTAAAAGGATGAGTTTGCAACTACTTTACTTTTGGAGAAAATTCAAAACATTCATTATTCAATAGGGCCCAAACTATCAAAAACCAGCGGTTTGAATGAACACACATTTCTTGGTAGAATCGTGCAAGACTGAAATTTTTGATGTTTTTCTACTCCTCTCATGAGCCCAAACAAGTCTCTAAAAGCATGAGTTTGCAACTACTTTACTTTTGGAGAAAATTCAAAACATTCATTATTCAATAGAGCCCAATAGCAAAAATCAGGTTTTGAATGAAGAATCACATTTCTTGGTAGAATCATGCAGGATTGAAATTTTTGATGTTTTTTTACTCCTCTCAACAGCCCAAACAAGTTTCTAAAAGGATGAGTTTGCAACTACTTTACTTTTGGAGAAAATTCAAAACATTCTTTATTCAATAGGGCCCAAAATATCAAAAACCAGCGGTTTGAATGAACACACATTTCTTGGTAGAATCATGCAGGACTGAAATTTTTGATGTTTTTCTGCTCCTCTCATGAGCCCAAACAAGTCTCTAAAAGCATGAGTTTGCAACTACTTTACTTTTGGAGAAAATTCAAAACATTCATTATTCAATAGAGCCCAATAGCAAAAATCAGGTTTTGAATGAAGAATCACATTTCTTGGTAGAATCATGCAGGATTGAAATTTTTGATGTTTTTTTACTCCTCTCAACAGCAAAAACAAGTTTCTAAAAGGATGAGTTTGCAACTACTTTACTTTTGGAGAAAAATCAAAACATTCATTATTCAATAGAGCCCAATAGCAAAAATCAGGTTTTGAATGAAGAATCACATTTCTTGGTAGAATCATGCAGGATTGAAATTTTTGATGGTTTTTTACTCCTCTCAACAGCCCAAACAAGTTTCTAAAGGGATGAGTTTGCAACTACTTTACTTTTGGAGAAAATTCAAAACATTCATTATTCAATAGAGCCCAATAGCAAAAATCAGGTTTTGAATGAAGAATCACATTTCTTGGTAGAATCATGCAGGATTGAAATTTTTGATGTTTTTTTACTCCTCTCAACAGCCCAAACAAGTTTCTAAAAGGATGAGTTTGCAACTACTTTACTTTTGGATAAAATTCAAAACATTCATTATTCAATAGGGCCCAAACTATCAAAAACCAGCGGTTTGAATGAACACACATTTCTTGGTAGAATCGTGCAAGACTGAAATTTTTGATGTTTTTCTATTCCTCTCATGAGCCCAAACAAGTCTCTAAAAGCATGAGTTTGCAACTACTTTACTTTTGGAGAAAATTCAAAACATTCATTATTCAATAGAGCCCAATAGCAAAAATCAGGTTTTGAATGAAGAATCACATTTCTTGGTAGAATCATGCAGGATTGAAATTTTTGATGGTTTTTTACTCCTCTCAACAGCCCAAACAAGTTTCTAAAAGGATGAATTTGCAACTACTTTACTTTTGGAGAAAATTCAAAACATTCATTATTCAATAGGGCCCAAAATATCAAAAGCCAGCAGTTTGAATGAACACTCACATTTCTTGGTAGAATCGTGCAGGACTGAAATTTTTGATGTTTTTCTACTCCTCTCATGAGCCCAAACAAGACTTTAAAAGGATGAGTTTGCAACTACTTTACTTTTGGAGAAAATTCAAAACATTCATTATTCAATAGGGCCCAAAATATCAAAAACCAGCGGTTTGAATGAACACACATTTCTTGGTAGAATCATGCAGGACTGAAATTTTTGATGTTTTTCTACTCCTCTCATGAGCCCAAACAAGTCTCTAAAAGCATGAGTTTGCAACTACTTTACTTTTGGAGAAAATTCAAAACATTCATTATTCAATAGAGCCCAATAGCAAAAATCAGGTTTTGAATGAAGAATCATATTTCTTGGTAGAATCATGCAGGATTGAAATTTTTGATGTTTTTTTTACTCCTCTCAACAGCCCAAACAAGTTTCTAAAAGGATGAGTTTGCAACTACTTTACTTTTGGAGAAAATTCAAAACATTCATTATTCAATAGGGCCCAAACTATCAAAAAACAGCTGTTTGAATGAACACACATTTCTTGGTAGAATCGTGCAAGACTGAAATTTTTGTTGTTTTTCTACTCCTCTCATGAGCCCAAACAAGTCTCTAAAAGCATGAGTTTGCAACTACTTTACTTTTGGAGAAAATTCAAAACATTCATTATTCAATAGAGCCCAATAGCAAAAATCAGGTTTTGAATGAAGAATCACATTTCTTGGTAGAATCATGCAGGATTGAAATTTTTGATGGTTTTTTACTCCTCTCAACAGCCCAAACAAGTTTCTAAAAGGATGAATTTGCAACTACTTTACTTTTGGAGAAAATTCAAAACATTCATTATTCAATAGGGCCCAAAATATCAAAAACCAGCGGTTTGAATGAACACACATTTCTTGGTAGAATCATGCAGGACTGAAATTTTTGCTGTTTTTCTACTCCTCTCATGAGCCTAAACAAGACTCTAAAAGGATGAGTTTGCAACTACTTTACTTTTGGAGAAAATTCAAAACATTCATTATTCAATAGGGCCCAAAATATCAAAAAACAGCGGTTTGAATGAACACACATTTCTTGGTAGAATCATGCAGGACTGAAATTTTTGATGTTTTTCTACTCCTCTCATGAGCCCAAACAAGTCTCTAAAAGCATGAGTTTGCAACTACTTTAATTTTGGAGAAAATTCAAAACATTCATTATTCAATAGAGCCCAATAGCAAAAATCAGGTTTTGAATGAAGAATCACATTTCTTGGTAGAATCATGCAGGACTGAAATTTTTGATGTTTTTTTACTCCTCTCAACAGCCCAAACAAGTTTCTAAAAGGATGAGTTTGCAACTACTTTACTTTTGGAGAAAATTCAAAACATTCATTATTCAATAGGGCCCAAACTATCAAAAACCAGCAGTTTGAATGAACACACATTTCTTGGTAGAATCGTGCAAGACTGAAATTTTTGATGTTTTTCTACTCCTCTCATGAGCCCAAACAAGTCTCTAAAAGCATGAGTTTGCAACTACTTTACTTTTGGAGAAAATTCAAAACATTCATTATTCAATAGAGCCCTATAGCAAAAATCAGGTTTTGAATGAAGAATCACATTTCTTGGTAGAATCATGCAGGATTGAAATTTTTGATGGTTTTTTACTCCTCTCAACAGCCCAAACAAGTTTCTAAAAGGATGAATTTGCAACTACTTTACTTTTGGAGAAAATTCAAAACATTCATTATTCAATAGGGCCCAAAATATCAAAAACCAGCGGTTTGAATGAACACACATTTCTTGGTAGAATCATGCAGGACTGAAATTTTTGATGTTTTTCTACTCCGCTCATGAGCCTAAACAAGTCTCTAAAAGCATGAGTTTGCAACTACTTTACTTTTGGAGAAAATTCAAAACATTCATTATTCAATAGAGCCCAATAGCAAAAATCAGGTTTTGAATGAAGAATCACATTTCTTGGTAGAATCATGCAGGATTGAAATTTTTGATGTTTTTTTACTCCTCTCAACAGCCCAAACAAGTTTCTAAAAGGATGAGTTTGCAACTACTTTACTTTTGGAGAAAATTCAAAACATTCATTATTCAATAGGGCCCAAACTATCAAAAACCAGCGGTTTGAATGAACACTCACATTTCTTGGTAGAATCGTGCAGGACTGAAATTTTTGATGTTTTTCTACTCCTCTCATGAGCCCAAACAAGACTCTAAAAGGATGAGTTTGCAACTACTTTACTTTTGGAGAAAATTCAAAACATTCATTATTCAATAGGGCCCAAAATATCAAAAAACAGCGGTTTGAATGAACACACATTTCTTGGTAGAATCATGCAGGACTGAAATTTTTGATGTTTTTCTACTCCTCTCATGAGCCCAAACAAGTCTCTAAAAGCATGAGTTTGCAACTACTTTAATTTTGGAGAAAATTCAAAACATTCATTATTCAATAGAGCCCAATAGCAAAAATCAGGTTTTGAATGAAGAATCACATTTCTTGGTAGAATCATGCAGGATTGAAATTTTTGATGTTTTTTTACTTCTCTCAACAGCCCAAACAAGTTTCTAAAAGGTTGAGTTTGCAACTACTTTAATTTTGGAGAAAATTCAAAACATTCATTGTTCAATAGGGCCCAAACTATCAAAAACCAGCGGTTTGAATGAACACACATTTCTTGATAGAATCGTGCAAGACTGAAATTTTTGATGTTTTTCTACTCCTCTCATGAGCCCAAACAAGTCTCTAAAAGCATGAGTTTGCAACTACTTTACTTTTGGAGAAAATTCAAAACATTCATTATTCAATAGAGCCCTATAGCAAAAATCAGGTTTTGAATGAAGAATCAAATTTCTTGGTAGAATCATGCAGGATTGAAATTTTTGATGGTTTTTTACTCCTCTCAACAGCCCAAACAAGTTTCTAAAAGGATGAATTTGCAACTACTTTACTTTTGGAGAAAATTCAAAACATTCATTATTCAATAGGGCCCAAAATATCAAAAACCAGCGGTTTGAATGAACACACATTTCTTGGTAGAATCATGCAGGACTGAAATTTTTGATGTTTTTCTACTCCTCTCATGAGCCTAAACAAGTCTCTAAAAGCATGAGTTTGCGGGGGGCGTGGTCTGGAGCTAGATGGAGTAAGACGTCTGGCTTAGAGCTCCTGCAGCCTTCTGCAAAAGCGACTAAAAAAAGCAACTTTCTAAGAACTTCAACATCCTAAAAGCTTTCCCTAAGGATTCTTCATCGTCTGGGGATTAAGAAGACATCTCTTAAGCCTGATTTCATCAAATTGGAAGAGTGTATGAAACCGGCCTTCAGCGTCGGGTAAGCCGGGGCCTCCTGCTTGCTGCATGACTCAGCGTTTTACACTCCGAGGCTGGAAACAATGGTGAGGCCTGGTCCCTTTTCATAATCCACAGGGCTTGGAGGATTGGATATCCTTTTGACAGCTGAACTAACAAGATCTGAGGAGTTGGAAGATAAAGCATAAATTGGAGCTTATTGGATTAACACGCTAATTGGATTAACACGCTAATTGGATTAACACGCTAGCGGCGGGAAGCGGCGGCTGTTGATTGGCAATGGATTTCTTCTCTCCCTAATTTATGGTAAGAGGCTCTGAGTGCGCTGTGGACTGTGGCTGGAGGCTGTCTCCTACTTTTCATCCCTATTAGCTGGTCTGGAGATACAATTGCAGGACGGAGGATTGTTGTCCGGAGGCTGCTGGAGATCTTCAGTAACGGTGAGGAGCCGTGGTAGTGGATTAGCAGCGGCCATCTTTTGTGGATAACCCGTTGTTGACTGTGCTTGGAATACGCTGCATTTGGAGTTGAATCTTCTGTCACGCTTTGCCGGATCTTCGAGGAACAGCAAAGACTCCGAGACTTTGAACATAAGAGGATTTGGTGGCGATAGGAGCCGCGGTTGGAATTGTGGCTGTTGATTGACAGCAGCTTCTGTCTTAAAGAAATTCCCAAACAAGTTTCTAAAAGGACCGGTAAACAGCGGAAGAGAAGAGGACGGGAAATCCGGTGGAAGGTGAACGGCGCCAGATGAAAGGAGCCGACGCTGACATCACGGACTTATTTAACTGAAGGAACAAGAAGGAATAATCGGCGACGACAGCATACTCAAAGGGTCGGAAGAGGTGAGGAGCGGTAACAACTCGACGGGGACTTCAGGAGCGGCATCGGGGAGAAAGAGAGAGGCTGGAAAGGAGGCCGGTGATTCGTGTGAAGATTGCGGAGGTCTTTTGGAAGTAATCGATTATAAGAAGATGCCTAAGAGGTGCAGCAAGAAAAAAAGAATGGTTCCTGTAAGAAGAGACCGTCCAACAGGTCCAAGAATCCTGGGGAGCCTATCGGGCCCAAGCCTCCACGCTGGATGTAAACAACCCAGCCATGTGAGTGATCAACGCAGCGGGAGGAGAAAACAAGGAGCCTGTGAGACCCAGAGAGTAGATCAGATCTCAACAGTGAACTCCTTTGGATGCAGAGAGACCCCGACACTGGCTGACACTGTTTTAGGAGGAGTTCGGCAGACCGTGCAGAATATTGGAGCTTCCCGGTGGCAGAGAAGAAGCGGCGGTGGAGTCTTTGCAGCATCGCAGATGGAACATGTTGGGACAGCTTCAGATAGATCCTCTTCACCTGGAAGCCAAAATGAACGTGTGGAGACTATGGCAGCACAATCCTCGACAGCTGGAGCGGTCCCCGCTTCACAAGATCAAAGCGGGGTGACCGCGGTGATGGTTGAAGCCGCGCGGCAGCAGAGAAGGAGCGACGGTGGAAATGCTGCGTCATCGCTGCTGGGATCAGCGCCGCCCTCCGAGGGATCTTCTGTATCAGGATACTCACTCGGACTTACGGCGACGTCGGCGGTGAGGTCCTCGGCACTGGAAGTAACCCCCGCTTTGAAAGATCAAGGCGGGGAGACCGTGGTGAAAGCCGCGGCCGTGCGGCATGGGAGAAATGGCGGCGGGAATTCCCCTCTCTCCCCGATAAGCGGTACTGGTGAGTCGCCTCTCTACAGCCGATTTGGGGACATTAATAAGCAGTCAGGGGCCCGGTCAGTGGCTCATACATGGGCGCTGGGGGCTCCCAAGATCAAACCGCTATTGGTTTCGGGGGAGATCTTTGATCAGCCGACAATGGCAGATGCTGCAGCCGCGCGGCCATTAAAATACAATGGTGATGAGGCCCTTACACCTATGTTGGACTCGGAGAACCACACAGCACAATCAGTGGTGGGTCCTTATAATTTGGAAGAAGTAACGGAGGAGGCGCTGAGGCGGAGAGGTGGCAGGGAGATGATTAATGCATCGCAACAGTGTGGACAATCTGATATATCCTTTTCATATAAAGTGCTGGCGGCGGGGTCTACTGGGCACAATGCAACCCAGGTCACGGTTAATAATAATCAGAGGGAAAATTGGGAAAGTGTGTCTGGAGTTGTGGCTGGATTACAGGAGAGTTGTAGCGGAGCTGAAAAACCAACATTACCACTATTTAAACCTACTATAGACTTATCATTATGCACATCTGTTGTACCATTAACACCTTCTATAAAATATCTCAATAGTGTTTTGCGACATGATGCAGCGGAATTTATACCAGTAAACACACCTAAACAACTATTTAATGGGGAGATGGGATTATCATGCTATGTGGGAGCTCAGTCATCCTGTGGGATAGATTTTAATATGGGATTTCAAAAAAATCTAGGAGACAGGCAATTTTTAGACTCTGGTATTGATGAGGGGCTACAAAAAAATAGCTTTTATGAAAAACCAACTAACGAAGCCTTTGGAGGGGAAGAGTTTGGGCTGGATAACATTCTCCAGTCTGTGAAGGAAGAGTCAAGTGTTTTGCTTGCCCGAATTGAAAATTTCCTTCTCGCTTTATACACAAATAGGGAGGATTCTTCTGATCACCAGTCGGGACTAAATTATAATAAGTCAGAACCATCGTCTGAAGGTGGGGAGGAATTAGAGAGTGCGGACTCGGAGGCCTCTGGGGAGGAGGTGGCCTCTCTCGGGAATTCAGAGAACGATCTGATTGATTCAGTTGATATAAATGACACGGATGAGGCATCTTCGATAAGTTCCTTCATGTCTGAGAGCTCTATCAGTAATGGAGAATCTGGTGATAATAATCCTTCTCAAGATGATAAAACTGATATAGCTCAAGAAAAGACAGAGATTGATGTTAAGGAGGTATTTACTGATCCATTCTCGCTACATAATATATTGGTTCCTGGGAGTTTCCCCGTTGAAGATTTTCTGATTAAATCATGCAAAACCTTTTTAATTTCGTTGAATGATCTGGGGATTAGCAGTGTTGGAGACCCGGGAATAGACAAAATTAAAATATTAGGAAACTCGATTAAGCAACTTATGAAGAGTATCTTTTCAATTATAGTCAGCGAGAATGTAATAAAACCTAACACAACACCTGATATTTCCCTCTCTACAGTAAAATCTACGTTTAAACAATCTGAATTCTCCTCCTCTATTGAAGCACCAAAATTTCTCGAGCTCTCGGATTCTTTGAGGGATATACAGAAGGAGATTGCCTCATTCAGATGTTCGTTGTCCAATTTTGAGGATTTGAAGAGGAAAAATAATGTAAAAATCAGGGGTATTCCCGAGTCAGTTCAACCAACTAGATTGAGGGAGTATGTTTCCTCAATGATGTCTTACTTATTTCCGGAAACTAAAGGTAAAAATCTAATTGAAAAAATATTTAGAATTCGTAGACCTTCCTCCCTGCCGTCTGACTTAACTAGAGATGTTATTGTCTCATTTTATCCTAACTGGATCAGAAACTCCCTTCTTAGTTTAACAAAAAATTCTAGTTTTCTTTCGTCTCCCTATAGAAACTTAGTTTTTTTTAAGGATCTGTGCAAAAACACTATAGAAAAACGTAGGTCATTTTTACAAATAACAACTGAGCTTCGCCGGGCTAGTATTGACTATAATTGGTCCCAAAATTCTACATTAATCGTGAGATATGCTTCAAACATAATTCATATTCTGTCTCCGCGGGAAGGTATAGACTTCCTTAGAGATGCTGGATTTACTTCTAATAATCGTCTTCCCAAAAATTTACATTCATCTGTGCAAGACCTCTGATTCATCATTCCTGAGCTTGGGATCTAGATTGGATTTTATTATCATGAAACCTGGGCTACTGGGACCTTTCAAAGCTTTTCACATATATGTCAGATATAATTGTGATCTGAGTTTTATATTCCACGAGCAGATTTGAGAATAAAGCTGAACTTTCCCCTTACATGGTCTAAACTACGTTTCTAGTGCTAGGTTTTCTTTTTTGTTTAGGTACATTCATGTAGACTAAGCAGATTTTGCTTTGTAGCTTGTTTGAACTTTTTTTTACCCCAATCGGTCCTAGAGCCACCTCGTGTGGTTGAGGACGGGGGGGTAAAGCCCCCAAACAGGTCCTAGACCACGTAGTGGTTACGGACGGGACAGGTAGCATGCAACTACAGTTTTTAATTTTGTACGTATGACAGCTTTTATTTTTGTACGTATGATGTAACTACATGCATCTACAGCTTTATTTTGTACGTATGATGTAATTATGGTATTTTATGTTTGTTTACCTGTCTATCCCCCAATTTGGGGGTCTCCCTGTAAATACAGGGAGTATCCTTTCCTCACCTAATCCTTTCCCACTTTCTTTCCTTCCTGTTAAAAAATTCAAAAAACTTAATAAAAAACATTTAAATAAAAGCATGAGTTTGCAACTACTTTACTTTTGGAGAAAATTCAAAACATTCATTATTCAATAGAGCCTAATAGCAAAAATCAGGTTTTGAATGAAGAATCACATTTCTTGGTAGAATCATGCAGGATTGAAATTTTTGATGTTTTTTTACTCCTCTCAACAGCCCAAACAAGTTTCTAAAAGGATGAGTTTGCAACTACTTTACTTTTGGAGAAAATTCAAAACATTCATTATTCAATAGGGCCCAAACTATCAAAAACCAGCGGTTTGAATGAACACTCACATTTCTTGGTAGAATCGTGCAGGACTGAAATTTTTGATGTTTTTCTACTCCTCTCATGAGCCCAAACAAGACTCTAAAAGGATGAGTTTGCAACTACTTTACTTTTGGAGAAAATTCAAAACATTCATTATTCAATAGGGCCCAAAATATCAAAAAACAGCGGTTTGAATGAACACATATTTCTTGGTAGAATCATGCAGGACTGAAATTTTTGATGTTTTTCTACTCCTCTCATGAGCCCAAACAAGTCTCTAAAAGCATGAGTTTGCAACTACTTTAATTTTGGAGAAAATTCAAAACATTCATTATTCAATAGAGCCCAATAGCAAAAATCAGGTTTTGAATGAAGAATCACATTTCTTGGTAGAATCATGCAGGACTGAAATTTTTGATGTTTTTTTACTCCTCTCAACAGCCCAAACAAGTTTCTAAAAGGATGAGTTTGCAACTACTTTACTTTTGGAGAAAATTCAAAACATTCATTATTCAATAGGGCCCAAACTATCAAAAACCAGCAGTTTGAATGAACACACATTTCTTGGTAGAATCGTGCAAGACTGAAATTTTTGATGTTTTTCTACTCCTCTCATGAGCCCAAACAAGTCTCTAAAAGCATGAGTTTGCAACTACTTTACTTTTGGAGAAAATTCAAAACATTCATTATTCAATAGAGCCCTATAGCAAA
The DNA here is from genome assembly GCF_039654945.1 of Dendrobates tinctorius. Lineage (NCBI taxonomy): Eukaryota > Metazoa > Chordata > Amphibia > Anura > Dendrobatidae > Dendrobates > Dendrobates tinctorius. The sequence continues at coordinate 5,377,598 of NW_027361736.1, read as the reverse complement.
AATCAGGTTTTGAATGAAGAATCACATTTCTTGGTAGAATCATGCAGGATTGAAATTTTTGATGGTTTTTTACTCCTCTCAACAGCCCAAACAAGTTTCTAAAAGGATGAATTTGCAACTACTTTACTTTTGGAGAAAATTCAAAACATTCATTATTCAATAGGGCCCAAAATATCAAAAACCAGCGGTTTGAATGAACACACATTTCTTGGTAGAATCATGCAGGACTGAAATTTTTGATGTTTTTCTACTCCTCTCATGAGCCTAAACAAGTCTCTAAAAGCATGAGTTTGCAACTACTTTACTTTTGGAGAAAATTCAAAACATTCATTATTCAATAGAGCCCAATAGCAAAAATCAGGTTTTGAATGAAGAATCACATTTCTTGGTAGAATCATGCAGGATTGAAATTTTTGATATTTTTTTACTCCTCTCAACAGCCCAAACAAGTTTCTAAAAGGATGAGTTTGCAACTACTTTACTTTTGGAGAAAATTCAAAACATTCATTATTCAATAGGGCCCAAACTATCAAAAACCAGCGGTTTGAATGAACACTCACATTTCTTGGTAGAATCGTGCAGGACTGAAATTTTTGATGTTTTTCTACTCCTCTCATGAGCCCAAACAAGACTCTAAAAGGATGAGTTTGTAACTACTTTACTTTTGGAGAAAATTCAAAACATTCATTATTCAATAGGGCCCAAAATATCAAAAACCAGCGGTTTGAATGAACACACATTTCTTGGTAGAATCATGCAGGACTGAAATTTTTGATGTTTTTCTACTCCTCTCATGAGCCCAAACAAGTCTCTAAAAGCATGAGTTTGCAACTACTTTAATTTTGGAGAAAATTCAAAACATTCATTATTCAATAGAGCCCAATAGCAAAAATCAGGTTTTGAATGAAGAATCACATTTCTTGGTAGAATCATGCAGGACTGAAATTTTTGATGTTTTTTTACTCCTCTCAACAGTCCAAACAAGTTTCTAAAAGGATGAGTTTGCAACTACTTTACTTTTGGAGAAAATTCAAAACATTCATTATTCAATAGGGCCCAAACTATCAAAAACCAGCAGTTTGAATGAACACACATTTCTTGGTAGAATCGTGCAAGACTGAAATTTTTGATGTTTTTCTACTCCTCTCATGAGCCCAAACAAGTCTCTAAAAGCATGAGTTTGCAACTACTTTACTTTTGGAGAAAATTCAAAACATTCATTATTCAATAGAGCCCTATAGCAAAAATCAGGTTTTGAATGAAGAATCACATTTCTTGGTAGAATCATGCAGGATTGAAATTTTTGATGGTTTTTTACTCCTCTCAACAGCCCAAAAAAGTTTCTAAAAGGATGAATTTGCAACTACTTTACTTTTGGAGAAAATTCAAAACATTCATTATTCAATAGGGCCCAAAATATGAAAAACCAGCGGTTTGAATGAACACACATTTCTTGGTAGAATCATGCAGGACTGAAATTTTTGATGTTTTTCTACTCCTCTCATGAGCCTAAACAAGTCTCTAAAAGCATGAGTTTGCAACTACTTTACTTTTGGAGAAAATTCAAAACATTCATTATTCAATAGAGCCCAATAGCAAAAATCAGGTTTTGAATGAAGAATCACATTTCTTGGTAGAATCATGCAGGATTGAAATTTTTGATATTTTTTTACTCCTCTCAACAGCCCAAACAAGTTTCTAAAAGGATGAGTTTGCAACTACTTTACTTTTGGAGAAAATTCAAAACATTCATTATTCAATAGGGCCCAAACTATCAAAAACCAGCGGTTTGAATGAACACTCACATTTCTTGGTAGAATCGTGCAGGACTGAAATTTTTGATGTTTTTCTACTCCTCTCATGAGCCCAAACAAGACTCTAAAAGGATGAGTTTGCAACTACTTTACTTTTGGAGAAAATTCAAAACATTCATTATTCAATAGGGCCCAAAATATCAAAAACCAGCGGTTTGAATGAACACACATTTCTTGGTAGAATCATGCAGGACTGAAATTTTTGATGTTTTTCTACTCCTCTCATGAGCCCAAACAAGTCTCTAAAAGCATGAGTTTGCAACCACTTTAATTTTGGAGAAAATTCAAAACATTCATTATTCAATAGAGCCCTATAGCAAAAATCAGGTTTTGAATGAAGAATCACATTTCTTGGTAGAATCATGCAGGATTGAAATTTTTGATGGTTTTTTACTCCTCTCAACAGCCCAAACAAGTTTCCAAAAGGATGAATTTGCAACTACTTTACTTTTGGAGAAAATTCAAAACATTCATTATTCAATAGAGCCCAATAGCAAAAATCAGGTTTTGAATGAAGAATCACATTTCTTGGTAGAATCATGCAGGATTGAAATTTTTGATGTTTTTTTACTCCTCTCAACAGCCCAAACAAGTTTCTAAAAGGATGAGTTTGCAACTACTTTACTTTTGGAGAAAATTCAAAACATTCATTATTCAATAGGGCCCAAACTATCAAAAACCAGCAGTTTGAATGAACACACATTTCTTGGTAGAATCGTGCAAGACTGAAATTTTTGATGTTTTTCTACTCCTCTCATGAGCCCAAACAAGTCTCTAAAAGCATGAGTTTGCAACTACTTTACTTTTGGAGAAAATTCAAAACATTCATTATTCAATAGAGCCCTATAGCAAAAATCAGGTTTTGAATGAAGAATCACATTTCTTGGTAGAATCATGCAGGATTGAAATTTTTGATGGTTTTTTACTCCTCTCAACAGCCCAAACAAGTTTCTAAAAGGATGAATTTGCAACTACTTTACTTTTGGAGAAAATTCAAAACATTCATTATTCAATAGAGCCCAATAGCAAAAATCAGGTTTTGAATGAAGAATCACATTTCTTGGTAGAATCATGCAGGATTGAAATTTTTGATGGTTTTTTACTCCTCTCAACAGCCCAAACAAGTTTCTAAAGGGATGAGTTTGCAACTACTTTACTTTTGGAGAAAATTCAAAACATTCATTATTCAATAGAGCCCAATAGCAAAAATCAGGTTTTGAATGAAGAATCACATTTCTTGGTAGAATCATGCAGGATTGAAATTTTTGATGTTTTTTTACTCCTCTCAACAGCCCAAACAAGTTTCTAAAAGGATGAGTTTGCAACTACTTTACTTTTGGATAAAATTCAAAACATTCATTATTCAATAGGGCCCAAACTATCAAAAACCAGCGGTTTGAATGAACACACATTTCTTGGTAGAATCGTGCAAGACTGAAATTTTTGATGTTTTTCTATTCCTCTCATGAGCCCAAACAAGTCTCTAAAAGCATGAGTTTGCAACTACTTTACTTTTGGAGAAAATTCAAAACATTCATTATTCAATAGAGCCCAATAGCAAAAATCAGGTTTTGAATGAAGAATCACATTTCTTGGTAGAATCATGCAGGATTGAAATTTTTGATGGTTTTTTACTCCTCTCAACAGCCCAAACAAGTTCCTAAAAGGATGAATTTGCAACTACTTTACTTTTGGAGAAAATTCAAAACATTCATTATTCAATAGGGCCGAAAATATCAAAAGCCAGCAGTTTGAATGAACACACATTCCTTGGTAGAATCATGCAGGACTGAAATTTTTGATGTTTTTCTACTCCTCTCATGAGCCTAAACAAGTCTCAAAAAGCATGAGTTTGCAACTACTTTACTTTTGGAGAAAATTCAAAACATTCATTATTCAATAGAGCCCAATAGCAAAAATCAGGTTTTGAATGACGAATCACATTTCTTGGTAGAATCATGCAGGATTGAAATTTTTGATGTTTTTTTACTCCTCTCAACAGCCCAAACAAGTTTCTAAAAGGATAAGTTTGCAACTACTTTACTTTTGGAGAAAATTCAAAACATTCATTATTCAATAGGGCCCAAACTATCAAAAACCAGCGGTTTGAATGAACACTCACATTTCTTGGTAGAATCGTGCAGGACTGAAATTTTTGATGTTTTTCTACTCCTCTCATGAGCCCAAACAAGACTTTAAAAGGATGAGTTTGCAACTACTTTACTTTTGGAGAAAATTCAAAACATTCATTATTCAATAGGGCCCAAAATATCAAAAACCAGCGGTTTGAATGAACACACATTTCTTGGTAGAATCATGCAGGACTGAAATTTTTGATGTTTTTCTACTCCTCTCATGAGCCCAAACAAGTCTCTAAAAGCATGAGTTTGCAACTACTTTACTTTTGGAGAAAATTCAAAACATTCATTATTCAATAGAGCCCAATAGCAAAAATCAGGTTTTGAATGAAGAATCATATTTCTTGGTAGAATCATGCAGGATTGAAATTTTTGATGTTTTTTTACTCCTCTCAACAGCCCAAACAAGTTTCTAAAAGGATGAGTTTGCAACTACTTTACTTTTGGAGAAAATTCAAAACATTCATTATTCAATAGGGCCCAAACTATCAAAAACCAGCGGTTTGAATGAACACTCACATTTCTTGGTAGAATCGTGCAGGACTGAAATTTTTGATGTTTTTCTACTCCTCTCATGAGCCCAAACAAGACTCTAAAAGGATGAGTTTGCAACTACTTTACTTTTGGAGAAAATTCAAAACATTCATTATTCAATAGGGCCCAAAATATCAAAAACCAGCGGTTTGAATGAACACACATTTCTTGGTAGAATCATGCAGGACTGAAATTTTTGATGTTTTTCTACTCCTCTCATGAGCCCAAACAAGTCTCTAAAAGCATGAGTTTGCAACCACTTTAATTTTGGAGAAAATTCAAAACATTCATTATTCAATAGAGCCCTATAGCAAAAATCAGGTTTTGAATGAAGAATCACATTTCTTGGTAGAATCATGCAGGATTGAAATTTTTGATGGTTTTTTACTCCTCTCAACAGCCCAAACAAGTTTCCAAAACGATGAATTTGCAACTACTTTACTTTTGGAGAAAATTCAAAACATTCATTATTCAATAGAGCCCAATAGCAAAAATCAGGTTTTGAATGAAGAATCACATTTCTTGGTAGAATCATGCAGGATTGAAATTTTTGATGTTTTTTTACTCCTCTCAACAGCCCAAACAAGTTTCTAAAAGGATGAGTTTGCAACTACTTTACTTTTGGAGAAAATTCAAAACATTCATTATTCAATAGGGCCCAAACTATCAAAAACCAGCAGTTTGAATGAACACACATTTCTTGGTAGAATCGTGCAAGACTGAAATTTTTGATGTTTTTCTACTCCTCTCATGAGCCCAAACAAGTCTCTAAAAGCATGAGTTTGCAACTACTTTACTTTTGGAGAAAATTCAAAACATTCATTATTCAATAGAGCCCTATAGCAAAAATCAGGTTTTGAATGAAGAATCACATTTCTTGGTAGAATCATGCAGGATTGAAATTTTTGATGATTTTTTACTCCTCTCAACAGCCCAAACAAGTTTCTAAAAGGATGAATTTGCAACTACTTTACTTTTGGAGAAAATTCAAAACATTCATTATTCAATAGAGCCCAATAGCAAAAATCAGGTTTTGAATGAAGAATCACATTTCTTGGTAGAATCATGCAGGATTGAAATTTTTGATGGTTTTTTACTCCTCTCAACAGCCCAAACAAGTTTCTAAAGGGATGAGTTTGCAACTACTTTACTTTTGGAGAAAATTCAAAACATTCATTATTCAATAGAGCCCAATAGCAAAAATCAGGTTTTGAATGAAGAATCACATTTCTTGGTAGAATCATGCAGGATTGAAATTTTTGATGTTTTTTTACTCCTCTCAACAGCCCAAACAAGTTTCTAAAAGGATGAGTTTGCAACTACTTTACTTTTGGATAAAATTCAAAACATTCATTATTCAATAGGGCCCAAACTATCAAAAACCAGCGGTTTGAATGAACACACATTTCTTGGTAGAATCGTGCAAGACTGAAATTTTTGATGTTTTTCTATTCCTCTCATGAGCCCAAACAAGTCTCTAAAAGCATGAGTTTGCAACTACTTTACTTTTGGAGAAAATTCAAAACATTCATTATTCAATAGAGCCCAATAGCAAAAATCAGGTTTTGAATGAAGAATCACATTTCTTGGTAGAATCATGCAGGATTGAAATTTTTGATGGTTTTTTACTCCTCTCAACAGCCCAAACAAGTTCCTAAAAGGATGAATTTGCAACTACTTTACTTTTGGAGAAAATTCAAAACATTCATTATTCAATAGGGCCGAAAATATCAAAAGCCAGCAGTTTGAATGAACACACATTCCTTGGTAGAATCATGCAGGACTGAAATTTTTGATGTTTTTCTACTCCTCTCATGAGCCTAAACAAGTCTCAAAAAGCATGAGTTTGCAACTACTTTACTTTTGGAGAAAATTCAAAACATTCATTATTCAATAGAGCCCAATAGCAAAAATCAGGTTTTGAATGACGAATCACATTTCTTGGTAGAATCATGCAGGATTGAAATTTTTGATGTTTTTTTACTCCTCTCAACAGCCCAAACAAGTTTCTAAAAGGATAAGTTTGCAACTACTTTACTTTTGGAGAAAATTCAAAACATTCATTATTCAATAGGGCCCAAACTATCAAAAACCAGCGGTTTGAATGAACACTCACATTTCTTGGTAGAATCGTGCAGGACTGAAATTTTTGATGTTTTTCTACTCCTCTCATGAGCCCAAACAAGACTTTAAAAGGATGAGTTTGCAACTACTTTACTTTTGGAGAAAATTCAAAACATTCATTATTCAATAGGGCCCAAAATATCAAAAACCAGCGGTTTGAATGAACACACATTTCTTGGTAGAATCATGCAGGACTGAAATTTTTGATGTTTTTCTACTCCTCTCATGAGCCCAAACAAGTCTCTAAAAGCATGAGTTTGCAACTACTTTACTTTTGGAGAAAATTCAAAACATTCATTATTCAATAGAGCCCAATAGCAAAAATCAGGTTTTGAATGAAGAATCATATTTCTTGGTAGAATCATGCAGGATTGAAATTTTTGATGTTTTTTTACTCCTCTCAACAGCCCAAACAAGTTTCTAAAAGGATGAGTTTGCAACTACTTTACTTTTGGAGAAAATTCAAAACATTAATTATTCAATAGGGCCCAAACTATCAAAAAACAGCTGTTTGAATGAACACACATTTCTTGGTAGAATCGTGCAAGACTGAAATTTTTGATGTTTTTCTACTCCTCTCATGAGCCCAAACAAGTCTCTAAAAGCATGAGTTTGCAACTACTTTACTTTTGGAGAAAATTCAAAACATTCATTATTCAATAGAGCCCTATAGCAAAAATCAGGTTTTGAATGAAGAATCACATTTCTTGGTAGAATCATGCAGGATTGAAATTTTTGATGATTTTTTACTCCTCTCAACAGCCCAAACAAGTTTCTAAAAGGATGAATTTGCAACTACTTTACTTTTGGAGAAAATTCAAAACATTCATTATTCAATAGAGCCCAATAGCAAAAATCAGGTTTTGAATGAAGAATCACATTTCTTGGTAGAATCATGCAGGATTGAAATTTTTGATGGTTTTTTACTCCTCTCAACAGCCCAAACAAGTTTCTAAAGGGATGAGTTTGCAACTACTTTACTTTTGGAGAAAATTCAAAACATTCATTATTCAATAGAGCCCAATAGCAAAAATCAGGTTTTGAATGAAGAATCACATTTCTTGGTAGAATCATGCAGGATTGAAATTTTTGATGTTTTTTTACTCCTCTCAACAGCCCAAACAAGTTTCTAAAAGGATGAGTTTGCAACTACTTTACTTTTGGATAAAATTCAAAACATTCATTATTCAATAGGGCCCAAACTATCAAAAACCAGCGGTTTGAATGAACACACATTTCTTGGTAGAATCGTGCAAGACTGAAATTTTTGATGTTTTTCTATTCCTCTCATGAGCCCAAACAAGTCTCTAAAAGCATGAGTTTGCAACTACTTTACTTTTGGAGAAAATTCAAAACATTCATTATTCAATAGAGCCCAATAGCAAAAATCAGGTTTTGAATGAAGAATCACATTTCTTGGTAGAATCATGCAGGATTGAAATTTTTGATGGTTTTTTACTCCTCTCAACAGCCCAAACAAGTTCCTAAAAGGATGAATTTGCAACTACTTTACTTTTGGAGAAAATTCAAAACATTCATTATTCAATAGGGCCGAAAATATCAAAAGCCAGCAGTTTGAATGAACACACATTCCTTGGTAGAATCATGCAGGACTGAAATTTTTGATGTTTTTCTACTCCTCTCATGAGCCTAAACAAGTCTCAAAAAGCATGAGTTTGCAACTACTTTACTTTTGGAGAAAATTCAAAACATTCATTATTCAATAGAGCCCAATAGCAAAAATCAGGTTTTGAATGACGAATCACATTTCTTGGTAGAATCATGCAGGATTGAAATTTTTGATGTTTTTTTACTCCTCTCAACAGCCCAAACAAGTTTCTAAAAGGATAAGTTTGCAACTACTTTACTTTTGGAGAAAATTCAAAACATTCATTATTCAATAGGGCCCAAACTATCAAAAACCAGCGGTTTGAATGAACACTCACATTTCTTGGTAGAATCGTGCAGGACTGAAATTTTTGATGTTTTTCTACTCCTCTCATGAGCCCAAACAAGACTTTAAAAGGATGAGTTTGCAACTACTTTACTTTTGGAGAAAATTCAAAACATTCATTATTCAATAGGGCCCAAAATATCAAAAACCAGCGGTTTGAATGAACACACATTTCTTGGTAGAATCATGCAGGACTGAAATTTTTGATGTTTTTCTACTCCTCTCATGAGCCCAAACAAGTCTCTAAAAGCATGAGTTTGCAACTACTTTACTTTTGGAGAAAATTCAAAACATTCATTATTCAATAGAGCCCAATAGCAAAAATCAGGTTTTGAATGAAGAATCATATTTCTTGGTAGAATCATGCAGGATTGAAATTTTTGATGTTTTTTTACTCCTCTCAACAGCCCAAACAAGTTTCTAAAAGGATGAGTTTGCAACTACTTTACTTTTGGAGAAAATTCAAAACATTAATTATTCAATAGGGCCCAAACTATCAAAAAACAGCTGTTTGAATGAACACACATTTCTTGGTAGAATCGTGCAAGACTGAAATTTTTGTTGTTTTTCTACTCCTCTCATGAGCCAAAACAAGTCTCTAAAAGCATGAGTTTGCAACTACTTTACTTTTGGAGAAAATTCAAAACATTCATTATTCAATAGAGCCCAATAGCAAAAATCAGGTTTTGAATGAAGAATCACATTTCTTGGTAGAATCATGCAGGATTGAAATTTTTGATGGTTTTTTACTCCTCTCAACAGCCCAAACAAGTTTCTAAAAGGATGAATTTGCAACTACTTTACTTTTGGAGAAAATTCAAAACATTCATTATTCAATAGGGCCCAAAATATCAAAAACCAGCGGTTTGAATGAACACACATTTCTTGGTAGAATCATGCAGGACTGAAATTTTTGCTGTTTTTCTACTCCTCTCATGAGCCTAAACAAGTCTCTAAAAGCATGAGTTTGCAACTACTTTACTTTTGGAGAAAATTCAAAACATTCATTATTCAATAGAGCCCAATAGCAAAAATCAGGTTTTGAATGAAGAATCACATTTCTTGGTAGAATCATGCAGGATTGAAATTTTTGATGTTTTTTTACTCCTCTCAACAGCCCAAACAAGTTTCTAAAAGGATGAGTTTGCAACTACTTTACTTTTGGAGAAAATTCAAAACATTCATTATTCAATAGGGCCCAAACTATCAAAAACCAGCGGTTTGAATGAACACTCACATTTCTTGGTAGAATCGTGCAGGACTGAAATTTTTGATGTTTTTCTACTCCTCTCATGAGCCCAAACAAGACTCTAAAAGGATGAGTTTGCAACTACTTTACTTTTGGAGAAAATTCAAAACATTCATTATTCAATAGGGCCCAAAATATCAAAAAACAGCGGTTTGAATGAACACACATTTCTTGGTAGAATCATGCAGGACTGAAATTTTTGATGTTTTTCTACTCCTCTCATGAGCCCAAACAAGTCTCTAAAAGCATGAGTTTGCAACTACTTTAATTTTGGAGAAAATTCAAAACATTCATTATTCAATAGAGCCCAATAGCAAAAATCAGGTTTTGAGTGAAGAATCACATTTCTTGGTAGAATCATGCAGGATTGAAATTTTTGATGTTTTTTTACTCCTCTCAACAGCCCAAACAAGTTTCTAAAAGGATGAGTTTGCAACTACTTTACCTTTGGAGAAAATTCAAAACATTCATTATTCAATAGGGCCCAAACTATCAAAAACCAGCAGTTTGAATGAACACACATTTCTTGGTAGAATCGTGCAAGACTGAAATTTTTGATGTTTTTCTACTCCTCTCATGAGCCCAAACAAGTCTCTAAAAGCATGAGTTTGCAACTACTTTACTTTTGGAGAAAATTCAAAACATTCATTATTCAATAGAGCCCAATAGCAAAAATCAGGTTTTGAATGAAGAATCACATTTCTTGGTAGAATAATGCAGGATTGAAATTTTTGATGGTTTGTTACTCCTCTCAACAGCCCAAACAAGTTTCTAAAAGGATGAATTTGCAACTACTTTACTTTTGGAGAAAATTCAAAACATTCATTATTCAATAGGGCCCAAAATATCAAAAACCAGCGGTTTGAATGAACACACATTTCTTGGCTGAATCATGCAGGACTGAAATTTTTGATGTTTTTCTACTCCTCTCATGAGCCTAAACAAGTCTCTAAAAGCATGAGTTTGCAACTACTTTATTTTTGGAGAAAATTCAAAACATTCATTAATCAATAGAGCCCAATAGCAAAAATCAGGTTTTGAATGAAGAATCACATTTCTTGGTAGAATCATGCAGGATTGAAATTTTTTATGTTTTTTTACTCCTCTCAACAGCCCAAACAAGTTTCTAAAAGGATGAGTTTGCAACTACTTTACTTTTGGAGAAAATTCAAATCATTCATTATTCAATAGGGCCCAAACTATCAAAAACCAGCGGTTTGAATGAACACTCACATTTCTTGGTAGAATCGTGCAGGACTGAAATTTTTGATGTTTTTCTACTCCTCTCATGAGCCCAAACAAGACTCTAAAGGGATGAGTTTGCAACTACTTTACTTTTGGAGAAAATTCAAAACATTCATTATTCAATAGGGCCCAAAATATCAAAAACCAGCGGTTTGAATGAACACACATTTCTTGGTAGAATCATGCAGGACTGAAATTTTTGATGTTTTTCTACTCCTCTCATGAGCCCAAACAAGTCTCTAAAAGCATGAGTTTGCAACTACTTTACTTTTGGAGAAAATTCAAAACATTCATTATTCAATAGAGCCCAATAGCAAAAATCAGGTTTTGAATGAAGAATCACATTTCTTGGTAGAATCATGCAGGATTGAAATTTTTGATGGTTTTTTACTCCTCTCAACAGCCCAAACAAGTTTCTAAAAGGATGAGTTTGCAACTACTTTACTTTTGGAGAAAATTCAAAACATTCATTATTCAATAGGGCCCAAAATATCAAAAACCAGCGGTTTGAATGAACACACATTTCTTGGTAGAATCGTGCAAGACTGAAATTTTGATGCTTTTCTACTCCTCTCATGAGCCCAAACAAGTCTCTAAAAGCATGAGTTTGCAACTACTTTACTTTTGGAGAAAATTCAAAACATTCATTATTCAATAGAGCCCAATAGCAAAAATCAGGTTTTGAATGAAGAATCACATTTCTTGGTAGAATCATGCAGAATTGAAATTTTTGATGGTTTTTTACTCCTCTCAACAGCCCAAACAAGTTTCTAAAAGGATGAGTTTGCAACTACTTTACTTTTGGATAAAATTCAAAACATTCATTATTCAATAGGGCCCAAACGATCAAAAACCAGCGGTTTGAATGAACACACATTTCTTGGTAGAATCGTGCAAGACTGAAATTTTGATGCTTTTCTACTCCTCTCATGAGCCCAAACAAGTCTCTAAAAGGATGAGTTTGCAACTACTTTACTTTTGGAGAAAATTCAAAACATTCATTATTCAATAGAGCCCAATAGCAAAAATCAGGTTTTGAATGAAGAATCACATTTCTTGGTAGAATCATGCAGGATTGAAATTTTTGATGTTTTTTTACTCCTCTCAACAGCCCAAACAAGTTTCTAAAAGGATGAGTTTGCAACTACTTTACTTTTGGATAAAATTCAAAACATTCATTATTCAATAGGGCCCAAACTATCAAAAACCAGCGGTTTGAATGAACACACATTTCTTGGTAGAATCGTGCAAGACTGAAATTTTTGATGTTTTTCTACTCCTCTCATGAGCCCAAACAAGTCCCTAAAAGCATGAGTTTGCAACTACTTTACTTTTGGAGAAAATTCAAAACATTCATTATTCAATAGAGCCCAATAGCAAAAATCAGGTTTTGAATGAAGAATCACATTTCTTGGTAGAATCATGCAGGATTGAAATTTTTGATGGTTTTTTACTCCTCTCAACAGCCCAAACAAGTTTCTAAAAGGATGAATTTGCAACTACTTTACTTTTGGAGAAAATTCAAAACATTCATTATTCAATAGGGCCCAAAATATCAAAAGCCAGCAGTTTGAATGAACACACATTTCTTGGTAGAATCATGCAGGACTGAAATTTTTGATGTTTTTCTACTCCTCTCATGAGCCTAAACAAGTCTCTAAAAGCATGAGTTTGCAACTACTTTACTTTTGGAGAAAATTCAAAACATTCATTATTCAATAGAGCCCAATAGCAAAAATCAGGTTTTGAATGAAGAATCACATTTCTTGGTAGAATCATGCAGGATTGAAATTTTTGATGGTTTTCTATTTCTCTCAACAGCCCAAACAAGTTTCTAAAAGGATAAGTTTGCAACTACTTTACTTTTGGAGAAAATTCAAAACATTCATTATTCAATAGGGCTCAAACTATCAAAAACCAGCGGTTTGAATGAACACTCACATTTCTTGGTAGAATCGTGCAGGACTGAAATTTTTGATGTTTTTCTACTCCTCTCATGAGCCCAAACAAGACTTTAAAAGGATGAGTTTGCAACTACTTTACTTTTGGAGAAAATTCAAAACATTCATTATTCAATAGGGCCCAAAATATCAAAAACCAGCGGTTTGAATGAACACACATTTCTTGGTAGAATCATGCAGGACTGAAATTTTTGATGTTTTTCTACTCCTCTCATGAGCCCAAACAAGTCTCTAAAAGCATGAGTTTGCAACTACTTTACTTTTGGAGAAAATTCAAAACATTCATTATTCAATAGAGCCCAATAGCAAAAATCAGGTTTTGAATGAAGAATCACATTTCTTCGTAGAATCATGCAGGATTGAAATTTTTGATGGTTTTTTACTCCTCTCAACAGCCCAAACAAGTTTCTAAAAGGATGAGTTTGCAACTACTTTACTTTTGGAGAAAAATCAAAACATTCATTATTCAATAGAGCCCAATAGCAAAAATCAGGTTTTGAATGAAGAATCACATTTCTTGGTAGAATCATGCAGGATTGAAATTTTTGATGGTTTTTTACTCCTCTCAACAGCCCAAACAAGTATCTAAAAGGATGAGTTTGCAACTACTTTACTTTTGGAGAAAATTCAAAACATTCATTATTCAATAGAGCCCAATAGCAAAAATCAGGTTTTGAATGAAGAATCACATTTCTTGGTAGAATCATGCAGGATTGAAATTTTTGATGTTTTTTTACTCCTCTCAACAGCCCAAACAAGTTTCTAAAAGGATGAGTTTGCAACTACTTTACTTTTGGATAAAATTCAAAACATTCATTATTCAATAGGGCCCAAACTATCAAAAACCAGCGGTTTGAATGAACACACATTTCTTGGTAGAATCGTGCAAGACTGAAATTTTTGATGTTTTTCTACTCCTCTCATGAGCCCAAACAAGTCCCTAAAAGCATGAGTTTGCAACTACTTTACTTTTGGAGAAAATTCAAAACATTCATTATTCAATAGAGCCCAATAGCAAAAATCAGGTTTTGAATGACGAATCACATTTCTTGGTAGAATCATGCAGGATTGAAATTTTTGATGTTTTTTTACTCCTCTCAACAGCCCAAACAAGTTTCTAAAAGGATAAGTTTGCAACTACTTTACTTTTGGAGAAAATTCAAAACATTCATTATTCAATAGGGCCCAAACTATCAAAAACCAGCGGTTTGAATGAACACTCACATTTCTTGGTAGAATCGTGCAGGACTGAAATTTTTGATGTTTTTCTACTCCTCTCATGAGCCCAAACAAGACTTTAAAAGGATGAGTTTGCAACTACTTTACTTTTGGAGAAAATTCAAAACATTCATTATTCAATAGGGCCCAAAATATCAAAAACCAGCGGTTTGAATGAACACACATTTCTTGGTAGAATCATGCAGGACTGAAATTTTTGATGTTTTTCTACTCCTCTCATGAGCCCAAACAAGTCTCTAAAAGCATGAGTTTGCAACTACTTTACTTTTGGAGAAAATTCAAAACATTCATTATTCAATAGAGCCCAATAGCAAAAATCAGGTTTTGAATGAAGAATCATATTTCTTGGTAGAATCATGCAGGATTGAAATTTTTGATGTTTTTTTACTCCTCTCAACAGCCCAAACAAGTTTCTAAAAGGATGAGTTTGCAACTACTTTACTTTTGGAGAAAATTCAAAACATTCATTATTCAATAGGGCCCAAACTATCAAAAAACAGCTGTTTGAATGAACACACATTTCTTGGTAGAATCGTGCAAGACTGAAATTTTTGTTGTTTTTTACTCCTCTCATGAGCCCAAACAAGTCTCTAAAAGCATGAGTTTGCAACTACTTTACTTTTGGAGAAAATTCAAAACATTCATTATTCAATAGAGCCCAATAGCAAAAATCAGGTTTTGAATGAAGAATCACATTTCTTGGTAGAATCATGCAGGATTGAAATTTTTGATGGTTTTTTACTCCTCTCAACAGCCCAAACAAGTTTCTAAAAGGATGAATTTGCAACTACTTTACTTTTGGAGAAAATTCAAAACATTCATTATTCAATAGGGCCCAAAATATCAAAAACCAGCGGTTTGAATGAACACACATTTCTTGGTAGAATCATGCAGGACTGAAATTTTTGCTGTTTTTCTACTCCTCTCATGAGCCTAAACAAGTCTCTAAAAGCATGAGTTTGCAACTACTTTACTTTTGGAGAAAATTCAAAACATTCATTATTCAATAGAGCCCAATAGCAAAAATCAGGTTTTGAATGAAGAATCACATTTCTTGGTAGAATCATGCAGGATTGAAATTTTTGATGTTTTTTTACTCCTCTCAACAGCCCAAACAAGTTTCTAAAAGGATGAGTTTGCAACTACTTTACTTTTGGAGAAAATTCAAAACATTCATTATTCAATAGGGCCCAAACTATCAAAAACCAGCGGTTTGAATGAACACTCACATTTCTTGGTAGAATCGTGCAGGACTGAAATTTTTGATGTTTTTCTACTCCTCTCATGAGCCCAAACAAGACTCTAAAAGGATGAGTTTGCAACTACTTTACTTTTGGAGAAAATTCAAAACATTCATTATTCAATAGGGCCCAAAATATCAAAAAACAGCGGTTTGAATGAACACACATTTCTTGGTAGAATCATGCAGGACTGAAATTTTTGATGTTTTTCTACTCCTCTCATGAGCCCAAACAAGTCTCTAAAAGCATGAGTTTGCAACTACTTTAATTTTGGAGAAAATTCAAAACATTCATTATTCAATAGAGCCCAATAGCAAAAATCAGGTTTTGAGTGAAGAATCACATTTCTTGGTAGAATCATGCAGGATTGAAATTTTTGATGTTTTTTTACTCCTCTCAACAGCCCAAACAAGTTTCTAAAAGGATGAGTTTGCAACTACTTTACCTTTGGAGAAAATTCAAAACATTCATTATTCAATAGGGCCCAAACTATCAAAAACCAGCAGTTTGAATGAACACACATTTCTTGGTAGAATCGTGCAAGACTGAAATTTTTGATGTTTTTCTACTCCTCTCATGAGCCCAAACAAGTCTCTAAAAGCATGAGTTTGCAACTACTTTACTTTTGGAGAAAATTCAAAACATTCATTATTCAATAGAGCCCAATAGCAAAAATCAGGTTTTGAATGAAGAATCACATTTCTTGGTAGAATAATGCAGGATTGAAATTTTTGATGGTTTGTTACTCCTCTCAACAGCCCAAACAAGTTTCTAAAAGGATGAATTTGCAACTACTTTACTTTTGGAGAAAATTCAAAACATTCATTATTCAATAGGGCCCAAAATATCAAAAACCAGCGGTTTGAATGAACACACATTTCTTGGCTGAATCATGCAGGACTGAAATTTTTGATGTTTTTCTACTCCTCTCATGAGCCTAAACAAGTCTCTAAAAGCATGAGTTTGCAACTACTTTATTTTTGGAGAAAATTCAAAACATTCATTAATCAATAGAGCCCAATAGCAAAAATCAGGTTTTGAATGAAGAATCACATTTCTTGGTAGAATCATGCAGGATTGAAATTTTTGATGGTTTTTTACTCCTCTCAACAGCCCAAACAAGTTTCTAAAAGGATGAATTTGCAACTACTTTACTTTTGGAGAAAATTCAAAACATTCATTATTCAATAGAGCCCAATAGCAAAAATCAGGTTCTGAATGAAGAATCACATTTCTTGGTAGAATCATGCAGGATTGAAATTTTTGATGGTTTTTTACTCCT
Source organism: Dendrobates tinctorius (assembly GCF_039654945.1). Taxonomy (NCBI): domain Eukaryota; kingdom Metazoa; phylum Chordata; class Amphibia; order Anura; family Dendrobatidae; genus Dendrobates; species Dendrobates tinctorius. The sequence continues at coordinate 5,360,817 of NW_027361736.1, read as the reverse complement.
CTCAACAGCCCAAACAAGTTTCTAAAGGGATGGGTTTGCAACTACTTTACTTTTGGAGAAAATTCAAAACATTCATTATTCAATAGAGCCCAATAGCAAAAATCAGGTTTTGAATGAAGAATCACATTTCTTGGTAGAATCATGCAGGATTGAAATTTTTGATGTTTTTTTACTCCTCTCAACAGCCCAAACAAGTTTCTAAAAGGATGAGTTTGCAACTACTTTACTTTTGGATAAAATTCAAAACATTCATTATTCAATAGGGCCCAAACGATCAAAAACCAGCGGTTTGAATGAACACACATTTCTTGGTAGAATCGTGCAAGACTGAAATTTTGATGCTTTTCTACTCCTCTCATGAGCCCAAACAAGTCTCTAAAAGGATGAGTTTGCAACTACTTTACTTTTGGAGAAAATTCAAAACATTCATTATTCAATAGAGCCCAATAGCAAAAATCAGGTTTTGAATGAAGAATCACATTTCTTGGTAGAATCATGCAGGATTGAAATTTTTGATGTTTTTTTACTCCTCTCAACAGCCCAAACAAGTTTCTAAAAGGATGAGTTTGCAACTACTTTACTTTTGGATAAAATTCAAAACATTCATTATTCAATAGGGCCCAAACTATCAAAAACCAGCGGTTTGAATGAACACACATTTCTTGGTAGAATCGTGCAAGACTGAAATTTTTGATGTTTTTCTACTCCTCTCATGAGCCCAAACAAGTCCCTAAAAGCATGAGTTTGCAACTACTTTACTTTTGGAGAAAATTCAAAACATTCATTATTCAATAGAGCCCAATAGCAAAAATCAGGTTTTGAATGAAGAATCACATTTCTTGGTAGAATCATGCAGGATTGAAATTTTTGATGGTTTTTTACTCCTCTCAACAGCCCAAACAAGTTTCTAAAAGGATGAATTTGCAACTACTTTACTTTTGGAGAAAATTCAAAACATTCATTATTCAATAGGGCCCAAAATATCAAAAGCCAGCAGTTTGAATGAACACACATTTCTTGGTAGAATCATGCAGGACTGAAATTTTTGATGTTTTTCTACTCCTCTCATGAGCCTAAACAAGTCTCTAAAAGCATGAGTTTGCAACTACTTTACTTTTGGAGAAAATTCAAAACATTCATTATTCAATAGAGCCCAATAGCAAAAATCAGGTTTTGAATGAAGAATCACATTTCTTGGTAGAATCATGCAGGATTGAAATTTTTGATGGTTTTCTATTTCTCTCAACAGCCCAAACAAGTTTCTAAAAGGATAAGTTTGCAACTACTTTACTTTTGGAGAAAATTCAAAACATTCATTATTCAATAGGGCTCAAACTATCAAAAACCAGCGGTTTGAATGAACACTCACATTTCTTGGTAGAATCGTGCAGGACTGAAATTTTTGATGTTTTTCTACTCCTCTCATGAGCCCAAACAAGACTTTAAAAGGATGAGTTTGCAACTACTTTACTTTTGGAGAAAATTCAAAACATTCATTATTCAATAGGGCCCAAAATATCAAAAACCAGCGGTTTGAATGAACACACATTTCTTGGTAGAATCATGCAGGACTGAAATTTTTGATGTTTTTCTACTCCTCTCATGAGCCCAAACAAGTCTCTAAAAGCATGAGTTTGCAACTACTTTACTTTTGGAGAAAATTCAAAACATTCATTATTCAATAGAGCCCAATAGCAAAAATCAGGTTTTGAATGAAGAATCACATTTCTTCGTAGAATCATGCAGGATTGAAATTTTTGATGGTTTTTTACTCCTCTCAACAGCCCAAACAAGTTTCTAAAAGGATGAGTTTGCAACTACTTTACTTTTGGAGAAAAATCAAAACATTCATTATTCAATAGAGCCCAATAGCAAAAATCAGGTTTTGAATGAAGAATCACATTTCTTGGTAGAATCATGCAGGATTGAAATTTTTGATGGTTTTTTACTCCTCTCAACAGCCCAAACAAGTATCTAAAAGGATGAGTTTGCAACTACTTTACTTTTGGAGAAAATTCAAAACATTCATTATTCAATAGAGCCCAATAGCAAAAATCAGGTTTTGAATGAAGAATCACATTTCTTGGTAGAATCATGCAGGATTGAAATTTTTGATGTTTTTTTACTCCTCTCAACAGCCCAAACAAGTTTCTAAAAGGATGAGTTTGCAACTACTTTACTTTTGGATAAAATTCAAAACATTCATTATTCAATAGGGCCCAAACTATCAAAAACCAGCGGTTTGAATGAACACACATTTCTTGGTAGAATCGTGCAAGACTGAAATTTTTGATGTTTTTCTACTCCTCTCATGAGCCCAAACAAGTCCCTAAAAGCATGAGTTTGCAACTACTTTACTTTTGGAGAAAATTCAAAACATTCATTATTCAATAGAGCCCAATAGCAAAAATCAGGTTTTGAATGACGAATCACATTTCTTGGTAGAATCATGCAGGATTGAAATTTTTGATGTTTTTTTACTCCTCTCAACAGCCCAAACAAGTTTCTAAAAGGATAAGTTTGCAACTACTTTACTTTTGGAGAAAATTCAAAACATTCATTATTCAATAGGGCCCAAACTATCAAAAACCAGCGGTTTGAATGAACACTCACATTTCTTGGTAGAATCGTGCAGGACTGAAATTTTTGATGTTTTTCTACTCCTCTCATGAGCCCAAACAAGACTTTAAAAGGATGAGTTTGCAACTACTTTACTTTTGGAGAAAATTCAAAACATTCATTATTCAATAGGGCCCAAAATATCAAAAACCAGCGGTTTGAATGAACACACATTTCTTGGTAGAATCATGCAGGACTGAAATTTTTGATGTTTTTCTACTCCTCTCATGAGCCCAAACAAGTCTCTAAAAGCATGAGTTTGCAACTACTTTACTTTTGGAGAAAATTCAAAACATTCATTATTCAATAGAGCCCAATAGCAAAAATCAGGTTTTGAATGAAGAATCATATTTCTTGGTAGAATCATGCAGGATTGAAATTTTTGATGTTTTTTTACTCCTCTCAACAGCCCAAACAAGTTTCTAAAAGGATGAGTTTGCAACTACTTTACTTTTGGAGAAAATTCAAAACATTCATTATTCAATAGGGCCCAAACTATCAAAAAACAGCTGTTTGAATGAACACACATTTCTTGGTAGAATCGTGCAAGACTGAAATTTTTGTTGTTTTTTACTCCTCTCATGAGCCCAAACAAGTCTCTAAAAGCATGAGTTTGCAACTACTTTACTTTTGGAGAAAATTCAAAACATTCATTATTCAATAGAGCCCAATAGCAAAAATCAGGTTTTGAATGAAGAATCACATTTCTTGGTAGAATCATGCAGGATTGAAATTTTTGATGGTTTTTTACTCCTCTCAACAGCCCAAACAAGTTTCTAAAAGGATGAATTTGCAACTACTTTACTTTTGGAGAAAATTCAAAACATTCATTATTCAATAGGGCCCAAAATATCAAAAACCAGCGGTTTGAATGAACACACATTTCTTGGTAGAATCATGCAGGACTGAAATTTTTGCTGTTTTTCTACTCCTCTCATGAGCCTAAACAAGTCTCTAAAAGCATGAGTTTGCAACTACTTTACTTTTGGAGAAAATTCAAAACATTCATTATTCAATAGAGCCCAATAGCAAAAATCAGGTTTTGAATGAAGAATCACATTTCTTGGTAGAATCATGCAGGATTGAAATTTTTGATGTTTTTTTACTCCTCTCAACAGCCCAAACAAGTTTCTAAAAGGATGAGTTTGCAACTACTTTACTTTTGGAGAAAATTCAAAACATTCATTATTCAATAGGTCCCAAACTATCAAAAACCAGCGGTTTGAATGAACACTCACATTTCTTGGTAGAATCGTGCAGGACTGAAATTTTTGATGTTTTTCTACTCCTCTCATGAGCCCAAACAAGACTCTAAAAGGATGAGTTTGCAACTACTTTACTTTTGGAGAAAATTCAAAACATTCATTATTCAATAGGGCCCAAAATATCAAAAAACAGCGGTTTGAATGAACACACATTTCTTGGTAGAATCATGCAGGACTGAAATTTTTGATGTTTTTCTACTCCTCTCATGAGCCCAAACAAGTCTCTAAAAGCATGAGTTTGCAACTACTTTAATTTTGGAGAAAATTCAAAACATTCATTATTCAATAGAGCCCAATAGCAAAAATCAGGTTTTGAGTGAAGAATCACATTTCTTGGTAGAATCATGCAGGATTGAAATTTTTGATGTTTTTTTACTCCTCTCAACAGCCCAAACAAGTTTCTAAAAGGATGAGTTTGCAACTACTTTACCTTTGGAGAAAATTCAAAACATTCATTATTCAATAGGGCCCAAACTATCAAAAACCAGCAGTTTGAATGAACACACATTTCTTGGTAGAATCGTGCAAGACTGAAATTTTTGATGTTTTTCTACTCCTCTCATGAGCCCAAACAAGTCTCTAAAAGCATGAGTTTGCAACTACTTTACTTTTGGAGAAAATTCAAAACATTCATTATTCAATAGAGCCCAATAGCAAAAATCAGGTTTTGAATGAAGAATCACATTTCTTGGTAGAATAATGCAGGATTGAAATTTTTGATGGTTTGTTACTCCTCTCAACAGCCCAAACAAGTTTCTAAAAGGATGAATTTGCAACTACTTTACTTTTGGAGAAAATTCAAAACATTCATTATTCAATAGGGCCCAAAATATCAAAAACCAGCGGTTTGAATGAACACACATTTCTTGGCTGAATCATGCAGGACTGAAATTTTTGATGTTTTTCTACTCCTCTCATGAGCCTAAACAAGTCTCTAAAAGCATGAGTTTGCAACTACTTTATTTTTGGAGAAAATTCAAAACATTCATTAATCAATAGAGCCCAATAGCAAAAATCAGGTTTTGAATGAAGAATCACATTTCTTGGTAGAATCATGCAGGATTGAAATTTTTGATGGTTTTTTACTCCTCTCAACAGCCCAAACAAGTTTCTAAAAGGATGAATTTGCAACTACTTTACTTTTGGAGAAAATTCAAAACATTCATTATTCAATAGAGCCCAATAGCAAAAATCAGGTTCTGAATGAAGAATCACATTTCTTGGTAGAATCATGCAGGATTGAAATTTTTGATGGTTTTTTACTCCTCTCAACAGCCCAAACAAGTTTCTAAAGGGATGAGTTTGCAACTACTTTACTTTTGGAGAAAATTCAAAACATTCATTATTCAATAGAGCCCAATAGCAAAAATCAGGTTTTGAATGAAGAATCACATTTCTTGGTAGAATCATGCAGGATTGAAATTTTTGATGTTTTTTTACTCCTCTCAACAGCCCAAACAAGTTTCTAAAAGGATGAGTTTGCAACTACTTTACTTTTGGATAAAATTCAAAACATTCATTATTCAATAGGGCCCAAACTATCAAAAACCAGCGGTTTGAATGAACACACATTTCTTGGTAGAATCGTGCAAGACTGAAATTTTTGATGTTTTTCTATTCCTCTCATGAGCCCAAACAAGTCTCTAAAAGCATGAGTTTGCAACTACTTTACTTTTGGAGAAAATTCAAAACATTCATTATTCAATAGAGCCCAATAGCAAAAATCAGGTTTTGAATGAAGAATCACATTTCTTGGTAGAATCATGCAGGATTGAAATTTTTGATGGTTTTTTACTCCTCTCAACAGCCCAAACAAGTTCCTAAAAGGATGAATTTGCAACTACTTTACTTTTGGAGAAAATTCAAAACATTCATTATTCAATAGGGCCGAAAATATCAAAAGCCAGCAGTTTGAATGAACACACATTCCTTGGTAGAATCATGCAGGACTGAAATTTTTGATGTTTTTCTACTCCTCTCATGAGCCTAAACAAGTCTCAAAAAGCATGAGTTTGCAACTACTTTACTTTTGGAGAAAATTCAAAACATTCATTATTCAATAGAGCCCAATAGCAAAAATCAGGTTTTGAATGACGAATCACATTTCTTGGTAGAATCATGCAGGATTGAAATTTTTGATGTTTTTTTACTCCTCTCAACAGCCCAAACAAGTTTCTAAAAGGATAAGTTTGCAACTACTTTACTTTTGGAGAAAATTCAAAACATTCATTATTCAATAGGGCCCAAACTATCAAAAACCAGCGGTTTGAATGAACACTCACATTTCTTGGTAGAATCGTGCAGGACTGAAATTTTTGATGTTTTTCTACTCCTCTCATGAGCCCAAACAAGACTTTAAAAGGATGAGTTTGCAACTACTTTACTTTTGGAGAAAATTCAAAACATTCATTATTCAATAGGGCCCAAAATATCAAAAACCAGCGGTTTGAATGAACACACATTTCTTGGTAGAATCATGCAGGACTGAAATTTTTGATGTTTTTCTACTCCTCTCATGAGCCCAAACAAGTCTCTAAAAGCATGAGTTTGCAACTACTTTACTTTTGGAGAAAATTCAAAACATTCATTATTCAATAGAGCCCAATAGCAAAAATCAGGTTTTGAATGAAGAATCATATTTCTTGGTAGAATCATGCAGGATTGAAATTTTTGATGTTTTTTTACTCCTCTCAACAGCCCAAACAAGTTTCTAAAAGGATGAGTTTGCAACTACTTTACTTTTGGAGAAAATTCAAAACATTAATTATTCAATAGGGCCCAAACTATCAAAAAACAGCTGTTTGAATGAACACACATTTCTTGGTAGAATCGTGCAAGACTGAAATTTTTGTTGTTTTTCTACTCCTCTCATGAGCCAAAACAAGTCTCTAAAAGCATGAGTTTGCAACTACTTTACTTTTGGAGAAAATTCAAAACATTCATTATTCAATAGAGCCCAATAGCAAAAATCAGGTTTTGAATGAAGAATCACATTTCTTGGTAGAATCATGCAGGATTGAAATTTTTGATGGTTTTTTACTCCTCTCAACAGCCCAAACAAGTTTCTAAAAGGATGAATTTGCAACTACTTTACTTTTGGAGAAAATTCAAAACATTCATTATTCAATAGGGCCCAAAATATCAAAAACCAGCGGTTTGAATGAACACACATTTCTTGGTAGAATCATGCAGGACTGAAATTTTTGCTGTTTTTCTACTCCTCTCATGAGCCTAAACAAGTCTCTAAAAGCATGAGTTTGCAACTACTTTACTTTTGGAGAAAATTCAAAACATTCATTATTCAATAGAGCCCAATAGCAAAAATCAGGTTTTGAATGAAGAATCACATTTCTTGGTAGAATCATGCAGGATTGAAATTTTTGATGTTTTTTTACTCCTCTCAACAGCCCAAACAAGTTTCTAAAAGGATGAGTTTGCAACTACTTTACTTTTGGAGAAAATTCAAAACATTCATTATTCAATAGGGCCCAAACTATCAAAAACCAGCGGTTTGAATGAACACTCACATTTCTTGGTAGAATCGTGCAGGACTGAAATTTTTGATGTTTTTCTACTCCTCTCATGAGCCCAAACAAGACTCTAAAAGGATGAGTTTGCAACTACTTTACTTTTGGAGAAAATTCAAAACATTCATTATTCAATAGGGCCCAAAATATCAAAAAACAGCGGTTTGAATGAACACACATTTCTTGGTAGAATCATGCAGGACTGAAATTTTTGATGTTTTTCTACTCCTCTCATGAGCCCAAACAAGTCTCTAAAAGCATGAGTTTGCAACTACTTTAATTTTGGAGAAAATTCAAAACATTCATTATTCAATAGAGCCCAATAGCAAAAATCAGGTTTTGAGTGAAGAATCACATTTCTTGGTAGAATCATGCAGGATTGAAATTTTTGATGTTTTTTTACTCCTCTCAACAGCCCAAACAAGTTTCTAAAAGGATGAGTTTGCAACTACTTTACCTTTGGAGAAAATTCAAAACATTCATTATTCAATAGGGCCCAAACTATCAAAAACCAGCAGTTTGAATGAACACACATTTCTTGGTAGAATCGTGCAAGACTGAAATTTTTGATGTTTTTCTACTCCTCTCATGAGCCCAAACAAGTCTCTAAAAGCATGAGTTTGCAACTACTTTACTTTTGGAGAAAATTCAAAACATTCATTATTCAATAGAGCCCAATAGCAAAAATCAGGTTTTGAATGAAGAATCACATTTCTTGGTAGAATAATGCAGGATTGAAATTTTTGATGGTTTGTTACTCCTCTCAACAGCCCAAACAAGTTTCTAAAAGGATGAATTTGCAACTACTTTACTTTTGGAGAAAATTCAAAACATTCATTATTCAATAGGGCCCAAAATATCAAAAACCAGCGGTTTGAATGAACACACATTTCTTGGCTGAATCATGCAGGACTGAAATTTTTGATGTTTTTCTACTCCTCTCATGAGCCTAAACAAGTCTCTAAAAGCATGAGTTTGCAACTACTTTATTTTTGGAGAAAATTCAAAACATTCATTAATCAATAGAGCCCAATAGCAAAAATCAGGTTTTGAATGAAGAATCACATTTCTTGGTAGAATCATGCAGGATTGAAATTTTTGATGTTTTTTTACTCCTCTCAACAGCCCAAACAAGTTTCTAAAAGGATGAGTTTGCAACTACTTTACTTTTGGAGAAAATTCAAATCATTCATTATTCAATAGGGCCCAAACTATCAAAAACCAGCGGTTTGAATGAACACTCACATTTCTTGGTAGAATCGTGCAGGACTGAAATTTTTGATGTTTTTCTACTCCTCTCATGAGCCCAAACAAGACTCTAAAGGGATGAGTTTGCAACTACTTTACTTTTGGAGAAAATTCAAAACATTCATTATTCAATAGGGCCCAAAATATCAAAAACCAGCGGTTTGAATGAACACACATTTCTTGGTAGAATCATGCAGGACTGAAATTTTTGATGTTTTTCTACTCCTCTCATGAGCCCAAACAAGTCTCTAAAAGCATGAGTTTGCAACTACTTTACTTTTGGAGAAAATTCAAAACATTCATTATTCAATAGAGCCCAATAGCAAAAATCAGGTTTTGAATGAAGAATCACATTTCTTGGGAGAATCATGCAGGATTGAAATTTTTGATGGTTTTTTACTCCTCTCAACAGCCCAAACAAGTTTCTAAAAGGATGAGTTTGCAACTACTTTACTTTTGGAGAAAATTCAAAACATTCATTATTCAATAGGGCCCAAAATATCAAAAACCAGCGGTTTGAATGAACACACATTTCTTGGTAGAATCGTGCAAGACTGAAATTTTGATGCTTTTCTACTCCTCTCATGAGCCCAAACAAGTCTCTAAAAGCATGAGTTTGCAACTACTTTACTTTTGGAGAAAATTCAAAACATTCATTATTCAATAGAGCCCAATAGCAAAAATCAGGTTTTGAATGAAGAATCACATTTCTTGGTAGAATCATGCAGAATTGAAATTTTTGATGGTTTTTTACTCCTCTCAACAGCCCAAACAAGTTTCTAAAAGGATGAGTTTGCAACTACTTTACTTTTGGATAAAATTCAAAACATTCATTATTCAATAGGGCCCAAACGATCAAAAACCAGCGGTTTGAATGAACACACATTTCTTGGTAGAATCGTGCAAGACTGAAATTTTGATGCTTTTCTACTCCTCTCATGAGCCCAAACAAGTCTCTAAAAGGATGAGTTTGCAACTACTTTACTTTTGGAGAAAATTCAAAACATTCATTATTCAATAGAGCCCAATAGCAAAAATCAGGTTTTGAATGAAGAATCACATTTCTTGGTAGAATCATGCAGGATTGAAATTTTTGATGTTTTTTTACTCCTCTCAACAGCCCAAACAAGTTTCTAAAAGGATGAGTTTGCAACTACTTTACTTTTGGATAAAATTCAAAACATTCATTATTCAATAGGGCCCAAACTATCAAAAACCAGCGGTTTGAATGAACACACATTTCTTGGTAGAATCGTGCAAGACTGAAATTTTTGATGTTTTTCTACTCCTCTCATGAGCCCAAACAAGTCCCTAAAAGCATGAGTTTGCAACTACTTTACTTTTGGAGAAAATTCAAAACATTCATTATTCAATAGAGCCCAATAGCAAAAATCAGGTTTTGAATGAAGAATCACATTTCTTGGTAGAATCATGCAGGATTGAAATTTTTGATGGTTTTTTACTCCTCTCAACAGCCCAAACAAGTTTCTAAAAGGATGAATTTGCAACTACTTTACTTTTGGAGAAAATTCAAAACATTCATTATTCAATAGGGCCCAAAATATCAAAAGCCAGCAGTTTGAATGAACACACATTTCTTGGTAGAATCATGCAGGACTGAAATTTTTGATGTTTTTCTACTCCTCTCATGAGCCTAAACAAGTCTCTAAAAGCATGAGTTTGCAACTACTTTACTTTTGGAGAAAATTCAAAACATTCATTATTCAATAGAGCCCAATAGCAAAAATCAGGTTTTGAATGAAGAATCACATATCTTGGTAGAATCATGCAGGATTGAAATTTTTGATGGTTTTCTATTTCTCTCAACAGCCCAAACAAGTTTCTAAAAGGATAAGTTTGCAACTACTTTACTTTTGGAGAAAATTCAAAACATTCATTATTCAATAGGGCCCAAACTATCAAAAACCAGCGGTTTGAATGAACACTCACATTTCTTGGTAGAATCGTGCAGGACTGAAATTTTTGATGTTTTTCTACTCCTCTCATGAGCCCAAACAAGACTTTAAAAGGATGAGTTTGCAACTACTTTACTTTTGGAGAAAATTCAAAACATTCATTATTCAATAGGGCCCAAAATATCAAAAACCAGCGGTTTGAATGAACACACATTTCTTGGTAGAATCATGCAGGACTGAAATTTTTGATGTTTTTCTACTCCTCTCATGAGCCCAAACAAGTCTCTAAAAGCATGAGTTTGCAACTACTTTACTTTTGGAGAAAATTCAAAACATTCATTATTCAATAGAGCCCAATAGCAAAAATCAGGTTTTGAATGAAGAATCACATTTCTTCGTAGAATCATGCAGGATTGAAATTTTTGATGGTTTTTTACTCCTCTCAACAGCCCAAACAAGTTTCTAAAAGGATGAGTTTGCAACTACTTTACTTTTGGAGAAAAATCAAAACATTCATTATTCAATAGAGCCCAATAGCAAAAATCAGGTTTTGAATGAAGAATCACATTTCTTGGTAGAATCATGCAGGATTGAAATTTTTGATGGTTTTTTACTCCTCTCAACAGCCCAAACAAGTATCTAAAAGGATGAGTTTGCAACTACTTTACTTTTGGAGAAAATTCAAAACATTCATTATTCAATAGAGCCCAAAAGCAAAAATCAGGTTTTGAATGAAGAATCACATTTCTTGGTAGAATCATGCAGGATTGAAATTTTTGATGTTTTTTTACTCCTCTCAACAGCCCAAACAAGTTTCTAAAAGGATGAGTTTGCAACTACTTTACTTTTGGATAAAATTCAAAACATTCATTATTCAATAGGGCCCAAACTATCAAAAACCAGCGGTTTGAATGAACACACATTTCTTGGTAGAATCGTGCAAGACTGAAATTTTTGATGTTTTTCTACTCCTCTCATGAGCCCAAACAAGTCCCTAAAAGCATGAGTTTGCAACTACTTTACTTTTGGAGAAAATTCAAAACATTCATTATTCAATAGAGCCCAATAGCAAAAATCAGGTTTTGAATGACGAATCACATTTCTTGGTAGAATCATGCAGGATTGAAATTTTTGATGTTTTTTTACTCCTCTCAACAGCCCAAACAAGTTTCTAAAAGGATAAGTTTGCAACTACTTTACTTTTGGAGAAAATTCAAAACATTCATTATTCAATAGGGCCCAAACTATCAAAAACCAGCGGTTTGAATGAACACTCACATTTCTTGGTAGAATCGTGCAGGACTGAAATTTTTGATGTTTTTCTACTCCTCTCATGAGCCCAAACAAGACTTTAAAAGGATGAGTTTGCAACTACTTTACTTTTGGAGAAAATTCAAAACATTCATTATTCAATAGGGCCCAAAATATCAAAAACCAGCGGTTTGAATGAACACACATTTCTTGGTAGAATCATGCAGGACTGAAATTTTTGATGTTTTTCTACTCCTCTCATGAGCCCAAACAAGTCTCTAAAAGCATGAGTTTGCAACTACTTTACTTTTGGAGAAAATTCAAAACATTCATTATTCAATAGAGCCCAATAGCAAAAATCAGGTTTTGAATGAAGAATCATATTTCTTGGTAGAATCATGCAGGATTGAAATTTTTGATGTTTTTTTACTCCTCTCAACAGCCCAAACAAGTTTCTAAAAGGATGAGTTTGCAACTACTTTACTTTTGGAGAAAATTCAAAACATTCATTATTCAATAGGGCCCAAACTATCAAAAAACAGCTGTTTGAATGAACACACATTTCTTGGTAGAATCGTGCAAGACTGAAATTTTTGTTGTTTTTTACTCCTCTCATGAGCCCAAACAAGTCTCTAAAAGCATGAGTTTGCAACTACTTTACTTTTGGAGAAAATTCAAAACATTCATTATTCAATAGAGCCCAATAGCAAAAATCAGGTTTTGAATGAAGAATCACATTTCTTGGTAGAATCATGCAGGATTGAAATTTTTGATGGTTTTTTACTCCTCTCAACAGCCCAAACAAGTTTCTAAAAGGATGAATTTGCAACTACTTTACTTTTGGAGAAAATTCAAAACATTCATTATTCAATAGGGCCCAAAATATCAAAAACCAGCGGTTTGAATGAACACACATTTCTTGGTAGAATCATGCAGGACTGAAATTTTTGCTGTTTTTCTACTCCTCTCATGAGCCTAAACAAGTCTCTAAAAGCATGAGTTTGCAACTACTTTACTTTTGGAGAAAATTCAAAACATTCATTATTCAATAGAGCCCAATAGCAAAAATCAGGTTTTGAATGAAGAATCACATTTCTTGGTAGAATCATGCAGGATTGAAATTTTTGATGTTTTTTTACTCCTCTCAACAGCCCAAACAAGTTTCTAAAAGGATGAGTTTGCAACTACTTTACTTTTGGAGAAAATTCAAAACATTCATTATTCAATAGGGCCCAAACTATCAAAAACCAGCGGTTTGAATGAACACTCACATTTCTTGGTAGAATCGTGCAGGACTGAAATTTTTGATGTTTTTCTACTCCTCTCATGAGCCCAAACAAGACTCTAAAAGGATGAGTTTGCAACTACTTTACTTTTGGAGAAAATTCAAAACATTCATTATTCAATAGGGCCCAAAATATCAAAAAACAGCGGTTTGAATGAACACACATTTCTTGGTAGAATCATGCAGGACTGAAATTTTTGATGTTTTTCTACTCCTCTCATGAGCCCAAACAAGTCTCTAAAAGCATGAGTTTGCAACTACTTTAATTTTGGAGAAAATTCAAAACATTCATTATTCAATAGAGCCCAATAGCAAAAATCAGGTTTTGAGTGAAGAATCACATTTCTTGGTAGAATCATGCAGGATTGAAATTTTTGATGTTTTTTTACTCCTCTCAACAGCCCAAACAAGTTTCTAAAAGGATGAGTTTGCAACTACTTTACCTTTGGAGAAAATTCAAAACATTCATTATTCAATAGGGCCCAAACTATCAAAAACCAGCAGTTTGAATGAACACACATTTCTTGGTAGAATCGTGCAAGACTGAAATTTTTGATGTTTTTCTACTCCTCTCATGAGCCCAAACAAGTCTCTAAAAGCATGAGTTTGCAACTACTTTACTTTTGGAGAAAATTCAAAACATTCATTATTCAATAGAGCCCAATAGCAAAAATCAGGTTTTGAATGAAGAATCACATTTCTTGGTAGAATAATGCAGGATTGAAATTTTTGATGGTTTGTTACTCCTCTCAACAGCCCAAACAAGTTTCTAAAAGGATGAATTTGCAACTACTTTACTTTTGGAGAAAATTCAAAACATTCATTATTCAATAGGGCCCAAAATATCAAAAACCAGCGGTTTGAATGAACACACATTTCTTGGCTGAATCATGCAGGACTGAAATTTTTGATGTTTTTCTACTCCTCTCATGAGCCTAAACAAGTCTCTAAAAGCATGAGTTTGCAACTACTTTATTTTTGGAGAAAATTCAAAACATTCATTAATCAATAGAGCCCAATAGCAAAAATCAGGTTTTGAATGAAGAATCACATTTCTTGGTAGAATCATGCAGGATTGAAATTTTTGATGTTTTTTTACTCCTCTCAACAGCCCAAACAAGTTTCTAAAAGGATGAGTTTGCAACTACTTTACTTTTGGATAAAATTCAAAACATTCATTATTCAATAGGGCCCAAACTATCAAAAACCAGCGGTTTGAATGAACACACATTTCTTGGTAGAATCATGCAAGACTGAAATTTTTGATGTTTTTCTACTCCTCTCATGAGCCCAAACAAGTCCCTAAAAGCATGAGTTTGCAACTACTTTACTTTTGGAGAAAATTCAAAACATTCATTATTCAATAGAGCCCAATAGCAAAAATCAGGTTTTGAATGAAGAATCACATTTCTTGGTAGAATCATGCAGGATTGAAATTTTTGATGGTTTTTTACTCCTCTCAACAGCCCAAACAAGTTTCTAAAAGGATGAGTTTGCAACTACTTTACTTTTGGAGAAAATTCAAAACATTCATTATTCAATAGGGCCCAAAATATCAAAAGCCAGCAGTTTGAATGAACACACATTTCTTGGTAGAATCATGCAGGACTGAAATTTTTGATGTTTTTCTACTCCTCTCATGAGCCTAAACAAGTCTCTAAAAGCATGAGTTTGCAACTACTTTACTTTTGGAGAAAATTCAAAACATTCATTATTCAATAGAGCCCAATAGCAAAAATCAGGTTTTGAATGAAGAATCACATTTCTTGGTAGAATCATGCAGGATTGAAATTTTTGATGGTTTTCTATTTCTCTCAACAGCCCAAACAAGTTTCTAAAAGGATAAGTTTGCAACTACTTTACTTTTGGAGAAAATTCAAAACATTCATTATTCAATAGGGCCCAAACTATCAAAAACCAGCGGTTTGAATGAACACTCACATTTCTTGGTAGAATCGTGCAGGACTGAAATTTTTGATGTTTTTCTACTCCTCTCATGAGCCCAAACAAGACTTTAAAAGGATGAGTTTGCAACTACTTTACTTTTGGAGAAAATTCAAAACATTCATTATTCAATAGGGCCCAAAATATCAAAAACCAGCGGTTTGAATGAACACACATTTCTTGGTAGAATCATGCAGGACTGAAATTTTTGATGTTTTTCTACTCCTCTCATGAGCCCAAACAAGTCTCTAAAAGCATGAGTTTGCAACTACTTTAATTTTGGAGAAAATTCAAAACATTCATTATTCAATAGAGCCCAATAGCAAAAATCAGGTTTTGAGTGAAGAATCACATTTCTTGGTAGAATCATGCAGGATTGAAATTTTTGATGTTTTTTTACTCCTCTCAACAGCCCAAACAAGTTTCTAAAAGGATGAGTTTGCAACTACTTTACCTTTGGAGAAAATTCAAAACATTCATTATTCAATAGGGCCCAAACTATCAAAAACCAGCAGTTTGAATGAACACACATTTCTTGGTAGAATCGTGCAAGACTGAAATTTTTGATGTTTTTCTACTCCTCTCATGAGCCCAAACAAGTCTCTAAAAGCATGAGTTTGCAACTACTTTACTTTTGGAGAAAATTCAAAACATTCATTATTCAATAGAGCCCAATAGCAAAAATCAGGTTTTGAATGAAGAATCACATTTCTTGGTAGAATAATGCAGGATTGAAATTTTTGATGGTTTGTTACTCCTCTCAACAGCCCAAACAAGTTTCTAAAAGGATGAATTTGCAACTACTTTACTTTTGGAGAAAATTCAAAACATTCATTATTCAATAGGGCCCAAAATATCAAAAACCAGCGGTTTGAATGAACACACATTTCTTGGCTGAATCATGCAGGACTGAAATTTTTGATGTTTTTCTACTCCTCTCATGAGCCTAAACAAGTCTCTAAAAGCATGAGTTTGCAACTACTTTATTTTTGGAGAAAATTCAAAACATTCATTAATCAATAGAGCCCAATAGCAAAAATCAGGTTTTGAATGAAGAATCACATTTCTTGGTAGAATCATGCAGGATTGAAATTTTTGATGTTTTTTTACTCCTCTCAACAGCCCAAACAAGTTTCTAAAAGGATGAGTTTGCAACTACTTTACTTTTGGATAAAATTCAAAACATTCATTATTCAATAGGGCCCAAACTATCAAAAACCAGCGGTTTGAATGAACACACATTTCTTGGTAGAATCATGCAAGACTGAAATTTTTGATGTTTTTCTACTCCTCTCATGAGCCCAAACAAGTCCCTAAAAGCATGAGTTTGCAACTACTTTACTTTTGGAGAAAATTCAAAACATTCATTATTCAATAGAGCCCAATAGCAAAAATCAGGTTTTGAATGAAGAATCACATTTCTTGGTAGAATCATGCAGGATTGAAATTTTTGATGGTTTTTTACTCCTCTCAACAGCCCAAACAAGTTTCTAAAAGGATGAATTTGCAACTACTTTACTTTTGGAGAAAATTCAAAACATTCATTATTCAATAGGGCCCAAAATATCAAAAGCCAGCAGTTTGAATGAACACACATTTCTTGGTAGAATCATGCAGGACTGAAATTTTTGATGTTTTTCTACTCCTCTCATGAGCCTAAACAAGTCTCTAAAAGCATGAGTTTGCAACTACTTTACTTTTGGAGAAAATTCAAAACATTCATTATTCAATAGAGCCCAATAGCAAAAATCAGGTTTTGAATGAAGAATCACATTTCTTGGTAGAATCATGCAGGATTGAAATTTTTGATGTTTTTTTACTCCTCTCAACAGCCCAAACAAGTTTCTAAAAGGATGAGTTTGCAACTACTTTACTTTTGGAGAAAATTCAAAACATTCATTATTCAATAGGGCCCAAACTATCAAAAACCAGCGGTTTGAATGAACACTCACATTTCTTGGTAGAATCGTGCAGGACTGAAATTTTTGATGTTTTTCTACTCCTCTCATGAGCCCAAACAAGACTCTAAAAGGATGAGTTTGCAACTACTTTACTTTTGGAGAAAATTCAAAACATTCATTATTCAATAGGGCCCAAAATATCAAAAAACAGCGGTTTGAATGAACACACATTTCTTGGTAGAATCATGCAGGACTGAAATTTTTGATGTTTTTCTACTCCTCTCATGAGACCAAACAAGTCTCTAAAAGCATGAGTTTGCAACTACTTTAATTTTGGAGAAAATTCAAAACATTCATTATTCAATAGAGCCCAATAGCAAAAATCAGGTTTTGAATGAAGAATCACATTTCTTGGTAGAATCATGCAGGACTGAAATTTTTGATGTTTTTTTACTCCTCTCAACAGCCCAAACAAGTTTCTAAAAGGATGAGTTTGCAACTACTTTACTTTTGGAGAAAATTCAAAACATTCATTATTCAATAGGGCCCAAACTATCAAAAACCAGCAGTTTGAATGAACACACATTTCTTGGTAGAATCGTGCAAGACTGAAATTTTTGATGTTTTTCTACTCCTCTCATGAGCCCAAACAAGTCTCTAAAAGCATGAGTTTGCAACTACTTTACTTTTGGAGAAAATTCAAAACATTCATTATTCAATAGAGCCCTATAGCAAAAATCAGGTTTTGAATGAAGAATCACATTTCTTGGTAGAATCATGCAGGATTGAAATTTTTGATGGTTTTTTACTCCTCTCAACAGCCCAAACAAGTTTCTAAAAGGATGAATTTGCAACTACTTTACTTTTGGAGAAAATTCAAAACATTCATTATTCAATAGGGCCCAAAATATCAAAAACCAGCGGTTTGAATGAACACACATTTCTTGGTAGAATCATGCAGGACTGAAATTTTTGATGTTTTTCTACTCCGCTCATGAGCCTAAACAAGTCTCTAAAAGCATGAGTTTGCAACTACTTTACTTTTGGAGAAAATTCAAAACATTCATTATTCAATAGAGCCCAATAGCAAAAATCAGGTTTTGAATGAAGAATCACATTTCTTGGTAGAATCATGCAGGATTGAAATTTTTGATGTTTTTTTACTCCTCTCAACAGCCCAAACAAGTTTCTAAAAGGATGAGTTTGCAACTACTTTACTTTTGGAGAAAATTCAAAACATTCATTATTCAATAGGGCCCAAACTATCAAAAACCAGCGGTTTGAATGAACACTCACATTTCTTGGTAGAATCGTGCAGGACTGAAATTTTTGATGTTTTTCTACTCCTCTCATGAGCCCAAACAAGACTCTAAAAGGATGAGTTTGCAACTACTTTACTTTTGGAGAAAATTCAAAACATTCATTATTCAATAGGGCCCAAAATATCAAAAAACAGCGGTTTGAATGAACACACATTTCTTGGTAGAATCATGCAGGACTGAAATTTTTGATGTTTTTCTACTCCTCTCATGAGCCCAAACAAGTCTCTAAAAGCATGAGTTTGCAACTACTTTAATTTTGGAGAAAATTCAAAACATTCATTATTCAATAGAGCCCAATAGCAAAAATCAGGTTTTGAATGAAGAATCACATTTCTTGGTAGAATCATGCAGGACTGAAATTTTTGATGTTTTTTTACTCCTCTCAACAGCCCAAACAAGTTTCTAAAAGGATGAGTTTGCAACTACTTTACTTTTGGAGAAAATTCAAAACATTCATTATTCAATAGGGCCCAAACTATCAAAAACCAGCAGTTTGAATGAACACACATTTCTTGGTAGAATCGTGCAAGACTGAAATTTTTGATGTTTTTCTACTCCTCTCATGAGCCCAAACAAGTCTCTAAAAGCATGAGTTTGCAACTACTTTACTTTTGGAGAAAATTCAAAACATTCATTATTCAATAGAGCCCTATAGCAAAAATCAGGTTTTGAATGAAGAATCACATTTCTTGGTAGAATCATGCAGGATTGAAATTTTTGATGGTTTTTTACTCCTCTCAACAGCCCAAACAAGTTTCTAAAAGGATGAATTTGCAACTACTTTACTTTTGGAGAAAATTCAAAACATTCATTATTCAATAGGGCCCAAAATATCAAAAACCAGCGGTTTGAATGAACACACATTTCTTGGTAGAATCATGCAGGACTGAAATTTTTGATGTTTTTCTACTCCGCTCATGAGCCTAAACAAGTCTCTAAAAGCATGAGTTTGCAACTACTTTACTTTTGGAGAAAATTCAAAACATTCATTATTCAATAGAGCCCAATAGCAAAAATCAGGTTTTGAATGAAGAATCACATTTCTTGGTAGAATCATGCAGGATTGAAATTTTTGATGTTTTTTTACTCCTCTCAACAGCCCAAACAAGTTTCTAAAAGGATGAGTTTGCAACTACTTTACTTTTGGAGAAAATTCAAAACATTCATTATTCAATAGGGCCCAAACTATCAAAAACCAGCGGTTTGAATGAACACTCACATTTCTTGGTAGAATCGTGCAGGACTGAAATTTTTGATGTTTTTCTACTCCTCTCATGAGCCCAAACAAGACTCTAAAAGGATGAGTTTGCAACTACTTTACTTTTGGAGAAAATTCAAAACATTCATTATTCAATAGGGCCCAAAATATCAAAAAACAGCGGTTTGAATGAACACACATTTCTTGGTAGAATCATGCAGGACTGAAATTTTTGATGTTTTTCTACTCCTCTCATGAGCCCAAACAAGTCTCTAAAAGCATGAGTTTGCAACTACTTTAATTTTGGAGAAAATTCAAAACATTCATTATTCAATAGAGCCCAATAGCAAAAATCAGGTTTTGAATGAAGAATCACATTTCTTGGTAGAATCATGCAGGATTGAAATTTTTGATGTTTTTTTACTTCTCTCAACAGCCCAAACAAGTTTCTAAAAGGATGAGTTTGCAACTACTTTAATTTTGGAGAAAATTCAAAACATTCATTGTTCAATAGGGCCCAAACTATCAAAAACCAGCGGTTTGAATGAACACACATTTCTTGGTAGAATCGTGCAAGACTGAAATTTTTGATGTTTTTCTACTCCTCTCATGAGCCCAAACAAGTCTCTAAAAGCATGAGTTTGCAACTACTTTACTTTTGGAGAAAATTCAAAACATTCATTATTCAATAGAGCCCTATAGCAAAAATCAGGTTTTGAATGAAGAATCAAATTTCTTGGTAGAATCATGCAGGATTGAAATTTTTGATGGTTTTTTACTCCTCTCAACAGCCCAAACAAGTTTCTAAAAGGATGAATTTGCAACTACTTTACTTTTGGAGAAAATTCAAAACATTCATTATTCAATAGGGCCCAAAATATCAAAAACCAGCGGTTTGAATGAACACACATTTCTTGGTAGAATCATGCAGGACTGAAATTTTTGATGTTTTTCTACTCCTCTCATGAGCCTAAACAAGTCTCTAAAAGCATGAGTTTGCGGGGGGCGTGGTCTGGAGCTAGATGGAGTAAGACGTCTGGCTTAGAGCTCCTGCAGCCTTCTGCAAAAGCGACTAAAAAAAGCAACTTTCTAAGAACTTCAACATCCTAAAAGCTTTCCCTAAGGATTCTTCATCGTCTGGGGATTAAGAAGACATCTCTTAAGCCTGATTTCATCAAATTGGAAGAGTGTATGAAACCGGCCTTCAGCGTCGGGTAAGCCGGGGCCTCCTGCTTGCTGCATGACTCAGCGTTTTACACTCCGCGGCTGGAAACAATGGTGAGGCCTGGTCCCTTTTCATAATCCACAGGGCTTGGAGGATTGGATATCCTTTTGACAGCTGAACTAACAAGATCTGAGGAGTTGGAAGATAAAGCATAAATTGGAGCTTATTGGATTAACACGCTAATTGGATTAACACGCTAATTGGATTAACACGCTAGCGGCGGGAAGCGGCGGCTGTTGATTGGCAATGGATTTCTTCTCTCCCTAATTTATGGTAAGAGGCTCTGAGTGCGCTGTGGACTGTGGCTGGAGGCTGTCTCCTACTTTTCATCCCTATTAGCTGGTCTGGAGATACAATTGCAGGACGGAGGATTGTTGTCCGGAGGCTGCTGGAGATCTTCAGTAACGGTGAGGAGCCGTGGTAGTGGATTAGCAGCGGCCATCTTTTGTGGATAACCCGTTGTTGACTGTGCTTGGAATACGCTGCATTTGGAGTTGAATCTTCTGTCACGCTTTGCCGGATCTTCGAGGAACAGCAAAGACTCCGAGACTTTGAACATAAGAGGATTTGGTGGCGATAGGAGCCGCGGTTGGAATTGTGGCTGTTGATTGACAGCAGCTTCTGTCTTAAAGAAATTCCCAAACAAGTTTCTAAAAGGACCGGTAAACAGCGGAAGAGAAGAGGACGGGAAATCCGGTGGAAGGTGAACGGCGCCAGATGAAAGGAGCCGACGCTGACATCACGGACTTATTTAACTGAAGGAACAAGAAGGAATAATCGGCGACGACAGCATACTCAAAGGGTCGGAAGAGGTGAGGAGCGGTAACAACTCGACGGGGACTTCAGGAGCGGCATCGGGGAGAAAGAGAGAGGCTGGAAAGGAGGCCGGTGATTCGTGTGAAGATTGCGGAGGTCTTTTGGAAGTAATCGATTATAAGAAGATGCCTAAGAGGTGCAGCAAGAAAAAAAGAATGGTTCCTGTAAGAAGAGACCGTCCAACAGGTCCAAGAATCCTGGGGAGCCTATCGGGCCCAAGCCTCCACGCTGGATGTAAACAACCCAGCCATGTGAGTGATCAACGCAGCGGGAGGAGAAAACAAGGAGCCTGTGAGACCCAGAGAGTAGATCAGATCTCAACAGTGAACTCCTTTGGATGCAGAGAGACCCCGACACTGGCTGACACTGTTTTAGGAGGAGTTCGGCAGACCGTGCAGAATATTGGAGCTTCCCGGTGGCAGAGAAGAAGCGGCGGTGGAGTCTTTGCAGCATCGCAGATGGAACATGTTGGGACAGCTTCAGATAGATCCTCTTCACCTGGAAGCCAAAATGAACGTGTGGAGACTATGGCAGCACAATCCTCGACAGCTGGAGCGGTCCCCGCTTCACAAGATCAAAGCGGGGTGACCGCGGTGATGGTTGAAGCCGCGCGGCAGCAGAGAAGGAGCGACGGTGGAAATGCTGCGTCATCGCTGCTGGGATCAGCGCCGCCCTCCGAGGGATCTTCTGTATCAGGATACTCACTCGGACTTACGGCGACGTCGGCGGTGAGGTCCTCGGCACTGGAAGTAACCCCCGCTTTGAAAGATCAAGGCGGGGAGACCGTGGTGAAAGCCGCGGCCGTGCGGCATGGGAGAAATGGCGGCGGGAATTCCCCTCTCTCCCCGATAAGCGGTACTGGTGAGTCGCCTCTCTACAGCCGATTTGGGGACATTAATAAGCAGTCAGGGGCCCGGTCAGTGGCTCATACATGGGCGCTGGGGGCTCCCAAGATCAAACCGCTATTGGTTTCGGGGGAGATCTTTGATCAGCCGACAATGGCAGATGCTGCAGCCGCGCGGCCATTAAAATACAATGGTGCTGAGGCCCTTACACCTATGTTGGACTCGGAGAACCACACAGCACAATCAGTGGTGGGTCCTTATAATTTGGAAGAAGTAACGGAGGAGGCGCTGAGGCGGAGAGGTGGCAGGGAGATGATTAATGCATCGCAACAGTGTGGACAATCTGATATATCCTTTTCATATAAAGTGCTGGCGGCGGGGTCTACTGGGCACAATGCAACCCAGGTCACGGTTAATAATAATCAGAGGGAAAATTGGGAAAGTGTGTCTGGAGTTGTGGCTGGATTACAGGAGAGTTGTAGCGGAGCTGAAAAACCAACATTACCACTATTTAAACCTACTATAGACTTATCATTATGCACATCTGTTGTACCATTAACACCTTCTATAAAATATCTCAATAGTGTTTTGCGACATGATGCAGCGGAATTTATACCAGTAAACACACCTAAACAACTATTTAATGGGGAGATGGGATTATCATGCTATGTGGGAGCTCAGTCATCCTGTGGGATAGATTTTAATATGGGATTTCAAAAAAATCTAGGAGACAGGCAATTTTTAGACTCTGGTATTGATGAGGGGCTACAAAAAATAGCTTTTATGAAAAACCAACTAACGAAGCCTTTGGAGGGGAAGAGTTTGGGCTGGATAACATTCTCCAGTCTGTGAAGGAAGAGTCAAGTGTTTTGCTTGCCCGAATTGAAAATTTCCTTCTCGCTTTATACACAAATAGGGAGGATTCTTCTGATCACCAGTCGGGACTAAATTATAATAAGTCAGAACCATCGTCTGAAGGTGGGGAGGAATTAGAGAGTGCGGACTCGGAGGCCTCTGGGGAGGAGGTGGCCTCTCTCGGGAATTCAGAGAACGATCTGATTGATTCAGTTGATATAAACGACACGGATGAGGCATCTTCGATAAGTTCCTTCATGTCTGAGAGCTCTATCAGTAATGGAGAATCTGGTGATAATAATCCTTCTCAAGATGATAAAACTGATATAGCTCAAGAAAAGACAGAGATTGATGTTAAGGAGGTATTTACTGATCCATTCTCGCTACATAATATATTGGTTCCTGGGAGTTTCCCCGTTGAAGATTTTCTGATTAAATCATGCAAAACCTTTTTAATTTCGTTGAATGATCTGGGGATTAGCAGTGTTGGAGACCCGGGAATAGACAAAATTAAAATATTAGGAAACTCGATTAAGCAACTTATGAAGAGTATCTTTTCAATTATAGTCAGCGAGAATGTAATAAAACCTAACACAACACCTGATATTTCCCTCTCTACAGTAAAATCTACGTTTAAACAATCTGAATTCTCCTCCTCTATTGAAGCACCAAAATTTCTCGAGCTCTCGGATTCTTTGAGGGATATACAGAAGGAGATTGCCTCATTCAGATGTTCGTTGTCCAATTTTGAGGATTTGAAGAGGAAAAATAATGTAAAAATCAGGGGTATTCCCGAGTCAGTTCAACCAACTAGATTGAGGGAGTATGTTTCCTCAATGATGTCTTACTTATTTCCGGAAACTAAAGGTAAAAATCTAATTGAAAAAATATTTAGAATTCGTAGACCTTCCTCCCTGCCGTCTGACTTAACTAGAGATGTTATTGTCTCATTTTATCCTAACTGGATCAGAAACTCCCTTCTTAGTTTAACAAAAAATTCTAGTTTTCTTTCGTCTCCCTATAGAAACTTAGTTTTTTTTAAGGATCTGTGCAAAAACACTATAGAAAAACGTAGGTCATTTTTACAAATAACAACTGAGCTTCGCCGGGCTAGTATTGACTATAATTGGTCCCAAAATTCTACATTAATCGTGAGATATGCTTCAAACATAATTCATATTCTGTCTCCGCGGGAAGGTATAGACTTCCTTAGAGATGCTGGATTTACTTCTAATAATCGTCTTCCCAAAAATTTACATTCATCTGTGCAAGACCTCTGATTCATCATTCCTGAGCTTGGGATCTAGATTGGATTTTATTATCATGAAACCTGGGCTACTGGGACCTTTCAAAGCTTTTCACATATATGTCAGATATAATTGTGATCTGAGTTTTATATTCCACGAGCAGATTTGAGAATAAAGCTGAACTTTCCCCTTACATGGTCTAAACTACGTTTCTAGTGCTAGGTTTTCTTTTTTGTTTAGGTACATTCATGTAGACTAAGCAGATTTTGCTTTGCAGCTTGTTTGAACTTTTTTTTTACCCCAATCGGTCCTAGAGCCACCTCGTGTGGTTGAGGACGGGGGGGTAAAGCCCCCAAACAGGTCCTAGACCACCTAGTGGTTACGGACGGGACAGGTAGCATGCAACTACAGTTTTTAATTTTGTACGTATGACAGCTTTTATTTTTGTACGTATGATGTAACTACATGCATCTACAGCTTTATTTTGTACGTATGATGTAATTATGGTATTTTATGTTTGTTTACCTGTCTATCCCCCAATTTGGGGGTCTCCCTGTAAATACAGGGAGTATCCTTTCCTCACCTAATCCTTTCCCACTTTCTTTCCTTCCTGTTAAAAAATTCAAAAAACTTAATAAAAAACATTTAAATAAAAGCATGAGTTTGCAACTACTTTACTTTTGGAGAAAATTCAAAACATTCATTATTCAATAGAGCCTAATAGCAAAAATCAGGTTTTGAATGAAGAATCACATTTCTTGGTAGAATCATGCAGGATTGAAATTTTTGATGTTTTTTTACTCCTCTCAACAGCCCAAACAAGTTTCTAAAAGGATGAGTTTGCAACTACTTTACTTTTGGAGAAAATTCAAAACATTCATTATTCAATAGGGCCCAAACTATCAAAAACCAGCGGTTTGAATGAACACTCACATTTCTTGGTAGAATCGTGCAGGACTGAAATTTTTGATGTTTTTCTACTCCTCTCATGAGCCCAAACAAGACTCTAAAAGGATGAGTTTGCAACTACTTTACTTTTGGAGAAAATTCAAAACATTCATTATTCAATAGGGCCCAAAATATCAAAAAACAGCGGTTTGAATGAACACATATTTCTTGGTAGAATCATGCAGGACTGAAATTTTTGATGTTTTTCTACTCCTCTCATGAGCCCAAACAAGTCTCTAAAAGCATGAGTTTGCAACTACTTTAATTTTGGAGAAAATTCAAAACATTCATTATTCAATAGAGCCCAATAGCAAAAATCAGGTTTTGAATGAAGAATCACATTTCTTGGTAGAATCATGCAGGACTGAAATTTTTGATGTTTTTTTACTCCTCTCAACAGCCCAAACAAGTTTCTAAAAGGATGAGTTTGCAACTACTTTACTTTTGGAGAAAATTCAAAACATTCATTATTCAATAGGGCCCAAACTATCAAAAACCAGCAGTTTGAATGAACACACATTTCTTGGTAGAATCGTGCAAGACTGAAATTTTTGATGTTTTTCTACTCCTCTCATGAGCCCAAACAAGTCTCTAAAAGCATGAGTTTGCAACTACTTTACTTTTGGAGAAAATTCAAAACATTCATTATTCAATAGAGCCCTATAGCAAAAATCAGGTTTTGAATGAAGAATCACATTTCTTGGTAGAATCATGCAGGATTGAAATTTTTGATGGTTTTTTACTCCTCTCAACAGCCCAAACAAGTTTCTAAAAGGATGAATTTGCAACTACTTTACTTTTGGAGAAAATTCAAAACATTCATTATTCAATAGGGCCCAAAATATCAAAAACCAGCGGTTTGAATGAACACACATTTCTTGGTAGAATCATGCAGGACTGAAATTTTTGATGTTTTTCTACTCCTCTCATGAGCCTAAACAAGTCTCTAAAAGCATGAGTTTGCAACTACTTTACTTTTGGAGAAAATTCAAAACATTCATTATTCAATAGAGCCCAATAGCAAAAATCAGGTTTTGAATGAAGAATCACATTTCTTGGTAGAATCATGCAGGATTGAAATTTTTGATATTTTTTTACTCCTCTCAACAGCCCAAACAAGTTTCTAAAAGGATGAGTTTGCAACTACTTTACTTTTGGAGAAAATTCAAAACATTCATTATTCAATAGGGCCCAAACTATCAAAAACCAGCGGTTTGAATGAACACTCACATTTCTTGGTAGAATCGTGCAGGACTGAAATTTTTGATGTTTTTCTACTCCTCTCATGAGCCCAAACAAGACTCTAAAAGGATGAGTTTGTAACTACTTTACTTTTGGAGAAAATTCAAAACATTCATTATTCAATAGGGCCCAAAATATCAAAAACCAGCGGTTTGAATGAACACACATTTCTTGGTAGAATCATGCAGGACTGAAATTTTTGATGTTTTTCTACTCCTCTCATGAGCCCAAACAAGTCTCTAAAAGCATGAGTTTGCAACTACTTTAATTTTGGAGAAAATTCAAAACATTCATTATTCAATAGAGCCCAATAGCAAAAATCAGGTTTTGAATGAAGAATCACATTTCTTGGTAGAATCATGCAGGACTGAAATTTTTGATGTTTTTTTACTCCTCTCAACAGCCCAAACAAGTTTCTAAAAGGATGAGTTTGCAACTACTTTACTTTTGGAGAAAATTCAAAACATTCATTATTCAATAGGGCCCAAACTATCAAAAACCAGCAGTTTGAATGAACACACATTTCTTGGTAGAATCGTGCAAGACTGAAATTTTTGATGTTTTTCTACTCCTCTCATGAGCCCAAACAAGTCTCTAAAAGCATGAGTTTGCAACTACTTTACTTTTGGAGAAAATTCAAAACATTCATTATTCAATAGAGCCCTATAGCAAAAATCAGGTTTTGAATGAAGAATCACATTTCTTGGTAGAATCATGCAGGATTGAAATTTTTGATGGTTTTTTACTCCTCTCAACAGCCCAAAAAAGTTTCTAAAAGGATGAATTTGCAACTACTTTACTTTTGGAGAAAATTCAAAACATTCATTATTCAATAGGGCCCAAAATATGAAAAACCAGCGGTTTGAATGAACACACATTTCTTGGTAGAATCATGCAGGACTGAAATTTTTGATGTTTTTCTACTCCTCTCATGAGCCTAAACAAGTCTCTAAAAGCATGAGTTTGCAACTACTTTACTTTTGGAGAAAATTCAAAACATTCATTATTCAATAGAGCCCAATAGCAAAAATCAGGTTTTGAATGAAGAATCACATTTCTTGGTAGAATCATGCAGGATTGAAATTTTTGATATTTTTTTACTCCTCTCAACAGCCCAAACAAGTTTCTAAAAGGATGAGTTTGCAACTACTTTACTTTTGGAGAAAATTCAAAACATTCATTATTCAATAGGGCCCAAACTATCAAAAACCAGCGGTTTGAATGAACACTCACATTTCTTGGTAGAATCGTGCAGGACTGAAATTTTTGATGTTTTTCTACTCCTCTCATGAGCCCAAACAAGACTCTAAAAGGATGAGTTTGCAACTACTTTACTTTTGGAGAAAATTCAAAACATTCATTATTCAATAGGGCCCAAAATATCAAAAACCAGCGGTTTGAATGAACACACATTTCTTGGTAGAATCATGCAGGACTGAAATTTTTGATGTTTTTCTACTCCTCTCATGAGCCCAAACAAGTCTCTAAAAGCATGAGTTTGCAACCACTTTAATTTTGGAGAAAATTCAAAACATTCATTATTCAATAGAGCCCTATAGCAAAAATCAGGTTTTGAATGAAGAATCACATTTCTTGGTAGAATCATGCAGGATTGAAATTTTTGATGGTTTTTTACTCCTCTCAACAGCCCAAACAAGTTTCCAAAAGGATGAATTTGCAACTACTTTACTTTTGGAGAAAATTCAAAACATTCATTATTCAATAGAGCCCAATAGCAAAAATCAGGTTTTGAATGAAGAATCACATTTCTTGGTAGAATCATGCAGGATTGAAATTTTTGATGTTTTTTTACTCCTCTCAACAGCCCAAACAAGTTTCTAAAAGGATGAGTTTGCAACTACTTTACTTTTGGAGAAAATTCAAAACATTCATTATTCAATAGGGCCCAAACTATCAAAAACCAGCAGTTTGAATGAACACACATTTCTTGGTAGAATCGTGCAAGACTGAAATTTTTGATGTTTTTCTACTCCTCTCATGAGCCCAAACAAGTCTCTAAAAGCATGAGTTTGCAACTACTTTACTTTTGGAGAAAATTCAAAACATTCATTATTCAATAGAGCCCTATAGCAAAAATCAGGTTTTGAATGAAGAATCACATTTCTTGGTAGAATCATGCAGGATTGAAATTTTTGATGGTTTTTTACTCCTCTCAACAGCCCAAACAAGTTTCTAAAAGGATGAATTTGCAACTACTTTACTTTTGGAGAAAATTCAAAACATTCATTATTCAATAGAGCCCAATAGCAAAAATCAGGTTTTGAATGAAGAATCACATTTCTTGGTAGAATCATGCAGGATTGAAATTTTTGATGGTTTTTTACTCCTCTCAACAGCCCAAACAAGTTTCTAAAGGGATGAGTTTGCAACTGCTTTACTTTTGGAGAAAATTCAAAACATTCATTATTCAATAGAGCCCAATAGCAAAAATCAGGTTTTGAATGAAGAATCACATTTCTTGGTAGAATCATGCAGGATTGAAATTTTTGATGTTTTTTTACTCCTCTCAACAGCCCAAACAAGTTTCTAAAAGGATGAGTTTGCAACTACTTTACTTTTGGATAAAATTCAAAACATTCATTATTCAATAGGGCCCAAACTATCAAAAACCAGCGGTTTGAATGAACACACATTTCTTGGTAGAATCGTGCAAGACTGAAATTTTTGATGTTTTTCTATTCCTCTCATGAGCCCAAACAAGTCTCTAAAAGCATGAGTTTGCAACTACTTTACTTTTGGAGAAAATTCAAAACATTCATTATTCAATAGAGTCCAATAGCAAAAATCAGGTTTTGAATGAAGAATCACATTTCTTGGTAGAATCATGCAGGATTGAAATTTTTGATGGTTTTTTACTCCTCTCAACAGCCCAAACAAGTTCCTAAAAGAATGAATTTGCAACTACTTTACTTTTGGAGAAAATTCAAAACATTCATTATTCAATAGGGCCGAAAATATCAAAAGCCAGCAGTTTGAATGAACACACATTCCTTGGTAGAATCATGCAGGACTGAAATTTTTGATGTTTTTCTACTCCTCTCATGAGCCTAAACAAGTCTCAAAAAGCATGAGTTTGCAACTACTTTACTTTTGGAGAAAATTCAAAACATTCATTATTCAATAGAGCCCAATAGCAAAAATCAGGTTTTGAATGACGAATCACATTTCTTGGTAGAATCATGCAGGATTGAAATTTTTGATGTTTTTTTACTCCTCTCAACAGCCCAAACAAGTTTCTAAAAGGATAAGTTTGCAACTACTTTACTTTTGGAGAAAATTCAAAACATTCATTATTCAATAGGGCCCAAACTATCAAAAACCAGCGGTTTGAATGAACACTCACATTTCTTGGTAGAATCGTGCAGGACTGAAATTTTTGATGTTTTTCTACTCCTCTCATGAGCCCAAACAAGACTTTAAAAGGATGAGTTTGCAACTACTTTACTTTTGGAGAAAATTCAAAACATTCATTATTCAATAGGGCCCAAAATATCAAAAACCAGCGGTTTGAATGAACACACATTTCTTGGTAGAATCATGCAGGACTGAAATTTTTGATGTTTTTCTACTCCTCTCATGAGCCCAAACAAGTCTCTAAAAGCATGAGTTTGCAACTACTTTACTTTTGGAGAAAATTCAAAACATTCATTATTCAATAGAGCCCAATAGCAAAAATCAGGTTTTGAATGAAGAATCATATTTCTTGGTAGAATCATGCAGGATTGAAATTTTTGATGTTTTTTTACTCCTCTCAACAGCCCAAACAAGTTTCTAAAAGGATGAGTTTGCAACTACTTTACTTTTGGAGAAAATTCAAAACATTCATTATTCAATAGGGCCCAAACTATCAAAAACCAGCGGTTTGAATGAACACTCACATTTCTTGGTAGAATCGTGCAGGACTGAAATTTTTGATGTTTTTCTACTCCTCTCATGAGCCCAAACAAGACTCTAAAAGGATGAGTTTGCAACTACTTTACTTTTGGAGAAAATTCAAAACATTCATTATTCAATAGGGCCCAAAATATCAAAAACCAGCGGTTTGAATGAACACACATTTCTTGGTAGAATCATGCAGGACTGAAATTTTTGATGTTTTTCTACTCCTCTCATGAGCCCAAACAAGTCTCTAAAAGCATGAGTTTGCAACCACTTTAATTTTGGAGAAAATTCAAAACATTCATTATTCAATAGAGCCCTATAGCAAAAATCAGGTTTTGATTGAAGAATCACATTTCTTGGTAGAATCATGCAGGATTGAAATTTTTGATGGTTTTTTACTCCGCTCAACAGCCCAAACAAGTTTCCAAAACGATGAATTTGCAACTACTTTACTTTTGGAGAAAATTCAAAACATTCATTATTCAATAGAGCCCAATAGCAAAAATCAGGTTTTGAATGAAGAATCACATTTCTTGGTAGAATCATGCAGGATTGAAATTTTTGATGTTTTTTTACTCCTCTCAACAGCCCAAACAAGTTTCTAAAAGGATGAGTTTGCAACTACTTTACTTTTGGAGAAAATTCAAAACATTCATTATTCAATAGGGCCCAAACTATCAAAAACCAGCAGTTTGAATGAACACACATTTCTTGGTAGAATCGTGCAAGACTGAAATTTTTGATGTTTTTCTACTCCTCTCATGAGCCCAAACAAGTCTCTAAAAGCATGAGTTTGCAACTACTTTACTTTTGGAGAAAATTCAAAACATTCATTATTCAATAGAGCCCTATAGCAAAAATCAGGTTTTGAATGAAGAATCACATTTCTTGGTAGAATCATGCAGGATTGAAATTTTTGATGGTTTTTTACTCCTCTCAACAGCCCAAACAAGTTTCTAAAAGGATGAATTTGCAACTACTTTACTTTTGGAGAAAATTCAAAACATTCATTATTCAATAGAGCCCAATAGCAAAAATCAGGTTTTGAATGAAGAATCACATTTCTTGGTAGAATCATGCAGGATTGAAATTTTTGATGGTTTTTTACTCCTCTCAACAGCCCAAACAAGTTTCTAAAGGGATGAGTTTGCAACTACTTTACTTTTGGAGAAAATTCAAAACATTCATTATTCAATAGAGCCCAATAGCAAAAATCAGGTTTTGAATGAAGAATCACATTTCTTGGTAGAATCATGCAGGATTGAAATTTTTGATGTTTTTTTACTCCTCTCAACAGCCCAAACAAGTTTCTAAAAGGATGAGTTTGCAACTACTTTACTTTTGGATAAAATTCAAAACATTCATTATTCAATAGGGCCCAAACTATCAAAAACCAGCGGTTTGAATGAACACACATTTCTTGGTAGAATCGTGCAAGACTGAAATTTTTGATGTTTTTCTATTCCTCTCATGAGCCCAAACAAGTCTCTAAAAGCATGAGTTTGCAACTACTTTACTTTTGGAGAAAATTCAAAACATTCATTATTCAATAGAGCCCAATAGCAAAAATCAGGTTTTGAATGAAGAATCACATTTCTTGGTAGAATCATGCAGGATTGAAATTTTTGATGGTTTTTTACTCCTCTCAACAGCCCAAACAAGTTCCTAAAAGGATGAATTTGCAACTACTTTACTTTTGGAGAAAATTCAAAACATTCATTATTCAATAGGGCCGAAAATATCAAAAGCCAGCAGTTTGAATGAACACACATTCCTTGGTAGAATCATGCAGGACTGAAATTTTTGATGTTTTTCTACTCCTCTCATGAGCCTAAACAAGTCTCAAAAAGCATGAGTTTGCAACTACTTGACTTTTGGAGAAAATTCAAAACATTCATTATTCAATAGAGCCCAATAGCAAAAATCAGGTTTTGAATGACGAATCACATTTCTTGGTAGAATCATGCAGGATTGAAATTTTTGATGTTTTTTTACTCCTCTCAACAGCCCAAACAAGTTTCTAAAAGGATAAGTTTGCAACTACTTTACTTTTGGAGAAAATTCAAAACATTCATTATTCAATAGGGCCCAAACTATCAAAAACCAGCGGTTTGAATGAACACTCACATTTCTTGGTAGAATCGTGCAGGACTGAAATTTTTGATGTTTTTCTACTCCTCTCATGAGCCCAAACAAGACTTTAAAAGGATGAGTTTGCAACTACTTTACTTTTGGAGAAAATTCAAAACATTCATTATTCAATAGGGCCCAAAATATCAAAAACCAGCGGTTTGAATGAACACACATTTCTTGGTAGAATCATGCAGGACTGAAATTTTTGATGTTTTTCTACTCCTCTCATGAGCCCAAACAAGTCTCTAAAAGCATGAGTTTGCAACTACTTTACTTTTGGAGAAAATTCAAAACATTCATTATTCAATAGAGCCCAATAGCAAAAATCAGGTTTTGAATGAAGAATCATATTTCTTGGTAGAATCATGCAGGATTGAAATTTTTGATGTTTTTTTACTCCTCTCAACAGCCCAAACAAGTTTCTAAAAGGATGAGTTTGCAACTACTTTACTTTTGGAGAAAATTCAAAACATTAATTATTCAATAGGGCCCAAACTATCAAAAAACAGCTGTTTGAATGAACACACATTTCTTGGTAGAATCGTGCAAGACTGAAATTTTTGTTGTTTTTCTACTCCTCTCATGAGCCAAAACAAGTCTCTAAAAGCATGAGTTTGCAACTACTTTACTTTTGGAGAAAATTCAAAACATTCATTATTCAATAGAGCCCAATAGCAAAAATCAGGTTTTGAATGAAGAATCACATTTCTTGGTAGAATCATGCAGGATTGAAATTTTTGATGGTTTTTTACTCCTCTCAACAGCCCAAACAAGTTTCTAAAAGGATGAATTTGCAACTACTTTACTTTTGGAGAAAATTCAAAACATTCATTATTCAATAGGGCCCAAACTATCAAAAACCAGCGGTTTGAATGAACACTCACATTTCTTGGTAGAATCGTGCAGGACTGAAATTTTTGATGTTTTTCTACTCCTCTCATGAGCCCAAACAAGACTCTAAAAGGATGAGTTTGCAACTACTTTAATTTTGGAGAAAATTCAAAACATTCATTATTCAATAGGGCCCAAAATATCAAAAAACAGCGGTTTGAATGAACACACATTTCTTGGTAGAATCATGCAGGACTGAAATTTTTGATGTTTTTCTACTCCTCTCATGAGCCCAAACAAGTCTCTAAAAGCATGAGTTTGCAACTACTTTAATTTTGGAGAAAATTCAAAACATTCATTATTCAATAGAGCCCAATAGCAAAAATCAGGTTTTGAGTGAAGAATCACATTTCTTGGTAGAATCATGCAGGATTGAAATTTTTGATGTTTTTTTACTCCTCTCAACAGCCCAAACAAGTTTCTAAAAGGATGAGTTTGCAACTACTTTACCTTTGGAGAAAATTCAAAACATTCATTATTCAATAGGGCCCAAACTATCAAAAACCAGCAGTTTGAATGAACACACATTTCTTGGTAGAATCGTGCAAGACTGAAATTTTTGATGTTTTTCTACTCCTCTCATGAGCCCAAACAAGTCTCTAAAAGCATGAGTTTGCAACTACTTTACTTTTGGAGAAAATTCAAAACATTCATTATTCAATAGAGCCCAATAGCAAAAATCAGGTTTTGAATGAAGAATCACATTTCTTGGTAGAATAATGCAGGATTGAAATTTTTGATGGTTTGTTACTCCTCTCAACAGCCCAAACAAGTTTCTAAAAGGATGAGTTTGCAACTACTTTACCTTTGGAGAAAATTCAAAACATTCATTATTCAATAGGGCCCAAAATATCAAAAACCAGCGGTTTGAATGAACACACATTTCTTGGCTGAATCATGCAGGACTGAAATTTTTGATGTTTTTCTACTCCTCTCATGAGCCTAAACAAGTCTCTAAAAGCATGAGTTTGCAACTACTTTATTTTTGGAGAAAATTCAAAACATTCATTAATCAATAGAGCCCAATAGCAAAAATCAGGTTTTGAATGAAGAATCACATTTCTTGGTAGAATCATGCAGGATTGAAATTTTTGATGTTTTTTTACTCCTCTCAACAGCCCAAACAAGTTTCTAAAAGGATGAGTTTGCAACTACTTTACTTTTGGAGAAAATTCAAATCATTCATTATTCAATAGGGCCCAAACTATCAAAAACCAGCGGTTTGAATGAACACTCACATTTCTTGGTAGAATCGTGCAGGACTGAAATTTTTGATGTTTTTCTACTCCTCTCATGAGCCCAAACAAGACTCTAAAGGGATGAGTTTGCAACTACTTTACTTTTGGAGAAAATTCAAAACATTCATTATTCAATAGGGCCCAAAATATCAAAAAACAGCGGTTTGAATGAACACACATTTCTTGGTAGAATCATGCAGGACTGAAATTTTTGATGTTTTTCTACTCCTCTCATGAGCCCAAACAAGTCTCTAAAAGCATGAGTTTCCAACTACTTTACTTTTGGAGAAAATTCAAAACATTCATTATTCAATAGAGCCCAATAGCAAAAATCAGGTTTTGAATGAAGAATCACATTTCTTGGTAGAATCATGCAGGATTGAAATTTTTGATGGTTTTTTACTCCTCTCAACAGCCCAAACAAGTTTCTAAAAGGATGAGTTTGCAACTACTTTACTTTTGGAGAAAATTCAAAACATTCATTATTCAATAGGGCCCAAAATATCAAAAACCAGCAGTTTGAATGAACACACATTTCTTGGTAGAATCGTGCAAGACTGAAATTTTGATGCTTTTCTACTCCTCTCATGAGCCCAAACAAGTCTCTAAAAGCATGAGTTTGCAACTACTTTACTTTTGGAGAAAATTCAAAACATTCATTATTCAATAGAGCCCAATAGCAAAAATCAGGTTTTGAATGAAGAATCACATTTCTTGGTAGAATCATGCAGAATTGAAATTTTTGATGGTTTTTTACTCCTCTCAACAGCCCAAACAAGTTTCTAAAAGGATGAGTTTGCAACTACTTTACTTTTGGATAAAATTCAAAACATTCATTATTCAATAGGGCCCAAACTATCAAAAACCAGCGGTTTGAATGAACACACATTTCTTGGTAGAATCGTGCAAGACTGAAATTTTGATGCTTTTCTACTCCTCTCATGAGCCCAAACAAGTCTCTAAAAGGATGAGTTTGCAACTACTTTACTTTTGGAGAAAATTCAAAACATTCATTATTCAATAGAGCCCAATAGCAAAAATCAGGTTTTGAATGAAGAATCACATTTCTTGGTAGAATCATGCAGGATTGAAATTTTTGATGGTTTTTTACTCCTCTCAACAGCCCAAACAAGTTTCTAAAAGGATGAATTTGCAACTACTTTACTTTTGGAGAAAATTCAAAACATTCATTATTCAATAGGGCCCAAAATATCAAAAGCCAGCAGTTTGAATGAACACACATTTCTTGGTAGAATCATGCAGGACTGAAATTTTTGATGTTTTTCTACTCCTCTCATGAGCCTAAACAAGTCTCTAAAAGCATGAGTTTGCAACTACTTTACTTTTGGAGAAAATTCAAAACATTCATTATTCAATAGAGCCCAATAGCAAAAATCAGGTTTTGAATGAAGAATCACATTTCTTGGTAGAATCATGCAGGATTGAAATTTTTGATGGTTTTCTATTTCTCTCAACAGCCCAAACAAGTTTCTAAAAGGATAAGTTTGCAACTACTTTACTTTTGGAGAAAATTCAAAACATTCATTATTCAATAGGGCCCAAACTATCAAAAACCAGCGGTTTGAATGAACACTCACATTTCTTGGTAGAATCGTGCAGGACTGAAATTTTTGATGTTTTTCTACTCCTCTCATGAGCCCAAACAAGACTTTAAAAGGATGAGTTTGCAACTACTTTACTTTTGGAGAAAATTCAAAACATTCATTATTCAATAGGGCCCAAAATATCAAAAACCAGCGGTTTGAATGAACACACATTTCTTGGTAGAATCATGCAGGACTGAAATTTTTGATGTTTTTCTACTCCTCTCATGAGCCCAAACAAGTCTCTAAAAGCATGAGTTTGCAACTACTTTACTTTTGGAGAAAATTCAAAACATTCATTATTCAATAGAGCCCAATAGCAAAAATCAGGTTTTGAATGAAGAATCACATTTCTTCGTAGAATCATGCAGGATTGAAATTTTTGATGGTTTTTTACTCCTCTCAACAGCCCAAACAAGTTTCTAAAAGGATGAGTTTGCAACTACTTTACTTTTGGAGAAAAATCAAAACATTCATTATTCAATAGAGCCCAATAGCAAAAATCAGGTTTTGAATGAAGAATCACATTTCTTGGTAGAATCATGCAGGATTGAAATTTTTGATGGTTTTTTACTCCTCTCAACAGCCCAAACAAGTATCTAAAAGGATGAGTTTGCAACTACTTTACTTTTGGAGAAAATTCAAAACATTCATTATTCAATAGAGCCCAATAGCAAAAATCAGGTTTTGAATGAAGAATCACATTTCTTGGTAGAATCATGCAGGATTGAAATTTTTGATGTTTTTTTACTCCTCTCAACAGCCCAAACAAGTTTCTAAAAGGATGAGTTTGCAACTACTTTACTTTTGGATAAAATTCAAAACATTCATTATTCAATAGGGCCCAAACTATCAAAAACCAGCGGTTTGAATGAACACACATTTCTTGGTAGAATCGTGCAAGACTGAAATTTTTGATGTTTTTCTACTCCTCTCATGAGCCCAAACAAGTCCCTAAAAGCATGAGTTTGCAACTACTTTACTTTTGGAGAAAATTCAAAACATTCATTATTCAATAGAGCCCAATAGCAAAAATCAGGTTTTGAATGACGAATCACATTTCTTGGTAGAATCATGCAGGATTGAAATTTTTGATGTTTTTTTACTCCTCTCAACAGCCCAAACAAGTTTCTAAAAGGATAAGTTTGCAACTACTTTACTTTTGGAGAAAATTCAAAACATTCATTATTCAATAGGGCCCAAACTATCAAAAACCAGCGGTTTGAATGAACACTCACATTTCTTGGTAGAATCGTGCAGGACTGAAATTTTTGATGTTTTTCTACTCCTCTCATGAGCCCAAACAAGACTTTAAAAGGATGAGTTTGCAACTACTTTACTTTTGGAGAAAATTCAAAACATTCATTATTCAATAGGGCCCAAAATATCAAAAACCAGCGGTTTGAATGAACACACATTTCTTGGTAGAATCATGCAGGACTGAAATTTTTGATGTTTTTCTACTCCTCTCATGAGCCCAAACAAGTCTCTAAAAGCATGAGTTTGCAACTACTTTACTTTTGGAGAAAATTCAAAACATTCATTATTCAATAGAGCCCAATAGCAAAAATCAGGTTTTGAATGAAGAATCATATTTCTTGGTAGAATCATGCAGGATTGAAATTTTTGATGTTTTTTTACTCCTCTCAACAGCCCAAACAAGTTTCTAAAAGGATGAGTTTGCAACTACTTTACTTTTGGAGAAAATTCAAAACATTCATTATTCAATAGGGCCCAAACTATCAAAAAACAGCTGTTTGAATGAACACACATTTCTTGGTAGAATCGTGCAAGACTGAAATTTTTGTTGTTTTTTACTCCTCTCATGAGCCCAAACAAGTCTCTAAAAGCATGAGTTTGCAACTACTTTACTTTTGGAGAAAATTCAAAACATTCATTATTCAATAGAGCCCAATAGCAAAAATCAGGTTTTGAATGAAGAATCACATTTCTTGGTAGAATCATGCAGGATTGAAATTTTTGATGGTTTTTTACTCCTCTCAACAGCCCAAACAAGTTTCTAAAAGGATGAATTTGCAACTACTTTACTTTTGGAGAAAATTCAAAACATTCATTATTCAATAGGGCCCAAAATATCAAAAACCAGCGGTTTGAATGAACACACATTTCTTGGTAGAATCATGCAGGACTGAAATTTTTGATGTTTTTCTACTCCTCTCATGAGCCCAAACAAGTCTCTAAAAGCATGAG
The DNA here is from genome assembly GCF_039654945.1 of Dendrobates tinctorius. Classification (NCBI taxonomy): domain Eukaryota; kingdom Metazoa; phylum Chordata; class Amphibia; order Anura; family Dendrobatidae; genus Dendrobates; species Dendrobates tinctorius. Next base: position 5,322,183 of record NW_027361736.1, on the reverse strand, counting down.
TTTGCAACTACTTTACTTTTGGAGAAAATTCAAAACATTCATTATTCAATAGAGCCCAATAGCAAAAATCAGGTTTTGAATGAAGAATCATATTTCTTGGTAGAATCATGCAGGATTGAAATTTTTGATGTTTTTTTACTCCTCTCAACAGCCCAAACAAGTTTCTAAAAGGATGAGTTTGCAACTACTTTACTTTTGGAGAAAATTCAAAACATTCATTATTCAATAGGGCCCAAACTATCAAAAAACAGCTGTTTGAATGAACACACATTTCTTGGTAGAATCGTGCAAGACTGAAATTTTTGTTGTTTTTTACTCCTCTCATGAGCCCAAACAAGTCTCTAAAAGCATGAGTTTGCAACTACTTTACTTTTGGAGAAAATTCAAAACATTCATTATTCAATAGAGCCCAATAGCAAAAATCAGGTTTTGAATGAAGAATCACATTTCTTGGTAGAATCATGCAGGATTGAAATTTTTGATGTTTTTTTACTCCTCTCAACAGCCCAAACAAGTTTCTAAAAGGATGAGTTTGCAACTACTTTACTTTTGGAGAAAATTCAAAACATTCATTATTCAATAGGGCCCAAACTATCAAAAACCAGCGGTTTGAATGAACACTCACATTTCTTGGTAGAATCGTGCAGGACTGAAATTTTTGATGTTTTTCTACTCCTCTCATGAGCCCAAACAAGACTCTAAAAGGATGAGTTTGCAACTACTTTACTTTTGGAGAAAATTCAAAACATTCATTATTCAATAGGGCCCAAAATATCAAAAAACAGCGGTTTGAATGAACACACATTTCTTGGTAGAATCATGCAGGACTGAAATTTTTGATGTTTTTCTACTCCTCTCATGAGCCCAAACAAGTCTCTAAAAGCATGAGTTTGCAACTACTTTAATTTTGGAGAAAATTCAAAACATTCATTATTCAATAGAGCCCAATAGCAAAAATCAGGTTTTGAGTGAAGAATCACATTTCTTGGTAGAATCATGCAGGATTGAAATTTTTGATGTTTTTTTACTCCTCTCAACAGCCCAAACAAGTTTCTAAAAGGATGAGTTTGCAACTACTTTACCTTTGGAGAAAATTCAAAACATTCATTATTCAATATGGCCCAAACTATCAAAAACCAGCAGTTTGAATGAACACACATTTCTTGGTAGAATCGTGCAAGACTGAAATTTTTGATGTTTTTCTACTCCTCTCATGAGCCCAAACAAGTCTCTAAAAGCATGAGTTTGCAACTACTTTACTTTTGGAGAAAATTCAAAACATTCATTATTCAATAGAGCCCAATAGCAAAAATCAGGTTTTGAATGAAGAATCACATTTCTTGGTAGAATAATGCAGGATTGAAATTTTTGATGGTTTGTTACTCCTCTCAACAGCCCAAACAAGTTTCTAAAAGAATGAATTTGCATCTACTTTACTTTTGGAGAAAATTCAAAACATTCATTATTCAATAGGGCCCAAAATATCAAAAACCAGCGGTTTGAATGAACACACATTTCTTGGCTGAATCATGCAGGACTGAAATTTTTGATGTTTTTCTACTCCTCTCATGAGCCTAAACAAGTCTCTAAAAGCATGAGTTTGCAACTACTTTATTTTTGGAGAAAATTCAAAACATTCATTAATCAATAGAGCCCAATAGCAAAAATCAGGTTTTGAATGAAGAATCACATTTCTTGGTAGAATCATGCAGGATTGAAATTTTTGATGTTTTTTTACTCCTCTCAACAGCCCAAACAAGTTTCTAAAAGGATGAGTTTGCAACTACTTTACTTTTGGATAAAATTCAAAACATTCATTATTCAATAGGGCCCAAACTATCAAAAACCAGCGGTTTGAATGAACACACATTTCTTGGTAGAATCATGCAAGACTGAAATTTTTGATGTTTTTCTACTCCTCTCATGAGCCCAAACAAGTCCCTAAAAGCATGAGTTTGCAACTACTTTACTTTTGGAGAAAATTCAAAACATTCATTATTCAATAGAGCCCAATAGCAAAAATCAGGTTTTGAATGAAGAATCACATTTCTTGGTAGAATCATGCAGGATTGAAATTTTTGATGGTTTTTTACTCCTCTCAACAGCCCAAACAAGTTTCTAAAAGGATGAATTTGCAACTACTTTACTTTTGGAGAAAATTCAAAACATTCATTATTCAATAGGGCCCAAAATATCAAAAGCCAGCAGTTTGAATGAACACACATTTCTTGGTAGAATCATGCAGGACTGAAATTTTTGATGTTTTTCTACTCCTCTCATGAGCCTAAACAAGTCTCTAAAAGCATGAGTTTGCAACTACTTTACTTTTGGAGAAAATTCAAAACATTCATTATTCAATAGAGCCCAATAGCAAAAATCAGGTTTTGAATGAAGAATCACATTTCTTGGTAGAATCATGCAGGATTGAAATTTTTGATGGTTTTCTATTTCTCTCAACAGCCCAAACAAGTTTCTAAAAGGATAAGTTTGCAACTACTTTACTTTTGGAGAAAATTCAAAACATTCATTATTCAATAGGGCCCAAACTATCAAAAACCAGCGGTTTGAATGAACACTCACATTTCTTGGTAGAATCGTGCAGGACTGAAATTTTTGATGTTTTTCTACTCCTCTCATGAGCCCAAACAAGACTTTAAAAGGATGAGTTTGCAACTACTTTACTTTTGGAGAAAATTCAAAACATTCATTATTCAATAGGGCCCAAAATATCAAAAACCAGCAGTTTGAATGAACACACATTTCTTGGTAGAATCATGCAGGACTGAAATTTTTGATGTTTTTCTACTCCTCTCATGAGCCCAAACAAGTCTCTAAAAGCATGAGTTTGCAACTACTTTACTTTTGGAGAAAATTCAAAACATTCATTATTCAATAGAGCCCAATAGCAAAAATCAGGTTTTGAATGAAGAATCACATTTCTTCGTAGAATCATGCAGGATTGAAATTTTTGATGGTTTTTTACTCCTCTCAACAGCCCAAACAAGTTTCTAAAAGGATGAGTTTGCAACTACTTTACTTTTGGAGAAAAATCAAAACATTCATTATTCAATAGAGCCCAATAGCAAAAATCAGGTTTTGAATGAAGAATCACATTTCTTGGTAGAATCATGCAGGATTGAAATTTTTGATGGTTTTTTACTCCTCTCAACAGCCCAAACAAGTATCTAAAAGGATGAGTTTGCAACTACTTTACTTTTGGAGAAAATTCAAAACATTCATTATTCAATAGAGCCCAATAGCAAAAATCAGGTTTTGAATGAAGAATCACATTTCTTGGTAGAATCATGCAGGATTGAAATTTTTGATGTTTTTTTACTCCTCTCAACAGCCCAAACAAGTTTCTAAAAGGATGAGTTTGCAACTACTTTACTTTTGGATAAAATTCAAAACATTCATTATTCAATAGGGCCCAAACTATCAAAAACCAGCGGTTTGAATGAACACACATTTCTTGGTAGAATCGTGCAAGACTGAAATTTTTGATGTTTTTCTACTCCTCTCATGAGCCCAAACAAGTCCCTAAAAGCATGAGTTTGCAACTACTTTACTTTTGGAGAAAATTCAAAACATTCATTATTCAATAGAGCCCAATAGCAAAAATCAGGTTTTGAATGAAGAATCACATTTCTTGGTAGAATCATGCAGGATTGAAATTTTTGATGGTTTTTTACTCCTCTCAACAGCCCAAACAAGTTTCTAAAAGGATGAATTTGCAACTACTTTACTTTTGGAGAAAATTCAAAACATTCATTATTCAATAGGGCCCAAAATATCAAAAGCCAGCAGTTTGAATGAACACACATTTCTTGGTAGAATCATGCAGGACTGAAATTTTTGATGTTTTTCTACTCCTCTCATGAGCCTAAACAAGACTCTAAAAGCATGAGTTTGCAACTACTTTACTTTTGGAGAAAATTCAAAACATTCATTATTCAATAGAGCCCAATAGCAAAAATCAGGTTTTGAATGACGAATCACATTTCTTGGTATAATCATGCAGGATTGAAATTTTTGATGTTTTTTTACTCCTCTCAACAGCCCAAACAAGTTTCTAAAAGGATAAGTTTGCAACTACTTTACTTTTGGAGAAAATTCAAAACATTCATTATTCAATAGGGCCCAAACTACCAAAAACCAGCGGTTTGAATGAACACTCACATTTCTTGGTAGAATCGTGCAGGACAGAAATTTTTGATGTTTTTCTACTCCTCTCATGAGCCCAAACAAGACTTTAAAAGGATGAGTTTGCAACTACTTTACTTTTGGAGAAAATTCAAAACATTCATTATTCAATAGGGCCCAAAATATCAAAAACCAGCGGTTTGAATGAACACACATTTCTTGGTAGAATCATGCAGGACTGAAATTTTTGATGTTTTTCTACTCCTATCATGAGCCCAAACAAGTCTCTAAAAGCATGAGTTTGCAACTACTTTACTTTTGGAGAAAATTCAAAACATTCATTATTCAATAGAGCCCAATAGCAAAAATCAGGTTTTGAATGAAGAATCACATTTCTTGGTAGAATCATGCAGGAGTGAAATTTTTGATGGTTTTTTACTCCTCTCAACAGCCCAAACAAGTTTCTAAAAGGATAAGTTTGCAACTACTTTACTTTTGGAGAAAATTCAAAATATTCATTATTCAAAAGGGCCCAAACTATCAAAAACCAGCGGTTTGAATGAACACTCACATTTCTTGGTAGAATCGTGCAGGACTGAAATTTTTGATGTTTTTCTACTCCTCTCATGAGCCCAAACAAGACTTTAAAAGGATGAGTTTGCAACTACTTTACTTTTGGAGAAAATTCAAAACATTCATTATTCAATAGGGCCCAAAATATCAAAAACCAGCGGTTTGAATGAACACACATTTCTTGGTAGAATCATGCAGGACTGAAATTTTTGATGTTTTTCTACTCCTCTCATGAGCCCAAACAAGTCTCTAAAAGCATGAGTTTGCAACTACTTTACTTTTGGAGAAAATTCAAAACATTCATTATTCAATAGAGCCCAATAGCAAAAATCAGGTTTTGAATGAAGAATCACATTTCTTCGTAGAATCATGCAGGATTGAAATTTTTGATGGTTTTTTACTCCTCTCAACAGCCCAAACAAGTTTCTAAAAGGATGAGTTTGCAACTACTTTACTTTTGGAGAAAATTCAAAACATTCATTATTCAATAGGGCCCAAAATATCAAAAGCCAGCGGTTTGAATGAACACACATTTCTTGGTAGAATCGTGCAAGACTGAAATTTTTGATGCTTTTCTACTCCTCTCATGAGCCCAAACAAGTCTCTAAAAGCATGAGTTTGCAAATACTTTACTTTTGGAGAAAATTCAAAACATTCATTATTCAATAGAGCCCAATAGCAAAAATCAGGTTTTGAATGAAGAATCACATTTCTTGGTAGAATCATGCAGGATTGAAATTTTTGATGGTTTTTTACTCCTCTCAACAGCCCAAACAAGTTTCTAAAAGGATGAGTTTGCAATTACTTTACTTTTGGAGAAAATTCAAAACATTCATTATTCAATAGAGCCCAATAGCAAAAATCAGGTTTTGAATGAAGAATCACATTTCTTGGTAGAATCATGCAGGATTGAAATTTTTGATGTTTTTTTACTCCTCTCAACAGCCCAAACAAGTTTCTAAAAGGATGAGTTTGCAACTACTTTACTTTTGGATAAAATTCAAAACATTCATTATTCAATAGGGCCCAAACTATCAAAAACCAGCGGTTTGAATGATCACACATTTCTTGGTAGAATCGTGCAAGACTGAAATTTTTGATGTTTTTCTACTCCTCTCATGAGCCCAAACAAGTATCTAAAAGCATGAGTTTGCAACTACTTTACTTTTGGAGAAAATTCAAAACATTCATTATTCAATAGAGCCCAATAGCAAAAATCAGGTTGTGAATGAAGAATCACATTTCTTGGTAGAATCATGCAGGATTGAAATTTTTGATGGTTTTTTACTCCTCTCAACAGCCCAAACAAGTTTCTAAAAGGATAAGTTTGCAACTACTTTACTTTTGGAGAAAATTCAAAACATTCATTATTCAATGGGGCCCAAACTATCAAAAACCAGCGGTTTGAATGAACACTCACATTTCTTGGTAGAATCGTGCAGGACTGAAATTTTTGATGTTTTTCTACTCCTCTCATGAGCCCAAACAAGACTTTAAAAGGATGAGTTTGCAACTACTTTACTTTTGGAGAAAATTCAAAACATTCATTATTCAATAGGGCCCAAAATATCAAAAGCCAGCGGTTTGAATGAACACACATTTCTTGGTAGAATCATGCAGGACTGAAATTTTTGATGTTTTTCTACTCCTCTCATGAGCCCAAACAAGTCTCTAAAAGCATGAGTTTGCAACTACTTTACTTTTGGAGAAAATTCAAAACATTCATTATTCAATAGAGCCCAATAGCAAAAATCAGGTTTTGAATGAAGAATCACATTTCTTGGTAGAATCATGCAGGATTGAAATTTTTGATGTTTTTTTACTCCTCTCAACAGCCCAAACAAGTTTCTAAAAGGATGAGTTTGCAACTACTTTACTTTTGGATAAAATTCAAAACATTCATTATTCAATAGGGCCCAAACTATCAAAAACCAGCGGTTTGAATGAACACACATTTCTTGGTAGAATCGTGCAAGACTGAAATTTTTGATGTTTTTCTACTCCTCTCATGAGCCCAAACAAGTCCCTAAAAGCATGAGTTTACAACTACTTTACTTTTGGAGAAAATTCAAAACATTCATTATTCAATAGAGCCCAATAGCAAAAATCAGGTTTTGAATGAAGAATCACATTTCTTGGTAGAATCATGCAGGATTGAAATTTTTGATGGTTTTTTACTCCTCTCAACAGCCCAAACAAGTTTCTAAAAGGATGAATTTGCAACTACTTTACTTTTGGAGAAAATTCAAAACATTCATTATTGAATAGGGCCCAAAATATCAAAAGCCAGCAGTTTGAATGAACACACATTTCTTGGTAGAATCATGCAGGACTGAAATTTTTGATGTTTTTCTACTCCTCTCATGAGACTAAACAAGACTCTAAAAGCATGAGTTTGCAACTACTTTACTTTTGGAGAAAATTCAAAACATTCATTATTCAATAGAGCCCAATAGCAAAAATCAGGTTTTGAATGACGAATCACATTTCTTGGTATAATCATGCAGGATTGAAATTTTTGAAGTTTTTTTACTCCTCTCAACAGCCCAAACAAGTTTCTAAAAGGATAAGTTTGCAACTACTTTACTTTTGGAGAAAATTCAAAACATTCATTATTCAATAGGGCCCAAACTACCAAAAACCAGCGGTTTGAATGAACACTCACATTTCTTGGTAGAATCGTGCAGGACTGAAATTTTTGATGTTTTTCTACTCCTCTCATGAGCCCAAACAAGACTTTAAAAGGATGAGTTTGCAACTACTTTACTTTTGGAGAAAATTCAAAACATTCATTATTCAATAGGGCCCAAAATATCAAAAACCAGCGGTTTGAATGAACACACATTTCTTGGTAGAATCATGCAGGACTGAAATTTTTGATGTTTTTCTACTCCTATCATGAGCCCAAACAAGTCTCTAAAAGCATGAGTTTGCAACTACTTTACTTTTGGAGAAAATTCAAAACATTCATTATTCAATAGAGCCCAATAGCAAAAATCAGGTTTTGAATGAAGAATCACATTTCTTGGTAGAATCATGCAGGAGTGAAATTTTTGATGGTTTTTTACTCCTCTCAACAGCCCAAACAAGTTTCTAAAAGGATAAGTTTGCAACTACTTTACTTTTGGAGAAAATTCAAAACATTCATTATTCAAAAGGGCCCAAACTATCAAAAACCAGCGGTTTGAATGAACACTCACATTTCTTGGTAGAATCGTGCAGGACTGAAATTTTTGATGTTTTTCTACTCCTCTCATGAGCCCAAACAAGACTTTAAAAGGATGAGTTTGCAACTACTTTACTTTTGGAGAAAATTCAAAACATTCATTATTCAATAGGGCCCAAAATATCAAAAACCAGCGGTTTGAATGAACACACATTTCTTGGTAGAATCATGCAGGACTGAAATTTTTGATGTTTTTCTACTCCTCTCATGAGCCCAAACAAGTCTCTAAAAGCATGAGTTTGCAACTACTTTACTTTTGGAGAAAATTCAAAACATTCATTATTCAATAGAGCCCAATAGCAAAAATCAGGTTTTGAATGAAGAATCACATTTCTTCGTAGAATCATGCAGGATTGAAATTTTTGATGGTTTTTTACTCCTCTCAACAGCCCAAACAAGTTTCTAAAAGGATGAGTTTGCAACTACTTTACTTTTGGAGAAAATTCAAAACATTCATTATTCAATAGGGCCCAAAATATCAAAAACCAGCGGTTTGAATGAACACACATTTCTTGGTAGAATCGTGCAAGACTGAAATTTTTGATGCTTTTCTACTCCTCTCATGAGCCCAAACAAGTCTCAAAAAGCATGAGTTTGCAACTACTTTACTTTTGGAGAAAATTCAAAACATTCATTATTCAATAGAGCCCAATAGCAAAAATCAGGTTTTGAATGAAGAATCACATTTCTTGGTAGAATCATGCAGGATTGAAATTTTTGATGGTTTTTTGCTCCTCTCAACAGCCCAAACAAGTTTCTAAAAGGATGAGTTTGCAACTACTTTACTTTTGGAGAAAATTCAAAACATTCATTATTCAATAGAGCCCAATAGCAAAAATCAGGTTTTGAATGAAGAATCACATTTCTTGGTAGAATCATGCAGGATTGAAATTTTTGATGTTTTTTTACTCCTCTCAACAGCCCAAACAAGTTTCTAAAAGGATGAGTTTGCAACTACTTTACTTTTGGATAAAATTCAAAACATTCATTATTCAATAGGGCCCAAACTATCAAAAACCAGCGGTTTGAATGAACACACATTTCTTGGTAGAATCGTGCAAGACTGAAATTTTTGATGTTTTTCTACTCCTCTCATGAGCCCAAACAAGTCTCTAAAAGCATGAGTTTGCAACTACTTTACTTTTGGAGAAAATTCAAAACATTCATTATTCAATAGAGCCCAATAGCAAAAATCAGGTTTTGAATGAAGAATCACATTTCTTGGTAGAATCATGCAGGATTGAAATTTTTGATGGTTTTTTACTCCTCTCAACAGCCCAAACAAGTTTCTAAAAGGATAAGTTTGCAACTACTTTACTTTTGGAGAAAATTCAAAACATTCATTATTCAATAGGGCCCAAACTATCAAAAACCAGCGGTTTGAATGAACACTCACATTTCTTGGTAGAATCGTGCAGGACTGAAATTTTTGATGTTTTTCTACTCCTCTCATGAGCCCAAACAAGACTTTAAAAGGATGAGTTTGCAACTACTTTACTTTTGGAGAAAATTCAAAACATTCATTATTCAATAGGGCCCAAAATATCAAAAACCAGCGGTTTGAATGAACACACATTTCTTGGTAGAATCATGCAGGACTGAAATTTTTGATGTTTTTCAACTCCTCTCATGAGCCCAAACAAGTCTCTAAAAGCATGAGTTTGCAACTACTTTACTTTTGGAGAAAATTCAAAACATTCATTATTCAATAGAGCCCAATAGCAAAAATCAGGTTTTGAATGAAGAATCACATTTCTTGGTAGAATCATGCAGGATTGAAATTTTTGATGGTTTTTTGCTCCTCTCAACAGCCCAAACAAGTTTCTAAAAGGATGAGTTTGCAACTACTTTACTTTTGGAGAAAATTCAAAACATTCATTATTCAATAGAGCCCAATAGCAAAAATCAGGTTTTGAATGAAGAATCACATTTCTTGGTAGAATCATGCAGGATTGAAATTTTTGATGTTTTTTTACTCCTCTCAACAGCCCAAACAAGTTTCTAAAAGGATGAGTTTGCAACTACTTTACTTTTGGATAAAATTCAAAACATTCATTATTCAATAGGGCCCAAACTATCAAAAACCAGCGGTTTGAATGAACACACATTTCTTGGTAGAATCGTGCAAGACTGAAATTTTTGATGTTTTTCTACTCCTCTCATGAGCCCAAACAAGTCTCTAAAAGCATGAGTTTGCAACTACTTTACTTTTGGAGAAAATTCAAAACATTCATTATTCAATAGAGCCCAATAGCAAAAATCAGGTTTTGAATGAAGAATCACATTTCTTGGTAGAATCATGCAGGATTGAAATTTTTGATGGTTTTCTATTCCTCTCAACAGCCCAAACAAGTTTCTAAAAGGATAAGTTTGCAACTACTTTACTTTTGGAGAAAATTCAAAACATTCATTATTCAATAGGGCCCAAACTATCAAAAACCAGCGGTTTGAATGAACACTCACATTTCTTGGTAGAATCGTGCAGGACTGAAATTTTTGATGTTTTTCTACTCCTCTCATGAGCCCAAACAAGACTTTAAAAGGATGAGTTTGCAACTACTTTACTTTTGGAGAAAATTCAAAACATTCATTATTCAATAGGGCCCAAAATATCAAAAACCAGCGGTTTGAATGAACACACATTTCTTGGTAGAATCATGCAGGACTGAAATTTTTGATGTTTTTCTACTCCTCTCATGAGCCCAAACAAGTCTCTAAAAGCATGAGTTTGCAACTACTTTACTTTTGGAGAAAATTCAAAACATTCATTATTCAATAGAGCCCAATAGCAAAAATCAGGTTTTGAATGAAGAATCACATTTCTTCGTAGAATCATGCAGGATTGAAATTTTTGATGGTTTTTTACTCCTCTCAACAGCCCAAACAAGTTTCTAAAAGGATGAGTTTGCAACTACTTTACTTTTGGAGAAAAATCAAAACATTCATTATTCAATAGAGCCCAATAGCAAAAATCAGGTTTTGAATGAAGAATCACATTTCTTGGTAGAATCATGCAGGATTGAAATTTTTGATGGTTTTTTACTCCTCTCAACAGCCCAAACAAGTATCTAAAAGGATGAGTTTGCAACTACTTTACTTTTGGAGAAAATTCAAAACATTCATTATTCAATAGAGCCCAATAGCAAAAATCAGGTTTTGAATGAAGAATCACATTTCTTGGTAGAATCATGCAGGATTGAAATTTTTGATGTTTTTTTACTCCTCTCAACAGCCCAAACAAGTTTCTAAAAGGATGAGTTTGCAACTACTTTACTTTTGGATAAAATTCAAAACATTCATTATTCAATAGGGCCCAAACTATCAAAAACCAGCGGTTTGAATGAACACACATTTCTTGGTAGAATCGTGCAAGACTGAAATTTTTGATGTTTTTCTACTCCTCTCATGAGCCCAAACAAGACTTTAAAAGGATGAGTTTGCAACTACTTTACTTTTGGAGAAAATTCAAAACATTCATTATTCAATAGGGCCCAAAATATCAAAAACCAGCGGTTTGAATGAACACACATTTCTTGGTAGAATCATGCAGGACTGAAATTTTTGATGTTTTTCTACTCCTCTCATGAGCCCAAACAAGTCTCTAAAAGCATGAGTTTGCAACTACTTTACTTTTGGAGAAAATTCAAAACATTCATTATTCAATAGAGCCCAATAGCAAAAATCAGGTTTTGAATGAAGAATCACATTTCTTCGTAGAATCATGCAGGATTGAAATTTTTGATGGTTTTTTACTCCTCTCAACAGCCCAAACAAGTTTCTAAAAGGATGAGCTTGCAACTACTTTACTTTTGGAGAAAAATCAAAACATTCATTATTCAATAGAGCCCAATAGCAAAAATCAGGTTTTGAATGAAGAATCACATTTCTTGGTAGAATCATGCAGGATTGAAATTTTTGATGGTTTTTTACTCCTCTCAACAGCCCAAACAAGTATCTAAAAGGATGAGTTTGCAACTACTTTACTTTTGGAGAAAATTCAAAACATTCATTATTCAATAGAGCCCAATAGCAAAAATCAGGTTTTGAATGAAGAATCACATTTCTTGGTAGAATCATGCAGGATTGAAATTTTTGATGTTTTTTTACTCCTCTCAACAGCCCAAACAAGTTTCTAAAAGGATGAGTTTGCAACTACTTTACTTTTGGATAAAATTCAAAACATTCATTATTCAATAGGGCCCAAACTATCAAAAACCAGCGGTTTGAATGAACACACATTTCTTGGTAGAATCGTGCAAGACTGAAATTTTTGATGTTTTTCTACTCCTCTCATGAGCCCAAACAAGTCCCTAAAAGCATGAGTTTGCAACTACTTTACTTTTGGAGAAAATTCAAAACATTCATTATTCAATAGAGCCCAATAGCAAAAATCAGGTTTTGAATGAAGAATCACATTTCTTGGTAGAATCATGCAGGATTGAAATTTTTGATGGTTTTTTACTCCTCTCAACAGCCCAAACAAGTTTCTAAAAGGATGAATTTGCAACTACTTTACTTTTGGAGAAAATTCAAAACATTCATTATTCAATAGGGCCCAAAATATCAAAAGCCAGCAGTTTGAATGAACACACATTTCTTGGTAGAATCATGCAGGACTGAAATTTTTGATGTTTTTCTACTCCTCTCATGAGCCTAAACAAGTCTCTAAAAGCATGAGTTTGCAACTACTTTACTTTTGGAGAAAATTCAAAACATTCATTATTCAATAGAGCCCAATAGCAAAAATCAGGTTTTGAATGAAGAATCACATTTCTTGGTAGAATCATGCAGGATTGAAATTTTTGATGGTTTTTTACTCCTCTCAACAGCCCAAACAAGTTTCTAAAAGGATAAGTTTGCAACTACTTTACTTTTGGAGAAAATTCAAAACATTCATTATTCAATGGGGCCCAAACTATCAAAAACCAGCGGTTTGAATGAACACTCACATTTCTTGGTAGAATCGTGCAGGACTGAAATTTTTGATGTTTTTCTACTCCTCTCATGAGCCCAAACAAGACTTTAAAAGGATGAGTTTGCAACTACTTTACTTTTGGAGAAAATTCAAAACATTCATTATTCAATAGGGCCCAAAATATCAAAAGCCAGCGGTTTGAATGAACACACATTTCTTGGTAGAATCATGCAGGACTGAAATTTTTGATGTTTTTCTACTCCTCTCATGAGCCCAAACAAGTCTCTAAAAGCATGAGTTTGCAACTACTTTACTTTTGGAGAAAATTCAAAACATTCATTATTCAATAGAGCCCAATAGCAAAAATCAGGTTTTGAATGAAGAATCACATTTCTTCGTAGAATCATGCAGGATTGAAATTTTTGATGGTTTTTTACTCCTCTCAACAGCCCAAACAAGTTTCTAAAAGGATGAGTTTGCAACTACTTTACTTTTGGAGAAAAATCAAAACATTCATTATTCAATAGAGCCCAATAGCAAAAATCAGGTTTTGAATGAAGAATCACATTTCTTGGTAGAATCATGCAGGATTGAAATTTTTGATGGTTTTTTACTCCTCTCAACAGCCCAAACAAGTTTCTAAAAGGATAAGTTTGCAACTACTTTACTTTTGGAGAAAATTCAAAACATTCATTATTCAATAGGGCCCAAACTATCAAAAACCAGCGGTTTGAATGAACACTCACATTTCTTGGTAGAATCGTGCAGGACTGAAATTTTTGATGTTTTTCTACTCCTCTCATGAGCCCAAACAAGACTTTAAAAGGATGAGTTTGCAACTACTTTACTTTTGGAGAAAATTCAAAACATTCATTATTCAATAGGGCCCAAAATATCAAAAACCAGCGGTTTGAATGAACACACATTTCTTGGTAGAATCATGCAGGACTGAAATTTTTGATGTTTTTCTACTCCTCTCATGAGCCCAAACAAGTCTCTAAAAGCATGAGTTTGCAACTACTTTACTTTTGGAGAAAATTCAAAACATTCATTATTCAATAGAGCCCAATAGCAAAAATCAGGTTTTGAATGAAGAATCACATTTCTTCGTAGAATCATGCAGGATTGAAATTTTTGATGGTTTTTTACTCCTCTCAACAGCCCAAACAAGTTTCTAAAAGGATGAGTTTGCAACTACTTTACTTTTGGAGAAAATTCAAAACATTCATTATTCAATAGGGCCCAAAATATCAAAAACCAGCGGTTTGAATGAACACACATTTCTTGGTAGAATCGTGCAAGACTGAAATTTTTGATGCTTTTCTACTCCTCTCATGAGCCCAAACAAGTCTCTAAAAGCATGAGTTTGCAAATACTTTACTTTTGGAGAAAATTCAAAACATTCATTATTCAATAGAGCCCAATAGCAAAAATCAGGTTTTGAATGAAGAATCACATTTCTTGGTAGAATCATGCAGGATTGAAATTTTTGATGGTTTTTTACTCCTCTCAACAGCCCAAACAAGTTTCTAAAAGGATGAGTTTGCAACTACTTTACTTTTGGATAAAATTCAAAACATTCATTATTCAATAGGGCCCAAACTATCAAAAACCAGCGGTTTGAATGAACACTCACATTTCTTGGTAGAATCGTGCAGGACTGAAATTTTTGATGTTTTTCTACTCCTCTCATGAGCCCAAACAAGACTTTAAAAGGATGAGTTTGCAACTACTTTACTTTTGGAGAAAATTCAAAACATTCATTATTCAATAGGGCCCAAAATATCAAAAACCAGCGGTTTGAATGAACACACATTTCTTGGTAGAATCATGCAGGACTGAAATTTTTGATGTTTTTCTACTCCTCTCATGAGCCCAAATAAGTCTCTAAAAGCATGAGTTTGCAACTACTTTACTTTTGGAGAAAATTCAAAACATTCATTATTCATTAGAGCCCAATAACAAAAATCAGGTTTTGAATGAAGAATCACATTTCTTCGTAGAATCATGCAGGATTGAAATTTTTGATGGTTTTTTACTCCTCTCAACAGCCCAAACAAGTTTCTAAAAGGATGAGTTTGCAACTACTTTACTTTTGGAGAAAAATCAAAACATTCATTATTCAATAGAGCCCAATAGCAAAAATCAGGTTTTGAATGAAGAATCACATTTCTTGGTAGAATCATGCAGGATTGAAATTTTTGATGGTTTTTTACTCCTCTCAACAGCCCAAACAAGTTTCTAAAAGGATAAGTTTGCAACTACTTTACTTTTGGAGAAAATTCAAAACATTCATTATTCAATAGGGCCCAAACTATCAAAAACCAGCGGTTTGAATGAACACACATTTCTTGGTAGAATCGTGCAAGACTGAAATTTTTGATGTTTTTCTACTCCTCTCATGAGCCCAAACAAGTCCCTAAAAGCATGAGTTTGCAACTACTTTACTTTTGGAGAAAATTCAAAACATTCATTATTCAATAGAGCCCAATAGCAAAAATCAGGTTTTGAATGAAGAATCACATTTCTTGGTAGAATCATGCAGGATTGAAATTTTTGATGATTTTTTACTCCTCTCAACAGCCCAAACAAGTTTCTAAAAGGATGAATTTGCAACTACTTTACTTTTGGAGAAAATTCAAAACATTCATTATTCAATAGGGCCCAAAATATCAAAAGCCAGCAGTTTGAATGAACACACATTTCTTGGTAGAATCATGCAGGACTGAAATTTTTGATGTTTTTCTACTCCTCTCATGAGCCTAAACAAGTCTCTAAAAGCATGAGTTTGCAACTACTTTACTTTTGGAGAAAATTCAAAACATTCATTATTCAATAGAGCACAATAGCAAAAATCAGGTTTTGAATGACGAATCACATTTCTTGGTAGAATCATGCAGGATTGAAATTTTTGATGTTTTTTTACTCCTCTCAACAGCCCAAACAAGTTTCTAAAAGGATAAGTTTGCAACTACTTTACTTTTGGAGAAAATTCAAAACATTCATTATTCAATAGGGCCCAAACTATCAAAAACCAGCGGTTTGAATGAACACTCACATTTCTTGGTAGAATCGTGCAGAACTGAAATTTTTGATGTTTTTCTACTCCTCTCATGAGCCCAAACAAGACTTTAAAAGGATGAGTTTGCAACTACTTTACTTTTGGAGAAAATTCAAAACATTCATTATTCAATAGGGCCCAAAATATCAAAAACCAGCGGTTTGAATGAACACACATTTCTTGGTAGAATCATGCAGGACTGAAATTTTGATGTTTTTCTACTCCTATCATGAGCCCAAACAAGTCTCTAAAAGCATGAGTTTGCAACTACTTTACTTTTGGAGAAAATTCAAAACATTCATTATTCAATAGAGCCCAATAGCAAAAATCAGGTTTTGAATGAAGAATCACATTTCTTGGTAGAATCATGCAGGATTGAAATTTTTGATGGTTTTTTACTCCTCTCAACAGCCCAAACAAGTTTCTAAAAGGATGAATTTGCAACTACTTTACTTTTGGAGAAAATTCAAAACATTCATTATTCAATAGGGCCCAAAATATCAAAAACCAGCGGTTTGAATGAACACACATTTCTTGGTAGAATCATGCAGGACTGAAATTTTTGATGTTTTTCTACTCCTCTCATGAGCCTAAACAAGTCTCTAAAAGCATGAGTTTGCAACTACTTTACTTTTGGAGAAAATTCAAAACATTCATTATTCAATAGAGCCCAATAGCAAAAATCAGGTTTTGAATGAAGAATCACATTTCTTGGTAGAATCATGCAGGATTGAAATTTTTGATGTTTTTTTACTCCTCTCAACAGCCCAAACAAGTTTCTAAAAGGATGAGTTTGCAACTACTTTACTTTTGGAGAAAATTCAAAACATTCATTATTCAATAGGGCCCAAACTATCAAAAACCAGCAGTTTGAATGAACACACATTTCTTGGTAGAATCGTGCAAGACTGAAATTTTTGATGTTTTTCTACTCCTCTCATGAGCCCAAACAAGTCTCTAAAAGCATGAGTTTGCAACTACTTTACTTTTGGAGAAAATTCAAAACATTCATTATTCAATAGAGCCCTATAGCAAAAATCAGGTTTTGAATGAAGAATCACATTTCTTGGAAGAATCATGCAGGATTGAAATTTTTGATGGTTTTTTACTCCTCTCAACAGCCCAAACAAGTTTCTAAAAGGATGAGTTTGCAACTACTTTACTTTTGGAGAAAATTCAAAACATTCATTATTCAATAGGGCCCAAAATATCAAAAACCAGCGGTTTGAATGAACACTCACATTTCTTGGTAGAATCGTGCAGGACTGAAATTTTTGATGTTTTTCTACTCCTCTCATGAGCCCAAACAAGACTTTAAAAGGATGAGTTTGCAACTACTTTACTTTTGGAGAAAATTCAAAACATTCATTATTCAATAGGGCCCAAAATATCAAAAACCAGCGGTTTGAATGAACACACATTTCTTGGTAGAATCATGCAGGACTGAAATTTTTGATGTTTTTCTACTCCTCTCATGAGCCCAAACAAGTCTCTAAAAGCATGAGTTTGCAACTACTTTACTTTTGGAGAAAATTCAAAACATTCATTATTCAATAGAGCCCAATAGCAAAAATCAGGTTTTGAATGAAGAATCACATTTCTTCGTAGAATCATGCAGGATTGAAATTTTTGATGGTTTTTTACTCCTCTCAACAGCCCAAACAAGTTTCTAAAAGGATGAGTTTGCAACTACTTTACTTTTGGAGAAAAATCAAAACATTCATTATTCAATAGAGCCCAATAGCAAAAATCAGGTTTTGAATGAAGAATCACATTTCTTGGTAGAATCATGCAGGATTGAAATTTTTGATGGTTTTTTACTCCTCTCAACAGCCCAAACAAGTATCTAAAAGGATGAGTTTGCAACTACTTTACTTTTGGAGAAAATTCAAAACATTCATTATTCAATAGAGCCCAAAATATCAAAAGCCAGCAGTTTGAATGAACACACATTTCTTGGTAGAATCATGCAGGACTGAAATTTTTGATGTTTTTCTACTCCTCTCATGAGCCTAAACAAGTCTCTAAAAGCATGAGTTTGCAACTACTTTACTATTGGAGAAAATTCAAAACATTCATTATTCAATAGAGCCCAATAGCAAAAATCAGGTTTTGAATGACGAATCACATTTCTTTGTAGAATCATGCAGGATTGAAATTTTTGATGTTTTTTTACTCCTCTCAACAGCCCAAACAAGTTTCTAAAAGGATAAGTTTGCAACTACTTTACTTTTGGAGAAAATTCAAAACATTCATTATTCAATAGGGCCCAAACTATCAAAAACCAGCGGTTTGAATGAACACTCACATTTCTTGGTAGAATCGTGCAGGACTGAAATTTTTGATGTTTTTCTACTCCTCTCATGAGCCCAAACAAGACTTTAAAAGGATGAGTTTGCAACTACTTTACTTTTGGAGAAAATTCAAAACATTCATTATTCAATAGGGCCCAAAATATCAAAAACCAGCGGTTTGAATGAACACACATTTCTTGGTAGAATCATGCAGGACTGAAATTTTTGATGTTTTTCTACTCCTATCATGAGCCTAAACAAGTCTCTAAAAGCATGAGTTTGCAACTACTTTACTTTTGGAGAAAATTCAAAACATTCATTATTCAATAGAGCCCAATAGCAAAAATCAGGTTTTGAATGAAGAATCACATTTCTTGGTAGAATCATGCAGGATTGAAATTTTTGATGGTTTTTTACTCCACTCAACAGCCCAAACAAGTTTCTAAAAGGATAAGTTTGCAACTACTTTACTTTTGGAGAAAATTCAAAACATTCATTATTCAATAGGGCCCAAACTATCAAAAACCAGCGGTTTGAATGAACACTCACATTTCTTGGTAGAATCGTGCAGGACTGAAATTTTTGATGTTTTTCTACTCCTCTCATGAGCCCAAACAAGACTTTAAAAGGATGAGTTTGCAACTACTTTACTTTTGGAGAAAATTCAAAACATTCATTATTCAATAGGGCCCAAAATATCAAAAACCAGCGGTTTGAATGAACACACATTTCTTGGTAGAATCATGCAGGACTGAAATTTTTGATGTTTTTCTACTCCTCTCATGAGCCTAAACAAGTCTCTAAAAGCATGAGTTTGCAACTACTTTACTTTTGGAGAAAATTCAAAACATTCATTATTCAATAGAGCCCAATTGCAAAAATCAGGTTTTGAATGAAGAATCACATTTCTTCGTAGAATCATGCAGGATTGAAATTTTTGATGGTTTTTTACTCCTCTCAACAGCCCAAACAAGTTTCTAAAAGGATGAGTTTGCAACTATTTTACTTTTGGAGAAAATTCAAAACATTCATTATTCAATAGCACCCAATAGCAAAAATCAGGTTTTGAATGAAGAATCACATTTCTTGGTAGAATCATGCAGGATTGAAATTTTTGATGTTTTTTTACTCCTCTCAACAGCCCAAACAAGTTTCTAAAAGGATGAGTTTGCAACTACTTTACTTTTGGATAAAATTCAAAACATTCATTATTCAATAGGGCCCAAACTATCAAAAACCAGCGGTTTGAATGAACACACATTTCTTGGTAGAATCGTGCAAGACTGAAATTTTTGATGTTTTTCTACTCCTCTCATGAGCCCAAACAAGTCTCTAAAAGCATGAGTTTGCAACTACTTTACTTTTGGAGAAAATTCAAAACATTCATTATTCAACAGAGCCCAATAGCAAAAATCAGGTTTTGAATGAAGAATCACATTTCTTGGTAGAATCATGCAGGATTGAAATTTTTGATGGTTTTTTACTCCTCTCAACAGCCCAAACAAGTTTCTAAAAGGATAAGTTTGCAACTACTTTACTTTTGGAGAAAATTCAAAACATTCATTTTTCAATAGGGCCCAAACTATCAAAAACCAGCGGTTTGAATGAACACTCACATTTCTTGGTAGAATCGTGCAGGACTGAAATTTTTGATGTTTTTCTACTCCTCTCATGAGCCCAAACAAGACTTTAAAAGGATGAGTTTGCAACTACTTTACTTTTGGAGAAAATTCAAAACATTCATTATTCAATAGGGCCCAAAATATCAAAAACCAGCGGTTTGAATGAACACACATTTCTTGGTAGAATCATGCAGGACTGAAATTTTTGATGTTTTTCTACTCCTCTCATGAGCCCAAACAAGTCTCTAAAAGCATGAGTTTGCAACTCCTTTACTTTTGGAGAAAATTCAAAACATTCATTATTCAATAGCGCCCAATAGCAAAAATCAGGTTTTGAATGAAGAATCACATTTCTTCGTAGAATCATGCAGGATTGAAATTTTTGATGGTTTTTTACTCCTCTCAACAGCCCAAACAAGTTTCTAAAAGGATGAGTTTGCAACTACTTTACTTTTGGAGAAAAATCAAAACATTCATTATTCAATAGAGCCCAATAGCAAAAATCAGGTTTTGAATGAAGAATCACATTTCTTGGTAGAATCATGCAGGATTGAAATTTTTGATGGTTTTTTACTCCTCTCAACAGCCCAAACAAGTATCTAAAAGGATGAGTTTGCAACTACTTTACTTTTGGAGAAAATTCAAAACATTCATTATTCAATAGAGCCCAATAGCAAAAATCAGGTTTTGAATGAAGAATCACATTTCTTGGTAGAATCATGCAGGATTGAAATTTTTGATGTTTTTTTACTCCTCTCAACAGCCCAAACAAGTTTCTAAAAGGATGAGTTTGCAACTACTTTACTTTTGGATAAAATTCAAAACATTCATTATTCAATAGGGCCCAAACTATCAAAAACCAGCGGTTTGAATGAACACACATTTCTTGGTAGAGTCGTGCAAGACTGAAATTTTTGATGTTTTTCTACTCCTCTCATGAGCCCAAACAAGTCCCTAAAAGCATGAGTTTGCAACTACTTTACTTTTGGAGAAAATTCAAAACATTCATTATTCAATAGAGCCCAATAGCAAAAATCAGGTTATGAATGACGAATCACATTTCTTGGTAGAATCATGCAGGATTGAAATTTTTGATGTTTTTTTACTCCTCTCAACAGCCCAAACAAGTTTCTAAAAGGATAAGTTTGCAACTACTTTACTTGTGGAGAAAATTCAAAACATTCATTATTCAATAGGGCCCAAACTATCAAAAACCAGCGGTTTGAATGAACACTCACATTTCTTGGTAGAATCGTGCAGGACTGAAATTTTTGATGTTTTTCTACTCCTCTCATGAGCCCAAACAAGACTTTAAAAGGATGAGTTTGCAACTACTTTACTTTTGGAGAAAATTCAAAACATTCATTATTCAATAGGGCCCAAAATATCAAAAACCA
Organism: Dendrobates tinctorius; assembly: GCF_039654945.1. Lineage (NCBI taxonomy): Eukaryota > Metazoa > Chordata > Amphibia > Anura > Dendrobatidae > Dendrobates > Dendrobates tinctorius. The sequence goes on along the minus strand of NW_027361736.1, from coordinate 5,300,952 downwards.
GCGGTTTGAATGAACACACATTTCTTGGTAGAATCATGCAGGACTGAAATTTTTGATGTTTTTCTACTCCTATCATGAGCCCAAACAAGTCTCTAAAAGCATGTGTTTGCAACTACTTTACTTTTGGAGAAAATTCAAAACATTCATTATTCAATAGAGCCCAATAGCAAAAATCAGGTTTTGAATGAAGAATCACATTTCTTGGTAGAATCATGCAGGATTGAAATTTTTGATGGTTTTTTACTCCTCTCAACAGCCCAAACAAGTTTCTAAAAGGATAAGTTTGCAACTACTTTACTTTTGGAGAAAATTCAAAACATTCATTATTCAATAGGGCCCAAACTATCAAAAACCAGCGGTTTGAATGAACACTCACATTTCTTGGTAGAATCGTGCAGGACTGAAATTTTTGATGTTTTTCTACTCCTCTCATGAGCCCAAACAAGACTTTAAAAGGATGAGTTTGCAACTACTTTACTTTTGGAGAAAATTCAAAACATTCATTTTTCAATAGGGCCCAAAATATCAAAAACCAGCGGTTTGAATGAACACACATTTCTTGGTAGAATCATGCAGGACTGAAATTTTTGATGTTTTTCTACTCCAATCATGAGCCCAAACAAGTCTCTAAAAGCATGAGTTTGCAACTACTTTGCTTTTGGAGAAAATTCAAAACATTCATTATTCAATAGAGCCCAATAGCAAAAATCAGGTTTTGAATGAAGAATCACATTTCTTCGTAGAAACATGCAGGATTGAAATTTTTGATGGTTTTTTACTCCTCTCAACAGCCCAAACAAGTTTCTAAAAGGATGAGTTTGCAACTACTTTACTTTTGGAGAAAAATCAAAACATTCATTATTCAATAGAGCCCAATAGCAAAAATCAGGTTTTAAATGAAGAATCACATTTCTTGGTAGAATCATGCAGGATTGAAATTTTTGATGGTTTTTTACTCCTCTCAACCGCCCAAACAAGTATCTAAAAGGATGAGTTTGCAACTACTTTACTTTTGGAGAAAATTCAAAACATTCATTATTCAATAGAGCCCAATAGCAAAAATCAGGTTTTGAATAAAGAATCACATTTCTTGGTAGAATCATGCAGGATTGAAATTTTTGATGTTTTTTTACTCCTCTCAACAGCCCAAACAAGTTTCTAAAAGGATGAGTTTGCAACTACTTTACTTTTGGATAAAATTCAAAACATTCATTATTCAATAGGGCCCAAACTATCAAAAACCAGCGGTTTGAATGAACACACATTTCTTGGTAGAATCGTGCAAGACTGAAATTTTTGATGTTTTTCTACTCCTCTCATGAGCCCAAACAAGTCCCTAAAAGCATGAGTTTGCAACTACTTTACTTTTGGAGAAAATTCAAAACATTCATTATTCAATAGAGCCCAATAGCAAAAATCAGGTTTTGAATGAAGAATCACATTTCTTGGTAGAATCAAGCAGGATTGAAATTTTTGATGGTTTTTTACTCCTCTCAACAGCCCAAACAAGTTTCTAAAAGGATGAATTTGCAACTACTTTACTTTTGGAGAAAATTCAAAACATTCATTATTCAATAGGGCCCAAACTATCAAAAACCAGCGGTTTGAATGAACACTCACATTTCTTGGTAGAATCGTGCAGGACTGAAATTTTTGATGTTTTTCTACTCCTCTCATGAGCCCAAACAAGACTTTAAGAGGATGAGTTTGCAACTACTTTACTTTTGGAGAAAATTCAAAACATTCATTATTCAATAGGGCCCAAAATATCAAAAACCAGCGGTTTGAATGAACACACATTTCTTGGTAGAATCATGCAGGACTGAAATTTTTGATGTTTTTCTACTCCTATCATGAGCCCAAACAAGTCTCTAAAAGCATGAGTTTGCAACTACTTTACTTTTGGAGAAAATTCAAAACATTCATTATTCAATAGAGCCCAATAGCAAAAATCAGGTTTTGAATGAAGAATCACATTTCTTGGTAGAATCATGCAGGATTGAAATTTTTGATGGTTTTTTACTCCTCTCAACAGCCCAAACAAGTTTCTAAAAGGATGAATTTGCAACTACTTTACTTTTGGAGAAAATTCAAAACATTCATTATTCAATAGGGCCCAAAATATCAAAAACCAGCGGTTTGAATGAACACACATTTCTTGGTAGAATCATGCAGGACTGAAATTTTTGATGTTTTTCTACTCCTCTCATGAGCCTAAACAAGTCTCTAAAAGCATGAGTTTGCAACTACTTTACTTTTGGAGAAAATTCAAAACATTCATTATTCAATAGAGCCCAATAGCAAAAATCAGGTTTTGAATGAAGAATCACATTTCTTGGTAGAATCATGCAGGATTGAAATTTTTGATGTTTTTTTACTCCTCTCAACAGCCCAAACAAGTTTCTAAAAGGATGAGTTTGCAACTACTTTACTTTTGGAGAAAATTCAAAACATTCATTATTCAATAGGGCCCAAACTATCAAAAACCAGCGGTTTGAATGAACACTCACATTTCTTGGTAGAATCGTGCAGGACTGAAATTTTTGATGTTTTTCTACTCCTCTCATGAGCCCAAACAAGACTCTAAAAGGATGAGTTTGCAACTACTTTACTTTTGGAGAAAATTCAAAACATTCATTATTCAATAGGGCCCAAAATATCAAAAAACAGCGGTTTGAATGAACACACATTTCTTGGTAGAATAATGCAGGACTGAAATTTTTGATGTTTTTCTACTCCTCTCATGAGCCCAAACAAGTCTCTAAAAGCATGAGTTTGCAACTACTTTAATTTTGGAGAAAATTCAGAACATTCATTATTCAATAGAGCCCAATAGCAAAAATCAGGTTTTGAATGAAGAATCACATTTCTTGGTAGAATCATGCAGAATTGAAATTTTTGATGTTTTTTTACTCCTCTCAACAGCTCAAACAAGTTTCTAAAAGGATGAGTTTGCAACTACTTTACTTTTGGAGAAAATTCAAAACATTCATTATTCAATAGGGCCCAAACTATCAAAAACCAGCAGTTTGAATGAACACACATTTCTTGGTAGAATCGTGCAAGACTGAAATTTTTGATGTTTTTCTACTCCTCTCATGAGCCCAAACAAGTCTCTAAAAGCATGAGTTTGCAACTACTTTACTTTTGGAGAAAATTCAAAACATTCATTATTCAATAGAGCCCAATAGCAAAAATCAGGTTTTGAATGAAGAATCACATTTCTTGGTAGAATCATGCAGGATTGAAATTTTTGATGGTTTTTTAATCCTCTCAACAGCCCAAACAAGTTTCTAAAAGGATGAATTTGCAACTACTTTACTTTTGGAGAAAATTCAAAACATTCATTATTCAATAGGGCCCAAAATATCAAAAGCCAGCAGTTTGAATGAACACACATTTCTTGGTAGAATCATGCAGGACTGAAATTTTTGATGTTTTTCTACTCCTCTCATGAGCCTAAACAAGTCTCTAAAAGCATGAGTTTGCAACTACTTTACTTTTGGAGAAAATTCAAAACATTCATTATTCAATAGAGCCCAATAGCAAAAATCAGGTTTTGAATGACGAATCACATTTCTTGGTAGAATCATGCAGGATTGAAATTTTTGATGTTTTTTTACTCCTCTCAACAGCCCAAACAAGTTTCTAAAAGGATAAGTTTGCAAATACTTTACTTTTGGAGAAAATTCAAAACATTCATTATTCAATAGGGCCCAAACTATCAAAAACCAGCGGTTTGAATGAACACTCACATTTCTTGGTAGAATCGTGCAGGACTGAAATTTTTGATGTTTTTCTACTCCTCTCATGAGCCCAAACAAGACTTTAAAAGGATGAGTTTGCAACTACTTTACTTTTGGAGAAAATTCAAAACATTCATTATTCAATAGGGCCCAAAATATCAAAAACCAGCGGTTTGAATGAACACACATTTCTTGGTAGAATCATGCAGGACTGAAATTTTTGATGTTTTTCTACTCCACTCATGAGCCCAAACAAGTCTCTAAAAGCATGAGTTTGCAACTACTTTACTTTTGGAGAAAATTCAAAACATTCATTATTCAATAGAGCCCAATAGCAAAAATCAGGTTTTGAATGAAGAATCACATTTCTTCGTAGAATCATGCAGGATTGAAATTTTTGATGGTTTTTTACTCCTCTCAACAGCCCAAACAAGTTTTTAAAAGGATGAGTTTGCAACTACTTTACTTTTGGAGAAAAATCAAAACATTCATTATTCAATAGAGCCCAATAGCAAAAATCAGGTTTTGAATGAAGAATCACATTTCTTGGTAGAATCATGCAGGATTGAAATTTTTGATGTTTTTTTACTCCTCTCAACAGCCCAAACAAGTTTCTAAAAGGATGAGTTTGCAACTACTTTACTTTTGGATAAAATTCAAAACATTCATTATTCAATAGGGCCCAAACTATCAAAAACCAGCGGTTTGAATGAACACACATTTCTTGGTAGAATCGTGCAAGACTGAAATTTTTGATGTTTTTCTACTCCTCTCATGAGCCCAAACAAGTCCCTAAAAGCATGAGTTTGCAACTACTTTACTTTTGGAGAAAATTCAAAACATTCATTATTCAATAGAGCCCAATAGCAAAAATCAGGTTTTGAATGAAGAATCACATTTCTTGGTAGAATCATGCAGGATTGAAATTTTTGATGGTTTTTTACTCCTCTCAACAGCCCAAACAAGTTTCTAAAAGGATGAATGTGCAACTACTTTACTTTTGGAGAAAATTCAAAACATTCATTATTCAATAGGGCCCAAAATATCAAAAGCCAGCAGTTTGAATGAACACACATTTCTTGGTAGAATCATGCAGGACTGAAATTTTTGATGTTTTTCTACTCCTCTCATGAGCCTAAACAAGTCTCTAAAAGCATGAGTTTGCAACTACTTTACTTTTGGAGAAAATTCAAAACATTCATTATTCAATAGAGCCCAATAGCAAAAATCAGGTTTTGAATGACGAATCACATTTCTTGGTAGAATCATGCAGGATTGAAATTTTTGAAGTTTTTTTACTCCTCTCAACAGCCCAAACAAGTTTCTAAAAGGATAAGTTTGCAACTATTTTACTTTTGGAGAAAATTCAAAACATTCATTATTCAATAGGGCCCAAACTATCAAAAACCAGCGGTTTGAATGAACACTCACATTTCTTGGTAGAATCGTGCAGGACTGAAATTTTTGATGTTTTTCTACTCCTCTCATGAGCCCAAACAAGACTTTAAAAGGATGAGTTTGCAACTACTTTACTTTTGGAGAAAATTCAAAACATTCATTATTCAATAGGGCCCAAAATATCAAAAACCAGCGGTTTGAATGAACACACATTTCTTGGTAGAATCATGCAGGACTGAAATTTTGATGTTTTTCTACTCCTATCATGAGCCCAAACAAGTCTCTAAAAGCATGAGTTTGCAACTACTTTACTTTTGGAGAAAATTCAAAACATTCATTATTCAATAGAGCCCAATAGCAAAAATCAGGTTTTGAATGAAGAATCACATTTCTTGGTAGAATCATGCAGGATTGAAATTTTTGATGGTTTTTTACTCCTCTCAACAGCCCAAACAAGTTTCTAAAAGGATGAATTTGCAACTACTTTAGTTTTGGAGAAAATTCAAAACATTCATTATTCAATAGGGCCCAAAATAACAAAAACCAGCGGTTTGAATGAACACACATTTCTTGGTAGAATCATGCAGGACTGAAATTTTTGATGTTTTTCTACTCCTATCATGAGCCCAAACAAGTCTCTAAAAGCATGAGTTTGCAACTACTTTACTTTTGGAGAAAATTCAAAACATTCATTATTCAATAGAGCCCAATAGCAAAAACCAGCGTTTTGAATGAAGAATCACATTTCTTGGTAGAATCATGCAGGATTGAAATTTTTGATGTTTTTTTACTCCTCTCAACAGCCCAAACAAGTTTCTAAAAGGATGAGTTTGCAACTACTTTACTTTTGGAGAAAATTCAAAACATTCATTATTCAATAGGGCCCAAACTATCAAAAACCAGCGGTTTGAATGAACACTCACATTTCTTGGTAGAATCGTGCAGGACTGAAATTTTTGATGTTTTTCTACTCCTCTCATGAGCCCAAACAAGACTCTAAAAGGATGAGTTTGCAACTACTTTACTTTTGGAGAAAATTCAAAACATTCATTATTCAATAGGGCCCAAAATATCAAAAAACAGCGGTTTGAATGAACACACATTTCTTGGTAGAATCATGCAGGACTGAAATTTTTGATGTTTTTCTACTCCTCTCATGAGCCCAAACAAGTCTCTAAAAGCATGAGTTTGCAACTACTTTAATTTTGGAGAAAATTCAAAACATTCATTATTCAATAGAGCCCAATAGCAAAAATCAGGTTTTGAATGAAGAATCACATTTCTTGGTAGAATCATGCAGGATTGAAATTTTTGATGGTTTTTTACTCCTCTCAACAGCCCAAACAAGTATCTAAAAGGATGAGTTTGCAACTACTTTACTTTTGGAGAAAATTCAAAACATTCATTATTCAATAGAGCCCAATAGCAAAAATCAGGTTTTGAATGAAGAATCACATTTCTTGGTAGAATCATGCAGGATTGAAATTTTTGATGTTTTTTTACTCCTCTCAACAGCCCAAACAAGTTTCTAAAAGGATGAGTTTGCAACTACTTTACTTTTGGATAAAATTCAAAACATTCATTATTCAATAGGGCCCAAACTATCAAAAACCAGCGGTTTGAATGAACACACATTTCTTGGTAGAATCGTGCAAGACTGAAATTTTTGATGTTTTTCTACTCCTCTCATGAGCCCAAACAAGTCCCTAAAAGCATGAGTTTGCAACTACTTTACTTTTGGAGAAAATTCAAAACATTCATTATTCAATAGAGCCCAATAGCAAAAATCAGGTTTTGAATGAAGAATCACATTTCTTGGTAGAATCATGCAGGATTGAAATTTTTGATGGTTTTTTACTCCTCTCAACAGCCCAAACAAGTTTCTAAAAGGATAAGTTTGCAACTATTTTACTTTTGTAGAAAATTCAAAACATTCATTATTCAATAGGGCCCAAACTATCAAAAACCAGCGGTTTGAATGAACACTCACATTTCTTGGTAGAATCGTGCAGGACTGAAATTTTTGATGTTTTTCTACTCCTCTCATGAGCCCAAACAAGACTTTAAAAGGATGAGTTTGCAACACTTTACTTTTGGAGAAAATTCAAAACATTCATTATTCAATAGGGCCCAAAATATCAAAAACCAGCGGTTTGAATGAACACACATTTCTTGGTAGAATCATGCAGGACTGAAATTTTGATGTTTTTCTACTCCTATCATGAGCCCAAACAAGTCTCTAAAAGCATGAGTTTGCAACTACTTTACTTTTGGAGAAAATTCAAAACATTCATTATTCAATAGAGCCCAATAGCAAAAATCAGGTTTTGAATGAAGAATCACATTTCTTGGTAGAATCATGCAGGATTGAAATTTTTGATGGTTTTTTACTCCTCTCAACAGCCCAAACAAGTTTCTAAAAGGATGAATTTGCAACTACTTTAGTTTTGGAGAAAATTCAAAACATTCATTATTCAATAGGGCCCAAAATAACAAAAACCAGCGGTTTGAATGAACACACATTTCTTGGTAGAATCATGCAGGACTGAAATTTTTGATGTTTTTCTACTCCTATCATGAGCCCAAACAAGTCTCTAAAAGCATGAGTTTGCAACTACTTTACTTTTGGAGAAAATTCAAAACATTCATTATTCAATAGAGCCCAATAGCAAAAATCAGGTTTTGAATGAAGAATCACATTTCTTGGTAGAATCATGCAGGATTGAAATTTTTGATGGTTTTTTACTCCTCTCAACAGCCCAAACAAGTTTCTAAAAGGATGAATTTGCAACTACTTTACTTTTGGAGAAAATTCAAAACATTCATTATTCAATAGGGCCCAAAATATCAAAAACCAGCGGTTTGAATGAACACACATTTCTTGGTAGAATCATGCAGGACTGAAATTTTTGATGTTTTTCTACTCCTCTCATGAGCCTAAACAAGTCTCTAAAAGCATGAGTTTGCAACTACTTTACTTTTGGAGAAAATTCAAAACATTCATTATTCAATAGAGCCCAATAGCAAAAATCAGGTTTTGAATGAAGAATCACATTTCTTGGTAGAATCATGCAGGATTGAAATTTTTGATGTTTTTTTACTCCTCTCAACAGCCCAAACAAGTTTCTAAAAGGATGAGTTTGCAACTACTTTACTTTTGGAGAAAATTCAAAACATTCATTATTCAATAGGGCCCAAACTATCAAAAACCAGCGGTTTGAATGAACACTCACATTTCTTGGTAGAATCGTGCAGGACTGAAATTTTTGATGTTTTTCTACTCCTCTCATGAGCCCAAACAAGACTCTAAAAGGATGAGTTTGCAACTACTTTACTTTTGGAGAAAATTCAAAACATTCATTATTCAATAGGGCCCAAAATATCAAAAAACAGCGGTTTGAATGAACACACATTTCTTGGTAGAATCATGCAGGACTGAAATTTTTGATGTTTTTCTACTCCTCTCATGAGCCCAAACAAGTCTCTAAAAGCATGAGTTTGCAACTACTTTAATTTTGGAGAAAATTCAAAACATTCATTATTCAATAGAGCCCAATAGCAAAAATCAGGTTTTGAATGAAGAATCACATTTCTTGGTAGAATCATGCAGAATTGAAATTTTTGATGTTTTTTTACTCCTCTCAACATCCCAAACAAGTTTCTAAAAGGATGAGTTTGCAACTACTTTACTTTTGGAGAAAATTCAAAACATTCATTATTCAATAGGGCCCAAACTATCAAAAACCAGCAGTTTGAATGAACACACATTTCTTGGTAGAATCGTGCAAGACTGAAATTTTTGATGTTTTTCTACTCCTCTCATGAGCCCAAACAAGTCTCTAAAAGCATGAGTTTGCAACTACTTTACTTTTGGAGAAAATTCAAAACATTCATTATTCAATAGAGCCCAATAGCAAAAATCAGGTTTTGAATGAAGAATCACATTTCTTGGTAGAATCATGCAGGATTGAAATTTTTGATGGTTTTTTACTCCTCTCAACAGCCCAAACAAGTTTCTAAAAGGATGAATTTGCAACTACTTTACTTTTGGAGAAAATTCAAAACATTCATTATTCAATAGGGCCCAAAATATCAAAAGCCAGCAGTTTGAATGAACACACATTTCTTGGTAGAATCATGCAGGACTGAAATTTTTGATGTTTTTCTACTCCTCTCATGAGCCTAAACAAGTCTCTAAAAGCATGAGTTTGCAACTACTTTACTTTTGGAGAAAATTCAAAACATTCATTATTCAATAGAGCCCAATAGCAAAAATCAGGTTTTGAATGACGAATCACATTTCTTGGTAGAATCATGCAGGATTGAAATTTTTGATGTTTTTTTACTCCTCTCAACAGCCCAAACAAGTTTCTAAAAGGATAAGTTTGCAAATACTTTACTTTTGGAGAAAATTCAAAACATTCATTATTCAATAGGGCCCAAACTATCAAAAACCAGCGGTTTGAATGAACACTCACATTTCTTGGTAGAATCGTGCAGGACTGAAATTTTTGATGTTTTTCTACTCCTCTCATGAGCCCAAACAAGACTTTAAGAGGATGAGTTTGCAACTACTTTACTTTTGGAGAAAATTCAAAACATTCATTATGCAATAGGGCCCAAAATATCAAAAACCAGCGGTTTGAATGAACACACATTTCTTGGTAGAATCATGCAGGACTGAAATTTTTGATGTTTTTCTACTCCTCTCATGAGCCTAAACAAGTCTCTAAAAGCATGAGTTTGCAACTACTTTACTTTTGGAGAAAATTCAAAACATTCATTATTCAATAGAGCCCAATAGCAAAAATCAGGTTTTGAATGAAGAATCACATTTCTTGGTAGAATCATGCAGGATTGAAATTTTTGATGTTTTTTTACTCCTCTCAACAGCCCAAACAAGTTTCTAAAAGGATGAGTTTGCAACTACTTTACTTTTGGAGAAAATTCAAAACATTCATTATTCAATAGGGCCCAAACTATCAAAAACCAGCGGTTTGAATGAACACTCACATTTCTTGGTAGAATCGTGCAGGACTGAAATTTTTGATGTTTTTCTACTCCTCTCATGAGCCCAAACAAGGCTCTAAAAGGATGAGTTTGCAACTACTTTACTTTTGGAGAAAATTCAAAACATTCATTATTCAATAGGGCCCAAAATATCAAAAAACAGCGGTTTGAATGAACACACATTTCTTGGTAGAATCATGCAGGACTGAAATTTTTGATGTTTTTCTACTCCTCTCATGAGCCCAAACAAGTCTCTAAAAGCATGAGTTTGCAACTACTTTAATTTTGGAGAAAATTCAAAACATTCATTATTCAATAGAGCCCAATAGCAAAAATCAGGTTTTGAATGAAGAATCACATTTCTTGGTAGAATCATGCAGGATTGAAATTTTTGATGTTTTTTTACTCCTCTCAACAGCCCAAACAAGTTTCTAAAAGGATGAGTTTGCAACTACTTTACTTTTGGAGAAAATTCAAAACATTCATTATTCAATAGGGCCCAAACTATCAAAAACCAGCAGTTTGAATGAACACACATTTCTTGGTAGAATCGTGCAAGACTGAAATTTTTGATGTTTTTCTACTCCTCTCATGAGCCCAAACAAGTCTCTAAAAGCATGAGTTTGCAACTACTTTACTTTTGGAGAAAATTCAAAACATTCATTATTCAATAGAGCCCAATAGCAAAAATCAGGTTTTGAATGACGAATCACATTTCTTGGTAGAATCATGCAGGATTGAAATTTTTGATGTTTTTTTACTCCTCTCAACAGCCCAAACAAGTTTCTAAAAGGATAAGTTTGCAAATACTTTACTTTTGGAGAAAATTCAAAACATTCATTATTCAATAGGGCCCAAACTATCAAAAACCAGCGGTTTAAATGAACACTCACATTTCTTGGTAGAATCGTGCAGGACTGAAATTTTTGATGTTTTTCTACTCCTCTCATGAGCCCAAACAAGACTTTAAGAGGATGAGTTTGCAACTACTTTACTTTTGGAGAAAATTCAAAACATTCATTATTCAATAGGGCCCAAAATATCAAAAACCAGCGGTTTGAATGAACACACATTTCTTGGTAGAATCATGCAGGACTGAAATTTTTGATGTTTTTCTACTCCTATCATGAGCCCAAACAAGTCTCTAAAAGCATGAGTTTGCAACTACTTTACTTTTGGAGAAAATTCAAAACATTCATTATTCAATAGAGCCCAATAGCAAAAATCAGGTTTTGAATGAAGAATCACATTTCTTGGTAGAATCATGCAGGATTGAAATTTTTGATGGTTTTTTACTCCTCTCAACAGCCCAAACAAGTTTCTAAAAGGATGAATTTGCAACTACTTTACTTTTGGAGAAAATTCAAAACATTCATTATTCAATAGGGCCCAAAATATCAAAAACCAGCGGTTTGAATGAACACACATTTCTTGGTAGAATCATGCAGGACTGAAATTTTTGATGTTTTTCTACTCCTCTCATGAGCCTAAACAAGTCTCTAAAAGCATGAGTTTGCAACTACTTTACTTTTGGAGAAAATTCAAAACATTCATTATTCAATAGAGCCCAATAGCAAAAATCAGGTTTTGAATGAAGAATCACATTTCTTGGTAGAATCATGCAGGATTGAAATTTTTGATGTTTTTTTACTCCTCTCAACAGCCCAAACAAGTTTCTAAAAGGATGAGTTTGCAACTACTTTACTTTTGGAGAAAATTCAAAACATTCATTATTCAATAGGGCCCAAACTATCAAAAACCAGCGGTTTGAATGAACACTCACATTTCTTGGTAGAATCGTGCAGGACTGAAATTTTTGATGTTTTTCTACTCCTCTCATGAGCCCAAACAAGACTCTAAAAGGATGAGTTTGCAACTACTTTACTTTTGGAGAAAATTCAAAACATTCATTATTCAATAGGGCCCAAAATATCAAAAAACAGCGGTTTGAATGAACACACATTTCTTGGTAGAATCATGCAGGACTGAAATTTTTGATGTTTTTCTACTCCTCTCATGAGCCCAAACAAGTCTCTAAAAGCATGAGTTTGCAACTACTTTAATTTTGGAGAAAATTCAAAACATTCATTATTCAATAGAGCCCAATAGCAAAAATCAGGTTTTGAATGAAGAATCACATTTCTTGGTAGAATCATGCAGGATTGAAATTTTTGATGTTTTTTTACTCCTCTCAACAGCCCAAACAAGTTTTTAAAAGGATGAGTTTGCAACTACTTTACTTTTGGAGAAAATTCAAAACATTCATTATTCAATAGGGCCCAAACTATCAAAAACCAGCAGTTTGAATGAACACACATTTCTTGGTAGAATCGTGCAAGACTGAAATTTTTGATGTTTTTCTACTCCTCTCATGAGCCCAAACAAGTCTCTAAAAGCATGAGTTTGCAACTACTTTACTTTTGGAGAAAATTCAAAACATTCATTATTCAATAGAGCCCTATAGCAAAAATCAGGTTTTGAATGAAGAATCACATTTCTTGGTAGAATCATGCAGGATTGAAATTTTTGATGGTTTTTTACTCCTCTCAACAGCCCAAACAAGTTTCTAAAAGGATGAATTTGCAGCTACTTTACTTTTGGAGAAAATTCAAAACATTCATTATTCAATAGGGCCCAAAATATCAAAAACCAGCGGTTTGAATGAACACACATTTCTTGGTAGAATCATGCAGGACTGAAATTTTTGATGTTTTTCTACTCCTCTCATGAGCCTAAACAAGTCTCTAAAAGCATGAGTTTGCAACTACTTTACTTTTGGAGAAAATTCAAAACATTCATTATTCAATAGAGCCCAATAGCAAAAATCAGGTTTTGAATGACGAATCACATTTCTTGGTAGAATCATGCAGGATTGAAATTTTTGATGTTTTTTTACTCCTCTCAACAGCCCAAACAAGTTTCTAAAAGGATAAGTTTGCAAATACTTTACTTTTGGAGAAAATTCAAAACATTCATTATTCAATAGGGCCCAAACTATCAAAAACCAGCGGTTTGAATGAACACTCACATTTCTTGGTAGAATCGTGCAGGACTGAAATTTTTGATGTTTTTCTACTCCTCTCATGAGCCCAAACAAGACTTTAAGAGGATGAGTTTGCAACTACTTTACTTTTGGAGAAAATTCAAAACATTCATTATTCAATAGGGCCCAAAATATCAAAAACCAGCGGTTTGAATGAACACACATTTCTTGGTAGAATCATGCAGGACTGAAATTTTTGATGTTTTTCTACTCCTCTCATGAGCCTAAACAAGTCTCTAAAAGCATGAGTTTGCAACTACTTTACTTTTGGAGAAAATTCAAAACATTCATTATTCAATAGAGCCCAATAGCAAAAATCAGGTTTTGAATGAAGAATCACATTTCTTGGTAGAATCATGCAGGATTGAAATTTTTGATGTTTTTTTACTACTCTCAACAGCCCAAACAAGTTTCTAAAAGGATGAGTTTGCAACTACTTTACTTTTGGAGAAAATTCAAAACATTCATTATTCAATAGGGCCCAAACTATCAAAAACCAGCGGTTTGAATGAACACTCACATTTCTTGGTAGAATCGTGCAGGACTGAAATTTTTGATGTTTTTCTACTCCTCTCATGAGCCCAAACAAGACTCTAAAAGGATGAGTTTGCAACTACTTTACTTTTGGAGAAAATTCAAAACATTCATTATTCAATAGGGCCCAAAATATCAAAAAACAGCGGTTTGAATGAACACACATTTCTTGGTAGAATCATGCAGGACTGAAATTTTTGATGTTTTTCTACTCCTCTCATGAGCCCAAACAAGTCTCTAAAAGCATGAGTTTGCAACTACTTTAATTTTGGAGAAAATTCAAAACATTCATTATTCAATAGAGCCCAATAGCAAAAATCAGGTTTTGAATGAAGAATCACATTTCTTGGTAGAATCATGCAGGATTGAAATTTTTGATGTTTTTTTACTCCTCTCAACAGCCCAAACAAGTTTCTAAAAGGATGAGTTTGCAACTACTTTACTTTTGGAGAAAATTCAAAACATTCATTATTCAATAGGGCCCAAACTATCAAAAACCAGCAGTTTGAATGAACACACATTTCTTGGTAGAATCGTGCAAGACTGAAATTTTTGATGTTTTTCTACTCCTCTCATGAGCCCAAACAAGTCTCTAAAAGCATGAGTTTGCAACTACTTTACTTTTGGAGAAAATTCAAAACATTCATTATTCAATAGAGCCCAATAGCAAAAATCAGGTTTTGAATGACGAATCACATTTCTTGGTAGAATCATGCAGGATTGAAATTTTTGATGTTTTTTTACTCCTCTCAACAGCCCAAACAAGTTTCTAAAAGGATAAGTTTGCAAATACTTTACTTTTGGAGAAAATTCAAAACATTCATTATTCAATAGGGCCCAAACTATCAAAAACCAGCGGTTTGAATGAACACTCACATTTCTTGGTAGAATCGTGCAGGACTGAAATTTTTGATGTTTTTCTACTCCTCTCATGAGCCCAAACAAGACTTTAAGAGGATGAGTTTGCAACTACTTTACTTTTGGAGAAAATTCAAAACATTCATTATTCAATAGGGCCCAAAATATCAAAAACCAGCGGTTTGAATGAACACACATTTCTTGGTAGAATCATGCAGGACTGAAATTTTTGATGTTTTTCTACTCCTATCATGAGCCCAAACAAGTCTCTAAAAGCATGAGTTTGCAACTACTTTACTTTTGGAGAAAATTCAAAACATTCATTATTCAATAGAGCCCAATAGCAAAAATCAGGTTTTGAATGAAGAATCACATTTCTTGGTAGAATCATGCAGGATTGAAATTTTTGATGGTTTTTTACTCCTCTCAACAGCCCAAACAAGTTTCTAAAAGGATGAATTTGCAACTACTTTACTTTTGGAGAAAATTCAAAACATTCATTATTCAATAGGGCCCAAAATATCAAAAACCAGCGGTTTGAATGAACACACATTTCTTGGTAGAATCATGCAGGACTGAAATTTTTGATGTTTTTCTACTCCTCTCATGAGCCTAAACAAGTCTCTAAAAGCATGAGTTTGCAACTACTTTACTTTTGGAGAAAATTCAAAACATTCATTATTCAATAGAGCCCAATAGCAAAAATCAGGTTTTGAATGAAGAATCACATTTCTTGGTAGAATCATGCAGGATTGAAATTTTTGATGTTTTTTTACTCCTCTCAACAGCCCAAACAAGTTTCTAAAAGGATGAGTTTGCAACTACTTTACTTTTGGAGAAAATTCAAAACATTCATTATTCAATAGGGCCCAAACTATCAAAAACCAGCGGTTTGAATGAACACTCACATTTCTTGGTAGAATCGTGCAGGACTGAAATTTTTGATGTTTTTCTACTCCTCTCATGAGCCCAAACAAGACTCTAAAAGGATGAGTTTGCAACTACTTTACTTTTGGAGAAAATTCAAAACATTCATTATTCAATAGGGCCCAAAATATCAAAAAACAGCGGTTTGAATGAACACACATTTCTTGGTAGAATCATGCAGGACTGAAATTTTTGATGTTTTTCTACTCCTCTCATGAGCCCAAACAAGTCTCTAAAAGCATGAGTTTGCAACTACTTTAATTTTGGAGAAAATTCAAAACATTCATTATTCAATAGAGCCCAATAGCAAAAATCAGGTTTTGAATGAAGAATCACATTTCTTGGTAGAATCATGCAGGATTGAAATTTTTGATGTTTTTTTACTCCTCTCAACAGCCCAAACAAGTTTCTAAAAGGATGAGTTTGCAACTACTTTACTTTTGGAGAAAATTCAAAACATTCATTATTCAATAGGGCCCAAACTATCAAAAACCAGCAGTTTGAATGAACACACATTTCTTGGTAGAATCGTGCAAGACTGAAATTTTTGATGTTTTTCTACTCCTCTCATGAGCCCAAACAAGTCTCTAAAAGCATGAGTTTGCAACTACTTTACTTTTGGAGAAAATTCAAAACATTCATTATTCAATAGAGCCCTATAGCAAAAATCAGGTTTTGAATGAAGAATCACATTTCTTGGTAGAATCATGCAGGATTGAAATTTTTGATGGTTTTTTACTCCTCTCAACAGCCCAAACAAGTTTCTAAAAGGATGAATTTGCAGCTACTTTACTTTTGGAGAAAATTCAAAACATTCATTATTCAATAGGGCCCAAAATATCAAAAA
The DNA here is from genome assembly GCF_039654945.1 of Dendrobates tinctorius. Lineage (NCBI taxonomy): Eukaryota > Metazoa > Chordata > Amphibia > Anura > Dendrobatidae > Dendrobates > Dendrobates tinctorius. Next base: position 5,284,589 of record NW_027361736.1, on the reverse strand, counting down.
CCAGCGGTTTGAATGAACACACATTTCTTGGTAGAATCATGCAGGACTGAAATTTTTGATGTTTTTCTACTCCTCTCATGAGCCTAAACAAGTCTCTAAAAGCATGAGTTTGCAACTACTTTACTTTTGGAGAAAATTCAAAACATTCATTATTCAATAGAGCCCAATAGCAAAAATCAGGTTTTGAATGAAGAATCACATTTCTTGATAGAATCATGCAGGATTGAAATTTTTGATGTTTTTTTACTCCTCTCAACAGCCCAAACAAGTTTCTAAAAGGATGAGTTTGCAACTACTTTACTTTTGGAGAAAATTCAAATCATTCATTATTCAATAGGGCCCAAACTATCAAAAACCAGCGGTTTGAATGAACACTCACATTTCTTGGTAGAATCGTGCAGGACTGAAATTTTTGATGTTTTTCTACTCCTCTCATGAGCCCAAACAAGACTCTAAAAGGATGAGTTTGCAACTACTTTACTTTTGGAGAAAATTCAAAACATTCATTATTCAATAGGGCCCAAAATATCAAAAAACAGCGGTTTGAATGAACACACATTTCTTGGTAGAATCATGCAGGACTGAAATTTTTGATGTTTTTCTACTCCTCTCATGAGCCCAAACAAGTCTCTAAAAGCATGAGTTTGCAACTACTTTAATTTTGGAGAAAATTCAAAACATTCATTATTCAATAGAGCCCAATAGCAAAAATCAGGTTTTGAATGAAGAATCACATTTCTTGGTAGAATCATGCAGGATTGAAATTTTTGATGTTTTTTTACTCCTCTCAACAGCCCAAACAAGTTTCTAAAAGGATGAGTTTGCAACTACTTTACTTTTGGAGAAAATTCAAAACATTCATTATTCAATAGGGCCCAAACTATCAAAAACCAGCAGTTTGAATGAACACACATTTCTTGGTAGAATCGTGCAAGACTGAAATTTTTGATGTTTTTCTACTCCTCTCATGAGCCCAAACAAGTCTCTAAAAGCATGAGTTTGCAACTACTTTACTTTTGGAGAAAATTCAAAACATTCATTATTCAATAGAGCCCTATAGCAAAAATCAGGTTTTGAATGAAGAATCACATTTCTTGGTAGAATCATGCAGGATTGAAATTTTTGATGTTTTTTTACTCCTCTCAACAGCCCAAACAAGTTTCTAAAAGGATGAGTTTGCAACTACTTTACTTTTGGAGAAAATTCAAATCATTCATTATTCAATAGGGCCCAAACTATCAAAAACCAGCGGTTTGAATGAACACTCACATTTCTTGGTAGAATCGTGCAGGACTGAAATTTTTGATGTTTTTCTACTCCTCTCATGAGCCCAAACAAGACTCTAAAAGGATGAGTTTGCAACTACTTTACTTTTGGAGAAAATTCAAAACATTCATTATTCAATAGGGCCCAAACTATCAAAAACCAGCGGTTTCAATGAACACTCACATTTCTTGGTAGAATCGTGCAGGACTGAAATTTTTGATGTTTTTCTACTCCTCTCATGAGCCCAAACAAGACTTTAAAAGGATGAGTTTGCAACTACTTTACTTTTGGAGAAAATTCAAAACATTCATTATTCAATAGGGCCCAAAATATCAAAAACCAGCGGTTTGAATGAACACACATTTCTTGGTAGAATCATGCAGGACTGAAATTTTTGATGTTTTTCTACTCCTCTCATGAGCCCAAACAAGTCTCTAAAAGCATGAGTTTGCAACTACTTTACTTTTGGAGAAAATTCAAAACATTCATTATTCAATAGAGCCCAATAGCAAAAATCAGGTTTTGAATGAAGAATCACATTTCTTCGTATAAACATGCAGGATTGAAATTTTTGATGGTTTTTTACTCCTCTCAACAGCCCAAACAAGTTTCTAAAAGGATGAGTTTGCAACTACTTTACTTTTGGAGAAAAATCAAAACATTCATTATTCAATAGAGCCCAATAGCAAAAATCAGGTTTTGAATGAAGAATCACATTTCTTGGTAGAATCATGCAGGATTGAAATTTTTGATGGTTTTTTACTCCTCTCAACAGCCCAAACAAGTATCTAAAAGGATGAGTTTGCAACTACTTTACTTTTGGAGAAAATTCAAAACATTCATTATTCAATAGAGCCCAATAGCAAAAATCAGGTTTTGAATAAAGAATCACATTTCTTGGTAGAATCATGCAGGATTGAAATTTTTGATGTTTTTCTACTCCTCTCATGAGCCCAAACAAGTCTCTAAAAGCATGAGTTTGCAACTACTTTAATTTTGGAGAAAATTCAAAACATTCATTATTCAATAGAGCCCAATAGCAAAAATCAGGTTTTGAATGAAGAATCACATTTCTTGGTAGAATCATGCAGGATTGAAATTTTTGATGTTTTTTTACTCCTCTCAACAGCCCAAACAAGTTTCTAAAAGGATGAGTTTGCAACTACTTTACTTTTGGAGAAAATTCAAAACATTCATTATTCAATAGGGCCCAAACTATCAAAAACCAGCAGTTTGAATGAACACACATTTCTTGGTAGAATCGTGCAAGACTGAAATTTTTGATGTTTTTCTACTCCTCTCATGAGCCCAAACAAGTCTCTAAAAGCATGAGTTTGCAACTACTTTACTTTTGGAGAAAATTCAAAACATTCATTATTCAATAGAGCCCTATAGCAAAAATCAGGTTTTGAATGAAGAATCACATTTCTTGGTAGAATCATGCAGGATTGAAATTTTTGATGTTTTTTTACTCCTCTCAACAGCCCAAACAAGTTTCTAAAAGGATGAGTTTGCAACTACTTTACTTTTGGAGAAAATTCAAATCATTCATTATTCAATAGGGCCCAAACTATCAAAAACCAGCGGTTTGAATGAACACTCACATTTCTTGGTAGAATCGTGCAAGACTGAAATTTTTGATGTTTTTCTACTCCTCTCATGAGCCCAAACAAGTCTCTAAAAGCATGAGTTTGCAACTACTTTACTTTTGGAGAAAATTCAAAACATTCATTATTCAATAGAGCCCTATAGCAAAAATCAGGTTTTGAATGAAGAATCACATTTCTTGGTAGAATCATGCAGGATTGAAATTTTTGATGTTTTTTTACTCCTCTCAACAGCCCAAACAAGTTTCTAAAAGGATGAGTTTGCAACTACTTTACTTTTGGAGAAAATTCAAATCATTCATTATTCAATAGGGCCCAAACTATCAAAAACCAGCGGTTTGAATGAACACTCACATTTCTTGGTAGAATCGTGCAGGACTGAAATTTTTGATGTTTTTCTACTCCTCTCATGAGCCCAAACAAGACTCTAAAAGGATGAGTTTGCAACTACTTTACTTTTGGAGAAAATTCAAAACATTCATTATTCAATAGGGCCCAAACTATCAAAAACCAGCGGTTTCAATGAACACTCACATTTCTTGGTAGAATCGTGCAGGACTGAAATTTTTGATGTTTTTCTACTCCTCTCATGAGCCCAAACAAGACTTTAAAAGGATGAGTTTGCAACTACTTTACTTTTGGAGAAAATTCAAAACATTCATTATTCAATAGGGCCCAAAATATCAAAAACCAGCGGTTTGAATGAACACACATTTCTTGGTAGAATCATGCAGGACTGAAATTTTTGATGTTTTTCTACTCCTCTCATGAGCCCAAACAAGTCTCTAAAAGCATGAGTTTGCAACTACTTTACTTTTGGAGAAAATTCAAAACATTCATTATTCAATAGAGCCCAATAGCAAAAATCAGGTTTTGAATGAAGAATCACATTTCTTCGTATAAACATGCAGGATTGAAATTTTTGATGGTTTTTTACTCCTCTCAACAGCCCAAACAAGTTTCTAAAAGGATGAGTTTGCAACTACTTTACTTTTGGAGAAAAATCAAAACATTCATTATTCAATAGAGCCCAATAGCAAAAATCAGGTTTTGAATGAAGAATCACATTTCTTGGTAGAATCATGCAGGATTGAAATTTTTGATGGTTTTTTACTCCTCTCAACAGCCCAAACAAGTATCTAAAAGGATGAGTTTGCAACTACTTTACTTTTGGAGAAAATTCAAAACATTCATTATTCAATAGAGCCCAATAGCAAAAATCAGGTTTTGAATAAAGAATCACATTTCTTGGTAGAATCATGCAGGATTGAAATTTTTTATGTTTTTTTTTGTACTCCTCTCAACAGCCCAAACAAGTTTCTAAAAGGATGAGTTTGCAACTACTTTACTTTTGGATAAAATTCAAAACTTTCAGTATTCAATAGGGCCCAAACTATCAAAAACCAGCGGTTTGAATGAACACACATTTCTTGGTAGAATCGTGCAAGACTGAAATTTTTGATGTTTTTCTACTCCTCTCATGAGCCCAAACAAGTCCCTAAAAGCATGAGTTTGCAACTACTTTACTTTTGGAGAAAATTCAAAACATTCATTATTCAATAGAGCCCAATAGCAAAAATCAGGTTTTGAATGAAGAATCACATTTCTTGGTAGAATCATGCAGGATTGAAATTTTTGATGGTTTTTTACTCCTCTCAACAGCCCAAACAAGTTTCTAAAAGGATGAATTTGCAACTACTTTACTTTTGGAGAAAATTCAAAACATTCATTATTCAATAGGGCCCAAAATATCAAAAGCCAGCAGTTTGAATGAACACAAATTTCTTGGTAGAATCATGCAGGACTGAAATTTTTGATGTTTTTCTACTCCTCTCATGAGCCTAAACAAGTCTCTAAAAGCATGAGTTTGCAACTACTTTACTTTTGGAGAAAATGCAAAACATTCATTATTCAATAGAGCCCAATAGCAAAAATCAGGTTTTGAATGACGAATCACATTTCTTGGTAGAATCATGCAGGATTGAAATTTTTGATGGTTTTTTACTCCTCTCAACAGCCCAAACAAGTTTCTAAAAGGATAAGTTTGCAAATACTTTACTTTTGGAGAAAATTCAAAACATTCATTATTCAATAGGGCCCAAACTATCAAAAACCAGCGGTTTGAATGAACACTCACATTTCTTGGTAGAATCGTGCAGGACTGAAATTTTTGATGTTTTTCTACTCCTCTCATGAGCCCAAACAAGACTTTAAGAGGATGAGTTTGCAACTACTTTACTTTTGGAGAAAATTCAAAACATTCATTATTCAATAGGGCCCAAAATATCAAAAACCAGCGGTTTGAATGAACACACATTTCTTGGTAGAATCATGCAGGACTGAAATTTTTGATGTTTTTCTACTCCTATCATGAGCCCAAACAAGTCTCTAAAAGCATGAGTTTGCAACTACTTTACTTTTGGAGAAAATTCAAAACATTCATTATTCAATAGAGCCCAATAGCAAAAATCAGGTTTTGAATGAAGAATCACATTTCTTGGTAGAATCATGCAGTATTGAAATTTTTGATGGTTTTTTACTCCTCTCAACAGCCCAAACAAGTTTCTAAAAGGATGAATTTGCAACTACTTTACTTTTGGAGAAAATTCAAAACATTCATTATTCAATAGGGCCCAAAATATCAAAAACCAGCGGTTTGAATGAACACACATTTCTTGGTAGAATCATGCAGGACTGAAATTTTTGATGTTTTTCTACTCCTCTCATGAGCCCAAACAAGTCTCTAAAAGCATGAGTTTGCAACTACTTTAATTTTGGAGAAAATTCAAAACATTCATTATTCAATAGAGCCCAATAGCAAAAATCAGGTTTTGAATGAAGAATCACATTTCTTGGTAGAATCATGCAGGATTGAAATTTTTGATGTTTTTTTACTCCTCTCAACAGCCCAAACAAGTTTCTAAAAGGATGAGTTTGCAACTACTTTACTTTTGGAGAAAATTCAAAACATTCATTATTCAATAGGGCCCAAACTATCAAAAACCAGCAGTTTGAATGAACACACATTTCTTGGTAGAATCGTGCAAGACTGAAATTTTTGATGTTTTTCTACTCCTCTCATGAGCCCAAACAAGTCTCTAAAAGCATGAGTTTGCAACTACTTTACTTTTGGAGAAAATTCAAAACATTCATTATTCAATAGAGCCCAATAGCAAAAATCAGGTTTTGAATGACGAATCACATTTCTTGGTAGAATCATGCAGGATTGAAATTTTTGATGTTTTTTTACTCCTCTCAACAGCCCAAACAAGTTTCTAAAAGGATAAGTTTGCAAATACTTTACTTTTGGAGAAAATTCAAAACATTCATTATTCAATAGGGCCCAAACTATCAAAAACCAGCGGTTTGAATGAACACTCACATTTCTTGGTAGAATCGTGCAGGACTGAAATTTTTGATGTTTTTCTACTCCTCTCATGAGCCCAAACAAGACTTTAAGAGGATGAGTTTGCAACTACTTTACTTTTGGAGAAAATTCAAAACATTCATTATTCAATAGGGCCCAAAATATCAAAAACCAGCGGTTTGAATGAACACACATTTCTTGGTAGAATCATGCAGGACTGAAATTTTTGATGTTTTTCTACTCCTATCATGAGCCCAAACAAGTCTCTAAAAGCATGAGTTTGCAACTACTTTACTTTTGGAGAAAATTCAAAACATTCATTATTCAATAGAGCCCAATAGCAAAAATCAGGTTTTGAATGAAGAATCACATTTCTTGGTAGAATCATGCAGGATTGAAATTTTTGATGGTTTTTTACTCCTCTCAACAGCCCAAACAAGTTTCTAAAAGGATGAATTTGCAACTACTTTACTTTTGGAGAAAATTCAAAACATTCATTATTCAATAGGGCCCAAAATATCAAAAACCAGCGGTTTGAATGAACACACATTTCTTGGTAGAATCATGCAGGACTGAAATTTTTGATGTTTTTCTACTCCTCTCATGAGCCTAAACAAGTCTCTAAAAGCATGAGTTTGCAACTACTTTACTTTTGGAGAAAATTCAAAACATTCATTATTCAATAGAGCCCAATAGCAAAAATCAGGTTTTGAATGAAGAATCACATTTCTTGGTAGAATCATGCAGGATTGAAATTTTTGATGTTTTTTTACTCCTCTCAACAGCCCAAACAAGTTTCTAAAAGGATGAGTTTGCAACTACTTTACTTTTGGAGAAAATTCAAAACATTCATTATTCAATAGGGCCCAAACTATCAAAAACCAGCGGTTTGAATGAACACTCACATTTCTTGGTAGAATCGTGCAGGACTGAAATTTTTGATGTTTTTCTACTCCTCTCATGAGCCCAAACAAGACTCTAAAAGGATGAGTTTGCAACTACTTTACTTTTGGAGAAAATTCAAAACATTCATTATTCAATAGGGCCCAAAATATCAAAAAACAGCGGTTTGAATGAACACACATTTCTTGGTAGAATCATGCAGGACTGAAATTTTTGATGTTTTTCTACTCCTCTCATGAGCCCAAACAAGTCTCTAAAAGCATGAGTTTGCAACTACTTTAATTTTGGAGAAAATTCAAAACATTCATTATTCAATAGAGCCCAATAGCAAAAATCAGGTTTTGAATGAAGAATCACATTTCTTGGTAGAATCATGCAGGATTGAAATTTTTGATGTTTTTTTACTCCTCTCAACAGCCCAAACAAGTTTCTAAAAGGATGAGTTTGCAACTACTTTACTTTTGGAGAAAATTCAAAACATTCATTATTCAATAGGGCCCAAACTATCAAAAACCAGCAGTTTGAATGAACACACATTTCTTGGTAGAATCGTGCAAGACTGAAATTTTTGATGTTTTTCTACTCCTCTCATGAGCCCAAACAAGTCTCTAAAAGCATGAGTTTGCAACTACTTTACTTTTGGAGAAAATTCAAAACATTCATTATTCAATAGAGCCCTATAGCAAAAATCAGGTTTTGAATGAAGAATCACATTTCTTGGTAGAATCATGCAGGATTGAAATTTTTGATGGTTTTTTACTCCTCTCAACAGCCCAAACAAGTTTCTAAAAGGATGAATTTGCAACTACTTTACTTTTGGAGAAAATTCAAAACATTCATTATTCAATAGGGCCCAAAATATCAAAAACCAGCAGTTTGAATGAACACACATTTCTTGGTAGAATCATGCAGGACTGAAATTTTTGATGTTTTTCTACTCCTCTCATGAGCCTAAACAAGTCTCTAAAAGCATGAGTTTGCAACTACTTTACTTTTGGAGAAAATTCAAAACATTCATTATTCAATAGAGCCCAATAGCAAAAATCAGGTTTTGAATGAAGAATCACATTTCTTGGTAGAATCATGCAGGATTGAAATTTTTGATGTTTTTTTACTCCTCTCAACAGCCCAAACAAGTTTCTAAAAGGATGAGTTTGCAACTACTTTACTTTTGGAGAAAATTCAAATCATTCATTATTCAATAGGGCCCAAACTATCAAAAACCAGCGGTTTGAATGAACACTCACATTTCTTGGTAGAATCGTGCAGGACTGAAATTTTTGATGTTTTTCTACTCCTCTCATGAGCCCAAACAAGACTCTAAAAGGATGAGTTTGCAACTACTTTACTTTTGGAGAAAATTCAAAACATTCATTATTCAATAGAGCCCAAACTATCAAAAACCAGCGGTTTCAATGAACACTCACATTTCTTGGTAGAATCGTGCAGGACTGAAATTTTTGATGTTTTTCTACTCCTCTCATGAGCCCAAACAAGACTTTAAAAGGATGAGTTTGCAACTACTTTACTTTTGGAGAAAATTCAAAACATTCATTATTCAATAGGGCCCAAAATATCAAAAACCAGCGGTTTGAATGAACACACATTTCTTGGTAGAATCATGCAGGACTGAAATTTTTGATGTTTTTCTACTCCTCTCATGAGCCCAAACAAGTCTCTAAAAGCATGAGTTTGCAACTACTTTACTTTTGGAGAAAATTCAAAACATTCATTATTCAATAGAGCCCAATAGCAAAAATCAGGTTTTGAATGAAGAATCACATTTCTTCGTATAAACATGCAGGATTGAAATTTTTGATGGTTTTTTACTCCTCTCAACAGCCCAAACAAGTTTCTAAAAGGATGAGTTTGCAACTACTTTACTTTTGGAGAAAAATCAAAACATTCATTATTCAATAGAGCCCAATAGCAAAAATCAGGTTTTGAATGAAGAATCACATTTCTTGGCAGAATCATGCAGGATTGAAATTTTTGATGGTTTTTTACTCCTCTCAACAGCCCAAACAAGTATCTAAAAGGATGAGTTTGCAACTACTTTACTTTTGGAGAAAATTCAAAACATTCATTATTCAATAGAGCCCAATAGCAAAAATCAGGTTTTGAATAAAGAATCACATTTCTTGGTAGAATCATGCAGGATTGAAATTTTTGATGTTTTTTTACTCCTCTCAACAGCCCAAACAAGTTTCTAAAAGGATGAGTTTGCAACTACTTTACTTTTGGATAAAATTCAAAACATTCATTATTCAATAGGGCCCAAACTATCAAAAACCAGCGGTTTGAATGAACACACATTTCTTGGTAGAATCGTGCAAGACTGAAATTTTTGATGTTTTTCTACTCCTCTCATGAGCCCAAACAAGTCCCTAAAAGCATGAGTTTGCAACTACTTTACTTTTGGAGAAAATTCAAAACATTCATTATTCAATAGAGCCCAATAGCAAAAATCAGGTTTTGAATGAAGAATCACATTTCCTGGTAGAATCATGCAGGATTGAAATTTTTGATGGTTTTTTACTCCTCTCAACAGCCCAAACAAGTTTCTAAATGGATGAATTTGCAACTACTTTACTTTTGGAGAAAATTCAAAACATTCATTATTCAATAGGGCCCAAAATATCAAAAGCCAGCAGTTTGAATGAACACAAATTTCTTGGTAGAATCATGCAGGACTGAAATTTTTGATGTTTTTCTACTCCTCTCATGAGCCTAAACAAGTCTCTAAAAGCATGAGTTTGCAACTACTTTACTTTTGGAGAAAATGCAAAACATTCATTATTCAATAGAGCCCAATAGCAAAAATCAGGTTTTGAATGACGAAACACATTTCTTGGTAGAATCATGCAGGATTGAAATTTTTGATGGTTTTTTACTCCTCTCAACAGCCCAAACAAGTTTCTAAAAGGATAAGTTTGCAAATACTTTACTTTTGGAGAAAATTCAAAACATTCATTATTCAATAGGGCCCAAACTATCAAAAACCAGCGGTTTGAATGAACACTCACATTTCTTGGTAGAATCGTGCAGGACTGAAATTTTTGATGTTTTTCTACTCCTCTCATGAGCCCAAACAAGACTTTAAGAGGATGAGTTTGCAACTACTTTACTTTTGGAGAAAATTCAAAACATTCATTATTCAATAGGGCCCAAAATATCAAAAACCAGCGGTTTGAATGAACACACATTTCTTGGTAGAATCATGCAGGACTGAAATTTTTGATGTTTTTCTACTCCTATCATGAGCCCAAACAAGTCTCTAAAAGCATGAGTTTGCAACTACTTTACTTTTGGAGAAAATTCAAAACATTCATTATTCAATAGAGCCCAATAGCAAAAATCAGGTTTTGAATGAAGAATCACATTTCTTGGTAGAATCATGCAGTATTGAAATTTTTGATGGTTTTTTACTCCTCTCAACAGCCCAAACAAGTTTCTAAAAGGATGAATTTGCAACTACTTTACTTTTGGAGAAAATTCAAAACATTCATTATTCAATAGGGCCCAAACTATCAAAAACCAGCAGTTTGAATGAACACACATTTCTTGGTAGAATCGTGCAAGACTGAAATTTTTGATGTTTTTCTACTCCTCTCATGAGCCCAAACAAGTCTCTAAAAGCATGAGTTTGCAACTACTTTACTTTTGGAGAAAATTCAAAACATTCATTATTCAATAGAGCCCTATAGCAAAAATCAGGTTTTGAATGAAGAATCACATTTCTTGGTAGAATCATGCAGGATTGAAATTTTTGATGGTTTTTTACTCCTCTCAACAGCCCAAACAAGTTTCTAAAAGGATGAATTTGCAGCTACTTTACTTTTGGAGAAAATTCAAAACATTCATTATTCAATAGGGCCCAAAATATCAAAAACCAGCGGTTTGAATGAACACACATTTCTTGGTAGAATCATGCAGGACTGAAATTTTTGATGTTTTTCTACTCCTCTCATGAGCCTAAACAAGTCTCTAAAAGCATGAGTTTGCAACTACTTTACTTTTGGAGAAAATTCAAAACATTCATTATTCAATAGAGCCCAATAGCAAAAATCAGGTTTTGAATGAAGAATCACATTTCTTGATAGAATCATGCAGGATTGAAATTTTTGATGTTTTTTTACTCCTCTCAACAGCCCAAACAAGTTTCTAAAAGGATGAGTTTGCAACTACTTTACTTTTGGAGAAAATTCAAATCATTCATTATTCAATAGGGCCCAAACTATCAAAAACCAGCGGTTTGAATGAACACTCACATTTCTTGGTAGAATCGTGCAGGACTGAAATTTTTGATGTTTTTCTACTCCTCTCATGAGCCCAAACAAGACTCTAAAAGGATGAGTTTGCAACTACTTTACTTTTGGAGAAAATTCAAAACATTCATTATTCAATAGGGCCCAAAATATCAAAAAACAGCGGTTTGAATGAACACACATTTCTTGGTAGAATCATGCAGGACTGAAATTTTTGATGTTTTTCTACTCCTCTCATGAGCCCAAACAAGTCTCTAAAAGCATGAGTTTGCAACTACTTTAATTTTGGAGAAAATTCAAAACATTCATTATTCAATAGAGCCCAATAGCAAAAATCAGGTTTTGAATGAAGAATCACATTTCTTGGTAGAATCATGCAGGATTGAAATTTTTGATGTTTTTTTACTCCTCTCAACAGCCCAAACAAGTTTCTAAAAGGATGAGTTTGCAACTACTTTACTTTTGGAGAAAATTCAAAACATTCATTATTCAATAGGGCCCAAACTATCAAAAACCAGCAGTTTGAATGAACACACATTTCTTGGTAGAATCGTGCAAGACTGAAATTTTTGATGTTTTTCTACTCCTCTCATGAGCCCAAACAAGTCTCTAAAAGCATGAGTTTGCAACTACTTTACTTTTGGAGAAAATTCAAAACATTCATTATTCAATAGAGCCCTATAGCAAAAATCAGGTTTTGAATGAAGAATCACATTTCTTGGTAGAATCATGCAGGATTGAAATTTTTGATGGTTTTTTACTCCTCTCAACAGCCCAAACAAGTTTCTAAAAGGATGAATTTGCAACTACTTTACTTTTGGAGAAAATTCAAAACATTCATTATTCAATAGGGCCCAAAATATCAAAAACCAGCGGTTTGAATGAACACACATTTCTTGGTAGAATCATGCAGGACTGAAATTTTTGATGTTTTTCTACTCCTCTCATGAGCCTAAACAAGTCTCTAAAAGCATGAGTTTGCAACTACTTTACTTTTGGAGAAAATTCAAAACATTCATTATTCAATAGAGCCCAATAGCAAAAATCAGGTTTTGAATGAAGAATCACATTTCTTGGTAGAATCATGCAGGATTGAAATTTTTGATGTTTTTTTACTCCTCTCAACAGCCCAAACAAGTTTCTAAAAGGATGAGTTTGCAACTACTTTACTTTTGGAGAAAATTCAAATCATTCATTATTCAATAGGGCCCAAACTATCAAAAACCAGCGGTTTGAATGAACACTCACATTTCTTGGTAGAATCGTGCAGGACTGAAATTTTTGATGTTTTTCTACTCCTCTCATGAGCCCAAACAAGACTCTAAAAGGATGAGTTTGCAACTACTTTACTTTTGGAGAAAATTCAAAACATTCATTATTCAATAGGGCCCAAACTATCAAAAACCAGCGGTTTCAATGAACACTCACATTTCTTGGTAGAATCGTGCAGGACTGAAATTTTTGATGTTTTTCTACTCCTCTCATGAGCCCAAACAAGACTTTAAAAGGATGAGTTTGCAACTACTTTACTTTTGGAGAAAATTCAAAACATTCATTATTCAATAGGGCCCAAAATATCAAAAACCAGCGGTTTGAATGAACACACATTTCTTGGTAGAATCATGCAGGACTGAAATTTTTGATGTTTTTCTACTCCTCTCATGAGCCCAAACAAGTCTCTAAAAGCATGAGTTTGCAACTACTTTACTTTTGGAGAAAATTCAAAACATTCATTATTCAATAGAGCCCAATAGCAAAAATCAGGTTTTGAATGAAGAATCACATTTCTTCGTATAAACATGCAGGATTGAAATTTTTGATGGTTTTTTACTCCTCTCAACAGCCCAAACAAGTTTCTAAAAGGATGAGTTTGCAACTACTTTACTTTTGGAGAAAAATCAAAACATTCATTATTCAATAGAGCCCAATAGCAAAAATCAGGTTTTGAATGAAGAATCACATTTCTTGGTAGAATCATGCAGGATTGAAATTTTTGATGGTTTTTTACTCCTCTCAACAGCCCAAACAAGTATCTAAAAGGATGAGTTTGCAACTACTTTACTTTTGGAGAAAATTCAAAACATTCATTATTCAATAGAGCCCAATAGCAAAAATCAGGTTTTGAATAAAGAATCACATTTCTTGGTAGAATCATGCAGGATTGAAATTTTTTATGTTTTTTTTTGTACTCCTCTCAACAGCCCAAACAAGTTTCTAAAAGGATGAGTTTGCAACTACTTTACTTTTGGATAAAATTCAAAACTTTCAGTATTCAATAGGGCCCAAACTATCAAAAACCAGCGGTTTGAATGAACACACATTTCTTGGTAGAATCGTGCAAGACTGAAATTTTTGATGTTTTTCTACTCCTCTCATGAGCCCAAACAAGTCCCTAAAAGCATGAGTTTGCAACTACTTTACTTTTGGAGAAAATTCAAAACATTCATTATTCAATAGAGCCCAATAGCAAAAATCAGGTTTTGAATGAAGAATCACATTTCTTGGTAGAATCATGCAGGATTGAAATTTTTGATGGTTTTTTACTCCTCTCAACAGCCCAAACAAGTTTCTAAAAGGATGAATTTGCAACTACTTTACTTTTGGAGAAAATTCAAAACATTCATTATTCAATAGGGCCCAAAATATCAAAAGCCAGCAGTTTGAATGAACACAAATTTCTTGGTAGAATCATGCAGGACTGAAATTTTTGATGTTTTTCTACTCCTCTCATGAGCCTAAACAAGTCTCTAAAAGCATGAGTTTGCAACTACTTTACTTTTGGAGAAAATGCAAAACATTCATTATTCAATAGAGCCCAATAGCAAAAATCAGGTTTTGAATGACGAATCACATTTCTTGGTAGAATCATGCAGGATTGAAATTTTTGATGGTTTTTTACTCCTCTCAACAGCCCAAACAAGTTTCTAAAAGGATAAGTTTGCAAATACTTTACTTTTGGAGAAAATTCAAAACATTCATTATTCAATAGGGCCCAAACTATCAAAAACCAGCGGTTTGAATGAACACTCACATTTCTTGGTAGAATCGTGCAGGACTGAAATTTTTGATGTTTTTCTACTCCTCTCATGAGCCCAAACAAGACTTTAAGAGGATGAGTTTGCAACTACTTTACTTTTGGAGAAAATTCAAAACATTCATTATTCAATAGGGCCCAAAATATCAAAAACCAGCGGTTTGAATGAACACACATTTCTTGGTAGAATCATGCAGGACTGAAATTTTTGATGTTTTTCTACTCCTATCATGAGCCCAAACAAGTCTCTAAAAGCATGAGTTTGCAACTACTTTACTTTTGGAGAAAATTCAAAACATTCATTATTCAATAGAGCCCAATAGCAAAAATCAGGTTTTGAATGAAGAATCACATTTCTTGGTAGAATCATGCAGTATTGAAATTTTTGATGGTTTTTTACTCCTCTCAACAGCCCAAACAAGTTTCTAAAAGGATGAATTTGCAACTACTTTACTTTTGGAGAAAATTCAAAACATTCATTATTCAATAGGGCCCAAACTATCAAAAACCAGCAGTTTGAATGAACACACATTTCTTGGTAGAATCGTGCAAGACTGAAATTTTTGATGTTTTTCTACTCCTCTCATGAGCCCAAACAAGTCTCTAAAAGCATGAGTTTGCAACTACTTTACTTTTGGAGAAAATTCAAAACATTCATTATTCAATAGAGCCCTATAGCAAAAATCAGGTTTTGAATGAAGAATCACATTTCTTGGTAGAATCATGCAGGATTGAAATTTTTGATGGTTTTTTACTCCTCTCAACAGCCCAAACAAGTTTCTAAAAGGATGAATTTGCAGCTACTTTACTTTTGGAGAAAATTCAAAACATTCATTATTCAATAGGGCCCAAAATATCAAAAACCAGCGGTTTGAATGAACACACATTTCTTGGTAGAATCATGCAGGACTGAAATTTTTGATGTTTTTCTACTCCTCTCATGAGCCTAAACAAGTCTCTAAAAGCATGAGTTTGCAACTACTTTACTTTTGGAGAAAATTCAAAACATTCATTATTCAATAGAGCCCAATAGCAAAAATCAGGTTTTGAATGAAGAATCACATTTCTTGATAGAATCATGCAGGATTGAAATTTTTGATGTTTTTTTACTCCTCTCAACAGCCCAAACAAGTTTCTAAAAGGATGAGTTTGCAACTACTTTACTTTTGGAGAAAATTCAAATCATTCATTATTCAATAGGGCCCAAACTATCAAAAACCAGCGGTTTGAATGAACACTCACATTTCTTGGTAGAATCGTGCAGGACTGAAATTTTTGATGTTTTTCTACTCCTCTCATGAGCCCAAACAAGACTCTAAAAGGATGAGTTTGCAACTACTTTACTTTTGGAGAAAATTCAAAACATTCATTATTCAATAGGGCCCAAAATATCAAAAAACAGCGGTTTGAATGAACACACATTTCTTGGTAGAATCATGCAGGACTGAAATTTTTGATGTTTTTCTACTCCTCTCATGAGCCCAAACAAGTCTCTAAAAGCATGAGTTTGCAACTACTTTAATTTTGGAGAAAATTCAAAACATTCATTATTCAATAGAGCCCAATAGCAAAAATCAGGTTTTGAATGAAGAATCACATTTCTTGGTAGAATCATGCAGGATTGAAATTTTTGATGTTTTTTTACTCCTCTCAACAGCCCAAACAAGTTTCTAAAAGGATGAGTTTGCAACTACTTTACTTTTGGAGAAAATTCAAAACATTCATTATTCAATAGGGCCCAAACTATCAAAAACCAGCAGTTTGAATGAACACACATTTCTTGGTAGAATCGTGCAAGACTGAAATTTTTGATGTTTTTCTACTCCTCTCATGAGCCCAAACAAGTCTCTAAAAGCATGAGTTTGCAACTACTTTACTTTTGGAGAAAATTCAAAACATTCATTATTCAATAGAGCCCTATAGCAAAAATCAGGTTTTGAATGAAGAATCACATTTCTTGGTAGAATCATGCAGGATTGAAATTTTTGATGGTTTTTTACTCCTCTCAACAGCCCAAACAAGTTTCTAAAAGGATGAATTTGCAACTACTTTACTTTTGGAGAAAATTCAAAACATTCATTATTCAATAGGGCCCAAAATATCAAAAACCAGCGGTTTGAATGAACACACATTTCTTGGTAGAATCATGCAGGACTGAAATTTTTGATGTTTTTCTACTCCTCTCATGAGCCTAAACAAGTCTCTAAAAGCATGAGTTTGCAACTACTTTACTTTTGGAGAAAATTCAAAACATTCATTATTCAATAGAGCCCAATAGCAAAAATCAGGTTTTGAATGAAGAATCACATTTCTTGGTAGAATCATGCAGGATTGAAATTTTTGATGTTTTTTTACTCCTCTCAACAGCCCAAACAAGTTTCTAAAAGGATGAGTTTGCAACTACTTTACTTTTGGAGAAAATTCAAATCATTCATTATTCAATAGGGCCCAAACTATCAAAAACCAGCGGTTTGAATGAACACTCACATTTCTTGGTAGAATCGTGCAGGACTGAAATTTTTGATGTTTTTCTACTCCTCTCATGAGCCCAAACAAGACTCTAAAAGGATGAGTTTGCAACTACTTTACTTTTGGAGAAAATTCAAAACATTCATTATTCAATAGGGCCCAAACTATCAAAAACCAGCGGTTTCAATGAACACTCACATTTCTTGGTAGAATCGTGCAGGACTGAAATTTTTGATGTTTTTCTACTCCTCTCATGAGCCCAAACAAGACTTTAAAAGGATGAGTTTGCAACTACTTTACTTTTGGAGAAAATTCAAAACATTCATTATTCAATAGGGCCCAAAATATCAAAAACCAGCGGTTTGAATGAACACACATTTCTTGGTAGAATCATGCAGGACTGAAATTTTTGATGTTTTTCTACTCCTCTCATGAGCCCAAACAAGTCTCTAAAAGCATGAGTTTGCAACTACTTTACTTTTGGAGAAAATTCAAAACATTCATTATTCAATAGAGCCCAATAGCAAAAATCAGGTTTTGAATGAAGAATCACATTTCTTCGTATAAACATGCAGGATTGAAATTTTTGATGGTTTTTTACTCCTCTCAACAGCCCAAACAAGTTTCTAAAAGGATGAGTTTGCAACTACTTTACTTTTGGAGAAAAATCAAAACATTCATTATTCAATAGAGCCCAATAGCAAAAATCAGGTTTTGAATGAAGAATCACATTTCTTGGTAGAATCATGCAGGATTGAAATTTTTGATGGTTTTTTACTCCTCTCAACAGCCCAAACAAGTATCTAAAAGGATGAGTTTGCAACTACTTTACTTTTGGAGAAAATTCAAAACATTCATTATTCAATAGAGCCCAATAGCAAAAATCAGGTTTTGAATAAAGAATCACATTTCTTGGTAGAATCATGCAGGATTGAAATTTTTTATGTTTTTTTTTGTACTCCTCTCAACAGCCCAAACAAGTTTCTAAAAGGATGAGTTTGCAACTACTTTACTTTTGGATAAAATTCAAAACTTTCAGTATTCAATAGGGCCCAAACTATCAAAAACCAGCGGTTTGAATGAACACACATTTCTTGGTAGAATCGTGCAAGACTGAAATTTTTGATGTTTTTCTACTCCTCTCATGAGCCCAAACAAGTCCCTAAAAGCATGAGTTTGCAACTACTTTACTTTTGGAGAAAATTCAAAACATTCATTATTCAATAGAGCCCAATAGCAAAAATCAGGTTTTGAATGAAGAATCACATTTCTTGGTAGAATCATGCAGGATTGAAATTTTTGATGGTTTTTTACTCCTCTCAACAGCCCAAACAAGTTTCTAAAAGGATGAATTTGCAACTACTTTACTTTTGGAGAAAATTCAAAACATTCATTATTCAATAGGGCCCAAAATATCAAAAGCCAGCAGTTTGAATGAACACAAATTTCTTGGTAGAATCATGCAGGACTGAAATTTTTGATGTTTTTCTACTCCTCTCATGAGCCTAAACAAGTCTCTAAAAGCATGAGTTTGCAACTACTTTACTTTTGGAGAAAATGCAAAACATTCATTATTCAATAGAGCCCAATAGCAAAAATCAGGTTTTGAATGACGAATCACATTTCTTGGTAGAATCATGCAGGATTGAAATTTTTGATGGTTTTTTACTCCTCTCAACAGCCCAAACAAGTTTCTAAAAGGATAAGTTTGCAAATACTTTACTTTTGGAGAAAATTCAAAACATTCATTATTCAATAGGGCCCAAACTATCAAAAACCAGCGGTTTGAATGAACACTCACATTTCTTGGTAGAATCGTGCAGGACTGAAATTTTTGATGTTTTTCTACTCCTCTCATGAGCCCAAACAAGACTTTAAGAGGATGAGTTTGCAACTACTTTACTTTTGGAGAAAATTCAAAACATTCATTATTCAATAGGGCCCAAAATATCAAAAACCAGCGGTTTGAATGAACACACATTTCTTGGTAGAATCATGCAGGACTGAAATTTTTGATGTTTTTCTACTCCTATCATGAGCCCAAACAAGTCTCTAAAAGCATGAGTTTGCAACTACTTTACTTTTGGAGAAAATTCAAAACATTCATTATTCAATAGAGCCCAATAGCAAAAATCAGGTTTTGAATGAAGAATCACATTTCTTGGTAGAATCATGCAGTATTGAAATTTTTGATGGTTTTTTACTCCTCTCAACAGCCCAAACAAGTTTCTAAAAGGATGAATTTGCAACTACTTTACTTTTGGAGAAAATTCAAAACATTCATTATTCAATAGGGCCCAAAATATCAAAAACCAGCGGTTTGAATGAACACACATTTCTTGGTAGAATCATGCAGGACTGAAATTTTTGATGTTTTTCTACTCCTCTCATGAGCCCAAACAAGTCTCTAAAAGCATGAGTTTGCAACTACTTTAATTTTGGAGAAAATTCAAAACATTCATTATTCAATAGAGCCCAATAGCAAAAATCAGGTTTTGAATGAAGAATCACATTTCTTGGTAGAATCATGCAGGATTGAAATTTTTGATGTTTTTTTACTCCTCTCAACAGCCCAAACAAGTTTCTAAAAGGATGAGTTTGCAACTACTTTACTTTTGGAGAAAATTCAAAACATTCATTATTCAATAGGGCCCAAACTATCAAAAACCAGCAGTTTGAATGAACACACATTTCTTGGTAGAATCGTGCAAGACTGAAATTTTTGATGTTTTTCTACTCCTCTCATGAGCCCAAACAAGTCTCTAAAAGCATGAGTTTGCAACTACTTTACTTTTGGAGAAAATTCAAAACATTCATTATTCAATAGAGCCCAATAGCAAAAATCAGGTTTTGAATGACGAATCACATTTCTTGGTAGAATCATGCAGGATTGAAATTTTTGATGTTTTTTTACTCCTCTCAACAGCCCAAACAAGTTTCTAAAAGGATAAGTTTGCAAATACTTTACTTTTGGAGAAAATTCAAAACATTCATTATTCAATAGGGCCCAAACTATCAAAAACCAGCGGTTTGAATGAACACTCACATTTCTTGGTAGAATCGTGCAGGACTGAAATTTTTGATGTTTTTCTACTCCTCTCATGAGCCCAAACAAGACTTTAAGAGGATGAGTTTGCAACTACTTTACTTTTGGAGAAAATTCAAAACATTCATTATTCAATAGGGCCCAAAATATCAAAAACCAGCGGTTTGAATGAACACACATTTCTTGGTAGAATCATGCAGGACTGAAATTTTTGATGTTTTTCTACTCCTATCATGAGCCCAAACAAGTCTCTAAAAGCATGAGTTTGCAACTACTTTACTTTTGGAGAAAATTCAAAACATTCATTATTCAATAGAGCCCAATAGCAAAAATCAGGTTTTGAATGAAGAATCACATTTCTTGGTAGAATCATGCAGGATTGAAATTTTTGATGGTTTTTTACTCCTCTCAACAGCCCAAACAAGTTTCTAAAAGGATGAATTTGCAACTACTTTACTTTTGGAGAAAATTCAAAACATTCATTATTCAATAGGGCCCAAAATATCAAAAACCAGCGGTTTGAATGAACACACATTTCTTGGTAGAATCATGCAGGACTGAAATTTTTGATGTTTTTCTACTCCTCTCATGAGCCTAAACAAGTCTCTAAAAGCATGAGTTTGCAACTACTTTACTTTTGGAGAAAATTCAAAACATTCATTATTCAATAGAGCCCAATAGCAAAAATCAGGTTTTGAATGAAGAATCACATTTCTTGGTAGAATCATGCAGGATTGAAATTTTTGATGTTTTTTTACTCCTCTCAACAGCCCAAACAAGTTTCTAAAAGGATGAGTTTGCAACTACTTTACTTTTGGAGAAAATTCAAAACATTCATTATTCAATAGGGCCCAAACTATCAAAAACCAGCGGTTTGAATGAACACTCACATTTCTTGGTAGAATCGTGCAGGACTGAAATTTTTGATGTTTTTCTACTCCTCTCATGAGCCCAAACAAGACTCTAAAAGGATGAGTTTGCAACTACTTTACTTTTGGAGAAAATTCAAAACATTCATTATTCAATAGGGCCCAAAATATCAAAAAACAGCGGTTTGAATGAACACACATTTCTTGGTAGAATCATGCAGGACTGAAATTTTTGATGTTTTTCTACTCCTCTCATGAGCCCAAACAAGTCTCTAAAAGCATGAGTTTGCAACTACTTTAATTTTGGAGAAAATTCAAAACATTCATTATTCAATAGAGCCCAATAGCAAAAATCAGGTTTTGAATGAAGAATCACATTTCTTGGTAGAATCATGCAGGATTGAAATTTTTGATGTTTTTTTACTCCTCTCAACAGCCCAAACAAGTTTCTAAAAGGATGAGTTTGCAACTACTTTACTTTTGGAGAAAATTCAAAACATTCATTATTCAATAGGGCCCAAACTATCAAAAACCAGCAGTTTGAATGAACACACATTTCTTGGTAGAATCGTGCAAGACTGAAATTTTTGATGTTTTTCTACTCCTCTCATGAGCCCAAACAAGTCTCTAAAAGCATGAGTTTGCAACTACTTTACTTTTGGAGAAAATTCAAAACATTCATTATTCAATAGAGCCCTATAGCAAAAATCAGGTTTTGAATGAAGAATCACATTTCTTGGTAGAATCATGCAGGATTGAAATTTTTGATGGTTTTTTACTCCTCTCAACAGCCCAAACAAGTTTCTAAAAGGATGAATTTGCAACTACTTTACTTTTGGAGAAAATTCAAAACATTCATTATTCAATAGGGCCCAAAATATCAAAAACCAGCAGTTTGAATGAACACACATTTCTTGGTAGAATCATGCAGGACTGAAATTTTTGATGTTTTTCTACTCCTCTCATGAGCCTAAACAAGTCTCTAAAAGCATGAGTTTGCAACTACTTTACTTTTGGAGAAAATTCAAAACATTCATTATTCAATAGAGCCCAATAGCAAAAATCAGGTTTTGAATGAAGAATCACATTTCTTGGTAGAATCATGCAGGATTGAAATTTTTGATGTTTTTTTACTCCTCTCAACAGCCCAAACAAGTTTCTAAAAGGATGAGTTTGCAACTACTTTACTTTTGGAGAAAATTCAAATCATTCATTATTCAATAGGGCCCAAACTATCAAAAACCAGCGGTTTGAATGAACACTCACATTTCTTGGTAGAATCGTGCAGGACTGAAATTTTTGATGTTTTTCTACTCCTCTCATGAGCCCAAACAAGACTCTAAAAGGATGAGTTTGCAACTACTTTACTTTTGGAGAAAATTCAAAACATTCATTATTCAATAGAGCCCAAACTATCAAAAACCAGCGGTTTCAATGAACACTCACATTTCTTGGTAGAATCGTGCAGGACTGAAATTTTTGATGTTTTTCTACTCCTCTCATGAGCCCAAACAAGACTTTAAAAGGATGAGTTTGCAACTACTTTACTTTTGGAGAAAATTCAAAACATTCATTATTCAATAGGGCCCAAAATATCAAAAACCAGCGGTTTGAATGAACACACATTTCTTGGTAGAATCATGCAGGACTGAAATTTTTGATGTTTTTCTACTCCTCTCATGAGCCCAAACAAGTCTCTAAAAGCATGAGTTTGCAACTACTTTACTTTTGGAGAAAATTCAAAACATTCATTATTCAATAGAGCCCAATAGCAAAAATCAGGTTTTGAATGAAGAATCACATTTCTTCGTATAAACATGCAGGATTGAAATTTTTGATGGTTTTTTACTCCACTCAACAGCCCAAACAAGTTTCTAAAAGGATGAGTTTGCAACTACTTTACTTTTGGAGAAAAATCAAAACATTCATTATTCAATAGAGCCCAATAGCAAAAATCAGGTTTTGAATGAAGAATCACATTTCTTGGCAGAATCATGCAGGATTGAAATTTTTGATGGTTTTTTACTCCTCTCAACAGCCCAAACAAGTATCTAAAAGGATGAGTTTGCAACTACTTTACTTTTGGAGAAAATTCAAAACATTCATTATTCAATAGAGCCCAATAGCAAAAATCAGGTTTTGAATAAAGAATCACATTTCTTGGTAGAATCATGCAGGATTGAAATTTTTGATGTTTTTTTACTCCTCTCAACAGCCCAAACAAGTTTCTAAAAGGATGAGTTTGCAACTACTTTACTTTTGGATAAAATTCAAAACATTCATTATTCAATAGGGCCCAAACTATCAAAAACCAGCGGTTTGAATGAACACACATTTCTTGGTAGAATCGTGCAAGACTGAAATTTTTGATGTTTTTCTACTCCTCTCATGAGCCCAAACAAGTCCCTAAAAGCATGAGTTTGCAACTACTTTACTTTTGGAGAAAATTCAAAACATTCATTATTCAATAGAGCCCAATAGCAAAAATCAGGTTTTGAATGAAGAATCACATTTCTTGGTAGAATCATGCAGGATTGAAATTTTTGATGGTTTTTTACTCCTCTCAACAGCCCAAACAAGTTTCTAAATGGATGAATTTGCAACTACTTTACTTTTGGAGAAAATTCAAAACATTCATTATTCAATAGGGCCCAAAATATCAAAAGCCAGCAGTTTGAATGAACACAAATTTCTTGGTAGAATCATGCAGGACTGAAATTTTTGATGTTTTTCTACTCCTCTCATGAGCCTAAACAAGTCTCTAAAAGCATGAGTTTGCAACTACTTTACTTTTGGAGAAAATGCAAAACATTCATTATTCAATAGAGCCCAATAGCAAAAATCAGGTTTTGAATGACGAAACACATTTCTTGGTAGAATCATGCAGGATTGAAATTTTTGATGGTTTTTTACTCCTCTCAACAGCCCAAACAAGTTTCTAAAAGGATAAGTTTGCAAATACTTTACTTTTGGAGAAAATTCAAAACATTCATTATTCAATAGGGCCCAAACTATCAAAAACCAGCGGTTTGAATGAACACTCACATTTCTTGGTAGAATCGTGCAGGACTGAAATTTTTGATGTTTTTCTACTCCTCTCATGAGCCCAAACAAGACTTTAAGAGGATGAGTTTGCAACTACTTTACTTTTGGAGAAAATTCAAA
Organism: Dendrobates tinctorius; assembly: GCF_039654945.1. Lineage (NCBI taxonomy): Eukaryota > Metazoa > Chordata > Amphibia > Anura > Dendrobatidae > Dendrobates > Dendrobates tinctorius. The sequence goes on along the minus strand of NW_027361736.1, from coordinate 5,260,595 downwards.
ACATTCATTATTCAATAGGGCCCAAAATATCAAAAACCAGCGGTTTGAATGAACACACATTTCTTGGTAGAATCATGCAGGACTGAAATTTTTGATGTTTTTCTACTCCTATCATGAGCCCAAACAAGTCTCTAAAAGCATGAGTTTGCAACTACTTTACTTTTGGAGAAAATTCAAAACATTCATTATTCAATAGAGCCCAATAGCAAAAATCAGGTTTTGAATGAAGAATCACATTTCTTGGTAGAATCATGCAGTATTGAAATTTTTGATGGTTTTTTACTCCTCTCAACAGCCCAAACAAGTTTCTAAAAGGATGAATTTGCAACTACTTTACTTTTGGAGAAAATTCAAAACATTCATTATTCAATAGGGCCCAAAATATCAAAAACCAGCGGTTTGAATGAACACACATTTCTTGGTAGAATCATGCAGGACTGAAATTTTTGATGTTTTTCTACTCCTCTCATGAGCCTAAACAAGTCTCTAAAAGCATGAGTTTGCAACTACTTTACTTTTGGAGAAAATTCAAAACATTCATTATTCAATAGAGCCCAATAGCAAAAATCAGGTTTTGAATGAAGAATCACATTTCTTGGTAGAATCATGCAGGATTGAAATTTTTGATGTTTTTTTACTCCTCTCAACAGCCCAAACAAGTTTCTAAAAGGATGAGTTTGCAACTACTTTACTTTTGGAGAAAATTCAAAACATTCATTATTCAATAGGGCCCAAAATATCAAAAAACAGCGGTTTGAATGAACACACATTTCTTGGTAGAATCATGCAGGACTGAAATTTTTGATGTTTTTCTACTCCTCTCATGAGCCTAAACAAGTCTCTAAAAGCATGAGTTTGCAACTACTTTACTTTTGGAGAAAATTGAAAACATTCATTATTCAATAGAGCCCAATAGCAAAAATCAGGTTTTGAATGAAGAATCACATTTCTTGGTAGAATCATGCAGGATTGAAATTTTTGATGTTTTTTTACTCCTCTCAACAGCCCAAACAAGTTTCTAAAAGGATGAGTTTGCAACTACTTTACTTTTGGAGAAAATTCAAATCATTCATTATTCAATAGGGCCCAAACTATCAAAAACCAGCGGTTTGAATGAACACTCACATTTCTTGGTAGAATCGTGCAGGACTGAAATTTTTGATGTTTTTCTACTCCTCTCATGAGCCCAAACAAGACTCTAAAAGGATGAGTTTGCAACTACTTTACTTTTGGAGAAAATTCAAAACATTCATTATTCAATAGGGCCCAAACTATCAAAAACCAGCGGTTTCAATGAACACTCACATTTCTTGGTAGAATCGTGCAGGACTGAAATTTTTTATGTTTTTCTACTCCTCTCATGAGCCCAAACAAGACTTTAAAAGGATGAGTTTGCAACTCCTTTACTTTTGGAGAAAATTCAAAACATTCATTATTCAATAGGGCCCAAAATATCAAAAACCAGCGGTTTGAATGAACACACATTTCTTGGTAGAATCATGCAGGACTGAAATTTTTGATGTTTTTCTACTCCTCTCATGAGCCCAAACAAGTCTCTAAAAGCATGAGTTTGCAACTACTTTACTTTTGGAGAAAATTCAAAACATTCATTATTCAATAGAGCCCAATAGCAAAAATCAGGTTTTGAATGAAGAATCACATTTCTTGGTAGAATCATGCAGGATTGAAATTTTTTATGGTTTTTTACTCCTCTCAACAGCCCAAACAAGTTTCTAAAAGGATGAGTTTGCAACTACTTTACTTTTGGAGAAAATTCAAAACATTCATTATTCAATAGAGCCCAATAGCAAAAATCAGGTTTTGAATGAAGAATCACATTTCTTGGTAGAATCATGCAGGATTGAAATTTTTGATGTTTTTTTACTCATATCAACAGCCCAAACAAGTTTCTAAAAGGATGAGTTTGCAACTACTTTACTTTTGGATAAAATTCAAAACATTCATTATTCAATAGGGCCCAAACTATCAAAAACCAGCGGTTTGAATGAACACACATTTCTTGGTAGAATCGTGCAAGACTGAAATTTTTGATGTTTTTCTACTCCTCTCATGAGCCCAAACAAGTCTCTAAAAGCATGAGTTTGCAACTACTTTACTTTTGGAGAAAATTCAAAACATTCATTATTCAATAGAGCCCAATAGCAAAAATCAGGTTTTGAATGAAGAATCACATTTCTTGGTAGAATCATGCAGGATTGAAATTTTTGATGGTTTTTTACTCCTCTCAACAGCCCAAACAAGTTTCTAAAAGGATGAATTTGCAACTACTTTACTTTTGGAGAAAATTCAAAACATTCATTATTCAATAGGGCCCAAAATATCAAAAGCCAGCCGTTTGAATGAACACACATTTCTTGGTAAAATCATGCAGGACTGAAATTTTTGATGTTTTTCTACTCCTCTCATGAGCCTAAACAAGTCTCTAAAAGCATGAGTTTGCAACTACTTTACTTTTGGAGAAAATTCAAAACATTCATTATTCAATAGAGCCCAATAGCAAAAATCAGGTTTTGAATGACGAATCACATTTCTTGGTAGAATCATGCAGGATTGAAATTTTTGATGTTTTTTTACACCTCTCAACAGCCCAAACAAGTTTCTAAAAGGATAAGTTTGCAACTACTTTACTTTTGGAGAAAATTCAAAACATTCATTATTCAATAGGGCCCAAACTATCAAAAACCAGCGGTTTGAATGAACACACATTTCTTGGTAGAATCGTGCAGGACTGAAATTTTTGATGTTTTTCTACTCCTCTCATGAGCCCAAACAAGACTTTAAAAGGATGACTTTGCAACTACTTTACTTTTGGAGAAAATTCAAAACATTCATTATTCAATAGGGCCCAAAATATCAAAAACCAGCGGTTTGAATGAACACACATTTCTTGGTAGAATCATGCAGGACTGAAATTTTTGATGTTTTTCTACTCCTCTCATGAGCCCAAACAAGTCTCTAAAAGCATGAGTTTGCAACTACTTTACTTTTGGATAAAATTCAAAACATTCATTATTCAATAGAGCCCAATAGCAAAAATCAGGTTTTGAATGAAGAATCACATTTCTTGGTAGAATCATGCAGGATTGAAATTTTTTATGGTTTTTTACTCCTCTCAACAGCCCAAACAAGTTTCTAAAAGGATGAGTTTGCAACTACTTTACTTTTGGAGAAAATTCAAAACATTCATTATTCAATAGAGCCCAATAGCAAAAATCAGGTTTTGAATGAAGAATCACATTTCTTGGTAGAATCATGCAGGATTGAAATTTTTGATGTTTTTTTACTCATATCAACAGCCCAAACAAGTTTCTAAAAGGATGAGTTTGCAACTACTTTACTTTTGGATAAAATTCAAAACATTCATTATTCAATAGGGCCCAAACTATCAAAAACCAGCGGTTTGAATGAACACACATTTCTTGGTAGAATCGTGCAAGACTGAAATTTTTGATGTTTTTCTACTCCTCTCATGAGCCCAAACAAGTCTCTAAAAGCATGAGTTTGCAACTACTTTACTTTTGGAGAAAATTCAAAACATTCATTATTCAATAGAGCCCAATAGCAAAAATCAGGTTTTGAATGAAGAATCACATTTCTTGGTAGAATCATGCAGGATTGAAATTTTTGATGGTTTTTTACTCCTCTCAACAGCCCAAACAAGTTTCTAAAAGGATGAATTTGTAACTACTTTACTTTTGGAGAAAATTCAAAACATTCATTATTCAATAGGGCCCAAAATATCAAAAGCCAGCCGTTTGAATGAACACACATTTCTTGGTAAAATCATGCAGGACTGAAATTTTTGATGTTTTTCTACTCCTCTCATGAGCCTAAACAAGTCTCTAAAAGCATGAGTTTGCAACTACTTTACTTTTGGAGAAAATTCAAAACATTCATTATTCAATAGAGCCCAATAGCAAAAATCAGGTTTTGAATGACGAATCACATTTCTTGGTAGAATCATGCAGGATTGAAATTTTTGATGTTTTTTTACACCTCTCAACAGCCCAAACAAGTTTCTAAAAGGATAAGTTTGCAACTACTTTACTTTTGGAGAAAATTCAAAACATTCATTATTCAATAGGGCCCAAACTATCAAAAACCAGCGGTTTGAATGAACACACATTTCTTGGTAGAATCGTGCAGGACTGAAATTTTTGATGTTTTTCTACTCCTCTCATGAGCCCAAACAAGACTTTAAAAGGATGACTTTGCAACTACTTTACTTTTGGAGAAAATTCAAAACATTCATTATTCAATAGGGCCCAAAATATCAAAAACCAGCGGTTTGAATGAACACACATTTCTTGGTAGAATCATGCAGGACTGAAATTTTTGATGTTTTTCTACTCCTCTCATGAGCCCAAACAAGTCTCTAAAAGCATGAGTTTGCAACTACTTTACTTTTGGATAAAATTCAAAACATTCATTATTCAATAGAGCCCAATAGCAAAAATCAGGTTTTGAATGAAGAATCACATTTCTTGGTAGAATCATGCAGGATTGAAATTTTTGATGGTTTTTTACTCCTCTCAACAGCCCAAACAAGTTTCTAAAGGGATGAGTTTGCAACTACTTTACTTTTGGAGAAAATTCAAAACATTCATTATTCAATAGAGCCCAATAGCAAAAATCAGGTTTTGAATGAAGAATCACATTTCTTGGTAGAATCATGCAGGATTGAAATTTTTGATGTTTTTTTACTCCTCTCAACAGCCCAAACAAGTTTCTAAAAGGATAAGTTTGCAACTACTTTACTTTTGGAGAAAATTCAAAACATTCATTATTCAATAGGGCCCAAACTATCAAAAACCAGCGGTTTGAATGAACACTCACATTTCTTGGTAGAATCGTGCAGGACTGAAATTTTTGATGTTTTTCTACTCCTCTCATGAGCCCAAACAAGACTTTAAAAGGATGAGTTTGCAACTACTTTACTTTTGGAGAAAATTCAAAACATTCATTATTCAATAGGGCCCAAAATATCAAAAACCAGCGGTTTGAATGAACACACATTTCTTGGTAGAATCATGCAGGACTGAAATTTTTGATGTTTTTCTACTCCTCTCATGAGCCCAAACAAGTCTCTAAAAGCATGAGTTTGCAACTACTTTACTTTTGGAGAAAATTCAAAACATTCATTATTCAATAGAGCCCAATAGCAAAAATCAGGTTTTGAATGAAGAATCACATTTCTTGGTAGAATCATGCAGGATTGAAATTTTTGATGTTTTTTTACTCCTCTCAACAGCCCAAACAAGTTTCTAAAAGGATGAGTTTGCAACTACTTTACTTTTGGAGAAAATTCAAAACATTCATTATTCAATAGGGCCCAAACTATCAAAAAACAGCGGTTTGAATGAACACACATTTCTTGGTAGAATCGTGCAAGACTGAAATTTTTGATGTTTTTCTACTCCTCTCATGAGCCCAAACAAGTCTCTAAAAGCATGAGTTTGCAACTACTTTACTTTTGGAGAAAATTCAAAACATTCATTATTCAATAGAGCCCAATAGCAAAAATCAGGTTTTGAATGAAGAATCACATTTCTTGGTAGAATCATGCAGGATTGAAATTTTTGATGTTTTTTTACTCCTCTCAACAGCCCAAACAAGTTTCTAAAAGGATGAGTTTGCAACTACTTTACTTTTGGAGAAAATTCAAAACATTCATTATTCAATAGGGCCCAAACTATCAAAAAACAGCGGTTTGAATGAACACACATTTCTTGGTAGAATCGTGCAAGACTGAAATTTTTGATGTTTTTCTACTCCTCTCATGAGCCCAAACAAGTCTCTAAAAGCATGAGTTTGCAACTACTTTACTTTTGGAGAAAATTCAAAACATTCATTATTCAATAGAGCCCAATAGCAAAAATCAGGTTTTGAATGAAGAATCACATTTCTTGGTAGAATCATGCAGGATTGAAATTTTTGATGTTTTTTTACTCCTCTCAACAGCCCAAACAAGTTTCAAAAAGGATGAGTTTGAAACTACTTTACTTTTGGAGAAAATTCAAAACATTCATTATTCAATAGGGCCCAAACTATCAAAAACCAGCGGTTTGAATGAACACTCACATTTCTTGGTAGAATCGTGCAGAACTGAAATTTTTGATGTTTTTCTACTCCTCTCATGAGCCCAAACAAGACTCTAAAAGGATGAGTTTGCAACTACTTTACTTTTGGAGAAAATTCAAAACACTCATTATTCAATAGGGCCCAAAATATCAAAAACCAGCGGTTTGAATGAACACACATTTCTTGGTAGAATCATGCAGGACAGAAATTTTTGATGTTTTTCTGCTCCTCTCATGAGCCCAAACAAGTCTCTAAAAGCGTGAGTTTGCAACTACTTTAATTTTGGTGAAAATTCAAAACATTCATTATTCAATAGAGCCCAATAGCAAAAATCAAGTTTTGAATGAAGAATCACATTTCTTGGTAGAATCATGCAGGATTGAAATTTTTGATGTTTTTTTACTCCTCTCAACAGCCCAAACAAGTTTCTAAAAGGATGAGTTTGCAACTACTTTACCTTTGGAGAAAATTCAAAACATTCATTATTCAATAGGGCCCAAACTATCAAAAACCAGCAGTTTGAATGAACACACATTTCTTGGTAGAATCGTGCAAGACTGAAATTTTTGATGTTTTTCTACTCCTCTCATGAGCCCAAACAAGTCTCTAAAAGCATGAGTTTGCAACTACTTTACTTTTGGTGAAAATTCAAAACATTCATTTTTCAATAGAGCCCAATAGCAAAAATCAGGTTTTGAATGAAGAATCACATTTCTTGGTAGAATAATGCAGGATTGAAATTTTTGATGGTTTTTTACTCCTCTCAACAGCCCAAACAAGTTTCTAAAAGGATAAGTTTGCAACTACTTTACTTTTGGAGAAAATTCAAAACATTCATTATTCAATAGGGCCCAAACTATCAAAAACCAGCGGTTTGAATGAACACTCACATTTCTTGGTAGAATCGTGCAGGATTGAAATTTTTGATGTTTTTTTACTCCTCTCAACAGCCCAAACAAGTTTCTAAAAGGATAAGTTTGCAACTACTTTACTTTTGGAGAAAATTCAAAACATTCATTATTCAATAGGGCCCAAACTATCAAAAACCAGCGGTTTGAATGAACACTCACATTTCTTGGTAGAATCGTGCAGGACTGAAATTTTTGATGTTTTTCTACTCCTCTCATGAGCCCAAACAAGACTTTAAAAGGATGAGTTTGCAACTACTTTACTTTTGGAGAAAATTCAAAACATTCATTATTCAATAGGGCCCAAAATATCAAAAACCAGCGGTTTGAATGAACACACATTTCTTGGTAGAATCATGCAGGACTGAAATTTTTGATGTTTTTCTACTCCTCTCATGAGCCCAAACAAGTCTCTAAAAGCATGAGTTTGCAACTACTTTACTTTTGGAGAAAATTCAAAACATTCATTATTCAATAGAGCCCAATAGCAAAAATCAGGTTTTGAATGAAGAATCACATTTCTTGGTAGAATCATGCAGGATTGAAATTTTTGATGTTTTTTTACTCCTCTCAACAGCCCAAACAAGTTTCTAAAAGGATGAGTTTGCAACTACTTTACTTTTGGAGAAAATTCAAAACATTCATTATTCAATAGGGCCCAAACTATCAAAAAACAGCGGTTTGAATGAACACACATTTCTTGGTAGAATCGTGCAAGACTGAAATTTTTGATGTTTTTCTACTCCTCTCATGAGCCCAAACAAGTCTCTAAAAGCATGAGTTTGCAACTACTTTACTTTTGGAGAAAATTCAAAACATTCATTATTCAATAGAGCCCAATAGCAAAAATCAGGTTTTGAATGAAGAATCACATTTCTTGGTAGAATCATGCAGGATTGAAATTTTTGATGTTTTTTTACTCCTCTCAACAGCCCAAACAAGTTTCTAAAAGGATGAGTTTGCAACTACTTTACTTTTGGAGAAAATTCAAAACATTCATTATTCAATAGGGCCCAAACTATCAAAAAACAGCGGTTTGAATGAACACACATTTCTTGGTAGAATCGTGCAAGACTGAAATTTTTGATGTTTTTCTACTCCTCTCATGAGCCCAAACAAGTCTCTAAAAGCATGAGTTTGCAACTACTTTACTTTTGGAGAAAATTCAAAACATTCATTATTCAATAGAGCCCAATAGCAAAAATCAGGTTTTGAATGAAGAATCACATTTCTTGGTAGAATCATGCAGGATTGAAATTTTTGATGGTTTTTTACTCCTCTCAACAGCCCAAACAAGTTTCTAAAAGGATGAATTTGCAACTACTTTACTTTTGGAGAAAATTCAAAACATTCATTATTCAATAGGGCCCAAAATATCAAACACCAGCGGTTTGAATGAACACACATTTCTTGGTAGAATCATGCAGGACTGAAATTTTTGCTGTTTTTCTACTCCTCTCATGAGCCTAAACAAGTCTCTAAAAGCATGAGTTTGCAACTACTTTACTTTTGGAGAAAATTCAAAACATTCTTTATTCAATAGAGCCCAATAGCAAAAATCAGGTTTTGAATGAAGAATCACATTTCTTGGTAGAATCATGCAGGATTGAAATTTTTGATGTTTTTTTACTCCTCTCAACAGCCCAAACAAGTTTCAAAAAGGATGAGTTTGAAACTACTTTACTTTTGGAGAAAATTCAAAACATTCATTATTCAATAGGGCCCAAACTATCAAAAACCAGCGGTTTGAATGAACACTCACATTTCTTGGTAGAATCGTGCAGAACTGAAATTTTTGATGTTTTTCTACTCCTCTCATGAGCCCAAACAAGACTCTAAAAGGATGAGTTTGCAACTACTTTACTTTTGGAGAAAATTCAAAACACTCATTATTCAATAGGGCCCAAAATATCAAAAACCAGCGGTTTGAATGAACACACATTTCTTGGTAGAATCATGCAGGACAGAAATTTTTGATGTTTTTCTGCTCCTCTCATGAGCCCAAACAAGTCTCTAAAAGCGTGAGTTTGCAACTACTTTAATTTTGGTGAAAATTCAAAACATTCATTATTCAATAGAGCCCAATAGCAAAAATCAAGTTTTGAATGAAGAATCACATTTCTTGGTAGAATCATGCAGGATTGAAATTTTTGATGTTTTTTTACTCCTCTCAACAGCCCAAACAAGTTTCTAAAAGGATGAGTTTGCAACTACTTTACCTTTGGAGAAAATTCAAAACATTCATTATTCAATAGGGCCCAAACTATCAAAAACCAGCAGTTTGAATGAACACACATTTCTTGGTAGAATCGTGCAAGACTGAAATTTTTGATGTTTTTCTACTCCTCTCATGAGCCCAAACAAGTCTCTAAAAGCATGAGTTTGCAACTACTTTACTTTTGGTGAAAATTCAAAACATTCATTTTTCAATAGAGCCCAATAGCAAAAATCAGGTTTTGAATGAAGAATCACATTTCTTGGTAGAATAATGCAGGATTGAAATTTTTGATGGTTTTTTACTCCTCTCAACAGCCCAAACAAGTTTCTAAAAGGATGAATTTGCAACTACTTTACTTTTGGAGAAAATTCAAAACATTCGTTATTCAATAGGGCCCAAAATATCAAAAACCAGCGGTTTGAATGAACACACATTTCTTGGTAGAATCATGCAGGACTGAAATTTTTGATGTTTTTCTACTCCTCTCATGAGCCTAAACAAGTCTCTAAAAGCATGAGTTTGCAAATACTTTACTTTTGGAGAAAATTCAAAACATTCATTATTCAATAGAGCCCAATAGCAAAAATCAGGTTTTGAATGAAGAATCACATTTCTTGGTAGAATCATGCAGGATTGAAATTTTTGATGTTTTTTTACTCCTCTCAACAGCCCAAACAAGTTTCTAAAAGGATGAGTTTGCCACTACTTTACTTTTGGAGAAAATTCAAATCATTCATTATTCAATAGGGCCCAAACTATCAAAAACCAGCGGTTTGAATGAACACTCACATTTCTTGGTAGAATCGTGCAGGACTGAAATTTTTGATGTTTTTCTACTCCTCTCATGAGCCCAAACAAGACTCTAAAAGGATGAGTTTGCAACTACTTTACTTTTGGAGAAAATTCAAAACATTCATTATTCAATAGGGCCCAAAATATCAAAAACCAGCGGTTTGAATGAACACACATTTCTTGGTAGAATCGTGCAAGACTGAAATTTTTGATGCTTTTCTACTCCTCTCATGAGCCCAAACAAGTCTCTAAAAGCATGAGTTTGCAACTACTTTACTTTTGGAGAAAATTCAAAACATTCATTATTCAATAGAGCCCAATAGCAAAAATCAGGTTTTGAATGAAGAATCACATTTCTTGGTAGAATCATGCAGGATTGAAATTTTTGATGTTTTTTTACTCCTCTCAACAGCCCAAACAAGTTTCTAAAAGGATGAGTTTGCAACTACTTTACTTTTGGAGAAAATTCAAAACATTCATTATTCAATAGAGCCCAATAGCAAAAATCAGGTTTTGAATGAAGAATCACATTTCTTGGTAGAATCATGCAGGATTGAAATTTTTGATGTTTTTTTACTCCTCTCAACAGCCCAAACAAGTTTCTAAAAGGATGAGTTTGCAACTACTTTACTTTTGGAGAAAATTCAAAACATTCATTATTCAATAGGGCCCAAACTATCAAAAACCAGTGGTTTGAATGAACACACATTTCTTGGTAGAATCGTGCAAGACTGAAATTTTTGATGCTTTTCTACTCCTCTCATGAGCCCAAACAAGTCTCTAAAAGCATGAGTTTGCAACTACTTTACTTTTGGAGAAAATTCAAAACATTCATTATTCAATAGAGCCCAATAGCAAAAATCAGGTTTTGAATGAAGAATCACATTTCTTGGTAGAATCATGCAGGATTGAAATTTTTGATGGTTTTTTACTCCTCTCAACAGCCCAAACAAGTTTCTAAAAGGATGAGTTTGCAACTACTTTACTTTTGGAGAAAATTCAAAACATTCATTATTCAATAGAGCCCAATAGCAAAAATCAGGTTTTGAATGAAGAATCACATTTCTTGGTAGAATCATGCAGGATTGAAATTTTTGATGTTTTTTTACTCCTCCCAACAGCCCAAACAAGTTGCTAAAAGGATGAGTTTGCAACTACTTTACTTTTGGATAAAATTCAAAACATTCATTATTCAATAGGGCCCAAACTATCAAAAACCAGCGGTTTGAATGAACACACATTTCTTGGTAGAATCGTGCAGGACTGAAATTTTTGATGTTTTTCTACTCCTCTCATGAGCCCAAACAAGACTTTTAAAGGATGAGTTTGCAACTACTTTACTTTTGGAGAAAATTCAAAACATTCATTATTCAATAGGGCCCAAAATATCAAAAACCAGCGGTTTGAATGAACACACATTTCTTGGTAGAATCATGCAGGACTGAAATTTTTGATGTTTTTCTACTCCTCTCATGAGCCCAAACAAGTCTCTAAAAGCATGAGTTTGCAACTACTTTACTTTTGGAGAAAATTCAAAACATTCATTATTCAATAGAGCCCAATAGCAAAAATCAGGTTTTGAATGAAGAATCACATTTCTTCGTAGAATCATGCAGGATTGAAATTTTTGATGGTTTTTTACTCCTCTTAACAGCCCAAACAAGTTTCTAAAAGGATGAGTTTGCAACTACTTTACTTTTGGAGAAAAATCAAAACATTCATTATTCAATAGAGCCCAATAGCAAAAATCAGGTTTTGAATGAAGAATCACATTTCTTGGTAGAATCATGCAGGATTGAAATTTTTGATGGTTTTTTACTCCTCTCAACAGCCCAAACAAGTATCTAAAAGGATGAGTTTGCAACTACTTTACTTTTGGAGAAAATTCAAAACATTCATTATTCAATAGAGCCCAATAGCAAAAATCAGGTTTTGAATGAAGAATCACATTTCTTGGTAGAATCATGCAGGATTGAAATTTTTGATGTTTTTTTACTCCTCTCAACAGCCCAAACAAGTTTCTAAAAGGATGAGTTTGCAACTACTTTACTTTTGGATAAAATTCAAAACATTCATTATTCAATAGGGCCCAAACTATCAAAAACCAGCGGTTTGAATGAACACACATTTCTTGGTAGAATCGTGCAAGACTGAAATTTTTGATGTTTTTCTACTCCTCTCATGAGCCCAAACAAGTCCCTAAAAGCATTAGTTTGCAACTACTTTACTTTTGGAGAAAATTCAAAACATTCATTATTCAATAGAGCCCAATAGCAAAAATCAGGTTTTGAATGAAGAATCACATTTCTTGGTAGAATCATGCAGGATTGAAATTTTTGATGGTTTTTTACTCCTCTCAACAGCCCAAACAAGTTTCTAAAAGGATGACTTTGCAACTACTTTACTTTTGGAGAAAATTCAAAACATTCATTATTCAATAGGGCCCAAAATATCAAAAACCAGCGGTTTGAATGAACACACATTTCTTGGTAGAATCATGCAGGACTGAAATTTTTGATGTTTTTCTACTCCTCTCATGAGCCCAAACAAGTCTCTAAAAGCATGAGTTTGCAACTACTTTACTTTTGGATAAAATTCAAAACATTCATTATTCAATAGAGCCCAATAGCAAAAATCAGGTTTTGAATGAAGAATCACATTTCTTGGTAGAATCATGCAGGATTGAAATTTTTGATGGTTTTTTACTCCTCTCAACAGCCCAAACAAGTTTCTAAAGGGATGAGTTTGCAACTACTTTACTTTTGGAGAAAATTCAAAACATTCATTATTCAATAGAGCCCAATAGCAAAAATCAGGTTTTGAATGAAGAATCACATTTCTTGGTAGAATCATGCAGGATTGAAATTTTTGATGGTTTTTTACTCCTCTCAACAGCCCAAACAAGTTTCTAAAAGGATGAGTTTGCAACTACTTTACTTTTGGATAAAATTCAAAACATTCATTATTCAATAGGGCCCAAACTATCAAAAACCAGCGGTTTGAATGAACACACATTTCTTGGTAGAATCGTGCAAGACTGAAATTTTTGATGTTTTTCTACTCCTCTCATGAGCCCAAACAAGTCTCTAAAAGCATGAGTTTGCAACTACTTTACTTTTGGAGAAAATTCAAAACATTCATTATTCAATAGAGCCCAATAGCAAAAATCAGGTTTTGAATGAAGAATCACATTTCTTGGTAGAATCATGCAGGATTGAAATTTTTGATGGTTTTTTACTCCTCTCAACAGCCCAAACAAGTTTCTAAAAGGATGAATTTGCAACTACTTTACTTTTGGAGAAAATTCAAAACATTCATTATTCAATAGGGCCCAAAATATCAAAAGCCAGCAGTTTGAATGAACACACATTCCTTGGTAGAATCATGCAGGACTGAAATTTTTGATGTTTTTCTACTCCTCTCATGAGCCTAAACAAGTCTCTAAAAGCATGAGTTTGCAACTACTTTACTTTTGGAGAAAATTCAAAACATTCATTATTCAATAGAGCCCAATAGCAAAAATCAGGTTTTGAATGACGAATCACATTTCTTGGTAGAATCATGCAGGATTGAAATTTTTGATGTTTTTTTACTCCTCTCAACAGCCCAAACAAGTTTCTAAAAGGATAAGTTTGCAACTACTTTACTTTTGGAGAAAATTCAAAACATTCATTATTCAATAGGGCCCAAACTATCAAAAACCAGCGGTTTGAATGAACACTCACGTTTCTTGGTAGAATCGTGCAGGACTGAAATTTTTGATGTTTTTCTACTCCTCTCATGAGCCCAAACAAGACTTTAAAAGGATGAGTTTGCAACTACTTTACTTTTGGAGAAAATTCAAAACATTCATTATTCAATAGGGCCCAAAATATCAAAAACCAGCGGTTTGAATGAACACACATTTCTTGGTAGAATCATGCAGGACTGAAATTTTTGATGTTTTTCTACTCCTCTCATGAGCCCAAACAAGTCTCTAAAAGCATGAGTTTGCAACTACTTTACTTTTGGAGAAAATTCAAAACATTCATTATTCAATAGAGCCCAATAGCAAAAATCAGGTTTTGAATGAAGAATCACATTTCTTGGTAGAATCATGCAGGATTGAAATTTTTGATGTTTTTTTACTCCTCTCAACAGCCCAAACAAGTTTCTAAAAGGATGAGTTTGCAACTACTTTACTTTTGGAGAAAATTCAAAACATTCATTATTCAATAGGGCCCAAACTATCAAAAAACAGCGGTTTGAATGAGCACACATTTCTTGGTAGAATCGTGCAAGACTGAAATTTTTGATGTTTTTCTACTCCTCTCATGAGCCCAAACAAGTCTCTAAAAGCATGAGTTTGCAACTACTTTACTTTTGGAGAAAATTCAAAACATTCATTATTCAATAGAGCCCAATAGCAAAAATCAGGTTTTGAATGAAGAATCACATTTCTTGGTAGAATCATGCAGGATTGAAATTTTTGATGTTTTTTTACTCCTCTCAACAGCCCAAACAAGTTTCTAAAAGGATGAGTTTGCAACTACTTTACTTTTGGAGAAAATTCAAAACATTCATTATTCAATAGGGCCCAAACTATCAAAAAACAGCGGTTTGAATGAACACACATTTCTTGGTAGAATCGTGCAAGACTGAAATTTTTGATGTTTTTCTACTCCTCTCATGAGCCCAAACAAGTCTCTAAAAGCATGAGTTTGCAACTACTTTACTTTTGGAGAAAATTCAAAACATTCATTATTCAATAGAGCCCAATAGCAAAAATCAGGTTTTGAATGAAGAATCACATTTCTTGGTAGAATCATGCAGGATTGAAATTTTTGATGGTTTTTTACTCCTCTCAACAGCCCAAACAAGTTTCTAAAAGGATGAATTTGCAACTACTTTACTTTTGGAGAAAATTCAAAACATTCATTATTCAATAGGGCCCAAAATATCAAAAACCAGCGGTTTGAATGAACACACATTTCTTGGTAGAATCATGCAGGACTGAAATTTTTGCTGTTTTTCTACTCCTCTCATGAGCCTAAACAAGTCTCTAAAAGCATGAGTTTGCAACTACTTTACTTTTGGTGAAAATTCAAAACATTCATTATTCAATAGAGCCCAATAGCAAAAATCAGGTTTTGAATGAAGAATCACATTTCTTGGTAGAATCATGCAGGATTGAAATTTTTGATGTTTTTTTACTCCTCTCAACAGCCCAAACAAGTTTCTAAAAGGATGCGTTTGCAACTACTTTACTTTTGGAGAAAATTCAAATCATTCATTATTCAATAGGGCCCAAACTATCAAAAACCAGCGGTTTGAATGAACACTCACATTTCTTGGTAGAATCGTGCAGGACTGAAATTTTTGATGTTTTTCTACTCCTCTCATGAGCCCAAACAAGACTCTAAAAGGATGAGTTTGCAACTACTTTACTTTTGGAGAAAATTCAAAACATTCATTATTCAATAGGGCCCAAAATATCAAAAACCAGCGGTTTGAATGAACACATATTTCTTGGTAGAATCGTGCAAGACTGAAATTTTTGATGCTTTTCTACTCCTCTCATGAGCCCAAACAAGTCTCTAAAAGCATGAGTTTGCAACTACTTTACTTTTGGAGAAAATTCAAAACATTCATTATTCAATAGAGCCCAATAGCAAAAATCAGGTTTTGAATGAAGAATCACATTTCTTGGTAGAATCATGCAGGATTGAAATTTTTGATGGTTTTTTACTCCTCTCAACAGCCCAAACAAGTTTCTAAAAGGATGAGTTTGCAACTTCTTTACTTTTGGAGAAAATTCAAAACATTCATTATTCAATAGAGCCCAATAGCAAAAATCAGGTTTTGAATGAAGAATCACATTTCTTGGTAGAATCATGCAGGATTGAAATTTTTGATGTTTTTTTACTCCTCTCAACAGCCCAAACAAGTTTCTAAAAGGATGAGTTTGCAACTACTTTACTTTTGGAGAAAATTCAAAACATTCATTATTCAATAGGGCCCAAACTATCAAAAACCAGTGGTTTGAATGAACACACATTTCTTGGTAGAATCGTGCAAGACTGAAATTTTTGATGCTTTTCTACTCCTCTCATGAGCCCAAACAAGTCTCTAAAAGCATGAGTTTGCAACTACTTTACTTTTGGAGAAAATTCAAAACATTCATTATTCAATAGAGCCCAATAGCAAAAATCAGGTTTTGAATGAAGAATCACATTTCTTGGTAGAATCATGCAGGATTGAAATTTTTGATGTTTTTTTACTCCTCTCAACAGCCCAAACAAGTTTCTAAAAGGATGAGTTTGCAACTACTTTACTTTTGGATAAAATTCAAAACATTCATTATTCAATAGGGCCCAAACTATCAAAAACCAGCGGTTTGAATGAACACACATTTCTTGGTAGAATCGTGCAAGACTGAAATTTTTGATGTTTTTCTACTCCTCTCATGAGCCCAAACAAGTCCCTAAAAGCATTAGTTTGCAACTACTTTACTTTTGGAGAAAATTCAAAACATTCATTATTCAATAGAGCCCAATAGCAAAAATCAGGTTTTGAATGAAGAATCACATTTCTTGGTAGAATCATGCAGGATTGAAATTTTTGATGGTTTTTTACTCCTCTCAACAGCCCAAACAAGTTTCTAAAAGGATGAATTTTCAACTACTTTACTTTTGGAGAAAATTCAAAACATTCATTATTCAATAGGGCCCAAAATATCAAAAGCCAGCAGTTTGAATGAACACACATTTCTTGGTAGAATCATGCAGGACTGAAATTTTTGATGTTTTTCTACTCCTCTCATGAGCCTAAAAAAGTCTCTAAAAGCATGAGTTTGCAACTACTTTACTTTTGGAGAAAATTCAAAACATTCATTATTCAATAGAGCCCAATAGCAAAAATCAGGTTTTGAATGAAGAATCACATTTCTTGGTAGAATCATGCAGGACTGAAATTTTTGATGTTTTTCTACTCCTCTCATGAGCCCAAACAAGACTTTAAAAGGATGAGTTTGCAACTACTTTACTTTTGGAGAAAATTCAAAACATTCATTATTCAATAGAGCCCAATAGCAAAAATCAGGTTTTGAATGAAGAATCACATTTCTTGGTAGAATCATGCAGGATTGAAATTTTTGATGGTTTTTTACTCCTCTCAACAGCCCAAACAAGTTTCTAAAAGGATGAGTTTGCAACTACTTTACTTTTGGAGAAAATTCAAAACATTCATTATTCAATAGAGCCCAATAGCAAAAATCAGGTTTTGAATGAAGAATCACATTTCTTGGTAGAATCATGCAGGATTGAAATTTTTGATGTTTTTTTACTCCGCTCAACAGCCCAAACAAGTTTCTAAAAGGATGAGTTTGCAACTACTTTACTTTTGGAGAAAATTCAAAACATTCATTATTCAATAGGGCCCAAACTATCAAAAACCAGTGGTTTGAATGAACACACATTTCTTGGTAGAATCGTGCAAGACTGAAATTTTTGATGCTTTTCTACTCCTCTCATGAGCCCAAACAAGTCTCTAAAAGCATGAGTTTGCAACTACTTTACTTTTGGAGAAAATTCAAAACATTCATTATTCAATAGAGCCCAATAGCAAAAATCAGGTTTTGAATGAAGAATCACATTTCTTGGTAGAATCATGCAGGATTGAAATTTTTGATGGTTTTTTACTCCTCTCAACAGCCCAAACAAGTTTCTAAAAGGATGAATTTTCAACTACTTTACTTTTGGAGAAAATTCAAAACATTCATTATTCAATAGGGCCCAAAATATCAAAAGCCAGCAGTTTGAATGAACACACATTTCTTGGTAGAATCATGCAGGACTGAAATTTTTGATGTTTTTCTACTCCTCTCATGAGCCTAAAAAAGTCTCTAAAAGCATGAGTTTGCAACTACTTTACTTTTGGAGAAAATTCAAAACATTCATTATTCAATAGAGCCCAATAGCAAAAATCAGGTTTTGAATGAAGAATCACATTTCTTGGTAGAATCATGCAGGACTGAAATTTTTGATGTTTTTCTACTCCTCTCATGAGCCCAAACAAGACTTTAAAAGGATGAGTTTGCAACTACTTTACTTTTGGAGAAAATTCAAAACATTCATTATTCAATAGGGCCCAAAATATCAAAAACCAGCGGTTTGAATGAACACACATTTCTTGGTAGAATCATGCAGGACTGAAATTTTTGATGTTTTTCTACTCCTCTCATGAGCCCAAACAAGTCTCTAAAAGCATGAGTTTGCAACTACTTTACTTTTGGAGAAAATTCAAAACATTCATTATTCAATAGAGCCCAATAGCAAAAATCAGGTTTTGAATGAAGAATCACATTTCTTGGTAGAATCATGCAGGATTGAAATTTTTGATGTTTTTTTACTCCTCTCAACAGCCCAAACAAGTTTCTAAAAGGATGAGTTTGCAACTACTTTACTTTTGGAGAAAATTCAAAACATTCATTATTCAATAGGGCCCAAACTATCAAAAAACAGCGGTTTGAATGAACACACATTTCTTGGTAGAATCGTGCAAGACTGAAATTTTTGATGTTTTTCTACTCCACTCATGAGCCCAAACAAGTCTCTAAAAGCATGAGTTTGCAACTACTTTACTTTTGGAGAAAATTCAAAGCATTCATTATTCAATAGAGCCCAATAGCAAAAATCAGGTTTTGAATGAAGAATCACATTTCTTGGTAGAATCATGCAGGATTGAAATTTTTGATGGTTTTTTACTCCTCTCAACAGCCCAAACAAGTTTCTAAAAGGATGAATTTGCAACTACTTTACTTTTGGAGAAAATTCAAAACATTCATTATTCAATAGGGCCCAAAATATCAAAAACCAGCAGTTTGAATGAACACACATTTCTTGGTAGAATCATGCAGGACTGAAATTTTTGCTGTTTTTCTACTCCTCTCATGAGCCTAAACAAGTCTCTAAAAGCATGAGTTTGCAACTACTTTACTTTTGGAGAAAATTCAAAACATTTATTATTCAATAGAGCCCAATAGCAAAAATCAGGTTTTGAATGAAGAATCACATTTCTTGGTAGAATCATGCAGGATTGAAATTTTTGATGTTTTTTTACTCCTCTCAACAGCCCAAACAAGTTTCTAAAAGGATGAGTTTGCAACTACTTTACTTTTGGAGAAAATTCAAAACATTCATTATTCAATAGGGCCCAAACTATCAAAAACCAGCGGTTTGAATGAACACTCACATTTCTTGGTAGAATCGTGCAGGACTGAAATTTTTGATGTTTTTCTACTCCTCTCATGAGCCCAAACAAGACTCTAAAAGGATGAGTTTGCAACTACTTTAATTTTGGAGAAAATTCAAAACATTCATTATTCAATAGAGCCCAATAGCAAAAATCAGGTTTTGAATGAAGAATCACATTTCTTGGTAGAATCATGCAGGATTGAAATTTTTGATGTTTTTTTACTCCTCTCAACAGCCCAAACAAGTTTCTAAAAGGATGAGTTTGCAACTACTTTACCTTTGGAGAAAATTCAAAACATTCATTATTCAATAGGGCCCAAACTATCAAAAACCAGCAGTTTGAATGAACACACATTTCTTGGTAGAATCGTGCAAGACTGAAATTTTTGATGTTTTTCTACTCCTCTCATGAGCCCAAACAAGTCTCTAAAAGCATGAGTTTGCAACTACTTTACTTTTGGAGAAAATTCAAAACATTCATTATTCAATAGAGCCCAATAGCAAAAATCAGGTTTTGAATGAAGAATCACATTTCTTGGTAGAATCATGCAGGATTGAAATTTTTGATGGTTTTTTACTCCTCTCAACAGCCCAAACAAGTTTCTAAAAGGATGAATTTGCAACTACTTTACTTTTGGAGAAAATTCAAAACATTCATTATTAAATAGGGCCCAAAATATCAAAAACCAGCGGTTTGAATGATCACACATTTCTTGGTAGAATCATGCAGGACTGAAATTTTTGATGTTTTTCTACTCCTCTCATGAGCCTAAACAAGGCTCTAAAAGCATGAGTTTGCAACTACTTTACTTTTGGAGAAAATTCAAAACATTCATTATTCAATAGGGCCCAAACTATCAAAAACCAGCAGTTTGAATGAACACACATTTCTTGGTAGAATCGTGCAAGACTGAAATTTTTGATGTTTTTCTACTCCTCTCATGAGCCCAAACAAGTCTCTAAAAGCATGAGTTTGCAACTACTTTACTTTTGGAGAAAATTCAAAACATTCATTATTCAATAGAGCCCAATAGCAAAAATCAGGTTTTGAATGAAGAATCACATTTCTTGGTAGAATCATGCAGGATTGAAATTTTTGATGGTTTTTTACTCCTCTCAACAGCCCAAACAAGTTTCTAAAAGGATGAATTTGCAACTACTTTACTTTTGGAGAAAATTCAAAACATTCATTATTAAATAGGGCCCAAAATATCAAAAACCAGCGGTTTGAATGAACACACATTTCTTGGTAGAATCATGCAGGACTGAAATTTTTGATGTTTTTCTACTCCTCTCATGAGCCTAAACAAGTCTCTAAAAGCATGAGTTTGCAACTACTTTACTTTTGGAGAAAATTCAAAACATTCATTATTCAATAGAGCCCAATAGCAAAAATCAGGTTTTGAATGAAGAATCACATTTCTTGGTAGAATCATGCAGGATTGAAATTTTTGATGTTTTTTTACTCCTCTCAACAGCCCAAACAAGTTTCTAAAAGGATGAGTTTGCAACTACTTTACTTTTGGAGAAAATTCAAAACATTCATTATTCAATAGGGCCCAAACTATCAAAAACCAGCGGTTTGAATGAACACTCACATTTCTTGGTAGAATCGTGCAGGACTGAAATTTTTGATGTTTTTCTACTCCTCTCATGAGCCCAAACAAGACTATAAAAGGATGAGTTTGCAACTACTTTACTTTTGGAGAAAATTCAAAACATTCATTATTCTATAGGGCCCAAAATATCAAAAACCAGCGGTTTGAATGAACACACATTTCTTGGTAGAATCATGCAGGACTGAAATTTTTGATGTTTTTCTACTCCTCTCATGAGCCCAAACAAGTCTCTAAAAGCATGAGTTTGCAACTACTTTACTTTTGGAGAAAATTCAAAACATTCATTATTCAATAGAGCCCAATAGCAAAAATCAGGTTTTGAATGAAGAATCACATTTCTTGGTAGAATCATGCAGGATTGAAATTTTTGATGGTTTTTTACTCCTCTCAACAGCCCAAACAAGTTTCTAAAAGGATGAGTTTGCAACTACTTTACTTTTGGAGAAAATTCAAAACATTCATTATTCAATAGGGCCCAAAATATCAAAAACCAGCGGTTTGAATGAACACACATTTCTTGGTAGAATCGTGCAAGACTGAAATTTTTGATGCTTTTCTACTCCTCTCATGAGCCCAAACAAGTCTCTAAAAGCATGAGTTTCCAACTACTTTACTTTTGGAGAAAATTCAAAACATTCATTATTCAATAGAGCCCAATAGCAAAAATCAGGTTTTGAATGAAGAATCACATTTCTTGGTAGAATCATGCAGGATTGAAATTTTTGATGGTTTTTTACTCCTCTCAACAGCCCAAACAAGTTTCTAAAAGGATGAGTTTGCAAATACTTTACTTTTGGAGAAAATTCAAAACATTCATTATTCAATAGGGCCCAAAATATCAAAAACCAGCGGTTTGAATGAACACACATTTCTTGGTAGAATCATGCAGGACTGAAATTTTTGATGTTTTTCTACTCCTCTCATGAGCCCAAACAAGTCTCTAAAAGCATGAGTTTGCAACTACTTTACTTTTGGAGAAAATTCAAAACATTCATTATTCAATAGAGCCCAATAGCAAAAATCAGGTTTTGAATGAAGAATCACATTTCTTGGTAGAATCATGCAGGATTGAAATTTTTGATGGTTTTTTACTCCTCTCAACAGCCCAAACAAGTTTCTAAAAGGATGAGTTTGCAACTACTTTACTTTTGGAGAAAATTCAAAACATTCATTATTCAATAGGGCCCAAAATATCAAAAACCAGCGGTTTGAATGAACACACATTTCTTGGTAGAATCATGCAGGACTGAAATTTTTAATGTTTTTCTACTCCTCTCATGAGCCCAAACAAGTCTCTAAAAGCATGAGTTTGCAACTACTTTACTTTTGGAGAAAATTCAAAACATTCATTATTCATTAGAGCCCAATAGCAAAAATCAGGTTTTGAATGAAGAATCACATTTCTTGGTAGAATCATGCAGGATTGAAATTTTTGATGTTTTTTTACTCCTCTCAACAGCTCAAACAAGTTTCTAAAAGGATGAGTTTGCAACTACTTTACTTTTGGAGAAAATTCAAAACATTCATTATTCAATAGGGACCACACTATCAAAAACCAGCGGTTTGAATGAACACACATTTCTTGGTAGAATCATGCAAGACTGAAATTTTTGATGTTTTTCTACTCCTCTCATGAGCCCAAACAAGTCTCTAAAAGCATGAGTTTGCAACTACTTTACTTTTGGAGAAAATTCAAAACATTCATTATTCAATAGAGCCCAATAGCAAAAATCAGGTTTTGAATGAAGAATCACATTTCTTGGTAGAATCATGCAGGATTGAAATTTTTGATGGTTTTTTACTCCTCTCAACAGCCCAAACAAGTTTCTAAAAGGATGAATTTGCAACTACTTTACTTTTGGAGAAAATTCAAAACATTCATTATTCAATAGGGCCCAAAATATCAAAAACCAGCGGTTTGAATGAACACACATTTCTTGGTAGAATCATGCAGGACTGAAATTTTTGATGTTTTTCTACTCCTCTCATGAGCCTAAACAAGTCTCTAAAAGCATGAGTTTGCAACTACTTTACTTTTGGAGAAAATTCAAAACATTCATTATTCATTAGAGCCCAATAGCAAAAATCAGGTTTTGAATGAAGAATCACATTTCTTGGTAGTATCATGCAGGATTGAAGTTTTTGATGTTTTTTACTCCTCTCAACAGCCCAAACAAGTTTCTAAAAGGATGAGTTTGCAATTACTTTACTTTTGGAGAAAATTCAAAACATTCATTATTCAATAGGGCCCAAAATATCAAAAACCAGCGGTTTGAATGAACACACATTTCTTGGTAGAATCATGCAGGACTGAAAATTTTGATGTTTTTCTACTCCTCTCATGAGCCCAAACAAGTCTCTAAAAGCATGAGTTTGCAACTACTTTAGTTTTGGAGAAAATTCAAAACATTCATTATTCAATAGAGCCCAATAGCAAAAATCAGGTTTTGAATGAAGAATCACATTTCTTGGTAGAATCATGCAGGATTGAAATTTTTGATGTTTTTTTACTCCTCTCAACAGCTCAAACAAGTTTCTAAAAGGATGAGTTTGCAACTACCTTACTTTTGGAGAAAATTCAAAACATTCATTATTCAATAGGGACCACACTATCAAAAACCAGTGGTTTGAATGAACACACATTTCTTGGTAGAATCGTGCAAGACTGAAATATTTGATGTTTTTCTACTCCACTCATGAGCCCAAACAAGTCTCTAAAAGCATGAGTTTGCAACTACTTTACTTTTGGAGAAAATTCAAAACATTCATTATTCAATAGAGCCCAATAGCAAAAATCAGGTTTTTAATGAAGAATCACATTTCTTGGTAGAATCATGCAGGATTGAAATTTTTGATGTTTTTTTACTCCTCTCAACAGCCCAAACAAGTTTCTAAAAGGATGAGTTTGCAACTACTTTACGTTTGGAGAAAATTTAAAACATTCATTATTCAATAGGGCCCAAACTATCAAAAACCAGCAGTTTGAATGAACACACATTTCTTGGTAGAATCGTGCAAGACTGAAATTTTTGATGTTTTTCTACTCCTCTCATGAGCCCAAACAAGTCTCTAAAAGCATGAGTTTGCAACTACTTTACTTTTGGAGAAAATTCAAAACATTCATTATTCAATAGAGCCCAATATCAAAAATCAGGTTTTGAATGAAGAATCACATTTCTTGGTAGAATCATGCAGGATTGAAATTTTTGATGTTTTTTTACTCCTCTCAACAGCCCAAACAAGTTTCTAAAAGGATGAGTTTGCAACTACTTTACTTTTGGAGAAAATTCAAAACATTCATTATTCAATAGGGCCCAAACTATCAAAAACCAGCGGTTTGAATGAACACTCACATTTCTTGGTAGAATCGTGCAGGACTGAAATTTGTGATGTTTTTCTACTCCTCTCATGAGCCCAAACAAGACTCTAAAAGGATGAGTTTGCAAATACTTTACTTTTGGAGAAAATTCAAAACATTCATTATTCAATAGGGCCCAAAATATCAAAAACCAGCGGTTTGAATGAACACACATTTCTTGGTAGAATCATGCAGGAATGAAATTTTTGATGTTTTTCTACTCCTCTCATGAGCCCAAACAAGTCTCTAAAAGCATGAGTTTGCAACTACTTTACTTTTGGAGAAAATTCAAAACATTCATTATTCAATAGAGCCCAATAGCAAAAATCAGGTTTTGAATGAAGAATCACATTTCTTGGTAGAATCATGCAGGATTGAAATTTTTGATGGTTTTTTACTCCTCTCAACAGCCCAAACAAGTTTCTAAAAGGATGAGTTTGCAACTACTTTACTTTTGGAGAAAATTCAAAACATTCATTATTCAATAGGGCCCAAAATATCAAAAACCAGCGGTTTGAATGAACACATATTTCTTGGTAGAATCGTGCAAGACTGAAATTTTTGATGCTTTTCTACTCCTCTCATGAGCCCAAACAAGTCTCTAAAAGCATGAGTTTGCAACTACTTTACTTTTGGAGAAAATTCAAAACATTCATTATTCAATAGGGCCCAAAATATCAAAAACCAGCGGTTTGAATGAACACACATTTCTTGGTAGAATCATGCAGGACTGAAATTTTTGATGTTTTTCTACTCCTCTCATGAGCCCAAACAAGTCTCTAAAAGCATGAGTTTGCAACTACTTTACTTTTGGAGAAAATTCAAAACATTCATTATTCAATAGAGCCCAATAGCAAAAATCAGGTTTTGAATGAAGAATCACATTTCTTGGTAGAATCATGCAGGATTGAAGTTTTTGATGTTTTTTACTCCTCTCAACAGCCCAAACAAGTTTCTAAAAGGATGAGTTTGCAACTACTTTACTTTTGGAGAAAATTCAAAACATTCATTATTCAATAGGGCCCAAAATATCAAAAACCAGCGGTTTGAATGAACACACATTTCTTGGTAGAATCATGCAGGACTGAAAATTTTGATGTTTTTCTACTCCTCTCATGAGCCCAAACAAGTCTCTAAAAGCATGAGTTTGCAACTACTTTACTTTTGGAGAAAATTCAAAACATTCATTATTCAATAGAGCCCAATAGCAAAAATCAGGTTTTGAATGAAGAATCACATTTCTTGGTAGAATCATGCAGGATTGAAATTTTTGATGTTTTTTTACTCCTCTCAACAGCTCAAACAAGTTTCTAAAAGGATGAGTTTGCAACTACCTTACTTTTGGAGAAAATTCAAAACATTCATTATTCAATAGGGAACACACTATCAAAAACCAGCGGTTTGAATGAACACACATTTCTTGGTAGAATCGTGCAAGACTGAAATATTTGATGTTTTTCTACTCCACTCATGAGCCCAAACAAGTCTCTAAAAGCATGAGTTTGCAACTACTTTACTTTTGGAGAAAATTCAAAACATTCATTATTCAATAGAGCCCAATAGCAAAAATCAGGTTTTGAATGAAGAATCACATTTCTTGGTAGAATCATGCAGGATTGAAATTTTTGATGTTTTTTTACTCCTCTCAACATCCCAAACAAGTTTCTAAAAGGATGAGTTTGCAACTACTTTACGTTTGGAGAAAATTCAAAACATTCATTATTCAATAGGGCCCAAACTATCAAAAACTAGCAGTTTGAATGAACACACATTTCTTGGTAGAATCGTGCAAGACTGAAATTTTTGATGTTTTTCTACTCCTCTCATGAGCCCAAACAAGTCTCTAAAAGCATGAGTTTGCAACTACTTTACTTTTGGAGAAAATTCAAAACATTCATTATTCAATAGAGCCCAATAGCAAAAATCAGGTTTTGAATGAAGAATCACATTTCTTGGTAGAATCATGCAGGATTGAAATTTTTGATGTTTTTTTACTCCTCTCAACAGCCCAAACAAGTTTCTAAAAGGATGAGTTTGCAACTACTTTACTTTTGGAGAAAATTCAAAACATTCATTATTCAATAGGGCTCAAAATATCAAAAACCAGCGGTTTGAATGAACACTCACATTTCTTGGTAGAATCGTGCAGGACTGAAATTTGTGATGTTTTTCTACTCCTCTCATGAGCCCAAACAAGACTCTAAAAGGATGAGTTTGCAACTACTTTACTTTTGGAGAAAATTCAAAACATTCATTATTCAATAGGGCCCAAAATATCAAAAACCAGCGGTTTGAATGAACACACATTTCTTGGTAGAATCATGCAGGAATGAAATTTTTGATGTTTTTCTACTCCTCTCATGAGCCCAAACAAGTCTCTAAAAGCATGAGTTTGCAACTACTTTACTTTTGGAGAAAATTCAAAACATTCATTATTCAATAGAGCCCAATAGCAAAAATCAGGTTTTGAATGAAGAATCACATTTCTTGGTAGAATCATGCAGGATTGAAATTTTTGATGGTTTTTTACTCCTCTCAACAGCCCAAACAAGTTTCTAAAAGGATGAGTTTGCAACTACTTTACTTTTGGAGAAAATTCAAAACATTCATTATTCAATAGGGCCCAAAATATCAAAAACCAGCGGTTTGAATGAACACATATTTCTTGGTAGAATCGTGCAAGACTGAAATTTTTGATGCTTTTCTACTCGTCTCATGAGCCCAAACAAGTCTCTAAAAGCATGAGTTTGCAACTACTTTACTTTTGGAGAAAATTCAAAACATTCATTATTCAATAGGGCCCAAAATATCAAAAACCAGCGGTTTGAATGAACACACATTTCTTGGTAGAATCATGCAGGACTGAAATTTTTGATGTTTTTCTACTCCTCTCATGAGCCCAAACAAGTCTCTAAAAGCATGAGTTTGCAACTACTTTACTTTTGGAGAAAATTCAAAACATTCATTATTCAATAGAGCCCAATAGCAAAAATCAGGTTTTGAATGAAGAATCACATTTCTTGGTAGAATCATGCAGGATTGAAATTTTTGATGGTTTTTTACTCCTCTCAACAGCCCAAACAAGTTTCTAAAAGGATGAGTTTGCAACTACTTTACTTTTGGAGAAAATTCAAAACATTCATTATTCAATAGGGCCCAAAATATCAAAAACCAGCGGTTTGAATGAACACACATTTCTTGGTAGAATCATGCAGGACTGAAATTTTTGATGTTTTTCTACTCCTCTCATGAGCCCAAACAAGTCTCTAAAAGCATGAGTTTGCAACTACTTTACTTTTGGAGAAAATTCAAAACATTCATTATTCAATAGAGCCCAATAGCAAAAATCAGGTTTTGAATGAAGAATCACATTTCTTGGTAGAATCATGCAGGATTGAAATTTTTGATGTTTTTTTACTCCTCTCAACAGCCCAAACAAGTTTCTAAAAGGATGAGTTTGCAACTACTTTACGTTTGGAGAAAATTCAAAACATTCATTATTCAATAGGGCCCAAACTATCAAAAACTAGCAGTTTGAATGAACACACATTTCTTGGTAGAATCGTGCAAGACTGAAATTTTTGTTGTTTTTCTACTCCTCTCATGAGCCCAAACAAGTCTCTAAAAGCATGAGTTTGCAACTACTTTACTTTTGGAGAAAATTCAAAACATTCATTATTCAATAGAGCCCAATAGCAAAAATCAGGTTTTGAATGAAGAATCACATTTCTTGGTAGAATCATGCAGGATTGAAATTTTTGATGTTTTTTTACTCCTCTCAACAGCCCAAACAAGTTTCTAAAAGGATGAGTTTGCAACTACTTTACTTTTGGAGAAAATTCAAAACATTCATTATTCAATAGGGCCCAAACTATCAAAAACCAGCGGTTTGAATGAACACTCACATTTCTTGGTAGAATCGTGCAGGACTGAAATTTTTGATGTTTTTCTACTCCTCTCATGAGCCCAAACAAGACTATAAAAGGATGAGTTTGCAACTACTTTACTTTTGGAGAAAATTCAAAACATTCGTTATTCTATAGGGCCCAAAATATCAAAAACCAGCGGTTTGAATGAACACACATTTCTTGGTAGAATCATGCAGGACTGAAATTTTTGATGTTTTTCTACTCCTCTCATGAGCCCAAACAAGTCTCTAAAAGCATGAGTTTGCAACTACTTTACTTTTGGAGAAAATTCAAAACATTCATTATTCAATAGAGCCCAATAGCAAAAATCAGGTTTTGAATGAAGAATCACATTTCTTGGTAGAATCATGCAGGATTGAAATTTTTGATGGTTTTTTACTCCTCTCAACAGCCCAAACAAGTTTCTAAAAGGATGAGTTTGCAACTACTTTACTTTTGGAGAAAATTCAAAACATTCATTATTCAATAGGGCCCAAAATATCAAAAACCAGCGGTTTGAATGAACACACATTTCTTGGTAGAATCGTGCAAGACTGAAATTTTTGATGCTTTTCTACTCCTCTCATGAGCCCAAACAAGTCTCTAAAAGCATGAGTTTCCAACTACTTTACTTTTGGAGAAAATTCAAAACATTCATTATTCAATAGAGCCCAATAGCAAAAATCAGGTTTTGAATGAAGAATCACATTTCTTGGTAGAATCATGCAGGATTGAAATTTTTGATGGTTTTTTACTCCTCTCAACAGCCCAAACAAGTTTCTAAAAGGATGAGTTTGCAAATACTTTACTTTTGGAGAAAATTCAAAACATTCATTATTCAATAGGGCCCAAAATATCAAAAACCAGCGGTTTGAATGAACACACATTTCTTGGTAGAATCATGCAGGACTGAAATTTTTGATGTTTTTCTACTCCTCTCATGAGCCCAAACAAGTCTCTAAAAGCATGAGTTTGCAACTACTTTACTTTTGGAGAAAATTCAAAACATTCATTATTCAATAGAGCCCAATAGCAAAAATCAGGTTTTGAATGAAGAATCACATTTCTTGGTAGAATCATGCAGGATTGAAATTTTTGATGGTTTTTTACTCCTCTCAACAGCCCAAACAAGTTTCTAAAAGGATGAGTTTGCAACTACTTTACTTTTGGAGAAAATTCAAAACATTCATTATTCAATAGGGCCCAAAATATCAAAAACCAGCGGTTTGAATGAACACACATTTCTTGGTAGAATCATGCAGGACTGAAATTTTTAATGTTTTTCTACTCCTCTCATGAGCCCAAACAAGTCTCTAAAAGCATGAGTTTGCAACTACTTTACTTTTGGAGAAAATTCAAAACATTCATTATTCAATAGAGCCCAATAGCAAAAATCAGGTTTTGAATGAAGAATCACATTTCTTGGTAGAATCATGCAGGATTGAAATTTTTGATGTTTTTTTACTCCTCTCAACAGCTCAAACAAGTTTCTAAAAGGATGAGTTTGCAACTACTTTACTTTTGGAGAAAATTCAAAACATTCATTATTCAATAGGGACCACACTATCAAAAACCAGCGGTTTGAATGAACACACATTTCTTGGTAGAATCATGCAAGACTGAAATTTTTGATGTTTTTCTACTCCTCTCATGAGCCCAAACAAGTCTCTAAAAGCATGAGTTTGCAACTACTTTACTTTTGGAGAAAATTCAAAACATTCATTATTCAATAGAGCCCAATAGCAAAAATCAGGTTTTGAATGAAGAATCACATTTCTTGGTAGAATCATGCAGGATTGAAATTTTTGATGGTTTTTTACTCCTCTCAACAGCCCAAACAAGTTTCTAAAAGGATGAATTTGCAACTACTTTACTTTTGGAGAAAATTCAAAACATTCATTATTCAATAGGGCCCAAAATATCAAAAACCAGCGGTTTGAATGAACACACATTTCTTGGTAGAATCATGCAGGACTGAAATTTTTGATGTTTTTCTACTCCTCTCATGAGCCTAAACAAGTCTCTAAAAGCATGAGTTTGCAACTACTTTACTTTTGGAGAAAATTCAAAACATTCATTATTCATTAGAGCCCAATAGCAAAAATCAGGTTTTGAATGAAGAATCACATTTCTTGGTAGTATCATGCAGGATTGAAGTTTTTGATGTTTTTTACTCCTCTCAACAGCCCAAACAAGTTTCTAAAAGGATGAGTTTGCAATTACTTTACTTTTGGAGAAAATTCAAAACATTCATTATTCAATAGGGCCCAAAATATCAAAAACCAGCGGTTTGAATGAACACACATTTCTTGGTAGAATCATGCAGGACTGAAAATTTTGATGTTTTTCTACTCCTCTCATGAGCCCAAACAAGTCTCTAAAAGCATGAGTTTGCAACTACTTTAGTTTTGGAGAAAATTCAAAACATTCATTATTCAATAGAGCCCAATAGCAAAAATCAGGTTTTGAATGAAGAATCACATTTCTTGGTAGAATCATGCAGGATTGAAATTTTTGATGTTTTTTTACTCCTCTCAACAGCTCAAACAAGTTTCTAAAAGGATGAGTTTGCAACTACCTTACTTTTGGAGAAAATTCAAAACATTCATTATTCAATAGGGACCACACTATCAAAAACCAGTGGTTTGAATGAACACATATTTCTTGGTAGAATCGTGCAAGACTGAAATTTTTGATGCTTTTCTACTCGTCTCATGAGCCCAAACAAGTCTCTAAAAGCATGAGTTTGCAACTACTTTACTTTTGGAGAAAATTCAAAACATTCATTATTCAATAGGGCCCAAAATATCAAAAACCAGCGGTTTGAATGAACACACATTTCTTGGTAGAATCATGCAGGACTGAAATTTTTGATGTTTTTCTACTCCTCTCATGAGCCCAAACAAGTCTCTAAAAGCATGAGTTTGCAACTACTTTACTTTTGGAGAAAATTCAAAACATTCATTATTCAATAGAGCCCAATAGCAAAAATCAGGTTTTGAATGAAGAATCACATTTCTTGGTAGAATCATGCAGGATTGAAATTTTTGATGGTTTTTTACTCCTCTCAACAGCCCAAACAAGTTTCTAAAAGGATGAGTTTGCAACTACTTTACTTTTGGAGAAAATTCAAAACATTCATTATTCAATAGGGCCCAAAATATCAAAAACCAGCGGTTTGAATGAACACACATTTCTTGGTAGAATCATGCAGGACTGAAATTTTTGATGTTTTTCTACTCCTCTCATGAGCCCAAACAAGTCTCTAAAAGCATGAGTTTGCAACTACTTTACTTTTGGAGAAAATTCAAAACATTCATTATTCAATAGAGCCCAATAGCAAAAATCAGGTTTTGAATGAAGAATCACATTTCTTGGTAGAATCATGCAGGATTGAAATTTTTGATGTTTTTTTACTCCTCTCAACAGCCCAAACAAGTTTCTAAAAGGATGAGTTTGCAACTACTTTACGTTTGGAGAAAATTCAAAACATTCATTATTCAATAGGGCCCAAACTATCAAAAACTAGCAGTTTGAATGAACACACATTTCTTGGTAGAATCGTGCAAGACTGAAATTTTTGTTGTTTTTCTACTCCTCTCATGAGCCCAAACAAGTCTCTAAAAGCATGAGTTTGCAACTACTTTACTTTTGGAGAAAATTCAAAACATTCATTATTCAATAGAGCCCAATAGCAAAAATCAGGTTTTGAATGAAGAATCACATTTCTTGGTAGAATCATGCAGGATTGAAATTTTTGATGTTTTTTTACTCCTCTCAACAGCCCAAACAAGTTTCTAAAAGGATGAGTTTGCAACTACTTTACTTTTGGAGAAAATTCAAAACATTCATTATTCAATAGGGCCCAAACTATCAAAAACCAGCGGTTTGAATGAACACTCACATTTCTTGGTAGAATCGTGCAGGACTGAAATTTTTGATGTTTTTCTACTCCTCTCATGAGCCCAAACAAGACTATAAAAGGATGAGTTTGCAACTACTTTACTTTTGGAGAAAATTCAAAACATTCATTATTCTATAGGGCCCAAAATATCAAAAACCAGCGGTTTGAATGAACACACATTTCTTGGTAGAATCATGCAGGACTGAAATTTTTGATGTTTTTCTACTCCTCTCATGAGCCCAAACAAGTCTCTAAAAGCATGAGTTTGCAACTACTTTACTTTTGGAGAAAATTCAAAACATTCATTATTCAATAGAGCCCAATAGCAAAAATCAGGTTTTGAATGAAGAATCACATTTCTTGGTAGAATCATGCAGGATTGAAATTTTTGATGGTTTTTTACTCCTCTCAACAGCCCAAACAAGTTTCTAAAAGGATGAGTTTGCAACTACTTTACTTTTGGAGAAAATTCAAAACATTCATTATTCAATAGGGCCCAAAATATCAAAAACCAGCGGTTTGAATGAACACACATTTCTTGGTAGAATCGTGCAAGACTGAAATTTTTGATGCTTTTCTACTCCTCTCATGAGCCCAAACAAGTCTCTAAAAGCATGAGTTTCCAACTACTTTACTTTTGGAGAAAATTCAAAACATTCATTATTCAATAGAGCCCAATAGCAAAAATCAGGTTTTGAATGAAGAATCACATTTCTTGGTAGAATCATGCAGGATTGAAATTTTTGATGGTTTTTTACTCCTCTCAACAGCCCAAACAAGTTTCTAAAAGGATGAGTTTGCAAATACTTTACTTTTGGAGAAAATTCAAAACATTCATTATTCAATAGGGCCCAAAATATCAAAAACCAGCGGTTTGAATGAACACACATTTCTTGGTAGAATCATGCAGGACTGAAATTTTTGATGTTTTTCTACTCCTCTCATGAGCCCAAACAAGTCTCTAAAAGCATGAGTTTGCAACTACTTTACTTTTGGAGAAAATTCAAAACATTCATTATTCAATAGAGCCCAATAGCAAAAATCAGGTTTTGAATGAAGAATCACATTTCTTGGTAGAATCATGCAGGATTGAAATTTTTGATGGTTTTTTACTCCTCTCAACAGCCCAAACAAGTTTCTAAAAGGATGAGTTTGCAACTACTTTACTTTTGGAGAAAATTCAAAACATTCATTATTCAATAGGGCCCAAAATATCAAAAACCAGCGGTTTGAATGAACACACATTTCTTGGTAGAATCATGCAGGACTGAAATTTTTAATGTTTTTCTACTCCTCTCATGAGCCCAAACAAGTCTCTAAAAGCATGAGTTTGCAACTACTTTACTTTTGGAGAAAATTCAAAACATTCATTATTCAATAGAGCCCAATAGCAAAAATCAGGTTTTGAATGAAGAATCACATTTCTTGGTAGAATCATGCAGGATTGAAATTTTTGATGTTTTTTTACTCCTCTCAACAGCTCAAACAAGTTTCTAAAAGGATGAGTTTGCAACTACTTTACTTTTGGAGAAAATTCAAAACATTCATTATTCAATAGGGACCACACTATCAAAAACCAGCGGTTTGAATGAACACACATTTCTTGGTAGAATCATGCAAGACTGAAATTTTTGATGTTTTTCTACTCCTCTCATGAGCCCAAACAAGTCTCTAAAAGCATGAGTTTGCAACTACTTTACTTTTGGAGAAAATTCAAAACATTCATTATTCAATAGAGCCCAATAGCAAAAATCAGGTTTTGAATGAAGAATCACATTTCTTGGTAGAATCATGCAGGATTGAAATTTTTGATGGTTTTTTACTCCTCTCAACAGCCCAAACAAGTTTCTAAAAGGATGAATTTGCAACTACTTTACTTTTGGAGAAAATTCAAAACATTCATTATTCAATAGGGCCCAAAATATCAAAAACCAGCGGTTTGAATGAACACACATTTCTTGGTAGAATCATGCAGGACTGAAATTTTTGATGTTTTTCTACTCCTCTCATGAGCCTAAACAAGTCTCTAAAAGCATGAGTTTGCAACTACTTTACTTTTGGAGAAAATTCAAAACATTCATTATTCATTAGAGCCCAATAGCAAAAATCAGGTTTTGAATGAAGAATCACATTTCTTGGTAGTATCATGCAGGATTGAAGTTTTTGATGTTTTTTACTCCTCTCAACAGCCCAAACAAGTTTCTAAAAGGATGAGTTTGCAATTACTTTACTTTTGGAGAAAATTCAAAACATTCATTATTCAATAGGGCCCAAAATATCAAAAACCAGCGGTTTGAATGAACACACATTTCTTGGTAGAATCATGCAGGACTGAAAATTTTGATGTTTTTCTACTCCTCTCATGAGCCCAAACAAGTCTCTAAAAGCATGAGTTTGCAACTACTTTAGTTTTGGAGAAAATTCAAAACATTCATTATTCAATAGAGCCCAATAGCAAAAATCAGGTTTTGAATGAAGAATCACATTTCTTGGTAGAATCATGCAGGATTGAAATTTTTGATGTTTTTTTACTCCTCTCAACAGCTCAAACAAGTTTCTAAAAGGATGAGTTTGCAACTACCTTACTTTTGGAGAAAATTCAAAACATTCATTATTCAATAGGGACCACACTATCAAAAACCAGTGGTTTGAATGAACACACATTTCTTGGTAGAATCGTGCAAGACTGAAATATTTGATGTTTTTCTACTCCACTCATGAGCCCAAACAAGTCTCTAAAAGCATGAGTTTGCAACTACTTTACTTTTGGAGAAAATTCAAAACATTCATTATTCAATAGAGCCCAATAGCAAAAATCAGGTTTTGAATGAAGAATCACATTTCTTGGTAGAATCATGCAGGATTGAAATTTTTGATGTTTTTTTACTCCTCTCAACAGCCCAAACAAGTTTCTAAAAGGATGAGTTTGCAACTACTTTACGTTTGGAGAAAATTCAAAACATTCATTATTCAATAGGGCCCAAACTATCAAAAACCAGCAGTTTGAATGAACACACATTTCTTGGTAGAATCGTGCAAGACTGAAATTTTTGATGTTTTTCTACTCCTCTCATGAGCCCAAAC
This sequence comes from Dendrobates tinctorius, assembly GCF_039654945.1. Classification (NCBI taxonomy): domain Eukaryota; kingdom Metazoa; phylum Chordata; class Amphibia; order Anura; family Dendrobatidae; genus Dendrobates; species Dendrobates tinctorius. The sequence continues at coordinate 5,225,469 of NW_027361736.1, read as the reverse complement.
AAGTCTCTAAAAGCATGAGTTTGCAACTACTTTACTTTTGGAGAAAATTCAAAACATTCATTATTCAATAGAGCCCAATAGCAAAAATCAGGTTTTGAATGAAGAATCACATTTCTTGGTAGAATCATGCAGGATTGAAATTTTTGATGTTTTTTTACTCCTCTCAACAGCCCAAACAAGTTTCTAAAAGGATGAGTTTGCAACTACTTTACTTTTGGAGAAAATTCAAAACATTCATTATTCAATAGGGCCCAAACTATCAAAAACCAGCGGTTTGAATGAACACTCACATTTCTTGGTAGAATCGTGCAGGACTGAAATTTGTGATGTTTTTCTACTCCTCTCATGAGCCCAAACAAGACTCTAAAAGGATGAGTTTGCAACTACTTTACTTTTGGAGAAAATTCAAAACATTCATTATTCAATAGGGCCCAAAATATCAAAAACCAGCGGTTTGAATGAACACACATTTCTTGGTAGAATCATGCAGGAATGAAATTTTTGATGTTTTTCTACTCCTCTCATGAGCCCAAACAAGTCTCTAAAAGCATGAGTTTGCAACTACTTTACTTTTGGAGAAAATTCAAAACATTCATTATTCAATAGAGCCCAATAGCAAAAATCAGGTTTTGAATGAAGAATCACATTTCTTGGTAGAATCATGCAGGATTGAAATTTTTGATGGTTTTTTACTCCTCTCAACAGCCCAAACAAGTTTCTAAAAGGATGAGTTTGCAACTACTTTACTTTTGGAGAAAATTCAAAACATTCATTATTCAATAGGGCCCAAAATATCAAAAACCAGCGGTTTGAATGAACACATATTTCTTGGTAGAATCGTGCAAGACTGAAATTTTTGATGCTTTTCTACTCCTCTCATGAGCCCAAACAAGTCTCTAAAAGCATGAGTTTGCAACTACTTTACTTTTGGAGAAAATTCAAAACATTCATTATTCAATAGGGCCCAAAATATCAAAAACCAGCGGTTTGAATGAACACACATTTCTTGGTAGAATCATGCAGGACTGAAATTTTTGATGTTTTTCTACTCCTCTCATGAGCCCAAACAAGTCTCTAAAAGCATGAGTTTGCAACTACTTTACTTTTGGAGAAAATTCAAAACATTCATTATTCAATAGAGCCCAATAGCAAAAATCAGGTTTTGAATGAAGAATCACATTTCTTGGTAGAATCATGCAGGATTGAAGTTTTTGATGTTTTTTACTCCTCTCAACAGCCCAAACAAGTTTCTAAAAGGATGAGTTTGCAACTACTTTACTTTTGGAGAAAATTCAAAACATTCATTATTCAATAGGGCCCAAAATATCAAAAACCAGCGGTTTGAATGAACATACATTTCTTGGTAGAATCATGCAGGACTGAAAATTTTGATGTTTTTCTACTCCTCTCATGAGCCCAAACAAGTCTCTAAAAGCATGAGTTTGCAACTACTTTACTTTTGGAGAAAATTCAAAACATTCATTATTCAATAGAGCCCAATAGCAAAAATCAGGTTTTGAATGACGAATCACATTTCTTGATAGAATCATGCAGGATTGAAATTTTTGATGTTTTTTTACTCCTCTCAACAGCTCAAACAAGTTTCTAAAAGGATGAGTTTGCAACTACCTTACTTTTGGAGAAAATTCAAAACATTCATTATTCAATAGGGAACACACTATCAAAAACCAGCGGTTTGAATGAACACACATTTCTTGGTAGAATCGTGCAAGACTGAAATATTTGATGTTTTTCTACTCCACTCATGAGCCCAAACAAGTCTCTAAAAGCATGAGTTTGCAACTACTTTACTTTTGGAGAAAATTCAAAACATTCATTATTCAATAGAGCCCAATAGCAAAAATCAGGTTTTGAATGAAGAATCACATTTCTTGGTAGAATCATGCAGGATTGAAATTTTTGATGTTTTTTTACTCCTCTCAACAGCCCAAACAAGTTTCTAAAAGGATGAGTTTGCAACTACTTTACGTTTGGAGAAAATTCAAAACATTCATTATTCAATAGGGCCCAAACTATCAAAAACTAGCAGTTTGAATGAACACACATTTCTTGGTAGAATCGTGCAAGACTGAAATTTTTGATGTTTTTCTACTCCTCTCATGAGCCCAAACAAGTCTCTAAAAGCATGAGTTTGCAACTACTTTACTTTTGGAGAAAATTCAAAACATTCATTATTCAATAGAGCCCAATAGCAAAAATCAGGTTTTGAATGAAGAATCACATTTCTTGGTAGAATCATGCAGGATTGAAATTTTTGATGTTTTTTTACTCCTCTCAACAGCCCAAACAAGTTTCTAAAAGGATGAGTTTGCAACTACTTTACTTTTGGAGAAAATTCAAAACATTCATTATTCAATAGGGCTCAAAATATCAAAAACCAGCGGTTTGAATGAACACTCACATTTCTTGGTAGAATCGTGCAGGACTGAAATTTGTGATGTTTTTCTACTCCTCTCATGAGCCCAAACAAGACTCTAAAAGGATGAGTTTGCAACTACTTTACTTTTGGAGAAAATTCAAAACATTCATTATTCAATAGGGCCCAAAATATCAAAAACCAGCGGTTTGAATGAACACACATTTCTTGGTAGAATCATGCAGGAATGAAATTTTTGATGTTTTTCTACTCCTCTCATGAGCCCAAACAAGTCTCTAAAAGCATGAGTTTGCAACTACTTTACTTTTGGAGAAAATTCAAAACATTCATTATTCAATAGAGCCCAATAGCAAAAATCAGGTTTTGAATGAAGAATCACATTTCTTGGTAGAATCATGCAGGATTGAAATTTTTGATGGTTTTTTACTCCTCTCAACAGCCCAAACAAGTTTCTAAAAGGATGAGTTTGCAACTACTTTACTTTTGGAGAAAATTCAAAACATTCATTATTCAATAGGGCCCAAAATATCAAAAACCAGCGGTTTGAATGAACACATATTTCTTGGTAGAATCGTGCAAGACTGAAATTTTTGATGCTTTTCTACTCGTCTCATGAGCCCAAACAAGTCTCTAAAAGCATGAGTTTGCAACTACTTTACTTTTGGAGAAAATTCAAAACATTCATTATTCAATAGGGCCCAAAATATCAAAAACCAGCGGTTTGAATGAACACACATTTCTTGGTAGAATCATGCAGGACTGAAATTTTTGATGTTTTTCTACTCCTCTCATGAGCCCAAACAAGTCTCTAAAAGCATGAGTTTGCAACTACTTTACTTTTGGAGAAAATTCAAAACATTCATTATTCAATAGATCCCAATAGCAAAAATCAGGTTTTGAATGAAGAATCACATTTCTTGGTAGAATCATGCAGGATTGAAATTTTTGATGGTTTTTTACTCCTCTCAACAGCCCAAACAAGTTTCTAAAAGGATGAGTTTGCAACTACTTTACTTTTGGAGAAAATTCAAAACATTCATTATTCAATAGGGCCCAAAATATCAAAAACCAGCGGTTTGAATGAACACACATTTCTTGGTAGAATCATGCAGGACTGAAATTTTTGATGTTTTTCTACTCCTCTCATGAGCCCAAACAAGTCTCTAAAAGCATGAGTTTGCAACTACTTTACTTTTGGAGAAAATTCAAAACATTCATTATTCAATAGAGCCCAATAGCAAAAATCAGGTTTTGAATGAAGAATCACATTTCTTGGTAGAATCATGCAGGATTGAAATTTTTGATGTTTTTTTACTCCTCTCAACAGCCCAAACAAGTTTCTAAAAGGATGAGTTTGCAACTACTTTACGTTTGGAGAAAATTCAAAACATTCATTATTCAATAGGGCCCAAACTATCAAAAACTAGCAGTTTGAATGAACACACATTTCTTGGTAGAATCGTGCAAGACTGAAATTTTTGTTGTTTTTCTACTCCTCTCATGAGCCCAAACAAGTCTCTAAAAGCATGAGTTTGCAACTACTTTACTTTTGGAGAAAATTCAAAACATTCATTATTCAATAGAGCCCAATAGCAAAAATCAGGTTTTGAATGAAGAATCACATTTCTTGGTAGAATCATGCAGGATTGAAATTTTTGATGTTTTTTTACTCCTCTCAACAGCCCAAACAAGTTTCTAAAAGGATGAGTTTGCAACTACTTTACTTTTGGAGAAAATTCAAAACATTCATTATTCAATAGGGCTCAAAATATCAAAAACCAGCGGTTTGAATGAACACTCACATTTCTTGGTAGAATCGTGCAGGACTGAAATTTGTGATGTTTTTCTACTCCTCTCATGAGCCCAAACAAGACTCTAAAAGGATGAGTTTGCAACTACTTTACTTTTGGAGAAAATTCAAAACATTCATTATTCAATAGGGCCCAAAATATCAAAAACCAGCGGTTTGAATGAACACACATTTCTTGGTAGAATCATGCAGGAATGAAATTTTTGATGTTTTTCTACTCCTCTCATGAGCCCAAACAAGTCTCTAAAAGCATGAGTTTGCAACTACTTTACTTTTGGAGAAAATTCAAAACATTCATTATTCAATAGAGCCCAATAGCAAAAATCAGGTTTTGAATGAAGAATCACATTTCTTGGTAGAATCATGCAGGATTGAAATTTTTGATGGTTTTTTACTCCTCTCAACAGCCCAAACAAGTTTCTAAAAGGATGAGTTTGCAACTACTTTACTTTTGGAGAAAATTCAAAACATTCATTATTCAATAGGGCCCAAAATATCAAAAACCAGCGGTTTGAATGAACACATATTTCTTGGTAGAATCGTGCAAGACTGAAATTTTTGATGCTTTTCTACTCGTCTCATGAGCCCAAACAAGTCTCTAAAAGCATGAGTTTGCAACTACTTTACTTTTGGAGAAAATTCAAAACATTCATTATTCAATAGGGCCCAAAATATCAAAAACCAGCGGTTTGAATGAACACACATTTCTTGGTAGAATCATGCAGGACTGAAATTTTTGATGTTTTTCTACTCCTCTCATGAGCCCAAACAAGTCTCTAAAAGCATGAGTTTGCAACTACTTTACTTTTGGAGAAAATTCAAAACATTCATTATTCAATAGATCCCAATAGCAAAAATCAGGTTTTGAATGAAGAATCACATTTCTTGGTAGAATCATGCAGGATTGAAATTTTTGATGGTTTTTTACTCCTCTCAACAGCCCAAACAAGTTTCTAAAAGGATGAGTTTGCAACTACTTTACTTTTGGAGAAAATTCAAAACATTCATTATTCAATAGGGCCCAAAATATCAAAAACCAGCGGTTTGAATGAACACACATTTCTTGGTAGAATCATGCAGGACTGAAATTTTTGATGTTTTTCTACTCCTCTCATGAGCCCAAACAAGTCTCTAAAAGCATGAGTTTGCAACTACTTTACTTTTGGAGAAAATTCAAAACATTCATTATTCAATAGAGCCCAATAGCAAAAATCAGGTTTTGAATGAAGAATCACATTTCTTGGTAGAATCATGCAGGATTGAAATTTTTGATGTTTTTTTACTCCTCTCAACAGCCCAAACAAGTTTCTAAAAGGATGAGTTTGCAACTACTTTACGTTTGGAGAAAATTCAAAACATTCATTATTCAATAGGGCCCAAACTATCAAAAACTAGCAGTTTGAATGAACACACATTTCTTGGTAGAATCGTGCAAGACTGAAATTTTTGTTGTTTTTCTACTCCTCTCATGAGCCCAAACAAGTCTCTAAAAGCATGAGTTTGCAACTACTTTACTTTTGGAGAAAATTCAAAACATTCATTATTCAATAGAGCCCAATAGCAAAAATCAGGTTTTGAATGAAGAATCACATTTCTTGGTAGAATCATGCAGGATTGAAATTTTTGATGTTTTTTTACTCCTCTCAACAGCCCAAACAAGTTTCTAAAAGGATGAGTTTGCAACTACTTTACTTTTGGAGAAAATTCAAAACATTCATTATTCAATAGGGCCCAAACTATCAAAAACCAGCGGTTTGAATGAACACTCACATTTCTTGGTAGAATCGTGCAGGACTGAAATTTGTGATGTTTTTCTACTCCTCTCATGAGCCCAAACAAGACTCTAAAAGGATGAGTTTGCAACTACTTTACTTTTGGAGAAAATTCAAAACATTCATTATTCAATAGGGCCCAAAATATCAAAAACCAGCGGTTTGAATGAACACACATTTCTTGGTAGAATCATGCAGGAATGAAATTTTTGATGTTTTTCTACTCCTCTCATGAGCCCAAACAAGTCTCTAAAAGCATGAGTTTGCAACTACTTTACTTTTGGAGAAAATTCAAAACATTCATTATTCAATAGAGCCCAATAGCAAAAATCAGGTTTTGAATGAAGAATCACATTTCTTGGTAGAATCATGCAGGATTGAAATTTTTGATGGTTTTTTACTCCTCTCAACAGCCCAAACAAGTTTCTAAAAGGATGAGTTTGCAACTACTTTACTTTTGGAGAAAATTCAAAACATTCATTATTCAATAGGGCCCAAAATATCAAAAACCAGCGGTTTGAATGAACACACATTTCTTGGTAGAATCATGCAGGACTGAAATTTTTGATGTTTTTCTACTCCTCTCATGAGCCCAAACAAGTCTCTAAAAGCATGAGTTTGCAACTACTTTACTTTTGGAGAAAATTCAAAACATTCATTATTCAATAGAGCCCAATAGCAAAAATCAGGTTTTGAATGAAGAATCACATTTCTTGGTAGAATCATGCAGGATTGAAATTTTTGATGTTTTTTTACTCCTCTCAACAGCCCAAACAAGTTTCTAAAAGGATGAGTTTGCAACTACTTTACGTTTGGAGAAAATTCAAAACATTCATTATTCAATAGGGCCCAAACTATCAAAAACTAGCAGTTTGAATGAACACACATTTCTTGGTAGAATCGTGCAAGACTGAAATTTTTGTTGTTTTTCTACTCCTCTCATGAGCCCAAACAAGTCTCTAAAAGCATGAGTTTGCAACTACTTTACTTTTGGAGAAAATTCAAAACATTCATTATTCAATAGAGCCCAATAGCAAAAATCAGGTTTTGAATGAAGAATCACATTTCTTGGTAGAATCATGCAGGATTGAAATTTTTGATGTTTTTTTACTCCTCTCAACAGCCCAAACAAGTTTCTAAAAGGATGAGTTTGCAACTACTTTACTTTTGGAGAAAATTCAAAACATTCATTATTCAATAGGGCCCAAACTATCAAAAACCAGCGGTTTGAATGAACACTCACATTTCTTGGTAGAATCGTGCAGGACTGAAATTTGTGATGTTTTTCTACTCCTCTCATGAGCCCAAACAAGACTCTAAAAGGATGAGTTTGCAACTACTTTACTTTTGGAGAAAATTCAAAACATTCATTATTCAATAGGGCCCAAAATATCAAAAACCAGCGGTTTGAATGAACACACATTTCTTGGTAGAATCATGCAGGAATGAAATTTTTGATGTTTTTCTACTCCTCTCATGAGCCCAAACAAGTCTCTAAAAGCATGAGTTTGCAACTACTTTACTTTTGGAGAAAATTCAAAACATTCATTATTCAATAGAGCCCAATAGCAAAAATCAGGTTTTGAATGAAGAATCACATTTCTTGGTAGAATCATGCAGGATTGAAATTTTTGATGGTTTTTTACTCCTCTCAACAGCCCAAACAAGTTTCTAAAAGGATGAGTTTGCAACTACTTTACTTTTGGAGAAAATTCAAAACATTCATTATTCAATAGGGCCCAAAATATCAAAAACCAGCGGTTTGAATGAACACATATTTCTTGGTAGAATCGTGCAAGACTGAAATTTTTGATGCTTTTCTACTCCTCTCATGAGCCCAAACAAGTCTCTAAAAGCATGAGTTTGCAACTACTTTACTTTTGGAGAAAATTCAAAACATTCATTATTCAATAGGGCCCAAAATATCAAAAACCAGCGGTTTGAATGAACACACATTTCTTGGTAGAATCATGCAGGACTGAAATTTTTGATGTTTTTCTACTCCTCTCATGAGCCCAAACAAGTCTCTAAAAGCATGAGTTTGCAACTACTTTACTTTTGGAGAAAATTCAAAACATTCATTATTCAATAGAGCCCAATAGCAAAAATCAGGTTTTGAATGAAGAATCACATTTCTTGGTAGAATCATGCAGGATTGAAATTTTTGATGGTTTTTTACTCCTCTCAACAGCCCAAACAAGTTTCTAAAAGGATGAGTTTGCAACTACTTTACTTTTGGAGAAAATTCAAAACATTCATTATTCAATAGGGCCCAAAATATCAAAAACCAGCGGTTTGAATGAACACACATTTCTTGGTAGAATCATGCAGGACTGAAATTTTTGATGTTTTTCTACTCCTCTCATGAGCCCAAACAAGTCTCTAAAAGCATGAGTTTGCAACTACTTTACTTTTGGAGAAAATTCAAAACATTCATTATTCAATAGAGCCCAATAGCAAAAATCAGGTTTTGAATGAAGAATCACATTTCTTGGTAGAATCATGCAGGATTGAAATTTTTGATGTTTTTTTACTCCTCTCAACAGCTCAAACAAGTTTCTAAAAGGATGAGTTTGCAACTACTTTACTTTTGGAGAAAATTCAAAACATTCATTATTCAATAGGGACCACACTATCAAAAACCAGCGGTTTGAATGAACACACATTTCTTGGTAGAATCGTGCAAGACTGAAATTTTTGATGTTTTTCTACTCCTCTCATGAGCCCAAACAAGTCTCTAAAAGCATGAGTTTGCAACTACTTTACTTTTGGAGAAAATTCAAAACATTCATTATTCAATAGAGCCCAATAGCAAAAATCAGGTTTTGAATGAAGAATCACATTTCTTGGTAGAATCATGCAGGATTGAAATTTTTGATGGTTTTTTACTCCTCTCAACAGCCCAAACAAGTTTCTAAAAGGATGAGTTTGCAACTACTTTACTTTTGGAGAAAATTCAAAACATTCATTATTCAATAGGGCCCAAAATATCAAAAACCAGCGGTTTGAATGAACACACATTTCTTGGTAGAATCATGCAGGACTGACATTTTTGATGTTTTTCTACTCCTCTCATGAGCCCAAACAAGTCTCTAAAAGCATGAGTTTGCAACTACTTTACTTTTGGAGAAAATTCAAAACATTCATTATTCAATAGAGCCCAATAGCAAAAATCAGGTTTTGAATGAAGAATCACATTTCTTGGTAGAATCATGCAGGATTGAAATTTTTGATGGTTTTTTACTCCTCTCAACAGCCCAAACAAGTTTCTAAAAGGATGAGTTTGCAACTACTTTACTTTTGGAGAAAATTCAAAACATTCATTATTCAATAGGGCCCAAAATATCAAAAACCAGCGGTTTGAATGAACACACATTTCTTGGTAGAATCATGCAGGACTGAAATTTTTGATGTTTTTCTACTCCTCTCATGAGCCTAAACAAGTCTCTAAAAGCATGAGTTTGCAACTACTTTACTTTTGGAGAAAATTCAAAACATTCATTATTCATTAGAGCCCAATAGCCAAAATCAGGTTTTGAATGAAGAATCACATTTCTTGGTAGTATCATGCAGGATTGAAGTTTTTGATGTTTTTTACTCCTCTCAACAGCCCAAACAAGTTTCTAAAAGGATGAGTTTGCAACTACTTTACTTTTGGAGAAAATTCAAAACATTCATTATTCAATAGGGCCCAAAATATCAAAAACCAGCGGTTTGAATGAACACACATTTCTTGGTAGAATCGTGCAAGACTGAAATTTTTGATGCTTTTCTACTCCTCTCATGAGCCCAAACAAGTCTCTAAAAGCATGAGTTTGCAACTACTTTACTTTTGGAGAAAATTCAAAACATTCATTATTCAATAGAGCCCAATAGCAAAAATCAGGTTTTGAATGAAGAATCACATTTCTTGGTAGAATCATGCAGGATTGAAATTTTTGATGGTTTTTTACTCCTCTCAACAGCCCAAACAAGTTTCTAAAAGGATGAGTTTGCAACTACTTTACTTTTGGAGAAAATTCAAAACATTCATTATTCAATAGGGCCCAAAATATAAAAAAACAGCAGTTTGAATGAACACACATTTCTTGGTAGAATCATGCAGGACTGAAATTTTTGATGTTTTTCTACTCCTCTCATGAGCCCAAACAAGTCTCTAAAAGCATGAGTTTGCAACTACTTTACTTTTGGAGAAAATTCAAAACATTCATTATTCAATAGAGCCCAATAGCAAAAATCAGGTTTTGAATGAAGAATCACATTTCTTGGTAGAATCATGCAGGATTGAAATTTTTGATGTTTTTTTATTCCTCTCAACAGCCCAAACAAGTTTCTAAAAGGATGAGTTTGCAACTACTTTACTTTTGGAGAAAATTCAAAACATTCATTATTCAATAGGGCCCAAAATATCAAAAAACAGCGGTTTGAATGAACACTCACATTTCTTGGTAGAATCGGGCAGGACTGAAATTTTTGATGCTTTTCTACTCCTCTCATGAGCCCAAACAAGACTCTAAAAGGATGAGTTTGCAACTACTTTACTTTTGGAGAAAATTCAAAACATTCATTATTCAATAGGGCCCAAAATATCAAAAACCAGCGGTTTGAATGAACACATATTTCTTGGTAGAATCGTGCAAGACTGAAATTTTTGATGCTTTTCTACTCCTCTCATGAGCCCAAACAAGTCTCTAAAAGCATGAGTTTGCAACTACTTTACTTTTGGAGAAAATTCAAAACATTCATTATTCAATAGAGCCCAATAGCAAAAATCAGGTTTTGAATGAAGAATCACATTTCTTGGTAGAATCATGCAGGATTGAAATTTTTGATGGTTTTTTACTCCTCTCAACAGCCCAAACAAGTTTCTAAAAGGATGAGTTTGCAACTACTTTACTTTTGGAGAAAATTCAAAACATTCATTATTCAATAGGGCCCAAAATATCAAAAACCAGCGGTTTGAATGAACACACATTTCTTGGTAGAATCATGCAGGACTGAAATTTTTGATGTTTTTCTACTCCTCTCATGAGCCCAAACAAGTCTCTAAAAGCATGAGTTTGCAACTACTTTACTTTTGGAGAAAATTCAAAACATTCATTATTCAATAGAGCCCAATAGCAAAAATCAGGTTTTGAATGAAGAATCACATTTCTTGGTAGAATCATGCAGGATTGAAATTTTTGATGTTTTTTTACTCCTCTCAACAGCTCAAACAAGTTTCTAAAAGGATGAGTTTGCAACTACTTTACTTTTGGAGAAAATTCAAAACATTCATTATTCAATAGGGCCCAAAATATCAAAAACCAGCGGTTTGAATGAACACACATTTCTTGGTAGAATCATGCAGGACTGACATTTTTGATGTTTTTCTACTCCTCTCATGAGCCCAAACAAGTCTCTAAAAGCATGAGTTTGCAACTACTTTACTTTTGGAGAAAATTCAAAACATTCATTATTCAATAGAGCCCAATAGCAAAAATCAGGTTTTGAATGAAGAATCACATTTCTTGGTAGAATCATGCAGGATTGAAATTTTTGATGGTTTTTTACTCCTCTCAACAGCCCAAACAAGTTTCTAAAAGGATGAGTTTGCAACTACTTTACTTTTGGAGAAAATTCAAAACATTCATTATTCAATAGGGCCCAAAATATCAAAAACCAGCGGTTTGAATGAACACACATTTCTTGGTAGAATCATGCAGGACTGAAATTTTTGATGTTTTTCTACTCCTCTCATGAGCCTAAACAAGTCTCTAAAAGCATGAGTTTGCAACTACTTTACTTTTGGAGAAAATTCAAAACATTCATTATTCATTAGAGCCCAATAGCCAAAATCAGGTTTTGAATGAAGAATCACATTTCTTGGTAGTATCATGCAGGATTGAAGTTTTTGATGTTTTTTACTCCTCTCAACAGCCCAAACAAGTTTCTAAAAGGATGAGTTTGCAACTACTTTACTTTTGGAGAAAATTCAAAACATTCATTATTCAATAGGGCCCAAAATATCAAAAACCAGCGGTTTGAATGAACACACATTTCTTGGTAGAATCGTGCAAGACTGAAATTTTTGATGCTTTTCTACTCCTCTCATGAGCCCAAACAAGTCTCTAAAAGCATGAGTTTGCAACTACTTTACTTTTGGAGAAAATTCAAAACATTCATTATTCAATAGAGCCCAATAGCAAAAATCAGGTTTTGAATGAAGAATCACATTTCTTGGTAGAATCATGCAGGATTGAAATTTTTGATGGTTTTTTACTCCTCTCAACAGCCCAAACAAGTTTTTAAAAGGATGAGTTTGCAACTACTTTACTTTTGGAGAAAATTCAAAACATTCATTATTCAATAGGGCCCAAAATATAAAAAAACAGCAGTTTGAATGAACACACATTTCTTGGTAGAATCATGCAGGACTGAAATTTTTGATGTTTTTCTACTCCTCTCATGAGCCCAAACAAGTCTCTAAAAGCATGAGTTTGCAACTACTTTACTTTTGGAGAAAATTCAAAACATTCATTATTCAATAGAGCCCAATAGCAAAAATCAGGTTTTGAATGAAGAATCACATTTCTTGGTAGAATCATGCAGGATTGAAATTTTTGATGTTTTTTTATTCCTCTCAACAGCCCAAACAAGTTTCTAAAAGGATGAGTTTGCAACTACTTTACTTTTGGAGAAAATTCAAAACATTCATTATTCAATAGGGCCCAAAATATCAAAAAACAGCGGTTTGAATGAACACTCACATTTCTTGGTAGAATCGGGCAGGACTGAAATTTTTGATGTTTTTCTACTCCTCTCATGAGCCCAAACAAGACTCTAAAAGGATGAGTTTGCAACTACTTTACTTTTGGAGAAAATTCAAAACATTCATTATTCAATAGGGCCCAAAATATCAAAAACCAGCGGTTTGAATGAACACATATTTCTTGGTAGAATCGTGCAAGACTGAAATTTTTGATGCTTTTCTACTCCTCTCATGAGCCCAAACAAGTCTCTAAAAGCATGAGTTTGCAACTACTTTACTTTTGGAGAAAATTCAAAACATTCATTATTCAATAGAGCCCAATAGCAAAAATCAGGTTTTGAATGAAGAATCACATTTCTTGGTAGAATCATGCAGGATTGAAATTTTTGATGGTTTTTTACTCCTCTCAACAGCCCAAACAAGTTTCTAAAAGGATGAGTTTGCAACTACTTTACTTTTGGAGAAAATTCAAAACATTCATTATTCAATAGGGCCCAAAATATCAAAAACCAGCGGTTTGAATGAACACACATTTCTTGGTAGAATCATGCAGGACTGACATTTTTGATGTTTTTCTACTCCTCTCATGAGCCCAAACAAGTCTCTAAAAGCATGAGTTTGCAACTACTTTACTTTTGGAGAAAATTCAAAACATTCATTATTCAATAGAGCCCAATAGCAAAAATCAGGTTTTGAATGAAGAATCACATTTCTTGGTAGAATCATGCAGGATTGAAATTTTTGATGGTTTTTTACTCCTCTCAACAGCTCAAACAAGTTTCTAAAAGGATGAGTTTGCAACTACTTTACTTTTGGAGAAAATTCAAAACATTCATTATTCAATAGGGACCACACTATCAAAAACCAGCGGTTTGAATGAACACACATTTCTTGGTAGAATCATGCAGGACTGACATTTTTGATGTTTTTCTACTCCTCTCATGAGCCCAAACAAGTCTCTAAAAGCATGAGTTTGCAACTACTTTACTTTTGGAGAAAATTCAAAACATTCATTATTCAATAGAGCCCAATAGCAAAAATCAGGTTTTGAATGAAGAATCACATTTCTTGGTAGAATCATGCAGAATTGAAATTTTTGATGTTTTTTTACTCCTCTCAACAGCCCAAACAAGTTTCTAAAAGGATGAGTTTGCAACTACTTTACTTTTGGAGAAAATTCAAAACATTCATTATTCAATAGGGCCCAAACTATCAAAAACCAGCAGTTTGAATGAACACACATTTCTTGGTAGAATCGTGCAAGCCTGAAATTTTTGATGTTTTTCTACTCCTCTCATGAGCCCAAACAAGTCTCTAAAAGCATGAGTTTGCAACTACTTTACTTTTGGAGAAAATTCAAAACATTCATTATTCAATAGAGCCCAATAGCAAAAATCAGGTTTTGAATGAAGAATCACATTTCTTGGTAGAATCATGCAGGATTGAAATTTTTGATGGTTTTTTACTCCTCTCAACAGCCCAAACAAGTTTCTAAAAGGATGAATTTGCAACTACTTTACTTTTGGAGAAAATTCAAAACATTCATTATTCAATAGGGCCCAAAATATCAAAAACCAGCGGTTTGAATGAACACACATTTCTTGGTAGAATCGTGCAAGACTGAAATTTTTGATGCTTTTCTACTCCTCTCATGAGCCCAAACAAGTCTCTAAAAGCATGAGTTTGCAACTACTTTACTTTTGGAGAAAATTCAAAACATTCATTATTCAATAGAGCCCAATAGCAAAAATCAGGTTTTGAATGAAGAATCACATTTCTTGGTAGAATCATGCAGGATTGAAATTTTTGATGGTTTTTTACTCCTCTCAACAGCCCAAACAAGTTTCTAAAAGGATGAGTTTGCAACTACTTTACTTTTGGAGAAAATTCAAAACATTCATTATTCAATAGGGCCCAAAAGATCAAAAACCAGCGGTTTGAATGAACACACATTTCTTGGTAGAATCATGCAGGACTGAAATTTTTGATGTTTTTCTACTCCTCTCATGAGCCTAAACAAGTCTCTAAAAGCATGAGTTTGCAACTACTTTACTTTTGGAGAAAATTCAAAACATTCATTATTCATTAGAGCCCAATAGCCAAAATCAGGTTTTGAATGAAGAATCACATTTCTTGGTAGTATCATGCAGGATTGAAGTTTTTGATGTTTTTTACTCCTCTCAACAGCCCAAACAAGTTTCTAAAAGGATGAGTTTGCAACTACTTTACTTTTGGAGAAAATTCAAAACATTCATTATTCAATAGGGCCCAAAATATCAAAAACCAGCGGTTTGAATGAACACACATTTCTTGGTAAAATCGTGCAAGACTGAAATTTTTGATGCTTTTCTACTCCTCTCATGAGCCCAAACAAGTCTCTAAAAGCATGAGTTTGCAACTACTTTACTTTTGGAGAAAATTCAAAACATTCATTATTCAATAGAGCCCAATAGCAAAAATCAGGTTTTGAATGAAGAATCACATTTCTTGGTAGAATCATGCAGGATTGAAATTTTTGATGGTTTTTTACTCCTCTCAACAGCCCAAACAAGTTTCTAAAAGGATGAGTTTGCAACTACTTTACTTTTGGAGAAAATTCAAAACATTCATTATTCAATAGGGCCCAAAATATAAAAAAACAGCAGTTTGAATGAACACACATTTCTTGGTAGAATCATGCAGGACTGAAATTTTTGATGTTTTTCTACTCCTCTCATGAGCCCAAACAAGTCTCTAAAAGCATGAGTTTGCAACTACTTTACTTTTGGAGAAAATTCAAAACATTCATTATTCAATAGAGCCCAATAGCAAAAATCAGGTTTTGAATGAAGAATCACATTTCTTGGTAGAATCATGCAGGATTGAAATTTTTGATGTTTTTTTATTCCTCTCAACAGCCCAAACAAGTTTCTAAAAGGATGAGTTTGCAACTACTTTACTTTTGGAGAAAATTCAAAACATTCATTATTCAATAGGGCCCAAAATATCAAAAACCAGCGGTTTGAATGAACACTCACATTTCTTGGTAGAATCGGGCAGGACTGAAATTTTTGATGTTTTTCTACTCCTCTCATGAGCCCAAACAAGACTCTAAAAGGCTGAGTTTGCAACTACTTTACTTTTGGAGAAAATTCAAAACATTCATTTTTCAATAGGGCCCAAAATATCAAAAACCAGCGGTTTGAATGAACACACATTTCTTGGTAGAATCATGCAGGACTGAAATTTTTGATGTTTTTCTACTCCTCTCATGAGCCCAAACAAGTCTCTAAAAGCATGAGTTTGCAACTACTTTACTTTTGGAGAAAATTCAAAACATTCATTATTCAATAGAGCCCAATAGCAAAAATCAGGTTTTGAATGAATAATCACATTTCTTGGTAGAATCATGCAGGATTGAAATTTTTGATGGTTTTTTACTCCTCTCAACAGCCCAAACAAGTTTCTAAAAGGATGAGTTTGCAACTACTTTACTTTTGGAGAAAATTCAAAACATTCATTATTCAATAGGGCCCAAAATATCAAAAACCAGCGGTTTGAATGAACACACATTTCTTGGTAGAATCGTGCAAGACTGAAATTTTTGATGCTTTTCTACTCCTCTCATGAGCCCAAACAAGTCTCTAAAAGCATGAGTTTGCAACTACTTTACTTTTGGAGAAAATTCAAAACATTCATTATTCAATAGAGCCCAATAGCAAAAATCAGGTTTTGAATGAAGAATCACATTTCTTGGTAGAATCATGCAGGATTGAAATTTTTGATGGTTTTTTACTCCTCTCAACAGCCCAAACAAGTTTCCAAAAGGATGAGTTTGCAACTACTTTACTTTTGGAGAAAATTCAAAACATTCATTATTCAATAGGGCCCAAAATATAAAAAACCAGCGGTTTGAATGAACACACATTTCTTGGTATAATCATGCAGGACTGAAATTTTTGATGTTTTTCTACTCCTCTCATGAGCCCAAACAAGTCTCTAAAAGCATGAGTTTGCAACTACTTTACTTTTGGAGAAAATTCAAAACATTCATTATTCAATAGAGCCCAATAGCAAAAATCAGGTTTTGAATGAAGAATCACATTTCTTGGTAGAATCATGCAGGATTGAAATTTTTGATGTTTTTTTACTCCTCTCAACAGCTCAAACAAGTTTCTAAAAGGATGAGTTTGCAACTACTTTACTTTTGGAGAAAATTCAAAACATTCATTATTCAATAGGGACCACACTATCAAAAACCAGCGGTTTGAATGAACACACATTTCTTGGTAGAATCGTGCAAGACTGAAATTTTTGATGTTTTTCTACTCCTCTCATGAGCCCAAACAAGTCTCTAAAAGCATGAGTTTGCAACTACTTTACTTTTGAAGAAATTTCAAAACATTCATTATTCAATAGAGCCCAATAGCAAAAATCAGGTTTTGAATGAAGAATCACATTTCTTGGTAGAATCATGCAGGATTGAAATTTTTGATGGTTTTTTACTCCTCTCAACAGCCCAAACAAGTTTCTAAAAGGATGAATTTGCAACTACTTTTCTTTTGGAGAAAATTCAAAACATTCATTATTCAATAGGGCCCAAAATATCAAAAACCAGCGGTTTGAATGAACACACATTTCTTGGTAGAATCATGCAGGACTGAAATTTTTAATGTTTTTCTACTCCTCTCATGAGCCTAAACAAGTCTGTAAAAGCATGAGTTTGCAACTACTTTACTTTTGGAGAAAATTCAAAACATTCATTATTCATTAGAGCCCAATAGCAAAAATCAGGTTTTGAATGAAGAATCACATTTCTTGGTAGTATCATGCAGGACTGAAGTTTTTGATGTTTTTTACTCCTCTCAACAGCCCAAACAAGTTTCTAAAATGATGAGTTTGCAACTACTTTACTTTTGGAGAAAATTCAAAACATTCATTATTCAATAGGGCCCAAAATATCAAAAACCAGCGGTTTGAATGAACACACATTTCTTGGTAGAATCGTGCAAGACTGAAATTTTTGATGCTTTTCTACTCCTCTCATGAGCCCAAACAAGTCTCTAAATGCATGAGTTTGCAACTACTTTACTTTTGGAGAAAATTCAAAACATTCATTATTCAATAGAGCCCAATAGCAAAAATCAGGTTTTGAATGAAGAATCACATTTCTTGGTAGAATCATGCAGGATTGAAATTTTTGATGGTTTTTTACTCCTCTCAACAGCCCAAACAAGTTTCTAAAAGGATGAGTTTGCAACTACTTTACTTTTGGAGAAAATTCAAAACATTCATTATTCAATAGGGCCTAAAATATCAAAAACCAGCGGTTTGAATGAACACACATTTCTTGGTAGAATCATGCAGGACTGAAATTTTTGATGTTTTTCTACTCCTCTCATGAGCCCAAACAAGTCTCTAAAAGCATGAGTTTGCAACTACTTTACTTTTGGAGAAAATTCAAAACATTCATTATTCAATAGAGCCCAATAGCAAAAATCAGGTTTTGAATGAAGAATCACATTTCTTGGTAGAATCATGCAGGATTGAAATTTTTGATGTTTTTTTACTCCTCTCAACAGCTCAAACAAGTTTCTAAAAGGATGAGTTTGCAACTACTTTACTTTTGGAGAAAATTCAAAACATTCAATATTCAATAGGGACCACACTATCAAAAACCAGCGGTTTGAATGAACACACATTTCTTGGTAGAATCGTGCAAGACTGAAATTTTTGATGTTTTTCTACTCTCATGAGCCCAAACAAGTCTCTAAAAGCATGAGTTTGCAACTACTTTACTTTTGGAGAAAATTCAAAACATTCATTATTCAATAGAGCCCAATAGCAAAAATCAGGTTTTGAATGAAGAATCACATTTCTTGGTAGAATCATGCAGGATTGAAATTTTTGATGGTTTTTTACTCCTCTCAACAGCCCAAACAAGTTTCTAAAAGAATGAGTTTGCAACTACTTTACTTTTGGAGAAAATTCAAAACATTCATTATTCAATATGGACCACACTATCGAAAACCAGCGGTTTGAATGAACACACATTTCTTGGTAGAATCGTGCAAGACTGAAATTTTTGATGTTTTTCTACTCCTCTCATGAGCCCAAACAAGTCTCTAAAAGCATGAGTTTGCAACTACTTTACTTTTGGAGAATATTCAAAACATTCATTATTCATTAGAGCCCAATAGCAAAAATCAGGTTTTGAATGAAGAATCACATTTCTTGGTAGTATCATGCAGGATTGAAGTTTTTGATGTTTTTTACTCCTCTCAACAGCCCAAACAAGTTTCTAAAATGATGAGTTTGCAACTACTTTACTTTTGGAGAAAATTCAAAACATTCATTATTCAATAGGGCCCAAAATATCAAAAACCAGCGGTTTGAATGAACACACATTTCTTGGTAGAATCATGCAAGACTGAAATTTTTGATGCTTTTCTACTCCTCTCATGAGCCCAAACAAGTCTCTAAAAGCATGAGTTTGCAACTACTTTACTTTTGGAGAAAATTCTAAACATTCATTATTCAATAGAGCCCAATAGCAAAAATCAGGTTTTGAATGAAGAATCACATTTCTTGGTAGAATCATGCAGGATTGAAATTTTTGATGGTTTTTTACTCCTCTCAACAGCCCAAACAAGTTTCTAAAAGGATGAGTTTGCAACTACTTTACTTTTGGAGAAAATTCAAAACATTCATTATTCAATAGGGCCCAAAATATCAAAAACCAGCGGTTTGAATGAACACACATTTCTTGGTAGAATCATGCAGGACTGAAATTTTTGATGTTTTTCTACTCCTCTCATGAGCCCAAACAAGTCTCTAAAAGCATGAGTTTCCAACTACTTTACTTTTGGAGAAAATTCAAAACATTCATTATTCAATAGAGCCCAATAGCAAAAATCAGGTTTTGAATGAAGAATCACATTTCTTGGTAGAATCATGCAGGATTGAAATTTTTGATGGTTTTTTACTCCTCTCAACAGCCCAAACAAGTTTCTAAAAGGATGAGTTTGCAACTACTTTACTTTTGGAGAAAATTCAAAACATTCATTATTCAATAGGGCCCAAAATCTCAAAAACCAGCGGTGTGAATGAACACACATTTCTTGGTAGAATCATGCAGGACTGAAATTTTTGATGTTTTTCTACTCCTCTCATGAGCCCAAACAAGTCTCTAAAAGCATGAGTTTGCAACTACTTTACTTTTGGAGAAAATTCAAAACATTCATTATTCAATAGAGCCCAATAGCAAAAATCAGGTTTTGAATGAAGAATCACATTTCTTGGTAGAATCATGCAGGATTGAAATTTTTGATGTTTTTTTACTCCTCTCAACAGCTCAAACAAGTTTCTAAAAGGATGAGTTTGCAACTACTTTACTTTTGGAGAAAATTCAAAACATTCATTATTCAATAGGGACCACACTATCAAAAACCAGCGGTTTGAATGAACACACATTTCTTGGTAGAATCGTGCAAGACTGAAATTTTTGATGTTTTTCTACTCTCATGAGCCCAAACAAGTCTCTAAAAGCATGAGTTTGCAACTACTTTACTTTTGGAGAAAATTCAAAACATTCATTATTCAATAGAGCCCAATAGCAAAAATCAGGTTTTGAATGAAGAATCACATTTCTTGGTAGAATCATGCAGGGTTGAAATTTTTGATGGTTTTTTACTCCTCTCAACAGCCCAAACAAGTTTCTAAAAGAATGAGTTTGCAACTACTTTACTTTTGGAGAAAATTCAAAACATTCATTATTCAATAGGGCCCAAAATATCAAAAACCAGCGGTTTGAATGAACACACATTTCTTGGTAGAATCGTGCAAGACTGAAATTTTTGATGCTTTTCTACTCCTCTCATGAGCCCAAACAAGTCTCTAAAAGCATGAGTTTGCAAATACTTTACTTTTGGAGAAAATTCAAAACATTCATTATTCAATAGAGCCCAATAGCAAAAATCAGGTTTTGAATGAAGAATCACATTTCTTGGTAGAATCATGCAGGATTGAAATTTTTGATGGTTTTTTACTCCTCTCAACAGCCCAAACAAGTTTCTAAAAGGATGAGTTTGCAACTACTTTACTTTTGGAGAAAATTCAAAACATTCATTATTCAATAGGGCCCAAAATATCAAAAACCAGCGGTTTGAATGAACACACATTTCTTGGTAGAATCATGCAGGACTGAAATTTTTGATGTTTTTCTACTCCTCTCATGAGCCCAAACAAGTCTCTAAAAGCATGAGTTTGCAACTACTTTACTTTTGGAGAAAATTCAAAACATTCATTATTCAATAGAGCCCAATAGCAAAAATCAGGTTTTGAATGAAGAATCACATTTCTTGGTAGAATCATGCAGGATTGAAATTTTTGATGGTTTTTTACTCCTCTCAACAGCCCAAACAAGTTTCTAAAAGGATGAGTTTGCAACTACTTTACTTTTGGAGAAAATTCAAAACATTCATTATTCAATAGGGCCCAAAATATCAAAAACCAGCGGTTTGAATGAACACACTTTTCTTGGTAGAATCATGCAGGACTGAAATTTTTGATGTTTTTCTACTCCTCTCATGAGCCCAAACAAGTCTCTAAAAGCATGAGTTTGCAACTACTTTACTTTTGGAGAAAATTCAAAACATTCATTATTCAATAGAGCCCAATAGCAAAAATCAGGTTTTGAATGAAGAATCACATTTCTTGGTAGAATCATGCAGGATTGAAATTTTTGATGGTTTTTTACTCCTCTCAACAGCCCAAGCAAGTTTCTAAAAGGATGAGTTTGCAACTACTTTACTTTTGGAGAAAATTCAAAACATTCATTATTCAATAGGGCCCAAAATATCAAAAACCAGCGGTTTGAATGAACACACATTTCTTGGTAGAATCGTGCAAGACTGAAATTTTTGATGCTTTTCTACTCCTCTCATGAGCCCAAACAAGTCTCTAAAAGCATGAGTTTGCAACTACTTTACTTTTGGAGAAAATTCAAAACATTCATTATTCAATAGAGCCCAATAGCAAAAATCAGGTTTTGAATAAAGAATCACATTTCTTGGTAGAATCATGCAGGATTGAAATTTTTGATGTTTTTTTACTCCTCTCAACAGCCCAAACAAGTTTCTAAAAGGATGAGTTTGCAACTACTTTACTTTTGGAGAAAATTCAAAACATTCATTATTCAATAGGGCCCAAAATCTCAAAAACCAGCGGTGTGAATGAACACACATTTCTTGGTAGAATCATGCAGGACTGAAATTTTTGATGTTTTTCTACTCCTCTCATGAGCCCAAACAAGTCTCTAAAAGCATGAGTTTGCAACTACTTTACTTTTGGAGAAAATTCAAAACATTCATTATTCAATAGAGCACAATAGCAAAAATCAGGTTTTGAATGAAGAATCACATTTCTTGGTAGAATCATGCAGGATTGAAATTTTTGATGTTTTTTTACTCCTCTCAACAGCTCAAACAAGTTTCTAAAAGGATGAGTTTGCAACTACTTTACTTTTGGAGAAAATTCAAAACATTCATTATTCAATAGGGACCACACTATCAAAAACCAGCGGTTTGAATGAACACACATTTCTTGGTAGAATCGTGCAAGACTGAAATTTTTGATGTTTTTCTACTCTCATGAGCCCAAACAAGTCTCTAAAAGCATGAGTTTGCAACTACTTTACTTTTGGAGAAAATTCAAAACATTCATTATTCAATAGAGCCCAATAGCAAAAATCAGGTTTTGAATGAAGAATCACATTTCTTGGTAGAGTCATGCAGGATTGAAATTTTTGATGGTTTTTTACTCCTCTCAACAGCCCAAACAAGTTTCTAAAAGAATGAGTTTGCAACTACTTTACTTTTGGAGAAAATTCAAAACATTCATTATTCAATAGGGCCCAAAATATCAAAAACCAGCGGTTTGAATGAACACACATTTCTTGGTAGAATCGTGCAAGACTGAAATTTTTGATGCTTTTCTACTCCTCTCATGAGCCCAAACAAGTCTCTAAAAGCATGAGTTTGCAAATACTTTACTTTTGGAGAAAATTCAAAACATTCATTATTCAATAGAGCCCAATAGCAAAAATCAGGTTTTGAATGAAGAATCACATTTCTTGGTAGAATCATGCAGGATTGAAATTTTTGATGGTTTTTTACTCCTCTCAACAGCCCAAACAAGTTTCTAAAAGGATGAGTTTGCAACTACTTTACTTTTGGAGAAAATTCAAAACATTCATTATTCAATAGGGCCCAAAATATCAAAAACCAGCGGTTTGAATGAACACACATTTCTTGGTAGAATCATGCAGGACTGAAATTTTTGATGTTTTTCTACTCCTCTCATGAGCCCAAACAAGTCTCTAAAAGCATGAGTTTGCAACTACTTTACTTTTGGAGAAAATTCAAAACATTCATTATTCAATAGAGCCCAATAGCAAAAATCAGGTTTTGAATGAAGAATCACATTTCTTGGTAGAATCATGCAGGATTGAAATTTTTGATGGTTTTTTACTCCTCTCAACAGCCCAAACAAGTTTCTAAAAGGATGAGTTTGCAACTACTTTACTTTTGGAGAAAATTCAAAACATTCATTATTCAATAGGGCCCAAAATATCAAAAACCAGCGGTTTGAATGAACACACTTTTCTTGGTAGAATCATGCAGGACTGAAATTTTTGATGTTTTTCTACTCCTCTCATGAGCCCAAACAAGTCTCTAAAAGCATGAGTTTGCAACTACTTTACTTTTGGAGAAAATTCAAAACATTCATTATTCAATAGAGCCCAATAGCAAAAATCAGGTTTTGAATGAAGAATCACATTTCTTGGTAGAATCATGCAGGATTGAAATTTTTGATGGTTTTTTACTCCTCTCAACAGCCCAAGCAAGTTTCTAAAAGGATGAGTTTGCAACTACTTTACTTTTGGAGAAAATTCAAAACATTCATTATTCAATAGGGCCCAAAATATCAAAAACCAGCGGTTTGAATGAACACACATTTCTTGGTAGAATCGTGCAAGACTGAAATTTTTGATGCTTTTCTACTCCTCTCATGAGCCCAAACAAGTCTCTAAAAGCATGAGTTTGCAACTACTTTACTTTTGGAGAAAATTCAAAACATTCATTATTCAATAGAGCCCAATAGCAAAAATCAGGTTTTGAATAAAGAATCACATTTCTTGGTAGAATCATGCAGGATTGAAATTTTTGATGGTTTTTTACTCCTCTCAACAGCCCAAACAAGTTTCTAAAAGGATGAGTTTGCAACTACTTTACTTTTGGAGAAAATTCAAAACATTCATTATTCAATAGGGCCCAAAATATCAAAAACCAGCGGTTTGAATGAACACACATTTCTTGGTAGAATCATGCAGGACTGAAATTTTTGATGTTTTTCTACTCCTCTCATGAGCCCAAACAAGTCTCTAAAAGCATGAGTTTGCAACTACTTTACTTTTGGAGAAAATTCAAAACATTCATTATTCATTAGAGCCCAATAGCAAAAATCAGGTTTTGAATGAAGAATCACATTTCCTGGTAGAATCATGCAGGATTGAAATTTTTGATGGTTTTTTACTCCTCTCAACAGCCCAAACAAGTTTCTAAAAGGATGAGTTTGCAACTACTTTACTTTTGGAGAAAATTCAAAACATTCATTATTCAATAGGGCCCAAAATATCAAAAACCAGCGGTTTGAATGAACACACATTTCTTGGTAGAATCATGCAGGACTGAAATTTTTGATGTTTTTCTACTCCTCTCATGAGCCCAAACAAGTCTCTAAAAGCATGAGTTTGCAACTACTTTACTTTTGGAGAAAATTCAAAACATTCATTATTCAATAGAGCCCAATAGCAAAAATCAGGTTTTGAATGAAGAATCACATTTCTTGGTAGAATCATGCAGGATTGAAATTTTTGATGTTTTTTTACTCCTCTCAACAGCCCAAACAAGTTTCTAAAAGGATGAGTTTGCAACTACTTTACTTTTGGAGAAAATTCAAAACATTCATTATTCAATAGGGCCCACACTATCAAAAACCAGCGGTTTGAATGAACACACATTTCTTGGTAGAATCGTGCAAGACTGAAATTTTTGATGTTTTTCTACTCCTCTCATGAGCCCAAACAAGTCTCTAAAAGCATGAGTTTGCAACTACTTTACTTTTGGAGAAAATTCAAAACATTCATTATTCAATAGAGCCCAATAGCAAAAATCAGGTTTTGAATGAAGAATCACATTTCTTGGTAGAATCATGCAGGATTGAAATTTTTGATGTTTTTTTACTCCTCTCAACAGCCCAAACAAGTTTCTAAAAGGATGAGTTTGCAACTACTTTACTTTTGGAGAAAATTCAAAACATTCATTATTCAATAGGGCCCAAACTATCAAAAACCAGCGGTTTGAATGAACACTCACATTTCTTGGTAGAATCGTGCAGGACTGAAATTTTTGTTGTTTTTCTACTCCTCTCATGAGCCCAAACAAGACTCTAAAAGAATGAGTTTGCAACTACTTTACTTTTGGAGAAAATTCAAAACATTCATTATTCAATAGGGCCCAAAATATCAAAAACCAGCGGTTTGAATGAACACACATTTCTTGGTAGAATCATGCAGGACTGAAATTTTTGATGTTTTTCTACTCCTCTCATGAGCCCAAACAAGTCTCTAAAAGCATGAGTTTGCAACTACTTTACTTTTGGAGAAAATTCAAAACATTCATTATTCAATAGAGCCCAATAGCAAAAATCAGGTTTTGAATGAAGAATCACATTTCTTGGTAGAATCATGCAGGATTGAAATTTTTGATGGTTTTTTACTCCTCTCAACAGCCCAAACAAGTTTCTAAAAGGATGAGTTTGCAACTACTTTACTTTTGGAGAAAATTCAAAACATTCATTATTCAATAGGGCCCAAAATATCAAAAACCAGCGGTTTGAATGAACACACATTTCTTGGTAGAATCGTGCAAGACTGAAATTTTTGATGCTTTTCTACTCCTCTCATGAGCCCAAACAAGTCTCTAAAAGCATGAGTTTGCAACTACTTTACTTTTGGAGAAAATTCAAAACATTCATTATTCAATAGAGCCCAATAGCAAAAATCAGGTTTTGAATGAAGAATCACATTTCTTGGTAGAATCATGCAGGATTGAAATTTTTGATGGTTTTTTACTCCTCTCAACAGCCCAAACAAGTTTCTAAAAGGATGAGTTTGCAACTACTTTACTTTTGGAGAAAATTCAAAACATTCATTATTCAATAGGGCCCAAAATATCAAAAACCAGCGGTTTGAATGAACACACATTTCTTGGTAGAATCATGCAGGACTGAAATTTTTGATGTTTTTCTACTCCTCTCATGAGCCCAAACAAGTCTCTAAAAGCATGAGTTTGCAACTACTTTACTTTTGGAGAAAATTCAAAACATTCATTATTCAATAGAGCCCAATAGCAAAAATCAGGTTTTGAATGAAGAATCACATTTCTTGGTAGAATCATGCAGGATTGAAATTTTTGATGTTTTTTTACTCCTCTCAACAGCCCAAACAAGTTTCTAAAAGGATGAATTTGCAACTACTTTACTTTTGGAGAAAATTCAAAACATTCACTATTCAATAGGGCCCAAAATATCAAAAACCAGCGATTTGAATGAACACACATTTCTTGGTAGAATCGTGCAAGACTGAAATTTTTGATGTTTTTCTACTCCTCTCATGAGCCCAAACAAGTCTCCAAAAGCATGAGTTTGCAACTACTTTACTTTTGGAGAAAATTCAAAACATTCATTATTCAATAGAGCCCAATAGCAAAAATCAGGTTTTGAATGAAGAATCACATTTCTTGGTAGAATCATGCAGGATTGAAATTTTTGATGTCTTTTTACTCCTCTCAACAGCCCAAACAAGTTTCTAAAAGGATGAGTTTGCAACTACTTTACTTTTGGAGAAAATTCAAAACATTCATTATTCAATAGGGCCCAAACTATCAAAAACCAGCGATTTGAATGAACACACATTTCTTGGTAGAATCGTGCAAGACTGAAATTTTTGATGTTTTTCTACTCCTCTCATGAGCCCAAACAAGTCTCCAAAAGCATGAGTTTGCAACTACTTTACTTTTGGAGAAAATTCAAAACATTCATTATTTATTAGAGCCCAATAGCAAAAATCAGGTTTTGAATGAAGAATCACATTTCTTGGTAGAATCATGCAGGATTGAAATTTTTGATGGTTTTTTACTCCTCTCAACAGCCCAAACAAGTTTCTAAAAGGATGAGTTTGCAACTACTTTACTTTTGGAGAAAATTCAAAACATTCATTATTCAATAGGGCCCAAAATATCAAAAACCAGCGGTTTGAATGAACACACATTTCTTGGTAGAATCATGCAGGACTGAAATTTTTGATGTTTTTCTACTCCTCTCATGAGCCCAAACAAGTCTCTAAAAGCATGAGTTTGCAACTACTTTACTTTTGGAGAAAATTCAAAACATTCATTATTCAATAGAGCCCAATAGCAAAAATCAGGTTTTGAATGAAGAATCACATTTCTTGGTAGAATCATGCAGGATTGAAATATTTGATGTTTTTCTACTCCTCTCATGAGCCCAAACAAGACTCTAAAAGGATGAGTTTGCAACTACTTTACTTTTGGAGAAAATTCAAAACATTCATTATTCAATAGAGCCCAATAGAAAAACCAGCGTTTTGAATGAAGAATCACATTTCTTGGTAGAATCATGCAGGATTGAAATTTTTGATGGTTTTTTACTCCTCTCAACAGCCCAAACAAGTTTCTAAAAGGATGAGTTTGCAACTACTTTACTTTTGGAGAAAATTCAAAACATTCATTATTCAATAGGGCCCACACTATCAAAAACCAGCGGTTTGAATGAACACACATTTCTTGGTAGAATCGTGCAAGACTGAAATTTTTGATGCTTTTCTACTCCTCTCATGAGCCCAAACAAGTCTCTAAAAGCATGAGTTTGCAACTACTTTACTTTTGGAGAAAATTCAAAACATTCATTATTCAATAGAGCCCAATAGCAAAAATCAGGTTTTGAATGAAGAATCACATTTCTTGGTAGAATCATGCAGGATTGAAATTTTTGATGGTTTTTTACTCCTCTCAACAGCCCAAACAAGTTTCTAAAAGGATGAATTTGCAACTACTTTACTTTTGGAGAAAATTCAAAACATTCATTATTCAATAGGGCCCAAAATATCAAAAACCAGCGATTTGAATGAACACACATTTCTTGGTAGAATCGTGCAAGACTGAAATTTTTGATGTTTTTCTACTCCTCTCATGAGCCCAAACAAGTCTCCAAAAGCATGAGTTTGCAACTACTTTACTTTTGGAGAAAATTCAAAACATTCATTATTCAATAGAGCCCAATAGCAAAAATCAGGTTTTGAATGAAGAATCACATTTCTTGGTAGAATCATGCAGGATTGAAATTTTTGATGTCTTTTTACTCCTCTCAACAGCCCAAACAAGTTTCTAAAAGGATGAGTTTGCAACTACTTTACTTTTGGAGAAAATTCAAAACATTCATTATTCAATAGGGCCCAAACTATCAAAAACCAGCGATTTGAATGAACACACATTTCTTGGTAGAATCGTGCAAGACTGAAATTTTTGATGTTTTTCTACTCCTCTCATGAGCCCAAACAAGTCTCCAAAAGCATGAGTTTGCAACTACTTTACTTTTGGAGAAAATTCAAAACATTCATTATTCAATAGAGCCCAATAGCAAAAATCAGGTTTTGAATGAAGAATCACATTTCTTGGTAGAATCATGCAGGATTGAAATTTTTGATGTTTTTTTACTCCTCTCAACAGCCCAAACAAGTTTCTAAAAGGATGAGTTTGCAACTACTTTACTTTTGGAGAAAATTCAAAACATTCATTATTCAATAGGGCCCACACTATCAAAAACCAGCGGTTTGAATGAACACACATTTCTTGGTAGAATCGTGCAAGACTGAAATTTTTGATGTTTTTCTACTCCTCTCATGAGCCCAAACAAGTCTCTAAAAGCATGAGTTTGCAACTACTTTACTTTTGGAGAAAATTCAAAACATTCATTATTCAATAGAGCCCAATAGCAAAAATCAGGTTTTGAATGAAGAATCACATTTCTTGGTAGAATCATGCAGGATTGAAATTTTTGATGTTTTTTTACTCCTCTCAACAGCCCAAACAAGTTTCTAAAAGGATG
Source organism: Dendrobates tinctorius (assembly GCF_039654945.1). NCBI lineage: Eukaryota > Metazoa > Chordata > Amphibia > Anura > Dendrobatidae > Dendrobates > Dendrobates tinctorius. The sequence goes on along the minus strand of NW_027361736.1, from coordinate 5,196,511 downwards.
AGTTTGCAACTACTTTACTTTTGGAGAAAATTCAAAACATTCATTATTCAATAGGGCCCAAACTATCAAAAACCAGCGGTTTGAATGAACACTCACATTTCTTGGTAGAATCGTGCAGGACTGAAATTTTTGTTGTTTTTCTACTCCTCTCATGAGCCCAAACAAGACTCTAAAAGAATGAGTTTGCAACTACTTTACTTTTGGAGAAAATTCAAAACATTCATTATTCAATAGGGCCCAAAATATCAAAAACCAGCGGTTTGAATGAACACACATTTCTTGGTAGAATCATGCAGGACTGAAATTTTTGATGTTTTTCTACTCCTCTCATGAGCCCAAACAAGTCTCTAAAAGCATGAGTTTGCAACTACTTTACTTTTGGAGAAAATTCAAAACATTCATTATTCAATAGAGCCCAATAGCAAAAATCAGGTTTTGAATGAAGAATCACATTTCTTGGTAGAATCATGCAGGATTGAAATTTTTGATGGTTTTTTACTCCTCTCAACAGCCCAAACAAGTTTCTAAAAGGATGAGTTTGCAACTACTTTACTTTTGGAGAAAATTCAAAACATTCATTATTCAATAGGGCCCAAAATATCAAAAACCAGCGGTTTGAATGAACACACATTTCTTGGTAGAATCGTGCAAGACTGAAATTTTTGATGCTTTTCTACTCCTCTCATGAGCCCAAACAAGTCTCTAAAAGCATGAGTTTGCAACTACTTTACTTTTGGAGAAAATTCAAAACATTCATTATTCAATAGAGCCCAATAGCAAAAATCAGGTTTTGAATGAAGAATCACATTTCTTGGTAGAATCATGCAGGATTGAAATTTTTGATGGTTTTTTACTCCTCTCAACAGCCCAAACAAGTTTCTAAAAGGATGAGTTTGCAACTACTTTACTTTTGGAGAAAATTCAAAACATTCATTATTCAATAGGGCCCAAAATATCAAAAACCAGCGGTTTGAATGAACACACATTTCTTGGTAGAATCATGCAGGACTGAAATTTTTGATGTTTTTCTACTCCTCTCATGAGCCCAAACAAGTCTCTAAAAGCATGAGTTTGCAACTACTTTACTTTTGGAGAAAATTCAAAACATTCATTATTCAATAGAGCCCAATAGCAAAAATCAGGTTTTGAATGAAGAATCACATTTCTTGGTAGAATCATGCAGGATTGAAATTTTTGATGTTTTTTTACTCCTCTCAACAGCCCAAACAAGTTTCTAAAAGGATGAATTTGCAACTACTTTACTTTTGGAGAAAATTCAAAACATTCACTATTCAATAGGGCCCAAAATATCAAAAACCAGCGATTTGAATGAACACACATTTCTTGGTAGAATCGTGCAAGACTGAAATTTTTGATGTTTTTCTACTCCTCTCATGAGCCCAAACAAGTCTCTAAAAGCATGAGTTTGCAACTACTTTACTTTTGGAGAAAATTCAAAACATTCATTATTCAATAGAGCCCAATAGCAAAAATCAGGTTTTGAATGAAGAATCACATTTCTTGGTAGAATCATGCAGGATTGAAATTTTTGATGTCTTTTTACTCCTCTCAACAGCCCAAACAAGTTTCTAAAAGGATGAGTTTGCAACTACTTTACTTTTGGAGAAAATTCAAAACATTCATTATTCAATAGGGCCCAAACTATCAAAAACCAGCGATTTGAATGAACACACATTTCTTGGTAGAATCGTGCAAGACTGAAATTTTTGATGTTTTTCTACTCCTCTCATGAGCCCAAACAAGTCTCCAAAAGCATGAGTTTGCAACTACTTTACTTTTGGAGAAAATTCAAAACATTCATTATTTATTAGAGCCCAATAGCAAAAATCAGGTTTTGAATGAAGAATCACATTTCTTGGTAGAATCATGCAGGATTGAAATTTTTGATGGTTTTTTACTCCTCTCAACAGCCCAAACAAGTTTCTAAAAGGATGAGTTTGCAACTACTTTACTTTTGGAGAAAATTCAAAACATTCATTATTCAATAGGGCCCAAAATATCAAAAACCAGCGGTTTGAATGAACACACATTTCTTGGTAGAATCATGCAGGACTGAAATTTTTGACGTTTTTCTACTCCTCTCATGAGCCCAAACAAGTCTCTAAAAGCATGAGTTTGCAACTACTTTACTTTTGGAGAAAATTCAAAACATTCATTATTCAATAGAGCCCAATAGCAAAAATCAGGTTTTGAATGAAGAATCACATTTCTTGGTAGAATCATGCAGGATTGAAATATTTGATGTTTTTCTACTCCTCTCATGAGCCCAAACAAGACTCTAAAAGGATGAGTTTGCAACTACTTTACTTTTGGAGAAAATTCAAAACATTCATTATTCAATAGAGCCCAATAGAAAAACCAGCGTTTTGAATGAAGAATCACATTTCTTGGTAGAATCATGCAGGATTGAAATTTTTGATGGTTTTTTACTCCTCTCAACAGCCCAAACAAGTTTCTAAAAGGAAGAGTTTGCAACTACTTTACTTTTGGAGAAAATTCAAAACATTCATTATTCAATAGGGCCCACACTATCAAAAACCAGCGGTTTGAATGAACACACATTTCTTGGTAGAATCGTGCAAGACTGAAATTTTTGATGCTTTTCTACTCCTCTCATGAGCCCAAACAAGTCTCTAAAAGCATGAGTTTGCAACTACTTTACTTTTGGAGAAAATTCAAAACATTCATTATTCAATAGAGCCCAATAGCAAAAATCAGGTTTTGAATGAAGAATCACATTTCTTGGTAGAATCATGCAGGATTGAAATTTTTGATGGTTTTTTACTCCTCTCAACAGCCCAAACAAGTTTCTAAAAGGATGAATTTGCAACTACTTTACTTTTGGAGAAAATTCAAAACATTCATTATTCAATAGGGCCCAAAATATCAAAAACCAGCGATTTGAATGAACACACATTTCTTGGTAGAATCGTGCAAGACTGAAATTTTTGATGTTTTTCTACTCCTCTCATGAGCCCAAACAAGTCTCCAAAAGCATGAGTTTGCAACTACTTTACTTTTGGAGAAAATGCAAAACATTCATTATTCAATAGAGCCCAATAGCAAAAATCAGGTTTTGAATGAAGAATCACATTTCTTGGTAGAATCATGCAGGATTGAAATTTTTGATGTCTTTTTACTCCTCTCAACAGCCCAAACAAGTTTCTAAAAGGATGAGTTTGCAACTACTTTACTTTTGGAGAAAATTCAAAACATTCATTATTCAATAGGGCCCAAACTATCAAAAACCAGCGATTTGAATGAACACACATTTCTTGGTAGAATCGTGCAAGACTGAAATTTTTGATGTTTTTCTACTCCTCTCATGAGCCCAAACAAGTCTCCAAAAGCATGAGTTTGCAACTACTTTACTTTTGGAGAAAATTCAAAACATTCATTATTTATTAGAGCCCAATAGCAAAAATCAGGTTTTGAATGAAGAATCACATTTCTTGGTAGAATCATGCAGGATTGAAATTTTTGATGTTTTTTTACTCCTCTCAACAGCCCAAACAAGTTTCTAAAAGGATGAGTTTGCAACTACTTTACTTTTGGAGAAAATTCAAAACATTCATTATTCAATAGGGCCCAAAATATCAAAAACCAGCGGTTTGAATGAACACACATTTCTTGGTAGAATCATGCAGGACTGAAATTTTTGACGTTTTTCTACTCCTCTCATGAGCCCAAACAAGTCTCTAAAAGCATGAGTTTGCAACTACTTTACTTTTGGAGAAAATTCAAAACATTCATTATTCAATAGAGCCCAATAGCAAAAATCAGGTTTTGAATGAAGAATCACATTTCTTGGTAGAATCATGCAGGATTGAAATTTTTGATGTTTTTCTACTCCTCTCATGAGCCCAAACAAGACTCTAAAAGGATGAGTTTGCAACTACTTTACTTTTGGAGAAAATTCAAAACATTCATTATTCAATAGAGCCCAATAGAAAAACCAGCGTTTTGAATGAAGAATCACATTTCTTGGTAGAATCATGCAGGATTGAAATTTTTGATGGTTTTTTACTCCTCTCAACAGCCCAAACAAGTTTCTAAAAGGATGAGTTTGCAACTACTTTACTTTTCTAGAAAATTCAAAACATTCCTTATTCAATATTGCCCAAAATATCAAAAACCAGTGGATTGAATGAACACTCACATTTCTTGGTAGAATCGTGCAGAACTGAAATTTTTGATGTTTTTCTACTCCTCTCATGAGCCCAAACAAGTCTTTAAAAGCATGAGTTTGCAACTACTTTACTTTTGGAGAAAATTCAAAACATTCATTATTCAATAGAGCCCAATAGCAAAAATCAGGTTTTGAATGAAGAATCACATTTCTTGGTAGAATCATGCAGGATTGAAATTTTTGACGTTTTTTTACTCCTCTCAACAGCCCAAACAAGTTTCTAAAAGGATGAGTTTGCAACTACTTTACTTTTGGAGAAAATTCAAAACATTCATTATTCAATAGGGCCCAAAATATCAAAAACCAGCGGTTTGAATGAACACACATTTCTTGGTAGAATCGTGCAAGACTGAAATTTTTGATGCTTTTCTACTCCTCTCATGAGCCCAAACAAGTCTCTAAAAGCATGAGTTTGCAACTACTTTACTTTTGGAGAAAATTCAAAACATTCATTATTCAATAGAGCCCAATAGCAAAAATCAGGTTTTGAATGAAGAATCACATTTCTTGGTAGAATCATGCAGGATTGAAATTTTTGATGGTTTTTTACTCCTCTCAACAGCCCAAACAAGTTTCTAAAAGGATGAGTTTGCAACTACTTTACTTTTGGAGAAAATTCAAAACATTCATTATTCAATAGGGCCCAAAATATCAAAAACCAGCGGTTTGAATGAACACACATTTCTTGGTAGAATCGTGCAGGACTGAAATTTTTGTTGTTTTTCTACTCCTCTCATGAGCCCAAACAAGTCTCTAAAAGCATGAGTTTGCAACTACTTTACTTTTGGAGAAAATTCAAAACATTCATTATTCAATAGAGCCCAATAGCAAAAATCAGGTTTTGAATGAAGAATCACATTTCTTGGTAGAATCATGCAGGATTGAAATTTTTGATGTTTTTTTACTCCTCTCAACAGCCCAAACAAGTTTCTAAAAGGATGAGTTTGCAACTACTTTACTTTTGGAGAAAATTCAAAACATTCATTATTCAATAGGGCCCAAACTATCAAAAACCAGCGGTTTGAATGAACACTCACATTTCTTGGTAGAATCGTGCAGGACTGAAATTTTTGATGTTTTTCTACTCCTCTCATGAGCCCAAACAAGACTCTAAAAGGATGAGTTTGCAACTACTTTACTTTTGGAGAAAATTCAAAACATTCATTATTCAATAGAGCCCAATAGCAAAAATCAGGATTTGAATGAAGAATCACATTTCTTGGTAGAATCATGCAGGAATGAAATTTTTGATGTTTTTTTACTCCTCTCAACAGCCCAAACAAGTTTCTAAAAGGATGAGTTTGCAACTACTTTACTTTTGGAGAAAATTCAAAACATTCATTATTCAATAGGGCCCAAAATATCAAAAACCAGCGGTTTGAATGAACACACATTTCTTGGTAGAATCATGCAGGACTGAAATTTTTGACGTTTTTCTACTCCTCTCATGAGCCCAAACAAGTCTCTAAAAGCATGAGTTTGCAACTACTTTACTTTTGGAGAAAATTCAAAACATTCATTATTCAATAGAGCCCAATAGCAAAAATCAGGTTTTGAATGAAGAATCACATTTCTTGGTAGAATCATGCAGGATTGAAATTTTTGATGTTTTTCTACTCCTCTCATGAGCCCAAACAAGACTCTAAAAGGATGAGTTTGCAACTACTTTACTTTTGGAGAAAATTCAAAACATTCATTATTCAATAGAGCCCAATAGCAAAAATCAGGTTTTGAATGAAGAATCACATTTCTTGGTAGAATCATGCAGGATTGAAATTTTTGATATCTTTTTACTCCTCTCAACAGCCCAAACAAGTTTCTAAAAGGATGAGTTTGCAACTACTTTACTTTTGGAGAAAATTCAAAACATTCATTATTCAATAGGGCCCAAACTATCAAAAACTAGCGATTTGAATGAACACACATTTCTTGGTAGAATCGTGCAAGACTGAAATTTTTGATGTTTTTCTACTCCTCTCATGAGCCCAAACAAGTCTCCAAAAGCATGAGTTTGCAACTACTTTACTTTTGGAGAAAATTCAAAACATTCATTATTTATTAGAGCCCAATAGCAAAAATCAGGTTTTGAATGAAGAATCACATTTCTTGGTAGAATCATGCAGGATTGAAATTTTTGATGTTTTTTTACTCCTCTCAACAGCCCAAACAAGTTTCTAAAAGGATGAGTTTGCAACTACTTTACTTTTGGAGAAAATTCAAAACATTCATTATTCAATAGGGCCCAAAATATCAAAAACCAGCGGTTTGAATGAACACACATTTCTTGGTAGAATCATGCAGGACTGAAATTTTTGACGTTTTTCTACTCCTCTCATGAGCCCAAACAAGTCTCTAAAAGCATGAGTTTGCAACTACTTTACTTTTGGAGAAAATTCAAAACATTCATTATTCAATAGAGCCCAATAGCAAAAATCAGGTTTTGAATGAAGAATCACATTTCTTGGTAGAATCATGCAGGATTGAAATTTTTGATGTTTTTCTACTCCTCTCATGAGCCCAAACAAGACTCTAAAAGGATGAGTTTGCAACTACTTTACTTTTGGAGAAAATTCAAAACATTCATTATTCAATAGAGCCCAATAGAAAAACCAGCGTTTTGAATGAAGAATCACATTTCTTGGTAGAATCATGCAGGATTGAAATTTTTGATGGTTTTTTACTCCTCTCAACAGCCCAAACAAGTTTCTAAAAGGATGAGTTTGCAACTACTTTACTTTTCTAGAAAATTCAAAACATTCCTTATTCAATATTGCCCAAAATATCAAAAACCAGTGGATTGAATGAACACTCACATTTCTTGGTAGAATCGTGCAGAACTGAAATTTTTGATGTTTTTCTACTCCTCTCATGAGCCCAAACAAGTCTTTAAAAGCATGAGTTTGCAACTACTTTACTTTTGGAGAAAATTCAAAACATTCATTATTCAATAGAGCCCAATAGCAAAAATCAGGTTTTGAATGAAGAATCACATTTCTTGGTAGAATCATGCAGGATTGAAATTTTTGACGTTTTTTTACTCCTCTCAACAGCCCAAACAAGTTTCTAAAAGGATGAGTTTGCAACTACTTTACTTTTGGAGAAAATTCAAAACATTCATTATTCAATAGGGCCCAAAATATCAAAAACCAGCGGTTTGAATGAACACACATTTCTTGGTAGAATCGTGCAAGACTGAAATTTTTGATGCTTTTCTACTCCTCTCATGAGCCCAAACAAGTCTCTAAAAGCATGAGTTTGCAACTACTTTACTTTTGGAGAAAATTCAAAACATTCATTATTCAATAGAGCCCAATAGCAAAAATCAGGTTTTGAATGAAGAATCACATTTCTTCGTAGAATCATGCAGGATTGAAATTTTTGATGGTTTTTTACTCCTCTCAACAGCCCAAACAAGTTTCTAAAAGGATGAGTTTGCAACTACTTTACTTTTGGAGAAAATTCAAAACATTCATTATTCAATAGGGCCCAAAATATCAAAAACCAGCGGTTTGAATGAACACACATTTCTTGGTAGAATCATGCAGGACTGAAATTTTTGACGTTTTTCTACTCCTCTCATGAGCCCAAACAAGTCTCTAAAAGCATGAGTTTGCAACTACTTTACTTTTGGAGAAAATTCAAAACATTCATTATTCAATAGAGCCCAATAGCAAAAATCAGGTTTTGAATGAAGAATCACATTTCTTGGTAGAATCATGCAGGATTGAAATTTTTGATGTTTTTCTACTCCTCTCATGAGCCCAAACAAGACTCTAAAAGGATGAGTTTGCAACTACTTTACTTTTGGAGAAAATTCAAAACATTCATTATTCAATAGAGCCCAATAGAAAAACCAGCGTTTTGAATGAAGAATCACATTTCTTGGTAGAATCATGCAGGATTGAAATTTTTGATGGTTTTTTACTCCTCTCAACAGCCCAAACAAGTTTCTAAAAGGATGAGTTTGCAACTACTTTACTTTTCTAGAAAATTCAAAACATTCCTTATTCAATATTGCCCAAAATATCAAAAACCAGTGGATTGAATGAACACTCACATTTCTTGGTAGAATCGTGCAGAACTGAAATTTTTGATGTTTTTCTACTCCTCTCATGAGCCCAAACAAGTCTTTAAAAGCATGAGTTTGCAACTACTTTACTTTTGGAGAAAATTCAAAACATTCATTATTCAATAGAGCCCAATAACAAAAATCAGGTTTTGAATGAAGAATCACATTTCTTGGTAGAATCATGCAGGATTGAAATTTTTGACGTTTTTTTACTCCTCTCAACAGCCCAAACAAGTTTCTAAAAGGATGAGTTTGCAACTACTTTACTTTTGGAGAAAATTCAAAACATTCATTATTCAATAGGGCCCAAAATATCAAAAACCAGCGGTTTGAATGAACACACATTTCTTGGTAGAATCGTGCAAGACTGAAATTTTTGATGCTTTTCTAATCCTCTCATGAGCCCAAACAAGTCTCTAAAAGCATGAGTTTGCAACTACTTTACTTTTGGAGAAAATTCAAAACATTCATTATTCAATAGAGCCCAATAGCAAAAATCAGGTTTTGAATGAAGAATCACATTTCTTGGTAGAATCATGCAGGATTGAAATTTTTGATGGTTTTTTACTCCTCTCAACAGCCCAAACAAGTTTCTAAAAGGATGAGTTTGCAACTACTTTACTTTTGGAGAAAATTCAAAACATTCATTATTCAATAGGGCCCAAAATATCAAAAACCAGCGGTTTGAATGAACACACATTTCTTGGTAGAATCGTGCAGGACTGAAATTTTTGATGTTTTTCTACTCCTCTCATGAGCCCAAACAAGTCTCTAAAAGCATGAGTTTGCAACTACTTTACTTTTGGAGAAAATTCAAAACATTCATTATTCAATAGAGCCCAATAGCAAAAATCAGGTTTTGAATGAAGAATCACATTTCTTGGTAGAATCATGCAGGATTGAAATTTTTGATGTTTTTTTACTCCTCTCAACAGCCCAAACAAGTTTCTAAAAGGATGAGTTTGCAACTACTTTACTTTTGGAGAAAATTCAAAACATTCATTATTCAATAGGGCCCAAACTATCAAAAACCAGCGGTTTGAATGAACACTCACATTTCTTGGTAGAATCGTGCAGGACTGAAATTTTTGATGTTTTTCTACTCCTCTCATGAGCCCAAACAAGACTCTAAAAGGATGAGTTTGCAACTACTTTACTTTTGGAGAAAATTCAAAACATTCATTATTCAATAGAGCCCAATAGCAAAAATCAGGTTTTGAATGAAGAATCACATTTCTTGGTAGAATCATGCAGGATTGAAATTTTTGATGTTTTTTTACTCCTCTCAACAGCCCAAACAAGTTTCTAAAAGGATGAGTTTGCAACTACTTTACTTTTGGAGAAAATTCAAAACATTCATTATTCAATAGGGCCCAAAATATCAAAAACCAGCGGTTTGAATGAACACACATTTCTTGGTAGAATCATGCAGGACTGAAATTTTTGACGTTTTTCTACTCCTCTCATGAGCCCTAACAAGTCTCTAAAAGCATGAGTTTGCAACTACTTTACTTTTGGAGAAAATTCAAAACATTCATTATTCAATAGAGCCCAATAGCAAAAATCAGGTTTTGAATGAAGAATCACATTTCTTGGTAGAATCATGCAGGATTGAAATTTTTGATGTTTTTCTACTCCTCTCATGAGCCCAAACAAGACTCTAAAAGGATGAGTTTGCAACTACTTTACTTTTGGAGAAAATTCAAAACATTCATTATTCAATAGAGCCCAATAGAAAAACCAGCGTTTTGAATGAAGAATCACATTTCTTGGTAGAATCATGCAGGATTGAAATTTTTGATGGTTTTTTACTCCTCTCAACAGCCCAAACAAGTTTCTAAAAGGATGAGTTTGCAACTACTTTACTTTTCTAGAAAATTCAAAACATTCCTTATTCAATATTGCCCAAAATATCAAAAACCAGTGGATTCAATGAACACTCACATTTCTTGGTAGAATCGTGCAGAACTGAAATTTTTGATGTTTTTCTACTCCTCTCATGAGCCCAAACAAGTCTTTAAAAGCATGAGTTTGCAACTACTTTACTTTTGGAGAAAATTCAAAACATTCATTATTCAATAGAGCCCAATAACAAAAATCAGGTTTTGAATGAAGAATCACATTTCTTGGTAGAATCATGCAGGATTGAAATTTTTGACGTTTTTTTACTCCTCTCAACAGCCCAAACAAGTTTCTAAAAGGATGAGTTTGCAACTACTTTACTTTTGGAGAAAATTCAAAACATTCATTATTCAATAGGGCCCAAAATATCAAAAACCAGCGGTTTGAATGAACACACATTTCTTGGTAGAATCGTGCAAGACTGAAATTTTTGATGCTTTTCTACTCCTCTCATGAGCCCAAACAAGTCTCTAAAAGCATGAGTTTGCAACTACTTTACTTTTGGAGAAAATTCAAAACATTCATTATTCAATAGAGCCCAATAGCAAAAATCAGGTTTTGAATGAAGAATCACATTTCTTGGTAGAATCATGCAGGATTGAAATTTTTGATGTTTTTCTACTCCTCTCATGAGCCCAAACAAGACTCTAAAAGGATGAGTTTGCAACTACTTTACTTTTGGAGAAAATTCAAAACATTCATTATTCAATAGAGCCCAATAGAAAAACCAGCGTTTTGAATGAAGAATCACATTTCTTGGTAGAATCATGCAGGATTGAAATTTTTGATGGTTTTTTACTCCTCTCAACAGCCCAAACAAGTTTCTAAAAGGATGAGTTTGCAACTACTTTACTTTTCTAGAAAATTCAAAACATTCCTTATTCAATATTGCCCAAAATATCAAAAACCAGTGGATTGAATGAACACTCACATTTCTTGGTAGAATCGTGCAGAACTGAAATTTTTGATGTTTTTCTACTCCTCTCATGAGCCCAAACAAGTCTTTAAAAGCATGAGTTTGCAACTACTTTACTTTTGGAGAAAATTCAAAACATTCATTATTCAATAGAGCCCAATAACAAAAATCAGGTTTTGAATGAAGAATCACATTTCTTGGTAGAATCATGCAGGATTGAAATTTTTGACGTTTTTTTACTCCTCTCAACAGCCCAAACAAGTTTCTAAAAGGATGAGTTTGCAACTACTTTACTTTTGGAGAAAATTCAAAACATTCATTATTCAATAGGGCCCAAAATATCAAAAACCAGCGGTTTGAATGAACACACATTTCTTGGTAGAATCGTGCAAGACTGAAATTTTTGATGCTTTTCTAATCCTCTCATGAGCCCAAACAAGTCTCTAAAAGCATGAGTTTGCAACTACTTTACTTTTGGAGAAAATTCAAAACATTCATTATTCAATAGAGCCCAATAGCAAAAATCAGGTTTTGAATGAAGAATCACATTTCTTGGTAGAATCATGCAGGATTGAAATTTTTGATGGTTTTTTACTCCTCTCAACAGCCCAAACAAGTTTCTAAAAGGATGAGTTTGCAACTACTTTACTTTTGGAGAAAATTCAAAACATTCATTATTCAATAGGGCCCAAAATATCAAAAACCAGCGGTTTGAATGAACACACATTTCTTGGTAGAATCGTGCAGGACTGAAATTTTTGTTGTTTTTCTACTCCTCTCATGAGCCCAAACAAGTCTCTAAAAGCATGAGTTTGCAACTACTTTACTTTTGGAGAAAATTCAAAACATTCATTATTCAATAGAGCCCAATAGCAAAAATCAGGTTTTGAATGAAGAATCACATTTCTTGGTAGAATCATGCAGGATTGAAATTTTTGATGTTTTTTTACTCCTCTCAACAGCCCAAACAAGTTTCTAAAAGGATGAGTTTGCAACTACTTTACTTTTGGAGAAAATTCAAAACATTCATTATTCAATAGGGCCCAAACTATCAAAAACCAGCGGTTTGAATGAACACTCACATTTCTTGGTAGAATCGTGCAGGACTGAAATTTTTGATGTTTTTCTACTCCTCTCATGAGCCCAAACAAGACTCTAAAAGGATGAGTTTGCAACTACTTTACTTTTGGAGAAAATTCAAAACATTCATTATTCAATAGAGCCCAATAGCAAAAACCAGCGTTTTGAATGAAGAATCACATTTTTTGGTAGAATCATGCAGGATTGAAATTTTTGATGGTTTTTTACTCCTCTCAACAGCCCAAACAAGTTTCTAAAAGGATGTTTTGCAACTACTTTCCTTTTCTAGAAAATTCAAAACATTTCTTATTCAATAGGGCCAAAAATATCAAAAACCAGTGGTTTGAATGAACACTCATATTTCTTGGTAGAATCGTGAAGGACTGAAATTTTTGATGTTTTTCTACTCCTCTCATGAGCACAAACAAGTCTCTAAAAGCATGAGTTTGCAACTACTTTACTTTTGGAGAAAATTCAAAACATTCATTATTCTATAGAGCCCAATAGCAAAAATCAGGTTTTGAATGAAGAATCACATTTCTTGGTAGAATCATGCAGGATTGAAATATTTTTGATGGTTTTTTACTCCTCTCAACAGCCCAAACAAGTTTCTAAAAGGATGAGTTTGCAACTACTTTACTTTTGGAGAAAATTCAAAACATTCATTATTCAATAGGGCCCAAACTATCAAAAACCAGCGGTTTGAATGAACACACATTTCTTGGTAGAATCATGCAGGACTGAAATTTTTGATGTTTTTCTACTCCTCTCATGAGCCCAAACAAGTCTCTAAAAGCATGAGTTTGCAACTACTTTACTTCTGGAGAAAATTCAAAACATTCATTATTCAATAGAGCCCAATAGCAAAAATCAGGTTTTGAATGAAGAATCACATTTCTTGGTAGAATCATGCAGGATTGAAATTTTTGATGTTTTTCTACTCCTCTCATGAGCCCAAACAAGACTGTAAAAGGATGAGTTTGCAACTACTTTACTTTTGGAGAAAATTCAAAACATTCATTATTCAATAGAGCCCAATAGCAAAAACCAGCGTTTTGAATGAAGAATCACATTTCTTGGTAGAATCATGCAGGATTGAAATTTTTGATGGTTTTTTACTCCTCTCAACAGCCCAAACAAGTTTCTAAAAGGATGAGTTTGCAACTACTTTACTTTTCTAGAAAATTCAAAACATTCCTTATTCAATAGGGCCCAAAATATCAAAAACCAGTGGATTGAATGAACACTCACATTTCTTGGTAGAATCGTGCAGGACTGAAATTTTTGATGTTTTTCTACTCCTCTCATGAGCCCAAACAAGTCTCTAAAAGCATGAGTTTGCAACTACTTTAATTTTGGAGAAAATTCAAAACATTCATTATTCAATAGAGCCCAATAGCAAAAATCAGGTTTTGAATGAAGAATCACATTTCTTGGTAGAATCATGCAGGATTGAAATTTTTGACGGTTTTTTACTCCTCTCAACAGCCCAAACAAGTTTCTAAAAGGATGAGTTTGCAACTACTTTACTTTTGGAGAAAATTCAAAACATTCATTATTCAATAGGGCCCAAAATAACAAAAACCAGCGGTTTGAATGAACACACATTTCTTGGTAGAATCATGCAGGACTGAAATTTTTGATGTTTTTCGACTCCTCTCATGAGCCCAAACAAGTCTCTAAAAGCATGAGTTTGCAACTACTTTACTTTTGGAGAAAATTCAAAACATTCATTATTCAATAGAGCCCAATAGCAAAAATCAGGTTTTGAATGAAGAATCACATTTCTTGGTAGAATCATGCAGGATTGAAATTTTTGATGGTTTTTTACTCCTCTCAACAGCCCAAACAAGTTTCTAAAAGGATGAGTTTGCAACTACTTTACTTTTGGAGAAAATTCAAAACATTCATTATTCAATAGGGCCCAAAATATCAAAAACCAGCGGTTTGAATGAACACACATTTCTTGGTAGAATCGTGCAAGACTGAAATTTTTGATGTTTTTCTACTCCTCTCATGAGCCCAAACAAGTCTCTAAAAGCATGAGTTTGCAACTACTTTACTTTTGGAGAAAATTCAAAACATTCATTATTCAATAGAGCCCAATAGCAAAAACCAGCGTTTTGAATGAAGAATCATATTTTTTGGTAGAATCATGCAGGATTGAAATTTTTGATGGTTTTTTACTCCTCTCAACAGCCCAAACAAGTTTCTAAAAGGATGTTTTGCAACTACTTTCCTTTTCTAGAAAATTCAAAACATTTCTTATTCAATAGGGCCAAAAATATAAAAAACCAGTGTTTTGAGTGTACACTCACATTTCTTGGTAGAATCGTGAAGGACTGAAATTTTTGATGTTTTTCTACTCCTCTCATGAGCCCAAACAAGTCTCTAAAAGCATGAGTTTGCAACTACTTTACTTTTGTAGAAAATTCAAAACATTCATTATTCAATAGGGCCCAAAATATCAAAAACCAGCGGTTTGAATGAACACACATTTCTTGGTAGAATCATGCAGGACTGAAATTTTTGATGTTTTTCTACTCCTCTCATGAGCCCAAACAAGTCTCTAAAAGCATGAGTTTGCAACTACTTTACTATTGGAGAAAATTCAAAACATTCATTATGCAATAGAGCCCAATAGTTTTTTACTCCTCTCAACAGCGCAAACAAGTTTCTAAAAGGATGAGTTTGCAACTACTTTACTTTTGGAGAAAATTCAAAACATTCATTATTCAATAGGGTCCAAACTATCAAAAACCAGCGGTTTGAATGAACACACATTTCTTGGTAGAATCATGCAGGACTGAAATTTTTGATGTTTTTCTACTCCTCTCATGAGCCCAAACAAGTCTCTAAAAGCATGAGTTTGCAACTACTTTACTTTTGGAGAAAATTCAAAACATTCATTATTCAATAGAGCCCAATAGCAAAAATCAGGTTTTGAATGAAGAATCACATTTCTTGGTAGAATCATGCAGGATTGAAATTTTTGATGTTTTTCTACTCCTCTCATGAGCCCAAACAAGACTCTAAAAGGATGAGTTTGCAACTACTTTACTTTTGGAGAAAATTCAAAACATTCATTATTCAATAGAGCCCAATAGCAAAAACCAGCGTTTTGAATGAAGAATCACATTTCTTGGTAGAATCATGCAGGATTGAAATTTTTGATGGTTTTTTACTCCTCTCAACAGCACAAACAAGTTTCTAAAAGGATGAGTTTGCAACTACTTTACTTTTCTAGAAAATTCAAAATAATCCTTATTCAATGGGGCCCAAAATATCAAAAACCAGTGGATTGAATGAACACTCACATTTCTTGGTAGAATCGTGCAGGACTGAAATTTTTGATGTTTTTCTACTCCTCTCATGAGCCCAAACAAGTTTCTAAAAGCATGAGTTTGCAACTACTTTACTTTTGGAGAAAATTCAAAACATTCATTATTCAATAGAGCCCAATAGCAAAAATCAGGTTTTGAATGAAGAATCGCATTTCTTGGTAGAATCATGCAGGATTGAAATTTTTGATGGTTTTTTACTCCTCTCAACAGCCCAAACAAGTTTCTAAAAGGATGAGTTTGCAACTACTTTACTTTTGGAGAAAATTCAAAACATTCATTATTCAAAAGGGCCCAAAATATCAAAAACCAGAGGTTTGAATGAACACACATTTCTTGGTAGAATCATGCAGGACTGAAATTTTTGATGTTTTTCTTCTCCTCTCATGAACCCAAACAAGTCTCTAAAAGCATGAGTTTGCAACTACTTTACTTTTGGAGAAAATTCAAAACATTCATTATTCAATAGAGCCCAATAGCAAAAATCAGGTTTTGAATGAAGAATCACATTTCTTGGTAGAATCATGCAGGATTGAAATTTTTGATGGTTTTTTACTCCTCTCAACAGCCCAAACAAGTTTCTAAAAGGATGAGTTTGCAACTACTTTACTTTTGGAGAAAATTCAAAACATTCATTATTCAATAGGGCCCAAAATATCAAAAACCAGCTGTTTGAATGAACACACATTTCTTGGTAGAATCGTGCAGAACTGAAATTTTTGATGTTTTTCTACTCCTCTCATGAGCCCAAACAAGTCTTTAAAAGCATGATTTTGCAACTACTTTACTTTTGGAGAAAATTCAAAACATTCATTATTCAATAGAGCCCAATAGCAAAAATCAGGTTTTGAATGAAGAATCACATTTCTTGGTAGAATCATGCAGGATTGAAATTTTTGACGGTTTTTTACTCCTCTCAACAGCCCAAACAAGTTTCTAAAAGGATGTTTTGCAACTACTTTCCTTTTCTAGAAAATTCAAAACATTTCTTATTCAATAGGGCCAAAAATATCAAAAACCAGTGGTTTGAATGAACACTCACATTTCTTGGTAGAATCGTGAAGGACTGAAATTTTTGATGTTTTTCTACTCCTCTCATGAGCACAAACAAGTCTCTAAAAGCATGAGTTTGCAACTACTTTACTTTTGGAGAAAATTCAAAACATTCATTATTCTATAGAGCCCAATAGCAAAAATCAGGTTTTGAATGAAGAATCACATTATTTGGTAGAATCATGCAGGATTGAAATTTTTGATGGTTTTTTACTCCTCTCAACAGCCCAAACAAGTTTCTAAAAGGATGAGTTTGCAACTACTTTACTTTTGGAGAAAATTCAAAACATTCATTATTCAATAGGGCCCAAACTATCAAAAACCAGCGATTTGAATGAACACACATTTCTTGGTAGAATCGTGCAAGACTGAAATTTTTGATGTTTTTCTACTCCTCTCTTGAGCCCAAACAAGTCTCCAAAAGCATGAGTTTGCAACTACTTTACTTTTGGAGAAAATTCAAAACATTCATTATTCAATAGAGCCCAATAGCAAAAACCAGCGTTTTGAATGAAGAATCTCATTTCTTGGTAGAATCATACAGGATTGAAATTTTTGATGGTTTTTTACTCCTCTCAACAGCCCAAACAAGTTTCTAAAAGGATGAGTTTGCAACTACTTTACTTTTCTAGAAAATTCAAAACATTCCTTATTCAATAGGGCCCAAAATATCAAAAACCAGTGGATTGAATGAACGCTCACATTTCTTGGTAGAATCGTGCAGAACTGAAATTTTTGATGTTTTTCTACTCCTCTCATGAGCCCAAACAAGTCTTTAAAAGCATGAGTTTGCAACTACTTTACTTTTGGAGAAAATTCAAAACATTCATTATTCAATAGAGCCCAATAGCAAAAATCAGGTTTTGAATGAAGAATCACATTTCTTGGTAGAATCATGCAGGATTGAAATTTTTGACGGTTTTTTACTCCTCTCAACAGCCCAAACAAGTTTCTAAAAGGATGTTTTGCAACTACTTTCCTTTTCTAGAAAATTCAAAACATTTCTTATTCAATAGGGCCAAAAATATCAAAAACCAGTGGTTTGAAAGAACACTCACATTTCTTGGTAGAATCGTGAAGGACTGAAATTTTTGATGTTTTTCTACTCCTCTCATGAGCACAAACAAGTCTCTAAAAGCATGAGTTTGCAACTACTTTACTTTTGGAGAAAATTCAAAACATTCATTATTCTATAGAGCCCAATAGCAAAAATCAGGTTTTGAATGAAGAATCACATTTCTTGGTAGAATCATGCAGGATTGAAATTTTTGATGGTTTTTTACTCCTCTCAACAGCCCAAACAAGTTTCTAAAAGGATGAGTTTGCAATTACTTTACTTTTGGAGAAAATTCAAAACATTCATTATTCAATAGGGCCCAAAATATCAAAAACCAGCGGTTTGAATGAACACACATTTCTTGGTAGAATCGTGCAGGACTGAAATTTTTGATGTTTTTCTACTCCTCTCATGAGCCCAAACAAGTCTCTAAAAGCATGAGTTTGCAACTACTTTACTTTTGGAGAAAATTCAAAACATTCATTATTCAATAGAGCCCAATAGCAAAAATCAGGTTTTGAATGAAGAATCACATTTCTTGGTAGAATCATGCAGGATTGAAATTTTTGATGGTTTTTTACTCCTCTCAACAGCCCAAACAAGTTTCTAAAAGGATGAGTTTGCAACTACTTTACTTTTGGAGAAAATTCAAAACATTCATTATTCAATAGGGCCCAAAATATCAAAAAACAGCGGTTTGAATGAACACATATTTCTTGGTAGAATCATGCAGGACTGAAATTTTTGATGTTTTTCTACTCCTCTCATGAGCCCAAACAAGTCTCTAAAAGCATGAGTTTGCAACTACTTTACTATTGGAGAAAATTCAAAACATTCATTATGCAATAGAGCCCAATAGTTTTTTACTCCTCTCAACAGCGCAAACAAGTTTCTAAAAGGATGAGTTTGCAACTACTTTACTTTTGGAGAAAATTCAAAACATTCATTATTCAATAGAGCCCAATAGCAAAAATCAGGTTTTGAATGAAGAATCACATTTCTTGGTAGAATCATGCAGGATTGAAATTTTTGATGTTTTTCTACTCCTCTCATGAGCCCAAACAAGACTCTAAAAGGATGAGTTTGCAACTACTTTACTTTTGGAGAAAATTCAAAACATTCATTATTCAATAGAGCCCAATAGCAAAAACCAGCGTTTTGAATGAAGAATCACATTTCTTGGTAGAATCATGCAGGATTGAAATTTTTGATGGTTTTTTACTCCTCTCAACAGCACAAACAAGTTTCTAAAAGGATGAGTTTGCAATTACTTTACTTTTCTAGAAAATTCAAAATAATCCTTATTCAATGGGGCCCAAAATATCAAAAACCAGTGGATTGAATGAACACTCACATTTCTTGGTAGAATCGTGCAGGACTGAAATTTTTGATGTTTTTCTACTCCTCTCATGAGCCCAAACAAGTTTCTAAAAGCATGAGTTCGCAACTACTTTACTTTTTGAGAAAATTCAAAACATTCATTATTCAATAGAGCCCAATAGCAAAAATCAGGTTTTGAATGAAGAATCGCATTTCTTGGTAGAATCATGCAGGATTGAAATTTTTGACGGTTTTTTACTCCTCTCAACAGCCCAAACAAGTTTCTAAAAGGATGAGTTTGCAACTACTTTACTTTTGGAGAAAATTCAAAACATTCATTATTCAATAGGGCCCAAAATATCAAAAACCAGCGGTTTGAATGAACACACATTTCTTGGTAGAATCATGCAGGACTGAAATTTTTGATGTTTTTCTTCTCCGCTCATGAGTCCAAACAAGTCTCTAAAAGCATGAGTTTGCAACTACTTTACTTTTGGAGAAAATTCAAAACATTCATTATTCAATAGAGCCCAATAGCAAAAATCAGGTTTTGAATGAAGAATCACATTTCTTGGTAGAATCATGCAGGATTGAAATTTTTGATGTTTTTTTACTCCTCTCAACAGCCCAAACAAGTTTCTAAAAGGATGAGTTTGCAACTACTTTACTTTTGGAGAAAATTCAAAACATTCATTATTCAATAGGGCCCAAAATATCAAAAACCAGCGGTTTGAATGAACACACATTTCTTGGTAGAATCATGCAGGACTGAAATTTTTGATGTTTTTCTACTCCTCTCATGAGCCCAAACAAGTCTCTAAAAGCATGAGTTTGCAACTACTTTACTTTTGGAGAAAATTCAAAACATTCATTATTCAATAGAGCCCAATAACAAAAATCAGGTTTTGAATGAAGAATCACATTTCTTGGTAGAATCATGCAGGATTGAAATTTTTGATGTTTTTCTACTCCTCTCATGAGCCCAAACAAGACTCTAAAAGGATGAGTTTGCAACTACTTTACTTTTGGAGAAAATTCAAAACATTCATTATTCAATAGAGCCCAATAGCAAAAACCAGCGTTTTGAATGAAGAATCACATTTCTTGGTAGAATCATGCAGGATTGAAATTTTTGATGGTTTTTTACTCCTCTCAACAGCACAAACAAGTTTCTAAAAGGATGAGTTTGCAACTACTTTACTTTTCTAGAAAATTCAAAACATTCATTATTCAATAGGGCCCAAAATATCAAAAACCAGCGGTTTGAATGAACACACATTTCTTGGTAGAATCGTGCAAGACTGAAATTTTTGATGTTTTTCTACTCCTCTCATGAGCCCAAACAAGTCTCTAAAAGCATGAGTTTGCAACTACTTTACTTTTTGAGAAAATTCAAAACATTCATTATTCTTTAGAGCCCAATAGCAAAAATCAGGTTTTGAATGAAGAATCACATTTCATGGTAGAATCATGCAGGATTGAAATTTTTGATGTTTTTCTACTTCTGTCATGAGCCCAAACAAGACTCTAAAAGGATGAGTTTGCAACTACTTTACTTTTGGAGAAAATTCAAAACATTCATTATTCAATAGAGCCCAATAGCAAAAACCAGCGTTTTGAATGAAGAATCACATTTCTTGGTAGAATCATGCAGGATTGAAATTTTTGATGGTTTTTTACTCCTCTCAACAGCCCAAACAAGTTTCTAAAAGGATGAGTTTGCAACTACTTTACTTTTCTAGAAAATTCAAAACATTCCTTATTCAATAGGGCCCAAAATATCAAAAACCAGTGGATTGAATGAACACTCACATTTCTTGGTAGAATCGTGCAGGACTGAAATTTTTGATGTTTTTCTACTCCTCTCATGAGCCCAAACAAGTCTCTAAAAGCATGAGTTTGCAACTACTTTACTTTTGGAGAAAATTCAAAACATTCATTATTCAATAGAGCCCAATAGCAAAAATCAGGTTTTGAATGAAGAATCACATTTCTTGGTAGAATCATGCAGGATTGAAATTTTTGACGGTTTTTTACTCCTCTCAACAGCCCAAACAAGTTTCTAAAAGGATGAGTTTGCAACTACTTTACTTTTGGAGAAAATTCAAAACATTCATTATTCAATAGGGCCCAAAATAACAAAAACCAGCGGTTTGAATGAACACACATTTCTTGGTAGAATCATGCAGGACTGAAATTTTTGATGTTTTTCGACTCCTCTCATGAGCCCAAACAAGTCTCTAAAAGCATGAGTTTGCAACTACTTTACTATTGGAGAAAATTCAAAACATTCATTATGCAATAGAGCCCAATAGTTTTTTACTCCTCTCAACAGCGCAAACAAGTTTCTAAAAGGATGAGTTTGCAACTACTTTACTTTTGGAGAAAATTCAAAACATTTATTATTCAATAGAGCCCAATAGCAAAAATCAGGTTTTGAATGAAGAATCACATTTCTTGGTAGAATCATGCAGGATTGAAATTTTTGATGTTTTTCTACTCCTCTCATGAGCCCAAACAAGACTATAAAAGGATGAGTTTGCAACTACTTTACTTTTGGAGAAAATTCAAAACATTCATTATTCAATAGAGCCCAATAGCAAAAACCAGCGTTTTGAATGAAGAATCACATTTCTTGGTAGAATCATGCAGGATTGAAATTTTTGATGGTTTTTTACTCCTCTCAACAGCACAAACAAGTTTCTAAAAGGATGAGTTTGCAATTACTTTACTTTTCTAGAAAATTCAAAATAATCCTTATTCAATGGGGCCCAAAATATCAAAAACCAGTGGATTGAATGAACACTCACATTTCTTGGTAGAATCGTGCAGGACTGAAATTTTTGATGTTTTTCTACTCCTCTCATGAGCCCAAACAAGTCTCTAAAAGCATGAGTTTGCAACTACTTTACTATTGGAGAAAATTCAAAACATTCATTATGCAATAGAGCCCAATAGTTTTTTACTTCTCTCAACAGCGCAAACAAGTTTCTAAAAGGATGAGTTTGCAACTACTTTACTTTTGGAGAAAATTCAAAACATTCATTATTCAATAGGGTCCAAACTATCAAAAACCAGCGGTTTGAATGAACACACATTTCTTGGTAGAATCATGCAGGACTGAAATTTTTGATGTTTTTCTACTCCTCTCATGAGCCCAAACAAGTCTCTAAAAGCATGAGTTTGCAACTACTTTACTTTTGGAGAAAATTCAAAACATTCATTATTCAATAGAGCCCAATAGCAAAAATCAGGTTTTGAATGAAGAATCACATTTCTTGGTAGAATCATGCAGGATTGAAATTTTTGATGTTTTTCTACTCCTCTCATGAGCCCAAACAAGACTCTAAAACGATGAGGTTGCAACTACTTTACTTTTGGAGAAAATTCAAAACATTCATTATTCAATAGAGCCCAATAGCAAAAACCAGCGTTTTGAATGAAGAATCACATTTCTTGGTAGAATCATGCAGGATTGAAATTTTTGATGGTTTTTTACTCCTCTCAACAGCACAAACAAGTTTCTAAAAGGATGAGTTTGCAACTACTTTACTTTTCTAGAAAATTCAAAATAATCCTTATTCAATGGGGCCCAAAATATCAAAAACCAGTGGATTGAATGAACACTCACATTTCTTGGTAGAATCGTGCAGGACTGAAATTTTTGATGTTTTTCTACTCCTCTCATGAGCCCAAACAAGTTTCCAAAAGCATGAGTTTGCAACTACTTTACTTTTGGAGAAAATTCAAAACATTCATTATTCAATAGAGCCCAATAGCAAAAATCAGGTTTTGAATGAAGAATCGCATTTCTTGGTAGAATCATGCAGGATTGAAATTTTTGACGGTTTTTTACTCCTCTCAACAGCCTAAACAAGTTTCTAAAAGGATGAGTTTGCAACTACTTTACTTTTGGAGAAAATTCAAAACATTAATTATTCAATAGGGCCCAAAATATCAAAAACCAGCGGTTTGAATGAACACACATTTCTTGGTAGAATCATGCAGGACTGAAATTTTTGATGTTTTTCTTCTCCTCTCATGAACCCAAACAAGTCTCTAAAAGCATGAGTTTGCAACTACTTTACTTTTGGAGAAAATTCAAAACATTCATTATTCAATAGAGCCCAATAGCAAAAATCAGGTTTTGAATGAAGAATCACATTTCTTGGTAGAATCATGCAGGATTGAAATTTTTGATGGTTTTTTACTCCTCTCAACAGCCCAAACAAGTTTCTAAAAGGATGAGTTTGCAACTACTTTACTTTTGGAGAAAATTCAAAACATTCATTATTCAATAGGGCCCAAAATATCAAAAACCAGCGGTTTGAATGAACACACATTTCTTGGTAGAGTCATGCAGGACTTAAATTTTTGATGTTTTTCTACTCCTCTCATGAGCCCAAACAAGTCTCTAAAAGCATGAGTTTGCAACTACTTTACTTTTGGAGAAAATTCAAAACATTCATTATTCAATAGAGCCCAATAGCAAAAATCAGGTTTTGAATGAAGAATCACATTTCTTGGTAGAATCATGCAGGATTGAAATTTTTGATGGTTTTTTACTCCTCTCAACAGCCCAAACAAGTTTCTAAAAGGATGAGTTTGCAACTACTTTACTTTTGGAGAAAATTCAAAACATTCATTATTCAATAGGGCCCAAAATATCAAAAACCAGCGGTTTGAATGAACACACATTTCTTGGTAGAGTCATGCAGGACTTAAATTTTTGATGTTTTTCTACTCCTCTCATGAGCCCAAACAAGTCTCTAAAAGCATGAGTTTGCAACTACTTTACTTTTGGAGAAAATTCAAAACATTCATCATTCAATAGAGCCCAATAGCAAAAATCAGGTTTTGAATGAAGAATCACATTTCTTGGTAGAATCATGCAGGATTGAAATTTTTGATGTTTTTCTTCTCTTCTCATGAGCCCAAACAAGACTCTAAAAGGATGAGTTTGCAACTACTTTACTTTTGGAGAAAATTCAAAACATTCATTATTCAATAGAGCCCAATAGCAAAAATCAGGTTTTGAATGAAGAATCACATTTCTTGGTAGAATCATGCAGGATTGAAATTTTTGACGGTTTTTTACTCCTCTCAACAGCCCAACCAAGTTTCTAAAAGGATGTTTTGCAACTACTTTCCTTTTCTAGAAAATTCAAAACATTTCTTATTCAATAGGGCCAAAAATATCAAAAACCAGTGGTTTGAATGAACACTCACATTTCTTGGTAGAATCGTGAAGGACTGAAATTTTTGATGTTTTTCTACTCCTCTCATGAGCACAAACAAGTCTCTAAAAGCATGAGTTTGCAACTACTTTACTTTTGGAGAAAATTCAAAACATTCATTATTCTATAGAGCCCAATAGCAAAAATCAGGTTTTGAATGAAGAATCACATTTCTTGGTAGAATCATGCAGGATTGAAATTTTTGATGGTTTTTTACTCCTCTCAACAGCCCAAACAAGTTTCTAAAAGGATGAGTTTGCAACTACTTTACTTTTGGAGAAAATTCAAAACATTCATTATTCAATAGGGCCCAAAATATCAAAAACCAGCGGTTTGAATGAACACACATTTCTTGGTAGAATCGTGCAGGACTGAAATTTTTGATGTTTTTCTACTCCTCTCATGAGCCCAAACAAGTCTCTAAAAGCATGAGTTTGCAACTACTTTACTTTTGGAGAAAATTCAAAACATTCATTATTCAATAGAGCCCAATAGCAAAAATCAGGTTTTGAATGAAGAATCACATTTCTTGGTAGAATCATGCAGGATTGAAATTTTTGATGGTTTTTTACTCCTCTCAACAGCCCAAACAAGTTTCTAAAAGGATGAGTTTGCAACTACTTTACTTTTGGAGAAAATTCAAAACATTCATTATTCAATAGGGCCCAAAATATCAAAAACCAGCGGTTTGAATGAACACATATTTCTTGGTAGAATCATGCAGGACTGAAATTTTTGATGTTTTTCTACTCCTCTCATGAGCCCAAACAAGTCTCTAAAAGCATGAGTTTGCAACTACTTTACTATTGGAGAAAATTCAAAACATTCATTATGCAATAGAGCCCAATAGTTTTTTACTCCTCTCAACAGCGCAAACAAGTTTCTAAAAGGATGAGTTTGCAACTACTTTACTTTTGGAGAAAATTCAAAACATTCATTATTCAATAGAGCCCAATAGCAAAAATCAGGTTTTGAATGAAGAATCACATTTCTTGGTAGAATCATGCAGGATTGAAATTTTTGATGTTTTTCTACTCCTCTCATGAGCCCAAACAAGACTCTAAAAGGATGAGTTTGCAACTACTTTACTTTTGGAGAAAATTCAAAACATTCATTATTCAATAGAGCCCAATAGCAAAAATCAGGTTTTGAATGAAGAATCACATTTCTTGGTAGAATCATGCAGGATTGAAATTTTTGATGTTTTTCTACTCCTCTCATGAGCCCAAACAAGACTCTAAAAGGATGAGTTTGCAACTACTTTACTTTTGGAGAAAATTCAAAACATTCATTATTCAATAGAGCCCAATAGCAAAAACCAGCATTTTGAATGAAGAATCACATTTCTTGGTAGAATCATGCAGGATTGAAATTTTTGATGGTTTTTTACTCCTCTCAACAGCACAAACAAGTTTCTAAAAGGATGAGTTTGCAATTACTTTACTTTTCTAGAAAATTCAAAATAATCCTTATTCAATGGGGCCCAAAATATCAAAAACCAGTGGATTGAATGAACACTCACATTTCTTGGTAGAATCGTGCAGGACTGAAATTTTTGATGTTTTTCTACTCCTCTCATGAGCCCAAACAAGACTCTAAAACGATGAGGTTGCAACTACTTTACTTTTGGAGAAAATTCAAAACATTCATTATTCAATAGAGCCCAATAGCAAAAACCAGCGTTTTGAATGAAGAATCACATTTCTTGGTAGAATCATGCAGGATTGAAATTTTTGATGGTTTTTTACTCCTCTCAACAGCACAAACAAGTTTCTAAAAGGATGAGTTTGCAACTACTTTACTTTTCTAGAAAATTCAAAATAATCCTTATTCAATGGGGCCCAAAATATCAAAAACCAGTGGATTGAATGAACACTCACATTTCTTGGTAGAATCGTGCAGGACTGAAATTTTTGATGTTTTTCTACTCCTCTCATGAGCACAAACAAGTTTCTAAAAGCATGAGTTTGCAACTACTTTACTTTTGGAGAAAATTCAAAACATTCATTATTCAATAGAGCCCAATAGCAAAAATCAGGTTTTGAATGAAGAATCGCATTTCTTGGTAGAATCATGCAGGATTTAAATTTTTGACGGTTTTTTACTCCTCTCAACAGCCTAAACAAGTTTCTAAAAGGATGAGTTTGCAACTACTTTACTTTTGGAGAAAATTCAAAACATTCATTATTCAATAGGGCCCAAAATATCAAAAACCAGCGGTTTGAATGAACACACATTTCTTGGTAGAATCATGCAGGACTGAAATTTTTGATGTTTTTCTTCTCCTCTCATGAACCCAAACAAGTCTCTAAAAGCATGAGTTTGCAACTACTTTACTTTTGGAGAAAATTCAAAACATTCATTATTCAATAGAGCCTAATAGCAAAAATCAGGTTTTGAATGAAGAATCACATTTCTTGGTAGAATCATGCAGGATTGAAATTTTTGATGGTTTTTTACTCCACTCAACAGCCCAAACAAGTTTCTAAAAGGATGAGTTTGCAACTACTTTACTTTTGGAGAAAATTCAAAACATTCATTATTCAATAGGGCCCAAAATATCAAAAACCAGCGGTTTGAATGAACACACATTTCTTGGTAGAGTCATGCAGGACTTAAATTTTTGATGTTTTTCTACTCCTCTCATGAGCCCAAACAAGTCTCTAAAAGCATGAGTTTGCAACTACTTTACTTTTGGAGAAAATTCAAAACATTCATTATTCAATAGGGCCCAAACTATCAAAAACCAGCGATTTGAATGAACACACATTTCTTGGTAGAATCGTGCAAGACTGAAATTTTTGATGTTTTTCTACTCCTCTCATGAGCCCAAACAAGTCTCCAAAAGCATGAGTTTGCAACTACTTTACTTTTGGAGAAAATTCAAAACATTCATTATTCAATAGAGCCCAATAGCAAAAATCAGGTTTTGAATGAAGAATCACATTTCTTGGTAGAATCATGCAGGATTGAAATTTTTGATGTTTTTCTACTCCTCTCATGAGCCCAAACAAGACTCTAAAAGGATGAGTTTGCAACTACTTTACTTTTGGAGAAAATTCAAAACATTCATTATTCAATAGAGCCCAATAGCAAAAACCAGCGTTTTGAATGAAGAATCACATTTCTTGGTAGAATCATACAGGATTGAAATTTTTGATGGTTTTTTACTCCTCTCAACAGCCCAAACAAGTTTCTAAAAGGATGAGTTTGCAACTACTTTACTTTTCTAGAAAATTCAAAACATTCCTTATTCAATAGGGCCCAAAATATCAAAAACCAGTGGATTGAATGAACGCTCACATTTCTTGGTAGAATCGTGAAGGACTGAAATTTTTGATGTTTTTCTACTCCTCTCATGAGCACAAACAAGTCTCTAAGAGCATGAGTTTGCAACTACTTTACTTTTGGAGAAAATTCAAAACATTCATTATTCAATAGAGCCCAATAGCAAAAATCAGGTTTTGAATGAAGAATCACATTTCTTGGTAGAATCATGCAGGATTGAAATTTTTGATGTTTTTCTACTCCTCTCATGAGCCCAAACAAGACTCTAAAAGGATGAGTTTGCAACTACTTTACTTTTGGAGAAAATTCAAAACATTCATTATTCAATAGAGCCCAATAGCAAAAACCAGCGTTTTGAATGAAGAATCACATTTCTTGGTAGAATCATGCAGGATTGAAATTTTTGATGGTTTTTTACTCCTCTCAACAGCCCAAACAAGTTTCTAAAAGGATGAGTTTGCAACTACTTTACTTTTCTAGAAAATTCAAAACATTCCTTATTCAATAGGGCCCAAAATATCAAAAACCAGTGGATTGAATGAACACTCACATTTCTTGGTAGAATCGTGCAGAACTGAAATTTTTGATGTTTTTCTACTCCTCTCATGAGCCCAAACAAGTCTTTAAAAGCATGAGTTTGCAACTACTTTACTTTTGGAGAAAATTCAAAACATTCATTATTCAATAGAGCCCAATAGCAAAAATCAGGTTTTGAATGAAGAATCACATTTCTTGGTAGAATCATGCAGGATTGAAATTTTTGACGGTTTTTTACTCCTCTCAACAGCCCAAACAAGTTTCTAAAAGGATGAGTTTGCAACTACTTTACTTTTGGAGAAAATTCAAAACATTCATTATTCAATAGGGCCCAAAATATCAAAAACCAGCGGTTTGAATGAACACACATTTCTTGGTAGAATCATGCAGGACTGAAATTTTTAATGTTTTTCTACTCCTCTCATGAGCCCAAACATGTCTCTAAAAGCATGAGTTTGCAACTACTTTACTTTTGGAGAAAATTCAAAACATTCATTATTCAATAGAGCCCAATGGCAAAAATCAGGTTTTGAATGAAGAATCACATTTCTTGGTAAAATCATGCAGGATTGAAATTTTTGATGGTTTTTTACTCCTCTCAACAGCCCAAACAAGTTTCTAAAAGGATGAGTTTGCAACTACTTTACTTTTGGAGAAAATTCAAAACATTCATTATTCAATAGGGCCCAAAATATCAAAAACCAGTGGATTGAATGAACACTCACATTTCTTGGTAGAATCGTGCAGGACTGAAATTTTTGATGTTTTTCTACTCCTCTCATGAGCCCAAACAAGTCTCTAAAAGCATGAGTTTGCAACTACTTTACTTTTGGAGAAAATTCAAAACATTCATTATTCAATAGAGCCCAATAGCAAAAATCAGGTTTTGAATGAAGAATCACATTTCTTGGTAGAATCATGCAGGATTGAAATTTTTGACGGTTTTTTACTCCTCTCAACAGCCCAAACAAGTTTCTAAAAGGATGAGTTTGCAACTACTTTACTTTTCTAGAAAATTCAAAACATTCCTTATTCAATAGGGCCCAAAATAACAAAAACCAGCGGTTTGAATGAACACACATTTCTTGGTAGAATCATGCAGGACTGAAATTTTTGATGTTTTTCGACTCCTCTCATGAGCCCAAACAAGTCTCTAAAAGCATGAGTTTGCAACTACTTTACTTTTGGAGAAAATTCAAAACATTCATTATTCAATAGAGCCCAATAGCAAAAATCAGGTTTTGAATGAAGAATCACATTTCTTGGTAGAATCATGCAGGATTGAAATTTTTGATGGTTTTTTACTCCTCTCAAAAGCCCAAACAAGTTTCTAAAAGGATGAGTTTGCAACTACTTTACTTTTGGAGAAAATTCAAAACATTCATTATTCAATAGGGCCCAAAATATCAAAAACCAGCGGTTTGAATGAACACACATTTCTTGGTAGAATCGTGGAAGACTGAAATTTTTGATGTTTTTCTACTCCTCTCATGAGCCCAAACAAGTCTCTAAAAGCTTGAGTTTGCAACTACTTTACTATTGGAGAAAATTCAAAACATTCATTATTCAATAGAGCCCAATAGCAAAAACCAGCGTTTTGAATGAAGAATCACATTTTTTGGTAGAATCATGCAGGATTGAAATTTTTGATGGTTTTTTACTCCTCTCAACAGCCCAAACAAGTTTCTAAAAGGATGTTTTGCAACTACTTTCCTTTTCTAGAAAATTCAAAACATTTCTTATTCAATAGGGCCAAAAATATAAAAAACCAGTGGTTTGAATGAACACTCACATTTCTTGGTAGAATCGTGAAGGACTGAAATTTTTGATGTTTTTCTACTCCTCAAATGAGCCCAAACAAGTCTCTAAAAGCATGAGTTTGCAACTACTTTACTTTTGGAGAAAATTCAAAACATTCATTATTCTATAGAGCCCAATAGCAAAAATCAGGTTTTGAATGAAGAATCACATTTCTTGGTAGAATCATGCAGGATTGAAATTTTTGATGGTTTTTTACTCCTCTCAACAGCCCAAACAAGTTTCTAAAAGGATGAGTTTGCAACTACTTTACTTTTGTAGAAAATTCAAAACATTCATTATTCAATAGGGCCCAAAATATCAAAAACCAGCGGTTTGAATGAACACACATTTCTTGGTAGATTCATGCAGGACTGAAATATTTGATGTTTTTCTACTCCTCTCATGAGCCCAAACAAGTCTCTAAAAGCTTGAGTTTGCAACTACTTTACTATTGGAGAAAATTCAAAACATTCATTATGCAGTAGAGCCCAATAGTTTTTTACTCCTCTCAACAGCGCAAACAAGTTTCTAAAAGGATGAGTTTGCAACTACTTTACTTTTGGAGAAAATTCAAAACATTCATTATTCAATAGGGCCCAAACTATCAAAAACCAGCGGTTTGAATGAACACACATTTCTTGGTAGAATCATGCAGGATTGAAATTTTTGATGGTTTTTTACTCCTCTCAACAGCACAAACAAGTTTCTAAAAGGATGAGTTTGCAACTACTTTACTTTTCTAGAAAATTCAAAATAATCCTTATTCAATGGGGCCCAAAATATCAAAAACCAGTGGATTGAATGAACACTCACATTTCTTGGTAGAATCGTGCAGGACTGAAACTTTTGATGTTTTTCTACTCCTCTCATGAGCCCAAACAAGTTTCTAAAAGCATGAGTTTGCAACTACTTTACTTTTGGAGAAAATTCAAAACATTCATTATTCAATAGAGCCCAATAGCAAAAATCAGGTTTTGAATGAAGAATCGCATTTCTTGGTAGAATCATGCAGGATTGAAATTTTTGACGGTTTTTTACTCCTCTCAACAGCCCAAACAAGTTTCTAAAAGGATGAGTTTGCAACTACTTTACTTTTGGAGAAAATTCAAAACATTCATTATTCAATAGGGCCCAAAATATCAAAAACCAGCGGTTTGAATGAACACACATTTCTTGGTAGAATCATGCAGGACTGAAATTTTTGATGTTTTTCTTCTCCTCTCATGAGCCCAAACAAGTCTCTAAAAGCATGAGTTTGCAATTACTTTACTTTTGGAGAAAATTCAAAACATTCATTATTCAATAGAGCCCAATAGCAAAAATCAGGTTTTGAATGAAGAATCACATTTCTTGGTAGAATCATGCAGGATTGAAATTTTTGATGTTTTTTTACTCCTCTCAACAGCCCAAACAAGTTTCTAAAAGGATGAGTTTGCAACAACTTTACTTTTGGAGAAAATTCAAAACATTCATTATTCAATAGGGCCCAAACTATCAAAAACCAGCGATTTGAATGAACACACATTTCTTGGTAGAATCGTGCAAGACTGAAATTTTTGATGTTTTTCTACTCCTCTCATGAGCTCAAACAAGTCTCCAAAAGCATGAGTTTGCAACTACTTTACTTTTGGAGAAAATTCAAAACATTCATTATTTATTAGAGCCCAATAGCAAAAATCAGGTTTTGAATGAAGAATCACATTTCTTGGTAGAATCATGCAGGATTGAAATTTTTGATGTTTTTCTACTCCTCTCATGAGCCCAAACAAGACTCTATAAGGATGAGTTTGCAACTACTTTACTTTTGGAGAAAATTCAAAACATTCATTATTCAATAGAGCCCAATAGCAAAAACCAGCGTTTTGAATGAAGAATCACATTTCTTGGTAGAATCATGCAGGATTGAAATTTTTGATGGTTTTTTACTCCTCTCAACAGCCCAAACAAGTTTCTAAAAGGATGAGTTTGCAACTACTTTACTTTTCTAGAAAATTCAAAACATTCCTTATTCAATAGGGCCCAAAATATCAAAAACCAGTGGATTGAATGAACACACATTTCTTGGTAGAATCGTGCAGAACTGAAATTTTTGATGTTTTTCTACTCCTCTCATGAGCCCAAACAAGTCTTTAAAAGCATGAGTTTGCAACTACTTTACTTTTGGAGAAAATTCAAAACATTCATTATTCAATAGAGCCCAATAGCAAAAATCAGGTTTTGAATGAAGAATCACATTTCTTGGTAGAATCATGCAGGATTGAAATTTTTGACGGTTTTTTACTCCTCTCAACAGCCCAAACAAGTTTCTAAAAGGATGAGTTTGCAACTACTTTACTTTGGAAGAAAATTCAAAACATTCATTATTCAATAGGGCCCAAAATATCAAAAACCAGTGGTTTGAATGAACACACATTTCTTGGTAGAATCATGCAGGACTGAAATTTCTGATGTTTTTCTACTCCTCTCATGAGCCCAAACATGTCTCTAAAAGCATGAGTTTGCAACTACTTTACTTTTGGAGAAAATTCAAAACATTCATTATTCAATAGAGCCCAATAGCAAAAATCAGGTTTTGAATGAAGAATCACATTTCTTGGTAGAATCATGCAGGATTGAAATTTTTGATGGTTTTTTACTCCTCTCAACAGCCCAAACAAGTTTCTAAAAGGATGAGTTTGCAACTACTTTACTTTTGGAGAAAATTCAAAACATTCATTATTCAATAGGGCCCAAAATATCAAAAACCAGCGGTTTGAATGAACACACATTTCTTGGTAGAGTCATGCAGGACTTAAATTTTTGATGTTTTTCTACTCCTCTCATGAGCCCAAACAAGTCTCTAAAAGCATGAGTTTGCAACTACTTTACTTTTGGAGAAAATTCAAAACATTCATTATTCAAAAGAGCCCAATAGCAAAAATCAGGTTTTGAATGAAGAATCACATTTCTTGGTAGAATCATGCAGGATTGAAATTTTTGATGTTTTTTTACTCCTCTCAACAGCCCAAACAAGTTTCTAAAAGGATGAGTTTGCAACTACTTTACTTTTGGAGAAAATTCAAAACATTCATTATTCAATAGGGCCCAAACTATCAAAAACCAGCGATTTGAATGACCACACATTTCTTGGTAGAATCGTGAAGGACTGAAATTTTTGATGTTTTTCTACTCCTCTCATGAGCACAAACAAGTCTCTAAGAGCATGAGTTTGCAACTACTTTACTTTTGGAGAAAATTCAAAACATTCATTATTCTATAGAGCCCAATAGCAAAAATCAGGTTTTGAATGAAGAATCACATTTCTTGGTAGAATCATGCAGGATTGAAATCTTTGATGGTTTTTTACTCCTCTCAACAGCCCAAACAAGTTTCTAAAAGGATGAGTTTGCAACTACTTTACTTTTGGAGAAAATTCAAAACATTCATTATGCAGTAGAGCCCAATAGTTTTTTACTCCTCTCAACAGCGCAAACAAGTTTCTAAAAGGATGAGTTTGCAACTACTTTACTTTTGGAGAAAATTCAAAACATTCATTATTCAATAGGGCCCAAACTATCAAAAACCAGCGGTTTGAATGAACACACATTTCTTGGTAGAATCATGCAGGACTGAAATTTTTGATGTTTTTCTACTCCTCTCATGAGCCCAAACAAGTCTCTAAAAGCATGAGTTTGCAACTACTTTACTTTTGGAGAAAATTCAAAACATTCATTATTCAATAGAGCCCAATAGCAAAAATCAGGTTTTGAATGAAGAATCACATTTCTTGGTAGAATCATGCAGGATTGAAATTTTTGATGTTTTTCTACTCCTCTCATGAGCCCAAACAAGACTCTAAAAGGATGAGTTTGCAACTACTTTACTTTTGGAGAAAATTCAAAACATTCATTATTCAATAGAGCCCAATAGCAAAAACCAGCGTTTTGAATGAAGAATCACATTTCTTGGTAGAATCATGCAGGATTGAAATTTTTGATGGTTTTTTACTCCTCTCAACAGCACAAACAAGTTTCTAAAAGGATGAGTTTGCAATTACTTTACTTTTCTAGAAAATTCAAAATAATCCTTATTCAATGGGGCCCAAAATATCAAAAACCAGTGGATTGAATGAACACTCACATTTCTTGGTAGAATCGTGCAGGACTGAAATTTTTGATGTTTTTCTACTCCTCTCATGAGCCCAAACAAGTTTCTAAAAGCATGAGTTTGCAACTACTTTACTTTTGGAGAAAATTCAAAACATTCATTATTCAATAGAGCCCAATAGCAAAAATCAGGTTTTGAATGAAGAATCGCATTTCTTGGTAGAATCATGCAGGATTGAAATTTTTGACGGTTTTTTACTCCTCTCAACAGCCCAAACAAGTTTCGAAAAGGATGAGTTTGCAACTACTTTACTTTTGGAGAAAATTCAAAACATTCATTATTCAATAGGGCCCAAAATATCAAAAACCAGCGGTTTGAATGAACACACATTTCTTGGTAGAATCATGCAGGACTGAAATTTTTGATGTTTTTCTTCTCCTCTCATGAGCCCAAACAAGTCTCTAAAAGCATGAGTTTGCAACTACTTTACTTTTGGAGAAAATTCAAAACATTCATTATTCAATAGAGCCCAATAGCAAAAATCAGGTTTTGAATGAAGAATCACATTTCTTGGTAGAATCATGCAGGATTGAAATTTTTGATGTTTTTTTACTCCTCTCAACAGCCCAAACAAGTTTCTAAAAGGATGAGTTTGCAACTACTTTACTTTTGGAGAAAATTCAAAACATTCATTATTCAATAGGGCCCAAAATATCAAAAACCAGCAGTTTGAATGAACACACATTTCTTGGTAGAATCATGCAGGACTGAAATTTTTGATGTTTTTCTACTCCTCTCATGAGCCCAAACAAGTCTCTAAAAGCATGAGTTTGCAACTACTTTACTTTTGGAGAAAATTCAAAACATTCATTATTCAATAGAGCCCAATAGCAAAAATCAGGTTTTGAATGAAGAATCACATTTCTTGGTAGAATCATGCAGGATTGAAAATTTTGATGTTTTTCTACTCCTCTCATGAGCCCAAACAAGACTCTAAAAGGATGAGTTTGCAACTACTTTACTTTTGGAGAAAATTCAAAACATTCATTATTCAATAGAGCCCAAAAGCAAAAACCAGCGTTTTGAATGAAGAATCACATTTCTTGGTAGAATCATGCAGGATTGAAATTTTTGATGGTTTTTTACTCCTCTCAACAGCCCAAACAAGTTTCTAAAAGGATGAGTTTGCAACTACTTTACTTTTCTAGAAAATTCAAAACATTCCTTATTCAATAGGGCCCAAAATATCAAAAACCAGTGGATTGAATGAACACTCACATTTCTTGGTAGAATCGTGCAGAACTGAAATTTTTGATGTTTTTCTACTCCTCTCATGAGCCCAAACAAGTCTTTAAAAGCATGAGTTTGCAACTACTTTACTTTTGGAGAAAATTCAAAACATTCATTATTCAATAGAGCCCAATAGCAAAAATCAGGTTTTGAATGAAGAACCACATTTCTTGGTAGAATCATGCAGGATTGAAATTTTTGACGGTTTTTTACTCCTCTCAACAGCCCAAACAAGTTTCTAAAAGGATGAGTTTGCAACTACTTTACTTTTGGAGAAAATTCAAAACATTCATTATTCAATAGGGCCCAAAATATCAAAAACCAGCGGTTTGAATGAACACACATTTCTTGGTAGAATCATGCAGGACTGAAATTTTTAATGTTTTTCTACTCCTCTCATGAGCCCAAACATGTCTCTAAAAGCATGAGTTTGCAACTACTTTACTTTTGGAGAAAATTCAATACATTCATTATTCAATAGAGCCCAATGGCAAAAATCAGGTTTTGAATGAAGAATCACATTTCTTGGTAAAATCATGCAGGATTGAAATTTTTGATGGTTTTTTACTCCTCTCAACAGCCCAAACAAGTTTCTAAAAGGATGAGTTTGCAACTACTTTACTTTTGGAGAAAATTCAAAACATTCATTATTCAATAGGGCCCAAAATATCAAAAACCAGCGGTTTGAATGAACACACATTTCTTGGTAGAATCGTGCAAGACTGAAATTTTTGATGTTTTTCTACTCCTCTCATGAGCCCAAACAAGTCTCTAAAAGCATGAGTTTGCAACTACTTTACTTTTGGAGAAAATTCAAAACATTCCTTATTCAATAGGGCCCAAAATATCAAAAACCAGTGGATTGAATGAACACTCACATTTCTTGGTAGAATCGTGCAGGACTGAAATTTTTGATGTTTTTCTACTCCTCTCATGAGCCCAAACAAGTCTCTAAAAGCATGAGTTTGCAACTACTTTACTTTTGGAGAAAATTCAAAACATTCATTATTCAATAGAGCCCAATAGCAAAAATCAGGTTTTGAATGAAGAATCACATTTCTTGGTAGAATCATGCAGGATTGAAATTTTTGACGGTTTTTTACTCCTCTCAACAGCCCAAACAAGTTTCTAAAAGGATGAGTTTGCAACTACTTTACTTTTCTAGAAAATTCAAAACATTCCTTATTCAATAGGGCCCAAAATAACAAAAACCAGCGGTTTGAATGAACACACATTTCTTGGTAGAATCATGCAGGACTGAAATTTTTGATGTTTTTCGACTCCTCTCATGAGCCCAAACAAGTCTCTAAAAGCATGAGTTTGCAACTACTTTACTTTTGGAGAAAATTCAAAACATTCATTATTCAATAGAGCCCAATAGCAAAAATCAGGTTTTGAATGAAGAATCACATTTCTTGGTAGAATCATGCAGGATTGAAATTTTTGATGGTTTTTTACTCCTCTCAACAGCCCAAACAAGTTTCTAAAAGGATGAGTTTGCAACTACTTTACTTTTGGAGAAAATTCAAAACATTCATTATTCAATAGGGCCCAAAATATCAAAAACCAGCGGTTTGAATGAACACACATTTCTTGGTAGAATCGTGGAAGACTGAAATTTTTGATGTTTTTCTACTCCTCTCATGAGCCCAAACAAGTCTCTAAAAGCTTGAGTTTGCAACTACTTTACTATTGGAGAAAATTCAAAACATTCATTATTCAATAGACCCCAATAGCAAAAACCAGCGTTTTGAATGAAGAATCACATTTTTTGGTAGAATCATGCAGGATTGAAATTTTTGATGGTTTTTTACTCCTCTCAACAGCCCAAACAAGTTTCTAAAAGGATGTTTTGCAACTACTTTCCTTTTCTAGAAAATTCAAAACATTTCTTATTCAATAGGGCCAAAAATATAAAAAACCAGTGGTTTGAATGAACACTCACATTTCTTGGTAAAATCGTGAAGGACTGAAATTTTTGATGTTTTTCTACTCCTCAAATGAGCCCAAACAAGTCTCTAAAAGCATGAGTTTGCAACTACTTTACTTTTGGAGAAAATTCAAAACATTCATTATTCTATAGAGCCCAATAGCAAAAATCAGGTTTTGAATGAAGAATCACATTTCTTGGTAGAATCATGCAGGATTGAAATTTTTGATGGTTTTTTACTCCTCTCAACAGCCCAAACAAGTTTCTAAAAGGATGAGTTTGCAACTACTTTACTTTTGTAGAAAATTCAAAACATTCATTATTCAATAGGGCCCAAAATATCAAAAGCCAGCGGTTTGAATGAACACACATTTCTTGGTAGATTCATGCAGGACTGAAATTTTTGATGTTTTTCTACTCCTCTCATGAGCCCAAACAAGTCTCTAAAAGCTTGAGTTTGCAACTACTTTACTATTGGAGAAAATTCAAAACATTCATTATGCAATAGAGCCCAATAGTTTTTTACTCCTCTCAACAGCGCAAACAAGTTTCTAAAAGGATGAGTTTGCAACTACTTTACTTTTGGAGAAAATTCAAAACATTCATTATTCAATAGGGCCCAAACTATCAAAAACCAGCGGTTTGAATGAACACACATTTCTTGGTAGAATCATGCAGGATTGAAATTTTTGATGGTTTTTTACTCCTCTCAACAGCACAAACAAGTTTCTAAAAGGATGAGTTTGCAACTACTTTACTTTTCTAGAAAATTCAAAATAATCCTTATTCAATGGGGCCCAAAATATCAAAAACCAGTGGATTGAATGAACACTCACATTTCTTGGTAGAATCGTGCAGGACTGAAACTTTTGATGTTTTTCTACTCCTCTCATGAGCCCAAACAAGTTTCTAAAAGCATGAGTTTGCAACTACTTTACTTTTGGAGAAAATTCAAAA
This sequence comes from Dendrobates tinctorius, assembly GCF_039654945.1. NCBI lineage: Eukaryota > Metazoa > Chordata > Amphibia > Anura > Dendrobatidae > Dendrobates > Dendrobates tinctorius. Next base: position 5,158,438 of record NW_027361736.1, on the reverse strand, counting down.
CATTCATTATTCAATAGAGCCCAATAGCAAAAATCAGGTTTTGAATGAAGAATCGCATTTCTTGGTAGAATCATGCAGGATTGAAATTTTTGACGGTTTTTTACTCCTCTCAAAAGCCCAAACAAGTTTCTAAAAGGATGAGTTTGCAACTACTTTACTTTTGGAGAAAATTCAAAACATTCATTATTCAATAGGGCCCAAAATATCAAAAACCAGCGGTTTGAATGAACACACATTTCTTGGTAGAGTCATGCAGGACTTAAATTTTTGATGTTTTTCTACTCCTCTCATGAGCCCAAACAAGTCTCTAAAAGCATGAGTTTGCAACTACTTTACTTTTGGAGAAAATTCAAAACATTCATTATTCAATAGAGCCCAATAGCAAAAATCAGGTTATGAATGAAGAATCACATTTCTTGGTAGAATCATGCAGGATTGAAATTTTTGATGTTTTTTTACTCCTCTCAACAGCCCAAACAAGTTTCTAAAAGGATGAGTTTGCAACAACTTTACTTTTGGAGAAAATTCAAAACATTCATTATTCAATAGGGCCCAAACTATCAAAAACCAGCGATTTGAATGAACACACATTTCTTGGTAGAATCGTGCAAGACTGAGATTTTTGATGTTTTTCTACTCCTCTCATGAGCTCAAACAAGTCTCCAAAAGCATGAGTTTGCAACTACTTTACTTTTGGAGAAAATTCAAAACATTCATTATTTATTAGAGCCCAATAGCAAAAATCAGGTTTTGAATGAAGAATCACATTTCTTGGTAGAATCATGCAGGATTGAAATTTTTGATGTTTTTCTACTCCTCTCATGAGCCCAAACAAGACTCTATAAGGATGAGTTTGCAACTACTTTACTTTTGGAGAAAATTCAAAACATTCATTATTCAATAGAGCCCAATAGCAAAAACCAGCGTTTTGAATGAAGAATCACATTTCTTGGTAGAATCATGCAGGATTGAAATTTTTGATGGTTTTTTACTCCTCTCAACAGCCCAAACAAGTTTCTAAAAGGATGAGTTTGCAACTACTTTACTTTTCTAGAAAATTCAAAACATTCCTTATTCAATAGGGCCCAAAATATCAAAAACCAGTGGATTGAATGAACACACATTTCTTGGTAGAATCGTGCAGAACTGAAATTTTTGATGTTTTTCTACTCCTCTCATGAGCCCAAACAAGTCTTTAAAAGCATGAGTTTGCAACTACTTTACTTTTGGAGAAAATTCAAAACATTCATTATTCAATAGAGCCCAATAGCAAAAATCAGGTTTTGAATGAAGAATCACATTTCTTGGTAGAATCATGCAGGATTGAAATTTTTGACGGTTTTTTACTCCTCTCAACAGCCCAAACAAGTTTCTAAAAGGATGAGTTTGCAACTACTTTACTTTTGGAGAAAATTCAAAACATTCATTATTCAATAGGGCCCAAAATATCAAAAACCAGTGGTTTGAATGAACACACATTTCTTGGTAGAATCATGCAGGACTGAAATTTCTGATGTTTTTCTACTCCTCTCATGAGCCCAAACATGTCTCTAAAAGCATGAGTTTGCAACTACTTTACTTTTGGAGAAAATTCAAAACATTCATTATTCAATAGAGCCCAATAGCAAAAATCAGGTTTTGAATGAAGAATCACATTTCTTGGTAGAATCATGCAGGATTGAAATTTTTGATGGTTTTTTACTCCTCTCAACAGCCCAAACAAGTTTCTAAAAGGATGAGTTTGCAACTACTTTACTTTTGGAGAAAATTCAAAACATTCATTATTCAATAGGGCCCAAAATATCAAAAAACAGCGGTTTGAATGAACACACATTTCTTGGTAGAATCGTGCAAGACTGAAATTTTTGATGTTTTTCTACTCCTCTCATGAGCCCAAACAAGTCTCTAAAAGCATGAGTTTGCAACTACTTTACTTTTGGAGAAAATTCAAAACATTCATTATTCAATAGAGCCCAGTAGCAAAAATCAGGTTTTGAATGAAGAATCACATTTCTTGGTAGAATCATGCAGGATTGAAATTTTTGATGGTTTTTTGCTCCTCTCAACAGCCCAAACAAGTTTCTAAAAGGATGAGTATGCAACTACTTTACTTTTGGAGAAAATTCAAAACATTCATTATTCAATAGGGCCCAAAATATCAAAAACCAGCGGTTTGAATGAACACACATTTCTTGGTAGATTCATGCAGGACTGAAATTTTTGATGTTTTTCTACTCCTCTCATGAGCCCAAACAAGTCTCTAAAAGCTTGAGTTTGCAACTACTTTACTATTGGAGAAAATTCAAAACATTCATTATGCAATAGAGCCCAATAGTTTTTTACTCCTCTCAACAGCGCAAACAAGTTTCTAAAAGGATGAGTTTGCAACTACTTTACTTTTGGAGAAAATTCAAAACATTCATTATTCAATAGGGCCCAAACTATCAAAAACCAGCGGTTTGAATGAACACACATTTCTTGGTAGAATCATGCAGGATTGAAATTTTTGATGGTTTTTTACTCCTCTCAACAGCACAAACAAGTTTCTAAAAGGATGAGTTTGCAACTACTTTACTTTTCTAGAAAATTCAAAATAATCCTTATTCAATGGGGCCCAAAATATCAAAAACCAGTGGATTGAATGAACACTCACATTTCTTGGTAGAATCGTGCAGGACTGAAACTTTTGATGTTTTTCTACTCCTCTCATGAGCCCAAACAAGTTTCTAAAAGCATGAGTTTGCAACTACTTTACTTTTGGAGAAAATTCAAAACATTCATTATTCAATAGAGCCCAATAGCAAAAATCAGGTTTTGAATGAAGAATCACATTTCTTGGTAGAATCATGCAGGATTGAAATTTTTGACGGTTTTTTACTCCCCTCAACAGCCCAAACAAGTTTCTAAAAGGATGAGTTTGCAACTACTTTACTTTTGGAGAAAATTCAAAACATTCATTATTCAATAGGGCCCAAAATATCAAAAACCAGCGGTTTGAATGAACACACATTTCTTGGTAGAATCATGCAGGACTGAAATTTTTGATGTTTTTCTTCTCCTCTCATGAGCCCAAACAAGTCTCTAAAAGCATGAGTTTGCAACTACTTTACTTTTGGAGAAAATTCAAAACATTCATTATTCAATAGAGCCCAATAGCAAAAATCAGGTTTTGAATGAAGAATCACATTTCTTGGTAGAATCATGCAGGATTGAAATTTTTGATGGTTTTTTACTCCTCTCAACAGCCCAAACAAGTTTCTAAAAGGATGAGTTTGCAACTACTTTACTTTTGGAGAAAATTCAAAACATTCATTATTCAATAGGGCCCAAAATATCAAAAACCAGCGGTTTGAATGAACACACATTTCTTGTTAGAGTCATGCAGGACTTAAATTTTTGATGTTTTTCTACTCCTCTCATGAGCCCAAACAAGTCTCTAAAAGCATGAGTTTGCAACTACTTTACTTTTGGAGAAAATTCAAAACATTCATTATTCAATAGAGCCCAATAGCAAAAATCAGGTTATGAATGAAGAATCACATTTCTTGGTAGAATCATGCAGGATTGAAATTTTTGATGTTTTTTTACTCCTCTCAACAGCCCAAACAAGTTTCTAAAAGGAAGAGTTTGCAACAACTTTACTTTTGGAGAAAATTCAAAACATTCATTATTCAATAGGGCCCAAACTATCAAAAACCAGCGGTTTGAATGAACACACATTTCTTGGTAGATTCATGCAGGACTGAAATATTTGATGTTTTTCTACTCCTCTCATGAGCCCAAACAAGTCTCTAAAAGCTTGAGTTTGCAACTACTTTACTATTGGAGAAAATTCAAAACATTCATTATGCAATAGAGCCCAATAGTTTTTTACTCCTCTCAACAGCGCAAACAAGTTTCTAAAAGGATGAGTTTGCAACTACTTTACTTTTGGAGAAAATTCAAAACATTCATTATTCAATAGGGCCCAAACTATCAAAAACCAGCGGTTTGAATGAACACACATTTCTTGGTAGAATCATGCAGGATTGAAATTTTTGATGGTTTTTTACTCCTCTCAACAGCACAAACAAGTTTCTAAAAGGATGAGTTTGCAACTACTTTACTTTTCTAGAAAATTCAAAATAATCCTTATTCAATGGGGCCCAAAATATCAAAAACCAGTGGATTGAATGAACACTCACATTTCTTGGTAGAATCGTGCAGGACTGAAACTTTTGATGTTTTTCTACTCCTCTCATGAGCCCAAACAAGTTTCTAAAAGCATGAGTTTGCAACTACTTTACTTTTGGAGAAAATTCAAAACATTCATTATTCAATAGAGCCCAATAGCAAAAATCAGGTTTTGAATGAAGAATCGCATTTCTTGGTAGAATCATGCAGGATTGAAATTTTTGACGGTTTTTTACTCCTCTCAACAGCCCAAACAAGTTTCTAAAAGGATGAGTTTGCAACTACTTTACTTTTGGAGAAAATTCAAAACATTCATTATTCAATAGGGCCCAAAATATCAAAAACCAGCGGTTTGAATGAACACACATTTCTTGGTAGAATCATGCAGGACTGAAATTTTTGATGTTTTTCTACTCCTCTCATGAGCCCAAACAAGTCTCTAAAAGCATGAGTTTGCAACTACTTTACTTTTGGAGAAAATTCAAAACATTCATTATTCAATAGAGCCCAATAGCAAAAATCAGGTTATGAATGAAGAATCACATTTCTTGGTAGAATCATGCAGGATTGAAATTTTTGATGTTTTTTTACTCCTCTCAACAGCCCAAACAAGTTTCTAAAAGGATGAGTTTGCAACAACTTTACTTTTGGAGAAAATTCAAAACATTCATTATTCAATAGGGCCCAAACTATCAAAAACCAGCGATTTGAATGAACACACATTTCTTGGTAGAATCGTGCAAGACTGAAATTTTTGATGTTTTTCTACTCCTCTCATGAGCTCAAACAAGTCTCCAAAAGCATGAGTTTGCAACTACTTTACTTTTGGAGAAAATTCAAAACATTCATTATTTATTAGAGCCCAATAGCAAAAATCAGGTTTTGAATGAAGAATCACATTTCTTGGTAGAATCATGCAGGATTGAAATTTTTGATGTTTTTCTACTCCTCTCATGAGCCCAAACAAGACTCTATAAGGATGAGTTTGCAACTACTTTACTTTTGGAGAAAATTCAAAACATTCATTATTCAATAGAGCCCAATAGCAAAAACCAGCGTTTTGAATGAAGAATCACATTTCTTGGTAGAATCATGCAGGATTGAAATTTTTGATGGTTTTTTACTCCTCTCAACAGCCCAAACAAGTTTCTAAAAGGATGAGTTTGCAACTACTTTACTTTTCTAGAAAATTCAAAACATTCCTTATTCAATAGGGCCCAAAATATCAAAAACCAGTGGATTGAATGAACACACATTTCTTGGTAGAATCGTGCAGAACTGAAATTTTTGATGTTTTTCTACTCCTCTCATGAGCCCAAACAAGTCTTTAAAAGCATGAGTTTGCAACTACTTTACTTTTGGAGAAAATTCAAAACATTCATTATTCAATAGAGCCCAATAGCAAAAATCAGGTTTTGAATGAAGAATCACATTTCTTGGTAGAATCATGCAGGATTGAAATTTTTGACGGTTTTTTACTCCTCTCAACAGCCCAAACAAGTTTCTAAAAGGATGAGTTTGCAACTACTTTACTTTTGGAGAAAATTCAAAACATTCATTATTCAATAGGGCCTAAAATATCAAAAACCAGTGGTTTGAATGAACACACATTTCTTGGTAGAATCATGCAGGACTGAAATTTCTGATGTTTTTCTACTCCTCTCATGAGCCCAAACATGTCTCTAAAAGCATGAGTTTGCAACTACTTTACTTTTGGAGAAAATTCAAAACATTCATTATTCAATAGAGCCCAATAGCAAAAATCAGGTTTTGAATGAAGAATCACATTTCTTGGTAGAATCATGCAGGATTGAAATTTTTGATGGTTTTTTACTCCTCTCAACAGCCCAAACAAGTTTCTGAAAGGATGAGTTTGCAACTACTTTACTTTTGGAGAAAATTCAAAACATTCATTATTCAATAGGGCCCAAAATATCAAAAACCAGCGGTTTGAATGAACACACATTTCTTGGTAGAATCGTGCAAGACTGAAATTTTTGATGTTTTTCTACTCCTCTCATGAGCCCAAACAAGTCTCTAAAAGCATGAGTTTGCAACTACTTTACTTTTGGAGAAAATTCAAAACATTCATTATTCAATAGAGCCCAATAGCAAAAATCAGGTTTTGAATGAAGAATCACATTTCTTGGTAGAATCATGCAGGATTGAAATTTTTGATGTTTTTCTACTCCTCTCATGAGCCCAAACAAGACTCTATAAGGATGAGTTTGCAACTACTTTACTTTTGGAGAAAATTCAAAACATTCATTATTCAATAGAGCCCAATAGCAAAAACCAGCGTTTTGAATGAAGAATCACATTTCTTGGTAGAATCATGCAGGATTGAAATTTTTGATGGTTTTTTACTCCTCTCAACAGCCCAAACAAGTTTCTAAAAGGATGAGTTTGCAACTACTTTACTTTTCTAGAAAATTCAAAACATTCCTTATTCAATAGGGCCCAAAATATCAAAAACCAGTGGATTGAATGAACACACATTTCTTGGTAGAATCGTGCAGAACTGAAATTTTTGATGTTTTTCTACTCCTCTCATGAGCCCAAACAAGTCTTTAAAAGCATGAGTTTGCAACTACTTTACTTTTGGAGAAAATTCAAAACATTCATTATTCAATAGAGCCCAATAGCAAAAATCAGGTTTTGAATGAAGAATCACATTTCTTGGTAGAATCATGCAGGATTGAAATTTTTGACGGTTTTTTACTCCTCTCAACAGCCCAAACAAGTTTCTAAAAGGATGAGTTTGCAACTACTTTACTTTTGGAGAAAATTCAAAACATTCATTATTCAATAGGGCCCAAAATATCAAAAACCAGTGGTTTGAATGAACACACATTTCTTGGTAGAATCATGCAGGACTGAAATTTCTGATGTTTTTCTACTCCTCTCATGAGCCCAAACATGTCTCTAAAAGCATGAGTTTGCAACTACTTTACTTTTGGAGAAAATTCAAAACATTCATTATTCAATAGAGCCCAATAGCAAAAATCAGGTTTTGAATGAAGAATCACATTTCTTGGTAGAATCATGCAGGATTGAAATTTTTGATGGTTTTTTACTCCTCTCAACAGCCCAAACAAGTTTCTAAAAGGATGAGTTTGCAACTACTTTACTTTTGGAGAAAATTCAAAACATTCATTATTCAATAGGGCCCAAAATATCAAAAACCAGCGGTTTGAATGAACACACATTTCTTGGTAGAATCGTGCAAGACTGAAATTTTTGATGTTTTTCTACTCCTCTCATGAGCCCAAACAAGTCTCTAAAAGCATGAGTTTGCAACTACTTTACTTTTGGAGAAAATTCAAAACATTCATTATTCAATAGAGCCCAGTAGCAAAAATCAGGTTTTGAATGAAGAATCACATTTCTTGGTAGAATCATGCAGGATTGAAATTTTTGATGGTTTTTTACTCCTCTCAACAGCCCAAACAAGTTTCTAAAAGGATGAGTATGCAACTACTTTACTTTTGGAGAAAATTCAAAACATTCATTATTCAATAGGGCCCAAAATATCAAAAACCAGCGGTTTGAATGAACACACATTTCTTGGTAGATTCATGCAGGACTGAAATTTTTGATGTTTTTCTACTCCTCTCATGAGCCCAAACAAGTCTCTAAAAGCTTGAGTTTGCAACTACTTTACTATTGGAGAAAATTCAAAACATTCATTATGCAATAGAGCCCAATAGTTTTTTACTCCTCTCAACAGCGCAAACAAGTTTCTAAAAGGATGAGTTTGCAACTACTTTACTTTTCTAGAAAATTCAAAATAATCCTTATTCAATGGGGCCCAAAATATCAAAAACCAGTGGATTGAATGAACACTCACATTTCTTGGTAGAATCGTGCAGGACTGAAACTTTTGATGTTTTTCTACTCCTCTCATGAGCCCAAACAAGTTTCTAAAAGCATGAGTTTGCAACTACTTTACTTTTGGAGAAAATTCAAAACATTCATTATTCAATAGAGCCCAATAGCAAAAATCAGGTTTTGAATGAAGAATCACATTTCTTGGTAGAATCATGCAGGATTGAAATTTTTGACGGTTTTTTACTCCTCTCAACAGCCCAAACAAGTTTCTAAAAGGATGAGTTTGCAACTACTTTACTTTTGGAGAAAATTCAAAACATTCATTATTCAATAGGGCCCAAAATATCAAAAACCAGTGGTTTGAATGAACACACATTTCTTGGTAGAATCATGCAGGACTGAAATTTCTGATGTTTTTCTACTCCTCTCATGAGCCCAAACATGTCTCTAAAAGCATGAGTTTGCAACTACTTTACTTTTGGAGAAAATTCAAAACATTCATTATTCAATAGAGCCCAATAGCAAAAATCAGGTTTTGAATGAAGAATCACATTTCTTGGTAGAATCATGCAGGATTGAAATTTTTGATGGTTTTTTACTCCTCTCAACAGCCCAAACAAGTTTCTAAAAGGATGAGTTTGCAACTACTTTACTTTTCTAGAAAATTCAAAACATTCCTTATTCAATAGGGCCCAAAATATCAAAAACCAGTGGATTGAATGAACACACATTTCTTGGTAGAATCGTGCAGAACTGAAATTTTTGATGTTTTTCTACTCCTCTCATGAGCCCAAACAAGTCTTTAAAAGCATGAGTTTGCAACTACTTTACTTTTGGAGAAAATTCAAAACATTCATTATTCAATAGAGCCCAATAGCAAAAATCAGGTTTTGAATGAAGAATCACATTTCTTGGTAGAATCATGCAGGATTGAAATTTTTGACGGTTTTTTACTCCTCTCAACAGCCCAAACAAGTTTCTAAAAGGATGAGTTTGCAACTACTTTACTTTTGGAGAAAATTCAAAACATTCATTATTCAATAGGGCCCAAAATATCAAAAACCAGTGGTTTGAATGAACACACATTTCTTGGTAGAATCATGCAGGACTGAAATTTCTGATGTTTTTCTACTCCTCTCATGAGCCCAAACATGTCTCTAAAAGCATGAGTTTGCAACTACTTTACTTTTGGAGAAAATTCAAAACATTCATTATTCAATAGAGCCCAATAGCAAAAATCAGGTTTTGAATGAAGAATCACATTTCTTGGTAGAATCATGCAGGATTGAAATTTTTGATGGTTTTTTACTCCTCTCAACAGCCCAAACAAGTTTCTAAAAGGATGAGTTTGCAACTACTTTACTTTTGGAGAAAATTCAAAACATTCATTATTCAATAGGGCCCAAAATATCAAAAACCAGCGGTTTGAATGAACACACATTTCTTGGTAGAATCGTGCAAGACTGAAATTTTTGATGTTTTTCTACTCCTCTCATGAGCCCAAACAAGTCTCTAAAAGCATGAGTTTGCAACTACTTTACTTTTGGAGAAAATTCAAAACATTCATTATTCAATAGAGCCCAGTAGCAAAAATCAGGTTTTGAATGAAGAATCACATTTCTTGGTAGAATCATGCAGGATTGAAATTTTTGATGGTTTTTTACTCCTCTCAACAGCCCAAACAAGTTTCTAAAAGGATGAGTATGCAACTACTTTACTTTTGGAGAAAATTCAAAACATTCATTATTCAATAGGGCCCAAAATATCAAAAACCAGCGGTTTGAATGAACACACATTTCTTGGTAGATTCATGCAGGACTGAAATTTTTGATGTTTTTCTACTCCTCTCATGAGCCCAAACAAGTCTCTAAAAGCTTGAGTTTGCAACTACTTTACTATTGGAGAAAATTCAAAACATTCATTATGCAATAGAGCCCAATAGTTTTTTACTCCTCTCAACAGCGCAAACAAGTTTCTAAAAGGATGAGTTTGCAACTACTTTACTTTTCTAGAAAATTCAAAATAATCCTTATTCAATGGGGCCCAAAATATCAAAAACCAGTGGATTGAATGAACACTCACATTTCTTGGTAGAATCGTGCAGGACTGAAACTTTTGATGTTTTTCTACTCCTCTCATGAGCCCAAACAAGTTTCTAAAAGCATGAGTTTGCAACTACTTTACTTTTGGAGAAAATTCAAAACATTCATTATTCAATAGAGCCCAATAGCAAAAATCAGGTTTTGAATGAAGAATCACATTTCTTGGTAGAATCATGCAGGATTGAAATTTTTGCCGGTTTTTTACTCCTCTCAACAGCCCAAACAAGTTTCTAAAAGGATGAGTTTGCAACTACTTTACTTTTGGAGAAAATTCAAAACATTCATTATTCAATAGGGCCCAAAATATCAAAAACCAGCGGTTTGAATGAACACACATTTCTTGGTAGAATCAAGCAGGACTGAAATTTTTGATGTTTTTCTTCTCCTCTCATGAGCCCAAACAAGTCTCTAAAAGCATGAGTTTGCAACTACTTTACTTTTGGAGAAAATTCAAAACATTCATTATTCAATAGAGCCCAAAAGCAAAAATCAGGTTTTGAATGAAGAATCACATTTCTTGGTAGAATCATGCAGGATTGAAATTTTTGATGGTTTTTTACTCCTCTCAACAGCCCAAACAAGTTTCTAAAAGGATGAGTTTGCAACTACTTTACTTTTGGAGAAAATTCAAAACATTCATTATTCAATAGGGCCCAAAATATCAAAAACCAGCGGTTTGAATGAACACACATTTCTTGGTAGAGTCATGCAGGACTTAAATTTTTGATGTTTTTCTACTCCTCTCATGAGCCCAAACAAGTCTCTAAAAGCATGAGTTTGCAACTACTTTACTTTTGGAGAAAATTCAAAACATTCATTATTCAATAGAGCCCAATAGCAAAAATCAGGTTATGAATGAAGAATCACATTTCTTGGTAGAATCATGCAGGATTGAAATTTTTGATGTTTTTTTACTCCTCTCAACAGCCCAAACAAGTTTCTAAAAGGAAGAGTTTGCAACAACTTTACTTTTGGAGAAAATTCAAAACATTCATTATTCAATAGGGCCCAAACTATCAAAAACCAGCGATTTGAATGAACACACATTTCTTGGTAGAATCGTGCAAGACTGAAATTTTTGATGTTTTTCTACTCCTCTCATGAGCTCAAACAAGTCTCCAAAAGCATGAGTTTGCAACTACTTTACTTTTGGAGAAAATTCAAAACATTCATTATTTATTAGAGCCCAATAGCAAAAATCAGGTTTTGAATGAAGAATCACATTTCTTGGTAGAATCATGCAGGATTGAAATTTTTGATGTTTTTCTACTCCTCTCATGAGCCCAAACAAGACTCTAAAAGGATGAGTTTGCAACTACTTTACTTTTGGAGAAAATTCAAAACATTCATTATTCAATAGAGCCCAATAGCAAAAACCAGCGTTTTGAATGAAGAATCACATTTCTTGGTAGAATCATGCAGGATTGAAATTTTTGATGGTTTTTTACTCCTCTCAACAGCCCAAACAAGTTTCTAAAAGGATGAGTTTGCAACTACTTTACTTTTCTAGAAAATTCAAAACATTCCTTATTCAATAGGGCCCAAAATATCAAAAACCAGTGGATTGAATGAACACACATTTCTTGGTAGAATCATGCAGGACTGAAATTTCTGATGTTTTTCTACTCCTCTCATGAGCCCAAACATGTCTCTAAAAGCATGAGTTTGCAACTACTTTAGTTTTGGAGAAAATTCAAAACATTCATTATTCAATAGAGCCCAATAGCAAAAATCAGGTTTTGAATGAAGAATCACATTTCTTGGTAGAATCATGCAGGATTGAAATTTTTGATGGTTTTTTACTCCTCTCAACAGCCCAAACAAGTTTCTAAAAGGATGAGTTTGCAACTACTTTACTTTTGGAGAAAATTCAAAACATTCATTATTCAATAGGGCCCAAAATATCAAAAACCAGCGGTTTGAATGAACACACATTTCTTGGTAGAATCGTGCAAGACTGAAATTTTTGATGTTTTTCTACTCCTCTCATGAGCCCAAACAAGTCTCTAAAAGCATGAGTTTGCAACTACTTTACTTTTGGAGAAAATTCAAAACATTCATTATTCAATAGAGCCCAGTAGCAAAAATCAGGTTTTGAATGAAGAATCACATTTCTTGGTAGAATCATGCAGGATTGAAATTTTTGATGGTTTTTTACTCCTCTCAACAGCCCAAACAAGTTTCTAAAAGGATGAGTTTGCAACTACTTTACTTTTGGGGAAAATTCAAAACATTCATTATTCAATAGGGCCCAAAATATCAAAAACCAGCGGTTTGAATGAACACACATTTCTTGGTAGATTCATGCAGGACTGAAATTTTTGATGTTTTTCTACTCCTCTCATGAGCCCAAACAAGTCTCTAAAAGCTTGAGTTTGCAACTACTTTACTATTGGAGAAAATTCAAAACATTCATTATGCAATAGAGCCCAATAGTTTTTTACTCCTCTCAACAGCGCAAACAAGTTTCTAAAAGGATGAGTTTGCAACTACTTTACTTTTGGAGAAAATTCAAAACATTCATTATTCAATAGGGCCCAAACTATCAAAAACCAGCGGTTTGAATGAACACACATTTCTTGGTAGAATCATGCAGGATTGAAATTTTTGATGGTTTTTTACTCCTCTCAACAGCACAAACAAGTTTCTAAAAGGATGAGTTTGCAACTACTTTACTTTTCTAGAAAATTCAAAATAATCCTTATTCAATGGGGCCCAAAATATCAAAAACCAGTGGATTGAATGAACACTCACATTTCTTGGTAGAATCGTGCAGGACTGAAACTTTTGATGTTTTTCTACTCCTCTCATGAGCCCAAACAAGTTTCTAAAAGCATGAGTTTGCAACTACTTTACTTTTGGAGAAAATTCAAAACATTCATTATTCAATAGGGCCCAAAATATCAAAAACCAGCGGTTTGAATGAACACACATTTCTTGGTAGAATCATGCAGGACTGAAATTTTTGATGTTTTTCTTCTCCTCTCATGAGCCCAAACAAGTCTCTAAAAGCATGAGTTTGCAACTACTTTACTTTTGGAGAAAATTCAAAACATTCATTATTCAATAGAGCCCAATAGCAAAAATCAGGTTTTGAATGAAGAATCACATTTCTTGGTAGAATCATGCAGGATTGAAATTTTTGATGTTTTTCTACTCCTCTCATGAGCCCAAACAAGACTCTAAAAGGATGAGTTTGCAACTACTTTACTTTTGGAGAAAATTCAAAACATTCATTATTCAATAGAGCCCAATAGCAAAAACCAGCGTTTTGAATGAAGAATCTCATTTCTTGGTAGAATCATGCAGGATTGAAATTTTTGATGGTTTTTTACTCCTCTCAACAGCCCAAACAAGTTTCTAAAAGGATGAGTTTGCAACTACTTTACTTTTCTAGAAAATTCAAAACATTCCTTATTCAATAGGGCCCAAAATATCAAAAACCAGTGGATTGAATGAACACTCACATTTCTTGGTAGAATCGTGCAGAACTGAAATTTTTGATGTTTTTCTACTCCTCTCATGAGCCCAAACAAGTCTTTAAAAGCATGAGTTTGCAACTACTTTACTTTTGGAGAAAATTCAAAACATTCATTATTCAATAGAGCCCAATAGCAAAAATCAGGTTTTGAATGAAGAATCACATTTCTTGGTAGAATCATGCAGGATTGAAATTTTTGACGGTTTTTTACTCCTCTCAACAGCCCAAACAAGTTTCTAAAAGGATGAGTTTGCAACTACTTTACTTTTGGAGAAAATTCAAAACATTCATTATTCAATAGGGCCCAAAATATCAAAAACCAGCGGTTTGAATGAACACACATTTCTTGGTAGAATCATGCAGGACTGAAATTTCTGATGTTTTTCTACTCCTCTCATGAGCCCAAACATGTCTGTAAAAGCATGAGTTTGCAACTACTTTACTTTTGGAGAAAATTCAAAACATTCATTATTCAATAGAGCCCAATAGCAAAAATCAGGTTTTGAATGAAGAATCACATTTCTTGGTAGAATCATGCAGGATTGAAATTTTTGATGGTTTTTTACTCCTCTCAACAGCCCAAACAAGTTTCTAAAAGGATGAGTTTGCAACTACTTTACTTTTGGAGAAAATTCAAAACATTCATTATTCAATAGGGCCCAAAATATCAAAAACCAGCGGTTTGAATGAACACACATTTCTTGGTAGAATCGTGCAAGACTGAAATTTTTGATGTTTTTCTACTCCTCTCATGAGCCCAAACAAGTCTCTAAAAGCATGAGTTTGCAACTACTTTACTTTTGGAGAAAATTCAAAACATTCATTATTCAATAGAGCCCAGTAGCAAAAATCAGGTTTTGAATGAAGAATCACATTTCTTGGTAGAATCATGCAGGATTGAAATTTTTGATGGTTTTTTACTCCTCTCAACAGCCCAAACAAGTTTCTAAAAGGATGAGTATGCAACTACTTTACTTTTGGGGAAAATTCAAAACATTCATTATTCAATAGGGCCCAAAATATCAAAAACCAGCGGTTTGAATGAACACACATTTCTTGGTAGATTCATGCAGGACTGAAATTTTTGATGTTTTTCTACTCCTCTCATGAGCCCAAACAAGTCTCTAAAAGCTTGAGTTTGCAACTACTTTACTATTGGAGAAAATTCAAAACATTCATTATGCAATAGAGCCCAATAGTTTTTTACTCCTCTCAACAGCGCAAACAAGTTTCTAAAAGGATGAGTTTGCAACTACTTTACTTTTGGAGAAAATTCAAAACATTCATTATTCAATAGGGCCCAAACTATCAAAAACCAGCGGTTTGAATGAACACACATTTCTTGGTAGAATCATGCAGGATTGAAATTTTTGATGGTTTTTTACTCCTCTCAACAGCACAAACAAGTTTCTAAAAGGATGAGTTTGCAACTACTTTACTTTTCTAGAAAATTCAAAATAATCCTTATTCAATGGGGCCCAAAATATCAAAAACCAGTGGATTGAATGAACACTCACATTTCTTGGTAGAATCGTGCAGGACTGAAACTTTTGATGTTTTTCTACTCCTCTCATGAGCCCAAACAAGTTTCTAAAAGCATGAGTTTGCAACTACTTTACTTTTGGAGAAAATTCAAAACATTCATTATTCAATAGAGCCCAATAGCAAAAATCAGGTTTTGAATGAAGAATCACATTTCTTGGTAGAATCATGCAGGATTGAAATTTTTGATGGTTTTTTACTCCTCTCAACAGCCCAAACAAGTTTCTAAAAGGATGAGTTTGCAACTACTTTACTTTTGGAGAAAATTCAAAACATTCATTATTCAATAGGGCCCAAAATATCAAAAACCAGCGGTTTGAATGAACACACATTTCTTGGTAGAGTCATGCAGGACTTAAATTTTTGATGTTTTTCTACTCCTCTCATGAGCCCAAACAAGTCTCTAAAAGCATGAGTTTGCAACTACTTTACTTTTGGAGAAAATTCAAAACATTCATTATTCAATAGAGCCCAATAGCAAAAATCAGGTTTTGAATGAAGAATCACATTTCTTGGTAGAATCATGCAGGATTGAAATTTTTGATGTTTTTTTACTCCTCTCAACAGCCCAAACAAGTTTCTAAAAGGATGAGTTTGCAACAACTTTACTTTTGGAGAAAATTCAAAACATTCATTATTCAATAGGGCCCAAACTATCAAAAACCAGCGATTTGAATGAACACACATTTCTTGGTAGAATCGTGCAAGACTGAAATTTTTGATGTTTTTCTACTCCTCTCATGAGCCCAAACAAGTCTCCAAAAGCATGAGTTTGCAACTACTTTACTTTTGGAGAAAATTCAAAACATTCATTATTTATTAGAGCCCAATAGCAAAAATCAGGTTTTGAATGAAGAATCACATTTCTTGGTAGAATCATGCAGGATTGAAATTTTTGATGTTTTTTTACTCCTCTCAACAGCCCAAACAAGTTTCTAAAAGGATGAGTTTGCAACTACTTTACTTTTGGAGAAAATTCAAAACAGTCATTATTCAATAGGGCCCAAAATATCAAAAACCAGCGGTTTGAATGAACACACATTTCTTGGTAGAATCATGCAGGACTGAAATATTTGATGTTTTTCTACTCCTCTCATGAGCCCAAACAAGTCTCTAAAAGCATGAGTTTGCAACTACTTTACTTTTGGAGAAAATTCAAAACATTCATTATTCAATAGAGCCCAATAGCAAAAATCAGGTTTTGAATGAAGAATCACATTTCTTGGTAGAATCATGCAGGATTGAAATTTTTGATGTTTTTCTACTCCTCTCATGAGCCCAAACAAGACTCTAAAAGGATGAGTTTGCAACTACTTTACTTATGGAGAAAATTCAAAACATTCATTATTCAATAGAGCCCAATAGCAAAAACCAGCGTTTTGAATGAAGAATCTCATTTCTTGGTAGAATCATGCAGGATTGAAATTTTTGATGGTTTTTTACTCCTCTCAACAGCCCAAACAAGTTTCTAAAAGGATGAGTTTGCAACTACTTTACTTTTCTAGAAAATTCAAAACATTCCTTATTCAATAGGGCCCAAAATATCAAAAACCAGTGGATTGAATGAACACTCACATTTCTTGGTAGAATCGTGCAGAACTGAAATTTTTTATGTTTTTCTACTCCTCTCATGAGCCCAAACAAGTCTTTAAAAGCATGAGTTTGCAACTACTTTACTTTTGGAGAAAATTCAAAACATTCATTATTCAATAGAGCCCAATAGCAAAAATCAGGTTTTGAATGAAGAATCACATTTCTTGGTAGAATCATGCAGGATTGAAATTTTTGATGGTTTTTTACTCCTCTCAACAGCCCAAACAAGTTTCTAAAAGGATGAGTTTGCAACTACTTTACTTTTGGAGAAAATTCAAAACATTCATTATTCAATAGGGCCCAAAATATCAAAAACCAGCGGTTTGAATGAACACACATTTCTTGGTAGAATCATGCAGGACTGAAATTTCTGATGTTTTTCTACTCCTCTCATGAGCCCAAACATGTCTGTAAAAGCATGAGTTTGCAACTACTTTACTTTTGGAGAAAATTCAAAACATTCATTATTCAATAGAGCCCAATAGCAAAAATCAGGTTTTGAATGAAGAATCACATTTCTTGGTAGAATCATGCAGGATTGAAATTTTTGATGGTTTTTTACTCCTCTCAACAGCCCAAACAAGTTTCTAAAAGGATGAGTTTGCAACTACTTTACTTTTGGAGAAAATTCAAAACATTCATTATTCAATAGGGCCCAAAATATCAAAAACCAGCGGTTTGAATGAACACACATTTCTTGGTAGAATCGTGCAAGACTGAAATTTTTGATGTTTTTCTACTCCTCTCATGAGCCCAAACAAGTCTCTAAAAGCATGAGTTTGCAACTACTTTACTTTTGGAGAAAATTCAAAACATTCATTATTCAATAGAGCCCAGTGTAATGATGTATAGTAGGTTTCTATGAAGACAGTGGCTAGATGATAGTGTCACAGACACAGGTATACGTGAAAGTAGTTTGTATTAAACAAGCAGCACAGAACAGCACAGGTGCTGGCGGAGCCAGATAATGACAGCAGTGGTAACAGCAGCAGAACTCAGTCCAGTAGATAGCAAGTTGTACACCGGCACTGTGTAGATGTAAGCAGACACAGTCTGAAGAATGCAGGCAAGGACAGTCACTTAGCCCTCTCCCTTGCGGGAGGGGAATCTTCGGGCACAGTGCAGTGGCAGAGAAAGTCACTAGGTAATTGATACTGGATGTGCAAAGGTAGCAGGGATAGTCTCTCAGGTGGAACGCACACAGCAGTCAAGATCTTCAGCGCATACCGTGAGTGCTGTAGTAGCGGTGAGCGGTGGAGGCAGGGCTGGAAGGAGCCTTCAGGCCGGCCCCGTCAGAAGGTCCAGGCAGCGGCAGTTAGGCAGCAGGTAATCCAGGTGGATTCAGCAGGAAGGAAGGAGGTAGCACAGCGTGCAACTCCCAGCTAGCAGATCAGGTACAGGACGAGATATACAAGCAAGGTAGTCACGTCCAGGAAAGCTATTTAAACCCGGCGGGCGGGACCAACAGGCGGTGATGTCACAGGAACCAGTATGGCCGAACGAAGCCAGGCTTAAGGGCAACAGTAAGGGCAAAGTCCGGAACACAGCAGAATAGGAACGATGCTTACATTATTCCCCCCTTAAAGAATGTCCTCCGGACAATCTTCGACCAGGCTTGTCCGGGTACCTTAGATGAAACTGCTCCAGCAGCCGCGGAGCACAGATATTCTCCACCGGTTCCCAGGAATTCTCCTCGACAGAGTATCCTTGCCACTTGACCAGATATTGCAACTTCCTTCTGAAGATCCGTGAATCCAGAATCTTCTCCACGACATATTGTTCATGTCCATCAACGAGCACTGGAGCTGGAGGAGAGGAAGTACGCCCTGGGAAAGAATTTGGTACAACTGGCTTTAGTAGGGAAACATGGAACACCGGGTGAACCTTCCAGGCAGGGGGTAATTTCAGACGCACCGCTACCGAATTCACTAGAGCCACGATCTTGTATGGCCCTACAAACTTCTGCCCCAGCTTGACAGTCGGTGCCCTCACCCTCAGATTCTTGGTAGACAACCAGACCATATCTCCCACCCTATACACCGGAGCCGGCCTCCTGGTACGATCTGCTGCTCTCTTATACCTTTCCTGCGCAGTCGTCAAGGTGGTCTTCAGAGCTTCCAAATTCTGCTGTAAGAAAGAAAGATGGTCAGACACAGCAGGCACTGCAGCCTCCTTGGGGAACTGCGGCAAGATGCTTGGGTGTTAACCCTGATTAGCAAAGAACGGTGACTGCTTAGTCGAGGAGTGCTGCGAGTTGTTATATGTGAACTCTGCCAGGGGAAGCAGATCTACCCAATCGTCCTGCAGATGACTTAAGTAGCAACGGAGGTACTGCTCCAGGGTCTGATTCGTACGTTCCGTCTGTCCATTAGTCTGTGGATGGTAAGCCGAAGACAGACTTACTCTAATATCCAGAGCCGCGCAGAAACACCTCCAGAACCTAGACGTGAACTGCACCCCACGATCCGAGATCACCTCATCCGGGACTCCGTGCAGACGGACCACCTCTTGAATCAACAAGTCTGCAGTCTGTTTTGCTGTGGGTAATCCAGCGCAAGGGATAAAGTGTGCTGCCTTAGTGAGGCGGTCCACGACCACTAGAATGGTGTTCTTACCTTTGGAGACCGGTAGTTCAACAATAAAGTCCATTGAGATGGATCTCCAGGGACGAGATGGTATAGGCAAGGGTTGTAACAACCCGGAAGGCGACGCACGAGGCGTCTTGAACCGAGCACATACCTCGCAGGATGACACGTATCCCTCCACGTCCTTCCGGTACGAAGGCCACCAGAAGTACCGAGCCAGGAACTCTTGGGTCTTCGTTATTCCACGATGTCCCCCAATCTTAGAATCATGGATCAGTCGGAGGACTTCAAGTCTTGTCACCTCTGGTACATACAGCCGATTCTCCTGTAACCACACTCCTCCTTTGTAATTTAGGCTTACTTCGGGGGTAGGTTGCCTTAGCAACGGATCTGCTGCGTATGCTGCTTTGATCTCAGACAGAAGATCCTGATGATGGATTGCAGAGATGAAATGAGCGGGAGACACAACAGTACTAGGAGACGACTTAATCACTTCCTCAGGAGCAGCAATCCTAGATAGCGCATCTGCCTTACCATTCCGTGCCCCCGACCTGTAGGAGATGATGAAGTTGAATTGGTTTAGAAACAAGCTCCAACGTGCCTGACGTGGGTTCAAACATCTTACGGACTGCATGAATTCCAGGTTTCGGTGGTCGGTAAGAACTGTAATCGGAGTTGAGGACCCCAGCAGCAAGTGTCTCCACTCCTTGAATGCCGTCACAATCGCCAGTAACTCCTTGTTCCCTACGTCATAGTTCTTCTGCGCCGGGGATAGCTTCTGAGAAAGAAAGGCACAAGGATGAAGAACTGCCTTCTCACCTCCTCTCTGTGACAACACTGCGCCGATGGCGACATCCGATGCGTCCACCTCAAGAGTAAAGCTCAGGTCTGGGTCTGGATGTCTTAAGATGGGAGCCGACACAAATTTGTCCTTCAGCCGTGTGAACGCCTCCTGGGCTTGCGGAGTCCACCGGAACGGTACCCCCTTCTTGGTCAGTTGGGTGATGGGAGCCACAATCTCAGAGAAGTTACGGATGAAGCGCCTATAGAAGTTGGCGAATCCCACAAACCTCTGAACTTCCTTCACCGATCCTGGCGCTGGCCACTCCTGGATCGCTCTGGTCTTTTGATCGTCCATCTGGAGACCCTGTGGAGAGATGACATAACCGAGGAACTGCACTGTTGCCCTGTGGAACTCGCATTTCTCCAATTTGATGTAAAGATGGTTATGCAGCAGGCGTTGCAGCACTGTCCTCACGTGGAGCCGATGTTCCTCGAGATCACTGGAAAAGATTAAAATGTCATCGAGATACACAACCATAAATACATCAAGCACATCTCGGAAAATGTCATTAACAAAATGCTGAAAGGTTGCAGGAGCATTTCGTAGTCCGAACGGCATGACCTGTGATTCGAAGTGTCCATAACGGCAGCGGAAGGCCGTCTTCCACTCATCTCCAGACCGAATTCTCACGAGATTGTAGGCTCCCCGAAGATCCAGTTTGGTGAATATCTTAGCCTGCTTCACCCTCTCCAGTAGTTCAGAGATTAAGGGTAGCGGGTGCCGATTCATGACCGTTACCTTGTTTAAATCATGGTAGTCCATGCAAGGACGCAGACCCCCGTCCTTTTTCTTCACGAAGAAGATTGGTGCACCCGCAGGAGAAGTAGACGGTCGGATGAAGCCCTTGGCGAGATTCTCGTTGATGAAGTCCTTCAAGGCCTTTAATTCAGGACCAGACAAAGGGTAAATACGCCCGAATGGGATCTCCGCCCCAGATATCAGTTCTATCGGGCAATCATAAGGCCGGTGGGGAGGTAACATATCTGCCCTCTTCTTATCACATACCTCTGCCAGATCCTGATACTCCATTGGTAATTGTCCCTCAGTCATAGCTACTACCTTGGGGATAGCAGCGACCTTAGGAATAGCGGGGTTGCTGTTAGAACTTGGAGGGAACTGCACTTCCCTGGTCTCCCAGTTGATGCGAGGATTCTGAACCTGGAGCCAAGGTAACCCCAGGATAATAGGAAAGTGAGGAGAAGATATTAGTAAAAAGGACAAATGTTCCACATGTTCCTCTCCAATGCATACCTTCACCGACTCAGTCTCCATGGTTACCGGTCCCGATGTAAGTGGTGACCCGTCTACTGTCTCCATCAAGACTGACGACTCCCTCTTCACTGCCCTGATTCCATGCTTCCTTGCAAACGCGATATCCATGAAGTTTCCACTGGCCCCGGAGTCCAACATGGCGGCGCTCTCGACACACCGACCCTGGAAGCAGACCCTCAAGGATAGGTAATAGTGGGAATTCTTCTTAGTAGCGAAGGAGGAAACGACGGATGTCATCGAGATCACCACTGCGTTCAATGGAAGAGATGCCAGCGAATTCATATCGGCAAAGTCCAGGTCTCTCTGATTGTCTCTGCCCCCCGAATTGTTCAGATCTAGGACGCAGGACTCCCCCGCCTCGGAGTTACAATCAATGATAGCTGCAGCCGTCTTACGTCTCCTGACTGGACACTCGGAGATGAAGTGACCGGTCCCCCCGCAGTAGAAGCACAGGTTTTCCTTAAAGCGATGCTCCTTGCGGGCATCAGGAGGATTTCTACGTACGGCATCCACCTGCATCGGTTCGGGCTCGGGCTCGGGATTCCTCCTGCTGGTGACATCTCTGGAGGTAGAAGAGAACGGAACAGTGTTATTAAACCGTAGATCAGACCAGCGCTCCTGTCTGCGCTCAGAGAGTCGATTGTCAATGCGGATGCAGTGGTTGATGAAGTCCCCAAGAAGCACGGGCGAGTCCCCGCGTGCCAGTTCATCCTTAACTGCCGTAGACAATCCCCTGCGGAAGATGGCCTGCTTGGCTGCCCCGTTCCAGGTGGTGTCTAAAGCCCATCTACGGAAGTCCAATGCATACTCCAGCACCGAACGCTTCCCCTGCCGAAGGGTCAGCAGCGTCGTCTCAGCAGTATTAGCTCGGTTCGGGTCATCAAACATCTGCGTCATTGCGGCAATGAAATTGTCCATAGAGTTAAGCAGAGGGTCGTCGGTCTCAATCAAAGGGTTGGCCCACGCGAGCGCCTTACCAGACAGCAGCATGACTATGGTCAGAACTTTGGAGCGTTCCGTAGTGAACTGTGGGGCATGAGCAGCAAAGAAGATCCGACACTGGTTCAAAAATCCTCGGAATTTATCCCTCTCACCAGCGAACCGGAAGGGTGGAAGCTTCGGGAAGGTCGGTGTAGTATCCCGGGCAACACCTGCTACCTGCGCGGCTGGGGCCTGTTCCAGAGCAGCAATCCGATCGAGCTGCATAGGAATCGCTTGCTCCAACGCCAGAACACGATCACCCTGAAGAGGAGCTGCTTGTTCCAGCGCCGTAATCCGATTTGCCAGTCGTTGCAACTGTGCCTCTGCTGCCCCGGCGTTGTGTTCGATACGTTGCTCCAGCGTGTCCAGCTGGGTCCTAATGCCTGCCACATCCTGCCGTATCAAAGCAAGCTGCTTGCTTACACGTTTCTCCAGGGACTCTACACCTGCGGTCTCCATATTGGTGGCTTGTATATCCTGTAATGATGTATAGTAGGTTTCTATGAAGACAGTGGCTAGATGATAGAGTCACAGACACAGGTATACGTGAAAGTAGTTTGTATTAAACAAGCAGCACAGAACAGCACAGGTGCTGGCGGAGCCAGATAATGACAGCAGTGGTAACAGCAGCAGAACTCAGTCCAGTAGATAGCAAGTTGTACACCGGCACTGTGTAGATGTAAGCAGACACAGTCTGAAGAATGCAGGCAAGGACAGTCACTTAGCCCTCTCCCTTGTGGGAGGGGAATCTTTGGGCACAGTGCAGTGGCAGAGAAAGTCACTAGGTAATTGATACTGGATGTGCAAAGGTAGCAGGGATAGTCTCTCAGGTGGAACGCACACAGCAGTCAAGATCTTCAGCGCATACCGTGAGTGCTGTAGTAGCGGTGAGCGGTGGAGGCAGGGCTGGAAGGAGCCTTCAGGCCGACCCCGTCAGAAGGTCCAGGCAGCGGCAGTTAGGCAGCAGGTAATCCAGGTGGATTCAGCAGGAAGGAAGGAGGTAGCACAGCGTGCAACTCCCAGCTAGCAGATCAGGTACAGGACGAGATATACAAGCAAGGTAGTCACGTCCAGGAAAGCTATTTAAACCCGGCGGGCGGGACCAACAGGCGGTGATGTCGCAGGAACCAGTATGGCCGAACGAAGCCAGGCTTAAGGGCAACAGTAAGGGCAAAGTCCGGAACACAGCAGAATAGGAACAATGCTTACACCCAGTAGCAAAAATCAGGTTTTGAATGAAGAATCACATTTCTTGGTAGAATCATGCAGGATTGAAATTTTTGATGGTTTTTTACTCCTCTCAACAGCCCAAACAAGTTTCTAAAAGGATGAGTATGCAACTACTTTACTTTTGGAGAAAATTCAAAACATTCATTATTCAATAGGGCCCAAAATATCAAAAACCAGCGGTTTGAATGAACACACATTTCTTGGTAGAATCATGCAGGACTGAAATTTTTGATGTTTTTCTACTCCTCTCATGAGCCCAAACAAGTCTCTAAAAGCATGAGTTTGCAGCTACTTTACTTTTGGAGAAAATTCAAAACATTCATTATTCTATAGAGCCCAATAGCAAAAATCAGGTTTTGAATGAAGAATCACATTTCATGGTAGAATCATGCAGGATTGAAATTTTTGATGTTTTTCTACTCCTCTCATGAGCCCAAACAAGACTCTAAAAGGATGAGTTTGCAACTACTTTACTTTTGGAGAAAATTCAAAACATTCATTATTCAATAGAGCCCAATAGCAAAAACCAGCGTTTTGAATGAAGAATCACATTTCTTGGTAGAATCATGCAGGATTGAAATTTTTGATGGTTTTTTACTCCTCTCAACAGCCCAAACAAGTTTCTAAAAGGATGAGTTTGCAACTACTTTACTTTTCTAGAAAATTCAAAACATTCCTTATTCAATAGGGCCCAAAATATCAAAAACCAGTGGATTGAATGAACACTCACATTTCTTGGTAGAATCGTGCAGGACTGAAATTTTTGATGTTTTTCTACTCCTCTCATGAGCCCAAACAAGTCTCTAAAAGCATGAGTTTGCAACTACTTTACTTTTGGAGAAAATTCAAAACATTCATTATTCAATAGAGCCCAATAGCAAAAATCAGGTTTTGAATGAAGAATCACATTTCTTGGTAGAATCATGCAGGATTGAAATTTTTGACGGTTTTTTACTCCTCTCAACAGCCCAAACAAGTTTCTAAAAGGATGAGTTTGCAACTACTTTACTTTTGGAGAAAATTCAAAACATTCATTATTCAATAGGGCCCAAAATAACAAAAACCAGCGGTTTGAATGAACACACATTTCTTGGTAGAATCATGCAGGACTGAAATTTTTGATGTTTTTCGACTCCTCTCATGAGCCCAAACAAGTCTCTAAAAGCATGAGTTTGCAACTACTTTACTTTTGGAGAAAATTCAAAACATTCATTATTCAATAGAGCCCAATAGCAAAAATCAGGTTTTGAATGAAGAATCACATTTCTTGGTAGAATCATGCAGGATTGAAATTTTTGATGGTTTTTTACTCCTCTCAACAGCCCAAACAAGTTTCTAAAAGGATGAGTTTGCAACTACTTTACTTTTGGAGAAAATTCAAAACATTCATTATTCAATAGGGCCCAAAATATCAAAAACCAGCGGTTTGAATGAACACACATTTCTTGGTAGAATCGTGCAAGACTGAAATTTTTGATGTTTTTCTACTCCTCTCATGAGCCCAAACAAGTCTCTAAAAGCATGAGTTTGCAACTACTTTACTTTTGGAGAAAATTCAAAACATTCATTATTCAATAGAGCCCAATAGCAAAAATCAGGTTTTGAATGAAGAATCACATTTCTTGGTAGAATCATGCAGGATTGAAATTTATGATGGTTTTTTACTCCTCTCAACAGCCCAAACAAGTTTCTAAAAGGATGAGTTTGCAACTACTTTACTTTTGGAGAAAATTCAAAACATTCATCATTCAATAGGGCCCAAAATATCAAAAACCAGCGGTTTGAATGAACACACATTTCTTGGTAGAATCATGCAGGACTGAAATTTTTGATGTTTTTCTACTCCTCTCATGAGCCCAAACAAGTCTCTAAAAGCATGAGTTTGCAACTACTTAACTTTTGGAGAAAATTCAAAACATTCATTATTCAATAGAGCCCAATAGCAAAAATCAGGTTTTGAATGAAGAATCACATTTCTTGGTAGAATCATGCAGGATTGAAATTTTTGATGTTTTTTTACTCCTCTCAACAGCCCAAACAAGTTTCTAAAAGGATGAGTTTGCAACTACTTTACTTTTGGAGAAAATTCAAAACATTCATTATTCAATAGAGCCCAAACTATCAAAAACCAGCAGTTTGAATGAACACTCACATTTCTTGGTAGAATCGTGCAGGACTGAAATTTTTGATGTTTTTCTACTCCTCTCATGAGCCCAAACAAGACTCTAAAAGGATGAGTTTGCAACTACTTTATTTTTATAGAAAATTCAAAACATTCATTATTCAATAGAGCCCAATAGCAAAAACCAGCATTTTGAATGAAGAATCACATTTCTTGGTAGAATCATGCAGGATTGAAATTTTTGATGGTTTTTTACTCCT
Organism: Dendrobates tinctorius; assembly: GCF_039654945.1. Lineage (NCBI taxonomy): Eukaryota > Metazoa > Chordata > Amphibia > Anura > Dendrobatidae > Dendrobates > Dendrobates tinctorius. Next base: position 5,132,422 of record NW_027361736.1, on the reverse strand, counting down.
CTCAACAGCCCAAACAAGTTTCTAAAAGGATGAGTTTGCAACTACTTTACTTTTGGAGAAAATTCAAAACATTCATTATTCAATAGGGCCCAAAATATCAAAAACCAGCGGTTTGAATGAACACACATTTCTTGGTAGAGTCATGCAGGACTTAAATTTTTGATGTTTTTCTACTCCTCTCATGAGCCCAAACAAGTCTCTAAAAGCATGAGTTTGCAACTACTTTACTTTTGGAGAAAATTCAAAACATTCATTATTCAATAGAGCCCAATAGCAAAAATCAGGTTTTGAATGAAGAATCACATTTCTTGGTAGAATCATGCAGGATTGAAATTTTTGATGTTTTTTTACTCCTCTCAACAGCCCAAACAAGTTTCTAAAAGGATGAGTTTGCAACTACTTTACTTTTGGAGAAAATTCAAAACATTCATTATTCAATAGGGCCCAAACTATCAAAAACCAGCGATTTGAATGAACACACATTTCTTGGTAGAATTGTGCAAGACTGAAATTTTTGATGTTTTTCTACTCCTCTCATGAGCCCAAACAAGTCTCCAAAAGCATGAGTTTGCAACTACTTTACTTTTGGAGAAAATTCAAAACATTCATTATTTATTAGAGCCCAATAGCAAAAATCAGGTTTTGAATGAAGAATCACATTTCTTGGTAGAATCATGCAGGATTGAAATTTTTGATGTTTTTTTACTCCTCTCAACAGCCCAAACAAGTTTCTAAAAGGATGAGTTTGCAACTACTTTACTTTTGGAGAAAATTCAAAACATTCATTATTCAATAGGGCCCAAAATATCAAAAACCAGCGGTTTGAATGAACACACATTTCTTGGTAGAATCGTGCAAGACTGAAATTTTTGATGTTTTTCTACTCCTCTCATGAGCCCAAACAAGTCTCCAAAAGCATGAGTTTGCAACTACTTTACTTTTGGAGAAAATTCAAAACATTCATTATTCATTAGAGCCCAATAGCAAAAATCAGGTTTTGAATGAAGAATCACATTTCTTGGTAGAATCATGCAGGATTGAAATTTTTGATGTTTTTTTACTCCTCTCAACAGCCCAAACAAGTTTCTAAAAGGATGAGTTTGCAACTACTTTACTTTTGGAGAAAATTCAAAACATTCATTATTCAATAGGGCCCAAAATATCAAAAACCAGCGGTTTGAATGAACACACATTTCTTGGTAGAATCATGCAGGACTGAAATTTTTGATGTTTTTCTACTCCTCTCATGAGCCCAAACAAGTCTCTAAAAGCATGAGTTTGCAACTACTTTACTTTTGGAGAAAATTCAAAACATTCATTATTCAATAGAGCCCAATAGCAAAAATCAGGTTTTGAATGAAGAATCACATTTCTTGGTAGAATCATGCAGGATTGAAATTTTTGATGTTTTTCTACTCCTCTCATGAGCCCAAACAAGACTCTAAAAGGATGAGTTTGCAACTACTTTACTTTTGGAGAAAATTCAAAACATTCATTATTCAATAGAGCCCAATAGCAAAAACCAGCGTTTTGAATGAAGAATCACATTTCTTGGTAGAATCATGCAGGATTGAAATTTTTGATGGTTTTTTACTCCTCTCAACAGCCCAAACAAGTTTCTAAAAGGATGAGTTTGCAACTACTTTACTTTTCTAGAAAATTCAAAACATTCCTTATTCAATAGGGCCCAAAATATCAAAAACCAGTGGATTGAATGAACACTCACATTTCTTGGTAGAATCGTGCAGAACTGAAATTTTTGATGTTTTTCTACTCCTCTCATGAGCCCAAACAACTCTTTAAAAGCATGAGTTTGCAACTACTTTACTTTTGGAGAAAATTCAAAACATTCATTATTCAATAGAGCCCAATAGCAAAAATCAGGTTTTGAATGAAGAATCACATTTCTTGGTAGAATCATGCAGGATTGAAATTTTTGATGGTTTTTTACTCCTCTCAACAGCCCAAACAAGTTTCTAAAAGGATGAGTTTGCAACTACTTTACTTTTGGAGAAAATTCAAAACATTCATTATTCAATAGGGCCCAAAATATCAAAAACCAGCGGTTTGAATGAACACACATTTCTAGGTAGAATCGTGCAAGACTGAAATTTTTGATGTTTTTCTACTCCTCTCATGTGCCCAAACAAGTCTCTAAAAGCATGAGTTTGCTACTACTTTACTTTTGGAGAAAATTCAAAACATTCATTATTCAATAGAGCCCCGTAGCAAAAATCAGGTTTTGAATGAAGAATCACATTTCTTGGTAGAATCATGCAGGATTGAAATTTTTGATGTTTTTTTACTCCTCTCAACAGCCCAAACAAGTTTCTAAAAGGATGAGTTTGCAACTACTTTACTTTTGGAGAAAATTCAAAACATTCATTATTCAATAGAGCCCAAACTATCAAAAACCAGCGGTTTGAATGAACACTCACATTTCTTGGTAGAATCGTGCAGGACTGAAATTTTTGATGTTTTTCTACTCCTCTCATGAGCCCAAACAAGACTCTAAAAGGATGAGTTTGCAACTACTTTATTTTTATAGAAAATTCAAAACATTCATTATTCAATAGAGCCCAATAGCAAAAACCAGCATTTTGAATGAAGAATCACATTTCTTGGTAGAATCATGCAGGATTGAAATTTTTGATGGTTTTTTACTCCTCTCAACAGCCCAAACAAGTTTCTAAAAGGATGAGTTTGCAACTACTTTACTTTTGGAGAAAATTCAAAACATTCATTATTCAATAGGGCCCAAAATATCAAAAACCAGCGGTTTGAATGAACACACATTTCTTGGTAGAGTCATGCAGGACTTAAATTTTTGATGTTTTTCTACTCCTCTCATGAGCCCAAACAAGTCTCTAAAAGCATGAGTTTGCAACTACTTTACTTTTGGAGAAAATTCAAAACATTCATTATTCAATAGAGCCCAATAGCAAAAATCAGGTTTTGAATGAAGAATCACATTTCTTGGTAGAATCATGCAGGATTGAAATTTTTGATGGTTTTTTACTCCTCTCAACAGCCCAAACAAGTTACTAAAAGGATGAGTTTGCAACTACTTTACTTTTGGAGAAAATTCAAAACATTCATTATTCAATAGGGCCCAAAATATCAAAAACCAGCGGTTTGAATGAACACACATTTCTTGGTAGAATCGTGCAAGACTGAAATTTTTGATGTTTTTCTACTCCTCTCATGAGCCCAAACAAGACTCTAAAAGGATGAGTTTGCAACTACTTTACTTTTGGAGAAAATTCAAAACATTCATTATTCAATAGAGCCCAATAGCAAAAACCAGCGTTTTGAATGAAGAAACACATTTCTTGGTAGAATCATGCAGGATTGAAATTTTTGATGTTTTTTTACTCCTCTCAACAGCCCAAACAAGTTTCTAAAAGGATGAGTTTGCAACTACTTTACTTTTGGAGAAAATTCAAAACATTCATTATTCAATAGGGCCCAAACTATCAAAAACCAGCGATTTGAATGAACACACATTTCTTGGTAGAATTGTGCAAGACTGAAATTTTTGATGTTTTTCTACTCCTCTCATGAGCCCAAACAAGTCTCCAAAAGCATGAGTTTGCAACTACTTTACTTTTGGAGAAAATTCAAAACATTCATTATTTATTAGAGCCCAATAGCAAAAATCAGGTTTTGAATGAAGAATCACATTTCTTGGTAGAATCATGCAGGATTGAAATTTTTGATGTTTTTTTACTCCTCTCAACAGCCCAAACAAGTTTCTAAAAGGATGAGTTTGCAACTACTTTACTTTTGGAGAAAATTCAAAACATTCATTATCCAATAGGGCCCAAAATATCAAAAACCAGCGGTTTGAATGAACACACATTTCTTGGTAGAATCATGCAGGACTGAAATTTTTGATGTTTTTCTACTACTCTCATGAGCCCAAACAAGTCTCTGAAAGCATGAGTTTGCAACTACTTTACTTTTGGAGAAAATTCAAAACATTCATTATTCAATAGAGCCCAATAGCAAAAATCAGGTTTTGAATGAAGAATCACATTTCTTGGTAGAATCATGCAGGATTGAAATTTTTGATGTTTTTCTACTCCTCTCATGAGCCCAAACAAGACTCTAAAAGGATGAGTTTGCAACTACTTTACTTTTGGAGAAAATTCAAAACATTCATTATTCAATAGAGCCCAATAGCAAAAACCAGCGTTTTGAATGAAGAATCACATTTCTTGGTAGAATCATGCAGGATTGAAATTTTTGATGGTTTTTTACTCCTCTCAACAGCCCAAACAAGTTTCTAAAAGGATGAGTTTGCAACTACTTTACTTTTCTAGAAAATTCAAAACATTCCTTATTCAATAGGGCCCAAAATATCAAAAACCAGTGGATTGAATGAACACTCACATTTCTTGGTAGAATCGTGCAGAACTGAAATTTTTGATGTTTTTCTACTCCTCTCATGAGCCCAAACAACTCTTTAAAAGCATGAGTTTGCAACTACTTTACTTTTGGAGAAAATTCAAAACATTCATTATTCAATAGAGCCCAATAGCAAAAATCAGGTTTTGAATGAAGAATCACATTTCTTGGTAGAATCATGCAGGATTGAAATTTTTGATGGTTTTTTACTCCTCTCAACAGCCCAAACAAGTTTCTAAAAGGATGAGTTTGCAACTACTTTACTTTTGGAGAAAATTCAAAACATTCATTATTCAATAGGGCCCAAAATATCAAAAACCAGCGGTTTGAATGAACACACATTTCTAGGTAGAATCGTGCAAGACTGAAATTTTTGATGTTTTTCTACTCCTCTCATGTGCCCAAACAAGTCTCTAAAAGCATGAGTTTGCTACTACTTTACTTTTGGAGAAAATTCAAAACATTCATTATTCAATAGAGCCCAGTAGCAAAAATCAGGTTTTGAATGAAGAATCACATTTCTTGGTAGAATCATGCAGGATTGAAATTTTTGATGTTTTTTTACTCCTCTCAACAGCCCAAACAAGTTTCTAAAAGGATGAGTTTGCAACTACTTTACTTTTGGAGAAAATTCAAAACATTCATTATTCAATAGAGCCCAAACTATCAAAAACCAGCGGTTTGAATGAACACTCACATTTCTTGGTAGAATCGTGCAGGACTGAAATTTTTGATGTTTTTCTACTCCTCTCATGAGCCCAAACAAGACTCTAAAAGGATGAGTTTGCAACTACTTTATTTTTATAGAAAATTCAAAACATTCATTATTCAATAGAGCCCAATAGCAAAAACCAGCATTTTGAATGAAGAATCACATTTCTTGGTAGAATCATGCAGGATTGAAATTTTTGATGGTTTTTTACTCCTCTCAACAGCCCAAACAAGTTTCTAAAAGGATGAGTTTGCAACTACTTTACTTTTGGAGAAAATTCAAAACATTCATTATTCAATAGGGCCCAAAATATCAAAAACCAGCGGTTTGAATGAACACACATTTCTTGGTAGAGTCATGCAGGACTGAAATTTTTGATGTTTTTCTACTCCTCTCATGAGCCCAAACAAGTCTCTAAAAGCATGAGTTTGCAACTACTTTACTTTTGGAGAAAATTCAAAACATTCATTATTCAATAGAGCCCAATAGCAAAAATCAGGTTTTGAATGAAGAATCACATTTCTTGGTAGAATCATGCAGGATTGAAATTTTTGATGGTTTTTTACTCCTCTCAACAGCCCAAACAAGTTACTAAAAGGATGAGTTTGCAACTACTTTACTTTTGGAGAAAATTCAAAACATTCATTATTCAATAGGGCCCAAAATATCAAAAACCAGCGGTTTGAATGAACACACATTTCTTGGTAGAATCGTGCAAGACTGAAATTTTTGATGTTTTTCTACTCCTCTCATGAGCCCAAACAAGACTCTAAAAGGTTGAGTTTGCAACTACTTTACTTTTGGAGAAAATTCATAACATTCATTATTCAATAGAGCCCAATAGCAAAAACCAGCGTTTTGAATGAAGAATCACATTTCTTGGTAGAATCATGCAGGATTGAAATTTTTGATGTTTTTTTACTCCTCTCAACAGCCCAAACAAGTTTCTAAAAGGATGAGTTTGCAACTACTTTACTTTTGGAGAAAATTCAAAACATTCATTATTCAATAGGGCCCAAACTATCAAAAACCAGCGATTTGAATGAACACACATTTCTTGGTAGAATTGTGCAAGACTGAAATTTTTGATGTTTTTCTACTCCTCTCATGAGCCCAAACAAGTCTCCAAAAGCATGAGTTTGCAACTACTTTACTTTTGGAGAAAATTCAAAACATTCATTATTTATTAGAGCCCAATAGCAAAAATCAGGTTTTGAATGAAGAATCACATTTCTTGGTAGAATCATGCAGGATTGAAATGTTTGATGTTTTTTTACTCCTCTCAACAGCCCAAACAAGTTTCTAAAAGGATGAGTTTGCAACTACTTTACTTTTGGAGAAAATTCAAAACATTCATTATCCAATAGGGCCCAAAATATCAAAAACCAGCGGTTTGAATGAACACACATTTCTTGGTAGAATCATGCAGGACTGAAATTTTTGATGTTTTTCTACTACTCTCATGAGCCCAAACAAGTCTCTGAAAGCATGAGTTTGCAACTACTTTACTTTTGGAGAAAATTCAAAACATTCATTATTCAATAGAGCCCAATAGCAAAAATCAGGTTTTGAATGAAGAATCACATTTCTTGGTAGAATCATGCAGGATTGAAATTTTTGATGGTTTTTTACTCCTCTCAACAGCCCAAACAAGTTTCTAAAAGGATGAGTTTGCAACTACTTTACTTTTCTAGAAAATTCAAAACATTCCTTATTCAATAGGGCCCAAAATATCAAAAACCAGTGGATTGAATGAACACTCACATTTCTTGGTAGAATCGTGCAGAACTGAAATTTTTGATGTTTTTCTACTCCTCTCATGAGCCCAAACAACTCTTTAAAAGCATGAGTTTGCAACTACTTTACTTTTGGAGAAAATTCAAAACATTCATTATTCAATAGAGCCCAATAGCAAAAATCAGGTTTTGAATGAAGAATCACATTTCTTGGTAGAATCATGCAGGATTGAAATTTTTGATGGTTTTTTACTCCTCTCAACAGCCCAAACAAGTTTCTAAAAGGATGAGTTTGCAACTACTTTACTTTTGGAGAAAATTCAAAACATTCATTATTCAATAGGGCCCAAAATATCAAAAACCAGCGGTTTGAATGAACACACATTTCTAGGTAGAATCGTGCAAGACTGAAATTTTTGATGTTTTTCTACTCCTCTCATGTGCCCAAACAAGTCTCTAAAAGCATGAGTTTGCTACTACTTTACTTTTGGAGAAAATTCAAAACATTCATTATTCAATAGAGCCCAGTAGCAAAAATCAGGTTTTGAATGAAGAATCACATTTCTTGGTAGAATCATGCAGGATTGAAATTTTTGATGTTTTTTTACTCCTCTCAACAGCCCAAACAAGTTTCTAAAAGGATGAGTTTGCAACTACTTTACTTTTGGAGAAAATTCAAAACATTCATTATTCAATAGAGCCCAAACTATCAAAAACCAGCGGTTTGAATGAACACTCACATTTCTTGGTAGAATCGTGCAGGACTGAAATTTTTGATGTTTTTCTACTCCTCTCATGAGCCCAAACAAGACTCTAAAAGGATGAGTTTGCAACTACTTTATTTTTATAGAAAATTCAAAACATTCATTATTCAATAGAGCCCAATAGCAAAAACCAGCATTTTGAATGAAGAATCAAATTTTTGGTAGAATCATGCAGGATTGAAATTTTTGATGGTTTTTTACTCCTCTCAACAGCCCAAACAAGTTTCTAAAAGGATGAGTTTGCAACTACTTTACTTTTGGAGAAAATTCAAAACATTCATTATTCAATAGGGCCCAAAATATCAAAAACCAGCGGTTTGAATGAACACACATTTCTTGGTAGAGTTATGCAGGACTTAAATTTTTGATGTTTTTCTACTCCTCTCATGAGCCCAAACAAGTCTCTAAAAGCATGAGTTTGCAACTACTTTACTTTTGGAGAAAATTCAAAACATTCATTATTCAATAGAGCCCAATAGCAAAAATCAGGTTTTGAATGAAGAATCACATTTCTTGGTAGAATCATGCAGGATTGAAATTTTTGATGGTTTTTTACTCCTCACAACAGCCCAAACAAGTTACTAAAAGGATGAGTTTGCAACTACTTTACTTTTGGAGAAAATTCAAAACATTCATTATTCAATAGGGCCCAAAATATCAAAAACCAGCGGTTTGAATGAACACACATTTCTTGGTAGAATCGTGCAAGACTGAAATTTTTGATGTTTTTCTACTCCTCTCATGAGCCCAAACAAGACTCTAAAAGGATGAGTTTGCAACTACTTTACTTTTGGAGAAAATTCAAAACATTCATTATTCAATAGAGCCCAATAGCAAACATCAGGTTTTGAATGAAGAATCACATTTCTTGGTAGAATCATGCAGGATTGAAATTTATGATGGTTTTTTACTCCTCTCAACAGCCCAAACAAGTTTCTAAAAGGATGAATTTGCAACTACTTTACTTTTGGAGAAAATTCAAAACATTCATCATTCAATAGGGCCCAAAATATCAAAAACCAGCGGTTTGAATGAACACACATTTCTTGGTAGAATCATGCAGGACTGAAATTTTTGATGTTTTTCTACTCCTCTCATGAGCCCAAGCAAGTCTCTAAAAGCATGAGTTTGCAACTACTTAACTTTTGGAGAAAATTCAAAACATTCATTATTCAATAGAGCCCAAACTATCAAAAACCAGCGGTTTGAATGAACACTCACATTTCTTGGTAGAATCGTGCAGGACTGAAATTTTTGATGTTTTTCTACTCCTCTCATGAGCCCAAACAAGACTCTAAAAGGATGAGTTTGCAACTACTTTATTTTTGGAGAAAATTCAAAACATTCATTATTCAATAGAGCCCAATAGCAAAAACCAGCATTTTGAATGAAGAATCACATTTCTTGGTAGAATCATGCAGGATTTAAATTTTTGATGGTTTTTTACTCCTCTCAACAGCCCAAACAAGTTTCTAAAAGGATGAGTTTGCAACTACTTTACTTTTGGAGAAAATTCAAAACATTCATTATTCAATAGGGCCCAAAATATCAAAAACCAGCGGTTTGAATGAACACACATTTCTTGGTAGAGTCATGCAGGACTTAAATTTTTGATGTTTTTCTACTCCTCTCATGAGCCCAAACAAGTCTCTAAAAGCATGAGTTTGCAACTACTTTACTTTTGGAGAAAATTCAAAACATTTATTATTCAATAGAGCCCAATAGCAAAAATCAGGTTTTGAATGAAGAATCACATTTCTTGGTAGAATCATGCAGGATTGAAATTTTTGATGTTTTTTTACTCCTCTCAACAGCCCAAACAAGTTTCTAAAAGGATGAGTTTGCAACTCCTTTACTTTTGGAGAAAATTCAAAACATTCATTATTCAATAGGGCCCAAACTATCAAAAACCAGCGATTTGGATGAACACACATTTCTTGGTAGAATCGTGCAAGACTGAAATTTTTGATGTTTTTCTACTCCTCTCATGAGCCCAAACAAGTCTCCAAAAGCATGAGTTTGCAACTACTTTACTTTTGGAGAAAATTCAAAACATTCATTATTTATTAGAGCCCAATAGCAAAAATCAGGTTTTGAATGAAGAATCACATTTCTTGGTAGAATCATGCAGGATTGAAATTTTTGATGTTTTTTTACTCCTCTCAACAGCCCAAACCAGTTTCTAAAAGGATGAGTTTGCAACTACTTTACTTTTGGAGAAAATTCAAAACATTCATTATTCAATAGGGCCCAAAATATCAAAAACCAGCGGTTTGAATGAACACACATTTCTTGGTAGAATCATGCAGGACTGAAATTATTGATGTTTTTCTACTTGTAACAACCTTGCTGGCATCACTGCATGGTCTCCCATCCCTCGCACACCAACTTACTTTCTGCTTCAAGCCATGCTGTGAAATCTGTCTGTTGCCAGCTCTGTGCCTCTGCTCTCCATGTTTCCAGACTGTGTGTATAGGGGGGCGGCGCCTGAACTCTCTGGTTCTTATGCGGTCTGGGTGCACCTGTGTAATCTGTCCCTGACCAACCACCTGGAGCCCTTGACTATTTAGTTTCGCCACTCCCACTGAAACATTGCCTGAGCAATGTCTATACTCAGTTAGTATTCCGCTGCTGAGCTAGCCAGGCCCTGTTCTGTTTGTCTCCTTCTCTGGAGGATTCTCTAGTCTTGCTTTGTACCCTGTCTGTCTGCTGGGAGGCTGAATATCCTGGCCCCTGAGTCTTTGTCCCTGTGCCTCTGTCTGAACTCAGTCTTACCTCTGTCTGTCAGTTTCCTTGTTTGTGGTTCCTTCCCTGCCGTGTCTTTCCTTGTGTCCTCTTTATCTGTGCATCTGCACGGCTCTGTCTGCACGGCTCCCTAGCCGCTCTGTCTGCACGGCTCCCTAGCCGCTCTGTCTGCACGGCTCCCTAGCCGCTCTGTCTGCACGGCTCCCTAGCCGCTCTGTCTGCACGGCTCCCTAGCCGCTCTGTCTGCACGGCTCCCTAGCCGCTCTGCCTGCACGGCTCCCTAGCCGCTCTGCCTGCACGGCTCCCTAGCCGCTCTGCCTGCACGGCTCCCTAGCCGCTCTGCCTGCACGGCTCCCTAGCCGCTCTGCCTGCACGGCACTCCTGCGGCTCTGCCTGCTCCGCACTCCTGCGGCTCTGCCTGCTCCGCACTCCTGCGGCTCTGCCTGCTCCGCACTCCTGCGGCTCTGCCTGCTCCGCACTCCTGCGGCTCTGCCTACCTGCACCTCCTGTGTGAACAGGCCCAAACCTGTTCCTTCATACTCCATTCCTTCCTGCCTATATCCATCCCTGTACCTCCTGTGTGAACAGGTCCAGATCCTGTTCCAGCATACACCACTCCCTCCTGCCTACACCTGCTGTGTGAACAGGTCCCTACCTGCTCCTTTTCATACCACGTCAATCTGTCCTGTGTCTCCAAGCCGTGCCCGCCTGTCCTGTGTCTCCAAGCCGTGCCCGCCTGTCCTGTGTCTTCAAGCCGTGCCCGCCTGTCCTGTGTCTCCAAGCCGTGCCCGCCTGTCCTGTGTCTCCAAGCCGTGCCCGCCTGTCCTGTGTCTCCAAGCCGTGCCCGCCTGTCCTGTGTCTCCAAGCCGTGCCCGCCTGTCCTGTGTCTCCAAGCCGTGCCCGCCTGTCCTGTGTCTCCAAGCCGTGCCCGCCTGTCCTGTGTCTCCAAGCCGTGCCCGCCTGCCCTGTGTCTCAGCCGTGCCTGTCGTATCCACCTGCCTGCCTGTCTATAGCCTCTGTCAAGGTGTCCTGTTCCCAAGTGGGATCAGCAGCCACAGCCAGACACCACCCTGGAGTGGCACCCGGCAGCTACCTGCCGCACAAGCCTGACCTCACCATCAGAGGCTCCAGTGAAGACCAAGGAAGCTGCCGTAGTTACGCCCCTTCCAGGGTAGTCTGGTTTGTGGCACAGTGGGGCCACAACCCCCCGGCTCGCGCCATTCAGCCTAGGTGCGAGCGTGACAGTTTGCTCAGGCCATGGTCCCCGCTGAGTCCCATGTCCTTCTGCTTGCAGAACATGATGAACTCTCTTCCTGCCAGTATGAGCCACCGGAAGAATTTGTTCCGCCTTGCGTGGTTCCAATTGTTGAGACGTCTGAACCACTCATTGTCTCCAGTGCTATGTATGAGCAACTTCTGGCCTATGAGGAGCACAACCCAGATGACCCGCCTAGGTTTTATGGGGACCCTAAAGAGTGCCAAGGGTTCCTGAAAAAGTGCCTGCACCAGATCCTGCAGAATGCAGCCTGGTTCCCCTCTGACCGGTTCAAGGTGGGATACATCATGTCCTACCTAGCAGGAGATGCTCTGATATGGATTACTCCCCTCTGGGAAGCAGGGGATGCTATTGTCATGAACCTAGGGGCCTTCCTGGTGGCCTTCCGTAAAGTCTTTGATGTGCCTCGTCCAGTTGCTCCTGTAAAGTCTTCCCCTCCAAGCTTCCAGAGAGAGACCAGACAAGAGGAACCTGTGGGTGAAACGTCTCAACTACCTATGACCGTCCAGCCATCACCTGTTCCACAGTCTGCCGGTGCAGCCTCCCGTGCAAGATCCAAGAGGTCTAAAAAGAAAAAGCGGGCCAAGTTGCAACCGGAATCTGGCCTCTGCCCTGTGAAGCCTGTACTCCAGAACCCTGGGCCAGTAGAAGAGGCTGCCCCTGGCGAGAGTACTCCCTCTCCATTAAACTCTTTGACTGTTTCTCTGCCTTCAGGGAGCTTTGGTGTGTTTAAGTCGCCAGTCAGACTGAGTCAGTGTGTGGTCTCTGTCATACAACTCCCGAAGCCAGCGTGGGCGTTGTCTCGAGGTGGCCGAGCCCTATTGGAGAACAGTCTAGTCCTGCAAGGACAACTACAGCTCCAGGTCGGAGCTTTATACATGAAGAAGTTCATCTTCCATCTGCTGACTGGTATGCCCATGGGTCATTCTGAACCAGAGATCCTGATGGCACACATACTCCACCCTACCTGAAGGATGTCATGTCAACCTGGACTGTGTGTGGTCCCGTACTCCTTCTTCTGGTCATTCTGGCAGGCTTGAGGAAGAGGGGCCATAAAGGGGGGGTACTGTAACAACCTTGCTGGCATCACTGCATGGTCTCCCATCCCTCGCACACCAACTTACTTTCTGCTTCAAGCCATGCTGTGAAATCTGTCTGTTGCCAGCTCTGTGCCTCTGCTCTCCATGTTTCCAGACTGTGTGTATAGGGGGGCGGCGCCTGAACTCTCTGGTTCTTATGCGGTCTGGGTGCACCTGTGTAATCTGTCCCTGACCAACCACCTGGAGCCCTTGACTATTTAGTTTCACCACTCCCACTGAAACATTGCCTGAGCAATGTCTATACTCAGTTAGTATTCCGCTGCTGAGCTAGCCAGGCCCTGTTCTGTTTGTCTCCTTCTCTGGAGGATTCTCTAGTCTTGCTTTGTACCCTGTCTGCCTGCCGGGAGGCTGAATATCCTGGCCCCTGAGTCTTTGTCCCTGTGCCTCTGTCTGAACTCAGTCTTACCTCTGTCTGTCAGTTTCCTTGTTTGTGGTTCCTTCCCTGCCGTGTCTTTCCTTGTGTCCTCTTTATCTGTGCATCTGCACGGCTCTGTCTGCACGGCTCCCTAGCCGCTCTGTCTGCACGGCTCCCTAGCCGCTCTGCCTGCACGGCTCCCTAGCCGCTCTGTCTGCACGGCTCCCTAGCCGCTCTGTCTGCACGGCTCCCTAGCCGCTCTGTCTGCACGGCTCCCTAGCCGCTCTGCCTGCACGGCTCCCTAGCCGCTCTGCCTGCACGGCTCCCTAGCCGCTCTGCCTGCACGGCTCCCTAGCCGCTCTGCCTGCACGGCACTCCTGCGGCTCTGCCTGCTCCGCACTCCTGCGGCTCTGCCTGCTCTGCACTCCTGCGGCTCTGCCTGCTCCGCACTCCTGCGGCTCTGCCTGCTCCGCACTCCTGCGGCTCTGCCTGCTCCGCACTCCTGCGGCTCTGCCTGCTCCGCACTCCTGCGGCTCTGCCTACCTGCACCTCCTGTGTGAACAGGCCCAAACCTGTTCCTTCATACTCCATTCCTTCCTGCCTATATCCATCCCTGTACCTCCTGTGTGAACAGGTCCAGATCCTGTTCCAGCATACACCACTCCCTCCTGCCTACACCTGCTGTGTGAACAGGTCCCTACCTGCTCCTTTTCATACCACGCCAATCTGTCCTGTGTCTCCAAGCCGTGCCCGCCTGTCCTGTGTCTCCAAGCCGTGCCCGCCTGTCCTGTGTCTCCAAGCCGTGCCCGCCTGTCCTGTGTCTCCAAGCCGTGCCCGCCTGCCCTGTGTCTCAGCCGTGCCTGTCGTATCCACCTGCCTGCCTGTCTATAGCCTCTGTCAAGGTGTCCTGTTCCCAAGTGGGATCAGCAGCCACAGCCAGACACCACCCTGGAGTGGCACCCGGCAGCTACCTGCCGCACAAGCCTGACGTCACCATCAGAGGCTCCAGTGAAGACCAAGGAAGCTGCCGTAGTTACGCCCCTTCCAGGGTAGTCTGGTTTGTGGCACAGTGGGGCCACAACCCCCCGGCTCGCGCCATTCAGCCTAGGCGCGAGCGTGACACTACTCCTCTCATGAGCCCAAACAAGTCTCTAAAAGCATGAGTTTGCAACTACTTTACTTTTGGAGAAAATTCAAAACATTCATTATTCAATAGAGCCCAATAGCAAAAATCAGGTTTTGAATGAAGAATCACATTCCTTGGTAGAATCATGCAGGATTGAAATTTTTGATGTTTTTCTACTCCTCTCCTGAGCCCAAACAAGACTCTAAAAGGATGAGTTTGCAACTACTTTACTTTTGGAGAAAATTCAAAACATTCATTATTCAATAGAGCCCAATAGCAAAAACCAGCGTTTTGAATGAAGAATCACATTTCTTGGTAGAATCATGCAGGATTGAAATTTTTGATGGTTTTTTACTCCTCTCAACAGCCCAAACAAGTTTCTAAAAGGATGAGTTTGCAACTACTTTACTTTTCTAGAAAATTCAAAACATTCCTTATTCAATAGGGCCCAAAATATCAAAAACCAGTGGATTGAATGAACACTCACATTTCTTGGTAGAATCGTGCAGAACTGAAAATTTTGATGTTTTTCTACTCCTCTCATGAGCCCAAACAAGTCTTTAAAAGCATGAGTTTGCAACTACTTTACTTTTGGAGAAAATTCAAAACATTCATTATTCAATAGAGCCCAATAGCAAAAATCAGGTTTTGAATGAAGAATCACATTTCTTGGTAGAATCATGCAGGATTGAAATTTTTGACGGTTTTTTACTCCTCTCAACAGCCCAAACAAGTTGCTAAAAGGATGAGTTTGCAACTACTTTACTTTTGGAGAAAATTCAAAACATTCAT
The DNA here is from genome assembly GCF_039654945.1 of Dendrobates tinctorius. Classification (NCBI taxonomy): domain Eukaryota; kingdom Metazoa; phylum Chordata; class Amphibia; order Anura; family Dendrobatidae; genus Dendrobates; species Dendrobates tinctorius. Next base: position 5,117,406 of record NW_027361736.1, on the reverse strand, counting down.
TATTCAATAGGGCCCAAAATATCAAAAACCAGTGGTTTGAATGAACACACATTTCTTGGTAGAATCATGCAGGACTGAAATTTTTGATGTTTTTCTACTCCTCTCATGAGCCCAAACATGTCTCTAAAAGCATGAGTTTGCAACTACTTTACTTTTGGAGAAAATTCAAAACATTCATTATTCAATAGAGCCCAATAGCAAAAATCAGGTTTTGAATGAAGAATCACATTTCTTGGTAGAATCATGCAGGATTGAAATTTTTGATGGTTTTTTACTCCTCTCAACAGCCCAAACAAGTTTCTAAAAGGATGAGTTTGCAACGACTTTACTTTTGGAGAAAATTCAAAACATTCATTATTCAATAGGGCCCAAAATATCAAAAACCAGCGGTTTGAATGAACACACATTTCTTGGTAGAATCGTGCAAGACTGAAATTTTTGATGTTTTTCTACTCCTCTCATGAACCCAAACAAGTCTCTAAAAGCATGAGTTTGCAACTACTTTACTTTTGGAGAAAATTCAAAACATTCATTATTCAATAGAGCCCAGTAGCAAAAATCAGGTTTTGAATGAAGAATCACATTTCTTGGTAGAATCATGCAGGATTGAAATTTTTGATGGTTTTTTACTCCTATCAACAGCCCAAACAAGCTTCTAAAAGGATGAGTATGCAACTACTTTACTTTTGGAGAAAATTCAAAACATTCATTATTCAATAGGGCCCAAAATATCAAAAACCAGCGATTTGAATGAACACACATTTCTTGGTAGAATCGTGCAAGACTGAAATTTTTGATGTTTTTCTACTCCTCTCATGAGCCCAAACAAGTCTCCAAAAGCATGAGTTTGCAACTACTTTAATTTTGGAGAAAATTCAAAACATTCATTATTCAATAGAGCCCAATAGCAAAAATCAGGTTTTGAATGAAGAATCACATTTCTTGGTAGAATCATGCAGGATTGAAATTTTTGATGTTTTTTTACTCCTCTCAACAGCCCAAACAAGTTTCTAAAAGGATGAGTTTGCAACTACTTTACTTTTGGAGAAAATTCAAAACATTCATTATTCAATAGGGCCCAAACTATAAAAAACCAGCAGTTTGAATGAACACACATTTCTTGGTAGAATCGTGCAAGACTGAAATTTTTGATGTTTTTTTACTCCTCTCAACAGCCCAAACAAGTTTCTAAAAGGATGAGTTTGCAACTACTTTACTTTTGGAGAAAATTCAAAACATTCATTATTCAATAGGGCCCAAACTATCAAAAACCAGCGGTTTGAATGAACACTCACATTTCTTGGTAGAATCATGCAGGACTGAAATTTTTGATGTTTTTCTACTCCTCTCATGAGCCCAAACAAGACTCTAAAAGGATGAGTTTGCAACTACTTTACTTTTGGAGAAAATTCAAAACATTCATTATTCAATAGGGCCCAAAATATCAAAAACCAGCGGTTTGAATGAACACACATTTCTTGGTAGAATCATGCAGGACTGAAATTTTTGATGTTTTTCTACTCCTCTCATGAGCCCAAACAAGTCTCTAAAAGCATGAGTTTGCAACTACTTTACTTTTGGAGAAAATTCAAAACATTCATTATTCAATAGAGCCCAATAGCAAAAATCAGGTTTTGAATGAAGAATCACATTTCTTGGTAGAATCATGCAGGATTGAAATTTTTGATGGTTTTTTACTCCTCTCAACAGCCCAAACAAGTTTCTAAAAGGATGAGTTTGCAACTACTTTACTTTTGGAGAAAATTCAAAACATTCATTATTCAATAGGGCCCAAAATATCAAAAACCAGCGGTTTGAATGAACACACATTTCTTGGTAGAATCGTGCAAGACTGAAATTTTTGATGCTTTTCTACTCCTCTCATGAGCCCAAACAAGTCTCTAAAAGCATGAGTTTGCAACTACTTTATTTTTTGGAGAAAATTCAAAACATTCATTATTCAATAGAGCCCAATAGCAAAAATCAGGTTTTGAATGAAGAATCACATTTCTTGGTAGAATCAAGGAGGATTGAAATTTTTGATGGTTTTTTACTCCTCTCAACAGCCCAAACAAGTTTCTAAAAGGATGAGTTTGCAACTACTTTACTTTTGGAGAAAATTCAAAACATTCATTATTCAATAGAGCCCAATAGCAAAAATCAGGTTTTGAATGAAGAATCACATTTCTTGGTAGAATCATGCAGGATTGAAATTTTTGATGTTTTTTTACTCCTCTCAACAGCCCAAACAAGTTTCTAAAAGGATGAGTTTGCAACTACTTTACTTTTGGATAAAATTCAAAACATTCATTATTCAATAGGGCCCAAACTATCAAAAACCAGCGGTTTGAATGAACACACATTTCTTGGTAGAATCGTGCAAGACTGAAATTTTTGATGTTTTTCTACTCCTCTCATGAGCCCAAACAAGTCTCTAAAAGCATGAGTTTGCAACTACTTTACTTTTGGAGAAAATTCAAAACATTCATTATTCAATAGAGCCCAATAGCAAAAATCAGGTTTTGAATGAAGAATCACATTTCTTGGTAGAATCATGCAGGATTGAAATTTTTGATGGTTTTTTACTCCTCTCAACAGCCCAAACAAGTTTTTAAAAGGATGAATTTGCAACTACTTTACTTTTAGAGAAAATTCAAAACATTCATTATTCAATAGGGCCCAAAATATCAAAAACCAGCGGTTTGAATGAACACACATTTCTTGGTAGAATCATGCAGGACTGAAATTTTTGATGTTTTTCTACTCCTCTCATGAGCCTAAACAAGTCTCTAAAAGCATGAGTTTGCAACTACTTTACTTTTGGAGAAAATTCAAAACATTCATTATTCAATAGAGCCCAATAGCAAAAATCAGGTTTTGAATGAAGAATCACATTTCTTGGTAGAATCATGCAGGATTGAAATTTTTGATGGTTTTTTACTCCTCTCAACAGCCCAAACAAGTTTCTAAAAGGATGAGTTTGCAACTACTTTACTTTTGGAGAAAATTCAAAACATTCATTATTCAATAGGGCCCAAACTATCAAAAACCAGCGGTTTGAATGAACACACATTTCTTGGTAGAATCGTGCAAGACTGAAATTTTTGATGTTTTTCTACTCCTCTCATGAGCCCAAACAAGTCTCTAAAAGCATGAGTTTGCAACTACTTTACTTTTGGAGAAAATTCAAAACATTCATTATTCAATAGAGCCCAATAGCAAAAATCAGGTGTTGAATGAAGAATCACATTTCTTGGTAGAATCATGCAGGATTGAAATTTTTGATGGTTTTTTACTCATCTCAACAGCCCAAACAAGTTTCTAAAAGGATGAATTTGCAACTACTATACTTTTGGAGAAAATTCAAAACATTCATTATTCAATAGGGCCCAAAATATCAAAAACCAGCGGTTTGAATGAACACACATTTCTTGGTAGAATCATGCAGGACTGAAATTTTTGATGTTTTTCTACTCCTCTCATGAGCCTAAACAAGTCTCTAAAAGCATGAGATTGCAACTACTTTACTTTTGGAGAAAATTCAAAACATTCATTATTCAATAGAGCCCAATAGCAAAAATCAGGTTTTGAATGAAGAATCACATTTCTTGGTAGAATCATGCAGGATTGAAATTTCTGATGTTTTTTTACTCCTCTCAACAGCCCAAACAAGTTTCTAAAAGGATGAGTTTGCAACTACTTTACTTTTGGAGAAAATTCAAAACATTCATTATTCAATAGGGCCCAAACTATCAAAAACCAGCGGTTTGAATGAACACTCACATTTCTTGGTAGAATCGTGCAGGACTGAAATTTTTGATGTTTTTCTACTCCTCTCATGAGCCCAAACAAGACTTTAAAAGGATGAGTTTGCAACTACTTTACTTTTGGAGAAAATTCAAAACATTCATTATTCAATAGTGCCCAAAATATCAAAAACCAGCGGTTTGAATGAACACACATTTCTTGGTAGAATCATGCAGGACTGAAATTTTTGATGTTTTTCTACTCCTCTCATGAGCCCAAACAAGTCTCTTAAAGCATGAGTTTGCAACTACTTTACTTTTGGAGAAAATTCAAAACATTCATTATTCAATAGAGCCCAATAGCAAAAATCAGGTTTTGAATGAAGAATCACATTTCTTGGTAGAATCATGCAGGATTGAAATTTTTGATGTTTTTTTACGCCTCTCAACAGCCCAAACAAGTTTCTAAAAGGATGAGTTTGCAACTACTTTACTTTTGGAGAAAATTCAAAACATTCATTATTCAATAGGGCCCAAACTATCAAAAACCAGCGGTTTGAATGAACACACATTTCTTGGTAGAATCGTGCAAGACTGAAATTTTTGATGTTTTTCTACTCCTCTCATGAGCCCAAACAAGTCTCTAAAAGCATGAGTTTGCAACTACTTTACTTTTGGAGAAAATTCAAAACATTCATTATTCAATAGAGCCCAATAGCAAAAATCAGGTTTTGAATGAAGAATCACATTTCTTGGTAGAATCATGCAGGATTGAAATTTTTGATGGTTTTTTACTCCTCTCAACAGCCCAAACAAGTTTCTAAAAGGATGAATTTGCAACTACTTTACTTTTGGAGAAAATTCAAAACATTCATTATTCAATAGGGCCCAAAATATCAAAAACCAGCGGTTTGAATGAACACACATTTCTTGGTAGAATCATGCAGGACTGAAATTTTTGATGTTTTTCTACTCCTCTCATGAGCCTAAACAAGTCTCTAAAAGCATGAGTTTGCAACTACTTTACTTTTGGAGAAAATTCAAAACATTCATTATTCAATAGAGCCCAATAGCAAAAATCAGGTTTTGAATGAAGAATCACATTTCTTGGTAGAATCATGCAGGATTGAAATTTTTGATGTTTTTCTACTCCTCTCAACAGCCCAAACAAGTTTCTAAAAGGATGAGTTTGCAACTACTTTACTTTTGGAGAAAATTCAAAACATTCATTATTCAATAGGTCCCAAACTATCAAAAACCAGCAGTTTGAATGAACACTCACATTTCTTGGTAGAATCGTGCAGGACTGAAATTTTTGATGTTTTTCTACTCCTCTCATGAGCCCAAACAAGACTCTAAAAGGATGAGTTTGCAACTACTTTACTTTTGGAGAAAATTCAAAACATTCATTATTCAATAGGGCCCAAAATATCAAAAACCAGCGGTTTGAATGAACACACATTTCTTGGTAGAATCATGCAGGACTGAAATTTTTGATGTTTTTCTACTCCTCTCATGAGCCCAAACAAGTCTCTAAAAGCATGAGTTTGCAACTACTTTACTTTTGGAGAAAATTCAAAAAATTCATTATTCAATAGAGCCCAATAGCAAAAATCAGGTTTTGAATGAAGAATCACATTTCTTGGTAGAATCATGCAGGATTGAAATTTTTGATGTTTTTCTACTCCTCTCATGAGCCCAAACAAGACTCTAAAAGGATGAGTTTGCAACTACTTTACTTTTGGAGAAAATTCAAAACATTCATTATTCAATAGAGCCCAATAGCAAAAACCAGCGTTTTGAATGAAGAATCACATTTCTTGGTAGAATCATGCAGGATTGAAATTTTTGATGGTTTTTTACTCCTCTCAACAGCCCAAACAAGTTTCTAAAAGGATGAGTTTGCAACTACTTTACTTTTCTAGAAAATTCAAAACATTCCTTATTCAATAGGGCCCAAAATATCAAAAACCAGTGGATTGAATGAACACTCACATTTCTTGGTAGAATCGTGCAGGACTGAAATTTTTGATGTTTTTCTACTCCTCTCATGAGCCCAAACAAGTCTCGAAAAGCATGAGTTTGCAACTACTTTAGTTTTGGAGAAAATTCAAAACATTCATTATTCAATAGAGCCCAATAGCAAAAATCAGGTTTTGAATGAAGAATCACATTTCTTGGTAGAATCATGCAGGATTGAAATTTTTGATGGTTTTTTACTCCTCTCAACAGCCCAAACAAGTTTCTAAAAGGATGAGTTTGCAACTACTTTACTTTTGGAGAAAATTCAAAACATTCATTATTCAATAGTGCCCAAAATATCAAAAACCAGCGGTTTGAATGAACACACATTTCTTGGTAGAATCATGCAGGACTGAAATTTTTGATGTTTTTCTACTCCTCTCATGAGCCCAAACAAGTCTCTAAAAGCATGAGTTTGCAACTACTTTACTATTGGAGAAAATTCAAAACATTCATTATGCAATAGAGCCCAATAGTTTTTTACTCCTCTCAACAGCGCAAACAAGTTTCTAAAAGGATGAGTTTGCAACTACTTTACTTTTGGAGAAAATTCAAAACATTCATTATTCAATAGGGCCCAAACTATCAAAAACCAGCAGTTTGAATGAACACACATTTCTTGGTAGAATCATGCAGGACTGAAATTTTTGATGTTTTTCTACTCCTCTCATGAGCCCAAACAAGTCTCTAACAGCATGAGTTTGCAACTACTTTACTTTTGGAGAAAATTCAAAACATTCATTATTCAATAGAGCCCAATAGCAAAAATCAGGTTTTGAATGAAGAATCACATTTCTTGGTAGAATCATGCAGGATTGAAATTTTTGATGTTTTTCTACTCCTCTCATGAGCCCAAACAAGACTCTAAAAGGATGAGTTTGCAACTACTTTACTTTTGGAGAAAATTCAAAACATTCATTATTCAATAGAGCCCAATAGCAAAAACCAGCATTTTGAATGAAGAATCACATTTCTTGGTAGAATCATGCAGGATTGAAATTTTTGATGGTTTTTTACTCCTCTCAACAGCACAAACAAGTTTCTAAAAGGATGAGTTTGCAATTACTTTACTTTTCTAGAAAATTCAAAATAATCCTTATTCAATGGGGCCCAAAATATCAAAAACCAGTGGATTGAATGAACACTCACATTTCTTGGTAGAATCGTGCAGGACTGAAATTTTTGATGTTTTTCTACTCCTCTCATGAGCCCAAACAAGTCTCTAAAAGCATGAGTTTGCAACTACTTTACTTTTGGAGAAAATTCAAAACATTCATTATTCAATAGAGCCCAATAGCAAAAATCAGGTTTTGAATGAAGAATCACATTTCTTGGTAGAATCATGCAGGATTGAAATTTTTGATGTTTTTTTTACTCCTCTCAACAGCCCAAACAAGTTTCTAAAAGGATGAGTTTGCAACTACTTTACTTTTGGAGAAAATTCAAAACATTCATTATTCAATAGGGCCCAAACTATCAAAAACCAGCGATTTGAATGAACACACATTTCTTGGTAGAATCGTGCAAGACTGAAATTTTTGATGTTTTTCTACTCCTCTCATTAGCCCAAACAAGTCTGCAAAAGCATGAGTTTGCAACTACTTTACTTTTGGAGAAAATTCAAAACATTCATTATTTATTAGAGCCCAATAGCAAAAATCAGGTTTTGAATGAAGAATCACATTTCTTGGTAGAATCATGCAGGATTGAAATTTTTGATGTTTTTTTACTCCTCTCAACAGCCCAAACAAGTTTCTAAAAGGATGAGTTTGCAACTACTTTACTTTTGGAGAAAATTCAAAACATTCATTATTCAATAGGGCCCAAAATATCAAAAACCAGCGGTTTGAATGAACACACATTTCTTGGTAGAATCATGCAGGACTGAAATTTTTGATGTTTTTCTACTCCTCTCATGAGCCCAAACAAGTCTCTAAAAGCATGAGTTTGCAACTACTTTACTTTTGGAGAAAATTCAAAAAATTCATTATTCAATAGAGCCCAATAGCAAAAATCAGGTTTTGAATGAAGAATCACATTTTTTGGTAGAATCATGCAGGATTGAAATTTTTGATGTTTTTCTACTCCTCTCATGAGCCCAAACAAGACTCTAAAAGGTTGAGTTTGCAACTACTTTACTTTTGGAGAAAATTCAAAACATTCATTATTCAATAGAGCCCAATAGCAAAAACCAGCGTTTTGAATGAAGAATCACATTTCTTGGTAGAATCATGCAGGATTGAAATTTTTGATGGATTTTTACTCCTCTCAACAGCCCAAACAAGTTTCTAAAAGGATGAGTTTGCAACTACTTTACTTTTCTAGAAAATTCAAAACATTCCTTATTCAATAGGGCCCAAAATATCAAAAACCAGTGGATTGAATGAACACTCACATTTCTTGGTAGAATCGTGCAGGACTGAAATTTTTGATGTTTTTCTACTCCTCTCATGAGCCCAAACAAGTCTCGAAAAGCATGAGTTTGCAACTACTTTAGTTTTGGAGAAAATTCAAAACATTCATTATTCAATAGAGCCCAATAGCAAAAATCAGGTTTTGAATGAAGAATCACATTTCTTGGTAGAATCATGCAGGATTGAAATTTTTGATGGTTTTTTACTCCTCTCAACAGCCCAAACAAGTTTCTAAAAGGATGAGTTTGCAACTACTTTACTTTTGGAGAAAATTCAAAACATTCATTATTCAATAGTGCCCAAAATATCAAAAACCAGCGGTTTGAATGAACACACATTTCTTGGTAGAATCATGCAGGACTGAAATTTTTGATGTTTTTCTACTCCTCTCATGAGCCCAAACAAGTCTCTAAAAGCATGAGTTTGCAACTACTTTACTATTGGAGAAAATTCAAAACATTCATTATGCAATAGAGCCCAATAGTTTTTTACTCCTCTCAACAGCGCAAACAAGTTTCTAAAAGGATGAGTTTGCAACTACTTTACTTTTGGAGAAAATTCAAAACATTCATTATTCAATAGGGCCCAAACTATCAAAAACCAGCAGTTTGAATGAACACACATTTCTTGGTAGAATCATGCAGGACTGAAATTTTTGATGTTTTTCTACTCCTCTCATGAGCCCAAACAAGTCTCTAACAGCATGAGTTTGCAACTACTTTACTTTTGGAGAAAATTCAAAACATTCATTATTCAATAGAGCCCAATAGCAAAAATCAGGTTTTGAATGAAGAATCACATTTCTTGGTAGAATCATGCAGGATTGAAATTTTTGATGTTTTTCTACTCCTCTCATGAGCCCAAAAAAGACTCTAAAAGGATGAGTTTGCAACTACTTTACTTTTGGAGAAAATTCAAAACATTCATTATTCAATAGAGCCCAATAGCAAAAACCAGCGTTTTGAATGAAGAATCACATTTCTTGGTAGAATCATGCAGGATTGAAATTTTTGATGGTTTTTTACTCCTCTCAACAGCACAAACAAGTTTCTAAAAGGATGAGTTTGCAATTACTTTACTTTTCTAGAAAATTCAAAATAATCCTTATTCAATGGGGCCCAAAATATCAAAAACCAGTGGATTGAATGAACACTCACATTTCTTGGTAGAATCGTGCAGGACTGAAATTTTTGATGTTTTTCTACTCCTCTCATGAGCCCAAACAAGTTTCTAAAAGCATGAGTTTGCAACTACTTTACATTTGGAGAAAATTCAAAACATTCATTATTCAATAGAGCCCAATAGCAAAAATCAGGTTTTGAATGTAGAATCGCATTTCTTGGTAGAATCATGCAGGATTGAAATTTTTGATGGTTTTTTACTCCTCTCAACAGCCCTAATAAGTTTCTAAAAGGATGAGTTTGCAACTACTTTACTTTTGGAGAAAATTCAAAACATTCATTATTCAATAGGGCCCAAAATATCAAAAACCAGCGGTTTGAATGAACACACATTTCTTGGTAGAGTCATGCAGGACTTAAATTTTTGATGTTTTTCTACTCCTCTCATGAGCCCAAACAAGTCTCTAAAAGCATGAGTTTGCAACTACTTTACTTTTGGAGAAAATTCAAAACATTCATTATTCAATAGAGCCCAATAGCAAAAATCAGGTTTTGAATGAAGAATCACATTTCTTGGTAGAATCATGCAGGATTGAAATTTTTGATGTTTTTTTTACTCCTCTCAACAGCCCAAACAAGTTTCTAAAAGGATGAGTTTGCAACTACTTTACTTTTGGAGAAAATTCAAAACATTCATTATTCAATAGGGCCCAAACTATCAAAAACCAGCGATTTGAATGAACACACATTTCTTGGTAGAATCGTGCAAGACTGAAATTTTTGATGTTTTTCTACTCCTCTCATTAGCCCAAACAAGTCTGCAAAAGCATGAGTTTGCAACTACTTTACTTTTGGAGAAAATTCAAAACATTCATTATTTATTAGAGCCCAATAGCAAAAATCAGGTTTTGAATGAAGAATCACATTTCTTGGTAGAATCATGCAGGATTGAAATTTTTGATGTTTTTTTACTCCTCTCAACAGCCCAAACAAGTTTCTAAAAGGATGAGTTTGCAACTACTTTACTTTTGGAGAAAATTCAAAACATTCATTATTCAATAGGGCCCAAAATATCAAAAACCAGCGGTTTAAATGAACACACATTTCTTGGTAGAATCATGCAGGACTGAAATTTTTGATGTTTTTCTACTCCTCTCATGAGCCCAAACAAGTCTCTAAAAGCATGAGTTTGCAACTACTTTACTTTTGGAGAAAATTCAAAAAATTCATTATTCAATAGAGCCCAATAGCAAAAATCAGGTTTTGAATGAAGAATCACATTTCTTGGTAGAATCATGCAGGATTTAAATTTTTGATGTTTTTCTACTCCTCTCATGAGCCCAAACAAGAATCTAAAAGGATGAGTTTGCAAATACTTTACTTTTGGAGAAAATTCAAAACATTCATTATTCAATAGAGCCCAATAGCAAACACCAGCGTTTTGAATGAAGAATCACATTTCTTGGTAGAATCATGCAGGATTGAAATTTTTGATGGTTTTTTACTCCTCTCAACAGCCCAAACAAGTTTCTAAAAGGATGAGTTTGCAACTACTTTACTTTTCTAGAAAATTCAAAACATTCCTTATTCAATAGGGCCCAAAATATCAAAAACCAGTGGATTGAATGAACACTCACATTTCTTGGTAGAATCGTGCAGGAATGAAATTTTTGATGTTTTTCTACTCCTCTCATGAGCCCAAACAAGTCTCTAAAAGCATGAGTTTGCAACTACTTTACTTTTGGAGAAAATTCAAAACATTCATTATTCAATAGAGCCCAATAGCAAAAATCAGGTTTTGAATGAAGAATCACATTTCTTGGTAGAATCATGCAGGATTGAAATTTTTGACAGTTTTTTACTCCTCTCAACAGCCCAAACAAGTTTCTAAAAGGATGAGTTTGCAACTACTTTACTTTTGGAGAAAATTCAAAACATTCATTATTCAATAGGGCCCAAAATAACAAAAACCAGCGGTTTGAATGAACACACATTTCTTGGTAGAATCATGCAGGACTGAAATTTTTGATGTTTTTCGACTCCTCTCATGAGCCCAAACAAGTCTCTAAAAGCATGAGTTTGCAACTACTTTACTTTTGGAGAAAATTCAAAACATTCATTATTCAATAGAGCCCAATAGCAAAAATCAGGTTTTGAATGAAGAATCACATTTCTTGGTAGAATCATGCAGGATTGAAATTTTTGACGGTTTTTTACTCCTCTCAACAGCCCAAACAGGTTTCTAAAAGGATGAGTTTGCAACTACTTTACTTTTGGAGAAAATTCAAAACATTCATTATTCAATAGGGCCCAAAATATCAAAAATCAGCGGTTTGAATGAACACACATTTCTTGGTAGAGTCATGCAGGACTGAAATTTTTGATGTTTTTCTACTCCTCTCATGAGCCCAAACAAGTCTCTAAAAGCATGAGTTTGCAACTACTTTACTTTTGGAGAAAATTCAAAACATTCATTATTCAATAGAGCCCAATAGCAAAAATCAGGTTTTGAATGAAGAATCACATTTCTTGGTAGAATCATGCAGGATTGAAATTTTTGATGTTTTTTTACTCCTCTCAACAGCCCAAACAAGTTTCTAAAAGGATGAGTTTGCAACTACTTTACTTTTGGAGAAAATTCAAAACATTCATTATTCAATAGGGCCCAAACTATCAAAAACCAGCGATTTGAATGAACACACATTTCTTGGTAGAATCGTGCAAGACTGAAATTTTTGATGTTTTTCTACTCCTCTCATGAGCCCAAACAAGTCTCCAAAAGCATGAGTTTGCAACTACTTTACTTTTGGAGAAAATTCAAAACATTCATTATTTATTAGAGCCCAATAGCAAAAATCAGGTTTTGAATGAAGAATCACATTTCTTGGTAGAATCATGCAGGATTGAAATTTTTGATTTTTTTTACTCCCCTCAACAGCCCAAACAAGTTTCTAAAAGGATGAGTTTGCAACTACTTTACTTTTGGAGAAAATTCAAAACATTCATTATTCAATAGGGCCCAAAATATCAAAAACCAGCGGTTTGAATGAACACACATTTCTTGGTAGAATCATGCAGGACTGAAATTTTTGATGTTTTTCTACTCCTCTCATGAGCCCAAACAAGTCTCTAAAAGCATGAGTTTGCAACTACTTTACTTTTGGAGAAAATTCAAAACATTCATTATTCAATAGGGCCCAATAGCAAAAATCAGGTTTTGAATGAAGAATCACATTTCTTGGTAGAATCATGCAGGATTGAAATTTTTGATGTTTTTCTACTCTCATGAGCCCAAACAAGACTCTAAAAGGATGAGTTTGCAACTACTTTACTTTTGGAGAAAATTCAAAACATTCATTATTCAATAGAGCCCAATAGCAAAAACCAGCGTTTTGAATGAAGAATCACATTTCTTGGTAGAATCATGCAGGATTGAAATTTTTGATGGTTTTTTACTCCTCTCAACAGCACAAACAAGTTTCTAAAAGGATGAGTTTGCAACTACTTTACTTTTCTAGAAAATTCAAAATAATTCTTATTCAATGGGGCCCAAAATATCAAAAACCAGTGGATTGAATGAACACTCACATTTCTTGGTAGAATCGTGCAGAACTGAAATTTTTGATGTTTTTCTACTCCTCTCATGAGCCAAACAAGTCTTTAAAAGCATGAGTTTGCAACTACTTTACTTTTGGAGAAAATTCAAAACATTCATTATTCAATAGAGCCCAATAGCAAAAATCAGGTTTTGAATGAAGAATCACATTTCTTGGTAGAATCATGCAGGATTGAAATTTTTGACGGTTTTTTACTCCTCTCAACAGCCCAAACAAGTTTCTAAAAGGATGAGTTTGCAACTACTTTACTTTTGGAGAAAATTCAAAACATTCATTATTCAATAGGGCCCAAAATATCAAAAACCAGCGGTTTGAATGAACACACATTTCTTGGTAGAATCATGCAGGACTGAAATTTCTGATGTTTTTCTACTTCTCTCATGAGCCCAAACATGTCTCTAAAAGCATGAGTTTGCAACTACTTTACTTTTGGAGAAAATTCAAAACATTCATTATTCAATAGAGCCCAATAGCAAAAATCAGGTTTTGAATGAAGAATCACATTTCTTGGTAGAATCATGCAGGATTGAAATTTTTGATGGTTTTTTACTCCTCTCAACAGCCCAAACAAGTTTCTAAAAGGATGAGTTTGCAACTACTTTACTTTTGGAGAAAATTCAAAACATTCATTATTCAATAGGGCCCAAAATATCAAAAACCAGCGGTTTGAATGAACACACATTTTTTGGTAGAATCGTGCAAGACTGAAATTTTTGATGTTTTTCTACTCCTCTCATGAGCCCAAACAAGTCTCTAAAAGCATGAGTTTCCAACTACTTTACTTTTGGAGAAAATTCAAAACGTTCATTATTCAATAGAGCCCAGTAGCAAAAATCAGGTTTTGAATGAAGAATCACATTTCTTGGTAGAATCATGCAGGATTGAAATTTTTGATGGTTTTTTACTCCTCTCAACAGCCCAAACAAGTTTCTAAAAGGATGAGTTTGCAACTACTTTACTTTTCTAGAAAATTCAAAACATTCCTTATTCAATAGGGCCCAAAATATCAAAAACCAGTGGATTGAATGAACACTCACATTTCTTGGTAGAATCGTGCAGAACTGAAAATTTTGATGTTTTTCTACTACTCTCATGAGCCCAAACAAGTCTTTAAAAGCATGAGTTTGCAACTACTTTACTTTTGGAGAAAATTCAAAACATTCATTATTCAATAGAGCCCAATAGCAAAAATCAGGTTTTGAATGAAGAATCACATTTCTTGGTAGAATCATGCAGGATTGAAATTTTTGACGGTTTTTTACTCCTCTCAACAGCCCAAACAAGTTTCTAAAAGGATGAGTTTGCAACTACTTTACTTTTGGAGAAAATTCAAAACATTCATTATTCAATAGGGCCCAAAATATCAAAAACCAGCGATTTGAATGAACACACATTTCTTGGAAGAATCATGCAGGACTGAAATTTTTGATGTTTTTCTACTCCTCTCATGAGCCCAAACATGTCTCTAAAAGCATGAGTTTGCAACTACTTTACTTTTGGAGAAAATTCAAAACATTCATTATTCAATAGAGCTCAATAGCAAAAATCAGGTTTTGAATGAAGAATCACATTTCTTGGTAGAATCATGCAGGATTGAAATTTTTGATGGTTTTTTACTCCTCTCAACAGCCCAAGCAAGTTTCCAAAAGGATGAGTTTGCAACTACTTTACTTTTGGAGAAAATTCAAAACATTCATTATTCAATAGGGCCCAAAATATCAAAAACCAGCGGTTTGAATGAACACACATTTCTTGGTAGAATCGTGCAAGACTGAAATTTTTGATGTTTTTCTACTCCTCTCATGAGCCCAAACAAGTCTCTAAAAGCATGATTTTGCAACTACTTTACTTTTGGAGAAAATTCAAAACATTCATTATTCAATAGAGCCCAGTAGGAAAAATCAGGTTTTGAATGAAGAATCACATTTCTTGGTAGAATCATGCAGGATTGAAATTTTTGATGGTTTTTTACTCCTCTCAACAGCCCAAACAAGTTTCTAAAAGGATGAGTATGCAACTACTTTACTTTTGGAGAAAATTCAAAACATTCATTATTCAAAAGGGCCCAAAATATCAAAAACAGCGGTTTGAATGAACACACATTTCTTGGTAGAATCATGCAGGACTGAAATTTTTGATGTTTTTCTACTCTCATGAGCCCAAACAAGTCTCTAAAAGCATGAGTTTGCAACTACTTTACTTTTGGAGAAAATTCAAAACATTCATTATTCTATAGAGCCCAATAGCAAAAATCAGGTTTTGAATGAATAATCACATTTCATGGTAGAATCATGCAGGATTGAAATTTTTGATGTTTTTCTACTCCTCTCATGAGCCCAAACAAGTCTCTAAAAGCATGAGTTTGCAACTACTTTACTTTTGGAGAAAATTCAAAACATTCATTATTCAATAGAGCCCAATAGCAAAAATCAGGTTTTGAATGAAGAATCACATTTCTTGGTAGAATCATGCAGGATTGAAATTTTTGACGGTTTTTTACTCCTCTCAACAGCCCAAACAAGTTTCTAAAAGGATGAGTTTGCAACTACTTTACTTTTGGATAAAATTCAAAACATTCATTATTCAATAGGGCCCAAACTATCAAAAACCAGCGGTTTGAATGAACACACATTTCTTGGTAGAATCGTGCAAGACTGAAATTTTTGATGTTTTTCTACTCCTCTCATGAGCCCAAACAAGTCTCTAAAAGCATGAGTTTGCAACTACTTTACTTTTGGAGAAAATTCAAAACATTCATTATTCAATAGAGCCCAATAGCAAAAATCAGGTGTTGAATGAAGAATCACATTTCTTGGTAGAATCATGCAGGATTGAAATTTTTGATGGTTTTTTACTCCTCTCAACAGCCCAAACAAGTTTCTAAAAGGATGAATTTGCAACTACTATACTTTTGGAGAAAATTCAAAACATTCATTATTCAATAGGGCCCAAAATATCAAAAACCAGCGGTTTGAATGAACACACATTTCTTGGTAGAATCATGCAGGACTGAAATTTTTGATGTTTTTCTACTCCTCTCATGAGCCTAAACAAGTCTCTAAAAGCATGAGTTTGCAACTACTTTACTTTTGGAGAAAATTCAAAACATTCATTATTCAATAGAGCCCAATAGCAAAAATCAGGTTTTGAATGAAGAATCACATTTCTTGGTAGAATCATGCAGGATTGAAATTTTTGATGTTTTTTTACTCCTCTCAACAGCCCAAACAAGTTTCTAAAAGGATGAGTTTGCAACTACTTTACTTTTGGAGAAAATTCAAAACATTCATTATTCAATAGGGCCCAAACTATCAAAAACCAGCGGTTTGAATGAACACTCACATTTGTTGGTAGAATCGTGCAGGACTGAAATTTTTGATGTTTTTCTACTCCTCTCATGAGCCCAAACAAGACTTTAAAAGGATCAGTTTGCAACTACTTTACTTTTGGAGAAAATTCAAAACATTCATTATTCAATAGTGCCCAAAATATCAAAAACCAGCGGTTTGAATGAACACACATTTCTTGGTAGAATCATGCAGGACTGAAATTTTTGATGTTTTTCTACTCCTCTCATGAGCCCAAACAAGTCTCTTAAAGCATGAGTTTGCAACTACTTTACTTTTGGAGAAAATTCAAAACATTCATTATTCAATAGAGCCCAATAGCAAAAATCAGGTTTTGAATGAAGAATCACATTTCTTGGTTGAATCATGCAGGATTGAAATTTTTGATGTTTTTTTACTCCTCTCAACAGCCCAAACAAGTTTCTAAAAGGATGAGTTTGCAACTACTTTACTTTTGGAGAAAATTCAAAACATTCATTATTCAATAGGGCCCAAACTATCAAAAACCAGCGGTTTGAATGAACACACATTTCTTGGTAGAATCGTGCAAGACTGAAATTTTTGATGTTTTTCTACTCTCATGAGCCCAAACAAGTCTCTAAAAGCATGAGTTTGCAACTACTTTACTTTTGGAGAAAATTCAAAACATTCATTATTCAATAGAGCCCAATAGCAAAAATCAGGTTTTGAATGAAGAATCACATTTCTTGTTAGAATCATGCAGGATTGAAATTTTTGATGGTTTTTTACTCCTCTCAACAGCCCAAACAAGTTTCTAAAAGGATGAATTTGCAACTACTTTACTTTTGGAGAAAATTCAAAACATTCATTATTCAATAGGGCCCAAAATATCGAAAACCAGCGGTTTGAATGAACACACATTTCCTGGTAGAATCATGCAGGACTGAAATTTTTGATGTTTTTCTACTCCTCTCATGAGCCTAAACAAGTCTCTAAAAGCATGAGTTTGCAACTACTTTACTTTTGGAGAAAATTCAAAACATTCATTATTCAATAGAGCCCAATAGCAAAAATCAGGTTTTGAATGAAGAATCACATTTCTTGGTAGAATCATGCAGGATTGAAATTTTTGATGTTTTTTTACTCCTCTCAACAGCCCAAACAAGTTTCTAAAAGGATGAGTTTGCAACTACTTTACTTTTGGAGAAAATTCAAAACATTCATTATTCAATAGGGCCCAAACTATCAAAAACCAGCGGTTTGAATGAACACTCACATTTCTTGGTAGAATCGTGCAGGACTGAAATTTTTGATGTTTTTCTACTCCTCTCATGAGCCCAAACAAGACTCTAAAAGGATGAGTTTGCAACTACTTTACTTTTGGAGAAAATTCAAAACATTCATTATTCAATAGGGCCCAAAATATCAAAAACCAGCGGTTTGAATGAACACACATTTCTTGGTAGAATCATGCAGGACTGAAATTTTTGATGTTTTTCTACTCCTCTCATGAGCCCAAACAAGTCTCTAAAAGCATGAGTTTGCAACTACTTTACTTTTGGAGAAAATTCAAAACATTCATTATTCAGTAGAGCCCAATAGCAAAAATCAGGTTTTGAATGAAGAATCACATTTCTTGGTAGAATCATGCAGGATTGAAATTTTGATGGTTTTTTACTCCTCTCAACAGCCCAAACAAGTTTCTAAAAGGATGAGTTTGCAACTACTTTACTTTTGGAGAAAATTCAAAACATTCATTATTCAATAGGGCCCAAACTATAAAAAACCAGCAGTTTGAATGAACACACATTTCTTGGTAGAATCGTGCAAGACTGAAATTTTTGATGTTTTTCTACTCCTCTCATGAGCCCAAACAAGTCTCTAAAAGCATGAGTTTGCAACTACTTTACTTTTGGAGAAAATTCAAAACATTCATTATTCAATAGAGCCCAATAGCAAAAATCAGGTTTTGAATGAAGAATCACATTTCTTGGTAGAATCATGCAGGATTGAAATTTTTGATGGTTTTTTACTCCTCTCAACAGCCCAAACAAGTTTCTAAAAGGATGAGTTTGCAACTACTTTACTTTTGGAGAAAATTCAAAACATTCATTATTCAATAGAGCCCAATAGCAAAAATCAGGTTTTGAATGAAGAATCACATTTCTTGGTAGAATCATGCAGGATTGAAATTTTTGATGGTTTTTTACTCCTCTCAACAGCACAAACAAGTTTCTAAAAGGATGAGTTTGCAACTACTTTACTTTTCTAGAAAATTCAAAATAATTCTTATTCAATGGGGCCCAAAATATCAAAAAACAGTGGATTGAATGAACACTCACATTTCTTGGTAGAATCGTGCAGGACTGAAATTTTTGATGTTTTTCTACTCCTCTCATGAGCCCAAACAAGTTTCTAAAAGCATGAGTTTGCAACTACTTTACTTTTGGAGAAAATTCAAAACATTCATTATTCAATAGAGCCCAATAGCAAAAATCAGGTTTTGAATGAAGAATCGCATTTCTTGGTAGAATCATGCAGGATTGAAATTTTTGACGGTTTTTTACTCCTCTCAACAGCCCAAACAAGTTTCTAAAAGGATGAGTTTTCAACTACTTTACTTTTGGAGAAAATTCAAAACATTCATTATTCAATAGGGCCCAAAATATCAAAAACCAGCGGTTTGAATGAACACACATTTCTTGGTAGAATCGTGCAAGTCTGAAATTTTTGATGTTTTTCTACTCCTCTCATGAGCCCAAACAAGTCTCCAAAAGCATGAGTTTGCAACTACTTTACTTTTGGAGAAAATTCAAAACATTCATTATTCAATAGGGCCCAAAATATCAAAAACCAGCGGTTTGAATGAACACACATTTCTTGGTAGAATCATGCAGGACTGAAATTTTTGATGTTTTTCTACTCTCATGAGCCCAAACAAGTCTCTAAAAGCATGAGTTTGCAACTACTTTACTTTTGGAGAAAATTCAAAACATTCATTATTCAATAGAGCCCAATAGCAAAAATCACGTTTTGAATGAAGAATCACATTTCTTGGTAGAATCATGCAGGATTGAAATTTTTGATGTTTTTCTACTCCTCTCATGAGCCCAAACAAGACTCTAAAAGGATGAGTTTGCAACTACTTTACTTTTCTAGAAAATTCAAAACATTCCTTATTCAATAGGGCCCAAAATATCAAAAACCAGTGGATTGAATGAACACTCACATTTCTTGGTAGAATCGTGCAGAACTGAAATTTTTGATGTTTTTCTACTCCTCTCATGAGCCAAACAAGTCTTTAAAAGCATGAGTTTGCAACTACTTTACTTTTGGAGAAAATTCAAAACATTCATTATTCAATAGAGCCCAATAGCAAAAATCAGGTTTTGAATGAAGAATCACATTTCTTGGTAGAATCATGCAGGATTGAAATTTTTGATTTTTTTTACTCCTCTCAACAGCCCAAACAAGTTTCTAAAAGGATGAGTTTGCAACTACTTTACTTTTGGAGAAAATTCAAAACATTCATTATTCAATAGGGCCCAAACTATCAAAAACCAGCGGTTTGAATGAACACTCACATTTCTTGGTAGAATCGTGCAGGACTGAAATTTTTGATGTTTTTCTACTCCTCTCATGAGCCCAAACAAGACTCTAAAAGGATGAGTTTGCAACTACTTTACTTTTGGAGAAAATTCAAAACATTCATTATTCAATAGGGCCCAAAATATCAAAAACCAGCGGTTTGAATGAACACACATTTCTTGGTAGAATCATGCAGGACTGAAATTTTTGATGTTTTTCTACTCCTCTCATGAGCCCAAACAAGTCTCTAAAAGCATGAGTTTGCAACTACTTTACTTTTGGAGAAAATTCAAAACATTCATTATTCAGTAGAGCCCAATAGCAAAAATCAGGTTTTGAATGAAGAATCACATTTCTTGGTAGAATCATGCAGGATTGAAATTTTGATGGTTTTTTACTCCTCTCAACAGCCCAAACAAGTTTCTAAAAGGATGAGTTTGCAACTACTTTACTTTTGGAGAAAATTCAAAACATTCATTATTCAATAGGGCCCAAACTATAAAAAACCAGCAGTTTGAATGAACACACATTTCTTGGTAGAATCGTGCAAGACTGAAATTTTTGATGTTTTTCTACTCCTCTCATGAGCCCAAACAAGTCTCTAAAAGCATGAGTTTGCAACTACTTTACTTTTGGAGAAAATTCAAAACATTCATTATTCAATAGAGCCCAATAGCAAAAATCAGGTTTTGAATGAAGAATCACATTTCTTGGTAGAATCATGCAGGATTGAAATGTTTGATGGTTTTTTACTCCTCTCAACAGCCCAAACAAGTTTCTAAAAGGATGAGTTTGCAACTACTTTACTTTTGGAGAAAATTCAAAACATTCATTATTCAATAGAGCCCAATAGCAAAAATCAGGTTTTGAATGAAGAATCACATTTCTTGGTAGAATCATGCAGGATTGAAATTTTTGATGTTTTTTTACTCCTCTCAACAGCCCAAACAAGTTTCTAAAAGGATGAGTTTGCAACTACTTTACTTTTGGAGAAAATTCAAAACATTCATTATTCAATAGGGCCCAAACTATCAAAAACCAGCGGTTTGAATGAACACTCACATTTCTTGGTAGAATCGTGCAGGACTGAAATTTTTGATGTTTTTCTACTCCTCTCATGAGCCCAAACAAGACTTTAAAAGGATGAGTTTGCAACTACTTTACTTTTGGAGAAAATTCAAAACATTCATTATTCAATAGTGCCCAAAATATCAAAAACCAGCGGTTTGAATGAACACACATTTCTTGGTAGAATCATGCAGGACTGAAATTTTTGATGTTTTTCTACTCCTCTCATGAGCCCAAACAAGTCTCTTAAAGCATGAGTTTGCAACTACTTTACTTTTGGAGAAAATTCAAAACATTCATTATTCAATAGAGCCCAATAGCAAAAATCAGGTTTTGAATGAAGAATCACATTTCTTGGTAGAATCATGCAGGATTGAAATTTTTGATGTTTTTTTACTCCTCTCAACAGCCCAAACAAGTTTCTAAAAGGATGAGTTTGCAACTACTTTACTTTTGGAGAAAATTCAAAACATTCATTATTCAATAGGGCCCAAACTATCAAAAACCAGCGGTTTGAATGAACACACATTTCTTGGTAGAATCGTGCAAGACTGAAATTTTTGATGTTTTTCTACTCCTCTCATGAGCCCAAACAAGTCTCTAAAAGCATGAGTTTGCAACTACTTTACTTTTGGAGAAAATTCAAAACATTCATTATTCAATAGAGCCCAATAGCAAAAATCAGGTTTTGAATGAAGAATCACATTTCTTGGTAGAATCATGCAGGATTGAAATTTTTGATGGTTTTTTACTCCTCTCAACAGCCCAAACAAGTTTCTAAAAGGATGAATTTGCAACTTCTTTACTTTTGGAGAAAATTCAAAACATTCATTATTCAATAGGGCCCAAAATATCAAAAACCAGCGGTTTGAATGAACACACATTTCTTGGTAGAATCATGCAGGACTGAAATTTTTGATGTTTTTCTACTCCTCTCATGAGCCTAAACAAGTCTCTAAAAGCATGAGTTTGCAACTACTTTACTTTTGGAGAAAATTCAAAACATTCATTATTCAATAGAGCCCAATAGCAAAAATCAGGTTTTGAATGAAGAATCACATTTCTTGGTAGAATCATGCAGGATTGAAATTTTTGATGTTTTTTTACTCCTCTCAACAGCCCAAACAAGTTTCTAAAAGGATGAGTTTGCAACTACTTTACTTTTGGAGAAAATTCAAAACATTCATTATTCAATAGGGCCCAAACTATCAAAAACCAGCGGTTTGAATGAACACTCACATTTCTTGGTAGAATCGTGCAGGACTGAAATTTTTGATGTTTTTCTACTCCTCTCATGAGCCCAAACAAGACTCTAAAAGGATGAGTTTGCAACTACTTTACTTTTGGAGAAAATTCAAAACATTCATTATTCAATAGGGCCCAAAATATCAAAAACCAGCGGTTTGAATGAACACACATTTCTTGGTAGAATCATGCAGGACTGAAATTTTTGATGTTTTTCTACTCCTCTCATGAGCCCAAACAAGTCTCTAAAAGCATGAGTTTGCAACTACTTTACTTTTTTAGAAAATTCAAAACATTCATTATTCAATAGAGCCCAATAGCAAAAATCAGGTTTTGAATGAAGAATCACATTTCTTGGTAGAATCATGCAGGATTGAAATTTTGATGGTTTTTTACTCCTCTCAACAGCCCAAACAAGTTTCTAAAAGGATGAGTTTGCAACTACTTTACTTTTGGAGAAAATTCAAAACATTCATTATTCAATAGAGCCCAATAGCAAAAATCAGGTTTTGAATGAAGAATCACATTTCTTGGTAGAATCATGCAGGATTGAAATTTTTGATGTTTTTTTACTCCTCTCAACAGCCCAAACAAGTTTCTAAAAGGATGAGTTTGCAACTACTTTACTTTTGGAGAAAATTCAAAACATTCATTATTCAATAGGGCCCAAACTATCAAAAACCAGCGGTTTGAATGAACACTCACATTTCTTGGTAGAATCGTGCAGGACTGAAATTTTTGATGTTTTTCTACTCCTCTCATGAGCCCAAACAAGACTCTAAAAGGATGAGTTTGCAACTACTTTACTTTTGGAGAAAATTCAAAACATTCATTATTCAATAGGGCCCAAAATATCAAAAACCAGCGGTTTGAATGAACACACATTTCTTGGTAGAATCATGCAGGACTGAAATTTTTGATGTTTTTCTACTCCTCTCATGAGCCCAAACAAGTCTCTAAAAGCATGAGTTTGCAACTACTTTACTTTTTTAGAAAATTCAAAACATTCATTATTCAATAGAGCCCAATAGCAAAAATCAGGTTTTGAATGAAGAATCACATTTCTTGGTAGAATCATGCAGGATTGAAATTTTGATGGTTTTTTACTCCTCTCAACAGCCCAAACAAGTTTCTAAAAGGATGAGTTTGCAACTACTTTACTTTTGGGGAAAATTCAAAACATTCATTATTCAATAGGGCCCAAACTATAAAAAACCAGCAGTTTGAATGAACCCACATTTCTTGGTAGAATCGTGCAAGACTGAAATTTTTGATGTTTTTCTACTCCTCTCATGAGCCCAAACAAGTCTCTAAAAGCATGAGTTTGCAACTACTTTACTTTTGGAGAAAATTCAAAACATTCATTATTCAATAGAGCCCAATAGCAAAAATCAGGTTTTGAATGAAGAATCACATTTCTTGGTAGAATCATGCAGGATTGAAATTTTTGATGGTTTTTTACTCCTCTCAACAGCCCAAACAAGTTTCTAAAAGGATGAGTTTGCAACTACTTTACTTTTGGAGAAAATTCAAAACATTCATTACTCAATAGAGCCCAATAGCAAAAATCAGGTTTTGAATGAAGAATCACATTTCTTGGTAGAATCATGCAGGATTGAAATTTTTGATGTTTTTTTACTCCTCTCAACAGCCCAAACAAGTTTCTAAAAGGATGAGTTTGCAACTACTTTACTTTTATATAAAATTCAAAACATTCATTATTCAATAGGGCCCAAACTATCAAAAACCAGCGGTTTGAATGAACACACATTTCTTGGTAGAATCGTGCAAGACTGAAATTTTTGATGTTTTTCTGCTCCTCTCATGAGCCCAAACAAGTCTCTAAAAGCATGAGTTTGCAACTACTTTACTTTTGGAGAAAATTCAAAACATTCATTATTCAATAGAGCCCAATAGCAAAAATCAGGTTTTGAATGAAGAATCACATTTCTTGGTAGAATCATGCAGGATTGAAATTTTTGATGGTTTTTTACTCCTCTCAACAGCCCAAACAAGTTTTTAAAAGGATGAATTTGCAACTACTTTACTTTTGGAGAAAATTCAAAACATTCATTATTCAATAGGGCTCAAAATATCAAAAACCAGCGGTTTGAATGAACACACATTTCTTGGTAGAATCATGCAGGACTGAAATTTTTGATGTTTTTCTACTCCTCTCATGAGCCTAAACAAGTCTCTAAAAGCATGAGTTTGCAACTACTTTACTTTTGGAGAAAATTCAAAACATTCATTATTCAATAGAGCCCAATAGCAAAAATCAGGTTTTGAATGAAGAATCACATTTCTTGGTAGAATCATGCAGGATTGAAATTTTTGATGTTTTTTTACTCCTCTCAACAGCCCAAACAAGTTTCTAAAAGGATGAGTTTGCAACTACTTTACTTTTGGAGAAAATTCAAAACATTCATTATTCAATAGGGCCCAAACTATCAAAAACCAGCGGTTTGAATGAACACTCACATTTCTTGGTAGAATCGTGCAGGACTGAAATTTTTGATGTTTTTCTACTCCTCTCATGATCCCAAACAAGACTTTAAAAGGATGAGTTTGCAACTACTTTACTTTTGGAGAAAATTCAAAACATTCATTATTCAATAGGGCCCAAAATATCAAAAACCAGCGGTTTGAATGAACACACATTTCTTGGTAGAATCATGCAGGACTGAAATTTTTGATGTTTTTCTACTCCTCTCATGAGCCCAAACAAGTCTCTAAAAGCATGAGTTTGCAACTACTTTACTTTTGGAGAAAATTCAAAACATTCATTATTCAATAGAGCCCAATAGCAAAAATCAGGTTTTGAATGAAGAATCACATTTCTTGGTAGAATCATGCAGAATTGAAATTTTTGATGTTTTTTTACTCCTCTCAACAGCCCAAACAAGTTTCTAAAAGGATGAGTTTGCAACTACTTTACTTTTGGAGAAAATTCAAAACATTCATTATTCAATAGGGCCCAAACTATCAAAAACCAGCGGTTTGAATGAACACACATTTCTTGGTAGAATCGTGCAAGACTGAAATTTTTGATGTTTTTCTACTCCTCTCATGAGCACAAACAAGTCTCTAAAAGCATGAGTTTGCAACTACTTTACTTTTGGAGAAAATTCAAAACATTCATTATTCAATAGAGCCCAATAGCAAAAATCAGGTTTTGAATGAAGAATCACATTTCTTGGTAGAATCATGCAGGATTGAAATTTTTGATGTTTTTTTACTCCTCTCAACAGCCCAAACAAGTTTCTAAAAGGATGAGTTTGCAACTACTTTACTTTTGGATAAAATTCAAAACATTCATTATTCAATAGGGCCCAAACTATCAAAAACCAGCGGTTTGAATGAACACAGATTTCTTGGTAGAATCGTGCAAGACTGAAATTTTTGATGTTTTTCTACTCCTCTCATGAGCCCAAACAAGTCTCTAAAAGCATGAGTTTGCAGCTACTTTACTTTTGGAGAAAATTCAAAACATTCATTATTCAATAGAGCCCAATAGCAAAAATCAGGTTTTGAATGAAGAATCACATTTCTTGGTAGAATCATGCAGGATTGAAATTTTTGATGGTTTTTTACTCCTCTCAACAGCCCAAACAAGTTTTTAAAAGGATGAATTTGCAACTACTTTACTTTTGGAGAAAATTCAAAACATTCATTATTCAATAGGGCCCAAAATATCAAAAACCAGCGGTTTGAATGAACACACATTTCTTGGTAGAATCATGCAGGACTGAAATTTTTGATGTTTTTCTACTCCTCTCATGAGCCTAAACAAGTCTCTAAAAGCATGAGTTTGCAACTACTTTACTTTTGGAGAAAATTCAAAACATTCATTATTCAATAGAGCCCAATAGCAAAAATCAGGTTTTGAATGAAGAATCACATTTCTTGGTAGAATCATGCAGGATTGAAATTTTTGATGTTTTTTTACTCCTCTCAACAGCCCAAACAAGTTTCTAAAAGGATGAGTTTGCAACTACTTTACTTTTGGAGAAAATTCAAAACATTCATTATTCAATAGGGCCCAAACTATCAAAAACCAGCGGTTTGAATGAACACTCACATTTCTTGGTAGAATCGTGCAGGACTGAAATTTTTGATGTTTTTCTAGTCCTCTCATGAGCCCAAACAAGACTTTAAAAGGATGAGTTTGCAACTACTTTACTTTTGGAGAAAATTCAAAACATTCATTATTCAATAGGGCCCAAAATATCAAAAACCAGCGGTTTGAATGAACACACATTTCTTGGTAGAATCATGCAGGACTGAAATTTTTGATGTTTTTCTACTCCTCTCATGAGCCCAAACAAGTCTCTAAAAGCATGAGTTTGCAACTACTTTACTTTTGGAGAAAATTCAAAACATTCATTATTCAATAGAGCCCAATAGCAAAAATCAGGTTTTGAATGAAGAATCACATTTCTTGGTAGAATCATGCAGAATTGAAATTTTTGATGTTTTTTTACTCCTCTCAACACCCAAACAAGTTTCTAAAAGGATGAGTTTGCAACTACTTTACTTTTGGAGAAAATTCAAAACATTCATTATTCAAAAGGGCCCAAACTATCAAAAACCAGCGGTTTGAATGAACACACATTTCTTGGTAGAATCGTGCAAGACTGAAATTTTTGATGTTTTTCTACTCCTCTCATGAGCCCAAACAAGTCTCTAAAAGCATGAGTTTGCAACTACTTTACTTTTGGAGAAAATTCAAAACATTCATTATTCAATAGAGCCCAATAGCAAAAATCAGGTTTTGAATGAAGAATCACATTTCTTGGTAGAATCATGCATGATTGAAATTTTTCATGGTTTTTTACTCCTCTCAACAGCCCAAACAAGTTTCTAAAAGGATGAGTTTGCAACTACTTTACTTTTGGAGAAAATTCAAAACATTCATTATTCAATAGAGCCCTATAGCAAAAATCAGGTTTTGAATGAAGAATCACATTTCTTGGTAGAATCATGCAGGATTGAAATTTTTGATGTTTTTTACTCCTCTCAACAGCCCAAACAAGTTTCTAAAAGGATGAGTTTGCAACTACTTTACTTTTGGAGAAAATTCAAAACATTCATTATTCAATAGGGCCCAAAATATCAAAAACCAGCGGTTTGAATGAACACACATTTCTTGGTAGAATCATGCAGGACTGAAATTTTTGATGTTTTTCTACTCCTCTCATGAGCCTAAACAAGTCTCTAAAAGCATGAGTTTGCAACTACTTTACTTTTGGAGAAAATTCAAAACATTCATTATTCAATAGAGCCCAATAGCAAAAATCAGGTTTTGAATGAAGAATCACATTTCTTGGTAGAATCATGCAGGATTGAAATTTTTGATGTTTTTTTACTCCTCTCAACAGCCCAAACAAGTTTCTAAAAGGATGAGTTTGCAACTACTTTACTTTTGGAGAAAATTCAAAACATTCATTATTCAATAGGGCCCAAACTATCAAAAACCAGCGGTTTGAATGAACACTCACATTTCTTGGTAGAATCGGGCAGGACTGAAATTTTTGATGTTTTTCTACTCCTCTCATGAGCCCAAACAAGACTTTAAAAGGATGAGTTTGCAACTACTTTACTTTTGGAGAAAATTCAAAACATTCATTATTCAATAGTGCCCAAAATATCAAAAACCAGCGGTTTGAATGAACACACATTTCTTGGTAGAATCATGCAGGACTGAAATTTTTGATGTTTTTCTACTCCTCTCATGAGCCCAATCAAGTCTCTTAAAGCATGAGTTTGCAACTACTTTACTTTTGGAGAAAATTCAAAACATTCATTATTCAATAGAGCCCAATAGCAAAAATCAGGTTTTGAATGAAGAATCACATTTCTTGGTAGAATCATGCAGGATTGAAATTTTTGATGTTTTTTTACTCCTCTCAACAGCCCAAACAAGTTTCTAAAAGGATGAGTTTGCAACTACTTTACTTTTGGAGAAAATTCAAAACATTCATTATTCAATAGGGCCCAAACTATCAAAAACCAGCGGTTTGAATGAACACACATTTCTTGGTAGAATCGTGCAAGACTGAAATTTTTGATGTTTTTCTACTCCTCTCATGAGCCCAAACAAGTCTCTAAAAGCATGAGTTTGCAACTACTTTACTTTTGGAGAAAATTCAAAACATTCATTATTCAATAGAGCCCAATAGCAAAAATCAGGTTTTGAATGAAGAATCACATTTCTTGGTAGAATCATGCAGGATTGAATTTTTTGATGGTTTTTTACTCCTCTCAACAGCCCAAACAAGTTTCTAAAAGGATGAATTTGCAACTACTTTACTTTTGGAGAAAATTCAAAACATTCATTATTCAATAGGGCCCAAAATATCAAAAACCAGCGGTTTGAATGAACACACATTTCTTGGTAGAATCATGCAGGACTGAAATTTTTGATGTTTTTCTACTCCTCTCATGAGCCTAAACAAGTCTCTAAAAGCATGAGTTTGCAACTACTTTACTTTTGGAGAAAATTCAAAACATTCATTATTCAATAGAGCCCAATAGCAAAAATCAGGTTTTGAATGAAGAATCACATTTCTTGGTAGAATCATGCAGGATTGAAATTTTTGATGTTTTTTTACTCCTCTCAACAGCCCAAACAAGTTTCTAAAAGGATGAGTTTGCAACTACTTTACTTTTGGAGAAAATTCAAAACATTCATTATTCAATAGGGCCCAAACTATCAAAAACCAGCGGTTTGAATGAACACTCACATTTCTTGGTAGAATCGTGCAGGACTGAAATTTTTGATGTTTTTCTACTCCTCTCATGAGCCCAAACAAGACTCTAAAAGGATGAGTTTGCAACTACTTTACTTTTGGAGAAAATTCAAAACATTCATTATTCAATAGGGCCCAAAATATCAAAAACCAGCGGTTTGAATGAACACACATTTCTTGGTAGAATCATGCAGGACTGAAATTTTTGATGTTTTTCTACTCCTCTCATGAGCCCAAACAAGTCTCTAAAAGCATGAGTTTGCAACTACTTTACTTTTTTAGAAAATTCAAAACATTCATTATTCAATAGAGCCCAATAGCAAAAATCAGGTTTTGAATGAAGAATCACATTTCTTGGTAGAATCATGCAGGATTGAAATTTTGATGGTTTTTTACTCCTCTCAACAGCCCAAACAAGTTTCTAAAAGGATGAGTTTGCAACTACTTTACTTTTGGAGAAAATTCAAAACATTCATTATTCAATAGGGCCCAAACTATAAAAAACCAGCAGTTTGAATGAACACACATTTCTTGGTAGAATCGTGCAAGACTGAAATTTTTGATGTTTTTCTACTCCTCTCATGAGCCCAAACAAGTCTCTAAAAGCATGAGTTTGCAACTACTTTACTTTTGGAGAAAATTCAAAACATTCATTATTCAATAGAGCCCAATAGCAAAAATCAGGTTTTGAATGAAGAATCACATTTCTTGGTAGAATCATGCAGGATTGAAATTTTTGATGGTTTTTTACTCCTCTCAACAGCCCAAACAAGTTTCTAAAAGGATGAGTTTGCAACTACTTTACTTTTGGAGAAAATTCAAAACATTCATTATTCAATAGAGCCCAATAGCAAAAATCAGGTTTTGAATGAAGAATCACATTTCTTGGTAGAATCATGCAGGATTGAAATTTTTGATGTTTTTTTACTCCTCTCAACAGCCCAAACAAGTTTCTAAAAGGATGAGTTTGCAACTACTTTACTTTTGGATAAAATTCAAAACATTCATTATTCAATAGGGCCCAAACTATCAAAAACCAGCGGTTTGAATGAACACACATTTCTTGGTAGAATCGTGCAAGACTGAAATTTTTGATGTTTTTCTGCTCCTCTCATGAGCCCAAACAAGTCTCTAAAAGCATGAGTTTGCAACTACTTTACTTTTGGAGAAAATTCAAAACATTCATTATTCAATAGAGCCCAATAGCAAAAATCAGGTTTTGAATGAAGAATCACATTTCTTGGTAGAATCATGCAGGATTGAAATTTTTGATGGTTTTTTACTCCTCTCAACAGCCCAAACAAGTTTTTAAAAGGATGAATTTGCAACTACTTTACTTTTGGAGAAAATTCAAAACATTCATTATTCAATAGGGCCCAAAATATCAAAAACCAGCGGTTTGAATGAACACACATTTCTTGGTAGAATCATGCAGGACTGAAATTTTTGATGTTTTTCTACTCCTCTCATGAGCCTAAACAAGTCTCTAAAAGCATGAGTTTGCAACTACTTTACTTTTGGAGAAAATTCAAAACATTCATTATTCAATAGAGCCCAATAGCAAAAATCAGGTTTTGAATGAAGAATCACATTTCTTGGTAGAATCATGCAGGATTGAAATTTTTGATGTTTTTTTACTCCTCTCAACAGCCCAAACAAGTTTCTAAAAGGATGAGTTTGCAACTACTTTACTTTTGGAGAAAATTCAAAACATTCATTATTCAATAGGGCCCAAACTATCAAAAACCAGCGGTTTGAATGAACACTCACATTTCTTGGTAGAATCGTGCAGGACTGAAATTTTTGATGTTTTTCTACTCCTCTCATGATCCCAAACAAGACTTTAAAAGGATGAGTTTGCAACTACTTTACTTTTGGAGAAAATTCAAAACATTCATTATTCAATAGGGCCCAAAATATCAAAAACCAGTGGTTTGAATGAACACACATTTCTTGGTAGAATCATGCAGGACTGAAATTTTTGATGTTTTTCTACTCCTCTCATGAGCCCAAACAAGTCTCTAAAAGCATGAGTTTGCAACTACTTTACTTTTGGAGAAAATTCAAAACATTCATTATTCAATAGAGCCCAATAGCAAAAATCAGGTTTTGAATGAAGAATCACATTTCTTGGTAGAATCATGCAGAATTGAAATTTTTGATGTTTTTTTACTCCTCTCAACAGCCCAAACAAGTTTCTAAAAGGATGAGTTTGCAACTACTTTACTTTTGGAGAAAATTCAAAACATTCATTATTCAATAGGGCCCAAACTATCAAAAACCAGCGGTTTGAATGAACACACATTTCTTGGTAGAATCGTGCAAGACTGAAATTTTTGATGTTTTTCTACTCCTCTCATGAGCCCAAACAAGTCTCTAAAAGCATGAGTTTGCAACTACTTTACTTTTGGAGAAAATTCAAAACATTCATTATTCAATAGAGCCCAATAGCAAAAATCAGGTTTTGAATGAAGAATCACATTTCTTGGTAGAATCATGCAGAATTGAAATTTTTGATGTTTTTTTACTCCTCTCAACAGCCCAAACAAGTTTCTAAAAGGATGAGTTTGCAACTACTTTACTTTTGGAGAAAATTCAAAACATTCATTATTCAATAGGGCCCAAACTATCAAAAACCAGCGGTTTGAATGAACACACATTTCTTGGTAGAATCGTGCAAGACTGAAATTTTTGATGTTTTTCTACTCCTCTCATGAGCCCAAACAAGTCTCTAAAAGCATGAGTTTGCAACTACTTTACTTTTGGAGAAAATTCAAAACATTCATTATTCAATAGAGCCCAATAGCAAAAATCAGGTTTTGAATGAAGAATCACATTTCTTGGTAGAATCATGCAGGATTGAAATTTTTGATGTTTTTTTACTCCTCTCAACAGCCCAAACAAGTTTCTAAAAGGATGAGTTTGCAACTACTTTACTTTTGGATAAAATTCAAAACATTCATTATTCAATAGGGCCCAAACTATCAAAAACCAGCGGTTTGAATGAACACAGATTTCTTGGTAGAATCGTGCAAGACTGAAATTTTTGATGTTTTTCTACTCCTCTCATGAGCCCAAACAAGTCTCTAAAAGCATGAGTTTGCAGCTACTTTACTTTTGGAGAAAATTCAAAACATTCATTATTCAATAGAGCCCAATAGCAAAAATCAGGTTTTGAATGAAGAATCACATTTCTTGGTAGAATCATGCAGGATTGAAATTTTTGATTGTTTTTTACTCCTCTCAACAGCCCAAACAAGTTTTTAAAAGGATGAATTTGCAACTACTTTACTTTTGGAGAAAATTCAAAACATTCATTATTCAATAGGGCCCAAAATATCAAAAACCAGCGGTTTGAATGAACACACATTTCTTGGTAGAATCATGCAGGACTGAAATTTTTGATGTTTTTCTACTCCTCTCATGAGCCTAAACAAGTCTCTAAAAGCATGAGTTTGCAACTACTTTACTTTTGGAGAAAATTCAAAACATTCATTATTCAATAGAGCCCAATAGCAAAAATCAGGTTTTGAATGAAGAATCACATTTCTTGGTAGAATCATGCAGGATTGAAATTTTTGATGTTTTTTTACTCCTCTCAACAGCCCAAACAAGTTTCTAAAAGGATGAGTTTGCAACTACTTTACTTTTGGAGAAAATTCAAAACATTCATTATTCAATAGGGCCCAAACTATCAAAAACCAGCGGTTTGAATGAACACTCACATTTCTTGGTAGAATCGTGCAGGACTGAAATTTTTGATGTTTTTCTAGTCCTCTCATGAGCCCAAACAAGACTTTAAAAGGATGAGTTTGCAACTACTTTACTTTTGGAGAAAATTCAAAACATTCATTATTCAATAGGGCCCAAAATATCAAAAACCAGCGGTTTGAATGAACACACATTTCTTGGTAGAATCATGCAGGACTGAAATTTTTGATGTTTTTCTACTCCTCTCATGAGCCCAAACAAGTCTCTAAAAGCATGAGTTTGCAACTACTTTACTTTTGGAGAAAATTCAAAACATTCATTATTCAATAGAGCCCAATAGCAAAAATCAGGTTTTGAATGAAGAATCACATTTCTTGGTAGAATCATGCAGAATTGAAATTTTTGATGTTTTTTTACTCCTCTCAACACCCAAACAAGTTTCTAAAAGGATGAGTTTGCAACTACTTTACTTTTGGAGAAAATTCAAAACATTCATTATTCAAAAGGGCCCAAACTATCAAAAACCAGCGGTTTGAATGAACACACATTTCTTGGTAGAATCGTGCAAGACTGAAATTTTTGATGCTTTTCTACTCCTCTCATGAGCCCAAACAAGTCTCTAAAAGCATGAGTTTGCAACTACTTTACTTTTGGAGAAAATTCAAAACATTCATTATTCAATAGAGCCCAATAGCAAAAATCAGGTTTTGAATGAAGAATCACATTTCTTGGTAGAATCATGCAGAATTGAAATTTTTGATGTTTTTTTACTCCTCTCAACAGCCCAAACAAGTTTCTAAAAGGATGAGTTTGCAACTACTTTACTTTTGGAGAAAATTCAAAACATTCATTATTCAATAGGGCCCAAACTATCAAAAACCAGCGGTTTGAATGAACACACATTTCTTGGTAGAATCGTGCAAGACTGAAATTTTTGATGTTTTTCTACTCCTCTCATGAGCCCAAACAAGTCTCTAAAAGCATGAGTTTGCAACTACTTTACTTTTGGAGAAAATTCAAAACATTCATTATTCAATAGAGCCCAATAGCAAAAATCAGGTTTTGAATGAAGAATCACATTTCTTGGTAGAATCATGCAGAATTGAAATTTTTGATGTTTTTTTACTCCTCTCAACAGCCCAAACAAGTTTCTAAAAGGATGAGTTTGCAACTACTTTACTTTTGGAGAAAATTCAAAACATTCATTATTCAATAGGGCCCAAACTATCAAAAACCAGCGGTTTGAATGAACACACATTTCTTGGTAGAATCGTGCAAGACTGAAATTTTTGATGTTTTTCTACTCCTCTCATGAGCCCAAACAAGTCTCTAAAAGCATGAGTTTGCAACTACTTTACTTTTGGAGAAAATTCAAAACATTCATTATTCAATAGAGCCCAATAGCAAAAATCAGGTTTTGAATGAAGAATCACATTTCTTGGTAGAATCATGCAGGATTGAAATTTTTGATGTTTTTTTACTCCTCTCAACAGCCCAAACAAGTTTCTAAAAGGATGAGTTTGCAACTACTTTACTTTTGGATAAAATTCAAAACATTCATTATTCAATAGGGCCCAAACTATCAAAAACCAGCGGTTTGAATGAACACAGATTTCTTGGTAGAATCGTGCAAGACTGAAATTTTTGATGTTTTTCTACTCCTCTCATGAGCCCAAACAAGTCTCTAAAAGCATGAGTTTGCAGCTACTTTACTTTTGGAGAAAATTCAAAACATTCATTATTCAATAGAGCCCAATAGCAAAAATCAGGTTTTGAATGAAGAATCACATTTCTTGGTAGAATCATGCAGGATTGAAATTTTTGATTGTTTTTTACTCCTCTCAACAGCCCAAACAAGTTTTTAAAAGGATGAATTTGCAACTACTTTACTTTTGGAGAAAATTCAAAACATTCATTATTCAATAGGGCCCAAAATATCAAAAACCAGCGGTTTGAATGAACACACATTTCTTGGTAGAATCATGCAGGACTGAAATTTTTGATGTTTTTCTACTCCTCTCATGAGCCTAAACAAGTCTCTAAAAGCATGAGTTTGCAACTACTTTACTTTTGGAGAAAATTCAAAACATTCATTATTCAATAGAGCCCAATAGCAAAAATCAGGTTTTGAATGAAGAATCACATTTCTTGGTAGAATCATGCAGGATTGAAATTTTTGATGTTTTTTTACTCCTCTCAACAGCCCAAACAAGTTTCTAAAAGGATGAGTTTGCAACTACTTTACTTTTGGAGAAAATTCAAAACATTCATTATTCAATAGGGCCCAAACTATCAAAAACCAGCGGTTTGAATGAACACTCACATTTCTTGGTAGAATCGTGCAGGACTGAAATTTTTGATGTTTTTCTAGTCCTCTCATGAGCCCAAACAAGACTTTAAAAGGATGAGTTTGCAACTACTTTACTTTTGGAGAAAATTCAAAACATTCATTATTC
Source organism: Dendrobates tinctorius (assembly GCF_039654945.1). NCBI lineage: Eukaryota > Metazoa > Chordata > Amphibia > Anura > Dendrobatidae > Dendrobates > Dendrobates tinctorius. Next base: position 5,082,358 of record NW_027361736.1, on the reverse strand, counting down.
AATAGGGCCCAAAATATCAAAAACCAGCGGTTTGAATGAACACACATTTCTTGGTAGAATCATGCAGGACTGAAATTTTTGATGTTTTTCTACTCCTCTCATGAGCCCAAACAAGTCTCTAAAAGCATGAGTTTGCAACTACTTTACTTTTGGAGAAAATTCAAAACATTCATTATTCAATAGAGCCCAATAGCAAAAATCAGGTTTTGAATGAAGAATCACATTTCTTGGTAGAATCATGCAGAATTGAAATTTTTGATGTTTTTTTACTCCTCTCAACACCCAAACAAGTTTCTAAAAGGATGAGTTTGCAACTACTTTACTTTTGGAGAAAATTCAAAACATTCATTATTCAAAAGGGCCCAAACTATCAAAAACCAGCGGTTTGAATGAACACACATTTCTTGGTAGAATCGTGCAAGACTGAAATTTTTGATGCTTTTCTACTCCTCTCATGAGCCCAAACAAGTCTCTAAAAGCATGAGTTTGCAACTACTTTACTTTTGGAGAAAATTCAAAACATTCATTATTCAATAGAGCCCAATAGCAAAAATCAGGTTTTGAATGAAGAATCACATTTCTTGGTAGAATCATGCATGATTGAAATTTTTCATGGTTTTTTACTCCTCTCAACAGCCCAAACAAGTTTCTAAAAGGATGAGTTTGCAACTACTTTACTTTTGGAGAAAATTCAAAACATTCATTATTCAATAGAGCCCAATAGCAAAAATCAGGTTTTGAATGAAGAATCACATTTCTTGGTAGAATCATGCAGGATTGAAATTTTTGATGTTTTTTACTCCTCTCAACAGCCCAAACAAGTTTCTAAAAGGATGAGTTTGCAACTACTTTACTTTTGGAGAAAATTCAAAACATTCATTATTCAATAGGGCCCAAACTATCAAAAACCAGCGGTTTGAATGAACACACATTTCTTGGTAGAATCGTGCAAGACTGAAATTTTTGATGTTTTTCTACTCCTCTCATGAGCCCAAACAAGTCTCTAAAAGCATGAGTTTGCAACTACTTTACTTTTGGAGAAAATTCAAAACATTCATTATTCAATAGAGCCCAATAGCAAAAATCAGGTGTTGAATGAAAAATCACATTTCTTGGTAGAATCATGCAGGATTGAAATTTTTGATGGTTTTTTACTCCTCTCAACAGCCCAAACAAGTTTCTAAAAGGATGAATTTGCAACTACTATACTTTTGGAGAAAATTCAAAACATTCATTATTCAATAGGGCCCAAAATATCAAAAACCAGCGGTTTGAATGAACACACATTTCTTGGTAGAATCATGCAGGACTGAAATTTTTGATGTTTTTCTACTCCTCTCATGAGCCTAAACAAGTCTCTAAAAGCATGAGTTTGCAACTACTTTACTTTTGGAGAAAATTCAAAACATTCATTATTCAATAGAGCCCAATAGCAAAAATCAGGTTTTGAATGAAGAATCACATTTCTTGGTAGAATCATGCAGGATTGAAATTTTTGATGTTTTTTTACTCCTCTCAACAGCCCAAACAAGTTTCTAAAAGGATGAGTTTGCAACTACTTTACTTTTGGAGAAAATTCAAAACATTCATTATTCAATAGGGCCCAAACTATCAAAAACCAGCGGTTTGAATGAACACTCACATTTCTTGGTAGAATCGGGCAGGACTGAAATTTTTGATGTTTTTCTACTCCTCTCATGAGCCCAAACAAGACTTTAAAAGGATGAGTTTGCAACTACTTTACTTTTGGAGAAAATTCAAAACATTCATTATTCAATAGTGCCCAAAATATCAAAAACCAGCGGTTTGAATGAACACACATTTCTTGGTAGAATCATGCAGGACTGAAATTTTGGATGTTTTTCTACTCCTCTCATGAGCCCAAACAAGTCTCTTAAAGCATGAGTTTGCAACTACTTTACTTTTGGAGAAAATTCAAAACATTCATTATTCAATAGAGCCCAATAGCAAAAATCAGGTTTTGAATGAAGAATCACATTTCTTGGTAGAATCATGCAGGATTGAAATTTTTGATGTTTTTTTACTCCTCTCAACAGCCCAAACAAGTTTCTAAAAGGATGAGTTTGCAACTACTTTACTTTTGGAGAAAATTCAAAACATTCATTATTCAATAGGGCCCAAACTATCAAAAACCAGCGGTTTGAATGAACACACATTTCTTGGTAGAATCGTGCAAGACTGAAATTTTTGATGTTTTTCTACTCCTCTCATGAGCCCAAACAAGTCTCTAAAAGCATGAGTTTGCAACTACTTTACTTTTGGAGAAAATTCAAAACATTCATTATTCAATAGAGCCCAATAGCAAAAATCAGGTTTTGAATGAAGAATCACATTTCTTGGTAGAATCATGCAGGATTGAAATTTTTGATGGTTTTTTACTCCTCTCAACAGCCCAAACAAGTTTCTAAAAGGATGAATTTGCAACTACTTTACTTTTGGAGAAAATTCAAAACATTCATTATTCAATAGGGCCCAAAATATCAAAAACCAGCGGTTTGAATGAACACACATTTCTTGGTAGAATCATGCAGGACTGAAATTTTTGATGTTTTTCTACTCCTCTCATGAGCCTAAACAAGTCTCTAAAAGCATGAGTTTGCAACTACTTTACTTTTGGAGAAAATTCAAAACATTCATTATTCAATAGAGCCCAATAGCAAAAATCAGGTTTTGAATGAAGAATCACATTTCTTGGTAGAATCATGCAGGATTGAAATTTTTGATGTTTTTTAACTCCTCTCAACAGCCCAAACAAGTTTCTAAAAGGATGAGTTTGCAACTACTTTACTTTTGGAGAAAATTCAAAACATTCATTATTCAATAGGGCCCAAACTATCAAAAACCAGCGGTTTGAATGAACACTCACATTTCTTGGTAGAATCGTGCAGGACTGAAATTTTTGATGTTTTTCTACTCCTCTCATGAGCCCAAACAAGACTCTAAAAGGATGAGTTTGCAACTACTTTACTTTTGGAGAAAATTCAAAACATTCATTATTCAATAGGGCCCAAAATATCAAAAACCAGCGGTTTGAATGAACACACATTTCTTGGTAGAATCATGCAGGACTGAAATTTTTGATGTTTTTCTACTCCTCTCATGAGCCCAAACAAGTCTCTAAAAGCATGAGTTTGCAACTACTTTACTTTTTTAGAAAATTCAAAACATTCATTATTCAATAGAGCCCAATAGCAAAAATCAGGTTTTGAATGAAGAATCACATTTCTTGGTAGAATCATGCAGGATTGAAATTTTGATGGTTTTTTACTCCTCTCAACAGCCCAAACAAGTTTCTAAAAGGATGAGTTTGCAACTACTTTACTTTTGGAGAAAATTCAAAACATTCATTATTCAATAGGGCCCAAACTATAAAAAACCAGCAGTTTGAATGAACACACATTTCTTGGTAGAATCGTGCAAGACTGAAATTTTTGATGTTTTTCTACTCCTCTCATGAGCCCAAACAAGTCTCTAAAAGCATGAGTTTGCAACTACTTTACTTTTGGAGAAAATTCAAAACATTCATTATTCAATAGAGCCCAATAGCAAAAATCAGGTTTTGAATGAAGAATCACATTTCTTGGTAGAATCATGCAGGATTGAAATTTTTGATGGTTTTTTACTCCTCTCAACAGCCCAAACAAGTTTCTAAAAGGATGAGTTTGCAACTACTTTACTTTTGGAGAAAATTCAAAACATTCATTATTCAATAGAGCCCAATAGCAAAAATCAGGTTTTGAATGAAGAATCACATTTCTTGGTAGAATCATGCAGGATTGAAATTTTTGATGTTTTTTTACTCCTCTCAACAGCCCAAACAAGTTTCTAAAAGGATGAGTTTGCAACTACTTTACTTTTGGATAAAATTCAAAACATTCACTATTCAATAGGGCCCAAACTATCAAAAACCAGCGGTTTGAATGAACACACATTTCTTGGTAGAATCGTGCAAGACTGAAATTTTTGATGTTTTTCTGCTCCTCTCATGAGCCCAAACAAGTCTCTAAAAGCATGAGTTTGCAACTACTTTACTTTTGGAGAAAATTTAAAACATTCATTATTCAATAGAGCCCAATAGCAAAAATCAGGTTTTGAATGAAGAATCACATTTCTTGGTAGAATCATGCAGGATTGAAATTTTTGATGGTTTTTTACTCCTCTCAACAGCCCAAACAAGTTTTTAAAAGGATGAATTTGCAACTACTTTACTTTTGGAGAAAATTCAAAACATTCATTATTCAATAGGGCCCAAAATATCAAAAACCAGCGGTTTGAATGAACACACATTTCTTGGTAGAATCATGCAGGACTGAAATTTTTGATGTTTTTCTACTCCTCTCATGAGCCTAAACAAGTCTCTAAAAGCATGAGTTTGCAACTACTTTACTTTTGGAGAAAATTCAAAACATTCATTATTCAATAGAGCCCAATAGCAAAAATCAGGTTTTGAATGAAGAATCACATTTCTTGGTAGAATCATGCAGGATTGAAATTTTTGATGTTTTTTTACTCCTCTCAACAGCCCAAACAAGTTTCTAAAAGGATGAGTTTGCAACTACTTTACTTTTGGAGAAAATTCAAAACATTCATTATTCAATAGGGCCCAAACTATCAAAAACCAGCGGTTTGAATGAACACTCACATTTCTTGGTAGAATCGTGCAGGACTGAAATTTTTGATGTTTTTCTACTCCTCTCATGATCCCAAACAAGACTTTAAAAGGATGAGTTTGCAACTACTTTACTTTTGGAGAAAATTCAAAACATTCATTATTCAATAGGGCCCAAAATATCAAAAACCAGCGGTTTGAATGAACACACATTTCTTGGTAGAATCATGCAGGACTGAAATTTTTGATGTTTTTCTACTCCTCTCATGAGCCCAAACAAGTCTCTAAAAGCATGAGTTTGCAACTACTTTACTTTTGGAGAAAATTCAAAACATTCATTATTCAATAGAGCCCAATAGCAAAAATCAGGTGTTGAATGAAAAATCACATTTCTTGGTAGAATCATGCAGGATTGAAATTTTTGATGGTTTTTTACTCCTCTCAACAGCCCAAACAAGTTTCTAAAAGGATGAATTTGCAACTACTATACTTTTGGAGAAAATTCAAAACATTCATTATTCAATAGGGCCCAAAATATCAAAAACCAGCGGTTTGAATGAACACACATTTCTTGGTAGAATCATGCAGGACTGAAATTTTTGATGTTTTTCTACTCCTCTCATGAGCCCAAACAAGTCTCTAAAAGCATGAGTTTGCAACTACTTTACTTTTGGAGAAAATTCAAAACATTCATTATTCAATAGAACCCAATAGCAAAAATCAGGTTTTGAATGAAGAATCACATTTCTTGGTAGAATCATGCAGAATTGAAATTTTTGATGTTTTTTTACTCCTCTCAACAGCCCAAACAAGTTTCTAAAAGGATGAGTTTGCAACTACTTTACTTTTGGAGAAAATTCAAAACATTCATTATTCAATAGGGCCCAAACTATCAAAAACCAGCGGTTTGAATGAACACACATTTCTTGGTAGAATCGTGCAAGACTGAAATTTTTGATGTTTTTCTACTCCTCTCATGAGCCCAAACAAGTCTCTAAAAGCATGAGTTTGCAACTACTTTACTTTTGGAGAAAATTCAAAACATTCATTATTCAATAGAGCCCAATAGCAAAAATCAGGTTTTGAATGAAGAATCACATTTCTTGGTAGAATCATGCAGGATTGAAATTTTTGATGTTTTTTTACTCCTCTCAACAGCCCAAACAAGTTTCTAAAAGGATGAGTTTGCAACTACTTTACTTTTGGATAAAATTCAAAACATTCATTATTCAATAGGGCCCAAACTATCAAAAACCAGCGGTTTGAATGAACACAGATTTCTTGGTAGAATCGTGCAAGACTGAAATTTTTGATGTTTTTCTACTCCTCTCATGAGCCCAAACAAGTCTCTAAAAGCATGAGTTTGCAGCTACTTTACTTTTGGAGAAAATTCAAAACATTCATTATTCAATAGAGCCCAATAGCAAAAATCAGGTTTTGAATGAAGAATCGCATTTCTTGGTAGAATCATGCAGGATTGAAATTTTTGACGGTTTTTTACTCCTCTCAACAGCCCAAACAAGTTTCTAAAAGGATGAGTTTTCAACTACTTTACTTTTGGAGAAAATTCAAAACATTCATTATTCAATAGGGCCCAAAATATCAAAAACCAGCGGTTTGAATGAACACACATTTCTTGGTAGAATCGTGCAAGACTGAAATTTTTGATGTTTTTCTACTGCTCTCATGAGCCCAAACAAGTCTCCAAAAGCATGAGTTTGCAACTACTTTACTTTTGGAGAAAATTCAAAACATTCATTATTCAATAGGGCCCAAAATATCAAAAACCAGCGGTTTGAATGAACACACATTTCTTGGTAGAATCATGCAGGACTGAAATTTTTGATGTTTTTCTACTCTCATGAGCCCAAACAAGTCTCTAAAAGCATGAGTTTGCAACTACTTTACTTTTGGAGAAAATTCAAAACATTCATTATTCAATAGAGCCCAATAGCAAAAATCACGTTTTGAATGAAGAATCACATTTCTTGGTAGAATCATGCAGGATTGAAATTTTTGATGTTTTTCCACTCCTCTCATGAGCCCAAACAAGACTCTAAAAGGATGAGTTTGCAACTACTTTACTTTTCTAGAAAATTCAAAACATTCCTTATTCAATAGGGCCCAAAATATCAAAAACCAGTGGATTGAATGAACACTCACATTTCTTGGTAGAATCGTGCAGAACTGAAATTTTTGATGTTTTTCTACTCCTCTCATGAGCCAAACAAGTCTTTAAAAGCATGAGTTTGCAACTACTTTACTTTTGGAGAAAATTCAAAACATTCATTATTCAATAGAGCCCAATAGCAAAAATCAGGTTTTGAATGAAGAATCACATTTCTTGGTAGAATCATGCAGGATTGAAATTTTTGATTTTTTTTACTCCTCTCAACAGCCCAAACAAGTTTCTAAAAGGATGAGTTTGCAACTACTTTACTTTTGGAGAAAATTCAAAACATTCATTATTCAATAGGGCCCAAAATATCAAAAACCAGCGGTTTGAATGAACACACATTTCTTGGTAGAATCATGCAGGACTGAAATTTCTGATGTTTTTCTACTCCTCTCATGAGCCCAAACATGTCTCTTAAAGCATGAGTTTGCAACTACTTTACTTTTGGAGAAAATTCAAAACATTCATTATTCAATAGAGCCCAGTAGCAAAAATCAGGTTTTGAATGAAGAATCACATTTCTTGGTAGAATCATGCAGGATTGAAATTTTTGATGGTTTTTTACTCCTCTCAACAGCCCAAACAAGTTTCTAAAAGGATGAGTTTGCAACTACTTTACTTTTCTAGAAAATTCAAAACATTCCTTATTCAATAGGGCCCAAAATATCAAAAACCAGTGGATTGAATGAACACTCACATTTCTTGGTAGAATCGTGCAGAACTGAAAATTTTGATGTTTTTCTACTCCTCTCATGAGCCCAAACAAGTCTCTAAAAGCATGAGTTTGCAACTACTTTACTTTTGGAGAAAATTCAAAACATTCATTATTCTATAGAGCCCAATAGCAAAAATCAGGTTTTGAATGAAGAATCACATTTCATGGTAGAATCATGCAGGATTGAAATTTTTGATGTTTTTCTACTCCTGTCATGAGCCCAAACAAGTCTCTAAAAGCATGAGTTTGCAACTACTTTACTTTTGGAGAAAATTCAAAACATTCATTATTCAATAGAGCCCAATAGCAAAAATCAGGTTTTGAATGAAGAATCACATTTCTTGGTAGAATCATGCAGGATTGAAATTTTTGACGGTTTTTTACTCCTCTCAACAGCCCAAACAAGTTTCTAAAAGGATGAGTTTGCAACTACTTTACTTTTGGAGAAAATTCAAAACATTCATTATTCAATAGGGCCCAAAATAACAAAAACCAGCGGTTTGAATGAACACACATTTCTTGGTAGAATCGTGCAAGAGTGAAATTTTTGATGTTTTTCTACTCCTCTCATGAGCCCAAACAAGTCTCTAAAAGCATGAGTTTGCAACTACTTTACTTTTGGAGAAAATTCAAAACATTCATTATTCAATAGAGCCCAATAGCAAAAATCAGGTTTTGAATGAAGAATCACATTTCTTGGTAGAATCATGCAGGATTGAAATTTTTGATGTTTTTTACTCCTCTCAACAGCCCAAACAAGTTTCTAAAAGGATGAGTTTGCAACTACTTTACTTTTGGAGAAAATTCAAAACATTCATTATTCAATAGGGCCCAAACTATCATAAACCAGCGGTTTGAATGAACACACATTTCTTGGTAGAATCGTGCAAGACTGAAATTTTTGATGTTTTTCTACTCCTCTCATGAGCCCAAACAAGTCTCTAAAAGCATGAGTTTGCAACTACTTTACTTTTGGAGAAAATTCAAAACATTCATTATTCAATAGAGCCCAATAGCAAAAATCAGGTGTTGAATGAAGAATCACATTTCTTGGTAGAATCATGCAGGATTGAAATTTTTGATGGTTTTTTACTCCTCTCAACAGCCCAAACAAGTTTCTAAAAGGATGAATTTGCAACTACTATACTTTTGGAGAAAATTCAAAACATTCATTATTCAATAGGGCCCAAAATATCAAAAACCAGCGGTTTGAATGAACACACATTTCTTGGTAGAATCATGCAGGACTGAAATTTTTGATGTTTTTCTACTCCTCTCATGAGCCTAAACAAGTCTCTAAAAGCATGAGTTTGCAACTACTTTACTTTTGGAGAAAATTCTAAACATTCACTATTCAATAGAGCCCAATAGCAAAAATCAGGTTTTGAATGAAGAATCACATTTCTTGGTAGAATCATGCAGGATTGAAATTTTTGATGTTTTTTTACTCCTCTCAACAGCCCAAACAAGTTTCTAAAAGGATGAGTTTGCAACTACTTTACTTTTGGAGAAAATTCAAAACATTCATTATTCAATAGGGCCCAAACTATCAAAAACCAGCGGTTTGAATGAACACTCACATTTCTTGGTAGAATCGTGCAGGACTGAAATTTTTGATGTTTTTCTACTCCTCTCATGAGCCCAAACAAGACTTTAAAAGGATGAGTTTGCAACTACTTTACTTTTGGAGAAAATTCAAAACATTCATTATTCAATAGTGCCCAAAATATCAAAAACCAGCGGTTTGAATGAACACACATTTCTTGGTAGAATCATGCAGGACTGAAATTTTTGATGTTTTTCTACTCCTCTCATGAGCCCAAACAAGTCTCTTAAAGCATGAGTTTGCAACTACTTTACTTTTGGAGAAAATTCAAAACATTCATTATTCAATAGAGCCCAATAGCAAAAATCAGGTTTTGAATGAAGAATCACATTTCTTGGTAGAATCATGCAGGATTGAAATTTTTGATGTTTTTTTACTCCTCTCAACAGCCCAAACAAGTTTCTAAAAGGATGAGTTTGCAACTACTTTACTTTTGGAGAAAATTCAAAACATTCATTATTCAATAGGGCCCAAACTATCAAAAACCAGCGGTTTGAATGAACACACATTTCTTGGTAGAATCGTGCAAGACTGAAATTTTTGATGTTTTTCTACTCCTCTCATGAGCCCAAACAAGTCTCTAAAAGCATGAGTTTGCAACTACTTTACTTTTGGAGAAAATTCAAAACATTCATTATTCAATAGAGCCCAATAGCAAAAATCAGGTTTTGAATGAAGAATCACATTTCTTGGTAGAATCATGCAGGATTGAAATTTTTGATGGTTTTTTACTCCTCTCAACAGCCCAAACAAGTTTCTAAAAGGATGAATTTGCAACTTCTTTACTTTTGGAGAAAATTCAAAACATTCATTATTCAATAGGGCCCAAAATATCAAAAACCAGCGGTTTGAATGAACACACATTTCTTGGTAGAATCATGCAGGACTGAAATTTTTGATGTTTTTCTACTCCTCTCATGAGCCTAAACAAGTCTCTAAAAGCATGAGTTTGCAACTACTTTACTTTTGGAGAAAATTCAAAACATTCATTATTCAATAGAGCCCAATAGCAAAAATCAGGTTTTGAATGAAGAATCACATTTCTTGGTAGAATCATGCAGGATTGAAATTTTTGATGTTTTTTTACTCCTCTCAACAGCCCAAACAAGTTTCTAAAAGGATGAGTTTGCAACTACTTTACTTTTGGAGAAAATTCAAAACATTCATTATTCAATAGGGCCTAAACTATCAAAAACCAGCGGTTTGAATGAACACTCACATTTCTTGGTAGAATCGTGCAGGACTGAAATTTTTGATGTTTTTCTACTCCTCTCATGAGCCCAAACAAGACTCTAAAAGGATGAGTTTGCAACTACTTTACTTTTGGAGAAAATTCAAAACATTCATTATTCAATAGGGCCCAAAATATCAAAAACCAGCGGTTTGAATGAACACACATTTCTTGGTAGAATCATGCAGGACTGAAATTTTTGATGTTTTTCTACTCCTCTCATGAGCCCAAACAAGTCTCTAAAAGCATGAGTTTGCAACTACTTTACTTTTTTAGAAAATTCAAAACATTCATTATTCAATAGAGCCCAATAGCAAAAATCAGGTTTTGAATGAAGAATCACATTTCTTGGTAGAATCATGCAGGATTGAAATTTTTGATGGTTTTTTACTCCTCTCAACAGCCCAAACAAGTTTCTAAAAGGATGAGTTTGCAACTACTTTACTTTTGGAGAAAATTCAAAACATTCATTATTCAATAGAGCCCAATAGCAAAAATCAGGTTTTGAATGAAGAATCACATTTCTTGGTAGAATCATGCAGGATTGAAATTTTTGATGTTTTTTTACTCCTCTCAACAGCCCAAACAAGTTTCTAAAAGGATGAGTTTGCAACTACTTTACTTTTGGATAAAATTCAAAACATTCATTATTCAATAGGGCCCAAACTATCAAAAACCAGCGGTTTGAATGAACACACATTTCTTGGTAGAATCGTGCAAGACTGAAATTTTTGATGTTTTTCTGCTCCTCTCATGAGCCCAAACAAGTCTCTAAAAGCATGAGTTTGCAACTACTTTACTTTTGGAGAAAATTCAAAACATTCATTATTCAATAGAGCCCAATAGCAAAAATCAGGTTTTGAATGAAGAATCACATTTCTTGGTAGAATCATGCAGGATTGAAATTTTTGATGGTTTTTTACTCCTCTCAACAGCCCAAACAAGTTTTTAAAAGAATGAATTTGCAACTACTTTACTTTTGGAGAAAATTCAAAACATTCATTATTCAATAGGGCCCAAAATATCAAAAACCAGCGGTTTGAATGAACACACATTTCTTGGTAGAATCATGCAGGACTGAAATTTTTGATGTTTTTCTACTCCTCTCATGAGCCTAAACAAGTCTCTAAAAGCATGAGTTTGCAACTACTTTACTTTTGGAGAAAATTCAAAACATTCATTATTCAATAGAGCCCAATAGCAAAAATCAGGTTTTGAATGAAGAATCACATTTCTTGGTAGAATCATGCAGGATTGAAATTTTTGATGTTTTTTTACTCCTCTCAACAGCCCAAACAAGTTTCTAAAAGGATGAGTTTGCAACTACTTTACTTTTGGAGAAAATTCAAAACATTCATTATTCAATAGGGCCCAAACTATCAAAAACCAGCGGTTTGAATGAACACTCACATTTCTTGGTAGAATCGTGCAGGACTGAAATTTTTGATGTTTTTCTACTCCTCTCATGAGCCCAAACAAGACTTTAAAAGGATGAGTTTGCAACTACTTTACTTTTGGAGAAAATTCAAAACATTCATTATTCAATAGGGCCCAAAATATCAAAAACCAGCGGTTTGAATGAACACACATTTCTTGGTAGAATCATGCAGGACTGAAATTTTTGATGTTTTTCTACTCCTCTCATGAGCCCAAACAAGTCTCTAAAAGCATGAGTTTGCAACTACTTTACTTTTGGAGAAAATTCAAAACATTCATTATTCAATAGAGCCCAATAGCAAAAATCAGGTTTTGAATGAAGAATCACATTTCTTGGTAGAATCATGCAGAATTGAAATTTTTGATGTTTTTTTTACTCCTCTCAACAGCCCAAACAAGTTTCTAAAAGGATGAGTTTGCAACTACTTTACTTTTGGAGAAAATTCAAAACATTCATTATTCAATAGGGCCCAAACTATCAAAAACCAGCGGTTTGAATGAACACACATTTCTTGGTAGAATCGTGCAAGACTGAAATTTTTGATGTTTTTCTACTCCTCTCATGAGCCCAAACAAGTCTCTAAAAGCATGAGTTTGCAACTACTTTACTTTTGGAGAAAATTCAAAACATTCATTATTCAATAGAGCCCAATAGCAAAAATCAGGTTTTGAATGAAGAATCACATTTCTTGGTAGAATCATGCAGGATTGAAATTTTTGATGTTTTTTTACTCCTCTCAACAGCCCAAACAAGTTTCTAAAAGGATGAGTTTGCAACTACTTTACTTTTGGATAAAATTCAAAACATTCATTATTCAATAGGGCCCAAACTATCAAAAACCAGCGGTTTGAATGAACACAGATTTCTTGGTAGAATCGTGCAAGACTGAAATTTTTGATGTTTTTCTACTCCTCTCATGAGCCCAAACAAGTCTCTAAAAGCATGAGTTTGCAGCTACTTTACTTTTGGAGAAAATTCAAAACATTCATTATTCAATAGAGCCCAATAGCAAAAATCAGGTTTTGAATGAAGAATCGCATTTCTTGGTAGAATCATGCAGGATTGAAATTTTTGACGGTTTTTTACTCCTCTCAACAGCCCAAACAAGTTTCTAAAAGGATGAGTTTTCAACTACTTTACTTTTGGAGAAAATTCAAAACATTCATTATTCAATAGGGCCCAAAATATCAAAAACCAGCGGTTTGAATGAACACACATTTCTTGGTAGAATCGTGCAAGACTGAAATTTTTGATGTTTTTCTACTGCTCTCATGAGCCCAAACAAGTCTCCAAAAGCATGAGTTTGCAACTACTTTACTTTTGGAGAAAATTCAAAACATTCATTATTCAATAGGGCCCAAAATATCAAAAACCAGCGGTTTGAATGAACACACATTTCTTGGTAGAATCATGCAGGACTGAAATTTTTGATGTTTTTCTACTCTCATGAGCCCAAACAAGTCTCTAAAAGCATGAGTTTGCAACTACTTTACTTTTGGAGAAAATTCAAAACATTCATTATTCAATAGAGCCCAATAGCAAAAATCACGTTTTGAATGAAGAATCACATTTCTTGGTAGAATCATGCAGGATTGAAATTTTTGATGTTTTTCTACTCCTCTCATGAGCCCAAACAAGACTCTAAAAGGATGAGTTTGCAACTACTTTACTTTTCTAGAAAATTCAAAACATTCCTTATTCAATAGGGCCCAAAATATCAAAAACCAGTGGATTGAATGAACACTCACATTTCTTGGTAGAATCGTGCAGAACTGAAATTTTTGATGTTTTTCTACTCCTCTCATGAGCCAAACAAGTCTTTAAAAGCATGAGTTTGCAACTACTTTACTTTTGGAGAAAATTCAAAACATTCATTATTCAATAGAGCCCAATAGCAAAAATCAGGTTTTGAATGAAGAATCACATTTCTTGGTAGAATCATGCAGGATTGAAATTTTTGATTTTTTTTACTCCTCTCAACAGCCCAAACAAGTTTCTAAAAGGATGAGTTTGCAACTACTTTACTTTTGGAGAAAATTCAAAACATTCATTATTCAATAGGGCCCAAAATATCAAAAACCAGCGGTTTGAATGAACACACATTTCTTGGTAGAATCATGCAGGACTGAAATTTCTGATGTTTTTCTACTCCTCTCATGAGCCCAAACATGTCTCTTAAAGCATGAGTTTGCAACTACTTTACTTTTGGAGAAAATTCAAAACATTCATTATTCAATAGAGCCCAGTAGCAAAAATCAGGTTTTGAATGAAGAATCACATTTCTTGGTAGAATCATGCAGGATTGAAATTTTTGATGGTTTTTTACTCCTCTCAACAGCCCAAACAAGTTTCTAAAAGGATGAGTTTGCAACTACTTTACTTTTCTAGAAAATTCAAAACATTCCTTATTCAATAGGGCCCAAAATATCAAAAACCAGTGGATTGAATGAACACTCACATTTCTTGGTAGAATCGTGCAGAACTGAAAATTTTGATGTTTTTCTACTCCTCTCATGAGCCCAAACAAGTCTCTAAAAGCATGAGTTTGCAACTACTTTACTTTTGGAGAAAATTCAAAACATTCATTATTCTATAGAGCCCAATAGCAAAAATCAGGTTTTGAATGAAGAATCACATTTCATGGTAGAATCATGCAGGATTGAAATTTTTGATGTTTTTCTACTCCTGTCATGAGCCCAAACAAGTCTCTAAAAGCATGAGTTTGCAACTACTTTACTTTTGGAGAAAATTCAAAACATTCATTATTCAATAGAGCCCAATAGCAAAAATCAGGTTTTGAATGAAGAATCACATTTCTTGGTAGAATCATGCAGGATTGAAATTTTTGACGGTTTTTTACTCCTCTCAACAGCCCAAACAAGTTTCTAAAAGGATGAGTTTGCAACTACTTTACTTTTGGAGAAAATTCAAAACATTCATTATTCAATAGGGCCCAAAATAACAAAAACCAGCGGTTTGAATGAACACACATTTCTTGGTAGAATCGTGCAAGACTGAAATTTTTGATGTTTTTCTACTGCTCTCATGAGCCCAAACAAGTCTCCAAAAGCATGAGTTTGCAACTACTTTACTTTTGGAGAAAATTCAAAACATTCATTATTCAATAGGGCCCAAAATATCAAAAACCAGCGGTTTGAATGAACACACATTTCTTGGTAGAATCATGCAGGACTGAAATTTTTGATGTTTTTCTACTCTCATGAGCCCAAACAAGTCTCTAAAAGCATGAGTTTGCAACTACTTTACTTTTGGAGAAAATTCAAAACATTCATTATTCAATAGAGCCCAATAGCAAAAATCACGTTTTGAATGAAGAATCACATTTCTTGGTAGAATCATGCAGGATTGAAATTTTTGATGTTTTTCTACTCCTCTCATGAGCCCAAACAAGACTCTAAAAGGATGAGTTTGCAACTACTTTACTTTTCTAGAAAATTCAAAACATTCCTTATTCAATAGGGCCCAAAATATCAAAAACCAGTGGATTGAATGAACACTCACATTTCTTGGTAGAATCGTGCAGAACTGAAATTTTTGATGTTTTTCTACTCCTCTCATGAGCCAAACAAGTCTTTAAAAGCATGAGTTTGCAACTACTTTACTTTTGGAGAAAATTCAAAACATTCATTATTCAATAGAGCCCAATAGCAAAAATCAGGTTTTGAATGAAGAATCACATTTCTTGGTAGAATCATGCAGGATTGAAATTTTTGATTTTTTTTACTCCTCTCAACAGCCCAAACAAGTTTCTAA
The DNA here is from genome assembly GCF_039654945.1 of Dendrobates tinctorius. NCBI lineage: Eukaryota > Metazoa > Chordata > Amphibia > Anura > Dendrobatidae > Dendrobates > Dendrobates tinctorius. The sequence goes on along the minus strand of NW_027361736.1, from coordinate 5,066,788 downwards.
AAGGATGAGTTTGCAACTACTTTACTTTTGGAGAAAATTCAAAACATTCATTATTCAATAGGGCCCAAAATATCAAAAACCAGCGGTTTGAATGAACACACATTTCTTGGTAGAATCATGCAGGACTGAAATTTCTGATGTTTTTCTACTCCTCTCATGAGCCCAAACATGTCTCTTAAAGCATGAGTTTGCAACTACTTTACTTTTGGAGAAAATTCAAAACATTCATTATTCAATAGAGCCCAGTAGCAAAAATCAGGTTTTGAATGAAGAATCACATTTCTTGGTAGAATCATGCAGGATTGAAATTTTTGATGGTTTTTTACTCCTCTCAACAGCCCAAACAAGTTTCTAAAAGGATGAGTTTGCAACTACTTTACTTTTCTAGAAAATTCAAAACATTCCTTATTCAATAGGGCCCAAAATATCAAAAACCAGTGGATTGAATGAACACTCACATTTCTTGGTAGAATCGTGCAGAACTGAAAATTTTGATGTTTTTCTACTCCTCTCATGAGCCCAAACAAGTCTCTAAAAGCATGAGTTTGCAACTACTTTACTTTTGGAGAAAATTCAAAACATTCATTATTCTATAGAGCCCAATAGCAAAAATCAGGTTTTGAATGAAGAATCACATTTCATGGTAGAATCATGCAGGATTGAAATTTTTGATGTTTTTCTACTCCTGTCATGAGCCCAAACAAGTCTCTAAAAGCATGAGTTTGCAACTACTTTACTTTTGGAGAAAATTCAAAACATTCATTATTCAATAGAGCCCAATAGCAAAAATCAGGTTTTGAATGAAGAATCACATTTCTTGGTAGAATCATGCAGGATTGAAATTTTTGACGGTTTTTTACTCCTCTCAACAGCCCAAACAAGTTTCTAAAAGGATGAGTTTGCAACTACTTTACTTTTGGAGAAAATTCAAAACATTCATTATTCAATAGGGCCCAAAATAACAAAAACCAGCGGTTTGAATGAACACACATTTCTTGGTAGAATCGTGCAAGAGTGAAATTTTTGATGTTTTTCTACTCCTCTCATGAGCCCAAACAAGTCTCTAAAAGCATGAGTTTGCAACTACTTTACTTTTGGAGAAAATTCAAAACATTCATTATTCAATAGAGCCCAATAGCAAAAATCAGGTTTTGAATGAAGAATCACATTTCTTGGTAGAATCATGCAGGATTGAAATTTTTGATGTTTTTTACTCCTCTCAACAGCCCAAACAAGTTTCTAAAAGGATGAGTTTGCAACTACTTTACTTTTGGAGAAAATTCAAAACATTCATTATTCAATAGGGCCCAAACTATCATAAACCAGCGGTTTGAATGAACACACATTTCTTGGTAGAATCGTGCAAGACTGAAATTTTTGATGTTTTTCTACTCCTCTCATGAGCCCAAACAAGTCTCTAAAAGCATGAGTTTGCAACTACTTTACTTTTGGAGAAAATTCAAAACATTCATTATTCAATAGAGCCCAATAGCAAAAATCAGGTGTTGAATGAAGAATCACATTTCTTGGTAGAATCATGCAGGATTGAAATTTTTGATGGTTTTTTACTCCTCTCAACAGCCCAAACAAGTTTCTAAAAGGATGAATTTGCAACTACTATACTTTTGGAGAAAATTCAAAACATTCATTATTCAATAGGGCCCAAAATATCAAAAACCAGCGGTTTGAATGAACACACATTTCTTGGTAGAATCATGCAGGACTGAAATTTTTGATGTTTTTCTACTCCTCTCATGAGCCTAAACAAGTCTCTAAAAGCATGAGTTTGCAACTACTTTACTTTTGGAGAAAATTCAAAACATTCATTATTCAATAAAGCCCAATAGCAAAAATCAGGTTTTGAATGAAGAATCACATTTCTTGGTAGAATCATGCAGGATTTAAATTTTTGATGTTTTTTTACTCCTCTCAACAGCCCAAACAAGTTTCTAAAAGGATGAGTTTGCAACTACTTTACTTTTGGAGAAAATTCAAAACATTCATTATTCAATAGGGCCCAAACTATCAAAAACCAGCGGTTTGAATGAACACTCACATTTCTTGGTAGAATCGTGCAGGACTGAAATTTTTGATGTTTTTCTACTCCTCTCATGAGCCCAAACAAGACTTTAAAAGGATGAGTTTGCAACTACTTTACTTTTGGAGAAAATTCAAAACATTCATTATTCAATAGTGCCCAAAATATCAAAAACCAGCGGTTTGAATGAACACACATTTCTTGGTAGAATCATGCAGGACTGAAATTTTTGATGTTTTTTTACTCCTCTCAACAGCCCAAACAAGTTTCTAAAAGGATGAGTTTGCAACTACTTTACTTTTGGAGAAAATTCAAAACATTCATTATTCAATAGGGCCCAAACTATCAAAAACCAGCGGTTTGAATGAACACACATTTCTTGGTAGAATCGTGCAAGACTGAAATTTTTGATGTTTTTCTACTCCTCTCATGAGCCCAAACAAGTCTCTAAAAGCATGAGTTTGCAACTACTTTACTTTTGGAGAAAATTCAAAACATTCATTATTCAATAGAGCCCAATAGCAAAAATCAGGTTTTGAATGAAGAATCACATTTCTTGGTAGAATCATGCAGGATTGAAATTTTTGATGGTTTTTTACTCCTCTCAACAGCCCAAACAAGTTTCTAAAAGGATGAATTTGCAACTTCTTTACTTTTGGAGAAAATTCAAAACATTCATTATTCAATAGGGCCCAAAATATCAAAAACCAGCGGTTTGAATGAACACACATTTCTTGGTAGAATCATGCAGGACTGAAATTTTTGATGTTTTTCTACTCCTCTCATGAGCCTAAACAAGTCTCTAAAAGCATGAGTTTGCAACTACTTTACTTTTGGAGAAAATTCAAAACATTCATTATTCAATAGAGCCCAATAGCAAAAATCAGGTTTTGAATGAAGAATCACATTTCTTGGTAGAATCATGCAGGATTGAAATTTTTGATGTTTTTTTACTCCTCTCAACAGCCCAAACAAGTTTCTAAAAGGATGAGTTTGCAACTACTTTACTTTTGGAGAAAATTCAAAACATTCATTATTCAATAGGGCCCAAACTATCAAAAACCAGCGGTTTGAATGAACACTCACATTTCTTGGTAGAATCGTGCAGGACTGAAATTTTTGATGTTTTTCTACTCCTCTCATGAGCCCAAACAAGACTCTAAAAGGATGAGTTTGCAACTACTTTACTTTTGGAGAAAATTCAAAACATTCATTATTCAATAGGGCCCAAAATATCAAAAACCAGCGGTTTGAATGAACACACATTTCTTGGTAGAATCATGCAGGACTGAAATTTTTGATGTTTTTCTACTCCTCTCATGAGCCCAAACAAGTCTCTAAAAGCATGAGTTTGCAACTACTTTACTTTTTTAGAAAATTCAAAACATTCATTATTCAATAGAGCCCAATAGCAAAAATCAGGTTTTGAATGAAGAATCACATTTCTTGGTAGAATCATGCAGGATTGAAATTTTGATGGTTTTTTACTCCTCTCAACAGCCCAAACAAGTTTCTAAAAGGATGAGTTTGCAACTACTTTACTTTTGGGGAAAATTCAAAACATTCATTATTCAATAGGGCCCAAACTATAAAAAACCAGCAGTTTGAATGAACACACATTTCTTGGTAGAATCGTGCAAGACTGAAATTTTTGATGTTTTTCTACTCCTCTCATGAGCCCAAACAAGTCTCTAAAAGCATGAGTTTGCAACTACTTTACTTTTGGAGAAAATTCAAAACATTCATTATTCAATAGAGCCCAATAGCAAAAATCAGGTTTTGAATGAAGAATCACATTTCTTGGTAGAATCATGCAGGATTGAAATTTTTGATGGTTTTTTACTCCTCTCAACAGCCCAAACAAGTTTCTAAAAGGATGAGTTTGCAACTACTTTACTTTTGGAGAAAATTCAAAACATTCATTATTCAATAGAGCCCAATAGCAAAAATCAGGTTTTGAATGAAGAATCACATTTCTTGGTAGAATCATGCAGGATTGAAATTTTTGATGTTTTTTTACTCCTCTCAACAGCCCAAACAAGTTTCTAAAAGGATGAGTTTGCAACTACTTTACTTTTGGATAAAATTCAAAACATTCATTATTCAATAGGGCCCAAACTATCAAAAACCAGCGGTTTGAATGAACACACATTTCTTGGTAGAATCGTGCAAGACTGAAATTTTTGATGTTTTTCTGCTCCTCTCATGAGCCCAAACAAGTCTCTAAAAGCATGAGTTTGCAACTACTTTACTTTTGGAGAAAATTCAAAACATTCATTATTCAATAGAGCCCAATAGCAAAAATCAGGTTTTGAATGAAGAATCACATTTCTTGGTAGAATCATGCAGGATTGAAATTTTTGATGGTTTTTTACTCCTCTCAACAGCCCAAACAAGTTTTTAAAAGAATGAATTTGCAACTACTTTACTTTTGGAGAAAATTCAAAACATTCATTATTCAATAGGGCCCAAAATATCAAAAACCAGCGGTTTGAATGAACACACATTTCTTGGTAGAATCATGCAGGACTGAAATTTTTGATGTTTTTCTACTCCTCTCATGAGCCTAAACAAGTCTCTAAAAGCATGAGTTTGCAACTACTTTACTTTTGGAGAAAATTCAAAACATTCATTATTCAATAGAGCCCAATAGCAAAAATCAGGTTTTGAATGAAGAATCACATTTCTTGGTAGAATCATGCAGGATTGAAATTTTTGATGTTTTTTTACTCCTCTCAACAGCCCAAACAAGTTTCTAAAAGGATGAGTTTGCAACTACTTTACTTTTGGAGAAAATTCAAAACATTCATTATTCAATAGGGCCCAAACTATCAAAAACCAGCGGTTTGAATGAACACTCACATTTCTTGGTAGAATCGTGCAGGACTGAAATTTTTGATGTTTTTCTACTCCTCTCATGATCCCAAACAAGACTTTAAAAGGATGAGTTTGCAACTACTTTACTTTTGGAGAAAATTCAAAACATTCATTATTCAATAGGGCCCAAAATATCAAAAACCAGCGGTTTGAATGAACACACATTTCTTGGTAGAATCATGCAGGACTGAAATTTTTGATGTTTTTCTACTCCTCTCATGAGCCCAAACAAGTCTCTAAAAGCATGAGTTTGCAACTACTTTACTTTTGGAGAAAATTCAAAACATTCATTATTCAATAGAGCCCAATAGCAAAAATCAGGTTTTGAATGAAGAATCACATTTCTTGGTAGAATCATGCAGAATTGAAATTTTTGATGTTTTTTTACTCCTCTCAACAGCCCAAACAAGTTTCTAAAAGGATGAGTTTGCAACTACTTTACTTTTGGAGAAAATTCAAAACATTCATTATTCAATAGGGCCCAAACTATCAAAAACCAGCGGTTTGAATGAACACACATTTCTTGGTAGAATCGTGCAAGACTGAAATTTTTGATGTTTTTCTACTCCTCTCATGAGCCCAAACAAGTCTCTAAAAGCATGAGTTTGCAACTACTTTACTTTTGGAGAAAATTCAAAACATTCATTATTCAATAGAGCCCAATAGCAAAAATCAGGTTTTGAATGAAGAATCACATTTCTTGGTAGAATCATGCAGGATTGAAATTTTTGATGTTTTTTTACTCCTCTCAACAGCCCAAACAAGTTTCTAAAAGGATGAGTTTGCAACTACTTTACTTTTGGATAAAATTCAAAACATTCATTATTCAATAGGGCCCAAACTATCAAAAACCAGCGGTTTGAATGAACACAGATTTCTTGGTAGAATCGTGCAAGACTGAAATTTTTGATGTTTTTCTACTCCTCTCATGAGCCCAAACAAGTCTCTAAAAGCATGAGTTTGCAGCTACTTTACTTTTGGAGAAAATTCAAAACATTCATTATTCAATAGAGCCCAATAGCAAAAATCAGGTTTTGAATGAAGAATCACATTTCTTGGTAGAATCATGCAGGATTGAAATTTTTGATGGTTTTTTACTCCTCTCAACAGCCCAAACAAGTTTTTAAAAGGATGAATTTGCAACTACTTTACTTTTGGAGAAAATTCAAAACATTCATTATTCAATAGGGCCCAAAATATCAAAAACCAGCGGTTTGAATGAACACACATTTCTTGGTAGAATCATGCAGGGCTGAAATTTTTGATGTTTTTCTACTCCTCTCATGAGACTAAACAAGTCTCTAAAAGCATGAGTTTGCAACTACTTTACTTTTGGAGAAAATTCAAAACATTCATTATTCAATAGAGCCCAATAGCAAAAATCAGGTTTTGAATGAAGAATCACATTTCTTGGTAGAATCATGCAGGATTGAAATTTTTGATGTTTTTTTACTCCTCTCAACAGCCCAAACAAGTTTCTAAAAGGATGAGTTTGCAACTACTTTACTTTTGGAGAAAATTCAAAACATTCATTATTCAATAGGGCCCAAACTATCAAAAACCAGCGGTTTGAATGAACACTCACATTTCTTGGTAGAATCGTGCAGGACTGAAATTTTTGATGTTTTTCTAGTCCTCTCATGAGCCCAAACAAGACTTTAAAAGGATGAGTTTGCAACTACTTTACTTTTGGAGAAAATTCAAAACATTCATTATTCAATAGGGCCCAAAATATCAAAAACCAGCGGTTTGAATGAACACACATTTCTTGGTAGAATCATGCAGGACTGAAATTTTTGATGTTTTTCTACTCCTCTCATGTGCCCAAACAAGTCTCTAAAAGCATGAGTTTGCAACTACTTTACTTTTGGAGAAAATTCAAAACATTCATTATTCAATAGAGCCCAATAGCAAAAATCAGGTTTTGAATGAAGAATCACATTTCTTGGTAGAATCATGCAGAATTGAAATTTTTGATGTTTTTTTACTCCTCTCAACACCCAAACAAGTTTCTAAAAGGATGAGTTTGCAACTACTTTACTTTTGGAGAAAATTCAAAACATTCATTATTCAAAAGGGCCCAAACTATCAAAAACCAGCGGTTTGAATGAACACACATTTCTTGGTAGAATCGTGCAAGACTGAAATTTTTGATGTTTTTCTACTCCTCTCATGAGCCCAAACAAGTCTCTAAAAGCATGAGTTTGCAACTACTTTACTTTTGGAGAAAATTCAAAACATTCATTATTCAATAGAGCCCAATAGCAAAAATCAGGTTTTGAATGAAGAATCACATTTCTTGGTAGAATCATGCATGATTGAAATTTTTCATGGTTTTTTACTCCTCTCAACAGCCCAAACAAGTTTCTAAAAGGATGAGTTTGCAACTACTTTACTTTTGGAGAAAATTCAAAACATTCATTATTCAATAGAGCCCAATAGCAAAAATCAGGTTTTGAATGAAGAATCACATTTCTTGGTAGAATCATGCAGGATTGAAATTTTTGATGTTTTTTACTCCTCTCAACAGCCCAAACAAGTTTCTAAAAGGATGAGTTTGCAACTACTTTACTTTTGGAGAAAATTCAAAACATTCATTATTCAATAGGGCCCAAACTATCAAAAACCAGCGGTTTGAATGAACACACATTTCTTGGTAGAATCGTGCAAGACTGAAATTTTTGATGTTTTTCTACTCCTCTCATGAGCCCAAACAAGTCTCTAAAAGCATGAGTTTGCAACTACTTTACTTTTGGAGAAAATTCAAAACATTCATTATTCAATAGAGCCCAATAGCAAAAATCAGGTGTTGAATGAAAAATCACATTTCTTGGTAGAATCATGCAGGATTGAAATTTTTGATGGTTTTTTACTCCTCTCAACAGCCCAAACAAGTTTCTAAAAGGATGAATTTGCAACTACTATACTTTTGGAGAAAATTCAAAACATTCATTATTCAATAGGGCCCAAAATATCAAAAACCAGCGGTTTGAATGAACACACATTTCTTGGTAGAATCATGCAGGACTGAAATTTTTGATGTTTTTCTACTCCTCTCATGAGCCTAAACAAGTCTCTAAAAGCATGAGTTTGCAACTACTTTACTTTTGGAGAAAATTCAAAACATTCATTATTCAATAGAGCCCAATAGCAAAAATCAGGTTTTGAATGAAGAATCACATTTCTTGGTAGAATCATGCAGGATTGAAATTTTTGATGTTTTTTTACTCCTCTCAACAGCCCAAACAAGTTTCTAAAAGGATGAGTTTGCAACTACTTTACTTTTGGAGAAAATTCAAAACATTCATTATTCAATAGGGCCCAAACTATCAAAAACCAGCAGTTTGAATGAACACTCACATTTCTTGGTAGAATCGGGCAGGACTGAAATTTTTGATGTTTTTCTACTCCTCTCATGAGCCCAAACAAGACTCTAAAAGGATGAGTTTGCAACTACTTTACTTTTGGAGAAAATTCAAAACATTCATTATTCAATAGGGCCCAAAATATCAAAAACCAGCGGTTTGAATGAACACACATTTCTTGGTAGAATCATGCAGGACTGAAATTTTTGATGTTTTTCTACTCCTCTCATGAGCCCAAACAAGTCTCTAAAAGCATGAGTTTGCAACTACTTTACTTTTTTAGAAAATTCAAAACATTCATTATTCAATAGAGCCCAATAGCAAAAATCAGGTTTTGAATGAAGAATCACATTTCTTGGTAGAATCATGCAGGATTGAAATTTTGATGGTTTTTTACTCCTCTCAACAGCCCAAACAAGTTTCTAAAAGGATGAGTTTGCAACTACTTTACTTTTGGGGAAAATTCAAAACATTCATTATTCAATAGGGCCCAAACTATAAAAAACCAGCAGTTTGAATGAACACACATTTCTTGGTAGAATCGTGCAAGACTGAAATTTTTGATGTTTTTCTACTCCTCTCATGAGCCCAAACAAGTCTCTAAAAGCATGAGTTTGCAACTACTTTACTTTTGGAGAAAATTCAAAACATTCATTATTCAATAGAGCCCAATAGCAAAAATCAGGTTTTGAATGAAGAATCACATTTCTTGGTAGAATCATGCAGGATTGAAATTTGTGATGGTTTTTTACTCCTCTCAACAGCCCAAACAAGTTTCTAAAAGGATGAGTTTGCAACTACTTTACTTTTGGAGAAAATTCAAAACATTCATTATTCAATAGAGCCCAATAGCAAAAATCAGGTTTTGAATGAAGAATCACATTTCTTGGTAGAATCATGCAGGATTGAAATTTTTGATGTTTTTTTACTCCTCTCAACAGCCCAAACAAGTTTCTAAAATGATGAGTTTGCAACTACTTTACTTTTGGATAAAATTCAAAACATTCATTATTCAATAGGGCCCAAACTATCAAAAACCAGCGGTTTGAATGAACACACATTTCTTGGTAGAATCGTGCAAGACTGAAATTTTTGATGTTTTTCTGCTCCTCTCATGAGCCCAAACAAGTCTCTAAAAGCATGAGTTTGCAACTACTTTACTTTTGGAGAAAATTCAAAACATTCATTATTCAATAGAGCCCAATAGCAAAAATCAGGTTTTGAATGAAGAATCACATTTCTTGGTAGAATCATGCAGGATTGAAATTTTTGATGTTTTTTTACTCCTCTCAACAGCCCAAACAAGTTTCTAAAAGGATGAGTTTGCAACTACTTTACTTTTGGAGAAAATTCAAAACATTCATTATTCAATAGGGCCCAAACTATCAAAAACCAGCGGTTTGAATGAACACTCACATTTCTTGGTAGAATCGTGCAGGACTGAAATTTTTGATGTTTTTCTACTCCTCTCATGATCCCAAACAAGACTTTAAAAGGATGAGTTTGCAACTACTTTACTTTTGGAGAAAATTCAAAACATTCATTATTCAATAGGGCCCAAAATATCAAAAACCAGCGGTTTGAATGAACACACATTTCTTGGTAGAATCATGCAGGACTGAAATTTTTGATGTTTTTCTACTCCTCTCATGAGCCCAAACAAGTCTCTAAAAGCATGAGTTTGCAACTACTTTACTTTTGGAGAAAATTCAAAACATTCATTATTCAATAGAGCCCAATAGCAAAAATCAGGTTTTGAATGAAGAATCACATTTCTTGGTAGAATCGTGCAGGACTGAAATTTTTGATGTTTTTTTACTCCTCTCATGATCCCAAACAAGACTTTAAAAGGATGAGTTTGCAACTACTTTACTTTTGGAGAAAATTCAAAACATTCATTATTCAATAGGGCCCAAAATATCAAAAACCAGCGGTTTGAATGAACACACATTTCTTGGTAGAATCATGCAGGACTGAAATTTTTGATGTTTTTTTACTCCTCTCAACAGCCCAAACAAGTTTCTAAAAGGATGAGTTTGCAACTACTTTACTTTTGGAGAAAATTCAAAACATTCATTATTCAATAGGGCCCAAACTATCAAAAACCAGCGGTTTGAATGAACACTCACATTTCTTGGTAGAATCGTGCAGGACTGAAATTTTTGATGTTTTTCTAGTCCTCTCATGAGCCCAAACAAGACTTTAAAAGGATGAGTTTGCAACTACTTTACTTTTGGAGAAAATTCAAAACATTCATTATTCAATAGGGCCCAAAATATCAAAAACCAGCGGTTTGAATGAACACACATTTCTTGCTAGAATCATGCAGGACTGAAATTTTTGATGTTTTTCTACTCCTCTCATGAGCCCAAACAAGTCTCTAAAAGCATGAGTTTGCAACTACTTTACTTTTGGAGAAAATTCAAAACATTCATTATTCAATAGAGCCCAATAGCAAAAATCAGGTTTTGAATGAAGAATCACATTTCTTGGTAGAATCATGCAGAATTGAAATTTTTGATGTTTTTTTACTCCTCTCAACACCCAAACAAGTTTCTAAAAGGATGAGTTTGCAACTACTTTACTTTTGGAGAAAATTCAAAACATTCATTATTCAAAAGGGCCCAAACTATCAAAAACCAGCGGTTTGAATGAACACACATTTCTTGGTAGAATCGTGCAAGACTGAAATTTTTGATGTTTTTCTACTCCTCTCATGAGCCCAAACAAGTCTCTAAAAGCATGAGTTTGCAACTACTTTACTTTTGGAGAAAATTCAAAACATTCATTATTCAATAGAGCCCAATAGCAAAAATCAGGTTTTGAATGAAGAATCACATTTCTTGGTAGAATCATGCATGATTGAAATTTTTCATGGTTTTTTACTCCTCTCAACAGCCCAAACAAGTTTCTAAAAGGATGAGTTTGCAACTACTTTACTTTTGGAGAAAATTCAAAACATTCATTATTCAATAGAGCCCAATAGCAAAAATCAGGTTTTGAATGAAGAATCACATTTCTTGGTAGAATCATGCAGGATTGAAATTTTTGATGTTTTTTACTCCTCTCAACAGCCCAAACAAGTTTCTAAAAGGATGAGTTTGCAACTACTTTACTTTTGGAGAAAATTCAAAACATTCATTATTCAATAGGGCCCAAACTATCAAAAACCAGCGGTTTGAATGAACACACATTTCTTGGTAGAATCGTGCAAGACTGAAATTTTTGATGTTTTTCTACTGCTCTCATGAGCCCAAACAAGTCTCTAAAAGCATGAGTTTGCAACTACTTTACTTTTGGAGAAAATTCAAAACATTCATTATTCAATAGAGCCCAATAGCAAAAATCAGGTGTTGAATGAAAAATCACATTTCTTGGTAGAATCATGCAGGATTGAAATTTTTGATGGTTTTTTACTCCTCTCAACAGCCCAAACAAGTTTCTAAAAGGATGAATTTGCAACTACTATACTTTTGGAGAAAATTCAAAACATTCATTATTCAATAGGGCCCAAAATATCAAAAACCAGCGGTTTGAATGAACACACATTTCTTGGTAGAATCATGCAGGACTGAAATTTTTGATGTTTTTCTACTCCTCTCATGAGCCTAAACAAGTCTCTAAAAGCATGAGTTTGCAACTACTTTACTTTTGGAGAAAATTCAAAACATTCATTATTCAATAGAGCCCAATAGCAAAAATCAGGTTTTGAATGAAGAATCACATTTCTTGGTAGAATCATGCAGGATTGAAATTTTTGATGTTTTTTTACTCCTCTCAACAGCCCAAACAAGTTTCTAAAAGGATGAGTTTGCAACTACTTTACTTTTGGAGAAAATTCAAAACATTCATTATTCAATAGGGCCCAAACTATCAAAAACCAGCGGTTTGAATGAACACTCACATTTCTTGGTAGAATCGGGCAGGACTGAAATTTTTGATGTTTTTCTACTCCTCTCATGAGCCCAAACAAGACTTTAAAAGGATGAGTTTGCAACTACTTTACTTTTGGAGAAAATTCAAAACATTCATTATTCAATAGTGCCCAAAATATCAAAAACCAGCGGTTTGAATGAACACACATTTCTTGGTAGAATCATGCAGGACTGAAATTTTTGATGTTTTTCTACTCCTCTCATGAGCCCAAACAAGTCTCTTAAAGCATGAGTTTGCAACTACTTTACTTTTGGAGAAAATTCAAAACATTCATTATTCAATAGAGCCCAATAGCAAAAATCAGGTTTTGAATGAAGAATCACATTTCTTGGTAGAATCATGCAGGATTGAAATTTTTGATGTTTTTTTACTCCTCTCAACAGCCCAAACAAGTTTCTAAAAGGATGAGTTTGCAACTACTTTACTTTTGGAGAAAATTCAAAACATTCATTATTCAATAGGGCCCAAACTATCAAAAACCAGCGGTTTGAATGAACACACATTTCTTGGTAGAATCGTGCAAGACTGAAATTTTTGATGTTTTTCTACTCCTCTCATGAGCCCAAACAAGTCTCTAAAAGCATGAGTTTGCAACTACTTTACTTTTGGAGAAAATTCAAAACATTCATTATTCAATAGAGCCCAATAGCAAAAATCAGGTTTTGAATGAAGAATCACATTTCTTGGTAGAATCATGCAGGATTGAAATTTTTGATGGTTTTTTACTCCTCTCAACAGCCCAAACAAGTTTCTAAAAGGATAAATTTGCAACTACTTTACTTTTGGAGAAAATTCAAAACATTCATTATTCAATAGGGCCCAAAATATCAAAAACCAGCGGTTTGAATGAACACACATTTCTTGGTAGAATCATGCAGGACTGAAATTTTTGATGTTTTTCTACTCCTCTCATGAGCCTAAACAAGTCTCTAAAAGCATGAGTTTGCAACTACTTTACTTTTGGAGAAAATTCAAAACATTCATTATTCAATAGAGCCCAATAGCAAAAATCAGGTTTTGAATGAAAAATCACATTTCTTGGTAGAATCATGCAGGATTGAAATTTTTGATGTTTTTTTACTCCTATCAACAGCCCAAACAAGTTTCTAAAAGGATGAGTTTGCAACTACTTTACTTTTGGAGAAAATTCAAAACATTCATTATTCAATAGGGCCCAAACTATCAAAAACCAGCGGTTTGAATGAACACTCACATTTCTTGGTAGAATCGTGCAGGACTGAAATTTTTGATGTTTTTCTACTCCTCTCATGAGCCCAAACAAGACTCTAAAAGGATGAGTTTGCAACTACTTTACTTTTGGAGAAAATTCAAAACATTCATTATTCAATAGGGCCCAAAATATCAAAAACCAGCGGTTTGAATGAACACACATTTCTTGGTAGAATCATGCAGGACTGAAATTTTTGATGTTTTTCTACTCCTCTCATGAGCCCAAACAAGTCTCTAAAAGCATGAGTTTGCAACTATTTTACTTTTTTAGAAAATTCAAAACATTCATTATTCAATAGAGCCCAATAGCAAAAATCAGGTTTTGAATGAAGAATCACATTTCTTGGTAGAATCATGCAGGATTGAAATTTTGATGGTTTTTACTCCTCTCAACAGCCCAAACAAGTTTCTAAAAGGATGAGTTTGCAACTACATTACTTTTGGAGAAAATTCAAAACATTCATTATTCAATAGAGCCCAATAGCAAAAATCAGGTTTTGAATGAAGAATCACATTTCTTGGTAGAATCATGCAGGATTGAAATTTTTGATGTTTTTTTACTCCTCTCAACAGCCCAAACAAGTTTCTAAAAGGATGAGTTTGCAACTACTTTACTTTTGGATAAAATTCAAAACATTCATTATTCAATAGGGCCCAAACTATCAAAAACCAGCGGTTTGAATGAACACACATTTCTTGGTAGAATCGTGCAAGACTGAAATTTTTGATGTTTTTCTGCTCCTCTCATGAGCCCAAACAAGTCTCTAAAAGCATGAGTTTGCAACTACTTTACTTTTGGAGAAAATTTAAAACATTCATTATTCAATAGAGCCCAATAGCAAAAATCAGGTTTTGAATGAAGAATCACATTTCTTGGTAGAATCATGCAGGATTGAAATTTTTGATGGTTTTTTACTCCTCTCAACAGCCCAAACAAGTTTTTAAAAGGATGAATTTGCAACTACTTTACTTTTGGAGAAAATTCAAAACATTCATTATTCAATAGGGCCCAAAATATCAAAAACCAGCGGTTTGAATGAACACACATTTCTTGGTAGAATCATGCAGGACTGAAATTTTTGATGTTTTTCTACTCCTCTCATGAGCCTAAACAAGTCTCTAAAAGCATGAGTTTGCAACTACTTTACTTTTGGAGAAAATTCAAAACATTCATTATTCAATAGAGCCCAATAGCAAATATCAGGTTTTGAATGAAGAATCACATTTCTTGGTAGAATCATGCAGGATTGAAATTTTTGATGTTTTTTTACTCCTCTCAACAGCCCAAACAAGTTTCTAAAAGGATGAGTTTGCAACTACTTTACTTTTGGAGAAAATTCAAAACATTCATTATTCAATAGGGCCCAAACTATCAAAAACCAGCGGTTTGAATGAACACACATTTCTTGGTAGAATCGTGCAAGACTGAAATTTTTGATGTTTTTCTACTCCTCTCATGAGCCCAAACAAGTCTCTAAAAGCATGAGTTTGCAACTACTTTACTTTTGGAGAAAATTCAAAACATTCATTATTCAATAGAGCCCAATAGCAAAAATCAGGTGTTGAATGAAAAATCACATTTCTTGGTAGAATCATGCAGGATTGAAATTTTTGATGGTTTTTTACTCCTCTCAACAGCCCAAACAAGTTTCTAAAAGGATGAATTTGCAACTACTATACTTTTGGAGAAAATTCAAAACATTCATTATTCAATAGGGCCCAAAATATCAAAAACCAGCGGTTTGAATGAACACACATTTCTTGGTAGAATCATGCAGGACTGAAATTTTTGATGTTTTTCTACTCCTCTCATGAGCCTAAACAAGTCTCTAAAAGCATGAGTTTGCAACTACTTTACTTTTGGAGAAAATTCAAAACATTCATTATTCAATAGAGCCCAATAGCAAAAATCAGGTTTTGAATGAAGAATCACATTTCTTGGTAGAATCATGCAGGATTGAAATTTTTGATGTTTTTTTACTCCTATCAACAGCCCAAACAAGTTTCTAAAAGGATGAGTTTGCAACTACTTTACTTTTGGAGAAAATTCAAAACATTCATTATTCAATAGGGCCCAAACTATCAAAAACCAGCGGTTTGAATGAACACTCACATTTCTTGGTAGAATCGGGCAGGACTGAAATTTTTGATGTTTTTCTACTCCTCTCATGAGCCCAAACAAGACTTTAAAAGGATGAGTTTGCAACTACTTTACTTTTGGAGAAAATTCAAAACATTCATTATTCAATAGTGCCCAAAATATCAAAAACCAGCGGTTTGAATGAACACACATTTCTTGGTAGAATCATGCAGGACTGAAATTTTTGATGTTTTTCTACTCCTCTCATGAGCCCAAACAAGTCTCTTAAAGCATGAGTTTGCAACTACTTTACTTTTGGAGAAAATTCAAAACATTCATTATTCAATAGAGCCCAATAGCAAAAATCAGGTTTTGAATGAAGAATCACATTTCTTGGTAGAATCATGCAGGATTGAAATTTTTGATGTTTTTTTACTCCTCTCAACAGCCCAAACAAGTTTCTAAAAGGATGAGTTTGCAACTACTTTACTTTTGGAGAAAATTCAAAACATTCATTATTCAATAGGGCCCAAACTATCAAAAACCAGCGGTTTGAATGAACACACATTTCTTGGTAGAATCGTGCAAGACTGAAATTTTTGATGTTTTTCTACTCCTCTCATGAGCCCAAACAAGTCTCTAAAAGCATGAGTTTGCAACTACTTTACTTTTGGAGAAAATTCAAAACATTCATTATTCAATAGAGCCCAATAGCAAAAATCAGGTTTTGAATGAAGAATCACATTTCTTGGTAGAATCATGCAGGATTGAAATTTTTGATGGTTTTTTACTCCTCTCAACAGCCCAAACAAGTTTCTAAAAGGATGAATTTGCAACTACTTTACTTTTGGAGAAAATTCAAAACATTCATTATTCAATAGGGCCCAAAATATCAAAAACCAGCGGTTTGAATGAACACACATTTCTTGGTAGAATCATGCAGGACTGAAATTTTTGATGTTTTTCTACTCATCTCATGAGCCTAAACAAGTCTCTAAAAGCATGAGTTTGCAACTACTTTACTTTTGGAGAAAATTCAAAACATTCATTATTCAATAGAGCCCAATAGCAAAAATCAGGTTTTGAATGAAGAATCACATTTCTTGGTAGAATCATGCAGGATTGAAATTTTTGATGTTTTTTTACTCCTCTCAACAGCCCAAACAAGTTTCTAAAAGGATGAGTTTGCAACTACTTTACTTTTGGAGAAAATTCAAAACATTCATTATTCAATAGGGCCCAAACTATCAAAAACCAGCGGTTTGAATGAACACTCACATTTCTTGGTAGAATCATGCAGGACTGAAATTTTTGATGTTTTTCTACTCCTCTCATGAGCCCAAACAAGACTCTAAAAGGATGAGTTTGCAACTACTTTACTTTTGGAGAAAATTCAAAACATTCATTATTCAATAGGGCCCAAAATATCAAAAACCAGCGGTTTGAATGAACACACATTTCTTGGTAGAATCATGCAGGACTGAAATTTTTGATGTTTTTCTACTCCTCTCATGAGCCCAAACAAGTCTCTAAAAGCATGAGTTTGCAACTACTTTACTTTTTTAGAAAATTCAAAACATTCATTATTCAATAGAGCCCAATAGCAAAAATCAGGTTTTGAATGAAGAATCACATTTCTTGGTAGAATCATGCAGGATTGAAATTTTGATGGTTTTTTACTCCTCTCAACAGCCCAAACAAGTTTCTAAAAGGATGAGTTTGCAACTACTTTACTTTTGGAGAAAATTCAAAACATTCATTATTCAATAGGGCCCAAACTATAAAAAACCAGCAGTTTGAATGAACACACATTTCTTGGTAGAATCGTGCAAGACTGAAATTTTTGATGTTTTTCTACTCCTCTCATGAGCCCAAACAAGTCTCTAAAAGCATGAGTTTGCAACTACTTTACTTTTGGAGAAAATTCAAAACATTCATTATTAAATAGAGCCCAATAGCAAAAATCAGGTTTTGAATGAAGAATCACATTTCTTGGTAGAATCATGCAGGATTGAAATTTGTGATGGTTTTTTACTCCTCTCAACAGCCCAAACAAGTTTCTAAAAGGATGAGTTTGCAACTACTTTACTTTTGGAGAAAATTCAAAACATTCATTATTCAATAGAGCCCAATAGCAAAAATCAGGTTTTGAATGAAGAATCACATTTCTTGGTAGAATCATGCAGGATTGAAATTTTTGATGTTTTTTTACTCCTCTCAACAGCCCAAACAAGTTTCTAAAAGGATGAGTTTGCAACTACTTTACTTTTGGATAAAATTCAAAACATTCATTATTCAATAGGGCCCAAACTATCAAAAACCAGCGGTTTGAATGAACACACATTTCTTGGTAGAATCGTGCAAGACTGAAATTTTTGATGTTTTTCTGCTCCTCTCATGAGCCCAAACAAGTCTCTAAAAGCATGAGTTTGCAACTACTTTACTTTTGGAGAAAATTTAAAACATTCATTATTCAATAGAGCCCAATAGCAAAAATCAGGTTTTGAATGAAGAATCACATTTCTTGGTAGAATCATGCAGGATTGAAATTTTTGATGGTTTTTTACTCCTCTCAACATCCCAAACAAGTTTTTAAAAGGATGAATTTGCAACTACTTTACTTTTGGAGAAAATTCAAAACATTCATTATTCAATAGGGCCCAAACTATCAAAAACCAGCGGTTTGAATGAACACTCACATTTCTTGGTAGAATCGTGCAGGACTGAAATTTTTGATGTTTTTCTACTCCTCTCATGATCCCAAACAAGACTTTAAAAGGATGAGTTTGCAACTACTTTACTTTTGGAGAAAATTCAAAACATTCATTATTCAATAGGGCCCAAAATATCAAAAACCAGCGGTTTGAATGAACACACATTTCTTGGTAGAATCATGCAGGACTGAAATTTTTGATGTTTTTCTACTCCGCTCATGAGCCCAAACAAGTCTCTAAAAGCATGAGTTTGCAACTACTTTACTTTTGGAGAAAATTCAAAACATTCATTATTCAATAGAGCCCAATAGCAAAAATCAGGTTTTGAATGAAGAATCACATTTCTTGGTAGAATCATGCAGAATTGAAATTTTTGATGTTTTTTTACTCCTCTCAACAGCCCAAACAAGTTTCTAAAAGGATGAGTTTGCAACTACTTTACTTTTGGAGAAAATTCAAAACATTCATTATTCAATAGGGCCCAAACTATCAAAAACCAGCGGTTTGAATGAACACACATTTCTTGGTAGAATCGTGCAAGACTGAAATTTTTGATGTTTTTCTACTCCTCTCATGAGCCCAAACAAGTCTCTAAAAGCATGAGTTTGCAACTACTTTACTTTTGGAGAAAATTCAAAACATTCATTATTCAATAGAGCCCAATAGCAAAAATCAGGTTTTGAATGAAGAATCACATTTCTTGGTAGAATCATGCAGGATTGAAATTTTTGATGTTTTTTTACTCCTCTCAACAGCCCAAACAAGTTTCTAAAAGGATGAGTTTGCAACTACTTTACTTTTGGATAAAATTCAAAACATTCATTATTCAATAGGGCCCAAACTATCAAAAACCAGCGGTTTGAATGAACACAGATTTCTTGGTAGAATCGTGCAAGACTGAAATTTTTGATGTTTTTCTACTCCTCTCATGAGCCCAAACAAGTCTCTAAAAGCATGAGTTTGCAGCTACTTTACTTTTGGAGAAAATTCAAAACATTCATTATTCAATAGAGCCCAATAGCAAAAATCAGGTTTTGAATGAAGAATCACATTTCTTGGTAGAATCATGCAGGATTGAAATTTTTGATGGTTTTTTACTCCTCTCAACAGCCCAAACAAGTTTTTAAAAGGATGAATTTGCAACTACTTTACTTTTGGAGAAAATTCAAAACATTCATTATTCAAAAGGGCCCAAACTATCAAAAACCAGCGGTTTGAATGAACACACATTTCTTGGTAGAATCGTGCAAGACTGAAATTTTTGATGTTTTTCTACTCCTCTCATGAGCCCAAACAAGTCTCTAAAAGCATGAGTTTGCAACTACTTTACTTTTGGAGAAAATTCAAAACATTCATTATTCAATAGAGCCCAATAGCAAAAATCAGGTTTTGAATGAAGAATCACATTTCTTGGTAGAATCATGCAGGATTGAAATTTTTGATGGTTTTTTACTCCTCTCAACAGCCCAAACAAGTTTTTAAAAGGATGAATTTGCAACTACTTTACTTTTGGAGAAAATTCAAAACATTCATTATTCAATAGGGCCCAAAATATCAAAAACCAGCGGTTTGAATGAACACACATTTCTTGGTAGAATCATGCAGGACTGAAATTTTTGATGTTTTTCTACTCCTCTCATGAGCCTAAACAAGTCTCTAAAAGCATGAGTTTGCAACTACTTTACTTTTGGAGAAAATTCAAAACATTCATTATTCAATAGAGCCCAATAGCAAAAATCAGGTTTTGAATGAAGAATCACATTTCTTGGTAGAATCATGCAGGATTGAAATTTTTGATGTTTTTTTACTCCTCTCAACAGCCCAAACAAGTTTCTAAAAGGATGAGTTTGCAACTACTTTACTTTTGGAGAAAATTCAAAACATTCATTATTCAATAGGGCCCAAACTATCAAAAACCAGCGGTTTGAATGAACACTCACATTTCTTGGTAGAATCGTGCAGGACTGAAATTTTTGATGTTTTTCTACTCCTCTCATGATCCCAAACAAGACTTTAAAAGGATGAGTTTGCAACTACTTTACTTTTGGAGAAAATTCAAAACATTCATTATTCAATAGGGCCCAAAATATCAAAAACCAGCGGTTTGAATGAACACACATTTCTTGGTAGAATCATGCAGGACTGAAATTTTTGATGTTTTTCTGCTCCTCTCATGAGCCCAAACAAGTCTCTAAAAGCATGAGTTTGCAACTACTTTACTTTTGGAGAAAACTCAAAACATTCATTATTCAATAGAGCCCAATAGCAAAAATCAGGTTTTGAATGAAGAATCACATTTCTTGGTAGAATCATGCAGAATTGAAATTTTTGATGTTTTTTTACTCCTCTCAACAGCCCAAACAAGTTTCTAAAAGGATGAATTTGCAACTACTTTACTTTTGAAGAAAATTCAAAACATTCATTATTCAAAAGGGCCCAAACTATCAAAAACCAGCGGTTTGAATGAATACACATTTCTTGGTAGAATCGTGCAAGACTGAAATTTTTGATGTTTTTCTACTCCTCTCATGAGCCCAAACAAGTCTCTAAAAGCATGAGTTTGCAACTACTTTACTTTTGGAGAAAATTCAAAACATTCATTATTCAATAGAGCCCAATAGCAAAAATCAGGTTTTGAATGAAGAATCACATTTCTTGGTAGAATCATGCATGATTGAAATTTTTCATGGTTTTTTACTCCTCTCAACAGCCCAAACAAGTTTCTAAAAGGATGAGTTTGCAACTACTTTACTTTTGGAGAAAATTCAAAACATTCATTATTCAATAGGGCACAAACTATCAAAAACCAGAGGTTCGAATGAACACACATTTCTTGGTAGAATCGTGCAAGACTGAAATTTTTGATGTTTTTCTACTCCTCTCATGAGCCCAAACAAGTCTCTAAAAGCATGAGTTTGCAACTACTTTACTTTTGGAGAAAATTCAAAACATTCATTATTCAATAGAGCCCAATAGCAAAAATCAGGTTTTGAATGAAGAATCACATTTCTTGGTAGAATCATGCAGGATTGAAATTTTTGATGGTTTTTTACTCCTCTCAACAGCCCAAACAAGTTTCTAAAAGGATGAATTTGCAACTACTTTACTTTTGGAGAAAATTCAAAACATTCATTATTCAATAGGGCCCAAACTATCAAAAACCAGCGGTTTGAATGAACACTCACATTTCTTGGTAGAATCGTGCAGGACTGAAATTTTTGATGTTTTTCTACTCCTCTCATGAGCCCAAACAAGACTCTAAAAGGATGAGTTTGCAACTACTTTACTTTTGGAGAAAATTCAAAACATTCATTATTCAATAGGGCCCAAAATATCAAAAACCAGCGGTTTGAATGAACACACATTTCTTGGTAGAATCATGCAGGACTGAAATTTTTGATGTTTTTCTACTCCTCTCATGAGCCCAAACAAGTCTCTAAAAGCATGAGTTTGCAACTACTTTACTTTTGGAGAAAATTCAAAACATTCATTATTCAATAGAGCCCAATAGCAAAAATCAGGTTTTGAATGAAGAATCACATTTCTTGGTAGAATCATGCAGGATTGAAATTTTGATGGTTTTTTACTCCTCTCAACAGCCCAAACAAGTTTCTAAAAGGATGAGTTTGCAACTACTTTACTTTTGGAGAAAATTCAAAACATTCATTATTCAATAGGGCCCAAACTATAAAAAACCAGCAGTTTGAATTGACACACATTTCTTGGTAGAATCGTGCAAGACTGAAATTTTTGATGTTTTTCTACTCCTCTCATGAGCCCAAACAAGTCTCTAAAAGCATGAGTTTG
Source organism: Dendrobates tinctorius (assembly GCF_039654945.1). Taxonomy (NCBI): domain Eukaryota; kingdom Metazoa; phylum Chordata; class Amphibia; order Anura; family Dendrobatidae; genus Dendrobates; species Dendrobates tinctorius. Next base: position 5,044,741 of record NW_027361736.1, on the reverse strand, counting down.
CAACTACTTTACTTTTGGAGAAAATTCAAAACATTCATTATTCAATAGAGCCCAATAGCAAAAATCAGGTTTTGAATGAAGAATCACATTTCTTGGTAGAATCATGCAGGATTGAAATTTTTGATGTTTTTTTACTCCTCTCAACAGCCCAAACAAGTTTCTAAAAGGATGAGTTTGCAACTACTTTACTTTTGGATAAAATTCAAAACATTCATTATTCAATAGGGCCCAAACTATCAAAAACCAGCGGTTTGAATGAACACACATTTCTTGGTAGAATCGTGCAAGACTGAAATTTTTGATGTTTTTCTGCTCCTCTCATGAGCCCAAACAAGTCTCTAAAAGCATGAGTTTGCAACTACTTTACTTTTGGAGAAAATTCAAAACATTCATTATTCAATAGAGCCCAATAGCAAAAATCAGGTTTTGAATGAAGAATCACATTTCTTGGTAGAATCATGCAGGATTGAAATTTTTGATGGTTTTTTACTCCTCTCAACAGCCCAAACAAGTTTTTAAAAGGATGAATTTGCAACTACTTTACTTTTGGAGAAAATTCAAAACATTCATTATTCAATAGGGCCCAAAATATCAAAAACCAGCGGTTTGAATGAACACACATTTCTTGGTAGAATCATGCAGGACTGAAATTTTTGATGTTTTTCTACTCCTCTCATGAGTATAAACAAGTCTCTAAAAGCATGAGTTTGCAACTACTTTACTTTTGGAGAAAATTCAAAACATTCATTATTCAATAGAGCCCAATAGCAAAAATCAGGTTTTGAATGAAGAATCACATTTCTTGGTAGAATCATGCAGGATTGAAATTTTTGATGTTTTTTTACTCCTCTCAACAGCCCAAACAAGTTTCTAAAAGGATGAGTTTGCAACTACTTTACTTTTGGAGAAAATTCAAAACATTCATTATTCAATAGGGCCCAAACTATCAAAAACCAGCGGTTTGAATGAACACTCACATTTCTTGGTAGAATCGTGCAGGACTGAAATTTTTGATGTTTTTCTACTCCTCTCATGATCCCAAACAAGACTTTAAAAGGATGAGTTTGCAACTACTTTACTTTTGGAGAAAATTCAAAACATTCATTATTCAATAGGGCCCAAAATATCAAAAACCAGCGGTTTGAATGAACACACATTTCTTGGTAGAATCATGCAGGACTGAAATTTTTGATGTTTTTCTACTCCTCTCATGAGCCCAAACAAGTCTCTAAAAGCATGAGTTTGCAACTACTTTACTTTTGGAGAAAATTCAAAACATTCATTATTCAATAGAGCCCAATAGCAAAAATCAGGTTTTGAATGAAGAATCACATTTCTTGGTAGAATCATGCAGAATTGAAATTTTTGATGTTTTTTTACTCCTCTCAACAGCCCAAACAAGTTTCTAAAAGGATGAGTTTGCAACTACTTTACTTTTGGAGAAAATTCAAAACATTCATTATTCAATAGGGCCCAAACTATCAAAAACCAGCGGTTTGAATGAACACACATTTCTTGGTAGAATCGTGCAAGACTGAAATTTTTGATGTTTTTCTACTCCTCTCATGAGCCCAAACAAGTCTCTAAAAGCATGAGTTTGCAACTACTTTACTTTTGGAGAAAATTCAAAACATTCATTATTCAATAGAGCCCAATAGCAAAAATCAGGTTTTGAATGAAGAATCACATTTCTTGGTAGAATCATGCAGGATTGAAATTTTTGATGGTTTTTTACTCCTCTCAACAGCCCAAACAAGTTTCTAAAAGGATGAGTTTGCAACTACTTTACTTTTGGATAAAATTCAAAACATTCATTATTCAATAGGGCCCAAACTATCAAAAACCAGCGGTTTGAATGAACACAGATTTCTTGGTAGAATCGTGCAAGACTGAAATTTTTGATGTTTTTCTACTCCTCTCATGAGCCCAAACAAGTCTCTAAAAGCATGAGTTTGCAGCTACTTTACTTTTGGAGAAAATTCAAAACATTCATTATTCAATAGAGCCCAATAGCAAAAATCAGGTTTTGAATGAAGAATCACATTTCTTGGTAGAATCATGCAGGATTGAAATTTTTGATGGTTTTTTACTCCTCTCAACAGCCCAAACAAGTTTTTAAAAGGATGAATTTGCAACTACTTTACTTTTGGAGAAAATTCAAAACATTCATTATTCAATAGGGCCCAAAATATCAAAAACCAGCGGTTTGAATGAACACACATTTCTTGGTAGAATCATGCAGGACTGAAATTTTTGATGTTTTTCTACTCCTCTCATGAGCCTAAACAAGTCTCTAAAAGCATGAGTTTGCAACTACTTTACTTTTGGAGAAAATTCAAAACATTCATTATTCAATAGAGCCCAATAGCAAAAATCAGGTTTTGAATGAAGAATCACATTTCTTGGTGGAATCATGCAGGATTGAAATTTTTGATGTTTTTTTACTCCTCTCAACAGCCCAAACAAGTTTCTAAAAGGATGAGTTTGCAACTACTTTACTTTTGGAGAAAATTCAAAACATTCATTATTCAATAGGGCCCAAACTATCAAAAACCAGCGGTTTGAATGAACACTCACATTTCTTGGTAGAATCGTGCAGGACTGAAATTTTTGATGTTTTTCTACTCCTCTCATGAGCCCAAACAAGACTTTAAAAGGATGAGTTTGCAACTACTTTACTTTTGGAGAAAATTCAAAACATTCATTATTCAATAGGGCCCAAAATATCAAAAACCAGCGGTTTGAATGAACACACATTTCTTGGTAGAATCATGCAGGACTGAAATTTTTGATGTTTTTCTACTCCTCTCATGAGCCCAAACAAGTCTCTAAAAGCATGAGTTTGCAACTACTTTACTTTTGGAGAAAATTCAAAACATTCATTATTCAATAGAGCCCAATAGCAAAAATCAGGTTTTGAATGAAGAATCACATTTCTTGGTAGAATCATGCAGGATTGAAATTTTTGATGGTTTTTTACTCCTCTCAACAGCCCAAACAAGTTTCTAAAAGGATGAATTTGCAACTACTTTACTTTTGGAGAAAATTCAAAACATTCATTATTCAATAGGGCCCAAACTATCAAAAACCAGCGGTTTGAATGAACACACATTTCTTGGTAGAATCGTGCAAGACTGAAATTTTTGATGTTTTTCTACTCCTCTCATGAGCCCAAACAAGTCTCTAAAAGCATGAGTTTGCAACTACTTTAATTTTGGAGTAAATTCAAAACATTCATTATTCAATAGAGCCCAATAGCAAAAATCAGGTTTTGAATGAAGAATCACATTTCTTGGTAGAATCATGCAGGATTGAAATTTTTGATGTTTTTTTACTCCTCTCAACAGCCCAAACAAGTTTCTAAAAGGATGAGTTTGCAACTACTTTACTTTTGGAGAAAATTCAAAACATTCATTATTCAATAGGGCCCAAAATATCAAAAACCAGCGGTTTGAATGAACACACATTTCTTGGTAGAATCATGCAGGAATGAAATTTTTGATGTTTTTCTACTCCTCTCATGAGCCCAAACAAGTCTCTAAAAGCATGAGTTTGCAACTACTTTACTTTTGGAGAAAATTCAAAACATTCATTATTCAATAGAGCCCAATAGCAAAAATCAGGTTTTGAATGAAGAATCACATTTCTTGGTAGAATCATGCAGGATTGAAATTTTTGATGTTTTTTTACTCCTCTCAACAGCCCAAACAAGTTTCTAAAAGGATGAGTTTGCAACTACTTTACTTTTGGAGAAAATTCAAAACATTCATTATTCAATAGGGCCCAAACTATCAAAAACCAGCAGTTTGAATGAACACACATTTCTTGGTAAAATCATGCAAGACTGAAATTTTTGATGTTTTTCTACTCCTCTCATGAGCCCAAACAAGACTCTAAAAGGATGAGTTTGCAACTACTTTACTTTTGGAGAAAATTCAAAACATTCATTATTCAATAGGGCCCAAAATATCAAAAACCAGTGGTTTGAATGAACACACACTTCTTTGTAGAATCATGCAGGACTGAAATTTTTGATGTTTTTCTACTCCTCTCATGAGCCCAAACAAGTCTCTAAAAGCATGAGTTTGCAACTACTTTAATTTTGGAGAAAATTCAAAACATTCATTATTCAATAGAGCCCAATAGCAAAAATCAGGTTTTGAATGAAGAATCACATTTCTTGGTAGAATCTTGCAGGATTGAAATTTTTGATGTTTTTTTACTCCTCTCAACAGCCCAAACAAGTTTCTAAAAGGATGAGTTTGCAACTACTTTACTTTTGGAGAAAATTCAAAACATTCATTATTCAATAGGGCCCAAACTATCAAAAACCAGCAGTTTGAATGAACACACATTTCTTGGTAAAATCATGCAAGACTGAAATTTTTGATGTTTTTCTACTCCTCTCATGAGCCCAAACAAGTCTCTAAAAGCATGAGTTTGCAACTACTTTACTTTTGGAGAAAATTCAAAACATTCATTATTCAATAGAGCCCAATAGCAAAAATCAGGTTTTGAATGAAGAATCACATTTCTTGGTAGAATCATGCAGGATTGAAATTTTTGATGGTTTTTTACTCCTCTCAACAGCCCAAACAAGTTTCTAAAAGGATGAATTTGCAACTACTTTACTTTTGGAGAAAATTCAAAACATTCATTATTCAATAGGGCCCAAAATATCAAAAACCAGCGGTTTGAATGAACACACATTTCTTGGTAGAATCATGCAGGAATGAAATTTTTGATGTTTTTCTACTCCTCTCATGAGCCCAAACAAGTCTCTAAAAGCATGAGTTTGCAACTACTTTACTTTTGGAGAAAATTCAATACATTCATTATTCAATAGAGCCCAATAGCAAAAATCAGGTTTTGAATGAAGAATCACATTTCTTGGTAGAATCATGCAGGATTGAAATTTTTGATGTTTTTTTACTCCTCTCAACAGCCCAAACAAGTTTCTAAAAGGATGAGTTTGCAACTACTTTACTTTTGGAGAAAATTCAAAACATTCATTATTCAATAGGGCCCAAACTATCAAAAACCAGCGGTTTGAATGAACACTCACATTTCTTGGTAGAATCGTGCAGGACTGAAATTTTTGATGTTTTTCTACTCCTCTCATGAGCCCAAACAAGACTCTAAAAGGATGAGTTTGCAACTACTTTACTTTTGGAGAAAATTCAAAACATTCATTATTCAATAGGGCCCAAAATATCAAAAACCAGCGGTTTGAATGAACACACATTTCTTGGTAGAATCATGCAGGACTGAAATTTTTGATGTTTTTCTACTCCTCTCATGAGCCAAAACAAGTCTCTAAAATCATGAGTTTGCAACTACTTTACTTTTGGAGAAAATTCAAAACATTCATTATTCAATAGAGCCCAATAGCAAAAATCAGGTTTTGAATGAAGAATCACATTTCTTGGTAGAATCATGCAGGATTGAAATTTTTGATGGTTTTTTACTCCTCTCAACAGCCCAAACAAGTTTCTAAAAGGATGAGTTTGCAACTACTTTACTTTTGGAGAAAATTCAAAACATTCATTATTCAATAGAGCCCAATAGCAAAAATCAGGTTTTGAATATAGAATCACATTTCTTGGTAGAATCATGCAGGATTGAAATTTTTGATGGTTTTTTACTCCTCTCAACAGCCCAAACAAGTTTCTAAAAAGATGAATTTGCAACTACTTTACTTTTGGAGAAAATTCAAAACATTCATTATTCAATAGGGCCCAAAATATCAAAAACCAGCGGTTTGAATGAACACACATTTCTTGGTAGAATCATGCAGGAATGAAATTTTTGATGTTTTTCTACTCCTCTCATGAGCCCAAACAAGTCTCTAAAAGCATGAGTTTGCAACTACTTTACTTTTGGAGAAAATTCAAAACATTCATTATTCAATAGAGCCCAATAGCAAAAATCAGGTTTTGAATGAAGAATCACATTTCTTGGTAGAATCATGCAGGATTGAAATTTTTGATGTTTTTTTACTCCTCTCAACAGCCCAAACAAGTTTCTAAAAGAATGAGTTTGCAACTACTTTACTTTTGGAGAAAATTCAAAACATTCATTATTCAATAGGGCCCAAACTATCAATAACCAGCAGTTTGAATGAACACACATTTCTTGGTAAAATCATGCAAGACTGAAATTTTTGATGTTTTTCTACTCCTCTCATGAGCCCAAACAAGTCTCTAAAAGCATGAGTTTGCAACTACTTTACTTTTGGAGAAAATTCAAAACATTCATTATTCAATAGAGCCCAATAGCAAAAATCAGGTTTTGAATGAAGAATCACATTTCTTGGTAGAATCATGCAGGATTGAAATTTTTGATGGTTGTTTACTCCTCTCAACAGCCCAAACAAGTTTCTAAAAGGATGAATTTGCAACTACTTTACTTTTGGAGAAAATTCAAAACATTCATTATTCAATAGGGCCCAAAATATCAAAAACCAGCGGTTTGAATGAACACACATTTCTTGGTAGAATCATGCAGGAATGAAATTTTTGATGTTTTTCTACTCCTCTCATGAGCCCAAACAAGTCTCTAAAAGCATGAGTTTGCAACTACTTTACTTTTGGAGAAAATTCAAAACATTCATTATTCAATAGAGCCCAATAGCAAAAATCAGGTTTTGAATGAAGAATCACATTTCTTGGTAGAATCATGCAGGATTGAAATTTTTGATGTTTTTTTACTCCTCTCAACAGCCCAAACAAGTTTCTAAAAGGATGAGTTTGCAACTACTTTACTTTTGGAGAAAATTCAAAACATTCATTATTCAATAGGGCCCAAACTATCAAAAACCAGCGGTTTGAATGAACACTCACATTTCTTGGTAGAATCTTGCAGGACTGAAATTTTTGATGTTTTTCTACTCCTCTCATGAGCCCAAACAAGACTCTAAAAGGATGAGTTTGCAACTACTTTACTTTTGGAGAAAATTCAAAACATTCATTATTCAATAGAGCCCAATAGCAAAAATCAGGTTTTGAATGAAGAATCACATTTCTTGGTAGAATCATGCAGGATTGAAATTTTTGATGTTTTTCTACTCCTCTCATGAGCCCAAACAAGTCTCTAACAGCATGAGTTTGCAACTACTTTACTATTGGAGAAAATTCAAAACATTCATTATGCAATAGAGCCCAATAGTTTTTTACTCCTCTCAACAGCGCAAACAAGTTTCTAAAAGGATGAGTTTGCAACTACTTTACTTTTGGAGAAAATTCAAAACATTCATTATTCAATAGGGCCCAAACTATCAAAAACCAGCAGTTTGAATGAACACACATTTCTTGGTAGAATCATGCAGGACTGAAATTTTTGATGTTTTTCTACTCCTCTCATGAGCCCAAACAAGTCTCTAACAGCATGAGTTTGCAACTACTTTACTTTTGGAGAAAATTCAAAACATTCATTATTCAATAGAGCCCAATAGCAAAAATCAGGTTTTGAATGAAGAATCACATTTCTTGGTAGAATCATGCAGGATTGAAATTTTTGATGTTTTTCTACTCCTCTCATGAGCCCAAACAAGACTCTAAAAGGATGAGTTTGCAACTACTTTACTTTTGGAGAAAATTCAAAACATTCATTATTCAATAGAGCCCAATAGCAAAAACCAGCGTTTTGAATGAAGAATCACATTTCTTGGTAGAATCATGCAGGATTGAAATTTTTGATGGTTTTTTACTCCTCTCAACAGCACAAACAAGTTTCTAAAAGGATGAGTTTGCAATTACTTTACTTTTCTAGAAAATTCAAAATAATCCTTATTCAATGGGGCCCAAAATATCAAAAAACAGTGGATTGAATGAACACTCACATTTCTTGGTAGAATCGTGCAGGACTGAAATTTTTGATGTTTTTCTACTCCTCTCATGAGCCCAAACAAGTTTCTAAAAGCATGAGTTTGCAACTACTTTACATTTGGAGAAAATTCAAAACATTCATTATTCAATAGAGCCCAATAGCAAAAATCAGGTTTTGAATGAAGAATCGCATTTCTTGGTAGAATCATGCAGGATTGAAATTTTTGACGGTTTTTTACTCCTCTCAACAGCCCAAATAAGTTTCTAAAAGGATGAGTTTGCAACTACTTTACTTTTGGAGAAAATTCAAAACATTCATTATTCAATAGGGCCCAAAATATCAAAAACCAGCGGTTTGAATGAACACACATTTCTTGGTAGAGTCATGCAGGACTGAAATTTTTGATGTTTTTCTTCTCCTCTCATGAACCCAAACAAGTCTCTAAAAGCATGAGTTTGCAACTACTTTACTTTTGGAGAAAATTCAAAACATTCATTATTCAATAGAGCCCAATAGCAAAAATCAGGTTTTGAATGAAGAATCACATTTCTTGGTAGAATCATGCAGGATTGAAATTTTTGATGGTTTTTTACTCCTCTCAACAGCCCAAACAAGTTTCTAAAAGGATGAGTTTGCAACTACTTTACTTTTGGAGAAAATTCAAAACATTCATTATTCAATAGGGCCCAAAATATCAAAAAACAGCGGTTTGAATGAACACACATTTCTTGGTAGAGTCATGCAGGACTTAAATTTTTGATGTTTTTCTACTCCTCTCATGAGCCCAAACAAGTCTCTAAAAGCATGAGTTTGCAACTACTTTACTTTTGGAGAAAATTCAAAACATTCATTATTCAATAGAGCCCAATAGCAAAAATCAGGTTTTGAATGAAGAATCACATTTCTTGGTAGAATCATGCAGGATTGAAATTTTTGATGTTTTTTTTACTCCTCTCAACAGCCCAAACAAGTTTCTAAAAGGATGAGTTTGCAACTACTTTACTTTTGGAGAAAATTCAAAACATTCATTATTCAATAGGGCCCAAACTATCAAACACCAGCGATTTGAATGAACACACATTTCTTGGTAGAATCGTGCAAGACTGAAATTTTTGATGTTTTTCTACTCCTCTCATTAGCCCAAACAAGTCTGCAAAAGCATGAGTTTGCAACTACTTTACTTTTGGAGAAAATTCAAAACATTCATTATTTATTAGAGCCCAATAGCAAAAATCAGGTTTTGAATGAAGAATCACATTTCTTGGTAGAATCATGCAGGATTGAAATTTTTGATGTTTTTTTACTCCTCTCAACAGCCCAAACAAGTTTCTAAAAGGATGAGTTTGCAACTACTTTACTTTTGGAGAAAATTCAAAACATTCATTATTCAATAGGGCCCAAAATATCAAAAACCAGCGGTTTGAATGAACACACATTTCTTGGTAGAATCATGCAGGACTGAAATTTTTGATGTTTTTCTACTCCTCTCATGAGCCCAAACAAGTCTCTAAAAGCATGAGTTTGCAACTACTTTACTTTTGGAGAAAATTCAAAAAATTCATTATTCAATAGAGCCCAATAGCAAAAATCAGGTTTTGAATGAAGAATCACATTTCTTGGTAGAATCATGCAGGATTGAAATTTTTGATGTTTTTCTACTCCTCTCATGAGCCCAAACAAGACTCTAAAAGGATGAGTTTGCAAATACTTTACTTTTGGAGAAAATTCAAAACATTCATTATTCAATAGAGCCCAATAGCAAAAACCAGCGTTTTGAATGAAGAATCACATTTCTTGGTAGAATCATGCAGGATTGAAATTTTTGATGGTTTTTTACTCCTCTCAACAGCCCAAACAAGTTTCTAAAAGGATGAGTTTGCAACTACTTTACTTTTCTAGAAAATTCAAAACATTCCTTATTCAATAGGGCCCAAAATATCAAAAACCAGTGGATTGAATGAACACTCACATTTCTTGGTAGAATCGTGCAGGACTGAAATTTTTGATGTTTTTCTACTCCTCTCATGAGTCCAAACAAGTCTCTAAAAGCATGAGTTTGCAACTACTTTACTTTTGGAGAAAATTCAAAACATTCATTATTCAATAGAGCCCAATAGCAAAAATCAGGTTTTGAATGAAGAATCACATTTCTTGGTAGAATCATGCAGGATTGAAATTTTTGACGGTTTTTTACTCCTCTCAACAGCCCAAACAAGTTTCTAAAAGGATGAGTTTGCAACTACTTTACTTTTGGAGAAAATTCAAAACATTCATTATTAAATAGGGCCCAAAATAACAAAAACCAGCGGTTTGAATGAACACACATTTCTTGGTAGAATCATGCAGGACTGAAATTTTTGATGTTTTTCGACTCCTCTCATGAGCCCAAACAAGTCTCTAAAAGCATGAGTTTGCAACTACTTTACTTTTGGAGAAAATTCAAAACATTCATTATTCAATAGAGCCCAATAGCAAAAATCAGGTTTTGAATGAAGAATCACATTTCTTGGTAGAATCATGCAGGATTGAAATTTTTGATGGTTTTTTACTCCTCTCAACAGCCCAAACAAGTTTCTAAAAGGATGAGTTTGCAACTACTTTACTTTTGGAGAAAATTCAAAACATTCATTTTTCAATCGGGCCCAAAATATCAAAAACCAGCGGTTTGAATGAACACACATTTCTTGGTAGAATCGTGCAAGACTGAAATTTTTGATGTTTTTCTACTCCTCTCATGAGCCCAAACAAGTCTCTAAAAGCATGAGTTTGCAACTACTTTACTTTTGGAGAAAATTCAAAACATTCATTATTCAATAGAGCCCAATAGCAAAAATCAGGTTTTGAATGAAGAATCACATTTCTTGGTAGAATCATGCAGGATTGAAATTTTTGATGGTTTTTTACTCCTCTCAACAGCCCAAACAAGTTTCTAAAAGGATGAGTTTGCAACTACTTTACTTTTGGAGAAAATTCAAAGCATTCATTATTCAATAGGGCCCAAAATATCAAAAACCAGCGGTTTGAATGAACACACATTTCTTGGTAGAATCGTGCAAGACTGAAATTTTTGATGTTTTTCTACTCCTCTCATGAGCCCAAACAAGTCTCTAAAAGCATGAGTTTGCAACTACTTTACTTTCGGAGAAAATTCAAAACATTCATTATTCAATAGAGCCCAATAGCAAAAACCAGCGTTTTGAATGAAGAATCACATTTTTTGGTAGAATCATGCAGGATTGAAATTTTTGATGGTTTTTTACTCCTCTCAACAGCCCAAACAAGTTTCTAAAAGGATGTTTTGCAACTACTTTCCTTTTCTAGAAAATTCAAAACATTTCTTATTCAATAGGGCCAAAAATATAAAAAACCAGTGGTTTGAATGAACACTCACATTTCTTGGTAGAATCGTGAAGGACTGAAATTTTTGATGTTTTTCTACTCCTCTCATGAGCCCAAACAAGTCTCTAAAAGCATGAGTTTGCAACTACTTTACTTTTGGAGAAAATTCAAAACATTCATTATTCTATAGAGCCCAATAGCAAAAATCAGGTTTTGAATGAAGAATCATATTTCTTGGTAGAATTATGCAGGATTGAAATTTTTGATGGTTTTTTACTCCTTTCAACAGCCCAAACAAGTTTCTAAAAGGATGAGTTTGCAACTACTTTACTTTTGGAGAAAATTCAAAACATTCATTATTCAATAGGGCCCAAAATATCAAAAACCAGCGGTTTGAATGAACACACATTTCTTGGTAGAATCATGCAGGACTGAAATTTTTGATGTTTTTCTACTCCTCTCATGAGCCCAAACAAGTCTCTAAAAGCATGAGTTTGCAACTACTTTACTATTGGAGAAAATTCAAAACATTCATTATGCAATAGAGCCCAATAGTTTTTTACTCCTCTCAACAGCGCAAACAAGTTTCTAAAAGGATGAGTTTGCAACTACTTTACTTTTGGAGAAAATTCAAAACATTCATTATTCAATAGGGCCCAAACTATCAAAAACCAGCGGTTTGAATGAACACACATTTCTTGGTAGAATCATGCAGGACTGAAATTTTTGATGTTTTTCTACTCCTCTCATGAGCCCAAACAAGTCTCTAAAAGCATGAGTTTGCAACTACTTTACTTTTGGAGAAAATTCAAAACATTCATTATTCAATAGAGCCCAATAGCAAAAATCAGGTTTTGAATGAAGAATCACATTTCTTGGTAGAATCATGCAGGATTGAAATTTTTGATGTTTTTCTACTCCTCTCATGAGCCCAAACAAGACTCTAAAAGGATGAGTTTGCAACTACTTTACTTTTGGAGAAAATTCAAAACATTCATTATTCAATAGAGCCCAATAGCAAAAACCAGCGTTTTGAATGAAGAATCACATTTCTTGGTAGAATCATGCAGGATTGAAATTTTTGATGGTTTTTTACTCCTCTCAACAGCACAAACAAGTTTCTAAAAGGATGAGTTTGCAACTACTTTACTTTTCTAGAAAATTCAAAATAATTCTTATTCAATGGGGCCCAAAATATCAAAAACCAGTGGATTGAATGAACACTCACATTTCTTGGTAGAATCGTGCAGGACTGAAATTTTTGATGTTTTTTCTACTCCTCTCATGAGCCCAAACAAGTTTCTAAAAGCATGAGTTTGCAACTACTTTACTTTTGGAGAAAATTCAAAACATTCATTATTCAATAGAGCCCAATAGCAAAAATCAGGTTTTGAATGAAGAATTGCATTTCTTGGTAGAATCATGCAGGATTGAAATTTTTGATGGTTTTTTACTCCTCTCAACAGCCCAAACAAGTTTCTAAAAGGATGAGTTTGCAACTACTTTACTTTTGGAGAAAATTCAAAACATTCATTATTCAATAGGGCCCAAAATATCAAAAACCAGCGGTTTGAATGAACACACATTTCTTGGTAGAATCATGCAGGACTGAAATTTTTGATGTTTTTCTTCTCCTCTCATGAGCCCAAACAAGTCTCTAAAAGCATGAGTTTGCAACTACTTTACTTTTGGAGAAAATTCAAAACATTCATTATTCAATAGAGCCCAATAGCAAAAATCAGGTTTTGAATGAAGAATCACATTTCTTGGTAGAATCATGCAGGATTGAAATTTTTGATGTTTTTTTACTCCTCTCAACAGCCCAAACAAGTTTCTAAAAGGATGAGTTTGCAACTACTTTACTTTTGGAGAAAATTCAAAACATTCATTATTCAATAGGGCCCAAACTATCAAAAACCAGCGGTTTGAATGAACACTCACATTTCTTGGTAGAATCGTGCAGGACTGAAATTTTTGATGTTTTTCTACTCCTCTCATGAGCCCAAACAAGACTCTAAAAGGATGAGTTTGCAACTACTTTACTTTTGGAGAAAATTCAAAACATTCATTATTCAATAGGGCCCAAAATATCAAAAACCAGCGGTTTGAATGAACACACATTTCTTGGTAGAATCATGCAGGACTGAAATTTTTGATGTTTTTCTACTCCTCTCATGAGCCCAAACAAGTCTCTAAAAGCATGAGTTTGCAACTACTTTAGTTTTGGAGAAAATTCAAAACATTCATTATTCAATAGAGCCCAATAGCAAAAATCAGGTTTTGAATGAAGAATCACATTTCTTGGTAGAATCATGCAGGATTGAAATTTTTGATGGTTTTTTACTCCTCTCAACAGCCCAAACAAGTTTCTAAAAGGATGAGTTTGCAACTACTTTACTTTTGGAGAAAATTCAAAACATTCATTATTCAATAGTGCCCAAAATATCAAAAACCAGCGGTTTGAATGAACACACATTTCTTGGTAGAATCATGCAGGACTGAAATTTTTGATGTTTTTCTACTCCTCTCATGAGCCCAAACAAGTCTCTAAAAGCATGAGTTTGCAACTACTTTACTATTGGAGAAAATTCAAAACATTCATTATGCAATAGAGCCCAATAGTTTTTTACTCCTCTCAACAGCGCAAACAAGTTTCTAAAAGGATGAGTTTGCAACTACTTTACTTTTGGAGAAAATTCAAAACATTCATTATTCAATAGGGCCCAAACTATCAAAAACCAGCAGTTTGAATGAACACACATTTCTTGGTAGAATCATGCAGGACTGAAATTTTTGATGTTTTTCTACTCCTCTCATGAGCCCAAACAAGTCTCTAACAGCATGAGTTTGCAACTACTTTACTTTTGGAGAAAATTCAAAACATTCATTATTCAATAGAGCCCAATAGCAAAAATCAGGTTTTGAATGAAGAATCACATTTCTTGGTAGAATCATGCAGGATTGAAATTTTTGATGTTTTTCTACTCCTCTCATGAGCCCAAACAAGACTCTAAAAGGATGAGTTTGCAACTACTTTACTTTTGGAGAAAATTCAAAACATTCATTATTCAATAGAGCCCAATAGCAAAAACCAGCGTTTTGAATGAAGAATCACATTTCTTGGTAGAATCATGCAGGATTGAAATTTTTGATGGTTTTTTACTCCTCTCAACAGCACAAACAAGTTTCTAAAAGGATGAGTTTGCAATTACTTTACTTTTCTAGAAAATTCAAAATAATCCTTATTCAATGGGGCCCAAAATATCAAAAACCAGTGGATTGAATGAACACTCACATTTCTTGGTAGAATCGTGCAGGACTGAAATTTTTGATGTTTTTCTTCTCCTCTCATGAGCCCAAACAAGTTTCTAAAAGCATGAGTTTGCAACTACTTTACATTTGGAGAAAATTCAAAACATTCATTATTCAATAGAGCCCAATAGCAAAAATCAGGTTTTGAATGAAGAATCGCATTTCTTGGTAGAATCATGCAGGATTGAAATTTTTGACGGTTTTTTACTCCTCTCAACAGCCCAAATAAGTTTCTAAAAGGATGAGTTTGCAACTACTTTACTTTTGGAGAAAATTCAAAACATTCATTATTCAATAGGGCCCAAAATATCAAAAACCAGCGGTTTGAATGAACACACATTTCTTGGTAGAGTCATGCAGGACTGAAATTTTTGATGTTTTTCTTCTCCTCTCATGAACCCAAACAAGTCTCTAAAAGCATGAGTTTGCAACTACTTTACTTTTGGAGAAAATTCAAAACATTCATTATTCAATAGAGCCCAATAGCAAAAATCAGGTTTTGAATGAAGAATCACATTTCTTGGTAGAATCATGCAGGATTGAAATTTTTGATGGTTTTTTACTCCTCTCAACAGCCCAAACAAGTTTCTAAAAGGATGAGTTTGCAACTACTTTACTTTTGGAGAAAATTCAAAACATTCATTATTCAATAGGGCCCAAAATATCAAAAACCAGCGGTTTGAATGAACACACATTTCTTGGTAGAGTCATGCAGGACTTAAATTTTTGATGTTTTTCTACTCCTCTCATGAGCCCAAACAAGTCTCTAAAAGCATGAGTTTGCAACTACTTTACTTTTGGAGAAAATTCAAAACATTCATTATTCAATAGAGCCCAATAGCAAAAATCAGGTTTTGAATGAAGAATCACATTTCTTGGTAGAATCATGCAGGATTGAAATTTTTGATGTTTTTTTTACTCCTCTCAACAGCCCAAACAAGTTTCTAAAAGGATGAGTTTGCAACTACTTTACTTTTGGAGAAAATTCAAAACATTCATTATTCAATAGGGCCCAAACTATCAAAAACCAGCGATTTGAATGAACACACATTTCTTGGTAGAATCGTGCAAGACTGAAATTTTTGATGTTTTTCTACTCCTCTCATTAGCCCAAACAAGTCTGCAAAAGCATGAGTTTGCAACTACTTTACTTTTGGAGAAAATTCAAAACATTCATTATTTATTAGAGCCCAATAGCAAAAATCAGGTTTTGAATGAAGAATCACATTTCTTGGTAGAATCATGCAGGATTGAAATTTTTGATGTTTTTTTACTCCTCTCAACAGCCCAAACAAGTTTCTAAAAGGATGAGTTTGCAACTACTTTACTTTTGGAGAAAATTCAAAACATTCATTATTCAATAGAGCCCAATAGCAAAAATCAGGTTTTGAATGAAGAATCACATTTCTTGGTAGAATCATGCAGGATTGAAATTTTTGACGGTTTTTTACTCCTCTCAACAGCCCAAACAAGTTTCTAAAAGGATGAGTTTGCAACTACTTTACTTTTGGAGAAAATTCAAAACATTCATTATTAAATAGGGCCCAAAATAACAAAAACCAGCGGTTTGAATGAACACACATTTCTTGGTAGAATCATGCAGGACTGAAATTTTTGATGTTTTTCGACTCCTCTCATGAGCCCAAACAAGTCTCTAAAAGCATGAGTTTGCAACTACTTTACTTTTGGAGAAAATTCAAAACATTCATTATTCAATAGAGCCCAATAGCAAAAATCAGGTTTTGAATGAAGAATCACATTTCTTGGTAGAATCATGCAGGATTGAAATTTTTGATGGTTTTTTACTCCTCTCAACAGCCCAAACAAGTTTCTAAAAGGATGAGTTTGCAACTACTTTACTTTTGGAGAAAATTCAAAACATTCATTTTTCAATCGGGCCCAAAATATCAAAAACCAGTGGTTTGAATGAACACACATTTCTTGGTAGAATCGTGCAAGACTGAAATTTTTGATGTTTTTCTACTCCTCTCATGAGCCCAAACAAGTCTCTAAAAGCATGAGTTTGCAACTACTTTACTTTTGGAGAAAATTCAAAACATTCATTATTCAATAGAGCCCAATAGCAAAAATCAGGTTTTGAATGAAGAATCACATTTCTTGGTAGAATCATGCAGGATTGAAATTTTTGATGGTTTTTTACTCCTCTCAACAGCCCAAACAAGTTTCTAAAAGGATGAGTTTGCAACTACTTTACTTTTGGAGAAAATTCAAAGCATTCATTATTCAATAGGGCCCAAAATATCAAAAACCAGCGGTTTGAATGAACACACATTTCTTGGTAGAATCGTGCAAGACTGAAATTTTTGATGTTTTTCTACTCCTCTCATGAGCCCAAACAAGTCTCTAAAAGCATGAGTTTGCAACTACTTTACTTTCGGAGAAAATTCAAAACATTCATTATTCAATAGAGCCCAATAGCAAAAACCAGCGTTTTGAATGAAGAATCACATTTTTTGGTAGAATCATGCAGGATTGAAATTTTTGATGGTTTTTTACTCCTCTCAACAGCCCAAACAAGTTTCTAAAAGGATGTTTTGCAACTACTTTCCTTTTCTAGAAAATTCAAAACATTTCTTATTCAATAGGGCCAAAAATATAAAAAACCAGTGGTTTGAATGAACACTCACATTTCTTGGTAGAATCGTGAAGGACTGAAATTTTTGATGTTTTTCTACTCCTCTCATGAGCCCAAACAAGTCTCTAAAAGCATGAGTTTGCAACTACTTTACTTTTGGAGAAAATTCAAAACATTCATTATTCTATAGAGCCCAATAGCAAAAATCAGGTTTTGAATGAAGAATCATATTTCTTGGTAGAATTATGCAGGATTGAAATTTTTGATGGTTTTTTACTCCTCTCAACAGCCCAAACAAGTTTCTAAAAGGATGAGTTTGCAACTACTTTACTTTTGGAGAAAATTCAAAACATTCATTATTCAATAGGGCCCAAAATATCAAAAACCAGCGGTTTGAATGAACACTCACATTTCTTGGTAGAATCGTGCAGGACTGAAATTTTTGATGTTTTTTCTACTCCTCTCATGAGCCCAAACAAGTTTCTAAAAGCATGAGTTTGCAACTACTTTACTTTTGGAGAAAATTCAAAACATTCATTATTCAATAGAGCCCAATAGCAAAAATCAGGTTTTGAATGAAGAATCGCATTTCTTGGTAGAATCATGCAGGATTGAAATTTTTGATGGTTTTTTACTCCTCTCAACAGCCCAAACAAGTTTCTAAAAGGATGAGTTTGCAACTACTTTACTTTTGGAGAAAATTCAAAACATTCATTATTCAATAGGGCCCAAAATATCAAAAACCAGCGGTTTGAATGAACACACATTTCTTGGTAGAATCATGCAGGACTGAAATTTTTGATGTTTTTCTTCTCCTCTCATGAGCCCAAACAAGTCTCTAAAAGCATGAGTTTGCAACTACTTTACTTTTGGAGAAAATTCAAAACATTCATTATTCAATAGAGCCCAATAGCAAAAATCAGGTTTTGAATGAAGAATCACATTTCTTGGTAGAATCATGTAGGATTGAAATTTTTGATGGTTTTTTACTCCTCTCAACAGCCCAAACAAGTTTCTAAAAGGATGAATTTGCAACTACTTTACTTTTGGAGAAAATTCAAAACATTCATTATTCAATAGGGCCCAAAATATCAAAAACCAGCGGTTTGAATGAACACACATTTCTTGGTAGAATCATGCAGGACTGAAATTTTTGATGTTTTTCTACTCCTCTCATGAGCCTAAACAAGTCTCTAAAAGCATGAGTTTGCAACTACTTTACTTTTGGAGAAAATTCAAAACATTCATTATTCAATAGAGCCCAATAGCAAAAATCAGGTTTTGAATGAAGAATCACATTTCTTGGTAGAATCATGCAGGATTGAAATTTTTGATGTTTTTTTACTCCTCTCAACAGCCCAAACAAGTTTCTAAAAGGATGAGTTTGCAACTACTTTACTTTTGGAGAAAATTCAAAACATTCATTATTCAATAGGGCCCAAACTATCAAAAACCAGCGGTTTGAATGAACACTCACATTTCTTGGTAGAATCGTGCAGGACTGAAATTTTTGTTGTTTTTCTACTCCTCTCATGAGCCCAAACAAGACTCTAAAAGGATGAGTTTGCAACTACTTTACTTTTGGAGAAAATTCAAAACATTCATTATTCAATAGGGCCCAAAATATCAAAAACCAGCGGTTTGAATGAACACACATTTCTTGGTAGAATCATGTAGGACTGAAATTTTTGATGTTTTTCTACTCCTCTCATGAGCCCAAACAAGTCTCTGAAAGCATGAGTTTGCAACTACTTTACTTTTGGAGAAAATTCAAAAAATTCATTATTCAATAGAGCCCAATAGCAAAAATCAGGTTTTGAATGAAGAATCACATTTCTTGGTAGAATCATGCAGGATTGAAATTTTTGATGTTTTTCTACTCCTCTCATGAGCCCAAACAAGACTCTAAAAGGATGAGTTTGCAACTACTTTACTTTTCTAGAAAATTCAAAACATTCCTTATTCAATAGGGCCCAAAATATCAAAAACCAGTGGATTGAATGAACACTCACATTTCTTGGTAGAATCGTGCAGGACTGAAATTTTTGATGTTTTTCTACTCCTCTCATGAGCCCAAACAAGTCTCGAAAAGCATGAGTTTGCAACTACTTTAGTTTTGGAGAAAATTCAAAACATTCATTATTCAATAGAGCCCAATAGCAAAAATCAGGTTTTGAATGAAGAATCACATTTCTTGGTAGAATCATGCAGGATTGAAATTTTTGATGGTTTTTTACTCCTCTCAACAGCCCAAACAAGTTTCTAAAAGGATGAGTTTGCAACTACTTTACTTTTGGAGAAAATTCAAAACATTCATTTTTCAATCGGGCCCAAAATATCAAAAACCAGTGGTTTGAATGAACACACATTTCTTGGTAGAATCGTGCAAGACTGAAATTTTTGATGTTTTTCTACTCCTCTCATGAGCCCAAACAAGTCTCTAAAAGCATGAGTTTGCAACTACTTTACTTTTGGAGAAAATTCAAAACATTCATTATTCAATAGAGCCCAATAGCAAAAATCAGGTTTTGAATGAAGAATCACATTTCTTGGTAGAATCATGCAGGATTGAAATTTTTGATGGTTTTTTACTCCTCTCAACAGCCCAAACAAGTTTCTAAAAGGATGAGTTTGCAACTACTTTACTTTTGGAGAAAATTCAAAGCATTCATTATTCAATAGGGCCCAAAATATCAAAAACCAGCGGTTTGAATGAACACACATTTCTTGGTAGAATCGTGCAAGACTGAAATTTTTGATGTTTTTCTACTCCTCTCATGAGCCCAAACAAGTCTCTAAAAGCATGAGTTTGCAACTACTTTACTTTTGGAGAAAATTCAAAACATTCATTATTCAATAGGGCCCAAACTATCAAAAACCAGCGGTTTGAATGAACACACATTTCTTGGTAGAATCATGCAGGACTGAAATTTTTGATGTTTTTCTACTCCTCTCATGAGCCCAAACAAGTCTCTAAAAGCATGAGTTTGCAACTACTTTACTTTTGGAGAAAATTCAAAACATTCATTATTCAATAGAGCCCAATAGCAAAAATCAGGTTTTGAATGAAGAATCACATTTCTTGGTAGAATCATGCAGGATTGAAATTTTTGATGTTTTTCTACTCTCATGAGCCCAAACAAGACTCTAAAAGGATGAGTTTGCAACTACTTTACTTTTGGAGAAAATTCAAAACATTCATTATTCAATAGAGCCCAATAGCAAAAATCAGGTTTTGAATGAAGAATCGCATTTCTTGGTAGAATCATGCAGGATTGAAATTTTTGATGGTTTTTTACTCCTCTCAACAGCCCAAACAAGTTTCTAAAAGGATGAGTTTGCAACTACTTTACTTTTGGAGAAAATTCAAAACATTCATTATTCAATAGGGCCCAAAATATCAAAAACCAGCGGTTTGAATGAACACACATTTCTTGGTAGAATCATGCAGGACTGAAATTTTTGATGTTTTTCTTCTCTCATGAGCCCAAACAAGTCTCTAAAAGCATGAGTTTGCAACTACTTTACTTTTGGAGAAAATTCAAAACATTCATTATTCAATAGAGCCCAATAGCAAAAATCAGGTTTTGAATGAAGAATCACATTTCTTGGTAGAATCATGCAGGATTGAAATTTTTGACGGTTTTTTACTCCTCTCAACAGCCCAAACAGGTTTCTAAAAGGATGAGTTTGCAACTACTTTACTTTTGGAGAAAATTCAAAACATTCATTATTCAATAGGGCCCAAAATATCAAAAACCAGCGGTTTGAATGAACACACATTTCTTGGTAGAGTCATGCAGGACTGAAATTTTTGATGTTTTTCTACTCCTCTCATGAGCCCAAACAAGTCTCTAAAAGCATGAGTTTGCAACTACTTTACTTTTGGAGAAAATTCAAAACATTCATTATTCAATAGAGCCCAATAGCAAAAATCAGGTTTTGAATGAAGAATCACATTTCTTGGTAGAATCATGCAGGATTGAAATTTTTGATGTTTTTTTACTCCTCTCAACAGCCCAAACAAGTTTCTAAAAGGATGAGTTTGCAACTACTTTACTTTTGGAGAAAATTCAAAACATTCATTATTCAATAGGGCCCAAACTATCAAAAACCAGCGATTTGAATGAACACACATTTCTTGGTAGAATCGTGCAAGACTGAAATTTTTGATGTTTTTCTACTCCTCTCATGAGCCCAAACAAGTCTCCAAAAGCATGAGTTTGCAACTACTTTACTTTTGGAGAAAATTCAAAACATTCATTATTTATTAGAGCCCAATAGCAAAAATCAGGTTTTGAATGAAGAATCACATTTCTTGGTAGAATCATGCAGGATTGAAATTTTTGATTTTTTTTACTCCCCTCAACAGCCCAAACAAGTTTCTAAAAGGATGAGTTTGCAACTACTTTACTTTTGGAGAAAATTCAAAACATTCATTATTCAATAGGGCCCAAAATATCAAAAACCAGCGGTTTGAATGAACACACATTTCTTGGTAGAATCATGCAGGACTGAAATTTTTGATGTTTTTCTACTCCTCTCATGAGCCCAAACAAGTCTCTAAAAGCATGAGTTTGCAACTACTTTACTTTTGGAGAAAATTCAAAACATTCATTATTCAATAGGGCCCAATAGCAAAAATCAGGTTTTGAATGAAGAATCACATTTCTTGGTAGAATCATGCAGGATTGAAATTTTTGATGGTTTTTTACTCCTCTCAACAGCACAAACAAGTTTCTAAAAGGATGAGTTTGCAACTACTTTACTTTTCTAGAAAATTCAAAATAATTCTTATTCAATGGGGCCCAAAATATCAAAAACCAGTGGATTGAATGAACACTCACATTTCTTGGTAGAATCGTGCAGGACTGAAATTTTTGATGTTTTTTCTACTCCTCTCATGAGCCCAAACAAGTTTCTAAAAGCATGAGTTTGCAACTACTTTACTTTTGGAGAAAATTCAAAACATTCATTATTCAATAGAGCCCAATAGCAAAAATCAGGTTTTGAATGAAGAATCGCATTTCTTGGTAGAATCATGCAGGATTGAAATTTTTGATGGTTTTTTACTCCTCACAACAGCCCAAACAAGTTTCTAAAAGGATGAGTTTGCAACTACTTTACTTTTGGAGAAAATTCAAAACATTCATTATTCAATAGGGCCCAAAATATCAAAAACCAGCGGTTTGAATGAACACACATTTCTTGGTAGAATCATGCAGGACTGAAATTTTTGATGTTTTTGTTCTCCTCATGAGCCCAAACAAGTCTCTAAAAGCATGAGTTTGCAACTACTTTACTTTTGGAGAAAATTCAAAACATTCATTATTCAATAGAGCCCAATAGCAAAAATCAGGTTTTGAATGAAGAATCACATTTCTTGGTAGAATCATGCAGGACTGAAATTTTTGATGTTTTTCTACTCCTCTCATGAGCCCAAACAAGACTCTAAAAGGATGAGTTTGCAACTACTTTACTTTTGGAGAAAATTCAAAACATTCATTATTCAATAGAGCCCAATAGCAAAAATCAGGTTTTGAATGAAGAATCGCATTTCTTGGTAGAATCATGCAGGATTGAAATTTTTGATGGTTTTTTACTCCTCTCAACAGCCCAAACAAGTTTCTAAAAGGATGAGTTTGCAACTACTTTACTTTTGGAGAAAATTCAAAACATTCATTATTCAATAGGGCCCAAAATATCAAAAACCAGCGGTTTGAATGAACACACATTTCTTGGTAGAATCATGCAGGACTGAAATTTTTGATGTTTTTCTTCTCCTCTCATGAGCCCAAACAAGTCTCTAAAAGCATGAGTTTGCAACTACTTTACTTTTGGAGAAAATTCAAAACATTCATTATTCAATAGAGCCCAATAGCAAAAATCAGGTTTTGAATGAAGAATCACATTTCTTGGTAGAATCATGCAGGATTGAAATTTTTGACGGTTTTTTACTCCTCTCAACAGCCCAAACAGGTTTCTAAAAGGATGAGTTTGCAACTACTTTACTTTTGGAGAAAATTCAAAACATTCATTATTCAATAGGGCCCAAAATATCAAAAACCAGCGGTTTGAATGAACACACATTTCTTGGTAGAGTCATGCAGGACTGAAATTTTTGATGTTTTTCTACTCCTCTCATGAGCCCAAACAAGTCTCTAAAAGCATGAGTTTGCAACTACTTTACTTTTGGAGAAAATTCAAAACATTCATTATTCAATAGAGCCCAATAGCAAAAATCAGGTTTTGAATGAAGAATCACATTTCTTGGTAGAATCATGCAGGATTGAAATTTTTGATGTTTTTTTACTCCTCTCAACAGCCCAAACAAGTTTCTAAAAGGATGAGTTTGCAACTACTTTACTTTTGGAGAAAATTCAAAACATTCATTATTCAATAGGGCCCAAACTATCAAAAACCAGCGATTTGAATGAACACACATTTCTTGGTAGAATCGTGCAAGACTGAAATTTTTGATGTTTTTCTACTCCTCTCATGAGCCCAAACAAGTCTCCAAAAGCATGAGTTTGCAACTACTTTACTTTTGGAGAAAATTCAAAACATTCATTATTTATTAGAGCCCAATAGCAAAAATCAGGTTTTGAATGAAGAATCACATTTCTTGGTAGAATCATGCAGGATTGAAATTTTTGATTTTTTTTACTCCCCTCAACAGCCCAAACAAGTTTCTAAAAGGATGAGTTTGCAACTACTTTACTTTTGGAGAAAATTCAAAACATTCATTATTCAATAGGGCCCAAAATATCAAAAACCAGCGGTTTGAATGAACACACATTTCTTGGTAGAATCATGCAGGACTGAAATTTTTGATGTTTTTCTACTCCTCTCATGAGCCCAAACAAGTCTCTAAAAGCATGAGTTTGCAACTACTTTACTTTTGGAGAAAATTCAAAACATTCATTATTCAATAGGGCCCAATAGCAAAAATCAGGTTTTGAATGAAGAATCACATTTCTTGGTAGAATCATGCAGGATTGAAATTTTTGATGGTTTTTTACTCCTCTCAACAGCACAAACAAGTTTCTAAAAGGATGAGTTTGCAACTA
This sequence comes from Dendrobates tinctorius, assembly GCF_039654945.1. Taxonomy (NCBI): domain Eukaryota; kingdom Metazoa; phylum Chordata; class Amphibia; order Anura; family Dendrobatidae; genus Dendrobates; species Dendrobates tinctorius. Next base: position 5,020,597 of record NW_027361736.1, on the reverse strand, counting down.
CTTTACTTTTCTAGAAAATTCAAAATAATTCTTATTCAATGGGGCCCAAAATATCAAAAACCAGTGGATTGAATGAACACTCACATTTCTTGGTAGAATCGTGCAGGACTGAAATTTTTGATGTTTTTTCTACTCCTCTCATGAGCCCAAACAAGTTTCTAAAAGCATGAGTTTGCAACTACTTTACTTTTGGAGAAAATTCAAAACATTCATTATTCAAAAGAGCCCAATAGCAAAAATCAGGTTTTGAATGAAGAATCGCATTTCTTGGTAGAATCATGCAGGATTGAAATTTTTGATGGTTTTTTACTCCTCACAACAGCCCAAACAAGTTTCTAAAAGGATGAGTTTGCAACTACTTTACTTTTGGAGAAAATTCAAAACATTCATTATTCAATAGGGCCCAAAATATCAAAAACCAGCGGTTTGAATGAACACACATTTCTTGGTAGAATCATGCAGGACTGAAATTTTTGATGTTTTTGTTCTCCTCTCATGAGCCCAAACAAGTCTCTAAAAGCATGAGTTTGCAACTACTTTACTTTTGGAGAAAATTCAAAACATTCATTATTCAATAGAGCCCAATAGCAAAAATCAGGTTTTGAATGAAGAATCACATTTCTTGGTAGAATCATGCAGGATTGAAATTTTTGACGGTTTTTTACTCCTCTCAACAGCCCAAGCAGGTTTCTAAAAGGATGAGTTTGCAACTACTTTACTTTTGGAGAAAATTCAAAACATTCATTATTCAATAGGGCCCAAAATATCAAAAACCAGCGGTTTGAATGAACACACATTTCTTGGTAGAGTCATGCAGGACTGAAATTTTTGATGTTTTTCTACTCCTCTCATGAGCCCAAACAAGTCTCTAAAAGCATGAGTTTGCAACTACTTTACTTTTGGAGAAAATTCAAAACATTCATTATTCAATAGAGCCCAATAGCAAAAACCAGCGTTTTGAATGAAGAATCACATTTCTTGGTAGAATCATGCAGGATTGAAATTTGTGATGGTTTTTTACTCCTCTCAACAGCCCAAACAAGTTTCTAAAAGGATGAGTTTGCAACTACTTTACTTTTCTAGAAAATTCAAAACATTCCTTATTCAATAGGGCCCAAAATATCAAAAACCAGTGGATTGAATGAACACTCACATTTCTTGGTAGAATCGTGCAGGACTGAAATTTTTGATGTTTTTCTACTCCTCTCATGAGCCCAAACAAGTCTCGAAAAGCATGAGTTTGCAACTACTTTAGTTTTGGAGAAAATTCAAAACATTCATTATTCAATAGAGCCCAATAGCAAAAATCAGGTTTTGAATGAAGAATCACATTTCTTGGTAGAATCATGCAGGATTGAAATTTTTGATGGTTTTTTACTCCTCTCAACAGCCCAAACAAGTTTCTAAAAGGATGAGTTTGCAACTACTTTACTTTTGGAGAAAATTCAAAACATTCATTATTCAATAGTGCCCAAAATATCAAAAACCAGCGGTTTGAATGAACACACATTTCTTGGTAGAATCATGCAGGACTGAAATTTTTGATGTTTTTCTACTCCTCTCATGAGCCCAAACAAGTCTCTAAAAGCATGAGTTTGCAACTACTTTACTATTGGAGAAAATTCAAAACATTCATTATGCAATAGAGCCCAATAGTTTTTTACTCCTCTCAACAGCGCAAACAAGTTTCTAAAAGGATGAGTTTGCAACTACTTTACTTTTGGAGAAAATTCAAAACATTCATTATTCAATAGGGCCCAAACTATCAAAAACCAGCAGTTTGAATGAACACACATTTCTTGGTAGAATCATGCAGGACTGAAATTTTTGATGTTTTTCTACTCCTCTCATGAGCCCAAACAAGTCTCTAACAGCATGAGTTTGCAACTACTTTACTTTTGGAGAAAATTCAAAACATTCATTATTCAATAGAGCCCAATAGCAAAAATCAGGTTTTGAATGAAGAATCACATTTCTTGGTAGAATCATGCAGGATTGAAATTTTTGATGTTTTTCTACTCCTCTCATGAGCCCAAACAAGACTCTAAAAGGATGAGTTTGCAACTACTTTACTTTTGGAGAAAATTCAAAACATTCATTATTCAATAGAGCCCAATAGCAAAAACCAGCGTTTTGAATGAAGAATCACATTTCTTGGTAGAATCATGCAGGATTGAAATTTTTGATGGTTTTTTACTCCTCTCAACAGCACAAACAAGTTTCTAAAAGGATGAGTTTGCAATTACTTTACTTTTCTAGAAAATTCAAAATAATCCTTATTCAATGGGGCCCAAAATATCAAAAACCAGTGGATTGAATGAACACTCACATTTCTTGGTAGAATCGTGCAGGACTGAAATTTTTGATGTTTTTCTACTCCTCTCATGAGCCCAAACAAGTTTCTAAAAGCATGAGTTTGCAACTACTTTACATTTGGAGAAAATTCAAAACATTCATTATTCAATAGAGCCCAATAGCAAAAATCAGGTTTTGAATGAAGAATCGCATTTCTTGGTAGAATCATGCAGGATTGAAATTTTTGACGGTTTTTTACTCCTCTCAACAGCCCAAATAAGTTTCTAAAAGGATGAGTTTGCAACTACTTTACTTTTGGAGAAAATTCAAAACATTCATTATTCAATAGGGCCCAAAATATCAAAAACCAGCGGTTTGAATGAACACACATTTCTTGGTAGAGTCATGCAGGACTTAAATTTTTGATGTTTTTCTACTCCTCTCATGAGCCCAAACAAGTCTCTAAAAGCATGAGTTTGCAACTACTTTACTTTTGGAGAAAATTCAAAACATTCATTATTCAATAGAGCCCAATAGCAAAAATCAGGTTTTGAATGAAGAATCACATTTCTTGGTAGAATCATGCAGGATTGAAATTTTTGATGTTTTTTTTACTCCTCTCAACAGCCCAAACAAGTTTCTAAAAGGATGAGTTTGCAACTACTTTACTTTTGGAGAAAATTCAAAACATTCATTATTCAATAGGGCCCAAACTATCAAAAACCAGCGATTTGAATGAACACACATTTCTTGGTAGAATCGTGCAAGACTGAAATTTTTGATGTTTTTCTACTCCTCTCATTAGCCCAAACAAGTCTGCAAAAGCATGAGTTTGCAACTACTTTACTTTTGGAGAAAATTCAAAACATTCATTATTTATTAGAGCCCAATAGCAAAAATCAGGTTTTGAATGAAGAATCACATTTCTTGGTAGAATCATGCAGGATTGAAATTTTTGATGTTTTTTTACTCCTCTCAACAGCCCAAACAAGTTTCTAAAAGGATGAGTTTGCAACTACTTTACTTTTGGAGAAAATTCAAAACATTCATTATTCAATAGGGCCCAAAATATCAAAAACCAGCGGTTTGAATGAACACACATTTCTTGGTAGAATCATGCAGGACTGAAATTTTTGATGTTTTTCTACTCCTCTCATGAGCCCAAACAAGTCTCTAAAAGCATGAGTTTGCAACTACTTTACTTTTGGAGAAAATTCAAAAAATTCATTATTCAATAGAGCCCAATAGCAAAAATCAGGTTTTGAATGAAGAATCACATTTCTTGGTAGAATCATGCAGGATTGAAATTTTTGATGTTTTTCTACTCCTCTCATGAGCCCAAACAAGACTCTAAAAGGATGAGTTTGCAAATACTTTACTTTTGGAGAAAATTCAAAACATTCATTATTCAATAGAGCCCAATAGCAAAAACCAGCGTTTTGAATGAAGAATCACATTTCTTGGTAGAATCATGCAGGATTGAAATTTTTGATGGTTTTTTACTCCTCTCAACAGCCCAAACAAGTTTCTAAAAGGATGAGTTTGCAACTACTTTACTTTTCTAGAAAATTCAAAACATTCCTTATTCAATAGGGCCCAAAATATCAAAAACCAGTGGATTGAATGAACACTCACATTTCTTGGTAGAATCGTGCAGGACTGAAATTTTTGATGTTTTTCTACTCCTCTCATGAGCCCAAACAAGTCTCTAAAAGCATGAGTTTGCAACTACTTTACTTTTGGAGAAAATTCAAAACATTCATTATTCAATAGAGCCCAATAGCAAAAATCAGGTTTTGAATGAAGAATCACATTTCTTGGTAGAATCATGCAGGATTGAAATTTTTGACGGTTTTTTACTCCTCTCAACAGCCCAAACAAGTTTCTAAAAGGATGAGTTTGCAACTACTTTACTTTTGGAGAAAATTCAAAACATTCATTATTCAATAGGGCCCAAAATAACAAAAACCAGCGGTTTGAATGAACACACATTTCTTGGTAGAATCATGCAGGACTGAAATTTTTGATGTTTTTCGACTCCTCTCATGAGCCCAAACAAGTCTCTAAAAGCATGAGTTTGCAACTACTTTACTTTTGGAGAAAATTCAAAACATTCATTATTCAATAGAGCCCAATAGCAAAAATCAGGTTTTGAATGAAGAATCACATTTCTTGGTAGAATCATGCAGGATTGAAATTTTTGATGGTTTTTTACTCCTAACAACAGCCCAAACAAGTTTCTAAAAGGATGAGTTTGCAACTACTTTACTTTTGGAGAAAATTCAAAACATTCATTTTTCAATCGGGCCCAAAATATCAAAAACCAGCGGTTTGAATGAACACACATTTCTTGGTAGAATCGTGCAAGACTGAAATTTTTGATGTTTTTCTACTCCTCTCATGAGCCCAAACAAGTCTCTAAAAGCATGAGTTTGCAACTACTTTACTTTTGGAGAAAATTCAAAACATTCATTATTCAATAGAGCCCAATAGCAAAAATCAGGTTTTGAATGAAGAATCACATTTCTTGGTAGAATCATGCAGGATTGAAATTTTTGATGTTTTTTTTACTCCTCTCAACAGCCCAAACAAGTTTCTAAAAGGATGAGTTTGCAACTACTTTACTTTTGGAGAAAATTCAAAACATTCATTATTCAAAAGGGCCCAAACTATCAAAAACCAGCGATTTGAATGAACACACATTTCTTGGTAGAATCGTGCAAGACTGAAATTTTTGATGTTTTTCTACTCCTCTCATTAGCCCAAACAAGTCTGCAAAAGCATGAGTTTGCAACTACTTTACTTTTGGAGAAAATTCAAAACATTCATTATTTATTAGAGCCCAATAGCAAAAATCAGGTTTTGAATGAAGAATCACATTTCTTGGTAGAATCATGCAGGATTGAAATTTTTGATGTTTTTTTACTCCTCTCAACAGCCCAAACAAGTTTCTAAAAGGATGAGTTTGCAACTACTTTACTTTTGGAGAAAATTCAAAACATTCATTATTCAATAGGGCCCAAAATATCAAAAACCAGCGGTTTGAATGAACACACATTTCTTGGTAGAATCATGCAGGACTGAAATTTTTGATGTTTTTCTACTCCTCTCATGAGCCCAAACAAGTCTCTAAAAGCATGAGTTTGCAACTACTTTACTTTTGGAGAAAATTCAAAAAATTCATTATTCAATAGAGCCCAATAGCAAAAATCAGGTTTTGAATGAAGAATCACATTTCTTGGTAGAATCATGCAGGATTGAAATTTTTGATGTTTTTCTACTCCTCTCATGAGCCCAAACAAGACTCTAAAAGGATGAGTTTGCAACTACTTTACTTTTGGAGAAAATTCAAAACATTCATTATTCAATAGAGCCCAATAGCAAAAACCAGCGTTTTGAATGAAGAATCACATTTCTTGGTAGAATCATGCAGGATTGAAATTTTTGATGGTTTTTTACTCCTCTCAACAGCCCAAACAAGTTTCTAAAAGGATGAGTTTGCAACTACTTTACTTTTCTAGAAAATTCAAAACATTCCTTATTCAATAGGGCCCAAAATATCAAAAACCAGTGGATTGAATGAACACTCACATTTCTTGGTAGAATCGTGCAGGACTGAAATTTTTGATGTTTTTCTACTCCTCTCATGAGCCCAAACAAGTCTCTAAAAGCATGAGTTTGCAACTACTTTACTTTTGGAGAAAATTCAAAACATTCATTATTCAATAGAGCCCAATAGCAAAAATCAGGTTTTGAATGAAGAATCACATTTCTTGGTAGAATCATGCAGGATTGAAATTTTTGACGGTTTTTTACTCCTCTCAACAGCCCAAACAAGTTTCTAAAAGGATGAGTTTGCAACTACTTTACTTTTGGAGAAAATTCAAAACATTCATTATTCAATAGGGCCCAAAATAACAAAAACCAGCGGTTTGAATGAACACACATTTCTTGGTAGAATCATGCAGGACTGAAATTTTTGATGTTTTTCGACTCCTCTCATGAGCCCAAACAAGTCTCTAAAAGCATGAGTTTGCAACTACTTTACTTTTGGAGAAAATTCAAAACATTCATTATTCAATAGAGCCCAATAGCAAAAATCAGGTTTTGAATGAAGAATCACATTTCTTGGTAGAATCATGCAGGATTGAAATTTTTGATGGTTTTTTACTCCTCTCAACAGCCCAAACAAGTTTCTAAAAGGATGAGTTTGCAACTACTTTACTTTTGGAGAAAATTCAAAACATTCATTTTTCAATCGGGCCCAAAATATCAAAAACCAGCGGTTTGAATGAACACACATTTCTTGGTAGAATCGTGCAAGACTGAAATTTTTGATGTTTTTCTACTCCTCTCATGAGCCCAAACAAGTCTCTAAAAGCATGAGTTTGCAACTACTTTACTTTTGGAGAAAATTCAAAACATTCATTATTCAATAGAGCCCAATAGCAAAAATCAGGTTTTGAATGAAGAATCACATTTCTTGGTAGAATCATGCAGGATTGAAATTTTTGATGGTTTTTTACTCCTCTCAACAGCCCAAACAAGTTTCTAAAAGGATGAGTTTGCAACTACTTTACTTTTGGAGAAATTTCAAAACATTCATTATTCAATAGGGCCCAAAATATCAAAAACCAGCGGTTTGAATGAACACACATTTCTTGGTAGAATCGTGCAAGACTGAAATTTTTGATGTTTTTCTACTCCTCTCATGAGCCCAAACAAGTCTCTAAAAGCATGAGTTTGCAACTTCTTTACTTTCGGAGAAAATTCAAAACATTCATTATTCAATAGAGCCCAATAGCAAAAACCAGCGTTTTGAATGAAGAATCACATTTTTTGGTAGAATCATGCAGGATTGAAATTTTTGATGGTTTTTTTACTCCTCTCAACAGCCCAAACAAGTTTCTAAAAAGATGTTTTGCAACTACTTTCCTTTTCTAGAAAATTCAAAACATTTCTTATTCAATAGGGCCAAAAATATAAAAAACCAGTGGTTTGAATGAACACTCACATTTCTTGGTAGAATCGTGAAGGACTGAAATTTTTGATGTTTTTCTACTCCTCTCATGAGCCCAAACAAGTCTCTAAAAGCATGAGTTTGCAACTACTTTACTTTTGGAGAAAATTCAAAACATTCATTATTCTATAGAGCCCAATAGCAAAAATCAGGTTTTGAATGAAGAATCATATTTCTTGGTAGAATTATGCAGGATTGAAATTTTTGATGGTTTTTTACTCCTCTCAACAGCCCAAACAAGTTTCTAAAAGGATGAGTTTGCAACTACTTTACTTTTGGAGAAAATTCAAAACATTCATTATTCAATAGGGCCCAAAATATCAAAAACCAGCGGTTTGAATGAACACACATTTCTTGGTAGAATCATGCAGGACTGAAATTTTTGATGTTTTTCTACTCCTCTCATGAGCCCAAACAAGTCTCTAAAAGCATGAGTTTGCAACTACTTTACTATTGGAGAAAATTCAAAACATTCATTATGCAATAGAGCCCAATAGTTTTTTACTCCTCTCAACAGCGCAAACAAGTTTCTAAAAGGATGAGTTTGCAACTACTTTACTTTTGGAGAAAATTCAAAACATTCATTATTCAATAGGGCCCAAACTATCAAAAACCAGCGGTTTGAATGAACACACATTTCTTGGTAGAATCATGCAGGACTGAAATTTTTGTTGTTTTTCTACTCCTCTCATGAGCCCAAACAAGTCTCTAAAAGCATGAGTTTGCAACTACTTTACTTTTGGAGAAAATTCAAAACATTCATTATTCAATAGAGCCCAATAGCAAAAATCAGGTTTTGAATGAAGAATCACATTTCTTGGTAGAATCATGCAGGATTGAAATTTTTGATGTTTTTCTACTCCTCTCATGAGCCCAAACAAGACTCTAAAAGGATGAGTTTGCAACTACTTTACTTTTGGAGAAAATTCAAAACATTCATTATTCAATAGAGCCAATAGCAAAAACCAGCGTTTTGAATGAAGAATCACATTTCTTGGTAGAATCATGCAGGATTGAAATTTTTGATGGTTTTTTACTCCTATCAACAGCACAAACAAGTTTCTAAAAGGATGAGTTTGCAACTACTTTACTTTTCTAGAAAATTCAAAATAATTCTTATTCAATGGGGCCCAAAATATCAAAAAACAGTGGATTGAATGAACACTCACATTTCTTGGTAGAATCGTGCAGGACTGAAATTTTTGATGTTTTTTCTACTCCTCTCATGAGCCCAAACAAGTTTCTAAAAGCATGAGTTTGCAACTACTTTACTTTTGGAGAAAATTCAAAACATTCATTATTCAATAGAGCCCAGTAGCAAAAATCAGGTTTTGAATGAAGAATCGCATTTCTTGGTAGAATCATGCAGGATTGAAATTTTTGATGGTTTTTTACTCCTCTCAACAGCCCAAACAAGTTTCTAAAAGGATGAGTTTGCAACTACTTTACTTTTGGAGAAAATTCAAAACATTCATTATTCAATAGGGCCCAAAATATCAAAAACCAGCGGTTTGAATGAACACACATTTCTTGGTAGAATCATGCAGGACTGAAATTTTTGATGTTTTTCTTCTCCTCTCATGAGCCCAAACAAGTCTCTAAAAGCATGAGTTTGCAACTACTTTACTTTTGGAGAAAATTCAAAACATTCATTATTCAATAGAGCCCAATAGCAAAAATCAGGTTTTGAATGAAGAATCACATTTCTTGGTAGAATCATGCAGGATTGAAATTTTTGACGGTTTTTTACTCCTCTCAACAGCCCAAACAGGTTTCTAAAAGTATGAGTTTGCAACTACTTTACTTTTGGAGAAAATTCAAAACATTCATTATTCAATAGGGCCCAAAATATCAAAAACCAGCGGTTTCAATGAACACACATTTCTTGGTAGAGTCATGCAGGACTGAAATTTTTGATGTTTTTCTACTCCTCTCATGAGCCCAAACAAGTCTCTAAAAGCATGAGTTTGCAACTACTTTACTTTTGGAGAAAATTCAAAACATTCATTATTCAATAGAGCCCAATAGCAAAAATCAGGTTTTGAATGAAGAATCACATTTCTTGGTAGAATCATGCAGGATTGAAATTTTTGATGTTTTTTTACTCCTCTCAACAGCCCAAACAAGTTTCTAAAAGGATGAGTTTGCAACTACTTTACTTTTGGAGAAAATTCAAAACATTCATTATTCAATAGGGCCCAAATTATCAAAAACCAGCGATTTGAATGAACACACATTTCTTGGTAGAATCGTGCAAGACTGAAATTTTTGATGTTTTTCTACTCCTCTCATGAGCCCAAACAAGTCTCCAAAAGCATGAGTTTGCAACTACTTTACTTTTGGAGAAAATTCAAAACATTCATTATTTATTAGAGCCCAATAGCAAAAATCAGGTTTTGAATGAAGAATCACATTTCTTGGTAGAATCATGCAGGATTGAAATTTTTGATTTTTTTTACTCCCCTCAACAGCCCAAACAAGTTTCTAAAAGGATGAGTTTGCAACTACTTTACTTTTGGAGAAAATTCAAAACATTCATTATTCAATAGGGCCCAAAATATCAAAAACCAGCGGTTTGAATGAACACACATTTCTTGGTAGAATCATGCAGGACTGAAATTTTTGATGTTTTTCTACTCCTCTCATGAGCCCAAACAAGTCTCTAAAAGCATGAGTTTGCAACTACTTTACTTTTGGAGAAAATTCAAAACATTCATTATTCAATAGGGCCCAATAGCAAAAATCAGGTTTTGAATGAAGAATCACATTTCTTGGTAGAATCATGCAGGATTGAAATTTTTGATGTTTTTCTACTCCTCTCATGAGCCCAAACAAGACTCTAAAAGGATGAGTTTGCAACTACTTTACTTTTGGAGAAAATTCAAAACATTCATTATTCAATAGAGCCCAATAGCAAAAACCAGCGTTTTGAATGAAGAATCACATTTCTTGGTAGAATCATGCAGGATTGAAATTTTTGATGGTTTTTTACTCCTCTCAACAGCACAAACAAGTTTCTAAAAGGATGAGTTTGCAACTACTTTACTTTTCTAGAAAATTCAAAATAATTCTTATTCCATGGGGCCCAAAATATCAAAAACCAGTGGATTGAATGAACACTCACATTTCTTGGTAGAATCGTGCAGGACTGAAATTTTTGATGTTTTTTCTACTCCTCTCATGAGCCCAAACAAGTTTCTAAAAGCATGAGTTTGCAACTACTTTACTTTTGGAGAAAATTCAAAACATTCATTATTCAATAGAGCCCAATAGCAAAAATCAGGTTTTGAATGAAGAATCGCATTTCTTGGTAGAATCATGCAGGATTGAAATTTTTGATGGTTTTTTACTCCTCTCAACAGCCCAAACAAGTTTCTAAAAGGATGAGTTTGCAACTACTTTACTTTTGGAGAAAATTCAAAACATTCATTATCCAATAGGGCCCAAAATATCAAAAACCAGCGGTTTGAATGAACACACATTTCTTGGTAGAATCATGCAGGACTGAAATTTTTGATGTTTTTGTTCTCCTCTCATGAGCCCAAACAAGTCTCTAAAAGCATGAGTTTGCAACTACTTTACTTTTGGAGAAAATTCAAAACATTCATTATTCAATAGAGCCCAATAGCAAAAATCAGGTTTTGAATGAAGAATCACATTTCTTGGTAGAATCATGCAGGATTGAAATTTTTGACGGTTTTTTACTCCTCTCAACAGCCCAAACAGGTTTCTAAAAGGATGAGTTTGCAACTACTTTACTTTTGGAGAAAATTCAAAACATTCATTATTCAATAGGGCCCAAAATATCAAAAACCAGCGGTTTGAATGAACACACATTTCTTGGTAGAGTCATGCAGGACTGAAATTTTTGATGTTTTTCTACTCCTCTCATGAGCCCAAACAAGTCTCTAAAAGCATGAGTTTGCAACTACTTTACTTTTGGAGAAAATTCAAAACATTCATTATTCAATAGAGCCCAATAGCAAAAATCAGGTTTTGAATGAAGAATCACATTTCTTGGTAGAATCATGCAGGATTGAAATTTTTGATGTTTTTTTACTCCTCTCAACAGCCCAAACAAGTTTTTAAAAGGATGAGTTTGCAACTACTTTACTTTTGGAGAAAATTCAAAACATTCATTATTCAATAGGGCCCAAACTATCAAAAACCAGCGATTTGAATGAACACACATTTCTTGGTAGAATCGTGCAAGACTGAAATTTTTGATGTTTTTCTACTCCTCTCATGAGCCCAAACAAGTCTCCAAAAGCATGAGTTTGCAACTACTTTACTTTTGGAGAAAATTCAAAACATTCATTATTTATTAGAGCCCAATAGCAAAAATCAGGTTTTGAATGAAGAATCACATTTCTTGGTAGAATCATGCAGGATTGAAATTTTTGATTTTTTTTACTCCCCTCAACAGCCCAAACAAGTTTCTAAAAGGATGAGTTTGCAACTACTTTACTTTTGGAGAAAATTCAAAACATTCATTATTCAATAGGGCCCAAAATATCAAAAACCAGCGGTTTGAATGAACACACATTTCTTGGTAGAATCATGCAGGACTGAAATTTTTGATGTTTTTCTACTCCTCTCATGAGCCCAAACAAGTCTCTAAAAGCATGAGTTTGCAACTACTTTACTTTTGGAGAAAATTCAAAACATTCATTATTCAATAGAGCCCAATAGCAAAAATCAGGTTTTGAATGAAGAATCACATTTCTTGGTAGAATCATGCAGGATTGAAATTTTTGATGTTTTTCTACTCCTCTCATGAGCCCAAACAAGACTCTAAAAGGATGAGTTTGCAACTACTTTACTTTTGGAGAAAATTCAAAACATTCATTATTCAATAGAGCCCAATAGCAAAAACCAGCGTTTTGAATGAAGAATCACATTTCTTGGTAGAATCATGCAGGATTGAAATTTTTGATGGTTTTTTACTCCTCTCAACAGCCCAAACAAGTTTCTAAAAGGATGAGCTTGCAACTACTTTACTTTTCTAGAAAATTCAAAACATTCCTTATTCAATAGGGCCCAAAATATCAAAAACCAGTGGATTGAATGAACACTCACATTTCTTGGTAGAATCGTGCAGAACTGAAAATTTTGATGTTTTTCTACTCCTCTCATGAGCCCAAACAAGTCTTTAAAAGCATGAGTTTGCAACTACTTTACTTTTGGAGAAAATTCAAAACATTCATTAATCAATAGAGCCCAATAGCAAAAATCAGGTTTTGAATGAAGAATCACATTTCTTGGTAGAATCATGCAGGATTGAAATTTTTGACGGTTTTTTACTCCTCTCAACAGCCCAAACAAGTTTCTAAAAGGATGAGTTTGCAACTACTTTACTTTTGGAGAAAATTCAAAACATTCATTATTCAATAGGGCCCAAAATATCAAAAACCAGCGATTTGAATGAACACACATTTCTTGGTAGAATCATGCAGGACTGAAATTTTTGATGTTTTTCTACTCCTCTCATGAGCCCAAACATGTCTCTAAAAGCATGAGTTTGCAACTACTTTACTTTTGGAGAAAATTCAAAACATTCATTATTCAATAGAGCTCAATAGCAAAAATCAGGTTTTGAATGAAGAATCACATTTCTTGGTAGAATCATGCAGGATTGAAATTTTTGATGGTTTTTTACTCCTCTCAACAGCCCAAACAAGTTTCCAAAAGGATGAGTTTGCAACTACTTTACTTTTGGAGAAAATTCAAAACATTCATTATTCAATAGGGCCCAAAATATCAAAAAACAGCGGTTTGAATGAACACACATTTCTTGGTAGAATCATGCAGGACTGAAATTTTTGATGTTTTTCTACTCCTCTCATGAGCCCAAACAAGTCTCTAAAAGCATGAGTTTGCAACTACTTTACTTTTGGAGAAAATTCAAAACATTCATTATTCTATAGAGCCCAATAGCAAAAATCAGGTTTTGAATGAAGAATCACATTTCATGGTAGAATCATGCAGGATTGAAATTTTTGATGTTTTTCTACTCCTCTCATGAGCCCAAACAAGTCTCTAAAAGCATGAGTTTGCAACTACTTTACTTTTGGAGAAAATTCAAAACATTCATTATTCAATAGAGCCCAATAGCAAAAATCAGGTTTTGAATGAAGAATCACATTTCTTGGTAGAATCATGCAGGATTGAAATTTTTGATGGTTTTTTACTCCTCTCAACAGCCCAAACAAGTTTCTAAAAGGATGAGTTTGCAACTACTTTACTTTTGGAGAAAATTCAAAACATTCATTATTCAATAGGGCACAAACTATCAAAAACCAGCGGTTTGAATGAACACACATTTCTTGGTAGAATCGTGCAAGACTGAAATTTTTGATGTTTTTCTACTCCTCTCATGAGCCCAAACAAGTCTCTAAAAGCATGAGTTTGCAACTACTTTACTTTTGGAGAAAATTCAAAACATTCATTATTCAATAGAGCCCAATAGCAAAAATCAGGTGTTGAATGAAGAATCACATTTCTTGGTAGAATCATGCAGGATTGAAATTTTTGATGGTTTTTTACTCCTCTCAACAGCCCAAACAAGTTTCTAAAAGGATGAATTTGCAACTACTATACTTTTGGAGAAAATTCAAAACATTCATTATTCAATAGGGCCCAAAATATCAAAAACCAGCGGTTTGAATGAACACACATTTCTTGGTAGAATCATGCAGGACTGAAATTTTTGATGTTTTTCTACTCCTCTCATGAGCCTAAACAAGTCTCTAAAAGCATGAGTTTGCAACTACTTTACTTTTGGAGAAAATTCAAAACATTCATTATTCAATAGAGCCCAATAGCAAAAATCAGGTTTTGAATGAAGAATCACATTTCTTGGTAGAATCATGCAGGATTGAAATTTTTGATGTTTTTTTACTCCTCTCAACAGCCCAAACAAGTTTCTAAAAGGATGAGTTTGCAACTACTTTACTTTTGGAGAAAATTCAAAACATTCATTATTCAATAGGGCCCAAACTATCAAAAACCAGCGGTTTGAATGAACACTCACATTTCTTGGTAGAATCGTGCAGGACTGAAATTTTTGATGTTTTTCTACTCCTCTCATGAGCCCAAACAAGACTTTAAAAGGATCAGTTTGCAACTACTTTACTTTTGGAGAAAATTCAAAACATTCATTATTCAATAGTGCCCAAAATATCAAAAACCAGCGGTTTGAATGAACACACATTTCTTGGTAGAATCATGCAGGACTGAAATTTTTGATGTTTTTCTACTCCTCTCATGAGCCCAAACAAGTCTCTTAAAGCATGATTTTGCAACTACTTTACTTTTGGAGAAAATTCAAAACATTCATTATTCAATAGAGCCCAATAGCAAAAATCAGGTTTTGAATGAAGAATCACATTTCTTGGTAGAATCATGCAGGATTGAAATTTTTGATGTTTTTTTACTCCTCTCAACAGCCCAAACAAGTTTCTAAAAGGATGAGTTTGCAACTACTTTACTTTTGGAGAAAATTCAAAACATTCATTATTCAATAGGGCCCAAACTATCAAAAACCAGCGGTTTGAATGAACACACATTTCTTGGTAGAATCGTGCAAGACTGAAATTTTTGATGTTTTTCTACTCTCATGAGCCCAAACAAGTCTCTAAAAGCATGAGTTTGCAACTACTTTACTTTTGGAGAAAATTCAAAACATTCATTATTCAATAGAGCCCAATAGCAAAAATCAGGTTTTGAATGAAGAATCACATTTCTTGGTAGAATCATGCAGGATTGAAATTTTTGATGGTTTTTTACTCCTCTCAACAGCCCAAACAAGTTTCTAAAAGGATTAATTTGCAACTACTTTACTTTTGGAGAAAATTCAAAACATTCATAATTCAATAGGGCCCAAAATATCAAAAACCAGCGGTTTGAATGAACACACATTTCTTGGTAGAATCATGCAGGACTGAAATTTTTGATGTTTTTCTACTCCTCTCATGAGCCTAAACAAGTCTCTAAAAGCATGAGTTTGCAACTACTTTACTTTTGGAGAAAATTCAAAACATTCATTATTCAATAGAGCCCAATAGCAAAAATCAGGTTTTGAATGAAGAATCACATTTCTTGGTAGAATCATGCAGGATTGAAATTTTTGATGTTTTTTTACTCCTCTCAACAGCCCAAACAAGTTTCTAAAAGGATGAGTTTGCAACTACTTTACTTTTGGAGAAAATTCAAAACATTCATTATTCAATAGGGCCCAAACTATCAAAAACCAGCGGTTTGAATGAACACTCACATTTCTTGGTAGAATCATGCAGGACTGAAATTTTTGATGTTTTTCTTCTCCTCTCATGAGCCCAAACAAGACACTAAAAGGATGAGTTTGCAACTACTTTACTTTTGGAGAAAATTCAAAACATTCATTATTCAATAGGGCCCAAAATATCAAAAACCAGCGGTTTGAATGAACACACATTTCTTGGTAGAATCATGCAGGACTGAAATTTTTGATGTTTTTCTACTCCTCTCATGAGCCCAAACAAGTCTCTAAAAGCATGAGTTTGCAACTACTTTACTTTTGGAGAAAATTCAAAACATTCATTATTCAGTAGAGCCCAATAGCAAAAATCAGGTTTTGAATGAAGAATCACATTTCTTGGTAGAATCATGCAGGATTGAAATTTTGATGGTTTTTTACTCCTCTCAACAGCCCAAACAAGTTTCTAAAAGGATGAGTTTGCAACTACTTTACTTTTGGAGAAAATTCAAAACATTCATTATTCAATAGGGCCCAAACTATAAAAAACCAGCAGTTTGAATGAACACACATTTCTTGGTAGAATCGTGCAAGACTGAAATTTTTGATGTTTTTCTACTCCTCTCATGAGCCCAAACAAGTTTCTAAAAGCATGAGTTTGCAACTACTTTACTTTTGGAGAAAATTCAAAACATTCATTATTCAATAGAGCCCAATAGCAAAAATCAGGTTTTGAATGAAGAATCGCATTTCTTGGTAGAATCATGCAGGATTGAAATTTTTGACGGTTTTTTACTCCTCTCAACAGCCCAAACAAGTTTCTAAAAGGATGAGTTTGCAACTACTTTACTTTTGGAGAAAATTCAAAACATTCATTATTCAATAGGGCCCAAAATATCAAAAACCAGCGGTTTGAATGAACACACATTTCTTGGTAGAATCGTGCAAGACTGAAATTTTTGATGTTTTTCTACTCCTCTCATGAGCCCAAACAAGTCTCCAAAAGCATGAGTTTGCAACTACTTTACTTTTGGAGAAAATTCAAAACATTCACTATTCAATAGGGCCCAAAATATCAAAAACCAGCGGTTTGAATGAACACACATTTCTTGGTAGAATCATGCAGGACTGAAATTTTTGATGTTTTTCTACTCCTCTCATGAGCCCAAACAAGTCTCTAAAAGCATGAGTTTGCAACTACTTTACTTTTGGAGAAAATTCAAAACATTCATTATTCAATAGAGCCCAATAGTAAAAATCAGGTTTTGAATGAAGAATCACATTTCTTGGTAGAATCATGCAGGATTGAAATTTTTGATGTTTTTCTACTCCTCTCATGAGCCCAAACAAGACTCTAAAAGGATGAGTTTGCAACTACTTTACTTTTCTAGAAAATTCAAAACATTCCTTATTCAATAGGGCCCAAAATATCAAAAACCAGTGGATTGAATGAACACTCACATTTCTTGGTAGAATCATGCAGGATTGAAATTTTTGATGGTTTTTTACTCCTCTCAACATCCCAAACAAGTTTCTAAAAGGATGAGTTTGCAACTACTTTACTTTTGGAGAAAATTCAAAACATTCATTATTCAATAGAGCCCAATAGCAAAAATCAGGTTTTGAATGAAGAATCACATTTCTTGGTAGAATCATGCAGGATTGAAATTTTTGATGTTTTTTACTCCTCTCAACAGCCCAAACAAGTTTCTAAAAGGATGAGTTTGCAAATACTTTACTTTTGGAGAAAATTCAAAACATTCATTATTCAATAGGGCCCAAACTATCAAAAACCAGCGGTTTGAATGAACACACATTTCTTGGTAGAATCGTGCAAGACTGAAATTTTTGATGTTTTTCTACTCCTCTCATGAGCCCAAACAAGTCTCTAAAAGCATGAGTTTGCAACTACTTTACTTTTGGAGAAAATTCAAAACATTCATTATTCAATAGAGCCCAATAGCAAAAATCAGGTGTTGAATGAAGAATCACATTTCTTGGTAGAATCATGCAGGATTGAAATTTTTGATGGTTTTTTACTCCTCTCAACAGCCCAAACAAGTTTCTAAAAGGATGAATTTGCAACTACTATACTTTTGGAGAAAATTCAAAACATTCATTATTCAATAGGGCCCAAAATATCAAAAACCAGCGGTTTGAATGAACACACATTTCTTTTTTAGAATCATGCAGGACTGAAATTTTTGATGTTTTTCTACTCCTCTCATGAGCCTAAACAAGTCTCTAAAAGCATGAGTTTGCAACTACTTTACTTTTGGAGAAAATTCAAAACATTCATTATTCAATAGAGCCCAATAGCAAAAATCAGGTTTTGAATGAAGAATCACATTTCTTGGTAGAATCATGCAGGATTGAAATTTTTGATGTTTTTTTACTCCTCTCAACAGCCCAAACAAGTTTCTAAAAGGATGAGTTTGCAACTACTTTACTTTTGGAGAAAATTCAAAACATTCATTATTCAATAGGGCCCAAACTATCAAAAACCAGCGGTTTGAATGAACACTCACATTTCTTGGTAGAATCGTGCAGGACTGAAATTTTTGATGTTTTTCTACTCCTCTCATGAGCCCAAACAAGACTTTAAAAGGATGAGTTTGCAACTACTTTAGTTTTGGAGAAAATTCAAAACATTCATTATTCAATAGTGCCCAAAATATCAAAAACCAGCGGTTTGAATGAACACACATTTCTTGGTAGAATCATGCAGGACTGAAATTTTTGATGTTTTTCTACTCCTCTCATGAGCCCAAACAAGTCTCTTAAAGCATGAGTTTGCAACTACTTTACTTTTGGAGAAAATTCAAAACATTCATTATTCAATAGAGCCCAATAGCAAAAATCAGGTTTTGAATGAAGAATCACATTTCTTGGTAGAATCATGCAGGATTGAAATTTTTGATGGTTTTTTACTCCTCTCAACAGCCCAAACAAGTTTCTAAAAGGATGAATTTGCAACTACTTTACTTTTGGAGAAAATTCAAAACATTCATTATTCAATAGGGCCCAAACTATCAAAAACCAGCGGTTTGAATGAACACTCACATTTCTTGGTAGAATCGTGCAGGACTGAAATTTTTGATGTTTTTCTACTCCTCTCATGAGCCCAAACAAGACTCTAAAAGGATGAGTTTGCAACTACTTTACTTTTGGAGAAAATTCAAAACATTCATTATTCAATAGGGCCCAAAATATCAAAAACCAGCGGTTTGAATGAACACACATTTCTTGGTAGAATCATGCAGGACTGAAATTTTTGATGTTTTTCTACTCCTCTCATGAGCCCAAACAAGTCTCTAAAAGCATGAGTTTGCAATTACTTTACTTTTTTAGAAAATTCAAAACATTCATTATTCAATAGAGCCCAATAGCAAAAATCAGGTTTTGAATGAAGAATCACATTTCTTGGTAGAATCATGCAGGATTGAAATTTTGATGGTTTTTTACTCCTCTCAACAGCCCAAACAAGTTTCTAAAAGGATGAGTTTGCAACTACTTTACTTTTGGAGAAAATTCAAAACATTCATTATTCAATAGGGCCCAAACTATAAAAAACCAGCAGTTTGAATGAACACACATTTCTTGGTAGAATCGTGCAAGACTGAAATTTTTGATGTTTTTCTACTCCTCTCATGAGCCCAAACAAGTCTCTAAAAGCATGAGTTTGCAACTACTTTACTTTTGGAGAAAATTCAAAACATTCATTATTCAATAGAGCCCAATAGCAAAAATCAGGTTTTGAATGAAGAATCACATTTCTTGGTAGAATCATGCAGGATTGAAATTTTTGATGGTTTTTTACTCCTCTCAACAGCCCAAACAAGTTTCTAAAAGGATGAGTTTGCAACTACTTTACTTTTGGATAAAATTCAAAACATTCATTATTCAATAGGGCCCAAACTATCAAAAACAAGCGGTTTGAATGAACACACATTTCTTGGTAGAATCGTGCAAGACTGAAATTTTTGATGTTTTTCTGCTCCTCTCATGATCCCAAACAAGTCTCTAAAAGCATGAGTTTGCAACTACTTTACTTTTGGAGAAAATTCAAAACATTCATTATTCAATAGAGCCCAATAGCAAAAATCAGGTTTTGAATGAAGAATCACATTTCTTGGTAGAATCATGCAGGATTGAAATTTTTGATGGTTTTTTACTCCTCTCAACAGCCCAAACAAGTTTTTAAAAGGATGAATTTGCAACTACTTTACTTTTGGAGAAAATTCAAAACATTCATTATTCAATAGGGCCCAAAATATCAAAAACCAGCGGTTTGAATGAACACACATTTCTTGGTAGAATCATGCAGGTCTGAAATTTTTGATGTTTTTCTACTCCTCTCATGAGCCTAAACAAGTCTCTAAAAGCATGAGTTTGCAACTACTTTACTTTTGGAGAAAATTCAAAACATTCATTATTCAATAGGGCCCAAACTATAAAAAACCAGCAGTTTGAATGAACACACATTTCTTGGTAGAATCGTGCAAGACTGAAATTTTTGATGTTTTTCTACTCCTCTCATGAGCCCAAACAAGTTTCTAAAAGCATGAGTTTGCAACTACTTTACTTTTGGAGAAAATTCAAAACATTCATTATTCAATAGAGCCCAATAGCAAAAATCAGGTTTTGAATGAAGAATCGCATTTCTTGGTAGAATCATGCAGGATTGAAATTTTTGACGGTTTTTTACTCCTCTCAACAGCCCAAACAAGTTTCTAAAAGGATGAGTTTGCAACTACTTTACTTTTGGAGAAAATTCAAAACATTCATTATTCAATAGGGCCCAAAATATCAAAAACCAGCGGTTTGAATGAACACACATTTCTTGGTAGAATCGTGCAAGACTGAAATTTTTGATGTTTTTCTACTCCTCTCATGAGCCCAAACAAGTCTCCAAAAGCATGAGTTTGCAACTACTTTACTTTTGGAGAAAATTCAAAACATTCACTATTCAATAGGGCCCAAAATATCAAAAACCAGCGGTTTGAATGAACACACATTTCTTGGTAGAATCATGCAGGACTGAAATTTTTGATGTTTTTCTACTCCTCTCATGAGCCCAAACAAGTCTCTAAAAGCATGAGTTTGCAACTACTTTACTTTTGGAGAAAATTCAAAACATTCATTATTCAATAGAGCCCAATAGTAAAAATCAGGTTTTGAATGAAGAATCACATTTCTTGGTAGAATCATGCAGGATTGAAATTTTTGATGTTTTTCTACTCCTCTCATGAGCCCAAACAAGACTCTAAAAGGATGAGTTTGCAACTACTTTACTTTTCTAGAAAATTCAAAACATTCCTTATTCAATAGGGCCCAAAATATCAAAAACCAGTGGATTGAATGAACACTCACATTTCTTGGTAGAATCATGCAGGATTGAAATTTTTGATGGTTTTTTACTCCTCTCAACATCCCAAACAAGTTTCTAAAAGGATGAGTTTGCAACTACTTTACTTTTGGAGAAAATTCAAAACATTCATTATTCAATAGAGCCCAATAGCAAAAATCAGGTTTTGAATGAAGAATCACATTTCTTGGTAGAATCATGCAGGATTGAAATTTTTGATGTTTTTTACTCCTCTCAACAGCCCAAACAAGTTTCTAAAAGGATGAGTTTGCAAATACTTTACTTTTGGAGAAAATTCAAAACATTCATTATTCAATAGGGCCCAAACTATCAAAAACCAGCGGTTTGAATGAACACACATTTCTTGGTAGAATCGTGCAAGACTGAAATTTTTGATGTTTTTCTACTCCTCTCATGAGCCCAAACAAGTCTCTAAAAGCATGAGTTTGCAACTACTTTACTTTTGGAGAAAATTCAAAACATTCATTATTCAATAGAGCCCAATAGCAAAAATCAGGTGTTGAATGAAGAATCACATTTCTTGGTAGAATCATGCAGGATTGAAATTTTTGATGGTTTTTTACTCCTCTCAACAGCCCAAACAAGTTTCTAAAAGGATGAATTTGCAACTACTATACTTTTGGAGAAAATTCAAAACATTCATTATTCAATAGGGCCCAAAATATCAAAAACCAGCGGTTTGAATGAACACACATTTCTTTTTTAGAATCATGCAGGACTGAAATTTTTGATGTTTTTCTACTCCTCTCATGAGCCTAAACAAGTCTCTAAAAGCATGAGTTTGCAACTACTTTACTTTTGGAGAAAATTCAAAACATTCATTATTCAATAGAGCCCAATAGCAAAAATCAGGTTTTGAATGAAGAATCACATTTCTTGGTAGAATCATGCAGGATTGAAATTTTTGATGTTTTTTTACTCCTCTCAACAGCCCAAACAAGTTTCTAAAAGGATGAGTTTGCAACTACTTTACTTTTGGAGAAAATTCAAAACATTCATTATTCAATAGGGCCCAAACTATCAAAAACCAGCGGTTTGAATGAACACTCACATTTCTTGGTAGAATCGTGCAGGACTGAAATTTTTGATGTTTTTCTACTCCTCTCATGAGCCCAAACAAGACTTTAAAAGGATGAGTTTGCAACTACTTTACTTTTGGAGAAAATTCAAAACATTCATTATTCAATAGTGCCCAAAATATCAAAAACCAGCGGTTTGAATGAACACACATTTCTTGGTAGAATCATGCAGGACTGAAATTTTTGATGTTTTTCTACTCCTCTCATGAGCCCAAACAAGTCTCTTAAAGCATGAGTTTGCAACTACTTTACTTTTGGAGAAAATTCAAAACATTCATTATTCAATAGAGCCCAATAGCAAAAATAAGGTTTTGAATGAAGAATCACATTTCTTGGTAGAATCATGCAGGATTGAAATTTTTGATGGTTTTTTACTCCTCTCAACAGCCCAAACAAGTTTCTAAAAGGATGAATTTGCAACTACTTTACTTTTGGAGAAAATTCAAAACATTCATTATTCAATAGGGCCCAAACTATCAAAAACCAGCGGTTTGAATGAACACTCACATTTCTTGGTAGAATCGTGCAGGACTGAAATTTTTGATGTTTTTCTACTCCTCTCATGAGCCCAAACAAGACTCTAAAAGGATGAGTTTGCAACTACTTTACTTTTGGAGAAAATTCAAAACATTCATTATTCAATAGGGCCCAAAATATCAAAAACCAGCGGTTTGAATGAACACACATTTCTTGGTAGAATCATGCAGGACTGAAATTTTTGATGTTTTTCTACTCCTCTCATGAGCCCAAACAAGTCTCTAAAAGCATGAGTTTGCAATTACTTTACTTTTTTAGAAAATTCAAAACATTCATTATTCAATAGAGCCCAATAGCAAAAATCAGGTTTTGAATGAAGAATCACATTTCTTGGTAGAATCATGCAGGATTGAAATTTTGATGGTTTTTTACTCCTCTCAACAGCCCAAACAAGTTTCTAAAAGGATGAGTTTGCAACTACTTTACTTTTGGAGAAAATTCAAAACATTCATTATTCAATAGGGCCCAAACTATAAAAAAACAGCAGTTTGAATGAACACACATTTCTTGGTAGAATCGTGCAAGACTGAAATTTTTGATGTTTTTCTACTCCTCTCATGAGCCCAAACAAGTCTCTAAAAGCATGAGTTTGCAACTACTTTACTTTTGGAGAAAATTCAAAACATTCATTATTCAATAGAGCCCAATAGCAAAAATCAGGTTTTGAATGAAGAATCACATTTCTTGGTAGAATCATGCAGGATTGAAATTTTTGATGGTTTTTTACTCCTCTCAACAGCCCAAACAAGTTTTTAAAAGGATGAATTTGCAACTACTTTACTTTTGGAGAAAATTCAAAACATTCATTATTCAATAGGGCCCAAAATATCAAAAACCAGCGGTTTGAATGAACACACATTTCTTGGTAGAATCATGCAGGTCTGAAATTTTTGATGTTTTTCTACTCCTCTCATGAGCCTAAACAAGTCTCTAAAAGCATGAGTTTGCAACTACTTTACTTTTGGAGAAAATTCAAAACATTCATTATTCAATAGAGCCCAATAGCAAAAATCAGGTTTTGAATGAAGAATCACATTTCTTGGTAGAATCATGCAGGATTGAAATTTTTGATGTTTTTTTACTCCTCTCAACAGCCCAAACAAGTTTCTAAAAGGATGAGTTTGCAACTACTTTACTTTTGGAGAAAATTCAAAACATTCATTATTCAATAGGGCCCAAACTATCAAAAACCAGCGGTTTGAATGAACACTCACATTTCTTGGTAGAATCGTGCAGGACTGAAATTTTTGATGTTTTTCTACTCCTCTCATGATCCCAAACAAGACTTTAAAAGGATGATTTGCAACTACTTTACTTTTGGAGAAAATTCAAAACATTCATTATTCAATAGGGCCCAAAATATCAAAAACCAGCGGTTTGAATGAACACACATTTCTTTGTGGAATCATGCAGGACTGAAATTTTTGATGTTTTTCTACTCCTCTCATGAGCCCAAACAAGTCTCTAAAAGCATGAGTTTGCAACTACTTTACTTTTGGAGAAAATTCAAAACATTCATTATTCAATAGAGCCCAATAGCAAAAATCAGGTTTTGAATGAAGAATCACATTTCTTGGTAGAATCATGCAGAATTGAAATTTTTGATGTTTTTTTACTCCTCTCAACAGCCCAAACAAGTTTCTAAAAGGATGAGTTTGCAACTACTTTACTTTTGGAGAAAATTCAAAACATTCATTATTCAATAGGGCCCAAACTATCAAAAACCAGCGGTTTGAATGAACACACATTTCTTGGTAGAATCGTGCAAGACTGAAATTTTTGATGTTTTTCTACTCCTCTCATGAGCCCAAACAAGTCTCTAAAAGCATGAGTTTGCAGCTACTTTACTTTTGGAGAAAATTCAAAACATTCATTATTCAATAGAGCCCAATAGCAAAAATCAGGTTTTGAATGAAGAATCACATTTCTTGGTAGAATCATGCAGGATTGAAATTTTTGATGGTTTTTTACTCCTCTCAACAGCCCAAACAAGTTTTTAAAAGGATGAATTTGCAACTACTTTACTTTTGGAGAAAATTCAAAACATTCATTATTCAATAGGGCCCAAAATATCAAAAACCAGCGGTTTGAATGAACACACATTTCTTGGTAGAATCATGCAGGACTGAAATTTTTGATGTTTTTCTTCTCCTCTCATGAGCCTAAACAAGTCTCTAAAAGCATGAGTTTGCAACTACTTTACTTTTGGAGAAAATTCAAAACATTCATTATTCAATAGAGCCCAATAGCAAAAATCAGGTTTTGAATGAAGAATCACATTTCTTGGTAGAAACATGCAGGATTGAAATTTTTGATGTTTTTTTACTCCTCTCAACAGCCCAAACAAGTTTCTAAAAGGATGAGTTTGCAACTACTTTACTTTTGGAGAAAATTCAAAACATTCATTATTCAATAGGGCCCAAACTATCAAAAACCAGCGGTTTGAATGAACACTCACATTTCTTGGTAGAATCGTGCAGGACTGAAATTTTTGATGTTTTTCTAGTCCTCTCATGAGCCCAAACAAGACTTTAAAAGGATGAGTTTGCAACTACTTTACTTTTGGAGAAAATTCAAAACATTCATTATTCAATAGGGCCCAAAATATCAAAAACCAGCGGTTTGAATGAACACACATTTCTTGGTAGAATCATGCAGGACTGAAATTTTTGATGTTTTTCTACTCCTCTCATGAGCCCAAACAAGTCTCTAAAAGCATGAGTCTGCAACTACTTTACTTTTGGAGAAAATTCAAAACATTCATTATTCAATAGAGCCCAATAGCAAAAATCAGGTTTTGAATGAAGAATCACATTTCTTGGTAGAATCATGCAGAATTGAAATTTTTGATGTTTTTTTACTCCTCTCAACAGCCCAAACAAGTTTCTAAAAGGATGAGTTTGCAACTACTTTACTTTTGGAGAAAATTCAAAACATTCATTATTCAAAAGGGCCCAAACTATCAAAAACCAGCGGTTTGAATGAACACACATTTCTTGGTAGAATCGTGCAAGACTGAAATTTTTGATGTTTTTCTACTCCTCTCATGAGCCCAAACAAGTCTCTAAAAGCATGAGTTTGCAACTACTTTACTTTTGGAGAAAATTCAAAACATTCATTATTCAATAGAGCCCAATAGCAAAAATCAGGTTTTGAATGAAGAATCACATTTCTTGGTAGAATCATGCAGGATTTAAATTTTTGATGGTTTTTTACTCCTCTCAACAGCCCAAACAAGTTTCTAAAAGGATGAATTTGCAACTACTTTACTTTTGGAGAAAATTCAAAACATTCATTATTCAATAGGGCCCAAACTATCAAAAACCAGCGGTTTGAATGAACACACATTTCTTGGTAGAATCGTGCAAGACTGAAATTTTTGATGTTTTTCTACTCCTCTCATGAGCCCAAACAAGTCTCTAAAAGCATGAGTTTGCAACTACTTTACTTTTGGAGAAAATTCAAAACATTCATTATTCAATAGAGCCCAATAGCAAAAATCAGGTTTTGAATGAAGAATCACATTTCTTGGTAGAATCATGCATGATTGAAATTTTTCATGGTTTTTTACTCCTCTCAACAGCCCAAACAAGTTTCTAAAAGGATGAGTTTGCAACTACTTTACTTTTGGAGAAAATTCAAAACATTCATTATTCAATAGAGCCCAATAGCAAAAATCAGGTTTTGAATGAAGAATCACATTTCTTGGTAGAATCATGCAGGATTGAAATTTTTGATGTTTTTTTACTCCTCTCAACAGCCCAAACAAGTTTCTAAAAGGATGAGTTTGCAACTACTTTACTTTTGGATAAAATTCAAAACATTCATTATTCAATAGGGCCCAAACTATCAAAAACCAGCGGTTTGAATGAACACACATTTCTTGGTAGAATCGTGCAAGACTGAAATTTTTGATGTTTTTCTGCTCCTCTCATGAGCCCAAACAAGTCTCTAAAAGCATGAGTTTGCAACTACTTTACTTTTGGAGAAAATTCAAAACATTCATTATTCAATAGAGCCCAATAGCAAAAATCAGGTTTTGAATGAAGAATCACATTTCTTGGTAGAATCATGCAGGATTGAAATTTTTGATGGTTTTTTACTCCTCTCAACAGCCCAAACAAGTTTTTAAAAGGATGAATTTGCAACTACTTTACTTTTGGAGAAAATTCAAAACATTCATTATTCAATAGGGCCCAAAATATCAAAAACCAGCGGTTTGAATGAACACACATTTCTTGGTAGAATCATGCAGGTCTGAAATTTTTGATGTTTTTCTACTCCTCTCATGAGCCTAAACAAGTCTCTAAAAGCATGAGTTTTCAACTACTTTACTTTTGGAGAAAATTCAAAACATTCATTATTCAATAGAGCCCAATAGCAAAAATCAGGTTTTGAATGAAGAATCACATTTCTTGGTAGAATCATGCAGGATTGAAATTTTTGATGTTTTTTTACTCCTCTCAACAGCCCAAACAAGTTTCTAAAAGGATGAGTTTGCAACTACTTTACTTTTGGACAAAATTCAAAGCATTCATTATTCAATAGGGCCCAAACTATCAAAAACCAGCGGTTTGAATGAACACTCACATTTCTTGGTAGAATCGTGCAGGACTGAAATTTTTGATGTTTTTCTACTCCTCTCATGATCCCAAACAAGACTTTAAAAGGATGATTTGCAACTACTTTACTTTTGGAGAAAATTCAAAACATTCATTATTCAATAGGGCCCAAAATATCAAAAACCAGCGGTTTGAATGAACACACATTTCTTGGTAGAATCATGCAGGACTGAAATTTTTGATGTTTTTCTACTCCTCTCATGAGCCCAAACAAGTCTCTAAAAGCATGAGTTTGCAACTACTTTACTTTTGGAGAAAATTCAAAACATTCATTATTCAATAGAGCCCAATAGCAAAAATCAGGTTTTGAATGAAGAATCACATTTCTTGGTAGAATCATGCAGAATTGAAATTTTTGATGTTTTTTTACTCCTCTCAACAGCCCAAACAAGTTTCTAAAAGGATGAGTTTGCAACTACTTTACTTTTGGAGAAAATTCAAAACATTCATTATTCAATACGGCCCAAACTATCAAAAACCAGCGGTTTGAATGAACACACATTTCTTGGTAGAATCGTGCAAGACTGAAATTTTTGATGTTTTTCTACTCCTCTCATGAGCCCAAACAAGTCTCTAAAAGCATGAGTTTGCAACTACTTTACTTTTGGAGAAAATTCAAAACATTCATTATTCAATAGAGCCCAATAGCAAAAATCAGGTTTTGAATGAAGAATCACATTTCTTGGTAGAATCATGCAGGATTGAAATTTTTGATGTTTTTTTACTCCTCTCAACAGCCCAAACAAGTTTCTAAAAGGATGAGTTTGCAACTACTTTACTTTTGGATAAAATTCAAAACATTCATTATTCAATAGGGCCCAAACTATCAAAAACCAGCGGTTTGAATGAACACAGATTTCTTGGTAGAATCGTGCAAGACTGAAATTTTTGATGTTTTTCTACTCCTCTCATGAGCCCAAACAAGTCTCTAAAAGCATGAGTTTGCAGCTACTTTACTTTTGGAGAAAATTCAAAACATTCATTATTCAATAGAGCCCAATAGCAAAAATCAGGTTTTGAATGAAGAATCACATTTCTTGGTAGAATCATGCAGGATTGAAATTTTTGATGGTTTTTTACTCCTCTCAACAGCCCAAACAAGTTTTTAAAAGGATGAATTTGCAACTACTTTACTTTTGGAGAAAATTCAAAACATTCATTATTCAATATGGCCCAAAATATCAAAAACCAGCGGTTTGAATGAACACACATTTCTTGGTAGAATCATGCAGGACTGAAATTTTTGATGTTTTTCTACTCCTCTCATGAGCCTAAACAAGTCTCTAAAAGCATGAGTTTGCAACTACTTTACTTTTGGAGAAAATTCAAAACATTCATTATTCAATAGAGCCCAATAGCAAAAATCAGGTTTTGAATGAAGAATCACATTTCTTGGTAGAATCATGCAGGATTGAAATTTTTGATGTTTTTTTACTCCTCTCAACAGCCCAAAACAAGTTTCTAAAAGGATGAGTTTGCAACTACTTTACTTTTGGAGAAAATTCAAAACATTCATTATTCAATAGGGCCCAAACTATCAAAAACCAGCGGTTTGAATGAACACTCACATTTCTTGGTAGAATCGTGCAGGACTGAAATTTTTGATGTTTTTCTAGTCCTCTCATGAGCCCAAACAAGACTTTAAAAGGATGAGTTTGCAACTACTTTACTTTTGGAGAAAATTCAAAACATTCATTATTCAATAGGGCCCAAAATATCAAAAACCAGCGGTTTGAATGAACACACATTTCTTGGTAGAATCATGCAGGACTGAAATTTTTGATGTTTTTCTACTCCTCTCATGAGCCCAAACAAGTCTCTAAAAGCATGAGTCTGCAACTACTTTACTTTTGGAGAAAATTCAAAACATTCATTATTCAATAGAGCCCAATAGCAAAAATCAGGTTTTGAATGAAGAATCACATTTCTTGGTAGAATCATGCAGAATTGAAATTTTTGATGTTTTTTTACTCCTCTCAACAGCCCAAACAAGTTTCTAAAAGGATGAGTTTGCAACTACTTTACTTTTGGAGAAAATTGAAAACATTCATTATTCAAAAGGGCCCAAACTATCAAAAACCAGCGGTTTGAATGAACACACATTTCTTGGTAGAATCGTGCAAGACTGAAATTTTTGATGTTTTTCTACTCCTCTCATGAGCCCAAACAAGTCTCTAAAAGCATGAGTTTGCAACTACTTTACTTTTGGAGAAAATTCAAAACATTCATTATTCAATAGAGCCCAATAGCAAAAATCAGGTTTTGAATGAAGAATCACATTTCTTGGTAGAATCATGCAGGATTGAAATTTTTGATGTTTTTTTACTCCTCTCAACAGCCCAAACAAGTTTCTAAAAGGATGAGTTTGCAACTACTTTACTTTTGGATAAAATTCAAAACATTCATTATTCAATAGGGCCCAAACTATCAAAAACCAGCGGTTTGAATGAACACACATTTCTTGGTAGAATCGTGCAAGACTGAAATTTCTGATGTTTTTCTGCTCCTCTCATGAGCCCAAACAAGTCTCTAAAAGCATGAGTTTGCAACTACTTTACTTTTGGAGAAAATTCAAAACATTCATTATTCAATAGAGCCCAATAGCAAAAATCAGGTTTTGAATGAAGAATCACATTTCTTGGTAGAATCATGCAGGATTGAAATTTTTGATGGTTTTTTACTCCTCTCAACAGCCCAAACAAGTTTTTAAAAGTATGAATTTGCAACTACTTTACTTTTGGAGAAAATTCAAAACATTCATTATTCAATAGGGCCCAAAATATCAAAAACCAGCGGTTTGAATGAACACACATTTCTTGGTAGAATCATGCAGGACTGAAATTTTTGATGTTTTTCTACTCCTCTCATGAGCCTAAACAAGTCTCTAAAAGCATGAGTTTGCAACTACTTTACTTTTGGAGAAAATTCAAAACATTCATTATTCAATAGAGCCCAATAGCAAAAATCAGGTTTTGAATGAAGAATCACATTTCTTGGTAGAATCATGCAGGATTGAAATTTTTGATGTTTTTTTACTCCTCTCAACAGCCCAAACAAGTTTCTAAAAGGATGAGTTTGCAACTACTTTACTTTTGGAGAAAATTCAAAACATTCATTATTCAATAGGGCCCAAACTATCAAAAACCAACGGTTTGAATGAACACTCACATTTCTTGGTAGAATCGTGCAGGACTGAAATTTTTGATGTTTTTCTACTCCTCTCATGATCCCAAACAAGACTTTAAAAGGATGAGTTTGCAACTACTTTACTTTTGGAGAAAATTCAAAACATTCATTATTCAATAGGGCCCAAAATATCAAAAACCAGCGGTTTGAATGAACACACATTTCTTGGTAGAATCATGCAGGACTGAAATTTTTGATGTTTTTCTACTCCTCTCATGAGCCCAAACAAGTCTCTAAAAGCATGAGTTTGCAACTACTTTACTTTTGGAGAAAATTCAAAACATTCATTATTCAATAGAGCCCAATAGCAAAAATCAGGTTTTGAATGAAGAATCACATTTCTTGGTAGAATCATGCAGAATTGAAATTTTTGATGTTTTTTTACTCCTCTCAACAGCCCAAACAAGTTTCTAAAAGGATGAGTTTGCAACTACTTTACTTTTGGAGAAAATTCAAAACATTCATTATTCAATAGGGCCCAAACTATCAAAAACCAGCGGTTTGAATGAACACACATTTCTTGGTAGAATCGTGCAAGACTGAAATTTTTGATGTTTTTCTACTCCTCTCATGAGCCCAAACAAGTCTCTAAAAGCATGAGTTTGCAACTACTTTACTTTTGGAGAAAATTCAAAACATTCATTATTCAATAGAGCCCAATAGCAAAAATCAGGTTTTGAATGAAGAATCACATTTCTTGGTAGAATCATGCAGGATTGAAATTTTTGATGTTTTTTTACTCCTCTCAACAGCCCAAACAAGTTTCTAAAAGGATGAGTTTGCAACTACTTTACTTTTGGATAAAATTCAAAACATTCATTATTCAATAGGGCCCAAACTATCAAAAACCAGCGGTTTGAATGAACACAGATTTCTTGGTAGAATCGTGCAAGACTGAAATTTTTGATGTTTTTCTACTCCTCTCATGAGCCCAAACAAGTCTCTAAAAGCATGAGTTTGCAGCTACTTTACTTTTGGAGAAAATTCAAAACATTCATTATTCAATAGAGCCCAATAGCAAAAATCAGGTTTTGAATGAAGAATCACATTTCTTGGTAGAATCATGCAGGATTGAAATTTTTGATGGTTTTTTACTCCTCTCAACAGCCCAAACAAGTTTTTAAAAGGATGAATTTGCAACTACTTTACTTTTGGAGAAAATTCAAAACATTCATTATTCAATAGGGCCCAAAATATCAAAAACCAGCGGTTTGAATGAACACACATTTCTTGGTAGAATCATGCAGGACTGAAATTTTTGATGTTTTTCTACTCTTCTCATGAGCCTAAACAAGTCTCTAAAAGCATGAGTTTGCAACTACTTTACTTTTGGAGAAAATTCAAAACATTCATTATTCAATAGAGCCCAATAGCAAAAATCAGGTTTTGAATGAAGAATCACATTTCTTGGTAGAATCATGCAGGATTGAAATTTTTGATGTTTTTTTACTCCTCTCAACAGCCCAAACAAGTTTCTAAAAGGATGAGTTTGCAACTACTTTACTTTTGGAGAAAATTCAAAACATTCATTATTCAATAGGGCCCAAACTATCAAAAACCAGCGGTTTGAATGAACACAGATTTCTTTTTTAGAATCGTGCAAGACTGAAATTTTTGATGTTTTTCTACTCCTCTCATGAGCCCAAACAAGTCTCTAAAAGCATGAGTTTGCAACTACTTTACTTTTGGAGAAAATTCAAAACATTCATTATTCAATAGAGCCCAATAGCAAAAATCAGGTTTTGAATGAAGAATCACATTTCTTGGTAGAATCATGCAGGATTGAAATTTTTGATGGTTTTTTACTCCTCTCAACAGCCCAAACAAGTTTCTAAAAGGATGAGTTTGCAACTACTTTACTTTTGGATAAAATTCAAAACATTCATTATTCAATAGGGCCCAAACTATCAAAAACCAGCGGTTTGAATGAACACAGATTTCTTGGTAGAATCGTGCAAGACTGAAATTTTTGATGTTTTTCTGCTCCTCTCATGAGCCCAAACAAGTCTCTAAAAGCATGAGTTTGCAGCTACTTTACTTTTGGAGAAAATTCAAAACATTCATTATTCAATAGAGCCCAATAGCAAAAATCAGGTTTTGAATGAAGAATCACATTTCTTGGTAGAATCATGCAGGATTGAAATTTTTGATGGTTTTTTACTCCTCTCAACAGCCCAAACAATTTTTTAAAAGGATGAATTTGCAACTACTTTACTTTTGGAGAAAATTCAAAACATTCATTATTCAATAGGGCCCAAAATATCAAAAACCAGCGGTTTGAATGAACACACATTTCTTGGTAGAATCATGCAGGACTGAAATTTTTGATGTTTTTCTACTCCTCTCATGAGCCTAAACAAGTCTCTAAAAGCATGAGTTTGCAACTACTTTACTTTTGGAGAAAATTCAAAACATTCATTATTCAATAGAGCCCAATAGCAAAAATCAGGTTTTGAATGAAGAATCACATTTCTTGGTGGAATCATGCAGGATTGAAATTTTTGATGTTTTTTTACTCCTCTCAACAGCCCAAACAAGTTTCTAAAAGGATGAGTTTGCAACTACTTTACTTTTGGAGAAAATTCAAAACATTCATTATTCAATAGGGCCCAAACTATCAAAAACCAGCGGTTTGAATGAACACTCACATTTCTTGGTAGAATCGTGCAGGACTGAAATTTTTGATGTTTTTCTACTCCTCTCATGAGCCCAAACAAGACTTTAAAAGGATGAGTTTGCAACTACTTTACTTTTGGAGAAAATTCAAAACATTCATTATTCAATAGGGCCCAAAATATCAAAAACCAGCGGTTTGAATGAACACACATTTCTTGGTAGAATCATGCAGGACTGAAATTTTTGATGTTTTTCTACTCCTCTCATGAGCCCAAACAAGTCTCTAAAAGCATGAGTTTGCAACTACTTTACTTTTGGAGAAAATTCAAAACATTCATTATTCAATAGAGCCCAATAGCAAAAATCAGGTTTTGAATGAAGAATCACATTTCTTGGTAGAATCATGCAGAATTGAAATTTTTGATGTTTTTTTACTCCTCTCAACAGCCCAAACAAGTTTCTAAAAGGATGAGTTTGCAACTACTTTACTTTTGGAGAAAATTCAAAACATTCATTATTCAATAGGGCCCAAACTATCAAAAACCAGCGGTTTGAATGAACACACATTTCTTGGTAGAATCGTGCAAGACTGAAATTTTTGATGTTTTTCTACTCCTCTCATGAGCCCAAACAAGTCTCTAAAAGCATGAGTTTGCAACTACTTTACTTTTGGAGAAAATTCAAAACATTCATTATTCAATAGAGCCCAATAGCAAAAATCAGGTTTTGAATGAAGAATCACATTTCTTGGTAGAATCATGCAGGATTGAAATTTTTGATGGTTTTTTACTCCTCTCAACAGCCCAAACAAGTTTCTAAAAGGATGAATTTGCAACTACTTTACTTTTGGAGAAAATTCAAAACATTCATTATTCAATAGGGCCCAAACTATCAAAAACCAGCGGTTTGATTGAACACACATTTCTTGGTAGAATCGTGCAAGACTGAAATTTTTGATGTTTTTCTACTCCTCTCATGAGCCCAAACAAGTCTCTAAAAGCATGAGTTTGCAACTACTTTACTTTTGGAGAAAATTCAAAACATTCATTATTCATTAGAGCCCAATAGCAAAAATCAGGTTTTGAATGAAGAATCACATTTCTTGGTAGAATCATGCATGATTGAAATTTTTGATGGTTTTTTACTCCTCTCAACAGCCCAAACAAGTTTCTAAAAGGATGAGTTTGCAACTACTTTACTTTTGGAGAAAATTCAAAACATTCATTATTCAATAGGGCCCAAACTATCAAAAACCAGAGGTTCGAATGAACACACATTTCTTGGTAGAATCGTGCAAGACTGAAATTTTTGATGTTTTTCTACTCCTCTCATGAGCCCAAACAAGTCTCTAAAAGCATGAGTTTGCAACTACTTTACTTTTGGAGAAAATTCAAAACATTCATTATTCAATAGAGCCCAATAGCAAAAATCAGGTTTTGAATGAAGAATCACATTTCTTGGTAGAATCATGCAGAATTGAAATTTTTGATGGTTTTTTACTCCTCTCAACAGCCCAAACAAGTTTCTAAAAGGATGAATTTGCAACTACTTTACTTTTGGAGAAAATTCAAAACATTCATTATTCAATAGGGCCCAAAATATCAAAAACCAGCGGTTTGAATGAACACACATTTCTTGGTAGAATCATGCAGGAATGAAATTTTTGATGTTTTTCTACTCCTCTCATGAGCCTAAACAAGTCTCTAAAAGCATGAGTTTGCAACTACTTTACTTTTGGAGAAAATTCAAAACATTCATTATTCAATAGAGCCCAATAGCAAAAATCAGGTTTTGAATGAAGAATCACATTTCTTGGTAGAATCATGCAGGATTGAAATTTTTGATGGTTTTTTACTCCTCTCAACAGCCCAAACAAGTTTCTAAAAGGATGAATTTGCAACTACTTTACTTTTGGAGAAAATTCAAAACATTCATTATTCAATAGGGCCCAAAATATCAAAAACCAGCGGTTTGAATGAACACACATTTCTTGGTAGAATCATGCAGGACTGAAATTTTTGATGTTTTTCTACTCCTCTCATGAGCCTAAACAAGTCTCTAAAAGCATGAGTTTGCAACTACTTTACTTTTGGAGAAAATTCAAAACATTCATTATTCAATAGAGCCCATTAGCAAAAATCAGGTTTTGAATGAAGAATCACATTTCTTGGTAGAATCATGCAGGATTGAAATTTTTGATGTTTTTTTACTCCTCTCAACAGCCCAAACAAGTTTCTAAAAGGATGAGTTTGCAACTACTTTACTTTTGGAGAATATTCAAAACATTCATTATTCAATAGGGCCCAAACTATCAAAAACCAGCGGTTTGAATGAACACTCACATTTCTTGGTAGAATCGTGCAGGACTGAAATTTTTGATGTTTTTCTACTCCTCTCATGAGCCCAAACAAGACTCTAAAAGGATGAGTTTGCAACTACTTTACTTTTGGAGAAAATTCAAAACATTCATTATTCAATAGGGCCCAAAATATCAAAAACCAGCTGTTTGAATGAACACACATTTCTTGGTAGAATCATGCAGGACTGAAATTTTTGATGTTTTTCTACTCCTCTCATGAGCCCAAACAAGTCTCTAAAATCATGAGTTTGCAACTACTTTACTTTTGGAGAAAATTCAAAACATTCATTATTCAATAGAGCCCAATAGCAAAAATCAGGTTTTGAATGAAGAATCACATTTCTTGGTAGAATCATGCAGAATTGAAATTTTTGATGTTTTTTTACTCCTCTCAACAGCCCAAACAAGTTTCTAAAAGGATGAGTTTGCAACTACTTTACTTTTGGATAAAATTCAAAACATTCATTATTCAATAGGGCCCAAACTATCAAAAACCAGCGGTTTGAATGAACACAGATTTCTTGGTAGAATCGTGCAAGACTGAAATTTTTGATGCTTTTCTACTCCTCTCATGAGCCCAAACAAGTCTCTAAAAGCATGAGTTTGCAACAACTTTACTTTTGGAGAAAATTCAAAACATTCATTATTCAATAGGGCCCAAAATATCAAAAACCAGTGGTTTGAATGAACACAAATTTCTTTGTAGAATCATGCAGGACTGAAATTTTTGATGTTTTTCTACTCCTCTCAACAGCCCAAACAAGTTTCTAAAAGGATGAGTTTGCAACTACTTTACTTTTGGAGAAAATTCAAAACATTCATTATTCAATAGGGCCCAAACTATCAAAAACCAGCAGTTTGAATGAACACACATTTCTTGGTAAAATCATGCAAGACTGAAATTTTTGATGTTTTTCTACTCCTCTCATGAGCCCAAACAAGTCTCTAAAAGCATGAGTTTGCAACTACTTTACTTTTGGAGAAAATTCAAAACATTCATTATTCAATAGAGCCCAATAGCAAAAATCAGGTTTTGAATGAAGAATCACATTTCTTGGTAGAATCATGCAGGATTGAAATTTTTGATGGTTTTTTACTCCTCTCAACAGCCCAAACAAGTTTCTAAAAGGATGAATTTGCAACTACTTTACTTTTGGAGAAAATTCAAAACATTCATTATTCAATAGGGCCCAAAATATCAAAAACCAGCGGTTTGAATGAACACACATTTCTTGGTAGAATCATGCAGGAATGAAATTTTTGATGTTTTTCTACTTCTCTCATGAGCCCAAACAAGTCTCTAAAAGCATGAGTCTGCAACTACTTTACTTTTGGAGAAAATTCAAAACATTCATTATTCAATAGAGCCCGATAGCAAAAATCAGGTTTTGAATGAAGAATCACATTTCTTGGTAGAATCATGCAGGATTGAAATTTTTGATGTTTTTTTACTCCTCTCAACAGCCCAAACAAGTTTCTAAAAGGATGAGTTTGCAACTACTTTACTTTTGGAGAAAATTCAAAACATTCATTATTCAATAGGGCCCAAACTATCAAAAACCAGCGGTTTGAATGAACACTCACATTTCTTGGTAGAATCGTGCAGGACTGAAATTTTTGATGTTTTTCTAGTCCTCTCATGAGCCCAAACAAGACTTTAAAAGGATGAGTTTGCAACTACTTTACTTTTGGAGAAAATTCAAAACATTCATTATTCAATAGGGCCCAAAATATCAAAAACCAGCGGTTTGAATGAACACACATTTCTTGGTAGAATCATGCAGGACTGAAATTTTTGATGTTTTTCTACTCCTCTCATGAGCCCAAACAAGTCTCTAAAAGCATGAGTCTGCAACTACTTTACTTTTGGAGAAAATTCAAAACATTCATTATTCAATAGAGCCCAATAGCAAAAATCAGGTTTTGAATGAAGAATCACATTTCTTGGTAGAATCATGCAGAATTGAAATTTTTGATGTTTTTTACTCCTCTCAACAGCCCAAACAAGTTTCTAAAAGGATGAGTTTGCAACTACTTTACTTGTGGAGAAAATTCAAAACATTCATTATTCAAAAGGGCCCAAACTATCAAAAACCAGCGGTTTGAATGAACACACATTTCTTGGTAGAATCGTGCAAGACTGAAATTTTTGATGTTTTTCTACTCCTCTCATGAGCCCAAACAAGTCTCTAAAAGCATGAGTTTGCAACTACTTTACTTTTGGAGAAAATTCAAAACATTCATTATTCAATAGAGCCCAATAGCAAAAATCAGGTTTTGAATGAAGAATCACATTTCTTGGTAGAATCATGCAGGATTGAAATTTTTGATGTTTTTTTACTCCTCTCAACAGCCCAAACAAGTTTCTAAAAGGATGAGTTTGCAACTACTTTACTTTTGGATAAAATTCAAAACATTCATTATTCAATAGGGCCCAAACTATCAAAAACCAGCTGTTTGAATGAACACACATTTCTTGGTAGAATCATGCAGGACTGAAATTTTTGATGTTTTTCTACTCCTCTCATGAGCCTAAACAAGTCTCTAAAAGCATGAGTTTGCAACTACTTTACTTTTGGAGAAAATTCAAAACATTCATTATTCAATAGAGCCCATTAGCAAAAATCAGGTTTTGAATGAAGAATCACATTTCTTGGTAGAATCATGCAGGATTGAAATTTTTGATGTTTTTTTACTCCTCTCAACAGCCCAAACAAGTTTCTAAAAGGATGAGTTTGCAACTACTTTACTTTTGGAGAAAATTCAAAACATTCATTATTCAATAGGGCCCAAACTATCAAAAACCAGCGGTTTGAATGAACACTCACATTTCTTGGTAGAATCGTGCAGGACTGAAATTTTTGATGTTTTTCTACTCCTCTCATGAGCCCAAACAAGACTCTAAAAGGATGAGTTTGCAACTACTTTACTTTTGGAGAAAATTCAAAACATTCATTATTCAATAGGGCCCAAAATATCAAAAACCAGCGGTTTGAATGAACACACATTTCTTGGTAGAATCGTGCAAGACTGAAATTTTTGATGTTTTTCTACTCCTCTCATGAGCCCAAACAAGTCTCTAAAAGCATGAGTTTGCAACTACTTTACTTTTGGAGAAAATTCAAAACATTCATTATTCAATAGAGCCCAATAGCAAAAATCAGGTTTTGAATGAAGAATCACATTTCTTGGTAGAATCATGCAGGATTGAAATTTTTGATGTTTTTTTACTCCTCTCAACAGCCCAAACAAGTTTCTAAAAGGATGAGTTTGCAACTACTTTACTTTTGGATAAAATTCAAAACATTCATTATTCAATAGGGCCCAAACTATCAAAAACCAGCGGTTTGAATGAACACACATTTCTTGGTAGAATCGTGCAAGACTGAAATTTTTGATGTTTTTCTGCTCCTCTCATGAGCCCAAACAAGTCTCTAAAAGCATGAGTTTGCAACTACTTTACTTTTGGAGAAAATTCAAAACATTCATTATTCAATAGAGCCCAATAGCAAAAATCAGGTTTTGAATGAAGAATCACATTTCTTGGTAGAATCATGCAGGATTGAAATTTTTGATGGTTTTTTACTCCTCTCAACAGCCCAAACAAGTTTTTAAAAGTATGAATTTGCAACTACTTTACTTTTGGAGAAAATTCAAAACATTCATTATTCAATAGGGCCCAAAATATCAAAAACCAGCGGTTTGAATGAACACACATTTCTTGGTAGAATCATGCAGGACTGAAATTTTTGATGTTTTTCTACTCCTCTCATGAGCCCAAACAAGTCTCTAAAAGCATGAGTCTGCAACTACTTTACTTTTGGAGAAAATTCAAAACATTCATTATTCAATAGAGCCCAATAGCAAAAATCAGGTTTTGAATGAAGAATCACATTTCTTGGTAGAATCATGCAGGATTGAAATTTTTGATGTTTTTTTACTCCTCTCAACAGCCCAAACAAGTTTCTAAAAGGATGAGTTTGCAACTACTTTACTTTTGGAGAAAATTCAAAACATTCATTATTCAATAGGGCCCAAACTATCAAAAACCAACGGTTTGAATGAACACTCACATTTCTTGGTAGAATCGTGCAGGACTGAAATTTTTGATGTTTTTCTACTCCTCTCATGATCCCAAACAAGACTTTAAAAGGATGAGTTTGCAACTACTTTACTTTTGGAGAAAATTCAAAACATTCATTATTCAATAGGGCCCAAAATATCAAAAACCAGCGGTTTGAATGAACACACATTTCTTGGTAGAATCATGCAGGACTGAAATTTTTGATGTTTTTCTACTCCTCTCATGAGCCCAAACAAGTCTCTAAAAGCATGAGTTTGCAACTACTTTACTTTTGGAGAAAATTCAAAACATTCATTATTCAATAGAGCCCAATAGCAAAAATCAGGTTTTGAATGAAGAATCACATTTCTTGGTAGAATCATGCAGGATTGAAATTTTTGATGTTTTTTTACTCCTCTCAACAGCCCAAACAAGTTTCTAAAAGGATGAGTTTGCAACTACTTTACTTTTGGAGAAAATTCAAAACATTCATTATTCAATAGGGCCCAAACTATCAAAAACCAGCAGTTTGAATTAACACACATTTCTTGGTAAAATCATGCAAGACTGAAATTTTTGATGTTTTTCTACTCCTCTCATGAGCCCAAACATGTCTCTAAAAGCATGAGTTTGCAACTACTTTACTTTTGGAGAAAATTCAAAACATTCATTATTCAATAGAGCCCAATAGCAAAAATCAGGTTTTGAATGAAGAATCACATTTCTTGGTAGAATCGTGCAGGATTGAAATTTTTGATGGTTTTTTACTCCTCTCAACAGCCCAAACAAGTTTCTAAAAGGATGAATTTGCAACTACTTTACTTTTGGAGAAAATTCAAAACATTCATTATTCAATAGGGCCCAAAATATCAAAAACCAGCGGTTTGAATGAACACACATTTCTTGGTAGAATCATGCAGGAATGAAATTTTTGATGTTTTTCTACTTCTCTCATGAGCCCAAACAAGTCTCTAAAAGCATGAGTCTGCAACTACTTTACTTTTGGAGAAAATTCAAAACATTCATTATTCAATAGAGCCCAATAGCAAAAATCAGGTTTTGAATGAAGAATCACATTTCTTGGTAGAATCATGCAGGATTGAAATTTTTGATGTTTTTTTACTCCTCTCAACAGCCCAAACAAGTTTCTAAAAGGATGAGTTTGCAACTACTTTACTTTTGGAGAAAATTCAAAACATTCATTATTCAATAGGGCCCAAACTATCAAAAACCAGCGGTTTGAATGAACACTCACATTTCTTGGTAGAATCGTGCAGGACTGAAATTTTTGATGTTTTTCTAGTCCTCTCATGAGCCCAAACAAGACTTTAAAAGGATGAGTTTGCAACTACTTTACTTTTGGAGAAAATTCAAAACATTCATTATTCAATAGGGCCCAAAATATCAAAAACCAGCGGTTTGAATGAACACACATTTCTTGGTAGAATCATGCAGGACTGAAATTTTTGATGTTTTTCTACTCCTCTCATGAGCCCAAACAAGTCTCTAAAAGCATGAGTCTGCAACTACTTTACTTTTGGAGAAAAT
Organism: Dendrobates tinctorius; assembly: GCF_039654945.1. NCBI lineage: Eukaryota > Metazoa > Chordata > Amphibia > Anura > Dendrobatidae > Dendrobates > Dendrobates tinctorius. The sequence goes on along the minus strand of NW_027361736.1, from coordinate 4,979,647 downwards.
TCAAAACATTCATTATTCAATAGAGCCCAATAGCAAAAATCAGGTTTTGAATGAAGAATCACATTTCTTGGTAGAATCATGCAGAATTGAAATTTTTGATGTTTTTTTACTCCTCTCAACAGCCCAAACAAGTTTCTAAAAGGATGAGTTTGCAACTACTTTACTTTTGGAGAAAATTCAAAACATTCATTATTCAAAAGGGCCCAAACTATCAAAAACCAGCGGTTTGAATGAACACACATTTCTTGGTAGAATCGTGCAAGACTGAAATTTTTGATGTTTTTCTACTCCTCTCATGAGCCCAAACAAGTCTCTAAAAGCATGAGTTTGCAACTACTTTACTTTTGGAGAAAATTCAAAACATTCATTATTCAATAGAGCCCAATAGCAAAAATCAGGTTTTGAATGAAGAATCACATTTCTTGGTAGAATCATGCAGGATTGAAATTTTTGATGTTTTTTTACTCCTCTCAACAGCCCAAACAAGTTTCTAAAAGGATGAGTTTGCAACTACTTTACTTTTGGATAAAATTCAAAACATTCATTATTCAATAGGGCCCAAACTATCAAAAACCAGCGGTTTGAATGAACACACATTTCTTGGTAGAATCGTGCAAGACTGAAATTTTTGATGTTTTTCTGCTCCTCTCATGAGCCCAAACAAGTCTCTAAAAGCATGAGTTTGCAACTACTTTACTTTTGGAGAAAATTCAAAACATTCATTATTCAATAGAGCCCAATAGCAAAAATCAGGTTTTGAATGAAGAATCACATTTCTTGGTAGAATCATGCAGGATTGAAATTTTTGATGTTTTTTTGCTCCTCTCAACAGCCCAAACAAGTTTCTAAAAGGATGAGTTTGCAACTACTTTACTTTTGGAGAAAATTCAAAACATTCATTATTCAATAGGGCCCAAACTATCAAAAACCAACGGTTTGAATGAACACTCACATTTCTTGGTAGAATCGTGCAGGACTGAAATTTTTGATGTTTTTCTACTCCTCTCATGATCCCAAACAAGACTTTAAAAGGATGAGTTTGCAACTACTTTACTTTTGGAGAAAATTCAAAACATTCATTATTCAATAGGGCCCAAACTATCAAAAACCAGCGGTTTGAATGAACACACATTTCTTGGTAGAATCGTGCAAGACTGAAATTTTTGATGTTTTTCTACTCCTCTCATGAGCCCAAACAAGTCTCTAAAAGCATGAGTTTGCAACTACTTTACTTTTGGAGAAAATTCAAAACATTCATTATTCAATAGAGCCCAATAGCAAAAATCAGGTTTTGAATGAAGAATCACATTTCTTGGTAGAATCATGCAGGATTGAAATTTTTGATGGTTTTTTACTCCTCTCAACAGCCCAAACAAGTTTCTAAAAGGATGAGTTTGCAACTACTTTACTTTTGGATAAAATTCAAAACATTCATTATTCAATAGGGCCCAAACTATCAAAAACCAGCGGTTTGAATGAACACAGATTTCTTGGTAGAATCGTGCAAGACTGAAATTTTTGATGTTTTTCTGCTCCTCTCATGAGCCCAAACAAGTCTCTAAAAGCATGAGTTTGCAGCTACTTTACTTTTGGAGAAAATTCAAAACATTCATTATTCAATAGAGCCCAATAGCAAAAATCAGGTTTTGAATGAAGAATCACATTTCTTGGTAGAATCATGCAGGATTGAAATTTTTGATGGTTTTTTACTCCTCTCAACAGCCCAAACAAGTTTTTAAAAGGATGAATTTGCAACTACTTTACTTTTGGAGAAAATTCAAAACATTCATTATTCAATAGGGCCCAAAATATCAAAAACCAGCGGTTTGAATGAACACACATTTCTTGGTAGAATCATGCAGGACTGAAATTTTTGATGTTTTTCTACTCCTCTCATGAGCCTAAGCAAGTCTCTAAAAGCATGAGTTTGCAACTACTTTACTTTTGGAGAAAATTCAAAACATTCATTATTCAATAGAGCCCAATAGCAAAAATCAGGTTTTGAATGAAGAATCACATTTCTTGGTGGAATCATGCAGGATTGAAATTTTTGATGTTTTTTTACTCCTCTCAACAGCCGAAACAAGTTTCTAAAAGGATGAGTTTGCAACTACTTTACTTTTGGAGAAAATTCAAAACATTCATTATTCAATAGGGCCCAAACTATCAAAAACCAGCGGTTTGAATGAACACTCACATTTCTTGGTAGAATCGTGCAGGACTGAAATTTTTGATGTTTTTCTACTCCTCTCATGAGCCCAAACAAGACTTTAAAAGGATGAGTTTGCAACTACTTTACTTTTGGAGAAAATTCAAAACATTCATTATTCAATAGGGTCCAAAATATCAAAAACCAGCGGTTTGAATGAACACACATTTCTTGGTAGAATCATGCAGGACTGAAATTTTTGATGTTTTTCTACTCCTCTCATGAGCCCAAACAAGTCTCTAAAAGCATGAGTTTGCAACTACTTTACTTTTGGAGAAAATTCAAAACATTCATTATTCAATAGAGCCCAATAGCAAAAATCAGGTTTTGAATGAAGAATCACATTTCTTGGTAGAATCATGCAGAATTGAAATTTTTGATGTTTTTTTACTCCTCTCAACAGCCCAAACAAGTTTCTAAAAGGATGAGTTTGCAACTACTTTACTTTTGGATAAAATTCAAAACATTCATTATTCAATAGGGCCCAAACTATCAAAAACCAGCGGTTTGAATGAACACACATTTCTTGGTAGAATCGTGCAAGACTGAAATTTTTGATGTTTTTCTACTCCTCTCATGAGCCCAAACAAGTCTCTAAAAGCATGAGTTTGCAACTACTTTACTTTTGGAGAAAATTCAAAACATTCATTATTCAATAGAGCCCAATAGCAAAAATCAGGTTTTGAATGAAGAATCACATTTCTTGGTAGAATCATGCAGGATTGAAATTTTTGATGGTTTTTTTACTCCTCTCAACAGCCCAAACAAGTTTCTAAAAGGATGAATTTGCAACTACTTTACTTTTGGAGAAAATTCAAAACATTCATTATTCAATAGGGCCCAAACTATCAAAAACCAGCGGTTTGAATGAACACACATTTCTTGGTAGAATCGTGCAAGACTGAAATTTTTGATGTTTTTCTACTCCTCTCATGAGCCCAAACAAGTCTCTAAAAGCATGAGTTTGCAACTACTTTACTTTTGGAGAAAATTCAAAACATTCATTATTCATTAGAGCCCAATAGCAAAAATCAGGTTTTGAATGAAGAATCACATTTCTTGGTAGAATCATGCATGATTGAAATTTTTGATGGTTTTTTACTCCTCTCAACAGCCCAAACAAGTTTCTAAAAGGATGAGTTTGCAACTACTTTACTTTTGGAGAAAATTCAAAACATTCATTATTCAATAGGGCCCAAACTATCAAAAACCAGAGGTTCGAATGAACACACATTTCTTGGTAGAATCATGCAAGACTGAAATTTTTGATGTTTTTCTACTCCTCTCATGAGCCCAAACAAGTCTCTAAAAGCATGAGTTTGCAACTACTTTACTTTTGGAGAAAATTCAAAACATTCATTATTCAATAGAGCCCAATAGCAAAAATCAGGTTTTGAATGAAGAATCACATTTCTTGGTAGAATCATGCAGAATTGAAATTTTTGATGGTTTTTTACTCCTCTCAACAGCCCAAACAAGTTTCTAAAAGGATGAATTTGCAACTACTTTACTTTTGGAGAAAATTCAAAACATTCATTATTCAATAGGGCCCAAAATATCAAAAACCAGCGGTTTGAATGAACACACATTTCTTGGTAGAATCATGCAGGAATGAAATTTTTGATGTTTTTCTACTCCTCTCATGAGCCTAAACAAGTCTCTAAAAGCATGAGTTTGCAACTACTTTACTTTTGGAGAAAATTCAAAACATTCATTATTCAATAGAGCCCAATAGCAAAAATCAGGTTTTGAATGAAGAATCACATTTCTTGGTAGAATCATGCAGGATTGAAATTTTTGATGGTTTTTTACTCCTCTCAACAGCCCAAACAAGTTTCTAAAAGGATGAATTTGCAACTACTTTACTTTTGGAGAAAATTCAAAACATTCATTATTCAATAGGGCCCAAAATATCAAAAACCAGCGGTTTGAATGAACACACATTTCTTGGTAGAATCATGCAGGACTGAAATTTTTGATGTTTTTCTACTCCTCTCATGAGCCTAAACAAGTCTCTAAAAGCATGAGTTTGCAACTACTTTACTTTTGGAGAAAATTCAAAACATTCATTATTCAATAGAGCCCAATAGCAAAAATCAGGTTTTGAATGAAGAATCACATTTCTTGGTAGAATCATGCAGGATTGAAATTTTTGATGTTTTTTTACTCCTCTCAACAGCCCAAACAAGTTTCTAAAAGGATGAGTTTGCAACTACTTTACTTTTGGAGAAAATTCAAAACATTCATTATTCAATAGGGCCCAAACTATCAAAAACCAGTGGTTTGAATGAACACTCACATTTCTTGGTAGAATCGTGCAGGACTGAAATTTTTGATGTTTTTCTACTCCTCTCATGAGCCCAAACAAGACTCTAAAAGGATGAGTTTGCAACTACTTTACTTTTGGAGAAAATTCAAAACATTCATTATTCAATAGGGCCCAAAATATCAAAAACCAGCTGTTTGAATGAACACACATTTCTTGGTAGAATCATGCAGGACTGAAATTTTTGATGTTTTTCTACTCCTCTCATGAGCCCAAACAAGTCTCTAAAATCATGAGTTTGCAACTACTTTACTTTTGGAGAAAATTCAAAACATTCATTATTCAATAGAGCCCAATAGCAAAAATCAGGTTTTGAATGAAGAATCACATTTCTTGGTAGAATCATGCAGGATTGAAATTTTTGATGGTTTTTTACTCCTCTCAACAGCCCAAACAAGTTTCTAAAAGGATGAGTTTGCAACTACTTTACTTTTGTAGAAAATTCAAAACATTCATTATTCAATAGGGCCCAAAATATCAAAAACCAGCGGTTTGAATGAACACACATTTCTTGGTAGAATCGTGCAAGACTGAAATTTTTGATGCTTTTCTACTCCTCTCACGAGCCCAAACAAGTCTCTAAAAGCATGAGTTTGCAACAACTTTACTTTTGGAGAAAATTCAAAACATTCATTATTCAATAGGGCCCAAAATATCAAAAACCAGTGGTTTGAATGAACACACATTTCTTTGTAGAATCATGCAGGACTGAAATTTTTGATGTTTTTCTACTCCTCTCATGAGCCCAAACAAGTCTCTAAAAGCATGAGTTTGCAACTACTTTAATTTTGGAGTAAATTCAAAACATTCATTATTCAATAGAGCACAATAGCAAAAATCAGGTTTTGAATGAAGAATCACATTTCTTGGTAGAATCATGCAGGATTGAAATTTTTGATGTTTTTTTACTCCTCTCAACAGCCCAAACAAGTTTCTAAAAGGATGAGTTTGCAACTACTTTACTTTTGGAGAAAATTCAAAACATTCATTATTCAATAGGGCCCAAACTATCAAAAACCAGCAGTTTGAATGAACACACATTTCTTGGTAAAATCATGCAAGACTGAAATTTTTGATGTTTTTCTACTCCTCTCATGAGCCCAAACAAGTCTCTAAAAGCATGAGTTTGCAACTACTTTACTTTTGGAGAAAATTCAAAACATTCATTATTCAATAGAGCCCAATAGCAAAAATCAGGTTTTGAATGAAGAATCACATTTCTTGGTAGAATCATGCAGGATTGAAATTTTTGATGGTTTTTTACTCCTCTCAACAGCCCAAACAAGTTTCTAAAAGGATGAATTTGCAACTACTTTACTTTTGGAGAAAATTCAAAACATTCATTATTCAATAGGGCCCAAAATATCAAAAACCAGCGGTTTGAATGAACACACATTTCTTGGTAGAATCATGCAGGAATGAAATTTTTGATGTTTTTCTACTCCTCTCATGAGCCCAAACAAGTCTCTAAAAGCATGAGTTTGCAACTACTTTACTTTTGGAGAAAATTCAAAACATTCATTATTCAATAGAGCCCAATAGCAAAAATCAGGTTTTGAATGAAGAATCACATTTCTTGGTAGAATCATGCAGGATTGAAATTTTTGATGTTTTTTTACTCCTCTCAACAGCCCAAACAAGTTTCTAAAAGGATGAGTTTGCAACTACTTTACTTTTGGAGAAAATTCAAAACATTCATTATTCAATAGGGCCCAAACTATCAAAAACCAGCAGTTTGAATGAACACACATTTCTTGGTAAAATCATGCAAGACTGAAATTTTTGATGTTTTTCTACTCCTCTCATGAGCCCAAACAAGACTCTAAAAGGATGAGTTTGCAACTACTTTACTTTTGGAGAAAATTCAAAACATTCATTATTCAATAGGGCCCAAAATATCAAAAACCAGTGGTTTGAATGAACACACATTTCTTTGTAGAATCATGCAGGACTGAAATTTTTGATGTTTTTCTACTCCTCTCATGAGCCCAAACAAGTCTCTAAAAGCATGAGTTTGCAACTACTTTAATTTTGGAGAAAATTCAAAACATTCATTATTCAATAGAGCCCAATAGCAAAAATCAGGTTTTGAATGAAGAATCACATTTCTTGGTAGAATCATGCAGGATTGAAATTTTTGATGTTTTTTTACTCCTCTCAACAGCCCAAACAAGTTTCTAAAAGGATGAGTTTGCAACTACTTTACTTTTGGAGAAAATTCAAAACATTCATTATTCAATAGGGCCCAAACTATCAAAAACCAGCAGTTTGAATGAACACACATTTCTTGGTAAAATCATGCAAGACTGAAATTTTTGATGTTTTTCTACTCCTCTCATGAGCCCAAACAAGTCTCTAAAAGCATGAGTTTGCAACTACTTTACTTTTGGAGAAAATTCAAAACATTCATTATTCAATAGAGCCCAATAGCAAAAATCAGGTTTTGAGTGAAGAATCACATTTCTTGGTAGAATCATGCAGGATTGAAATTTTTGATGGTTTTTTACTCCTCTCAACAGCCCAAACAAGTTTCTAAAAGGATGAATTTGCAACTACTTTACTTTTGGAGAAAATTCAAAACATTCATTATTCAATAGGGCCCAAAATATCAAAAACCAGCGGTTTGAATGAACACACATTTCTTGGTAGAATCATGCAGGAATGAAATTTTTGATGTTTTTCTACTCCTCTCATGAGCCCAAACAAGTCTCTAAAAGCATGAGTTTGCAACTACTTTACTTTTGGAGAAAATTCAAAACATTCATTATTCAATAGAGCCCAATAGCAAAAATCAGGTTTTGAATGAAGAATCACATTTCTTGGTAGAATCATGCAGGATTGAAATTTTTGATGTTTTTTTACTCCTCTCAACAGCCCAAACAAGTTTCTAAAAGGATGAGTTTGCAACTACTTTACTTTTGGAGAAAATTCAAAACATTCATTATTCAATAGGGCCCAAACTATCAAAAACCAGCGGTTTGAATGAACACTCACATTTCTTGGTAGAATCGTGCAGGACTGAAATTTTTGATGTTTTTCTACTCCTCTCATGAGCCCAAACAAGACTCTAAAAGGATGAGTTTGCAACTACTTTACTTTTGGAGAAAATTCAAAACATTCATTATTCAATAGGGCCCAAAATATCAAAAACCAGCGGTTTGTATGAACACACATTTCTTGGTAGAATCATGCAGGACTGAAATTTTTGATGTTTTTCTACTCCTCTCATGAGCCAAAACAAGTCTCTAAAATCATGAGTTTGCAACTACTTTACTTTTGGAGAAAATTCAAAACATTCATTATTCAATAGAGCCCAATAGCAAAAATCAGGTTTTGAATGAAGAATCACATTTCTTGGTAGAATCATGCAGGATTGAAATTTTTGATGGTTTTTTACTCCTCTCAACAGCCCAAACAAGTTTCTAAAAGGATGAGTTTGCAACTACTTTACTTTTGGAGAAAATTCAAAACATTCATTATTCAATAGGGCCCAAAATATCAAAAACCAGCGGTTTGAATGAACACACATTTCTTGGTAGAATCGTGCAAGACTGAAATTTTTGATGCTTTTCTACTCCTCTCATGAGCCCAAACAAGTCTCTAAAAGCATGAGTTTGCAACAACTTTACTTTAGGAGAAAATTCAAAACATTCATTATTCAATAGGGCCCAAAATATCAAAAACCAGTGGTTTGAATGAACACACATTTCTTTGTAGAATCATGCAGGACTGAAATTTTTGATGTTTTTCTACTCCTCTCATGAGCCCAAACAAGTCTCTAAAAGCATGAGTTTGCAACTACTTTAATTTTGGAGTAAATTCAAAACATTCATTATTCAATAGAGCCCAATAGCAAAAATCAGGTTTTGAATGAAGAATCACATTTCTTGGTAGAATCATGCAGGATTGAAATTTTTGATGTTTTTTTACTCCTCTCAACAGCCCAAACAAGTTTCTAAAAGGATGAGCTTGCAACTACTTTACTTTTGGAGAAAATTCAAAACATTAATTATTCAATAGGGCCCAAACTATCAAAAACCAGCAGTTTGAATGAACACACATTTCTTGGTAAAATCATGCAAGACTGAAATTTTTGATGTTTTTCTACTCCTCTCATGAGCCCAAACAAGTCTCTAAAAGCATGAGTTTGCAACTACTTTACTTTTGGAGAAAATTCAAAACATTCATTATTCAATAGGGCCCAATAGCAAAAATCAGGTTTTGAATGAAGAATCACATTTCTTGGTAGAATCATGCAGGATTGAAATTTTTGATGTTGTTCTACTCCTCTCATGAGCCCAAACAAGACTCTAAAAGGATGAGTTTGCAACTACTTTACTTTTGGTGAAAATTCAAAACATTCATTATTCAATAGAGCCCAATAGCAAAAACCAGCGTTTTGAATGAAGAATCACATTTCTTGGTAGAATCATGCAGGATTGAAATTTTTGATGGTTTTTTACTCCTCTCAACAGCACAAACAAGTTTCTAAAAGGATGAGTTTGCAACTACTTTACTTTTCTAGAAAATTCAAAATAATTCTTATTCAATGGGGCCCAAAATATCAAAAACCAGTGGATTGAATGAACACTCACATTTCTTGGTAGAATCGTGCAGGACTGAAATTTTTGATGTTTTTTCTACTCCTCTCATGAGCCCAAACAAGTTTCTAAAAGCATGAGTTTGCAACTACTTTACTTTTGGAGAAAATTCAAAACATTCATTATTCAATAGAGCCCAATAGCAAAAATCAGGTTTTGAATGAAGAATCGCATTTCTTGGTAGAATCATGCAGGATTGAAATTTTTGATGGTTTTTTACTCCTCTCAACAGCCCAAACAAGTTTCTAAAAGGATGAGTTTGCAACTACTTTACTTTTGGAGAAAATTCAAAACATTCATTATTCAATAGGGCCCAAAATATCAAAAACCAGCGGTTTGAATGAACACACATTTCTTGGTAGAATCATGCAGGACTGAAATTTTTGATGTTTTTGTTCTCCTCTCATGAGCCCAAACAAGTCTCTAAAAGCATGAGTTTGCAACTACTTTACTTTTGGAGAAAATTCAAAACATTCATTATTCAATAGAGCCCAATAGCAAAAATCAGGTTTTGAATGAAGAATCACATTTCTTGGTAGAATCATGCAGGATTGAAATTTTTGACGGTTTTTCACTCCTCTCAACAGCCCAAACAGGTTTCTAAAAGGATGAGTTTGCAACTACTTTACTTTTGGAGAAAATTCAAAACATTCATTATTCAATAGGGCCCAAAATATCAAAAACCAGCGGTTTGAATGAACACACATTTCTTGGTAGAGTCATGCAGGACTGAAATTTTTGATGTTTTTCTACTCCTCTCATGAGCCCAAACAAGTCTCTAAAAGCATGAGTTTGCAACTACTTTACTTTTGGAGAAAATTCAAAACATTCATTATTCAATAGAGCCCAATAGCAAAAATCAGGTTTTGAATGAAGAATCACATTTCTTGGTAGAATCATGCAGGATTGAAATTTTTGATGTTTTTTTACTCCTCTCAACAGCCCAAACAAGTTTCTAAAAGGATGAGTTTGCAACTACTTTACTTTTGGAGAAAATTCAAAACATTCATTATTCAATAGGGCCCAAACTATCAAAAACCAGCGATTTGAATGAACACACATTTCTTGGTAGAATCGTGCAAGACTAAAATTTTTGATGTTTTTCTACTCCACTCATGAGCCCAAACAAGTCTCCAAAAGCATGAGTTTGCAACTACTTTACTTTTGGAGAAAATTCAAGACATTCATTATTTATTAGAGCCCAATAGCAAAAATCAGGTTTTGAATGAAGAATCACATTTCTTGGTAGAATCATGCAGGATTGAAATTTTTGATTTTTTTTACTCCCCTCAACAGCCCAAACAAGTTTCTAAAAGGATGAGTTTGCAACTACTTTACTTTTGGAGAAAATTCAAAACATTCATTATTCAATAGGGCCCAAAATATCAAAAACCAGCGGTTTGAATGAACACACATTTCTTGGTAGAATCATGCAGGACTGAAATTTTTGATGTTTTTCTACTCCTCTCATGAGCCCAAACAAGTCTCTAAAAGCATGAGTTTGCAACTACTTTACTTTTGGAGAAAATTCAAAACATTCATTATTCAATAGAGCCCAATAGCAAAAATCAGGTTTTGAATGAAGAATCACATTTCTTGGTAGAATCATGCAGGATTGAAATTTTTGATGTTTTTCTACTCCTCTCATGAGCCCAAACAAGACTCTAAAAGGATGAGTTTGCAACTACTTTACTTTTGGAGAAAATTCAAAACATTCATTATTCAATAGAGCCCAATAGCAAAAACCAGCGTTTTGAATGAAGAATCACATTTCTTGGTAGAATCATGCAGGATTGAAATTTTTGATGGTTTTTTACTCCTCTCAACAGCCCAAACAAGTTTCTAAAAGGATGAGTTTGCAACTACTTTTCTTTTCTAGAAAATTCAAAACATTCCTTATTCAATAGGGCCCAAAATATCAAAAAACTGGATTGAATGAACACTCACATTTCTTGGTAGAATCGTGCAGAACTGAAATTTTTGATGTTTTTCTACTCCTCTCATGAGCCAAACAAGTCTTTAAAAGCATGAGTTTGCAACTACTTTACTTTTGGAGAAAATTCAAAACATTCATTATTCAATAGAGCCCAATAGCAAAAATCAGGTTTTGAATGAAGAATCACATTTCTTGGTAGAATCATGCAGGATTGAAATTTTTGACGGTTTTTTACTCCTCTCAACAGCCCAAACAAGTTTCTAAAAGGATGAGTTTGCAACTACTTTACTTTTGGAGAAAATTCAAAACATTCATTATTCAATAGGGCCCAAAATATCAAAAACCAGCGGTTTGAATGAACACACATTTCTTGGTAGAATCATGCAGGACTGAAATTTCTGATGTTTTTCTACTCCTCTCATGAGCCCAAACATGTCTCTAAAAGCATGAGTTTGCAACTACTTTACTTTTGGAGAAAATTCAAAACATTCATTATTCAATAGAGCCCAATAGCAAAAATCAGGTTTTGAATGAAGAATCACATTTCTTGGTAGAATCATGCAGGATTGAAATTTTTGATGGTTTTTTACTCCTCTCAACAGCCCAAACAAGTTTCTAAAAGGATGAGTTTGCAACTACTTTACTTTTGGAGAAAATTCAAAACATTCATTATTCAATAGGGCCCAAAATATCAAAAACCAGTGGATTGAATGAACACTCACATTTCTTGGTAGAATCGTGCAGAACTGAAAATTTTGATGTTTTTCTACTCCTCTCATGAGCCCAAACAAGTCTTTAAAAGCATGAGTTTGCAACTACTTTACTTTTGGAGAAAATTCAAAACATTCATTATTCAATAGAGCCCAATAGCAAAAATCAGGTTTTGAATGAAGAATCACATTTCTTGGTAGAATCATGCAGGATTGAAATTTTTGACGGTTTTTTACTCCTCTCAACAGCCCAAACAAGTTTCTAAAAGGATGAGTTTGCAACTACTTTACTTTTGGAGAAAATTCAAAACATTCATTATTCAATAGGGCCCAAAATATCAAAAACCAGCGATTTGAATGAACACACATTTCTTGGTAGAATCATGCAGGACTGAAATTTTTGATGTTTTTCTACTCCTCTCATGAGCCCAAACATGTCTCTAAAAGCATGAGTTTGCAACTACTTTACTTTTGGAGAAAATTCAAAACATTCATTATTCAATAGAGCTCAATAGCAAAAATCAGGTTTTGAATGAAGAATCACATTTCTTGGTAGAATCATGCAGGATTGAAATTTTTGATGGTTTTTTACTCCTCTCAACAGCCCAAACAAGTTTCCAAAAGGATGAGTTTGCAACTACTTTACTTTTGGAGAAAATTCAAAGCATTCATTATTCAATAGGGCCCAAACTATCAAAAACCATCGGTTTGAATGAACACACATTTCTTGGTAGAATCGTGCAAGACTGAAATTTTTGATGTTTTTCTACTCCTCTCATGAGCCCAAACAAGTCTCTAAAAGCATGATTTTGCAACTACTTTACTTTTGGAGAAAATTCAAAACATTCATTATTCAATAGAGCCCAGTAGGAAAAATCAGGTTTTGAATGAAGAATCACATTTCTTGGTAGAATCATGCAGGATTGAAATTTTTGATGGTTTTTTACTCCTCTCAACAGCCCAAACAAGTTTCTAAAAGGATGAGTATGCAACTACTTTACTTTTGGAGAAAATTCAAAACATTCATTATTCAAAAGGGCCCAAAATATCAAAAAACAGCGGTTTGAATGAACACACATTTCTTGGTAGAATCATGCAGGACTGAAATTTTTGATGTTTTTCTACTCCTCTCATGAGCCCAAACAAGTCTCTAAAAGCATGAGTTTGCAACTACTTTACTTTTGGAGAAAATTCAAAACATTCATTATTCTATAGAGCCCAATAGCAAAAATCAGGTTTTGAATGAAGAATCACATTTCATGGTAGAATCATGCAGGATTGAAATTTTTGATGTTTTTCTACTCCTCTCATGAGCCCAAACAAGTCTCTAAAAGCATGAGTTTGCAACTACTTTGCTTTTGGAGAAAATTCAAAACATTCATTATTCAATAGAGCCCAATAGCAAAAATCAGGTTTTGAATGAAGAATCACATTTCTTGGTAGAATCATGCAGGATTGAAATTTTTGACGGTTTTTTACTCCTCTCAACAGCCCAAACAAGTTTCTAAAAGGATGAGTTTGCAACTACTTTACTTTTGGAGAAAATTCAAAACATTCATTATTCAATAGGGCCCAAAATATCAAAAACCAGCGGTTTGAATGAACACACATTTCTTGGTAGAATCATGCAGGACTGAAATTTTTGATGTTTTTCTACTCCTCTCATGAGCCTAAACAAGTCTCTAAAAGCATGAGTTTGCAACTACTTTACTTTTGGAGAAAATTCAAAACATTCATTATTCAATAGAGCCCAATAGCAAAAATCAGGTTTTGAATGAAGAATCACATTTCTTGGTAGAATCATGCAGGATTGAAATTTTTGATGTTTTTTTACTCCTCTCAACAGCCCAAACAAGTTTCTAAAAGGATGAGTTTGCAACTACTTTACTTTTGGAGAAAATTCAAAACATTCATTATTCAATAGGGCCCAAACTATCAAAAACCAGCGGTTTGAATGAACACTCACATTTCTTGGTAGAATCGTGCAGGACTGAAATTTTTGATGTTTTTCTACTCCTCTCATGAGCCCAAACAAGACTCTAAAAGGATGAGTTGGCAACTACTTTACTTTTGGAGAAAATTCAAAACATTCATTATTCAATAGGGCCCAAAATATCAAAAACCAGCGGTTTGAATGAACACACATTTCTTGGTAGAATCATGCAGGACTGAAATTTTTGATGTTTTTCTACTCCTCTCATGAGCCCAAACAAGTCTCTAAAAGCATGAGTTTGCAACTACTTTACTTTTGGAGAAAATTCAAAACATTCATTATTCAGTAGAGCCCAATAGCAAAAATCAGGTTTTGAATGAAGAATCACATTTCTTGGTAGAATCATGCAGGATTGAAATTTTGATGGTTTTTTACTCCTCTCAACAGCCCAAACAAGTTTCTAAAAGGATGAGTTTGCAACTACTTTACTTTTGGAGAAAATTCAAAACATTCATTATTCAATAGGGCCCAAACTATAAAAAACCAGCAGTTTGAATGAACACACATTTCTTGGTAGAATCGTGCAAGACTGAAATTTTTGATGTTTTTCTACTCCTCTCATGAGCCCAAACAAGTTTCTAAAAGCATGAGTTTGCAACTACTTTACTTTTGGAGAAAATTCAAAACATTCATTATTCAATAGAGCCCAATAGCAAAAATCAGGTTTTGAATGAAGAATCGCATTTCTTGGTAGAATCATGCAGGATTGAAATTTTTGACGGTTTTTTACTCCTCTCAACAGCCCAAACAAGTTTCTAAAAGGATGAGTTTGCAACTACTTTACTTTTGGAGAAAATTCAAAACATTCATTATTCAATAGGGCCCAAAATATCAAAAACCAGCGGTTTGAATGAACACACATTTCTTGGTAGAATCGTGCAAGACTGAAATTTTTGATGTTTTTCTACTCCTCTCATGAGCCCAAACAAGTCTCCAAAAGCATGAGTTTGCAACTACTTTACTTTTGGAGAAAATTCAAAACATTCATTATTCAATAGGGCCCAAAATATCAAAAACCAGCGGTTTGAATGAACACACATTTCTTGGTAGAATCATGCAGGACTGAAATTTTTGATGTTTTTCTACTCCTCTCATGAGCCAAACAAGTCTTTAAAAGCATGAGTTTGCAACTACTTTACTTTTGGAGAAAATTCAAAACATTCATTATTCAATAGAGCCCAATAGCAAAAATCAGGTTTTGAATGAAGAATCACATTTCTTGGTAGAATCATGCAGGATTGAAATTTTTGATTTTTTTTACTCCTCTCAACAGCCCAAACAAGTTTCTAAAAGGATGAGTTTGCAACTACTTTACTTTTGGAGAAAATTCAAAACATTCATTATTCAATAGGGCCCAAAATATCAAAAACCAGCGGTTTGAATGAACACACATTTCTTGGTAGAATCATGCAGGACTGAAATTTCTGATGTTTTTCTACTCCTCTCATGAGCCCAAACATGTCTCTAAAAGCATGAGTTTGCAACTACTTTACTTTTGGAGAAAATTCAAAACATTCATTATTCAATAGAGCCCAGTAGCAAAAATCAGGTTTTGAATGAAGAATCATATTTCTTGGTAGAATCATGCAGGATTGAAATTTTTGATGGTTTTTTACTCCTCTCAACAGCCCAAACAAGTTTCTAAAAGGATGAGTTTGCAACTACTTTACTTTTCTAGAAAATTTAAAACATTCCTTATTCAATAGGGCCCAAAATATCAAAAACTAGTGGATTGAATGAACACTCACATTTCTTGGTAGAATCGTGCAGAACTGAAAATTTTGATGTTTTTCTACTCCTCTCATGAGCCCAAACAAGTCTCTAAAAGCATGAGTTTGCAACTACTTTACTTTTGGAGAAAATTCAAAACATTCATTATTCTATAGAGCCCAATAGCAAAAATCAGGTTTTGAATGAAGAATCACATTTCATGGTAGAATCATGCAGGATTGAAATTTTTGATGTTTTTCTACTCCTCTCATGAGCCCAAACATGTCTCTAAAAGCATGAGTTTGCAACTACTTTACTTTTGGAGAAAATTCAAAACATTCATTATTCAATAGAGCCCAATAGCAAAAATCAGGTTTTGAATGAAGAATCACATTTCTTGGTAGAATCATGCAGGATTGAAATTTTTGATGGTTTTTTACTCCTCTCAACAGCCCAAACAAGTTTCTAAAAGGATGAGTTTGCAACTACTTTACTTTTGGAGAAAATTCAAAACATTCATTATTCAATAGGGCCCAAAATAACAAAAACCAGCGGTTTGAATGAACACACATTTCTTGGTAGAATCATGCAGAACTGAAATTTTTGATGTTTTTCGACTCCTCTCATGAGCCCAAACAAGTCTCTAAAAGCATGAGTTTGCAACTACTTTACTTTTGGAGAAAATTCAAAACATTCATTATTCAATAGAGCCCAATAGCAAAAATCAGGTTTTGAATGAAGAATCACATTTCTTGGTAGAATCATGCAGGATTGAAATTTTTGATGGTTTTTTACTCCTCTCAACAGCCCAAACAAGTTTCTAAAAGGATGAGTTTGCAACTACTTTACTTTTGGAGAAAATTCAAAACATTCATTATTCAATAGGGCCCAAAATATCAAAAACCAGCGGTTTGAATGAACACACATTTCTTGGTAGAATCGTGCAAGAGTGAAATTTTTGATGTTTTTCTACTCCTCTCATGAGCCCAAACAAGTCTCTAAAAGCATGAGTTTGCAACTACTTTACTTTTGGAGAAAATTCAAAACATTCATTATTCAATAGAGCCCAATAGCAAAAATCAGGTTTTGAATGAAGAATCACATTTCTTGGTAGAATCATGCAGGATTGAAATTTTTGATGGTTTTTTACTCCTCTCAACAGCCCAAACAAGTTTCTAAAAGGATGAGTTTGCAACTACTTTACTTTTGGAGAAAATTCAAAACATTCATTATTCAATAGAGCCCAATAGCAAAAATCAGGTTTTGAATGAAGAATCACATTTCTTGGTAGAATCATGCAGGATTGAAATTTTTGATGTTTTTTACTCCTCTCAACAGCCCAAACAAGTTTCTAAAAGGATGAGTTTGCAAATACTTTACTTTTGGAGAAAATTCAAAACATTCATTATTCAATAGGGCCCAAACTATCAAAAACCAGCGGTTTGAATGAACACACATTTCTTGGTAGAATCGTGCAAGACTGAAATTTTTGATGTTTTTCTACTCCTCTCATGAGCCCAAACAAGTCTCTAAAAGCATGAGTTTGCAACTACTTTACTTTTGGAGAAAATTCAAAACATTCATTATTCAATAGAGCCCAATAGCAAAAATCAGGTGTTGAATGAAGAATCACATTTCTTGGTAGAATCATGCAGGATTGAAATTTTTGATGGTTTTTTACTCCTCTCAACAGCCCAAACAAGTTTCTAAAAGGATGAATTTGCAACTACTATACTTTTGGAGAAAATTCAAAACATTCATTATTCAATAGGGACCAAAATATCAAAAACCAGCGGTTTGAATGAACACACATTTCTTGGTAGAATCATGCAGGACTGAAATTTTTGATGTTTTTCTACTCTTCTCATGAGCCTAAACAAGTCTCTAAAAGCATGAGTTTGCAACTACTTTACTTTTGGAGAAAATTCAAAACATTCATTATTCAATAGAGCCCAATAGCAAAAATCAGGTTTTGAATGAAGAATCACATTTCTTGGTAGAATCATGCAGGATTGAAATTTTTGATGTTTTTTTACTCCTCTCAACAGCCCAAACAAGTTTCTAAAAGGATGAGTTTGCAACTACTTTACTTTTGGAGAAAATTCAAAACATTCATTATTCAATAGGGCCCAAACTATCAAAAACCAGCGGTTTGAATGAACACTCACATTTCTTGGTAGAATCGTGCAGGACTGAAATTTTTGATGTTTTTCTACTCCTCTCATGAGCCCAAACAAGACTTTAAAAAGATGAGTTTGCAACTACTTTACTTTTGGAGAAAATTCAAAACATTCATTATTCAATAGTGCCCAAAATATCAAAAACGAGCGGTTTGAATGAACACACATTTCTTGGTAGAATCATGCATGACTGAAATTTTTGATGTTTTTCTACTCCTCTCATGAGCCCAAACAAGTCTCTTAAAGCATGAGTTTGCAACTACTTTACTTTTGGAGAAAATTCAAAACATTCATTATTCAATAGAGCCCAATAGCAAAAATCAGGTTTTGAATGAAGAATCACATTTCTTGGTAGAATCATGCAGGATTGAAATTTTTGATGTTTTTTTACTCCTCTCAACAGCCCAAACAAGTTTCTAAAAGGATGAGTTTGCAACTACTTTACTTTTGGAGAAAATTCAAAACATTCATTATTCAATAGGGCCCAAACTATCAAAAACCAGCGGTTTGAATGAACACACATTTCTTGGTAGAATCGTGCAAGACTGAAATTTTTGATGTTTTTCTACTCCTCTCATGAGCCCAAACAAGTCTCTAAAAGCATGAGTTTGCAACTACTTTACTTTTGGAGAAAATTCAAAACATTCATTATTCAATAGAGCCCAATAGCAAAAATCAGGTTTTGAATGAAGAATCACATTTCTTGGTAGAATCATGCAGGATTGAAATTTTTGATGGTTTTTTACTCCTCTCAACAGCCCAAACAAGTTTCTAAAAGGATGAATTTGCAACTACTTTACTTTTGGAGAAAATTCAAAACATTCATTATTCAATAGGGCCCAAAATATCAAAAACCAGCGGTTTGAATGAACACACATTTCTTGGTAGAATCATGCAGGACTGAAATTTTTGATGTTTTTCTACTCCTCTCATGAGCCTAAACAAGTCTCTAAAAGCATGAGTTTGCAACTACTTTACTTTTGGAGAAAATTCAAAACATTCATTATTCAATAGAGCCCAATAGCAAAAATCAGGTTTTGAATGAAGAATCACATTTCTTGGTAGAATCATGCAGGATTGAAATTTTTGATGTTTTTTTACTCCTCTCAACAGCCCAAACAAGTTTCTAAAAGGATGAGTTTGCAACTACTTAACTTTTGGAGAAAATTCAAAACATTCATTATTCAATAGGGCCCAAACTATCAAAAACCAGCGGTTTGAATGAACACTCACATTTCTTGGTAGAATCGTGCAGGACTGAAATTTTTGATGTTTTTCTACTCCTCTCATGAGCCCAAACAAGACTCTAAAAGGATGAGTTTGCAACTACTTTACTTTTGGAGAAAATTCAAAACATTCATTATTCAATAGGGCCCAAAATATCAAAAACCAGCGGTTTGAATGAACACACATTTCTTGGTAGAATCATGCAGGACTGAAATTTTTGATGTTTTTCTACTCCTCTCATGATCCCAAACAAGACTTTAAAAGGATGATTTGCAACTACTTTACTTTTGGAGAAAATTCAAAACATTCATTATTCAATAGGGCCCAAAATATCAAAAACCAGCGGTTTGAATGAACACACATTTCTTGGTAGAATCATGCAGGACTGAAATTTTTGATGTTTTTCTACTCCTCTCATGAGCCCAAACAAGTCTCTAAAAGCATGAGTTTGCAACTACTTTACTTTTGGAGAAAATTCAAAACATTCATTATTCAATAGAGCCCAATAGCAAAAATCAGGTTTTGAATGAAGAATCACATTTCTTGGTAGAATCATGCAGAATTGAAATTTTTGATGTTTTTTTACTCCTCTCAACAGCCCAAACAAGTTTCTAAAAGGATGAGTTTGCAACTACTTTACTTTTGGAGAAAATTCAAAACATTCATTATTCAATAGGGCCCAAACTATCAAAAACCAGCGGTTTGAATGAACACACATTTCTTGGTAGAATCGTGCAAGACTGAAATTTTTGATGTTTTTCTACTCCTCTCATGAGCCCAAACAAGTCTCTAAAAGCATGAGTTTGCAACTACTTTACTTTTGGAGAAAATTCAAAACATTCATTATTCAATAGAGCCCAATAGCAAAAATCAGGTTTTGAATGAAGAATCACATTTCTTGGTAGAATCATGCAGGATTGAAATTTTTGATGTTTTTTTACTCCTCTCAACAGCCCAAACAAGTTTCTAAAAGGATGAGTTTGCAACTACTTTACTTTTGGATAAAATTCAAAACATTCATTATTCAATAGGGCCCAAACTATCAAAAACCAGCGGTTTGAATGAACACAGATTTCTTGGTAGAATCGTGCAAGACTGAAATTTTTGATGTTTTTCTACTCCTCTCATGAGCCCAAACAAGTCTCTAAAAGCATGAGTTTGCAGCTACTTTACTTTTGGAGAAAATTCAAAACATTCATTATTCAATAGAGCCCAATAGCAAAAATCAGGATTTGAATGAAGAATCACATTTCTTGGTAGAATCATGCAGGATTGAAATTTTTGATGGTTTTTTACTCCTCTCAACAGCCCAAACAAGTTTTTAAAAGGATGAATTTGCAACTACTTTACTTTTGGAGAAAATTCAAAACATTCATTATTCAATAGGGCCCAAAATATCAAAAACCAGCGGTTTGAATGAACACACATTTCTTGGTAGAATCATGCAGGACTGAAATTTTTGATGTTTTTCTACTCCTCTCATGAGCCTAAACAAGTCTCTAAAAGCATGAGTTTGCAACTACTTTACTTTTGGAGAAAATTCAAAACATTCATTATTCAATAGAGCCCAATAGCAAAAATCAGGTTTTGAATGAAGAATCACATTTCTTGGTAGAAACATGCAGGATTGAAATTTTTGATGTTTTTTTACTCCTCTCAACAGCCCAAACAAGTTTCTAAAAGGATGAGTTTGCAACTACTTTACTTTTGGAGAAAATTCAAAACATTCATTATTCAATAGGGCCCAAACTATCAAAAACCAGCGGTTTGAATGAACACTCACATTTCTTGGTAGAATCGTGCAGGACTGAAATTTTTGATGTTTTTCTAGTCCTCTCATGAGCCCAAACAAGACTTTAAAAGGATGAGTTTGCAACTACTTTACTTTTGGAGAAAATTCAAAACATTCATTATTCAATAGGGCCCAATATATCAAAAACCAGCAGTTTGAATGAACACACATTTCTTGGTAGAATCATGCAGGACTGAAATTTTTGATGTTTTTCTACTCCTCTCATGAGCCCAAACAAGTCTCTAAAAGCATGAGTCTGCAACTACTTTACTTTTGGAGAAAATTCAAAACATTCATTATTCAATAGAGCCCAATAGCAAAAATCAGGTTTTGAATGAAGAATCACATTTCTTGGTAGAATCATGCAGAATTGAAATTTTTGATGTTTTTATACTCCTCTCAACAGCCCAAACAAGTTTCTAAAAGGATGAGTTTGCAACTACTTTACTTTTGGAGAAAATTCAAAACATTCATTATTCAAATGGGCCCAAACTATCAAAAACCAGCGGTTTGAATGAACACACATTTCTTGGTAGAATCGTGCAAGACTGAAATTTTTGATGTTTTTCTACTCCTCTCATGAGCCCAAACAAGTCTCTAAAAGCATGAGTTTGCAACTACTTTACTTTTGGAGAAAATTCAAAACATTCATTATTCAATAGAGCCCAATAGCAAAAATCAGGTTTTGAATGAAGAATCACATTTCTTGGTAGAATCATGCAGGATTGAAATTTTTGATGGTTTTTTACTCCTCTCAACAGCCCAAACAAGTTTCTAAAAGGATGAATTTGCAACTACTTTACTTTTGGAGAAAATTCAAAACATTCATTATTCAATAGGGCCCAAACTATCAAAAACCAGCGGTTTGAATGAACACACATTTCTTGGTAGAATCGTGCAAGACTGAAATTTTTGATGTTTTTCTACTCCTCTCATGAGCCCAAACAAGTCTCTAAAAGCATGAGTTTGCAACTACTTTACTTTTGGAGAAAATTCAAAACATTCATTATTCAATAGAGCCCAATAGCAAAAATCAGGTTTTGAATGAAGAATCACATTTCTTGGTAGAATCATGCATGATTGAAATTTTTCATGGTTTTTTACTCCTCTCAACAGCCCAAACAAGTTTCTAAAAGGATGAGTTTGCAACTACTTTACTTTTGGAGAAAATTCAAAACATTCATTATTCAATAGGGCACAAACTATCAAAAACCAGAGGTTCGAATGAACACACATTTCTTGGTAGAATCGTGCAAGACTGAAATTTTTGATGTTTTTCTACTCCTCTCATGAGCCCAAACAAGTCTCTAAAAGCATGAGTTTGCAACTACTTTACTTTTGGAGAAAATTCAAAACATTCATTATTCAATAGAGCCCAATAGCAAAAATCAGGTTTTGAATGAAGAATCACATTTCTTGGTAGAATCATGCAGGATTGAAATTTTTGATGGTTTTTTACTCCTCTCAACAGCCCAAACAAGTTTCTAAAAGGATGAATTTGCAACTACTTTACTTTTGGAGAAAATTCAAAACATTCATTATTCAATAGGGCCCAAACTATCAAAAACCAGCGGTTTGAATGAACACTCACATTTCTTGGTAGAATCGTGCAGGACTGAAATTTTTGATGTTTTTCTACTCCTCTCATGAGCCCAAACAAGACTCTAAAAGGATGAGTTTGCAACTACTTTACTTTTGGAGAAAATTCAAAACATTCATTATTCAATAGGGCCCAAAATATCAAAAACCAGCGGTTTGAATGAACACACATTTCTTGGTAGAATCATGCAGGTCTGAAATTTTTGATGTTTTTCTACTCCTCTCATGAGCCTAAACAAGTCTCTAAAAGCATGAGTTTGCAACTACTTTACTTTTGGAGAAAATTCAAAACATTCATTATTCAATAGAGCCCAATAGCAAAAATCAGGTTTTGAATGAAGAATCACATTTCTTGGTAGAATCATGCAGGATTGAAATTTTTGATGTTTTTTTACTCCTCTCAACAGCCCAAACAAGTTTCTAAAAGGATGAGTTTGCAACTACTTTACTTTTGGAGAAAATTCAAAACATTCATTATTCAATAGGGCCCAAACTATCAAAAACCAGAGGTTTGAATGAACACTCACATTTCTTGGTAGAATCGTGCAGGACTGAAATTTTTGATGTTTTTCTACTCCTCTCATGATCCCAAACAAGACTTTAAAAGGATGAGTTTGCAACTACTTTACTTTTGGAGAAAATTCAAAACATTCATTATTCAATAGGGCCCAAAATATCAAAAACCAGCGGTTTGAATGAACACACATTTCTTGGTAGAATCATGCAGGACTGAAATTTTTGATGTTTTTCTACTCCTCTCATGAGCCCAAACAAGTCTCTAAAAGCATGAGTTTGCAACTACTTTACTTTTGGAGAAAATTCAAAACATTCATTATTCAGTAGAGCCCAATAGCAAAAATCAGGTTTTGAATGAAGAATCACATTTCTTGGTAGAATCATGCAGAATTGAAATTTTTGATGTTTTTTTACTCCTCTCAACAGCCCAAACAAGTTTCTAAAAGGATGAGTTTGCAACTACTTTACTTTTGGAGAAAATTCAAAACATTCATTATTCAATAGGGCCCAAACTATCAAAAACCAGCGGTTTGAATGAACACACATTTCTTGGTAGAATCGTGCAAGACTGAAATTTTTGATGTTTTTCTACTCCTCTCATGAGCCCAAACAAGTCTCTAAAAGCATGAGTTTGCAACTACTTTACTTTTGGAGAAAATTCAAAACATTCATTATTCAATAGAGCCCAATAGCAAAAATCAGGTTTTGAATGAAGAATCACATTTCTTGGTAGAATCATGCAGGATTGAAATTTTTGATGTTTTTTTACTCCTCTCAACAGCCCAAACAAGTTTCTAAAAGGATGAGTTTGCAACTACTTTACTTTTGGATAAAATTCAAAACATTCATTATTCAATAGGGCCCAAACTATCAAAAACCAGCGGTTTGAATGAACACAGATTTCTTGGTAGAATCGTGCAAGACTGAAATTTTTGATGTTTTTCTACTCCTCTCATGAGCCCAAACAAGTCTCTAAAAGCATGAGTTTGCAGCTACTTTACTTTTGGAGAAAATTCAAAACATTCATTATTCAATAGAGCCCAATAGCAAAAATCAGGTTTTGAATGAAGAATCACATTTCTTGGTAGAATCATGCAGGATTGAAATTTTTGATGTTTTTTTACTCCTCTCAACAGCCCAAACAAGTTTTTAAAAGGATGAATTTGCAACTACTTTACTTTTGGAGAAAATTCAAAACATTCATTATTCAATAGGGCCCAAAATATCAAAAACCAGCGGTTTGAATGAACACACATTTCTTGGTAGAATCATGCAGGACTGAAATTTTTGATGTTTTTCTACTCCTCTCATGAGCCTAAACAAGTCTCTAAAAGCATGAGTTTGCAACTACTTTACTTTTGGAGAAAATTCAAAACATTCATTATTCAATAGAGCCCAATAGCAAAAATCAGGTTTTGAATGAAGAATCACATTTCTTGGTAGAATCATGCAGGATTGAAATTTTTGATGTTTTTTTACTCCTCTCAACAGCCCAAACAAGTTTCTAAAAGGATGAGTTTGCAACTACTTTACTTTTGGAGAAAATTCAAAACATTCATTATTCAATAGGGCCCAAACTATCAAAAACCAGCGGTTTGAATGAACACTCACATTTCTTGGTAGAATCGTGCAGGACTGAAATTTTTGATGTTTTTCTAGTCCTCTCATGAGCCCAAACAAGACTTTAAAAGGATGAGTTTGCAACTACTTTACTTTTGGAGAAAATTCAAAACATTCATTATTCAATAGGGCCCAAAATATCAAAAACCAGCGGTTTGAATGAACACACATTTCTTGGTAGAATCATGCAGGACTGAAATTTTTGATGTTTTTCTACTCCTCTCATGAGCCCAAACAAGTCTCTAAAAGCATGAGTCTGCAACTACTTTACTTTTGGAGAAAATTCAAAACATTCATTATTCAATAGAGCCCAATAGCAAAAATCAGGTTTTGAATGAAGAATCACATTTCTTGGTAGAATCATGCAGAATTGAAATTTTTGATGTTTTTTTACTCCTCTCAACAGCCCAAACAAGTTTCTAAAAGGATGAGTTTGCAACTACTTTACTTTTGGAGAAAATTCAAAACATTCATTATTCAAAAGGGCCCAAACTATCAAAAACCAGCGGTTTGAATGAACACACATTTCTTGGTAGAATCGTGCAAGACTGAAATTTTTGATGTTTTTCTACTCCTCTCATGAGCCCAAACAAGTCTCTAAAAGCATGAGTTTGCAACTACTTTACTTTTGGAGAAAATTCAAAACATTCATTATTCAATAGAGCCCAATAGCAAAAATCAGGTTTTGAATGAAGAATCACATTTCTTGGTAGAATCATGCAGGATTGAAATTTTTGATGTTTTTTTACTCCTCTCAACAGCCCAAACAAGTTTCTAAAAGGATGAGTTTGCAACTACTTTACTTTTGGATAAAATTCAAAACATTCATTATTCAATAGGGCCCAAACTATCAAAAACCAGCGGTTTGAATGAACACACATTTCTTGGTAGAATCGTGCAAGACTGAAATTTTTGATGTTTTTCTGCTCCTCTCATGAGCCCAAACAAGTCTCTAAAAGCATGAGTTTGCAACTACTTTACTTTTGGAGAAAATTCAAAACATTCATTATTCAATAGAGCCCAATAGCAAAAATCAGGTTTTGAATGAAGAATCACATTTCTTGGTAGAATCATGCAGGATTGAAATTTTTGATGGTTTTTTACTCCTCTCAACAGCCCAAACAAGTTTTTAAAAGTATGAATTTGCAACTACTTTACTTTTGGAGAAAATTCAAAACATTCATTATTCAATAGGGCCCAAAATATCAAAAACCAGCGGTTTGAATGAACACACATTTCTTGGTAGAATCATGCAGGACTGAAATTTTTGATGTTTTTCTACTCCTCTCATTAGCCTAAACAAGTCTCTAAAAGCATGAGTTTGCAACTACTTTACTTTTGGAGAAAATTCAAAACATTCATTATTCAATAGAGCCCAATAGCAAAAATCAGGTTTTGAATGAAGAATCACATTTCTTGGTAGAATCATGCAGGATTGAAATTTTTGATGTTTTTTTACTCCTCTCAACAGCCCAAACAAGTTTCTAAAAGGATGAGTTTGCAACTACTTTACTTTTGGAGAAAATTCAAAACATTCATTATTCAATAGGGCCCAAACTATCAAAAACCAACGGTTTGAATGAACACTCACATTTCTTGGTAGAATCGTGCAGGACTGAAATTTTTGATGTTTTTCTACTCCTCTCATGAGCCCAAACAAGTCTCTAAAAGCATGAGTTTGCAACTACTTTACTTTTGGAGAAAATTCAAAACATTCATTATTCAATAGAGCCCAATAGCAAAAATCAGGTTTTGAATGAAGAATCACATTTCTTGGTAGAATCATGCAGGATTGAAATTTTTGATGGTTTTTTACTCCTCTCAACAGCCCAAACAAGTTTCTAAAAGGATGAGTTTGCAACTACTTTACTTTTGGATAAAATTCAAAACATTCATTATTCAATAGGGCCCAAACTATCAAAAACCAGCGGTTTGAATGAACACAGATTTCTTGGTAGAATCGTGCAAGACTGAAATTTTTGATGTGTGTCTGCTCCTCTCATGAGCCCAAACAAGTCTCTAAAAGCATGAGTTTGCAGCTACTTTACTTTTGGAGAAAATTCAAAACATTCATTATTCAATAGAGCCCAATAGCAAAAATCAGGTTTTGAATGAAGAATCACATTTCTTGGTAGAATCATGCAGGATTGAAATTTTTGATGGTTTTTTACTCCTCTCAACAGCCCAAACAAGTTTTTAAAAGGATGAATTTGCAACTACTTTACTTTTGGAGAAAATTCAAAACATTCATTATTCAATAGGGCCCAAAATATCAAAAAACAGCGGTTTGAATGAACACACATTTCTTGGTAGAATCATGCAGGACTGAAATTTTTGATGTTTTTCTACTCCTCTCATGAGCCTAAACAAGTCTCTAAAAGCATGAGTTTGCAACTACTTTACTTTTGGAGAAAATTCAAAACATTCATTATTCAATAGAGCCCAATAGCAAAAATCAGGTTTTGAATGAAGAATCACATTTCTTGGTGGAATCATGCAGGATTGAAATTTTTGATGTTTTTTTACTCCTCTCAACAGCCCAAACAAGTTTCTAAAAGGATGAGTTTGCAACTACTTTACTTTTGGAGAAAATTCAAAACATTCATTATTCAATAGGGCCCAAACTATCAAAAACCAGCGGTTTGAATGAACACTCACATTTCTTGGTAGAATCGTGCAGGACTGAAATTTTTGATGTTTTTCTACTCCTCTCATGAGCCCAAACAAGACTTTAAAAGGATGAGTTTGCAACTACTTTACTTTTGGAGAAAATTCAAAACATTCATTATTCAATAGGGCCCAAAATATCAAAAACCAGCGGTTTGAATGAACACACATTTCTTGGTAGAATCATGCAGGACTGAAATTTTTGATGTTTTTCTACTCCTCTCATGAGCCCAAACAAGTCTCTAAAAGCATGAGTTTGCAACTACTTTACTTTTGGAGAAAATTCAAAACATTCATTATTCAATAGAGCCCAATAGCAAAAATCAGGTTTTGAATGAAGAATCACATTTCTTGGTAGAATCATGCAGAATTGAAATTTTTGATGTTTTTTTACTCCTCTCAACAGCCCAAACAAGTTTCTAAAAGGATGAGTTTGCAACTACTTTACTTTTGGAGAAAATTCAAAACATTCATTATTCAATAGGGCCCAAACTATCAAAAACCAGCGGTTTGAATGAACACACATTTCTTGGTAGAATCGTGCAAGACTGAAATTTTTGATGTTTTTCTACTCCTCTCATGAGCCCAAACAAGTCTCTAAAAGCATGAGTTTGCAACTACTTTACTTTTGGAGAAAATTCAAAACATTCATTATTCAATAGAGCCCAATAGCAAAAATCAGGTTTTGAATGAAGAATCACATTTCTTGGTAGAATCATGCAGGATTGAAATTTTTGATGTTTTTTTACTCCTCTCAACAGCCCAAACAAGTTTTTAAAAGGATGAGTTTGCAACTACTTTACTTTTGGATAAAATTCAAAACATTCATTATTCAATAGGGCCCAAACTATCAAAAACCAGCGGTTTGAATGAACACAGATTTCTTGGTAGAATCGTGCAAGACTGAAATTTTTGATGTTTTTCTACTCCTCTGATGAGCCCAAACAAGTCTCTAAAAGCATGAGTTTGCAGCTACTTTACTTTTGGAGAAAATTCAAAACATTCATTATTCAATAGAGCCCAATAGCAAAAATCAGGTTTTGAATGAAGAATCACATTTCTTGGTAGAATCATGCAGGATTGAAATTTTTGATGGTTTTTTACTCCTCTCAACAGCCCAAACAAGTTTTTAAAAGGATGTATTTGCAACTACTTTACTTTTGGAGAAAATTCAAAACATTCATTATTCAATAGGGCCCAAAATATCAAAAACCAGCGGTTTGAATGAACACACATTTCTTGGTAGAATCATGCAGGACTGAAATTTTTGATGTTTTTCTACTCCTCTCATGAGCCTAAACAAGTCTCTAAAAGCATGAGTTTGCAACTACTTTACTTTTGGAGAAAATTCAAAACATTCATTATTCAATAGAGCCCAATAGCAAAAATCAGGTTTTGAATGAAGAATCACATTTCTTGGTAGAATCATGCAGGATTGAAATTTTTGATGTTTTTTTACTCCTCTCAACAGCCCAAACAAGTTTCTAAAAGGATGAGTTTGCAACTACTTTACTTTTGGAGAAAATTCAAAACATTCATTATTCAATAGGGCCCAAACTATCAAAAACCAGCGGTTTGAATGAACACTCACATTTCTTGGTAGAATCGTGCAGGACTGAAATTTTTGATGTTTTTCTAGTCCTCTCATGAGCCCAAACAAGACTTTAAAAGGATGAGTTTGCAACTACTTTACTTTTGGAGAAAATTCAAAACATTCATTATTCAATAGGGCCCAAAATATCAAAAACCAGCGGTTTGAATGAACACACATTTCTTGGTAGAATCATGCAGGACTGAAATTTTTGATGTTTTTCTACTCCTCTCATGAGCCCAAACAAGTCTCTAAAAGCATGAGTCTGCAACTACTTTACTTTTGGAGAAAATTCAAAACATTCATTATTCAATAGAGCCCAATAGCAAAAATCAGGTTTTGAATGAAGAATCACATTTCTTGGTAGAATCATGCAGAATTGAAATTTTTGATGTTTTTTTACTCCTCTCAACAGCCCAAACAAGTTTCTAAAAGGATGAGTTTGCAACTACTTTACTTTTGGAGAAAATTCAAAACATTCATTATTCAAAAGGGCCCAAACTATCAAAAACCAGCGGTTTGAATGAACACACATTTCTTGGTAGAATCGTGCAAGACTGAAATTTTTGATGTTTTTCTACTCCTCTCATGAGCCCAAACAAGTCTCTAAAAGCATGAGTTTGCAACTACTTTACTTTTGGAGAAAATTCAAAACATTCATTATTCAATAGAGCCCAATAGCAAAAATCAGGTTTTGAATGAAGAATCACATTTCTTGGTAGAATCATGCAGGATTGAAATTTTTGATGTTTTTTTACTCCTCTCAACAGCCCAAACAAGTTTCTAAAAGGATGAGTTTGCAACTACTTTACTTTTGGATAAAATTCAAAACATTCATTATTCAATAGGGCCCAAACTATCAAAAACCAGTGGTTTGAATGAACACACATTTCTTGGTAGAATCGTGCAAGACTGAAATTTTTGATGTTTTTCTGCTCCTCTCATGAGCCCAAACAAGTCTCTAAAAGCATGAGTTTGCAACTACTTTACTTTTGGAGAAAATTCAAAACATTCATTATTCAATAGAGCCCAATAGCAAAAATCAGGTTTTGAATGAAGAATCACATTTCTTGGTAGAATCATGCAGGATTGAAATTTTTGATGGTTTTTTACTCCTCTCAACAGCCCAAACAAGTTTTTAAAAGTATGAATTTGCAACTACTTTACTTTTGGAGAAAATTCAAAACATTCATTATTCAATAGGGCCCAAAATATCAAAAACCAGCGGTTTGAATGAACACACATTTCTTGGTAGAATCATGCAGGACTGAAATTTTTGATGTTTTTCTACTCCTCTCATGAGCCTAAACAAGTCTCTAAAAGCATGAGTTTGCAACTACTTTACTTTTGGAGAAAATTCAAAACATTCATTATTCAATAGAGCCCAATAGCAAAAATCAGGTTTTGAATGAAGAATCACATTTCTTGGTAGAATCATGCAGGATTGAAATTTTTGATGTTTTTTTACTCCTCTCAACAGCCCAAACAAGTTTCTAAAAGGATGAGTTTGCAACTACTTTACTTTTGGAGAAAATTCAAAACATTCATTATTCAATAGGGCCCAAACTATCAAAAACCAACGGTTTGAATGAACACTCACATTTCTTGGTAGAATCGTGCAGGACTGAAATTTTTGATGTTTTTCTACTCCTCTCATGAGCCCAAACAAGTCTCTAAAAGCATGAGTTTGCAACTACTTTACTTTTGGAGAAAATTCAAAACATTCATTATTCAATAGAGCCCAATAGCAAAAATCAGGTTTTGAATGAAGAATCACATTTCTTGGTAGAATCATGCAGGATTGAAATTTTTGATGGTTTTTTACTCCTCTCAACAGCCCAAACAAGTTTCTAAAAGGATGAGTTTGCAACTACTTTACTTTTGGATAAAATTCAAAACATTCATTATTCAATAGGGCCCAAACTATCAAAAACCAGCGGTTTGAATGAACACAGATTTCTTGGTAGAATCGTGCAAGACTGAAATTTTTGATGTGTTTCTGCTCCTCTCATGAGCCCAAACAAGTCTCTAAAAGCATGAGTTTGCAGCTACTTTACTTTTGGAGAAAATTCAAAACATTCATTATTCAATAGAGCCCAATAGCAAAAATCAGGTTTTGAATGAAGAATCACATTTCTTGGTAGAATCATGCAGGATTGAAATTTTTGATGGTTTTTTACTCCTCTCAACAGCCCAAACAAGTTTTTAAAAGGATGAATTTGCAACTACTTTACTTTTGGAGAAAATTCAAAACATTCATTATTCAATAGGGCCCAAAATATCAAAAACCAGCGGTTTGAATGAACACACATTTCTTGGTAGAATCATGCAGGACTGAAATTTTTGATGTTTTTCTACTCCTCTCATGAGCCTAAACAAGTCTCTAAAAGCATGAGTTTGCAACTACTTTACTTTTGGAGAAAATTCAAAACATTCATTATTCAATAGAGCCCAATAGCAAAAATCAGGTTTTGAATGAAGAATCACATTTCTTGGTGGAATCATGCAGGATTGAAATTTTTGATGTTTTTTTACTCCTCTCAACAGCCCAAACAAGTTTCTAAAAGGATGAGTTTGCAACTACTTTACTTTTGGAGAAAATTCAAAACATTCATTATTCAATAGGGCCCAAACTATCAAAAACCAGCGGTTTGAATGAACACTCACATTTCTTGGTAGAATCGTGCAGGACTGAAATTTTTGATGTTTTTCTACTCCTCTCATGAGCCCAAACAAGACTTTAAAAGGATGAGTTTGCAACTACTTTACTTTTGGAGAAAATTCAAAACATTCATTATTCAATAGGGCCCAAAATATCAAAAACCAGCGGTTTGAATGAACACACATTTCTTGGTAGAATCATGCAGGACTGAAATTTTTGATGTTTTTCTACTCCTCTCATGAGCCCAAACAAGTCTCTAAAAGCATGAGTTTGCAACTACTTTACTTTTGGAGAAAATTCAAAACATTCATTATTCAATAGAGCCCAATAGCAAAAATCAGGTTTTGAATGAAGAATCACATTTCTTGGTAGAATCATGCAGAATTGAAATTTTTGATGTTTTTTTACTCCTCTCAACAGCCCAAACAAGTTTCTAAAAGGATGAGTTTGCAACTACTTTACTTTTGGAGAAAATTCAAATCATTCATTATTCAATAGGGCCCAAACTATCAAAAACCAGCGGTTTGAATGAACACACATTTCTTGGTAGAATCGTGCAAGACTGAAATTTTTGATGTTTTTCTACTCCTCTCATGAGCCCAAACAAGTCTCTAAAAGCATGAGTTTGCAACTACTTTACTTTTGGAGAAAATTCAAAACATTCATTATTCATTAGAGCCCAATAGCAAAAATCAGGTTTTGAATGAAGAATCACATTTCTTGGTAGAATCATGCATGATTGAAATTTTTGATGGTTTTTTACTCCTCTCAACAGCCCAAACAAGTTTCTAAAAGGATGAGTTTGCAACTACTTTACTTTTGGAGAAAATTCAAAACATTCATTATTCAATAGGGCCCAAACTATCAAAAACCAGAGGTTCGAATGAACACACATTTCTTGGTAGAATCGTGCAAGACAGAAATTTTTGATGTTTTTCTACTCCTCTCATGAGCCCAAACAAGTCTCTAAAAGCATGAGTTTGCAACTACTTTACTTTTGGAGAAAATTCAAAACATTCATTATTCAATAGAGCCCAATAGCAAAAATCAGGTTTTGAATGAAGAATCACATTTCTTGGTAGAATCATGCAGAATTGAAATTTTTGATGGTTTTTTACTCCTCTCAACAGCCCAAACAAGTTTCTAAAAGGATGAATTTGCAACTACTTTACTTTTGGAGAAAATTCAAAACATTCATTATTCAATAGGGCCCAAAATATCAAAAACCAGCGGTTTGAATGAACACACATTTCTTGGTAGAATCATGCAGGAATGAAATTTTTGATGTTTTTCTACTCCTCTCATGAGCCTAAACAAGTCTCTAAAAGCATGAGTTTGCAACTACTTTACTTTTGGAGAAAATTCAAAACATTCATTATTCAATAGAGCCCAATAGCAAAAATCAGGTTTTGAATGAAGAATCACATTTCTTGGTAGAATCATGCAGGATTGAAATTTTTGATGGTTTTTTACTCCTCTCAACAGCCCAAACAAGTTTCTAAAAGGATGAATTTGCAACTACTTTACTTTTGGAGAAAATTCAAAACATTCATTATTCAATAGGGCCCAAAATATCAAAAACCAGCGGCTTGAATGAACACACATTTCTTGGTAGAATCATGCAGGACTGAAATTTTTGATGTTTTTCTACTCCTCTCATGAGCCTAAACAAGTCTCTAAAAGCATGAGTTTGCAACTACTTTACTTTTGGAGAAAATTCAAAACATTCATTATTCAATAGAGCCCAATAGCAAAAATCAGGTTTTGAATGAAGAATCACATTTCTTGGTAGAATCATGCAGGATTGAAATTTTTGATGTTTTTTTACTCCTCTCAACAGCCCAAACAAGTTTCTAAAAGGATGAGTTTGCAACTACTTTACTTTTGGAGAAAATTCAAAACATTCATTATTCAATAGGGCCCAAACTATCAAAAACCAGCGGTTTGAATGAACACTCACATTTCTTGGTAGAATCGTGCAGGACTGAAATTTTTGATGTTTTTCTACTCCTCTCATGAGCACAAACAAGACTCTAAAAGGATGAGTTTGCAACTACTTTACTTTTGGAGAAAATTCAAAACTTTCATTATTCAATAGGGCCCAAAATATCAAAAACCAGCTGTTTGAATGAACACACATTTCTTGGTAGAATCATGCAGGACTGAAATTTTTGATGTTTTTCTACTCCTCTCATGAGCCCAAACAAGTCTCTAAAATCATGAGTTTGCAACTACTTTACTTTTGGAGAAAATTCAAAACATTCATTATTCAATAGAGCCCAATAGCAAAAATCAGGTTTTGAATGAAGAATCACATTTCTTGGTAGAATCATGCAGGATTGAAATTTTTGATGGTTTTTTACTCCTCTCAACAGCCCAAACAAGTTTCTAAAAGGATGAGTTTGCAACTACTTTACTTTTGGAGAAAATTCAAAACATTCATTATTCAATAGGGCCCAAAATATCA
This sequence comes from Dendrobates tinctorius, assembly GCF_039654945.1. Taxonomy (NCBI): domain Eukaryota; kingdom Metazoa; phylum Chordata; class Amphibia; order Anura; family Dendrobatidae; genus Dendrobates; species Dendrobates tinctorius. The sequence continues at coordinate 4,945,841 of NW_027361736.1, read as the reverse complement.
AAAACCAGCGGTTTGAATGAACACACATTTCTTGGTAGAATCGTGCAAGACTGAAATTTTTGATGCTTTTCTACTCCTCTCATGAGCCCAAACAAGTCTCTAAAAGCATGAGTTTGCAACAACTTTACTTTTGGAGAAAATTCAAAACATTCATTATTCAATAGGGCCCAAAATATCAAAAACCAGTGGTTTGAATGAACACACATTTCTTTGTAGAATCATGCAGGACTGAAATTTTTGATGTTTTTCTACTCCTCTCATGAGCCCAAACAAGTCTCTAAAAGCATGAGTTTGCAACTACTTTAATTTTGGAGTAAATTCAAAACATTCATTATTCAATAGAGCCCAATAGCAAAAATCAGGTTTTGAATGAAGAATCACATTTCTTGGTAGAATCATGCAGGATTGAAATTTTTGATGTTTTTTTACTCCTCTCAACAGCCCAAACAAGTTTCTAAAAGGATGAGTTTGCAACTACTTTACTTTTGGAGAAAATTCAAAACATTCATTATTCAATAGGGCCCAAACTATCAAAAACCAGCAGTTTGAATGAACACACATTTCTTGGTAAAATCATGCAAGACTGAAATTTTTGATGTTTTTCTACTCCTCTCATGAGCCCAAACAAGTCTCTAAAAGCATGAGTTTGCAACTACTTTACTTTTGGAGAAAATTCAAAACATTCATTATTCAATAGAGCCCAATAGCAAAAATCAGGTTTTGAATGAAGAATCACATTTCTTGGTAGAATCATGCAGGATTGAAATTTTTGATGGTTTTTTACTCCTCTCAACAGCCCAAACAAGTTTCTAAAAGGATGAATTTGCAACTACTTTACTTTTGGAGAAAATTCAAAACATTCATTATTCAATAGGGCCCAAAATATCAAAAACCAGCGGTTTGAATGAACACACATTTCTTGGTAGAATCATGCAGGAATGAAATTTTTGATGTTTTTCTACTCCTCTCATGAGCCCAAACAAGTCTCTAAAAGCATGAGTTTGCAACTACTTTACTTTTGGAGAAAATTCAAAACATTCATTATTCAATAGAGCCCAATAGCAAAAATCAGGTTTTGAATGAAGAATCACATTTCTTGGTAGAATCATGCAGGATTGAAATTTTTGATGTTTTTTTACTCCTCTCAACAGCCCAAACAAGTTTCTAAAAGGATGAGTTTGCAACTACTTTACTTTTGGAGAAAATTCAAAACATTCATTATTCAATAGGGCCCAAACTATCAAAAACCAGCAGTTTGAATGAACACACATTTCTTGGTAAAATCATGCAAGACTGAAATTTTTGATGTTTTTCTACTCCTCTCATGAGCCCAAACAAGACTCTAAAAGGATGAGTTTGCAACTACTTTACTTTTGGAGAAAATTCAAAACATTCATTATTCAATAGGGCCCAAAATATCAAAAACCAGTGGTTTGAATGAACACACATTTCTTTGTAGAATCATGCAGGACTGAAATTTTTGATGTTTTTCTACTCCTCTCATGAGCCCAAACAAGACTCTAAAAGCATGAGTTTGCAACTACTTTAATTTTGGAGAAAATTCAAAACATTCATTATTCAATAGAGCCCAATAGCAAAAATCAGGTTTTGAATGAAGAATCACATTTCTTGGTAGAATCATGCAGGATTGAAATTTTTGATGTTTTTTTACTCCTCTCAACAGCCCAAACAAGTTTCTAAAAGGATGAGTTTGCAACTACTTTACTTTTGGAGAAAATTCAAAACATTCATTATTCAATAGGGCCCAAACTATCAAAAACCAGCATTTTGAATGAACACACATTTCTTGGTAAAATCATGCAAGACTGAAATTTTTGATGTTTTTCTACTCCTCTCATGAGCCCAAACAAGTCTCTAAAAGCATGAGTTTGCAACTACTTTACTTTTGGAGAAAATTCAAAACATTCATTATTCAATAGAGCCCAATAGCAAAAATCAGGTTTTGAATGAAGAATCACATTTCTTGGTAGAATCATGCAGGATTGAAATTTTTGATGTTTTTTTACTTCTCTCAACAGCCCAAACAAGTTTCTAAAAGGATGAGTTTGCAACTACTTTACTTTTGGAGAAAATTCAAAACATTCATTATTCAATAGGGCCCAAACTATCAAAAACCAGCAGTTTGAATGAACACACATTTCTTGGTAAAATCATGCAAGACTGAAATTTTTGATGTTTTTCTACTCCTCTCATGAGCCCAAACAAGTCTCTAAAAGCATGAGTTTGCAACTACTTTACTTTTGGAGAAAATTCAAAACATTCATTATTCAATAGAGCCCAATAGCAAAAATCAGGTTTTGAATGAAGAATCACATTTCTTGGTAGAATCATGCAGGATTGAAATTTTTGATGGTTTTTTACTCCTCTCAACAGCCCAAACAAGTTTCTAAAAGGATGAATTTGCAACTACTTTACTTTTGGAGAAAATTCAAAACATTCATTATTCAATAGGGCCCAAAATATCAAAAACCAGCGGTTTGAATGAACACACATTTCTTGGTAGAATCATGCAGGAATGAAATTTTTGATGTTTTTCTACTCCTCTCATGAGCCCAAACAAGTCTCTAAAAGCATGAGTTTGCAACTACTTTACTTTTGGAGAAAATTCAAAACATTCATTATTCAATAGAGCCCAATAGCAAAAATCAGGTTTTGAATGAAGAATCACATTTCTTGGTAGAATCATGCAGGATTGAAATTTTTGATGTTTTTTTACTCCTCTCAACAGCCCAAACAAGTTTCTAAAAGGATGAGTTTGCAACTACTTTACTTTTGGAGAAAATTCAAAACATTCATTATTCAATAGGGCCCAAACTATCAAAAACCAGCAGTTTGAATGAACACACATTTCTTGGTAAAATCATGCAAGACTGAAATTTTTGATGTTTTTCTACTCCTCTCATGAGCCCAAACAAGACTCTAAAAGGATGAGTTTGCAACTACTTTACTTTTGGAGAAAATTCAAAACATTCATTATTCAATAGGGCCCAAAATATCAAAAACCAGTGGTTTGAATGAACACACATTTCTTTGTAGAATCATGCAGGACTGAAATTTTTGATGTTTTTCTACTCCTCTCATGAGCCCAAACAAGTCTCTAAAAGCATGAGTTTGCAACTACTTTAATTTTGGAGAAAATTCAAAACATTCATTATTCAATAGAGCCCAATAGCAAAAATCAGGTTTTGAATGAAGAATCACATTTCTTGGTAGAATCATGCAGGATTGAAATTTTTGATGTTTTTTTACTCCTCTCAACAGCCCAAACAAGTTTCTAAAAGGATGAGTTTGCAACTACTTTACTTTTGGAGAAAATTCAAAACATTCATTATTCAATAGGGCCCAAACTATCAAAAACCAGCATTTTGAATGAACACACATTTCTTGGTAAAATCATGCAAGACTGAAATTTTTGATGTTTTTCTACTCCTCTCATGAGCCCAAACAAGTCTCTAAAAGCATGAGTTTGCAACTACTTTACTTTTGGAGAAAATTCAAAACATTCATTATTCAATAGAGCCCAATAGCAAAAATCAGGTTTTGAATGAAGAATCACATTTCTTGGTAGAATCATGCAGGATTGAAATTTTTGATGTTTTTTTACTCCTCTCAACAGCCCAAACAAGTTTCTAAAAGGATGAGTTTGCAACTACTTTACTTTTGGAGAAAATTCAAAACATTCATTATTCAATAGGGCCCAAACTATCAAAAACCAGCGGTTTGAATGAAAACTCACATTTCTTGGTAGAATCGTGCAGGACTGAAATTTTTGATGTTTTTCTACTCCTCTCATGAGCCCAAACAAGACTCTAAAAGGATGAGTTTGCAACTACTTTACTTTTGGAGAAAATTCAAAACATTCATTATTCAATAGGGCCCAAAATATCAAAAACCAGCGGTTTGAATGAACACACATTTCTTGGTAGAATCATGCAGGACTGAAATTTTTGATGTTTTTCTACTCCTCTCATGAGCCAAAACAAGTCTCTAAAATCATGAGTTTGCAACTACTTTACTTTTGGAGAAAATTCAAAACATTCATTATTCAATAGAGCCCAACAGCAAAAATCAGGTTTTGAATGAAGAATCACATTTCTTGGTAGAATCATGCAGGATTGAAATTTTTGATGGTTTTTTACTCCTCTCAACAGCCCAAACAAGTTTCTAAAAGGATGAGTTTGCAACTACTTTACTTTTGGAGAAAATTCAAAACATTCATTATTCAATAGGGCCCAAAATATCAAAAACCAGCGGTTTGAATGAACACACATTTCTTGGTAGAATCGTGCAAGACTGAAATTTTTGATGCTTTTCTACTCCTCTCATGAGCCCAAACAAGTCTCTAAAAGCATGAGTTTGCAACAACTTTACTTTTGGAGAAAATTCAAAACATTCATTATTCAATAGGGCCCAAAATATCAAAAACCAGTGGTTTGAATGAACACACATTTCTTTGTAGAATCATGCAGGACTGAAATTTTTGATGTTTTTCTACTCCTCTCATGAGCCCAAACAAGTCTCTAAAAGCATGAGTTTGCAACTACTTTAATTTTGGAGTAAATTCAAAACATTCATTATTCAATAGAGCCCAATAGCAAAAATCAGGTTTTGAATGAAGAATCACATTTCTTGGTAGAATCATGCAGGATTGAAATTTTTGATGTTTTTTTACTCCTCTCAACAGCCCAAGCAAGTTTCTAAAAGGATGAGTTTGCAACTACTTTACTTTTGGAGAAAATTCAAAACATTCATTATTCAATAGGGCCCAAACTATCAAAAACCAGCAGTTTGAATGAACACACATTTCTTGGTAAAATCATGCAAGACTGAAATTTTTGATGTTTTTCTACTCCTCTCATGAGCCCAAACAAGTCTCTAAAAGCATGAGTTTGCAACTACTTTACTTTTGGAGAAAATTCAAAACATTCATTATTCAATAGAGCCCAATAGCAAAAATCAGGTTTTGAATGAAGAATCACATTTCTTGGTAGAATCATGCAGGATTGAAATTTTTGATGGTTTTTTACTCCTCTCAACAGCCCAAACAAGTTTCTAAAAGGATGAATTTGCAACTACTTTACTTTTGGAGAAAATTCAAAACATTCATTATTCAATAGGGCCCAAAATATCAAAAACCAGCGGTTTGAATGAACACACATTTCTTGGTAGAACCATGCAGGAATGAAATTTTTGACGTTTTTCTACTCCTCTCATGAGCCCAAACAAGTCTCTAAAAGCATGAGTTTGCAACTACTTTACTTTTGGAGAAAATTCAAAACATTCATTATTCAATAGAGCCCAATAGCAAAAATCAGGTTTTGAATGAAGAATCACATTTCTTGGTAGAATCATGCAGGATTGAAATTTTTGATGTTTTTTTACTCCTCTCAACAGCCCAAACAAGTTTCTAAAAGGATGAGTTTGCAACTACTTTACTTTTGGAGAAAATTCAAAACATTCATTATTCAATAGGGCCCAAACTATCAAAAACCAGCAGTTTGAATGAACACACATTTCTTGGTAAAATCATGCAAGACTGAAATTTTTGATGTTTTTCTACTCCTCTCATGAGCCCAAACAAGTCTCTAAAAGCATGAGTTTGCAACTACTTTACTTTTGGAGAAAATTCAAAACATTCATTATTCAATAGAGCCCAATAGCAAAAATCAGGTTTTGAATGAAGAATCACATTTCTTGGTAGAATCATGCAGGATTGAAATTTTTGATGGTTTTTTACTCCTCTCAACAGCCCAAACAAGTTTCTAAAAGGATGAATTTGCAACTACTTTACTTTTGTAGAAAATTCAAAACATTCATTATTCAATAGGGCCCAAAATATCAAAAACCAGCGGTTTGAATGAACACACATTTCTTGGTAGAATCATGCAGGAATGAAATTTTTGATGTTTTTCTACTCCTCTCATGAGCCCAAACAAGTCTCTAAAAGCATGAGTTTGCAACTACTTTACTTTTGGAGAAAATTCAAAACATTCATTATTCAATAGAGCCCAATAGCAAAAATCAGGTTTTGAATGAAGAATCACATTTCTTGGTAGAATCATGCAGGATTGAAATTTTTGATGGTTTTTTACTCCTCTCAACAGCCCAAACAAGTTTCTAAAAGGATGAATTTGCAACTACTTTACTTTTGGAGAAAATTCAAAACATTCATTATTCAATAGGGCCCAAATATCAAAAACCAGCGGTTTGAATGAACACACATTTCTTGGTAGAATCATGCAGGACTGAAATTTTTGATGTTTTTCTACTCCTCTCATGAGCCTAAACAAGTCTCTAAAAGCATGAGTTTGCAACTACTTTACTTTTGGAGAAAATTCAAAACATTCATTATTCAATAGAGCCCAATAGCAAAAATCAGGTTTTGAATGAAGAATCACATTTCTTGGTAGAATCATGCAGGATTGAAATTTTTGATGTTTTTTTACTCCTCTCAACAGCCCAAACAAGTTTCTAAAAGGATGAGTTTGCAACTACTTTACTTTTGGAGAAAATTCAAAACATTCATTATTCAATAGGGCCCAAACTATCAAAAACCAGCGGTTTGAATGAACACTCACATTTCTTGGTAGAATCGTGCAGGACTGAAATTTTTGATGTTTTTCTACTACTCTCATGAGCCCAAACAAGACTCTAAAAGGATGAGTTTGCAACTACTTTACTTTTGGAGAAAATTCAAAACATTCATTATTCAATAGGGCCCAAAATATCAAAAACCAGCGGTTTGAATGAACACACATTTCTTGGTAGAATCATGCAGGACTGAAATTTTTGATGTTTTTCTACTCCTCTCATGAGCCCAAATAAGTCTCTAAAATCATGAGTTTGCAACTACTTTACTTTTGGAGAAAATTCAAAACATTCATTATTCAATAGAGCCCAATAGCAAAAATCAGGTTTTGAATGAAGAATCACATTTCTTGGTAGAATCATGCAGGATTGAAATTTTTGATGGTTTTTTACTCCTCTCAACAGCCCAAACAAGTTTCTAAAAGGATGAATTTGCAACTACTTTACTTTTGGAGAAAATTCAAAACATTCATTATTCAATAGGGCCCAAAATATCAAAAACCAGCGGTTTGAATGAACACACATTTCTTGGTAGAATCATGCAGGAATGAAATTTTTGATGTTTTTCTACTCCTCTCATGAGCCCAAACAAGTCTCTAAAAGCATGAGTTTGCAACTACTTTACTTTTGGAGAAAATTCAAAACATTCATTATTCAATAGAGCCCAATAGCAAAAATCAGGTTTTGAATGAAGAATCACATTTCTTGGTAGAATCATGCAGGATTGAAATTTTTGATGTTTTTTTACTCCTCTCAACAGCCCAAACAAGTTTCTAAAAGGATGAGTTTGCAACTACTTTACTTTTGGAGAAAATTCAAAACATTCATTATTCAATAGGGCCCAAACTATCAAAAACCAGCAGTTTGAATGAACACACATTTCTTGGTAAAATCATGCAAGACTGAAATTTTTGATGTTTTTCTACTCCTCTCATGAGCCCAAACAAGTCTCTAAAAGCATGAGTTTGCAACTACTTTACTTTTGGAGAAAATTCAAAACATTCATTATTCAATAGAGCCCAATAGCAAAAATCAGGTTTTGAATGAAGAATCACATTTCTTGGTAGAATCATGCAGGATTGAAATTTTTGATGGTTTTTTACTCCTCTCAACAGCCCAAACAAGTTTCTAAAAGGATGAATTTGCAACTACTTTACTTTTGGAGAAAATTCAAAACATTCATTATTCAATAGGGCCCAAAATATCAAAAACCAGCGGTTTGAATGAACACACATTTCTTGGTAGAATCATGCAGGAATGAAATTTTTGATGTTTTTCTACTCCTCTCATGAGCCCAAACAAGTCTCTAAAAGCATGAGTTTGCAACTACTTTACTTTTGGAGAAAATTCAAAACATTCATTATTCAATAGAGCCCAATAGCAAAAATCAGGTTTTGAATGAAGAATCACATTTCTTGGTAGAATCATGCAGGATTGAAATTTTTGATGGTTTTTTACTCCTCTCAACAGCCCAAACAAGTTTCTAAAAGGATGAATTTGCAACTACTTTACTTTTGGAGAAAATTCAAAACATTCATTATTCAATAGGGCCCAAAATATCAAAAACCAGCGGTTTGAATGAACACACATTTCTTGGTAGAATCATGCAGGACTGAAATTTTTGATGTTTTTCTACTCCTCTCATGAGCCTAAACAAGTCTCTAAAAGCATGAGTTTGCAACTACTTTACTTTTGGAGAAAATTCAAAACATTCATTATTCAATAGAGCCCAATAGCAAAAATCAGGTTTTGAATGAAGAATCACATTTCTTGGTAGAATCATGCAGGATTGAAATTTTTGATGTTTTTTTACTCCTCTCAACAGCCCAAACAAGTTTCTAAAAGGATGAGTTTGCAACTACTTTACTTTTGGAGAAAATTCAAAACATTCATTATTCAATAGGGCCCAAACTATCAAAAACCAGCGGTTTGAATGAACACTCACATTTCTTGGTAGAATCGTGCAGGACTGAAATTTTTGATATTTTTCTACTCCTCTCATGAGCCCAAACAAGACTCTAAAAGGATGAGTTTGCAACTACTTTACTTTTGGAGAAAATTCAAAACATTCATTATTCAATAGGGCCCAAAATATCAAAAACCAGCGGTTTGAATGAACACACATTTCTTGGTAGAATCATGCAGGACTGAAATTTTTGATGTTTTTCTACTCCTCTCATGAGCCCAAACAAGTCTCTAAAATCATGAGTTTGCTACTACTTTACTTTTGGAGAAAATTCAAAACATTCATTATTCAATAGAGCCCAATAGCAAAAATCAGGTTTTGAATGAAGAATCACATTTCTTGGTAGAATCATGCAGGATTGAAATTTTTGATGGTTTTTTACTCCTCTCAACAGCCCAAACAAGTTTCTAAAAGGATGAGTTTGCAACTACTTTACTTTTGGAGAAAATTCAAAACATTCATTATTCAATAGGGCCCAAACTATCAAAAACCAGCGGTTTGAATGAACACACATTTCTTGGAAGAATCGTGCAAGACTGAAATTTTTGATGCTTTTCTACTCCTCTCATGAGCCCAAACAAGTCTCTAAATGCATGAGTTTGCAACTACTTTACTTTTGGAGAAAATTCAAAACATTCATTATTCAATAGAGCCCAATAGCAAAAATCAGGTTTTGAATGAAGAATCACATTTCTTGGTAGAATCATGCAGGATTGAAATTTTTGACGGTTTTTTACTCCTGTCAACAGCCCAAACAAGTTTCTAAAAGGATGAGTTTGCAACTACTTTACTTTTGGAGAAAATTCAAAACATTCATTATTCAATAGGGCCCAAAATATAAAAAAACAGCGGTTTGTATGAACACACATTTCTTGGTAGAATCATGCAGGACTGAAATTTTTGATGTTTTTCTACTCCTCTCATGAGCCCAAACAAGTCTCTAAAAGCATGAGTTTGCAACTACTTTACTTTTGGAGAAAATTCAAAACATTCATTATTCAATAGAGCCCAATAGCAAAAATCAGGTTTTGAATGAAGAATCACATTTCTTGGTAGAATCATGCAGGATTGAAATTTTTGATGTTTTTTTACTCCTCTCAACAGCCCAAATAAGTTTCTAAAAGGATGAGTTTGCAACTACTTTACTTTTGGAGAAAATTCAAAACATTCATTATTCAATAGGGCCCAAAATATCAAAAACCAGCGGTTTGAATGAACACACATTTCTTGGTAGAATCATGCAGGACTGAAATTTTTGATGTTTTTCTACTCCTCTCATGAGCCTAAACAAGTCTCTAAAAGCATGAGTTTGCAACTACTTTACTTTTGGAGAAAATTCAAAACATTCATTATTCAAGAGCCCAATAGCAAAAATCAGGTTTTGAATGAAGAATCACATTTCTTGGTAGAATCATGCAGGATTGAAATTTTTGATGTTTTTTTTACTCCTCTCAACAGCCCAAACAAGTTTCTAAAAGGATGAGTTTGCAACTACTTTACTTTTGGAGAAAATTCAAAACATTCATTATTCAATAGGGCCCAAACTATCAAAAACCAGCGGTTTGAATGAACACTCACATTTCTTGGTAGAATCGTGAAGGAATGAAATTTTTGATGTTTTTCTACTCCTCTCATGAGCCCAAACAAGTCTCTAAAAGCATGAGTTTGCAACTACTTTACTTTTGGAGAAAATTCAAAACATTCATTATTCAATAGAGCCCAATAGCAAAAATCAGGTTTTGAATGAAGAATCACATTTCTTGGTAGAATCATGCAGGATTGAAATTTTTGATGGTTTTTTACTCCTCTCAACAGCCCAAACAAGTTTCTAAAAGGATGAATTTGCAACTACTTTACTTTTGGAGAAAATTCAAAACATTCATTATTCAATAGGGCCCAAAATATCAAAAACCAGCGGTTTGAATGAACACTCACATTTCTTGGTAGAATCGTGCAGGACTGAAATTTTTGATGTTTTTCTACTCCTCTCATGAGCCCAAACAAGACTCTAAAAGGATGAGTTTGCAACTACTTTACTTTTGGAGAAAATTCAAAACATTCATTATTCAATAGGGCCCAAAATATCAAAAACCAGCGGTTTGAATGAACACACATTTCTTGGTAGAATCATGCAGGACTGAAATTTTTGATGTTTTTCTACTCCTCTCATGAGCCCAAACAAGTCTCTAAAATCATGAGTTTACAACTACTTTACTTTTGGAGAAAATTCAAAACATTCATTATTCAATAGAGCCCAATAGCAAAAATCAGGTTTTGAATGAAGAATCACATTTCTTGGTAGAATCATGCAGGATTGAAATTTTTGATGTTTTTTTACTCCTCTCAACAGCCCAAACAAGTTTCTAAAAGGATGAGTTTGCAACTACTTTACTTTTGGAGAAAATTCAAAACATTCATTATTCAATAGGGCCCAAAATATCAAAAACCAGCGGTTTGAATGAACACACATTTCTTGGTAGAATCATGCAGGACTGAAATTTTTGATGTTTTTCTACTCCTCTCATGAGCCCAAACAAGACTTTAAAAGGATGAGTTTGCAACTACTTTACTTTTGGAGAAAATTCAAAACATTCCTTATTCAATAGGGCCCAAAATATCAAAAACCAGCGGTTTGAATGAACACACATTTCTTGGTAGAATCATGCAGGACTGAAATTTTTGATGTTTTTCTACTCCTCTCATGAGCCCAAACAAGTCTCTAAAAGCATGAGTTTGCAGCTACTTTAATTTTGGAGAAAATTCAAAACATTCATTATTCAATAGAGCCCAATAGCAAAAATCAGGTTTTGAATGAAGAATCACATTTCTTGGTAGAATCATGCAGGATTGAAATTTTTGATGTTTTTTTACTCCTCTCAACAGCCCAAACAAGTTTCTAAAAGGATGAATTTGCAACTACTTTACTTTTGGAGAAAATTCAAATCATTCATTATTCAATAGGGCCCAAACTATCAAAAACCAGCGGTTTGAATGAACACACATTTCTTGGTAGAATCGTGCAAGACTGAAATTTTTGATGTTTTTCTACTCCTCTCATGAGCCCAAACAAGTCTCTAAAAGCATGAGTTTGCAACTACTTTACTTTTGGGGAAAATTCAAAACATTCATTATTCAATAGAGCCCAATAGCAAAAATCAGGTTTTGAATGAAGAATCACATTTCTTGGTAGAATCATGCAGGATTGAAATTTTTGATGTTTTTTTACTCCTCTCAACAGCCCAAACAAGTTTCTAAAAGGATGAATTTGCAACTACTTTAGTTTTGGAGAAAATTCAAAACATTCATTATTCAATAGGGCCCAAACTATCAAAAACCAGCGGTTTGAATGAACACTCACATTTCTTGGTAGAATCGTGCAGGACTGAAATTTTTGATGTTTTTCTACTCCTCTCATGAGCCCAAACAAGTCTCTAAAAGCATGACTTTGCAACTACTTTACTTTTGGAGAAAATTCAAAACATTCATTATTCAATAGAGCCCAATAGCAAAAATCAGGTTTTGAATGAAGAATCACATTTCTTGGTAGAATCATGCAGGATTGAAATTTTTGATGGTTTTTTACTCCTCTCAACATCCCAAACAAGTTTCTAAAAGGATGAATTTGCAACTACTTTACTTTTGGAGAAAATTCAAAACATTCATTATTCATTAGGGCCCAAAATATCAAAAACCAGCGGTTTGAATGAACACACATTTCTTGGTAGAATCATGCAGGACTGAAATTTTTGATGTTTTTCTACTCCTCTCATGAGCCCAAACAAGTCTCTAAAAGCATGAGTTTGCAACTACTTTACTTTTGGAGAAAATTCAAAACATTCATTATTCAATAGAGCCCAATAGCAAAAAGCAGGTTTTGAATGAAGAATCACATTTCTTGGTAGAATCATGCAGGATTGAAATTTTTGATGGTTTTTTACTCCTCTCAACAGCCCAAACAAGTTTCTAAAAGGATGAGTTTGCAACTACTTTACTTTTGGAGAAAATTCAAAACATTCATTATTCAATAGGGCCCAAAATATCAAAAAACAGCGGTTTGAATGAACACACATTTCTTGGAAGAATCGTGCAAGACTGAAATTTTTGATGCTTTTCTACTCCTCTCATGAGCCCAAACAAGTCTCTAAAAGCATGAGTTTGCAACTACTTTACTTTTGGAGAAAATTCAAAACATTCATTATTCAATAGAGCCCAATAGCAAAAATCAGGTTTTGAATGAAGAATCACATTTCTTGGTAGAATCATGCAGGATTGAAATTTTTGATGGTTTTTTACTCCTCTCAACAGCCCAAACAAGTTTCTAAAAGGATGAGTTTGCAACTACTTTACTTTTGGAGAAAATTCAAAACATTCATTGTTCAATAGGGCCCAAACTATCAAAAACCAGCGGTTTGAATGAACACTCACATTTCTTGGTAGAATCGTGCAGGACTGAAATTTTTGAAGTTTTTCTACTCCTCTCATGAGCCCAAACAAGACTCTAAAAGGATGAGTTTGCAACTACTTTACTTTTGGAGAAAATTCAAAACCTTCATTATTCAATAGGGCCCAAAATATCAAAAACCAGCCGTTTGAATGAACACACATTTCTTGGTAGAATCATGCAGGACTGAAATTTTTGATGTTTTTCTACTCCTCTCATGAGCCCAAACAAGTCTCTAAAAGCATGAGTTTGCAACTACTTTACTTTTGGAGAAAATTCAAAACATTCATTATTCAATAGAGCCCAATAGCAAAAAGCAGGTTTTGAATGAAGAATCACATTTCTTGGTAGAATCATGCAGGATTGAAATTTTTGATGGTTTTTTACTCCTCTCAACAGCCCAAACAAGTTTCTAAAAGGATGAGTTTGCAACTACTTTACTTTTGGAGAAAATTCAAAACATTCATTATTCAATAGGGCCCAAAATATCAAAAAACAGCGGTTTGAATGAACACACATTTCTTGGAAGAATCGTGCAAGACTGAAATTTTTGATGCTTTTCTACTCCTCTCATGAGCCCAAACAAGTCTCTAAAAGCATGAGTTTGCAACTACTTTACTTTTGGAGAAAATTCAAAACATTCATTATTCAATAGAGCCCAATAGCAAAAATCAGGTTTTGAATGAAGAATCACATTTCTTGGTAGAATCATGCAGGATTGAAATTTTTGATGGTTTTTTACTCCTCTCAACAGCCCAAACAAGTTTCTAAAAGGATGAGTTTGCAACTACTTTACTTTTGGAGAAAATTCAAAACATTCATTATTCAATAGGGCCCAAACTATCAAAAACCAGCGGTTTGAATGAACACTCACATTTCTTGGTAGAATCGTGCAGGACTGAAATTTTTGAAGTTTTTCTACTCCTCTCATGAGCCCAAACAAGACTCTAAAAGGATGAGTTTGCAACTACTTTACTTTTGGAGAAAATTCAAAACCTTCATTATTCAATAGGGCCCAAAATATCAAAAACCAGCCGTTTGAATGAACACACATTTCTTGGTAGAATCATGCAGGACTGAAATTTTTGATGTTTTTCTACTCCTCTCATGAGCCCAAACAAGTCTCTAAAAGCATGAGTTTGCAACTACTTTACTTTTGGAGAAAATTCAAAACATTCATTATTCAATAGAGCCCAATAGCAAAAATCAGGTTTTGAATGAAGAATCACATTTCTTGGTAGAATCATGCAGGATTGAAATTTTTGATGGTTTTTTACTCCTCTCAACAGCCCAAACAAGTTTCTAAAAGGATGAGTTTGCAACTACTTTACTTTTGGAGAAAATTCAAAACATTCATTATTCAATAGGGCCCAAAATATCAAAAACCAGCGGTTTGAATGAACACACATTTCTTGGAAGAATCGTGCAAGACTGAAATTTTTGATGCTTTTCTACTCCTCTCATGAGCCCAAACAAGTCTGTAAATTCATGAGTTTGCAACTACTTTACTTTTGGAGAAAATTCAAAACATTCATTATTCAATAGAGCCCAATAGCAAAAATCAGGTTTTGAATGAAGAATCACATTTCTTGGTAGAATCATGCAGGATTGAAATTTTTGACGGTTTTTTACTCCTGTCAACAGCCCAAACAAGTTTCTAAAAGGATGAGTTTGCAACTACTTTACTTTTGGAGAAAATTCAAAACATTCATTATTCAATAGGGCCCAAAATATAAAAAAACAGCGGTTTGAATGAACACACATTTCTTGGTAGAATCATGCAGGACTGAAATTTTTGATGTTTTTCTACTCCTCTCATGAGCCCAAACAAGTCTCTAAAAGCATGAGTTTGCAACTACTTTACTTTTGGAGAAAATTCAAAACATTCATTATTCAATAGAGCCCAATAGCAAAAATCAGGTTTTGAATGAAGAATCACATTTCTTGGTAGAATCATGCAGGATTGAAATTTTTGATGGTTTTTTACTCCTCTCAACAGCCCAAATAAGTTTCTAAAAGGATGAGTTTGCAACTACTTTACTTTTGGAGAAAATTCAAAACATTCATTATTCAATAGGGCCCAAAATATCAAAAACCAGCGGTTTGAATGAACACACATTTCTTGGTAGAATCATGCAGGACTGAAATTTTTGATGTTTTTCTACTCCTCTCATGAGCCTAAACAAGTCTCTAAAAGCATGAGTTTGCAACTACTTTACTTTTGGAGAAAATTCAAAACATTCATTATTCAATAGAGCCCAATAGCAAAAATCAGGTTTTGAATGAAGAATCACATTTCTTGGTAGAATCATGCAGGATTGAAATTTTTGATGTTTTTTTTACTCCTCTCAACAGCCCAAACAAGTTTCTAAAAGGATGAGTTTGCAACTACTTTACTTTTGGAGAAAATTCAAAACATTCATTATTCAATAGGGCCCAAACTATCAAAAAACAGCGGTTTGAATGAACACTCACATTTCTTGGTAGAATCGTGAAGGAATGAAATTTTTGATGTTTTTCTACTCCTCTCATGAGCCCAAACAAGTCTCTAAAAGAATGAGTTTGCAACTACTTTACTTTTGGAGAAAATTCAAAACATTCATTATTCAATAGAGCCCAATAGCAAAAATCAGGTTTTGAATGAAGAATCACATTTCTTGGTAGAATCATGCAGGATTGAAATTTTTGATGGTTTTTTACTCCTCTCAACAGCCCAAACAAGTTTCTAAAAGGATGAATTTGCAACTACTTTACTTTTGGAGAAAATTCAAAACATTCATTATTCAATAGGGCCCAAAATATCAAAAACCAGCGGTTTGAATGAACACTCACATTTCTTGGTAGAATCGTGCAGGACTGAAATTTTTGATGTTTTTCTACTCCTCTCATGAGCCCAAACAAGACTCTAAAAGGATGAGTTTGCAACTACTTTACTTTTGGAGAAAATTCAAAACATTCATTATTCAATAGGGCCCAAAATATCAAAAACCAGCGGTTTGAATGAACACACATTTCTTGGTAGAATCATGCAGGACTGAAATTTTTGATGTTTTTCTACTCCTCTCATGAGCCCAAACAAGTCTCTAAAATCATGAGTTTGCAACTACTTTACTTTTGGAGAAAATTCAAAACATTCATTATTCAATAGAGCCCAATAGCAAAAATCAGGTTTTGAATGAAGAATCACATTTCTTGGTAGAATCATGCAGGATTGAAATTTTTGATGTTTTTTTACTCCTCTCAACAGCCCAAACAAGTTTCTAAAAGGATGAGTTTGCAACTACTTTACTTTTGGAGAAAATTCAAAACATTCATTATTCAATAGGGCCCAAAATATCAAAAACCAGCGGTTTGAATGAACACACATTTCTTGGTAGAATCATGCAGGACTGAAATTTTTGATGTTTTTCTACTCCTCTCATGAGCCCAAACAAGACTTTAAAAGGATGAGTTTGCAACTACTTTACTTTTGGAGAAAATTCAAAACATTCCTTATTCAATAGGGCCCAAAATATCAAAAACAAGCGGTTTGAATGAACACACATTTCTTGGTAGAATCATGCAGGACTGAAATTTTTGATGTTTTTCTACTCCTCTCATGAGCCCAAACAAGTCTCTAAAAGCATGAGTTTGCAGCTACTTTAATTTTGGAGAAAATTCAAAACATTCATTATTCAATAGAGCCCAATAGCAAAAATCAGGTTTTGAATGAAGAATCACATTTCTTGGTAGAATCATGCAGGATTGAAATTTTTGATGTTTTTTTACTCCTCTCAACAGCCCAAACAAGTTTCTAAAAGGATGAATTTGCAACTACTTTAGTTTTGGAGAAAATTCAAAACATTCATTATTCAATAGGGCCCAAAATATCAAAAACCAGCGGTTTGAATGAACACACATTTCTTGGTAGAATCATGCAGGACTGAAATTTTTGATGTTTTTCTACTCCTCTCATGAGCCTAAACAAGTCTCTAAAAGCATGAGTTTGCAACTACTTTACTTTTGGAGAAAATTCAAAACATTCATTATTCAATAGAGCCCAATAGCAAAAATCAGGTTTTGAATGAAGAATCACATTTCTTGGTAGAATCATGCAGGATTGAAATTTTTGATGTTTTTTTACTCCTCTCAACAGCCCAAACAAGTTTCTTAAAGGATGAGTTTGCAACTACTTTACTTTTGGAGAAAATTCAAAACATTCATTATTCAATAGGGCCCAAACTATCAAAAACCAGCGGTTTGAATGAACACTCACATTTCTTGGTAGAATCGTGCAGGACTGAAATTTTTGAAGTTTTTCTACTCCTCTCATGAGCCCAAACAAGACTCTAAAAGGATGAATTTGCAACTACTTTACTTTTGGAGAAAATTCAAAACCTTCATTATTCAATAGGGCCCAAAATATCAAAAACCAGCGGTTTGAATGAACACACATTTCTTGGTAGAATCATGCAGGACTGAAATTTTTGATGTTTTTCTACTCCTCTCATGAGCCCAAACAAGTCTCTAAAAGCATGAGTTTGCAGCTACTTTAATTTTGGAGAAAATTCAAAACATTCATTATTCAATAGAGCCCAATAGCAAAAATCAGGTTTTGAATGAAGAATCACATTTCTTGGTAGAATCATGCAGGATTGAAATTTTTGATGTTTTTTTACTCCTCTCAACAGCCCAAACAAGTTTCTAAAAGGATGAATTTGCAACTACTTTACTTTTGGAGAAAATTCAAATCATTCATTATTCAATAGGGCCCAAACTATCAAAAACCAGCGGTTTGAATGAACACACATTTCTTGGTAGAATCGTGCAAGACTGAAATTTTTGATGTTTTTCTACTCCTCTCATGAGCCCAAACAAGTCTCTAAAAGCATGAGTTTGCAACTACTTTACTTTTGGGGAAAATTCAAAACATTCATTATTCAATAGAGCCCAATAGCAAAAATCAGGTTTTGAATGAAGAATCACATTTCTTGGTAGAATCATGCAGGATTGAAATTTTTGATGTTTTTTTACTCCTCTCAACAGCCCAAACAAGTTTCTAAAAGGATGAATTTGCAACTACTTTAGTTTTGGAGAAAATTCAAAACATTCATTATTCAATAGGGCCCAAACTATCAAAAACCAGCGGTTTGAATGAACACTCACATTTCTTGGTAGAATCGTGCAGGACTGAAATTTTTGATGTTTTTCTACTCCTCTCATGAGCCCAAACAAGTCTCTAAAAGCATGACTTTGCAACTACTTTACTTTTGGAGAAAATTCAAAACATTCATTATTCAATAGAGCCCAATAGCAAAAATCAGGTTTTGAATGAAGAATCACATTTCTTGGTAGAATCATGCAGGATTGAAATTTTTGATGGTTTTTTACTCCTCTCAACAGCCCTAACAAGTTTCTAAAAGGATGAATTTGCAACTACTTTACTTTTGGAGAAAATTCAAAACATTCATTATTCATTAGGGCCCAAAATATCAAAAACCAGCGGTTTGAATGAACACACATTTCTTGGTAGAATCATGCAGGACTGAAATTTTTGATGTTTTTCTACTCCTCTCATGAGCCCAAACAAGTCTCTAAAAGCATGAGTTTGCAACTACTTTACTTTTGGAGAAAATTCAAAACATTCATTATTCAATAGAGCCCAATAGCAAAAAGCAGGTTTTGAATGAAGAATCACATTTCTTGGTAGAATCATGCAGGATTGAAATTTTTGATGGTTTTTTACTCCTCTCAACAGCCCAAACAAGTTTCTAAAAGGATGAGTTTGCAACTACTTTACTTTTGGAGAAAATTCAAAACATTCATTATTCAATAGGGCCCAAAATATCAAAAAACAGCGGTTTGAATGAACACACATTTCTTGGAAGAATCGTGCAAGACTGAAATTTTTGATGCTTTTCTACTCCTCTCATGAGCCCAAACAAGTCTCTAAAAGCATGAGTTTGCAACTACTTTACTTTTGGAGAAAATTCAAAACATTCATTATTCAATAGAGCCCAATAGCAAAAATCAGGTTTTGAATGAAGAATCACATTTCTTGGTAGAATCATGCAGGATTGAAATTTTTGATGGTTTTTTACTCCTCTCAACAGCCCAAACAAGTTTCTAAAAGGATGAGTTTGCAACTACTTTACTTTTGGAGAAAATTCAAAACATTCATTATTCAATAGGGCCCAAACTATCAAAAACCAGCGGTTTGAATGAACACTCACATTTCTTGGTAGAATCGTGCAGGACTGAAATTTTTGAAGTTTTTCTACTCCTCTCATGAGCCCAAACAAGACTCTAAAAGGATGAGTTTGCAACTACTTTACTTTTGGAGAAAATTCAAAACCTTCATTATTCAATAGGGCCCAAAATATCAAAAACCAGCCGTTTGAATGAACACACATTTCTTGGTAGAATCATGCAGGACTGAAATTTTTGATGTTTTTCTACTCCTCTCATGAGCCCAAACAAGTCTCTAAAAGCATGAGTTTGCAACTACTTTACTTTTGGAGAAAATTCAAAACATTCATTATTCAATAGAGCCCAATAGCAAAAATCAGGTTTTGAATGAAGAATCACATTTCTTGGTAGAATCATGCAGGATTGAAATTTTTGATGGTTTTTTACTCCTCTCAACAGCCCAAACAAGTTTCTAAAAGGATGAGTTTGCAACTACTTTACTTTTGGAGAAAATTCAAAACATTCATTATTCAATAGGGCCCAAAATATCAAAAACCAGCGGTTTGAATGAACACACATTTCTTGGAAGAATCGTGCAAGACTGAAATTTTTGATGCTTTTCTACTCCTCTCATGAGCCCAAACAAGTCTGTAAATTCATGAGTTTGCAACTACTTTACTTTTGGAGAAAATTCAAAACATTCATTATTCAATAGAGCCCAATAGCAAAAATCAGGTTTTGAATGAAGAATCACATTTCTTGGTAGAATCATGCAGGATTGAAATTTTTGACGGTTTTTTACTCCTGTCAACAGCCCAAACAAGTTTCTAAAAGGATGAGTTTGCAACTACTTTACTTTTGGAGAAAATTCAAAACATTCATTATTCAATAGGGCCCAAAATATAAAAAAACAGCGGTTTGAATGAACACACATTTCTTGGTAGAATCATGCAGGACTGAAATTTTTGATGTTTTTCTACTCCTCTCATGAGCCCAAACAAGTCTCTAAAAGCATGAGTTTGCAACTACTTTACTTTTGGAGAAAATTCAAAACATTCATTATTCAATAGAGCCCAATAGCAAAAATCAGGTTTTGAATGAAGAATCACATTTCTTGGTAGAATCATGCAGGATTGAAATTTTTGATGGTTTTTTACTCCTCTCAACAGCCCAAATAAGTTTCTAAAAGGATGAGTTTGCAACTACTTTACTTTTGGAGAAAATTCAAAACATTCATTATTCAATAGGGCCCAAAATATCAAAAACCAGCGGTTTGAATGAACACACATTTCTTGGTAGAATCATGCAGGACTGAAATTTTTGATGTTTTTCTACTCCTCTCATGAGCCTAAACAAGTCTCTAAAAGCATGAGTTTGCAACTACTTTACTTTTGGAGAAAATTCAAAACATTCATTATTCAATAGAGCCCAATAGCAAAAATCAGGTTTTGAATGAAGAATCACATTTCTTGGTAGAATCATGCAGGATTGAAATTTTTGATGTTTTCTTTACTCCTCTCAACAGCCCAAACAAGTTTCTAAAAGGATGAGTTTGCAACTACTTTACTTTTGGAGAAAATTCAAAACATTCATTATTCAATAGGGCCCAAACTATCAAAAAACAGCGGTTTGAATGAACACTCACATTTCTTGGTAGAATCGTGAAGGAATGAAATTTTTGATGTTTTTCTACTCCTCTCATGAGCCCAAACAAGTCTCTAAAAGCATGACTTTGCAACTACTTTACTTTTGGAGAAAATTCAAAACATTCATTATTCAATAGAGCCCAATAGCAAAAATCAGGTTTTGAATGAAGAATCACATTTCTTGGTAGAATCATGCAGGATTGAAATTTTTGATGGTTTTTTACTCCTCTCAACAGCCCAAACAAGTTTCTAAAAGGATGAATTTGCAACTACTTTACTTTTGGAGAAAATTCAAAACATTCATTATTCATTAGGGCCCAAAATATCAAAAACCAGCGGTTTGAATGAACACACATTTCTTGGTAGAATCATGCAGGACTGAAATTTTTGATGTTTTTCTACTCCTCTCATGAGCCCAAACAAGTCTCTAAAAGCTTGAGTTTGCAACTACTTTACTTTTGGAGAAAATTCAAAACATTCATTATTCAATAGAGCCCAATAGCAAAAAGCAGGTTTTGAATGAAGAATCACATTTCTTGGTAGAATCATGCAGGATTGAAATTTTTGATGGTTTTTTACTCCTCTCAACAGCCCAAACAAGTTTCTAAAAGGATGAGTTTGCAACTACTTTACTTTTGGAGAAAATTCAAAACATTCATTATTCAATAGGGCACAAAATATCAAAAAACAGCGGTTTGAATGAACACACATTTCTTGGAAGAATCGTGCAAGACTGAAATTTTTTATGCTTTTCTACTCCTCTCATGAGCCCAAACAAGTCTCTAAAAGCATGAGTTTGCAACTACTTTACTTTTGGAGAAAATTCAAAACATTCATTATTCAATAGAGCCCAATAGCAAAAATCAGGTTTTGAATGAAGAATCACATTTCTTGGTAGAATCATGCAGGATTGAAATTTTTGATGGTTTTTTACTCCTCTCAACAGCCCAAACAAGTTTCTAAAAGGATGAGTTTGCAACTACTTTACTTTTGGAGAAAATTCAAAACATTCATTATTCAATAGGGCCCAAACTATCAAAAACCAGCGGTTTGAATGAACACTCACATTTCTTGGTAGAATCGTGCAGGACTGAAATTTTTGAAGTTTTTCTACTCCTCTCATGAGCCCAAACAAGACTCTAAAAGGATGAGTTTGCAACTACTTTACTTTTGGAGAAAATTCAAAACCTTCATTATTCAATAGGGCCCAAAATATCAAAAACCAGCCGTTTGAATGAACACACATTTCTTGGTAGAATCATGCAGGACTGAAATTTTTGATGTTTTTCTACTCCTCTCATGAGCCCAAACAAGTCTCTAAAAGCATGAGTTTGCAACTACTTTACTTTTGGAGAAAATTCAAAACATTCATTATTCAATAGAGCCCAATAGCAAAAATCAGGTTTTGAATGAAGAATCACATTTCTTGGTAGAATCATGCAGGATTGAAATTTTTGATGGTTTTTTACTCCTCTCAACAGCCCAAACAAGTTTCTAAAAGGATGAGTTTGCAACTACTTTACTTTTGGAGAAAATTCAAAACATTCATTATTCAATAGGGCCCAAAATATCAAAAACCAGCGGTTTGAATGAACACACATTTCTTGGAAGAATCGTGCAAGACTGAAATTTTTGATGCTTTTCTACTCCTCTCATGAGCCCAAACAAGTCTGTAAATTCATGAGTTTGCAACTACTTTACTTTTGGAGAAAATTCAAAACATTCATTATTCAATAGAGCCCAATAGCAAAAATCAGGTTTTGAATGAAGAATCACATTTCTTGGTAGAATCATGCAGGATTGAAATTTTTGACGGTTTTTTACTCCTGTCAACAGCCCAAACAAGTTTCTAAAAGGATGAGTTTGCAACTACTTTACTTTTGGAGAAAATTCAAAACATTCATTATTCAATAGGGCCCAAAATATAAAAAAACAGCGGTTTGAATGAACACACATTTCTTGGTAGAATCATGCAGGACTGAAATTTTTGATGTTTTTCTACTCCTCTCATGAGCCCAAACAAGTCTCTAAAAGCATGAGTTTGCAACTACTTTACTTTTGGAGAAAATTCAAAACATTCATTATTCAATAGAGCCCAATAGCAAAAATCAGGTTTTGAATGAAGAATCACATTTCTTGGTAGAATCATGCAGGATTGAAATTTTTGATGGTTTTTTACTCCTCTCAACAGCCCAAATAAGTTTCTAAAAGGATGAGTTTGCAACTACTTTACTTTTGGAGAAAATTCAAAACATTCATTATTCAATAGGGCCCAAAATATCAAAAACCAGCGGTTTGAATGAACACACATTTCTTGGTAGAATCATGCAGGACTGAAATTTTTGATGTTTTTCTACTCCTCTCATGAGCCTAAACAAGTCTCTAAAAGCATGAGTTTGCAACTACTTTACTTTTGGAGAAAATTCAAAACATTCATTATTCAATAGAGCCCAATAGCAAAAATCAGGTTTTGAATGAAGAATCACATTTCTTGGTAGAATCATGCAGGATTGAAATTTTTGATGTTTTTTTTACTCCTCTCAACAGCCCAAACAAGTTTCTAAAAGGATGAGTTTGCAACTACTTTACTTTTGGAGAAAATTCAAAACATTCATTATTCAATAGGGCCCAAACTATCAAAAAACAGCGGTTTGAATGAACACTCACATTTCTTGGTAGAATCGTGAAGGAATGAAATTTTTGATGTTTTTCTACTCCTCTCATGAGCCCAAACAAGTCTCTAAAAGCATGAGTTTGCAACTACTTTACTTTTGGAGAAAATTCAAAACATTCATTATTCAATAGAGCCCAATAGCAAAAATCAGGTTTTGAATGAAGAATCACATTTCTTGGTAGAATCATGCAGGATTGAAATTTTTGATGGTTTTTTACTCCTCTCAACAGCCCAAACAAGTTTCTAAAAGGATGAATTTGCAACTACTTTACTTTTGGAGAAAATTCAAAACATTCATTATTCAATAGGGCCCAAAATATCAAAAACCAGCGGTTTGAATGAACACTCACATTTCTTGGTAGAATCGTGCAAGACTGAAATTTTTGATGTTTTTCTACTCCTCTCATGAGCCCAAACAAGACTCTAAAAGGATGAGTTTGCAACTACTTTACTTTTGGAGAAAATTCAAAACATTCATTATTCAATGGGGCCCAAAATATCAAAAACCAGCGGTTTGAATGAACACACATTTCTTGGTAGAATCATGCAGGACTGAAATTTTTGATGTTTTTCTACTCCTCTCATGAGCCCAAACAAGTCTCTAAAATCATGAGTTTGCAACTACTTTACTTTTGGAGAAAATTCAAAACATTCATTATTCAATAGAGCCCAATAGCAAAAATCAGGTTTTGAATGAAGAATCACATTTCTTGGTAGAATCATGCAGGATTGAAATTTTTGATGTTTTTTTACTCCTCTCAACAGCCCAAACAAGTTTCTAAAAGGATGAGTTTGCAACTACTTTACTTTTGGAGAAAATTCAAAACATTCATTATTCAATAGGGCCCAAAATATCAAAAACCAGCGGTTTGAATGAACACACATTTCTTGGTAGAATCATGCAGGACTGAAATTTTTGATGTTTTTCTACTCCTCTCATGAGCCCAAACAAGACTTTAAAAGGATGAGTTTGCAACTACTTTACTTTTGGAGAAAATTCAAAACATTCCTTATTCAATAGGGCCCAAAATATCAAAAACCAGCGGTTTGAATGAACACACATTTCTTGGTAGAATCATGCAGGACTGAAATTTTTGATGTTTTTCTACTCCTCTCATGAGCCCAAACAAGTCTCTAAAAGCATGAGTTTGCAGCTACTTTAATTTTGGAGAAAATTCAAAACATTCATTATTCAATAGAGCCCAATAGCAAAAATCAGGTTTTGAATGAAGAATCACATTTCTTGGTAGAATCATGCAGGATTGAAATTTTTGATGTTTTTTTACTCCTCTCAACAGCCCAAACAAGTTTCTAAAAGGATGAATTTGCAACTACTTTACTTTTGGAGAAAATTCAAAACATTCATTATTCAATAGGGCCCAAACTATCAAAAACCAGCGGTTTGAATGAACACACATTTCTTGGTAGAATCGTGCAAGACTGAAATTTTTGATGTTTTTCTACTCCTCTCATGAGCCCAAACAAGTCTCTAAAAGCATGAGTTTGCAACTACTTTACTTTTGGGGAAAATTCAAAACATTCATTATTCAATAGAGCCCAATAGCAAAAATCAGGTTTTGAATGAAGAATCACATTTCTTGGTAGAATCATGCAGGATTGAAATTTTTGATGTTTTTTTACTCCTCTCAACAGCCCAAACAAGTTTCTAAAAGGATGAATTTGCAACTACTTTAGTTTTGGAGAAAATTCAAAACATTCATTATTCAATAGGGCCCAAAATATCAAAAACCAGCGGTTTGAATGAACACACATTTCTTGGTAGAATCATGCAGGACTGAAATTTTTGATGTTTTTCTACTCCTCTCATGAGCCTAAACAAGTCTCTAAAAGCATGAGTTTGCAACTACTTTACTTTTGGAGAAAATTCAAAACATTCATTATTCAATAGAGCCCAATAGCAAAAATCAGGTTTTGAATGAAGAATCACATTTCTTGGTAGAATCATGCAGGATTGAAATTTTTGATGTTTTTTTACTCCTCTCAACAGCCCAAACAAGTTTCTTAAAGGATGAGTTTGCAACTACTTTACTTTTGGAGAAAATTCAAAACATTCATTATTCAATAGGGCCCAAACTATCAAAAACCAGCGGTTTGAATGAACACTCACATTTCTTGGTAGAATCGTGCAGGACTGAAATTTTTGAAGTTTTTCTACTCCTCTCATGAGCCCAAACAAGACTCTAAAAGGATGAGTTTGCAACTACTTTACTTTTGGAGAAAATTCAAAACCTTCATTATTCAATAGGGCCCAAAATATCAAAAACCAGCGGTTTGAATGAACACACATTTCTTGGTAGAATCATGCAGGACTGAAATTTTTGATGTTTTTCTACTCCTCTCATGAGCCCAAACAAGTCTCTAAAAGCATGAGTTTGCAACTACTTTACTTTTGGAGAAAATTCAAAACATTCATTATTCAATAGAGCCCAATAGCAAAAATCAGGTTTTGAATGAAGAATCACATTTCTTGGTAGAATCATGCAGGATTGAAATTTTTGATGGTTTTTTACTCCTCTCAACAGCCCAAACAAGTTTCTAAAAGGATGAGTTTGCAACTACTTTACTTTTGGAGAAATTTCAAAACATTCATTATTCAATAGGGCCCAAAATATCAAAAACCAGCGGTTTGAATGAACACACATTTCTTGGAAGAATCGTGCAAGACTGAAATTTTTGATGCTTTTCTACTCCTCTCATGAGCCCAAACAAGTCTCTAAAAGCATGAGTTTGCAACTACTTTACTTTTGGAGAAAATTCAAAACATTCATTATTCACTAGAGCCCAATAGCAAAAATCAGGTTTTGAATGAAGAATCACATTTCTTGGTAGAATCATGCAGGATTGAAATTTTTGATGGTTTTTTACTCCTCTCAACAGCCCAAACAAGTTTCTAAAAGGATGAGTTTGCAACTACTTTAGTTTTGGAGAAAATTCAAAACATTCATTATTCAATAGGGCCCAAAATATCAAAAACCAGTGGTTTGAATGAACATACATTTCTTGGTAGAATCATGCAGGACTGAAATTTTTGATGTTTTTCTACTCCTCTCATGAGCCTGAACAAGTCTCTAAAAGCATGAGTTTGCAACTACTTTACTTTTGGAGAAAATTCAAAACATTCATTATTCAATAGAGCCCAATAGCAAAAAGCAGGTTTTGAATGAAGAATCACATTTCTTGGTAGAATCATGCAGGATTGAAATTTTTGATGTTTTTTTACTCCTCTCAACAGCCCTAACAAGTTTCTAAAAGGATGAGTTTGCAACTACTTTACTTTTGGAGAAAATTCAAAACATTCATTATTCAATAGGGCCCAAACTATCAAAAACCAGCGGTTTGAATGAACACTCACATTTCTTGGTAGAATCGTGCAGGACTGAAATTTTTGAAGTTTTTCTACTCCTCTCATGAGCCCAAACAAGACTCTAAAAGGATGAGTTTGCAACTACTTTACTTTTGGAGAAAATTCAAAACATTCATTATTCAATAGGGCCCAAAATATCAAAAACCAGCGGTTTGAATGAACACACATTTCTTGGTAGAATCATGCAGGACTGAAATTTTTGATGTTTTTCTACTCCTCTCATGAGCCCAAACAAGTCTCTAAAAGCATGAGTTTGCAACTACTTTACTTTTGGAGAAAATTCAAAACATTCATTATTCAATAGAGCCCAATAGCAAAAATCAGGTTTTGAATGAAGAATCACATTTCTTGGTAGAATCATGCAGGATTGAAATTTTTGATGGTTTTTTACTCCTCTCAACAGCCCAAACAAGTTTCTAAAAGGATGAGTTTGCAACTACTTTACTTTTGGAGAAAATTCAAAACATTCATTATTCAATAGGGCCCAAAATATCAAAAACAAGCGGTTTGAATGAACACACATTTCTTGGTAGAATCATGCAGGACTGAAATTTTTGATGTTTTTCTACTCCTCTCATGAGCCTAAACAAGTCTCTAAAAGCATGAGTTTGCAACTACTTTACTTTTGGAGAAAATTCAAAACATTCATTATTCAATAGAGCCCAATAGCAAAAATCAGGTTTTGAATGAAGAATCACATTTCTTGGTAGAATCATGCAGGATTGAAATTTTTGATGTTTTTTTACTCCTCTCAACAGCCCAAACAAGTTTCTAAAAGGATGAGTTTGCAACTACTTTACTTTTGGAGAAAATTCAAAACATTCATTATTCAATAGGGCCCAAACTATCAAAAACCAGCGGTTTGAATGAACACTCACATTTCTTGGTAGAATCGTGCAGGACTGAAATTTTTGATGTTTTTCTACTCCTCTCATAAGCCCAAACAAGTCTCTAAAAGCATGACTTTGCAACTACTTTACTTTTGGAGAAAATTCAAAACATTCATTATTCAATAGGGCCCAAAATATCAAAAAACAGCGGTTTGAATGAACACACATTTCTTGGAAGAATCGTGCAAGACTGAAATTTTTGATGCTTTTCTACTCCTCTCATGAGCCCAAACAAGTCTCTAAAAGCATGAGTTTGCAACTACTTTACTTTTGGAGAAAATTCAAAACATTCATTATTCAATAGAGCCCAATAGCAAAAATCAGGTTTTGAATGAAGAATCACATTTCTTGGTAGAATCATGCAGGATTGAAATTTTTGATGGTTTTTTACTCCTCTCAACAGCCCAAACAAGTTTCTAAAAGGATGAGTTTGCAAATACTTTACTTTTGGAGAAAATTCAAAACATTCATTATTCAATAGGGCCCAAACTATCAAAAACCAGCGGTTTGAATGAACACTCACATTTCTTGGTAGAATCGTGCAGGACTGAAATTTTTGAAGTTTTTCTACTCCTCTCATGAGCCCAAACAAGACTCTAAAAGGATGAGTTTGCAACTACTTTACTTTTGGAGAAAATTCAAAACCTTCATTATTCAATAGGGCCCAAAATATCAAAAACCAGCGGTTTGAATGAACACACATTTCTTGGTAGAATCGTGCAAGACTGAAATTTTTGATGTTTTTCTACTCCTCTCATGAGCCCAAACAAGTCTCTAAAAGCATGAGTTTGCAACTACTTTACTTTTGGGGAAAATTCAAAACATTCATTATTCAATAGAGCCCAATAGCAAAAATCAGGTTTTGAATGAAGAATCACATTTCTTGGTAGAATCATGCAGGATTGAAATTTTTGATGTTTTTTTACTCCTCTCAACAGCCCAAACAAGTTTCTAAAAGGATGAATTTGCAACTACTTTAGTTTTGGAGAAAATTCAAAACATTCATTATTCAATAGGGTCCAAAATATCAAAAACCAGCGGTTTGAATGAACACACATTTCTTGGTAGAATCATGCAGGACTGAAATTTTTGATGTTTTTCTACTCCTCTCATGAGCCCAAACAAGTCTCTAAAAGCTTGAGTTTGCAACTACTTTACTTTTGGAGAAAATTCAAAACATTCATTATTCAATAGAGCCCAATAGCAAAAAGCAGGTTTTGAATGAAGAATCACATTTCTTGGTAGAATCATGCAGGATTGAAATTTTTGATGGTTTTTTACTCCTCTCAACAGCCCAAACAAGTTTCTAAAAGGATGAGTTTGCAACTACTTTACTTTTGGAGAAAATTCAAAACATTCATTATTCAATAGGGCACAAAATATCAAAAAACAGCGGTTTGAATGAACACACATTTCTTGGAAGAATCGTGCAAGACTGAAATTTTTGATGCTTTTCTACTCCTCTCATGAGCCCAAACAAGTCTCTAAAAGCATGAGTTTGCAACTACTTTACTTTTGGAGAAAATTCAAAACATTCATTATTCAATAGAGCCCAATAGCAAAAATCAGGTTTTGAATGAAGAATCACATTTCTTGGTAGAATCATGCAGGATTGAAATTTTTGATGGTTTTTTACTCCTCTCAACAGCCCAAACAAGTTTCTAAAAGGATGAGTTTGCAACTACTTTACTTTTGGAGAAAATTCAAAACATTCATTATTCAATAGGGCCCAAACTATCAAAAACCAGCGGTTTGAATGAACACTCACATTTCTTGGTAGAATCGTGCAGGACTGAAATTTTTGAAGTTTTTCTACTCCTCTCATGAGCCCAAACAAGACTCTAAAAGGATGAGTTTGCAACTACTTTACTTTTGGAGAAAATTCAAAACCTTCATTATTCAATAGGGCCCAAAATATCAAAAACCAGCCGTTTGAATGAACACACATTTCTTGGTAGAATCATGCAGGACTGAAATTTTTGATGTTTTTCTACTCCTCTCATGAGCCCAAACAAGTCTCTAAAAGCATGAGTTTGCAACTACTTTACTTTTGGAGAAAATTCAAAACATTCATTATTCAATAGAGCCCAATAGCAAAAATCAGGTTTTGAATGAAGAATCACATTTCTTGGTAGAATCATGCAGGATTGAAATTTTTGATGGTTTTTTACTCCTCTCAACAGCCCAAACAAGTTTCTAAAAGGATGAGTTTGCAACTACTTTACTTTTGGAGAAAATTCAAAACATTCATTATTCAATAGGGCCCAAAATATCAAAAACCAGCGGTTTGAATGAACACACATTTCTTGGAAGAATCGTGCAAGACTGAAATTTTTGATGCTTTTCTACTCCTCTCATGAGCCCAAACAAGTCTGTAAATTCATGAGTTTGCAACTACTTTACTTTTGGAGAAAATTCAAAACATTCATTATTCAATAGAGCCCAATAGCAAAAATCAGGTTTTGAATGAAGAATCACATTTCTTGGTAGAATCATGCAGGATTGAAATTTTTGATGGTTTTTTACTCCTGTCAACAGCCCAAACAAGTTTCTAAAAGGATGAGTTTGCAACTACTTTACTTTTGGAGAAAATTCAAAACATTCATTATTCAATAGGGCCCAAAATATAAAAAAACAGCGGTTTGAATGAACACACATTTCTTGGTAGAATCATGCAGGACTGAAATTTTTGATGTTTTTCTACTCCTCTCATGAGCCCAAACAAGTCTCTAAAAGCATGAGTTTGCAACTACTTTACTTTTGGAGAAAATTCAAAACATTCATTATTCAATAGAGCCCAATAGCAAAAATCAGGTTTTGAATGAAGAATCACATTTCTTGGTAGAATCATGCAGGATTGAAATTTTTGATGGTTTTTTACTCCTCTCAACAGCCCAAATAAGTTTCTAAAAGGATGAGTTTGCAACTACTTTACTTTTGGAGAAAATTCAAAACATTCATTATTCAATAGGGCCCAAAATATCAAAAACCAGCGGTTTGAATGAACACACATTTCTTGGTAGAATCATGCAGGACTGAAATTTTTGATGTTTTTCTACTCCTCTCATGAGCCTAAACAAGTCTCTAAAAGCATGAGTTTGCAACTACTTTACTTTTGGAGAAAATTCAAAACATTCATTATTCAATAGAGCCCAATAGCAAAAATCAGGTTTTGAATGAAGAATCACATTTCTTGGTAGAATCATGCAGGATTGAAATTTTTGATGTTTTTTTTACTCCTCTCAACAGCCCAAACAAGTTTCTAAAAGGATGAGTTTGCAACTACTTTACTTTTGGAGAAAATTCAAAACATTCATTATTCAATAGGGCCCAAACTATCAAAAAACAGCGGTTTGAATGAACACTCACATTTCTTGGTAGAATCGTGAAGGAATGAAATTTTTGATGTTTTTCTACTCCTCTCATGAGCCCAAACAAGTCTCTAAAAGCATGAGTTTGCAACTACTTTACTTTTGGAGAAAATTCAAAACATTCATTATTCAATAGAGCCCAATAGCAAAAATCAGGTTTTGAATGAAGAATCACATTTCTTGGTAGAATCATGCAGGATTGAAATTTTTGATGGTTTTTTACTCCTCTCAACAGCCCAAACAAGTTTCTAAAAGGATGAATTTGCAACTACTTTACTTTTGGAGAAAATTCAAAACATTCATTATTCAATAGGGCCCAAAATATCAAAAACCAGCGGTTTGAATGAACACTCACATTTCTTGGTAGAATCGTGCAAGACTGAAATTTTTGATGTTTTTCTACTCCTCTCATGAGCCCAAACAAGACTCTAAAAGGATGAGTTTGCAACTACTTTACTTTTGTAGAAAATTCAAAACATTCATTATTCAATGGGGCCCAAAATATCAAAAACCAGCGGTTTGAATGAACACACATTTCTTGGTAGAATCATGCAGGACTGAAATTTTTGATGTTTTTCTACTCCTCTCATGAGCCCAAACAAGTCTCTAAAATCATGAGTTTGCAACTACTTTACTTTTGGAGAAAATTCAAAACATTCATTATTCAATAGAGCCCAATAGCAAAAATCAGGTTTTGAATGAAGAATCACATTTCTTGGTAGAATCATGCAGGATTGAAATTTTTGATGTTTTTTTACTCCTCTCAACAGCCCAAACAAGTTTCTAAAAGGATGAGTTTGCAACTACTTTACTTTTGGAGAAAATTCAAAACATTCATTATTCAATAGGGCCCAAAATATCAAAAACCAGCAGTTTGAATGAACACACATTTCTTGGTAGAATCATGCAGGACTGAAATTTTTGATGTTTTTCTACTCCTCTCATGAGCCCAAACAAGACTTTAAAAGGATGAGTTTGCAACTACTTTACTTTTGGAGAAAATTCAAAACATTCCTTATTCAATAGGGCCCAAAATATCAAAAACCAGCGGTTTGAATGAACACACATTTCTTGGTAGAATCATGCAGGACTGAAATTTTTGATGTTTTTCTACTCCTCTCATGAGCCCAAACAAGTCTCTAAAAGCATGAGTTTGCAGCTACTTTAATTTTGGAGAAAATTCAAAACATTCATTATTCAATAGAGCCCAATAGCAAAAATCAGGTTTTGAATGAAGAATCACATTTCTTGGTAGAATCATGCAGGATTGAAATTTTTGATGTTTTTTTACTCCTCTCAACAGCCCAAACAAGTTTCTAAAAGGATGAATTTGCAACTACTTTACTTTTGGAGAAAATTCAAAACATTCATTATTCAATAGGGCCCAAACTATCAAAAACCAGCGGTTTGAATGAACACACATTTCTTGGTAGAATCGTGCAAGACTGAAATTTTTGATGTTTTTCTACTCCTCTCATGAGCCCAAACAAGTCTCTAAAAGCATGAGTTTGCAACTACTTTACTTTTGGGGAAAATTCAAAACATTCATTATTCAATAGAGCCCAATAGCAAAAATCAGGTTTTGAATGAAGAATCACATTTCTTGGTAGAATCATGCAGGATTGAAATTTTTGATGTTTTTTTACTCCTCTCAACAGCCCAAACAAGTTTCTAAAAGGATGAATTTGCAACTACTTTAGTTTTGGAGAAAATTCAAAACATTCATTATTCAATAGGGCCCAAAATATCAAAAACCAGCGGTTTGAATGAACACACATTTCTTGGTAGAATCATGCAGGACTGAAATTTTTGATGTTTTTCTACTCCTCTCATGAGCCTAAACAAGTCTCTAAAAGCATGAGTTTGCAACTACTTTACTTTTGGAGAAAATTCAAAACATTCATTATTCAATAGAGCCCAATAGCAAAAATCAGGTTTTGAATGAAGAATCACATTTCTTGGTAGAATCATGCAGGATTGAAATTTTTGATGTTTTTTTACTCCTCTCAACAGCCCAAACAAGTTTCTTAAAGGATGAGTTTGCAACTACTTTACTTTTGGAGAAAATTCAAAACATTCATTATTCAATAGGGCCCAAACTATCAAAAACCAACGGTTTGAATGAACACTCACATTTCTTGGTAGAATCGTGCAGGACTGAAATTTTTGAAGTTTTTCTACTCCTCTCATGAGCCCAAACAAGACTCTAAAAGGATGAGTTTGCAACTACTTTACTTTTGGAGAAAATTCAAAACCTTCATTATTCAATAGGGCCCAAACTATCAAAAACCAGCGGTTTGAATGAACACACATTTCTTGGTAGAATCATGCAGGACTGAAATTTTTGATGTTTTTCTACTCCTCTCATGAGCCCAAACAAGTCTCTAAAAGCATGAGTTTGCAACTACTTTACTTTTGGAGAAAATTCAAAACATTCATTATTCAATAGAGCCCAATAGCAAAAATCAGGTTTTGAATGAAGAATCACATTTCTTGGTAGAATCATGCAGGATTGAAATTTTTGATGGTTTTTTACTCCTCTCAACAGCCCAAACAAGTTTCTAAAAGGATGAGTTTGCAACTACTTTACTTTTGGAGAAATTTCAAAACATTCATTATTCAATAGGGCCCAAAATATCAAAAACCAGCGGTTTGAATGAACACACATTTCTTGGAAGAATCGTGCAAGACTGAAATTTTTGATGCTTTTCTACTCCTCTCATGAGCCCAAACAAGTCTCTAAAAGCATGAGTTTGCAACTACTTTACTTTTGGAGAAAATTCAAAACATTCATTATTCACTAGAGCCCAATAGCAAAAATCAGGTTTTGAATGAAGAATCACATTTCTTGGTAGAATCATGCAGGATTGAAATTTTTGATGGTTTTTTACTCCTCTCAACAGCCCAAACAAGTTTCTAAAAGGATGAGTTTGCAACTACTTTAGTTTTGGAGAAAATTCAAAACATTCATTATTCAATAGGGCCCAAAATATCAAAAACCAGTGGTTTGAATGAACATACATTTCTTGGTAGAATCATGCAGGACTGAAATTTTTGATGTTTTTCTACTCCTCTCATGAGCCTGAACAAGTCTCTAAAAGCATGAGTTTGCAACTACTTTACTTTTGGAGAAAATTCAAAACATTCATTATTCAATAGAGCCCAATAGCAAAAAGCAGGTTTTGAATGAAGAATCACATTTCTTGGTAGAATCATGCAGGATTGAAATTTTTGATGTTTTTTTACTCCTCTCAACAGCCCTAACAAGTTTCTAAAAGGATGAGTTTGCAACTACTTTACTTTTGGAGAAAATTCAAAACATTCATTATTCAATAGGGCCCAAACTATCAAAAACCAGCGGTTTGAATGAACACTCACATTTCTTGGTAGAATCGTGCAGGACTGAAATTTTTGAAGTTTTTCTACTCCTCTCATGAGCCCAAACAAGACTCTAAAAGGATGAGTTTGCAACTACTTTACTTTTGGAGAAAATTCAAAACATTCATTATTCAATAGGGCCCAAAATATCAAAAACCAGCGGTTTGAATGAACACACATTTCTTGGTAGAATCATGCAGGACTGAAATTTTTGATGTTTTTCTACTCCTCTCATGAGCCCAAACAAGTCTCTAAAAGCATGAGTTTGCAACTACTTTACTTTTGGAGAAAATTCAAAACATTCATTATTCAATAGAGCCCAATAGCAAAAATCAGGTTTTGAATGAAGAATCACATTTCTTGGTAGAATCATGCAGGATTGAAATTTTTGATGGTTTTTTACTCCTCTCAACAGCCCAAACAAGTTTCTAAAAGGATGAGTTTGCAACTACTTTACTTTTGGAGAAAATTCAAAACATTCATTATTCAATAGGGCCCAAAATATCAAAAACAAGCGGTTTGAATGAACACACATTTCTTGGTAGAATCATGCAGGACTGAAATTTTTGATGTTTTTCTACTCCTCTCATGAGCCTAAACAAGTCTCTAAAAGCATGAGTTTGCAACTACTTTACTTTTGGAGAAAATTCAAAACATTCATTATTCAATAGAGCCCAATAGCAAAAATCAGGTTTTGAATGAAGAATCACATTTCTTGGTAGAATCATGCAGGATTGAAATTTTTGATGTTTTTTTACTCCTCTCAACAGCCCAAACAAGTTTCTAAAAGGATGAGTTTGCAACTACTTTACTTTTGGAGAAAATTCAAAACATTCATTATTCAATAGGGCCCAAACTATCAAAAACCAGCGGTTTGAATGAACACTCACATTTCTTGGTAGAATCGTGCAGGACTGAAATTTTTGATGTTTTTCTACTCCTCTCATAAGCCCAAACAAGTCTTTAAAAGCATGACTTTGCAACTACTTTACTTTTGGAGAAAATTCAAAACATTCATTATTCAATAGGGCCCAAAATATCAAAAAACAGCGGTTTGAATGAACACACATTTCTTGGAAGAATCGTGCAAGACTGAAATTTTTGATGCTTTTCTACTCCTCTCATGAGCCCAAACAAGTCTCTAAAAGCATGAGTTTGCAACTACTTTACTTTTGGAGAAAATTCAAAACATTCATTATTCAATAGAGCCCAATAGCAAAAATCAGGTTTTGAATGAAGAATCACATTTCTTGGTAGAATCATGCAGGATTGAAATTTTTGATGGTTTTTTACTCCTCTCAACAGCCCAAACAAGTTTCTAAAAGGATGAGTTTGCAAATACTTTACTTTTGGAGAAAATTCAAAACATTCATTATTCAATAGGGCCCAAACTATCAAAAACCAGCGGTTTGAATGAACACTCACATTTCTTGGTAGAATCGTGCAGGACTGAAATTTTTGAAGTTTTTCTACTCCTCTCATGAGCCCAAACAAGACTCTAAAAGGATGAGTTTGCAACTACTTTACTTTTGGAGAAAATTCAAAACCTTCATTATTCAATAGGGCCCAAAATATCAAAAACCAGCGGTTTGAATGAACACACATTTCTTGGTAGAATCGTGCAAGACTGAAATTTTTGATGTTTTTCTACTCCTCTCATGAGCCCAAACAAGTCTCTAAAAGCATGAGTTTGCAACTACTTTACTTTTGGGGAAAATTCAAAACATTCATTATTCAATAGAGCCCAATAGCAAAAATCAGGTTTTGAATGAAGAATCACATTTCTTGGTAGAATCATGCAGGATTGAAATTTTTGATGTTTTTTTACTCCTCTCAACAGCCCAAACAAGTTTCTAAAAGGATGAATTTGCAACTACTTTAGTTTTGGAGAAAATTCAAAACATTCATTATTCAATAGGGTCCAAAATATCAAAAACCAGCGGTTTGAATGAACACACATTTCTTGGTAGAATCATGCAGGACTGAAATTTTTGATGTTTTTCTACTCCTCTCATGAGCCTAAACAAGTCTCTAAAAGCATGAGTTTGCAACTACTTTACTTTTGGAGAAAATTCAAAACATTCATTATTCAATAGAGCCCAATAGCAAAAATCAGGTTTTGAATGAAGAATCACATTTCTTGGTAGAATCATGCAGGATTGAAATTTTTGATGTTTTTTTACTCCTCTCAACAGCCCAAACAAGTTTCTAAAAGGATGAGTTTGCAACTACTTTACTTTTGGAGAAAATTCAAAACATTCATTATTCAATAGGGCCCAAACTATCAAAAACCAGCGGTTTGAATGAACACTCACATTTCTTGGTAGAATCGTGCAGGACTGAAATTTTTGAAGTTTTTCTACTCCTCTCATGAGCCCAAACAAGACTCTAAAAGGATGAGTTTGCAACTACTTTACTTTTGGAGAAAATTCAAAACATTCATTATTCAATAGGGCCCAAACTATCAAAAACCAGCGGTTTGAATGAACACTCACATTTCTTGGTAGAATCGTGCAGGACTGAAATTTTTGAAGTTTTTCTACTCCTCTCATGAGCCCAAACAAGACTCTAAAAGGATGAGTTTGCAACTACTTTACTTTTGGAGAAAATTCAAAACATTCATTATTCAATAGGGCCCAAAATATCAAAAACCAGCGGTTTGAATGAACACACATTTCTTGGTAGAATCATGCAGGACTGAAATTTTTGATGTTTTTCTACTCCTCTCATGAGCCCAAACAAGTCTCTAAAATCATGAGTTTGCAACTACTTTACTTTTGGAGAAAATTCAAAACATTCATTATTCAATAGAGCCCAATAGCAAAAATCAGATTTTGAATGAAGAATCACATTTCTTGGTAGAATCATGCAGGATTGAAATTTTTGATGTTTTTTTACTCCTCTCAACAGCCCAAACAAGTTTCTAAAAGGATGAGTTTGCAACTACTTTACTTTTGGAGAAAATTCAAAACATTCATTATTCAATAGGGCCCAAAATATCAAAAACCAGCGGTTTGAATGAACACACATTTCTTGGTAGAATCATGCAGGACTGAAATTTTTGATGTTTTTCTACTCCTCTCATGAGCCCAAACAAGACTTTAAAAGGATGAGTTTGCAACTACTTTACTTTTGGAGAAAATTCAAAACATTCCTTATTCAATAGGGCCCAAAATATCAAAAACCAGCGGTTTGAATGAACACACATTTCTTGGTAGAATCATGCAGGACTGAAATTTTTGATGTTTTTCTACTCCTCTCATGAGCCCAAACAAGTCTCTAAAAGCATGAGTTTGCAGCTACTTTAATTTTGGAGAAAATTCAAAACATTCATTATTCAATAGAGCCCAATAGCAAAAATCAGGTTTTGAATGAAGAATCACATTTCTTGGTAGAATCATGCAGGATTGAAATTTTTGATGTTTTTTTACTCCTCTCAACAGCCCAAACAAGTTTCTAAAAGGATGAATTTGCAACTACTTTACTTTTGGAGAAAATTCAAAACATTCATTATTCAATAGGGCCCAAACTATCAAAAACCAGCGGTTTGAATGAACACACATTTCTTGGTAGAATCGTGCAAGACTGAAATTTTTGATGTTTTTCTACTCCTCTCATGAGCCCAAACAAGTCTCTAAAAGCATGAGTTTGCAACTACTTTACTTTTGGGGAAAATTCAAAACATTCATTATTCAATAGAGACCAATAGCAAAAATCAGGTTTTGAATGAAGAATCACATTTCTTGGTAGAATCATGCAGGATTGAAATTTTTCATGTTTTTTTACTCCTCTCAACAGCCCAAACAAGTTTCTAAAAGGATGAATTTGCAACTACTTTAGTTTTGGAGAAAATTCAAAACATTCATTATTCAATAGGGCCCAAAATATCAAAAACCAGCGGTTTGAATGAACACACATTTCTTGGTAGAATCATGCAGGACTGAAATTTTTGATGTTTTTCTACTCCTCTCATGAGCCCAAACAAGTCTCTAAAAGCATGAGTTTGCAACTACTTTACTTTTGGAGAAAATTCAAAACATTCATTATTCAATAGAGCCCAATAGCAAAAATCAGGTTTTGAATGAAGAATCACATTTCTTGGTAGAATCATGCAGGATTGAAATTTTTGATGTTTTTTTACTCCTCTCAACAGCCCAAACAAGTTTCTTAAAGGATGAGTTTGCAACTACTTTACTTTTGGAGAAAATTCAAAACATTCATTATTCAATAGGGCCCAAACTATCAAAAACCAGCGGTTTGAATGAACACTCACATTTCTTGGTAGAATCGTGCAGGACTGAAATTTTTGAAGTTTTTCTACTCCTCTCATGAGCCCAAACAAGACTCTAAAAGGATGAGTTTGCAACTACTTTACTTTTGGAGAAAATTCAAAACCTTCATTATTCAATAGGGCCCAAAATATCAAAAACCAGCGGTTTGAATGAACACACATTTCTTGGTAGAATCATGCAGGACTGAAATTTTTGATGTTTTTCTACTCCTCTCATGAGCCCAAACAAGTCTCTAAAAGCATGAGTTTGCAACTACTTTACTTTTGGAGAAAATTCAAAACATTCATTATTCAATAGAGCCCAATAGCAAAAATCAGGTTTTGAATGAAGAATCACATTTCTTGGTAGAATCATGCAGGATTGAAATTTTTGATGGTTTTTTACTCCTCTCAACAGCCCAAACAAGTTTCTAAAAGGATGAGTTTGTAACTACTTTACTTTTGGAGAAATTTCAAAACATTCATTATTCAATAGGGCCCAAAATATCAAAAACCAGCGGTTTGAATGAACACACATTTCTTGGAAGAATCGTGCAAGACTGAAATTTTTGATGCTTTTCTACTCCTCTCATGAGCCCAAACAAGTCTCTAAAAGCATGAGTTTGCAACTACTTTACTTTTGGAGAAAATTCAAAACATTCATTATTCTCTAGAGCCCAATAGCAAAAATCAGGTTTTGAATGAAGAATCACATTTCTTGGTAGAATCATGCAGGATTGAAATTTTTGATGGTTTTTTACTCCTCTCAACAGCCCAAACAAGTTTCTAAAAGTATGAGTTTGCAACTACTTTAGTTTTGGAGAAAATTCAAAACATTCATTATTCAATAGGGCCCAAAATATCAAAAACCAGCGGTTTGAATGAACATACATTTCTTGGTAGAATCATGCAGGACAGAAATTTTTGATGTTTTTCTACTCCTCTCATGAGCCTGAACAAGTCTCTAAAAGCATGAGTTTGCAACTACTTTACTTTTGGAGAAAATTCAAAACATTCATTATTCAATAGAGCCCAATAGCAAAAAGCAGGTTTTGAATGAAGAATCACATTTCTTGGTAGAATCATGCAGGATTGAAATTTTTGATGTTTTTTTACTCCTCTCAACAGCCCAAACAAGTTTCTAAAAGGATGAGTTTGCAACTACTTTACTTTTGGAGAAAATTCAAAACATTCATTATTCAATAGGGCCCAAACTATCAAAAACCAGCGGTTTGAATGAACACACATTTCTTGGTAGAATCATGCAGGACTGAAATTTTTGATGTTTTTCTACTCCTCTCATGAGCCTAAACAAGTCTCTAAAAGCATGAGTTTGCAACTACTTTACTTTTGGAGAAAATTCAAAACATTCATTATTCAATAGAGCCCAATAGCAAAAATCAGGTTTTGAATGAAGAATCACATTTCTTGGTAGAATCATGCAGGATTGAAATTTTTGATGTTTTTTTACTCCTCTCAACAGCCCAAACAAGTTTCTAAAAGGATGAGTTTGCAACTACTTTACTTTTGGAGAAAATTCAAAACATTCATTATTCAATAGGGCCCAAACTATCAAAAACCAGCGGTTTGAATGAACACTCACATTTCTTGGTAGAATCGTGCAGGACTGAAATTTTTGATGTTTTTCTACTCCTCTCATGAGCCCAAACAAGTCTCTAAAAGCATGACTTTGCAACTACTTTACTTTTGGAGAAAATTCAAAACATTCATTATTCAATAGAGCCCAATAGCAAAAAGCAGGTTTTGAATGAAGAATCACATTTCTTGGTAGAATCATGCAGGATTGAAATTTTTGATGGTTTTTTACTCCTCTCAACAGCCCAAACAAGTTTCTAAAAGGATGAGTTTGCAACTACTTTACTTTTGGAGAAAATTCAAAACATTCATTATTCAATAGGGCCCAAAATATCAAAAAACAGCGGTTTGAATGAACACACATTTCTTGGAAGAATCGTGCAAGACTGAAATTTTTGATGCTTTTCTACTCCTCTCATGAGCCCAAACAAGTCTCTAAAAGCATGAGTTTGCAACTACTTTACTTTTGGAGAAAATTCAAAACATTCATTATTCAATAGAGCCCAATAGCAAAAATCAGGTTTTGAATGAAGAATCACATTTCTTGGTAGAATCATGCAGGATTGAAATTTTTGATGGTTTTTTACTCCTCTCAACAGCCCAAACAAGTTTCTAAAAGGATGAGTTTGCAACTACTTTACTTTTGGAGAAAATTCAAAACATTCATTATTCAATAGGGCCCAAACTATCAAAAACCAGCGGTTTGAATGAACACTCACATTTCTTGGTAGAATCGTGCAGGACTGAAATTTTTGAAGTTTTTCTACTCCTCTCATGAGCCCAAACAAGACTCTAAAAGGATGAGTTTGCAACTACTTTACTTTTGGAGAAAATTCAAAACCTTCATTATTCAATAGGGCCCAAAATATCAAAAACCAGCGGTTTGAATGAACACACATTTCTTGGTAGAATCATGCAGGACTGAAATTTTTGATGTTTTTCTACTCCTCTCATGAGCCCAAACAAGTCTCTAAAAGCATGAGTTTGCAACTACTTTACTTTTGGAGAAAATTCAAAACATTCATTATTCAATAGAGCCCAATAGCAAAAATCAGGTTTTGAATGAAGAATCACATTTCTTGGTAGAATCATGCAGGATTGAAATTTTTGATGGTTTTTTACTCCTCTCAACAGCCCAAACAAGTTTCTAAAAGGATGAGTTTGCAACTACTTTACTTTTGGAGAAAATTCAAAACATTCATTATTCAGTAGGGCCCAAAATATCAAAAACCAGCGGTTTGAATGAACACACATTTCTTGGAAGAATCGTGCAAGACTGAAATTTTTGATGCTTTTCTACTCCTCTCATGAGCCCAAACAAGTCTCTAAATGCATGAGTTTGCAACTACTTTACTTTTGGAGAAAATTCAAAACATTCATTATTCAATAGAGCCCAATAGCAAAAATCAGGTTTTGAATGAAGAATCACATTTCTTGGTAGAATCATGCAGGATTGAAATTTTTGACGGTTTTTTACTCCTGTCAACAGCCCAAACAAGTTTCTAAAAGGATGAGTTTGCAACTACTTTACTTTTGGAGAAAATTCAAAACATTCATTATTCAATAGGGCCCAAAATATAAAAAAACAGCGGTTTGAATGAACACACATTTCTTGGTAGAATCATGCAGGACTGAAATTTTTGATGTTTTTCTACTCCTCTCATGAGCCCAAACAAGTCTCTAAAAGCATGAGTTTGCAACTACTTTACTTTTGGAGAAAATTCAAAACATTCATTATTCAATAGAGCCCAATAGCAAAAATCAGGTTTTGAATGAAGAATCACATTTCTTGGTAGAATCATGCAGGATTGAAATTTTTGATGGTTTTTTACTCCTCTCAACAGCCCAAATAAGTTTCTAAAAGGATGAGTTTGCAACTACTTTACTTTTGGAGAAAATTCAAAACATTCATTATTCAATAGGGCCCAAAATATCAAAAACCAGCGGTTTGAATGAACACACATTTCTTGGTAGAATCATGCAGGACTGAAATTTTTGATGTTTTTCTACTCCTCTCATGAGCCTAAACAAGTCTCTAAAAGCATGAGTTTGCAACTACTTTACTTTTGGAGAAAATTCAAAACATTCATTATTCAATAGAGCCCAATAGCAAAAATCAGGTTTTGAATGAAGAATCACATTTCTTGGTAGAATCATGCAGGATTGAAATTTTTGATGTTTTTTTACTCCTCTCAACAGCCCAAACAAGTTTCTAAAAGGATGAGTTTGCAACTACTTTACTTTTGGAGAAAATTCAAAACATTCATTATTCAATAGGGCCTAAACTATCAAAAACCAGCGGTTTGAATGAACACACATTTCTTGGTAGAATCGTGAAGGAATGAAATTTTTGATGTTTTTCTACTCCTCTCATGAGCTCAAACAAGTCTCTAAAAGCATGAGTTTGCAACTACTTTACTTTTGGAGAAAATTCAAAACATTCATTATTCAATAGAGCCCAATAGCAAAAATCAGGTTTTGAATGAAGAATCACATTTCTTGGTAGAATCATGCAGGATTGAAATTTTTGATGGTTTTTTACTCCTCTCAACAGCCCAAACAAGTTTCTAAAAGGATGAGTTTGCAACTACTTTACTTTTGGAGAAAATTCAAAACATTCATTATTCAATAGGGCCCAAAATATCAAAAACCAGCGGTTTGAATGAACACACATTTCTTGGTAGAATCGTGCAAGACTGAAATTTTTGATGTTTTTCTACTCCTCTCATGAGCCCAAACAAGACTCTAAAAGGATGAGTTTGCAACTACTTTACTTTTGGAGAAAATTCAAAACATTCATTATTCAATAGGGCCCAAAATATCAAAAACCAGCGGTTTGAATGAACACACATTTCTTGGTAGAATCATGCAGGACTGAAATTTTTGATGTTTTTCTACTCCTCTCATGAGCCCAAACAAGTCTCTAAAAGCATGAGTTTGCAACTACTTTAATTTTGGAGAAAATTCAAAACATTCATTATTCAATAGAGCCCAATAGCAAAAATCAGGTTTTGAATGAAGAATCACATTTCTTGGTAGAATCATGCAGGATTGAAATTTTTGATGTTTTTTTACTCCTCTCAACAGCCCAAACAAGTTTCTAAAAGGATGAGTTTGCAACTACTTTACTTTTGGAGAAAATTCAAAACATTCATTATTCAATATTGCCCAAACTATCAAAAACCAGCGGTTTGAATGAACACTCACATTTCTTGGTAGAATCGTGCAGGACTGAAATTTTTGAAGTTTTTCTACTCCTCTCATGAGCCCAAACAAGACTCTAAAAGGATGAGTTTGCAACTACTTTACTTTTGGAGAAAATTCAAAACCTTCATTATTCAATAGGGCCCAAAATATCAAAAACCAGCGGTTTGAATGAACACACATTTCTTGGTAGAATCATGCAGGACTGAAATTTTTGATGTTTTTCTACTCCTCTCATGAGCCCAAACAAGTCTCTAAAAGCATGAGTTTGCAACTACTTTACTTTTGGAGAAAATTCAAAACATTCATTATTCAATAGAGCCCAATAGCAAAAATCAGGTTTTGAATGAAGAATCACATTTCTTGGTAGAATCATGCAGGATTGAAATTTTTGATGGTTTTTTACTCCTCTCAACAGCCCAAACAAGTTTCTAAAAGGATGATTTTGCAACTACTTTACTTTTGGAGAAAATTCAAAACATTCATTATTCAATAGGGCCCAAAATATCAAAAACAAGCGGTTTGAATGAACACACATTTCTTGGTAGAATCATGCAGGACTGAAATTTTTGATGTTTTTCTACTCCTCTCATGAGCCTAAACAAGTCCCTAAAAGCATGAGTTTGCAACTACTTTACTTTTGGAGAAAATTCAAAACATTCATTATTCAATAGAGCCCAATAGCAAAAATCAGGTTTTGAATGAAGAATCACATTTCTTGGTAGAATCATGCAGGATTGAAATTTTTGATGTTTTTTTACTCCTCTCAACAGCCCAAACAAGTTTCTAAAAGGATGAGTTTGCAACTACTTTACTTTTGGAGAAAATTCAAAAC
The DNA here is from genome assembly GCF_039654945.1 of Dendrobates tinctorius. Taxonomy (NCBI): domain Eukaryota; kingdom Metazoa; phylum Chordata; class Amphibia; order Anura; family Dendrobatidae; genus Dendrobates; species Dendrobates tinctorius. The sequence goes on along the minus strand of NW_027361736.1, from coordinate 4,901,408 downwards.
ATTCATTATTCAATAGGGCCCAAACTATCAAAAACCAGCGGTTTGAATGAACACTCACATTTCTTGGTAGAATCGTGCAGGACTGAAATTTTTGATGTTTTTCTACTCCTCTCATGAGCCCAAACAAGTCTCTAAAAGCATGACTTTGCAACTACTTTACTTTTGGAGAAAATTCAAAACATTCATTATTCAATAGAGCCCAATAGCAAAAAGCAGGTTTTGAATGAAGAATCACATTTCTTGGTAGAATCATGCAGGATTGAAATTTTTGATGGTTTTTTACTCCTCTCAACAGCCCAAACAAGTTTCTAAAAGGATGAGTTTGCAACTACTTTACTTTTGGAGAAAATTCAAAACATTCATTATTCAATAGGGCCCAAAATATCAAAAAACAGCGGTTTGAATGAACACACATTTCTTGGAAGAATCGTGCAAGACTGAAATTTTTGATGCTTTTCTACTCCTCTCATGAGCCCAAACAAGTCTCTAAAAGCATGAGTTTGCAACTACTTTACTTTTGGAGAAAATTCAAAACATTCATTATTCAATAGAGCCCAATAGCAAAAATCAGGTTTTGAATGAAGAATCACATTTCTTGGTAGAATCATGCAGGATTGAAATTTTTGATGGTTTTTTACTCCTCTCAACAGCCCAAACAAGTTTCTAAAAGGATGAGTTTGCAACTACTTTACTTTTGGAGAAAATTCAAAACATTCATTATTCAATAGGGCCCAAACTATCAAAAACCAGCGGTTTGAATGAACACTCACATTTCTTGGTAGAATCGTGCAGGACTGAAATTTTTGAAGTTTTTCTACTCCTCTCATGAGCCCAAACAAGACTCTATAAGGATGAGTTTGCAACTACTTTACTTTTGGAGAAAATTCAAAACCTTCATTATTCAATAGGGCCCAAAATATCAAAAACCAGCGGTTTGAATGAACACACATTTCTTGGTAGAATCATGCAGGACTGAAATTTTTGATGTTTTTCTACTCCTCTCATGAGCCCAAACAAGTCTCTAAAAGCATGAGTTTGCAACTACTTTACTTTTGGAGAAAATTCAAAACATTCATTATTCAATAGAGCCCAATAGCAAAAATCAGGTTTTGAATGAAGAATCACATTTCTTGGTAGAATCATGCAGGATTGAAATTTTTGATGGTTTTTTACTCCTCTCAACAGCCCAAACAAGTTTCTAAAAGGATGAGTTTGCAACTACTTTACTTTTGGAGAAAATTCAAAACATTCATTATTCAATAGGGCCCAAAATATCAAAAACCAGCGGTTTGAATGAACACACATTTCTTGGTAGAATCATGCAGGACTGAAATTTTTGATGTTTTTCTACTCCTCTCATGAGCCTAAACAAGTCTCTAAAAGCATGAGTTTGCAACTACTTTACTTTTGGAGAAAATTCAAAACATTCATTATTCAATAGAGCCCAATAGCAAAAATCAGGTTTTGAATGAAGAATCACATTTCTTGGTAGAATCATGCAGGATTGAAATTTTTGATGTTTTTTTTACTCCTCTCAACAGCCCAAACAAGTTTCTAAAAGGATGAGTTTGCAACTACTTTACTTTTGGAGAAAATTCAAAACATTCATTATTCAATAGGGCCTAAACTATCAAAAACCAGCGGTTTGAATGAACACTCACATTTCTTGGTAGAATCGTGAAGGAATGAAATTTTTGATGTTTTTCTACTCCTCTCATGAGCTCAAACAAGTCTCTAAAAGCATGAGTTTGCAACTACTTTACTTTTGGAGAAAATTCAAAACATTCATTATTCAATAGAGCCCAATAGCAAAAATCAGGTTTTGAATGAAGAATCACATTTCTTGGTAGAATCATGCAGGATTGAAATTTTTGATGGTTTTTTACTCCTCTCAACAGCCCAAACAAGTTTCTAAAAGGATGAGTTTGCAACTACTTTACTTTTGGAGAAAATTCAAAACATTCATTATTCAATAGGGCCCAAAATATCAAAAACCAGCGGTTTGAATGAACACACATTTCTTGGTAGAATCGTGCAAGACTGAAATTTTTGATGTTTTTCTACTCCTCTCATGAGCCCAAACAAGACTCTAAAAGGATGAGTTTGCAACTACTTTACTTTTGGAGAAAATTCAAAACATTCATTATTCAATAGGGCCCAAAATATCAAAAACCAGCGGTTTGAATGAACACACATTTCTTGGTAGAATCATGCAGGACTGAAATTTTTGATGTTTTTCTACTCCTCTCATGAGCCCAAACAAGTCTCTAAAAGCATGAGTTTGCAACTACTTTAATTTTGGAGAAAATTCAAAACATTCATTATTCAATAGAGCCCAATAGCAAAAATCAGGTTTTGAATGAAGAATCACATTTCTTGGTAGAATCATGCAGGATTGAAATTTTTGATGTTTTTTTACTCCTCTCAACAGCCCAAACAAGTTTCTAAAAGGATGAGTTTGCAACTACTTTACTTTTGGAGAAAATTCAAAACATTCATTATTCAATAGGGCCCAAACTATCAAAAACCAGCGGTTTGAATGAACACTCACATTTCTTGGTAGAATCGTGCAGGACTGAAATTTTTGAAGTTTTTCTACTCCTCTCATGAGCCCAAACAAGACTCTAAAAGGATGAGTTTGCAACTACTTTACTTTTGGAGAAAATTCAAAACCTTCATTATTCAATAGGGCCCAAAATATCAAAAACCAGCGGTTTGAATGAACACACATTTCTTGGTAGAATCATGCAGGACTGAAATTTTTGATGTTTTTCTACTCCTCTCATGAGCCCAAACAAGTCTCTAAAAGCATGAGTTTGCAACTACTTTACTTTTGGAGAAAATTCAAAACATTCATTATTCAATAGAGCCCAATAGCAAAAATCAGGTTTTGAATGAAGAATCACATTTCTTGGTAGAATCATGCAGGATTGAAATTTTTGATGGTTTTTTACTCCTCTCAACAGCCCAAACAAGTTTCTAAAAGGATGATTTTGCAACTACTTTACTTTTGGAGAAAATTCAAAACATTCATTATTCAATAGGGCCCAAAATATCAAAAACAAGCGGTTTGAATGAACACACATTTCTTGGTAGAATCATGCAGGACTGAAATTTTTGATGTTTTTCTACTCCTCTCATGAGCCTAAACAAGTCTCTAAAAGCATGAGTTTGCAACTACTTTACTTTTGGAGAAAATTCAAAACATTCATTATTCAATAGAGCCCAATAGCAAAAATCAGGTTTTGAATGAAGAATCACATTTCTTGGTAGAATCATGCAGGATTGAAATTTTTGATGTTTTTTTACTCCTCTCAACAGCCCAAACAAGTTTCTAAAAGGATGAGTTTGCAACTACTTTACTTTTGGAGAAAATTCAAAACATTCATTATTCAATAGGGCCCAAACTATCAAAAACCAGCGGTTTGAATGAACACTCACATTTCTTGGTAGAATCGTGCAGGACTGAAATTTTTGATGTTTTTCTACTCCTCTCATGAGCCCAAACAAGTCTCTAAAAGCATGACTTTGCAACTACTTTACTTTTGGAGAAAATTCAAAACATTCATTATTCAATAGAGCCCAATAGCAAAAATCAGGTTTTGAATGAAGAATCACATTTCTTGGTAGAATCATGCAGGATTGAAATTTTTGATGGTTTTTTACTCCTCTCAACAGCCCAAACAAGTTTCTAAAAGGATGAATTTGCAACTACTTTACTTTTGGAGAAAATTCAAAACATTCATTATTCAATAGGGCCCAAAATATCAAAAACCAGCGGTTTGAATGAACACACATTTCTTGGTAGAATCATGCAGGACTGAAATTTTTGATGTTTTTCTACTCCTCTCATGAGCCCAAACAAGTCTCTAAAAGCATGAGTTTGCAACTACTTTACTTTTGGAGAAAATTCAAAACATTCATTATTCAATAGAGCCCAATAGCAAAAAGCAGGTTTTGAATGAAGAATCACATTTCTTGGTAGAATCATGCAGGATTGAAATTTTTGATGGTTTTTTACTCCTCTCAACAGCCCAAACAAGTTTCTAAAAGGATGAGTTTGCAACTACTTTACTTTTGGAGAAAATTCAAAACATTCATTATTCAATAGGGCCCAAAATATCAAAAAACAGCGGTTTGAATGAACACACATTTCTTGGAAGAATCGTGCAAGACTGAAATTTTTGATGCTTTTCTACTCCTCTCATGAGCCCAAACAAGTCTCTAAAAGCATGAGTTTGCAACTACTTTACTTTTGGAGAAAATTCAAAACATACATTATTCAATAGAGCCCAATAGCAAAAATCAGGTTTTGAATGAAGAATCACATTTCTTGGTAGAATCATGCAGGATTGAAATTTTTGATGGTTTTTTACTCCTCTCAACAGCCCAAACAAGTTTCTAAAAGGATGAGTTTGCAACTACTTTACTTTTGGAGAAAATTCAAAACATTCATTATTCAATAGGGCCCAAACTATCAAAAACCAGCGGTTTGAATGAACACTCACATTTCTTGGTAGAATCGTGCAGGACTGAAATTTTTGAAGTTTTTCTACTCCTCTCATGAGCCCAAACAAGACTCTAAAAGGATGAGTTTGCAACTACTTTACTTTTGGAGAAAATTCAAAACCTTCATTATTCAATAGGGCCCAAAATATCAAAAACCAGCGGTTTGAATGAACACACATTTCTTGGTAGAATCATGCAGGACTGAAATTTTTGATGTTTTTCTACTCCTCTCATGAGCCCAAACAAGTCTCTAAAAGCATGAGTTTGCAACTACTTTACTTTTGGAGAAAATTCAAAACATTCATTATTCAATAGAGCCCAATAGCAAAAATCAGGTTTTGAATGAAGAATCACATTTCTTGGTAGAATCATGCAGGATTGAAATTTTTGATGGTTTTTTACTCCTCTCAACAGCCCAAACAAGTTTCTAAAAGGATGAGTTTGCAACTACTTTACTTTTGGAGAAAATTCAAAACATTCATTATTCAATAGGGCCCAAAATATCAAAAACCAGCGGTTTGAATGAACACACATTTCTTGGAAGAATCGTGCAAGACTGAAATTTTTGATGCTTTTCTACTCCTCTCATGAGCCCAAACAAGTCTCTAAATGCATGAGTTTGCAACTACTTTACTTTTGGAGAAAATTCAAAACATTCATTATTCAATAGAGCCCAATAGCAAAAATCAGGTTTTGAATGAAGAATCACATTTCTTGGTAGAATCATGCAGGATTGAAATTTTTGACGGTTTTTTACTCCTGTCAACAGCCCAAACAAGTTTCTAAAAGGATGAGTTTGCAACTACTTTACTTTTGGAGAAAATTCAAAACATTCATTATTCAATAGGGCCCAAAATATACAAAAACAGCGGTTTGAATGAACACACATTTCTTGGTAGAATCATGCAGGACTGAAATTTTTGATGTTTTTCTACTCCTCTCATGAGCCCAAACAAGTCTCTAAAAGCATGAGTTTGCAACTACTTTACTTTTGGAGAAAATTCAAAACATTCATTATTCAATAGAGCCCAATAGCAAAAATCAGGTTTTGAATGAAGAATCACATTTCTTGGTAGAATCATGCAGGATTGAAATTTTTGATGTTTTTTTTACTCCTCTCAAACAAACAAGCCCAAACAAGTTTCTAAAAGGATGAGTTTGCAACTACTTTACTTTTGGAGAAAATTCAAAACATTCATTATTCAATAGGGCCCAAACTATCAAAAACCAGCGGTTTGAATGAACACTCACATTTCTTGGTAGAATCGTGAAGCAATGAAATTTTTGATGTTTTTCTACTCCTCTCATGAGCTCAAACAAGTCTCTAAAAGCATGAGTTTGCAACTACTTTACTTTTGGAGAAAATTCAAAACATTCATTATTCAATAGAGCCCAATAGCAAAAATCAGGTTTTGAATGAAGAATCACATTTCTTGGTAGAATCATGCAGGATTGAAATTTTTGATGGTTTTTTACTCCTCTCAACAGCCCAAACAAGTTTCTAAAAGGATGAGTTTGCAACTACTTTACTTTTGGAGAAAATTCAAAACATTCATTATTCAATAGGGCCCAAAATATCAAAAACCAGCGGTTTGAATGAACACACATTTCTTGGTAGAATCGTGCAAGACTGAAATTTTTGATGTTTTTCTACTCCTCTCATGAGCCCAAACAAGACTCTAAAAGGATGAGTTTGCAACTACTTTACTTTTGGAGAAAATTCAAAACATTCATTATTCAATAGGGCCCAAAATATCAAAAACCAGCGGTTTGAATGAACACACATTTCTTGGTAGAATCATGCAGGACTGAAATTTTTGATGTTTTTCTACTCCTCTCATGAGCCCAAACAAGTCTCTAAAAGCATGAGTTTGCAACTACTTTAATTTTGGAGAAAATTCAAAACATTCATTATTCAATAGAGCCCAATAGCAAAAATCAGGTTTTGAATGAAGAATCACATTTCTTGGTAGAATCATGCAGGATTGAAATTTTTGATGTTTTTTTACTCCTCTCAACAGCCCAAACAAGTTTCTAAAAGGATGAGTTTGCAACTACTTTACTTTTGGAGAAAATTCAAAACATTCATTATTCAATAGTGCCCAAACTATCAAAAACCAGCGGTTTGAATGAACACACATTTCTTGGTAGAATCGTGCAAGACTGAAATTTTTGATGTTTTTCTACTCCTCTCATGAGCCCAAATAAGTCTCTAAAAGCATGAGTTTGCAACTACTTTACTTTAGGAGAAAATTCAAAACATTCATTATTCAATAGAGCCCAATAGCAAAAATCAGGTTTTGAATGAAGAATCACATTTCTTGGTAGAATCATGCAGGATTGAAATTTTTGATGGTTTTTTACTCCTCTCAACAGCCCAAACAAGTTTCTAAAAGGATGAATTTGCAACTACTTTACTTTTGGAGAAAATTCAAAACATTCATTATTCAATAGGGCCCAAAATATCAAAAACCAGCGGTTTGAATGAACACACATTTCTTGGTAGAATCATGCAGGACTGAAATTTTTGATGTTTTTCTACTCCTCTCATGAGCCTAAACAAGTCTCTAAAAGCATGAGTTTGCAACTACTTTACTTTTGGAGAAAATTCAAAACATTCATTATTCAATAGAGCCCAATAGCAAAAATCAGGTTTTGAATGAAGAATCACATTTCTTGGTAGAATCATGCAGGATTGAAATTTTTGATGTTTTTTTACTCCTCTCAACAGCCCAAACAAGTTTCTAAAAGGATGAGTTTGCAACTACTTTACTTTTGGAGAAAATTCAAAACTTTCATTATTCAATAGGGCCCAAACTATCAAAAACCAGCGGTTTGAATGAACACTTACATTTCTTGGTAGAATCGTGCAGGACTGAAATTTTTGATGTTTTTCTACTCCTCTCATGAGCCCAAACAAGACTCTAAAAGGATGAGTTTGCAACTACTTTACTTTTGGAGAAAATTCAAAACATTCATTATTCAATAGGGCCCAAAATATCAAAAACCAGCGGTTTGAATGAACACACATTTCTTGGTAGAATCATGCAGGACTGAAATTTTTGATGTTTTTCTACTCCTCTCATGAGCCCAAACAAGTCTCTAAAAGCATGAGTTTGCAACTACTTTAATTTTGGAGAAAATTCAAAACATTCATTATTCAATAGAGCCCAATAGCAAAAATCAGGTTTTGAATGAAGAATCACATTTCTTGGTAGAATCATGCAGGATTGAAATTTTTGATGTTTTTTTACTCCTCTCAACAGCCCAAACAAGTTTCTAAAAGGATGAGTTTGCAACTACTTTACTTTTGGAGAAAATTCAAAACATTCATTATTCAATAGTGCCCAAACTATCAAAAACCAGCGGTTTGAATGAACACACATTTCTTGGTAGAATCGTGCAAGACTGAAATTTTTGATGTTTTTCTACTCCTCTCATGAGCCCAAATAAGTCTCTAAAAGCATGAGTTTGCAACTACTTTACTTTAGGAGAAAATTCAAAACATTCATTATTCAATAGAGCCCAATAGCAAAAATCAGGTTTTGAATGAAGAATCACATTTCTTGGTAGAATCATGCAGGATTGAAATTTTTGATGGTTTTTTACTCCTCTCAACAGCCCAAACAAGTTTCTAAAAGGATGAATTTGCAACTACTTTACTTTTGGAGAAAATTCAAAACATTCATTATTCAATAGGGCCCAAAATATCAAAAACCAGCGGTTTGAATGAACACACATTTCTTGGTAGAATCATGCAGGACTGAAATTTTTGATGTTTTTCTACTCCTCTCATGAGCCTAAACAAGTCTCTAAAAGCATGAGTTTGCAACTACTTTACTTTTGGAGAAAATTCAAAACATTCATTATTCAATAGAGCCCAATAGCAAAAATCAGGTTTTGAATGAAGAATCACATTTCTTGGTAGAATCATGCAGGATTGAAATTTTTGATGTTTTTTTACTCCTCTCAACAGCCCAAACAAGTTTCTAAAAGGATGAGTTTGCAACTACTTTACTTTTGGAGAAAATTCAAAACTTTCATTATTCAATAGGGCCCAAACTATCAAAAACCAGCGGTTTGAATGAACACTTACATTTCTTGGTAGAATCGTGCAGGACTGAAATTTTTGATGTTTTTCTACTCCTCTCATGAGCCCAAACAAGACTCTAAAAGGATGAGTTTGCAACTACTTTACTTTTGGAGAAAATTCAAAACATTCATTATTCAATAGGGCCCAAAATATCAAAAACCAGCGGTTTGAATGAACACACATTTCTTGGTAGAATCATGCAGGACTGAAATTTTTGATGTTTTTCTACTCCTCTCATGAGCCTAAACAAGTCTCTAAAAGCATGAGTTTGCAACTACTTTACTTTTGGAGAAAATTCAAAACATTCATTATTCAATAGAGCCCAATAGCAAAAATCAGGTTTTGAATGAAGAATCACATTTCTTGGTAGAATCATGCAGGATTGAAATTTTTGATGTTTTTTTTACTCCTCTCAACAGCCCAAACAAGTTTCTAAAAGGATGAGTTTGCAACTACTTTACTTTTGGAGAAAATTCAAAACATTCATTATTCAATAGGGCCCAAACTATCAAAAACCAACGGTTTGAATGAACACTCACATTTCTTGGTAGAATCGTGCAGGACTGAAATTTTTGATGTTTTTCTACTCCTCTCATGAGCCCAAACAAGACTCTAAAAGGATGAGTTTGCAACTACTTTACTTTTGGAGAAAATTCAAAACATTCATTATTCAATAGAGCCCAATTGCAAAAATCAGGTTTTGAATGAAGAATCACATTTCTTGGTAGAATCATGCAGGATTGAAATTTTTGATGTTTTTTTACTCCTCTCAACAGCCCAAACAAGTTTCTAAAAGGATGAGTTTGCAACTACTTTACTTTTGGAGAAAATTCAAAACATTCATTATTCAATAGGGCCCAAAATATCAAGAACCAGCGGTTTGAATGAACACACATTTCTTGGTAGAATCGTGCAAGACTGAAATTTTTGATGCTTTTCTACTCCTCTCATGAGCCCAAACAAGTCTCTAAAAGCATGAGTTTGCAACTACTTTACTTTTGGAGAAAATTCAAAACATTCATTATTCAATAGAGCCCAATAGCAAAAATCAGGTTTTGAATGAAGAATCACATTTCTTGGTAGAATCATGCAGGATTGAAATTTTTGATGGTTTTTTACTCCTCTCAACAGCCCAAACAAGTTTCTAAAAGGATGAGTTTGCAACTACTTTACTTTTGGAGAAAATTCAAAACATTCATTATTCAATAGGGCCCAAAATATCAAAAACCAGCGGTTTGAATGAACACACATTTCTTGGTAGAATCATGCAGGACTGAAATTTTTGATGTTTTTCTACTCCTCTCATGAGCCCAAACAAGTCTCTAAAAGCATGAGTTTGCAACTACTTTACTTTTGGAGAAAATTCAAAACATTCATTATTCAATAGAGCCCAATAGCAAAAATCAGGTTTTGAATGAAGAATCACATTTCTTGGTAGAATCATGCAGGATTGAAATTTTTGATGTTTTTTACTCCTCTCAACAGCCCAAACAAGTTTCTAAAAGGATGAGTTTGCAACTACTTTACTTTTGGAGAAAATTCAAAACATTCATTATTCAATAGGGACCACACTATCAAAAACCAGCGGTTTGAATGAACACACATTTCTTGGTAGAATCGTGCAAGACTGAAATTTTTGATGTTTTTCTACTCCTCTCATGAGCCCAAACAAGTCTCTAAAAGCATGAGTTTGCAACTACTTTACTTTTGGAGAAAATTCAAAACATTCATTATTCAATAGAGCCCAATAGCAAAAATCAGGTTTTGAATGATGAATCACATTTCTTGGTAGAATCATGCAGGATTGAAATTTTTGATGTTTTTTACTCCTCTCAACAGCCCAAACAAGTTTCTAAAAGGATGAGTTTGCAACTACTTTACTTTTGGAGAAAATTCAAAACATTCATTATACAATAGTGCCCAAAATATCAAAAACCAGCGGTTTGAATGAACACACATTTCTTGGTAGAATCGTGCAAGACTGAAATTTTTGATGCTTTTCTACTCCTCTCATGAGCCCAAACAAGTCTCTAAAAGCATGAGTTTGCAACTACTTTACTTTTGGAGAAAATTCAAAACATTCATTATTCAATAGAGCCCAATAGCAAAAATCAGGTTTTGAATGAAGAATAACATTTCTTGGTAGAATCATGCAGGATTGAAATTTTTGATGGTTTTTTACTCCTCTCAACAGCCCAAACAAGTTTCTAAAAGGATGAGTTTGCAACTACTTTACTTTTGGAGAAAATTCAAAACATTCATTAGTCAATAGGGCCCAAAATATCAAAAACCAGCGGTTTGAATGAACACACATTTCTTGGTAGAATCATGCAGGACTAAAATTTTTGATGTTTTTCTACTCCTCTCATGAGCCCAAACAAGTCTCTAAAAGCATGAGTTTGCAACGACTTTACTTTTGGAGAAAATTCAAAACATTCATTATTCAATAGAGCCCAATAGCAAAAATCAGGTTTTGAATGAAGAATCACATTTCTTGGTAGAATCATGCAGGATTGAAATTTTTGATGTTTTTTTACTCCTCTCAACAGCCCAAACAAGTTTCTAAAAGGATGAGTTTGCAACTACTTTACTTTTGGAGAAAATTCAAAACATTCATTATTCAATAGGGACCACACTATCAAAAACCAGCGGTTTGAATGAACACACATTTCTTGGTAGAATCGTGCAAGACTGAAATTTTTGATGTTTTTCTACTCCTCTCATGAGCCCAAACAAGTCTCTAAAAGCATGAGTTTGCAACTACTTTACTTTTGGAGAAAATTCAAAACATTCATTATTCAATAGAGCCCAATAGCAAAAATCAGGTTTTGAATGAAGAATCACATTTCTTGGTAGAATCATGCAGGATTGAAATTTTTGATGTTTTTCTACTCCTCTTAACAGCCCAAAGAAGTTTCTAAAAGGATGAGTTTGCAACTACTTTACTTTTGGAGAAATTTCAAAACATTCATTATTCAATAGGGCCCAAACTATCAAAAACCAGCGGTTTGAATGAACACACATTTCTTGGTAAAATCGTGCAAGACTGAAATTTTTGATGTTTTTCTACTCCTCTCATGAGCCAAAATAAGTCTCTAAAAGCATGAGTTTGCAACTACTTTACTTTTGGAGAAAATTCAAAACATTCATTATTCAATAGAGCCCAATAGCAAAAATCAGGTTTTGAATGAAGAATCACATTTCTTGGTAGAATCATGCAGGATTGAAATTTTTGATGGTTTTTTACTCCTCTCAACAGCCCAAACAAGTTTCTAAAAGGATGAATTTGCAACTACTTTACTTTTGGAGAAAATTCAAAACATTCATTATTCAATAGGGCCCAAAATATCAAAAACCAGCGGTTTGAATGAACACACATTTCTTGGTAGAATCATGCAGGACTGAAATTTTTGATGTTTTTCTACTCCTCTCATGAGCCTAAACAAGTCTCTAAAAGCATGAGTTTGCAACTACTTTACTTTTGGAGAAAATTCAAAACATTCATTATTCAATAGAGCCCAATAGCAAAAATCAGGTTTTGAATGAAGAATCACATTTCTTGGTAGAATCATGCAGGATTGAAATTTTTGATGTTTTTTACTCCTCTCAACAGCCCAAACAAGTTTCTAAAAGGATGAGTTTGCAACTACTTTACTTTTGGAGAAAATTCAAAACATTCATTATTCAATAGGGCCCAAACTATCAAAAACCAGCGGTTTGAATGAACACTCACATTTCTTGGTAGAATTGTGCAGGACTGAAATTTTTGATGTTTTTCTACTCCTTTCATGAGCCCAAACAAGACTCTAAAAGGATGAGTTTGCAACTACTTTACTTTTGGAGAAAATTCAAAACATTCATTATTCAATAGGGCCCAAAATATCAAAAACCAGCGGTTTGAATGAACACACATTTCTTGGTAGAATCATGCAGGACTGAAATTTTTGATGTTTTTCTACTCCTCTCATGAGCCCAAACAAGTCTCTAAAAGCATGAGTTTGCAACTACTTTACTTTTGGAGAAAATTCAAAACATTCATTATTCAATAGAGCCCAATAGCAAAAATCAGGTTTTGAATGAAGAATCACATTTCTTGGTAGAATCATGCAGGATTGAAATTTTTGATGGTTTTTTACTCCTCTCAACAGCCCAAACAAGTTTCTAAAATGATGAGTTTGCAACTACTTTACTTTTGGAGAAAATTCAAAACATTCATTATTCAATAGGGACCACACTATCAAAAACCAGCGGTTTGAATGAACACACATTTCTTGGTAGAATCGTGCAAGACTGAAATTTTTGATGTTTTTCTACTCCTCTCATGAGCCCAAACAAGTCTCTAAAAGCATGAGTTTGCAACTACTTTACTTTTGGAGAAAATTCAAAACATTCATTATTCAATAGAGCCCAATAGCAAAAATCAGGTTTTGAATGAAGAATCACATTTCTTGGTAGAATCATGCAGGATTGAAATTTTTGATGGTTTTTTACTCCTCTCAACAGCCCAAACAAGTTTCTAAAAGGATGAGTTTGCAACTACTTTACTTTTGGAGAAAATTCAAAACATTCATTATTCAATAGTGCCCAAAATATCAAAAACCAGCGGTTTGAATGAACACACATTTCTTGGTAGAATCGTGCAAGACTGAAATTTTTGATGCTTTTCTACTCCTCTCATGAGCCCAAACAAGTCTCTAAAAGCATGAGTTTGCAACTACTTTACTTTTGGAGAAAATTCAAAACATTCATTATTCAATGGAGCCCAATAGCAAAAATCAGGTTTTGAATGAAGAATCACATTTCTTGGTAGAATCATGCAGGATTGAAATTTTTATTGGTTTTTTACTCCTCTCAACAGCCCAAACAAGTTTCTAAAAGGATGAGTTTGCAACTACTTTACTTTTGGAGAAAATTCAAAACATTCATTAGTCAATAGGGCCCAAAATATCAAAACCAGCGGTTTGAATGAACACACATTTCTTGGTAGAATCATGCAGGACTAAAATTTTTGATGTTTTTCTACTCCTCTCATGAGCCTAAACAAGTCTCTAAAAGCATGAGTTTGCAAGTACTTTACTTTTGGAGAAAATTCAAAACATTCATTATTCAATAGGACCCAAACTATCAAAAACCAGCGGTTTGAATGAACACACATTTCTTGGTAGAATCGGGCAAGACTGAAATTTTTGATGTTTTTCTACTCCTCTCATGAGCCCAAATAAGTCTCTAAAAGCATGAGTTTGCAACTACTTTACTTTTGGAGAAAATTCAAAACATTCATTATTCAATAGAGCCCAATAGCAAAAATCAGGTTTTGAATGAAGAATCACATTTCTTGGTAGAATCATGCAGGATTGAAATTTTTGATGGTTTTTTACTCCTCTCAACAGCCCAAACAAGTTTCTAAAAGGATGAATTTGCAACTACTTTACTTTTGGAGAAAATTCAAAACATTCATTATTCAATAGGGCCCAAAATATCAAAAACCAGCGGTTTGAATGAACACACATTTCTTGGTAGAATCATGCAGGACTGAAATTTTTGATGTTTTTCTACTCCTCTCATGAGCCTAAACAAGTCTCTAAAAGCATGAATTTGCAACTACTTTACTTTTGGAGAAAATTCAAAACATTCATTATTCAATAGAGCCCAATAGCAAAAATCAGGTTTTGAATGAAGAATCACATTTCTTGGTAGAATCATGCAGGATTGAAATTTTTGATGTTTTTTTACTCCTCTCAACAGCCCAAACAAGTTTCTAAAAAGATGAGTTTGCAACTACTTTACTTTTGGAGAAAATTCAAAACATTCATTATTCAATAGGGCCCAAACTATCAAAAACCAGCGGTTTGAATGAACACTCACATTTCTTGGTAGAATCGTGCAGGACTGAAATTTTTGATGTTTTTCTACTCCTTTCATGAGCCCAAACAAGTCTCTAAAAGGATGAGTTTGCAACTACTTTACTTTTGGAGAAAATTCAAAACATTCATTATTCAATAGGGCCCAAAATATCAAAAACCAGCGGTTTGAATGAACACACAATTCTTGGTAGAATCATGCAGGACTGAAATTTTTGATGCTTTTCTACTCCTCTCATGAGCCCAAACAAGTCTCTAAAAGCATGAGTTTGCAACTACTTTACTTTTGGAGAAAATTCAAAACATTCATTATTCAATAGAGCCCAATAGCAAAAATCAGGTTTTGAATGAAGAATCACATTTCTTGGTAGAATCATGCAGGACTGAAATTTTTGATGGTTTTTTATTCCTCTCAACAGCCCAAACAAGTTTCTAAAAGGATGAGTTTGCAGCTACTTTACTTTTGGAGAAAATTCAAAACATTCATTATTCAATAGGGCCCAAAATATCAAAAACCAGCGGTTTGAATGAACACACATTTCTTGGTAGAATCATGCAGGACTGAAATTTTTGATGTTTTTCTACTCCTCTCATGAGCCCAAACAAGTCTCTAAAAGCATGAGTTTGCAACTACTTTACTTTTGGAGAAAATTCAAAACATTCATTATTCAATAGAGTCCAATAGCAAAAATCAGGTTTTGAATGAAGAATCACATTTCTTGGTAGAAACATGCAGGATTGAAATTTTTGATGGTTTTTTACTCCTCTCAACAGCCCAAACAAGTTTCTAAAAGGATGAGTTTGCAACTACTTTACTTTTGGAGAAAATTCAAAACATTCATTATTCAATAGGGCCCAAACTATCAAAAACCAGCGGTTTGAATGAACACTCACATTTCTTGGTAGAATCGTGCAGGACTGAAATTTTTGATGTTTTTCTACTCCTCTCATGAGCCCAAACAAGTTTCTAAAAGGATGTTTTGCAACTACTTTCCTTTTCTAGAAAATTCAAAACATTCCTTATTCAATAGGGCCAAAAATATCAAAAACCAGTGGTTTGAATGAACACTCACATTTCTTGGTAGAATCGTGCAGGACTGAAATTTTTGATGGTTTTTTACTCCTCTCAACAGCCCAAACAAGTTTCTAAAAGGATGAGTTTGCAACTACTTTACTTTTGGAGAAAATTCAAAACATTCATTATTCAATAGGGCCCAAAATATCAAAAACCAGCGGTTTGAATGAACACACATTTCTTGGTAGAATCATGCAGGACTGAAATTTTTGATGTTTTTCTACTCCTCTCATGAGCCCAAACAAGTCTCTAAAAGCATGAGTTTGCAACTACTTTACTTTTGGAGAAAATTCAAAACATTCATTATGCAATAGAGCCCAATAGTTTTTTTACTCCTCTCAACAGCGCAAACAAGTTTCTAAAAGGATGAGTTTGCAACTACTTTACTTTTGGAGAAAATTCAAAACATTCATTATTCAATAGGGCCCAAAATATAAAAAACCAGCGGTTTGAATGAACACACATTTCTTGGTAGAATCATGCAGGACTGAAATTTTTAATGTTTTTCTACTCCTCTCATGAGCCCAAACAAGTCTCTAAAAGCATGAGTTTGCAACTACTTTACTTTTGGAGAAAATTCAAAACATTCATTATTCAATAGAACCCAATAGCAAAAATCAGGTTTTGAATGAAGAATCACATTTCTTGGTAGAATCATGCAGGATTGAAATTTTTGATGGTTTTTTACTCCTCTCAACAGCCCAAACAAGTTTCTGAAAGGATGAGTTTGCAACTACTTTACTTTTCTAGAAAATTCAAAATAATCCTTATTCAATGGGGCCCAAAATATCAAAAACCAGTGGATTGAATGAACACTCACATTTCTTGGTAGAATTGTGCAGGACTGAAATTTTTGATGTTTTTCTACTCCTCTCATGAGCCCAAACAAGTCTCTAAAAGCATGAGTTTGCAACTACTTTACTTTTGGAGAAAATTCAAAACATTCATTATTCAATAGAGCCCAATAGCAAAAATCAGGTTTTGAATGAAGAATCACATTTCTTGGTAGAATCATGCAGGATTGAAATATTTGATGTTTTTTTACTCCTCTCAACTGCCCAAACAAGTTTCTAAAAGGATGAATTTGCAACTACTTTACTTTTGGAGAAAATTCAAAACATTCATTATTCAATAGGGCCCAAACTATCAAAAACCAGCGATTTGAATGAACACACATTTCTTGGTAGAATCGTGCAAGACTGAAATTTTTGATGTTTTTCTACTCCTCTCATGAGCCCAAACAAGTCTCCAAAAGCATGAGTTTGCAACTACTTTACTTTTGGAGAAAATTCAAAACATTCATTATTCAATAGGGCCCAAACTATCAAAAACCAGCGGTTTGAATGAACACACATTTCTTGGTAGAATCATGCAGGACTGAAATTTTTGATGTTTTTCTACTCCTCTCATGAGCCTAAACAAGTCTCTAAAAGCATGAGTTTACATCTACTTTACTTTTGGAGAAAATTCAAAACATTCATTATTCAATAGAGCCCAATAGCAAAAATCAGGTTTTGAATGAAGAATCACATTTCTTGGTAGAATCATGCAGGATTGAAATTTTTGATGTTTTTTTACTCCTCTCAACAGCCCAAACAAGTTTCTAAAAGGATGAGTTTGCAACTACTTTACTTTTGGAGAAAATTCAAAACATTCATTATTCAATAGGGCCCAAACTATCAAAAACCAGCGGTTTGAATGAACACTCACATTTCTTGGTAGAATCGTGCAGGACTGAAATTTTTGATGTTTTTCTACTCCTTTCATGAGCCCAAACAAGACTCTAAAAGGATGAGTTTGCAACTACTTTACTTTTGGAGAAAATTCAAAACATTCATTATTCAATAGGGCCCAAAATATCAAAAACCAGCGGTTTGAATGAACACACATTTCTTGGTAGAATCATGCAGGACTGAAATTTTTGATGTTTTTCTACTCCTCTCATGAGCCCAAACAAGTCTCTAAAAGCATGAGTTTGCAACTACTTCACTTTTGGAGAAAATTCAAAACATTCATTATTCAATAGAACCCAATAGCAAAAATCAGGTTTTGAATGAAGAATCACATTTCTTGGTAGAATCATGCAGGATTGAAATTTTTGATGGTTTTTTACTCCTCTCAACAGCCCAAACAAATTTCTAAAAGGATGAGTTTGCAACTACTTTACTTTTCTAGAAAATTCAAAATAATCCTTATTCAATGGGGCCCAAAATATCAAAAACCAGCGGTTTGAATGAACACACATTTCTTGGTAGAATCATGCAGGACTGAAATTGTTGATGTTTTTCTACTCCTCTCATGAGCCCAAACAAGTCTCTAAAAGCATGAGTTTGCAACTACTCTACTTTTGGAGAAAATTCAAAACATTCATTATTCAATAGAGCCCAATAGCAAAAATCAGGTTTTGAATGAAGAATCACATTTCTTGGTAGAATCATGCAGGATTGAAATTTTTGATGTTTTTTTACTCCTCTCAACTGCCCAAACAAGTTTCTAAAAGGATGAATTTGCAACTACTTTACTTTTGGAGAAAATTCAAAACATTCATTATTCAATAGGGCCCAAACTATCAAAAACCAGCGATTTGAATGAACACACATTTCTTGGTAGAATCGTGCAAGACTGAAATTTTTGATGTTTTTCTACTCCTCTCATGAGCCCAAACAAGTCTCCAAAAGCATGAGTTTGCAACTACTTTACTTTTGGAGAAAATTCAAAACATTCATTATTCAATAGGGCCCAAACTATCAAAAACCAGCGGTTTGAATGAACACACATTTCTTGGTAGAATCATGCAGGACTGAAATTTTTGATGTTTTTCTACTCCTCTCATGAGCCTAAACAAGTCTCTAAAAGCATGAGTTTGCATCTACTTTACTTTTGGAGAAAATTCAAAACATTCATTATTCAATAGAGCCCAATAGCAAAAATCAGGTTTTGAAAGAAGAATCACATTTCTTGGTAGAATCATGCAGGATTGAAATTTTTGATGTTTTTTTACTCCTCTCAACAGCCCAAACAAGTTTCTAAAAGGATGAGTTTGCAACTACTTTACTTTTGGAGAAAATTCAAAACATTCATTATTCAATAGGGCCCAAACTATCAAAAACCAGCGGTTTGAATGAACACTCACATTTCTTGGTAGAATCGTGCAGGACTGAAATTTTTGATGTTTTTCTACTCCTTTCATGAGCCCAAACAAGACTCTAAAAGGATGAGTTTGCAACTACTTTACTTTTGGAGAAAATTCAAAACATTCATTATTCAATAGGGCCCAAAATATCAAAAACCAGCGGTTTGAATGAACACACATTTCTTGGTAGAATCATGCAGGACTGAAATTTTTGATGTTTTTCTACTCCTCTCATGAGCCCAAACAAGACTTTAAAAGGATGAGTTTGCAACTACTTTACTTTTGGAGAAAATTCAAAACATTCCTTATTCAATAGGGCCCAAAATATCAAAAACCAGCGGTTTGAATGAACACACATTTCTTGGTAGAATCATGCAGGACTGAAATTTTTGATGTTTTTCTACTCCTCTCATGAGCCCAAACAAGTCTCTAAAAGCATGAGTTTGCAGCTACTTTAATTTTGGAGAAAATTCAAAACATTCATTATTCAATAGAGCCCAATAGCAAAAATCAGGTTTTGAATGAAGAATCACATTTCTTGGTAGAATCATGCAGGATTGAAATTTTTGATGTTTTTTTACTCCTCTCAACAGCCCAAACAAGTTTCTAAAAGGATGAATTTGCAACTACTTTACTTTTGGAGAAAATTCAAAACATTCATTATTCAATAGGGCCCAAACTATCAAAAACCAGCGGTTTGAATGAACACACATTTCTTGGTAGAATCGTGCAAGACTGAAATTTTTGATGTTTTTCTACTCCTCTCATGAGCCCAAACAAGTCTCTAAAAGCATGAGTTTGCAACTACTTTACTTTTGGGGAAAATTCAAAACATTCATTATTCAATAGAGCCCAATAGCAAAAATCAGGTTTTGAATGAAGAATCACATTTCTTGGTAGAATCATGCAGGATTGAAATTTTTGATGTTTTTTTACTCCTCTCAACAGCCCAAACAAGTTTCTAAAAGGATGAATTTGCAACTACTTTAGTTTTGGAGAAAATTCAAAACATTCATTATTCAATAGGGCCCAAAATATCAAAAACCAGCGGTTTGAATGAACACACATTTCTTGGTAGAATCATGCAGGACTGAAATTTTTGATGTTTTTCTACTCCTCTCATGAGCCTAAACAAGTCTCTAAAAGCATGAGTTTGCAACTACTTTACTTTTGGAGAAAATTCAAAACATTCATTATTCAATAGAGCCCAATAGCAAAAATCAGGTTTTGAATGAAGAATCACATTTCTTGGTAGAATCATGCAGGATTGAAATTTTTGATTTTTTTTACTCCTCTCAACAGCCCAAACAAGTTTCTAAAAGGATGAGTTTGCAACTACTTTACTTTTGGAGAAAATTCAAAACATTCATTATTCAATAGGGCCCAAACTATCAAAAACCAGCGGTTTGAATGAACACTCACATTTCTTGGTAGAATCGTGCAGGACTGAAATTTTTGAAGTTTTTCTACTCCTCTCATGAGCCCAAACAAGACTCTAAAAGGATGAGTTTGCAACTACTTTACTTTTGGAGAAAATTCAAAACCTTCATTATTCAATAGGGCCCAAAATATCAAAAACCAGCGGTTTGAATGAACACACATTTCTTGGTAGAATCATGCAGGACTGAAATTTTTGATGTTTTTCTACTCCTCTCATGAGCCCAAACAAGTCTCTAAAAGCATGAGTTTGCAAATACTTTACTTTTGGAGAAAATTCAAAACATTCATTATTCAATAGAGCCCAATAGCAAAAATCAGGTTTTGAATGAAGAATCACATTTCTTGGTAGAATCATGCAGGATTGAAATTTTTGATGGTTTTTTACTCCTCTCAACAGCCCAAACAAGTTTCTAAAAGGATGAGTTTGCAACTACTTTACTTTTGGAGAAATTTCAAAACATTCATTATTCAATAGGGCCCAAAATAGGGCCCAGCGGTTTGAATGAACACACATTTCTTGGAAGAATCGTGCAAGACTGAAATTTTTGATGCTTTTCTACTCCTCTCATGAGCCCAAACAAGTCTCTAAAAGCATGAGTTTGCAACTACTTTACTTTTGGAGAAAATTCAAAACATTCATTATTCACTAGAGCCCAATAGCAAAAATCAGGTTTTGAATGAAGAATCACATTTCTTGGTAGAATCATGCAGGATTGAAATTTTTAATGGTTTTTTACTCCTCTCAACAGCCCAAACAAGTTTCTAAAAGGATGAGTTTGCAACTACTTTAGTTTTGGAGAAAATTCAAAACATTCATTATTCAATAGGGCCCAAAATATCAAAAACCAGCGGTTTGAATGAACATACATTTCTTGGTAGAATCATGCAGGACTGAAATTTTTGATGTTTTTCTACTCCTCTCATGAGCCTGAACAAGTCTCTAAAAGCATGAGTTTGCAACTACTTTACTTTTGGAGAAAATTCAAAACATTCATTATTCAATAGAGCCCAATAGCAAAAAGCAGGTTTTGAATGAAGAATCACATTTCTTGGTAGAATCATGCAGGATTGAAATTTTTGATGTTTTTTTACTCCTCTCAACAGCCCAAACAAGTTTCTAAAAGGATGAGTTTGCAACTACTTTACTTTTGGAGAAAATTCAAAACATTCATTATTCAATAGGGCCCAAACTATCAAAAACCAGCGGTTTGAATGAACACTCACATTTCTTGGTAGAATCGTGCAGGACTGAAATTTTTGAAGTTTTTCTACTCCTCTCATGAGCCCAAACAAGACTCTAAAAGGATGAGTTTGCAACTACTTTACTTTTGGAGAAAATTCAAAACCTTCATTATTCAATAGGGCCCAAAATATCAAAAACCAGCGGTTTGAATGAACACACATTTCTTGGTAGAATCATGCAGGACTGAAATTTTTGATGTTTTTCTACTCCTCTCATGAGCCCAAACAAGTCTCTAAAAGCATGAGTTTGCAACTACTTTACTTTTGGAGAAAATTCAAAACATTCATTATTCAATAGGGCCCAAACTATCAAAAACCAGCGGTTTGAATGAACACTCACATTTCTTGGTAGAATCGTGCAGGACTGAAATTTTTGATGTTTTTCTACTCCTTTCATGAGCCCAAACAAGACTCTAAAAGGATGAGTTTGCAACTACTTTACTTTTGGAGAAAATTCAAAACATTCATTATTCAATAGGGCCCAAAATATCAAAAACCAGCGGTTTGAATGAACACACATTTCTTGGTAGAATCATGCAGGACTGAAATTTTTGATGTTTTTCTACTCCTCTCATGAGCCCAAACAAGTCTCTAAAAGCATGAGTTTGCAACTACTTCACTTTTGGAGAAAATTCAAAACATTCATTATTCAATAGAACCCAATAGCAAAAATCAGGTTTTGAATGAAGAATCACATTTCTTGGTAGAATCATGCAGGATTGAAATTTTTGATGGTTTTTTACTCCTCTCAACAGCCCAAACAAATTTCTAAAAGGATGAGTTTGCAACTACTTTACTTTTCTAGAAAATTCAAAATAATCCTTATTCAATGGGGCCCAAAATATCAAAAACCAGCGGTTTGAATGAACACACATTTCTTGGTAGAATCATGCAGGACTGAAATTGTTGATGTTTTTCTACTCCTCTCATGAGCCCAAACAAGTCTCTAAAAGCATGAGTTTGCAACTACTCTACTTTTGGAGAAAATTCAAAACATTCATTATTCAATAGAGCCCAATAGCAAAAATCAGGTTTTGAATGAAGAATCACATTTCTTGGTAGAATCATGCAGGATTGAAATTTTTGATGTTTTTTTACTCCTCTCAACTGCCCAAACAAGTTTCTAAAAGGATGAATTTGCAACTACTTTACTTTTGGAGAAAATTCAAAACATTCATTATTCAATAGGGCCCAAACTATCAAAAACCAGCGATTTGAATGAACACACATTTCTTGGTAGAATCGTGCAAGACTGAAATTTTTGATGTTTTTCTACTCCTCTCATGAGCCCAAACAAGTCTCCAAAAGCATGAGTTTGCAACTACTTTACTTTTGGAGAAAATTCAAAACATTCATTATTCAATAGGGCCCAAACTATCAAAAACCAGCGGTTTGAATGAACACACATTTCTTGGTAGAATCATGCAGGACTGAAATTTTTGATGTTTTTCTACTCCTCTCATGAGCCTAAACAAGTCTCTAAAAGCATGAGTTTGCATCTACTTTACTTTTGGAGAAAATTCAAAACATTCATTATTCAATAGAGCCCAATAGCAAAAATCAGGTTTTGAAAGAAGAATCACATTTCTTGGTAGAATCATGCAGGATTGAAATTTTTGATGTTTTTTTACTCCTCTCAACAGCCCAAACAAGTTTCTAAAAGGATGAGTTTGCAACTACTTTACTTTTGGAGAAAATTCAAAACATTCATTATTCAATAGGGCCCAAACTATCAAAAACCAGCGGTTTGAATGAACACTCACATTTCTTGGTAGAATCGTGCAGGACTGAAATTTTTGATGTTTTTCTACTCCTTTCATGAGCCCAAACAAGACTCTAAAAGGATGAGTTTGCAACTACTTTACTTTTGGAGAAAATTCAAAACATTCATTATTCAATAGGGCCCAAAATATCAAAAACCAGCGGTTTGAATGAACACACATTTCTTGGTAGAATCATGCAGGACTGAAATTTTTGATGTTTTTCTACTCCTCTCATGAGCCCAAACAAGACTTTAAAAGGATGAGTTTGCAACTACTTTACTTTTGGAGAAAATTCAAAACATTCCTTATTCAATAGGGCCCAAAATATCAAAAACCAGCGGTTTGAATGAACACACATTTCTTGGTAGAATCATGCAGGACTGAAATTTTTGATGTTTTTCTACTCCTCTCATGAGCCCAAACAAGTCTCTAAAAGCATGAGTTTGCAGCTACTTTAATTTTGGAGAAAATTCAAAACATTCATTATTCAATAGAGCCCAATAGCAAAAATCAGGT
Organism: Dendrobates tinctorius; assembly: GCF_039654945.1. Taxonomy (NCBI): domain Eukaryota; kingdom Metazoa; phylum Chordata; class Amphibia; order Anura; family Dendrobatidae; genus Dendrobates; species Dendrobates tinctorius. The sequence continues at coordinate 4,877,776 of NW_027361736.1, read as the reverse complement.
TTTGAATGAAGAATCACATTTCTTGGTAGAATCATGCAGGATTGAAATTTTTGATGTTTTTTTACTCCTCTCAACAGCCCAAACAAGTTTCTAAAAGGATGAATTTGCAACTACTTTACTTTTGGAGAAAATTCAAAACATTCATTATTCAATAGGGCCCAAACTATCAAAAACCAGCGGTTTGAATGAACACACATTTCTTGGTAGAATCGTGCAAGACTGAAATTTTTGATGTTTTTCTACTCCTCTCATGAGCCCAAACAAGTCTCTAAAAGCATGAGTTTGCAACTACTTTACTTTTGGGGAAAATTCAAAACATTCATTATTCAATAGAGCCCAATAGCAAAAATCAGGTTTTGAATGAAGAATCACATTTCTTGGTAGAATCATGCAGGATTGAAATTTTTGATGTTTTTTTACTCCTCTCAACAGCCCAAACAAGTTTCTAAAAGGATGAATTTGCAACTACTTTAGTTTTGGAGAAAATTCAAAACATTCATTATTCAATAGGGCCCAAAATATCAAAAACCAGCGGTTTGAATGAACACACATTTCTTGGTAGAATCATGCAGGACTGAAATTTTTGATGTTTTTCTACTCCTCTCATGAGCCTAAACAAGTCTCTAAAAGCATGAGTTTGCAACTACTTTACTTTTGGAGAAAATTCAAAACATTCATTATTCAATAGAGCCCAATAGCAAAAATCAGGTTTTGAATGAAGAATCACATTTCTTGGTAGAATCATGCAGGATTGAAATTTTTGATTTTTTTTACTCCTCTCAACAGCCCAAACAAGTTTCTAAAAGGATGAGTTTGCAACTACTTTACTTTTGGAGAAAATTCAAAACATTCATTATTCAATAGGGCCCAAACTATCAAAAACCAGCGGTTTGAATGAACACTCACATTTCTTGGTAGAATCGTGCAGGACTGAAATTTTTGAAGTTTTTCTACTCCTCTCATGAGCCCAAACAAGACTCTAAAAGGATGAGTTTGCAACTACTTTACTTTTGGAGAAAATTCAAAACCTTCATTATTCAATAGGGCCCAAAATATCAAAAACCAGCGGTTTGAATGAACACACATTTCTTGGTAGAATCATGCAGGACTGAAATTTTTGATGTTTTTCTACTCCTCTCATGAGCCCAAACAAGTCTCTAAAAGCATGAGTTTGCAAATACTTTACTTTTGGAGAAAATTCAAAACATTCATTATTCAATAGAGCCCAATAGCAAAAATCAGGTTTTGAATGAAGAATCACATTTCTTGGTAGAATCATGCAGGATTGAAATTTTTGATGGTTTTTTACTCCTCTCAACAGCCCAAACAAGTTTCTAAAAGGATGAGTTTGCAACTACTTTACTTTTGGAGAAATTTCAAAACATTCATTATTCAATAGGGCCCAAAATAGGGCCCAGCGGTTTGAATGAACACACATTTCTTGGAAGAATCGTGCAAGACTGAAATTTTTGATGCTTTTCTACTCCTCTCATGAGCCCAAACAAGTCTCTAAAAGCATGAGTTTGCAACTACTTTACTTTTGGAGAAAATTCAAAACATTCATTATTCACTAGAGCCCAATAGCAAAAATCAGGTTTTGAATGAAGAATCACATTTCTTGGTAGAATCATGCAGGATTGAAATTTTTAATGGTTTTTTACTCCTCTCAACAGCCCAAACAAGTTTCTAAAAGGATGAGTTTGCAACTACTTTAGTTTTGGAGAAAATTCAAAACATTCATTATTCAATAGGGCCCAAAATATCAAAAACCAGCGGTTTGAATGAACATACATTTCTTGGTAGAATCATGCAGGACTGAAATTTTTGATGTTTTTCTACTCCTCTCATGAGCCTGAACAAGTCTCTAAAAGCATGAGTTTGCAACTACTTTACTTTTGGAGAAAATTCAAAACATTCATTATTCAATAGAGCCCAATAGCAAAAAGCAGGTTTTGAATGAAGAATCACATTTCTTGGTAGAATCATGCAGGATTGAAATTTTTGATGTTTTTTTACTCCTCTCAACAGCCCAAACAAGTTTCTAAAAGGATGAGTTTGCAACTACTTTACTTTTGGAGAAAATTCAAAACATTCATTATTCAATAGGGCCCAAACTATCAAAAACCAGCGGTTTGAATGAACACTCTCATTTCTTGGTAGAATCGTGCAGGACTGAAATTTTTGAAGTTTTTCTACTCCTCTCATGAGCCCAAACAAGACTCTAAAAGGATGAGTTTGCAACTACTTTACTTTTGGAGAAAATTCAAAACCTTCATTATTCAATAGGGCCCAAAATATCAAAAACCAGCGGTTTGAATGAACACACATTTCTTGGTAGAATCATGCAGGACTGAAATTTTTGATGTTTTTCTACTCCTCTCATGAGCCCAAACAAGTCTCTAAAAGCATGAGTTTGCAACTACTTTACTTTTGGAGAAAATTCAAAACATTCATTATTCAATAGAGCCCAATAGCAAAAATCAGGTTTTGAATGAAGAAACACATTTCTTGGTAGAATCATGCAGGATTGAAATTTTTGATGGTTTTTTACTCCTCTCAACAGCCCAAACAAGTTTCTAAAAGGATGAGTTTGCAACTACTTTACTTTTGGAGAAAATTCAAAACATTCATTATTCAATAGGGCCCAAAATATCAAAAACAAGCGGTTTGAATGAACACACATTTCTTGGAAGAATCGTGCAAGACTGAAATTTTTGATGCTTTTCTACTCCTCTCATGAGCCCAAACAAGTCTCTAAAAGCATGAGTTTGCAACTACTTTACTTTTGGAGAAAATTCAAAACATTCATTATTCAATAGAGCCCAATAGCAAAAATCAGGTTTTGAATGAAGAATCACATTTCTTGGTAGAATCATGCAGGATTGAAATTTTTGATGGTTTTTTACTCCTCTCAACAGCCCAAACAAGTTTCTAAAAGGATGAGTTTGCAACTACTTTAGTTTTGGAGAAAATTCAAAACATTCATTATTCAATAGGGCCCAAAATATCAAAAACCAGCGGTTTGAATGAACACACATTTCTTGGTAGAATCATGCAGGACTGAAATTTTTGATGTTTTTCTACTCCTCTCATGAGCCTAAACAAGTCTCTAAAAGCATGAGTTTGCAACTACTTTACTTTTGGAGAAAATTCAAAACATTCATTATTCAATAGAGCCCAATAGCAAAAATCAGGTTTTGAATGAAGAATCACATTTCTTGGTAGAATCATGCAGGATTGAAATTTTTGATGTTTTTTTACTCCTCTCAACAGCCCAAACAAGTTTCTAAAAGGATGAGTTTGCAACTACTTTACTTTTGGAGAAAATTCAAAACATTCATTATTCAATAGGGCCCAAACTATCAAAAACCAGCGGTTTGAATGAACACTCACATTTCTTGGTAGAATCGTGCAGGACTGAAATTTTTGATGTTTTTCTACTCCTCTCATGAGCCCAAACAAGTCTCTAAAAGCATGACTTTGCAACTACTTTACTTTTGGAGAAAATTCAAAACATTCATTATTCAATAGAGCCCAATAGCAAAAATCAGGTTTTGAATGAAGAATCACATTTCTTGGTAGAATCATGCAGGATTGAAATTTTTGATGGTTTTTTACTCCTCTCAACAGCCCAAACAAGTTTCTAAAAGGATGAATTTGCAACTACTTTACTTTTGGAGAAAATTCAAAACATTCATTATTCAATAGGGCCCAAAATATCAAAAACCAGCGGCTTGAATGAACACACATTTCTTGGTAGAATCATGCAGGACTGAAATTTTTGATGTTTTTCTACTCCTCTCATGAGCCCAAACAAGTCTCTAAAAGCATGAGTTTGCAACTACTTTACTTTTGGAGAAAATTCAAAACATTCATTATTCAATAGAGCCCAATAGCAAAAAGCAGGTTTTGAATGAAGAATCACATTTCTTGGTAGAATCATGCAGGATTGAAATTTTTGATGGTTTTTTACTCCTCTCAACAGCCCAAACAAGTTTCTAAAAGGATGAGTTTGCAACTACTTTACTTTTGGAGAAAATTCAAAACATTCATTATTCAATAGGGCCCAAAATATCAAAAAACAGCGGTTTGAATGAACACTCACATTTCTTGGTAGAATCGTGCAGGACTGAAATTTTTGATGTTTTTCTACTCCTTTCATGAGCCCAAACAAGACTCTAAAAGGATGAGTTTGCAACTACTTTACTTTTGGAGAAAATTCAAAACATTCATTATTCAATAGGGCCCAAAATATCAAAAACCAGCGGTTTGAATGAACACACATTTCTTGGTAGAATCATGCAGGACTGAAATTTTTGATGTTTTTCTACTCCTCTCATGAGCCCAAACAAGACTTTAAAAGGATGAGTTTGCAACTACTTTACTTTTGGAGAAAATTCAAAACATTCCTTATTCAATAGGGCCCAAAATATCAAAAACCAGCGGTTTGAATGAACACACATTTCTTGGTAGAATCATGCAGGACTGAAATTTTTGATGTTTTTCTACTCCTCTCATGAGCCCAAACAAGTCTCTAAAAGCATGAGTTTGCAGCTACTTTAATTTTGGAGAAAATTCAAAACATTCATTATTCAATAGAGCCCAATAGCAAAAATCAGGTTTTGAATGAAGAATCACATTTCTTGGTAGAATCATGCAGGATTGAAATTTTTGATGTTTTTTTACTCCTCTCAACAGCCCAAACAAGTTTCTAAAAGGATGAATTTGCAACTACTTTACTTTTGGAGAAAATTCAAAACATTCATTATTCAATAGGGCCCAAAATATCAAAAACCAGCGGTTTGAATGAACACACATTTCTTGGTAGAATCATGCAGGACTGAAATTTTTGATGTTTTTCTACTCCTCTCATGAGCCTAAACAAGTCTCTAAAAGCATGAGTTTGCAACTACTTTACTTTTGGAGAAAATTCAAAACATTCATTATTCAATAGAGCCCAATAGCAAAAATCAGGTTTTGAATGAAGAATCACATTTCTTGGTAGAATCATGCAGGATTGAAATTTTTGTTTTTTTTTACTCCTCTCAACAGCCCAAACAAGTTTCTAAAAGGATGAGTTTGCAACTACTTTACTTTTGGAGAAAATTCAAAACATTCATTATTCAATAGGGCCCAAACTATCAAAAACCAGCGGTTTGAATGAACACTCACATTTCTTGGTAGAATCGTGCAGGACTGAAATTTTTGAAGTTTATCTACTCCTCTCATGAGCCCAAACAAGACTCTAAAAGGATGAGTTTGCAACTACTTTACTTTTGGAGAAAATTCAAAACCTTCATTATTCAATAGGGCCCAAAATATCAAAAACCAGCGGTTTGAATGAACACACATTTCTTGGTAGAATCATGCAGGACTGAAATTTTTGATGTTTTTCTACTCCTCTCATGAGCCCAAACAAGTCTCTAAAAGCATGAGTTTGCAACTACTTTACTTTTGGAGAAAATTCAAAACATTCATTATTCAATAGAGCCCAATAGCAAAAATCAGGTTTTGAATGAAGAATCACATTTCTTGGTAGAATCATGCAGGATTGAAATTTTTGATGGTTTTTTACTCCTCTCAACAGCGCAAACAAGTTTCTAAAAGGATGAGTTTGCAACTACTTTACTTTTGGAGAAATTTCAAAACATTCATTATTCAATAGGGCCCAAAATATCAAAAACCAGCGGTTTGAATGAACACACATTTCTTGGAAGAATCGTGCAAGACTGAAATTTTTGATGCTTTTCTACTCCTCTCATGAGCCCAAACAAGTCTCTAAAAGCATGAGTTTGCAACTACTTTACTTTTGGAGAAAATTCAAAACATTCATTATTCAATAGAGCCCAATAGCAAAAATCAGGTTTTGAATGAAGAATCACATTTCTTGGTAGAATCATGCAGGATTGAAATTTTTGATGGTTTTTTACTCCTCTCAACAGCCCAAACAAGTTTCTAAAAGGATGAGTTTGCAACTACTTTAGTTTTGGAGAAAATTCAAAACATTCATTATTCAATAGGGCCCAAAATATCAAAAACCAGCGATTTGAATGAACATACATTTCTTGGTAGAATCATGCAGGACTGAAATTTTTGATGTTTTTCTACTCCTCTCATGAGCCTGAACAAGTCTCTAAAAGCATGAGTTTGCAACTACTTTACTTTTGGAGAAAATTCAAAACATTCATTATTCAATAGAGCCCAATAGCAAAAAGCAGGTTTTGAATGAAGAATCACATTTCTTGGTAGAATCATGCAGGATTGAAATTTTTGATGTTTTTTTACTCCTCTCAACAGCCCAAACAAGTTTCTAAAAGGATGAGTTTGCAACTACTTTACTTTTGGAGAAAATTCAAAACATTCATTATTCAATAGGGCCCAAACTATCAAAAACCAGCGGTTTGAATGAACACTCACATTTCTTGGTAGAATCGTGCAGGACTGAAATTTTTGAAGTTTTTCTACTCCTCTCATGAGCCCAAACAAGACTCTAAAAGGATGAGTTTGCAACTACTTTACTTTTGGAGAAAATTCAAAACCTTCATTATTCAATAGGGCCCAAAATATCAAAAACCAGCGGTTTGAATGAACACACATTTCTTGGTAGAATCATGCAGGACTGAAATTTTTGATGTTTTTCTACTCCTCTCATGAGCCCAAACAAGTCTCTAAAAGCATGAGTTTGCAACTACTTTACTTTTGGAGAAAATTCAAAACATTCATTATTCAATAGAGCCCAATAGCAAAAATCAGGTTTTGAATGAAGAATCACATTTCTTGGTAGAATCATGCAGGATTGAAATTTTTGATGGTTTTTTACTCCTCTCAACAGCCCAAACAAGTTTCTAAAAGGATGAGTTTGCAACTACTTTACTTTTGGAGAAAATTCAAAACATTCATTATTCAATAGGGCCCAAAATATCAAAAACAAGCGGTTTGAATGAACACACATTTCTTGGAAGAATCGTGCAAGACTGAAATTTTTGATGCTTTTCTACTCCTCTCATGAGCCCAAACAAGTCTCTAAAAGCATGAGTTTGCAACTACTTTACTTTTGGAGAAAATTCAAAACATTCATTATTCAATAGAGCCCAATAGCAAAAATCAGGTTTTGAATGAAGAATCACATTTCTTGGTAGAATCATGCAGGATTGAAATTTTTGATGTTTTTTTACTCCTCTCAACAGCCCAAACAAGTTTCTAAAAGGATGAGTTTGCAACTACTTTACTTTTGGAGAAAATTCAAAACATTCATTATTCAATAGGGCCCAAACTATCAAAAACCAGCGGTTTGAATGAACACTCACATTTCTTGGTAGAATCGTGCAGGACTGAAATTTTTGATGTTTTTCTACTCCTCTCATGAGCCCAAACAAGTCTCTAAAAGCATGACTTTGCAACTACTTTACTTTTGGAGAAAATTCAAAACATTCATTATTCAATAGAGCCCAATAGCAAAAATCAGGTTTTGAATGAAGAATCACATTTCTTGGTAGAATCATGCAGGATTGAAATTTTTGATGGTTTTTTACTCCTCTCAACAGCCCAAACAAGTTTCTAAAAGGATGAATTTGCAACTACTTTACTTTTGGAGAAAATTCAAAACATTCATTATTCAATAGGGCCCAAAATATCAAAAACCAGCGGTTTGAATGAACACACATTTCTTGGTAGAATCATGCAGGACTGAAATTTTTGATGTTTTTCTACTCCTCTCATGAGCCCAAACAAGTCTCTAAAAGCATGAGTTTGCAACTACTTTACTTTTGGAGAAAATTCAAAACATTCATTATTCAATAGAGCCCAATAGCAAAAAGCAGGTTTTGAATGAAGAATCACATTTCTTGGTAGAATCATGCAGGATTGAAATTTTTGATGGTTTTTTACTCCTCTCAACAGCCCAAACAATTTTCTAAAAGGATGAGTTTGCAACTACTTTACTTTTGGAGAAAATTCAAAACATTCATTATTCAATAGGGCCCAAAATATCAAAAAACAGCGGTTTGAATGAACACACATTTCTTGGAAGAATCGTGCAAGACTGAAATTTTTGATGCTTTTCTACTCCTCTCATGAGCCCAAACAAGTCTCTAAAAGCATGAGTTTGCAACTACTTTACTTTTGGAGAAAATTCAAAACATTCATTATTCAATAGAGCCCAATAGCAAAAATCAGGTTTTGAATGAAGAATCACATTTCTTGGTAGAATCATGCAGGATTGAAATTTTTGATGGTTTTTTACTCCTCTCAACAGCCCAAACAAGTTTCTAAAAGGATGAGTTTGCAACTACTTTACTTTTGGAGAAAATTCAAAACATTCATTATTCAATAGGGCCCAAACTATCAAAAACCAGCGGTTTGAATGAACACTCACATTTCTTGGTAGAATTGTGCAGGACTGAAATTTTTGAAGTTTTTCTACTCCTCTCATGAGCCCAAACAAGACTCTAAAAGGATGAGTTTGCAACTACTTTACTTTTGGAGAAAATTCAAAACATTCATTATTCAATAGGGCCCAAAATATAAAAAACAGCGGTTTGAATGAACACACATTTCTTGGCAGAATCATGCAGGACTGAAATTTTTGATGTTTTTCTACTCCTCTCATGAGCCCAAACAAGTCTCTAAAAGCATGAGTTTGCAACTACTTTACTTTTGGAGAAAATTCAAAACATTCATTATTCAATAGAGCCCAATAGCAAAAATCAGGTTTTGAATGAAGAATCACATTTCTTGGTAGAATCATGCAGGATTGAAATTTTTGATGGTTTTTTACTCCTCTCAACAGCCCAAATAAGTTTCTAAAAGGATGAGTTTGCAACTACTTTACTTTTGGAGAAAATTCAAAACATTCATTATTCAATAGGGCCCAAAATATCTAAAACCAGCGGTTTGAATGAACACACATTTCTTGGTAGAATCATGCAGGACTGAAATTTTTGATGTTTTTCTACTCCTCTCATGAGCCTAAACAAGTCTCTAAAAGCATGAGTTTGCAACTACTTTACTTTTGGAGAAAATTCAAAACATTCATTATTCAATAGAGCCCAATAGCAAAAATCAGGTTTTGAATGAAGAATCACATTTCTTGGTAGAATCATGCAAGATTGAAATTTTTGATGTTTTTTTTACTCCTCTCAACAGCCCAAACAAGTTTCTAAAAGGATGAGTTTGCAACTACTTTACTTTTGGAGAAAATTCAAAACATTCATTATTCAATAGGGCCCAAACTATCAAAAACCAGCGGTTTGAATGAACACTCACATTTCTTGGTAGAATCGTGAAGGAATGAAATTTTTGATGTTTTTCTACTCCTCTCATGAGCTCAAACAAGTCTCTAAAAGCATGAGTTTGCAACTACTTTACTTTTGGAGAAAATTCAAAACATTCATTATTCAATAGAGCCCAATAGCAAAAATCAGGTTTTGAATGAAGAATCACATTTCTTGGTAGAATCATGCAGGATTGAAATTTTTGATGGTTTTTTACTCCTCTCAACAGCCCAAACAAGTTTCTGAAAGGATGAGTTTGCAACTACTTTACTTTTGGAGAAAATTCAAAACATTCATTATTCAATAGGGCCCAAAATATCAAAAACCAGCGGTTTGAATGAACACACATTTCTTGGTAGAATCATGCAGGACTGAAATTTTTGATGTTTTTCTACTCCTCTCATGAGCCCAAACAAGTCTCTAAAAGCATGAGTTTGCAACTACTTTACTTTTGGAGAAAATTCAAAACATTCATTATTCAATAGAGCCCAATAGCAAAAATCAGGTTTTGAATGAAGAATCACATTTCTTGGTAGAATCATGCAGGATTGAAATTTTTGATGTTTTTTACTCCTCTCAACAGCCCAAACAAGTTTCTAAAAGGATGAGTTTGCAACTACTTTACTTTTGGAGAAAATTCAAAACATTCATTATTCAATAGGGACCACACTATCAAAAACCAGCGGTTTGAATGAACACACATTTCTTGGTAGTATCGTGCAAGACTGAAATTTTTGATGTTTTTCTACTCATCTCATGAGCCCAAACAAGACTCTAAAAGGATGAGTTTGCAACTACTTTACTTTTGGAGAAAATTCAAAATATTCATTATTCAATAGGGCCCAAAATATCAAAAACCAGCGGTTTGAATGAACACACATTTCTTGGTAGAATCATGCAGGACTGAAATTTTTGATGTTTTTCTACTCCTCTCATGAGCCCAAACAAGTCTCTAAAAGCATGAGTTTGCAACTACTTTAATTTTGGAGAAAATTCAAAACATTCATTATTCAATAGAGCCCAATAGCAAAAATCAGGTTTTGAATGAAGAATCACATTTCTTGGTAGAATCATGCAGGATTGAAATTTTTGATGTTTTTTTACTCCTCTCAACAGCCCAAACAAGTTTCTAAAAGGATGAGTTTGCAACTACTTTACTTTTGGAGAAAATTCAAAACATTCATTATTCAATAGGGCCCAAACTATCAAAAACCAGCGGTTTGAATGAACACACATTTCTTGGTAGAATCGTGCAAGACTGAAATTTTTGATGTTTTTCTACTCCTCTCATGAGCCCAAACAAGACTCTAAAAGGATGAGTTTGCAACTACTTTACTTTTGGAGAAAATTCAAAACATTCATTATTCAATATGGCCCAAAATATCAAAAACCAGCGGTTTGAATGAACACACATTTCTTGGTAGAATCATGCAGGACTGAAATTTTTGATGTTTTTCTACTCCTCTCATGAGCCCAAACAAGACTCTAAAAGGATGAGTTTGCAACTACTTTACTTTTGGAGAAAATTCAAAACATTCATTATTCAATAGGGCCCAAACTATCAAAAACCAGCGGTTTGAATGAACACTCACATTTCTTGGTAGAATCGTGCAGGACTGAAATTTTTGATGTTTTTCTACTCCTCTCATGAGCCCAAACAAGACTCTAAAAGGATGAGTTTGCAACTACTTTACTTTTGGAGAAAATTCAAAACATTCATTATTCAATAGAGCCCAATTGCAAAAATCAGGTTTTGAATGAAGAATCACATTTCTTGGTAGAATCATGCAGGATTGAAATTTTTGATGTTTTTTTACTCCTCTCAACAGCCCAAACAAGTTTCTAAAAGGATGAGTTTGCAACTACTTTACTTTTGGAGAAAATTCAAAACATTCATTATTCAATAGGGCCCAAAATATCAAGAACCAGCGGTTTGAATGAACACACATTTCTTGGTAGAATCGTGCAAGACTGAAATTTTTGATGCTTTTCTACTCCTCTCATGAGCCCAAACAAGTCTCTAAAAGCATGAGTTTGCAACTACTTTACTTTTGGAGAAAATTCAAAACATTCATTATTCAATAGAGCCCAATAGCAAAAATCAGGTTTTGAATGAAGAATCACATTTCTTGGTAGAATCATGCAGGATTGAAATTTTTGATGGTTTTTTACTCCTCTCAACAGCCCAAACAAGTTTCTAAAAGGATGAGTTTGCAACTACTTTACTTTTGGAGAAAATTCAAAACATTCATTATTCAATAGGGCCCAAAATATCAAAAACCAGCGGTTTGAATGAACACACATTTCTTGGTAGAATTGTGCAGGACTGAAATTTTTGATGTTTTTCTACTCCTCTCATGAGCCCAAACAAGTCTCTAAAAGCATGAGTTTGCAACTACTTTACTTTTGGAGAAAATTCAAAACATTCATTATTCAATAGAGCCCAATAGCAAAAATCAGGTTTTGAATGAAGAATCACATTTCTTGGTAGAATCATGCAGGATTGAAATTTTTGATGTTTTTTACTCCTCTCAACAGCCCAAACAAGTTTCTAAAAGGATGAGTTTGCAACTACTTTACTTTTGGAGAAAATTCAAAACATTCTTTATTCAATAGGGACCACACTATCAAAAACCAGCGGTTTGAATGAACACACATTTCTTGGTAGAATCGTGCAAGACTGAAATTTTTGATGTTTTTCTACTCCTCTCATGAGCCCAAACAAGTCTCTAAAAGCATGAGTTTGCAACTACTTTACTTTTGGAGAAAATTCAAAACATTCATTATTCAATAGAGCCCAATAGCAAAAATCAGGTTTTGAATGAAGAATCACATTTCTTGGTAGAATCATGCAGGATTGAAATTTTTGATGTTTTTTACTCCTCTCAACAGCCCAAACAAGTTTCTAAAAGGATGAGTTTGCAACTACTTTACTTTTGGAGAAAATTCAAAACATTCATTATACAATAGTGCCCAAAATATCAAAAACCAGCGGTTTGAATGAACACACATTTCTTGGTAGAATCATGCAGGACTGAAATTTTTGATGTTTTTCTACTCCTCTCATGAGCCCAAACAAGTCTCTAAAAGCATGAGTTTGCAACTACTTTACTTTTGGAGAAAATTCAAAACATTCATTATTCAATAGAGCCCAATAGCAAAAATCAGGTTTTGAATGAAGAATCACATTTCTTGGTAGAATCATGCAGGATTGAAATTTTTGATGTTTTTTTACTCCTCTCAACAGCCCAAACAAGTTTCTAAAAGGATGAGTTTGCAACTACTTTACTTTTGGAGAAAATTCAAAACATTCATTATTCAATAGGGACCACACTATCAAAAACCAGCGGTTTGAATGAACACACATTTCTTGGTAGAATCGTGCAAGACTGAAATTTTTGATGTTTTTCTACTCCTCTCATGAGCCCAAACAAGTCTCTAAAAGCATGAGTTTGCAACTACTTTACTTTTGGAGAAAATTCAAAACATTCATTATTCAATAGAGCCCAATAGCAAAAATCAGGTTTTGAATGAAGAATCACATTTCTTGGTAGAATCATGCAGGATTGAAATTTTTGATGTTTTTCTACTCCTCTTAACAGCCCAAAGAAGTTTCTAAAAGGATGAGTTTGCAACTACTTTACTTTTGGAGAAAATTCAAAACATTCATTATTCAATAGAGCCCAATAGCAAAAATCAGGTTTTGAATGAAGAATCACATTTCTTGGTAGAATCATGCAGGATTGAAATTTTTGATGGTTTTTTACTCCTCTCAACAGCCCAAACAAGTTTCTAAAAGGATGAATTTGCAACTACTTTACTTTTGGAGAAAATTCAAAACATTCATTATTCAATAGGGCCCAAAATATCAAAAACCAGCGGTTTGAATGAACACACATTTCTTGGTAGAATCATGCAGGACTGAAATTTTTGATGTTTTTCTACTCCTCTCATGAGCCTAAACAAGTCTCTAAAAGCATGAATTTGCAACTACTTTACTTTTGGAGAAAATTCAAAACATTCATTATTCAATAGAGCCCAATAGCAAAAATCAGGTTTTGAATGAAGAATCACATTTCTTGGTAGAATCATGCAGGATTGAAATTTTTGATGTTTTTTTACTCCTCTCAACAGCCCAAACAAGTTTCTAAAAAGATGAGTTTGCAACTACTTTACTTTTGGAGAAAATTCAAAACATTCATTATTCAATAGGGCCCAAACTATCAAAAACCAGCGGTTTGAATGAACACTCACATTTCTTGGTAGAATCGTGCAGGACTGAAATTTTTGATGTTTTTCTACTCCTTTCATGAGCCCAAACAAGTCTCTAAAAGGATGAGTTTGCAACTACTTTACTTTTGGAGAAAATTCAAAACATTCATTATTCAATAGGGCCCAAAATATCAAAAACCAGCGGTTTGAATGAACACACATTTCTTGGTAGAATCATGCAGGACTGAAATTTTTGATGTTTTTCTACTCCTCTCATGAGCCCAAACAAGTCTCTAAAAGCATGAGTTTGCAACTACTTCACTTTTGGAGAAAATTCAAAACATTCATTATTCAATAGAGCCCAATAGCAAAAATCAGGTTTTGAATGAAGAATCACATTTCTTGGTAGAATCATGCAGGATTGAAATTTTTGATGGTTTTTTACTCCTCTCAACAGCCCAAACAAGTTTCTAAAAGGATGAGTTTGCATCTACTTTACTTTTGGAGAAAATTCAAAACATTCATTATTCAATAGGGCCCAAAATATCAAAAACCAGCGGTTTGAATGAACACACATTTCTTGGTAGAATCGTGCAAGACTGAAATTTTTGATGCTTTTCTACTCCTCTCATGAGCCCAAACAAGTCTCTAAAAGCATGAGTTTGCAACTACTTTACTTTTGGAGAAAATTCAAAACATTCATTATTCAATAGAGCCCAATAGCAAAAATCAGGTTTTGAATGAAGAATCACATTTCTTGGTAGAATCATGCAGGACTGAAATTTTTGATGGTTTTTTATTCCTCTCAACAGCCCAAACAAGTTTCTAAAAGGATGAGTTTGCAGCTACTTTACTTTTGGAGAAAATTCAAAACATTCATTATTCAATAGGGCCCAAAATATCAAAAACCAGCGGTTTGAATGAACACACATTTCTTGGTAGAATCATGCAGGACTGAAATTTTTGATGTTTTTCTACTCCTCTCATGAGCCCAAACAAGTCTCTAAAAGCATGAGTTTGCAACTACTTTACTTTTGGAGAAAATTCAAAACATTCATTATTCAATAGAGCCCAATAGCAAAAATCAGGTTTTGAATGAAGAATCACATTTCTTGGTAGAAACATGCAGGATTGAAATTTTTGATGGTCTTTTACTCCTCTCAACAGCCCAAACAAGTTTCTAAAAGGATGAGTTTGCAACTACTTTACTTTTGGAGAAAATTCAAAACATTCATTATTCAATAGGGCCCAAACTATCAAAAACCAGCGGTTTGAATGAACACTCACATTTCTTGGTAGAATCGTGCAGGACTGAAATTTTTGATGTTTTTCTACTCCTCTCATGAGCCCAAACAAGACTCTAAAAGGATGAGTTTGCAACTACTTTACTTTTGGAGAAAATTCAAAACATTCATTATTCAATAGAGCCCAATAGCAAAAATCAGCGTTTTGAATGAAGAATCACATTTTTTGGTAGAATCATGCAGGATTGAAATTTTTGATGGTTTTTTACTCCTCTCAACAGCCCAAACAAGTTTCTAAAAGGATGTTTTGCAACTACTTTCCTTTTCTAGAAAATTCAAAACATTCCTTATTCAATAGGGCCAAAAATATCAAAAACCAGTGGTTTGAATGAACACTCACATTTCTTGGTAGAATAGTGCAGGACTGAAATTTTTGATGGTTTTTTACTCCTCTCAACAGCCCAAACAAGTTTCTAAAAGGATGAGTTTGCAACTACTTTACTTTTGGAGAAAATTCAAAACATTCATTATTCAATAGGGCCCAAAATATCAAAAACCAGCGGTTTGAATGAACACACATTTCTTGGTAGAATCATGCAGGACTGAAATTTTTGATGTTTTTCTACTCCTCTCATGAGCCCAAACAAGTCTCTAAAAGCATGAGTTTGCAACTACTTTACTTTTGGAGAAAATTCAAAACATTCATTATGCAATAGAGCCCAATAGTTTTTTACTCCTCTCAACAGCGCAAACAAGTTTCTAAAAGGATGAGTTTGCAACTACTTTACTTTTGGAGAAAATTCAAAACATTCATTATTCAATAGGGCCCAAAATATAAAAAACCAGCGGTTTGAATGAACACACATTTCTTGGTAGAATCATGCAGGACTGAAGTTTTTAATGTTTTTCTACTCCTCTCATGAGCCCAAACAAGTCTCTAAAAGCATGAGTTTGCAACTACTTTACTTTTGGAGAAAATTCAAAACATTCATTATTCAATAGAACCCAATAGCAAAAATCAGGTTTTGAATGAAGAATCACATTTCTTGGTAGAATCATGCAGGATTGAAATTTTTGATGGTTTTTTACTCCTCTCAACAGCCGAAACAAGTTTCTGAAAGGATGAGTTTGCAACTACTTTACTTTTCTAGAAAATTCAAAATAATCCTTATTCAATGGGGCCCAAAATATCAAAAAAAAGTGGATTGAATGAACACTCACATTTCTTGGTAGAATTGTGCAGGACTGAAATTTTTGATGTTTTTCTACTCCTCTCATGAGCCCAAACAAGTCTCTAAAAGCATGAGTTTGCAACTACTTTACTTTTGGAGAAAATTCAAAACATTCATTATTCAATAGAGCCCAATAGCAAAAATCAGGTTTTGAATGAAGAATCACATTTCTTGGTAGAATCATGCAGGATTGAAATATTTGATGTTTTTTTACTCCTCTCAACTGCCCAAACAAGTTTCTAAAAGGATGAATTTGCAACTACTTTACTTTTGGAGAAAATTCAAAACATTCATTATTCAATAGGGCCCAAACTATCAAAAACCAGCGATTTGAATGAACACACATTTCTTGGTAGAATCGTGCAAGACTGAAATTTTTGATGTTTTTCTACTCCTCTCATGAGCCCAAACAAGTCTCCAAAAGCATGAGTTTGCAACTACTTTACTTTTGGAGAAAATTCAAAACATTCATTATTCAATAGGGCCCAAACTATCAAAAACCAGCGGTTTGAATGAACACACATTTCTTGGTAGAATCATGCAGGACTGAAATTTTTGATGTTTTTCTACTCCTCTCATGAGCCTAAACAAGTCTCTAAAAGCATGAGTTTGCATCTACTTTACTTTTGGAGAAAATTCAAAACATTCATTATTCAATAGAGCCCAATAGCAAAAATCAGGTTTTGAATGAAGAATCACATTTCTTGGTAGAATCATGCAGGATTGAAATTTTTGATGTTTTTTTACTCCTCTCAACAGCCCAAACAAGTTTCTAAAAGGATGAGTTTGCAACTACTTTACTTTTGGAGAAAATTCAAAACATTCATTATTCAATAGGGCCCAAACTATCAAAAACCAGCGGTTTGAATGAACACTCACATTTCTTGGTAGAATCGTGCAGGACTGAAATTTTTGATGTTTTTCTACTCCTTTCATGAGCCCAAACAAGACTCTAAAAGGATGAGTTTGCAACTACTTTACTTTTGGAGAAAATTCAAAACATTCATTATTCAATAGGGCCCAAAATATCAAAAACCAGCGGTTTGAATGAACACACATTTCTTGGTAGAATCATGCAGGACTGAAATTTTTGATGTTTTTCTACTCCTCTCATGAGCCCAAACAAGTCTCTAAAAGCATGAGTTTGCAACTACTTCACTTTTGGAGAAAATTCAAAACATTCATTATTCAATAAAACCCAATAGCAAAAATCAGGTTTTGAATGAAGAATCACATTTCTTGGTAGAATCATGCAGGATTGAAATTTTTGATGGTTTTTTACTCCTCTCAACAGCCCAAACAAATTTCTAAAAGGATGAGTTTGCAACTACTTTACTTTTCTAGAAAATTCAAAATAATCCTTATTCAATGGGGCCCAAAATATCAAAAACCAGTGGATTGAATGAACACTCACATTTCTTGGTAGAATTGTGCAGGACTGAAATTGTTGATGTTTTTCTACTCCTCTCATGAGCCCAAACAAGTCTCTAAAAGCATGAGTTTGCAACTACTTTACTTTTGGAGAAAATTCAAAACATTCATTATTCAATAGAGCCCAATAGCAAAAATCAGGTTTTGAATGAAGAATCACATTTCTTGGTAGAATCATGCAGGATTGAAATTTTTGATGTTTTTTTACTCCTCTCAACTGCCCAAACAAGTTTCTAAAAGGATGAATTTGCAACTACTTTACTTTTGGAGAAAATTCAAAACATTCATTATTCAATAGGGCCCAAACTATCAAAAACCAGCGATTTGAATGAACACACATTTCTTGGTAGAATCGTGCAAGACTGAAATTTTTGATGTTTTTCTACTCCTCTCATGAGCCCAAACAAGTCTCCAAAAGCATGAGTTTGCAACTACTTTACTTTTGGAGAAAATTCAAAACATTCATTATTCAATAGGGCCCAAACTATCAAAAACCAGCGGTTTGAATGAACACACATTTCTTGGTAGAATCATGCAGGACTGAAATTTTTGATGTTTTTCTACTCCTCTCATGAGCCTAAACAAGTCTCTAAAAGCATGAGTTTGCATCTACTTTACTTTTGGAGAAAATTCAAAACATTCATTATTCAATAGAGCCCAATAGCAAAAATCAGGTTTTGAATGAAGAATCACATTTCTTGGTAGAATCATGCAGGATTGAAATTTTTGATGTTTTTTTACTCCTCTCAACAGCCCAAACAAGTTTCTAAAAGGATGAGTTTGCAACTACTTTACTTTTGGAGAAAATTCAAAACATTCATTATTCAATAGGGCCCAAAATATCAAAAACCAGCGGTTTGAATGAACACACATTTCTTGGTAGAATCATGCAGGACTGAAATTTTTGATGTTTTTCTACTCCTCTCATGAGCCCAAACAAGTCTCTAAAAGCATAAGTTTGCAACTACTTCACTTTTGGAGAAAATTCAAAACATTCATTATTCAATAGAACCCAATAGCAAAAATCAGGTTTTGAATGAAGAATCACATTTCTTGGTAGAATCATGCAGGATTGAAATTTTTGATGGTTTTTTACTCCTCTCAACAGCCCAAACAAATTTCTAAAAGGATGAGTTTGCAACTACTTTACTTTTCTAGAAAATTCAAAATAATCCTTATTCAATGGGGCCAAAAAAATATCAAAAACCAGTGGATTGAATGAACACTCACATTTCTTGGTAGAATTGTGCAGGACTGAAATTGTTGATGTTTTTCTACTCCTCTCATGAGCCCAAACAAGTCTCTAAAAGCATGAGTTTGCAACTACTTTACTTTTGGAGAAAATTCAAAACATTCATTATTCAATAGAGCCCAATAGCAAAAATCAGGTTTTGAATGAAGAATCACATTTCTTGGTAGAATCATGCAGGATTGAAATTTTTGATGTTTTTTTACTCCTCTCAACAGCCCAAACAAGTTTCTAAAAGGATGAATTTGCAACTACTTTACTTTTGGAGAAAATTCAAAACATTCATTATTCAATAGGGCCCAAACTATCAAAAACCAGCGATTTGAATGAACACACATTTCTTGGTAGAATCGTGCAAGACTGAAATTTTTGATGTTTTTCTACTCCTCTCATGAGCCCAAACAAGTCTCCAAAAGCATGAGTTTGCAACTACTTTACTCTTGGAGAAAATTCAAAACATTCATTATTCAATAGAGCCCAATAGCAAAAATCAGGTTTTGAATGAAGAATCACATTTCTTGGTAGAATCATGCAGGATTGAAATTTTTGATGTTTTTTTACTCCTCTCAACAGCCCAAACAAGTTTCTAAAAGGATGAGTTTGCAACTACTTTACTTTTGGAGAAAATTCAAAACATTCATTATTCAATAGGGCCCAAAATATCAAAAACCAGCGGTTTGAATGAACACACATTTCTTGGTAGAATCATGCAGGACTGAAATTTTTGATGTTTTTCTACTCCTCTCATGAGCCCAAACAAGTCTCTAAAAGCATGAGTTTGCAACTACTTCACTTTTGGAGAAAATTCAAAACATTCATTATTCAATAGAACCCAATAGCAAAAATCAGGTTTTGAATGAAGAATCACATTTCTTGGTAGAATCATGCAGGATTGAAATTTTTGATGGTTTTTTACTCCTCTCAACAGCCCAAACAAGTTTCTAAAAGGATGAGTTTGCAACTACTTTACTTTTCTAGAAAATTCAAAATAATCCTTATTCAATGGGGCCCAAAATATCAAAAACCAGTGGATTGAATGAACACTCACATTTCTTGGTAGAATTGTGCAGGACTGAAATTTTTGATGTTTTTCTACTCCTCTCATGAGCCCAAACAAGTCTCTAAAAGCATGAGTTTGCAACTACTTTACTTTTGGAGAAAATTCAAAACATTCATTATTCAATAGAGCCCAATAGCAAAAATCAGGTTTTGAATGAAGAATCACATTTCTTGGTAGAATCATGCAGGATTGAAATTTTTGATGTTTTTTACTCCTCTCAACAGCCCAAACAAGTTTCTAAAAGGATGAGTTTGCAACTACTTTACTTTTGGAGAAAATTCAAAACATTCATTATTCAATAGGGCCCAAACTATCAAAAACCAGCGGTTTGAATGAACACACATTTCTTGGTAGAATCGTGCAAGACTGAAATTTTTGATGTTTTTCTACTCCTCTCATGAGCCCAAACAAGTCTCCAAAAGCATGAGTTTGCAACTACTTTACTCTTGGAGAAAATTCAAAACAATCATTATTCAATAGAGCCCAATAGCAAAAATCAGGTTTTGAATGAAGAATCACATTTCTTGGTAGAATCATGCATGATTGAAATTTTTGATGTTTTTTTACTCCTCTCAACAGCCCAAACAAGTTTCTAAAAGGATGAGTTTGCAACTACTTTACTTTTGGAGAAAATTCAAAACATTCATTATTCAATAGGGCCCAAAATATCAAAAACCAGCGGTTTGAATGAACACACATTTCTTGGTAGAATCATGCAGGACTGAAATTTTTGATGTTTTTCTACTCCTCTCATGAGCCCAAACAAGTCTCTAAAAGCATGAGTTTGCAACTACTTTACTTTTGGAGAAAATTCAAAACATTCATTATTCAATAGAGCCCAATAGCAAAAATCAGGTTTTGAATGAAGAATCACATTTCTTGGTAGAATCATGCAGGATTGAAATTTTTGATGTTTTTCTACTCCTCTCATGAGCCCAAACAAGACTCTAAAAGGATGAGTTTGCAACTACTTTACTTTTGGAGAAAATTCAAAACATTCATTATTCAATAGAGCCCAATAGCAAAAACCAGCGTTTTGAATGAAGAATCACATTTCTTGGTAGAATCATGCAGGATTGAAATTTTTGATGGTTTTTTACTCCTCTCAACAGCCCAAACAAGTTTCTAAAAGGATGAGTTTGCAACTACTTTACTTTTCTAGAAAATTCAAAACATTCCTTATTCAATAGGGCCCAAAATATCAAAAACCAGTGGATTGAATGAACACTCACATTTCTTGGTACAATCGTGCAGGACTGAAATTTTTGATGTTTTTCTACTCCTCTCATGAGCCCAAACAAGTCTCTAAAAGCATGACTTTGCAACTACTTTACTTTTGGAGAAAATTCAAAACATTCATTATTCAATAGAGCCCAATAGCAAAAATCAGGTTTTGAATGAAGAATCACATTTCTTGGTAGAATCATGCAGGATTGAAATTTTTGATGGTTTTTTACTCCTCTCAACAGCCCAAACAAGTTTCTAAAAGGATGAGTTTGCAACTACTTTACTTTTGGAGAAAATTCAAAACATTCATTATTCAATAGGGCCCAAAATATCAAAAACCCGCGGTTTGAATGAACACACATTTCTTGGTAGAATCGTGCAAGACTGAAATTTTTGATGTTTTTCTACTCCTCTCATGAGCCCAAACAAGTCTCTAAAAGCATGAGTTTGCAACTACTTTACTTTTGGAGAAAATTCAAAACATTCATTATTCAATAGAGACCAATAGCAAAAATCAGGTTTTGAATGAAGAATCACATTTCTTGGTAGAATCATGCAGGATTGAAATTTTTGATGGTTTTTTACTCCTCTCAACAGCCCAAACAAGTTTTTAAAAGGATGAGTTTGCAACTACTTTACTTTTGGAGAAAATTCAAAACATTCATTATTCAATAGGGCCCAAAATATCAAAAAACAGCGGTTTGAATGAACACACATTTCTTGGTAGAATCGTGCAAGACTGAAATTTTTGATGTTTTTCTACTCCTCTCATGAGCCCAAACAAGTCTCTAAAAGCATGAGTTTGCAACTACTTTACTTTTGGAGAAAATTCAAAACATTCATTATTCAATAGAGCCCAATAGCAAAAATCAGGTTTTGAATGAAGAATCACATTTCTTGGTAGAATCATGCAGGATTGAAATTTTTGATGGTTTTTTACTCCTCTCAACAGCCCAAACAAGTTTCTAAAAGGATGAGTTTGCAACTACTTTACTTTTGGAGAAAATTCAAAACATTCATTATTCAATAGGGCCCAAAATATCAAAAACCAGCGGTTTGAATGAACACACATTTCTTGGTAGAATCATGCAGGACTGAAATTTTTGATGTTTTTCTACTCCTCTCATGAGCCTAAACAAGTCTCTAAAAGCATGAATTTGCAACTACTTTACTTTTGGAGAAAATTCAAAACATTCATTATTCAATAGAGCCCAATAGCAAAAATCAGGTTTTGAATGAAGAATCACATTTCTTGGTAGAATCATGCAGGATTGAAATTTTTGATGTTTTTTTACTCCTCTCAACAGCCCAAACAAGTTTCTAAAAAGATGAGTTTGCAACTACTTTACTTTTGGAGAAAATTCAAAACATTCATTATTCAATAGGGCCCAAACTATCAAAAACCAGCGGTTTGAATGAACACTCACATTTCTTGGTAGAATCGTGCAGGACTGAAATTTTTGATGTTTTTCTACTCCTTTCATGAGCCCAAACAAGTCTCTAAAAGGATGAGTTTGCAACTACTTTACTTTTGGAGAAAATTCAAAACATTCATTATTCAATAGGGCCCAAAATATCAAAAACCAGCGGTTTGAATGAACACACATTTCTTGGTAGAATCATGCAGGACTGAAATTTTTGATGTTTTTCTACTCCTCTCATGAGCCCAAACAAGTCTCTAAAAGCATGAGTTTGCAACTACTTCACTTTTGGAGAAAATTCAAAACATTCATTATTCAATAGAGCCCAATAGCAAAAATCAGGTTTTGAATGAAGAATCACATTTCTTGGTAGAATCATGCAGGATTGAAATTTTTGATGGTTTTTTACTCCTCTCAACAGCCCAAACAAGTTTCTAAAAGGATGAGTTTGCATCTACTTTACTTTTGGAGAAAATTCAAAACATTCATTATTCAATAGGGCCCAAAATATCAAAAACCAGCGGTTTGAATGAACACACATTTCTTGGTAGAATCGTGCAAGACTGAAATTTTTGATGCTTTTCTACTCCTCTCATGAGCCCAAACAAGTCTCTAAAAGCATGAGTTTGCAACTACTTTACTTTTGGAGAAAATTCAAAACATTCATTATTCAATAGAGCCCAATAGCAAAAATCAGGTTTTGAATGAAGAATCACATTTCTTGGTAGAATCATGCAGGACTGAAATTTTTGATGGTTTTTTATTCCTCTCAACAGCCCAAACAAGTTTCTAAAAGGATGAGTTTGCAGCTACTTTACTTTTGGAGAAAATTCAAAACATTCATTATTCAATAGGGCCCAAAATATCAAAAACCAGCGGTTTGAATGAACACACATTTCTTGGTAGAATCATGCAGGACTGAAATTTTTGATGTTTTTCTACTCCTCTCATGAGCCCAAACAAGTCTCTAAAAGCATGAGTTTGCAACTACTTTACTTTTGGAGAAAATTCAAAACATTCATTATTCAATAGAGCCCAATAGCAAAAATCAGGTTTTGAATGAAGAATCACATTTCTTGGTAGAAACATGCAGGATTGAAATTTTTGATGGTCTTTTACTCCTCTCAACAGCCCAAACAAGTTTCTAAAAGGATGAGTTTGCAACTACTTTACTTTTGGAGAAAATTCAAAACATTCATTATTCAATAGGGCCCAAACTATCAAAAACCAGCGGTTTGAATGAACACTCACATTTCTTGGTAGAATCGTGCAGGACTGAAATTTTTGATGTTTTTCTACTCCTCTCATGAGCCCAAACAAGACTCTAAAAGGATGAGTTTGCAACTACTTTACTTTTGGAGAAAATTCAAAACATTCATTATTCAATAGAGCCCAATAGCAAAAATCAGCGTTTTGAATGAAGAATCACATTTTTTGGTAGAATCATGCAGGATTGAAATTTTTGATGGTTTTTTACTCCTCTCAACAGCCCAAACAAGTTTCTAAAAGGATGTTTTGCAACTACTTTCCTTTTCTAGAAAATTCAAAACATTCCTTATTCAATAGGGCCAAAAATATCAAAAACCAGTGGTTTGAATGAACACTCACATTTCTTGGTAGAATAGTGCAGGACTGAAATTTTTGATGGTTTTTTACTCCTCTCAACAGCCCAAACAAGTTTCTAAAAGGATGAGTTTGCAACTACTTTACTTTTGGAGAAAATTCAAAACATTCATTATTCAATAGGGCCCAAAATATCAAAAACCAGCGGTTTGAATGAACACACATTTCTTGGTAGAATCATGCAGGACTGAAATTTTTGATGTTTTTCTACTCCTCTCATGAGCCCAAACAAGTCTCTAAAAGCATGAGTTTGCAACTACTTTACTTTTGGAGAAAATTCAAAACATTCATTATGCAATAGAGCCCAATAGTTTTTTACTCCTCTCAACAGCGCAAACAAGTTTCTAAAAGGATGAGTTTGCAACTACTTTACTTTTGGAGAAAATTCAAAACATTCATTATTCAATAGGGCCCAAAATATAAAAAACCAGCGGTTTGAATGAACACACATTTCTTGGTAGAATCATGCAGGACTGAAGTTTTTAATGTTTTTCTACTCCTCTCATGAGCCCAAACAAGTCTCTAAAAGCATGAGTTTGCAACTACTTTACTTTTGGAGAAAATTCAAAACATTCATTATTCAATAGAACCCAATAGCAAAAATCAGGTTTTGAATGAAGAATCACATTTCTTGGTAGAATCATGCAGGATTGAAATTTTTGATGGTTTTTTACTCCTCTCAACAGCCGAAACAAGTTTCTGAAAGGATGAGTTTGCAACTACTTTACTTTTCTAGAAAATTCAAAATAATCCTTATTCAATGGGGCCCAAAATATCAAAAAAAAGTGGATTGAATGAACACTCACATTTCTTGGTAGAATTGTGCAGGACTGAAATTTTTGATGTTTTTCTACTCCTCTCATGAGCCCAAACAAGTCTCTAAAAGCATGAGTTTGCAACTACTTTACTTTTGGAGAAAATTCAAAACATTCATTATTCAATAGAGCCCAATAGCAAAAATCAGGTTTTGAATGAAGAATCACATTTCTTGGTAGAATCATGCAGGATTGAAATATTTGATGTTTTTTTACTCCTCTCAACTGCCCAAACAAGTTTCTAAAAGGATGAATTTGCAACTACTTTACTTTTGGAGAAAATTCAAAACATTCATTATTCAATAGGGCCCAAACTATCAAAAACCAGCGATTTGAATGAACACACATTTCTTGGTAGAATCGTGCAAGACTGAAATTTTTGATGTTTTTCTACTCCTCTCATGAGCCCAAACAAGTCTCCAAAAGCATGAGTTTGCAACTACTTTACTTTTGGAGAAAATTCAAAACATTCATTATTCAATAGGGCCCAAACTATCAAAAACCAGCGGTTTGAATGAACACACATTTCTTGGTAGAATCATGCAGGACTGAAATTTTTGATGTTTTTCTACTCCTCTCATGAGCCTAAACAAGTCTCTAAAAGCATGAGTTTGCATCTACTTTACTTTTGGAGAAAATTCAAAACATTCATTATTCAATAGAGCCCAATAGCAAAAATCAGGTTTTGAATGAAGAATCACATTTCTTGGTAGAATCATGCAGGATTGAAATTTTTGATGTTTTTTTACTCCTCTCAACAGCCCAAACAAGTTTCTAAAAGGATGAGTTTGCAACTACTTTACTTTTGGAGAAAATTCAAAACATTCATTATTCAATAGGGCCCAAACTATCAAAAACCAGCGGTTTGAATGAACACTCACATTTCTTGGTAGAATCGTGCAGGACTGAAATTTTTGATGTTTTTCTACTCCTTTCATGAGCCCAAACAAGACTCTAAAAGGATGAGTTTGCAACTACTTTACTTTTGGAGAAAATTCAAAACATTCATTATTCAATAGGGCCCAAAATATCAAAAACCAGCGGTTTGAATGAACACACATTTCTTGGTAGAATCATGCAGGACTGAAATTTTTGATGTTTTTCTACTCCTCTCATGAGCCCAAACAAGTCTCTAAAAGCATGAGTTTGCAACTACTTCACTTTTGGAGAAAATTCAAAACATTCATTATTCAATAAAACCCAATAGCAAAAATCAGGTTTTGAATGAAGAATCACATTTCTTGGTAGAATCATGCAGGATTGAAATTTTTGATGGTTTTTTACTCCTCTCAACAGCCCAAACAAATTTCTAAAAGGATGAGTTTGCAACTACTTTACTTTTCTAGAAAATTCAAAATAATCCTTATTCAATGGGGCCCAAAATATCAAAAACCAGTGGATTGAATGAACACTCACATTTCTTGGTAGAATTGTGCAGGACTGAAATTGTTGATGTTTTTCTACTCCTCTCATGAGCCCAAACAAGTCTCTAAAAGCATGAGTTTGCAACTACTTTACTTTTGGAGAAAATTCAAAACATTCATTATTCAATAGAGCCCAATAGCAAAAATCAGGTTTTGAATGAAGAATCACATTTCTTGGTAGAATCATGCAGGATTGAAATTTTTGATGTTTTTTTACTCCTCTCAACTGCCCAAACAAGTTTCTAAAAGGATGAATTTGCAACTACTTTACTTTTGGAGAAAATTCAAAACATTCATTATTCAATAGGGCCCAAACTATCAAAAACCAGCGATTTGAATGAACACACATTTCTTGGTAGAATCGTGCAAGACTGAAATTTTTGATGTTTTTCTACTCCTCTCATGAGCCCAAACAAGTCTCCAAAAGCATGAGTTTGCAACTACTTTACTTTTGGAGAAAATTCAAAACATTCATTATTCAATAGGGCCCAAACTATCAAAAACCAGCGGTTTGAATGAACACACATTTCTTGGTAGAATCATGCAGGACTGAAATTTTTGATGTTTTTCTACTCCTCTCATGAGCCTAAACAAGTCTCTAAAAGCATGAGTTTGCATCTACTTTACTTTTGGAGAAAATTCAAAACATTCATTATTCAATAGAGCCCAATAGCAAAAATCAGGTTTTGAATGAAGAATCACATTTCTTGGTAGAATCATGCAGGATTGAAATTTTTGATGTTTTTTTACTCCTCTCAACAGCCCAAACAAGTTTCTAAAAGGATGAGTTTGCAACTACTTTACTTTTGGAGAAAATTCAAAACATTCATTATTCAATAGGGCCCAAAATATCAAAAACCAGCGGTTTGAATGAACACACATTTCTTGGTAGAATCATGCAGGACTGAAATTTTTGATGTTTTTCTACTCCTCTCATGAGCCCAAACAAGTCTCTAAAAGCATAAGTTTGCAACTACTTCACTTTTGGAGAAAATTCAAAACATTCATTATTCAATAGAACCCAATAGCAAAAATCAGGTTTTGAATGAAGAATCACATTTCTTGGTAGAATCATGCAGGATTGAAATTTTTGATGGTTTTTTACTCCTCTCAACAGCCCAAACAAATTTCTAAAAGGATGAGTTTGCAACTACTTTACTTTTCTAGAAAATTCAAAATAATCCTTATTCAATGGGGCCAAAAAAATATCAAAAACCAGTGGATTGAATGAACACTCACATTTCTTGGTAGAATTGTGCAGGACTGAAATTGTTGATGTTTTTCTACTCCTCTCATGAGCCCAAACAAGTCTCTAAAAGCATGAGTTTGCAACTACTTTACTTTTGGAGAAAATTCAAAACATTCATTATTCAATAGAGCCCAATAGCAAAAATCAGGTTTTGAATGAAGAATCACATTTCTTGGTAGAATCATGCAGGATTGAAATTTTTGATGTTTTTTTACTCCTCTCAACAGCCCAAACAAGTTTCTAAAAGGATGAATTTGCAACTACTTTACTTTTGGAGAAAATTCAAAACATTCATTATTCAATAGGGCCCAAACTATCAAAAACCAGCGATTTGAATGAACACACATTTCTTGGTAGAATCGTGCAAGACTGAAATTTTTGATGTTTTTCTACTCCTCTCATGAGCCCAAACAAGTCTCCAAAAGCATGAGTTTGCAACTACTTTACTCTTGGAGAAAATTCAAAACATTCATTATTCAATAGAGCCCAATAGCAAAAATCAGGTTTTGAATGAAGAATCACATTTCTTGGTAGAATCATGCAGGATTGAAATTTTTGATGTTTTTTTACTCCTCTCAACAGCCCAAACAAGTTTCTAAAAGGATGAGTTTGCAACTACTTTACTTTTGGAGAAAATTCAAAACATTCATTATTCAATAGGGCCCAAAATATCAAAAACCAGCGGTTTGAATGAACACACATTTCTTGGTAGAATCATGCAGGACTGAAATTTTTGATGTTTTTCTACTCCTCTCATGAGCCCAAACAAGTCTCTAAAAGCATGAGTTTGCAACTACTTCACTTTTGGAGAAAATTCAAAACATTCATTATTCAATAGAACCCAATAGCAAAAATCAGGTTTTGAATGAAGAATCACATTTCTTGGTAGAATCATGCAGGATTGAAATTTTTGATGGTTTTTTACTCCTCTCAACAGCCCAAACAAGTTTCTAAAAGGATGAGTTTGCAACTACTTTACTTTTCTAGAAAATTCAAAATAATCCTTATTCAATGGGGCCCAAAATATCAAAAACCAGTGGATTGAATGAACACTCACATTTCTTGGTAGAATTGTGCAGGACTGAAATTTTTGATGTTTTTCTACTCCTCTCATGAGCCCAAACAAGTCTCTAAAAGCATGAGTTTGCAACTACTTTACTTTTGGAGAAAATTCAAAACATTCATTATTCAATAGAGCCCAATAGCAAAAATCAGGTTTTGAATGAAGAATCACATTTCTTGGTAGAATCATGCAGGATTGAAATTTTTGATGTTTTTTACTCCTCTCAACAGCCCAAACAAGTTTCTAAAAGGATGAGTTTGCAACTACTTTACTTTTGGAGAAAATTCAAAACATTCATTATTCAATAGGGCCCAAACTATCAAAAACCAGCGGTTTGAATGAACACACATTTCTTGGTAGAATCGTGCAAGACTGAAATTTTTGATGTTTTTCTACTCCTCTCATGAGCCCAAACAAGTCTCCAAAAGCATGAGTTTGCAACTACTTTACTCTTGGAGAAAATTCAAAACAATCATTATTCAATAGAGCCCAATAGCAAAAATCAGGTTTTGAATGAAGAATCACATTTCTTGGTAGAATCATGCATGATTGAAATTTTTGATGTTTTTTTACTCCTCTCAACAGCCCAAACAAGTTTCTAAAAGGATGAGTTTGCAACTACTTTACTTTTGGAGAAAATTCAAAACATTCATTATTCAATAGGGCCCAAAATATCAAAAACCAGCGGTTTGAATGAACACACATTTCTTGGTAGAATCATGCAGGACTGAAATTTTTGATGTTTTTCTACTCCTCTCATGAGCCCAAACAAGTCTCTAAAAGCATGAGTTTGCAACTACTTTACTTTTGGAGAAAATTCAAAACATTCATTATTCAATAGAGCCCAATAGCAAAAATCAGGTTTTGAATGAAGAATCACATTTCTTGGTAGAATCATGCAGGATTGAAATTTTTGATGTTTTTCTACTCCTCTCATGAGCCCAAACAAGACTCTAAAAGGATGAGTTTGCAACTACTTTACTTTTGGAGAAAATTCAAAACATTCATTATTCAATAGAGCCCAATAGCAAAAACCAGCGTTTTGAATGAAGAATCACATTTCTTGGTAGAATCATGCAGGATTGAAATTTTTGATGGTTTTTTACTCCTCTCAACAGCCCAAACAAGTTTCTAAAAGGATGAGTTTGCAACTACTTTACTTTTCTAGAAAATTCAAAACATTCCTTATTCAATAGGGCCCAAAATATCAAAAACCAGTGGATTGAATGAACACTCACATTTCTTGGTACAATCGTGCAGGACTGAAATTTTTGATGTTTTTCTACTCCTCTCATGAGCCCAAACAAGTCTCTAAAAGCATGACTTTGCAACTACTTTACTTTTGGAGAAAATTCAAAACATTCATTATTCAATAGAGCCCAATAGCAAAAATCAGGTTTTGAATGAAGAATCACATTTCTTGGTAGAATCATGCAGGATTGAAATTTTTGATGGTTTTTTACTCCTCTCAACAGCCCAAACAAGTTTCTAAAAGGATGAGTTTGCAACTACTTTACTTTTGGAGAAAATTCAAAACATTCATTATTCAATAGGGCCCAAAATATCAAAAACCCGCGGTTTGAATGAACACACATTTCTTGGTAGAATCGTGCAAGACTGAAATTTTTGATGTTTTTCTACTCCTCTCATGAGCCCAAACAAGTCTCTAAAAGCATGAGTTTGCAACTACTTTACTTTTGGAGAAAATTCAAAACATTCATTATTCAATAGAGACCAATAGCAAAAATCAGGTTTTGAATGAAGAATCACATTTCTTGGTAGAATCATGCAGGATTGAAATTTTTGATGGTTTTTTACTCCTCTCAACAGCCCAAACAAGTTTTTAAAAGGATGAGTTTGCAACTACTTTACTTTTGGAGAAAATTCAAAACATTCATTATTCAATAGGGCCCAAAATATCAAAAAACAGCGGTTTGAATGAACACACATTTCTTGGTAGAATCGTGCAAGACTGAAATTTTTGATGTTTTTCTACTCCTCTCATGAGCCCAAACAAGTCTCTAAAAGCATGAGTTTGC
This sequence comes from Dendrobates tinctorius, assembly GCF_039654945.1. Lineage (NCBI taxonomy): Eukaryota > Metazoa > Chordata > Amphibia > Anura > Dendrobatidae > Dendrobates > Dendrobates tinctorius. Next base: position 4,847,215 of record NW_027361736.1, on the reverse strand, counting down.
AACTACTTTACTTTTGGAGAAAATTCAAAACATTCATTATTCAATAGAGCCCAATAGCAAAAATCAGGTTTTGAATGAAGAATCACATTTCTTGGTAGAATCATGCAGGATTGAAATTTTTGATGGTTTTTTACTCCTCTCAACAGCCCAAACAAGTTTCTAAAAGGATGAGTTTGCAACTACTTTACTTTTGGAGAAAATTCAAAACATTCATTATTCAATAGGGCCCAAAATATCAAAAAACAGCGGTTTGAATGAACACACATTTCTTGGTAGAATCGTGCAAGACTGAAATTTTTGATGTTTTTCTACTCCTCTCATGAGCCCAAACAAGTCTCTAAAAGCATGAGTTTGCAACTACTTTACTTTTGGAGAAAATTCAAAACATTCATTATTCTATAGAGCCCAATAGCAAAAATCAGGTTTTGAATGAAGAATCACATTTCATGGTAGAATCATGCAGGATTGAAATTTTTGATGTTTTTCTACTCCTCTCATGAGCCCAAACAAGACTCTAAAAGGATGAGTTTGCAACTACTTTACTTTTGGAGAAAATTCAAAACATTCATTATTCAAAAGAGCCCAATAGCAAAAACCAGCGTTTTGAATGAAGAATCACATTTCTTGGTAGAATCATGCAGGATTGAAATTTTTGATGGTTTTTTACTCCTCTCAACAGCCCAAACAAGTTTCTAAAAGGATGAGTTTGCAACTACTTTACTTTTCTAGAAAATTCAAAACATTCCTTATTCAATAGGGCCCAAACTATCAAAAACCAGCGGTTTGAATGAACACTCACATTTCTTGGTAGAATCGTGCAGGACTGAAATTTTTGATGTTTTTCTACTCCTTTCATGAGCCCAAGCAAGACTCTAAAAGGATGAGTTTGCAACTACTTTACTTTTGGAGAAAATTCAAAACATTCATTATTCAATAGGGCCCAAAATATCAAAAACCAGCGGTTTGAATGAACACTCACATTTCTTGGTAGAATCGTGCAGGACTGAAATTTTTGATGTTTTTCTACTCCTCTCATGAGCCCAAACAAGTCTCTAAAAGCATGAGTTTGCAACTACTTCACTTTTGGAGAAAATTCAAAACATTCATTATTCAATAGAGCCCAATAGCAAAAATCAGGTTTTGAATGAAGAATCACATTTCTTGGTAGAATCATGCAGGATTGAAATTTTTGATGGTTTTTTACTCCTCTCAACAGCCCAAACAAGTTTCTAAAAGGATGAGTTTGCATCTACTTTACTTTTGGAGAAAATTCAAAACATTCATTATTCAATAGGGCCCAAAATATCAAAAACCAGCGGTTTGAATGAACACACATTTCTTGGTAGAATCGTGCAAGACTGAAATTTTTGATGCTTTTCTACTCCTCTCATGAGCCCAAACAAGTCTCTAAAAGCATGAGTTTGCAACTACTTTACTTTTGGAGAAAATTCAAAACATTCATTATTCAATAGAGCCCAATAGCAAAAATCAGGTTTTGAATGAAGAATCACATTTCTTGGTAGAATCATGCAGGATTGAAATTTTTGATGGTTTTTTATTCCTCTCAACAGCCCAAACAAGTTTCTAAAAGGATGAGTTTGCAGCTACTTTACTTTTGGAGAAAATTCAAAACATTCATTATTCAATAGGGCCCAAAATATCAAAAACCAGCGGTTTGAATGAACACACATTTCTTGGTAGCATCATGCAGGACTGAAATTTTTGATGTTTTTCTACTCCTCTCATGAGCCCAAACAAGTCTCTAAAAGCATGAGTTTGCAACTACTTTACTTTTGGAGAAAATTCAAAACATTCATTATTCAACAGAGCCCAATAGCAAAAATCAGGTTTTGAATGAAGAATCACATTTCTTGGTAGAAACATGCAGGATTGAAATTTTTGATGGTTTTTTACTCCTCTCAACAGCCCAAACAAGTTTCTAAAAGGATGAGTTTGCAACTACTTTACTTTTGGAGAAAATTCAAAACATTCATTATTCAATAGGGCCCAAACTATCAAAAACCAGCGGTTTGAATGAACACTCACATTTCTTGGTAGAATCGTGCAGGACTGAAATTTTTGATGTTTTTCTACTCCTCTCATGAGCCCAAACAAGACTCTAAAAGGATGAGTTTGCAACTACTTTACTTTTGGAGAAAATTCAAAACATTCATTATTCAATAGAGCCCAATAGCAAAAACCAGCGTTTTGAATGAAGAATCACATTTTTTGGTAGAATCATGCAGGATTGAAATTTTTGATGGTTTTTTACTCCTCTCAACAGCCCAAACAAGTTTCTAAAAGGATGTTTTGCAACTACTTTCCTTTTCTAGAAAATTCAAAACATTCCTTATTCAATAGGGCCAAAAATATCAAAAACCAGTGGTTTGAATGAACACTCACATTTCTTGGTAGAATCGTGCAGGACTGAAATTTTTGATGGTTTTTTACTCCTCTCAACAGCCCAAACAAGTTTCTAAAAGGATGAGTTTGCAACTACTTTACTTTTGGAGAAAATTCAAAACATTCATTATTCAATAGGGCCCAAAATATCAAAAACCAGCGGTTTGAATGAACACACATTTCTTGGTAGAATCATGCAGGACTGAAATTTTTGATGTTTTTCTACTCCTCTCATGAGCCCAAACAAGTCTCTAAAAGCATGAGTTTGCAACTACTTTACTTTTGGAGAAAATTCAAAACATTCATTATGCAATAGAGCCCAATAGTTTTTTACTCCTCTCAACAGCGCAAACAAGTTTCTAAAAGGATGAGTTTGCAACTACTTTACTTTTGGAGAAAATTCAAAACATTCATTATTCAATAGGGCCCAAAATATAAAAAACCAGCGGTTTGAATGAACACACATTTCTTGGTAGAATCATGCAGGACTGAAATTTTTAATGTTTTTCTACTCCTCTCATGAGCCCAAACAAGTCTCTAAAAGCATGAGTTTGCAACTACTTTACTTTTGGAGAAAATTCAAAACATTCATTATTCAATAGAACCCAATAGCAAAAATCAGGTTTTGAATGAAGAATCACATTTCTTGGTAGAATCATGCAGGATTGAAATTTTTGATGGTTTTTTACTCCTCTCAACAGCCCAAACAAGTTTCTGAAAGGATGAGTTTGCAACTACTTTACTTTTCTAGAAAATTCAAAATAATCCTTATTCAATGGGGCCCAAAATATCAAAAACCAGTGGATTGAATGAACACTCACATTTCTTGGTAGAATTGTGCAGGACTGAAATTTTTGATGTTTTTCTACTCCTCTCATGAGCCCAAACAAGTCTCTAAAAGCATGAGTTTGCAACTACTTTACTTTTGGAGAAAATTCAAAACATTCATTATTCAATAGAGCCCAATAGCAAAAATCAGGTTTTGAATGAAGAATCACATTTCTTGGTAGAATCATGCAGGATTGAAATTTTTGATGTTTTTTTACTCCTCTCAACTGCCCAAACAAGTTTCTAAAAGGATGAATTTGCAACTACTTTACTTTTGGAGAAAATTCAAAACATTCATTATTCAATAGGGCCCAAACTATCAAAAACCAGCGATTTGAATGAACACACATTTCTTGGTAGAATCGTGCAAGACTGAAATTTTTGATGTTTTTCTACTCCTCTCATGAGCCCAAACAAGTCTCCAAAAGCATGAGTTTGCAACTACTTTACTTTTGGAGAAAATTCAAAACATTCATTATTCAATAGGGCCCAAACTATCAAAAAACAGCGGTTTGAATGAACACACATTTCTTGGTAGAATCATGCAGGACTGAAATTTTTGATGTTTTTCTACTCCTCTCATGAGCCTAAACAAGTCTCTAAAAGCATGAGTTTGCAACTACTTTACTTTTGGAGAAAATTCAAAACATTCATTATTCAATAGAGCCCAATAGCAAAAATCAGGTTTTGAATGAAGAATCACATTTCTTGGTAGAATCATGCAGGATTGAAATTTTTGATGTTTTTTTACTCCTCTCAACAGCCCAAACAAGTTTCTAAAAGGATGAGTTTGCAACTACTTTACTTTTGGAGAAAATTCAAAACATTTATTATTCAATAGGGCCCAAAATATCAAAAACCAGCGGTTTGAATGAACACACATTTCTTGGTAGAATCATGCAGGACTGAAATTTTTGATGTTTTTCTACTCCTCTCATGAGCCCAAACAAGTCTCTAAAAGCATGAGTTTGCAACTACTTCACTTTTGGAGAAAATTCAAAACATTCATTATTCAATAGAACCCAATAGCAAAAATCAGGTTTTGAATGAAGAATCACATTTCTTGGTAGAATCATGCAGGATTGAAATTTTTGATGGTTTTTTACTCCTCTCAACAGCCCAAACAAGTTTCTAAAAGGATGAGTTTGCAACTACTTTACTTTTCTAGAAAATTCAAAATAATCCTTATTCAATGGGGCCCAAAATATCAAAAACCAGTGGATTGAATGAACACTCACATTTCTTGGTAGAATTGTGCAGGACTGAAATTTTTGATGGTTTTCTACTCCTCTCATGAGCCCAAACAAGTCTCTAAAAGCATGAGTTTGCAACTACTTTACTTTTGGAGAAAATTCAAAACATTCATTATTCAATAGAGCCCAATAGCAAAAATCAGGTTTTGAATGAAGAATCACATTTCTTGGTAGAATCATGCAGGATTGAAATTTTTGATGTTTTTTTACTCCTCTCAACAGCCCAAACAAGTTTCTAAAAGGATGAATTTGCAACTACTTTACTTTTGGAGAAAATTCAAAACATTCATTATTCAATAGGGCCCAAACTATCAAAAACCAGCGATTTGAATGAACACACATTTCTTGGTAGAATCGTGCAAGACTGAAATTTTTGATGTTTTTCTACTCCTCTCATGAGCCCAAACAAGTCTCCAAAAGCATGAGTTTGCAACTACTTTACTCTTGGAGAAAATTCAAAACATTCATTATTCAATAGAGCCCAATAGCAAAAATCAGGTTTTGAATGAAGAATCACATTTCTTGGTAGAATCATGCAGGATTGAAATTTTTGATGTTTTTTTACTCCTCTCAACAGCCCAAACAAGTTTCTAAAAGGATGAGTTTGCAACTACTTTACTTTTGGAGAAAATTCAAAACATTCATTATTCAATAGGGCCCAAAATATCAAAAACCAGCGGTTTGAATGAACACACATTTCTTGGTAGAATCATGCAGGACTGAAATTTTTGATGTTTTTCTACTCCTCTCATGAGCCCAAACAAGTCTCTAAAAGCATGAGTTTGCAACTACTTTACTTTTGGAGAAAATTCAAAACATTCATTATTCAATAGAGCCCAATAGCAAAAATCAGGTTTTGAATGAAGAATCACATTTCTTGGTAGAATCATGCAGGATTGAAATTTTTGATGTTTTTCTACTCCTCTCATGAGCCCAAACAAGACTCTAAAAGGATGAGTTTGCAACTACTTTACTTTTGGAGAAAATTCAAAACATTCATTATTCAATAGAGCCCAATAGCAAAAACCAGCGTTTTGAATGAAGAATCACATTTCTTGGTAGAATCATGCAGGATTGAAATTTTTGATGGTTTTTTACTCCTCTCAACAGCCCAAACAAGTTTCTAAAAGGATGAGTTTGCAACTACTTTACTTTTCTAGAAAATTCAAAACATTCCTTATTCAATAGGGCCCAAAATATCAAAAACCAGTGGATTGAATGAACACTCACATTTCTTGGTAGAATCGTGCAGGACTGAAATTTTTGATGTTTTTCTACTCCTCTCATGAGCCCAAACAAGTCTCTAAAAGCATGACTTTGCAACTACTTTACTTTTGGAGAAAATTCAAAACATTCATTATTCAATAGAGCCCAATAGCAAAAATCAGGTTTTGAATGAAGAATCACATTTCTTGGTAGAATCATGCAGGATTGAAATTTTTGATGGTTTTTTACTCCTCTCAACAGCCCAAACAAGTTTCTAAAAGGATGAGTTTGCAACTACTTTACTTTTGGAGAAAATTCAAAACATTCATTATTCAATAGGGCCCAAAATATCAAAAACCAGCGGTTTGAATGAACACACATTTCTTGGTAGAATCATGCAGGACTGAAATTTTTGATGTTTTTCTACTCCTCTCATGAGCCCAAACAAGTCTCTAAAAGCATGAGTTTGCAACTACTTTACTTTTGGAGAAAATTCAAAACATTCATTATTCAATAGAGCCCAATAGCAAAAATCAGGTTTTGAATGAAGAATCACATTTCTTGGTAGAATCATGCAGGATTGAAATTTTTGATGTTTTTCTACTCCTCTCATGAGCCCAAACAAGACTCTAAAAGGATGAGTTTGCAACTACTTTACTTTTGGAGAAAATTCAAAACATTCATTATTCAATAGAGCCCAATAGCAAAAACCAGCGTTTTGAATGAAGAATCACATTTCTTGGTAGAATCATGCAGGATTGAAATTTTTGATGGTTTTTTACTCCTCTCAACAGCCCAAACAAGTTTCTAAAAGGATGAGTTTGCAACTACTTTACTTTTCTAGAAAATTCAAAACATTCCTTATTCAATAGGGCCCAAAATATCAAAAACCAGTGGATTGAATGAACACTCACATTTCTTGGTAGAATCGTGCAGGACTGAAATTTTTGATGTTTTTCTACTCCTCTCATGAGCCCAAACAAGTCTCTAAAAGCATGACTTTGCAACTACTTTACTTTTGGAGAAAATTCAAAACATTCATTATTCAATAGAGCCCAATAGCAAAAATCAGGTTTTGAATAAAGAATCACATTTCTTGGTAGAATCATGCAGGATTGAAATTTTTGATGGTTTTTTACTCCTCTCAACAGCCCAAACAAGTTTTTAAAAGGATGAGTTTGCAACTACTTTACTTTTGGAGAAAATTCAAAACATTCATTATTCAATAGGGCCCAAAATATCAAAAAACATCGGTTTGAATGAACACACATTTCTTGGTAGAATCGTGCAAGACTGAAATTTTTGATGTTTTTCTACTCCTCTCATGAGCCCAAACAAGTCTCTAAAAGCATGAGTTTGCAACTACTTTACTTTTGGAGAAAATTCAAAACATTCATTATTCAATAGAGCCCAATAGCAAAAATCAGGTTTTGAATGAAGAATCACATTTCTTGGTAGAATCATGCAGGATTGAAATTTTTGATGGTTTTTTACTCCTCTCAACAGCCCAAACAAGTTTCTAAAAGGATGAGTTTGCAACTACTTTACTTTTGGAGAAAATTCAAAACATTCATTATTCAATAGGGCCCAAAATATCAAAAAACAGCGGTTTGAATGAACACACATTTCTTGGTAGAATCGTGCAAGACTGAAATTTTTGATGTTTTTCTACTCCTCTCATGAGCCCAAACAAGTCTCTAAAAGCATGAGTTTGCAACTACTTTACTTTTGGAGAAAATTCAAAACATTCATTATTCAATAGAGCCCAATAGCAAAAATCAGGTTTTGAATGAAGAATCACATTTCTTGGTAGAATCATGCAGGATTGAAATTTTTGATGGTTTTTTACTCCTCTCAACAGCCCAAACAAGTTTCTAAAAGGATGAGTTTGCAACTACTTTACTTTTGGAGAAAATTCAAAACATTCATTATTCAATAGTGCCCAAAATATCAAAAAACAGCGGTTTGAATGAACACACATTTCTTGGTAGAATCATGCAGGACTGAAATTTTTGATGTTTTTCTACTCCTCTCATGAGCCCAAACAAGTCTCTAAAAGCATGAGTTTGCAACTACTTTACTTTTGGAGAAAATTCAAAACATTCATTATTCTATAGAGCCCAATAGCAAAAATCAGGTTTTGAATGAAGAATCACATTTCATGGTAGAATCATGCAGGATTGAAATTTTTGATGTTTTTCTACTCCTCTCATGAGCCCAAACAAGACTCTAAAAGGATGAGTTTGCAACTACTTTACTTTTGGAGAAAATTCAAAACATTCATTATTCAATAGAGCCCAATAGCAAAAACCAGCGTTTTGAATGAAGAATCACATTTCATGGTAGAATCATGCAGGATTGAAATTTTTGATGGTTTTTTACTCCTCTCAACAGCCCAAACAAGTTTCTAAAAGGATGAGTTTGCAACTACTTTACTTTTCTAGAAAATTCAAAACATTCCTTATTCAATAGGGCCCAAAATATCAAAAACCAGTGGATTGAATGAACAATCACATTTCTTGGTAGAATCGTGCAGGACTGAAATTTTTGATGTTTTTCTACTCCTCTCATGAGCCCAAACAAGTCTCTAAAAGCATGAGTTTGCAACTACTTTACTTTTGGAGAAAATTCAAAACATTCATTATTCAATAGAGCCCAATAGCAAAAATCAGGTTTTGAATGAAGAATCACATTTCTTGGTAGAATCATGCAGGATTGAAATTTTTGATGGTTTTTTACTCCTCTCAACAGCCCAAACAAGTTTCTAAAAGGATGAGTTTGCAACTACTTTACTTTTGGAGAAAATTCAAAACATTCATTATTCAATAGGGCCCAAAATATCAAAAAACAGCGGTTTGAATGAACACACATTTCTTGGTAGAATCGTGCAAGACTGAAATTTTTGATGTTTTTCTACTCCTCTCATGAGCCCAAACAAGTCTCTAAAAGCATGAGTTTGCAACTACTTTACTTTTGGAGAAAATTCAAAACATTCATTATTCAATAGAGCCCAATAGCAAAAATCAGGTTTTGAATGAAGAATCACATTTCTTGGTAGAATCATGCAGGATTGAAATTTTTGATGGTTTTTTACTCCTCTCAACAGCCCAAACAAGTTTCTAAAAGGATGAGTTTGCAACTACTTTACTATTGGAGAAAATTCAAAACATTCATTATTCAATAGGGCCCAAACTATCAAAAACCAGCGGTTTGAATGAACACTCACATTTCTTGGTAGAATCGTGCAGGACTGAAATATTTGATGTTTTTCTACTCCTCTCATGAGCCCAAAGAAGACTCTAAAAGGATGAGTTTGCAACTACTTTACTTTTGGAGAAAATTCAAAACATTCATTATTCAATAGAGCCCAATAGCAAAAACCAGCATTTTGAATGAAGAATCACATTTCTTGGTAGAATCATGCAGGATTGAAATTTTTGATGGTTTTTTACTCCTCTCAACAGCCCAAACAAGTTTCTAAAAGGATGAGTTTTGCAACTACTATAGTTTTCTAGAAAATTCAAAACATTCCTTATTCAATAGGGCCCAAAATATCAAAAACCAGTGGTTTGAATGAACACTCACATTTCTTGGTAGAATCGTGCAGGACTGAAATTTTTGATGTTTTTCTACTCCTCTCATGAGCCCAAACAAGTCTCTAAAAGCATGAGTTTCCAACTACTTTACTTTTGGAGAAAATTCAAAACATTCATTATTCAATAGAGCCCAAAAGCAAAAATCAGGTTTTGAATGAAGAATCACATTTCTTGGTAGAATCATGCAGGATTGAAATTTTTGATGGTTTTTTACTCCTCTCAACAGCCCAAACAAGTTTCTAAAAGGATGAGTTTGCAACTACTTTACTTTTGGAGAAAATTCAAAACATTCATTATTCAATAGGGCCCAAAATATCAAAAAACAGCGGTTTGAATGAACACACATTTCTTGGTAGAATTGTGCAAGACTGAAATTTTTGATGTTTTTCTACTCCTCTCATGAGCCCAAACAAGTCTCTAAAAGCATGAGTTTGCAACTACTTTACTTTTGGAGAAAATTCAAAACATTCATTATTCAATAGAGCCCAATAGCAAAAATCAGGTTTTGAATGAAGAATCACATTTCTTGGTAGAATCATGCAGGATTGAAATTTTTGATGGTTTTTTACTCCTCTCAACAGCCCAAACAAGTTTCTAAAAGGATGAGTTTGCAACTACTTTACTATTGGAGAAAATTCAAAACATTCATTATTCAATAGGGCCCAAACTATCAAAAACCAGCGGTTTGAATGAACACTCACATTTCTTGGTAGAATCGTGCAGGACTGAAATATTTGATGTTTTTCTACTCCTCTCATGAGCCCAAAGAAGACTCTAAAAGGATGAGTTTGCAACTACTTTACTTTTGGAGAAAATTCAAAACATTCATTATTCAATAGAGCCCAATAGCAAAAACCAGCATTTTGAATGAAGAATCACATTTCTTGGTAGAATCATGCAGGATTGAAATTTTTGATGGTTTTTTACTCCTCTCAACAGCCCAAACAAGTTTCTAAAAGGATGAGTTTTGCAACTACTTTAGTTTTCTAGAAAATTCAAAACATTCCTTATTCAATAGGGCCCAAAATATCAAAAACCAGTGGTTTGAATGAACACTCACATTTCTTGGTAGAATCGTGCAGGACTGAAATTTTTGATGTTTTTCTACTCCTCTCATGAGCCCAAACAAGTCTCTAAAAGCATGAGTTTCCAACTACTTTACTTTTGGAGAAAATTCAAAACATTCATTATTCAATAGAGCCCAATAGCAAAAATCAGGTTTTGAATGAAGAATCACATTTCTTGGTAGAATCATGCAGGATTGAAATTTTTGATGGTTTTTTACTCCTCTCAACAGCCCAAACAAGTTTCTAAAAGGATGAGTTTGCAACTACTTTACTTTTGGAGAAAATTCAAAACATTCATTATTCAATAGGGCCCAAAATATCAAAAACCAGTGGTTTGAATGAACACACATTTCTTGGTAGAATCATGCAGGACTGAAATTTTTGATGTTTTTCTACTCCTCTCATGAGCCCAAACAAGTCTCTTAAAGCATGAGTTTGCAACTACTTTACTTTTGGAGAAAATTCAAAACATTCATTATTCAATAGAGCCCAATAGCAAAAATCAGGTTTTGAATGAAGAATCACATTTCTTGGTAGAATCATGCAGGATTGAAATTTTTGATGGTTTTTTACTCCTCTCAACAGCCCAAACAAGTTTCTAAAAGGATGAGTTTGCAACTACTTTACTTTTCTAGAAAATTCAAAACATTCATTATTCAATAGGGCCCAAAATATCAAAAACCAGCGGTTTGAATGAACACTCACATTTCTTGGTAGAATCGTGCAGGACTGAAATTTTTGATGTTTTTCTACTCCTCTCATGAGCCCAAACAAGACTCTAAAAGGATGAGTTTGCAACTACTTTACTTTTGGAGAAAATTCAAAACATTCATTATTCAATAGGGCCCAAACTATCAAAAAACAGTGGTTTGAATGAACACACATTTCTTGGTAGAATCGAGCAAGACTGAAATTTTTGATGTTTTTCTACTCCTCTCATGAGCCCAAACAAGTCTCTAAAAGCATGAGTTTGCAACTACTTTACTTTTGCAGAAAATTCAAAACATTCATTATTCAATAGAGCCCAATAGCAAAAATCAGGTTTTGAAAGAAGAATCACATTTCTTGGTAGAATCATGCAGGATTGAAATTTTTGATGGTTTTTTACTCCTCTCAACAGCCCAAACAAGTTTCTAAAAGGATGAGTTTGCAACTACTTTACTTTTGGAGAAAATTCGAAACATTCATTATTCAATAGGGCCCAAAATATCAAAAACCAGCGGTTTGAATGAACACACATTTCTTGGTAGAATCATGCAGGACTGAAATTTTTGATGTTTTTCTACTCCTCTCATGAGCCCAAACAAGTCTCTAAAAGCATGAGTTTGCAACTACTTTACTTTTGGAGAAAATTCAAAACATTCATTATTCAATAGAGCCCAATAGCAAAAATCAGGTTTTGAATGAAGAATCACATTTCTTGGTAGAATCATGCAGGATTGAAATTTTTGATGGTTTTTTACTCCTCTCAACAGCCCAAACAAGTTTCTAAAAGGATGAGTTTGCAACTACTTTACTTTTGGAGAAAATTCAAAACATTCATTATTCAATAGGGCCCAAACTATCAAAAACCAGCGGTTTGAATGAACACACATTTCTTGGTAGAATTGTGCAAGACTGAAATTTTTGATGTTTTTCTACTCCTCTCATGAGCCCAAACAAGTCTCTAAAAGCATGTTTGCAACTACTTTACTTTTGGAGAAAATTCAAAACATTCATTATTCAATAGAGCCCAATAGCAAAAATCAGGTTTTGAATGAAGAATCACATTTCTTGGTAGAATCATGCAGAATTGAAATTTTTGATGGTTTTTTACTACTCTCAACAGCCCAAACAAGTTTCTAAAAGGATGAGTTTGCAACTACTTTACTTTTGGAGAAAATTCAAAACATTCATTATTCAATAGGGCCCAAAATATCAAAAACCAGCGGTTTGAATGAACACACATTTCTTGGTAGAATCATGCAGGACTGAAATTTTTGATGTTTTTCTACTCCTCTCATGAGCCCAAACAAGTCTCTAAAAGCATGAGTTTGCAACTACTTTACTTTTGGAGAAAATTCAAAACATTCATTATTCAATAGAGCCCAATAGCAAGAATCAGGTTTTGAATGAAGAATCACATTTCTTGGTAGAATCATGCAGGATTGAAATTTTTGATGGTTTTTTACTCCTCTCAAAAGCCCAAACAAGTTTCTAAAAGGATGAGTTTGCAACTACTTTACTTTTGGAGAAAATTCAAAACATTCATTATTCAATAGGGCCCAAAATATCAAAAACCAGCGGTTTGAATGAACACACATTTCTTGGTAGAATCATGCAGGACTGAAATTTTTGATGTTTTTCTACTCCTCTCATGAGCCCAAACATGTCTCTAAAAGCATGAGTTTGCAACTACTTTACTTTTGGAGAAAATTCAAAACATTCATTATTCAATAGAGCCCAATAGCAAAAATCAGGTTTTGAATGAAGAATCACATTTCTTGGTAGAATCATGCAAGATTGAAATTTTTGATGGTTTTTTACTCCTCTCAACAGCCCAAACAAGTTTCTAAAAGGATGAGTTTGCAACTACTTTACTATTGGAGAAAATTCAAAACATTCATTATTCAATAGGGCCCAAACTATCAAAAACCAGCGGTTTGAATGAACACTCACATTTCTTGGTAGAATCGTGCAGGACTGAAATATTTGATGTTTTTCTACTCCTCTCATGAGCCCAAAGAAGACTCTAAAAGGATGAGTTTGCAACTACTTTACTTTTGGAGAAAATTCAAAACATTCATTATTCAATAGAGCCCAATAGCAAAAACCAGCATTTTGAATGAAGAATCACATTTCTTGGTAGAATCATGCAGGATTGAAATTTTTGATGGTTTTTTACTCCTCTCAACAGCCCAAACAAGTTTCTAAAAGGATGAGTTTTGCAACTACTTTAGTTTTCTAGAAAATTCAAAACATTCCTTATTCAATAGGGCCCAAAATATCAAAAACCAGTGGTTTGAATGAACACTCACATTTCTTGGTAGAATCGTGCAGGACTGAAATTTTTGATGTTTTTCTACTCCTCTCATGAGCCCAAACAAGTCTCTAAAAGCATGAGTTTCCAACTACTTTACTTTTGGAGAAAATTCAAAACATTCATTATTCAATAGAGCCCAATAGCAAAAATCAGGTTTTGAATGAAGAATCACATTTCTTGGTAGAATCATGCAGGATTGAAATTTTTGATGGTTTTTTACTCCTCTCAACAGCCCAAACAAGTTTCTAAAAGGATGAGTTTGCAACTACTTTACTTTTGGAGAAAATTCAAAACATTCATTATTCAATAGGGCCCAAAATATCAAAAAACAGCGGTTTGAATGAACACACATTTCTTGGTAGAATCGTGCAAGACTGAAATTTTTGATGTTTTTCTACTCCTCTCATGAGCCCAAACAAGTCTCTAAAAGCATGAGTTTGCAACTACTTTACTTTTGGAGAAAATTCAAAACATTCATTATTCAATAGAGCCCAATAGCAAAAATCAGGTTTTGAATGAAGAATCACATTTCTTGGTAGAATCATGCAGGATTGAAATTTTTGATGGTTTTTTACTCCTCTCAACAGCCCAAACAAGTTTCTAAAAGGATGAGTTTGCAACTACTTTACTATTGGAGAAAATTCAAAACATTCATTATTCAATAGGGCCCAAACTATCAAAAACCAGCGGTTTGAATGAACACTCACATTTCTTGGTAGAATCGTGCAGGACTGAAATATTTGATGTTTTTCTACTCCTCTCATGAGCCCAAAGAAGACTCTAAAAGGATGAGTTTGCAACTACTTTACTTTTGGAGAAAATTCAAAACATTCATTATTCAATAGAGCCCTATAGCAAAAACCAGCATTTTGAATGAAGAATCACATTTCTTGGTAGAATCATGCAGGATTGAAATTTTTGATGGTTTTTTACTCCTCTCAACAGCCCAAACAAGTTTCTAAAAGGATGAGTTTTGCAACTACTTTAGTTTTCTAGAAAATTCAAAACATTCCTTATTCAATAGGGCCCAAAATATCAAAAACCAGTGGTTTGAATGAACACTCACATTTCTTGGTAGAATCGTGCAGGACTGAAATTTTTGATGTTTTTCTACTCCTCTCATGAGCCCAAACAAGTCTCTAAAAGCATGAGTTTCCAACTACTTTACTTTTGGAGAAAATTCAAAACATTCATTATTCAATAGAGCCCAATAGCAAAAATCAGGTTTTGAATGAAGAATCACATTTCTTGGTAGAATCATGCAGGATTGAAATTTTTGATGGTTTTTTACTCCTCTCAACAGCCCAAACAAGTTTCTAAAAGGATGAGTTTGCAACTACTTTACTTTTGGAGAAAATTCAAAACATTCATTATTCAATAGGGCCCAAAATATCAAAAACCAGTGGTTTGAATGAACACACATTTCTTGGTAGAATCATGCAGGACTGAAATTTTTGATGTTTTTCTACTCCTCTCATGAGCCCAAACAAGTCTCTTAAAGCATGAGTTTGCAACTACTTTACTTTTGGAGAAAATTCAAAACATTCATTATTCAATAGAGCCCAATAGCAAAAATCAGGTTTTGAATGAAGAATCACATTTCTTGGTAGAATCATGCAGGATTGAAATTTTTGATGGTTTTTTACTCCTCTCAACAGCCCAAACAAGTTTCTAAAAGGATGAGTTTGCAACTACTTTACTTTTCTAGAAAATTCAAAACATTCAATATTCAATAGGGCACAAAATATCAAAAACCAGCGGTTTGAATGAACACTCACATTTCTTGGTAGAATCATGCAGGACTGAAATTTTTGATGTTTTTCTACTCCTCTCATGAGCCCAAACAAGACTCTAAAAGGATGAGTTTGCAACTACTTTACTTTTGGAGAAAATTCAAAACATTCATTATTCAATAGGGCCCAAACTATCAAAAAACAGTGGTTTGAATGAACACACATTTCTTGGTAGAATCGAGCAAGACTGAAATTTTTGATGTTTTTCTACTCCTCTCATGAGCCCAAACAAGTCTCTAAAAGCATGAGTTTGCAACTACTTTACTTTTGCAGAAAATTCAAAACATTCATTATTCAATAGAGCCCAATAGCAAAAATCAGGTTTTGAAAGAAGAATCACATTTCTTGGTAGAATCATGCAGGATTGAAATTTTTGATGGTTTTTTACTCCTCTCAACAGCCCAAACAAGTTTCTAAAAGGATGAGTTTGCAACTACTTTACTTTTGGAGAAAATTCAAAACATTCATTATTCAATAGGGCCCAAAATATCAAAAACCAGCGGTTTGAATGAACACACATTTCTTGGTAGAATCATGCAGGACTGAAATTTTTGATGTTTTTCTACTCCTCTCATGAGCCCAAACAAGTCTCTAAAAGCATGAGTTTGCAACTACTTTACTTTTGGAGAAAATTCAAAACATTCATTATTCAATAGAGCCCAATAGCAAAAATCAGGTTTTGAATGAAGAATCACATTTCTTGGTAGAATCATGCAGGATTGAAATTTTTGATGGTTTTTTACTCCTCTCAACAGCCCAAACAAGTTTCTAAAAGGATGAGTTTGCAACTACTTTACTTTTGGAGAAAATTCAAAACATTCATTATTCAATAGGGCCCAAACTATCAAAAACCAGCGGTTTGAATGAACACACATTTCTTGGTAGAATTGTGCAAGACTGAAATTTTTGATGTTTTTCTACTCCTCTCATGAGCCCAAACAAGTCTCTAAAAGCATGTTTGCAACTACTTTACTTTTGGAGAAAATTCAAAACATTCATTATTCAATAGAGCCCAATAGCAAAAATCAGGTTTTGAATGAAGAATCACATTTCTTGGTAGAATCATGCAGAATTGAAATTTTTGATGGTTTTTTACTACTCTCAACAGCCCAAACAAGTTTCTAAAAGGATGAGTTTGCAACTACTTTACTTTTGGAGAAAATTCAAAACATTCATTATTCAATAGGGCCCAAAATATCAAAAACCAGCGGTTTGAATGAACACACATTTCTTGGTAGAATCATGCAGGACTGAAATTTTTGATGTTTTTCTACTCCTCTCATGAGCCCAAACAAGTCTCTAAAAGCATGAGTTTGCAACTACTTTACTTTTGGAGAAAATTCAAAACATTCATTATTCAATAGAGCCCAATAGCAAGAATCAGGTTTTGAATGAAGAATCACATTTCTTGGTAGAATCATGCAGGATTGAAATTTTTGATGGTTTTTTACTCCTCTCAAAAGCCCAAACAAGTTTCTAAAAGGATGAGTTTGCAACTACTTTACTTTTGGAGAAAATTCAAAACATTCATTATTCAATAGGGCCCAAAATATCAAAAACCAGCGGTTTGAATGAACACACATTTCTTGGTAGAATCATGCAGGACTGAAATTTTTGATGTTTTTCTACTCCTCTCATGAGCCCAAACATGTCTCTAAAAGCATGAGTTTGCAACTACTTTACTTTTGGAGAAAATTCAAAACATTCTTTATTCAATAGAGCCCAATAGTAAAAATCAGGTTTTGAATGAAGAATCACATTTCTTGGTAGAATCATGCAGGATTGAAATTTCTGATGTTGTTTTACTCCTCTCAACAGCCCAAACAAGTTTCTAAAAGGATGAGTTTGCAACTACTTTACTTTTGGAGAAAATTCAAAACATTCATTATTAATTAGGGCCCAAACTATCAAAAAACAGTGGTTTGAATGAACACACATTTCTTGGTAGAATCGTGCAAGACTGAAATTTTTGATGTTTTTCTACTCCTCTCATGAGCCCAAACAAGTCTCTAAAAGCATGAGTTTGCAACTACTTTACTTTTGGAGAAAATTCAAAACATTCATTATTCAATAGAGCCCAATAGCAAAAATCAGGTTTTGAATGAAGAATCACATTTCTTGGTAGAATCATGCAAGATTGAAATTTTTGATGGTTTTTTACTCCTCTCAACAGCCCAAACAAGTTTCTAAAAGGATGAGTTTGCAACTACTTTACTTTTGGAGAAAATTCAAAACATTCATTATTCAATAGGGCCCAAAATGTCAAAAACCAGCGGTCTGAATGAACACACATTTCTTGGTAGAATCATGCAGGACTGAAATTTTTGATGTTTTTCTACTCCTCTCAAGAGCCCAAACAAGTCTCTAAAAGCATGAGTTTGCAACTACTTTACTTTTGGAGAAAATTCAAAACATTCACTATTCAATGGAGCCCAATAGCAAAAATCAGGTTTTGAATGAAGAATCACATTTCTTGGTAGAATCATGCAGGATTGAAATTTTTTTTGTTTTTTTACTCTTCTCAACAGCCCAAACAAGTTTCTAAAAGGATGAGTTTGCAACTACTTTACTTTTGGAGAAAATTCAAAACATTCATTATTCAATAGGGCCCAAACTATCAAAAAACAGCGGTTTGAATGAACACACATTTCTTGGTAGAATTGTGCAAGACTGAAATTTTTGATGTTTTTCTACTCCTCTCATGAGCCCAAACAAGTCTCTAAAAGCATGAGTTTGCAACTACTTTACTTTTGGAGAAAATTCAAAACATTCATTATTCAATAGAGCCCAATAGCAAAAATCAGGTTTTGAATGAAGAATCACATTTCTTGGTAGAATCATGCAGGATTGAAATTTTTGATGTTTTTCTACTCCTCTCATGAGCCCAAACAAGACTCTAAAAGGATGAGTTTGCAACTACTTTACTTTTGGAGAAAATTCAAAACATTCATTATTCAATAGAGCCCAATAGCAAAAACCAGCGTTTTGAATGAAGAATCACATTTCATGGTAGAATCATGCAGGATTGAAATTTTTGATGGTTTTTTACTCCTCTCAACAGCCCAAACAAGTTTCTAAAAGGATGAGTTTGCAACTACTTTACTTTTCTAGAAAATTCAAAACATTCCTTATTCAATAGGGCCCAAAATATCAAAAACCAGTGGATTGAATGAACAATCACATTTCTTGGTAGAATCGTGCAGGACTGAAATTTTTGATGTTTTTCTACTCCTCTCATGAGCCCAAACAAGTCTCTAAAAGCATGAGTTTGCAACTACTTTACTTTTGGAGAAAATTCAAAACATTCATTATTCAATAGAGCCCAATAGCAAAAATCAGGTTTTGAATGAAGAATCACATTTCTTGGTAGAATCATGCAGGATTGAAATTTTTGATGGTTTTTTACTCCTCTCAACAGCCCAAACAAGTTTCTAAAAGGATGAGTTTGCAACTACTTTACTTTTGGAGAAAATTCAAAACATTCATTATTCAATAGGGCCCAAAATATCAAAAAACAGCGGTTTGAATGAACACACATTTCTTGGTAGAATCGTGCAAGACTGAAATTTTTGATGTTTTTCTACTCCTCTCATGAGCCCAAACAAGTCTCTAAAAGCATGAGTTTGCAACTACTTTACTTTTGGAGAAAATTCAAAACATTCATTATTCAATAGAGCCCAATAGCAAAAATCAGGTTTTGAATGAAGAATCACATTTCTTGGTAGAATCATGCAGGATTGAAATTTTTGATGGTTTTTTACTCCTCTCAACAGCCCAAACAAGTTTCTAAAAGGATGAGTTTGCAACTACTTTACTATTGGAGAAAATTCAAAACATTCATTATTCAATAGGGCCCAAACTATCAAAAAACAGCGGTTTGAATGAACACTCACATTTCTTGGTAGAATCGTGCAGGACTGAAATTTTTGATGTTTTTCTACTCCTCTCATGAGCCCAAAGAAGACTCTAAAAGGATGAGTTTGCAACTACTTTACTTTTGGAGAAAATTCAAAACATTCATTATTCAATAGAGCCCAATAGCAAAAACCAGCATTTTGAATGAAGAATCACATTTCTTGGTAGAATCATGCAGGATTGAAATTTTTGATGGTTTTTTACTCCTCTCAACAGCCCAAACAAGTTTCTAAAAGGATGAGTTTTGCAACTACTTTAGTTTTCTAGAAAATTCAAAACATTCCTTATTCAATAGGGCCCAAAATATCAAAAACCAGTGGTTTGAATGAACACTCACATTTCTTGGTAGAATCGTGCAGGACTGAAATTTTTGATGTTTTTCTACTCCTCTCATGAGCCCAAACAAGTCTCTAAAAGCATGAGTTTCCAACTACTTTACTTTTGGAGAAAATTCAAAACATTCATTATTCAATAGAGCCCAATAGCAAAAATCAGGTTTTGAATGAAGAATCACATTTCTTGGTAGAATCATGCAGGATTGAAATTTTTGATGGTTTTTTACTCCTCTCAACAGCCCAAACAAGTTTCTAAAAGGATGAGTTTGCAACTACTTTACTTTTGGAGAAAATTCAAAACATTCATTATTCAATAGGGCCCAAAATATCAAAAACCAGTGGTTTGAATGAACACACATTTCTTGGTAGAATCATGCAGGACTGAAATTTTTGATGTTTTTCTACTCCTCTCATGAGCCCAAACAAGTCTCTTAAAGCATGAGTTTGCAACTACTTTACTTTTGGAGAAAATTCAAAACATTCATTATTCAATAGAGCCCAATAGCAAAAATCAGGTTTTGAATGAAGAATCACATTTCTTGGTAGAATCATGCAGGATTGAAATTTTTGATGGTTTTTTACTCCTCTCAACAGCCCAAACAAGTTTCTAAAAGGATGAGTTTGCAACTACTTTACTTTTCTAGAAAATTCAAAACATTCATTATTCAATAGGGCCCAAAATATCAAAAACCAGCGGTTTGAATGAACACTCACATTTCTTGGTAGAATCGTGCAGGACTGAAATTTTTGATGTTTTTCTACTCCTCTCATGAGCCCAAACAAGACTCTAAAAGGATGAGTTTGCAACTACTTTACTTTTGGAGAAAATTCAAAACATTCATTATTCAATAGGGCCCAAACTATTAAAAAACAGTGGTTTGAATGAACACACATTTCTTGGTAGAATCGAGCAAGACTGAAATTTTTGATGTTTTTCTACTCCTCTCATGAGCCCAAACAAGTCTCTAAAAGCATGAGTTTGCAACTACTTTACTTTTGCAGAAAATTCAAAACATTCATTATTCAATAGAGCCCAATAGCAAAAATCAGGTTTTGAAAGAAGAATCACATTTCTTGGTAGAATCATGCAGGATTGAAATTTTTGATGGTTTTTTACTCCTCTCAACAGCCCAAACAAGTTTCTAAAAGGATGAGTTTGCAACTACTTTACTTTTGGAGAAAATTCAAAACATTCATTATTCAATAGGGCCCAAAATATCAAAAACCAGCGGTTTGAATGAACACACATTTCTTGGTAGAATCATGCAGGACTGAAATTTTTGATGTTTTTCTACTCCTCTCATGAGCCCAAACAAGTCTCTAAAAGCATGAGTTTGCAACTACTTTACTTTTGGAGAAAATTCAAAACATTCATTATTCAATAGAGCCCAATAGCAAAAATCAGGTTTTGAATGAAGAATCACATTTCTTGGTAGAATCATGCAGGATTGAAATTTTTGATGGTTTTTTACTCCTCTCAACAGCCCAAACAAGTTTCTAAAAGGATGAGTTTGCAACTACTTTACTTTTGGAGAAAATTCAAAACATTCATTATTCAATAGGGCCCAAACTATCAAAAACCAGCGGTTTGAATGAACACACATTTCTTGGTAGAATTGTGCAAGACTGAAATTTTTGATGTTTTTCTACTCCTCTCATGAGCCCAAACAAGTCTCTAAAAGCATGTTTGCAACTACTTTACTTTTGGAGAAAATTCAAAACATTCATTATTCAATAGAGCCCAATAGCAAAAATCAGGTTTTGAATGAAGAATCACATTTCTTGGTAGAATCATGCAGAATTGAAATTTTTGATGGTTTTTTACTACTCTCAACAGCCCAAACAAGTTTCTAAAAGGATGAGTTTGCAACTACTTTACTTTTGGAGAAAATTCAAAACATTCATTATTCAATAGGGCCCAAAATATCAAAAACCAGCGGTTTGAATGAACACACATTTCTTGGTAGAATCATGCAGGACTGAAATTTTTGATGTTTTTCTACTCCTCTCATGAGCCCAAACAAGTCTCTAAAAGCATGAGTTTGCAACTACTTTACTTTTGGAGAAAATTCAAAACATTCATTATTCAATAGAGCCCAATAGCAAAAATCAGGTTTTGAATGAAGAATCACATTTCTTGGTAGAATCATGCAGGATTGAAATTTTTGATGGTTTTTTACTCCTCTCAAAAGCCCAAACAAGTTTCTAAAAGGATGAGTTTGCAACTACTTTACTTTTGGAGAAAATTCAAAACATTCATTATTCAATAGGGCCCAAAATATCAAAAACCAGCGGTTTGAATGAACACACATTTCTTGGTAGAATCATGCAGGACTGAAATTTTTGATGTTTTTCTACTCCTCTCATGAGCCCAAACATGTCTCTAAAAGCATGAGTTTGCAACTACTTTACTTTTGGAGAAAATTCAAAACATTCTTTATTCAATAGAGCCCAATAGTAAAAATCAGGTTTTGAATGAAGAATCACATTTCTTGGTAGAATCATGCAGGATTGAAATTTCTGATGTTGTTTTACTCCTCTCAACAGCCCAAACAAGTTTCTAAAAGGATGAGTTTGCAACTACTTTACTTTTGGAGAAAATTCAAAACATTCATTATTAATTAGGGCCCAAACTATCAAAAAACAGTGGTTTGAATGAACACACATTTCTTGGTAGAATCGTGCAAGACTGAAATTTTTGATGTTTTTCTACTCCTCTCATGAGCCCAAACAAGTCTCTAAAAGCATGAGTTTGCAACTACTTTACTTTTGGAGAAAATTCAAAACATTCATTATTCAATAGAGCCCAATAGCAAAAATCAGGTTTTGAATGAAGAATCACATTTCTTGGTAGAATCATGCAAGATTGAAATTTTTGATGGTTTTTTACTCCTCTCAACAGCCCAAACAAGTTTCTAAAAGGATGAGTTTGCAACTACTTTACTTTTGGAGAAAATTCAAAACATTCATTATTCAATAGGGCCCAAAATATCAAAAACCAGCGGTCTGAATGAACACACATTTCTTGGTAGAATCATGCAGGACTGAAATTTTTGATGTTTTTCTACTCCTCTCAAGAGCCCAAACAAGTCTCTAAAAGCATGAGTTTCCAACTACTTTACTTTTGGAGAAAATTCAAAACATTCACTATTCAATGGAGCCCAATAGCAAAAATCAGGTTTTGAATGAAGAATCACATTTCTTGGTAGAAACATGCAGGATTGAAATTTTTTTTGTTTTTTTACTCTTCTCAACAGCCCAAACAAGTTTCTAAAAGGATGAGTTTGCAACTACTTTACTTTTGGAGAAAATTCAAAACATTCATTATTCAATAGGGCCCAAACTATCAAAAAACAGCGGTTTGAATGAACACACATTTCTTGGTAGAATTGTGCAAGACTGAAATTTTTGATGTTTTTCTACTCCTCTCATGAGCCCAAACAAGTCTCTAAAAGCATGAGTTTGCAACTACTTTACTTTTGGAGAAAATTCAAAACATTCATTATTCAATAGAGCCCAATAGCAAAAATCAGGTTTTGAATGAAGAATCACATTTCTTGGTAGAATCATGCAGGATTGAAATTTTTTATGTTTTTTTACTCCTCTCAACAGCCCAAACAAGTTTCTAAAAGGATGAGTTTGCAACTACTTTACTTTTGGAGAAAATTCAAAACATTCATTATTCAATAGGGCCCAAACTATCAAAAACCAGCGGTTTGAATGAACACACATTTCTTGGCAGAATCGTGCAAGACTGAAATTTTTGATGTTTTTCTACTCCTCTCATGAGCCCAAACAAGTCTCTAAATGCATGAGTTTGCAACTACTTTACTTATGGAGAAAATTCAAAACATTCATTATTCAATAGAGCCCAATAGCAAAAATCAGGTTTTGAATGAAGAATCACATTTCTTGGTGGAATCATGCAGGATTGAAATTTTTGATGGTTTTTTACTCCTCTCAATAGCCCAAACAAGTTTCTAAAAGGATGAGTTTGCAACTACTTTACTTTTGGAGAAAATTCAAAATATTCATTATTCAATAGGGCCCAAAATATCAAAAACCAGCGGTTTGAATGAACACACATTTCTTGGTAGAATCATGCAGGACTGAAATTTTTGATGTTTTTCTACTCCTCTCATGAGCCTAAACAAGTCTCTAAAAGCATGAGTTTGCAACTACTTTACTTTTGGAGAAAATTCAAAACATTCATTATTCAATAGAGCCCAAAATATCAAAAACCAGTGGTTTGAATGAACACTCACATTTCTTGGTAGAATCGTGCATGACTGAAATTTTTGATGTTTTTCTACTCCTCTCATGAGCCCAAACAAGACTCTAAAAGGATGAGTTTGCAACTACTTTACTTTTGGAGAAAATTCAAAACATTCATTATTCAATAGAGCCCAATAGCAAAAACCAGCATTTTGAATGAAGAATCACATTTCTTGGTAGAATCATGCAGGATTGAAATTTTTGATGGTTTTTTACTCCTCTCAACAGCCCAAACAAGTTTCTAAAAGAATGAGTTTGCAACTACTTTACTTTTGGAGAAAATTCAAAACATTCATTATTCAATAGGGCCCAAAATATCAAAAACCAGCGGTTTGAATGAACACTCACATTTCTTGGTAGAATCGTGCAGGACTGAAATTTTTGATGTTTTTCTACTCCTCTCATGAGCCCAAACAAGACTCTAAAAGGATGAGTTTGCAACTACTTTACTTTTGGAGAAAATTCAAACCATTCATTATTCAATAGTGCCCAAAATATCAAAAACCAGCGGTTTGAATGAACACACATTTCTTTTTAGAATCGTGCAAGACTGAAATTTTTGTAGTAGTGTTTTCAAAGCATTATTTGAATGCTTTTTTCAAATGTCGTTGCACAGCAATTACTTTTTCTTGGTCCAAGTTGTACATTTCCTATTCCTTTGTCTTGATTTAACTTGACCAACTCTGCTACAGCAAGTGTTATTCACCTCTTTATGGAAGGCATTGCACTGCATTCGATCTGTCATTTAAATAATGATCTGTCTTGGCCTTTGCTGCTTGGTAGGTACATGTGTGATAAGGTGCAGTAATGTGTTTGGCTTTGGATAAATACATTTCTGCACACCCATCTGCTGCAAGGCCTGCAGCCCCTTCCCCTCAGTTCTTCCCCAGCCTTAATTCAAGCATCACATGTGTAGCTAAGTTATTTAATTCCTACCACATCCCTCATGCAACGATATGTCATTTCGTTTTTGAAACATTGTCCTCCTCTTGCGGCCTTCCAACTTTTCAATTTTGAAATTTACTGTTCAATTTTGAATTAATTCATATATGAACTAAATGGAAAAGAAACA
This sequence comes from Dendrobates tinctorius, assembly GCF_039654945.1. NCBI lineage: Eukaryota > Metazoa > Chordata > Amphibia > Anura > Dendrobatidae > Dendrobates > Dendrobates tinctorius. The sequence continues at coordinate 4,822,450 of NW_027361736.1, read as the reverse complement.
ATTTATCTGGTGAGCTATTTGAACGTTCGGCCTACGTCCACCTGTCTGACAGACGGTAATCTAGAGGCTTGTAGCAGCAGCTATGTGCGCTGCTTGCCTGCAGTAAGTAGTATGTGTTCCATCCAATGAACACTATGATAGGATGCATTCCATTCATAGAACACTATGTTAGGATATGTTCTATTCATGGAACACTTTGGATCACTGGAACAATGGGACTACGTGTCACAATGGCCAGCCCAGAGTCTGTAATAGCTGCGCAATAGTAGTCAGCTTCAGTCTGCTGATGGAGCCTCAGCAGACAGGTGGGGGTATCATCGCTCTTTGGTTACAATATTCAGCACCAGGAGAGTTAAAGAAAGACATTTCTTTTAGGGAGGGTAGGGGGGCGGTGTATAAGCAGTGCTCCTCTGGCCTCTTTCCTGGTATTGAAGCGCGTTTGACCGTAAGAGGTGGGTGGCCTAAAAAAAGGGGTTGGCCTTCACTCCACGGATCAGCCCAGTATGGCAGTCTCTCTGGGAATGGTGCACTCCCTCTCTTAATCGGTTTCCAAAGACAGATTGAATTGAAATCCGGATACTCGAGTAGTGTTTTCAAAGCATTATTTGAATGCTTTTTTCAAAAGTAATTGCTCTGCAATTAGTTTTCTTGGTCCAAGTTGTACATTTCCAAGTCCTTTGCCTTGATTTAACTTGACCAACTCTGCTACAGCAAGTGTTATTCACCTCTATATGGTAGGCATTGCACTGCATTCAATCTGTCATTTAAATAATGATCTGTCTCGGCCTTTGCTGCTTGGTAGGTACAGGTGAGATAAGCTGCAGTAATGTGTTTGGCTTTGGATAGATACATTTCTGCACACCCACCTGCTACAAGGCCTGCAACCTCTTCCCCTCAATACTTCCCTAGCATTAATTCAAGCATCACATGTGTAGCTAAGTTATTCAATTTCTACCATATCCCTCATGCAATGATATGTCGTTTCATTTTTGAAACATTGTCCCCCTCTTGTGGCCTTCCAACTTTTCAATTTTGAAATTTACTGTTCAATTTTGAATTATTTCATATATGAATTAAATGGAAAAGAAACAATTTATCTGGCGAGTTATTTGAATGTTCGGCCTATGTCCACCTGTCTAACAGACGGTAATATAGTGGCTTGTAGCAGCAGCAGCTAGGTGCGCTGCTTGCCTGCAGTAAATAGGATGTGTTCCTTCCATGGAACACTATGATAGGATGCATTCCTTTCATAGAACACTATGCTAGGATGTGTTCTATTAATGGAACACTTTGGATAACTGGAACAAAGGGACCACGTGCCACAATGGGCATCCCAGAGTCTGTACCAGCTGCGCAGTAGTTGTCAGCTTCAGTCTGCTGAGGGAGCCTCTGTCATTTAAATATTGATCTATCTCAGCCTTTGCTGTTTGGTAGGTACAGGTGGTAGAATCGTTCAGGATTGAAATTTTTGATGTTTTTCTACTCTCATGAGCCCAAACAAGACTCTAAAAGGATGAGTTTGCAACTACTTTACTTTTGGAGAAAATTCAAAACATTCATTATTCAATAAGGCCCAATAGCAAAAAGAAGCAGTTTGAGTGAACACTCACATTTCTTGGTAGAATCGTGCAGGATTGAAATTTTTGATGTTTTTCTACTCCTCTCAATAGCCCAAACAAGTTTCTAAAAGGATGAGTTTGCAACTTCTTTACTTTTGGAGAAAATTCAAAACATTCATTATTCAATAGGGACCAATAGCAAAAAGCAGAGGTTTAAATGAACACTCACATCTCTTGGCAGAATCATGCAGGATTGAAATTTTTGATGTTTTTCTACTCCTCTCAACAGCCCAAACAAGTTTCTACAAGGATGAGCTTTTAATTACTTTACTTTTGGAGAAAATTCAAAACATTCATCATTCAATAGGGCCAAAAATAGCAAAAACCAGCGGTTTGAATGAACACTCACATTTCTTGGTAGAATCGTGCAGGATTGAATTTTTTGATGTTTTTCTACTCCTCTCAACAGCCCAAACAAGTTTCTAAAAGGATGAGTTTGCAACTACTTTACTTTTGGAGAAAATTCAAAACATTCATTATTCAATAAGGCCCAATAGCAAAAAGGAGCGGTTTGAATTAACACTCACATTTCTCGGTAGAATAGTGCAGGATAGGAATTTTTGACGTTTTTCTACTCCTCTCATGAGCCAAAACAAACTCTATAAGGATGAGTTTGCAACTACTTTACTTTTGCAGAAAATTCAAAACATTCATTATTCAATAGGGCCCAAGAGCAAAAAGCAGCTGTTTGAATGAACATTCACATTTCTTGGTAGGATCGTTCAGGATTGAAATTTTTGATGTTTTTTTACTCCTCTCAACAGCCCAAACAAGTTTCTAAAAGGATGAGTTTGCAAATACTTTACTTTTGGAGAAAATTCTCAACATTCATTATTCAATAGGGCCCAAAATAGCAAAAACCAGCGGTTTGAATGAACACTCACATTTTTTGGTAGAATCGTGCAGGATTGAAATTTTTGATGCTTTTCTACTCCTGTCAACAGCCCAAACAAGTTTCTAAAAGGATGAGTTTGCAACTACTTTACTTTTGGAGAAAATTCAAAACATTCATTCAAAAGGGACCAAAATAGCAAAAACCAGTGGTTTGAATGAACACTCACATTTCTTGGTAGAATCGTGCAGGATTGAAATTTTTTATGTTTTTCTACTCCTCTCATGAGCCCAAACAAGACTCTAAAAGGATGAGTTTGCAACTACTTTACTTTTGGAGAAAATTCAAAACATTCTTTATTTCTATAGAGTTTAATAGCAAAAAGCAGCGTTTTGAATGTACAATCACAGTTCTTGGTAGAATCGTTCAGGATTGAAATTTTTGATGTTTTTCTACTCCTCTCATGAGCCCAAACAAGACTCTAAAAAGATGATCTTGCAACTACTTTACTTTTGGAGAAAATTCAAAACATTCATTCATTTGCCCAATAGCAAAAAGCAGCGTTTTGAATGAACAATCACATTTCTTGGTAGAATCGTGCAGGATTGAAATTTTTTTGGTTTTTCTACTCTCATGAGCCCAAACAAGACTATAGAAGGATGAGTTCGCAACTACTTTACTTTTGCAGAAAATTCAAAACATTCATTATTCAATAGGGTCTAATAGCAAAAAGCAGCGTTTTAAATGAACACTCACATTTCTTGGTAGAATCATGCAGGATTGAAATTTTTAACGTTTTTCTACTCCTCTTATTAGCCCAAACAAGACTCTCTAAGGATGTTTGCAACTACTTTACTTTAGCAGAAAATTCAAAACTCATAATTCAATAGGGCCCAAAAGCAAAATGCAGCTGTTTGAATGAACACTCACATTTCTTGGTAGAATCGTTCAAGATTGAAATTTTTGATCTATTTCAACTCCTCTCATGAGTCCAAACAATACACTAAAAGGATGAGCTTGCAACTTCTTTACTTTTGGAGAAAATTCAAAACATTCAATCATTTGCCCAATAGCAAAAAGCATCGTTTTGAATGAACAATCACATTTCTTGGTAGAATCGTGCAGGATTGAAAATGTTGATGTTTTTCTTCTCCTCTCAACAGCCCAAACAAGTTTCTAAAAGGATGAGTTTGCAACGACTTTACTTTTGGAGAAAATTCAAAACATTCATTATTCAATAGAGACCAATAGCAAAAAGCAATGGTTTGAATGAACACTCACATTTCTTGGTAGAATCGTGCAGGATTTACATTTTTGATGTTTTTCTACTCCACTCATGAGCCCAAACAAGACTATAGAAGGATGAGTTTGCAGCTACTTTACTTTTGCAGAAAATTCAAAACATTCATTATTGAATAGGGTCTAATAGCAAAAAGCAGCGTTTTGAATGAACAATCACAATTCTTGGCAGAATCGAGCAGGATTGAAATTTTTGATGTTTTTCTACTCCTCTCAACAGCCCAAACAAGGCTATAGAAGGATGAGTTTACAACTACTTTACTTTTGCAGAAAATTCAAAACATTCATTATTCAACAGAGCCCAATAGCAAAAAGCAGCGTTACGAATGAACAATCACATTTCTTGGTAGAATCGTGCAGGATTTAAATTTTTGATGTTTTTCTACTCCTCTCAACAGCCCAAACAAGACTCTAAAAGGATGATTTTGCAACTACTTTACCTTTGGAGAAAATTCAAAACATTCATTATTCAATAGAGCCCAAATGCAAAAAGCAGCGTTTTCAATGACCAATCACATTTCTTGGTAGAATCGTGCAGGATTGAAATTTTTGATGTTTTTTTTACTCCCCTCAACAGCCCAAACAAGTTTCTAAAAGGATGAGTTTGCAACTACTTTACTTTTTGCAGAAAATTCAAAACATTCATTATTCAATAGGGACCAATAGCAAAAAGCAGCAGTTTGAATGAATACTCACATTTCTTGGTAGAATCGTGCAGGATTTAAATTTTTGATGTTTTTCTGCTCCTCTCAACAGCCCAAACAAGTTTCTAAAAGGTTGAGTTTTCAACTACTTTACATTTGGAGAAAATTCAAAACATTCTTTATTCAATAGAGTTTAATAACAAAAAGCAGCGTTTTGAATGTGCAATCACAGTTCTTGGTATAATCGTGCAGGATTGAAATTTTTGATGCTTTTCTACTCCTCTCATGAGCCCAAACAATACTCTAAAAGGATAAGTTTGCAACTACTTTACTTTTGGAGAAAATTAAAAGCATTCAATATTCATTAGGGACCAAAAGCAAAAAGCAGCAGTTTGAATGAACACTCACATTTCTTGGTAGAATCGTTCAGGATTGAAATTTTTGATGTTTTTCTTTTCCTCTCATGAGCGGAAACAAGACTCTAAAAGGATGAGCTTGCAACTACTTTACTTTTGCAGAAAATTCAAAACGTTCATTATTCAATAGAGCCCAATTGCAAAAACAAGCGTTTTGAATGATCAATCACATTTCTTGGTAGAATCGTGAAGGATTGAAATTTTTTATGTTTTTTTACTCCTCTCAACATCCCAAACAAGTTTCTAAAAGGATGAGTTTGCAACTACTTTACTTTTGCAGAAAATTCAAAACATTCATTATTCAATAGGGACCAATAGCAAAAAGCAGCGGTTTGAAAGAACACTCACATTTCTTGGTAGAATCATGCAGGATTGAAATTTTTGATGTTTTTCTACTCCTCTCAACAGCCCAAACAAGTTTCTAAAAGGATTAGTTTGCAACTTCTTTACTTTTGGAGAAAATTCAAAACATTCATTATTCAATAGAGCCCAATAGCAAAAAGCAGCGTTTTGAATGACCAATCACATTTCTTGGTAGAATTGTGCAGGATTGAAATTTTTGATGTTTTTTTACTCCTCTCCACAGCCCAACAAGTCTCTAAAAGGATGAGTTTGCAACTACTTTACGAGAAAATTCAAAACATTCATTATTCAATAGGGCCCAATAGCAATAAGCAGCTGTTTGAATGAACACTCACATTTCTTGGTAGAATCGTTCAGGATTGAAACTTTTAACGTTTTTCTGCTCCACTCATGAGCCCAAACAAGACTCTAAAAGGATGATCTTGCAACTACTTTACTTTTGGAGAAAATTAAAAACATTCATTCATTTGCCCAATAGCAAAAAGCAGCGTTTTGAATGAACAATCTCATTTCTTGGTAGAATCATGCAGGATTGAAAATGTTGATGTTTTTCTACTCCTCTCAACAGCCCAAACAAGTTTCTAAAAGGATGAGTTTGCAACTACTTTACTTTTGAAGAAAATTCAAAGTATTCATTATTCAATAAGGCCCAATAGCAAAAAGGAGCGGTATGAATGAATACTCACATTTCTCGGTAGAATCATACAGGATTGGAATTTTTGACGTTTTTCTACTCCTCTCATGAGCCCAAACAAGTCTCTATAAGGATGAGTTTGCAACTACTTTACTTTTGCAGAAAATTCAAAACATTCACTATTCAATAGGGCCCAATAGCAAAAATCAGCTGTTTGAATGATCCCTCACATCTCTTGGTAGAATCGTTCAGGATTGAAATTTTTGATGTTTTTCTACTCCTCTCATGAGCCCAAACAAGACACTAAAAGGGTGAGATAGCAACTACTTTGCTTTTGCAGAAAATTCAAAACATTCATTATTCAATAGAGCCCAATAGCAAAAAGCAGCGTTTTGAATGAACAATCAGATTTCTTGGTAGAATCATGCAGGATTGAAATTTTTGATGTTTTTTTACTCATCTGAACAACCCAAACAAGTTTCTAAAAGGATGAGTTTGCAACTACTTTACTTTTGCAGAAAATTCAAAACATTCATTATTCAATAGTGCCCAAAATAGCAAAAAGCAGCGATTTGAATGAACACACATTTATTGGTAGAATCATGCAGGATTGAAATTTTTGATGTTTTTCTACTCCTCTCATGAGCCCAAACAAGACACTATAAGGATGAGTTTGTAACTACTTTACTTTTGCAGAAAATTCAAAACATTAATTATTCAATAGGGCCCAAGAGCAAAAAGCAGCTGTTTGAATGAGCACTCACAACTCTTGGTAGAATCGTGCAGGATTGAAATTTTTGATGTTTTTCTACTCCTCTCAACAGCCCAAACAAGACTATAGAAGGATGAGTTTACAACTACTTTACTTTTGCAGAAAATTCAAAACATTCATTATTCAACAGAGCCCAATAGCAAAAAGCAGCGTTACGAATGAACAATCACATTTCTTGGTAGAATCGTGCAGGATTGAAATTTTTGATGGTTTTTTACTCCTCTCAACAGCCCAAACAAGTTTCTAAAAGGATGAGTTTGCAACTACTTTACTTTTGGAGAAAATTCAAAACATTCATTATTCAATAGGGCCCAAAATATCAAAAACCAGCGGTTTGAATGAACACACATTTCTTGGTAGAATCATGCAGGACTGAAATTTTTGATGTTTTTCTACTCCTCTCATGAGCCTAAACAAGTCTCTAAAAGCATGAGTTTGCAACTACTTTACTTTTGGAGAAAATTCAAAACATTCATTATTCAATAGAGCCCAAAATATCAAAAACCAGTGGTTTGAATGAACACTCACATTTCTTGGTAGAATCGTGCATGACTGAAATTTTTGATGTTTTTCTACTCCTCTCATGAGCCCAAACAAGACTCTAAAAGGATGAGTTTGCAACTACTTTACTTTTGGAGAAAATTCAAAACATTCATTATTCAATAGAGCCCAATAGCAAAAACCAGCGTTTTGAATGAAGAATCACATTTCTTGGTAGAATCATGCAGGATTGAAATTTTTGATGGTTTTTTACTCCTCTCAACAGCCCAAACAAGTTTCTAAAAGAATGAGTTTGCAACTACTTTACTTTTGGAGAAAATTCAAAACATTCATTATTCAATAGGGCCCAAAATATCAAAAACCAGCGGTTTGAATGAACACTCACATTTCTTGGTAGAATCGTGCAGGACTGAAATTTTTGATGTTTTTCTACTCCTCTCATGAGCCCAAACAAGACTCTAAAAGGATGAGTTTGCAACTACTTTACTTTTGGAGAAAATTCACACCATTCATTATTCAATAGTGCCCAAAATATCAAAAACCAGCGGTTTGAATGAACACACATTTCTTTTTAGAATCGTGCAGGACTGAAATTTTTGTAGTAGTGTTTTCAAAGCATTATTTGAATGCTTTTTTCAAATGTCGTTGCACAGCAATTACTTTTTCTTGGTCCAAGTTGTACATTTCCTATTCCTTTGCCTTGATTTAACTTGACCAACTCTGCTACAGCAAGTGTTATTCACCTCTTTATGGAAGGCATTGCACTGCATTCGATCTGTCATTTAAATAATGATCTGTCTTGGCCTTTGCTGCTTGGTAGGTACAGGTGTGATAAGGTACAGTAATGTGTTTGGCTTTGGATAAATACATTTCTGCACACCCATCTGCTGCAAGGCCTGCAGCCCCTTCCCCTCAGTTCTTCCCCAGCCTTAATTCAATCATCACATGTGTAGCTAAGTTATTTAATTCCTACCACATCCCTCATGCAACGATATGTCATTTCGTTTTTGAAACATTGTCCTCCTCTTGCGGCCTTCCAACTTTTCAATTTTGAAATTTACTGTTCAATTTTGATTTAATTCATATATGAACTAAATGGAAAAGAAACAATTTATCTGGTGAGCTATTTGAACGTTCGGCCTACGTCCACCTGTCTGACAGACGGTAATCTAGAGGCTTGTAGCAGCAGCTATGTGCGCTGCTTGCCTGCAGTAAGTAGGATGTGTTCCATCCAATGAACACTATGATAGGATGCATTCCATTCATAGAACACTATGTTAGGATGTGTTCTATTCATGGAACACTTTGGATCACTGGAACAATGGGACTACGTGTCACAATGGCCAGCCCAGAGTCTGTAATAGCTGCGCAATAGTAGTCAGCTTCAGTCTGCTGATGGAGCCTCAGCAGACAGGTGGGGGTATCATCGCTCTTTGGTTACAATATTCAGCACCAGGAGAGTTAAAGAAAGACATTTCTTTTAGGGAGGGTAGGGGGGCGGTGTATAAGCAGTGCTCCTCTGGCCTCTTTCCTGGTATTGAAGCGCGTTTGACCGTAAGAGGTGGGTGGCCTAAAAAAAGGGGTTGGCCTTCACTCCACGGATCAGCCCAGTATGGCAGTCTCTCTGGGAATGGTGCACTCCCTCTCTTAATCGGTTTCCAAAGACAGATTGAATTGAAATCCGGATACTCGAGTAGTGTTTTCAAAGCATTATTTGAATGCTTTTTTCAAAAGTAATTGCTCTGCAATTAGTTTTCTTGGTGCAAGTTGTACATTTCCAAGTCCTTTGCCTTGATTTAACTTGACCAACTCTGCTACAGCAAGTGTTATTCACCTCTATATGGTAGGCATTGCACTGCATTCAATCTGTCATTTAAATAATGATCTGTCTCGGCCTTTGCTGCTTGGTAGGTACAGGTGAGATAAGCTGCAGTAATGTGTTTGGCTTTGGATAGATACATTTCTGCACACCCACCTGCTACAAGGCCTGCAACCTCTTCCCCTCAATACTTCCCTAGCATTAATTCAAGCATCACATGTGTAGCTAAGTTATTCAATTTCTACCATATCCCTCATGCAATGATATGTCGTTTCATTTTTGAAACATTGTCCCCCTCTTGTGGCCTTCCAACTTTTCAATTTTGAAATTTACTGTTCAATTTTGAATTATTTCATATATGAATTAAATGGAAAAGAAACAATTTATCTGGCGAGTTATTTGAATGTTCGGCCTATGTCCACCTGTCTAACAGACGGTAATATAGTGGCTTGTAGCAGCAGCAGCTAGGTGCGCTGCTTGCCTGCAGTAAATAGGATGTGTTCCTTCCATGGAACACTATGATAGGATGCATTCCTTTCATAGAACACTATGCTAGGATGTGTTCTATTAATGGAACACTTTGGATAACTGGAACAAAGGGACCACGTGCCACAATGGGCATCCCAGAGTCTGTACCAGCTGCGCAGTAGTTGTCAGCTTCAGTCTGCTGAGGGAGCCTCTGTCATTTAAATATTGATCTATCTCAGCCTTTGCTGTTTGGTAGGTACAGGTGGTAGAATCGTTCAGGATTGAAATTTTTGATGTTTTTCTACTCTCATGAGCCCAAACAAGACTCTAAAAGGATGAGTTTGCAACTACTTTACTTTTGGAGAAAATTCAAAACATTCATTATTCAATAAGGCCCAATAGCAAAAAGAAGCAGTTTGAGTGAACACTCACATTTCTTGGTAGAATCGTGCAGGATTGAAATTTTTGATGTTTTTCTACTCCTCTCAATAGCCCAAACAAGTTTCTAAAAGGATGAGTTTGCAACTTCTTTACTTTTGGAGAAAATTCAAAACATTCATTATTCAATAGGGACCAATAGCAAAAAGCAGAGGTTTAAATGAACACTCACATCTCTTGGTAGAATCATGCAGGATTGAAATTTTTGATGTTTTTCTACTCCTCTCAACAGCCCAAACAAGTTTCTACAAGGATGAGCTTTTAATTACTTTACTTTTGGAGAAAATTCAAAACATTCATCATTCAATAGGGCCAAAAATAGCAAAAACCAGCGGTTTGAATGAACACTCACATTTCTTGGTAGAATCGTGCAGGATTGAATTTTTTGATGTTTTTCTACTCCTCTCAACAGCCCAAACAAGTTTCTAAAAGGATGAGTTTGCAACTACTTTACTTTTGGAGAAAATTCAAAACATTCATTATTCAATAAGGCCCAATAGCAAAAAGGAGCGGTTTGAATTAACACTCACATTTCTCGGTAGAATAGTGCAGGATTGGAATTTTTGACGTTTTTCTACTCCTCTCATGAGCCAAAACAAACTCTATAAGGATGAGTTTGCAACTACTTTACTTTTGCAGAAAATTCAAAACATTCATTATTCAATAGGGCCCAAGAGCAAAAAGCAGCTGTTTGAATGAACACTCACATTTCTTGGTAGGATCGTTCAGGATTGAAATTTTTGATGTTTTTTTACTCCTCTCAACAGCCCAAACAAGTTTCTAAAAGGATGAGTTTGCAAATACTTTACTTTTGGAGAAAATTCTCAACATTCATTATTCAATAGGGCCCAAAATAGCAAAAACCAGCGGTTTGAATGAACACTCACATTTTTTGGTAGAATCGTGCAGGATTGAAATTTTTGATGCTTTTCTACTCCTGTCAACAGCCCAAACAAGTTTCTAAAAGGATGAGTTTGCAACTACTTTACTTTTGGAGAAAATTCAAAACATTCATTCAAAAGGGACCAAAATAGCAAAAACCAGTGGTTTGAATGAACACTCACATTTCTTGGTAGAATCGTGCAGGATTGAAATTTTTTATGTTTTTCTACTCCTCTCATGAGCCTAAACAAGACTCTAAAAGGATGAGTTTGCAACTACTTTACTTTTGGAGAAAATTCAAAACATTCTTTATTTCTATAGAGTTTAATAGCAAAAAGCAGCGTTTTGAATGTACAATCACAGTTCTTGGTAGAATCGTTCAGGATTGAAATTTTTGATGTTTTTCTACTCCTCTCATGAGCCCAAACAAGACTCTAAAAAGATGATCTTGCAACTACTTTACTTTTGGAGAAAATTCAAAACATTCATTCATTTACCCAATAGCAAAAAGCAGCGTTTTGAATGAACAATCACATTTCTTGGTAGAATCGTGCAGGATTGAAATTTTTTTGGTTTTTCTACTCTCATGAGCCCAAACAAGACTATAGAAGGATGAGTTCGCAACTACTTTACTTTTGCAGAAAATTCAAAACATTCATTATTCAATAGGGTCTAATAGCAAAAAGCAGCGTTTTAAATGAACACTCACATTTCTTGGTAGAATCATGCAGGATTGAAATTTTTAACGTTTTTCTACTCCTCTTATTAGCCCAAACAAGACTCTCTAAGGATGTTTGCAACTACTTTACTTTAGCAGAAAATTCAAAACTCATAATTCAATAGGGCCCAAAAGCAAAATGCAGCTGTTTGAATGAACACTCACATTTCTTGGTAGAATCGTTCAAGATTGAAATTTTTGATCTATTTCAACTCCTCTCATGAGTCCAAACAATACACTAAAAGGATGAGCTTGCAACTTCTTTACTTTTGGAGAAAATTCAAAACATTCAATCATTTGCCCAATAGCAAAAAGCATCGTTTTGAATGAACAATCACATTTCTTGGTAGAATCGTGCAGGATTGAAAATGTTGATGTTTTTCTTCTCCTCTCAACAGCCCAAACAAGTTTCTAAAAGGATGAGTTTGCAACGACTTTACTTTTGGAGAAAATTCAAAACATTCATTATTCAATAGAGACCAATAGCAAAAAGCAGTGGTTTGAATGAACACTCACATTTCTTGGTAGAATCGAGCATGATTGAAATTTTTGATGTTTTTCTACTCCACTCATGAGCCCAAACAAGACTATAGAAGGATGAGTTTGCAGCTACTTTACTTTTGCAGAAAATTCAAAACATTCATTATTGAATAGGGTCTAATAGCAAAAAGCAGCGTTTTGAATGAACAATCACAATTCTTGGCAGAATCGAGCATGATTGAAATTTTTGATGTTTTTCTACTCCTCTCAACAGCCCAAACAAGACTATAGAAGGATGAGTTTACAACTACTTTACTTTTGCAGAAAATTCAAAACATTCATTATTCAACAGAGCCCAATAGCAAAAAGCAGCGTTACGAATGAACAATCACATTTCTTGGTAGAATCGTGCAGGATTTAAATTTTTGATGTTTTTCTACTCCTCTCAACAGCCCAAACAAGACTCTAAAAGGATGATTTTGCAACTACTTTACCTTTGGAGAAAATTCAAAACATTCATTATTCAATAGAGCCCAAATGCAAAAAGCAGCGTTTTCAATGACCAATCACATTTCTTGGTAGAATCGTGCAGGATTGAAATTTTTGATGTTTTTTTTACTCCCCTCAACAGCCCAAACAAGTTTCTAAAAGGATGAGTTTTCAACTACTTTACATTTGGAGAAAATTCAAAACATTCTTTATTCAATAGAGTTTAATAACAAAAAGCAGCGTTTTGAATGTGCAATCACAGTTCTTGGTATAATCGTGCAGGATTGAAATTTTTGATGCTTTTCTACTCCTCTCATGAGCCCAAACAATACTCTAAAAGGATAAGTTTGCAACTACTTTACTTTTGGAGAAAATTAAAAGCATTCAATATTCATTAGGGACCAAAAGCAAAAAGCAGCAGTTTGAATGAACACTCACATTTCTTGGTAGAATCGTTCAGGATTGAAATTTTTGATGTTTTTCTTTTCCTCTCATGAGCGGAAACAAGACTCTAAAAGGATGAGCTTGCAACTACTTTACTTTTGCAGAAAATTCAAAACGTTCATTATTCAATAGAGCCCAATTGCAAAAACAAGCGTTTTGAATGATCAATCACATTTCTTGGTAGAATCGTGAAGGATTGAAATTTTTTATGTTTTTTTACTCCTCTCAACATCCCAAACAAGTTTCTAAAAGGATGAGTTTGCAACTACTTTACTTTTGCAGAAAATTCAAAACATTCATTATTCAATAGGGACCAATAGCAAAAAGCAGCGGTTTGAAAGAACACTCACATTTCTTGGTAGAATCATGCAGGATTGAAATTTTTGATGTTTTTCTACTCCTCTCAACAGCCCAAACAAGTTTCTAAAAGGATTAGTTTGCAACTTCTTTACTTTTGGAGAAAATTCAAAACATTCATTATTCAATAGAGCCCAATAGCAAAAAGCAGCGTTTTGAATGACCAATCACATTTCTTGGTAGAATTGTGCAGGATTGAAATTTTTGATGTTTTTTTACTCCTCTCCACAGCCCAACAAGTCTCTAAAAGGATGAGTTTGCAACTACTTTACGAGAAAATTCAAAACATTCATTATTCAATAGGGCCCAATAGCAATAAGCAGCTGTTTGAATGAACACTCACATTTCTTGGTAGAATCGTTCAGGATTGAAACTTTTAACGTTTTTCTGCTCCACTCATGAGCCCAAACAAGACTCTAAAAGGATGATCTTGCAACTACTTTACTTTTGGAGAAAATTAAAAACATTCATTCATTTGCCCAATAGCAAAAAGCAGCGTTTTGAATGAACAATCTCATTTCTTGGTAGAATCGTGCAGGATTGAAAATGTTGATGTTTTTCTACTCCTCTCAACAGCCCAAACAAGTTTCTAAAAGGATGAGTTTGCAACTACTTTACTTTTGAAGAAAATTCAAAGCATTCATTATTCAATAAGGCCCAATAGCAAAAAGGAGCGGTATGAATGAATACTCACATTTCTCGGTAGAATCATACAGGATTGGAATTTTTGACGTTTTTCTACTCCTCTCATGAGCCCAAACAAGTCTCTATAAGGATGAGTTTGCAACTACTTTACTTTTGCAGAAAATTCAAAACATTCACTATTCAATAGGGCCCAATAGCAAAAATCAGCTGTTTGAATGATCCCTCACATCTCTTGGTAGAATCGTTCAGGATTGAAATTTTTGATGTTTTTCTACTCCTCTCATGAGCCCAAACAAGACACTAAAAGGGTGAGATAGCAACTACTTTGCTTTTGCAGAAAATTCAAAACATTCATTATTCAATAGAGCCCAATAGCAAAAAGCAGCGTTTTGAATGAACAATCAGATTTCTTGGTAGAATCATGCAGGATTGAAATTTTTGATGTTTTTTTACTCATCTGAACAACCCAAACAAGTTTCTAAAAGGATGAGTTTGCAACTACTTTACTTTTGCAGAAAATTCAAAACATTCATTATTCAATAGTGCCCAAAATAGCAAAAAGCAGCGATTTGAATGAACACACATTTATTGGTAGAATCATGCAGGATTGAAATTTTTGATGTTTTTCTACTCCTCTCATGAGCCCAAACAAGACACTATAAGGATGAGTTTGTAACTACTTTACTTTTGCAGAAAATTCAAAACATTAATTATTCAATAGGGCCCAAGAGCAAAAAGCAGCTGTTTGAATGAGCACTCACAACTCTTGGTAGAATCGTGCAGGATTGAAATTTTTGATGTTTTTCTACTCCTCTCAACAGCCCAAACAAGTTTCTTAAAGGATGAGTTTGCAACTACTTTGCTTTTGCAGAAAATTCGAAACATTCAATAGGGGGCAATAGCAAAAAGCAACTGTTTGAGTGAGCACTCACAACTCTTGGTAGAATCGTTCAGGATTGAAATTTTTGATGTTTTTCTACTCCTTTCATGAGCCCAAACAAGACTCTAAAAGGATGAGTTTACAACTACTTTACTTTTGCGGAAAATTCAAAACATTCATTATTCAATAAGGCCCAATAGCAAAAAGGAGCGGTTTGAATGAACACTCACATTTCTAGGTAGAATCGTGCAGGATTGGAATTTTTGACCTTTTTCTACTCCTCTCATGAGCCCAAACAAGTCTCTATAAGGATGAGTTTGCAACTACTCTACTTTTGCAGAAAATTCAAAACATTCATTATTCAATAGGGCCCAAGAGCAAAAAGCAGCTGTTTGAATGATCACTCACATCTCTTGGTGGAATTGCTCAGGATTTAAATTTTTGATGTTTTTCTACTCCTCTCATGAGCGCAAACAAGGCACTATAAGGATGAGTTTGTAACTACTTTACTTTTGCAGAAAATTCAAAACATTAATTATTCAATAGGGCCCAAGAGCAAAAAGCAGCTGTTTGAATGAACACTCACATTTCTTGGTAGAATCATTCAGTATTGAATTTTTTGATGTTTTTCTACTCTTCTCATGAGCCCAAACAAGACTCTAAAAGGATGAGCTTGCAACTACTTTACTTTTGGAGAAAATTCAAAACATTCATTATTCAATAGGGGCCCAATAGCAAAAAGCAGCGGTTTGAATGAACACTCACATTTCTTGGTAGAATCGTGCAGGATAGAAATTTTCGATGTTTTTCTACTCCTCTCAACATCCCAAAAAAGTTTCGAAAAGGATGAGTTTGCAACTTCTTTACTTTTGGAGAAAATTCAAAACTTTCATTATTCAAAAGGGACCAATAGCAAAAAGCAGCGGTTTGAATGAACACTCACATCTCTTGGTAGAATCGTGCAGGATTGAAATTTTTGATGTTTTTCTACTCCTCTCATGAGCCCAAACAAGACTCTAAAAGAATGAGTTTGCAACTACTTTACTTTTGGAGAAAATTCAAAACATTCATTATTCAATAGAGCGCAATAGCAAAAAGCAGCATTTTGAATGAACAATCACATTTCTTGGTAGAATCGTGCAGGATTGAAATTTTTGATGTTTTCTTACTTATCTCTACAGCCCAAACAAGTTTCTAAAAGGTTGAGTTTGCAACTACTTTACTTTTGCAGAAAATTTAAAATATTCATTATTCAATAGGGCCCAATAGCAAAAAGCAGCGGTTTGAATGAACACTCACATCTCTTGGTAGAATTGTGCAGGATTGAAATTTTTGATGTTTTTCTACTCCTCTCAACAGCCCAAATAAGTTTCTAAAAGGATGAGTTTGCAACTACTTTGCTTTTGCAGAAAATTCGAAACATTCAATAGGGGGCAATAGCAAAAAGCAGCTGTTTGAATGAGCACTCACAACTCTTGGTAGAATCGTGCAGGATTGAAATTTTTGATGTTTTTCTACTCCTCTCAACAGCCCAAACAAGTTTCTAAAAGGATGAGTTTGCAACTACTTTGCTTTTGCAGAAAATTCGAAACATTCAATAGGGGGCAATAGCAAAAAGCAACTGTTTGAATGAGCACTCACAACTCTTGGTAGAATCGTTCAGGATTGAAATTTTTGATGTTTTTCTACTCCTCTCATGAGCCCAAACAATACTCTAAAAGGATGAGCTTGCAACTACTTTACTTTTGGAGAAAATTCAAAACATTCATTATTCAATACAGTCCAATAGCAAAAAGCAGCGTTTTGAATGACCAATCACATTTCTTGGTAGAATCGTGCAGGATTGAAGTTTTTGATGTTTTTCTACTCCTCTCAACAGCCCAAACAAGTTTCTAAATAGATGAGTTTGCAACTACTTTACTTTTGAAGAAAATTCAAAACATTCATTATTGAATAGGGACCAAATTAGCAAAAACCAACGATTTGAATGAACACTCACATTTCTTGGTAGAATCGTTCAGGATTGAAATTTTTCATGTTTTTCTACTCATCTCATGAGCCCAAACAAGACTCTAAAAGAATGAGTTTGCAACTACTTTACTTTTGGAGAAAATTCAAAACATTCTTTATTCAATAGAGTTTAATTGCAAAAAATCAGCGTTTTGAATGTACAATCACAGTTCTTGGTAGAATCGTGCGTGATTGAAATTTTTGATGCTTTTCTACTCCTCTCATGAGCCCAAACAAGACTCTAAAAGGATACGTTTGCAAATACTTTACTTTTGGAGAAAATTCAAAACATTCATTATTCATTAGTGACCAATAGCAAAAAGCAGCTATTTGAATGATCACTCACATCTCTTGGTAGAATTGTTCAGGATTGAAATTTTTGATGTTTTTCTACTCCTCACATGAGCCCAAACAAGACTCTAAAAGGATGAGCTAGCAACTACTTTCCTTTTGCAGAAAATTCAAAACATTCATTATTCAATAGAGCCCAATAGCAAAAAGCAGCATTTTGAATGAACATTCACATTTCTTGGTAGAATCGTGCAGGATTGAAATTTTTGATGTTTTCTTACTCATCTCTACAGCCCAAACAAGTTTCTAAAAGGGTGAGTTTGCAACTACTTTACTTTTGCAGAAAATTCAAAATATTCATTATTCAATAGGGCCCAATAGCAAAAAGCAGCGGTTTGAATGAACACTCACATTTCTTGGTAGAATCGTGCAGGATTGAAATTTTTGATGTTTTTCTACTCCTCTCAACAGCCCAAACAAGTTTCTAAAAGGATAAGTTTGCAACTACTTTACTTTTGCAGAAAATTCATAGCATTCAATAGGGCCCAATAGCAAAAAGCAGCTGTTTGAATGAGCACCCACATCTCTTGATAGAATCTTTCAGGATTGAAATTTTTGATGTTTTTCAACTCCTCTCATGAGCCCAAACAAGTCTCTAAAAGGATGAGCTTGCAACTACTTTACTTTTGGAGAAAATTTAAAACATTAATAATTCAATAGGGCCCAATAGCAAAAAGCAGCTATTTGAATGATTACTCACATCTCTTAGTAGAATTGTTCAGGATTGAAATTTTTGATGTTTTTCAACTCCTCACAGGAGCCCAAACAAGACTCTAAAAGGATGTGCTAGCAACTACTTTCCTTTTGCAGAAAATACAAAACATTCATTACTCAATAGAGCCCAATAGCAAAAAGCAGCGTTTTGAATGAACAATCACATTTCTTGGTAGAATCGTGCAGGATTGAAATTTTTGATGTTTTTTACTCATCTTTACAGCCAAACAAGTTTCTAAAAGGGTGAGTTTGCAACTACTTTACTTTTGCAGAAAATTCAAAACATTCATTATTCAATAGGGCCCAATAGGAAAAAGCAGCGGTTTGAATGAACACACACATTTCTTGGTATAATCATGCAGGATTGAAATTTTTGACGTTTTTCTACTCCTCTCATGAGCCCAAACAAGAATCTAAAAGGATGAGCTTGCAACTACTTTACTTTTGCAGAAAATTCAAAACATTCATTATTCAATAGGGCTCATCAGCAAAAAGCAGCGGTTTGAATGAACACTCACATTTCTTGGTAGAATCGTGCAGGATTGAAATTTTTGATGTTTTTCTACTCCTCTCAACAGCCCAAACAAATTTCTAAAAGGATGGGTTTGCAACTTCTTTACTTTGGAGAAAATTCAAAACATTCATTATTCAAAAGGGACCAATAGCAAAAAGCAGCGGTTTGAATGAACACTCACATCTCTTGGTAGAATCGTGCAGGATTGAAATTTTTGATGTTTTGCTACTCCTCTCAACAGCCCAAACAAATTTCTAAAAGGATGAGTTTGCAACTACTTTACTTTTGGATAAAATTCAAAACATTCATTATTCAATACAGCCCAATAGCAAAAAGCAGTGTTTTGAATGACCAATCATATTTCTAGGTGGAATCATGCAGGATTGAAATTTTTGATGTTTTTTTAACTCCTCTCAACAGCCCAAACAAGTTTCTAAAAGGATGAGTTTGCAACTCCTTTACTTTTGGAGAAAATTCAAAACATTCATTATTCAATAGGGCCCAATAGCAAAAAGCAGCTGTTTGAATGATCACTCACATCTCTTGGTAGAATTTCTCAGGATTTAAATTTTTGATGTTTTTCTACTCCTCTCATGAGCCCAAACAAGTCTCTAAAAGGATGAGCTAGCACCTACTTTACTTTTGCAGAAAATTCAAAACATTCATTATTCAATAGAGCCCAATAGCAAAAAGCAGCATTTTGAGTGAACAATCACATTTCTTGGTTTCTTGGTAGAATTGTTCAGGATTGAAATTTTTGATGTTCTTCTACTCCTCTCAACAGCCCGAAACAAGTTTCTAAAAGGATGAGTTTGCAACTACTTTACTTTTGGAGAAAATTCAAAACATTGATTATTCAATAGGGACCAAAATAGCAAAAAACAGTGGTTTGAATGAACACTCACATTTCTTGGTAGAATCGTGCAGGATTGAAATTTTTGATGTTTTTCTACTCCTCTCATGAGCCCAAACAAGAATCTAAAAGGATGAGCTTGCAACTGCTTTACTTTTGGAAAATACAATACATTCTTTATTGAATAGAGTTTAATATCAAAAAGCAGCGTTTTGAATGTACAATCACAGTTCTTGGTAGAATCGTGCAGAATTGAAATTTTTGATGCTTTTCTACTCCTCTCATGAGCCCAAACAAGAATCTAAAAGGATAAGTTTGCAACTACTTTACTTTTGGAGAAAATTCAAAACATTCATTATTCATTAGGGACCAATAGCAAAAAGCAGCAGTTTGAATGAACACTCACATTTCTTGGTAGAATCGTGCAGGATTGAAATTTTTGATGTTTTTCTACTCCTCTCAACAGCCCAAACAAGTTTCTAAAAGGATGAGTTTGCAACTACTTTACTTTTGCAGAAAATTCAAAACATTCAATAGGGCCCAATAGCAAAAAGCAGCTGTTTGAATGAGCACTCACAACTCTTGGTAGAATCGTGCAGGATTGAAATTTTTGATGTTTTTCTACTCCTCTCAACAGCCCAAACAAGTTTCTTAAAGGATGAGTTTGCAACTAATTTGCTTTTGCAGAAAATTCGAAACATTCAATAGGGGGCAATAGCAAAAAGCAACTGTTTGAGTGAGCACTCACAACTCTTGGTAGAATCGTTCAGGATTGAAATTTTTGATGTTTTTCTACTCCTTTCATGAGCCCAAACAAGACTCTAAAAGGATGAGTTTACAACTACTTTACTTTTGCGGAAAATTCAAAACATTCATTATTCAATAAGGCCCAATAGCAAAAAGGAGCGGTTTGACTCACATTTCTTGGTAGAATCGTGAAGGATTGAAATTTTTGATGTTTTTTTAATCCTCTCAACAGCCCAAACAAGTTTCTAAAAGGATGAGTTTACAACTACTTTACTTTTGCGGAAAATTCAAAACATTCATTATTCAATAAGGCCCAATAGCAAAAAGGAGCGGTTTGAATGAACACTCACATTTCTAGGTAGAATCGTGCAGGATTGGAATTTTTGACCTTTTTCTACTCCTCTCATGAGCCCAAACAAGTCTCTATAAGGATGAGTTTGCAACTACTCTACTTTTGCAGAAAATTCAAAACATTCATTATTCAATAGGGCCCAAGAGCAAAAAGCAGCTGTTTGAATGATCACTCACATCTCTTGGTAGAATTGCTCAGGATTTAAATTTTTGATGTTTTTCTACTCCTCTCATGAGCCCAAACAAGGCACTATAAGGATGAGTTTGTAACTACTTTACTTTTGCAGAAAATTCAAAACATTAATTATTCAATAGGGCCCAAGAGCAAAAAGCAGCTGTTTGAATGAACACTCACATTTCTTGGTAGAATCATTCAGTATTGAATTTTTTGATGTTTTTCTACTCTTCTCATGAGCCCAAACAAGACTCTAAAAGGATGAGCTTGCAACTACTTTACTTTTGGAGAAAATTCAAAACATTCATTATTCAATAGGGGCCCAATAGCAAAAAGCAGCGGTTTGAATGAACACTCACATTTCTTGGTAGAATCGTGCAGGATTGAAATTTTCGATGTTTTTCTACTCCTCTCAACAGCCCAAAAAAGTTTCGAAAAGGATGAGTTTGCAACTTCTTTACTTTTGGAGAAAATTCAAAACTTTCATTATTCAAAAGGGACCAATAGCAAAAAGCAGCGGTTTGAATGAACACTCACATCTCTTGGTAGAATCGTGCAGGATTGAAATTTTTGATGTTTTTCTACTCCTCTCATGAGCCCAAACAAGACTCTAAAAGAATGAGTTAGCAACTACTTTACTTTTGGAGAAAATTCAAAACATTCATTATTCAATAGAGCCCAATAGCATAAAGCAGCATTTTGAATGAACAATCACATTTCTTGGTAGAATCGTGCAGGATTGAAATTTTTGATGTTTTCTTACTTATCTCTACAGCCCAAACAAGTTTCTAAAAGGTTGAGTTTGCAACTACTTTACTTTTGCAGAAAATTTAAAATATTCATTATTCAATAGGGCCCAATAGCAAAAAGCAGCGGTTTGAATGAACACTCACATCTCTTGGTAGAATTGTGCAGGATTGAAATTTTTGATGTTTTTCTACTCCTCTCAACAGCCCAAATAAGTTTCTAAAAGGATGAGTTTGCAACTACTTTGCTTTTGCAGAAAATTCGAAACATTCAATAGGGGCAATAGCAAAAAGCAGCTGTTTGAATGAGCACTCACAACTCTTGGTAGAATCGTGCAGGATTGAAATTTTTGATGTTTTTCTACTCCTCTCAACAGCCCAAACAAGTTTCTAAAAGGATGAGTTTGCAACTACTTTGCTTTTGCAGAAAATTCGAAACATTCAATAGGGGGCAATAGCAAAAAGCAACTGTTTGAATGAGCACTCACAACTCTTGGTAGAATCGTTCAGGATTGAAATTTTTGATGTTTTTCTACTCCTCTCATGAGCCCAAACAATACTCTAAAAGGATGAGCTTGCAACTACTTTACTTTTGGAGAAAATTCAAAACATTCATTATTCAATACAGTCCAATAGCAAAAAGCAGCGTTTTGAATGACCAATCACATTTCTTGGTAGAATCGTGCAGGATTGAAGTTTTTGATGTTTTTCTACTCCTCTCATGAGCCCAAACAAGAATCTAAAAGGATGAGCTTGCAACTGCTTTACTTTTGGAGAAAATTCAATACATTCTTTATTGAATAGAGTTTAATATCAAAAAGCAGCGTTTTGAATGTACAATCACAGTTCTTGGTAGAATCGTGCAGAATTGAAATTTTTGATGCTTTTCTACTCCTCTCATGAGCCCAAACAAGAATCTAAAAGGATAAGTTTGCAACTACTTTACTTTTGGAGAAAATTCAAAACATTCATTATTCATTAGGGACCAATAGCAAAAAGCAGCAGTTTGAATGAACACTCACATTTCTTGGTAGAATCGTGCAGGATTGAAATTTTTGATGTTTTTCTACTCCTCTCAACAGCCCAAACAAGTTTCTAAAAGGATGAGTTTGCAACTACTTTACTTTTGCAGAAAATTCAAAACATTCAATAGGGCCCAATAGCAAAAAGCAGCTGTTTGAATGAGCACTCACAACTCTTGGTAGAATCGTGCAGGATTGAAATTTTTGATGTTTTTCTACTCCTCTCAACAGCCCAAACAAGTTTCTTAAAGGATGAGTTTGCAACTACTTTGCTTTTGCAGAAAATTCGAAACATTCAATAGGGGGCAATAGCAAAAAGCAACTGTTTGAGTGAGCACTCACAACTCTTGGTAGAATCGTTCAGGATTGAAATTTTTGATGTTTTTCTACTCCTTTCATGAGCCCAAACAAGACTCTAAAAGGATGAGTTTACAACTACTTTACTTTTGCGGAAAATTCAAAACATTCATTATTCAATAAGGCCCAATAGCAAAAAGGAGCGGTTTGAATGAACACTCACATTTCTTGGTAGAATTGTGAAGGATTGAAATTTTTGATGTTTTTTTAATCCTCTCAACAGCCCAAACAAGTTTCTAAAAGGATGAGTTTACAACTACTTTACTTTTGCGGAAAATTCAAAACATTCATTATTCAATAAGGCCCAATAGCAAAAAGGAGCGGTTTGAATGAACACTCACATTTCTAGGTAGAATCGTGCAGGATTGGAATTTTTGACCTTTTTCTACTCCTCTCATGAGCCCAAACAAGTCTCTATAAGGATGAGTTTGCAACTACTCTACTTTTGCAGAAAATTCAAAACATTCATTATTCAATAGGGCCCAAGAGCAAAAAGCAGCTGTTTGAATGATCACTCACATCTCTTGGTAGAATTGCTCAGGATTTAAATTTTTGATGTTTTTCTACTCCTCTCATGAGCCCAAACAAGGCACTATAAGGATGAGTTTGTAACTACTTTACTTTTGCAGAAAATTCAAAACATTAATTATTCAATAGGGCCCAAGAGCAAAAAGCAGCTGTTTGAATGAACACTCACATTTCTTGGTAGAATCATTCAGTATTGAATTTTTTGATGTTTTTCTACTCTTCTCATGAGCCCAAACAAGACTCTAAAAGGATGAGCTTGCAACTACTTTACTTTTGGAGAAAATTCAAAACATTCATTATTCAATAGGGGCCCAATAGCAAAAAGCAGCGGTTTGAATGAACACTCACATTTCTTGGTAGAATCGTGCAGGATTGAAATTTTCGATGTTTTTCTACTCCTCTCAACAGCCCAAAAAAGTTTCGAAAAGGATGAGTTTGCAACTTCTTTACTTTTGGAGAAAATTCAAAACTTTCATTATTCAAAAGGGACCAATAGCAAAAAGCAGCGGTTTGAATGAACACTCACATCTCTTGGTAGAATCGTGCAGGATTGAAATTTTTGATGTTTTTCTACTCCTCTCATGAGCCCAAACAAGACTCTAAAAGAATGAGTTTGCAACTACTTTACTTTTGGAGAAAATTCAAAACATTCATTATTCAATAGAGCCCAATAGCAAAAAGCAGCATTTTGAATGAACAATCACATTTCTTGGTAGAATCGTGCAGGATTGAAATTTTTGATGTTTTCTTACTTATCTCTACAGCCCAAACAAGTTTCTAAAAGGTTGAGTTTGCAACTACTTTACTTTTGCAGAAAATTTAAAATATTCATTATTCAATAGGGCCCAATAGCAAAAAGCAGCGGTTTGAATGAACACTCACATCTCTTGGTAGAATTGTGCAGGATTGAAATTTTTGATGTTTTTCTACTCCTCTCAACAGCCCAAATAAGTTTCTAAAAGGATGAGTTTGCAACTACTTTGCTTTTGCAGAAAATTCGAAACATTCAATAGGGGGCAATAGCAAAAAGCAGCTGTTTGAATGAGCACTCACAACTCTTGGTAGAATCGTGCAGGATTGAAATTTTTGATGTTTTTCTACTCCTCTCAACAGCCCAAACAAGTTTCTAAAAGGATGAGTTTGCAACTACTTTGCTTTTGCAGAAAATTCGAAACATTCAATAGGGGGCAATAGCAAAAAGCAACTGTTTGAATGAGCACTCACAACTCTTGGTAGAATCGTTCAGGATTGAAATTTTTGATGTTTTTCTACTCCTCTCATGAGCCCAAACAATACTCTAAAAGGATGAGCTTGCAACTACTTTACTTTTGGAGAAAATTCAAAACATTCATTATTCAATACAGTCCAATAGCAAAAAGCAGCGTTTTGAATGACCAATCACATTTCTTGGTAGAATCGTGCAGGATTGAAGTTTTTGATGTTTTTCTACTCCTCTCAACAGCCCAAACAAGTTTCTAAATAGATGAGTTTGCAACTACTTTACTTTTGAAGAAAATTCAAAACATTCATTATTGAATAGGGACCAAATTAGCAAAAACCAACGATTTGAATGAACACTCACATTTCTTGGTAGAATCGTTCAGGATTGAAATTTTTCATGTTTTTCTACTCATCTCATGAGCCCAAACAAGACTCTAAAAGAATGAGTTTGCAACTACTTTACTTTTGGAGAAAATTCAAAACATTCTTTATTCAATAGAGTTTAATTGCAAAAAATCAGCGTTTTGAATGTACAATCACAGTTCTTGGTAGAATCGTGCATGATTGAAATTTTTGATGCTTTTCTACTCCTCTCATGAGCCCAAACAAGACTCTAAAAGGATACGTTTGCAAATACTTTACTTTTGGAGAAAATTCAAAACATTCATTATTCATTAGTGACCAATAGCAAAAAGCAGCTATTTGAATGATCACTCACATCTCTTGGTAGAATTGTTCAGGATTGAAATTTTTGATGTTTTTCTACTCCTCACATGAGCCCAAACAAGACTCTAAAAGGATGAGCTAGCAACTACTTTCCTTTTGCAGAAAATTCAAAACATTCATTATTCAATAGAGCCCAATAGCAAAAAGCAGCATTTTGAATGAACATTCACATTTCTTGGTAGAATCGTGCAGGATTGAAATTTTTGATGTTTTCTTACTCATCTCTACAGCCCAAACAAGTTTCTAAAAGGGTGAGTTTGCAACTACTTTACTTTTGCAGAAAATTCAAAATATTCATTATTCAATAGGGCCCAATAGCAAAAAGCAGCGGTTTGAATGAACACTCACATTTCTTGGTAGAATCGTGCAGGATTGAAATTTTTGATGTTTTTCTACTCCTCTCAACAGCCCAAACAAGTTTCTAAAAGGATAAGTTTGCAACTACTTTACTTTTGCAGAAAATTCATAGCATTCAATAGGGCCCAATAGCAAAAAGCAGCTGTTTGAATGAGCACCCACATCTCTTGATAGAATCTTTCAGGATTGAAATTTTTGATGTTTTTCAACTCCTCTCATGAGCCCAAACAAGTCTCTAAAAGGATGAGCTTGCAACTACTTTACTTTTGGAGAAAATTTAAAACATTAATAATTCAATAGGGCCCAATAGCAAAAAGCAGCTATTTGAATGATTACTCACATCTCTTAGTAGAATTGTTCAGGATTGAAATTTTTGATGTTTTTCAACTCCTCACAGGAGCCCAAACAAGACTCTAAAAGGATGTGCTAGCAACTACTTTCCTTTTGCAGAAAATACAAAACATTCATTACTCAATAGAGCCCAATAGCAAAAAGCAGCGTTTTGAATGAACAATCACATTTCTTGGTAGAATCGTGCAGGATTGAAATTTTTGATGTTTTTTACTCATCTTTACAGCCAAACAAGTTTCTAAAAGGGTGAGTTTGCAACTACTTTACTTTTGCAGAAAATTCAAAACATTCATTATTCAATAGGGCCCAATAGGAAAAAGCAGCGGTTTGAATGAACACACACATTTCTTGGTATAATCATGCAGGATTGAAATTTTTGACGTTTTTCTACTCCTCTCATGAGCCCAAACAAGAATCTAAAAGGATGAGCTTGCAACTACTTTACTTTTGCAGAAAATTCAAAACATTCATTATTCAATAGGGCTCATCAGCAAAAAGCAGCGGTTTGAATGAACACTCACATTTCTTGGTAGAATCGTGCAGGATTGAAATTTTTGATGTTTTTCTACTCCTCTCAACAGCCCAAACAAATTTCTAAAAGGATGGGTTTGCAACTTCTTTACTTTGGAGAAAATTCAAAACATTCATTATTCAAAAGGGACCAATAGCAAAAAGCAGCGGTTTGAATGAACACTCACATCTCTTGGTAGAATCGTGCAGGATTGAAATTTTTGATGTTTTGCTACTCCTCTCAACAGCCCAAACAAATTTCTAAAAGGATGAGTTTGCAAATACTTTACTTTTGGATAAAATTCAAAACATTCATTATTCAATACAGCCCAATAGCAAAAAGCAGTGTTTTGAATGACCAATCATATTTCTAGGTGGAATCATGCAGGATTGAAATTTTTGATGTTTTTTTAACTCCTCTCAACAGCCCAAACAAGTTTCTAAAAGGATGAGTTTGCAACTCCTTTACTTTTGGAGAAAATTCAAAACATTCATTATTCAATAGGGCCCAATAGCAAAAAGCAGCTGTTTGAATGATCACTCACATCTCTTGGTAGAATTTCTCAGGATTTAAATTTTTGATGTTTTTCTACTCCTCTCATGAGCCCAAACAAGTCTCTAAAAGGATGAGCTAGCACCTACTTTACTTTTGCAGAAAATTCAAAACATTCATTATTCAATAGAGCCCAATAGCAAAAAGCAGCATTTTGAGTGAACAATCACATTTCTTGGTTTCTTGGTAGAATCGTTCAGGATTGAAATTTTTGATGTTCTTCTACTCCTCTCAACAGCCCGAAACAAGTTTCTAAAAGGATGAGTTTGCAACTACTTTACTTTTGGAGAAAATTCAAAACATTGATTATTCAATAGGGACCAAAATAGCAAAAAACAGTGGTTTGAATGAACACTCACATTTCTTGGTAGAATCGTGCAGGATTGAAATTTTTGATGTTTTTCTACTCCTCTCATGAGCCCAAACAAGAATCTAAAAGGATGAGCTTGCAACTGCTTTACTTTTGGAGAAAATTCAATACATTCTTTATTGAATAGAGTTTAATATCAAAAAGCAGCGTTTTGAATGTACAATCACAGTTCTTGGTAGAATCGTGCAGAATTGAAATTTTTGATGCTTTTCTACTCCTCTCATGAGCCCAAACAAGAATCTGAAAGGATAAGTTTGCAACTACTTTACTTTTGGAGAAAATTCAAAACATTCATTATTCATTAGGGACCAATAGCAAAAAGCAGCAGTTTGAATGAACACTCACATTTCTTGGTAGAATCGTGCAGGATTGAAATTTTTGATGTTTTTCTACTCCTCTCAACAGCCCAAACAAGTTTCTAAAAGGATGAGTTTGCAACTACTTTACTTTTGCAGAAAATTCAAAACATTCAATAGGGCCCAATAGCAAAAAGCAGCTGTTTGAATGAGCACTCACATCTCTTGGTAGAATCGTTCAGGATTGAAATTTTTGATGTTTTTCTACTCCTCTCAACAGCCCACACAAGTTTCTAAAAGGATGAGTTTGCAACTACTTTACTTTTGAAGAAAATTCATAACATTCATTATTGAATAGGGACCAAAATAGCAAAAAACAGCGATTTGAATGAACACTCACATTTCTTGGTAGAATCGTTCAGGATTGAAATTTTTCATGTTTTTCTACTCCTCTCATGAGCCCAAACAAGACCCTAAAAGAAGGAGTTTGCAACTACTTTACTTTTGGAGAAAATTCAATACATTCTTTATTCAATAGAGTTTAATAGCAAAAAGCAGCGTTTTGAATGTACAATCACAGTTCTTGGTAGATTCGTGCAGGATTGAAATTTTTGATGCTTTTCTACTCCTCTCATGAGCACAAACAAGTTTCTAAAAGGATGAGTGTGCAACTACTTTACTTTTGGAGAAAATTCAAAACATTCATTATTCATTAGGGACCAATAGCAAAAAGCAGCGGTTTGAATGAACACTCACATTTCTTGGTAGAATCGTTCAGGATTGAAATTTTTGATGTTTTTCTACTCCTCTCAACAGCCCAAACAAGTTTCTAAAAGGATGAGTTTGCAACTACTTTACTTTTGCAGAAAATTCAAAACATTCAATATGGCCCAATAGCAAAAAGCAGCGTTTTGAATGTACAATCACAGTTCTTGGTATATTCGTGCAGGATTGAAATTTTTGATGCTTTTCTACTCCTCTCATGAGCACAAACAAGTTTCTAAAAGGATGAGTTTGCAACTACTTTACTTTTGCAGAAAATTCAAAACATTAATTATTCAATAGGGCCCAAGAGCAAAAAGCAGCTGTTTGAATGAACACTCACATTTCTTGGTAGAATCATTCAGTATTGAATTTTTTGATGTTTTTCTACTCTTCTCATGAGCCCAAACAAGACTCTAAAAGGATGAGCTTGCAACTACTTTACTTTTGGAGAAAATTCAAAACATTCATTATTCAATAGGGGCCCAATAGCAAAAAGCAGCGGTTTGAATGAACACTCACATTTCTTGGTAGAATCGTGCAGGATTGAAATTTTCGATGTTTTTCTACTCCTCTCAACAGCCCAAAAAAGTTTCGAAAAGGATGAGTTTGCAACTTCTTTACTTTTGGAGAAAATTCAAAACTTTCATTATTCAAAAGGGACCAATAGCAAAAAGCAGCGGTTTGAATGAACACTCACATCTCTTGGTAGAATCGTGCAGGATTGAAATTTTTGATGTTTTTCTACTCCTCTCATGAGCCCAAACAAGACTCTAAAAGAATGAGTTTGCAACTACTTTACTTTTGGAGAAAATTCAAAACATTCATTATTCAATAGAGCCCAATAGCAAAAAGCAGCATTTTGAATGAACAATCACATTTCTTGGTAGAATCGTGCAGGATTGAAATTTTTGATGTTTTCTTACTTATCTCTACAGCCCAAACAAGTTTCTAAAAGGTTGAGTTTGCAACTACTTTACTTTTGCAGAAAATTTAAAATATTCATTATTCAATAGGGCCCAATAGCAAAAAGCAGCGGTTTGAATGAACACTCACATCTCTTGGTAGAATTGTGCAGGATTGAAATTTTTGATGTTTTTCTACTCCTCTCAACAGCCCAAATAAGTTTCTAAAAGGATGAGTTTGCAACTACTTTGCTTTTGCAGAAAATTCGAAACATTCAATAGGGGGCAATAGCAAAAAGCAGCTGTTTGAATGAGCACTCACAACTCTTGGTAGAATCGTGCAGGATTGAAATTTTTGATGTTTTTCTACTCCTCTCAACAGCCCAAACAAGTTTCTAAAAGGATGAGTTTGCAACTACTTTGCTTTTGCAGAAAATTCGAAACATTCAATAGGGGGCAATAGCAAAAAGCAACTGTTTGAATGAGCACTCACAACTCTTGGTAGAATCGTTCAGGATTGAAATTTTTGATGTTTTTCTACTCCTCTCATGAGCCCAAACAATACTCTAAAAGGATGAGCTTGCAACTACTTTACTTTTGGAGAAAATTCAAAACATTCATTATTCAATACAGTCCAATAGCAAAAAGCAGCGTTTTGAATGACCAATCACATTTCTTGGTAGAATCGTGCAGGATTGAAGTTTTTGATGTTTTTCTACTCCTCTCAACAGCCCAAACAAGTTTCTAAATAGATGAGTTTGCAACTACTTTACTTTTGAAGAAAATTCAAAACATTCATTATTGAATAGGGACCAAATTAGCAAAAACCAACGATTTGAATGAACACTCACATTTCTTGGTAGAATCGTTCAGGATTGAAATTTTTCATGTTTTTCTACTCATCTCATGAGCCCAAACAAGACTCTAAAAGAATGAGTTTGCAACTACTTTACTTTTGGAGAAAATTCAAAACATTCTTTATTCAATAGAGTTTAATTGCAAAAAATCAGCGTTTTGAATGTACAATCACAGTTCTTGGTAGAATCGTGCATGATTGAAATTTTTGATGCTTTTCTACTCCTCTCATGAGCCCAAACAAGACTCTAAAAGGATACGTTTGCAAATACTTTACTTTTGGAGAAAATTCAAAACATTCATTATTCATTAGTGACCAATAGCAAAAAGCAGCTATTTGAATGATCACTCACATCTCTTGGTAGAATTGTTCAGGATTGAAATTTTTGATGTTTTTCTACTCCTCACATGAGCCCAAACAAGACTCTAAAAGGATGAGCTAGCAACTACTTTCCTTTTGCAGAAAATTCAAAACATTCATTATTCAATAGAGCCCAATAGCAAAAAGCAGCATTTTGAATGAACATTCACATTTCTTGATAGAATCGTGCAGGATTGAAATTTTTGATGTTTTCTTACTCATCTCTACAGCCCAAGCAAGTTTCTAAAAGGGTGAGTTTGCAACTACTTTACTTTTGCAGAAAATTCAAAATATTCATTATTCAATAGGGCCCAATAGCAAAAAGCAGCGGTTTGAATGAACACTCACATTTCTTGGTAGAATCGTGCAGGATTGAAATTTTTGATGTTTTTCTACTCCTCTCAACAGCCCAAACAAGTTTCTAAAAGGATAAGTTTGCAACTACTTTACTTTTGCAGAAAATTCATAGCATTCAATAGGGCCCAATAGCAAAAAGCAGCTGTTTGAATGAGCACCCACATCTCTTGATAGAATCTTTCAGGATTGAAATTTTTGATGTTTTTCAACTCCTCTCATGAGCCCAAACAAGTCTCTAAAAGGATGAGCTTGCAACTACTTTACTTTTGGAGAAAATTTAAAACATTAATAATTCAATAGGGCCCAATAGCAAAAAGCAGCTATTTGAATGATTACTCACATCTCTTAGTAGAATTGTTCAGGATTGAAATTTTTGATGTTTTTCAACTCCTCACAGGAGCCCAAACAAGACTCTAAAAGGATGTGCTAGCAACTACTTTCCTTTTGCAGAAAATACAAAACATTCATTACTCAATAGAGCCCAATAGCAAAAAGCAGCGTTTTGAATGAACAATCACATTTCTTGGTAGAATCGTGCAGGATTGAAATTTTTGATGTTTTTTACTCATCTTTACAGCCAAACAAGTTTCTAAAAGGGTGAGTTTGCAACTACTTTACTTTTGCAGAAAATTCAAAACATTCATTATTCAATAGGGCCCAATAGGAAAAAGCAGCGGTTTGAATGAACACACACATTTCTTGGTATAATCATGCAGGATTGAAATTTTTGACGTTTTTCTACTCCTCTCATGAGCCCAAACAAGAATCTAAAAGGATGAGCTTGCAACTACTTTACTTTTGCAGAAAATTCAAAACATTCATTTTTCAATAGGGCTCATCAGCAAAAAGCAGCGGTTTGAATGAACACTCACATTTCTTGGTAGAATCGTGCAGGATTGAAATTTTTGATGTTTTTCTACTCCTCTCAACAGCCCAAACAAATTTCTAAAAGGATGGGTTTGCAACTTCTTTACTTTGGAGAAAATTCAAAACATTCATTATTCAAAAGGGACCAATAGCAAAAAGCAGTGGTTTGAATGAACACTCACATCTCTTGGTAGAATCGTGCAGGATTGAAATTTTTGATGTTTTGCTACTCCTCTCAACAGCCCAAACAAATTTCTAAAAGGATGAGTTTGCAACTACTTTACTTTTGGATAAAATTCAAAACATTCATTATTCAATACAGCCCAATAGCAAAAAGCAGTGTTTTGAATGACCAATCATATTTCTAGGTGGAATCATGCAGGATTGAAATTTTTGATGTTTTTTTAACTCCTCTCAACAGCCCAAACAAGTTTCTAAAAGGATGAGTTTGCAACTCCTTTACTTTTGGAGAAAATTCAAAACATTCATTATTCAATAGGGCCCAATAGCAAAAAGCAGCTGTTTGAATGATCACTCACATCTCTTGGTAGAATTTCTCAGGATTTAAATTTTTGATGTTTTTCTACTCCTCTCATGAGCCCAAACAAGTCTCTAAAAGGATGAGCTAGCACCTACTTTACTTTTGCAGAAAATTCAAAACATTCATTATTCAATAGAGCCCAATAGCAAAAAGCAGCATTTTGAGTGAACAATCACATTTCTTGGTTTCTTGGTAGAATCGTTCAGGATTGAAATTTTTGATGTTCTTCTACTCCTCTCAACAGCCCGAAACAAGTTTCTAAAAGGATGAGTTTGCAACTACTTTACTTTTGGAGAAAATTCAAAACATTGGTTATTCAATAGGGACCAAAATAGCAAAAAACAGTGGTTTGAATGAACACTCACATTTCTTGGTAGAATCGTGCAGGATTGAAATTTTTGATGTTTTTCTACTCCTCTCATGAGCCCAAACAAGAATCTAAAAGGATGAGCTTGCAACTGCTTTACTTTTGGAGAAAATTCAATACATTCTTTATTGAATAGAGTTTAATATCAAAAAGCAGCGTTTTGAATGTACAATCACAGTTCTTGGTAGAATCGTGCAGAATTGAAATTTTTGATGCTTTTCTACTCCTCTCATGAGCCCAAACAAGAATCTGAAAGGATAAGTTTGCAACTACTTTACTTTTGGAGAAAATTCAAAACATTCATTATTCATTAGGGACCAATAGCAAAAAGCAGCAGTTTGAATGAACACTCACATTTCTTGGTAGAATCGTGCAGGATTGAAATTTTTGATGTTTTTCTACTCCTCTCAACAGCCCAAACAAGTTTCTAAAAGGATGAGTTTCCAACTACTTTACTTTTGCAGAAAATTCAAAACATTCAATAGGGCCCAATAGCAAAAAGCAGCTGTTTGAATGAGCACTCACATCTCTTGGTAGAATCGTTCAGGATTGAAATTTTTGATGTTTTTCTACTCCTCTCAACAGCCCACACAAGTTTCTAAAAGGATGAGTTTGCAACTACTTTACTTTTGAAGAAAATTCATAACATTCATTATTGAATAGGGACCAAAATAGCAAAAAACAGCGATTTGAATGAACACTCACATTTCTTGGTAGAATCGTTCAGGATTGAAATTTTTCATGTTTTTCTACTCCTCTCATGAGCCCAAACAAGACCCTAAAAGAAGGAGTTTGCAACTACTTTACTTTTGGAGAAAATTCAATACATTCTTTATTCAATAGAGTTTAATAGCAAAAAGCAGCGTTTTGAATGTACAATCACAGTTCTTGGTAGATTCGTGCAGGATTGAAATTTTTGATGCTTTTCTACTCCTCTCATGAGCACAAACAAGTTTCTAAAAGGATGAGTTTGCAACTACTTTACTTTTGGAGAAAATTCAAAACATTCATTATTCATTAGGGACCAATAGCAAAAAGCAGCGGTTTGAATGAACACTCACATTTCTTGGTAGAATCGTTCAGGATTGAAATTTTTGATGTTTTTCTACTCCTCTCAACAGCCCAAACAAGTTTCTAAAAGGATGAGTTTGCAACTACTTTACTTTTGCAGAAAATTCAAAACATTCAATATGGCCCAATAGCAAAAAGCAGCGTTTTGAATGTACAATCACAGTTCTTGGTATATTCGTGCAGGATTGAAATTTTTGATGCTTTTCTACTCCTCTCATGAGCACAAACAAGTTTCTAAAAGGATGAGTTTGCAACTACTTTACTTTTGCAGAAAATTCAAAACATTAATTATTCAATAGGGCCCAAGAGCAAAAAGCAGCTGTTTGAATGAACACTCACATTTCTTGGTAGAATCATTCAGTATTGAATTTTTTGATGTTTTTCTACTCTTCTCATGAGCCCAAACAAGACTCTAAAAGGATGAGCTTGCAACTACTTTACTTTTGGAGAAAATTCAAAACATTCATTATTCAATAGGGGCCCAATAGCAAAAAGCAGCGGTTTGAATGAACACTCACATTTCTTGGTAGAATCGTGCAGGATTGAAATTTTCGATGTTTTTCTACTCCTCTCAACAGCCCAAAAAAGTTTCGAAAAGGATGAGTTTGCAACTTCTTTACTTTTGGAGAAAATTCAAAACTTTCATTATTCAAAAGGGACCAATAGCAAAAAGCAGCGGTTTGAATGAACACTCACATCTCTTGGTAGAATCGTGCAGGATTGAAATTTTTGATGTTTTTCTACTCCTCTCATGAGCCCAAACAAGACTCTAAAAGAATGAGTTTGCAACTACTTTACTTTTGGAGAAAATTCAAAACATTCATTATTCAATAGAGCCCAATAGCAAAAAGCAGCATTTTGAATGAACAATCACATTTCTTGGTAGAATCGTGCAGGATTGAAATTTTTGATGTTTTCTTACTTATCTCTACAGCCCAAACAAGTTTCTAAAAGGTTGAGTTTGCAACTACTTTACTTTTGCAGAAAATTTAAAATATTCATTATTCAATAGGGCCCAATAGCAAAAAGCAGCGGTTTGAATGAACACTCACATCTCTTGGTAGAATTGTGCAGGATTGAAATTTTTGATGTTTTTCTACTCCTCTCAACAGCCCAAATAAGTTTCTAAAAGGATGAGTTTGCAACTACTTTGCTTTTGCAGAAAATTCGAAACATTCAATAGGGGGCAATAGCAAAAAGCAGCTGTTTGAATGAGCACTCACAACTCTTGGTAGAATCGTGCAGGATTGAAATTTTTGATGTTTTTCTACTCCTCTCAACAGCCCAAACAAGTTTCTAAAAGGATGAGTTTGCAACTACTTTGCTTTTGCAGAAAATTCGAAACATTCAATAGGGGGCAATAGCAAAAAGCAACTGTTTGAATGAGCACTCACAACTCTTGGTAGAATCGTTCAGGATTGAAATTTTTGATGTTTTTCTACTCCTCTCATGAGCCCAAACAATACTCTAAAAGGATGAGCTTGCAACTACTTTACTTTTGGAGAAAATTCAAAACATTCATTATTCAATACAGTCCAATAGCAAAAAGCAGCGTTTTGAATGACCAATCACATTTCTTGGTAGAATCGTGCAGGATTGAAGTTTTTGATGTTTTTCTACTCCTCTCAACAGCCCAAACAAGTTTCTAAATAGATGAGTTTGCAACTACTTTACTTTTGAAGAAAATTCAAAACATTCATTATTGAATAGGGACCAAATTAGCAAAAACCAACGATTTGAATGAACACTCACATTTCTTGGTAGAATCGTTCAGGATTGAAATTTTTCATGTTTTTCTACTCATCTCATGAGCCCAAACAAGACTCTAAAAGAATGAGTTTGCAACTACTTTACTTTTGGAGAAAATTCAAAACATTCTTTATTCAATAGAGTTTAATTGCAAAAAATCAGCGTTTTGAATGTACAATCACAGTTCTTGGTAGAATCGTGCATGATTGAAATTTTTGATGCTTTTCTACTCCTCTCATGAGCCCAAACAAGACTCTAAAAGGATACGTTTGCAAATACTTTACTTTTGGAGAAAATTCAAAACATTCATTATTCATTAGTGACCAATAGCAAAAAGCAGCTATTTGAATGATCACTCACATCTCTTGGTAGAATTGTTCAGGATTGAAATTTTTGATGTTTTTCTACTCCTCACATGAGCCCAAACAAGACTCTAAAAGGATGAGCTAGCAACTACTTTCCTTTTGCAGAAAATTCAAAACATTCATTATTCAATAGAGCCCAATAGCAAAAAGCAGCATTTTGAATGAACATTCACATTTCTTGATAGAATCGTGCAGGATTGAAATTTTTGATGTTTTCTTACTCATCTCTACAGCCCAAGCAAGTTTCTAAAAGGGTGAGTTTGCAACTACTTTACTTTTGCAGAAAATTCAAAATATTCATTATTCAATAGGGCCCAATAGCAAAAAGCAGCGGTTTGAATGAACACTCACATTTCTTGGTAGAATCGTGCAGGATTGAAATTTTTGATGTTTTTCTACTCCTCTCAACAGCCCAAACAAGTTTCTAAAAGGATAAGTTTGCAACTACTTTACTTTTGCAGAAAATTCATAGCATTCAATAGGGCCCAATAGCAAAAAGCAGCTGTTTGAATGAGCACCCACATCTCTTGATAGAATCTTTCAGGATTGAAATTTTTGATGTTTTTCAACTCCTCTCATGAGCCCAAACAAGTCTCTAAAAGGATGAGCTTGCAACTACTTTACTTTTGGAGAAAATTTAAAACATTAATAATTCAATAGGGCCCAATAGCAAAAAGCAGCTATTTGAATGATTACTCACATCTCTTAGTAGAATTGTTCAGGATTGAAATTTTTGATGTTTTTCAACTCCTCACAGGAGCCCAAACAAGACTCTAAAAGGATGTGCTAGCAACTACTTTCCTTTTGCAGAAAATACAAAACATTCATTACTCAATAGAGCCCAATAGCAAAAAGCAGCGTTTTGAATGAACAATCACATTTCTTGGTAGAATCGTGCAGGATTGAAATTTTTGATGTTTTTTACTCATCTTTACAGCCAAACAAGTTTCTAAAAGGGTGAGTTTGCAACTACTTTACTTTTGCAGAAAATTCAAAACATTCATTATTCAATAGGGCCCAATAGGAAAAAGCAGCGGTTTGAATGAACACACACATTTCTTGGTATAATCATGCAGGATTGAAATTTTTGACGTTTTTCTACTCCTCTCATGAGCCCAAACAAGAATCTAAAAGGATGAGCTTGCAACTACTTTACTTTTGCAGAAAATTCAAAACATTCATTTTTCAATAGGGCTCATCAGCAAAAAGCAGCGGTTTGAATGAACACTCACATTTCTTGGTAGAATCGTGCAGGATTGAAATTTTTGATGTTTTTCTACTCCTCTCAACAGCCCAAACAAATTTCTAAAAGGATGGGTTTGCAACTTCTTTACTTTGGAGAAAATTCAAAACATTCATTATTCAAAAGGGACCAATAGCAAAAAGCAGTGGTTTGAATGAACACTCACATCTCTTGGTAGAATCGTGCAGGATTGAAATTTTTGATGTTTTGCTACTCCTCTCAACAGCCCAAACAAATTTCTAAAAGGATGAGTTTGCAACTACTTTACTTTTGGATAAAATTCAAAACATTCATTATTCAATACAGCCCAATAGCAAAAAGCAGTGTTTTGAATGACCAATCATATTTCTAGGTGGAATCATGCAGGATTGAAATTTTTGATGTTTTTTTAACTCCTCTCAACAGCCCAAACAAGTTTCTAAAAGGATGAGTTTGCAACTCCTTTACTTTTGGAGAAAATTCAAAACATTCATTATTCAATAGGGCCCAATAGCAAAAAGCAGCTGTTTGAATGATCACTCACATCTCTTGGTAGAATTTCTCAGGATTTAAATTTTTGATGTTTTTCTACTCCTCTCATGAGCCCAAACAAGTCTCTAAAAGGATGAGCTAGCACCTACTTTACTTTTGCAGAAAATTCAAAACATTCATTATTCAATAGAGCCCAATAGCAAAAAGCAGCATTTTGAGTGAACAATCACATTTCTTGGTTTCTTGGTAGAATCGTTCAGGATTGAAATTTTTGATGTTCTTCTACTCCTCTCAACAGCCCGAAACAAGTTTCTAAAAGGATGAGTTTGCAACTACTTTACTTTTGGAGAAAATTCAAAACATTGGTTATTCAATAGGGACCAAAATAGCAAAAAACAGTGGTTTGAATGAACACTCACATTTCTTGGTAGAATCGTGCAGGATTGAAATTTTTGATGTTTTTCTACTCCTCTCATGAGCCCAAACAAGAATCTAAAAGGATGAGCTTGCAACTGCTTTACTTTTGGAGAAAATTCAATACATTCTTTATTGAATAGAGTTTAATATCAAAAAGCAGCGTTTTGAATGTACAATCACAGTTCTTGGTAGAATCGTGCAGAATTGAAATTTTTGATGCTTTTCTACTCCTCTCATGAGCCCAAACAAGAATCTAAAAGGATAAGTTTGCAACTACTTTACTTTTGGAGAAAATTCAAAACATTCATTATTCATTAGGGACCAATAGCAAAAAGCAGCAGTTTGAATGAACACTCACATTTCTTGGTAGAATCGTGCAGGATTGAAATTTTTGATGTTTTTCTACTCCTCTCAACAGCCCAAACAAGTTTCTAAAAGGATGAGTTTGCAACTACTTTACTTTTGCAGAAAATTCAAAACATTCAATAGGGCCCAATAGCAAAAAGCAGCTGTTTGAATGAGCACTCACAACTCTTGGTAGAATCGTGCAGGATTGAAATTTTTGATGTTTTTCTACTCCTCTCAACAGCCCAAACAAGTTTCTTAAAGGATGAGTTTGCAACTACTTTGCTTTTGCAGAAAATTCAAAACATTCAATAGGGGGCAATAGCAAAAAGCAACTGTTTGAGTGAGCACTCACAACTCTTGGTAGAATCGTTCAGGATTGAAATTTTTGATGTTTTTCTACTCCTTTCATGAGCCCAAACAAGACTCTAAAAGGATGAGTTTACAACTACTTTACTTTTGCGGAAAATTCAAAACATTCATTATTCAATAAGGCCCAATAGCAAAAAGGAGCGGTTTGAATGAACACTCACATTTCTTGGTAGAATCATGAAGGATTGAAATTTTTGATGTTTTTTTAATCCTCTCAACAGCCCAAACAAGTTTCTAAAAGGATGAGTTTACAACTACTTTACTTTTGCGGAAAATTCAAAACATTCATTATTCAATAAGGCCCAATAGCAAAAAGGAGCGGTTTGAATGAACACTCACATTTCTAGGTAGAATCGTGCAGGATTGGAATTTTTGACCTTTTTCTACTCCTCTCATGAGCCCAAACAAGTCTCTATAAGGATGAGTTTGCAACTACTCTACTTTTGCAGAAAATTCAAAACATTCATTATTCAATAGGGCCCAAGAGCAAAAAGCAGCTGTTTGAATGATCACTCACATCTCTTGGTAGAATTGCTCAGGATTTAAATTTTTGATGTTTTTCTACTCCTCTCATGAGCCCAAACAAGGCACTATAAGGATGAGTTTGTAACTACTTTACTTTTGCAGAAAATTCAAAACATTAATTATTCAATAGGGCCCAAGAGCAAAAAGCAGCTGTTTGAATGAACACTCACATTTCTTGGTAGAATCATTCAGTATTGAATTTTTTGATGTTTTTCTACTCTTCTCATGAGCCCAAACAAGACTCTAAAAGGATGAGCTTGCAACTACTTTACTTTCGGAGAAAATTCAAAACATTCATTATTCAATAGGGGCCCAATAGCAAAAAGCAGCGGTTTGAATGAACACTCACATTTCTTGGTAGAATCGTGCAGGATTGAAATTTTCGATGTTTTTCTACTCCTCTCAACAGCCCAAAAAAGTTTCGAAAAGGATGAGTTTGCAACTTCTTTACTTTTGGAGAAAATTCAAAACTTTCATTATTCAAAAGGGACCAATAGCAAAAAGCAGCGGTTTGAATGAACACTCACATCTCTTGGTAGAATCGTGCAGGATTGAAATTTTTGATGTTTTTCTACTCCTCTCATGAGCCCAAACAAGACTCTAAAAGAATGAGTTTGCAACTACTTTACTTTTGGAGAAAATTCAAAACATTCATTATTCAATAGAGCCCAATAGCAAAAAGCAGCATTTTGAATGAACAATCACATTTCTTGGTAGAATCGTGCAGGATTGAAATTTTTGATGTTTTCTTACTTATCTCTACAGCCCAAACAAGTTTCTAAAAGGTTGAGTTTGCAACTACTTTACTTTTGCAGAAAATTTAAAATATTCATTATTCAATAGGGCCCAATAGCAAAAAGCAGCGGTTTGAATGAACACTCACATCTCTTGGTAGAATTGTGCAGGATTGAAATTTTTGATGTTTTTCTACTCCTCTCAACAGCCCAAATAAGTTTCTAAAAGGATGAGTTTGCAACTACTTTGCTTTTGCAGAAAATTCGAAACATTCAATAGGGGGCAATAGCAAAAAGCAGCTGTTTGAATGAGCACTCACAACTCTTGGTAGAATCGTGCAGGATTGAAATTTTTGATGTTTTTCTACTCCTCTCAACAGCCCAAACAAGTTTCTAAAAGGATGAGTTTGCAACTACTTTGCTTTTGCAGAAAATTCGAAACATTCAATAGGGGGCAATAGCAAAAAGCAACTGTTTGAATGAGCACTCACAACTCTTGGTAGAATCGTTCAGGATTGAAATTTTTGATGTTTTTCTACTCCTCTCATGAGCCCAAACAATACTCTAAAAGGATGAGCTTGCAACTACTTTACTTTTGGAGAAAATTCAAAACATTCATTATTCAATACAGTCCAATAGCAAAAAGCAGCGTTTTGAATGACCAATCACATTTCTTGGTAGAATCGTGCAGGATTGAAGTTTTTGATGTTTTTCTACTCCTCTCATGAGCCCAAACAAGAATCTAAAAGGATGAGCTTGCAACTGCTTTACTTTTGGAGAAAATTCAATACATTCTTTATTGAATAGAGTTTAATATCAAAAAGCAGCGTTTTGAATGTACAATCACAGTTCTTGGTAGAATCGTGCAGAATTGAAATTTTTGATGCTTTTCTACTCCTCTCATGAGCCCAAACAAGAATCTAAAAGGATAAGTTTGCAACTACTTTACTTTTGGAGAAAATTCAAAACATTCATTATTCATTAGGGACCAATAGCAAAAAGCAGCAGTTTGAATGAACACTCACATTTCTTGGTAGAATCGTGCAGGATTGAAATTTTTGATGTTTTTCTACTCCTCTCAACAGCCCAAACAAGTTTCTAAAAGGATGAGTTTGCAACTACTTTACTTTTGCAGAAAATTCAAAACATTCAATAGGGCCCAATAGCAAAAAGCAGCTGTTTGAATGAGCACTCACAACTCTTGGTAGAATCGTGCAGGATTGAAATTTTTGATGTTTTTCTACTCCTCTCAACAGCCCAAACAAGTTTCTTAAAGGATGAGTTTGCAACTACTTTGCTTTTGCAGAAAATTCGAAACATTCAATAGGGGGCAATAGCAAAAAGCAACTGTTTGAGTGAGCACTCACAACTCTTGGTAGAATCGTTCAGGATTGAAATTTTTGATGTTTTTCTACTCCTTTCATGAGCCCAAACAAGACTCTAAAAGGATGAGTTTACAACTACTTTACTTTTGCGGAAAATTCAAAACATTCATTATTCAATAAGGCCCAATAGCAAAAAGGAGCGGTTTGAATGAACACTCACATTTCTTGGTAGAATCGTGAAGGATTGAAATTTTTGATGTTTTTTTAATCCTCTCAACAGCCCAAACAAGTTTCTAAAAGGATGAGTTTACAACTACTTTACTTTTGCGGAAAATTCAAAACATTCATTATTCAATAAGGCCCAATAGAAAAAAGGAGCGGTTTGAATGAACACTCACATTTCTAGGTAGAATCGTGCAGGATTGGAATTTTTGACCTTTTTCTACTCCTCTCATGAGCCCAAACAAGTCTCTATAAGGATGAGTTTGCAACTACTCTACTTTTGCAGAAAATTCAAAACATTCATTATTCAATAGGGCCCAAGAGCAAAAAGCAGCTGTTTGAATGATCACTCACATCTCTTGGTAGAATTGCTCAGGATTTAAATTTTTGATGTTTTTCTACTCCTCTCATGAGCCCAAACAAGGCACTATAAGGATGAGTTTGTAACTACTTTACTTTTGCAGAAAATTCAAAACATTAATTATTCAATAGGGCCCAAGAGCAAAAAGCAGCTGTTTGAATGAACACTCACGTCTCTTGGTAGAATCGTTCAGTATTGAAATTTTTGATGTTTTTCTACTCCTCTCATGAGCCCAAACAAGACTCTAAAAGAATGAGTTTGCAACTACTTTACTTTTGGAGAAAATTCAAAACATTCATTATTCAATAGAGCCCAATAGCAAAAAGCAGCATTTTGAATGAACAATCACATTTCTTGGT
The DNA here is from genome assembly GCF_039654945.1 of Dendrobates tinctorius. Lineage (NCBI taxonomy): Eukaryota > Metazoa > Chordata > Amphibia > Anura > Dendrobatidae > Dendrobates > Dendrobates tinctorius. The sequence goes on along the minus strand of NW_027361736.1, from coordinate 4,780,424 downwards.
AGAATCGTGCAGGATTGAAATTTTTGATGTTTTCTTACTTATCTCTACAGCCCAAACAAGTTTCTAAAAGGTTGAGTTTGCAACTACTTTACTTTTGCAGAAAATTTAAAATATTCATTATTCAATAGGGCCCAATAGCAAAAAGCAGCGGTTTGAATGAACACTCACATCTCTTGGTAGAATTGTGCAGGATTGAAATTTTTGATGTTTTTCTACTCCTCTCAACAGCCCAAATAAGTTTCTAAAAGGATGAGTTTGCAACTACTTTGCTTTTGCAGAAAATTCGAAACATTCAATAGGGGGCAATAGCAAAAAGCAACTGTTTGAATGAGCACTCACAACTCTTGGTAGAATCGTTCAGGATTGAAATTTTTGATGTTTTTCTACTCCTCTCATGAGCCCAAACAATACTCTAAAAGGATGAGCTTGCAACTACTTTACTTTTGGAGAAAATTCAAAACATTCATTATTCAATACAGTCCAATAGCAAAAAGCAGCGTTTTGAATGACCAATCACATTTCTTGGTAGAATCGTGCAGGATTGAAGTTTTTGATGTTTTTCTACTCCTCTCAACAGCCCAAACAAGTTTCTAAATAGATGAGTTTGCAACTACTTTACTTTTGAAGAAAATTCAAAACATTCATTATTGAATAGGGACCAAATTAGCAAAAACCAACGATTTGAATGAACACTCACATTTCTTGGTAGAATCGTTCAGGATTGAAATTTTTCATGTTTTTCTACTCATCTCATGAGCCCAAACAAGACTCTAAAAGAATGAGTTTGCAACTACTTTACTTTTGGAGAAAATTCAAAACATTCTTTATTCAATAGAGTTTAATTGCAAAAAATCAGCGTTTTGAATGTACAATCACAGTTCTTGGTAGAATCGTGCATGATTGAAATTTTTGATGCTTTTCTACTCCTCTCATGAGCCCAAACAAGACTCTAAAAGGATGAGCTAGCAACTACTTTCCTTTTGCAGAAAATTCAAAACATTCATTATTCAATAGAGCCCAATAGCAAAAAGCAGCATTTTGAATGAACATTCACATTTCTTGGTAGAATCGTGCAGGATTGAAATTTTTGATGTTTTCTTACTCATCTCTACAGCCCAAACAAGTTTCTAAAAGGGTGAGTTTGCAACTACTTTACTTTTGCAGAAAATTCAAAATATTCATTATTCAATAGGGCCCAATAGCAAAAAGCAGCGGTTTGAATGAACACTCACATTTCTTGGTAGAATCGTGCAGGATTGAAATTTTTGATGTTTTTCTACTCCTCTCAACAGCCCAAACAAGTTTCTAAAAGGATAAGTTTGCAACTACTTTACTTTTGCAGAAAATTCATAGCATTCAATAGGGCCCAATAGCAAAAAGCAGCTGTTTGAATGAGCACCCACATCTCTTGATAGAATCTTTCAGGATTGAAATTTTTGATGTTTTTCAACTCCTCTCATGAGCCCAAACAAGTCTCTAAAAGGATGAGCTTGCAACTACTTTACTTTTGGAGAAAATTTAAAACATTAATAATTCAATAGGGCCCAATAGCAAAAAGCAGCTATTTGAATGATTACTCACATCTCTTAGTAGAATTGTTCAGGATTGAAATTTTTGATGTTTTTCAACTCCTCACAGGAGCCCAAACAAGACTCTAAAAGGATGTGCTAGCAACTACTTTCCTTTTGCAGAAAATACAAAACATTCATTACTCAATAGAGCCCAATAGCAAAAAGCAGCGTTTTGAATGAACAATCACATTTCTTGGTAGAATCGTGCAGGATTGAAATTTTTGATGTTTTTTACTCATCTTTACAGCCAAACAAGTTTCTAAAAGGGTGAGTTTGCAACTACTTTACTTTTGCAGAAAATTCAAAACATTCATTATTCAATAGGGCCCAATAGGAAAAAGCAGCGGTTTGAATGAACACACACATTTCTTGGTATAATCATGCAGGATTGAAATTTTTGACGTTTTTCTACTCCTCTCATGAGCCCAAACAAGAATCTAAAAGGATGAGCTTGCAACTACTTTACTTTTGCAGAAAATTCAAAACATTCATTATTCAATAGGGCTCATCAGCAAAAAGCAGCGGTTTGAATGAACACTCACATTTCTTGGTAGAATCGTGCAGGATTGAAATTTTTGATGTTTTTCTACTCCTCTCAACAGCCCAAACAAATTTCTAAAAGGATGGGTTTGCAACTTCTTTACTTTGGAGAAAATTCAAAACATTCATTATTCAAAAGGGACCAATAGCAAAAAGCAGCGGTTTGAATGAACACTCACATCTCTTGGTAGAATCGTGCAGGATTGAAATTTTTGATGTTTTGCTACTCCTCTCAACAGCCCAAACAAATTTCTAAAAGGATGAGTTTGCAACTACTTTACTTTTGGATAAAATTCAAAACATTCATTATTCAATACAGCCCAATAGCAAAAAGCAGTGTTTTGAATGACCAATCATATTTCTAGGTGGAATCATGCAGGATTGAAATTTTTGATGTTTTTTTAACTCCTCTCAACAGCCCAAACAAGTTTCTAAAAGGATGAGTTTGCAACTCCTTTACTTTTGGAGAAAATTCAAAACATTCATTATTCAATAGGGCCCAATAGCAAAAAGCAGCTGTTTAAATGATCACTCACATCTCTTGGTAGAATTTCTCAGGATTTAAATTTTTGATGTTTTTCTACTCCTCTCATGAGCCCAAACAAGTCTCTAAAAGGATGAGCTAGCACCTACTTTACTTTTGCAGAAAATTCAAAACATTCATTATTCAATAGAGCCCAATAGCAAAAAGCAGCATTTTGAGTGAACAATCACATTTCTTGGTTTCTTGGTAGAATCGTTCAGGATTGAAATTTTTGATGTTCTTCTACTCCTCTCAACAGCCCGAAACAAGTTTCTAAAAGGATGAGTTTGCAACTACTTTACTTTTGGAGAAAATTCAAAACATTGATTATTCAATAGGGACCAAAATAGCAAAAAACAGTGGTTTGAATGAACACTCACATTTCTTGGTAGAATCGTGCAGGATTGAAATTTTTGATGTTTTTCTACTCCTCTCATGAGCCCAAACAAGAATCTAAAAGGATGAGCTTGCAACTGCTTTACTTTTGGAGAAAATTCAATACATTCTTTATTGAATAGAGTTTAATATCAAAAAGCAGCGTTTTGAATGTACAATCACAGTTCTTGGTAGAATCGTGCAGAATTGAAATTTTTGATGCTTTTCTACTCCTCTCATGAGCCCAAACAAGAATCTAAAAGGATAAGTTTGCAACTACTTTACTTTTGGAGAAAATTCAAAACATTCATTATTCATTAGGGACCAATAGCAAAAAGCAGCAGTTTGAATGAACACTCACATTTTTTGGTAGAATCGTGCAGGATTGAAATTTTTGATGTTTTTCTACTCCTCTCAACAGCCCAAACAAGTTTCTAAAAGGATGAGTTTGCAACTACTTTACTTTTGCAGAAAATTCAAAACATTCAATATGGCCCAATAGCAAAAAGCAGCGTTTTGAATGTACAATCACAGTTCTTGGTATATTCGTGCAGGATTGAAATTTTTGATGCTTTTCTACTCCTCTCATGAGCACAAACAAGTTTCTAAAAGGATGAGTTTGCAACTACTTTACTTTTGCAGAAAATTCAAAACATTAATTATTCAATAGGGCCCAAGAGCAAAAAGCAGCTGTTCGAATGAACACTCACATTTCTTGGTAGAATCATTCAGTATTGAATTTTTTGATGTTTTTCTACTCTTCTCATGAGCCCAAACAAGACTCTAAAAGGATGAGCTTGCAACTACTTTACTTTTGGAGAAAATTCAAAACATTCATTATTCAATAGGGGCCCAATAGCAAAAAGCAGCGGTTTGAATGAACACTCACATTTCTTGGTAGAATCGTGCAGGATTGAAATTTTCGATGTTTTTCTACTCCTCTCAACAGCCCAAAAAAGTTTCGAAAAGGATGAGTTTGCAACTTCTTTACTTTTGGAGAAAATTCAAAACTTTCATTATTCAAAAGGGACCAATAGCAAAAAGCAGCGGTTTGAATGAACACTCACATCTCTTGGTAGAATCGTGCAGGATTGAAATTTTTGATGTTTTTCTACTCCTCTCATGAGCCCAAACAAGACTCTAAAAGAATGAGTTTGCAACTACTTTACTTTTGGAGAAAATTCAAAACATTCATTATTCAATAGAGCCCAATAGCAAAAAGCAGCATTTTGAATGAACAATCACATTTCTTGGTAGAATCGTGCAGGATTGAAATTTTTGATGTTTTCTTACTTATCTCTACAGCCCAAACAAGTTTCTAAAAGGTTGAGTTTGCAACTACTTTACTTTTGCAGAAAATTTAAAATATTCATTATTCAATAGGGCCCAATAGCAAAAAGCAGCGGTTTGAATGAACACTCACATCTCTTGGTAGAATTGTGCAGGATTGAAATTTTTGATGTTTTTCTACTCCTCTCAACAGCCCAAATAAGTTTCTAAAAGGATGAGTTTGCAACTACTTTGCTTTTGCAGAAAATTCGAAACATTCAATAGGGGGCAATAGCAAAAAGCAGCTGTTTGAATGAGCACTCACAACTCTTGGTAGAATCGTGCAGGATTGAAATTTTTGATGTTTTTCTACTCCTCTCAACAGCCCAAACAAGTTTCTAAAAGGATGAGTTTGCAACTACTTTGCTTTTGCAGAAAATTCGAAACATTCAATAGGGGGCAATAGCAAAAAGCAACTGTTTGAATGAGCACTCACAACTCTTGGTAGAATCGTTCAGGATTGAAATTTTTGATGTTTTTCTACTCCTCTCATGAGCCCAAACAATACTCTAAAAGGATGAGCTTGCAACTACTTTACTTTTGGAGAAAATTCAAAACATTCATTATTCAATACAGTCCAATAGCAAAAAGCAGCGTTTTGAATGACCAATCACATTTCTTGGTAGAATCGTGCAGGATTGAAGTTTTTGATGTTTTTCTACTCCTCTCAACAGCCCAAACAAGTTTCTAAATAGATGAGTTTGCAACTACTTTACTTTTGAAGAAAATTCAAAACATTCATTATTGAATAGGGACCAAATTAGCAAAAACCAACGATTTGAATGAACACTCACATTTCTTGGTAGAATCGTTCAGGATTGAAATTTTTCATGTTTTTCTACTCATCTCATGAGCCCAAACAAGACTCTAAAAGAATGAGTTTGCAACTACTTTACTTTTGGAGAAAATTCAAAACATTCTTTATTCAATAGAGTTTAATTGCAAAAAATCAGCGTTTTGAATGTACAATCACAGTTCTTGGTAGAATCGTGCATGATTGAAATTTTTGATGCTTTTCTACTCCTCTCATGAGCCCAAACAAGACTCTAAAAGGATACGTTTGCAAATACTTTACTTTTGGAGAAAATTCAAAACATTCATTATTCATTAGTGACCAATAGCAAAAAGCAGCTATTTGAATGATCACTCACATCTCTTGGTAGAATTGTTCAGGATTGAAATTTTTGATGTTTTTCTACTTCTCACATGAGCCCAAACAAGACTCTAAAAGGATGAGCTAGCAACTACTTTCCTTTTGCAGAAAATTCAAAACATTCATTATTCAATAGAGCCCAATAGCAAAAAGCAGCATTTTGAATGAACATTCACATTTCTTGGTAGAATCGTGCAGGATTGAAATTTTTGATGTTTTCTTACTCATCTCTACAGCCCAAACAAGTTTCTAAAAGGGTGAGTTTGCAACTACTTTACTTTTGCAGAAAATTCAAAATATTCATTATTCAATAGGGCCCAATAGCAAAAAGCAGCGGTTTGAATGAACACTCACATTTCTTGGTAGAATCGTGCAGGATTGAAATTTTTGATGTTTTTCTACTCCTCTCAACAGCCCAAACAAGTTTCTAAAAGGATAAGTTTGCAACTACTTTACTTTTGCAGAAAATTCATAGCATTCAATAGGGCCCAATAGCAAAAAGCAGCTGTTTGAATGAGCACCCACATCTCTTGATAGAATCTTTCAGGATTGAAATTTTTGATGTTTTTCAACTCCTCTCATGAGCCCAAACAAGTCTCTAAAAGGATGAGCTTGCAACTACTTTACTTTTGGAGAAAATTTAAAACATTAATAATTCAATAGGGCCCAATAGCAAAAAGCAGCTATTTGAATGATTACTCACATCTCTTAGTAGAATTGTTCAGGATTGAAATTTTTGATGTTTTTCAACTCCTCACAGGAGCCCAAACAAGACTCTAAAAGGATGTGCTAGCAACTACTTTCCTTTTGCAGAAAATACAAAACATTCATTACTCAATAGAGCCCAATAGCAAAAAGCAGCGTTTTGAATGAACAATCACATTTCTTGGTAGAATCGTGCAGGATTGAAATTTTTGATGTTTTTTACTCATCTTTACAGCCAAACAAGTTTCTAAAAGGGTGAGTTTGCAACTACTTTACTTTTGCAGAAAATTCAAAACATTCATTATTCAATAGGGCCCAATAGGAAAAAGCAGCGGTTTGAATGAACACACACATTTCTTGGTATAATCATGCAGGATTGAAATTTTTGACGTTTTTCTACTCCTCTCATGAGCCCAAACAAGAATCTAAAAGGATGAGCTTGCAACTACTTTACTTTTGCAGAAAATTCAAAACATTCATTATTCAATAGGGCTCATCAGCAAAAAGCAGCGGTTTGAATGAACACTCACATTTCTTGGTAGAATCGTGCAGGATTGAAATTTTTGATGTTTTTCTACTCCTCTCAACAGCCCAAACAAATTTCTAAAAGGATGGGTTTGCAACTTCTTTACTTTGGAGAAAATTCAAAACATTCATTATTCAAAAGGGACCAATAGCAAAAAGCAGCGGTTTGAATGAACACTCACATCTCTTGGTAGAATCGTGCAGGATTGAAATTTTTGATGTTTTGCTACTCCTCTCAACAGCCCAAACAAATTTCTAAAAGGATGAGTTTGCAACTACTTTACTTTTGGATAAAATTCAAAACATTCATTATTCAATACAGCCCAATAGCAAAAAGCAGTGTTTTGAATGACCAATCATATTTCTAGGTGGAATCATGCAGGATTGAAATTTTTGATGTTTTTTTAACTCCTCTCAACAGCCCAAACAAGTTTCTAAAAGGATGAGTTTGCAACTCCTTTACTTTTGGAGAAAATTCAAAACATTCATTATTCAATAGGGCCCAATAGCAAAAAGCAGCTGTTTGAATGATCACTCACATCTCTTGGTAGAATTTCTCAGGATTTAAATTTTTGATGTTTTTCTACTCCTCTCATGAGCCCAAACAAGTCTCTAAAAGGATGAGCTAGCACCTACTTTACTTTTGCAGAAAATTCAAAACATTCATTATTCAATAGAGCCCAATAGCAAAAAGCAGCATTTTGAGTGAACAATCACATTTCTTGGTTTCTTGGTAGAATCGTTCAGGATTGAAATTTTTGATGTTCTTCTACTCCTCTCAACAGCCCGAAACAAGTTTCTAAAAGGATGAGTTTGCAACTACTTTACTTTTGGAGAAAATTCAAAACATTGAATATTCAATAGGGACCAAAATAGCAAAAAACAGTGGTTTGAATGAACACTCACATTTCTTGGTAGAATCGTGCAGGATTGAAATTTTTGATGTTTTTCTACTCCTCTCATGAGCCCAAACAAGAATCTAAAAGGATGAGCTTGCAACTGCTTTACTTTTGGAGAAAATTCAATACATTCTTTATTGAATAGAGTTTAATATCAAAAAGCAGCGTTTTGAATGTACAATCACAGTTCTTGGTAGAATCGTGCAGAATTGAAATTTTTGATGCTTTTCTACTCCTCTCATGAGCCCAAACAAGAATCTAAAAGGATAAGTTTGCAACTACTTTACTTTTGGAGAAAATTCAAAACATTCATTATTCATTAGGGACCAATAGCAAAAAGCAGCAGTTTGAATGAACACTCACATTTCTTGGTAGAATCATGCAGGATTGAAATTTTTGATGTTTTTCTACTCCTCTCAACAGCCCAAACAAGTTTCTAAAAGGATGAGTTTGCAACTACTTTACTTTTGCAGAAAATTCAAAACATTCAATAGGGCCCAATAGCAAAAAGCAGCTGTTTGAATGAGCACTCACATCTCTTGGTAGAATCGTTCAGGATTGAAATTTTTGATGTTTTTCTACTCCTCTCAACAGCCCACACAAGTTTCTAAAAGGATGAGTTTGCAACTACTTTACTTTTGAAGAAAATTCATAACATTCATTATTGAATAGGGACCAAAATAGCAAAAAACAGCGATTTGAATGAACACTCACATTTCTTGGTAGAATCGTTCAGGATTGAAATTTTTCATGTTTTTCTACTCGTCTCAACAGCCCAAACAAGTTTCTAAAAGGATGAGTTTGCAACTACTTTACTTTTGCAGAAAATTCAAAACATTCAATATGGCCCAATAGCAAAAAGCAGCGTTTTGAATGTACAATCACAGTTCTTGGTATATTCATGCAGGATTGAAATTTTTGATGCTTTTCTACTCCTCTCATGAGCACAAACAAGTTTCTAAAAGGATGAGTTTGCAACTACTTTACTTTTGGAGAAAATTCAAAACATTAATTATTCAAAAGAGCCCAATAGCAAAAAGCAGCTATTTGAATGATCAAACACATCTCTTGGTAGAATTGCTCAGGATTGAAATTTTTGATGTTTTTCTACTCCTCACATGAGCCCAAACAAGACTCTAAAAGGATGAGCTAGCAACTACTTTCCTTTTGCAGAAAATTCAAAACATTCATTATTCAATAGAGCCCAATAGCAAAAAGCAGCGGTTTGAATGAACAATCACATTTCTTGGTAGAATCGTGCAGGACTGAAATTTTTGATGTTTTTTTACTCATCTCAACAGCGCAAACAAGTTTCTAAAAGGATGAGTTTGCAACTACTTTACTTTTGCAGAAAATTCAAAACATTCATTATTCAATAGGGCCCAATAGCAAAAAGCAGCTGTTTGAATGAACACTCAGATTTCTTTGAAGAATCGTTCCGGATTGAAATTTTTCATGTTTTTCTACTCCTCTCATGAACCCAAACAAGACTCTAAAAGAATGAGTTTGCAACTACTTTACTTTTGGAGAAAATTCAAAACATTCATTATTCATTAGGGACCAATAGCAAAAAGCAGTGGTTTGAATGAACACTCACATTTCTTGGTAGAATCGTTCAGGATTGAAATTTTTGATGTTTTTCTACTCCTCTCATGAGCCCAAACAAGACTATAAAAGGATGAGCTTGCAACTACTTTACTTTTGGAGAAAATTCAAAACATTAATTATTCAATAGGGCCCAATAGCAAAAAGCAGCTGTTTGAATGAGCACTCACATCTCTTGGTAGAATCGTTCAGGATTGAAATTTTTGATGTTTTTCTACTCCTCTCAACAGCCCACACAAGTTTCTAAAAGGATGAGTTTGCAACTACTTTACTTTTGAAGAAAATTCATAACATTCATTATTGAATAGGGACCAAAATAGCAAAAAACAGCGATTTGAATGAACACTCACATTTCTTGGTAGAATCATTCAGGATTGAAATTTTTCATGTTTTTCTACTCCTCTCATGAGCCCAAACAAGACTCTAAAAGAAGGAGTTTGCAACTACTTTACTTTTGGAGAAAATTCAATACATTCTTTATTCAATAGAGTTTAATAGCAAAAAGCAGCGTTTTGAATGTACAATCACATTTCTTGGTAGATTCGTGCAGGATTGAAATTTTTGATGCTTTTCTACTCCTCTCATGAGCACAAACAAGTTTCTAAAAGGATGAGTTTGCAACTACTTTACTTTTGGAAAAAATTCAAAACATTCATTATTCATTAGGGACCAATAGCAAAAAGCAGCGGTTTGAATGAACACTCACATTTCTTGGTAGAATCGTTCAGGATTGAAATTTTTGATGTTTTTCTACTCCTCTCAACAGCCCAAACAAGTTTCTAAAAGGATGAGTTTGCAACTACTTTACTCTTGGAGAAAATTCAAAACATTCATTATTCATTAGGGACCAATAGCAAAAAGCAGCGGTTTGAATGAACACTCACATTTCTTGGTAGAATCGTTCAGGATTGAAATTTTTGATGTTTTTCTACTCCTCTCATGAGCCCAAACAAGACTATAAAAGGATGAGCTTGCAACTACTTTACTTTTGGAGAAAATTCAAAACATTAATTATTCAATAGGGCCCAATAGCAAAAAGCAGCTATTTGAATGATCACTCACATCTCTTGGTAGAATTGTTCAGGATTGAAATTTTTGATGTTTTTCTACTCCTCACATGAGCCCAAACAAGACTCTAAAAGGATGAGCTAGCAACTACTTTTCTTTTGCAGAAAATTCAAAACATTCATTATTCAATAGAGCCCAATAGCAAAAAGCAGCATTTTGAATGAACAATCACATTTCTTGGTAGAATCGTGCAGGATTGAAATTTTTGATGTTTTCTTACTCATCTCTACAGCCCAAACAAGTTTCTAAAAGGGTGAGTTTGCAACTACTTTACTTTTGCAGAAAATTCAAAATATTCATTATTCAATAGGGCCCAAAAGCAAAAAGCAGCGGTTTGAATGAACACTCACATCTCTTGGTAGAATCGTGCAGGATTGAAATTTTTGATGTTTTTCTACTCCTCTCAACAGCCCACACAAGTTTCTAAAAGGATGAGTTTGCAACTACTTTGCTTTTGTAGAAAATTCGAAATATTCAATAGGGGGCAATAGCAAAAACCAGCTGTTTGAATGAGCACTCACAACTCTTGGTAGAATCGTGTAGGATTGAAATTTTTGATGTTTTTCTACTCCTCTCAACAGCCCAAACAAGTTTCTAAAAGGATGAGTTTGCAACTACTTTGCTTTTGCAGAAAATTCGAAATATTCAATAGGGGGCAATAGCAAAAGGCAGCTGTTTGAATGAGCACTCACAACTCTTGGTAGAATCGTGCAGAATTGAAATTTTTGATGCTTTTCTACTCCTCTCATGAGCACAAACAAGTTTCTAAAAGGATGAGTTTGCAACTACTTTACTTTTGGAGAAAATTCAAAATATTCTTTATTCATTAGGGACCAATAGCAAAAAGCAGCGGTTTGAATGATCACACACATCTCTTGGTAGAATTGCTCAGGATTGAAATTTTTGATGTTTTTCTACTCCTCACATGAGCCCAAACAAGACTCTAAAAGGATGAGCTAGCAACTACTTTCCTTTTGCAGAAAATTCAAAACATTCATTATTCAATAGAGCCCAATAGCAAAAAGCAGCGGTTTGAATGAACAATCACATTTCTTGGTAGAATCGTGCAGGACTGAAATTTTTGATGTTTTTTACTCATCTCTACAGCCCAAACAAGTTTCTAAAAGGGTGAGTTTGCAACTACTTTACTTTTGCAGAAAATTCAAAACATTCATTATTCAATAGGGCCCAAGAGCAAAAAGCAGCTGTTTGAATGAACACTCACATTTCTTGGTAGAATCATTCAGGATTGAAATTTTTGATGTTTTTCTACTCCTCTCAACAGCCCAAACAAGTTTCTAAAAGGATGAGTTTGCAACTACTTTATTTTTGGAGAAAATTCAAAACATTCATTATTCAATAGGGACCAAAATAGCAAAAACCAGCAGTTTGAATGAACACTCACATTTCTTGGTAGAATTGTGCAGGATTGAAAATTTTGATGTTTTTCTACTCCTCTCATGAGCCCAAACAAGACTCTAAAAGGATGAGCTTGCAACTACTTTACTTTCGGAGAAAATTCAAAACATTAATTATTCAATAGGGCCCAATAGCAAAAAGCAGCTATTTGAATGATCACACACATCTCTTGGTAGAATTGCTCAGGATTGAAATTTTTGATGTTTTTCTACTCCTCATATGAGCCCAAACAAGACTCTAAAAGGATGAGCTAGCAACTACTTTCCTTTTGCAGAAAATTCAAAACATTCATTATTCAATAGAGCCCAATAGCAAAAAGCAGCGGTTTGAATGATCAATCACATTTCTTGGTAGAATCGTGCAGGACTGAAATTTTTGATGTTTTTTTACTCCTCTCAACGGCCTAAACAAGTTTCTAAAAGGATGAGTTTGCAACTACTTTATTTTTGGAGAAAATTCAAAACATTCATTATTCAATAGGGACCAAAATAGCAAAAACCAGCTGTTTGAATGAACACTTGTACGAGTGTCAGCTTACGCTGAGTCGTTCTTCTTAGAAAGAGTGGACCCTCTGGACCGTGGCACCCACCCACCTAGGGCGAGCTGACCTAGTGAGAACCCACCCCCTGTACAGGGAGTGTCAGGGGCAAGACCAAGGGGGTGAGCCACCACGGCAGCTGGACCAGACTGCCGGCTCAAGGAGACACTATTGAGTGTCTGTCAACAAGACGGACTGGATACCAAACATAAAGTGAAGTCACACAGTTTCTTCCTCAAACGTGGATTCACACTTTATTCAGGTGCAAGGCATAACAGGGAATCAGGTGCAGGGCACAAACAGTGAAACACAGCAGGATACGTGCAAGGGCACGCCAAATGTTCCAGGCATAACACGTGCATGAAAACATACCAGGGTCCAGGACAGGATACGTGATAGGGATCACACAAGAGTTCCTAGAAGGAATGCATGCTAGGACACGCCAGGATCCAAGACGGGGTGCGATGGCACCGGACTCCGGACTACTGGCAACGACCGACAGGGTCCAGGCATCAGGCTGCGGACATCAGCTCTGGACATCAGGCCGCAGTCATCTGATTCCGGACCTCTGGCAACGGTTGGCAGGTTACGGGAATCCGGCAGGCAAACCAGGTTTCAGGCAAGGAGGCAAGACAGATCTCCAGGCTTGGTGCATGTTAGGGAAACACGCCGAGGTCCAAGGCTAGGTGCGAGACAAAAGTGCGTGTGTAGGGGACACGCCAAGGCACAAGACAGGGTGCGTGTAGAGACACGCCAAGGCACGAGACAGAGTGCGTGTGTAGAGACACGCCAAGGCACAAGGTACGAGATAGAGTCCTGAGCGTGCAAAGGGGCACACCAGGGTCCAGGCGAGACAGAGGCCTGCGCGTGCAGAGAGGCACGCCAGGGACAGCGTTCAAGGACCAGGTTAGGACCTGTGCGTGCAAGAGGGCACGACAGGGTACATGGCCAAACCTGCGCGTACTATAATAGAAGAACGGGGAGGTATGCGATGAGCAGGCAAGGGCCTGCGCGTGCTTTAGAGAGCACGCAGAGCACAGTGCGGAAACAGCGTGAGGTGCAAGAGAGCACAGAGAGCACGGCTGGGGCACTGGCTAGCTGATCGGGCTGCAGCACTGACAGACGGGCAAGACTCCAGCGAACCCAGCTGAGGCATGGCAGGCGACACAGCTGTCACTGACCGACGAGCACGGCTGAGGCACAAGCAGGCGGGCACAGCTAGGGCGGGCACGGCTGAGGCACAGACAGGAGGCTAGGAAGGCCAGGAGCATGCAAGAGCATACGAAGAAAGAGCAAGGGAAGACAAGATGAGAAACAAGGCAGAGCTTATGCAGAGTAAAGAACCAGGAACGGAAGCATAGGCAGAAACACGGAATCAGATCAGAGCAAGAACAGAGCTAGCAGCGGAGCGTAGGCCGAAGCCCAGAGCCGGGCCAAGGGAGAACCTTGGGACTAGCCTAGAAACGTGCAAGAGAGCATAATAGGAAAGAGTCTAGCAGCGGAGCATAGGCCGAAGCCCAGAGCCGGGCCAAGGGAGAGCCTTGGGACTAGACATGGAAAAGAGCACAAGAGGAAAGAGAGAAGGAATGGTGCATGTGCCAGGGAGCACTACAGAGCACCATAGGAGAGAGAGAGAGGCAGAGCAAGCAAAGGCAGAGACCATAGGGACGAACAAGGCAGAGCATAGCAAAGGCAAGGCAGAGAATAACAGAAGGACTACAAGTCCAAGCAGGACAAGGACGAACATGGCACAACGGACAAACATAAGACAAGGCACGGGACAAGAGATGGAGTACGAGCACGGAGCGTGTGCAGAGATGCACGACAGGGCAGAGTGCAAGGGCACAGAATAGAGGGAGCGCCCCACAGACCAAGCAGCCATGCAGGGACACTACACAATACCCAGGCCCTGAGCAAAGGAAGGGGCGGCCTGATATAGGGCATAGCACCTCCTCTTCCAGGTCAGGACCAGGGGAGCACTTCCAGGTTCAGATCCACAGGATAACAGAGCACAGTCACATGATCAGAGTTCCAGACATGACGAGACGACTGCAGATCCAGTGCTGAAACCTAGACAAGTCACATGATCATAGTTCCAGACATGACGAGATGATTACCGAACCAGACAGTGCAGGATCCAGGCAGGGACACATGATCAGGGACTCCTAGACATGATGAGAAGATCACAGAAGGCAGAGCAGAAACGCAGGCATCCTGCAGCTCAGACATGAGGCGAGTGTGCACACTGCTCTAGTGAACATGCAGACAGCAGACAAGATATGCACATCGCTCCAGGAGTTCTTAAGACAAAACAGACATGGCAGACATGACAAACATGGCGGACATGACAGTACCCTCCTCCTTAAGCCCCCTCTTACTGGGGCTGGAAAGAAGAAAAAAAAAAATTCTTCAGCAGAAACCAGAGTTAAGTACAAACCACTCCAACAAAGTTGATCCGACATCTGAAACGGACACCTGCACCGGTCAAGACACAGGAGCCGCTAACGAGACACGAAGATCCAGTGGGGAGGACTGCGGTTAGAAAAGCAAGTCTTCTTACTCTGGCTGCCATCATTTCCAAACGAGTTCAGAGGTCAAGGGCCAGGTCTGATTTACATCAGAAGAGTGGCCGGGGTACCGCCATTTTTGGGAGAGTCCAGGAGACAGAGCAGATCAGATTCTACAACAGACGGGTCATCAGACGGGTAGCCGAGGTACCAGCGGAGTCCATGGCCTGAGTATTCTGTGACGAGTGTCAGCTTACGCTGAGTCGTTCTTCTTAGAAAGAGTGGACCCTCTGGACCGTGGCACCCACCCACCTAGGGCGAGCTGACCTAGTGAGAACCCACCACCTGTACAGGGAGTGTCAGGGGCAAGACCAAGGGGGTGAGCCACCACGGCAGCTGGACCAGACGGCCGGCTCAAGGAGACACTATTGAGTGTCTGTCAACAAGACGGACTGGATACCAAACATAAAGTGAAGTCACACAGTTTCTTCCTCAAACGTGGATTCACACTTTATTCAGGTGCAAGGCATAACAGGGAATCAGGTGCAGGGCACAAACAGTGAAACACGGCAGGATACGTGCAAGGGCACGCCAAATGTTCCAGGCATAACACGTGCATGAAAACATACCAGGGTCCAGGACAGGATACGTGATAGGGATCACACAAGAGTTCCTAGAAGGAATGCATGCTAGGACACGCCAGGATCCAAGACGGGGTGCGATGGCATCGGACTCCGGACTACTGGCAACGACCGACAGGGTCCAGGCATCAGGCTGCGGACATCAGCTCTGGACATCAGGCCGCAGTCATCTGGTTCCGGACCTCTGACAACGGTCGGCAGGTTACGGGAATCCGGCAGGCAAACCAGGTTTCAGGCAAGGAGGCAAGACAGATCTCCAGGCTTGGTGCATGTTAGGGAAACACGCCGAGGTCCAAGGCTAGGTGCGAGACAAAGGTGCGTGTGTAGGGGACACGCCAAGGCACAAGACAGGGTGCGTGTAGAGACACGCCAAGGCACGAGACAGAGTGCGTGTGTAGAGACACGCCAATGCACAAGGTACAAGATAGAGTCCTGAGCATGCAAAGGGGCACACCAGGGTCCAGGCGAGACAGAGGCCTGCGCGTGCAGAGAGGCACGCCAGGGACAGCGTTCAAGGACCAGGTTAGGACCTGTGCGTGCAAGAGGGCACGACAGGGTACATGGCCAAACCTGCGCGTACTATAATAGAAGAACGGGGAGGTATGCCATGAGCAGGCAAGGGCCTGCGCGTGCTTTAGAGAGCACGCAGAGCACAGTGCAGAAACAGCGTGAGCACAGAGAGCACGGCTGGGGCACTGGCTAGCTGATCGGGCTGCGGCACTGACAGACGGGCAAGACTCCAGCGAACCCGGCTGAGGCATGGCAGGCGACACAGCTGTCACTGACCGGCGAGCACGGCTGAGGCTGAGGCACAAGCAGGCGGGCACGGCTAGGGCGGGCACGGCTGAGGCACAGACTGGAGGCTAGGAAGGCCAGGAGCATGCAAGAGCATACGAAGAAAGAGCAAGGGAAGACAAGATGAGAAACAAGGCAGAGCTTATGCAGAGTAAAGAACCAGGAACGGAAGCATAGGCAGAAACACGGAATCAGATCAGAGCAAGAACAGAGCTAGCAGCGGAGCGTAGGCCGAAGCCCAGAGCCGGGCCAAGGGAGAACCTTGGGACTAGCCTAGAAACGTGCAAGAGAGCATAATAGGAAAGAGTCTAGCAGCGGAGCGTAGGCCGAAGCCCAGAGCCGGGCCAAGGGAGAGCCTTGGGACTAGACATGGAAAAGAGCACAAGAGGAAAGAGAGAAGGAATGGTGCGTGTGCCAGGGAGTACTACAGAGCACCATAGGAGAGAGAGAGAGGCAGAGCAAGCAAAGGCAGAGACCATAGGGAGGAACAAGGCAGAGCATAGCAAAGGCAAGGCAGAGAATAACAAACAAGTTTCTAAAAGGATTACTTTGCAACTTCTTTACTTTTGGAGAAAATTCAAAACATTCATTATTCAATAGGGCCCAATAGCAAAAAGCAGCGGTTTGAATGAGCACTCACATTTCTTGGTAGAATCGTGCAGGATTGAAATTTTTGATGTTTTTCTACTCCTCTCAACAGCCCAAACAAGTTTTTTAAAGGATGAGTTTGCAACTACTTTACTTTTGCAGAAAATTCAAAACATTCATTTTTCAATAGGGCCCAATAGCAAAAAGCAGCTGTTTGAATGAGCACTCACATCTCTTGGTAGAATCGTTCAGGATTGAAATTTTTGATGTTTTTCTACTCCTCTCATGAGCCCAAACAAGACTCTAAAAGGATGAGCTTGCAATTACTTTACTTTTGGAGAAAATTCAAAACATTCATTATTCAATAGAGCCCAATGGCAAAAAGCAGCGTTTTGAATGAACAGTCACATTTCTTGGTAGAATCGTGCAGGATTGAAATTTTTGACGTTTTTCTACTCCTCTCAACAGCCCAAACAAGTTCTAAAAGGATGAGTTTGCAACTTCTTTACTTTTGGACAAAATTCAAAACATTCATTATTCAATAGGGACCAATAGCAAAAAGCAGCGTTTTGAATGAACAGTCACATTTCTTGGTAGAATCATGCAGGATTGAAATTTTTGATGTTTTTCTACTCCTCTCATGAGCCCAAACAAGACTCTAAAAGGAAGAGTTTGCAACTACTTTATTTTTGCAGAAAATTTAAAACATTCATTATTCTTTAGGGAACAAAAACAGCAAAAAGCAGCGGTTTTCTTGGTAGAATCGTGCAGGATTGAAATTTTTGATGTTTTTCTACTCCTCTCAACAGCCCAAACAAGTTCCTAAAAGGGTGAGCTAGCAACTACTTTACTTTAGCAGAAAATTCAAAACATTCATTATTCAAAAGAGCTCAATAGCAAAAAGCAGCGCTTTGAATGAACAATCACATTTCTTGGTAAAATCGTGCAGGATTGAAATTTTTGATGTTTTTCTACTCCTCTCAACAGCCCAAACAAGTTTCTAAAAGGATGAGTTTGCAACTACTTTACTTTTGGAGAAAATTCAAAACATTCATTATTCATTAGGGACCAATAGCAAAAAGCAGCGGTTTAATTGAACACTCACATCTCTTGGTAAAATCGTGCAGGATTGAAATTTTGATGTTTTTCTACTCCTCACAACAGCCCAAACAAGTTTCTAAAAGGATGAGTTTGCAACTACATTACTTTTGCAGAAAATTCAAAACATTCAGTATGGCCCAATAGCAAAAAGCAGCTGTTTGAATGAGCACTCACATCTCTTGGTAGAATTGTTCAGGATTGAAATTTTTGATGTTTTTCTACTCCTCTCAAGAGCCCAAACAATACTCTAAAAGGATGAGCTTCCAACTACTTTACTTTTGGAGAAAATTCAAAACATTAATTATTCAATAGGGCCCAATAGCAAAAAGCAGCTATTTGAATGATTACTCACATCTCTTGGTAGAATTGTTCAGGATTGATATTTTTGATGTTTTTCTACTCCTCACATGAGCCCAAACAAGACTCTAAAAGGATGAGTTAGCAACTACTTTACTTTTGCAGAAAATTCAAAACATTCATTATTCAATAGAGCCCATTAGCAGAAAGCAGCGTTTTGAATGAACAATCACATTTCTTGGTAGAATCGTGCAGGATTTAAATTTTTGATGTTTTTTTACTCATCTTTACAGCCCAAACAAGTTTCTAAAAGGGTGAGTTTGCAACTACTTTACTTTTGCAGAAAATTCAAAACATTCATTATTCAATAGGGCCCAATAGCAAAAAGCAGCGGTTTGAATGAACACTCACATTTCTTGGTAGAATCGTGCGGGATTGAAATTTTTGATGTTTTTCTACTCCTCTCAACAGCCCAAACAAGTTTCTAAAAGGATGGGTTTGCAACTTCTTTACTTTTGGAGAAAATTTAAAACATTCATTATTCAAAAGGGACCAATAGCAAAAAGCAGCGTTTTGAATGACCAATCACATTTCTAGGTAGAATCATGCAGGATTGAAATTTTTGATGTTTTTCTACTCCTCTCAACAGCCCAAACAAGTCTCTATAAGGATGAGTTTACAACTACTTTACTTTTGGAGAAAATTCAAAACATTCATTATTCATTAGGGACCAATAGCAAAAAGCAGCGGTTTGAATGAACACTCACATTTCTTGGTAGAATCGTGCAGGTTTACATTTTTGACGTTTTTCTACTCCACTCATGAGCCCAAACAAGAATATAGAAGGATGAGATTGCAGCTACTTTACTTTTGCAGAAAATTCAAAACATTCATTATTGAATAGGGTCTAATAGCAAAAAGCAGCGTTTTGAATGAACAATCACAGTTCTTGGTAGAATCGAGCAGGATTTAAATTTTTGATGTTTATCTACTCCTCTCAACAGCCCAAACAAGTTTCTAAAAGGATGAGTTTGCAACTACTTTACTTTTGCAGAAAATTCAAAACATTCATTATTCAACAGAGCCCAATAGCAAAAAGCAGCGTTATCAATGAACAATCACATTTCTTGGTAGAATCGTGCAGGATTTAAATTTTTGATGTTTTTCTACTCCTCTCAACAGCCCAAACAAGACTCTAAAACGATGATTTTGCAACTACTTTACTTTTGGAGAAAATTCAAAACATTCATTATTCAATAGAGCCCAATTGCAAAAAGCAGCGTTTTCAATGACCAATCACATTTCTTGGTATAATCGTGCAGGATTGAAATTTTTGATGTTTTTTTTACTCCTCTCAACAGCCCAAACAAGTGTCTAAAAGGATGAGTTTGCAACTACTTTACTTTTGCAGAAAATTCAAAACATACATTATTCAATAGGGACCAAAATAGCAAAAACCAGCGGTTTGAATGAATACTCACATTTCTTGGTAGAATCGTGCAGGATTGAAATTTTTGATGTTTTTCTACTCCTCTCAACAGCCCAAACAAGTTTCTAAAAGGATGACTTTGCAACTTCTTTACTTTTGGAGAAAATTCAAAACATTCATTATTCAATAGGGCACAATAGCAAAAAGCAGCGGTTTGAATGAGCACTCACATCTCTTGGTAGAATCGCGCAGGACTGAAATTTTTGATGTTTTTCTACTCCTCTCAACAGCCCAAACAAGTTTTTTAAAGGATGAGTTTGCAACGACTTTACTTTTGCAGAAAATTCAAAACATTCAATATGGCCCAATAGCAAAAAGCAGCTGTTTGAATGAGCACTCACATCTCTTGGTAGAATCGTTCAGGATTTAAATTTTTGATGTTTTTCTACTCCTCTCATGAGCCCAAACAAGATTCTAAAAGGATGAGCTTGCAACTACTTTACTTTCGGAGAAAATTCAAAACATTAGTTATTCAATAGGGCCCAATAGCAAAAAGCAGCTATTTGAATGATCACACACATCTCTTGGTAGAATTGCTCAGGATTGAAATTTTTGATGTTTTTCTACTCCTCACATGAGCCCAAACAAGACTCAAAAAGGATGAGCTAGCAACTACTTTCCTTTTGCAGAAAATTCAAAACATTCATTATTCAATAGAGCCCAATAGCAAAAAGCAGCGGTTTGAATGAACAATCACATTTCTTGGTAGAATCGTGCAGGACTGAAATTTTTGATGTTTTTTTACTCCTCTCAACAGCCCAAACAAGTTTCTAAAAGGATGACATTGCAACTTCTTTACTTTTGGAGAAAATTCAAAACATTCATTATTCAATAGGGCCCAATAGCAAAAAGCAGCGGTTTGAATGAGCACTCACATTTCTTGGTAGAATCGTTTAGGATTGAAATTTTTGATGTTTTTCTACTCCTCTCATGAGCCCAAACAAGACTCTAAAAGGATGAGCTTGCAACTACTTTACTTTTGGAGAAAATTCAAAACATTCATTATTCAATAGAGCCCAATAGCAAAAAGCAGCGTTTTGAATGAACAATCACATTTCTTGGTAGAATCGTGCAGGATTGAAATTTTTGACGTTTTTCTACTCCTCTCAACAGCCCAAACAAGTTCTAAAAGGATGAGTTTGCAACTTCTTTACTTTTGGATAAAATTCAAAACATTCATTATTCAATAGGGCCCAATAGCAAAAAGCAGCGGTTTGAATGAAGAATCACATTTCTTGGTAGAATCATGTAGGATTGAAATTTTTGATGGTTTTCTACTCCTCTCAACAGCCCAAACAAGTTCTAAAAGGATGAGTTTGCAACTTCTTTACTTTTGGAGAAAATTCAAAACATTCATTATTCAATAGGGACCAATAGCAAAAAGCAGCGGTTTGAATGAAGAATCACATTTCTTGGTAGAATCATGTAGGATTGAAATTTTTGATGGTTTTTTACTCCTCTCAACAGCCCAAACAAGTTTCTAAAAGAATGAGTTTGCAACTACTTTACTTTTGGAGAAAATTCAAAACATTCATTATTCAATAGGGCCCAAACTATCAAAAACCAGCGGTTTGAATGAACACTCACATTTCTTGGTAGAATCATGCAGGATTGAAATTTTTGATGTTTTTCTAATCCTCTCATGAGCCCAAACAAGACTCTAAAAGGAAGAGTTTGCAACTACTTTATTTTTGCAGAAAATTCAAAACATTCATTATTCTTTAGGGACCAAAATAGCAAAAAGCAGCGATTTGAATGAACATTCACATTTCTTGGTAGAGTCGTGCAGGATTGAAATTTTTGATGTTTTTCTACTCCTCTCAACAGACTAAACAAGTTTCTAAAAGGGTGAGCTAGCAACTACTTTACTTTAGCAGAAAATTCAAAACATTCATTATTCAATAGAGCCCAATAGCAAAAAGCAGCGTTTTGAATGAACAATCACATTTCTTGGTACAATCGTGCAGGATTGAAATTTTTGATGTTTTTCTACTCCTCTCAACAGACTAAACAAGTTTCTAAAAGGGTGAGTTTGCAACTACTTTACTTTTGCAGAAAATTCAAAACATTCATTATTCATTAGGGACCAATAGCAAAAAGCAGCAGTTTGAATGAACACTCACATTTCTTGGTAGAATCGTGCAGGATTGAAATTTTTGATGTTTTTCTACTCCTCTCAACAGCCCAAACAAGTTTCTAAAAGGATGAGTTTGCAACTACTTTACTTTTGCAGAAAATTCAAAACATTCAATAGGGCCCAATAGCAAAAAGCAGCTGTTTGAATGAGCACTCACATCTCTTGGTAGAATCGTTCAGGATTGAAATTTTTGATGTTTTTCTACTCCTCTCAACAGCCCACACAAGTTTCTAAAAGGATGAGTTTGCAACTACTTTACTTTTGAAGAAAATTCATAACATTCATTATTGAATAGGGACCAAAATAGCAAAAAACAGCGATTTGAATGAACACTCACATTTCTTGGTAGAATCGTTCAGGATTGAAATTTTTCATGTTTTTCTACTCCTCTCATGAGCCCAAACAAGACTCTAAAAGAAGGAGTTTGCAACTACTTTACTTTTGGAGAAAATTCAAAACATTCTTTATTCAATAGAGTTTAATAGCAAAAAGCAGCGTTTTGAATGTACAATCACAGTTCTTGGTAGATTCGTGCAGGATTGAAATTTTTGATGCTTTTCTACTCCTCTCATGAGCACAAACAAGTTTGTAAAAGGATGAGTTTGCAACTACTTTACTTTTGGAGAAAATTCAAAGCATTCATTATTCATTAGGGACCAATAGCAAAAAGCAGCGGTTTGAATGAACACTCACATTTCTTGGTAGAATCGTTCAGGATTGAAATTTTTGATGTTTTTCTACTCCTCTCAACAGCCCAAACAAGTTTCTAAAAGGATGAGTTTGCAACTACTTTACTTTTGCAGAAAATTCAAAACATTCAATATGGCCCAATAGCAAAAAGCAGCTGTTTGAATGAGCACTCACATCTCTTGGTAGAATCGTTCAGGATTTAAATTTTTGATGTTTTTCTACTCCTCTCATGAGCCCAAACAAGACTCTAAAAGGATGAGCTTGCAACTACTTTACTTTTGGAGAAAATTCAAAACATTAATTATTCAATAGAGCCCAATAGCAAAAAGCAGCTATTTGAATGATCAAACACATCTCTTGGTAGAATTGCTCAGGATTGAAATTTTTGATGTTTTTCTACTCCTCACATGAGCCCAAACAAGACTCTAAAAGGATGAGCTAGCAACTACTTTCCTTTTGCAGAAAATTCAAAACATTCATTATTCAATAGAGCCCAATAGCAAAAAGCAGCGGTTTGAATGAACAATCACATTTCTTGGTAGAATCGTGCAGGACTGAAATTTTTGATGTTTTTTTACTCATCTCAACAGCCCAAACAAGTTTCTAAAAGGATGAGTTTGCAACTACTTTACTTTTGCAGAAAATTCAAAACATTCATTATTCAATAGGGCCCAATAGCAAAAAGCAGCTGTTTGAATGATCACTCAGATTTCTTGGTAGAATCGTTTCGGATTGAAATTTTTCATGTTTTTCTACTCCTCTCATGAACCCAAACAATACTCTAAAAGAATGAGTTTGCAACTACTTTACTTTTGGAGAAAATTCAAAACATTCATTATTCATTAGGGACAATAGCAAAAAGCAGTGGTTTGAATGAACACTCACATTTCTTGGTAGAATCGTTCAGGATTGAAATTTTTGATGTTTTTCTACTCCTCTCAACAGCCCAAACAAGTTTCTAAAAGGATGAGTTTGCAACTACTTTACTTTTGCAGAAAATTCAAAACATTCAATATGGCCCAATAGCAAAAAGCAGCTGTTTGAATGAGCACTCACATCTCTTGGTAGAATCGTTCAGGATTTAAATTTTTTATGTTTTTCTACTCCTCTCATGAGCCCAAACAAGACTCTAAAAGGATGAGCTTGCAACTACTTTACTTTTGGAGAAAATTCAAAACATTAATTATTCAATAGAGCCCAATAGCAAAAAGCAGCTATTTGAATGATCAAACACATCTCTTGGTAGAATTGCTCAGGATTGAAATTTTTGATGTTTTTCTACTCCTCACATGAGCCCAAACAAGACTCTAAAAGGATGAGCTAGCAACTACTTTCCTTTTGCAGAAAATTCAAAACATTCATTATTCAATAGATCCCAATAGCAAAAAGCAGCGGTTTGAATGAACAATCACATTTCTTGGTAGAATCGTGCAGGATTGAAATTTTTGATGTTTTTTTACTCATCTCAACAGCCCAAACAAGTTTCTAAAAGGATGAGTTTGCAACTACTTTACTTTTGCAGAAAATTCAAAACATTCATTATTCAATAGGGCCCAATAGCAAAAAGCAGCTGTTTGAATGATCACTCAGATTTCTTTGTAGAATCGTTTCGGATTGAAATTTTTCATGTTTTTCTACTCCTCTCATGAACCCAAACAATACTCTAAAAGAATGAGTTTGCAACTACTTTACTTTTGGAGAAAATTCAAAACATTCATTATTCATTAGGGACCAATAGCAAAAAGCAGTGGTTTGAATGAACACTCACATTTCTTGGTAGAATCGTTCAGGATTGAAATTTTTGATGTTTTTCTACTCCTCTCATGAGCCCAAAAAAGACTATAAAAGGATGAGCTTGCAACTACTTTACTTTTGGAGAAAATTCAAAACATTAATTATTCAATAGGGCCCAATAGCAAAAAGCAGCTATTTGAATGATCACTCACATCTCTTGGTAGAATTGTTCAGGATTGAAATTTTTGATGTTTTTCTACTCCTCACATGAGCCCAAACAAGACTCTAAAAGGATGAGCTAGCAACTACTTTCCTGTTGCAGAAAATTCAAAACATTCATTATTCAATAGAGCCCAATAGCAAAAAGCAGCATTTTGAATGAACAATCACATTTCTTGGTAGAATCGTGCAGGATTGAAATTTTTGATGTTTTCTTACTCATCTCTACAGCCCAAACAAGTTTCTAAAAGGATGAGTTTGCAACTACTTTACTTTTGCAGAAAATTCAAAACATTCAATAGGGCCCAAAAGCAAAAAGCAGCGGTTTGAATGAACACTCACATCTCTTGGTAGAATCGTGCAGGATTGAAATTTTTGATGTTTTTCTACTCCTCTCAACAGCCCAAACAAGTTTCTAAAAGGATGAGTTTGCAACTACTTTACTTTTGCAGAAAATTCAAAACATTCAATATGGCCCAATAGCAAAAAGCAGCGTTTTGAATGTACAATCACAGTTCTTGGTAGATTCGTGCAGGATTGAAATTTTTGATGCTTTTCTACTCCTCTCATGAGCACAAACAAGTTTCTAAAAGGATGAGTTTGCAACTACTTTACTTTTGGAGAAAATTCAAAACATTAATTATTCAAAAGAGCCCAATAGCAAAAAGCAGCTATTTGAATGATCAAACACATCTCTTGGTAGAATTGCTCAGGATTGAAATTTTTGATGTTTTTCTACTCCTCACATGAGCCCAAACAAGACTCTAAAAGGATGAGCTAGCAACTACTTTCCTTTCAAAACATTCATTATTCAATAGAGCCCAATAGCAAAAAGCAGCATTTTGAATGAACAATCACATTTCTTGGTAGAATCGTGCAGGATTGAAATTTTTGATGTTTTCTTACTCATCTCTACAGCCCAAACAAGTTTCTAAAAGGGTGAGTTTGCAACTACTTTACTTTTGCAGAAAATTCAAAATATTCATTATTCAATAGGGCCCAAAAGCAAAAAGCAGCGGTTTGAATGAACACTCACATCTCTTGGTAGAATCGTGCAGGATTGAAATTTTTGATGTTTTTCTACTCCTCTCAACAGCCCACACAAGTTTCTAAAAGGATGAGTTTGCAACTACTTTGCTTTTGCAGAAAATTCGAAATATTCAATAGGGGGCAATAGCAAAAACCAGCTGTTTGAATGAGCACTCACAACTCTTGGTAGAATCGTGCAGGATTGAAATTTTTGATGTTTTTCTACTCCTCTCAACAGCCCAAACAAGTTTCTAAAAGGATGAGTTTGCAACTACTTTGCTTTTGCAGAAAATTCGAAATATTCAATAGGGGGCAATAGCAAAAGGCAGCTGTTTGAATGAGCACTCACAACTCTTGGTAGAATCGTGCAGAATTGAAATTTTTGATGCTTTTCTACTCCTCTCATGAGCACAAACAAGTTTCTAAAAGGATGAGTTTGCAACTACTTTACTTTTGGAGAAAATTCAAAATATTCTTTATTCATTAGGGACCAATAGCAAAAAGCAGCTGTTTGAATGAACACTCACATTTCTTGGTAGAATCGTTCAGGATTGAAATTTTTGATGTTTTTCTACTCCTCTCAACAGCCCAAACAAGTTTCTAAAAGGATGAGTTTGCAACTACTTTATTTTTGGAGAAAATTCAAAACATTCATTATTCAATAGGGACCAAAATAGCAAAAACCAGCAGTTTGAATGAACACTCACATTTCTTGGTAGAATTGTGCAGGATTGAAAATTTTGATGTTTTTCTACTCCTCTCATGAGCCCAAACAAGACTCTAAAAGGATGAGCTTGCAACTACTTTACTTTCGGAGAAAATTCAAAACATTAATTATTCAATAGGGCCCAATAGCAAAAAGCAGCTATTTGAATGATCACACACATCTCTTGGTAGAATTGCTCAGGATTGAAATTTTTGATGTTTTTCTACTCCTCATATGAGCCCAAACAAGACTCAAAAAGGATGAGCTAGCAACTACTTTCCTTTTGCAGAAAATTCAAAACATTCATTATTCAATAGAGCCCAATAGCAAAAAGCAGCGGTTTGAATGATCAATCACATTTCTTGGTAGAATCGTGCAGGACTGAAATTTTTGATGTTTTTTTACTCCTCTCAACAGCCTAAACAAGTTTCTAAAAGGATGAGTTTGCAACTACTTTATTTTTGGAGAAAATTCAAAACATTCATTATTCAATAGGGACCAAAATAGCAAAAACCAGCTGTTTGAATGAACACTTGTACGAGTGTCAGCTTGCGCTGAGTTTTTCTTCTTAGAAAGAGTGGACCCTCTGGACCGTGGCACCCACCCACCTAGGGCGAGCTGACCTAGTGAGAACCCACCCCCTGTACAGGGAGTGTCAGGGGCAAGACCAAGGGGGTGAGCCACCACGGCAGCTGGACCAGACGGCCGGCTCAAGGAGACACTATTGAGTGTCTGTCAACAAGACGGACTGGATACCAAACATAAAGTGAAGTCACACAGTTTCTTCCTCAAACGTGGATTCACACTTTATTCAGGTGCAAGGCATAACAGGGAATCAGGTGCAGGGCACAAACAGTGAAACACAGCAGGATACGTGCAAGGGCACGCCAAATGTTCCAGGCATAACACGTGCATGAAAACATACCAGGGTCCAGGACAGGATACGTGATAGGGATCACACAAGAGTTCCTAGAAGGAATGCATGCTAGGACACGCCAGGATCCAAGACGGGGTGCGATGGCACCGGACTCCGGACTACTGGCAACGACCGACAGGGTCCAGGCATCAGGCTGCGGACATCAGCTCTGGACATCAGGCCGCAGTCATCTGATTCCGGACCTCTGGCAACGGTTGGCAGGTTACGGGAATCCGGCAGGCAAACCAGGTTTCAGGCAAGGAGGCAAGACAGATCTCCAGGCTTGGTGCATGTTAGGGAAACACGCCGAGGTCCAAGGCTAGGTGCGAGACAAATGTGCGTGTGTAGGGGACACGCCAAGGCACAAGACAGGGTGCGTGTAGAGACACGCCAAGGCACGAGACAGAGTGCGTGTGTAGAGACACGCCAAGGCACAAGGTACGAGATAGAGTCCTGAGCGTGCAAAGGGGCACACCAGGGTCCAGGCGAGACAGAGGCCTGCGCGTGCAGAGAGGCACGCCAGGGACAGCGTTCAAGGACCAGGTTAGGACCTGTGCGTGCAAGAGGGCACGACAGGGTACATGGCCAAACCTGCGCGTACTATAATAGAAGAACGGGGAGGTATGCGATGAGCAGGCAAGGACCTGCGCGTGCTTTAGAGAGCACGCAGAGCACAGTGCGGAAACAGCGTGAGGTGCAAGAGAGCACAGAGAGCACGGCTGGGGCACTGGCTAGCTGATCGGGCTGCGGCACTGACAGACAGGCAAGACTCCAGCGAACCCAGCTGAGGCATGGCAGGCGACACAGCTGTCACTGACCGACGAGCACGGCTGAGGCACAAGCAGGCGGGCACAGCTAGGGCGGGCACGGCTGAGGCACAGACAGGAGGCTAGGAAGGCCAGGAGCATGCAAGAGCATACGAAGAAAGAGCAAGGGAAGACAAGATGAGAAACAAGGCAGAGCTTATGCAGAGTAAAGAACCAGGAACGGAAGCATAGGCAGAAACACGGAATCAGATCAGAGCAAGAACAGAGCTAGCAGCGGAGCGTAGGCCGAAGCCCAGAGCCGGGCCAACGGAGAACCTTGGGACTAGCCTAGAAACGTGCAAGAGAGCATAATAGGAAAGAGTCTAGCAGCGGAGCATAGGCCGAAGCCCAGAGCCGGGCCAAGGGAGAGCCTTGGGACTAGACATGGAAAAGAGCACAAGAGGAAAGAGAGAAGGAATGGTGCATGTGCCAGGGAGCACTACAGAGCACCATAGGAGAGAGAGAGAGGCAGAGCAAGCAAAGGCAGAGACCATAGGGACGAACAAGGCAGAGCATAGCAAAGGCAAGGCAGAGAATAACAGAAGGACTACAAGTCCAAGCAGGACAAGGACGAACATGGCACAACGGACAAACATAAGACAAGGCACGGGACAAGAGATGGAGTACGAGCACAGAGCGTGTGCAGAGATGCATGACAGGGCAGAGTGCAAGGGCACAGAATAGAGGGAGCGCCCCACAGACCAAGCAGCCATGCAGGGACACTACACAATACTCAGGCCCTGAGCAAAGGAAGGGGCGGCCTGATATAGGGCATAGCACCTCCTCTTCCAGGTCAGGACCAGGGGAGCACTTCCAGGTTCAGATCCACAGGATAACAGAGCACAGTCACATGATCAGAGTTCCAGACATGACGAGACGACTGCAGATCCAGTGCTGAAACCTAGACAAGTCACATGATCATAGTTCCAGACATGACGAGATGATTACCGAACCAGACAGTGCAGGATCCAGGCAGGGACACATGATCAGGGACTCCTAGACATGATGAGAAGATCACAGAAGGCAGAGCAGAAACGCAGGCATCCTGCAGCTCAGACATGAGGCGAGTGTGCACACTGCTCTAGTGAACATGCAGACAGCAGACAAGATATGCACATCGCTCCAGGAGTTCTTAAGACAAAACAGACATGGCAGACATGACAAACATGGCGGACATGACAGTACCCTCCTCCTTAAGCCCCCTCTTACTGGGGCTGGAAAGAAGAAAAAAAAAAATTCTTCAGCAGAAACCAGAGTTAAGTACAAACCACTCCAACAAAGTTGATCCGACATCTGAAACGGACACCTGCACCGGTCAAGACACAGGAGCCGCTAACGAGACACGAAGATCCAGTGGGGAGGACTGCGGTTAGAAAAGCAAGTCTTCTTACTCTGGCTGCCATCATTTCCAAATGAGTTCAGAGGTCAAGGGCCAGGTCTGATTTACATCAGAAGAGTGGCCGGGGTACCGCCATTTTTGGGAGAGTCCAGGAGACAGAGCAGATCAGATTCTACAACAGACGGGTCATCAGACGGGTAGCCGAGGTACCAGCGGAGTCCATGGCCTGAGTATTCTGTGACGAGTGTCAGCTTACGCTGAGTCGTTCTTCTTAGAAAGAGTGGACCCTCTGGACCGTGGCACCCACCCACCTAGGGCGAGCTGACCTAGTGAGAACCCACCACCTGTACAGGGAGTGTCAGGGGCAAGACCAAGGGGGTGAGCCACCACGGCAGCTGGACCAGACGGCCGGCTCAAGGAGACACTATTGAGTGTCTGTCAACAAGACGGACTGGATACCAAACATAAAGTGAAGTCACACAGTTTCTTCCTCAAACGTGGATTCACACTTTATTCAGGTGCAAGGCATAACAGGGAATCAGGTGCAGGGCACAAACAGTGAAACACGGCAGGATACGTGCAAGGGCATGCCAAATGTTCCAGGCATAACACGTGCATGAAAACATACCAGGGTCCAGGACAGGATACGTGATAGGGATCACACAAGAGTTCCTAGAAGGAATGCATGCTAGGACACGCCAGGATCCAAGACGGGGTGCGATGGCATCGGACTCCGGACTACTGGCAACGACCGACAGGGTCCAGGCATCAGGCTGCGGACATCAGCTCTGGACATCAGGCCGCAGTCATCTGGTTCCGGACCTCTGACAACGGTCGGCAGGTTACGGGAATCCGGCAGGCAAACCAGGTTTCAGGCAAGGAGGCAAGACAGATCTCCAGGCTTGGTGCATGTTAGGGAAACACGCCGAGGTCCAAGGCTAGGTGCGAGACAAAGGTGCGTGTGTAGGGGACACGCCAAGGCACAAGACAGGGTGCGTGTAGAGACACGCCAAGGCACGAGACAGAGTGCGTGTGTAGAGACACGCCAAGGCACAAGGTACGAGATAGAGTCCTGAGCATGCAAAGGGGCACACCAGGGTCCAGGCGAGACAGAGGCCTGCGCGTGCAGAGAGGCATGCCAGGGACAGCGTTCAAGGACCAGGTTAGGACCTGTGCGTGCAAGAGGGCACGACAGGGTACATGGCCAAACCTGCGCGTACTATAATAGAAGAACGGGGAGGTATGCCATGAGCAGGCAAGGGCCTGCGCGTGCTTTAGAGAGCACGCAGAGCACAGTGCGGAAACAGCGTGAGCACAGAGAGCACGGCTGGGGCACTGGCTAGCTGATCGGGCTGCGGCACTGACAGACGGGCAAGACTCCAGCGAACCCGGCTGAGGCATGGCAGGCGACACAGCTGTCACTGACCGGCGATCACGGCTGAGGCACAAGCAGGCGGGCACGGCTAGGGCGGGCACGGCTGAGGCACAGACTGGAGGCTAGGAAGGCCAGGAGCATGCAAGAGCATACGAAGAAAGAGCAAGGGAAGACAAGATGAGAAACAAGGCAGAGCTTATGCAGAGTAAAGAACCAGGAACGGAAGCATAGGCAGAAACACGGAATCAGATCAGAGCAAGAACAGAGCTAGCAGCGGAGCGTAGGCCGAAGCCCAGAGCCGGGCCAAGGGAGAACCTTGGGACTAGCCTAGAAACGTGCAAGAGAGCATAATAGGAAAGAGTCTAGCAGCGGAGCGTAGGCCGAAGCCCAGAGCCGGGCCAAGGGAGAGCCTTGGGACTAGACATGGAAAAGAGCACAAGAGGAAAGAGAGAAGGAATGGTGCGTGTGCCAGGGAGTACTACAGAGCACCATAGGAGAGAGAGAGAGGCAGAGCAAGCAAAGGCAGAGACCATAGGGAGGAACAAGGCAGAGCATAGCAAAGGCAAGGCAGAGAATAACAAACAAGTTTCTAAAAGGATTACTTTGCAACTTCTTTACTTTTGAAGAAAATTCAAAACATTCATTATTCAATAGGGCCCAATAGCAAAAAGCAGCGGTTTGAATGAGCACTCACATTTCTTGGTAGAATCGTGCAGGATTGAAATTTTTGATGTTTTTCTACTCCTCTCAACAGCCCAAACAAGACTCTAAAACGATGATTTTGCAACTACTTTACTTTTGGAGAAAATTCAAAACATTCATTATTCAATAGAGCCCAATAGCAAAAAGCAGCAGTGTGAATGAGCACTCACATCTCTTGGTAGAATCGCGCAGGACTGAAATTTTTGATGTTTTTCTACTCCTCTCAACAGCCCAAACAAGTTTTTTAAAGGTTGAGTTTGCAACGACTTTACTTTTGCAGAAAATTCAAAACATTCAATATGGCCCAATAGCAAAAAGCAGCTATTTGAATGATCACACACATCTCTTGGTAGAATTGCTCAGGATTGAAATTTTTGATGTTTTTCTACTCCTCACATGAGCCCAAACAAGACTCAAAAAGGATGAGCTAGCAACTACTTTCCTTTTGCAGAAAATTCAAAACATTCATTATTCAATAGAGCCCAATAGCAAAAAGCAGCGGTTTGAATGAACAATCACATTTCTTGGTAGAATCGTGCAGGACTGAAATTTTTGATGTTTTTTTACTCCTCTCAACAGCCCAAACAAGTTTCTAAAAGGATGACATTGCAACTTCTTTACTTTTGGAGAAAATTCAAAACATTCATTATTCAATAGGGCCCAATAGCAAAAAGCAGCGGTTTGAATGAGCACTCACATTTCTTGGTAGAATCGTTTAGGATTGAAATTTTTGATGTTTTTCTACTCCTCTCATGAGCCCAAACAAGACTCTAAAAGGATGAGCTTGCAACTACTTTACTTTTGGAGAAAATTCAAAACATTCATTATTCAATAGAGCCCAATAGCAAAAAGCAGCGTTTTGAATGAACAATCACATTTCTTGGTAGAATCGTGCAGGATTGAAATTTTTGACGTTTTTCTACTCCTCTCAACAGCCCAAACAAGTTCTAAAAGGATGAGTTTGCAACTTCTTTACTTTTGGAGAAAATTCAAAACATTCATTATTCAATAGGGACCAATAGCAAAAAGCAGCGGTTTGAATGAAGAATCACATTTCTTGGTAGAATCATGTAGGATTGAAATTTTTGATGGTTTTTTACTCCTCTCAACAGCCCAAACAAGTTTCTAAAAGAATGAGTTTGCAACTACTTTACTTTTGGAGAAAATTCAAAACATTCATTATTCAATAGGGACCAAAATAGCAAAAACCAGCTGTTTGAATGAACACTCACATTTCTTGGTAGAATCGTGCAGGATTGAAATTTTTGATGTTTTTCTACTCCTCTCAACAGCCCAAACAAGTTTCTAAAAGGATGACATTGCAACTTCTTTACTTTTGGAGAAAATTCAAAACATTCATTATTCAATAGGGCCCAATAGCATAAAGCAGCGGTTTGAATGAGCACTCACATTTCTTGGTAGAATCGTTTAGGATTGAAATTTTTGATGTTTTTCTACTCCTCTCATGAGCCCAAACAAGACTCTAAAAGGATGAGCTTGCAACTACTTTACTTTTGGAGAAAATTCAAAACATTCATTATTCAATAGAGCTCAATAGCAAAAAGCAGCATTTTGAATGAACAATCACATTTCTTGGTAGAATCGTGCAGGATTGAAATTTTTGACGTTTTTCTACTCCTCTCAACAGCCCAAACAAGTTCTAAAAGGATGAGTTTGCAACTTCTTTACTTTTGGAGAAAATTCAAAACATTCATTATTCAATAGGGACCAATAGCAAAAAGCAGCGGTTTGAATGAAGAATCACATTTCTTGGTAGAATCATGTAGGATTGAAATTTTTGATGGTTTTTTACTCCTCTCAACAGCCCAAACAAGTTTCTAAAAGAATGAGTTTGCAACTACTTTACTTTTGGAGAAAATTCAAAACATTCATTATTCAATAGGGCCCAAACTATCAAAAACCAGCGGTTTGAATGAACACTCACATTTCTTGGTAGAATCATGCAGGATTGAAATTTTTGATGTTTTTCTAATCGTCTCATGAGCCCAAACAAGACTCTAAAAGGAAGAGTTTGCAACTACTTTATTTTTGCAGAAAATTCAAAACATTCATTATTCTTTAGGGACCAAAATAGCAAAAAGCAGCGATTTGAATGAACATTCACATTTCTTGGTAGAGTCGTGCAGGATTGAAATTTTTGATGTTTTTCTACTCCTCTCAACAGACTAAACAAGTTTCTAAAAGGGTGAGCTAGCAACTACTTTACTTTAGCAGAAAATTCAAAACATTCATTATTCAATAGAGCCCAATAGCAAAAAGCAGCGTTTTGAATGAACAATCACATTTCTTGGTACAATCGTGCAGGATTGAAATTTTTGATGTTTTTCTACTCCTCTCAACAGACTAAACAAGTTTCTAAAAGGGTGAGTTTGCAACTACTTTACTTTTGCAGAAAATTCAAAACATTCATTATTCATTAGGGACCAATAGCAAAAAGCAGCAGTTTGAATGAACACTCACATTTCTTGGTAGAATCGTGCAGGATTGAAATTTTTGATGTTTTTCTACTCCTCTCAACAGCCCAAACAAGTTTCTAAAAGGATGAGTTTGCAACTACTTTACTTTTGCAGAAAATTCAAAACATTCAATAGGGCCCAATAGCAAAAAGCAGCTGTTTGAATGAGCACTCACATCTCTTGGTAGAATCGTTCAGGATTGAAATTTTTGATGTTTTTCTACTCCTCTCAACAGCCCACACAAGTTTCTAAAAGGATGAGTTTGCAACTACTTTACTTTTGAAGAAAATTCATAACATTCATTATTGAATAGGGACCAAAATAGCAAAAAACAGCGATTTGAATGAACACTCACATTTCTTGGTAGAATCGTTCAGGATTGAAATTTTTCATGTTTTTCTACTCCTCTCATGAGCCCAAACAAGACTCTAAAAGAAGGAGTTTGCAACTACTTTACTTTTGGAGAAAATTCAAAACATTCTTTATTCAATAGAGTTTAATAGCAAAAAGCAGCGTTTTGAATGTACAATCACAGTTCTTGGTAGATTCGTGCAGGATTGAAATTTTTGATGCTTTTCTACTCCTCTCATGAGCACAAACAAGTTTGTAAAAGGATGAGTTTGCAACTACTTTACTTTTGGAGAAAATTCAAAACATTCATTATTCATTAGGGACCAATAGCAAAAAGCAGCGGTTTGAATGAACACTCACATTTCTTGGTAGAATCGTTCAGGATTGAAATTTTTGATGTTTTTCTACTCCTCTCAACAGCCCAAACAAGTTTCTAAAAGGATGAGTTTGCAACTACTTTACTTTTGCAGAAAATTCAAAACATTCAATATGGCCCAATAGCAAAAAGCAGCTGTTTGAATGAGCACTCACATCTCTTGGTAGAATCGTTCAGGATTTAAATTTTTGATGTTTTTCTACTCCTCTCATGAGCCCAAACAAGACTCTAAAAGGATGAGCTTGCAACTACTTTACTTTTGGAGAAAATTCAAAACATTAATTATTCAATAGAGCCCAATAGCAAAAAGCAGCTATTTGAATGATCAAACACATCTCTTGGTAGAATTGCTCAGGATTGAAATTTTTGATGTTTTTCTACTCCTCACATGAGCCCAAACAAGACTCTAAAAGGATGAGCTAGCAACTACTTTCCTTTTGCAGAAAATTCAAAACATTCATTATTCAATAGAGCCCAATAGCAAAAAGCAGCGGTTTGAATGAACAATCACATTTCTTGGTAGAATCGTGCAGGACTGAAATTTTTGATGTTTTTTTACTCATCTCAACAGCCCAAACAAGTTTCTAAAAGGATGAGTTTGCAACTACTTTACTTTTGCAGAAAATTCAAAACATTCATTATTCAATAGGGCCCAATAGCAAAAAGCAGCTGTTTGAATGATCACTCAGATTTCTTGGTAGAATCGTTTCAGATTGAAATTTTTCATGTTTTTCTACTCCTCTCATGAACCCAAACAATACTCTAAAAGAATGAGTTTGCAACTACTTTACTTTTGGAGAAAATTCAAAACATTCATTATTCATTAGGGACCAATAGCAAAAAGCAGTGGTTTGAATGAACACTCACATTTCTTGGTAGAATCGTTCAGGATTGAAATTTTTGATGTTTTTCTACTCCTCTCATGAGCCCAAAAAAGACTATAAAAGGATGAGCTTGCAACTACTTTACTTTTGGAGAAAATTCAAAACATTAATTATTCAATAGGGCCCAATAGCAAAAAGCAGCTATTTGAATGATCACTCACATCTCTTGGTAGAATTGTTCAGGATTGAAATTTTTGATGTTTTTCTACTCCTCACATGAGCCCAAACAAGACTCTAAAAGGATGAGCTAGCAACTACTTTCCTGTTGCAGAAAATTCAAAACATTCATTATTCAATAGAGCCCAATAGCAAAAAGCAGCATTTTGAATGAACAATCACATTTCTTGGTAGAATCGTGCAGGATTGAAATTTTTGATGTTTTCTTACTCAACTCTACAGCCCAAACAAGTTTCTAAAAGGGTGAGTTTGCAACTACTTTACTTTTGCAGAAAATTCAAAATATTCATTATTCAATAGGGCCCAAAAGCAAAAAGCAGCGGTTTGAATGAACACTCACATCTCTTGGTAGAATCGTGCAGGATTGAAATTTTTGATGTTTTTCTACTCCTCTCAACAGCCCAAAGAAGTTTCTAAAAGGATGGTTTGCAACTACTTTGCTTTTGCAGAAAAATTGAAACATTCAATAGGGGGCAATAGCAAAAAACAGCTGTTTGAATGAGCACTCACAACTCTTGGTAGAATCGTGCAGGATTGAAATTTTTGATGTTTTTCTACTCCTCTTAACAGCCCAAACAAGTTTCTAAAAGGATGAGTTTGCAACTACTTTGCTTTTGCAGAAAATTCGAAACATTCAATAGGGGGCAATAGCAAAAAGCAGCTGTTTGAATGAGCACTCACAACTCTTGGTAGAATCGTGCAGGATTGAAATTTTTGATGCTTTTCTACTCCTCTCATGAGCACAAACAAGTTTCTAAAAGGATGAGTTTGCAACTACTTTACTTTTGGAGAAAATTCAAAATATTCATTATTCATTAGGGACCAATAGCAAAAAGCAGCGGTTTGAATGATCACACACATCTCTTGGTAGAATTGCTCAGGATTGAAATTTTTGATGTTTTTCTACTCCTCACATGAGCACAAACAAGACTCTAAAAGGATGAGCTAGCAACTACTTTCCTTTTGCAGAAAATTCAAAACATTCATTATTCAATAGAGCCCAATAGCAAAAAGCAGCGGTTTGAATGAACAATCACATTTCTTGGTAGAATCGTGCAAGACTGAAATTTTTGATGTTTTTTACTCATCTCTACAGCCCAAACAAGTTTCTAAAAGGGTGAGTTTGCAACTACTTTACTTTTGCAGAAAATTCAAAACATTCATTATTCAATAGGGCCCAAGAGCAAAAAGCAGCTGTTTAAATGAACACTCACATTTCTTGGTAGAATCTTTCAGGATTGAAATTTTTGATGTTTTTCTACTCCTCTCAACAGCCCAAACAAGTTTCTAAAAGGATGAGTTTGCAACTACTTTATTTTTTTAGAAAATTCAAAACATTCATTATTCAATAGGGACCAAAATAGCAAAAACCAGCGGTTTGAATGAACACTCACATTTCTTGGTAGAATTGTGCAGGATTGAAAATTTTGATGTTTTTCTACTCCTCATATGAGCCCAAACAAGACTCAAAAAGGATGAGCTAGCAACAACTTTCCTTTTGCAGAAAATTCAAAACATTCATTATTCAATAGAGCCCAATAGCAAAAAGCAGCGGTTTGAATGAACAATCACATTTCTTGGTAGAATCGTGCAGGACTGAAATTTTTGATGTTTTTTTACTCCTCTCAACAGCCTAAACAAGTTTCTAAAAGGATGAGTTTGCAACTACTTTATTTTTGGAGAAAATTCAAAACATTCATTATTCAATAGGGACCAAATTAGCAAAAAACAGTGGTTTGAATGAACACTCACATTTCTTGGTAGAATCGTGCAGGATTGAAATTTTTGATGTTTTTCTACTCCTCTCAACAGCTCAAACAAGTTTCTAAGAGGATGACATTGCAACTTCTTTACTTTTGGAGAAAATTCAAAACATTAATTATTCAATACAGCCCAATAGCAAAAAGCAGTGTTTTGAATGACCAATCACATTTCTAGGTAGAATCATGCAGGATTGAAATTTTTGATGTTTTTTTAACTCCTCTCAACAGCCCAAACAAGTTTCTAAAAGGATGAGTTTGCAACTCCTGTACTTTTGGAGAAAATTCAAACCATTCATTATTCAATAGGGCCCAATAGCAAAAAGCAGCTGTTTGAATGATCACTCACATCTCTTGGTAGAATTGTGCAGGATTGAAAATTTTGATGTTTTTCTACTCCTCTCATGAGCCCAAACAAGACTCTAAAAGGATGAACTTGCAACTACTTTACTTTCGGAGAAAATTCAAAACATTAATTATTCAATAGGGCCCAATAGCAAAAAGAAGCTATTTGAATGATCACACACATCTCTTGGTATAATCATGCAGGATTGAAATTTTTGATGTTTTTCTACTCCTCTCATGAGCCCAAACAAGTCTCTAAAAGGATGAGCTAGCACCTACTTTACTTTTAAAAAAAATTCAAAACATTCATTATTCAATAGAGCCCAATAGCAAAAAGCAGCGTTTTGAATGAACAATCACATTTCTTGGTTTCTTGGTAGAATCGTTCAGGATTGAAATTTTTGATGTTTTTCTACTCCTCTCAACAGCCCAAATAAGTTTCTAAAAGGATGAGTTTGCAACTACTTTACTTTTGGAGAAAATTCAAAACATTCATTATTCAATAGGGACCAAAATAGCAAAAAACAGTGGTTTGAATGAACACTCACATTTCTTGGTAGAATCGTGCAGGATTGAAATTTTTGATGTTTTTCTACTCCTCTCAACAGCTCAAAAAAGTTTCTAAAAGGATGACATTGCAACTTCTTTACTTTTGGAGAAAATTCAAAACATTCATTATTCAACAGTTCCCAAAAGCAAAAAGCAGCGGTTTGAATGAGCACTCACATTTCTTGGTAGAATCGTGCAGGATTGAAATTTTTGATGTTTTTCTACTCCTCTCAACAGCCCAAACAAGTTTTTTAAAGGATGAGTTTGCAACTATTTTACTTTTGCAGAAAATTCAAAACATTCATTATTCAATAGGGCCCAAAAGCAAAAAGCAGCTGTTTGAATGAGCACTCACGTCTCTTGGTAGAATCGTTCAGGATTGAAATTTTTGATGTTTTTCTACTCCTCTCATGAGCCCAAACAAGACTCTAAAAGGATGAGCTTGCATCTACTTTACTTTTGGAGAAAATTCAAAACATTAATTATTCAATAGGGCCCAATAGCAAAAAGCAGCTATTTGAATGATCACACACATCTCTTGGTAGAATTGCTCAGGATTGAAATTTTTGATGTTTTTCTACTCCTCACATGAGCCCAAACAAGACTCTAAAAGGATGAGCTAGCAACTACTTTCCTTTTACAGAAAATTCAAAACATTCATTATTCAATAGGGACCAAAATAGCAAAAACCAGCTGTTTGAATGAACACTCATATTTCTTGGTAGAATCGTGCAGGATTGAAATTTTTGATGTTTTTCTACTCCTCTCAACAGCTCAAACAAGTTTCTAAAAGGATGACATTGCAACTTCTTTACTTTTGGAGAAAATTCAAAACATTCATTATTCAATAGTGCCCAATAGCAAAAAGCAGCGGTTTGAATGAGCACTCACATTTCTTGGTAGAATCGTGCAGGATTGAAATTTTTGATGTTTTTCTACTTCTCTCAACAGCCCAAACAAGTTTTTTAAAGGATGAGTTTGCAACTATTTTACTTTTGCAGAAAATTCAAAACATTCATTATTCAATAGGGCCCAAAAGCAAAAAGCAGCTGTTTGAATGAGCACTCACATCTCTTGGTAGAATCGTTCAGGATTGAAATTTTTGATGTTTTTCTACTCCTCTCATGAGCCCAAACAAGACTCTAAAAGGATGAGCTTGCAACTACTTTACTTTTGGAGAAAATTCAAAACATTCATTATTCAATAGAGCCCAATGGCGAAAAGCAGCGTTTTGAATGAGCAATCACATTTCTTGGTAGAATCGTGCAGGATTGAAATTTTTGACGTTTTTCTACTCCTCTCAACAGCCCAAACAAGTTCTAAAAGGATGAGTTTGCAACTTCTTTACTTTTGGAGAAAATTCAAAACATTCATTATTCAATAGGGACCAATAGCAAAAAGCAGCGGTTTGAATGAACACTCACATTTCTTGGTAGAATCATGCAGGATTGAAATTTTTGATGTTTTTCTACTCCTCTCATGAGCCCAAACAAGACTCTAAAAGGAAGAGTTTGCAACTACTTTATTTTTGCAGAAAATTCAAAACATTCATTATTCTTTAGGGACCAAAATAGCAAAAAGCTGTAGTTTTCTTGGTAGAATCGTGCAGGATTGAAATTTTTGATGTTTTGCTACTCCTCTCAACAGCCCAAACAAGTTTCTAAAAGGATGAGTTTGCAACTACTTTACTTTTGGAGAAAATTCAAAACATTCATTATTCAATACAGCCCAATAGCAAAAAGCAGCGTTTTGAATGACCAATCACATTTCTAGGTAGAATCATGCAGGATTGAAAATTTTGATGTTTTTCTACTCCTCTCATGAGCCCAAAGAAGTCTCTATAAGGATGAGTTTACAACTACTTTACTTTTGGAGAAAATTCAGAACTTTCATTTTTTATTAGGGACCAATAGCAAAAAGCAGCGGTTTGAATGAACACTCACATTTCTTGGTAGAATCGTGCAGGTTTACATTTTTGACGTTTTTCTACTCCACTCATGAGCCCAAACAAGACTATAGAAAGATGAGTTTGCAGCTACTTTACTTTTGCAGAAAATTCAAAACATTCATTATTGAATAGGGTCTAATTGCAAAAAGCAGCGTTTTGAATGAACAATCACAGTTCTTGGTAGAATCGAGCAGGATTGAAATTTTTGATGTTTTTCTACTTCTCTCAACAGCCCAAACAAGTTTCTAAAAGGATGAGTTTGCAACTACTTTACTTTCGGAGAAAATTCAAAACATTAATTATTCAATAGGGACCAAAATAGCAAAAAACAGTGGTTTGAATGAACACTCACATTTCTTGGTAGAATCGTGCAGGATTGAAATTTTTGATGTTTTTCTACTCCTCTCAAGAGCTCAAAAAAGTTTCTAAAAGGATGACATTGCAACTTCTTTACTTTTGGAGAAAATTCAAAACATTCATTATTCAATAGTTCCCAAAAGCAAAAAGCAGCGGTTTGAATGAGCACTCAAATTTCTTGGTAGAATCGTGCAGGATTGAAATTTTTGATGTTTTTCTACTCCTCTCAACAGCCCAAACAAGTTTTTAAAAGGATGAGTTTGCAACTATTTTACTTTTGCAGAAAATTCAAAACATTCATTATTCAATAGGGCCCAAAAGCAAAAAGCAGCTGTTTGAATGAGCACTCACATCTCTTGGTAGAATCGTTCAGGATTGAAATTTTTGATGTTTTTCTACTCCTCTCATGAGCCCAAACAAGACTCTAAAAGGATGAGCTTGCATCTACTTTACTTTTGCAGAAAATTCAAAACATTAATTATTCAATAGGGCCCAATAGCAAAAAGCAGCTATTTGAATGATCACACACATCTCTTGGTAGAATTGCTCAGGATTGAAATTTTTGATGTTTTTCTACTCCTCACATGAGCCCAAACAAGACTCTAAAAGGATGAGCTAGCAACTACTTTCCTTTTACAGAAAATTCAAAACATTCATTATTCAATAGGGACCAAAATAGCAAAAAC
Source organism: Dendrobates tinctorius (assembly GCF_039654945.1). Lineage (NCBI taxonomy): Eukaryota > Metazoa > Chordata > Amphibia > Anura > Dendrobatidae > Dendrobates > Dendrobates tinctorius. The sequence goes on along the minus strand of NW_027361736.1, from coordinate 4,739,193 downwards.
CAGCTGTTTGAATGAACACTCATATTTCTTGGTAGAATCGTGCAAGATTGAAATTTTTGATGTTTTTCTACTCCTCTCAACAGCTCAAACAAGTTTCTAAAAGGATGACATTGCAACTTCTTTACTTTTGGAGAAAATTCAAAACATTCATTATTCAATAGTGCCCAATAGCAAAAAGCAGCGGTTTGAATGAGCACTCACATTTCTTGGTAGAATCGTGCAGGATTGAAATTTTTGATGTTTTTCTACTTCTCTCAACAGCCCAAACAAGTTTTTTAAAGGATGAGTTTGCAACTATTTTACTTTTGCAGAAAATTCAAAACATTCATTATTCAATAGGGCCCAAAAGCAAAAAGCAGCTGTTTGAATGAGCACTCACATCTCTTGGTAGAATCGTTCAGGATTGAAATTTTTGATGTTTTTCTACTCCTCTCATAAGCCCAAACAAGACTCTAAAAGGATGAGCTTGCAACTACTTTACTTTTGGAGAAAATTCAAAACATTCATTATTCAATAGAGCCCAATGGCGAAAAGCAGCGTTTTGAATGAGCAATCACATTTCTTGGTAGAATCGTGCAGGATTGAAATTTTTGACTTTTTTATACTCCTCTCAACAGCCCAAACAAGTTCTAAAAGGATGAGTTTGCAACTTCTTTACTTTTGGAGAAAATTCAAAACATTCATTATTCAATAGGGACCAATAGCAAAAAGCAGCGGTTTGAATGAACACTCACATTTCTTGGTAGAATCATGCAGGATTGAAATTTTTGATGTTTTTCTACTCCTCTCATGAGCCCAAACAAGACTCTAAAAGGAAGAGTTTGCAACTACTTTATTTTTGCAGAAAATTCAAAACATTCATTATTCTTTAGGGACCAAAATAGCAAAAAGCTGCAGTTTTCTTGGTAGAATCGTGCAGGATTGAAATTTTTGATGTTTTGCTACTCCTCTCAACAGCCCAAACAAGTTTCTAAAAGGATGAGTTTGCAACTACTTTACTTTTGGAGAAAATTCAAAACATTCATTATTCAATACAGCCCAATAGCAAAAAGCAGCGTTTTGAATGACCAATCACATTTCTAGGTAGAATCATGCAGGATTGAAATTTTTGATGTTTTTCTACTCCTCTCATGAGCCCAAAGAAGTCTCTATAAGGATGAGTTTACAACTACTTTACTTTTGGAGAAAATTCAAAACTTTTATTATTTATTAGGGACCAATAGCAAAAAGCAGCGGTTTGAATGAACACTCACATTTCTTGGTAGAATCGTGCAGGTTTACATTTTTGACGTTTTTCTACTCCACTCATGAGCCCAAACAAGACTATAGAAAGATGAGTTTGCAGCTACTTTACTTTTGCAGAAAATTCAAAACATTCATTATTGAATAGGGTCTAATTGCAAAAAGCAGCGTTTTGAATGAACAATCACAGTTCTTGGTAGAATCGAGCAGGATTGAAATTTTTGATGTTTTTCTACTTCTCTCAACAGCCCAAACAAGTTTCTAAAAGGATGAGTTTGCAACTACTTTACTTTCGGAGAAAATTCAAAACATTAATTATTCAATAGGGCCCAATAGCAAAAAGCAGCTATTTGAATGATCACACACATCTCTTGGTAGAATTGCTCAGGATTGAAATTTTTGATGTTTTTCTACTCCTCACATGAGCCCAAACAAGACTCAAAAAGGATGAGCTAGCAACTACTTTCCTTTTGCATTAAATTCAAAACATTCATTATTCAATAGAGCCCAATAGCAAAAAGCAGCGGTTTGAATGAACAATCACATTTCTTGGTAGAATCGTGCAGGACTGAAATTTTTGATGTTTTTCTACTCCTCTCAACAGCCCAAACAAGTTTCTAAATAGATGAGTTTGCAACTACTTTACTTTTGAAGAAAATTCAAAACATTCATTATTGAATAGGGACCAAAATAGCAAAAACCAGCGATTTGAATGAACACTCACATTTCTTGGTAGAATCGTTCAGGATTGAAATTTTTCATGTTTTTCTACTCATCTCATGAGCCCAAACAAGACTCTAAAAGAATTAGTTTGCAACTACTTTACTTTTGGAGAAAATTCAAAACATTCTTTATTCAATAGAGTTTAATTGCAAAAAAGCAGCGTTTTGAATGAGCACCCACATCTCTTGGTAGAATCTTTCAGGATTGAAATTGTTGATGTTTTTCTACTCCTCTCATGAGCCCAAACAAGTCTCTAAAAGGATGAGCTTGCAACTACTTTACTTTTGAAGAAAATTCAAAACATTAATAATTCAATAGGGCCCAATAGCAAAAAGCAGCTATTTGAATGATTACTCACATCTCTTAGTAGAATTGTTCAGGATTGAAATTTTTGATGTTTTTCAACTCCTCACATGAGCCCAAACAAGACTCTAAAAGGATGTGCTAGCAACTACTTTCCTTTTGCAGAAAATACAAAACATTCATTACTCAATAGAGCCCAATAGCAAAAAGCAGCGTTTTGAATGAACAATCACATTTCTTGGTAGAATCGTGCAGGATTGAAATTTTTGATTTTTTTATACTCCTCTCAACAGCCCAAACAAGTTTCTAAAAGGATGGGTTTGCAACTACTTTACTTTTGCAGAAAATTCAAATCATTCTTTATTCAATAGGGCCCAATAGGAAAAAGAAGCGGTTTGAATGAACACACACATTTCTTGGTATAATCATGCAGGATTGAAATTTTTGACATTTTTCTACTCCTCTCATGAGCCCAAACAAGACTCTAAAAGGATGAGCTTGCAACTACTTTACTTTTGCAGAAAATTCAAAACATTCATTATTCAATAGGGCCCATCAGCAAAAAGCAGCGGTTTGAATGAACACTCACATTTCTTGGTAGAATCGTGCAGGATTGAAATTTTTGATGTTTTTCTACTCCTCTCAACAGCCCAAACAAGTTTCTAAAAGGATGGGTTTGCAACTTCTTTACTTTGGAGAAAATTCAAAACATTCATTATTCAAAAGGGACCAATAGCAAAAAGCAGCGTTTTGAATGAACACTCACATCTCTTGGTAGAATCATGCAGGATTGAAATTTTTGATGTTTTGCTACTCTCAACAGCCCAAAACAAGTTTCTAAAAGGATGAGTTTGCAACTACTTTACTTTTGGAGAAAATTCAAAACATTGATTATTCAATAGGGACCAAAATAGCAAAAAACAGTGGTTTGAATGAACTCTCACATTTCTTGGTAGAATCGTGCAGGATTGAAATTTTTGATGTTTTTCTACTCCCCTCATGAGCCCAAACAAGAATCTAAAAGGATGAGCTTGCAACTGCTTTACTTTTGGAGAAAATTCAATACATTCTTTATTGAATAGAGTTTAATAGCAAAAAGCAGCGTTTTGAATGTACAATCACAGTTCTTGGTAGAATCGTGCAGAATTGAAATTTTTGATGCTTTTCTACTCCTCTCATGAGCCCAAACAAGAATCTAAAAGGATAAGTTTGCAACTACTTTACTTTTAGAGAAAATTCAAAACATTCATTATTCATTAGGGGCCAATAGCAAAAAGCAGCAGTTTGAATGAACACTCACATTTCTTGGTAGAATCGTGCAGGATTGAAATTTTTGATGTTTTTCTACTCCTCTCAACAGCCCAAACAAGTTTCTAAAAGGATGAGTTTGCAAATACTTTACTTTTGCAGAAAATTCAAAACATTCAATAGGGCCCAATAGCAAAAAGCAGCTGTTTGAATGAGCACTCACATCTCTTGGTAGAATCGTTCAGGATTGAAATTTTTGATGTTTTTCTACTCCTCTCAACAGCCCACACAAGTTTCTAAAAGGATGAGTTTGCAACTACTTTACTTTTGAAGAAAATTCATAACATTCATTATTGAATAGGGCCCAATAGCAAAAAGCAGCGGTTTGAATGAACACTCACATTTCTTGGTAGAATCGTTCAGGATTGAAATTTTTGATGTTTTTCTACTCCTCTCAACAGCCCAAACAAGTTTCTAAAAGGATGAGTTTGCAACTACTTTACTTTTGCAGAAAATTCAAAACATTCAGTATGGCCCAATAGCAAAAAGCAGCTGTTTGAATGAGCACTCACATCTCTTGGTAGAATCGTTCAGGATTTAAATTTTTGATGTTTTTCTACTCCTCTCATGAGCCCAAACAAGACTCTAAAAGGATGAGCTTGCAACTACTTTACTTTTGGAGAAAATTCAAAACATTATTTATTAAATAGAGCCCAATAGCAAAAAGCAGCTATTTGAATGATCAAACACATCTCTTGGTAGAATTGCTCAGGATTGAAATTTTTGATGTTTTTCTACTCCTCACATGAGCCCAAACAAGACTCTAAAAGGATGAGCTAGCAACTACTTTCCTTTTGCAGAAAATTCAAAACATTCATTATTCAATAGAGCCCAATAGCAAAAAGCAGCAGTTTGAATGAACAATCACATTTCTTGGTAGAATCGTGCAGGACTGAAATTTTTGATGTTTTTTTACTCATCTCAACAGCCCAAACAAGTTTCTAAAAGGATGAGTTTGCAACTACTTTACTTTTGCAGAAAATTCAAAACATTCATTATTCAATAGGGCCCAATAGCAAAAAGCAGCTGTTTGAATGAACACTCAGATTTCTTGGTAGAATCGTTCCGGATTGAAATTTTTCATGTTTTTCTACTCCTCTCATGAACCCAAACAAGACTCTAAAAGAATGAGTTTGCAACTACTTTACTTTTGGAGAAAATTCAAAACATTCATTATTCAGTAGGGACCAATAGCAAAAAGCAGTGGTTTGAATGAACACTCACATTTCTTGGTAGAATCGTTCAGGATTGAAATTTTTGATGTTTTTCTACTCCTCTCATGAGCCCAAACAAGACTATAAAAGGATGAGCTTGCAACTACTTTACTTTTGGAGAAAATTCAAAACATTAATTATTCAATAGGGCCCAATAGCAAAAAGCAGCTATTTGAATGATCACTCACATCTCTTGGTAGAATTGTTCAGGATTGAAATTTTTGATGTTTTTCTACTCCTCACATGAGCCCAAACAAGACTCTAAAAGGATGAGCTAGCAACTACTTTCCTTTTACAGAAAATTCAAAACATTCATTATTCAATAGAGCCCAATAGCAAAAAGCAGCATTTTGAATGAACAATCACATTTCTTGGTAGAATCGGGCAGGATTGAAATTTTTGATGTTTTCTTACTTACCTCTACAGCCCAAACAAGTTTCTAAAAGGGTGAGTTTGCAACTACTTTACTTTTGCAGAAAATTCAAAATATTCATTATTCAATAGGGCCCAAAAGCAAAAAGCAGCGGTTTGAATGAACAATCACATCTCTTGGTAGAATCGTGCAGGAATGAAATTTTTGCTGTTTTTCTACTCCTCTTAACAGCCCAAACAATTTTCTAAAAGGATGAGTTTGCAACTACTTTGCTTTTGCAGAAAATTCGAAACATTCAATAGGGGGCAATAGCAAAAACCAGCTGTTTGAATGAGCACTCACAACTCTTGGTAGAATCGTGCAGGATTGAAATTTTTGATGTTTTTCTACTCCTCTTAACAGCCCAAACAAGTATCTAAAAGGATGAGTTTGCAACTACTTTGATTTTGCAGAAAATTCGAAACATTCAATAGGGGGCAATAGCAAAAAGCAGCTGTTTGAATGAGCACTCACAACTCTTGGCAGAATCGTGCAGGATTGAAATTTTTGATGCTTTTCTACTCCTCTCATGAGCACAAACAAGTTTCTAAAAGGATGAGTTTGCAACTACTTTACTTTTGGAGAAAATTCAAAATATTCATTATTCATTAGGGACCAATAGCAAAAAGCAGCGGTTTGAATGATCACACACATCTCTTGGTAGAATTGCTCAGGATTGAAATTTTTGATGTTTTTCTACTCCTCACATGAGCCCAAACAAGACTCTAAAAGGATGAGCTAGCAACTACTTTCCTTTTGCAGAAAATTCAAAACATTCATTATTCAATAGAGACCAATAGCAAAAAGCAGCGGTTTGAATGAACAATCACATTTCTTAGTAGAATCGTGCAGGACTGAAATTTTTTATGTTTTTTACTCAACTCTACAGCCCAAACAAGTTTCTAAAAGGGTGAGTTTGCAACTACTTTACTTTTGCAGAAAATTCAAAACATTCATTATTCAATAGGGCCCAAGAGAAAAAAGCAGCTGTTTAAATGAACACTCACATTTCTTGGTAGAATCGTTCAGGATTGAAATTTTTGATGTTTTTCTACTCCTCTCAACAGCCCAAACAAGTTTCTAAAAGGATGAGTTTGCAACTACTTTATTTTTGGAGAAAATTCAAAACATTCATTATTCAATAGGGACCAAAATAGCAAAAAGCAGCGGTTTGAATGAACACTCACATTTCTTGGTAGAATTGTGCAGGATTGAAAATTTTGATGTTTTTCTACTCCTCTCATGAGCCCAAACAAGACTCTAAAAGGATGAGCTTGCAACTACTTTACTTTCGGAGAAAATTCAAAACATTAATTATTCAATAGGGCCCAATAGCAAAAAGCAGCTATTTGAATGATCACACACATCTCTTGGTAGAATTGCTCAGGATTGAAATTTTTGATGTTTTTCTACTCCTCATATGAGCCCAAACAAGACTCAAAAAGGATGAGCTAGCAACTACTTTCCTTTTGCAGAAAATTCAAAACATTCATTATTCAATAGAGCCCAATAGCAAAAAGCAGCGGTTTGAATGAACAATCACATTTCTTGGTAGAATCGTGCAGGACTGAACTTTTTGATGTTTTTTTACTCCTCTCAACAGCCTAAACAAGTTTCTAAAAGGATGAGTTTGCAACTACTTTATTTTTGGAGAAAATTCAAAACATTCATTATTCAATAGGGACCAAAATAGCAAAAAACAGTGGTTTGAATGAACACTCACATTTCTTGGTAGAATCGTGCAGGATTTAAATTTTTGATGTTTTTCTACTCCTCTCAACAGCTCAAACAAGTTTCTAAGAGGATGACATTGCAACTTCTTTACTTTTGGAGAAAATTCAAAACATTCATTATTCAATACAGCCCAATAGCAAAAAGCAGTGTTTTGAATGACCAATCACATTTCTTGGTAGAATCGTGCAGGATTGAAATTTTTGATGTTTTTTTAACTCCTCTCAACAGCCCAAACAAGTTTCTAAAAGGATGAGTTTGCAACTCCTTTACTTTTGGAGAAAATTCAAACCATTCATTATTCAATAGGGCCCAATAGCAAAAAGCAGCTGTTTGAATGATCACTCACATCTCTTGGTAGAATTTCTCAGGATTTAAATTTTTGATGTTTTTCTACTCCTCTCATGAGCCCAAACAAGTCTCTAAAAGGATGAGCTAGCACCTACTTTACTTTTAAAAAAAATTCAAAACATTCATTATTCAATAGAGCCCAATAGCAAAAAGCAGCGTTTTGAATGAACAATCACATTTCTTGGTTTCTTGATAGAATCGTTCAGGATTGAAATTTTTGATGTTTTTCTACTCCTCTCAACAGCCCAAACAAGTTTCTAAAAGGATGAGTTTGCAACTACTTTACTTTTGGAGAAAATTCAAAACATTCATTATTCAATAAGGACCAAAATAGCAAAAAACAGTGGTTTGAATGAACACTCACATTTCTTGGTAGAATCGTGCAGGATTGAAATTTTTGATGTTTTTCTACTCCTCTCAACAGCTCAAACAAGTTTCTAAAAGGATGACATTGCAACTTCTTTACTTTTGGAGAAAATTCAAAACATTCATTATTCAATAGTGCCCAAAAGCAAAAACCAGCGGTTTGAATGAGCTCTCACATTTCTTGGTAGAATCGTGCAGGATTGAAATTTTTGATGTTTTTCTACTCCTCTCAACAGCCCAAACAAGTTTTTTAAAGGATGAGTTTGCAACTATTTTACTTTTGCAGAAAATTCAAAACATTCATTATTCAATAGGGCCCAAAAGCAAAAAGCAGCTGTTTGAATGAGCACTCACATCTCTTGGTAGAATCGTTCAGAATTGAAATTTTTGATGTTTTTCTACTCCTCACATGAGCCCAAACAAGACTCTAAAAGGATGAGCTAGCAACTACTTTCCTTTTACAGAAAATTCAAAACATTCATTATTCAATAGGGACCAAAATAGCAAAAACCAGCTGTTTGAATGAACACTCATATTTCTTGGTAGAATCGTGCAGGATTGAAATTTTTGATGTTTTTCTACTCCTCTCAACAGCTCAAAAAAGTTTCTAAAAGGATGACATTGCAACTTCTTTACTTTTGGGGAAAATTCAAAACATTCATTATTCAATAGTGCCCAATAGCAAAAAGCAGCGGTTTGAATGAGCACTCACATTTCTTGGTAGAATCGTGCAGGATTGAAATTTTTGATGTTTTTCTACGCCTCTCAACAGCCCAAACAAGTTTTTTAAAGGATGAGTTTGCAACTATTTTACTTTTGCAGAAAATTCAAAACATTCATTATTCAATAGGGCCCAAAAGCAAAAAGCAGCTGTTTGAATGAGCACTCACATCTCTTGGTAGAATCGTTCAGGATTGAAATTTTTGATGTTTTTCTACTCCTCTTATGAGCCCAAACAAGACTCTAAAAGGATGAGCTTGCAACTACTTTACTTTTGGAGAAAATTCAAAACATTCATTATTCAATAGAGCCCAATGGCAAAAAGCAGCGTTTTGAATGAGCAATCACATTTCTTGGTAGAATCGTGCAGGATTGAAATTTTTGACGTTTTTCTACTCCTCTCAACAGCCCAAACAATTTCTAAAAGGATGAGTTTGCAACTTCTTTACTTTTGGAGAAAATTCAAAACATTCATTATTCAATAGGGACCAATAGCAAAAAGCAGCGGTTTGAATGAACACTCACATTTCTTGGTAGAATCATGCAGGATTGAAATTTTTGATGTTTTTCTACTCCTCTCATGAGCCCAAACAAGACTCTAAAAGGAAGAGTTTGCAACTACTTTATTTTTGCAGAAAATTCAAAACATTCATTATTCTTTAGGGACCAAAATAGCAAAAAGCTGCGGTTTTCTTGGTAGAATCGTGCAGGATTGAAATTTTTGATGTTTTTCTACTCCTCTCAACAGACCAAATAAGTTTCTAAAAGGGTGAGCTAGCAAATACTTTACTTTAGCAGAAAATTCAAAACATTCATTATTCAAAAGAGCTCAATAGCAAAAAGCAGCGCTTTGAATGAACAATCACATTTCTTGGTAGAATCGTGCAGGATTGAAATTTTTGATGTTTTGCTACTCCTCTCAACAGCCCAAACAAGTTTCTAAAAGGATGAGTTTGCAACTACTTTACTTTTGGAGAAAATTCAAAACATTCATTATTCAATACAGCCCAATAGCAAAAAGCAGCGTTTTGAATGACCAATCACATTTCTAGGTAGAATCATGCAGGATTGAAATTTTTGATGTTTTTCTACTCTCATGAGCCCAAAGAAGTCTCTATAAGGATGAGTTTACAACTACTTTACTTTTGGATAAAATTCAAAACATTCATTATTCATTAGGGACCAATAGCAAAAAGCAGCGGTTTGAATGAACACTCACATTTCTTGGTAGAATCGTGCAGGTTTACATTTTTGACGTTTTTCTACTCCACTCATGAGCCCAAAAAAGACAATAGAAAGATGAGTTTGCAGCTACTTTACTTTTGCAGAAAATTCAAAACATTCATTATTGAATAGGGTCTAATAGCAAAAAGCAGCGTTTTGAATGAACAATCACAGTTCTTGGTAGAATCGAGCAAGATTGAAATTTTTGATGTTTTTCTACTCCTCTCAACAGCCCAAACAAGTTTCTAAAAGGATGAGTTTGCAACTACTTTACTTTTGGAGAAAATTCAAAACATTCATTATTCAATAGGGCCCAATAGCAAAAAGCAGCTATTTGAATGATCACACACATCTCTTGGTAGAATTGCTCAGGATTGAAATTTTTGATGTTTTTCTACTCCTCACAAGAGCCCAAACAAGACTCAAAAAGGATGAGCTAGCAACTACTTTCTTTTTGCAGAAAATTCAAAACATTCATTATTCAATAGAGCCCAATAGCAAAAAGCAGCGGTTTGAATGAACAATCACATTTCTTGGTAGAATCGTGCAGGACTGAAATTTTTGATGTTTTTCTACTCCTCTCAACAGCCCAAACAAGTTTCTAAATAGATGAGTTTGCAACTACTTTACTTTTGAAGAAAATTCAAAACATTCATTATTGAATAGGGACCAAAATAGCAAAAACCAGCGATTTGAATGAACACTCACATTTCTTGGTAGAATCGTGCAGGATTGAAATTTTTGATGTTTTTCTACTCCTCTCAACAGCCCAAACAAGTTTCTAAAAGGATGAGTTTGCAACTACTTTACTTTCGGAGAAAATTCAAAACATTAATTATTCAATAGGGCCCAATAGCAAAAAGCAGCTATTTGAATGATCACACACATCTCTTGGTAGAATTGCTCAGGATTGAAATTTTTGATGTTTTTCTACTCCTCACATGAGCCCAAACAAGACTCAAAAAGGATGAGCTAGCAACTAATTTCCTTTTGCAGAAAATTCAAAACATTCATTATTCAATAGAGCCCAATAGCAAAAAGCAGCGGTTTGAATGAACAATCACATTTCTTGGTAGAATCGTGCAGGACTGAAATTTTTGATGTTTTTTTACTCCTCTCAACAGCCCAAACAAGTTTCTAAAAGGATGAGTTTGCAACTACTTTACTTTTGGAGAAAATTCAAAACATTCATTATTCAATAGGGACCAAAATAGCAAAAAACAGTGGTTTGAATGAACACTCACATTTCTTGGTAGAATCGTGTAGGATTGAAATTTTTGATGTTTTTCTACTCCTCTCAACAGCTCAAACAAGTTTCTAAAAGGATGACATTGCAACTTCTTTACTTTTGGAGAAAATTCAAAGCATTCATTATTCAATAGTGCCCAAAAGCAAAAAGCAGCTGTTTGAATGAGCACTCACATCTCTTGGTAGAATCGTTCAGGATTGAAATTTTTGATGTTTTTCTACTCCTCTCATGAGCCCAAACAAGACTCTAAAAGGATGAGCTTGCATCTACTTTACTTTTGGAGAAAATTCAAAACATTAATTATTCAATAGGGCCCAATAGCAAAAAGCAGCTATTTGAATGATCACACACATCTCTTGGTAGAATTGCTCAGGATTGAAATTTTTGATGTTTTTCTACTCCTCACATGAGCCCAAACAAGACTCTAAAAGGATGAGCTAGCAACTACTTTCCTTTTACAGAAAATTCAAAACATTCATTATTCAATAGGGACCAAAATAGCAAAAACCAGCTGTTTGAATGAACACTCATATTTCTTGGTAGAATCGTGCAGGATTGAAATTTTTGATGTTTTTCTACTCCTCTCAACAGCTCAAACAAGTTTCTAAAAGGATGACATTGCAACTTCTTTACTTTTGGAGAAAATTCAAAACATTCATTATTCAATAGTGCCCAATAGCAAAAAGCAGCGGTTTGAATGAGCACTCACATTTCTTGGTAGAATCGTGCAGGATTTAAATTTTTGATGTTTTTCTACGCCTCTCAACAGCCCAAACAAGTTTTTTAAAGGATGAGTTTGCAACTACTTTGCTTTTGCAGAAAATTCGAAACATTCAATAGGGGGCAATAGCAAAAACCAGCTGTTTGAATGAGCACTCACAACTCTTGGTAGAATCGTGCAGGATTGAAATTTTTGATGTTTTTCTACTCCTCTTAACAGCCCAAACAAGTATCTAAAAGGATGAGTTTGCAACTACTTTGATTTTGCAGAAAATTCGAAACATTCAATAGGGGGCAATAGCAAAAAGCAGCTGTTTGAATGAGCACTCACAACTCTTGGCAGAATCGTGCAGGATTGAAATTTTTGATGCTTTTCTACTCCTCTCATGAGCACAAACAAGTTTCTAAAAGGATGAGTTTGCAACTACTTTACTTTTGGAGAAAATTCAAAATATTCATTATTCATTAGGGACCAATAGCAAAAAGCAGCGGTTTGAATGATCACACACATCTCTTGGTAGAATTGCTCAGGATTGAAATTTTTGATGTTTTTCTACTCCTCACATGAGCCCAAACAAGACTCTAAAAGGATGAGCTAGCAACTACTTTCCTTTTGCAGAAAATTCAAAACATTCATTATTCAATAGAGACCAATAGCAAAAAGCAGCGGTTTGAATGAACAATCACATTTCTTAGTAGAATCGTGCAGGACTGAAATTTTTTATGTTTTTTACTCAACTCTACAGCCCAAACAAGTTTCTAAAAGGGTGAGTTTGCAACTACTTTACTTTTGCAGAAAATTCAAAACATTCATTATTCAATAGGGCCCAAGAGAAAAAAGCAGCTGTTTAAATGAACACTCACATTTCTTGGTAGAATCGTTCAGGATTGAAATTTTTGATGTTTTTCTACTCCTCTCAACAGCCCAAACAAGTTTCTAAAAGGATGAGTTTGCAACTACTTTATTTTTGGAGAAAATTCAAAACATTCATTATTCAATAGGGACCAAAATAGCAAAAAGCAGCGGTTTGAATGAACACTCACATTTCTTGGTAGAATTGTGCAGGATTGAAAATTTTGATGTTTTTCTACTCCTCTCATGAGCCCAAACAAGACTCTAAAAGGATGAGCTTGCAACTACTTTACTTTCGGAGAAAATTCAAAACATTAATTATTCAATAGGGCCCAATAGCAAAAAGCAGCTATTTGAATGATCACACACATCTCTTGGTAGAATTGCTCAGGATTGAAATTTTTGATGTTTTTCTACTCCTCATATGAGCCCAAACAAGACTCAAAAAGGATGAGCTAGCAACTACTTTCCTTTTGCAGAAAATTCAAAACATTCATTATTCAATAGAGCCCAATAGCAAAAAGCAGCGGTTTGAATGAACAATCACATTTCTTGGTAGAATCGTGCAGGACTGAACTTTTTGATGTTTTTTTACTCCTCTCAACAGCCTAAACAAGTTTCTAAAAGGATGAGTTTGCAACTACTTTATTTTTGGAGAAAATTCAAAACATTCATTATTCAATAGGGACCAAAATAGCAAAAAACAGTGGTTTGAATGAACACTCACATTTCTTGGTAGAATCGTGCAGGATTTAAATTTTTGATGTTTTTCTACTCCTCTCAACAGCTCAAACAAGTTTCTAAGAGGATGACATTGCAACTTCTTTACTTTTGGAGAAAATTCAAAACATTCATTATTCAATACAGCCCAATAGCAAAAAGCAGTGTTTTGAATGACCAATCACATTTCTTGGTAGAATCGTGCAGGATTGAAATTTTTGATGTTTTTTTAACTCCTCTCAACAGCCCAAACAAGTTTCTAAAAGGATGAGTTTGCAACTCCTTTACTTTTGGAGAAAATTCAAACCATTCATTATTCAATAGGGCCCAATAGCAAAAAGCAGCTGTTTGAATGATCACTCACATCTCTTGGTAGAATTTCTCAGGATTTAAATTTTTGATGTTTTTCTACTCCTCTCATGAGCCCAAACAAGTCTCTAAAAGGATGAGCTAGCACCTACTTTACTTTTAAAAAAAATTCAAAACATTCATTATTCAATAGAGCCCAATAGCAAAAAGCAGCGTTTTGAATGAACAATCACATTTCTTGGTTTCTTGATAGAATCGTTCAGGATTGAAATTTTTGATGTTTTTCTACTCCTCTCAACAGCCCAAACAAGTTTCTAAAAGGATGAGTTTGCAACTACTTTACTTTTGGAGAAAATTCAAAACATTCATTATTCAATAAGGACCAAAATAGCAAAAAACAGTGGTTTGAATGAACACTCACATTTCTTGGTAGAATCGTGCAGGATTGAAATTTTTGATGTTTTTCTACTCCTCTCAACAGCTCAAACAAGTTTCTAAAAGGATGACATTGCAACTTCTTTACTTTTGGAGAAAATTCAAAACATTCATTATTCAATAGTGCCCAAAAGCAAAAACCAGCGGTTTGAATGAGCTCTCACATTTCTTGGTAGAATCGTGCAGGATTGAAATTTTTGATGTTTTTCTACTCCTCTCAACAGCCCAAACAAGTTTTTTAAAGGATGAGTTTGCAACTATTTTACTTTTGCAGAAAATTCAAAACATTCATTATTCAATAGGGCCCAAAAGCAAAAAGCAGCTGTTTGAATGAGCACTCACATCTCTTGGTAGAATCGTTCAGAATTGAAATTTTTGATGTTTTTCTACTCCTCACATGAGCCCAAACAAGACTCTAAAAGGATGAGCTAGCAACTACTTTCCTTTTACAGAAAATTCAAAACATTCATTATTCAATAGGGACCAAAATAGCAAAAACCAGCTGTTTGAATGAACACTCATATTTCTTGGTAGAATCGTGCAGGATTGAAATTTTTGATGTTTTTCTACTCCTCTCAACAGCTCAAAAAAGTTTCTAAAAGGATGACATTGCAACTTCTTTACTTTTGGGGAAAATTCAAAACATTCATTATTCAATAGTGCCCAATAGCAAAAAGCAGCGGTTTGAATGAGCACTCACATTTCTTGGTAGAATCGTGCAGGATTGAAATTTTTGATGTTTTTCTACGCCTCTCAACAGCCCAAACAAGTTTTTTAAAGGATGAGTTTGCAACTATTTTACTTTTGCAGAAAATTCAAAACATTCATTATTCAATAGGGCCCAAAAGCAAAAAGCAGCTGTTTGAATGAGCACTCACATCTCTTGGTAGAATCGTTCAGGATTGAAATTTTTGATGTTTTTCTACTCCTCTTATGAGCCCAAACAAGACTCTAAAAGGATGAGCTTGCAACTACTTTACTTTTGGAGAAAATTCAAAACATTCATTATTCAATAGAGCCCAATGGCAAAAAGCAGCGTTTTGAATGAGCAATCACATTTCTTGGTAGAATCGTGCAGGATTGAAATTTTTGACGTTTTTCTACTCCTCTCAACAGCCCAAACAATTTCTAAAAGGATGAGTTTGCAACTTCTTTACTTTTGGAGAAAATTCAAAACATTCATTATTCAATAGGGACCAATAGCAAAAAGCAGCGGTTTGAATGAACACTCACATTTCTTGGTAGAATCATGCAGGATTGAAATTTTTGATGTTTTTCTACTCCTCTCATGAGCCCAAACAAGACTCTAAAAGGAAGAGTATGCAACTACTTTATTTTTGCAGAAAATTCAAAACATTCATTATTCTTTAGGGACCAAAATAGCAAAAAGCTGCGGTTTTCTTGGTAGAATCGTGCAGGATTGAAATTTTTGATGTTTTTCTACTCCTCTCAACAGACCAAATAAGTTTCTAAAAGGGTGAGCTAGCAAATACTTTACTTTAGCAGAAAATTCAAAACATTCATTATTCAAAAGAGCTCAATAGCAAAAAGCAGCGCTTTGAATGAACAATCACATTTCTTGGTAGAATCGTGCAGGATTGAAATTTTTGATGTTTTGCTACTCCTCTCAACAGCCCAAACAAGTTTCTAAAAGGATGAGTTTGCAACTACTTTACTTTTGGAGAAAATTCAAAACATTCATTATTCAATACAGCCCAATAGCAAAAAGCAGCGTTTTGAATGACCAATCACATTTCTAGGTAGAATCATGCAGGATTGAAATTTTTGATGTTTTTCTACTCTCATGAGCCCAAAGAAGTCTCTATAAGGATGAGTTTACAACTACTTTACTTTTGGATAAAATTCAAAACATTCATTATTCATTAGGGACCAATAGCAAAAAGCAGCGGTTTGAATGAACACTCACATTTCTTGGTAGAATCGTGCAGGTTTACATTTTTGACGTTTTTCTACTCCACTCATGAGCCCAAAAAAGACAATAGAAAGATGAGTTTGCAGCTACTTTACTTTTGCAGAAAATTCAAAACATTCATTATTGAATAGGGTCTAATAGCAAAAAGCAGCGTTTTGAATGAACAATCACAGTTCTTGGTAGAATCGAGCAAGATTGAAATTTTTGATGTTTTTCTACTCCTCTCAACAGCCCAAACAAGTTTCTAAAAGGATGAGTTTGCAACTACTTTACTTTTGGAGAAAATTCAAAACATTCATTATTCAATAGGGCCCAATAGCAAAAAGCAGCTATTTGAATGATCACACACATCTCTTGGTAGAATTGCTCAGGATTGAAATTTTTGATGTTTTTCTACTCCTCACAAGAGCCCAAACAAGACTCAAAAAGGATGAGCTAGCAACTACTTTCTTTTTGCAGAAAATTCAAAACATTCATTATTCAATAGAGCCCAATAGCAAAAAGCAGCGGTTTGAATGAACAATCACATTTCTTGGTAGAATCGTGCAGGACTGAAATTTTTGATGTTTTTCTACTCCTCTCAACAGCCCAAACAAGTTTCTACATAGAAGAGTTTGCAACTACTTTACTTTTGAAGAAAATTCAAAACATTCATTATTGAATAGGGACCAAAATAGCAAAAACCAGCGATTTGAATGAACACTCACATTTCTTGGTAGAATCGTGCAGGATTGAAATTTTTGATGTTTTTCTACTCCTCTCAACAGCCCAAACAAGTTTCTAAAAGGATGAGTTTGCAACTACTTTACTTTCGGAGAAAATTCAAAACATTAATTATTCAATAGGGCCCAATAGCAAAAAGCAGCTATTTGAATGATCACACACATCTCTTGGTAGAATTGCTCAGGATTGAAATTTTTGATGTTTTTCTACTCCTCACATGAGCCCAAACAAGACTCAAAAAGGATGAGCTAGCAACTAATTTCCTTTTGCAGAAAATTCAAAACATTCATTATTCAATAGAGCCCAATAGCAAAAAGCAGCGGTTTGAATGAACAATCACATTTCTTGGTAGAATCGTGCAGGACTGAAATTTTTGATGTTTTTTTACTCCTCTCAACAGCCCAAACAAGTTTCTAAAAGGATGAGTTTGCAACTACTTTACTTTTGGAGAAAATTCAAAACATTCATTATTCAATAGGGACCAAAATAGCAAAAAACAGTGGTTTGAATGAACACTCACATTTCTTGGTAGAATCGTGTAGGATTGAAATTTTTGATGTTTTTCTACTCCTCTCAACAGCTCAAACAAGTTTCTAAAAGGATGACATTGCAACTTCTTTACTTTTGGAGAAAATTCAAAGCATTCATTATTCAATAGTGCCCAAAAGCAAAAAGCAGCTATTTGAATGATCACACACATCTCTTGGTAGAATTGCTCAGGATTGAAATTTTTGATGTTTTTCTACTCCTCACATGAGCCCAAACAAGACTCTAAAAGGATGAGCTAGCAACTACTTTCCTTTTACAGAAAATTCAAAACATTCATTATTCAATAGGGACCAAAATAGCAAAAACCAGCTGTTTGAATGAACACTCATATTTCTTGGTAGAATCGTGCAGGATTGAAATTTTTGATGTTTTTCTACTCCTCTCAACAGCTCAAACAAGTTTCTAAAAGGATGACATTGCAACTTCTTTACTTTTGGAGAAAATTCAAAACATTCATTATTCAATAGTGCCCAATAGCAAAAAGCAGCGGTTTGAATGAGCACTCACATTTCTTGGTAGAATCGTGCAGGATTTAAATTTTTGATGTTTTTCTACGCCTCTCAACAGCCCAAACAAGTTTTTTAAAGGATGAGTTTGCAACTATTTTACTTTTGCAGAAAATTCAAAACATTCATTATTCAATAGGGCCCAAAAGCAAAAAGCAGCTGTTTGAATGAGCACTCACATCTCTTGGTAGAATCATTCAGGATTGAAATTTTTGATGTTTTTCTACTCCTCTCATGAGCCCAAACAAGACTCTAAAAGGATGAGCTTGCAACTACTTTACTTTTGGAGAAAATTCAAAACATTCATTATTCAATAGAGCCCAATGGCAAAAAGCAGCGATTTGAATGAGCAATCACATTTCTTGGTAGAATCGTGCAGGATTGAAATTTTTGACGTTTTTCTACTCCTCTCAACAGCCCAAACAATTTCTAAAAGGATGAGTTTGCAACTTCTTTACTTTTGGAGAAAATTCAAAACATTCATTATTCAATAGGGACCAATAGCAAAAAGCAGCGGTTTGAATGAACACTCACATTTCTTGGTAGAATCATGCAGGATTGAAATTTTTGATGTTTTTCTACTCCTCTCATGAGCCCAAACAAGACTCTAAAAGGAAGAGTTTGCAACTACTTTATTTTTGCAGAAAATTCAAAACATTCATTATTCTTTAGGGACCAAAATAGCAAAAAGCTGCGGTTTTCTTGGTAGAATCGTGCAGGATTGAAATTTTTTATGTTTTTCTACTCCTCTCAACAGACCAAATAAGTTTCTAAAAGGGTGAGCTAGCAAATACTTTACTTTAGCAGAAAATTCAAAACATTCATTATTCAAAAGAGCACAATAGCAAAAAGCAGCGATTGGAATGAACAATCACATTTCTTGGTAGAATCGTGCAGGATTGAAATTTTTGATGTTTTGCTACTCCTCTCAACAGCCCAAACAAGTTTCTAAAAGGATGAGTTTGCAACTACTTTACTTTTGGAGAAAATTCAAAACATTCATTATTCAATACAGCCCAATAGCAAAAAGCAGCGTTTTGAATGACCAATCACATTTCTAGGTAGAATCATGCAGGATTGAAATTTTTGATGTTTTTCTACTCCTCTCATGAGCCCAAAGAAGTCTCTATAAGGATGAGTTTACAACTACTTTACTTTTGGAGAAAATTCAAAACTTTTATTATTTATTAGGGACCAATAGCAAAAAGCAGCGGTTTGAATGAACACTCACATTTCTTGGTAGAATCGTGCAGGTTTACATTTTTGACGTTTTTCTACTCCACTCATGAGCCCAAACAAGACTATAGAAAGATGAGTTTGCAGCTACTTTACTTTTGCAGAAAATTCAAAACATTCATTATTGAATAGGGTCTAATTGCAAAAAGCAGCGTTTTGAATGAACAATCACAGTTCTTGGTAGAATCGAGCAGGATTGAAATTTTTGATGTTTTTCTACTTCTCTCAACAGCCCAAACAAGTTTCTAAAAGGATGAGTTTGCAACTACTTTACTTTCGGAGAAAATTCAAAACATTAATTATTCAATAGGGCCCAATAGCAAAAAGCAGCTATTTGAATGATCACACACATCTCTTGGTAGAATTGCTCAGGATTGAAATTTTTGATGTTTTTCTACTCCTCACATGAGCCCAAACAAGACTCAAAAAGGATGAGCTAGCAACTACTTTCCTTTTGCATTAAATTCAAAACATTCATTATTCAATAGAGCCCAATAGCAAAAAGCAGCGGTTTGAATGAACAATCACATTTCTTGGTAGAATCGTGCAGGACTGAAATTTTTGATGTTTTTCTACTCCTCTCAACAGCCCAAACAAGTTTCTAAATAGATGAGTTTGCAACTACTTTACTTTTGAAGAAAATTCAAAACATTCATTATTGAATAGGGACCAAAATAGCAAAAACCAGCGATTTGAATGAACACTCACATTTCTTGGTAGAATCGTTCAGGATTGAAATTTTTCATGTTTTTCTACTCATCTCATGAGCCCAAACAAGACTCTAAAAGAATGAGTTTGCAACTACTTTACTTTTGGAGAAAATTCAAAACATTCTTTATTCAATAGAGTTTAATTGCAAAAAAGCAGCGTTTTGAATGAGCACCCACATCTCTTGGTAGAATCTTTCAGGATTGAAATTGTTGATGTTTTTCTACTCCTCTCATGAGCCCAAACAAGTCTCTAAAAGGATGAGCTTGCAACTACTTTACTTTTGAAGAAAATTCAAAACATTAATAATTCAATAGGGCCCAATAGCAAAAAGCAGCTATTTGAATGATTACTCACATCTCTTAGTAGAATTGTTCAGGATTGAAATTTTTGATGTTTTTCAACTCCTCACATGAGCCCAAACAAGACTCTAAAAGGATGTGCTAGCAACTACTTTCCTTTTGCAGAAAATACAAAACATTCATTACTCAATAGAGCCCAATAGCAAAAAGCAGCGTTTTGAATGAACAATCACATTTCTTGGTAGAATCGTGCAGGATTGAAATTTTTGATTTTTTTATACTCCTCTCAACAGCCCAAACAAGTTTCTAAAAGGATGGGTTTGCAACTACTTTACTTTTGCAGAAAATTCAAATCATTCTTTATTCAATAGGGCCCAATAGGAAAAAGAAGCGGTTTGAATGAACACACACATTTCTTGGTATAATCATGCAGGATTGAAATTTTTGACATTTTTCTACTCCTCTCATGAGCCCAAACAAGACTCTAAAAGGATGAGCTTGCAACTACTTTACTTTTGCAGAAAATTCAAAACATTCATTATTCAATAGGGCCCATCAGCAAAAAGCAGCGGTTTGAATGAACACTCACATTTCTTGGTAGAATCGTGCAGGATTGAAATTTTTGATGTTTTTCTACTCCTCTCAACAGCCCAAACAAGTTTCTAAAAGGATGGGTTTGCAACTTCTTTACTTTGGAGAAAATTCAAAACATTCATTATTCAAAAGGGACCAATAGCAAAAAGCAGCGTTTTGAATGAACACTCACATCTCTTGGTAGAATCATGCAGGATTGAAATTTTTGATGTTTTGCTACTCTCAACAGCCCAAAACAAGTTTCTAAAAGGATGAGTTTGCAACTACTTTACTTTTGGAGAAAATTCAAAACATTGATTATTCAATAGGGACCAAAATAGCAAAAAACAGTGGTTTGAATGAACTCTCACATTTCTTGGTAGAATCGTGCAGGATTGAAATTTTTGATGTTTTTCTACTCCCCTCATGAGCCCAAACAAGAATCTAAAAGGATGAGCTTGCAACTGCTTTACTTTTGGAGAAAATTCAATACATTCTTTATTGAATAGAGTTTAATAGCAAAAAGCAGCGTTTTGAATGTACAATCACAGTTCTTGGTAGAATTGTGCAGAATTGAAATTTTTGATGCTTTTCTACTCCTCTCATGAGCCCAAACAAGAATCTAAAAGGATAAGTTTGCAACTACTTTACTTTTAGAGAAAATTCAAAACATTCATTATTCATTAGGGGCCAATAGCAAAAAGCAGCAGTTTGAATGAACACTCACATTTCTTGGTAGAATCGTGCAGGATTGAAATTTTTGATGTTTTTCTACTCCTCTCAACAGCCCAAACAAGTTTCTAAAAGGATGAGTTTGCAAATACTTTACTTTTGCAGAAAATTCAAAACATTCAATAGGGCCCAATAGCAAAAAGCAGCTGTTTGAATGAGCACTCACATCTCTTGGTAGAATCGTTCAGGATTGAAATTTTTGATGTTTTTCTACTCCTCTCAACAGCCCACACAAGTTTCTAAAAGGATGAGTTTGCAACTACTTTACTTTTGAAGAAAATTCATAACATTCATTATTGAATAGGGCCCAATAGCAAAAAGCAGCGGTTTGAATGAACACTCACATTTCTTGGTAGAATCGTTCAGGATTGAAATTTTTGATGTTTTTCTACTCCTCTCAACAGCCCAAACAAGTTTCTAAAAGGATGAGTTTGCAACTACTTTACTTTTGCAGAAAATTCAAAACATTCAGTATGGCCCAATAGCAAAAAGCAGCTGTTTGAATGAGCACTCACATCTCTTGGTAGAATCGTTCAGGATTTAAATTTTTGATGTTTTTCTACTCCTCTCATGAGCCCAAACAAGACTCTAAAAGGATGAGCTTGCAACTACTTTACTTTTGGAGAAAATTCAAAACATTATTTATTAAATAGAGCCCAATAGCAAAAAGCAGCTATTTGAATGATCAAACACATCTCTTGGTAGAATTGCTCAGGATTGAAATTTTTGATGTTTTTCTACTCCTCACATGAGCCCAAACAAGACTCTAAAAGGATGAGCTAGCAACTACTTTCCTTTTGCAGAAAATTCAAAACATTCATTATTCAATAGAGCCCAATAGCAAAAAGCAGCAGTTTGAATGAACAATCACATTTCTTGGTAGAATCGTGCAGGACTGAAATTTTTGATGTTTTTTTACTCATCTCAACAGCCCAAACAAGTTTCTAAAAGGATGAGTTTGCAACTACTTTACTTTTGCAGAAAATTCAAAACATTCATTATTCAATAGGGCCCAATAGCAAAAAGCAGCTGTTTGAATGAACACTCAGATTTCTTGGTAGAATCGTTCCGGAATGAAATTTTTCATGTTTTTCTACTCCTCTCATGAACCCAAACAAGACTCTAAAAGAATGAGTTTGCAACTACTTTACTTTTGGAGAAAATTCAAAACATTCATTATTCAGTAGGGACCAATAGCAAAAAGCAGTGGTTTGAATGAACACTCACATTTCTTGGTAGAATCGTTCAGGATTGAAATTTTTGATGTTTTTCTACTCCTCTCATGAGCCCAAACAAGACTATAAAAGGATGAGCTTGCAACTACTTTACTTTTGGAGAAAATTCAAAACATTAATTATTCAATAGGGCCCAATAGCAAAAAGCAGCTATTTGAATGATCACTCACATCTCTTGGTAGAATTGTTCAGGATTGAAATTTTTGATGTTTTTCTACTCCTCACATGAGCCCAAACAAGACTCTAAAAGGATGAGCTAGCAACTACTTTCCTTTTACAGAAAATTCAAAACATTCATTATTCAATAGAGCCCAATAGCAAAAAGCAGCATTTTGAATGAACAATCACATTTCTTGGTAGAATCGGGCAGGATTGAAATTTTTGATGTTTTCTTACTTACCTCTACAGCCCAAACAAGTTTCTAAAAGGGTGAGTTTGCAACTACTTTACTTTTGCAGAAAATTCAAAATATTCATTATTCAATAGGGCCCAAAAGCAAAAAGCAGCGGTTTGAATGAACAATCACATCTCTTGGTAGAATCGTGCAGGAATGAAATTTTTGCTGTTTTTCTACTCCTCTTAACAGCCCAAACAATTTTCTAAAAGGATGAGTTTGCAACTACTTTGCTTTTGCAGAAAATTCGAAACATTCAATAGGGGGCAATAGCAAAAACCAGCTGTTTGAATGAGCACTCACAACTCTTGGTAGAATCGTGCAGGATTGAAATTTTTGATGTTTTTCTACTCCTCTTAACAGCCCAAACAAGTATCTAAAAGGATGAGTTTGCAACTACTTTGATTTTGCAGAAAATTCGAAACATTCAATAGGGGGCAATAGCAAAAAGCAGCTGTTTGAATGAGCACTCACAACTCTTGGCAGAATCGTGCAGGATTGAAATTTTTGATGCTTTTCTACTCCTCTCATGAGCACAAACAAGTTTCTAAAAGGATGAGTTTGCAACTACTTTACTTTTGGAGAAAATTCAAAATATTCATTATTCATTAGGGACCAATAGCAAAAAGCAGCGGTTTGAATGATCACACACATCTCTTGGTAGAATTGCTCAGGATTGAAATTTTTGATGTTTTTCTACTCCTCACATGAGCCCAAACAAGACTCTAAAAGGATGAGCTAGCAACTACTTTCCTTTTGCAGAAAATTCAAAACATTCATTATTCAATAGAGACCAATAGCAAAAAGCAGCGGTTTGAATGAACAATCACATTTCTTAGTAGAATCGTGCAGGACTGAAATTTTTTATGTTTTTTACTCAACTCTACAGCCCAAACAAGTTTCTAAAAGGGTGAGTTTGCAACTACTTTACTTTTGCAGAAAATTCAAAACATTCATTATTCAATAGGGCCCAAGAGAAAAAAGCAGCTGTTTAAATGAACACTCACATTTCTTGGTAGAATCGTTCAGGATTGAAATTTTTGATGTTTTTCTACTCCTCTCAACAGCCCAAACAAGTTTCTAAAAGGATGAGTTTGCAACTACTTTATTTTTGGAGAAAATTCAAAACATTCATTATTCAATAGGGACCAAAATAGCAAAAAGCAGCGGTTTGAATGAACACTCACATTTCTTGGTAGAATTGTGCAGGATTGAAAATTTTGATGTTTTTCTACTCCTCTCATGAGCCCAAACAAGACTCTAAAAGGATGAGCTTGCAACTACTTTACTTTCGGAGAAAATTCAAAACATTAATTATTCAATAGGGCCCAATAGCAAAAAGCAGCTATTTGAATGATCACACACATCTCTTGGTAGAATTGCTCAGGATTGAAATTTTTGATGTTTTTCTACTCCTCATATGAGCCCAAACAAGACTCAAAAAGGATGAGCTAGCAACTACTTTCCTTTTGCAGAAAATTCAAAACATTCATTATTCAATAGAGCCCAATAGCAAAAAGCAGCGGTTTGAATGAACAATCACATTTCTTGGTAGAATCGTGCAGGACTGAACTTTTTGATGTTTTTTTACTCCTCTCAACAGCCTAAACAAGTTTCTAAAAGGATGAGTTTGCAACTACTTTATTTTTGGAGAAAATTCAAAACATTCATTATTCAATAGGGACCAAAATAGCAAAAAACAGTGGTTTGAATGAACACTCACATTTCTTGGTAGAATCGTGCAGGATTTAAATTTTTGATGTTTTTCTACTCCTCTCAACAGCTCAAACAAGTTTCTAAGAGGATGACATTGCAACTTCTTTACTTTTGGAGAAAATTCAAAACATTCATTATTCAATACAGCCCAATAGCAAAAAGCAGTGTTTTGAATGACCAATCACATTTCTAGGTGGAATCATGCAGGATTGAAATTTTTGATGTTTTTTTAACTCCTCTCAACAGCCCAAACAAGTTTCTAAAAGGATGAGTTTGCAACTCCTTTACTTTTGGAGAAAATTCAAACCATTCATTATTCAATAGGGCCCAATAGCAAAAAGCAGCTGTTTGAATGATCACTCACATCTCTTGGTAGAATTTCTCAGGATTTAAATTTTTGATGTTTTTCTACTCCTCTCATGAGCCCAAACAAGTCTCTAAAAGGATGAGCTAGCACCTACTTTACTTTTAAAAAAAATTCAAAACATTCATTATTCAATAGAGCCCAATAGCAAAAAGCAGCGTTTTGAATGAACAATCACATTTCTTGGTTTCTTGATAGAATCGTTCAGGATTGAAATTTTTGATGTTTTTCTACTCCTCTCAACAGCCCAAACAAGTTTCTAAAAGGATGAGTTTGCAACTACTTTACTTTTGGAGAAAATTCAAAACATTCATTATTCAATAAGGACCAAAATAGCAAAAAACAGTGGTTTGAATGAACACTCACATTTCTTGGTAGAATCGTGCAGGATTGAAATTTTTGATGTTTTTCTACTCCTCTCAACAGCTCAAACAAGTTTCTAAAAGGATGACATTGCAACTTCTTTACTTTTGGAGAAAATTCAAAACATTCATTATTCAATAGTGCCCAAAAGCAAAAACCAGCGGTTTGAATGAGCTCTCACATTTCTTGGTAGAATCGTGCAGGATTGAAATTTTTGATGTTTTTCTACTCCTCTCAACAGCCCAAACAAGTTTTTTAAAGGATGAGTTTGCAACTATTTTACTTTTGCAGAAAATTCAAAACATTCATTATTCAATAGGGCCCAAAAGCAAAAAGCAGCTGTTTGAATGAGCACTCACATCTCTTGGTAGAATCGTTCAGAATTGAAATTTTTGATGTTTTTCTACTCCTCACATGAGCCCAAACAAGACTCTAAAAGGATGAGCTAGCAACTACTTTCCTTTTACAGAAAATTCAAAACATTCATTATTCAATATGGACCAAAATAGCAAAAACCAGCTGTTTGAATGAACACTCATATTTCTTGGTAGAATCGTGCAGGATTGAAATTTTTGATGTTTTTCTACTCCTCTCAACAGCTCAAACAAGTTTCTAAAAGGATGACATTGCAACTTCTTTACTTTTGGGGAAAATTCAAAACATTCATTATTCAATAGTGCCCAATAGCAAAAAGCAGCGGTTTGAATGAGCACTCACATTTCTTGGTAGAATCGTGCAGGATTGAAATTTTTGATGTTTTTCTACGCCTCTCAACAGCCCAAACAAGTTTTTTAAAGGATGAGTTTGCAACTATTTTACTTTTGCAGAAAATTCAAAACATTCATTATTCAATAGGGCCCAAAAGCAAAAAGCAGCTGTTTGAATGAGCACTCACATCTCTTGGTAGAATCGTTCAGGATTGAAATTTTTGATGTTTTTCTACTCCTCTTATGAGCCCAAACAAGACTCTAAAAGGATGAGCTTGCAACTACTTTACTTTTGGAGAAAATTCAAAACATTCATTATTCAATAGAGCCCAATGGCAAAAAGCAGCGTTTTGAATGAGCAATCACATTTCTTGGTAGAATCGTGCAGGATTGAAATTTTTGACGTTTTTCTACTCCTCTCAACAGCCCAAACAATTTCTAAAAGGATGAGTTTGCAACTTCTTTACTTTTGGAGAAAATTCAAAACATTCATTATTCAATAGGGACCAATAGCAAAAAGCAGCGGTTTGAATGAACACTCACATTTCTTGGTAGAATCATGCAGGATTGAAATTTTTGATGTTTTTCTACTCCTCTCATGAGCCCAAACAAGACTCTAAAAGGAAGAGTTTGCAACTACTTTATTTTTGCAGAAAATTCAAAACATTCATTATTCTTTAGGGACCAAAATAGCAAAAAGCTGCGGTTTTCTTGGTAGAATCGTGCAGGATTGAAATTTTTGATGTTTTTCTACTCCTCTCAACAGACCAAATAAGTTTCTAAAAGGGTGAGCTAGCAAATACTTTACTTTAGCAGAAAATTCAAAACATTCATTATTCAAAAGAGCTCAATAGCAAAAAGCAGCGCTTTGAATGAACAATCACATTTCTTGGTAGAATCGTGCAGGATTGAAATTTTTGATGTTTTGCTACTCCTCTCAACAGCCCAAACAAGTTTCTAAAAGGATGAGTTTGCAACTACTTTACTTTTGGAGAAAATTCAAAACATTCATTATTCAATACAGCCCAATAGCAAAAAGCAGCGTTTTGAATGACCAATCACATTTCTAGGTAGAATCATGCAGGATTGAAATTTTTGATGTTTTTCTACTCTCATGAGCCCAAAGAAGTCTCTATAAGGATGAGTTTACAACTACTTTACTTTTGGATAAAATTCAAAACATTCATTATTCATTAGGGACCAATAGCAAAAAGCAGCGGTTTGAATGAACACTCACATTTCTTGGTAGAATCGTGCAGGTTTACATTTTTGACGTTTTTCTACTCCACTCATGAGCCCAAAAAAGACAATAGAAAGATGAGTTTGCAGCTACTTTACTATTTGCAGAAAATTCAAAACATTCATTATTGAATAGGGTCTAATAGCAAAAAGCAGCGTTTTGAATGAACAATCACAGTTCTTGGTAGAATCGAGCAAGATTGAAATTTTTGATGTTTTTCTACTCCTCTCAACAGCCCAAACAAGTTTCTAAAAGGATGAGTTTGCAACTACTTTACTTTTGGAGAAAATTCAAAACATTCATTATTCAATAGGGCCCAATAGCAAAAAGCAGCTATTTGAATGATCACACACATCTCTTGGTAGAATTGCTCAGGATTGAAATTTTTGATGTTTTTCTACTCCTCACAAGAGCCCAAACAAGACTCAAAAAGGATGAGCTAGCAACTACTTTCTTTTTGCAGAAAATTCAAAACATTCATTATTCAATAGAGCCCAATAGCAAAAAGCAGCGGTTTGAATGAACAATCACATTTCTTGGTAGAATCGTGCAGGACTGAAATTTTTGATGTTTTTCTACTCCTCTCAACAGCCCAAACAAGTTTCTAAATAGATGAGTTTGCAACTACTTTACTTTTGAAGAAAATTCAAAACATTCATTATTGAATAGGGACCAAAATAGCAAAAACCAGCGATTTGAATGAACACTCACATTTCTTGGTAGAATCGTGCAGGATTGAAATTTTTGATGTTTTTCTACTCCTCTCAACAGCCCAAACAAGTTTCTAAAAGGATGAGTTTGCAACTACTTTACTTTCGGAGAAAATTCAAAACATTAATTATTCAATAGGGCCCAATAGCAAAAAGCAGCTATTTGAATGATCACACACATCTCTTGGTAGAATTGCTCAGGATTGAAATTTTTGATGTTTTTCTACTCCTCACATGAGCCCAAACAAGACTCAAAAAGGATGAGCTAGCAACTAATTTCCTTTTGCAGAAAATTCAAAACATTCATTATTCAATAGAGCCCAATAGCAAAAAGCAGCGGTTTGAATGAACAATCACATTTCTTGGTAGAATCGTGCAGGACTGAAATTTTTGATGTTTTTTTACTCCTCTCAACAGCCCAAACAAGTTTCTAAAAGGATGAGTTTGCAACTACTTTACTTTTGGAGAAAATTCAAAACATTCATTATTCAATAGGGACCAAAATAGCAAAAAACAGTGGTTTGAATGAACACTCACATTTCTTGGTAGAATCGTGTAGGATTGAAATTTTTGATGTTTTTCTACTCCTCTCAACAGCTCAAACAAGTTTCTAAAAGGATGACATTGCAACTTCTTTACTTTTGGAGAAAATTCAAAGCATTCATTATTCAATAGTGCCCAAAAGCAAAAAGCAGCTGTTTGAATGAGCACTCACATCTCTTGGTAGAATCGTTCAGGATTGAAATTTTTGATGTTTTTCTACTCCTCTCATGAGCCCAAACAAGACTCTAAAAGGATGAGCTTGCATCTACTTTACTTTTGGAGAAAATTCAAAACATTAATTATTCAATAGGGCCCAATAGCAAAAAGCAGCTATTTGAATGATCACACACATCTCTTGGTAGAATTGCTCAGGATTGAAATTTTTGATGTTTTTCTACTCCTCACATGAGCCCAAACAAGACTCTAAAAGGATGAGCTAGCAACTACTTTCCTTTTACAGAAAATTCAAAACATTCATTATTCAATAGGGACCAAAATAGCAAAAACCAGCTGTTTGAATGAACACTCATATTTCTTGGTAGAATCGTGCAGGATTGAAATTTTTGATGTTTTTCTACTCCTCTCAACAGCTCAAACAAGTTTCTAAAAGGATGACATTGCAACTTCTTTACTTTTGGAGAAAATTCAAAACATTCATTATTCAATAGTGCCCAATAGCAAAAAGCAGCGGTTTGAATGAGCACTCACATTTCTTGGTAGAATCGTGCAGGATTGAAATTTTTGATGTTTTTCTACGCCTCTCAACAGCCCAAACAAGTTTTTTAAAGGATGAGTTTGCAACTATTTTACTTTTGCAGAAAATTCAAAACATTCATTATTCAATAGGGCCCAAAAGCAAAAAGCAGCTGTTTGAATGAGCACTCACATCTCTTGGTAGAATCATTCAGGATTGAAATTTTTGATGTTTTTCTACTCCTCTCATGAGCCCAAACAAGACTCTAAAAGGATGAGCTTGCAACTACTTTACTTTTGGAGAAAATTCAAAACATTCATTATTCAATAGAGCCCAATAGCAAAAAGCAGCGGTTTGAATGAACAATCACATTTCTTGGTAGAATCGTGCAGGACTGAAATTTTTGATGTTTTTTTACTCCTCTCAACAGCCCAAACAAGTTTCTAAAAGGATGAGTTTGCAACTACTTTACTTTTGGAGAAAATTCAAAACATTCATTATTCAATAGGGACCAAAATAGCAAAAAACAGTGGTTTGAATGAACACTCACATTTCTTGGTAGAATCGTGTAGGATTGAAATTTTTGATGTTTTTCTACTCCTCTCAACAGCTCAAACAAGTTTCTAAAAGGATGACATTGCAACTTCTTTACTTTTGGAGAAAATTCAAAGCATTCATTATTCAATAGTGCCCAAAAGCAAAAAGCAGCTGTTTGAATGAGCACTCACATCTCTTGGTAGAATCGTTCAGGATTGAAATTTTTGATGTTTTTCTACTCCTCTCATGAGCCCAAACAAGACTCTAAAAGGATGAGCTTGCATCTACTTTACTTTTGGAGAAAATTCAAAACATTAATTATTCAATAGGGCCCAATAGCAAAAAGCAGCTATTTGAATGATCACACACATCTCTTGGTAGAATTGCTCAGGATTGAAATTTTTGATGTTTTTCTACTCCTCACATGAGCCCAAACAAGACTCTAAAAGGATGAGCTAGCAACTACTTTCCTTTTACAGAAAATTCAAAACATTCATTATTCAATAGGGACCAAAATAGCAAAAACCAGCTGTTTGAATGAACACTCATATTTCTTGGTAGAATCGTGCAGGATTGAAATTTTTGATGTTTTTCTACTCCTCTCAACAGCTCAAACAAGTTTCTAAAAGGATGACATTGCAACTTCTTTACTTTTGGAGAAAATTCAAAACATTCATTATTCAATAGTGCCCAATAGCAAAAAGCAGCGGTTTGAATGAGCACTCACATTTCTTGGTAGAATCGTGCAGGATTGAAATTTTTGATGTTTTTCTACGCCTCTCAACAGCCCAAACAAGTTTTTTAAAGGATGAGTTTGCAACTATTTTACTTTTGCAGAAAATTCAAAACATTCATTATTCAATAGGGCCCAAAAGCAAAAAGCAGCTGTTTGAATGAGCACTCACATCTCTTGGTAGAATCATTCAGGATTGAAATTTTTGATGTTTTTCTACTCCTCTCATGAGCCCAAACAAGACTCTAAAAGGATGAGCTTGCAACTACTTTACTTTTGGAGAAAATTCAAAACATTCATTATTCAATAGAGCCCAATGGCAAAAAGCAGCGATTTGAATGAGCAATCACATTTCTTGGTAGAATCGTGCAGGATTGAAATTTTTGACGTTTTTCTACTCCTCTCAACAGCCCAAACAATTTCTAAAAGGATGAGTTTGCAACTTCTTTACTTTTGGAGAAAATTCAAAACATTCATTATTCAATAGGGACCAATAGCAAAAAGCAGCGGTTTGAATGAACACTCACATTTCTTGGTAGAATCATGCAGGATTGAAATTTTTGATGTTTTTCTACTCCTCTCATGAGCCCAAACAAGACTCTAAAAGGAAGAGTTTGCAACTACTTTATTTTTGCAGAAAATTCAAAACATTCATTATTCTTTAGGGACCAAAATAGCAAAAAGCTGCGGTTTTCTTGGTAGAATCGTGCAGGATTGAAATTTTTTATGTTTTTCTACTCCTCTCAACAGACCAAATAAGTTTCTAAAAGGGTGAGCTAGCAAATACTTTACTTTAGCAGAAAATTCAAAACATTCATTATTCAAAAGAGCACAATAGCAAAAAGCAGCGCTTTGAATGAACAATCACATTTCTTGGTAGAATCGTGCAGGATTGAAATTTTTGATGTTTTGCTACTCCTCTCAACAGCCCAAACAAGTTTCTAAAAGGATGAGTTTGCAACTACTTTACTTTTGGAGAAAATTCAAAACATTCATTATTCAATACAGCCCAATAGCAAAAAGCAGCGTTTTGAATGACCAATCACATTTCTAGGTAGAATCATGCAGGATTGAAATTTTTGATGTTTTTCTACTCCTCTCATGAGCCCAAAGAAGTCTCTATAAGGATGAGTTTACAACTACTTTACTTTTGGAGAAAATTCAAAACATTCATTATTCATTAGGGACCAATAGCAAAAAGCAGCGGTTTGAATGAACACTCACATTTCTTGGTAGAATCGTGCAGGTTTACATTTTTGATGTTTTTCTACTCCACTCATGAGCCCAAACAAGACTATAGAAAGATGAGTTTGCAGCTACTTTACTTTTGCAGAAAATTCAAAACATTCATTATTGAATAGGGTCTAATAGCAAAAAGCAGCGTTTCGAATGAACAATCACAGTTCTTGGTAGAATTGAGCAGGATTGAAATTTTTGATGTTTTTCTACTCCTCTCAACAGCCCAAACAAGTTTCTAAAAGGATGAGTTTGCAACTACTTTACTTTCGGAGAAAATTCAAAACATTAATTATTCAATAGGGCCCAATAGCAAAAAGCAGCTATTTGAATGATCACACACATCTCTTGGTAGAATTGCTCAGGATTGAAATTTTTGATGTTTTTCTGCTCACATGAGCCCAAACAAGACTCAAAAAGGATGAGCTAGCAACTACTTTCTTTTTGCAGAAAATTCAAAACATTCATTATTCAATAGAGCCCAATAGCAAAAAGCAGCGGTTTGAATGAACAATCACATTTCTTGGTAGAATCGTTCAGGATTGAAATTTTTCATGTTTTTCTACTCATCTCATGAGCCCAAACAAGACTCTAAAAGAATGAGTTTGCAACTACTTTACTTTTGGAGAAAATTCAAAACATTCTTTATTCAATAGAGTTTAATTGCAAAAAAGCAGCGTTTTGAATGAGCACCCACATCTCTTGGTAGAATCTTTCAGGATTGAAATTGTTGATGTTTTTTTACTCCTCTCATGAGCCCAAACAAGTCTCTAAAAGGATGAGCTTGCAACTACTTTACTTTTGAAGAAAATTCAAAACATTAATAATTCAATAGGGCCCAATAGCAAAAAGCAGCTATTTGAATGATTACTCACATCTCTTAGTAGAATCTTTCAGGATTGAAATTGTTGATGTTTTTTTACTCCTCACACGAGCCCAAACAAGACTCTAAAAGGATGTGCTAGCAACTACTTTCCTTTTGCAGAAAATACAAAACATTCATTACTCAATAGAGCCCAATAGCAAAAAGCAGCGTTTTGAATGAACAATCACATTTCTTGGTAGAATCGTGCAGGATTGAAATTTTTGATGTTTTTTTACTCATCTTTACAACCAAACAAGTTTCTAAAAGGGTGAGTTTGCAACTACTTTACTTTTGCAGAAAATTCAAAACATTCATTATTCAATAGGGCACAATAGGAAAAAGAAGCGGTTTGAATGAACACAAACATTTCTTGGTATAATCATGCAGGATTGAAATTTTTGACATTTTTCTACTCCTCTCATGAGCCCAAACAAGACTCTAAAAGGATGAGCTTGCAACTACTTTACTTTTGCAGAAAATTCAAAACATTCATTATTCAATAGGGCCCATCAGCAAAAAGCAGCGGTTTGAATGAACACTCACATTTCTTGGTAGAATCGTGCAGGATTGAAATTTTTGATGTTTTTCTACTCCTCTCAACAGCCCAAACAAGTTTCTAAAAGGATGGGTTTGCAACTTCTTTACTTTGGAGAAAATTCAAAACATTCATTATTCAAAAGGGACCAATAGCAAAAAGCAGCGGTTTGAATGAACACTCACATCTCTTGGTAGAATCGTGCAGGATTGAAATATTTGATGTTTTGCTACTCCTCTCAACAGCCCAAACAAATTTCTAAAAGGATGAGTTTGCAACTACTTTACTTTTGGAGAAAATTCAAAACATTCATTATTCAATACAGCCCAATAGCAAAAAGCAGTGTTTTGAATGACCAATCACATTTCTAGGTGGAATCATGCAGGATTGAAATTTTTGATGTTTTTTTAACTCCTCTCAACAGCCCAAACAAGTTTCTAAAAGGATGAGTTTGCAACTCCTTTACTTTTGGAGAAAATTCAAAACATTCATTATTCAATAGGGCCCAATAGCAAAAAGCAGTTGTTTGAAAGATCACTCACATCTCTTGGTAGAATTTCTCAGAATTTAAATTTTTGATGTTTTTCTACTCCTCTCATGAGCCCAAACAAGTCTCTAAAAGGATGAGCTAGCACCTACTTTACTTTTGCAGAAAATTCAAAACATTCATTATTCAATAGAGCCCAATAGCAAAAAGCAGCGTTTTGAGTGAACAATCACATTTCTTGGTTTCTTGGTAGAATCGTTCAGGATTGAAATTTTTTATGTTTTTCTACTCCTCTCAACAGCCCAAAACAAGTTTCTAAAAGGATGAGTTTGCAACTACTTTACTTTTGGAGAAAATTCAAAACATTCTTTATTCAATAGAGTTTAATAGCAAAAAGCAGCATTTTGAATGTACAATCACAGTTCTTGGTAGATTCGTGCAGGATTGAAATTTTTGATGCTTTTCTACTCCTCTCATGAGCACAAACAAGTTTCTAAAAGGATGAGTTTGCAACTACTTTACTTTTGGAGAAAATTCAAAACATTCTTTATTCATTAGGGACAATAGCAAAAAGCAGCGATTTGAATGAACACTCACATTTCTTGGTAGAATCGTTCAGGATTGAAATTTTTGATGTTTTTCTACTCCTCTCAACAGCCCAAACAAGTTTCTAAAAGGATGAGTTTGCAACTACTTTACTTTTGCAGAAAATTCAAAACATTCAATATGGCCCAATAGCAAAAAGCAGCTGTTTGAATGAGCACTCACATCTCTTGGTAGAATCGTTCAGGATTTAAATTTTTGATGTTTTTCTACTCCTCTCTTGAGCCCCAAAAAGACTCTAAAAGGATGAGCTTGCAACTACTTTACTTTTGGAGAAAATTCAAAACATTAATTATTCAATAGAGCCCAATAGCAAAAAGCAGCTATTTGAATGATCAAACACATCTCTTGGTAGAATTGCTCAGGATTGAAATTTTTGATGTTTTTCTACTCCTCACGTGAGCCCAAACAAGACTCTAAAAGGATGAGCTAGCAACTACTTTCCTTTTGCAGAAAATTCAAAACATTCATTATTCAATAGAGCCCAATAGCAAAAAGCAGCGGTTTGAATGAACAATCACATTTCTTGGTAGAATTGTGCAGGACTGAAATTTTGGATGTTTTTTTACTCATCTCAACAGCCCAAACAAGTTTCTAAAAGGAAGAGTTTGCAACTACTTTACTTTTGCAGAAAATTCAAAACATTCATTATTCAATAGGGCCCAATAGCAAAAAGCAGCTGTTTGAATGAGCACTCAGATTTCTTGGTAGAATCGTTCCGGATTGAAATTTTTCATGTTTTTCTACTCCTCTCATGAACCCAAACAAGACTCTAAAAGAATGAGTTTGCAACTACTTTACTTTTGGAGAAAATTCAAAACATTCATTATTCATTAGGGACCAATAGCAAAAAGCAGTGGTTTGAATGAACACTCACATTTCGTGGTAGAATCGTTCAGGATTGAAATTTTTGATGTTTTTCTACTCCTCTCATGAGCCCAAACAAGACTATAAAAGGATGAGCTTGCAACTACTTTACTTTTGGAGAAAATTCAAAACATTAATTATTCAATAGGGCCCAATAGCAAAAAGCAGCTATTTGAATGATCGCTCACATCTCTTGGTAGAATTGTTCAGGATTGAAATTTTTGATGTTTTTCTACTCCTCACATGAGCCCAAACAAGACTCTAAAAGGATGAGCTAGCAACTACTTTCCTTTTGCAGAAAATTCAAAACATTCATTATTCAATAGAGCCCAATAGCAAAAAGCAGCATTTTGAATGAACAATCACATTTCTTGGTAGAATCGTGCAGGATTGAAATATTTGATGTTTTCTTACTCATCTCTACAGCCCAAACAAGTTTCTAAAAGGGTGAGTTTGCAACTACTTTACTTTTGCAGAAAATTCAAAATATTCATTATTCAATAGGGCCCAAAAGCAAAAAGCAGCGGTTTGAATGAACACTCACATCTCTTGGTAGAATCGTGCAGGATTGAAATTTTTGATGTTTTTCTACTCCTCTCAACAACCCAAACAAGTTTCTAAAAGGATGAGTTTGCAACTACTTTGCTTTTGCAGAAAATTCGAAACATTCAATAGGGGGCAATAGCAAAAACCAGCTGTTTGAATGAGCACTCACAACTCTTGGTAGAATCGTGCAGGATTGAAATTTTTGATGTTTTTCTACTCCTCTTAACAGCCCAAACAAGTTTCTAAAAGGATGAGTTTGCAACTACTTTGCTTTTGCAGAAAATTCAAAACATTCATTATTCAATAGAGCCCAATAGCAAAAAGCAGCGGTTTGAATGAACAATCACATTTCTTGGTAGAATCGTGCAGGACTGAAATTTTTGATGTTTTTTTACTCCTCTCAACAGCCTAAACAAGTTTCTAAAAGGATGAGTTTGCAACTACTTTATTTTTGGAGAAAATTCAAAACATTCATTATTCAATAGGGACCAAAATAGCAAAAACCAGCTGTTTGAATGAACACTCATATTTCTTGGTAGAATCGTGCAGGATTGAAATTTTTAATGTTTTTCTACTCCTCTCAACAGCTCAAACAAGTTTCTAAAAGGATGACCTTGCAACTTCTTTACTTTTGGAGAAAATTCAAAACATTCATTATTCAATAGGGCCCAATAGCAAAAAGCAGCGGTTTGAATGAGCACTCACATTTCTTGGTAGAATCGTGCAGGATTGAAATTTTTGATGTTTTTCTACTCCTCTCAACAGCCCAAACAAGTTTTTTAAAGGATGAGTTTGCAACTACTTTACTTTTGCAGAAAATTCAAAACATTCATTTTTCAATAGGGACCAATAGCAAAAAGCAGCTGTTTGAATGAGCACTCCCATCTCTTGGTAGAATCGTTCAGGATTGAAATTTTTGATGTTTTTCTACTCCTCTCATGAGCCCAAACAAGACTCTAAAAGGATGAGCTTGCAACTACTTTACTTTTGGAGAAAATTCAAAACATTCATTATTCAATAGAGCCCAATGGTAAAAAGCAGCGTTTTGAATGAACAGTCACATTTCTTGGTAGAATCGTGCAGGATTGAAATTTTTGACGTTTTTCTACTCCTCTCAACAGCCCAAACAAGTTCTAAAAGGATGAGTTTGCAACTTCTTTACTTTTGGAGAAAATTCAAAACATTCATTATTCAATAGGGACCAATAGCAAAAAGCAGTGGTTTGAATGAACACTCACATTTCTTGGTATAATCATGCAGGATTGAAATTTTTGATGTTTTTCTACTCCTCTCATGAGCCCAAACAAGACTCTAAAAGGAAGAGTTTGCAACTACTTTATTTTTGCAGAAAATTCAAAACATTCATTATTCTTTAGGGACCAAAAATAGCAAAAAGCAGCGGTTTTCTTGGTAGAATCGTGCAGGATTGAAATTTTTGATGTTTTTCTACTCCTCTCAACAGACCAAACAAGTTTCTAAAAGGGTGAGCTAGCAACTACTTTACTTTAGCAGAAAATTCAAAACATTCATTATTCAAAAGAGCTCAATAGCAAAAAGCAGCGCTTTGAATGAACAATCACATTTCTTGGTAGAATCATGCAGGATTGAAATATTTGATGTTTTCTTACTCATCTCTACAGCCCAAACAAGTTTCTAAAAGGGTGAGTTTGCAACTACTTTACTTTTGCAGAAAATTCAAAATATTCATTATTCAATAGGGCCCAAAAGCAAAAAGCAGCGGTTTGAATGAACACTCACATCTCTTGGTAGAATCGTGCAGGATTGAAATTTTTGATGTTTTTCTACTCCTCTCAACAGCCCAAACAAGTTTCTAAAAGGATGAGTTTGCAACTACTTTGCTTTTGCAGAAAATTCGAAACATTCAATAGGGGCAATAGCAATAACCAGCTGTTTGAATGAGCACTCACAACTCTTGGTAGAATCGTGCAGGATTGAAATTTTTGATGTTTTTCTACTCCTCTTAACAGCCCAAACAAGTTTCTAAAAGGATGAGTTTGCAACTACTTTGCTTTTGCAGAAAATTCGAAACATTCAATAGGGGGCAATAGCAAAAAGCAGCTGTTTGAATGAGCACTCACAACTCTTGGTAGAATCGTGCAGGATTGAAATTTTTGATGCTTTTCTACTCCTCTCATGAGCACAAACAAGTTTCTAAAAGGATGAGTTTGCAACTACTTTACTTTTGGAGAAAATTCAAAATATTCATTATTCATTAGGGACCAATAGCAAAAAGCAGCGGTTTGAATGATCACACACATCTCTTGGTAGAATTGCTCAGGATTGAAATTTTTGATGTTTTTCTACTCCTCACATGAGCCCAAACAAGACTCTAAAAGGATGAGCTAGCAACTACTTTCCTTTTGCAGAAAATTCAAAACATTCATTATTCAATAGAGCCCAATAGTAAAAAGCAGCGGTTTGAATGAACAATCACATTTCTTGGTAGAATCGTGCAGGACTGAAATTTTTGATGTTTTTTACTCATCTCTACAGCCCAAACAAGTTTCTAAAAGGGTGAGTTTGCAACTACTTTACTTTTGCAGAAAATTCAAAACATTCATTATTCAATAGGGCCCAAGAGCAAAAAGCAGCTGTTTGAATGAACACTCACATTTCTTGGTAGAATCGTTCAGGATTGAAATTTTTGATGTTTTTCTACTCCTCTCAACAGCCCAAACAAGTTTCTAAAAGGATGAGTTTGCAACTACTTTATTTTTGGAGAAAATTCAAAACATTCATTATTCCATAGGGACCAAAATAGCAAAAACCAGCGGTTTGAATGAACACTCACATTTCTTGGTAGAATTGTGTAGGATTGAAAATTTTGATGTTTTTCTACTCCTCTCATGAGCCCAAACAAGACTCTAAAAGGATGAGCTTGCAACTACTTTACTTTCGGAGAAAATTCAAAACATTAATTATTCAATAGGGCCCAATAGCAAAAAGCAGCTATTTGAATGATCACACACATCTCTTGGTAGAATTGCTCAGGATTGAAATTTTTGATGTTTTTCTACTCCTCTCAACAGCCTAAACAAGTTTCTAAAAGGATGAGTTTGCAACTACTTTATTTTTGGAGAAAATTCAAAACATTCATTATTCAATAGAGCCCAATAGCAAAAAGCAGCGGTTTGAATGAACAATCACATTTCTTGGTAGAATCGTGCAGGACTGAAATTTTTGATGTTTTTTTACTCCTCTCAACAGCCTAAACAAGTTTCTAAAAGGATGAGTTTGCAACTACTTTATTTTTGGAGAAAATTCAAAACATTCATTATTCAATAGGGACCAAAATAGCAAAAACCAGCTGTTTGAATGAACACTCATATTTCTTGGTAGAATCGTGCAGGATTGAAATTTTTAATGTTTTTCTACTCCTCTCAACAGCTCAAACAAGTTTCTAAAAGGATGACTTTGCAACTTCTTTACTTTTGGAGAAAATTCAAAACATTCATTATTCAATAGGGCCCAATAGCAAAAAGCAGCGGTTTGAATGAGCACTCACATTTCTTGGTAGAATCGTGCAGGATTGAAATTTTTGATGTTTTTCTACTCCTCTCAACAGCCCAAACAAGTTTTTTAAAGGATGAGTTTGCAACTACTTTACTTTTGCAGAAAATTCAAAACATTCATTTTTCAATAGGGCCCAATAGCAAAAAGCAGCTGTTTGAATGAGCACTCACATCTCTTGGTAGAATCGTTCAGGATTGAAATTTTTGATGTTTTTCTACTCCTCTCATGAGCCCAAACAAGACTCTAAAAGGATGAGCTTGCAACTACTTTACTTTTGGAGAAAATTCAAAACATTCATTATTCAATAGAGCCCAATGGTAAAAAGCAGCGTTTTGAATGAACAGGTACATTTCTTGGTAGAATCGTGCAGGATTGAAATTTTTGACGTTTTTCTACTCCTCTCAACAGCCCAAACAAGTTCTAAAAGGATGAGTTTGCAACTTCTTTACTTTTGGAGAAAATTCAAAACATTCATTATTCAATAGGGACCAATAGCAAAAAGCAGCTGTTTGAATGAGCACTCACATTTCTTGGTAGAATCATGCAGGATTGAAATTTTTGATGTTTTTCTACTCCTCTCATGAGCCCAAACAAGACTCTAAAAGGAAGAGTTTGCAACTACTTTATTTTTGCAGAAAATTCAAAACATTCATTATTCTTTAGGGACCAAAAATAGCAAAAAGCAGCGGTTTTCTTGGTAGAATCGTGCAGGATTGAAATTTTTGATGTTTTTCTACTCCTCTCAACAGACCAAACAAGTTTCTAAAAGGGTGAGCTAGCAACTACTTTACTTTAGCAGAAAATTCAAAACATTCATTATTCAAAATAATAGCAATAGCAAAAAGCAGCGCTTTGAATGAACAATCACATTTCTTGGTAAAATCGTGCAGGATTGAAATTTTTGATGTTTTTCTACTCCTCTCAACAGCCCAAACAAGTTTCTAAAAGGATGAGTTTGCAACTACTTTACTTTTGGAGAAAATTCAAAACATTCATTATTCATTAGGGACCAATAGCAAAAAGCAGCGGTTTAATTGAACACTCACATCTCTTGGTAAAATCGTGCAGGATTTTAATTTTGATGTTTCTCTACTCCTCTCAACAGCCCAAACAAGTTTCTAAAAGGATGAGTTTGCAACTACTTTACTTTTGCAGAAAATTCAAAACATTCAGTATGGCCCAATAGCAAAAAGCAGCTGTTTGAATGAGCACTCACATCTCTTGGTAGAATTGTTCAGGATTGAAATTTTTGATGTTTTTCTACTCCTCTCAAGAGCCCAAACAATACTCTAAAAGGATGAGCTTCCAACTACTTTACTTTTGGAGAAAATTCAAAACATTAATTATTCAATAGGGCCCAATAGCAAAAAGCAGCTATTTGAATGATTACTCACATCTCTTGGTAGAATTGTTCAGGATTGGTATTTTTGATGTTTTTCTACTCCTCACATGAGCCCAAACAAGACTCTAAAAGGATGAGTTAGTAACTACTTTACTTTTGCAGAAAATTCAAAACATTCATTATTCAACAGAGCCCATTAGCAGAAAGCAGCGTTTTGAATGAACAAACACATTTCTTGGTAGAATCGTGCAGGATTGAAATTTTTGATGTTTTTTTACTCATCTTTACAGCCCAAACAAGTTTCTAAAAGGGTGAGTTTGAAACTACTTTACTTTTGCAGAAAATTCAAAACATTGTTTATTCAATAGGGCCCAATAGCAAAAAGCAGCGGTTTGAATGAACACGCACATTTCTTGGTAGAATCGTGCAGGATTGAAATTTTTGATGTTTTTCTACTCCTCTCAAAAACCCAAACAAGTTTCTAAAAGGATGGGTTTGCAACTTCTTTACTTTTGGAGAAAATTTAAAACATTCATTATTCAAAAGGGACCAATAGCAAAAAGCAGCGTTTTGAATGACCAATCACATTTCTAGGTAGAATCATGCAGGATTGAAATTTTTGATGTTTTCCTACTCCTCTCATGAGCCCAAACAAGTCTCTATAAGGATGAGTTTACAACTACTTTACTTTTGGAGAAAATTCAAAACATTCATTATTCATTAGGGACCAATAGCAAAAAGCAGCCGTTTGAATGAACACTCACATTTCTTGGTAGAATCGTGCAGGTTTACATTTTTGATGTTTTTCTACTCCACTCATGAGCCCAAGCAAGAATATAGAAGGATGAGTTTGCAGCTACTTTACTTTTGCAGAAAATTCAAAACATTCATTATTGAATAGGGTCTAATGGCAAAAAGCAGCGTTTTGAATGAACAATCACAGTTCTTGGTAGAATCGAGCAGGATTGAAATTTTTGATGTTTATCTACTCCTCTCAACAGCCCAAACAAGTTTCTAAAAGGATGAGTTTGCAACTACTTTACTTTTGCAGAAAATTCAAAACATTCATTATTCAACAGAGCCCAATAGCAAAAAGCAGCGTTATGAATGAACAATCACATTTCTTGGTAGAATCGTGCAGGATTTAAATTTTTGATGTTTTTCTACTCCTCTCAACAGCCCAAACAAGACTCTAAAACGATGATTTTGCAACTACTTTACTTTTGGAGAAAATTCAAAACATTCATTATTCAATAGAGCCCAATAGCAAAAAGCAGCGGTTTGAATGACCAATCACATTTCTAGGTGGAATCATGCAGGATTGAGATTTTTGATGTTTTTTTAACTCCTCTCAACAGCCCAAACAAGTTTCTAAAAGGATGAGTTTGCAACTCCTTTACTTTTGGAGAAAATTCAAACCATTCATTATTCAATAGGGCCCAATAGCAAAAAGCAGCTGTTTGAATGATCACTCACATCTCTTGGTAGAATTTCTCAGGATTTAAATTTTTGATGTTTTTCTACTCCTCTCATGAGCCCAAACAAGTCTCTAAAAGGATGAGCTAGCACCTACGTTACTTTTAAAGAAAATTCAAAACATTCATTATTCAATAGAGCCCAATAGCAAAAAGCAGCGTTTTGAATGAACAATCACATTTCTTGGTTTCTTGGTAGAATCGTTCAGGATTGAAATTTTTGATGTTTTTCTACTCCTCTCAACAGCCCAAACAAGTTTCTAAAAGGATGAGTTTGCAACTCCTTTACTTTTGGAGAAAATTCAAACCATTCATTATTCAATAGGGCCCAAGAGCAAAAAGCAGCTGTTTGAATGATCACTCACATCTCTTGGTAGAATTTCTCAGGATTTAAATTTTTGATGTTTTTCTACTCCTCTCATGAGCCCAAACAAGTCTCTAAAAGGATGAGCTAGCACCTACTTTACTTTTAAAGAAAATTCAAAACATTCATTATTCAATAGAGCCCAATAGCAAAAAGCAGCGTTTTGAATGAACAATCACATTTCTTGGTTTCTTGGTAGAATCGTTCAGGATTGAAATTTTTGATGTTTTTCTACTCCTCTCAACAGCCCAAACAAGTTTCTAAAAGGATGAGTTTGCAACTACTTTACTTTTGGAGAAAATTCAAAACATTCATTATTCAATAGGGACCAAAATAGCAAAAAACAGTGGTTTGAATGAACACTCACATTTCTTGGTAGAATCGAGCAGGATTGAAATTTTTGATGTTTTTCTACTCCTCTCAACAGCTCAAACAAGTTTCTAAAAGGATGACATTGCAACTTCTTTACTTTTGGAGAAAATTCAAAACATTCATTATTCAATAGTGCCCAATAGCAAAAAGCAGCGGTTTGAATGAGCACTCACATTTCTTGGTAGAATCGTGCAGGATTGAAATTTTTGATGTTTTTCTACTCCTCTCAACAGCCCAAACAAGTTTTTTAAAGGATGAGTTTGCAACTATTTTACTTTTGCAGAAAATTCAAAACATTCATTATTCAATAGGGCCCAAAAGCAAAAAGCAGCTGTTTGAATGAGCACTCACATCTCTTGGTAGAATAGTTCAGGATTGAAATTTTTGATGTTTTTCTACTCCTCTCATGAGCCCAAACAAGACTCTAAAAGGATGAGCTTGCATCTACTTTACTTTTGGAGAAAATTCAAAACATTAATTATTCAATAGGGCCCAATAGCAAAAAGCAGCTATTTGAATGATCACACACATTTCTTGGTAGAATTGCTCAGGATTGAAATTTTTGATGTTTTTCTACTCCTCACATGAGCCCAAACAAGACTCTAAAAGGATGAGCTAGCAACTACTTTCCTTTTACAGAAAATTCAAAACATTCATTATTCAATAGGGACCAAAATAGCAATATCCAGCTGTTTGAATGAACACTCATATTTCTTGGTAGAATCGTGCAGGATTGAAATTTTTGATGTTTTTCTACTCCTCTCAACAGCTCAAACAAGTTTCTAAAAGGATGACATTGCAACTTCTTTACTTTTGGAGAAAATTCAAAACATTCATTATTCAATAGTGCCCAATAGCAAAAAGCAGCGGTTTGAATGAGCACTCACATTTCTTGGTAGAATCGTGCAGGATTGAAATTTTTGATGTTTTTCTACTCCTCTCAACAGCCCAAACAAGTTTTTTAAAGGATGAGTTTGCAACTATTTTACTTTTGCAGAAAATTCAAAACATTCATTATTCAATAGGGCCCAAAAGCAAAAAGCAGCTGTTTGAATGAGCACTCACATCTCTTGGTAGAATCGTTCAGGATTGAAATTTTTGATGTTTTTCTACTCCTCTCATGAGCCCAAACAAGACTCTAAAAGATTGAGCTTGCAACTACTTTACTTTTGGAGAAAATTCAAAACATTCATTATTCAATAGAGCCCAATGGCAAAAAGCAGCGTTTTGAATGAGCAATCACATTTCTTGGTAGAATCGTGCAGGATTGAAATTTTTGATGTTTTTCTACTCCTCTCAACAGCCCAAACAAGTTCT
Organism: Dendrobates tinctorius; assembly: GCF_039654945.1. Taxonomy (NCBI): domain Eukaryota; kingdom Metazoa; phylum Chordata; class Amphibia; order Anura; family Dendrobatidae; genus Dendrobates; species Dendrobates tinctorius. The sequence goes on along the minus strand of NW_027361736.1, from coordinate 4,695,272 downwards.
AAAAGGATGAGTTTGCAACTTCTTTACTTTTGGAGAAAATTCAAAACATTCATTATTCAATAGGGACCAATAGCAAAAAGCAGCGGTTTGAATGAACACTCACATTTCTTGGTAGAATCATGCAGGATTGAAATTTTTGATGTTTTTCTACTCCTCTCATGAGCCCAAACAAGACTCTAAAAGGAAGAGTTTGCAACTACTTTATTTTTGCAGAAAATTCAAAACATTCATTATTCTTTAGGGACCAAAATAGCAAAAAGCTGCGGTTTTCTTGGTAGAATCGTGCAGGATTGAAATTTTTGATGTTTTTCTACTCCTCTCAACAGACCAAATAAGTTTCTAAAAGGGTGAGCTAGCAAATACTTTACTTTAGCAGAAAATTCAAAACATTCATTATTCAAAAGAGCTCAATAGCAAAAAGCAGCGCTTTGAATGAACAATCACATTTCTTGGTAGAATCGTGCAGGATTGAAATTTTTGATGTTTTGCTACTCCTCTCAACAGCCCAAACAAGTTTCTAAAAGGATCAGTTTGCAACTACTTTACTTTTGGAGAAAATTCAAAACATTCATTATTCAATACAGCCCAATAGCAAAAAGCAGCGTTTTGAATGACCAATCACATTTCTAGGTAGAATCATGCAGGATTGAAATTTTTGATGTTTTTCTACTCCTCTCATGATCCCAAACAAGTCTCTATAAGGATGAGTTTACAACTACTTTACTTTTGGAGAAAATTCAAAACATTCATTATTCATTAGGGACCAATAGCAAAAAGCAGCGGTTTGAATGAACACTCACATTTCTTGGTAGAATCGTGCAGGTTTACATTTTTGATGTTTTTCTACTCCACTCATGAGCCCAAACAAGACTATAGAAGGATGAGTTTGCAGCTACTTTACTTTTGCAGAAAATTCAAAACATTCATTATTGAATAGGGTCTAATATCAAAAAGCAGCGTTTTGAATGAACAATCACAGTTCTTGGTAGAATCGAGCAGGATTGAAATTTTTGATGTTTTTCTACTCCTCTCAACAGCCCAAACAAGTTTCTAAAAGGATGAGTTTGCAATTACTTTACTTTTGCAGAAAATTCAAAACATTCATTATTCAACAGAGCCCAATAGCAAAAAGCAGCGTTATGAATGAACAATCACATTTCTTGGTAGAATCGTGCAGGATTTAAATTTTTGATGTTTTTCTACTCCTCTCAACAGCCCAAACAAGACTCTAAAAGGATGATTTTGCAACTACTTTACTTTTGGAGAAAATTCAAAACATTCATTATTCAATAGAGCCCAATTGCAAAAAGCAGCGTTTTCAATGACCAATCACATTTCTTGGTAGAATCGTGCAGGATTGAAATTTTTGATTTTTTTTTACTCCTCTCAACAGCCCAAACAAGTTTCTAAAAGGATGAGTTTGCAAATACTTTACTTTTGCAGAAAATTCAAAACACACATTATTCAATAGGGACCAAAATAGCAAAAACCAGCGGTTTGAATGAATACTCACATTTCTTGGTAGAATCGTGTAGGATTGAAATTTTTGATGTTTTTCTACTCCTCTCAACAGCCCAAACAAGTTTCTAAAAGGATGACTTTGCAACTTCTTTACTTTTGGAGAAAATTCAAAACATTCATTATTCAATAGGGCCCAATAGCAAAAAGCAGCGGTTTGAATGAGCACTCACATTTCTTGGTAGAATCGCGCAGGATTGAAATATTTGATGTTTTTCTACTCCTCTCAACAGCCCAAACAAGTTTTTTAAAGGATGAGTTTGCAACGACTTTTCTTTTGCTGAAAATTCAAAACATTCAATATGGCCCAATAGCAAAAAGCAGCTGTTTGAATGAGCACTCACATCTCTTGGTAGAATCGTTCAGGATTTAAATTTTTTATGTTTTTCTACTCCTCTCATGAGCCCAAACAAGACTCTAAAAGGATGAGCTTGCAACTACTTTACTTTCGGAGAAAATTCAAAACATTAATTATTCAATAGAGCCCAATAGCAAAAAGCAGCTATTTGAATGATCACACACATCTCTTGGTAGAATTGCTCAGGATTGAAATTTTTGATGTTTTTCTACTCCTCACATGAGCCCAAACAAGACTCAAAAAGGATGAGCTAGCAACTACTTTCCTTTTGCAGAAAATTCAAAACATTCATTATTCAATAGAGCCCAATAGCAAAAAGCAGCGGTTTGAATGAACAATTACATTTCTTGGTAGAATCGTGCAGGACTGAAATTTTTGATGTTTTTTTACTCCTCTCAACAGCCCAAACAAGTTTATAAAAGGATGAGTTTGCAACTACTTTATTTTTGGAGAAAATTCAAAACATTCATTTTTCAATAGGGACCAAAATAGCAAAAACCAGCTGTTTGAATGAACACACACATTTCTTGGTAGAATCGTGCAGGATTAAAATTTTTGATGTTTTTCTACTCCTCTCAACAGCCCAAACAAGTTTTTTAAAGGATGAGTTTGCAACTACTTTACTTTTGCAGAAAATTCAAAACATTCATTATTCAATAGAGCCCAATAGCAAAAAGCAGCGTTTTGAATGAACAATCACATTTCTTGGTAGAATCGTGCAGGATTGAAATTTTTGACGTTTTTCTACTCCTCTCAACAGCCCAAACAAATTCTAAAAGGATGAGTTTGCAACTTCTTTACTTTTGGAGAAAATTCAAAACATTCATTATTCAATAGGGACCAATAGCAAAAAGCAGCGGTTTGAATGGACATTCACATTTCTTGGTAGAATCGTGCAGGATTGAAATTTTTGATGTTTTTCTACTCCTCTCAACAGCCCAAACACGTTTTTTAAAGGATGAGTTTGCAACTATTTTACTTTTGCAGAAAATTCAAAACATTCATTATTCAATAGGGCCCAAAAGCAAAAAGCAGCTGTTTGAATGAGCACTCACATCTCTTGGTAGAATCATTCAGGATTGATATTTTTGATGTTTTTCTACTCCTCTCATGAGCCCAAACAAGACTCTAAAAGGATGAGCTTGCAACTACTTTACTTTTTGAGAAAATTCAAAATATTCATTATTCAATAGAGCCCAATGGCAAAAAGCAGCGTTTTGAATGAACAATCACATTTCTTGGTAGAATCGTGCAAGATTGAAATTTTTGACGTTTTTCTACTCCTCTCAACAGCCCAAACAAGTTCTAAAAGGATGAGTTTGCAACTTCTTTACTTTTGGAGAAAATTCAAAACATTCATTATTCAATAGGGACCAATAGCAAAAAGCAGCGGTTTGAATGAACACTCACATTTCTTGGTAGAATCATGCAGGATTGAAATTTTTGATGTTTTTCTACTCCTCTCATGAGCCCAAACAAGACTCTAAAAGGAAGAGTTTGCAACTACTTTATTTTTGCAGAAAATTCAAAACATTCATTAATCTTTAGGGACCAAAATAGCAAAAAGCTGCGGTTTTCTTGGTAGAATCGTGCAGGATTGAAATTTTTGATGTTTTTCTACTCCTCTCAACAGACAAAACAAGTTTCTAAAAGGGCGAGCTAGCAACTACTTTACTTTAGCAGAAAATTCAAAACATTCATTATTCAAAAGAGCTCAATAGCAAAAAGCAGCGCTTTGAATGAACAATCACGTTTCTTGGTAGAATCGTGCAGGATTGAAATTTTTGATGTTTTGCTTCCCCTCTCAACAGCCCAAACAAGTTTCTAAAAGGATGAGTTTGCAACTACTTTACTTTTGGAGAAAATTCAAAACATTCATTATTGAATACAGCCCAATAGCAAAAAGCAGCGTTTTGAATGACCAATCACATTTCTAGGTAGAATCATGCAGGATTGAAATTTTTGATGTTTTTCTACTCCTCTCATGAGCCCAAACAAGTCTCTATAAGGATGAGTTTACAACTACTTTACTTTTGGCAAAAATTCAAAACATTCATTATTCATTAGGGACCAATAGCAAAAAGCAGCGGTTTGAATGAACACTCACATTTCTTGGTAGAATCGTGCAGGTTTACATTTTTGACGTTTTTCTACTCCACTCATGAGACCAAACAAGACTATAGAAGGATGAGTTTGCAGCTACTTTACTTTTGCAGAAAATTCAAAACATTCATTATTGAATAGGGTCTAATAGCAAAAAGCAGCGTTTTGAATGAACAATCACAGTTCTTGGTAGAATCGAGCAGGATTGAAATTTTTGATGTTTTTCTACTCCTCTCAACAGCCCAAACAAGTTTCTAAAAGGATGAGTTTGCAACTACTTTACTTTTGCAGAAAATTCAAATCATTCATTATTCAACAGAGCCCAATAGCAAAAAGCAGCGTTATGAATGAACAATCACATTTCTTGGTAGAATCGTGCAGGATTTAAATTTTTGATGTTTTTCTACTCCTCTCAACAGCCCAAACAAGACTCTAAAAGAATGATTTTGCAACTACCTTACTTTTGGAGAAAATTCAAAACATTCATTATTCAATAGAGCCCAATTGCAAAAAGCAGCATTTTCAATGACCAATCACATTTCTTGGTAGAATCGTGCAGGATTGAAATTTTTGATGTTTTTTTTACTCCTCTCAACAGCCCAAACAATTTTCTAAAAGGATGAGTTTGCAACTACTTTACTTTTGTAGAAAATTCAAAACATACATTATTCAATAGGGACCAAAATAGCAAAAACCAGCGGTTTGAATGAATACTCACATTTCTTGGTAGAATCGTGCAGGATTGAAATTTTTGATGTTTTTCTACTCCTCTCAACAGCCCAAACAAGTTTCTAAAAGGATGACTTTGCAACTTCTTTACTTTTGGAGAAAATTCAAAACATTCATTATTCAATAGGGCCCAATAGCAAAAAGCAGCGGTTTGAATGAGCACTCACATTTCTTGGTAGAATCGCGCAGGATTGAAATTTTTGATGTTTTTCTACTCCTCTCAACAGCCCAAACACGTTTTTGAAAGGATGAGTTTGCAATGACTTTTCTTTTGCAGAAAATTCAAAACATTCAATATGGCACAATAGCAAAAAGCAGCTGTTTGAATGAGCACTCACATCTCTTGGTAGAATAGTTCAGGATTTAAATTTTTGATGTTTTTCTACTCCTCTCATGAGCCCAAACAAGACTCTAAAAGGATGAGCTTGCAACTACTTTACTTTCGGAGAAAATTCAAAACATTAATTATTCAATAGGGCCCAATAGCAAAAAGCAGCTATTTGAATGATCACACACATCTCTTGGTAGAATTGCTCAGGATTGAAATTTTTGATGTTTTTCTACTCCTCACATGAGCCCAAACAAGACTCAAAAAGGATGAGCTAGCAACTACTTTCCTTTTGCAGAAAATTCAAAACATTCATTATTGAATAGGGTCTAACAGCAAAAAGCAGTGTTTTGAATGAACAATCACAGATCTTGGTAGAATCGAGCAGGATTGAAATTTTTGATGTTTTTCTACTCTTCTCAACAGCCCAAACAAGTTTCTAAAAGGATGAGTTTGCAACTACTTTACTTTTGCAGAAAATTCAAAACATTCATTATTCAACAGAGCCCAATAGCAAAAAGCAGCGTTATGAATGAACAATCACATTTCTTGGTAGAATCGTGCAGGATTTAAATTTTTGATGTTTTTCTACTCCTCTCAACAGCCCAAACAAGACTCTAAAAGAATGATTTTGCAACTACTTTACTTTTGGAGAAAATTCAAAACATTCATTATTCAATAGAGCCCAATTGCAAAAAGCAGCGTTTTCAATGACCAATCACATTTCTTGGTAGAATCGTGCAGGATTGAAATTTTTGATGTTTTTTTTACTCCTCTCAACAGCCCAAACAAGTTTCTAAAAGGATGAGTTTGCAACTACTTAACTTTTGCAGAAAATTCAAAACATACATTATTCAATAGGGACCAAAATAGCAAAAACCAGCGGTTTGAATGAATACTCACATTTCTTGGTAGAATCGTGCAGGATTGAAATTTTTGATGTTTTTCTACTCCTCTCAACAGCCCAAACAAGTTTCTAAAAGGATGACTTTGCAACTTCTTTACTTTTGGAGAAAATTCAAAACATTCATTATTCAATAGGGCCCAATAGCAAAAAGCATCGGTTTGAATGAGCACTCACATTTCTTGGTAGAATCGCGCAGGATTGAAATTTTTGATGTTTTTCTACTCCTCTCAACAGCCCAAACAAGTTTTTGAAAGGATGAGTTTGCAATGACTTTTCTTTTGCAGAAAATTCAAAACATTCAATATGGCACAATAGCAAAAAGCAGCTGTTTGAATGAGCACTCACATCTCTTGGTAGAATCGTTCAGGATTTAAATTTTTGATGTTTTTCTACTCCTCTCATGAGCCCAAACAAGACTCTAAAAGGATGAGCTTGCAACTACTTTACTTTCGGAGAAAATTCAAAACATTAATTATTCAATAGGGCCCAATAGCAAAAAGCAGCTATTTGAATGATCACACACATCTCTTGGTAGAATTGCTCAGGATTGAAATTTTTGATGTTTTTCTACTCCTCACATGAGCCCAAACAAGACTCAAAAAGGATGAGCTAGCAACTACTTTCCTTTTGCAGAAAATTCAAAACATTCATTATTGAATAGGGTCTAACAGCAAAAAGCAGTGTTTTGAATGAACAATCACAGTTCTTGGTAGAATCGAGCAGGATTGAAATTTTTGATGTTTTTCTACTCTTCTCAACAGCCCAAACAAGTTTCTAAAAGGATGAGTTTGCAACTACTTTACTTTTGCAGAAAATTCAAAACATTCATTATTCAACAGAGCCCAATAGCAAAAAGCAGCGTTATGAATGAACAATCACATTTCTTGGTAGAATCGTGCAGGATTTAAATTTTTGATGTTTTTCTACTCCTCTCAACAGCCCAAACAAGACTCTAAAAGAATGATTTTGCAACTACTTTACTTTTGGAGAAAATTCAAAACATTCATTATTCAATAGAGCCCAATTGCAAAAAGCAGCGTTTTCAATGACCAATCACATTTCTTGGTAGAATCGTGCAGGATTGAAATTTTTGATGTTTTTTTTACTCCTCTCAACAGCCCAAACAAGTTTCTAAAAGGATGAGTTTGCAACTACTTAACTTTTGCAGAAAATTCAAAACATACATTATTCAATAGGTACCAAAATAGCAAAAACCAGCGGTTTGAATGAATACTCACATTTCTTGGTAGAATCGTGCAGGATTGAAATTTTTGATGTTTTTCTACTCCTCTCAACAGCCCAAACAAGTTTCTAAAAGGATGACTTTGCAACTTCTTTACTTTTGGAGAAAATTCAAAACATTCATTATTCAATAGGGCCCAATAGCAAAAAGCAGCGGTTTGAATGAGCACTCACATTTCTTGGTAGAATCGCGCAGGATTGAAATTTTTGATGTTTTTCTACTCCTCTCAACAGCCCAAACAAGTTTTTGAAAGGATGAGTTTGCAATGACTTTTCTTTTGCAGAAAATTCAAAACATTCAATATGGCACAATAGCAAAAAGCAGCTGTTTGAATGAGCACTCACATCTCTTGGTAGAATCGTTCAGGATTTAAATTTTTGATGTTTTTCTACTCCTCTCATGAGCCCAAACAAGACTCTAAAAGGATGAGCTTGCAACTACTTTACTTTCGGAGAAAATTCAAAACATTAATTATTCAATAGGGCCCAATAGCAAAAAGCAGCTATTTGAATGATCACACACATCTCTTGGTAGAATTGCTCAGGATTGAAATTTTTGATGTTTTTCTACTCCTCACATGAGCCCAAACAAGACTCAAAAAGGATGAGCTAGCAACTACTTTCCTTTTGCAGAAAATTCAAAACATTCATTATTGAATAGGGTCTAACAGCAAAAAGCAGTGTTTTGAATGAACAATCACAGTTCTTGGTAGAATCGAGCAGGATTGAAATTTTTGATGTTTTTCTACTCTTCTCAACAGCCCAAACAAGTTTCTAAAAGGATGAGTTTGCAACTACTTTACTTTTGCAGAAAATTCAAAACATTCATTATTCAACAGAGCCCAATAGCAAAAAGCAGCGTTATGAATGAACAATCACATTTCTTGGTAGAATCGTGCAGGATTTAAATTTTTGATGTTTTTCTACTCCTCTCAACAGCCCAAACAAGACTCTAAAAGAATGATTTTGCAACTACTTTACTTTTGGAGAAAATTCAAAACATTCATTATTCAATAGAGTCCAATTGCAAAAAGCAGCGTTTTCAATGACCAATCACATTTCTTGGTAGAATCGTGCAGGATTGAAATTTTTGATGTTTTTTTTACTCCTCTCAACAGCCCAAACAAGTTTCTAAAAGGATGAGTTTGCAACTACTTAACTTTTGCAGAAAATTCAAAACATACATTATTCAATAGGGACCAAAATAGCAAAAACCAGCGGTTTGAATGAATACTCACATTTCTTGGTAGAATCGTGCAGGATTGAAATTTTTGATGTTTTTCTACTCCTCTCAACAGCCCAAACAAGTTTCTAAAAGGATGACTTTGCAACTTCTTTACTTTTGGAGAAAATTCAAAACATTCATTATTCAATAGGGCCCAATAGCAAAAAGCAGTGGTTTGAATGAGCACTCACATTTCTTGGTAGAATCGCGCAGGATTGAAATTTTTGATGTTTTTCTACTCCTCTCAACAGCCCAAACAAGTTTTTTAAAGGATGAGTTTGCAATGACTTTTCTTTTGCAGAAAATTCAAAACATTCAATATGGCACAATAGCAAAAAGCAGCTGTTTGAATGAGCACTCACATCTCTTGGTAGAATCGTTCAGGATTTAAATTTTTTATGTTTTTCTACTCCTCTCATGAGCCCAAACAAGACTCTAAAAGGATGAGCTTGCAACTACTTTACTTTCGGAGAAAATTCAAAACATTAATTATTCAATAGGGCCCAATAGCAAAAAGCAGCTATTTGAATGATCACACAAATCTCTTGGTAGAATTGTTCAGGATTGAAATTTTTGATGTTTTTCTACTCCTCACATGAGCCCAAACAAGACTCAAAAAGGATGAGCTAGCAATTACTTTCCTTTTGCAGAAAATTCAAAACATTCATTATTCAATAGAGCCCAATAGCAAAAAGCAGCGGTTTGAATGAACAATTACATTTCTTGGTAGAATCATGCAGGACTGAAATTTTTGATGTTTTTTTACTCCTCTCAACAGCCCAAACAAGTTTCTAAAAGGATGAGTTTGCAACTACTTTATTTTTGGAGAAAATTCAAAACATTCATTATTCAATAGGAACCAAAATAGCAAAAACCAGCTGTTTGAATGAACACTCACATTTCTTGGTAGAATCGTGCAGGATTGAAATTTTTGATGTTTTTCTACTCCTCTCAACAGCCCAAACAAGTTTCTAAAAGGATGACTTTGCAACTTCTTTACCTTTGGAGAAAATTCAAAACATTCATTATTCAATAGGGCCCAATAGCAAAAAGCAGCGGTTTGAATGAGCACTCACATTTCTTGGTAGAATCGCGCAGGATTGAAATTTTTGATGTTTTTCTACTCCTCTCAACAGCCCAAACAAGTTTTTTAAAGGATGAGTTTGCAACTACTTTACTTTTGCAGAAAATTCAAAACATTCATTATTCAATAGGGCCCAATAGCAAAAAGCAGCTGTTTGAATGAGCACTCACACCTCTTGGTAGAATCGTTCAGGATTGAAATTTTTGATGTTTTTCTACTCCTCTCATGAGCCCAAACAAGACTCTAAAAGGATGAGCTTGCAACTACTTTACTTTTGCAGAAAATTCAAAACATTCATTATTCAATAGGGCCCAATAGCAAAAAGCAGCGGTTTGAATGAACACTCACATTTCTTGGTAGAATCGTGCAGGATTGAAATTTTTGATGTTTTTCTACTCCTCTCAACAGCCCAAACAAGTTTCTAAAAGGATGAGTTTGCAACTTCTTTACTTTTGGAGAAAATTCAAAACATTCATTATTCAATAGGGACCAATAGCAAAAAGCAGCGGTTTGAATGAACACTCACATTTCTTGGTAGAATCATGCAGGATTGAAATTTTTGATGTTTTTCTACTCCTCTCATGAGCCCAAACAAGACTCTAAAAGGAAGAGTTTGCAACTACTTTATTTTTGCAGAAAATTCAAAACATTCATTATTCTTTAGGGACCAAAATAGCAAAAAGCAGCGGTTTGAATGAACATTCACATTTCTTGGTAGCATCGTGCAGGATTGAAATTTTTGATGTTTTTCTACTCCTCTCAACAGACCAAACAAGTTTCTAAAAGGGTGAGCTAGCAACTACTTTACTTTAGCAGAAAATTCTAAACATTCATTATTCAAAAGAGCTCAATAGCAAAAAGCAGCGCTTTGAATGAACAATCACATTTCTTGGTAAAATCGTGCAGGATTGAAATTTTTGATGTTTTTCTACTCCTCTCAACAGCCCAAACAAGTTTCTAAAAGGATGAGTTTGCAACTACTTTACTTTTGGAGAAAATTCAAAACATTCATTATTCATTAGGGACCAATAGCAAAAAGCAGCGGTTTAAATGAACTCTCACATCTCTTGGTAGAATCGTGCAGGATTGAAATTTTGATGTTTTTCTACTCCTCTCAACAGCCCAAACAAGTTTCTAAAAGGATGAGTTTGCAACTACTTTACTTTTGCAGAAAATTCAAAACATTCAGTATGGCCCAATAGCAAAAAGCAGCTGTTTGAATGAGCACTCACATCTCTTGGTAGAATTGTTCAGGATTGAAATTTTTGATGTTTTTCTACTCCTCTCAAGAGCCCAAACAATACTCTAAAAGGATGAGCTTCCAACTACTTTACTTTTGGAGAAAATTCAAAACATTCATTATTCAATAGAGCCCAATAGCAAAAAGCAGCGTTTTGAATGAACAATCACATTTCTTGGTAGAATCGTGCAGGATTGAAATTTTTGATGTTTTTAAACTCATCTTTACAGCCCAAACAAGTTTCTAAAAGGGTGAGTTTGCAACTACTTTACTTTTGCAGAAAATTCAAAACATTCATTATTCAATAGGGCCCAATAGCAAAAAGCAGCTATTTGAATGATTACTCACATCTCTTGGTAGAATTGTTCAGGATTGAAATTTTTGTTGTTTTTCTACTCCTCACATGAGCCCAAACAAGACTCTAAAAGGATGAGCTAGCAACTACTTTACTTTTGCAGAAAATTCAAAACATTCATTATTCAATAGAGCCCATTAACAAAAAGCAGCGTTTTGAATGAACAATCACATTTCTTGGTAGAATCGTGCAGGATTGAAATTTTTGATGTTTTTAAACTCATCTTTACAGCCCAAACAAGTTTCTAAAAGGGTGAGTTTGCAACTACTTTACTTTTGCAGAAAATTCAAAACATTCATTATTCAATAGGGCCCAATAGCAAAAAGCAGTGGTTTGAATGAACACTCACATTTCTTGGTAGAATCATGCAGGATTGAAATTTTTGATGTTTTTCTACTCCTCTCAACAGCCCAAACAAGTTTCTAATAGGATGGGTTTGCAACTTCTTTACTTTTGGAGAAAATTCAAAACATTCATTATTCAAAAGGGGCCAATAGCAAAAAGCAGCGGTTTGAATGAGCACTCACATTTCTTGGTAGAATCACGCAAGATTGAAATTTTTGATGTTTTTCTACTCCTCTCAACAGCCCAAACAAGTTTTTTAAAGGATGAGTTTGCAACTACTTTACTTTTGCAGAAAATTCAAAACACTCATTATTCAATAGGGCCCAATAGCAAAAAGCAGCTGTTTGAATGAGCACTCACATCTCTTGGTAGAATCGTTCAGGATTGAAATTTTTGATGTTTTTCTACTCCTCTCATGAGCCCAAACAAGACTCTAAAAGGATGAGCTTGCAACTACTTTACTTTTGGAGAAAATTCAAAACATTCATTATTCAATAGAGCCCAATAGCAAAAAGCAGCGTTTTGAATGAACAATCACATTTCTTGGTAGAATCGTGCAGGATTGAAATTTTTGACGTTTTTCTACTCCTCTCCACAGCCCAAACAAGTTCTAAAAGGATGAGTTTGCAACTTCTTTTCTTTTGGAGAAAATTCAAAACATTCATTATTCAATAGGGACCAATAGCAAAAAGCAGCGGTTTGAATGAACACTCACATTTCTTGGTAGAATCATGCAGGATTGAAATTTTTGATATTTTTCTACTCCTCTCATGAGCCCAAACAAGACTTTAAAAGGAAGAGTTTGCAACTACTTTATTTTTGCAGAAAATTCAAAACATTCATTATTCTTTAGGGACCAAAATAGCAAAAAGCAGTGGTTTGAATGAACATTCACATTTCTGGGTAGAATCGTGCAGGATTGAAATTTTTGATGTTTTTCTACTCCTCTCAACAGACCAAACAAGTTTCTAAAAGGGTGAGCTAGCAACTACTTTACTTTAGCAGAAAATTCAAAACATTTATTATTCAATACAGCTCAATAGCAAAAAGCAGCGTTTTGAATGAACAATCATATTTCTTGGTAAAATCGTGCAGGATTGAAATTTTTGATGTTTTTCTGCTCCTCTCAACAGCCCAAACAAGTTTTTAAAAGGATGAGTTTTCAACTACTTTACTTTTGGAGAAAATTCAAAACATTCATTATTCAATAGGGACCAAAATAGCAAAAAGCAGCGGTTTGAATGAACACTCACATTTCTTGGTAGAATCGTGCAGGATTGAAATTTTTCATGTTTTTCTACTCCGCTCTTGAGCCCAAACAAGACTCTAAAAGAATGAGTTTGCAACTACTTTACTTTTGGAGAAAATTCAAAACATTCTTTATTCAATAGAGTTTAATAACAAAAAGCAGTGTTAGGAATGTGCAATCACAGTTCTTGGTAGAATCGTGCAGGATTGAATTTTTGATGCTTTTCTACTCCTCTCATGAGCCCAAACAATACTCTAAAAGGATAAGTTTGTAACTACTTTACTTTTGGAGAAAATTCAAAGCATTCAATATTCATTAGGGACCAACAGCAAAAAGCAGCAGTTTGAATGAACACTCACATTTCTTGGTAGAATCGTTCAGGATTGAAATTTTTGATGTTTTTCTACTACTCTCATGAGCGGAAGCAAAACTCTAAAAGGATGATCTTGCAACTACTTTACTTTTGGAGAAAATTCAAAACATTCATTCATTTGCCCAATAGCAAAAAGCAGCGTTTTGAATGAACAATCACATTTCTTGGTAGAATCGTGCAGGATTGAAAATGTTGATGTTTTTCTACTCCTCTCAACAGCCCAAACAAGTTTCTAAAAGGATGAGTTTGCAACTACTTTACTTTTGCAGAAAATTCAAAACGTTCATTAATAAATAGTGCCCAAAATAGCAAAAAGAAGCTGTTTGAATGAACACTCACATTTATTGGTAGAATCATGCAGGATTGAAATTTTTGATGTTTTTCTACTCCTCTCATGAGCCCAAACAAGACACTATACGGATGAGTTTGTAACTACTTTACTTTTGCAGAAAATTCAAAACATTAAAAAGCAGAGGTTTGAATGAACACACACATTTCTTGGTATAATCATGCAGGATTGAAATTTTGGACGTTTTTCTACTCCTCTCATGAGCCCAAACAAGACTCTAAAAGGATGAGCTTGCAACTACTTTACTTTTGCAGAAAATTCAAAACATTCATTATTCAATAGGGCCCAATAGCAAAAAGCAGCGGTTTGAATGAACACTCACATTTCTTGGTAGAATCGTGCAGGATTGAAATTTTTGATGTTTTTCTACTCCTCTCAACAGCCCAAACAAGTTTCTAAAAGGATGGGTTTGCAACTTCTTTACTTTTGGAGAAAATTCAAAACATTCATGATTCAAAAGGGACCAATAGCAAAAAGCAGAGGTTTGAATGAACACTCACATCTCTTGGTAGAATCGTGCAGGATTGAAATTTTTGATGTTTTGCTACTCCTCTCAACAGCCCAAACAAATATCTAAAAGGATGAGTTTGCAACTACTTTACTTTTGGAAAAAATTCAAAACATTCATTATTCATTAGGGACCAATAGCAAAAAGCAGTGGTTTGAATGAACACTCACATTTCTTGGTAGAATCGTTCAGGATTGAAATTTTTGATGTTTTTCTACTCCTCTCATGAGCCCAAACAAGATTCTAGAAGGATGAGCTTGCAACTACTTTACTTTTGGAGAAAATTCAAAACATTAATTATTCAATAGGGCCCAATAGCAAAAAACAGCTATTTGAATGATTACTCACATCTCTTGGTAGAATTGTTCAGGATTGAAATTTTTGATGTTTTTCAACTCCTCTCATGAGCCCAAACAAGATCCTGAAAGGATGAGCTAGCACCTACTTTACTTTTGCAGAAAATTCAAAACATTCATTATTCAATAGAGCCCAATAGCAAAAAAGAGCGTTTTGAATGAACAATCACATTTCTTGGTAGAATCGTGCAGGATTGCAATTTTTGATGTTTTTTTTACTCATCTCAACAGCATAAACAAGTTTCTAAAAGGATGAGTTTGCAACTACTTTACTTTTGCAGAAAATTCAAAACATTCATTATTCAATAGGGCCCAATAGCAAAAAGCAGCGGTTTGAATGAACACTCAGGTTTCTTGGTAGAATCGTTCAGGATTGAAATTTTTGATGTTTTTTTACTCCTCTCAACAGCTCAAACAAGTTTCTAAAAGGATGAGTTTGCAACTACTTTACTTTTGGAGAAAATTCAAAACATTCATTATTCAATAGGGACCAATAGCAAAAAGCAGCTATTTGAATGATTACTCACATCTCTTGGTAGAATTGTTCAGGATTGAAATTTTTGATGTTTTTCAACTCCTCACATGAGCCCAAACAAGACTCTAAAAGGATGAGCAAGCAACTACTTTCCTTTTGCAGAAAATTCAAAACATTCATTATTCAATAGAGCCCAATAGCAAAAAGCAGCGTTTTGAATGAACAATCACATTGATTGGTAGAATCGTGCAGGATTGAAATTTTTGATGTTTTTTTACTCATCTTTACAGCCAAACAAGTTTCTAAAAGGGTGAGATTGCAACTACTTTACTTTTGCAGAAAATTCAAAACATTCATTATTCAATAGGGCCCAATAGCAAAAAGCAGCGGTTTGAATGAACACACATATTTCTTGGTATAATCATGCAGGATTGAAATTTTTGACATTTTTCTACTCCTCTCATGAGCCCAAACAAGACTCTAAAAGGATGAGCTAGCAACTACTTTCCTTTTGCAGAAAATTCAAAACATTCATTATTCAATAGAGCCCAATAGCAAAAAGCAGCGTTTTGAATGAACAATCACATTTCTTGGTAGAATCGTGCAGGATTGAAATTTTTGATGTTTTTTACTCATCTTTACAGCCAAACAAGTTTCTAAAAGGGTGAGATTGCAACTACTTTACTTTTGCAGAAAATTCAAAACATTCATTATTCAATAGGGCCCAATATCAAAAAGCAGCGGTTTGAATGAACACACACATTTCTTGGTATAATCATGCAGGATTGAAATTTTTGACGTTTTTCTACTCCTCTCATGAGCCCAAACAAGACTCTAAAAGGATGAGCTTGCAACTACTTTACTTTTGCAGAAAATTCAAAACATTCATTATTCAATAGGGCCCAATAGCAAAAAGCAGCGGTTTGAATGAACACTCACATTTCTTGGTAGAATCATGCAGGATTGAAATTTTTGATGTTTTTCAACTCCTCTCAACAGCCCAAACAAGTTTCTAAAAGGATGGGTTTGCAACTTCTTTACTTTTGGAGAAAATTCAAAACATTCATGATTCAAAAGGGACCAATATCAAAAAGCAGAGGTTTGAATGAACACTCACATCTCTTGGTAGAATCGTGCAGGATTGAAATTTTTGATGTATTGCTACTCCTCTCAACAGCCCAAACAAATTTCTAAAAGGATGAGTTTACAACTACTTTACTTTTGGAGAAAATTCAAAACATTCATTATTCATTAGGGACCAATAGCAAAAAGCAGTGGTTTGAATGAACACTCACATTTCTTGGTAGAATCGTTCAGGATTGAAATTTTTGATGTTTTTCTACTCCGCTCATGAGCCCAAAAAAGACTCTAAAAGGATGAGCTTGCAACTACTTTACTTTTGGAGAAAATTCAAAACATTAATTATTCAATAGGGCCCAATTGCAAAAAGCAGCAATTTGAATGATTACTCACATCTCTTGGTAGAATTGCTCAGGATTGAAATTTTTGATGTTTTTCAACTCCTCACATGAGCCCAAACAAGACTCTAAAAGGATGAGCAAGCAACTACTTTCCTTTTGCAGAAAATTCAAAACATTCATTATTCAATAGAGCCCAATAGCAAAAAGCAGCGTTTTGAATGAACAATCACATTGCTTGGTAGAATCGTGCAGGATTGAAATTTTTGATGTTTTTTTACTCATATTTACAGACAAACAAGTTTCTAAAAGGGTGAGATTGCAACTACTTTACTTTTGCAGAAAATTCAAAACATTCATTATTCAATAGGGCCCAATAGCAAAAAGCAGCGGTTTGAATGAACACACATATTTCTTGGTATAATCATGCAGGATTGAAATTTTTGACATTTTTCTACTCCTCTCATGAGCCCAAACAAGACTCTAAAAGGATGAGCTAGCAACTACTTTCCTTTTGCAGAAAATTCAAAACATTCATTATTCAATAGAGCCCAATAGCAAAAAGCAGCGTTTTGAATGAACAATCACATTTCTTGATAGAATCGTGCAGGATTGAAATTTTTGATGTTTTTTACTCATCTTTACAGCCAAACAAGTTTCTAAAAGGGTGAGATTGCAACTACTTTACTTTTGCAGAAAATTCAAAACATTCATTATTCAATTGGGCCCAATAGCAAAAAGCAGCGGTTTGAATGAACACACACATTTCTTGGTATAATCATGCAGGATTGAAATTTTTGACGTTTTTCTACTCCTCTCATGAGCCCAAACAAGACTCTAAAAGGATGAGCTTGCAACTACTTTACTTTTGCAGAAAATTCAAAACATTCATTATTCAATAGGGCCCAATAGCAAAAAGCAGCGGTTTGAATGAACACTCACATTTCTTGGTAGAATCGTGCAGGATTGAAATTTTTGATGTTTTTCTACTCCTCTCAACAGCCCAAACAACTTTCTAAAAGGATGAGCTTGCAACTACTTTACTTTTGGAGAAAATTCAAAACATTAATTATTCAATAGGGCCCAATAGCAAAAAGCAGCTATTTGAATGATTACTCACATCTCTTGGTAGAATTGTTCAGGATTGAAATTTTTGATGTTTTTCAACTCCTCACATGAGCCCAAACAAGACTCTAAAAGGATTAGCAAGCAACTACTTTCCTTTTGCAGAAAATTCAAAACATTCATTATTCAATAGAGCCCAATAGAAAAAGCAGCGTTTTCAATGAACAATCACATTGCTTGGTAGAATCGTGCAGGATTGAAATTTTGTTGTTTTTTTACTCATCTTTACAGCCAAACAAGTTTCTAAAAGGGTGAGATTGCAACTACTTTACTTTTGCAGAAAATTCAAAACATTCATTATTCAATAGGGCCAAATAGCAAAAAGCAGCGGTTTGAATGAACACTCACATTTCTTGGTAGAATCGTGCAGGATTGAAATTTTTGATGTTTTTTTACTCTCAACAGCCCAAACAAGTTTCTAAAAGGATGGGTTTGCAACTTCTTTACTTTTGGAGAAAATTCAAAACATTCATTATTCAAAAGGGACCAATAGCAAAAAGCAGCGGTTTGAATGAACACTCACATCTTTTGGTAGAATCGTGCAGGATTGAAATTTTTGATGTTTTGCTACTCCTCTCAACAGTCCAAACAAATTGCTAAAAGGATGAGTTTGCAACTACTTTACTTTTGGAGAAAATTCAAAACATTCATTATTCAAAAGGGACCAATAGCAAAAAGCAGCGGTTTGAATGAACACTCACATTTCTTGGTAGAATCGTTCAGGATTGAAATTTTTGATGTTGTTCTACTCGTCTCATGAGCCCAAACAAGACTCTAAAAGGATGAGCTTGCAACTGCTTTACTTTTGGAGAAAATTCGAAACATTCTTTATTGAATAGAGTTTAATACCAAAAAGCAGCATTTTGAATGTACAATCACAGTTCTTGGTAGAATCGTGCAGGATTGAAATTTTTGATTCTTTTCTACTCCTCTCATGAGCCCAAACAAGAATCTAAAAGGATAAGTTTGCAACTACTTTACTTTTGGAGAAAATTCAAAACATTCAATATTCATTAGGGACCAATAGCAAAAAGCAGCAGTTTGAATGAACACTCACATTTCTTGGTAGAATCGTGCAGGATTTAAATTTTTGATGTTTTTCTACTCCTCTCAACAGCCCAAACAAGTTTCTAAAAGGATGAGTTTGCAACTACTTTACTTTTGCAGAAAATTCAAAACATTCAATATGGCCGAATAGCAAAAAGCAGCTGTTTGAATGAGCCCTCACATCTCTTGGTAGAATCGTTCAGGATTTAAATTTTTGATGTTTTTCTACTCCTCTCATGAGCCCAAACAAGACTCTAAAAGGATGAGCTTGCAACTACTTTACTTTTGGAGAAAATTCAAAACATTCATTATTCAACAGAGCCCAATAGCAAAAAGCAGCGGTTTGAATGAACAATCACATTTCTTGGTAGAATCATGCAGGACTGAAATTTTTGATGTTTTTCTACTCCTCTCAACAGCCCAAACAAGTTTCTAAAAGGATGGGTTTGCAACTTCTTTACTTTTGGAGAAAATTCAAAACATTCATGATTCAAAAGGGACCAATATCAAAAAGCAGAGGTTTGAATGAACACTCACATCTCTTGGTAGAATCGTGCAGGATTGAAATTTTTGATGTATTGCTACTCCTCTCAACAGCCCAAACAAATTTCTAAAATAATGAGTTTACAACTACTTTACTTTTGGAGAAAATTCAAAACATTCATTATTCATTAGGGACCAATAGCAAAAAGCAGCAGTTTGAATGAACACTCACATTTCTTGGTAGAATCGTGCAGGATTTAAATTTTTGATGTTTTTCTACTCCGCTCATGAGCCCAAAAAAGATTCTAAAAGGATGAGCTTGCAACTACTTTACTTTTGGAGAAAATTCAAAACATTAATTATTCAATAGGGCCCAATTGCAAAAAGCAGCAATTTGAATGATTACTCACATCTCTTGGTAGAATTGCTCAGGATTGAAATTTTTGATGTTTTTCAACTCCTCACATGAGCCCAAACAAGACTCTAAAAGGATGAGCAAGCAACTACTTTCCTTTTGCAGAAAATTCAAAACATTCATTATTCAATAGAGCCCAATAGCAAAAAGCAGCGTTTTGAATGAACAATCACATTGCTTGGTAGAATCGTGCAGGATTGAAATTTTTGATGTTTTTTTACTCATATTTACAGACAAACAAGTTTCTAAAAGGTTGAGATTGCAACTACTTTACTTTTGCAGAAAATTCAAAACATTCATTATTCAATAGGGCCCAATAGCAAAAAGCAGCAGTTTGAATGAACACACATATTTCTTGGTATAATCATGCAGGATTGAAATTTTTGACATTTTTCTACTCCTCTCATGAGCCCAAACAAGACTCTAAAAGGATGAGCTTGCAACTACTTTACTTTTGGAGAAAATTCAAAACATTAATTATTCAATAGGGCCCAATAGCAAAAAGCAGCTATTTGAATGATTACTCACATCTCTTGGTAGAATTGTTCAGGATTGAAATTTTTGATGTTTTTCAACTCCTCACATGAGCCCAAACAAGACTCTAAAAGGATTAGCAAGCAACTACTTTCCTTTTGCAGAAAATTCAAAACATTCATTATTCAATAGAGCCCAATAGAAAAAGCAGCGTTTTCAATGAACAATCACATTGCTTGGTAGAATCGTGCAGGATTGAAATTTTGTTGTTTTTTTACTCATCTTTACAGCCAAACAAGTTTCTAAAAGGGTGAGATTGCAACTACTTTACTTTTGCAGAAAATTCAAAACATTCATTATTCAATAGGGCCAAATAGCAAAAAGCAGCGGTTTGAATGAACACTCACATTTCTTGGTAGAATCGTGCAGGATTGAAATTTTTGATGTTTTTTTACTCTCAACAGCCCAAACAAGTTTCTAAAAGGATGGGTTTGCAACTTCTTTACTTTTGGAGAAAATTCAAAACATTCATTATTCAAAAGGGACCAATAGCAAAAAGCAGCGGTTTGAATGAACACTCACATCTTTTGGTAGAATCGTGCAGGATTGAAATTTTTGATGTTTTGCTACTCCTCTCAACAGTCCAAACAAATTGCTAAAAGGATGAGTTTGCAACTACTTTACTTTTGGAGAAAATTCAAAACATTCATTATTCAAAAGGGACCAATAGCAAAAAGCAGCGGTTTGAATGAACACTCACATTTCTTGGTAGAATCGTTCAGGATTGAAATTTTTGATGTTGTTCTACTCGTCTCATGAGCCCAAACAAGACTCTAAAAGGATGAGCTTGCAACTGCTTTACTTTTGGAGAAAATTCGAAACATTCTTTATTGAATAGAGTTTAATACCAAAAAGCAGCATTTTGAATGTACAATCACAGTTCTTGGTAGAATCGTGCAGGATTGAAATTTTTGATTCTTTTCTACTCCTCTCATGAGCCCAAACAAGAATCTAAAAGGATAAGTTTGCAACTACTTTACTTTTGGAGAAAATTCAAAACATTCAATATTCATTAGGGACCAATAGCAAAAAGCAGCAGTTTGAATGAACACTCACATTTCTTGGTAGAATCGTGCAGGATTTAAATTTTTGATGTTTTTCTACTCCTCTCAACAGCCCAAACAAGTTTCTAAAAGGATGAGTTTGCAACTACTTTACTTTTGCAGAAAATTCAAAACATTCAATATGGCCGAATAGCAAAAAGCAGCTGTTTGAATGAGCCCTCACATCTCTTGGTAGAATCGTTCAGGATTTAAATTTTTGATGTTTTTCTACTCCTCTCATGAGCCCAAACAAGACTCTAAAAGGATGAGCTTGCAACTACTTTACTTTTGGAGAAAATTCAAAACATTCATTATTCAACAGAGCCCAATAGCAAAAAGCAGCGGTTTGAATGAACAATCACATTTCTTGGTAGAATCATGCAGGACTGAAATTTTTGATGTTTTTTTACTCATCTCTACAGCCCAAACAAGTTTCTAAAAGGGTGAGTTTGCAACTACTTTACTTTTGCAGAAAAGTCAAAACATTCATTATTCAATAGGGCCCAAGAGCAAAAAGCAGCTGTTTGAATGAACACTCACATTTCTTGGTAGAATCATTCAGGATTTAAATTTTTTATGTTTTTCTACTCCTCTCATGAGCCCAAACAAGACTCTAAAAGGATGAGCTTGCAACTACTTTACTTTCGGAGAAAATTCAAAACATTAATTATTCAATAGGGCCCAATAGCAAAAAGCAGCTATTTGAATGATCACACACATCTCTTGGTAGAATTGCTCAGGATTGAAATTTTTGATGTTTTTCTACTCCTCACATGAGCCCAAACAAGACTCTAAAAGGATGAGCTTGCATCTACTTTACTTTTGCAGAAAATTCAAAACATTCATTATTCAATAGGGCCCAATAGCAAAAAGCAGCGGTTTGAATGAACACTCACATTTCTTGGTAGAATCGTGCAGGATTGAAATTTTTGATGTTTTTCTACTCCTCTCAACAGCCCAAACAAGTTTCTAAAAGGATGAGCTTGCAACTACTTTACTTTTGGAGAAAATTCAAAACATTAATTATTCAATAGGGCCCAATAGCAAAAAGCAGCTATTTGAATGATTACTCACATCTCTTGGTAGAATTGTTCAGGATTGAAATTTTTGATGTTTTTCAACTCCTCACATGAGCCCAAACAAGACTCTAAAAGGATTAGCAAGCAACTACTTTCCTTTTGCAGAAAATTCAAAACATTCATTATTCAATAGAGCCCAATAGAAAAAGCAGCGTTTTCAATGAACAATCACATTGCTTGGTAGAATCGTGCAGGATTGAAATTTTGTTGTTTTTTTACTCATCTTTACAGCCAAACAAGTTTCTAAAAGGGTGAGATTGCAACTACTTTACTTTTGCAGAAAATTCAAAACATTCATTATTCAATAGGGCCAAATAGCAAAAAGCAGCGGTTTGAATGAACACTCACATTTCTTGGTAGAATCGTGCAGGATTGAAATTTTTGATGTTTTTTTACTCTCAACAGCCCAAACAAGTTTCTAAAAGGATGGGTTTGCAACTTCTTTACTTTTGGAGAAAATTCAAAACATTCATTATTCAAAAGGGACCAATAGCAAAAAGCAGCGGTTTGAATGAACACTCACATCTTTTGGTAGAATCGTGCAGGATTGAAATTTTTGATGTTTTGCTACTCCTCTCAACAGTCCAAACAAATTGCTAAAAGGATGAGTTTGCAACTACTTTACTTTTGGAGAAAATTCAAAAAAATTTAATATTCAAAAGGGACCAATAGCAAAAAGCAGCGGTTTGAATGAACACTCACATTTCTTGGTAGAATCGTTCAGGATTGAAATTTTTGATGTTGTTCTACTCGTCTCATGAGCCCAAACAAGACTCTAAAAGGATGAGCTTGCAACTGCTTTACTTTTGGAGAAAATTCGAAACATTCTTTATTGAATAGAGTTTAATACCAAAAAGCAGCATTTTGAATGTACAATCACAGTTCTTGGTAGAATCGTGCAGGATTGAAATTTTTGATTCTTTTCTACTCCTCTCATGAGCCCAAACAAGAATCTAAAAGGATAAGTTTGCAACTACTTTACTTTTGGAGAAAATTCAAAACATTCAATATTCATTAGGGACCAATAGCAAAAAGCAGCAGTTTGAATGAACACTCACATTTCTTGGTAGAATCGTGCAGGATTTAAATTTTTGATGTTTTTCTACTCCTCTCAACAGCCCAAACAAGTTTCTAAAAGGATGAGTTTGCAACTACTTTACTTTTGCAGAAAATTCAAAACATTCAATATGGCCGAATAGCAAAAAGCAGCTGTTTGAATGAGCCCTCACATCTCTTGGTAGAATCGTTCAGGATTTAAATTTTTGATGTTTTTCTACTCCTCTCATGAGCCCAAACAAGACTCTAAAAGGATGAGCTTGCAACTACTTTACTTTTGGAGAAAATTCAAAACATTCATTATTCAACAGAGCCCAATAGCAAAAAGCAGCGGTTTGAATGAACAATCACATTTCTTGGTAGAATCATGCAGGACTGAAATTTTTGATGTTTTTCTACTCCTCTCAACAGCCCAAACAAGTTTCTAAAAGGATGGGTTTGCAACTTCTTTACTTTTGGAGAAAATTCAAAACATTCATGATTCAAAAGGGACCAATATCAAAAAGCAGAGGTTTGAATGAACACTCACATCTCTTGGTAGAATCGTGCAGGATTGAAATTTTTGATGTATTGCTACTCCTCTCAACAGCCCAAACAAATTTCTAAAATAATGAGTTTACAACTACTTTACTTTTGGAGAAAATTCAAAACATTCATTATTCATTAGGGACCAATAGCAAAAAGCAGTGGTTTGAATGAACACTCACATTTCTTGGTAGAATCGTTCAGGATTGAAATTTTTGATGTTTTTCTACTCCGCTCATGAGCCCAAAAAAGATTCTAAAAGGATGAGCTTGCAACTACTTTACTTTTGGAGAAAATTCAAAACATTAATTATTCAATAGGGCCCAATTGCAAAAAGCAGCAATTTGAATGATTACTCACATCTCTTGGTAGAATTGCTCAGGATTGAAATTTTTGATGTTTTTCAACTCCTCACATGAGCCCAAACAAGACTCTAAAAGGATGAGCAAGCAACTACTTTCCTTTTGCAGAAAATTCAAAACATTCATTATTCAATAGAGCCCAATAGCAAAAAGCAGCGTTTTGAATGAACAATCACATTGCTTGGTAGAATCGTGCAGGATTGAAATTTTTGATGTTTTTTTACTCATATTTACAGACAAACAAGTTTCTAAAAGGGTGAGATTGCAACTACTTTACTTTTGCAGAAAATTCAAAACATTCATTATTCAATAGGGCCCAATAGCAAAAAGCAGCGGTTTGAATGAACACACATATTTCTTGGTATAATCATGCAGGATTGAAATTTTTGACATTTTTCTACTCCTCTCATGAGCCCAAACAAGACTCTAAAAGGATGAGCTAGCAACTACTTTCCTTTTGCAGAAAATTCAAAACATTCATTATTCAATAGAGCCCAATAGCAAAAAGCAGCGTTTTGAATGAACAATCACATTTCTTGGTAGAATCGTGCAGGATTGAAATTTTTGATGTTTTTTACTCATCTTTACAGCCAAACAAGTTTCTAAAAGGGTGAGATTGCAACTACTTTACTTTTGCAGAAAATTCAAAACATTCATTATTCAATTGGGCCCAATAGCAAAAAGCAGCGGTTTGAATGAACACACACATTTCTTGGTATAATCATGCAGGATTGAAATTTTTGACGTTTTTCTACTCCTCTCATGAGCCCAAACAAGACTCTAAAAGGATGAGCTTGCAACTACTTTACTTTTGCAGAAAATTCAAAACATTCATTATTCAATAGGGCCCAATAGCAAAAAGCAGCGGTTTGAATGAACACTCACATTTCTTGGTAGAATCGTGCAGGATTGAAATTTTTGATGTTTTTCTACTCCTCTCAACAGCCCAAACAAGTTTCTAAAAGGATGAGCTTGCAACTACTTTACTTTTGGAGAAAATTCAAAACATTAATTATTCAATAGGGCCCAATAGCAAAAAGCAGCTATTTGAATGATTACTCACATCTCTTGGTAGAATTGTTCAGGATTGAAATTTTTGATGTTTTTCAACTCCTCACATGAGCCCAAACAAGACTCTAAAAGGATTAGCAAGCAACTACTTTCCTTTTGCAGAAAATTCAAAACATTCATTATTCAATAGAGCCCAATAGAAAAAGCAGCGTTTTCAATGAACAATCACATTGCTTGGTAGAATCGTGCAGGATTGAAATTTTGTTGTTTTTTTACTCATCTTTACAGCCAAACAAGTTTCTAAAAGGGTGAGATTGCAACTACTTTACTTTTGCAGAAAATTCAAAACATTCATTATTCAATAGGGCCAAATAGCAAAAAGCAGCGGTTTGAATGAACACTCACATTTCTTGGTAGAATCGTGCAGGATTGAAATTTTTGATGTTTTTTTACTCTCAACAGCCCAAACAAGTTTCTAAAAGGATGGGTTTGCAACTTCTTTACTTTTGGAGAAAATTCAAAACATTCATTATTCAAAAGGGACCAATAGCAAAAAGCAGCGGTTTGAATGAACACTCACATCTTTTGGTAGAATCGTGCAGGATTGAAATTTTTGATGTTTTGCTACTCCTCTCAACAGTCCAAACAAATTGCTAAAAGGATGAGTTTGCAACTACTTTACTTTTGGAGAAAATTCAAAACATTCATTATTCAAAAGGGACCAATAGCAAAAAGCAGCGGTTTGAATGAACACTCACATTTCTTGGTAGAATCGTTCAGGATTGAAATTTTTGATGTTGTTCTACTCGTCTCATGAGCCCAAACAAGACTCTAAAAGGATGAGCTTGCAACTGCTTTACTTTTGGAGAAAATTCGAAACATTCTTTATTGAATAGAGTTTAATACCAAAAAGCAGCATTTTGAATGTACAATCACAGTTCTTGGTAGAATCGTGCAGGATTGAAATTTTTGATTCTTTTCTACTCCTCTCATGAGCCCAAACAAGAATCTAAAAGGATAAGTTTGCAACTACTTTACTTTTGGAGAAAATTCAAAACATTCAATATTCATTAGGGACCAATAGCAAAAAGCAGCAGTTTGAATGAACACTCACATTTCTTGGTAGAATCGTGCAGGATTTAAATTTTTGATGTTTTTCTACTCCTCTCAACAGTCCAAACAAGTTTCTAAAAGGATGAGTTTGCAACTACTTTACTTTTGCAGAAAATTCAAAACATTCAATATGGCCGAATAGCAAAAAGCAGCTGTTTGAATGAGACCTCACATCTCTTGGTAGAATCGTTCAGGATTTAAATTTTTGATGTTTTTCTACTCCTCTCATGAGCCCAAACAAGACTCTAAAAGGATGAGCTTGCAACTACTTTACTTTTGGAGAAAATTCAAAACATTCATTATTCAACAGAGCCCAATAGCAAAAAGCAGCGGTTTGAATGAACAATCACATTTCTTGGTAGAATCATGCAGGACTGAAATTTTTGATGTTTTTTTACTCATCTCTACAGTCCAAACAAGTTTCTAAAAGGGTGAGTTTGCAACTACTTTACTTTTGCAGAAAAGTCAAAACATTCATTATTCAATAGGGCCCAAGAGCAAAAAGCAGCTGTTTGAATGAACACTCACATTTCTTGGTAGAATCATTCAGGATTTAAATTTTTTATGTTTTTCTACTCCTCTCATGAGCCCAAACAAGACTCTAAAAGGATGAGCTTGCAACTACTTTACTTTCGGAGAAAATTCAAAACATTAATTATTCAATAGGGCCCAATAGCAAAAAGCAGCTATTTGAATGATCACACACATCTCTTGGTAGAATTGCTCAGGATTGAAATTTTTGATGTTTTTCTACTCCTCACATGAGCCCAAACAAGACTCTAAAAGGATGAGCTTGCATCTACTTTACTTTTGCAGAAAATTCAAAACATTCATTATTCAATAGGGCCCAATAGCAAAAAGCAGCGGTTTGAATGAACACTCACATTTCTTGGTAGAATCGTGCAGGATTGAAATTTTTGATGTTTTTCTACTCCTCTCAACAGCCCAAACAAGTTTCTAAAAGGATGAGCTTGCAACTACTTTACTTTTGGAGAAAATTCAAAACATTAATTATTCAATAGGGCCCAATAGCAAAAAGCAGCTATTTGAATGATTACTCACATCTCTTGGTAGAATTGTTCAGGATTGAAATTTTTGATGTTTTTCAACTCCTCACATGAGCCCAAACAAGACTCTAAAAGGATTAGCAAGCAACTACTTTCCTTTTGCAGAAAATTCAAAACATTCATTATTCAATAGAGCCCAATAGAAAAAGCAGCGTTTTCAATGAACAATCACATTGCTTGGTAGAATCGTGCAGGATTGAAATTTTGTTGTTTTTTTACTCATCTTTACAGCCAAACAAGTTTCTAAAAGGGTGAGATTGCAACTACTTTACTTTTGCAGAAAATTCAAAACATTCATTATTCAATAGGGCCAAATAGCAAAAAGCAGCGGTTTGAATGAACACTCACATTTCTTGGTAGAATCGTGCAGGATTGAAATTTTTGATGTTTTTTTACTCTCAACAGCCCAAACAAGTTTCTAAAAGGATGGGTTTGCAACTTCTTTACTTTTGGAGAAAATTCAAAACATTCATTATTCAAAAGGGACCAATAGCAAAAAGCAGCGGTTTGAATGAACACTCACATCTTTTGGTAGAATCGTGCAGGATTGAAATTTTTGATGTTTTGCTACTCCTCTCAACAGTCCAAACAAATTGCTAAAAGGATGAGTTTGCAACTACTTTACTTTTGGAGAAAATTCAAAACATTCATTATTCAAAAGGGACCAATAGCAAAAAGCAGCGGTTTGAATGAACACTCACATTTCTTGGTAGAATCGTTCAGGATTGAAATTTTTGATGTTGTTCTACTCGTCTCATGAGCCCAAACAAGACTCTAAAAGGATGAGCTTGCAACTGCTTTACTTTTGGAGAAAATTCGAAACATTCTTTATTGAATAGAGTTTAATACCAAAAAGCAGCATTTTGAATGTACAATCACAGTTCTTGGTAGAATCGTGCAGGATTGAAATTTTTGATTCTTTTCTACTCCTCTCATGAGCCCAAACAAGAATCTAAAAGGATAAGTTTGCAACTACTTTACTTTTGGAGAAAATTCAAAACATTCAATATTCATTAGGGACCAATAGCAAAAAGCAGCAGTTTGAATGAACACTCACATTTCTTGGTAGAATCGTGCAGGATTTAAATTTTTGATGTTTTTCTACTCCTCTCAACAGCCCAAACAAGTTTCTAAAAGGATGAGTTTGCAACTACTTTACTTTTGCAGAAAATTCAAAACATTCAATATGGCCGAATAGCAAAAAGCAGCTGTTTGAATGAGCCCTCACATCTCTTGGTAGAATCGTTCAGGATTTAAATTTTTGATGTTTTTCTACTCCTCTCATGAGCCCAAACAAGACTCTAAAAGGATGAGCTTGCAACTACTTTACTTTTGGAGAAAATTCAAAACATTCATTATTCAACAGAGCCCAATAGCAAAAAGCAGCGGTTTGAATGAACAATCACATTTCTTGGTAGAATCATGCAGGACTGAAATTTTTGATGTTTTTTTACTCATCTCTACAGCCCAAACAAGTTTCTAAAAGGGTGAGTTTGCAACTACTTTACTTTTGCAGAAAAGTCAAAACATTCATTATTCAATAGGGCCCAAGAGCAAAAAGCAGCTGTTTGAATGAACACTCACATTTCTTGGTAGAATCATTCAGGATTTAAATTTTTTATGTTTTTCTACTCCTCTCATGAGCCCAAACAAGACTCTAAAAGGATGAGCTTGCAACTACTTTACTTTCGGAGAAAATTCAAAACATTAATTATTCAATAGGGCCCAATAGCAAAAAGCAGCTATTTGAATGATCACACACATCTCTTGGTAGAATTGCTCAGGATTGAAATTTTTGATGTTTTTCTACTCCTCACATGAGCCCAAACAAGACTCAAAAAGGATGAGCTAGCAACTACTTTCCTTTTGCAAAAAATTCAAAACATTCATTATTCAATAGAGCCCAATAGAAAAAGCAGCGTTTTGAATGAACAATCACATTGCTTGGTAGAATCGTGCAGGATTGAAATTTTGTTGTTTTTTTACTCATCTTTACAGCCAAACAAGTTTCTAAAAGGGTGAGATTGCAACTACTTTACTTTTGCAGAAAATTCAAAACATTCATTATTCAATAGGGCCAAATAGCAAAAAGCAGCGGTTTGAATGAACACTCACATTTCTTGGTAGAATCGTGCAGGATTGAAATTTTTGATGTTTTTTTACTCTCAACAGCCCAAACAAGTTTCTAAAAGGATGGGTTTGCAACTTCTTTACTTTTGGAGAAAATTCAAAACATTCATTATTTAAAAGGGACCAATAGCAAAAAGCAGCGGTTTGAATGAACACTCACATCTTTTGGTAGAATCGTGCAGGATTGAAATTTTTGATGTTTTGCTACTCCTCTCAACAGTCCAAACAAATTGCTGAAAGGATGAGTTTGCAACTACTTTACTTTTGGAGAAAATTCAAAACATTCATTATTCAAAAGGGACCAATAGCAAAAAGCAGCGGTTTGAATGAACACTCACATTTCTTGGTAGAATCGTTCAGGATTGAAATTTTTGATGTTGTTCTACTCGTCTCATGAGCCCAAACAAGACTCTAAAAGGATGAGCTTGCAACTGCTTTACTTTTGGAGAAAATTCGAAACATTCTTTATTGAACAGAGTTTAATACCAAAAAGCAGCATTTTGAATGTACAATCACAGTTCTTGGTAGAATCGTGCAGGATTGAAATTTTTGATGCTTTTCTACTCCTCTCATGAGCCCAAACAAGAATCTAAAAGGATAAGTTTGCAACTACTTTACTTTTGGAGAAAATTCAAAACATTCAATATTCATTAGGGACCAATAGCAAAAAGCAGCAGTTTGAATGAACACTCACATTTCTTGGTAGAATCGAGCAGGATTGAAATTTTTGATGTTTTTCTACTCCTCTCAACAGCCCAAACAAGTTTCTAAAAGGATGAGTTTGCAACTACTTTACTTTTGCAGAAAATTTAAAACATTCAATATGGTCGAATAGCAAAAAGCAGCTGTTTGAATGAGCACTCACATCTCTGGGAAGAATCGTTCAGGATTTAAATTTTTGATGTTTTTCTACTCCTCTCATGAGCCCAAACAAGACTCTAAAAGGATGAGCTTGCAACTACTTTACTTTTGGAGAAAATTCAAAACATTCATTATTCAACAGAGCCCAGTAGCAAAAAGCAGCGGTTTGAATGAACAATCACATTTCTTGGTAGAATCATGCAGGACTGAAATTTTTGATGTTTTTTTACTCATCTCTACAGCCCAAACAAGTTTCTAAAAGGGTGAGTTTGCAACTACTTTACTTTTGCAGAAAATTCAAAACATTCATTATTCAATAGGGCCCAAGAGCAAAAAGCAGCTGTTTGAATGAACACTCACATTTCTTGGTAGAATCGTTCAGGATTGAAATTTTTGATGTTTTTCTACTCTCAACAGCCCAAACAAGTTTCTAAAAGGATGATTTTGCAACTACTTTACTTTTGGAGAAAATTCAAAACATTCATTATTCAATAGAGCCCAATTGCAAAAAGCAGCGTTTTCAATGACCAATCACATTTCTTGGTAGAATCGTGCAGGATTGAAATTTTTGATTTTTTTTTACTCCTCTCAACAGCCCAAACAAGTTTCTAAAAGGATGAGTTTGCAACTACTTTACTTTTGCAGAAAATTCAAAACACACATTATTCAATAGGGACCAAAATAGCAAAAAGCAGCGGTTTGAATGAGCACTCACATTTCTTGGTAGAATCGCGCAGGATTGAAATTTTTGATGTTTTTCTACTCCTCTCAACAGCCCAAACAAGTTTTTTAAAGGATGAGTTTGCAACGACTTTTCTTTTGCAGAAAATTCAAAACATTCAATATGGCCCAATAGCAAAAAGCAGCTGTTTGAATGAGCACTCACATCTCTTGGTAGAATCGTTCAGGATTTAAATTTTTTATGTTTTTCTACTCCTCTCATGAGCCCAAACAAGACTCTAAAAGGATGAGCTTGCAACTACTTTACTTTCGGAGAAAATTCAAAACATTAATTATTCAATAGGGCCCAATAGCAAAAAGCAGCTATTTGAATGATCACACACATCTCTTGGTAGAATTGCTCAGGATTGAAATTTTTGATGTTTTTCTACTCCTCACATGAGCCCAAACAAGACTCAAAAAGGATGAGCTAGCAACTACTTTCCTTTTGCAGAAAATTCAAAACATTCATTATTCAATAGAGCCCAATAGCAAAAAGCAGCGGTTTGAATGAACAATTACATTTCTTGGTAGAATCATGCAGGACTGCAATTTTTGATGTTTTTTTACTCCTCTCAACAGCCCAAACAAGTTTCTAAAAGGATGAGTTTGCAACTACTTTATTTTTGGAGAAAATTCAAAACATTCATTATTCAATAGGGACCAAAATAGCAAAAACCAGCGGTTTGAATGAGCACTCACATTTCTTGGTAGAATCGTGCAGGATTGAAATTTTTGATGTTTTTCTACTCCTCTCAACAGCCCAAACAAGTTTTTTAAAGGATGAGTTTGCAACTATTTTACTTTTGCAGAAAATTCAAAACATTCATTATTCAATAGGGCCCAAAAGCAAAAAGCAGCTGTTTGAATGAGCACTCACATCTCTTGGTAGAATCATTCAGGATTGATATTTTTGATGTTTTTCTACTCCTCTCATGAGCCCAAACAAGACTCTAAAAGGATGAGCTTGCAACTACTTTACTTTTGGAGAAAATTCAAAACATTCATTATTCAATAGAGCCCAATGGCAAAAAGCAGCGTTTTGAATGAACAATCACATTTCTTGGTAGAATCGTGCAGGATTGAAATTTTTGACGTTTTTCTACTCCTCTCAACAGCCCAAACAAGTTCTAAAAGGATGAGTTTGCAACTTCTTTACTTTTGGAGAAAATTCAAAACATTCATTATTCAATAGGGACCAATAGCAAAAAGCAGCGGTTTGAATGAACACTCACATTTCTTGGTAGAATCATGCAGGATTGAAATTTTTGATGTTTTTCTACTCCTCTCATGAGCCCAAACAAGACTCTAAAAGGAAGAGTTTGCAACTACTTTATTTTTGCATAAAATTCAAAACATTCATTAATCTTTAGGGACCAAAATAGCAAAAAGCTGCGGTTTTCTTGGTAGAATCGTGCAGGATTGAAATTTTTGATGTTTTTCTACTCCTCTCAACAGACAAAACAAGTTTCTAAAAGGGTGAGCTAGCAACTACTTTACTTTAGCAGAAAATTCAAAACATTCATTATTCAAAAGAGCTCAATAGCAAAAAGCAGCGCTTTGAATGAACAATCACGTTTCTTGGTAGAATCGTGCAGGATTGAAATTTTTGATGTTTTGCTTCCCCTCTCAACAGCCCAAACAAGTTTCTAAAAGGATGAGTTTGCAACTACTTTACTTTTGGAGAAAATTCAAAACATTCATTATTCAATACAGCCCAATAGCAAAAAGCAGCGTTTTGAATGACCAATCACATTTCTAGGTAGAATCATGCAGGATTGAAATTTTTGATGTTTTTCTACTCCTCTCATGAGCCTAAACAAGACTCTAAAAGGAAGAGTTTGCAACTACTTTATTTTTGCAGAAAAATCAAAACATTCATTATTCTTTAGGGACCAAAATAGCAAAAAGCAGCGGTTTGAATGAACATTCACATTTCTTGGTAGAATCGTGCAGGATTGAAATTTTTGATGTTTTTCTACTCCTCTCAACAGACCAAACAAGTTTCTAAAAGGGTGAGCTAGCAACTACTTTACTTTAGCAGAAAATTCAAAACATTCATTATTCAAAACAGCTCAATAGCAAAAAGCAGCGCTTTGAATGAGCAATCACATTTCTTGGTAAAATTGTGCAGGATTGAAATTTTTGATGTTTTTCTGCTCCTCTCAACAGCCCAAACAAGTTTCTAAAAGGATGAGTTTGCAACTACTTTACTTTTGCAGAAAATTCAAAACATTCAATATGGCCCAATAGCAAAAAGCAGCTGTTTGAATGAGCACTCACATCTCTTGGTAGAATTGTTCAGGACTGAAATTTTTGATGTTTTTCTACTCCTCTCAAGAGCCAAAACAATACTCTAAAAGGATGAGCTTCCAACTACTTTATTTTGGAGAAAATTCAAAACATTAATTATTCAATAGGGCCCAATAGCAAAAAGCAGCTATTTGAATGATTACTCACATCTCTTGGTAGAATTTTTCAGGATTGAAATTTTTGATGTTTTTCTACTCCTCACATGAGCTCAAACAAGACTCTAAAAGGATGAGCTAGCAACTACTTTACTTTTGCAGAAAATTCAAAACATTCATTATTCAATAGAGCCCATTAGCAAAAAGCAGCGTTTTGAATGAACAATCACATTTCTTGGTAGAATCGTGCAGGATTGAAATTTTTGATGTTTTTTTACTCATCTTTACAGCCCAAACAAGTTTCTAAAAGGGTGAGTTTGCAACTACTTTACTTTTGCAGAAAATTCAAAACATTCATTATTCAATAGGGCCCAATAGCAAAAAGCAGCGGTTTGAATGAACACTCACATTTCTTGGTAGAGTCGTTCAGGATTGAAATTTTTGATGTTTTTCTACTCCTCTCAACAGCCCAAACAAGTTTCTAAAAGGATGGGTTTGCAACTTCTTTACTTTTGGAGAAAATTCAAAACATTCATTATTCAAAAGGGACCAATAGCAAAAAGCAGCGGTTTGAATGAACACTCACATCTCTTGGTAGAATCGTGCAGGATTGAAATTTTTGATGTTATTTTTACTCCTCTCAACAGCCCAAACAAGTTTCTAAAAGGATGAGTTTGCAACTACTTTACTTTTGCAGAAAATTCAAAACACACATTATTCAATAGGGACCAAAATAGCAAAAACCAGCGGTTTGAATGAATACTCACATTTCTTGGTAGAATCGTGCAGGATTGAAATTTTTGATGTTTTTCTACTCCTCTCAACAGCCCAAACAAGTTTCTAAAAGGATGACTTTGCAACTTCTTTACTTTTGGAGAAAATTCAAAACATTCATTATTCAATAGAGCCCAATAGCAAAAAGCAGCGGTTTGAATGAGCACTCACATTTCTTGATAGAATTGCGCAGGATTGACATTTTTGATGTTTTTCTACTCCTCTCAACAGCCCAAACAAGTTTTTTAAAGGATGAGTTTGCAACGACTTTTCTTTTGCAGAAAATTCAAAACATTCAATATGGCCCAATAGCAAAAAGCAGCTGTTTGAATGAGCACTCACATCTCTTGGTAGAATCGCTCAGGATTTAAATTTTTTATGTTTTTCTACTCCTCTCATGAGCCCAAACAAGACTCTAAAAGGATCAGCTTGCAACTACTTTACTTTCGGAGAAAATTCAAAACATTAATTATTCAATAGGGCCCAATAGCAAAAAGCAGCTATTTGAATGATCACACACATCTCTTGGTAGAATTGCTCAGGATTGAAATTTTTGATGTTTTTCTACTCCTCACATGAGCCCAAACAAGACTCAAAAAGGATGAGCTAGCAACTACTTTCCTTTTGCAGAAAATTCAAAACATTCATTATTCAATAGAGCCCAATAGCAAAAAGCAGCGGTTTGAATGAACAATTACATTTCTTGGTAGAATCGTGCAGGACTGCAATTTTTGATGTTTTTTTTACTCCTCTCAACAGCCCAAACAAGTTTCTAAAAGGATGAGTTTGCAACTACTTTATTTTTGGAGAAAATTCAAAACATTCATTATTCAATAGGGACCAAAATATCAAAAACCAGCTGTTTGAATGAGCACTCACATTTCTTGGTAGAATCGTGCAGGATTGAAATTTTTGATGTTTTTCTACTCCTCTCAACAGCCCAAACAAGTTTTTTAAAGGATGAGTTTGCAATTATTTTACTTTTGCAGAAAATTCAAAACATTCATTATTCAATAGGGCCCAAAAGCAAAAAGCAGCTGTTTGAATGAGCACTCACATCTCTTGGTAGAATCATTCAGGATTGATATTTTTGATGTTTTTCTACTCCTCTCATGAGCCCAAACAAGACTCTAAAAGGATGAGCTTGCAACTACTTTACTTTTGGAGAAAATTCAAAACATTCATTATTCAATAGAGCCCAATGGCAAAAAGCAGCGTTTTGAATGAACAATCACATTTCTTGGTAGAATCGTGCAGGATTGAAATTTTTGACGTTTTTCTACTCCTCTCAACAGCCCAAACAAGTTCTAAAAGGATGAGTTTGCAACTTCTTTACTTTTGGAGAAAATTCAAAACATTCATTATTCAATAGGGACCAATAGCAAAAAGCAGCGGTTTGAATGAACACTCACATTTCTTGGTAGAATCATGCAGGATTGAAATTTTTGATGTTTTTCTACTCCTCTCATGAGCCCAAACAAGACTCTAAAAGGAAGAGTTTGCAACTACTTTATTTTTGCATAAAATTCAAAACATTCATTAATCTTTAGGGACCAAAATAGCAAAAAGCTGCGGTTTTCTTGGTAGAATCGTGCAGGATTGAAATTTTTGATGTTTTTCTACTCCTCTCAACAGACAAAACAAGTTTCTAAAAGGGTGAGCTAGCAACTACTTTACTTTAGCAGAAAATTCAAAACATTCATTATTCAAAAGAGCTCAATAGCAAAAAGCAGTGCTTTGAATGAACAATCACGTTCCTTGGTAGAATAGTGCAGGATTGAAATTTTTGATGTTTTGCTTCCCCTCTCAACAGCCCAAACAAGTTTCTAAAAGGATGAGTTTGCAACTACTTTACTTTTGGAGAAAATTCAAAACATTCATTATTCAATACAGCCCAATAGCAAAAAGCAGCGTTTTGAATGACCAATCACATTTCTAGGTAGAATCATGCAGGATTGAAATTTTTGATGTTTTTCTACTCCTCTCATGAGCCTAAACAAGACTCTAAAAGGAAGAGTTTGCAACTACTTTATTTTTGCAGAAAAATCAAAACATTCATTATTCTTTAGGGACCAAAATAGCAAAAAGCAGCGGTTTGAATGAACATTCACATTTCTTGGTAGAATCGTGCAGGATTGAAATTTTTGATGTTTTTCTACTCCTCTCAACAGACCAAACAAGTTTCTAAAAGGGTGAGCTAGCAACTACTTTACTTTAGCAGAAAATTCAAAACATTCATTATTCAAAACAGCTCAATAGCAAAAAGCAGCGCTTTGAATGAGCAATCACATTTCTTGGTAAAATCGTGCAGGATTGAAATTTTTGATGTTTTTCTGCTCCTCTCAACAGCCCAAACAAGTTTCTAAAAGGATGAGTTTGCAACTACTTTACTTTTGCAGAAAATTCAAAACATTCAATATGGCCCAATAGCAAAAAGCAGCTGTTTGAATGAGCACTCACATCTCTTGGTAGAATTGTTCAGGATTGAAATTTTTGATGTTTTTCTACTCCTCTCAAGAGCCAAAACAATACTCTAAAAGTATGAGC
Source organism: Dendrobates tinctorius (assembly GCF_039654945.1). Classification (NCBI taxonomy): domain Eukaryota; kingdom Metazoa; phylum Chordata; class Amphibia; order Anura; family Dendrobatidae; genus Dendrobates; species Dendrobates tinctorius. The sequence goes on along the minus strand of NW_027361736.1, from coordinate 4,658,810 downwards.
TTCCAACTACTTTATTTTGGAGAAAATTCAAAACATTAATTATTCAATAGGGCCCAATAGCAAAAAGCAGCTATTTGAATGATTACTCACATCTCTTGGTAGAATTTTTCAGGATTGAAATTTTTGATGTTTTTCTACTCCTCACATGAGCTCAAACAAGACTCTAAAAGGATGAGCTAGCAACTACTTTACTTTTGCAGAAAATTCAAAACATTCATTATTCAATAGAGCCCATTAGCAAAAAGCAGCGTTTTGAATGAACAATCACATTTCTTGGTAGAATCGTGCAGGATTGAAATTTTTGATGTTTTTTTACTCATCTTTACAGCCCAAACAAGTTTCTAAAAGGGTGAGTTTGCAACTACTTTACTTTTGCAGAAAATTCAAAACATTCATTATTCAATAGGGCCCAATAGCAAAAAGCAGCGGTTTGAATGAACACTCACATTTCTTGGTAGAGTCGTGCAGGATTGAAATTTTTGATGTTTTTCTACTCCTCTCAACAGCCCAAACAAGTTTCTAAAAGGATGGGTTTGCAACTTCTTTACTTTTGGAGAAAATTCAAAACATTCATTATTCAAAAGGGACCAATAGCAAAAAGCAGCGGTTTGAATGAACACTCACATCTCTTGGTAGAATCGTGCAGGATTGAAATTTTTGATGTTTTTTTTACTCCTCTCAACAGCCAAAACAAGTTTCTAAAAGGATGAGTTTGCAACTACTTTACTTTTGCAGAAAATTCAAAACACACATTATTCAATAGGGACCAAAATAGCAAAAACCAGCGGTTTGAATGAATACTCACATTTCTTGGTAGAATCGTGCAGGATTGAAATTTTTGATGTTTTTCTACTCCTCTCAACAGCCCAAACAAGTTTCTAAAAGGATGACTTTGCAACTTCTTTACTTTTGGAGAAAATTCAAAACATTCATTATTCAATAGAGCCCAATAGCAAAAAGCAGCGGTTTGAATGAGCACTCACATTTCTTGATAGAATTGCGCAGGATTGAAATTTTTGATGTTTTTCTACTCCTCTCAACAGCCCAAACAAGTTTTTTAAAGGATGAGTTTGCAACGACTTTTCTTTTGCAGAAAATTCAAAACATTCAATATGGCCCAATAGCAAAAAGCAGCTGTTTGAATGAGCACTCACATCTCTTGGTAGAATCGCTCAGGATTTAAATTTTTTATGTTTTTCTACTCCTCTCATGAGCCCAAACAAGACTCTAAAAGGATCAGCTTGCAACTACTTTACTTTCGGAGAAAATTCAAAACATTAATTATTCAATAGGGCCCAATAGCAAAAAGCAGCTATTTGAATGATCACACACATCTCTTGGTAGAATTGCTCAGGATTGAAATTTTTGATGTTTTTCTACTCCTCACATGAGCCCAAACAAGACTCAAAAAGGATGAGCTAGCAACTACTTTCCTTTTGCAGAAAATTCAAAACATTCATTATTCAATAGAGCCCAATAGCAAAAAGCAGCGGTTTGAATGAACAATTACATTTCTTGGTAGAATCGTGCAGGACTGAAATTTTTGATGTTTTTTTACTCCTCTCAACAGCCCAAACAAGTTTCTAAAAGGATGAGTTTGCAAGTACTTTATTTTTGGAGAAAATTCAAAACATTCATTATTCAATAGGGACCAAAATATCAAAAACCAGCTGTTTGAATGAACACTCACATTTCTTGGTAGAATCGTGCAGGATTGAAATTTTTGATGCTTTTCGACTCCTCTCAACAGCCCAAACAAGTTTCTAAAAGGATGACTTTGCAACTTCTTTAAATTTGGAGAAAATTCAAAACATTCATTATTCAATAGGGCCCAATAGCAAAAAGCAGCGGTTTGAATGAGCACTCACATTTCTTGGTAGAATCGCGCAGGATTGAAATTTTTTATGTTTTTCTACTCCTCTCAACAGCCCAAACAAGTTTTTTAAAGGATGAGTTTGCAACTACTTTACTTTTGCAGAAAATTCAAAACTTTCATTATTCAATAGAGCCCAATAGCAAAAAGCAGCTGTTTGAATGAGCACTCACACCTCTTGGTAGAATCGTTCAAGATTGAAATTTTTGATGTTTTTCTACTCCTCTCATGAGCCCAAACAAGACTCTAAAAGGATGAGCTTGCAACTACTTTACTTTTGGAGAAAATTCAAAACATTCATTATTCAATAGGGACCAATAGCAAAAAGCAGCTGTTTGAATGAGCACTCACACCTCTTGGTAGAATCGCGCAGGATTGAAATTTTTGACGTTTTTCTACTCCTCTCAACAGCCCAAACATGTTCTAAAAGGATGAGTTTGCAACTTCTTTACTTTTGGAGAAAATTCAAAAAATTCATTATTCAATAGAGACCAATAGCAAAAAGCAGCGGTTTGAATGAACACTCACATTTCTTGGTAGAAACATGCAGGATTGAAATTTTTGATGTTTTTCTACTCCTCTCATGAGCCCAAACAAGACTCTAAAAGGAAGAGTTTGCATCTACTTTATTTTTGCAGAAAATTCAAAACATTCATTATTCTTTAGGGACCAAAATAGCAAAAAGCAGCGGTTTGAATGAACATTCACATTTCTTGGTAGAATCGTGCAGGATTGAAATTTTTGATGTTTTTCTACTCCTCTCAACAGACCAAACAAGTTTCTAAAAGGGTGAGCTAGCAACTACTTTACTTTAGCAGAAAATTCTAAACATTCATTATTCAAAAGAGCTCAATAGCAAAAAGCAGCGCTTTGAATGAACAATCACATTTCTTGGTAAAATCGTGCAGGATTGAAATTTTTGATGTTTTTCTACTCCTCTCAACAGCCCAAACAAGTTTCTAAAAGGATGAGTTTGCAACTACTTTACTTTTGGAGAAAATTCAAAACATTCATTATTCATTAGGGACCAATAGCAAAAAGCAGCGGTTTAAATGAACTCTCACATCTCTTGGTAGAATCGTGCAGGATTGAAATTTTGATGTTTTTCTACTCCTCTCAACAGCCCAAACAAGTTTCTAAAAGGATGAGTTTGCAACTACTTTACTTTTGCAGAAAATTCAAAACATTCAGTATGGCCCAATAGCAAAAAGCAGCTGTTTGAATGAGCACTCACATCTCTTGGTAGAATTGTTCAGGATTGAAATTTTTGATGTTTTTCTACTCCTCTCAAGAGCCCAAACAATACTCTAAAAGGATGAGCTTCCAACTACTTTACTTTTGGAGAAAATTCAAAACTTTAATTATTCAATAGGGCCCAATAGCAAAAAGCAGCTATTTGAATGATTACTCACATCTCTTGGTAGAATTGTTCAGGATTGAAATTTTTGATGTTTTTCTACTCCTCACATGAGCCCAAACAAGACTCTAAAAGGTTGAGCTAGCAACTACTTTACTTTTGCAGAAAATTCAAAACATTCATTATTCAATAGAGCCCATTAACAAAAAGCAGCGTTTTGAATGAACAATCACATTTCTTGGTAGAATCGTGCAGGATTGAAATTTTTGATGTTTTTAAACTCATCTTTACAGCCCAAACAAGTTTCTAAAAGGGTGAGCTTGCAACTACTTTACTTTTGCAGAAAATTCAAAACATTCATTATTCAATAGGGCCCAATAGCAAAAAGCAGTGGTTTGAATGAACACTCACATTTCTTGGTAGAATCATGCAGGATTGAAATTTTTGATGTTTTTCTACTCCTCCCAACAGCCCAAACAAGTTTCTAATAGGATGGGTTTGCAACTTCTTTACTTTTGGAGAAAATTCAAAACATTCATTATTCAAAAGGGGCCAATAGCAAAAAGCAGCGGTTTGAATGAGCACTCACATTTCTTGGTAGAATCACGCAAGATTGAAATTTTTGATGTTTTTCTACTCCTCTCAACAGCCCAAACAAGTTTTTTAAAGGATGAGTTTGCAACTACTTTACTTTTGCAGAAAATTCAAAACACTCATTATTCAATAGGGCCCAATAGCAAAAAGCAGCTGTTTGAATGAGCACTCACATCTCTTGGTAGAATCGTTCAGGATTGAAATTTTTGATGTTTTTCTACTCGTCTCATGAGCCCAAACAAGACTCTAAAAGGATGAGCTTGCAACTACTTTACTTTTGGAGAAAATTCAAAACATTCATTATTCAGTAGAGCCCAATAGCAAAAAGCAGCGTTTTGAATGAACAATCACATTTCTTGGTAGAATCGTGCAGGATTGAAATTTTTGACGTTTTTCTACTCCTCTCAACAGCCCAAACAAGTTCTAAAAGGATGAGTTTGCAACTTCTTTTCTTTTGGAGAAAATTCAAAACATTCATTATTCAATAGGGACCAATAGCAAAAAGCAGCGGTTTGAATGAACACTCACATTTCTTGGTAGAATCATGCAGGATTGAAATTTTTGATGTTTTTCTACTCCTCTCATGAGCCCAAACAAGACTTTAAAAGGAAGAGTTTGCAACTACTTTATTTTTGCAGAAAATGCAAAACATTCATTATTCTTTAGGGACCAAAATAGCAAAAAGCAGTGGTTTGAATGAACATTCACATTTCTGGGTAGAATCGTGCAGGATTGAAATTTTTGATGATTTTCTACTCCTCTCAACAGACCAAACAAGTTTCTAAAAGGGTGAGCTAGCAACTACTTTACTTTAGCAGAAAATTCAAAACATTCATTATTCAATACAGCTCAATAGCAAAAAGCAGCGTTTTGAATGAACAATCATATTTCTTGGTAAAATCGTGCAGGATTGAAATTTTTGATGTTTTTCTGCTCCTCTCAACAGCCCAAACAAGTTTTTAAAATGATGAGTTTTCAACTACTTTACTTTTGGAGAAAATTCAAAACATTCTTTATTCAATAGAGTTTAATAACAAAAAGCAGTGTTATGAATGTGCAATCACAGTTCTTGGTAGAATCGTGCAGGATTTAATTTTTGATGCTTTTCTACTCCTCTCATGAGCCCAAACAATACTCTAAAAGGATGAGCTTGCAACTACTTTACTTTCAGAGAAAATTCAAAACATTAATTATTCAATAGGGCCCAATAGCAAAAAGCAGCTATTTGAATGATCACACACATCTCTTGGTAGAATTGCTCAGGATTGAAATTTTTGATGTTTTTCTACTCCTCACATGAGCCCAAACAAGACTCAAAAAGGATGAGCTAGCAACTACTTTCCTTTTGCAGAAAATTCAAAACATTCATTATTGAATAGGGTCTAACAGCAAAAAGCAGCGTTTTGAATGAACAATCACAGTTCTTGGTAGAATCGAGCAGGATTGAAATTTTTGATGTTTTTCTACTCTTCTCAACAGCCCAAACAAATTTCTAAAAGGATGAGTTTGCAACTACTTTACTTTTGCAGAAAATTCAAAACATTCATTATTCAACAGAGCCCATTAGCAAAAAGCAGCGCTATGAATGAACAATCACATTTCTTGGTAGAATCGTGCAGGATTTAAATTTTTGATGTTTTTCTACTCCTCTCAACAGCCCAAACAAGACTCTAAAAGAATGATTTTGCAACTACTTTACTTTTGGAGAAAATTCAAAACATTCATTATTCAATAGAGCCCAATTGCAAAAAGCAGCGTTTTCAATGACCAATCACATTTCTTGGTAGAATCGTGCAGGATTGAAATTTTTGATGTTTTTTTTACTCCTCTCAACAGCCCAAACAAGTTTCTAAAAGGATGAGTTTGCAACTACTTTACTTTTGCAGAAAATTCAAAACATACATTATTCAATAGGGACCAAAATAGCAAAAACCAGCGGTTTGAATGAATACTCACATTTCTTGGTAGAATCGTGCAGGATTGAAATTTTTGATGTTTTTCTACTCCTCTCAACAGCACAAACAAGTTTCTAAAAGGATTACTTTGCAACTTCTTTACTTTTGGAGAAAATTCAAAACATTCATTATTCAATAGGGCCCAATAGCAAAAAGCAGCTGTTTGAATGAGCACTCACATCTCTTGGTAGAATCGTTCAGGATTGAAATTTTTGATGTTTTTCTACTCCTATCATGAGCCCAAACAAGACTCTAAAAGGATGAGCTTGCAACTACTTTACTTTTGGAGAAAATTCAGAACATTCATTATTCAATAGAGCCCAATAGCAAAAAGCAGCGTTTTGAATGAACAATCACATTTCTTGGTAGAATCGTGCAGGATTGACATTTTTGACTTTTTTCTACTCCTCTCAACAGCCCAAACAAGTTCTAAAAGGATGAGTTTGCAACTTCTTTACTTTTGGAGAAAATTCAAAACATTCATTATTCTATAGGGACCAATAGCAAAAAGCATCGGTTTGAATGAACACTCACATTTCTTGGTAGAATCATGCAGGATTGAAATTTTTGATGTTTTTCTACTCCTCTCATGAGCCCAAACAAGACTCTAAAAGGAAGAGTTTGCAACTACTTTATTTTTGCAGAAAAATCAAAACATTCATTATTCTTTAGGGACCAAAATAGCAAAAAGCAGCGGTTTGAATGAACATTCACATTTCTTGGTAGAATCGTGCAGGATTGAAATTTTTGATGTTTTTCTACTCCTCTCAACAGACCAAACAAGTTTCTAAAAGGGTGAGCTAGCAACTACTTTACTTTAGCAGAAAATTCAAAACATTCATTATTCAAAACAGCTCAATAGCAAAAAGCAGCGCTTTGAATGAACAATCACATTTCTTGGTAAAATCGTGCAGGATTGAAATTTTTGATGTTTTTCTGCTCCTCTCAACAGCCCAAACAAGTTTCTAAAAGGATGAGTTTGCAACTACTTTACTTTTGCAGAAAATTCAAAACATTCAATATGGCCCAATAGCAAAAAGCAGCTGTTTGAATGAGCACTCACATCTCTTGGTAGAATTGTACAGGATTGAAATTTTTGATGTTTTTCTACTCCTCTCAAGAGCCAAAACAATACTCTAAAAGGATGAGCTTCCAACTACTTTACTTTTGGAGAAAATTCAAAACATTAATTATTCAATAGGGCCCAATAGCAAAAAGCAGCTATTTGAATGATTACTCACATCTCTTGGTAGAATTTTTCAGGATTGAAATTTTTGATGTTTTTCTACTCCTCACATGACCTCAAACAAGACTCTAAAAGGATGAGCTAGCAACTACTTTACTTTTGCAGAAAATTCAAAACATTCATTATTCAATAGAGCCCATTAGCAAAAGCAGCGTTTTGAATGAACAATCACATTTCTTGGTAGAATCGTGCAGGATTGAAATTTTTGATGTTTTTTTACTCATCTTTACAGCCCAAACAAGTTTCTAAAAGGGTGAGTTTGCAACTACTTTACTTTTGTAGAAAATTCAAAACATTCATTATTCAATAGGGCCCAATAGCAAAAAGCAGGGGTTTGAATGAACACTCACATTTCTTGGTAGAGTCGTGCAGGATTGAAATTTTTGATGTTTTTCTACTCCTCTCAAAAGCCCAAACAAGTTTCTAAAAGGATGGGTTTGCAACTTCTTTACTTTTGGAGAAAATTCAAAACATTCATTATTCAAAAGGGACCAATAGCAAAAAGCAGCGGTTTGAATGAACACACATCTCTTGGTAGAATCGTGCAGGATTGAAATTTTTGATGTTTTTTTTACTCCTCTCAACAGCCTAAACAAGTTTCTAAAAGGATGATTTTGCAACTACTTTACTTTTGCAGAAAATTCAAAACACACATTATTCAATAGGGACCAAAATAGCAAAAACCAGCGGTTTGAATGAATACTCACATTTCTTGGTAGAATCGTGCAGGATTGAAATTTTTGATGTTTTTCTACTCCTCTCAACAGCCCAAACAAGTTTCTAAAAGGATGACTTTGCAACTTCTTTACTTTTGGAGAAAATTCAAAACATTCATTATTCAATAGGGCCCAATAGCAAAAAGCAGCGGTTTGAATGAGCACTCACATTTCTTGATAGAATCGCGCAGGATTGAAATTTTTGATGTTTCTACTCCTCTCAACAGCCCAAACAAGTTTTTTAAAGGATGAGTTTGCAACGACTTTTCTTTTGCAGAAAATTCAAAACATTCAATATGGCCCAATAGCAAAAAGCAGCTGTTTGAATGAGCACTCACATCTCTTGGTAGAATCGCTCAGGATTTAAATTTTTTATGTTTTTCTACTCCTCTCATGAGCCCAAACAAGACTCTAAAAGGATGAGCTTGCAACTGCTTTACTTTCGGAGAAAATTCAAAACATTAATTATTCAATAGGGCCCAATAGCAAAAAGCAGCTATTTGAATGATCACACACATCTCTTGGTAGAATTGCTCAGGATTGAAATTTTTGATGTTTTTCTACTCCTCACATGAGCCCAAACAGACTCAAAAAGGATGAGCTAGCAACTACTTTCCTTTTGCAGAAAATTCAAAACATTCATTATTTAATAGAGCCCAATAGCAAAAAGCAGCTGTTTGAATGAGCACTCACACCTCTTGGTAGAATTGTTCAAGATTGTAATTTTTGACGTTTTTCTACTCCTCTCAACAGCCCAAACATGTTCTAAAAGGATGAGTTTGCAACTTCTTTACTTTTGGAGAAAATTCAAAACATTCATTATTCAATAGGGACCAATAGCAAAAAGCAGCGGTTTGAATGAACACTCACATTTCTTGGTAGAATCATGCAGGATTGAAATTTTTGATGTTTTTCTACTCCTCTCATGAGCCCAAACAAGACTCTAAAAGGAAGAGTTTGCAACTACTTTATTTTTGCAGAAAATTCTAAACATTCATTATTCTTTAGGGACCAAAATAGCAAAAAGCAGCGGTTTGAATGAACATTCACATTTCTTGGTAGAATCGTGTAGGATTGAAATTTTTGATGTTTTTCTACTCCTCTCAACAGCCCAAACAAGTTTCTAAAAGGATGAGTTTGCAACTACTTTACTTTTGGAGAAAATTCAAAACATTCATTATTCATTAGGGACCAATAGCAAAAAGCAGCGGTTTAAATGAACTCTCACATCTCTTGGTAGAATCGTGCAGGATTGAAATTTTGATGTTTTTCTACTCCTCTCAACAGCCCAAACAAGTTTCTAAAAGGATGCATTTGCAACTACTTTACTTTTGCAGAAAATTCAAAACATTCAGTATGGCCCAATAACAAAAAGCAGCTGTTTGAATGAGCACTCACATCTCTTGGTAGAATTGTTCAGGATTGAAATTTTTGATGTTTTTCTACTCCTCTCAAGAGCCCAAACAATACTCTAAAAGGATGAGCTTCCAACTACTTTACTTTTGGAGAAAATTCAAAACATTAATTATTCAATAGGGCCCAATAGCAAAAAGCAGCTATTTGAATGATTACTCACATCTCTTGGTAGAATTGTTCAGGATTGAAATTTTTGATGTTTTTCTACTCCTCACATGAGCCCAAACAAGACTCTAAAAGGATGAGCTAGCAACTACTTTACTTTTGCAGAAAATTCAAAACATTCATTATTCAATAGAGCCCATTAACAAAAAGCAGCGTTTTGAATGAACAATCACATTTCTTGGTAGAATCGTGCAGGATTGAAATTTTTGATGTTTTTAAACTCATCTTTACAGCCCAAACAAGTTTCTAAAAGGGTGAGCTTGCAACTACTTTACTTTTGCAGAAAATTCAAAACATTCATTATTCAATAGGGCCCAATAGCAAAAAGCAGTGGTTTGAATGAACACTCACATTTCTTGGTAGAATCATGCAGGATTTAAATTTTTGATGTTTTTCTACTCCTCTCAACAGCCCAAACAAGTTTCTAATAGGATGGGTTTGCAACTTCTTTACTTTTGGAGAAAATTCAAAACATTCATTATTCAAAAGGGGCCAATAGCAAAAAGCAGCGGTTTGAATGAGCACTCACATTTCTTGGTAGAATCACGCAAGATTGAAATTTTTGATGTTTTTCTACTCCTCTCAACAGCCCAAACAAGTTTTTAAAGGATGAGTTTGCAACTACTTTACTTTTGGAGAAAAATCAAAACATTCATTATTCAATAGAGCCCTATAGCAAAAAGCAGCGTTTTGAATGAACAATCACATTTCTTGGTAGAATCGTGCAGGATTGAAATTTTTGACGTTTTTCTACTCCTCTCAACAGCCCAAACAAGTTCTAAAAGGATGAGTTTGCAACTTCTTTTCTTTTGGAGAAAATTCAAAACATTCATTATTCAATAGGGACCAATAGCAAAAAGCAGCGGTTTGAATGAACACTCACATTTCTTGGTAGAATCATGCAGGATTTAAATTTTTGATGTTTTTCTACTCCTCTCATGAGCCCAAACAAGACTTTAAAAGGAAGAGTTTGCAACTACTTTATTTTTGGAGAAAATTCAAAACATTCATTATTCTTTAGGGACCAAAATAGCAAAAAGCAGTGGTTTGAATGAACATTCACATTTCTGGGTAGAATCGTGCAGGATTGAAATTTTTGATGTTTTTCTACTCCTCTCAACAGACCAAACAAGTTTCTAAAAGGGTGAGCTAGCAACTACTTTATTTTAGCAGAAAATTCAAAACATTCATTATTCAATACAGCTCAATAGCAAAAAGCAGCGTTTTGAATGAACAATCATATTTCTTGGTAAAATCGTGCAGGATTGAAATTTTTGATGTTTTTCTGCTCCTCTCAACAGCCCAAACAAGTTTTTAAAATGATGAGTTTTCAACTACTTTACTTTTGGAGAAAATTCAAAACATTCTTTATTCAATAGAGTTTAATAACAAAAAGCAGTGTTATGAATGTGCAATCACAGTTCTTGGTAGAATCGTGCAGGATTGAATTTTTGATGCTTTTCTACTCCTCTCATGAGCCCAAACAATACTCTAATAGGATAAGTTTGCAACTACTTTACTTTTGGAGAAAATTCAAAGCATTCAATATTCATTAGGGACCAACAGCAAAAAGCAACAGTTTGAATGAACACTCACATTTCTTGGTAGAATCGTTCAGGATTGAAATTTTTGATGTTTTTCTACTACGCTCATGAGCGGAAACAAAACTCTAAAAGGATGATCTTGCAACTACTTTACTTTTGGAGAAAATTCAAAACATTCATTCATTTGCCCAATAGCAAAAAGCAGCGTTTTGAATGAACAATCACATTTCTTGGTAGAATCGTGCAGGATTGAAAATGTTGATGTTTTTCTACTCCTCTCAACAGCCCAAACAAGTTTCTAAAAGGATGAGTTTGCAACTACTTTACTTTTGAAGAAAATTCAAAGCATTCATTATACAATAAGGCCCAATAGCAAAAAGGAACGGTATGAATGAACACTCACATTTCTCGGTAGAATCGCGCAGGATTGGAATTTTTGACATTTTTCTACTCCTCTCATGAGCCCAAACAAGTCTCTATAAGGATGAGTTTGCAACTACTTTACTTTTGCAGAAAATTCAAAACATTCACTATTCAATAGGGCCCAATAGCAAAAAGCAGCTGTTTGAATGATCACTCACATCTCTTGGTAGAATCGTTCAGGATTGAAATTTTTGAAGTTTTTCTACTCCTCTCATGAGCCCAAACAAGACACTAAAAGGATGAGCTAGCAACTACTTTACTTTTGCAGAAATTTCAAAACATTCATTATTCAATAGAGCCCAATAACAAAAAGCAGCGCTTTGAATGAACAATCAGATTTCTTGGTAGAATCATGCAGCATTGAAATTTTTGATGTTTTTTTACTCATCTCAACAACCCAAACAAGTTTCTAAAAGGATGAGTTTGCAACTATTTTACTTTTGCAGAAAATTCAAAACGTTCATTATTAAATAGTGCCCAAAATAGCAAAAAGAAGCTGTTTGAATGAACACTCACATTTATTGGTAGAATCATGCAGGATTGAAATTTTTGATGTTTTTCTACTCCTCTCATGAGCCCAAACAAGACACTATAAGGATGAGTTTGTAACTACTTTACTTTTGCAGAAAATTCAAAACATTAAAAAGCAGAGGTTTGAATGAACACACACATTTCTTGGTATAATCATGCAGGATTGAAATTTTTGACGTTTTTCTACTCCTCTCATGAGCCCAAACAAGACTCTAAAAGGATGAGCTTGCAACTACTTTACTTTTGCAGAAAATTCAAACATTCATGATTCAAAAGGGACCAATAGCAAAAAGCAGAGGTTTGAATGAACACTCACATCTCTTGGTAGAATCGTGCAGGATTGAAATTTTTGATGTTTTGCTACTCCTCTCAACAGCCAAAACAAATTTCTAAAAGGATGAGTTTGCAACTACTTTACTTTTGGAAAAAATTCAAAACATTCATTATTCATTAGGGACTAATAGCAAAAAGCAGTGGTTTGAATGAACACTCACATTTCTTGGTAGAATCGTTCAGGATTGAAATTTTTGATGTTTTTCTACTCCTCTCATGAGCCCAAACAAGATTCTAAAAGGATGAGCTTGCAACTACTTTACTTTTGGAGAAAATTCAAAACATTAATTATTCAATAGGGCCCAATAGCAAAAAGCAGCTATTTGAATGATTACTCACATCTCTTGGTAGAATTGTTCAGGATTGAAGTTTTTGATGTTTTTCAACTCCTCTCATGAGCCCAAACAAGATCCTGAAAGGATGAGCTAGCACCTACTTTACTTTTGCAGAAAATTCAAAACATTCATTATTCAATAGAGCCCAATAGCAAAAAGGAGCGTTTTGAATGAACAATCACATTTCTTGGTAGAATCGTGCAGGATTGCAATTTTTGATGTTTTTTTTACTCATCTCAACAGCATAAACAAGTTTCTAAAAGGATGAGTTTGCAACTACTTTACTTTTGCAGAAAATTCAAAACATTCATTATTCAATAGAGCCCAATAGCAAAAAGCAGCGGTTTGAATGAACACTCAGATTTCTTGGTAGAATCGTTCAGGATTGAAATTTTTGATGTTTTTTTTACTCCACTCAACAGCTCAAACAAGTTTCTAAAAGGATGAGTTTGCAACTACTTTACTTTTGGAGAAAATTCAAAACATTCATTATTCAATAGGGACCAAAAAAGCAAAAACCAGCGATTTGAATGAACCTTCACATTTGTTGGTAGAATCGTTCAGGATTGAAATTTTTCATGTTTTTCTACTCCTCTCATGAGCCCAAACAAGACTCTAAAAGAATGAGTTTGGAACTACTTTACTTTTGGAGAAAATTCAAAACATTCTTTATTCATTAGGGACCAATAGCAAAAAGCAGTGGTTTGAATGAACACTCACATTTCTTGGTAGAATCGTTCAGGATTGAAATTTTTGATGTTTTTCTACTTCTCTCATGAGCCCAAACAAGCCTCTAAAAGGATGAGCTTTCAACTACTTTACTTTTGGAGAAAATTCAAAACATTAATTATTCAATAGGGCCCAATAGCAAAAAGCAGCTATTTGAATTATTACTCACATCTCTTGGTAGAATTGTTCAGGATTGAAATTTTTGATGTTTTTCAACTCCTCACATGAGCCCAAACAAGACTCTAAAAGGATGAGCTAGCAACTACTTTCCTTTTGCAGAAAATTCAAAATATTTATTATTCAATAGAGCCCAATAGCAAAAAGCAGCGTTTTGAAAGAACAATCACATTTCTTGGTAGAATCGTGCAGGATTGAAATTTTTGATGTTTTTTTACTCATCTTTACAGCCAAACAAGTTTCTAAAAGGGTGAGATTGCAACTACTTTACTTTTGCAGAAAATTCAAAACATTCATTATTCAATAGGGCCCAATAGCAAAAAGCAGCGGTTTGAATGAACACACACATTTCTTGGTATAATCATGCAGGATTGAAATTTTTGACGTTTTTCTACTCCTCTCATGAGCCCAAACAAGTCTCTAAAAGGATGAGCTTGCAACTAATTTACTTTTGCAGAAAATTCAAAACATTCATTATTCAATAGGGCCCAATAGCAAAAAGCAGCGGTTTGAATGAACACTCACATTTCTTGGTAGAATCGTGCAGGATTGAAATTTTTGATGTTTTTCTACTCCTCTCAACAGCCCAAACAAGTTTCTAAAAGGATGGGTTTGCAACTTCTTTACTTTTGGAGAAAATTCAAAACATTCTTGATTCAAAAGGGACCAATAGCAAAAAGCAGAGGTTTGAATGAACACTCACATCTCTTGGTAGAATCGTGCAGGATTGAAATTTTTGATGTTTTGCTACTCCTCTCAACAGCCCAAACAAATTTCTAAAAGGATGAGTTTGCAACTACTTTACTTTTGGAGAAAATTCAAAACATTCATTATTCATTAGGGACCAATAGCAAAAAGCAGTGGTTTGAATGAACACTCACATTTCTTGGTAGAATCGTTCAGGATTGAAATTTTTGATGTTTTTCTACTCCTCTCATGAGCCCAAACAAGTCTCTAAAAGGATGAGCTTGCAACTACTTTACTTTTGGAGAAAATTCAAAACATTAATTATTCAATAGGGCCCAATAGCAAAAAGCAGCTATTTGAATGATTACTCACATCTCTTGGTAGAATTGTTCAGGATTGAAATTTTTGATGTTTTTCAACTCCTCACATGAGCCCAAACAAGACTCTAAAAGGATGAGCAAGCAACTACTTTCCTTTTGCAGAAAATTCAAAACATTCATTATTCAATAGAGCCCAATAGCAAAAAGCAGCGTTTTGAATGAACAATCACATTGCTTGGTAGAATCGTGCAGGATTGAAATTTTTGATGTTTTTTTACTCATCTTTACAGCCAAACAAGTTTCTAAAAGGGTGAGATTGCAACTACTTTACTTTTGCAGAAAATTCAAAACATTCATTATTCAATAGGGCCAATAGCAAAAAGCAGCGGTTTGAATGAACACACATATTTCTTGGTATAATCATGCAGGATTGAAATTTTTGACATTTTTCTACTCCTCTCATGAGCCCAAACAAGACTCTAAAAGGATGAGCTAGCAACTACTTTCCTTTTGCAGAAAATTCAAAACATTCATTATTCAATAGAGCCCAATAGCAAAAAGCAGCGTTTTGAATGAACAATCACATTTCTTGGTAGAATCGTGCAGGATTGAAATTTTTGATGTTTTTTACTCATCTTTACAGCCAAACAAATTTCTAAAAGGGTGAGATTGCAACTACTTTACTTTTGCAGAAAATTCTAAACATTCATTATTCAATAGGCCCCAAGAGCAAAAAGCAGTGGTTTGAATGAACAGACACATTTCTTGGTATAATCATGCAGGATTGAAATTTTTGACGTTTTTCTACTCCTCTCATGAGCCCAAACAAGACTCTAAAAGGATGAGCTTGCAACTACTTTACTTTTGCAGAAAATTCAAAACATTCATTATTCAATAGGGCCCAATAGCAAAAAGCAGCGGTTTGAATGAACACTCACATTTCTTGGTAGAATCGTGCAGGATTGAAATTTTTGATGTTTTTCTACTCCTCTCAACAGCCCAAACAAGTTTCTAAAAGGATGGGTTTGCAACTTCTTTACTTTTGGAGAAAATTCAAAACATTCATGATTCAAAAGGGACCAATAGCAAAAAGCAGAGGTTTGAATGAACACTCACGTCTCTTGGTAGAATCGTGCAGGATTGAAATTTTTGATGTTTTGCTACTCCTCTCAACAGCCCAAACAAATTTCTAAATGGATGAGTTTGCAACTACTTTACTTTTGCAGAAAATTCAAAACATTCATTATTCAATAGGGCCCAATAGCAAAAAGCAGCTATTTGAATGATTACTCACATCTCTTGGTAGAATTGTTCAGGATTGAAATTTTTGATGTTTTTCAACTCCTCACATGAGCACAAACAAGACTCTAAAAGGATGAGCAAGCAACTACTTTCCTTTTGCAGAAAATTCAAAACATTCATTATTCAATAGAGCCCAATAGCAAAAAGCAGCGGTTTGAATGAACACTCACATTTCTTGGTAGAATCGTGCAGGATTGGAATTTTTGTTGTTTTTTTACTCATCTTTACAGCCAAACAAGTTTCTAAAAGGGTGAGATTGCAACTACTTTACTTTTGCAGAAAATTCAAAACATTCATTATTCAATAGGGCCCAATAGCAAAAAGCAGCGGTTTGAATGAACACTCACATTTCTTGGTAGAATCGTGCAGGATTGACATTTTTGATGTTTTTTTACTCTCAACAGCCCAAAAAAGTTTCTAAAAGGATGGGTTTGCAACTTCTTTACTTTTGGAGAAAATTCAAAACATTCATTATTCAAAAGGGACCAATAGCAAAAAGCAGCGGTTTGAATGAACACTCACATTTCTTGGTAGAATCGTTCAGGATTGAAATTTTTGATGTTGTTCTACTCGTCTCATGAGCCCAAACAAGACTCTAAAAGGATGAGCTTGCAACTGCTTTACTTTTGGAGAAAATTCGAAACATTCTTTATTGAATAGAGTTTAATAGCAAAAAGCAGCATTTTGAATGTACAATCACAGTTCTTGGTAGAATCGTGCAGGATTGAAATTTTTGATGCTTTTCTACTCCTCTCTTGAGCCCAAACAAGAATCTAAAAGGATAAGTTTGCAACTACTTTACTTTTGGAGAAAATTCAAAACATTCAATATTCATTAGGGACCAATAGCAAAAAGCAGCAGTTTGAATGAACACTCACATTTCTTGGTAGAATCGTGCAGGATTGAAATTTTTGATGTTTTTCTACTCCTCTCAACAGCCCAAACAAGTTTCTAAAAGGATGAGTTTGCAACTACTTTACTTTTGCAGAAAATTCAAAACATTCAATATGGCCGAATAGCAAATAGCAGCTGTTTGAATGAGCACTCACATCTCTTGGTAGAATCGTTCAGGATTTAAATTTTTGATGTTTTTCTACTCCTCTCATGAGCCCAAACAAGACTCTAAAAGGATGAGCTTGCAACTACTTTACTTTTGGAGAAAATTCAAAACATTCATTATTCAACAGAGCCCAATAGCAAAAAGCAGCGATTTGAATGAACAATCACATTTCTTGGTAGAATCATGCAGGACTGAAATTTTTGATGTTTTTTTACTCATCTCTACAGCCCAAACAAGTTTCTAAAAGGGTGAGTTTGCAACTACTTTACTTTTGCAGAAAATTCAAAACATTCATTATTCAATAGGGCCCAAGAGCAAAAAGCAGCTGTTTGAATGAACACTCACATTTCTTGGTAGAATCGTTCAGGATTGAAATTTTTGATGTTTTTCTACTCTCAACAGCCCAAACAAGTTTCTAAAAGGATGAGTTTACAACTACTTTATTTTTGGAGAAAATTCAAAACATTCATTATTCAATAGTGACCAAAATAGCAAAAACCAGCGGTTTGAATGAACACTCACATTTCTTGGTAGAATTGTGCAGGATTGAAATTTTTGATGTTTTTCTACTCCTCTCAACAGCCCAAACAAGTTTCTAAAAGTATGACTTTGCAACTTATTTACTTTTGGAGAAAATTCAAAACATTCATTATTCAATAGGGCCCAATAACAAAAGGCAGCGGTTTGAATGAGCACTCAAATCTCTTGGTAGAATCGCGCAGGATTGAAATTTTTGATGTTTTTATACTCCTCTCAACAGCCCAAACAAGTTTTTTAAAGGATGAGTTTGCAACGACTTTACTTTTGCAGAAAATTCAAAACATTCAATATGGCCCAATAGCAAAAAGCAGCTGTTTGAATGAGCACTCACATCTCTTGGTAGAATCGTTCAGGATTTAAATTTTTGATGTTTTTCTACTCCTCTCATGAGCCCAAACAAAACTCTAAAAGGATGAGCTTACAACTGCTTTACTTTTGGAGAAAATTCAAAACATTCTTTATTGAATAGAGTTTAATAGCAAAAAGCAGCGTTTTGAATGTATAATCACAGTTCTTGGTAGAATCGTGCAGGATTGAAATTTTTGATGCTTTTCTACTCCTCTCATGAGCCCAAACAAGAATCTAAAAAGATAAGTTTGCAACTACTTTACTTTTGTTGAAAATTCAAAACATTCAATATTCATTAGGGACCAATAGCAAAAAGCAGCAGTTTGAATGAACACTCACATTTCTTGGTAGAATCGTGCAGGATTGAAATTTTTGATGTTTTTCTACTCCTCTCAACATCCCAAACAAGTTTCTAAAAGGATGAGTTTGCAACTACTTTACTTTTGCAGAAAATTCAAAACATTCAATATGGCCGAATAGCAAATAGCAGCTGTTTGAATGAGCACTCACATCTCTTGGTAGAATCGTTCAGGATTTAAATTTTTGATGTTTTTCTACTCCTCTCATGAGCCCAAACAAGACTCTGAAAGGATGAGCTTGCAACTACTTTACTTTTGGAGAAAATTCAAAACATTCATTATTCAACAGAGCCCAATAGCAAAAAGCAGCGATTTGAATGAACAATCACATTTCTTTGTAGAATCATGCAGGACTGAAATTTTTGATGTTTTTTTAAACATCTCTACAGCCCAAACAAGTTTCTAAAAGGGTGAGTTTGCAACTACTTTACTTTTGCAGAAAATTCAAAACATTCAATATTCAATAGGGCCCAAGAGCAAAAAGCAGCTGTTTGAATGAACACTCACATTTCTTGGTAGAATCGTTCAGGATTGAAATTTTTGATGTTTTTCTACTTTCAACAGCCCAAACAAGTTTCTAAAAGGATGAGTTTGCAACTACTTTATTTTTGGAGAAAATTCAAAACATTCATTATTCAATAGGGACCAAAATAGCAAAAACCAGCGGTTTGAATGAACACTCACATTTCTTGGTAGAATTGTGCAGGATTGAAATTTTTGATGTTTTTCTACTCCTCTCGACAGCCCAAACAAGTTTCTAAAAGTATGACTTTGCAACTTATTTACTTTTGGAGAAAATTCAAAACATTCATTATTCAATAGGGCCCAATAGCAAAAGGCAGCGGTTTGAATGAGCACTCACATCTCTTGGTAGAATCGCGCAGGATTGAAATTTTTGATGTTTTTATACTCCTCTCAACAGCCCAAACAATTTTTTTAAAGGATGAGTTTGCAACGACTTTACTTTTGCAGAAAATTCAAAACATTCAATATGGCCCAATAGCAAAAAGCAGCTGTTTGAATGAGCACTCACATCTCTTGGTAGAATCATTCAGGATTTAAATTTTTGATGTTTTTCTACTCCTCTCATGAGCCCAAACAAAACTCTAAAAGGATTAGCTTACAACTGCTTTACTTTTGGAGAAAATTCAAAACATTCTTTATTGAATAGAGTTTAATAGCAAAAAGCAGCGTTTTGAATGTATAATCACAGTTCTTGGTAGAATCGAAACATCGTGCAGGATTGAAATTTTTGATGCTTTTCTACTCTTCTCATGAGCCCAAACAAGAATCTGAAAAGATAAGTTTGCAACTACTTTACTTTTGTTAAAAATTCAAAACATTCAATATTCATTAGGGACCAATAGCAAAAAGCAGCAGTTTGAATGAACACTCACATTTCTTGGTAGAGTCGTGCAGGATTGAAATTTTTGATGTTTTTCTACTCCTCTCAACAGCCCAAACAAGTTTCTAAAAGGATGATTTTGCAACTACTTTACTTTTGCAGAAAATTCAAAACATTCAATATGGCCCAATAGCAAAAAGCAGCTGTTTGAATGAGCACTCACATCTCTTGGTAGAATCGGTCAGGACTGAAATTTTTGATGTTTTTTTACTCATCTCAACAGCCCAAACAAGTTTCTAAAAGGATGAGTTTGCAGCTACTTTACTTTTGCAGAAAATTCAAAACATTCATTATTCAATAGGGCCCAAGAGCAAAAAGCAGCTGTTTTAATGAACACTCACGTTTCTTGTTAGAATCGTTCAGGATTGAAATTTTTGATGGTTTACTAGTCCTCTCAACAGCCCAAACAAGTTTCTAAAAGGATGAGTTTGCAACTACTTTACTCTTGGAGAAAATTCAAAACATCCATTATTGAATAGGGACCAAAATAGCAAAAACCAGCGGTTTGAATGAACACTCACATTTCTTGGTGGAATCGTTCAGGATTGAAATTTTTGATGTTTTTCTACTCCTCTCATGAGCCCAAGCAAGACTCTAAAAGGATGAGCTTGCAACTGCTTTACTTTTGGAGAAAATTCAAAACATTCTTTAATGAATAGAGTTTAATAGCAAAAAGCAGCGTTTTGAATGTACAATCACAGTTCTTGGTAGAATCATGCAGTATTAAAATTTTTGTTGCTTTTCTACACCTCTCATGATCCCAAACAAGACTCTAAAAGGATAAGTTTGCAACTACTTTACTTTTGGAGAAAATTCAAAACATTCATTATTCATTAGGGACCAATAGCAAAAAGCAGCGGTTTGAATGAACACTCACATTTCTTGGTAGAATCGTTCAGGATTGAAATTTTTGATGTTGTTCTACTCCTCTCATGAGCCCAAACAAGTTTCTAAAAGGATGAGTTTGCAACTACTTTACTTTTGCAGAAAATTCAAAACATTCAATATGGCCGAATAGCAAAAAGCAGCTGTTTGAATGAGCACTCACATCTCTTGGTAGAATCGTTCAGGATTTAAATTTTTGATGTTTTTCTACTCCTCTCATGAGCCCAAACAAGACTCTAAAAGGATGAGCTTGCAACTACTTTACTTTTGGAGAAAATTCAAAACATTCAATATGGCCGAATAGCAAAAAGCAGCTGTTTGAATGAGCACTCACATCTCTTGGTAGAATCGTTCAGGATTTAAATTTTTGATGTTTTTCTACTCCTCTCATGAGCCCAAACAAGACTCTAAAAGGATGAGCTTGCAACTACTTTACTTTTGGAGAAAATTCAAAACATTAATTATTGAATAGGGCCCAATAGCAAAAAGCAGCTATTTGAATGATCACACACATCTCTTGGTAGAATTGCTCAGGACTGAAATTTTTGATTTTTTTCTACTCTTCACATGAGCACAAACAAGACTCTAAAAGGATGAGCAAGCAACTACTTTCTTTTTGCAGAAAATTCAAAACATTCATTATTCAATAGGACAGAAGAGCAAAAAGCAGCTGTTTGAATGAACACTCACATTTCTTGGTAGAATCGTTCAGGATTGAAATTTTTGATGTTTTTCTACTCCTCTCAACAGCCCAAAAAGTTTCTAAAAGGATGAGTTTGCAGCTACTTTATTTTTGGAGAAAATTCAAAACACTCATTATTCAATAGGGACCAAAATAGCAAAAACCAGCGGTTTGAATGAACACTCACATTTCTTGGTAGAATTGTGCAGGATTGAAATTTTTGATGTTTTTCTACTCCTCTCAACAGCCCAAACAAGTTTCTAAAAGGATGACTTTGCAACTTATTTACTTTTGGAGAAAATTCAAAACATTCATTATTCAATAGGGCCCAATAGCAAAAAGCAGCGGTTTGAATGATCACTCACATCTCTTGGTAGAATCGTGCAGGATTGAAATTTTTGATGTTTTTCTACTCCTCTCAACAGCCCAAACAAGTTTTTTAAAGGATGAGTTTGCAACGACTTTACTTTTGCAGAAAATTCAAAACATTCAATATGGCCCAATAGCAAAAAGCAGCTGTTTGAATGAGCACTCACATCTCTTGGTAGAATCGTTCAGGATTTAAATTTTTGATGTTTTTCTACTCCTCTCATGAGCCCAAACAAGACTCTAAAAGGATGAGCTTGCAACTACTTTACTTTTGGAGCAAATTCAAAACATTAATTATTCAAGAGGGCCCAATAGCAAAAAGCAGCTATTTGAATGATCACACACATCTCTTGGTAGAATTGCTCAGGATTTAAATTTTTGATGTTTTTCTACTCCTCACATGAGCCCAAACAAGACTCTAAAAGGATGAGCTAGCAACTACTTTCTTTTTGCAGAAAATTCAAAACATTCATTATTCAATAGAGCCCAATAGCAAAAAGCAGCGGTTTGAATGAACAATCACATTTTTTGGTAGAATCGTGCAGGACTGAAATTTTTGATGTTTTTTTACTCATCTCAACAGCCCAAACAAGTTTCTAAAAGGATGAGTTTGCAACTACTTTACTTTTGCAGAAAATTCAAAACATTCATTATTCAATAGGGCCCAAGAGCAAAAAGCAGATGTTTGAATGAACACTCACGTTTCTTGGTAGAATCGTTCAGAATTGAAATTTTTGATGGTTTACTAGTCCTCTCAACAGCCCAAACAAGTTTCTAAAAGGATGAGTTTGCAACTACTTTACTCTTGGAGAAAATTCAAAACATCCATTATTGAATAGGGACCAAAATGGCAAAAACCAGCAGTTTGAATGAACACTCACATTTCTTGGTGGAATCGTTCAGGATTGAAATTTTTGATGTTTTTCTACTCCTCTCATGAGCCCAAGCAAGACTCTAAAAGGATGAGCTTGCAACTGCTTTACTTTTGGAGAAAATTCAAAACATTCTTTAATGAATAGAGTTTAATAGCAAAAAGCAGCGTTTTGAATGTACAATCACAGTTCTTGGTAGAATCGTGCAGTATTAAAATTTTTGATGCTTTTCTACACCTCTCATGATCCCAAACAAGACTCTAAAAGGATAAGTTTGCAACTACTTTACTTTTGGAGAAAATTCAAAACATTCATTATTCATTAGGGACCAATAGCAAAAAGCAGCGGTTTGAATGAACACTCACATTTCTTAGTAGAATCGTTCAGGATTGAAATTTTTGATGTTGTTCTACTCCTCTCATGAGCCCAAACAAGACTCTAAAAGGATGAGCTTGCAACTGCTTTACTTTTGGAGAAAATTCGAAACATTCTTTATTGAATAGAGTTTAATGGCAAAAAGCAGCATTTTGAATGTACAATCACAGTTCTTGGTAGAATCGTGCAGGATTGAAATTTTTGATGCTTTTCTACTCCTCTCATGAGCCCAAACAAGAATCTAAAATGATAAGTTTGCATCTACTTTACTTTTGGAGAAAATTCAAAACATTCAATATTCATTAGGGACCAATAGCAAAAAGCAGCAGTTTGAATGAACACTCACATTTCTTGGTAGAATCGTGCAGGATTGAAATTTTTGATGTTTTTCTACTCCTCTCAACAGCCCAAACAAGTTTCTAAAAGGATGAGTTTGCAATTACTTTACTTTTGCAGAAAATTCAAAACATTCAATATGGCCAAATAGCAAAAAGCAGCTGTTTGAATGAGCACTCACATCTCTTGGTAGAATCGTTCAGGATTTAAATTTTTGATGTTTTTCTACTCCTCTCATGAGCCCAAACAAGACTCTAAAAGGATGAGCTTGCAACTACTTTACTTTTGGAGAAAATTCAAAACATTTATTATTGAATAGGGCCCAATAGCAAAAAGCAGCTATTTGAATAATCACACACATCTCTTGGTAGAATTGCTCAGGATTGAAATTTTTGATTTTTTTCTACTCCTCACATGAGCACAAACAAGACTCTAAAAGGATGAGCTAGCAACTACTTTCTTTTTGCAGAAAATTCAAAACATTCATTATTCAATAGGACAGAAGAGCAAAAAGCAGCTGTTTGAATGAACACTCACATTTCTTGGTAGAATCGTTCAGGATTGAAATTTTTGATGTTTTTCTACTCCTCTCAACAGCCCAAACAAGTTTCTAAAAGGATGAGTTTGCAACTACTTTATTTTTGGAGAAAATTCAAAACATTCATTATTCAATAGGGACCAAAATAGCAAAAACCAGCGGTTTGAATGAACACTCACATTTCTTAGTAGAATTGTGCAGGATTGAAATTTTTGATGTTTTTCTACTCCTCTCAACAGCCCAAACAAGTTTCTAAAAGGATGACTTTGCAACTTATTTACTTTTTTAGAAAATTCAAAACATTCATTATTCAATAGGGCCCAATAGCAAAAAGCAGCGGTTTGAATGACCACTCACATCTATTGGTAGAATCGCGCAGGATTGAAATTTTTGATGTTTTTCTACTCCTCTCAACAGCCCAAACAAGTTTTTTAAAGGATGAGTTTGCAACGACTTTACTTTTGCAGAAAATTCAAAACATTCATTGTGGCCCAATAGCAAAAAGCAGCTGTTTGAATGAGCACTCACATCTCTTGGTAGAATCGTTCAGGATTTAAATTTTTGATGTTTTTCTACTCCTCTCATGAGCCCAAACAAGACTCTAAAAGGATGAGCTTGCAACTACTTTACTTTTGGAGAAAATTCAAAACATTAATTATTCAAGAGGGCCCAATAGCAAAAAGCAGCTATTTGAATGATCACACACATCTCTTGGTAGAATTGCTCAGGATTTAAATTTTTGATGTTTTTCTACTCCTCACATGAGCCCAAACAAGACTCTAAAAGGATGAGCTAGCAACTACTTTCTTTTTGCAGAAAATTCAAAACATTCATTATTCAATAGAGCCCAGTAGCAAAAAGCAGCGGTTTGAATGAACAATCACATTTTTTGGTAGAATCGTGCAGGACTAAAATTTTTGATGTTTTTTTACTCATCTTAACAGCCCAAACAAGTTTCTAAAAGGATGAGTTTGCAACTACTTTACTTTTGCAGAAAATTCAAAACATTCATTATTCAATAGGGCTCAAGAGCAAAAAGCAGCTGTTTGAATGAACACTCACGTTTCTTGGTAGAATCGTTCAGGATTGAAATTTTTGATGGTTTACTAGTCCTCTCAACAGCCCAAACAAGTTTCTAAAAGGATGAGTTTGCAACTACTTTACTCTTGGAGAAAATTCAAAACATCCATTATTGAATAGGTACCAAAATAGCAAAAACCAGCGGTTTGAATGAACACTCACATTTCTTGGTGGAATCGTTCAGGATTGAAATTTTTGATGTTTTTCTACTCCTCTCATGAGCCCAAGCAAGACTCTAAAAGGATGAGCTTGCAACTGCTTTACTTTTGGAGAAAATTCAAAACATTCTTTAATGAATAGAGTTTAATAGCAAAAAGCAGCGTTTTGAATGTACAATCACAGTTCTTGGTAGAATCGTGCAGTATTAAAATTTTTGATGCTTTTCTACACCTCTCATGATCCCAAACAAGACTCTAAAAGGATAAGTTTGCAACTACTTTACTTTTGGAGAAAATTCAAAACATTCATTATTCATTAGGGACCAATAGCAAAAAGCAGCGGTTTGAATGAACACTCACATTTCTTGGTAGAATCGTTCAGGATTGAAATTTTTGATGTTGTTCTACTCCTCTCATGAGCCCAAACAAGACTCTAAAAGGATGAGCTTGCAACTGCTTTACTTTTGGAGAAAATTCGAAACATTCTTTATTGAATAGAGTTTAATGGCAAAAAGCAGCATTTTGAATGTACAATCACAGTTCTTGGTAGAATCGTGCAGGATTGAAATTTTTGATGCTTTTCTACTCCTCTCATAAGCCCAAACAAGAATCTAAAATGATAAGTTTGCATCTACTTTACTTTTGGAGAAAATTCAAAACATTCAATATTCATTAGGGACCAATAGCAAAAAGCAGCAGTTTGAATGAACACTCACATTTCTTGGTAGAATCGTGCAGGATTGAAATTTTTGATGTTTTTCTACTCCTCTCAACAGCCCAAACAAGTTTCTAAAAGGATGAGTTTGCAACTACTTTACTTTTGCAGAAAATTCAAAACATTTAATATGGCCGAATAGCAAAAAGCAGCTGTTTGAATGAGCACTCACATCTCTTGGTAGAATCGTTCAGGATTTAAATTTTTGATGTTTTTCTACTCCTCTCATGAGCCCAAACAAGACTCTAAAAGGATGAGCTTGCAACTACTTTACTTTTGGAGAAAATTCAAAACATTAATTATTGAATAGGGCCCAATAGCAAAAAGCAGCTATTTGAATGATCACACACATCTCTTGGTAGAATTGCTCAGGATTGAAATTTTTGATTTTTTTCTACTCCTCACATGAGCACAAACAAGACTCTAAAAGGATGAGCTAGCAACTACTTTCTTTTTGCAGAAAATTCAAAACATTCATTATTCAATAGGACAGAAGAGCAAAAAGCAGCTGTTTGAATGAACACTCACATTTCTTGGTAGAATCGTTCAGGATTGAAATTTTTGATGTTTTTCTAGTCCTCTCAACAGCCCAAACAAGTTTCTAAAAGGATGAGTTTGCAACTACTTTATTTTTGGAGAAAATTCAAAACATTCATTATTCAATAGGGAACAAAATAGCAAAAACCAGCGGTTTGAATGAACACTCACATTTCTTGGTAGAATTGTGCAGGATTGAAATTTTTGATGTTTTTCTACTCCTCTCAACAGCCCAAACAAGTTTCTAAAAGGATGACTTTGCAACTTATTTACTTTTGGAGAAAATTCAAAACATTCATTATTCAATAGCGCCCAATAGCAAAAAGCAGCTGTTTAAATGAACACTCACATCTCTTGGTAGAATCGCGCAGGATTGAAATTTTTGATGTCTTTCCACTCCTCTCAACAGCCCAAACAAGTTTTTTAAAGGATGAGTTTGCAACGACTTTACTTTTGCAGAAAATTCAAAACATTCAATATGGCCCAATAGCAAAAAGCAGCTATTTGAATTATCACACACATCTCTTGGTAGAATTGCTCAGGATTGAATTTTTTGATGTTTTTCTGCTCCTCACATGAGCCCAAACAAGACTCTAAAAGGATGAGCTAGCAACTACTTTCCTTTTGCAGAAAATTCAAAACATTCATTATTCAATAGAGCCCAATAGTAAAAAGCAGCGGTTTGAATGAACAATCACATTTCTTGGTAGAATCGTGCAGGACTGAAATTTTTGATGTTTCTTTACTCCTCTCAACAGCCCAAACAAGTTTCTAAAAGGATGACTTTGCAACTTCTTTACTTTTGGAGAAAATTCAAAACATTTATTATTCAATAGGGACAAAAATAGCAAAAACCAGCTGTTTGAATGAACACTAACATTTCTTGGTAGAATCGTGCAGGATTGAAATTTTTGATGTTTTTCTACTCCTCTCAACAGCCCAAACAAGTTTCTAAAAGGATGACTTTGCAACTTCTTTACTTTTGGAGAAAATTCAAAACATTCATTATTCAATAGGGCCCAATAGCAAAAAGCAGCGGTTTGAATGAGCACTCACATTTCTTGGTAGAATCGCGCAGGATTGAAATTTTTGATGTTTTTCTACTCCTCTCAACAGCCCAAACAAGTTTTTTAAAGGATGAGTTTGCAACTACTTTACTTTTGCAGAAAATTCAAAACATTCATTATTCAATAGGGCCCAATAGCAAAAAGCAGCTGTTTGAATGAGCACTCACATCTCTTGGTAGAATCGTTCAGGATTGAAATTTTTCATGTTTTTCTACTCCTCTCATGAGCCCAAACAAGACTCTAAAAGGATGAGCTTGCAACTACTTTACTTTTGGAGAAAATTCAGAACATTCATTATTCAATAGAGCCCAATAGCAAAAAGCAGCGTTTTGAATGAACAATCACATTTCTTGGTAGAATCGTGCAGGATTGAAATTTTTGACTTTTTTCTACTCCTCTCAACACCCCAAACAAGTTCTAAAAGGATGAGTTTGCAACTTCTTTACTTTTGGAGAAAATTCAAAACATTCATTATTCAATAGGGACCAATAGCAAAAAGCAGCGGTTTGAATGAACACTCACATTTCTTGGTAGAATCATGCAGGATTGAAATTTTTGATGTTTTTCTACTCCTCTCATGAGCCCAAACAAGACTCTAAAAGGAAGAGTTTGCAACTACTTTATTTTTGCAGAAAAATCAAAACATTCATTATTCTTTAGGGACCAAAATAGCAAAAAGCAGCGGTTTGAATGAACATTCACATTTCTTGGTAGAATCGTGCAAGATTGAAATTTTTGATGTTTTTCTACTCCTCTCAACAGACCAAACAAGTTTCTAAAAGGGTGAGCTAGCAACTACTTTACTTTAGCAGAAAATTCAAAACATTCATTATTCAAAACAGCTCAATAGCAAAAAGCAGCGCTTTGAATGAACAATCACATTTCTTGGTAAAATCGTGCAGGATTGAAATTTTTGATGTTTTTCAGCTCCTCTCAACAGCCCAAACAAGTTTCTAAAAGGATGAGTTTGCAACTACTTTACTTTTG
This sequence comes from Dendrobates tinctorius, assembly GCF_039654945.1. Classification (NCBI taxonomy): domain Eukaryota; kingdom Metazoa; phylum Chordata; class Amphibia; order Anura; family Dendrobatidae; genus Dendrobates; species Dendrobates tinctorius. Next base: position 4,630,794 of record NW_027361736.1, on the reverse strand, counting down.
CAGAAAATTCAAAACATTCAATATGGCCCAATAGCAAAAAGCAGCTGTTTGAATGAGCACTCACATCTCTTGGTAGAATTGTTCAGGATTGAAATTTTTGATGTTTTTCTACTCCTCTCAAGAGCCAAAACAAGACTCTAAAAGGATGAGCTTGCAACTACTTTACTTTTGGAGAAAATTCAAAACATTAATTATTCAATAGGGCCCAATAGCAAAAAGCAGCTATTTGAATGATTACTCACATCTCTTGGTAGAATTTTTCAGGATTGAAATTTTTGATGTTTTTCTACTCCTCACATGAGCTCAAACAAGACTCTAAAAGGATGAGCTAGCAACTACTTTACTTTTGCAGAAGATTCAAAACATTCATTATTCAATAGAGCCCATTAGCAAAAAGCAGCGTTTTGAATGAACAATCACATTTCTTGGTAGAATCGTGCAGGATTGAAATTTTTGATGTTTTTTACTCATCTTTACAGCCCAAACAAGTTTCTAAAAGGGTGAGTTTGCAACTACTTTACTTTTGCAGAAAATTCAAAACATTCATTATTCAATAGGGCCCAATAGCAAAAAGCAGCGGTTTGAATGAACACTCACATTTCTTGGTAGAGTCGTGCAGGATTGAAATTTTTGATGTTTTTCTACTCCTCTCAACAGCCCAAACAAGTTTCTAAAAGGATGGGTTTGCAACTTCTTTACTTTTGGAGAAAATTCAAAACATTCATTATTCAAAAGGGACCAATAGCAAAAAGCAGCGGTTTGAATGAACACTCACATCTCTTGGTAGAATCGTGCAGGATTGAAATTTTTGATGTTTTGCTACTCCTCTCAACAGCCCAAACAAGTTTCTAAAAGGATGAGTTTGCAACTACTTTACTTTTGGAGAAAATTCAAAACATTCATTATTCAATACAGCCCAATAGCAAAAAGCAGCGTTTTGCATGACCAATCACATTTCTAGGTAGAATCATGCAGGATTGAAATTTTTGATGTTTTTCTACTCCTCTCATGAGCCCAAACAAGTCTCTATAAGGATGAGTTTACAACTACTTTACTTTTGCAGAAAATTCAAAACATTCATTATTCAATAAGGACCAATAGCAAAAAGCAGCGGTTTGAATGAACACTCACATTTCTTGGTAGAATCGTGCAGGATTGAAATTTTTGATGTTTTTCTACTCCTCTCAACAGCCCAAACAAGTTTCTAAAAGGATGAGTTTGCAACTACTTTACTTTTGGAGAAAATTCAAAACATTCATTATTCAATAGGGACCAAAATAGCAAAAACCAGCGGTTTGAATGAACACTCACATTTCTTGGTAGAATCTTGCAGGATTGAAATTTTTGATGTTTTTCTACTCCTCTCAACAGCCCAAACAAGTTTCTAAAAGGATGACTTTGCAACTTCTTTACTTTTGGAGAAAATTAAAAACATTCATTATTCAATAGGGCCCATGTTATGATTGAGTCACCGTAGGAGGCAAAAACAGAACTGCTAGCTAAGTCCAGAAAACCAGAGAAGTTGGCAGCTATCAGATTGCAGACCCCTGAACCTATCAACACAACTAGCAGTAGTCGTGGGGGGTTCCTACGATGCCCTAGACCCCTCGATCACAGCCGGAGAAATAACTAGGCCTAAAGAAAGAAAGGGGAAAACTAAACTGCCCCAGAGCAGACCCCAAAGCAATAGGCAGCCACTAACATATAATGACGGTGAAGCAAGATGAAAACACTAACACAGACAGAAAGATAGACTGAGCAAAGACGGGGCCCAAACTACCTACATAGTAAAGGACAGGAAGGCTGCTGTCTGCAATCCGTGAAAAACCCTATGAAAATTAGAGCCAACAGACTGACAGTGAAAAAGGCCCTGAAGATGCAAGGCTTCAAAAAAGCTATGTCAGTACTCAAGAATATTCTGAAGACAGAGCTACAGGCAAAAGGACATTCAGCTCACCCCAGCAGGGAATGGCAGAATCCAGAAAGCAAGGAAAACAAAAATTAAACACTAATGCAAACAGGCAAAGCAGAAAAACTTAGCTTAGAGGAGCAGGAATCAGACTGGTGTCCTAGAAGTCCACAGAGAAATCACCCGCAGGGCAGAAGGGCGTCGGCAGCCTTATATCCAGTCCGTGACTCCACTCAGCCAGTCATCCTCATCAGGCTCAGGTGCCTGATAATCAGGCTCATTACCTTCCTTCACCAGAATATGGAGTTCACCAGACCTCAGTGACGAAGGGGAAAATGAACTCACAACAGTACCTCCCCCTTGAGGAGGGGTCACCGAACCCTCAACCACACCACCAGGGCGATCAGGGTGAGCCCGATGAAAGGCACGCACCAATTTTTTGGCATGAATATCAGAGGCAGAGACCCAGGAATTATCCTCCTGACCATAACCCTTCCACTTAACCAAATACTGGAGTCTCCGTCTAGCCAGACGGGAATCCAGTATTTTCTCTACCTCATATTCCATGTTACCTTCAACCAATACAGGGTCTGGAGGTGCCACCCCAGGAACAACTGGTTCAACAATCCTCTTCAACAAGGACTTATGGAACACATTATGGATTTTAAATGTGACAGGAAGAGCCAAATGGAAAGAGACCGGATTAATAATCTCCAAAATCTGGTAAGGTCCAATAAATCTAGGCTTAAACTTAGGAGAAGCCACCTTCATAGCAATATTTTTTGATGATAACCACACCATATCACCAATCTTAAACTGGGGACCAATGGTCCTATGTCGATTGGAAAACCGCTGGGCCTTTTCCTGGGAGAGAGATAACTTATCCACCACTTGGTCCCAGATCTGGTGCATTCTCTCCACCACAGTGTCAACACCTGGGCAGGCAGAAGGCTCCACCTGCCCTGAAGAAAATCGAGGATGAAACCCAAAGTTACAAAAAAAAGGTGACATCAAAGTGGCAGAACTAGCTCTATTATTTAAAGCAAATTCGGCCAAGGGCAAAAATGAAACCCAATCATCCTGATCAGCGGAAATAAAACATCTCAAATACCACTCCAAGGTCTGGTTTGTTCTCTCTGTCTGCCCATTGGTCTGAGAGTGAAAAGCAGAGGAGAAGGACAAATGAATTCTCAGCTTGGAACAGAAAGTCCTCCAAAATCTAGACACAAACTGAACTCCTCTGTCAGATACAATGTTCTCAGGAATCCCGTGTAAGCGAACCACCTGTTGCAAAAACAGGGGCACCAACTCAGAGGAAGATGGCAACTTAGGGAGTGGTACAAGATGAGCCATCTTAGAGAACCTATCACAAATCACCCAAATAACAGTCATTCTTTGAGAGACCGGCATATCAGAGATGAAATCCATTGAAATATGGGTCCATGGCCTCTTGGGGACAGGCAAAGGCATCAACAACCCACTAGAGCGAGAACAAGATTTAGACCGGGAGCAAGTCCCACAGGACTGCACAAAATTCCTGACATCATGAGACAAGGTGGGCCACCAAAAAGAGCGACTCACCAGATCTCTAGTACCAAAAATACCTGGATGACCAGCCAATGCAGAGCAATGAACTTCAGACATCACTCTCTTCTTCCACTGGTCAGGAACATACAACTTTCCACTGGGACAACGCTCAGGTTTGTCCTCCTGGAACTCTTGCAGAGCAAGTCTCAAATCGGGCGAGATGGCAGAAAGAACTACCCCTTCGCCTAAGATGGTAGTAGGCTTGGTCACCACAGGAGAATCAGCAAAGAAACTCCTAGAGAGGGCATCTGCCTTGACATTCTTAGTTCCAGGAAGAAAAGAGACCACAAAATCAAAACGTGTAAAAAACAAGGCCCACCTAGCCTGTCTAGGGTTCAAGCGCTTAGCCGACTCTAGGTAAATCAAATTCTTGTGGTCAGTGAGGACCACAACTTGATGTTTAGCTCCCTCCAACCAATGTCTCCACTCCTCAAAGGCCCATTTCATGGCCAACAATTCCCGATTCCCCACATCATAGTTACGTTCAGATGGAGAGAACTTTCGGGAAAAGAAAGCACATGGATTCATTTTAGCTGATACAGGATCCTTTTGGGACAAAACAGCTCCTGCACCAATCTCAGAAGCATCCACCTCTACCTGGAACGTGAGTGAGACATCAGGTTGCCACAAAACTGGGGCGGATGTAAATCTTCGCTTCAGCTCCTGAAAGGAAGCAACAGCCTCCGGAGACTAATTCAACACATCAGCACCCTTCTTAGTCAGATCAGTCAATGGCTTGGCAATACTAGAAAATTTTGCTATAAATTTCCGATAAAAATTAGCAAAACCCAAAAACTTCTGTAGGGCCTTCAAAGAAGTGGGCTGGACCCAATCATAAATGGCCTGTACCTTGGCAGGGTCCATTTCAATAGTTGACGGAGACAAAATAAATCCCAAAAATGAAATCCTCTGTACTCCAAAAAGGCATTTCGATCCTTTGACATAGAGGGAATTCTCCTTCAAGATCCGGAACACAGTCCGAATATGTTCCACATGAGAATCTCAATCCTTGGAGAAGATCAAAAAATCATCCAGATAGATAATCAAAAATTTATCGACAAAGTCTCGAAAAATATCGTTCATGAAGCACTGGAAGACAGAAGGGGCATTAGTGAGCCCAAAAGGCATCACCAGGTACTCAAAATGTCCCTCCGGAGTATTAAACGCCGTCTTCCATTCATCCCCCTGCTTAATGCGGATAAGATTATACGCCCCCCTGAGGACAAGCTTGGTAAACCAGCAAGCACCTCTAACTCTAGAGAATAGATCCGAAATCATGGGTGACGGATACTGATATTTAATAGTAATTTTATTGAGGGCACGATAATCAATACAAGGCCTAAAAGAACCATCCTTTTTGGCCACAAAAAAAAAACCGGCACCTAAGGGTGAAGAGGATGGTCTAATATGACCCTTCTCCAACGCCTCCTTAATATAGGACCGCATAGCCTCGTGCTCGGGTACAGATAAATTGAAGAGCCGACCCTTGGGAAATTTACACCCCGGGCTTAGTTCAATTGCACAGTCATAACTCCTATGAGGAGGCAAGGACGCAGACTCATTCTCATCATAAAAGTCCGCCAAATAATCAGGAACATCATGCGACTGAGGAGAGGTGGAAAAAACCGGAGCCTCACTAAAGGAACACCGACAACCCCAACTCACCACAGACACAGATTTCCAATCCAAAACTGGATTATGAATTTGCAACCAGGGAAACCCCAGAACAACGGCATCATACAGACCATGCAACACCAAAAATCTGCAATTTTCTTGATGGTCTGGGGCAACCCGCATGACCACCTGGGTCCAAAACTGAGGTTTATTTTTAGCCAAAGGAGTAGCATCAATCCCCCTCAAAGGGATAGGCGTCTGCAGAGGTGTCATCGGAAATAGGGATGGGCGAGTCTACTCGCTAGGACTCGTTACTCGGCGAATAGTAAGGGACTCGCTGGACTCGTTACTCGGCGAGTCTCCCAGTGATTACTCGCACAGTAACGAGTCCAATGCAAGTCAATGGCAATCCTAGTTTTGTCAGAGTTTTTTTTTCTCACTCGCTAGACTCGCTATATCACATCGCTGTCAACAGCGAGTCTGAGCGAGTCTGAGCGAGTCTACGATTCCGAGTCCTGTATACTGGATTCGGGACTCGCTTATACAGAATCTGTTATGTTCCTACAAGTTTCCAAGACAGCCTATGTCAACACACAGCGATTGTGAGCGAGTCTGAGCGAGTCTACGAATCCCGAGTCCTGTATACTGGATTCGGGACTCGCAAGTATAGACTCTGTTATGTTCCTACAAAGCTTCCGAGATAGCCTAGCGTGTTAGGTCAGAAAACTTTTTTAGATGGACAAGCATGTTAGCCAATCATATTCAGTAATGTTGGTTGTGGCAGGACTATGATTGGCTTCTGTCCATCGTGATGCCTATGTCATGTATGAGAGGCGAGGCTGTATATAAGCCTTTTCCACCGCCATTTCCTCTACATTCCTGAGAGATCTGAGATAGAGCAGGGTGAGGTAGATGCTTGAGCAGATCATAGGGATTGTCAGTTAGTGTAGGGAAACTTCAAGATTCCTTATATTAAACCCAAACAGCTCTTCTGAGAGCTACCAGGAGGACAGAGGAGTACTGTGTAGACTGTAGGCAGGCAGGCAGGGAGGATCAAGCCTTACAGTGCAGTGCACAGTGCAGGGACTAGTGTGCAGCTTCACTGCTAGGTGTCAGCACACACACTTACCCCGCCAGCAAGTGACGCCTACAGCACCACCTAACTCCATCTCGGTGACTGTGCATTTGTCAACAATGTCACAAAAACCACAATTTACCAAAAAAGAGGTTGCAAAGGGACGAGGTCGTGGCCGTAGCAGTGCAGGGAACATCACTTGAGCGATCTCCCTCCAGGCTGTAGTCCGCTGGATGTTATGCCCATAGGCAGGGTAAGTGGGGAGCCAAAGCAGGGGCCGAGCCTCTACCAGATCAATCAGCTGCAGCGTGTTGACAGTGACACGGCCCATGATTGCTCTGTATTGCTCTGTGTGTGTGCGTATGTCAACTCGACTCGGATTATTTCCTGTTTGCTCAAAGCATGGTGTGTGCTAGAGAAAATCACTTCCCTCGCCTCATCGGCGCTAAATAAGGCTGAGTGCAGACGGAGTTTTGAGCCCTGCGGATTTTTCCGTGCAGAATGGAAGAAAACCGCAGGTCAAATGACCTGCATTTTTCCTGCGGATTTCTTCCATTTTTCACGCGGTTTTCATGCGGCTTTTGTGTGGTTTTCCATTGCGGTCTTCCCCCTGCGGATTTGGTAACAGGGGAGATAGAAAACCGCACAAAAGAAGTAACATGCTGCGGATTTTGTACCGCAGGAAAACCGCGCGGAAAAATCCGCAGCGTCTGCACAGCGTGTTTTTTTTTTCATTCATTTTAAAGGTACTGTACATCACAATGTGGATATGCAACGTTTCTGCACGGTAAAATCCGCTGCGGAAACGCTGCAAATCTGCATAGTGTGCACATGGCCTAAGACAAACAAATGCGAGTTTGGACTCGGACACAGCAGCAACAAACTGTTGCGAGTGGGGTTTACAAATCGCCAATGCAAGCGCTTTCCGAGACACATCTGCGATTTGTAAATCGCACATTACTCGCTAAGACTCGCTTCCCCATTCATTAACATTGGACTCGCTAGACTCGCAACAAGTAGCGAGTCCCGGGCTCGGACTCACTAGAGTCAAGCGATTCCGAGTAATTTAGGACTCGCCCATCACTAATCGGAAATCCACAACGTTTAGCAAAATCCAAGTCCATTAGGTTTAGCGCTGCTCCCGAATCCACAAAAGCCTTGGCGGAAAATGTGGACAGGGAGCAGATCAGAGTAATTGCCAGAAGAAACTTAGGTTGAACACCACCAACAAAAAACGTGTGTGCAAAGCGTTTCTCTCGTTTAGGACAAACAGAAATAATATGCGAGGCATCTCCATAGAAAAAACACAGCTTATTACTAGAGTTGAGTGAAACGGGTCGGTCAATTTCAAAAGTCGCCGACTTTTGGCAAAGTCGGGTTTCATGAAACGAAACCCGACCCTAGGATGAGGTCGCCCACGAGGTCGGCGACTTACGCGCCAAAGTCGCGTTTCAAAAGTTTGTTTTGCGCTCTTTTTCAGCCAATCAGGATCCACGGACACTGTGGGCAACGTGATGACATAGGCACGGGTCACCACCATCTTTCAGAAGGGCATGCAAGTGATTGGCTTGCTTTGGTGGGCGTCACAGGGGGTATAAAAGGGCGTGCACGCCGACCGCCATCTTACTTCTGCCGATCTTAGCATAGGGAGAGGTTGCTGCTGATTCTGTAGGGAGAGCGTTAGGCAGGGAAGAAGAAAAAAAAACTGCTTCTGCTGCTAGCGATTGTGCCTGTACAACACACCAGTCACTGTGTGTGCAGTGCAAGGGGAGGCTATATTGTGGTGTATCAGTGGTGTTGGTTGTTGGGCTGCCTTCTAAGGCTTCCTGACAGCTGCATTGCTGTTTACCCACTGCTCTGCAAACTACTTTTTTAAAAGCAATCCCAATTTTTTTTTTTTGTCCTGCTGAGGTACTGAGCGTGCATTTTTTCACACCATACAGCGGTGTACGCTCCTCACACAGTACCGTGTAACGGCTGTTATCACAGCCACAGTGAAGCTATCTGTGTCACTCTGTGAGACTAAGTCGAGGACATGTTCCGTTCTTACAGACCTGCACTCTAGGGAGATTCCTATTCTGCCCAATTCTACATACACCTTGTAGTTTGTGATACACTAGCCAATTTCTGCATGTGACATAGCGCTCAGATATTCAGTGGGCCTCACACAATCCAAAAGTGTCCAGTGTCCACAAGTGTCTGCAGAAATTCAAAATCTCCCTTATCCTCTAGTCACTTTTGTCACAGCTGTGCCATCGAGCCTGTGACATAGCGCTCAGATATTCAGTGGGCCTCACACAATCCAAAAGTGTCCAGTGTCCACAAGTGTCTGCAGAAATTCAAAATCTCACTTATCCTCTAGTCACTTTGGTCACAGCTGTGCCATCGAGCCTGTGACGTAGCGCTCAGATATTCAGTGGGCCTCACACAATCCAAAAGTGTCCAGTGTCTGCAGAAATTCAAAATCTCACTTATCCTCTAGTCACTTTGGTCACAGCTGTGCCATCGAGCCTGTGACATAGCGCTCAGATATTCAGTGGGCCTCACACAATCCAAAAGTGTCCAGTGTCCTCAAGTGTCTGCAGAAATTCAAAATCTCACTTATCCTCTAGTCACTTTGGTCACAGCTGTGCCATCGAGCCTGTGACATAGCGCTCAGATATTCAGTGGGCCTCACACAATCCAAAAGTGTCCAGTGTCTGCAGAAATTCAAAATCTCACTTATCTTCTAGTCACTTTGGTCACAGCTGTGCCATCGAGCCTGTGACATAGCGCTCAGATATTCAGTGGGCCTCACACAATCCAAAAGTGTCCAGTGTCCACAAGTGTCTGCAGAAATTCAAAATCTCACTTATCCTCTAGTCACTTTGGTCACAGCTGTGCCATCGAGCCTGTGACATAGCGCTCAGATATTCAGTGGGCCTCACACAATCCAAAAGTGTCCAGTGTCCACAAGTGTCTGCAGAAATTCAAAATCTCACTTATCCTCTAGTCACTTTGGTCACAGCTGTGCCATCGAGCCTGTGACATAGCGCTCAGATATTCAGTGGGCCTCACACAATCCAAAAGTGTCCAGTGTCTGCAGAAATTCAAAATCTCACTTATCCTCTAGTCACTTTGGTCACAGCTGTGCCATCGAGCCTGTGACATAGCGCTCAGATATTCAGTGGGCCTCACACAATCCAAAAGTGTCCAGTGTCCACAAGTGTCTGCAGAAATTCAAAATCTCACTTATCCTCTAGTCACTTTGGTCACAGCTGTGCCATCGAGCCTGTGACATAGCGCTCAGATATTCAGTGGGCCTCACACAATCCAAAAGTGTCCAGTGTCTGCAGAAATTCAAAATCTCACTTATCCTCTAGTCACTTTGGTCACAGCTGTGCCATCGAGCCTGTGACATAGCGCTCAGATATTCAGTGGGCCTCACACAATCCAAAAGTGTCCAGTGTCTGCAGAAATTCAAAATCTCACTTATCCTCTAGTCACTTTGGTCACAGCTGTGCCATCGAGCCTGTGACATAGCGCTCAGATATTCAGTGGGCCTCACACAATCCAAAAGTGTCCAGTGTCCACAAGTGTCTGCAGAAATTCAAAATCTCACTTATCCTTTAGTCACTTTGGTCACAGCTGTGCCATCGAGCCTGTGACATAGCGCTCAGATATTCAGTGGGCCTCACACAATCCAAAAGTGTCCAGTGTCTGCAGAAATTCAAAATCTCACTTATCCTCTAGTCACTTTGGTCACAGCTGTGCCATCGAGCCTGTGACATAGCGCTCAGATATTCAGTGGGCCTCACACAATCCAAAAGTGTCCAGTGTCCACAAGTGTCTGCAGAAATTCAAAATCTCACTTATCCTCTAGTCACTTTGGTCACAGCTGTGCCATCGAGCCTGTGACATAGTGCTCAGATATTCATTGGGCCTCACACAATCCAAAAGTGTCCAGTGTCTGCGGAAATTCAAAATCTCACTTATCCTCTAGTCACTTTGGTCACAGCTGTGCCATCGAGCCTGTGACATAGCGCTCAGATATTCAGTGGGCCTCACACAATCCAAAAGTGTCCAGTGTCTGCAGAAATTCAAAATCTCACTTATCCTCTAGTCACTTTGGTCACAGCTGTGCCATCGAGCCTGTGACATAGCGCTCAGATATTCAGTGGGCCTCACACAATCCAAAAGTGTCCAGTGTCCACAAGTGTCTGCAGAAATTCAAAATCTCACTTATCCTCTAGTCACTTTGGTCACAGCTGTGCCATCGAGCCTGTGACATAGCGCTCAGATATTCAGTGGGCCTCACACAATCCAAAAGTGTCCAGTAGTGTGAGCAGAAATTCAAAATCTCCCCTGTCCTATAGACACCTTGTACCTTGTTTTACATTACTATATATTTTGTTGGATTTTGTCTACATTTCTACCAAAAATGAGGAAGGCTGGTGGAAGAGGCCGTGGAATTGGGCGGGGGTTGGCAGCTGGTAATGATGGTGTTGGTGGTGGATCTGATGGTAGTGGCAAGAGCAAAATAGGACCGAATGCAGGAGGTGTTGAGCCTGCGTCATCGTCTGGCTCCATAAGGCTTCGAAGGCTTAGTTTTCTAGGAGTTGGCAAACCGCTTTTAAAGCCAGAGCATCAGGAAAAAGTTTTGTCTTACATTGCTGACTCAGCCTCCAGCTCTATCGCCTCCTCTTCTTCAGTTGTAAAAAGTAAAAGCACTGAGTCGTCATTGGAGGCTCATGTTCATGAACCACACCTTTCCTTGTGTCCTTCACCCCAACCAAGATTGAAGGATGACGCAGGCCATACTACTGATTACTCCATGGAGCTGTTTTCACATACCATGCCTGGATTATCAAGTGAAATGGTGAATTACCCAGGCCAAGATGAATCTGACATGGAGTGCACTGATGCACAGCCGCTGATGGATGATTCTGCTGGTACATTCACTCAGAGCACTACATTGTCCTCGCAGTGTACAGAGCCAGATTCTGACACTGATGAGACTCAGGTGCCCCTTCCCGCACACTATACCACCATACACGGTGACACAGAGGAAGGTGCACATGACATTGAAGAGGAGGTGATGGATGACCCAGTTGTTGACCCAGATTGGCATCCATTGGGGGAAGAGGGTGCTGCTTCCAATAGCTCAGATGAGGAGCATCCACAGCAGACATCGACATCGCAACAGCTGTTATCTGGCAGGCCCAGAGCACTCCAAAGACAGGTTCCAAAAATCAAAAGAGTTGCTGGACAGCTTGTCCAGAGGGTCAAAACATCACAGCGTGCTAGGCCGCAAAATGTCTGCCAAAGTAGGAAGAGTGCAGTGTGGCACTTTTTTGAACAAAATCCTCATGATCAGGCCAAGGTTATCTGTAAGAAGTGCGCAAAGACCTTTAGCCGAGGGAAAAATCTGAAAAATTTGAATACCAGTTGCATGCCTAGACATTTAACCAGCATGCACTTGCACGCGTGGACACAACACCAAACCTCAAGTGCCACATGTGCAACTGATCACAACGAAGGTAGTCAGCAACGCTACATTGTTTCCCCCACTGTAAGCCCACCGGTTAGCACAGCAGCAAATGTTGAGGTGTCGTTGCAAGGCCACAGCAGTCAGGGAATCCCACTGTTATATCAACGAAAGACTGATTCTAGGCCATCAGAAAGAACACCAACTCCATCACCATCATCAACCCTCTCTCAGTCCGCCCTGTCCACCGCTACTTCCACCATATGCAGCTCTCAAGTCCAGCTCACCCTCCCAGACACTATGAGTAGGTCAAGAAAGTACTCAGTCTCTCATCTGTGTACACTGGGTTTGAACGCCCACATTGCCAAACTAATCTCGTTTGAGATGATGCCCTTTCGGTTGGTGGAAAGCTCATGGCCTATGCAGTACCACGCTATGACCTACCCAGTCGCCACTTCTTCTCTCACAAAGCCATCCCAGCCCTCCACCATCATGTGAAAGACCGCATTGTCCATGCACTTAAGCAGTCAGTGAGCAGAAAGGTGCACCTCACAACTGATGCATGGTCCAGTCGGCATGGCCAGGGCCGTTACGTGTCCATCACTGCACACTGGGTTAATGTGGTGGATGCAGGGTCCACAGGGGACAGCGGTGGTGGGACAGTGCTGCCTAGCCCACGGTATAGGAAACAGTTGGCTGTAGGCGTTCGACCCTCCTCCTCCAGAAGCGAAAGCTCGTCCACAGAGCGCAGTCGTACGAGCACTCCATCTGCAGCTGCCACTGTTGCACACGATGTGTCCCCCTATCGAGCAGCTAGTGGAAAGCATCAGCAAGCTGTGTTGCAGATGATGTGTTTGGGCGACAGACACACCGCCGAGGTGCTGGCCGAGTACTTGAAGCGACAAACTGAGTCATGCCTGGGCAGTGTACATCTTGAGGCAGGCAAGGTAGTTAGTGATAACGGCCGTAATTTTGTGGCAGCCATAGCCCTTTCAAAACTCAGCCACATACCTTGCTTGGCTCACACCTTGAACCTGGTGGTGCAGTGCTTCCTCAAAAATTATCCGGAGTTAACAGCCCTGCTCCAGAAGGTGCGCAGACTGTGCGCGCACATCCGCCGGTCGCCTGTACACTCCGTTGGTATGCAGAAGCTGCAGCGATTGCTTCACCTTCCCAACCACCGCCTCATTATCGACATTGCAACAAGGTGGAACTCCACCCTGCACATGGTGGAGCGGCTGTGCGAGCAGAGGCAGGCCATAATGCATTTGTGGGAGGATACACGGCCAGGCACTTTGAGAGCAGATATGGAGTTGACAGGTGTGCAGTGGTCAAAGCTGAAAGACCTCTGTAAAGTCCTTCAGTGTTTTGAGGAATGCACACGGCTGGTAAGCGCAGACGACGCCATCCTAAGCATGAGCATCCCACTTATGCGTCTGCTCATGCAAACTTTGACGCACCTTAAGGAGCAGGCTTCTGCAGCCAATGTTGATGAGGAGGGAATCCTTGATGACATTCAGCCATTGTCTACTCAGGGACCTCTCCTGGACGAGGTGGAGGAAGAAGAGGAGGAGGAGGAGGATGATGGGGATGATTACTTAGGGGAGGAGGATGCATCTCGTGGGGCAAGTGAAAATGTTGGCGTGGCAAGGTCTGGTACAAGGTTTGTGCGTGACTGGAGGGATGTGGATTTGCCAGAAAGTGCTCCTCCAACCAGCACTCGCAGTGCATCATTGACACCGGGAACATTGGCCCACATGTCAGATTATGCCTTGCAGATCCTAAAAAGGGACCCCCGCATTGCCAAAATGATGAACGATGACGACTACTGGTTGGCCAGCATCCTGGATCCACGCTATAAAGGCAAATTACAAAACATCATGCCACAGGAGAACCTTGACCTAATATTGGCTAATAAACAAGCAACTCTGGTAAATCGGTTGCTTGAGGCATTCCCAGCACACAGCAGCGGTGATGGTTCTCACACGAGCCGTACGGGTCGGGGGCAGCTTGGCAGAGGTGTTCGTGGTGCACACAGCAGAAGTGGCATTGGAGACAGGGGTTTCATGACAATGTTGTGGACTGATTTTTCAAGTACCGCTCACACAACTGGTAATACTGCATCGATGGAAAGTGACAGGAGACAGCAGTTGTCAACTATGGTTACAAACTACTTTTCCTCCCATATCGATGTTCTCCCACACAGGTCATTCCCCTTTGAATATTGGGCCGCTAAACTGGACACCTGGCCTGAATTGGCACAATATGCCTTACAGGAGCTCGCTTGCCCAGCTGCAAGTGTGCTATCGGAAAGAGTTTTCAGTGCAGCTGGATCAATCCTGACAGAAAAAAGGACCCGTCTGTCAACCCAAAATGTGGATGATCTAACCTTCATTAAAATGAACCATGCATGGGTTTCCAAGGATTTTGTCCCACCTTCCCCTGATGACACATAGGGTGACAGAAAAATGGCTTGCTTTGGTCCACCTCTTCCTGGGACTTGACCTATTTCGCCTTTTGCATCAGCTGAATGTCCAACATCAACATATGCCACTTTCAAAAACTCCCTAACTGTGCTGCCTCCCCCCCATGGCTGGGGTCACCACCTAGCGCACGACACCATGCGAGTGCTGTTGCCCTGGACAGGTGGGTAGGCTGAATCTTGGGCACGGGCACTGGCACAGGGTCCCTCATAGTGCAATCAAGTGTCTCTGACGGTGGTGGTGCACACCCGCCGTCAGACACACTGCCGTACTATGAGGGGCCCAGTGCCAGTACCGACGCCCACGAGTGGGCCCCCCTTGCTTGGGCAGGGCCCCAGCATTTGCAATCTTTACCTCTCCTTGCTCCTCCGCTGTGTAGTCTGGGTCGTCAAATCCATACTGTGCCTGACACCATTTGAGCCTGCCTCCTGATGTATAGACATATATTTTGAATGTGTACGCTATCCATACATGTTATCTGGGGATACGGTACCCTTTCTAACCTTTGTGCAATCACGTGCAATCCATACTGGGCCTAACACCGTCTGAGCCTGCCTCCTGATGTATAGACATATATTTTGAATGTGTACGCTATCCATACATGTTATCTGGGGATACGGTACCCTTTCTAACCTTTGTGCAATCACGTGCAATCCATACTGGGCCTAACACCGTCTGAGCCTGCCTCCTGATGTATAGACATATATTTTGAATGTGTACGCTATCCATACATGTTATCTGGGGATACGGTACCCTTTCTAACCTTTGTGCAATCACGTTCAATCCATACTGGGCCTAAGACCGTCTGAGCCTGCCTCCTGATGTATAGACATATATTTTGAATGTGTACGCTATCCATACATGTTATCTGGGGATACGGTACCCTTTCTAACCTTTGTGCAATCACGTGCAATCCATACTGGGCCTAACACCGTCTGAGCCTGCCTCCTGATGTATAGACATATATTTTGAATGTGTACGCTATCCATACAAGTTGTCTGGGGATACGGTACCCTTTCTCACCTTTGTGCAATCACGTGTAATCCATACTGGGCGTGAGAACGGCTGGCGAGCTGTTAAGCAAGCTACAGCACCTGTGGTTTGCACACGTAAGTTTTTCATTTTTTCAGGAATGACGGTTAGGCCTAATTCCGGAACTGTGGTTGACCTGCACTTACTGGGAAATCATTGTTCACGGGTAATAATTGTAATCAGTGATCCCCATCACTAACGTTGTTCAACGGGTTATCTGCACCTGTAAGCGACAAACGCTGGCCTTTTCAGTGTAGCGCACATGCAGCCACGGACATGTAAGGGCATGACACACCAGTTATTGGCCAATCTCATGTGCCAGAGCCTCACGTATCCCTCTAGTAAGCCGGACTCGGACCGCGGGGCATGACGGAGTCTCGTTCGTTAACGGAATTAAGCTTGCAATGTGTGCCTCTGTTCTGTAGCTGGCATGGTTGAGGTTTCCCAGGTGGAGTCGAATTTAACCGTAGGCTCCACTCCTGGTGGTGCCCTTCTGGACATTCCTTTAAGGTTCAGCTTTGCAACCATACTGCCCACGTAAAACAAACACTTTGCCTTCATGAACTCTGTTTGGAGGGTCATCACTCGTGGGAATAACGCCGCCCAATCAGTTAACCTGCTAGAGAGATCGTTCGTTGCTCCCAAGCATGACATCACACTCCCTAGGAAGAAGGTAATGCCACTGTGGCGACCGTACTCCTGGGGGCGACACAAGTGCACTGATGCCCAGCCACTGCTCGATGAATCAGCTGGCACATTGACCAAGACCACTACATTCCCCTCGCACGCTACACGGCCTGAATCTGACCCTGATGAAACTCAGGTTACCCTTCCCATATACAGTTCCATCTTACACGGTGACAAAGAGGAAGCTGCAGATGAAAGTGCAGGTTCGTCCCACCCGCCATCAGACACACCACCGTACTATCAGGGGCCCTGTGCCAGTGCCATCACCAACGAGTGGGCCCCCCCTGCTTGCTCAGGATCACAGCACTTGCAAAGTTGAAATACTGTGCAGTGAGATGGAAGATGGGGATGACGAGGAGTCCAGACAAGTACAGGGATTCCCTAGCGAGGAGACTTATTTGATTGTTTTCAATGTTGGGACAGCAATTTTTGGGGAGCACTATACTCTGGAGAATGATAGATGGGGCCCACCATACACTGGAACATTCCAAAGGTGGACATCCGACACTGGAGCAGCATTTACAGGGCCCATTATACACTAGAGCATTAGAAATGGGGCCCATTATGTTTGGAGCATTATTTGGGCTCATAAGACAGTGGAGCTTCATCCATGGGGACCAACATATACTGTAGCATTATGTGGAGCTCATCATATACTGTTTCAAACATTATATCGGACCAATGATTCTGTATGGAGAAATAGATGGGCCTCGTCATGAGATGTAAAAAGTGAAGTATTTTTCATTGTACTATACCGCTATTTCTCTGCCGTATCGGAGCATGATGAGTTTTGGTATGTGTTAAAGGGGCGCTTTTTCGCCCAGGGCACATGAAAACCTGGAGCCAGCCCTCCCCCCCACAATTGTAGCCAAATAACCCCCATTTTTCAGTGCGTAACTTGTATTATGAAGTTAATTAAGGTTGACAAGCTTAAGTAAGAAGAATTGATGCTTTTGGCATTCAAATGGGCACTGTTGGTGTGTTTCCTGTCCTCCTCTCACTGCCGACTTTTATTCCCCATTGACTTACATTGGGTTTCGTGTTTCGGGACGACCCCGACTTTTCCCTATAATCGGACGATCTTGCTCGACCCGACTTTTGGAAAAGTCTGGTTTCACGAAACGAAACGCGACCCTAAAAAAACAAAAGTCGCTCAACTCTACTTATTACGCCTTCTGAACTCCTGACGTTGCGCCTTAGACAAAACTCTAGCACATTGCACAGGTTCAGACGTCTGTTCAACCGGTGGCAACACCTCTCATGCAATCCTGCGTTCACGTAAACGATCTTTAGTTCAACAGCATGCGAACGAGCAAGGTAGGCGGAAATTCCCCTCACTTCTGCAGCGATCTGCTCCATACGATCAGACAATTGCTTTATCTCCATTGGGAGAAAAAAAAAATTCCTCCTATGGCCTCAGAGATATAGAGGAAAGAATATACAAACACCTTTTTTTTAAACACAATTCTTTCCTGCTATAGAGTACCCTAGGATCTGCGGTATGGCGGGTGATTCTGTTATGATTGAGTCACCATAGGAGGCAAAAACAGAACTGCTAGCTAAGTCCAGAAAGCCAGAGAAGTTGGGAGCTATCGGATTGCAGACCCCTGAACCTATCAACACAACTAGCAGTAGCCGTGGGGGGTTCCTACGATGCCCTAGACCCCTCGATCACAGTCGGAGAAATAACTAGGCCTAATGAAAGAAAGGGGAAAACTAAACTGCCCCAGAGCAGACCCCAAAGCAATAGGCAGCCCCCAACATATAATGACGGTGAAGCAAGATGAAAACACTAACACAGACAGAAAGATAGACTGAGCAAAGACGGGGCCCAAACTACCTACATAGGAAAGGACAGGAAGGCTGCTGTCTGCAATCCGTGAAAAACCCTGTGAAAATAAGAGCCAACAGACTGACAGTGAAAAAGGCCCTGAAGACGCTAGGCTTCAAAAAAGCTATGTCAATACTCAGGAATATACTGAAGACAGAGCTACAGGCAAAAGGAAATTCAGCTCACCCCAGCAGGGAATGGCAGAATCCAGAAAAGCAAGGAAAACAAAAACTAAACACTAATGCAAACAGGCAAAGCAGAAAAACTTAGCTTAGAGGAGCAGGAATCAGACTGGTGTCCTAGAAGTCCACAGAGAAATCACCTGCAGGGCAGAAGGGCGTCGGCAGCCTTATATCCAGTCCGTGACTCCAATCAGCCAGTCATCCTCATCAGGCTCAGGTGCCTGATAATCAGGCTCATTACCTTCCTTCACCAGAATATGGAGTTCACCAGACCTCAGTGACGAAGGGGAAAATGAACTCACAACAGCCCAATAGCAAAAAGCAGCGGTTTGAATGAGCACTCACATCTCTTGGTAGAATCGCGCAGGATTGAAATTTTTGATGTTTTTCTACTCCTCTCAACAGCCCAAACAAGTTTTTTAAGGGATGAGTTTGCAACTACTTTACTTTTGCAGAAAATTCAAAACATTCATTATTCAATAGGGCCCAATAGCAAAAAGCAGCTGTTTGAATGAGCACTCACATCTCTTGGTAGAATAGTTCAGGATTGAAATTTTTGATGTTTTTCAACTAATCTCATGAGCCCAAACAAGACTCTAAAAGGAAGAGTTTGCAACTACTTTACTTTTGGAGAAAATTCAAAACATTCATTATTCAATAGAGCCCAATAGCAAAAAGCAGCGTTTTGAATGAACAATCACATTTCTTGGTAGAATCGTGCAGGATTGAAATTTTTGATGTTTTTCTACTCTTCTCAACAGCCCAAACAAGTTTTTTAAAGGATGAGTTTGCAACTACTTTACTTTTGCAGTAAATTCAAAACATTCATTATTCAAGAGAGCCCAATAGCTAAAAGCAGCATTTTGAATGAACACTCAAATTTCTAGGTAGAATCGTGCAGGATTGAAATTTTTGATGTTTTTTACTCCTCTCAACAGCTCAAACAAGTTTCTAAAAGGATGAGTTTGCAACTTCTTTACTTTTGGAGAAAATTCAAAACATTCATTATTCAATAGGGACCAATAGCAAAAAGCAGCAGTTTGAATGAACACTCACATTTCTTGGTAGAATCGTGCAGGATTGAAATTTTTGATCTTTTCTACTCCTCTCATGAGCCCAAACAACTCTAAAAGGAAGAGTTTGCAACTACTTTACTTTTGCAGAAAATTCAAAACATTCATTATTCTTTAGGGACCAAAATAGCAAAAACCAGCGGTTTGAATGAACATTCACATTTCTTGGTAGAACCGTGCAGGATTGAAATTTTTGATGTTTTTCTACTCCTCTCAACAGCCCAAACAAGTTTCTAAAAGGATGAGCTAGCAACTACTTTACTTTAGCAGAAAATTCAAAACATTCATTATTCAAAAGAGCTCAATAGCAAAAAGCAGCGTTTTGAATGAACAATCACATTTCTTGGTAGAATCGTGCAGGATTGAAATTTTTGATGTTTTTTACTCATCTCACCAGCCCAAACAAGTTTCTAAAAGGAAGAGTTTGCAACTACTTTACTTTTGCAGAAAATTCAAAACATTCATTATTCTTTACGGACTAAAATAGCAAAAAGCAGTGGTTTGAATGAACACTCACATTTCTTGGTAGAATCGTGCAGGATTGAAATTTTTGATGTTTTTCTACTCCTCTCAACAGTCCAAACAAGTTTCTAAAAGGATGGGTTTGCAACTACTTTACTTTTGGAGAAAATTCAAAGCATTCATTATTCATTAGGGACCAATAGCAAAAAGCAGCGGTTTAAATGAACAATCACATCTTTTGGTAGAATCGTGCAGGATTGAAATTTTGATGTTTTTCTACTCCTCTCAACAGCCCAAACAAGTTTTTTAAAGGATGAGTTTGTAACTACTTTATTTTTGCAGAAAATTCAAAACATTCATTATTCAATAGGGCCCAATAGCAAAAAGCAGCGGTTTGAATGACCACTCACATTTCTTGGTAGAATCGTGCAGGATGGAAATTTTTGATGTTTTTCTACTCCTCTCAACAGCCCAAACAAGTTTCTAAAAGGATGAGTTTGCAACTACTTTACTTTTGGAGAAACTTCAAAGCATTCATTATTCAATAGGGCCCAATAGCAAAAAGCAGCGGTTTGAATGAACACTGACATTTCTTGGTAGAATCATGCAGTATTTAAATTTTTAACGTTTTTCTACTCCTCTCATGAGCCCAAACGAGACTCTAAAAGGATAAGTTTGCAACTACTTTACTTTTGGAGAAAATTCAAAACATTTATTATTCAATAGGGCCCAATTTCAAAAAGCAGCGGTTTGAATGACCACTCACATTTCTTGGTAGGATCGTGCAGGATTGAAATTTTTGATGTTTTTCTACTCTTCTCTACAGCCCAAACAAGTTTTTTAAAGGATGAGTTTGCAACTACTTTACTTTTGCAGTAAATTCAAAACATTCATTATTCAATAGAGCCCAATAGCTAAAAGCAGCATTTTGAATGAACACTCACATTTCTAGGTAGAATCGTGCAGGATTGAAATTTTTGATGTTTTTTACTCATCTCACCAGCCCAAACAAGTTTCTAAAAGGAAGAGTTTGCAACTACTTTACTTTTGCAGAAAATTCAAAACATTCATTATTCTTTAGGGACCAAAATAGCAAAAAGCAGCGGTTTGAATGAACATTCACATTTCTTGGTAGAATCGTGCAGGATTGAAATTTTTGATGTTTTTCTACTCCTCTCAACAGCCCAAACAAGTTTCTAAAAGGATGAGTTTGCAACTACTTTACTTTTGGAGAAAATTCAAAACATTCATTATTCATTATGGACCAATAGCAAAAAGCAGCGGTTTAAATGAACACTCACATCTTTTGGTAGAATCGTGCAGGATTGAAATTTTGATGTTTTTCTACTCCTCTCAACAGCCCAAACAAGTTTCTAAAAGAATGAGTTTGCAACTACTTTACTTTTGCAGAAAAATCAAAACATTCATTATTCAATAGGGCCCAATAGCAAAAAGCAGCTGTTTGAATGAGCATTCACATCTCTGGGTAGAATCGTTCAGGATTGAAATTTTTGATGTTTTTCTACTCCTCTCATGAGCCCAAACAAGACTCTAAAAGATGAGCTTGCAACTACTTTACTTTTGGAGAAAATTCAAAACCTTCATTATTCAATAGAGCCAATAGCTAAAAGCAGCGTTTTGAATGAACAATCACTTTTCTTGGTAGAATCATGCAGGATTGAAAATTTTTGATCTTTTCTACTCCTCTCATGAGCCCAAACAAGACTCTAAAAGGAAGAGTTTGCAACTACTTTACTTTTGCAGAAAATTCAAAACATTCATTATTCTTTAGGGACCAAAATAGCAAAAACCAGCGGTTTGAATGAACATTCACATTTCTTGGTAGAATCGTGCAGGAATGAAATTTTTGATGTTTTTCTACTCCTCTCAACAGCCCAAACAAGTTTCTAAAAGGATGAGCTTGCAACTACTTTACTTTAGCAGAAAATTCAAAACATTCATTATTCAAAAGAGCTCAATAGCAAAAAGCAGCGTTTTGAATGAACAATCACATTTCTTGGTAGAATCGTGCAGGATTGAAATTTTTGATGTTTTTTACTCATCTCACCAGCCCAAACAAGTTTCTAAAAGGAAGAGTTTGCAACTACTTTACTTTTGCAGAAAATTCAAAACATTCATTATTCTTTACGGACCAAAATAGCAAAAAGCAGCGGTTTGAATGAACACTCACATTTCTTGGTAGAATCGTGCAGGATTGAAATTTTTGATGTTTTTCTACTCCTCTCAACAGCCCAAACAAGTTTCTAAAAGGATGAGTTTGCAACTACTTTACTTTTGGAGAAAATTCAAAACATTCATTATTCATTAGGGACCAATAGCAAAAAGCAGCGGTTTAAATGAACAATCACATCTTTTGGTAGAATCGTGCAGGATTGAAATATTGATGTTTTTCTACTCCTCTCAACATCCCAAACAAGTTTTTTAAAGGATGAGTTTGCAACTACTTTACTTTTGCAGAAAATTCAAAACATTCATTATTCAATAGGGCCCAATAGCAAAAAGCAGCGGTTTGAATGACCACTCACATTTCTTGGTAGAATCGTGCAGGATGGAAATTTTTGATGTTTTTCTACTCCTCTCAACAGCCCAAACAAGTTTCTAAAAGGATGAGTTTGCAACTACTTTACTTTTGGAGAAACTTCAAAGCATTCATTATTCAATAGGGCCCAATAGCAAAAAGCAGCGGTTTGAATGAACACTGACATTTCTTGGTAGAATCATGCAGGATTTAAATTTTTAACGTTTGTCTACTCCTCTCATGAGCCCAAACGAGACTCTAAAAGGATAAGTTTGCAACTACTTTACTTTTGGAGAAAATTCAAAACATTTATTATTCAACAGAGCCCAATTTCAAAAAGCAGCGGTTTGAATGACCACTCACATTTCTTGGTAGAATCGTGCAGGATTGAAATTTTTGATGTTTTTCTACTCTTCTCAACAGCCCAAACAAGTTTTTTAAAGGATGAGTTTGCAACTACTTTACTTTTGCAGTAAATTCAAAACATTCATTATTCAATAGAGCCCAATAGCTAAAAGCAGCATTTTGAATGAACACTCACATTTCTAGGTAGAATCGTGCAGGATTGAAATTTTTGATGTTTTTTACTCATCTCACCAGCCCAAACAAGTTTCTAAAAGGAAGAGTTTGCAACTACTTTACTTTTGCAGAAAATTCAAAACATTCATTATTCTTTAGGGATCAAAATAGCAAAAAGCTGCGGTTTGAATGAACACTCACATTTCTTGGTAGAATCGTGCAGGATTGAAATTTTTGATGTTTTTCTACTCCTCTCAACAGCCCAAACAAGTTTCTAAAAGGATGAGTTTGCAACTACTTTACTTTTGGAGAAAATTCAAAACATTCATTATTCATTATGGACCAATAGCAAAAAGCAGCGGTTTAAATGAACACTCACATCTTTTGGTAGAATCGTGCAGGATTGAAATTTTGATGTTTTTCTACTCCTCTCAACAGCCCAAACAAGTTTCTAAAAGAATGAGTTTGCAACTACTTTACTTTTGCAGAAAATTCAAAACATTCATTATTCAATAGAGCCCAATATCAAAAAGCAGCTGTTTGAATGAGCATTCACATCTCTGGGTAGAATCGTTCAGGATTGAAATTTTTGATGTTTTTCTACTCCTCTCATGAGCCCAAACAAGACTCTAAAAGATGAGCTTGCAACTACTTTACTTTTGGAGAAAATTCAAAACCTTCATTACTCAATAGAGCCAATAGCTAAAAGCAGCGTTTTGAATGAACAATCACTTTTCTTGGTAGAATCATGCAGGATTGAAAATTTTGATGTTTTTTAACTCGTCTCAACAGCCCAAACAAGTTTCTAAAAGGATGAGTTTGCAACTACTTTACTTTTGGAGATAATTCAAAACATTCATTATTCATTAGGGCCCAATAGCAAAAATCAGCGGTTTGAATGAACACTCACATTTCTTGGTAGAATCGTGCAGGATTGAAATTTTTGATGTTTTTCAACTCCTCTCAACAGCCCAAACAAGTTTATAAAAGGATGAGCTAGCAACTACTTTACTTTAGCAGAAAATACAAAACATTCATTATTCAAAAGAGCTCAATAGCAAAAAGCAGCGTTTTGAATGAACAATCACATTTCGAATGAACAATCACATTTCTTGGTAGAATCGTGCAGGATTGAAATTTTTGATGTTTTTTATTCATCTCACCAGCCCAAACAAGTTTCTAAAAGGAAGAGTTTGCAACTACTTTACTTTTGCAGAAAATTCAAAACATTCATTATTTTTATGGACCAAAATAGCAAAAAGAAGCGGTTTGAATGAACACTCACATTTCTTGGTAGAATCGTGCAGGATTGAAATTTTTGATGTTTTTCCACTCCTTTCAACAGCCCAAACAAGTTTCTAAAAGGATGAGTTTGCAACTACTTTACTTTTGGAGAAAATTCAAAACATTCATTATTCAATAGAGCCCAATAGCTAAAAGCAGCGTTTTGAATGAAAAATCACTTTTCTTGATAGAATCGTGCAGGATTGAAAATTTTGATGTTTTTCTACTCCTCTCAACAGCCCAAACAAGTTTATAAAAGGATGAGTTTGCAACTACTTTACTTTTGGAGAAAATTCAAAGCATTCATTATTCAATAGTGCCCAATTTCAAAAAGCTGCGGTTTGAATGACCACTTACATTTCTTGGTAGAATCGTGCAGGATTGAAATTTTTGATGTTTTTCTACTCCTCTCAACAGCCCAAACAAGTTTATAAAAGGATGAGTTTGCAACTACTTTACTTTTGGAGAAAATTCAAAGCATTCATTGTTCAATAGGGCCCAATAACAAAAAGCAGCGGTTTAAATGAACACACACATCTTTTGGTAGAATCGTGCAGGATTGAAATTTTGATGATTTTCTACTCCTCTCAACAACCCAAACAAGTTTCTAAAAGGATGAGTTTGCAACTACTTTACTTTTGCAGAAAATTCAAAACATTCATTATTCAATAGGGCCCAATAGCAAAAAGCATCTGTTTGAATCAGCATTCACATATCTGGGTAGAATTGTTCAGGATTGAAATTTTTGATGTTTTTCTACTCCTCTCATGAGCCCAAACAAGACTCTAAAAGGATGAGCTTGCAACTGCTTTACTTTTGGAGAAAATTCAAAACCTTCATTATTCAAAAGAGCCCAAGAGCTAAAAGCAGCGTTTTGAATTAACAATCACTTTTCTTGGTAGAATCGTGCAGGATTGAAAATGTTGATTTTTTTTTACTTGTCTCAACAGCCCAAACAAGTCTCTAAAAGGATGAGTTTGCAACTACTTTACTTTTGGAGATAATTCAAACATTCATTATTCAATAGGGCCCAATAGCAAAAATCAGCGGTTTGAATGAACACTCACATTTCTTGGTAGAATCGTGCAGGATTGAAATTTTTGATGTTTTTCTGATCCTCTCAACAGCCCGAACAAGTTTCCAAAAGGATGAGTTTGCAACTACTTTACTTTTAGAGAAAATTCAAAACATTCATTATTCAATAGGGCCCATTTTCAAAAATCAGCGGTTTGAATGAACACTCACATTTCTTGGTAGAATCGTGCAGGATTGAAATTTTTTATGTTTTTCTACTCCTCTCAACAGCCCAAACAAGTTTCTAAAAGGATGAGTTTGCAACTACTTTAATTTTGGAGAAAATTCAAAGTATTCATTATTCAATAGGGCCCAATAGCAAAAAGCAGCGGTTTAAATGAACACTCACATCTTTTGGTAGAATCATGCAGGATTGAAATTTTGATGTTTTTCTACTCCTCTCAACAGCCCAAACAAGTTTCTAAAAGGATGAGTTTGCAACTACTTTAATTTTGCAGAAAATTCAAAACATTCAATATTCAATAGGGCCCAATAGCGAAAAGCAGCTGTTTGAATGAGCATTCACATCTCTGGGTAGAATCGTTCAGGATTGAATTTTTGATGTTTTTCTACTCCTCTCATGAGCCCAAACAAGACTCTAAAAGGATTAGCTTGCAAGTACTTTACTTTTGGAGAAAATTCAAAACCTTCATTATTCAATAGAGCCCAATAGCTAAAAGCAGCGTTTTGAATTAACAATCACTTTTCTTAGTAGAATCGTGCAGGATTGAAAATTTTGATGTTTTTTTTACTCGTCTCAACAGCCCAAACAAGTTTCTAAAAGGATGAGTTTGCAACTACTTTACTTTTGGAGAAAATTCAAAGCATTCATTATTCAATAGGGCCCAATAGCAAAAAGCAGCGGTTTAAATGAACACTCACATCTTTTGGTAGAATCGTGCAGGATTGAAATTTTGATGTTTTTCTACTCCTCTCAACAGCCCAAACAAGTTTCTAAAAGGATGAGTTTGCAACTACTTTACTTTTGCAGAAAATTCAAAACATTCATTATTCAATAGGGCCCAATAGCGAAAAGCAGCTGTTTGAATGAGCATTCACATCTCTGGGTAGAATCGTTCAGGATTGAAATTTTTGATGTTTTTCTACTCCTCTCATGAGCCCAAGCAAGACTCTAAAATGATGAGCTTGCAACTACTTTACTTTTGGAGAAAATTCAAAACCTTCATTATTCAATAGAGCCCAATAGCTAAAAGCAGCGTTTTGAATTAACAATCACTTTTCTTGGTAGAATCGTGAAGGATTGAAAATTTTGATGTTTTTCTACTCCTCTCAACAGCCCAAACAAGTTTCTAAAAGGATGAGTTTGCAACTGCTTTACTTTTGGAGAAAATTCAAAACATTCATTATTCAATAGGGCCCAATTTCAAAAAGCAGCGGTTTGAATGACCACTCACATTTCTTGGTAGAATCGTGCAGGATTGAAATTTTTGATGTTTTTCTACTCCTCTCAACAGCCCAAACAAGTTTCTAAAAGGATGAGTTTGCAACTACTTTACTTTTGAAGAAAATTCAAAGCATTCATTATTCAATAGGGCCCAATAGCAAAAAGCAGCTGTTTGAATGAGCACTCAGATCTCTTGGTAGAATAGTTCAGGATTGAAATTTTTGATGTTTTTCAACTAATCTAATGAGCCCAAACAAGACTCTAAAAGGGATGAGCTTGCAGCTACTTTACTTTTGGAGAAAATTCAAAACATTCATTATTCAATAGAGCCCAATAGCAAAAAGCAGCGTTTTGAATGAACAATCACATTTCTTGGTAGAATCTTGCAGGATTGAAATTTTTGACGTTTTTCTACTCCTCTCAACAGAACAAACAAGTTTCTAAAAGGATGAGTTTGCAACTTCTTTACTTTTGGAGAAAATTCAAAACATTCATTATTCAATAGGGACCAATAGCAAAAATCAGAGGTTTGAATGAACACACATATTTCTTGGTAGAATCATGCAGGATTGAAATTTTTAACGTTTTTCTACTTCACTCATGAGCCCAAACGAGACTCTAAAAGGATAAGTTTGCAACTACTTTACTTTTGGAGAAAATTCAAAACATTCATTATTCAATAGGGCCCAATAGCAAAAAGCAGCTGTTTAAATGAACACTCACATCTTTTGGTAGAATCGTGCAGGATTGAAATTTTGATGTTTTTCTACTCCTCTCATGAGCCCAAACGAGACTCTAAAAGGATAAGTTTGCAACTACTTTACTTTTGGAGAAAATTCAAAACATTCATTATTCAATAGGGCCCAATTTCAAAAAGCAGCGGTTTGAATGACCACTCAGATCTCTTGGTAGAATAGTTCAGGATTGAAATTTATGATGTTTTTCAACTAATCTCATGAGCCCAAACAAGACTCTAAAAAGGATGAGCTTGCAACTACTTTACTTTTGGAGAAAATTCAAAACATTCATTATTCAACAGAGCCCAATAGCAAAAAGCAGCGTTTTGAATGAACAATCACATTTCTTGGTAGAATCGTGCAGGATTGAAATTTTTGACGTTTTTCTACTCCTCTCAACAGAACAAACAAGTTTCTAAAAGGATGAGTTTGCAACTTCTTTACTTTTGGAGAAAATTCAAAACATTCATTATTCAATAGGGACCAATAGCAAAAAGCAGCAGTTTGAATGAACACTCACATTTCTTGGTAGAATCGTGCAGGATTGAAATTTTTGATCTTTTCTACTCCTCTCATGAGCCCAAACAAGACTCTAAAAGGAAGAGTTTGCAACTACTTTACTTTTGCAGAAAATTCAAAACATTCATTATTCTTTAGGGACCAAAATAGCAAAAACCAGCGGTTTGAATGAACATTCACATTTCTTGGTAGAATCGTGCAGGATTGAAATTTTTGATGTTTTTCTACTCCTCTCAACAGCCCAAACAAGTTTTTTTAAAGGATGAGTTTGCAACTACTTTACTTTTGCAGAAAATTCAAAACATTCATTATTCAATAGGGCCCAATAGCAAAAAGCAGCTGTTTGAATGAGCACTCACAACTCTTGGTAGAATAGTTCAGGATTGAAATTTTTGATGTTTTTCAACTAATCTCATGAGCCCAAACAAGACTCTAAAAGGATGAGCTTGCAACTACTTTACTTTTGGAGAAAATTCAAAACATTCATTATTCAATAGAGCCCAATAGCAAAAAGCAGCGTTTTGAATGAACAATCACATTTCTTGGTAGAATCATGCAGGATTGAAATTTTTGACGTTTTTCTACTCCTCTCAACAGCCCAAACAAGTTTCTAAAAGGATGAGCTAGCAACTACTTTACTTTAGCAGAAAATTCAAAACATTCATTATTCAAAAGAGCTCAATAGCAAAAAGCAGCGTTTTGAATGAACAATCACATTTCTTGGTAGAATCGTACAGGATTGAAATTTTTGATGTTTTTTACTCATCTCACCAGCCCAAACAAGTTTCTAAAAGGAAGAGTTTGCAACTACTTTACTTTTGCAGAAAATTCAAAACATTCATTATTTTTACGGACCAAAATAGCAAAAAGAAGCGGTTTGAATGAACACTCACATTTCTTGGTAGAATCGTGCAGGATTCATAGAATCATAGAATCATAGAATCATAGAATCGTAGAGTTGGAAGGGACCTCCTGGGCCATCTGGTCCAACCCCCTGCTCAAAGCAGGATTCGCTAAATCATCCCAGTCAGATGTCTGTCCAGCCTCTGTTTGAAGACTTCCATTGAAGGAGAACTCACCACTTCTCGTGGCAGCCTGTTCCACTCATTGATCACTCTAACTGTCAAAAAGTTTTTTCTAATATCTAATCTGTGTCTCCTCCCATTCAGCTTCATCCCATTGCTTCTAGTCTTTCCTTGTGCAAATGAGAATAAAGTTGATCCTTCTACAATGTGACAGCCCTTTAGATATTTGTAGACAGCTATTAAGTCTCCTCTCAGTCTTCTCTTTTGCAAACTAAACATTCCCAAATCCTGCAACCTTTCCTCATAAGACAGGGTTTGCAGACCGGTCACCATTCTGGTCGCTCTTTTCTGAACTTGCTCCAGTTTGTTGATGTCTTTTTTAAAATGTGGTGCCCAAAATTGGACACAATATTCCAGATGAGGTCTGACCAAAGAGGAGTAGAGGGAAATAATTACTTCACGTGATCTAGACTGTATGCTTCTGTTAATACATCCTAGAATTGCATTTGCCTTTTTTGCTGCTGCATCACACTGTTGACTCATATTCAGTCTGTGATCTATTAGTATACCCAAGTCTTTTTCACATGTGCTGTCACTTAGCCCTATTCCTCCCATTCTATATATGCTTTTTTCATTTTTATTGCCCAGATGTAGTACTTTGCATTTCTCCCTGTTAAAAACCATTCTGTTAGTTGCTGCCCACTTCTCCAGTTTATTTAAATCTTTTTGAATCCTCTCTCTCTCTTCTCTAGTATTAGCTATCCCTCCTAGCTTTGTGTCATCAGCAAATTTAATCAGTTTACCCTCAATTCCTTCATCTAAATCGTTGATAAAGATGTTGAACAATACAGGGCCCAGGACAGAGCCCTGTGGTACCCCACTTGAGACATTCTTCCAACTGGATGTGCAGCCATTTATGACCACTCTTTGGGTCCGATCACTAAGCCAGTTATGAATCCACCTAACAGTTGCCTTGTCCATTCCATACTTAGTCATTTTTTCAGTAAGGATTGTATGAGAGACTTTGTCAAATGCTTTGCTGAAGTCAAGATATACTATATCTACAGCATTTCCTTGATCCACCCAATCAGTAATACCGTCATAGAAGGAAATTAAATTAGTCTGACATGACTTATTAGTTACAAACCCATGCTGACTCTGTTTAATCACTTCATTCTTATCCAAGTATTGACATACATGTTGTTTAATAATTTGTTCAAAGATCTTTCCTGGTATAGAAGTCAGACTCACCGGCCTATAGTTGCCTGGGTCCACCTTCTTCCCCTTTTTGAAGATAGGAACAACATTTGCTCTTCTCCAGTCTTCTGGCACTTCTCCTGTTCTCCAAGAATTTTCAAAGATTATGGAGAGGGGTTCAAAAATTTCTTCTGCTATCTCCTTCAGTACTCTGGGGTGTAATTCATCTGGACCTGGAGACTTGAATTCATTTAGGTTAGCTAAGTGTTTCCTCACTATCTTTCTGTTTATAGATATCCTGGATTCTTCTATTCCCTTAATAGGACAGTGAATAACAGTTGATGTTACATTTCCTTTCTGAGAGAAAACAGATGCAAAATAGGAATTTAAAAGTTCAGCCTTCTCAACATCCTGTCTTATCATTTCATCATTTTCATCCTGTAAAAATCCTATAGCATCTTTGACTTTTCTTTTACTTTTGACATATCCCCAAAATCCTTTATTATTGCTTTTGACATCTCTTGCAAGTCTCAATTCATTTTCAGCTTTAGGTAATCTGATTTGTGCCCTGCAGGTTCTGCAGACAGCATTATATTCTTCTTTAGATATGCCTCCCTCTTTCCATTTTATAAACATTTTTTTCTTCCTTTTTAGCATGTGCTTAAGTTCTGTGTTCATCCATCCTGGTTTCCTTAAATGTTTCCTATTCTTCCCTCTTTTCGGAATTGTTAACAACTGTGCTTTGAGAATTTCATTTTTCAAGATTTCCCATCCTTCCTGGACATTTTTGTCTTTAAGGATATCCAGCCATTGGATCCCTCCAATTCTCTTTCTGAATCCCTTAAAATCTGCCTTTCTGAAATCTAACCTTGACGTCTGAGTCTTCACAGGTCTTCCGCCTCTAGTTATCCAAAATTCTAAAATAGCATGGTCGCTACCTCCTAGGGTCCCAGCCACTTTTACCTCCTCAACCATTTCCTCCCTGTTTATAAGGATTAGATCCAAGGTAGCAGTTCCCCTTGTTTTCTCCTTTACCTTTTGGAAGATAAAGTTGTCAGCAAGAGAGGATAAGAATTTCCTTGACCTGTTAGTTTTGCCTGAGAGAGATTCCCAACAAATGTCTGGATAGTTGAAATCTCCCATGACAACTATGTCATATTTTTTGGAGAACTTGGCCATTTGATGCATAAAGAGTTCATCCATATCTTCAGCTTGCACAGGCGGCCTGTAGTAAATGCCTACAATGGTGTCCTTTCCATTGTTCTGTCCTTGTATTCTTACCCAAACAGTTTCCACAGAACTCCCAGTCTCTGAAGCTTCAATCTCTGTGCAGATATACGCATTTCTAACATACAATGCGACACCCCCTCCTCGTTTATCAAGTCTGTTTCTTGCAAATAAGTTGTATCCTTCTAGTCTTGTATTCCAGTCATGTGTATTGTCCCACCAAGTTTCAGTGATTCCAATGACATCATATTTCTTTTCCTGTGTTAGTAGTTCCAATTTTCCTTGTTTGTTGCCCATGCTTTGTGCACTAGTATAGAAACAATTTAGTTTGTGATTGGTTTCTCTTTCTCCAATATTTTTGTTAATTAGATTCTTTCGTCTTTGTTCTTCCTTTCCACTTCTAATAGCAGAGTTCTCAATAGCATTTGTCAGGTGTATGGCTTTTTCTGGTCTTTTGCTTCCCTTCTCATGTTGTTCTAGTTTAAAGCTCTCCTTACAAGTGTAGCAAGGCGACTTCCAAATACCTGCTTTCCAGTTTTCGTAAGGTGCACCCCAGGATTGAAATTTTTGATGTTTTTCCACTCCTTTCAACAGCCCAAACAAGTTTCTAAAAGGATGAGTTTGCAACTACTTTACTTTTGGAGAAAATTCAAAACATTCATTATTCAATAGAGCCCAATAGCTAAAAGCAGCGTTTTGAATGAACAATCACTTTTCTTGGTAGAATCGTGCAGGATTGAAAATTTTGATGTTTTTCTACTCCTCTCAACAGCCCAAACAAGTTTCTAAAAGGATGAGTTTGCAACTAGTTTACTTTTGGAGAAAATTCAAAACATTCATTATTCAATAGGGCCCAATAGCAAAAATCTGCGGTTTGAATGAACACTCACATTTCTTGGTAGAATCGTGCAGGATTGAAATTTTTGATGTTTTTCTACTCCTCTCAACAGCCCAAACAAGTTTCTAAAAGGATGAGTTTGCAACTAGTTTACTTTTGGAGAAAATTCAAAACATTCATTATTCAATAGTGCCCAATTTCAAAAAGCTGCGGTTTGAATGACCACTCACATTTCTTGGTAGAATCGTGCAGGATTGAAATTTTTGATGTTTTTCTACTCCTCTCAACAGCCCAAACAAGTTTATAAAAGGATGAGCTTGCAACTACTTTACTTTTGGAGAAAATTCAAAGCATTCATTACTCAATAGTGCCCAATAACAAAAAGCAGCGGTTTAAATGAACACACACATCTTTTGGTAGAATCGTGCAGGATTGAAATTTTGATGTTTTTCTACTCCTCTCAACAGCCCAAACAAGTTTCTAAAAGGATGAGTTTGCAACTACTTTACTTTTGCAGAAAATTCAAAACCTTCATTATTCAATAGAGCCCAATAGCTAAAAGCAGCGTTTTGAATTAACAATCACTTTTCTTAGTAGAATCGTGCAGGATTGAAAATTTTGATGTTTTTTTTACTCGTCTCAACAGCCCAAACAAGTTTCTAAAAGGATAAGTTTGCAACTACTTTACTTTTGGAGAAAATTCAAAACATTCATTATTCAATAGGGCCCAATTTCAAAAAGCAGCGGTTTGAATGACCACTCACATTTCTTGGTAGAATTTTTCAGGATTGAAATTTTTGATGTTTTTCTACTCCTCACATGAGCTCAAACAAGACTCTAAAAGGATGAGCTAGCAACTACTTTACTTTTGCAGAAGATTCAAAACATTCATTATTCAATAGAGCCCATTAGCAAAAAGCAGCGTTTTGAATGAACAATCACATTTCTTGGTAGAATCGTTCAGGATTGAAATTTTTGATGTTTTTCTACTCCTCTCAACAGCCCAAACAAGTTTTTTAAAGGATGAGTTTGCAAATACTTTACTTTTGCAGAAAATTCAAAACATTCATTATTCAATAGGGCCCAATAGCAAAAAGCAGCTGTTTGAATGAGCACTCACAACTCTTGGTAGAATAGTTCAGGATTGAAATTTTTGATGTTTTTCAACTAATCTCATGAGCCCAAACAAGACTCTAAAAGGATGAGCTTGCAACTACTTTACTTTTGGAGAAAATTCAAAACATTCATTATTCAATAGAGCCCAATAGCAAAAAGCAGCGTTTTGAATGAACAATCACATTTCTTGGTAGAATCGTGCAGGATTGAATTTTTTGATGTTTTTCTACTCCTCTCAACAGCCCAAACAAGTTTCTAAAAGGATGAGTTTGCAACTTCTTTACTTTTGGAGAAAATTCAAAACATTCATTATTCAATAGGGACCAATAGCAAAAAGCAGCGGTTTGAATGAACACTCATATTTCTTGGTAGAATCGTGCAGGATTGAAATTTTTGATCTTTTCTACTCCTCTCATGAGCCCAAACAAGACGCTAAAAGGAAGCGTTTGCAACAACTTTACTTTTGCAGAAAATTCAAAACATTCATTATTTTTTAGGGACCAAAATAGCAAAAACCAGTGTTTTGAATGAACACTCACATTTCTTGGTAGAATCGTGCAGGATTGAAATTTTTGATGTTTTTCTACTCCTCAACTTCCCAAACAAGTTTCTAAAAGGATGAGCTAGCAACTACTTTACTTTAGCAGAAAATTCAAAACATTCATTATTCAAAAGAGCTCAATAGCAAAAAGCAGCGTTTTGAATGAACAATCACATTTCTTGGTAGAATCGTGCAGGATTGAAATTTTTGATGTTTTTTACTCATCTCACCAGCCCAAACAAGTTTCTAAAAGGAAGAGTTTGCAACTACTTTACTTTTGCAGAAAATTCAAAACATTCATTATTTTTACGGACCAAAATAGCAAAAAGAAGCGGTTTGAATGAACACTCACATTTCTTAGTAGAATCATGCAGGATTGAAATTTTTGATGTTTTTCCACTCCTTTCAACAGCCCAAACAAGTTTCTAAAAGGATGAGTTTGCAACTACTTTACTTTTGGAGAAACTTCAAAACATTCATTATTCATAGGGACCAATAGCAAAAAGCAGCGGTTTAAATGAACACTCACATCTTTTGGTAGAATTGTGCAGGATTGAAATTTTGATGTTTTTCTACTCCTCTCAACAGCCCAAACAAGTTTCTAAAAGAATGAGTTTGCAACTACTTTACTTTTGCAGAAAATTCAAAACATTCATTATTCAATAGGGCCCAATAGCAAAAAGCAGCTGTTTGAATGAGAATTCACATCTCTGGGTAGAATCGATAAGGATTGAAATTTTTGATGTTTTTCTACTACTCTCATGAGCCCAAACAAGACTCTAAAAGGATGAGCTTGCAACTACTTTACTTTTGGAGAAAATTCAAAACATTCATTATTCAATAGAGCCCAATAGCTAAAAGCAGCGTTTTGAATGAACAATCACTTTTCTTGGTAGAATCGTGCAGGATTGAAAATTTTGATGTTTTTTTTACTCGTCTCAACAGCCCTAACAAGTTTCTAAAAGGATGAGTTTGCAACTACTTTACTTTTAGAGATAATTCAAAACATTCATTATTCAATAGGGCCCAATAGCAAAAATCAGCGGTTTGAATGAACACTCACATTTCTTGGTAGAATCGTGCAGGATTGAAATTTTTGATGTCTTTCTACTCCTCTCAACAGCACAAACAAGTTTCTAAAAGGATGAGTTTGCAACTAGTTTACTTTTGGAGAAAATTCAAAACATTCATTATTCAATAGGGCCCAATTTCAAAAAGTAGCGGTTTGAATGACCACTCACATTTCTTGGTAGAATCGTGCAGGATTGAAATTTTTGATGTTTTTCTACTCCTCTCAACAGCCCAAACAAGTTTCTAAAAGGATGAGTTTGCAACTACTTTACTTTTGGAGAAAATTCAAAGCATTCATTATTCAATAGGGCCTAATAGCAAAAAGCAGCGGTTTAAATGAACACTCACATCTTTTGGTAGAATCGTGCAGGATTGAAATTTTGATGGTTTTCTACTCCTCTCAACAGCCCAAACAAGTTTCTAAAAGGATGAGTTTGCAACTACTTTACTTTTGCAGAAAATTCAAAACATTCATTATTCAATAGGGCCCAATAGCAAAAAGCAGCTGTTTGAATCAGCATTCACAACTCTGGGTAGAATCGTTCAAGATTGAAATTTTTGATGTTTTTCTACTCCTCTCATGAGCACAAACAAGACTCTAAAAGGATGAGCTTGCAACTACTTTACTTTTGGAGAAAATTCAAAACCTTCATTATTCAAAAGAGCCCAATAGCTAAAAGCTGCGTTTTGAATTAACAATCACTTTTCTTGGTAGAATCGTGCAGGATTGAAAATTTTGATGTTTTTTTTACTCGTCTCAACAGCCCAAACAAGTTTCTAAAAGGATGAGTTTGCAACTACTTTACTTTTGGAGATAATTCAAAACATTCATTATTCAATAGGGCCCAATAGCACAAATCAGCGGTTTGAATGAACACTCACATTTCTTGGTAGAATAGTGCAGGATTGAAATTTTTGATGTTTTTCTACTCCTCTCAACAGCCCAAACAAGTTTCTAAAAGGATGAGTTTGCAACTACTTTACTTTTGGAGAAAATTCAAAACATTCATTATTCAATAGGGCCCAAAAGCAAAAAGCAGCGGTTTGAATGAACACTGACATTTCTTGGTAGAATCATGCAGGATTGAAATTTTTAACGTTTTTCTACTCCTCTCAACAGCCCAAACAAGTTTTTTAAAGGATGAGTTTGCAACTTCTTTACTTTTGGAGAAAATTCAAAACATTCATTATTCAAAAGGGACCAATAGCAAAAAGCAGCTGTTTGAATGCGCACTCACAACTCTTGGTAGAATAGTTCAGGATTGAAATTTTTGAAGTTTTTCAACTAATCTCATGAGCCCAAACAAGGCTCTAAAAGGATGAGCTTGCAACTACTTTACTTTTGGAGAAAATACAAAACATTCATTATTCAATAGAGCCCAATAGCTAAAAGCAGCGTTTTGAATGAACACTCACATTTCTTGGTAGAATCGTGCAGGATTGAAATTTTTGATCTTTTCTACTCCTCTCATGAGCCCAAACAAGACGCTAAAAGGAAGAGTTTGCAACTACTTTACTTTTGCAGAAAATTCAAAACATTCACTATTCTTTAGGGACCAAAAGAGCAAAAACCAGCGGTTTGAATGAACATTCACATTTCTTGGTAAAATCGTGCAGGATTGAAATTTTTGATGTTTTTCTACTCCTCTCAACTTCCCAAACAAGTTTCTAAAAGGATGAGCTAGCAACTACTTTATTTTAGCAGAAAATTCAAAACATTCATTATTCAAAAGAGCTCAATAGCAAAAAGCAGCGTTTTGAATGAACAATCACATTTCTTGGTAGAATCGTGCAGGATTGAAATTTTTGATGTTTTTTACTCATCTCACCAGCCCAAACAAGTTTCTAAAAGGAAGAGTTTGCAACTACTTTACTTTTGCAGAAAATTCAAAACATTCATTATTTTTACGGACCAAAATAGCAAAAAGAAGCGGTTTGAATGAACACTCACATTTGTTAGTAGAATCGTGCAGGATTGAAATTTTTGATGTTTTTCCACTCCTTTCAACAGCCCAAACAAGTTTCTAAAAGGATGAGTTTGCAACTACTTTACTTTTGGAGAAACTTCAAAACATTCATTATTCAATAGGGCCCAATAGCAAAAAGCAGCTGTTTGAATGAGAATTCACATCTCTGGGTAGAATAGTTCAGGATTGAAATTTTTGATGTTTTTCTACTACTCTCATGAGCCCAAACAAGACTCTAAAAGGATGAGCTTGCAACTACTTTACTTTTGGAGAAAATTCAAAACATTCATTATTCAATAGAGCCCAATAGCTAAAAGCAGCGTTTTGAATGAACAATCACTTTTCTTAGTAGAATCGTGCAGGATTGAAAATTTTGATGTTTTTTTTACTAGTCTCAACAGCCCTAACAAGTTTCTAAAAGGATGAGTTTGCAACTACTTTACTTTTGGAGATAATTCAAAACATTCATTATTCAATAGGGCCCAATAGCAAAAATCAGCGGTTTGAATGAACACTCACATTTCTTGGTAGAATCGTGCAGGATTGAAATTTTTGATGTCTTTCTACTCCTCTCAACAGCCCAAACAAGTTTCTAAAAGGATGAGTTTGCAACTAGTTTACTTTTGGAGAAAATTCAAAACATTCATTATTCAATAGGGCCCAATTTCAAAAAGCAGCGGTTTGAATGACCACTCACATTTCTTGGTAGAATCGTGCAGGATTGAAATTTTTGATGTTTTTCTACTCCTCTCAACAGCCCAAACAAGTTTCTAAAAGGATGAGTTTGCAACTACTTTACTTTTGGAGAAAATTCAAAACATCGTGCAGGATTGAAATTTTTGATGCTTTTCTACTCCTCTCAACAGCCCAAACAAGTTTCTAAAAGGATGAGTTTGCAACTACTTTACTTTTGGAGAAAATTCAAAGCATTCATTATTCAATAGGGCCCAATAGCCAAAAATCAGCGGTTTAAATGAACACTCACATCTTTTGGTAGAATCATGCAGGATTGAAATTTTGATATTTTTCTACTCCTCTCAACAGCCCAAACAAGTTTCTAAAAGGATGAGTTTGCAACTACTTTACTTTTGCAGAAAATTCAAAACATTCATTATTCAATAGGTCCCAATAGCAAAAAGCAGCTGTTTGAATGAGCATTCACATCTCTGGGTAGAATCGTTCAGGATTGAAATTTTTGATGTTTTTCTACTCCTCTCATGAGCCCAAACAAGACTATAAAAGGATGAGCTTGCAACTACTTTACTTTTGGAGAAAATTCAAAACCTTCATTATTCAATAGAGCCCAATAGCTAAAAGCAGCGTTTTGAATGAACAATCACTTTTCTTGGTAGAATCATGCAGGATTGAAAATTTTGATTTTTTTTTTACTCGTCTCAACAGCCCAAACAAGTTTCTAAAAGGATGAGTTTGCAACTACTTTACTTTTGGAGATAATTCAAAACATTCATTATTCAATAGGGCCCAATAGCAAAAATCAGCGGTTTGAATGAACACTCACATTTCTTGGTAGAATCGTGCAGGATTGAAATTTTTGATGTTTCTCTACTCCTCTCAACAGCCCAAACAAGTTTCTAAAAGGATGAGTTTGCAACTACTTTACTTTTGGAGAAAATTCAAAACATTCATTATTCAATAGGGCCCAATTTCAAAAAGCAGCGGTTTGAATGTCCACTCACATTTCTTGGTAGAATCATGCAGGATTGAAATTTTTGATGTTTTTCTACTCCTCTCAACAGCCCAAACAAGTTTCTAAAAGGATGAGTTTGCAACTACTTTACTTTTGGAGAAAATTCAAAGCATTCATTATTCAATAGGGCCCAAAAGCAAAAAGCAGCGGTTTGAATCAACACTGACATTTCTTGGTAGAATCATGCAGGTTTGAAATATTTAACGTTTTTCTACTCCTCTCATGAGCCCAAACGAGACTCTAAAAGGATAAGTTTGCAACTACTTTACTTTTGCAGAAAATTCAAAACATTCATTATTCAATAGGGCCCAATAGCAAAAAGCAGCTGTTTGAATGAGCTCTCACAACTCTTGGTAGAATAGTTCAGGATTGAAATTTTTGATGTTTTTCAACTAATCTCATGAGCCCAAACAAGACTCTAAAAGGATGAGCTTGCAACTACTTTACTTTTGGAGAAATTTCAAAACATTCATTATTCAATAGAGCCCAATAGCAAAAAGCAGCATTTTGAATGAACAATCACATTTCTTGGTAGAATCGTGCAGGATTGAAATTTTTGACGTTTTTCTACTCCTCTCAACAGCCCAAACATGTTCTAAAAGGATGAGTTTGCAACTTCTTTACTTTTGGAGAAAATTCAAAACATTCATTATTCAATAGGGACCAATAGCAAAAAGCAGCGGTTTGAATGAACACTCACATTTCTTGGTAGAATCGTGCAGGATTGAAATTTTTGATCTTTTCTACTCCTCTCATGAGCCCAAACAAGACTCTAAAAGGAAGAGTTTGCAACTACTTTACTTTTGCAGAAAATTCAAAACATTCATTATTCTTTAGGGACCAAAATAGCAAAAACCAGCGGTTTGAATGAACATTTACATTTCTTGGTAGAATCGTGCAGGATTGAAATTTTTGATGTTTTTCTACTCCTCTCAAAAGCCCAAACACGTTTCTAAAAGGATGAGCTAGCAACTACTTTACTTTAGCAGAAAATTCAAAACATTCATTATTCAAAAGAGCTCAATAGCAAAAAGCAGCGTTTTGAATGAACAATCACATTTCTTGGTAGAATCGTGCAGGACTGAAATTTTTGATGTTTTTTACTCATCTCACCAGCCTAAACAAGTTTCTAAAAGGAAGAGTTTGCAACTACTTTACTTTTGCAGAAAATTCAAAACATTCATTATTTTTATGGACCAAAATAGCAAAAAGAAGCGGTTTGAATGAACACTCACATTTCTTGGTAGAATCGTGCAGGATTGAAATTTTTGATGTTTTTCCACTCCTTTCAACAGCCCAAACAAGTTTCTAAAAGGATTAGTTTGCAACTACTTTATTTTTGAAGAAAATTCAAAACATTCATTATTCATAGGGACCAATAGCAAAAAGCAGTGGTTTAAATGAACACTCACATCTTTTGGTAGAATGGTGCAGGATTGAAATTTTGATGTTTTTCTACTCCTCTCAACAGCCCAAACAAGTTTCTAAAAGAATGAGTTTGCAACTACTTTACTTTTGGAGAAAATTCAAAACATTCATTATTCAATAGGGACCAATAGCAAAAAGCAGCGGTTTGAATGAACACTCACATTTCTTGGTAGAATCGTGCAGGATTGAAATTTTTGATCTTTTCTACTCTCATGAGCCCAAACAAGACTCTAAAAGGAAGAGTTTGCAACTACTTTACTTTTGCAGAAAATTCAAAACATTCATTATTCTTTAGGGACCAAAATAGCAAAACCCAGCAGTTTGAATGAACATTCACATTTCTTGGTAGAATCGTGCAGGATTGAAATTTTTGATGTTTTTCTACTCCTCTCAACAGCCCAAATAAGTTTCTAAAAGGATGAGCTAGCAACTACTTTACTTTAGCAGAAAATTCAAAACATTCATTATTCAAAAGAGCTCAATAGCAAAAATCAGCGGTTTGAATGAACACTCACATTTCTTAGTAGAATCGTGCAGGATTGAAATTTTTGTTGTTTTTCTACTCCTCTCAACAGCCCAAACAAGTTTCTAAAAGGATGAGTTTGCAACTACTTTACTTTTGGAGAAAATTCAAAACATTCATTATTCAATAGGGACCAATAGCTAAAAGCAGCGTTTTGAATGACCAATCACATTTCTTCGTAGAATCGTGCAGGATTGAAATTTTTGACGTTTTTCTTCTCCTCTCAACAGAACAAACAAGTTTCTAAAAGGATGAGTTTGCAACTTCTTTACTTTTGGAGAAAATTCAAAACATTCATTATTCAATAGGGACCAATAGCAAAAAGCAGCGGTTTGAATGAACACTCACATTTCTTGGTAGAATCATGCAGGATTGAAATTTTTGATCTTTTCTACTCCTCTCATGAGCCTAAACAAGACTCTAAAAGGAAGAGTTTGCAACTACTTTACTTTTGCAGAAAATTCAAAACATTCATTATTCAAAAGGGCCCAATAGCAAAAAGCAGCTGTTTGAATGAGCACTCACAACTCTTGGTAGAATAGTTCAGGATTGACATTTTTGATGTTTTTCAACGAATCTCATGAGCTCAAACAAGACTCTAAAAGGATGAGTTTGCAACTACTTTACTTTTGGAGAAAATTCAAAACATTCATTATTCAATAGAGCCCAATAGCAAAAATCAGCGTTTTGAATGATCAATCACATTTCTTGGTAGAATCGTGCAGGATTGAAATTTTTGACGTTTTTCTACTCCTCTCAACAGCCCAAACAAGTTTCTAAAAGGATGAGTTTGCAACTTCTTTACTTTTGGAGAAAACTCAAAACATTCATTATTCAATAGGGACCAATAGCAAAAAGCAGCGGTTTGAATGAACACTCACATTTCTTGGTAGAATCGTGCAGGATTGAAATTTTTGATCTTTTCTACTCCTCTCATGAGCCCAAACAAGACTCTAAAAGGAAGAGTTTGCAACTACTTTACTTTTGCAGAAAATTCAAAACATTCATTATTCTTTAGGGACCAAAATAGCAAAAACCAGCAGTTTGAATGAACATTCACATTTCTTGGTAGAATCGTGCAGGATTGAAATTTTTGATGTTTTTCTACTCCTCTCAACAGCCCAAACAAGTTTCTAAAAGGATGAGCTAGCAACTACTTTACTTTAGCAGAAAATTCAAAACATTCATTATTCAAAAGAGCTCAATAGCAAAAAGCATCGTTTTGAATGAACAATCACATTTCTTAGTAGAATTGTGCAGGATTGAAATTTTTGATGTTTTTTACTCATCTCACCAGCCCAAACAAGTTTGTAAAAGGAAGAGTTTGCAACTACTTTACTTTTGAAGAAAATTCAAAACATTCATTATTTTTACGGACCAAAATAGCAAAAAAAAGCGGTTTGAATGAACACTCACATTTCTTGGTAGAATCGTGCAGGATTGAAATTTTTGATGTTTTTCCACTCCTTTCAACAGCCCAAACAAGTTTCTAACAGGATGAGTTTGCAACTACTTTACTTTTGGAGAAAATTCAAAACATTCATTATTCATTAGGGACCAATAGCAAAAAGCAGCGGTTTAAATGAACACTCACATCTTTTGGTAGAATCGTGCAGGATTGAAATTTTGATGTTTTTCTACTCCTCTCAACAGCCCAAACAAGTTTCTAAAAGAATGAGTTTGCAACTACTTTACTTTTGCAGAAAATTCAAAACATTCATTATTCAATAGGGCCCAATAGCAAAAAGCAGCTGTTTGAATGAGCATTCACATCTCTGGGTAGAATTGTTCAGGATTGAAATTTTTGATGTTTTTCTACTCCTCTCATGAGCCCAAACAAGACTCTAAAAGGATGAGCTTGCAACTACTTTACTTTTGGAGAAAATTCAAAGCATTCATTATTCAATAGAGCCCAATAGCTAAAAGCAGCGTTTTGAATGAACAATCACTTTTCTTGGTAGAATCGTGCAGGATTGAAAATGTTGATGTTTTTTTACTCGTCTCAACAGCCAAAACAAGTTTCTAAAAGGATGAGTTTGCAACTACTTTACTTTTGGAGATAATTCAAAACATTCATTATTCAATAGGGCCCAATAGCAAAAATCAGCGGTTTGAATGAACACTCACATTTCTCGGTAGAATCGTGCAGGATTGAAATTTTTGATGTTTTTCTACTCCTCTCAACAGCCCAAACAAGTTTCTAAAAGGATGAGTTTGCAACTAGTTTACTTTTGGAGAAAATTCAAAACATTCATTATTCAATAGGGCCCAATTTCAAAAAGCAGCGGTTTGAATGACCACTCACATTTCTTGGTAGAATCGTGCAGGATTGAAATTTTTGATGTTTTTCTACTCCTCTCAACATCCCAAACAAGTTTATAAAAGAATGAGTTTGCAACTACTTTACTTTTGGAGAAAATTCAAAGCATTCATTATTCAATAGGGCCCAATAGCAAAAAGCAGCGGTTTAAATGAACACTCACATCTTTTGGTAGAATCGTGCAGGATTGAAAATTTTGATGTTTTTTTTACTCGTCTCAACAGCCCAAACAAGTTTCTAAAAGGATGAGTTTGCAACTACTTTACTTTTGGAGATAATTCAAAACATTCATTATTCAATAGGGCCCAATAGCAAAAAGCAGCGGTTTGAATGAACACTGACATTTCTTGGTAGAATCATGCAGGATTGAAATTTTTAACGTTTTTCTACTCCTCTCATGAGCCCAAACGAGACTCTAAAAGGATAAATTTGCAACTACTTTACTTTTGGAGAAAATTCAAAACATTCATTATTCAATAGGGCCCAATTTCAAAAAGCAGCGGTTTGAATGACCACTCACATTTCTTGGTAGAATCGTGCAGGATTGAAATTTTTGATGTTTTTCTACTCCTCTCAACAGCCCAAACAAGTTTCTAAAAGGATGAGTTTGCAACTACTTTACTTTTGGAGAAAATTCAAAATATTCATTATTCAATAGGGCCCAACAGCAAAAAGCAGCAGTTTGAATGAACACTCACATTTCTTGGTAGAATCATGCAGGATTGAAATTTTTAACGTTTTTCTACTCCTCTCATGAGCCCAAACAAGACTCTAAAAGGATAAGTTTGCAACTACTTTACTTTTGGAGAAAATTCAAAACATTCATTATTCATTAGGGACCAATAGCAAAAAGCAGCGGTTTGAATGAACACTCACATTTCTTGGTAGAATCATGCAGGATTGAAATTTTTTACATTTTTCTATTCCTCTCATGAGCCCAAACAAGGCTTTATAAGGATGAGTTTGCAACTACTTTAATTTTGCAGAAAATTCAAAACATTCATTATTCAATAGGGCCCAATAGCAAAAAGCAGCTGTTTGAATGAACACTCACATCTCTTGGTAGAATAGTTCAGGATTGAAATTTTTGATGTTTTTCTACTCCCCTCAAGAGCCCAAACAAGACTCTAAAAGGATGAGCTTGCAACTACTTTACTTTTGGAGAAAATTCAAAACATTCATTATTCAACAGAGCCCAATAGCAAAAAGCAGCTTTTTTGAATGAACAATACATTTCTTGGTAGAATCATGCAGGATTGAAATTTTTGATGTTTTTTACTCCTCTCAACAGTCCAAACACGTTTGTAAAAGGATGAGTTTGCAACTACTTTACTTTTGGAGAAAATTAAAAACATTCATTATTCAATAGAGAACAAAATAGCAAAAACCAGCGGTTTGAAAGAACACTCACATTTCTTGGTAGAATCGTGCAGGATTGAAATTTTTGACGTTTTTTCTACTCCTCTCATGAGCACAAA
This sequence comes from Dendrobates tinctorius, assembly GCF_039654945.1. Classification (NCBI taxonomy): domain Eukaryota; kingdom Metazoa; phylum Chordata; class Amphibia; order Anura; family Dendrobatidae; genus Dendrobates; species Dendrobates tinctorius. The sequence continues at coordinate 4,586,876 of NW_027361736.1, read as the reverse complement.
CAAGACTCTAAAAGTATGAGTTTGCAACTACTTTACTTTTGGAGAAAATTCAAAACATTCTTTATTCAATAGAGTTTAATAGCAAAAAGCAGCGTTTTGAATGTACAATCACAGTTCTTGGTAGAATCGTGCAGGATTGAAATTTTTGATGCTTGTCTACTCCTCTCATGAGCCCAAACAAGACTCTAAAAGGATAAGCTTGCATATACTTTACCTTTGGAGAAAATTCAAAACATTCATTATTCATTAGGGACCAATAGCAAAAAGCAGCGGTTTGAATGAACACTCACATTTCTTTGTAGAATCATGCAGGATTGAAATTTTTGACGTTTTTCTACTCCTCTCATGAGCCCACAAACAAGACTCTATAAGGATCAGTTTGAACCTACTTTACTTTTGCAGAAAATTCAAAACATTCATTATTCAATATTTGGTAGAATCGTGCAGGATTGAAATTTTTAACGTTTTTCTACTCCTCTCATGAGCCCAAGCAAGACTATAGAAGGACGAGATTGCAACTACTATACTTTTGGAGAAAATTCAAAACATTCATTATTCAATAAGGCCCAATAGCAAAAAGCAGCTGTTTGAATGAACACTCACATCTCTTGGTTGAATCGTTCAGGAGTGAAATCTTTGATGTTTTTCTACTCCTCTCATGAGCCCAAACAAGACGCTAAAAGGATGAGCTTGCAACTACTTTACTTTTGGAGAAAATTCAAAACATTCATTATTCAATAGGGCCCAATAGCAAAAAGCAGCGGTTTGAAAGAACACTCACATTTCTTGGTAGAATCGTGCAGGATTGAAATTTTTGACGTTTTTCTACTTTTCTCATTAGCCCAAACAAGACTATAGAAGGATGAGTTTGCAACTACTTTACTTTTGGAGAAAATTCAAAACATTCTTTATTCAATAGAGTTTAATAGCAAAAAGCAGCGTTTTGAATGTTCAATCACAGTTCTTGGTAGAATCGTGCAGGATTGAAATTTTTGATGCTTTTCTACTCCTCTCATGAGCACAAACAAGACTCTAAAAGGATAAGTTTGCAAATACTTTACCTTTGGAGAAAATTCAAAACATTCATTATTCATTAGGGACTAGAGTTGAGCGACTTTTGGTTTTTTAGGGTCGCGTTTCATTTCGTGAAACCCGACTTTTCCTAAAGTCGGGTCGAGCAAGATCGTTGGATTATAGGGAAAAGTCGGGGTCGTCCCGAAACACGAAACCCAATGTAAGTCAATGGGGAATAAAAGTCGGCAGTGAGAGGAGGACAGGAAACACACCTACAGTGCCCATTTGAATGCCAAAAGCATCAATTCTTCTTACTTAAGCTTGTCAACCTTAATTAACTTCATAATACAAGTTACGCACTGAAAAATGGGGGTTATTTGGCTAAAGTTGTGGGGGGGCTGGCTCCAGGTTTTCATGTGCCCTGGGTGAAATAGCGCCCCTTTAACACATACCACAACTCATCATGCTCCGATACGGCAGAGAAATAGCAGTATAGTACAATGAAAAATACTTCACTTTTTACATCTCATGACAAGGCTCATCTATTTCTCCATACTGAATCATTGGTCCCATATAATGTTTGAAACAGTATATGATGAGCTCCACATAATGCTACAGTATATGTTGGTCCCCATGGATGAAGCTCCACTGTCTTATGGGCCCAAATAATGCTCCAAACATAATGGGCCCCATTTCTAATGCTCTAGTGTATAATGGGCCCTGTAAATGCTGCTCCAGTGTCTGATGTCCACCTTTGGAATGTTCCAGTGTATGGTGGGCCCCATCTATCATTCTCCAGAGTATAGTGCTCCCCAAAAATTGCTGTCCCAACATTGAAAACAATCAAATAAGTCTCCTCGCTAGGGAATCCCTGTACTAGTCTGTACTCCTCGTCGTCCCCATCTTCCATCTCACTGCACAGTATTTCAACCTTGCAAATGCTGTGATCCTGAGCAAGCAGGGGGGGCACACTCGTTGGCGACGGCACTGGCACAGGGCCTCTGATAGTACGGTGGTGTGTCTGATGGCGGGTGGGCCGAACCTGCACTTTCATCTGCAGCTTCCTCTTTGTCACCGTGTAAGATGGAACTGTATATGGGAAGGGTAACCTGAGTTTCATCAGGGTCAGATTCAGGCCGTGTAGCATGCGAGGGGAATGTAGTGGTCTGGGTCAACATACCAGCAGATTCATCGAGCAGTGGCTGGGCATCAGTGCACTTGTGTCGCCCCCAGGAGTACGGTCGCCACAGTGGCATTACCTTCTTCCTAGGGAGTGTGATGTTATGCTTGGGAGCAACAAAGGATCTCTCTAGCAGGTTAACTGATTGGGCGGCGTTATTCCCACGAGTCATGACCCTCCAAACAGCGTTCATGAAGGCAAAGTGTTTGTTTTACGTGCGCAGTATGGTTGCAAAGCTGAACCTTAAAGCAATGTCCAGAAGGGCACCACCAGGAGTGGAGCCTATGGTTAAATTCGACTCCACCTGGGAAACCTCAACCATGCCAGCTACAGAACAGATGCACACATTGCAAGCTTAATTCCGTTAACGAACGAGACTCCGTCATGCCCCGCGGTCCGAGTCCGGCTTACTAGAGGGACACGTGAGGCTCTGGAACATGAGATTGGCCAATAACTGGTGTGTCATGCCCTTACATGTCCGTGGCTGCATGTGCGCTACACTGAAAAGGCCAGCGTTTGTCGCTTACAGGTGCAGATAACCCGCTGTACAACGTTAGTGATGGGGATCACTGATTACAATTATTACCCGCGAACAATGATTTCCCAGTAAGTGCAGGTCAACTGCAGTTTCGGAATTAGGCCTAACCGTCATTCCTGAAAAAATGAAAAACTTACGTGTGCAAACCACAGGTGCTGTAGCTTGCTTAACAGCTCGCCAGCCGTTCTCACGCCCAGTATGGATTACACGTGATTGCACAAAGGTTAGAAAGGGTACCGTATCCCCAGATAACATGTATGGATAGCGTACACATTCAAAATATATGTCTCAGGAGGCAGGCTCAGACGGTGTTAGGCCCAGTATGGATTGCACGTGATTGCACAAAGGTTAGAAAGGGTACCGTTTCCCCGGATAACATGTATGGATAGCGTACACATTCAAAATATATGTCTCAGGAGGCAGGCTCAGACGGTGTTAGGCCCAGTATGGATTGCACGTGATTGCACAAAGGTTAGAAAGGGTACCGTATCCCCGGATAACATGTATGGATAGCGTACACATTCAAAATATATGTCTCAGGAGGCAGGCTCAGACGGTGTTAGGCCCAGTATGGATTGCACGTGATTGCACAAAGGTTAGAAAGGGTACCGTATCCCCGGATAACATGTATGGATAGCGTACACATTCAAAATATATGTCTCAGGAGGCAGGCTCAGACGGTGTTAGGCCCAGTATGGATTGCACGTGATTGCACAAAGGTTAGAAAGGGTACCGTATCCCCGGATAACATGAAAGGATAGCGTACACATTCAAAATATATGTCTCAGGAGGCAGGCTCAGACGGTGTTAGGCCCAGTATGGATTGCACGTGATTGCACAAAGGTTAGAAAGGGTACCGTATCCCTGGATAACATGTATGGATAGCGTATACATTCAAAATATATGTCTCAGGAGGCAGGCTCAGACGGTGTTAGGCCCAGTATGGATTGCACGTGATTGCACAAAGGTTAGAAAGGGTACCGTATCCCCGGATAACATGTATGGATAGCGTACACATTCAAAATATATGTCTCAGGAGGCAGGCTCAGACGGTGTTAGGCCCAGTATGGATTGCACGTGATTGCACAAAGGTTAGAAAGGGTACCGTATCCCCGGATAACATGTATGGATAGCGTACACATTCAAAATATATGTCTCAGGAGGCAGGCTCAGACGGTGTTAGGCCCAGTATGGATTGCACGTGATTGCACAAAGGTTAGAAAGGGTACCGTATCCCCGGATAACATGTATGGATAGCGTACACATTCAAAATATATGTCTCAGGAGGCAGGCTCAGACGGTGTTAGGCCCAGTATGGATTGCACGTGATTGCACAAAGGTTAGAAAGGGTACCGTATCCCCGGATAACATGTATGGATAGCGTACACATTCAAAATATATGTCTCAGGAGGCAGGCTCAGACGGTATTAGGCCCAGTATGGATTGCACGTGATTGCACAAAGGTTAGAAAGGGTACCATATCCCCGGATAACATGTATGGATAGCGTACACATTCAAAATATATGTCTCAGGAGGCAGACTCAGACGGTGTTAGGCCCAGTATGGATTGCACGTGATTGCACAAAGGTTAGAAAGGGTACCGTATCCCCGGATAACATGTATGGATAGCGTACACATTCAAAATATATGTCTCAGGAGGCAGGCTCAGACGGTGTTAGGCCCAGTATGGATTGCACGTGATTGCACAAAGGTTAGAAAGGGTACCGTATCCCCGGATAACATGTATGGATAGCGTACACATTCAAAATATATTTCTCAGGAGGCAGGCTCAGACGGTGTTAGGCCCAGTATGGATTGCACGTGATTGCACAAAGGTTAGAAAGGGTACCGTATCCCCGGATAACATGTATGGATAGAGTACACATTCAAAATATATGTCTCAGGAGGCAGGCTCAGACGGTGTTAGGCCCAGTATGGATTGCACGTGATTGCACAAAGGCTAGAAAGGGTACCGTATCCCCGGATAACATGTATGGATAGCGTACACATTCAAAATATATGTCTCAGGAGGCAGGCTCAGACGGTGTTAGGCCCAGTATGGATTGCACGTGATTGCACAAAGGTTAGAAAGGGTACCGTATCCCCGGATAACATGTATGGATAGCGTACACATTCAAAATATATGTCTCAGGAGGCAGGCTCAGACGGTGTTAGGCCCAGTATGGATTGCACGTGATTGCACAAAGGTTAGAAAGGGTACCGTATCCACGGATAACATGTATGGATAGCGTACACATTCAAAATATATGTCTCAGGAGGCAGGCTCAGACGGTGTTAGGCCCAGTATGGATTGCACGTGATTGCACAAAGGTTAGAAAGGGTACCGTATCCCCGAATAACATGTATGGATAGCGTACACATTCAAAATATATGTCTCAGGAGGCAGGCTCAGACGGTGTTATTCCCAGTATGGATTGCACGTGATTGCACAAAGGTTAGAAAGGGTACCGTATCCCCGGATAACATGTATGGATAGCGTACACATTCAAAATATATGTCTCAGGAGGCAGGCTCAGACGGTGTTAGGCCCAGTATGGATTGCACGTGATTGCACAAAGGTTAGAAAGGGTGCCGTATCCCCGGATAACATGTATGGATAGCGTACACATTCAAAATATATGTCTCAGGATGCAGGCTCAGACGGTGTTAGGCCCAGTATGGATTGCACGTGATTGCACAAAGGTTAGAAAGGGTACCGTATCCCCGGATAACATGTATGGATAGCGTACACATTCAAAATATATGTCTCAGGAGGCAGGCTCAGACGGTGTTAGGCCCAGGATGGATTGCACGTGATTGCACAAAGGTTAGAAAGGGTACCGTATCCCCAGATAACATGTATGGATAGCATACACATTCAAAATATATGTCTCAGGAGGCAGGCTCAGACGGTGTTAGGCCCAGTATGGATTGCACGTGATTGCACAAAGGTTAGAAAGGGTACCGTATCCCCGGATAACATGTATGGATAGCGTACACATTCAAAATATATGTCTCAGGAGGCAGGCTCAGACGGTGTTAGGCCCAGTATGGATTGCACGTGATTGCACAAAGGTTAGAAAGGGTACCGTATCCCCGGATAACATGTATGGATAGCGTACACATTCAAAATATATTTCTCAGGAGGCAGGCTCAGACGGTGTTAGGCCCAGTATGGATTGCACGTGATTGCACAAAGGTTAGAAAGGGTACCGTATCCCCGGATAACATGTATGGATAGCGTACACATTCAAAATATATGTCTCAGGAGGCAGGCTCAGACGGTGTTAGGCCCAGTATGGATTGCACGTGATTGCACAAAGGTTAGAAAGGGTACCGTATCCACGGATAACATGTATGGATAGCGTACACATTCAAAATATATGTCTCAGGAGGCAGGCTCAGACGGTGTTAGGCCCAGTATTGTTTGCACGTGATTGCACAAAGGTTAGAAAGGGTACCGTATCCCCGGATAACATGTATGGATAGCGTACACATTCAAAATATATGTCTCAGGAGGCAGGCTCAGACGGTGTTATTCCCAGTATGGATTGCACGTGATTGCACAAAGGTTAGAAAGGGTACCGTATCCCCGGATAACATGTATGGATAGCGTACACATTCAAAATATATGTCTCAGGAGGCAGGCTCAGACGGTGTTAGGCCCAGTATGGATTGCACGTGATTGCACAAAGGTTAGAAAGGGTACCGTATCCCCGGATAACATGTATGGATAGCGTACACATTCAAAATATATGTCTCAGGAGGCAGGCTCAGACGGTGTTAGGCCCAGTATGGATTGCACGTGATTGCACAAAGGTTAGAAAGGGTACCGTATCCCCGGATAACATGTATGGATAGCGTACACATTCAAAATATATGTCTCAGGAGGCAGGCTCAGACGGTGTTAGGCCCAGTATGGATTGCACGTGATTGCACAAAGGTTAGAAAGGGTACCGTATCCCCGGATAACATGTATGGATAGCGTACACATTCAAAATATATTTCTCAGGAGGCAGGCTCAGACGGTGTTAGGCCCAGTATGGATTGCACGTGATTGCACAAAGGTTAGAAAGGGTACCGTATCCCCGGATAACATGTATGGATAGTGTACACATTCAAAATATATGTCTCAGGAGGCAGGCTCAGACGGTGTTAGGCCCAGTATGGATTGCACGTGATTGCACAAAGGTTAGAAAGGGTACCGTATCCCCGGATAACATGAAAGGATAGCGTACACATTCAAAATATATGTCTCAGGAGGCAGGCTCAGACGGTGTTAGGCCCAGTATGGATTGCACGTGATTGCACAAAGGTTAGAAAGAGTACCGTATCCCCGGATAACATGTATGGATAGCGTACACATTCAAAATATATGTCTCAGGAGGTATGCTCAGACGGTGTCAGGCACAGTATGGATTTGACGGCCCAGTTTGCTCAGCGGAGGAGCAGGGAGAGGTAAAGATTGCAAATGCTGGGGCCCTGCCCAAGCAAGGGGGGCCCACTCGTGGGCGTCGGTACTGGCACTGGGCCCCTCATAGTACAGCGGTGTGTCTGACGGCGGGTGTGCACCACCACCGTCAGAGACCCTTGATTGCACTATGAGGGACCCTGTGCCAGTGCCCGTGCCCAAGAGTCAGCCTACCCACCTGTCCAGGGCAACAGCACTCGCATGGTGTCGTGCGCTAGGTGGTGACCCCGGCCATGGGGGGGAGGCAGCACAGTTAGGGAGTTTTAGAAAGTGGCATATGTTGATGTTGGACATTCAGCTGATGCAAAAGGCGAAATAGGTCAAGTCCCAGGAAGAGGTGGACCAAAGCAAGCCATTTTTCTGTCACCCTATGTGTCATCAGGGGAAGGTGGGACAAAATCCTTGGAAACCCATGCATGGTTCATTTTAATGAAGGTTAGATCATCCACATTTTGGGTTGACAGACGGGTCCTTTTTTCTGTCAGGATTGATCCAGCTGCACTGAAGACTCTTTCCGATAGCACACTTGCAGCTGGGCAAGCGAGCTCCTGTAAGGCATATTGGGCCAATTCAGGCCAGGTGTCCAGTTTAGCGGCCCAATAGTCAAAGGGGAATGACCTGTGTGGGAGAACATCGATATGGGAGGAAAAGTAGTTTGTAACCATGGTTGCCAACTGCTGTCTCCTGTCACTTTCCATCGATGCAGTATTACCAGTTGTGTGAGCGGTATTTGAAAAATCAGTCCACAACATTGTCATGAAACCCCTGTCTCCAACGCCACTTCTGCTGTGTGCACCACGAACACCTCTGCCAAGCTGCCCCCGGCCCGTACGGCTCGTGTGAGAACCATCACTGCTGCTGTGTGCTGGGAATGCCTCAAGCAACCGATTTATCAGAGTTGCTTGTTTATTAGCCAATATTAGGTCAAGGTTCTCCTGTGGCATGATGTTTTGTAATTTGCCTTTATAGCGTGGATCCAGGATGCTGGCCAACCAGTAGTCGTCATCGTTCATCATTTTGGCAATGCGGGGGTCCCTTTTTAGGATCCGCAAGGCATAATCTGACATGTGGGCAAATGTTCCCGGTGTCAATGATGCACGGCGAGTGCTGGTTGGAGGAGCACTTTCTGACAAATCCACATCCCTCCTGTCACGCACAAACCCTGTACCAGACCTTGCCACGCCAACATTTTCACTTGCCCCACGAGATGCATCCTCCTCCCCTAAGTAATCATCCCCATCATCATCCTCCTCCTCCTCTTCTTCCTCCACCTCGTCCAGGAGAGGTCCCTGAGCAGGCAATGGCTGAATGTCATCAAGGATTCCCTCCTCCTCTTCCTCCTCATCAACATTGGCTGCAGACGCCTGCTCCTTAAGATGCGTTAAAGTTTGCATGAACAGACGCATAAGTGGGATGCTCATGCTTAGGATGGCGTCGTCTGCGCTTACCAGCCGTGTGCATTCCTCAAAACACTGAAGGACTTTACAGAGGTCTTTCAGCTTCGACCACTGCACACCTGTCAACTCCATGTCTGCTCTCAAAGTGCCTGGCCGTGTATACTCCCACAAATGCATTATGGCCTGCCTCTGCTCGCACAGCCACTCCACCATGTGCAGGTTGGAGTTCCACCTTGTTGCAATGTCGATAATGAGGCGGTGGTTGGGAAGGTGGAGCAATCGCTGCAGCTTCTGCATACGAACGGAGTGTACAGGCGACCGGCGGATGTGCGCGCACAGTCTTCGCACCTTCTGGAGCAGGGCTGTTAACTCCGGATAATTTTTGAGGAAGCACTGCACCACCAGGTTCAAGGTGTGAGCCAAGCAAGGTATGTGGCTGAGTTTTGAAAGGGCTATGGCTGCCACAAAATTACGGCCGTTATCACTAACTACCTGGCCTGCCTCAAGATGTACACTGCCCAGCCTGACTCAGTTTGTCGCTTCAAGTACTCGGCCAGCACCTCGGCGGTATGTCTGTCGCCCAAACACATCATCTGCAACACAGCCTGCTGACGCTTTCCACTAGCTGCTCGATAGGGGGACACATCGTGTGCAACAGTGGCAGCTGCAGATGGAGTGCTCGTACGACTGCGCTCTGTGGATGAGCTTTCGCTTCTGGAGGAGGAGGAGGAGGAGGAGGGTGGAACGCCTACAGCCAACTGTTTCCTATACCGTGGGCTAGGCAGCACTGTCCCACCACCGCTGTCCCCTGTGGACCCTGCATCCACCACATTAACCCAGTGCGCAGTGATGGACATGTAACGGCCCTGGCCATGCCGACTGGACCATGCATCAGTTGTGAGGTGCACCTTTCCGCTCACTGACTGCTTGAGTGCATGGACAATGCGGTCTTTCACATGATGGTGGAGGGCTGGGATGGCTTTGCAAGAGAAGAAGTGGCGACTGGGTAGGTCATAGTGTGGTACTGCATAGGCCATGAGTTCGCGGAAAGCTGTGCTTTCCACCAACCGAAAGGGCATCATCTCAAACAAGATTAGTTTGGCAATGTGGGCGTTCAAACCCAGTGTACGCGGATGAGAGACTGAGTACTTTCTTGACCTACTCATAGTGTCTGGGAGGGTGAGCTGGACTTGAGAGCTGCATATGGTGGAAGTAGCGGTGGACAGGGCGGACTGAGAGAGGGTTGATGATGGTGATGGAGTTGGTGTTCTTTCTGATGGCCTAGAATCAGTCTTTCGTTGATATAACAGTGGGATTCCCTGACTGCTGTGGCCTTGCAACGACACCTCAACATTTGCTGCTGTGCTAACCGGTGGGCTTACAGTGGGGGAAACAATGTAGCGTTGATGACTACCTTCGTTGTGATCAGTTGCACATGTGGCACTTGAGGTTTGGTGTTGTGTCCACGCTTGCAAGTGCATGCTGGTTAAATGTCTAAGCATGCAACTGGTATTCAAATTTTTCAGATTTTTCCCTCGGCTAAAGGTCTTTGCGCACTTCTTACAGATAACCTTGGCCTGATCATGAGGATTTTGTTCAAAAAAGTGCCACACTGCACTCTTCCTACTTTGGCAGACATTTTGCGGCCTAGCACGCTGTGATCTTTTGACCCTCTGGACAAGCTGTCCAGCAACTCTTTTGATGTTTGGAACCTGTCTTTGGAGTGCTCCGGGCCTGCCCGATAACAGCTGTTGCGATGTCGATGTCTGCTGTGGATGCTCCTCATCTGAGCTATTGGAAGCAGCACCCTCTTCCCCCAATGGATGCCAATCTGGGTCAACAACTGGGTCATCCATCACCTCCTCTTCTATGTCATGTGCACCTTCCTCTGTGTCACCATGTATGGTGGTATAGTGTGCGGGAAGGGGTACCTGAGTCTCATCAGGGTCAGAATCTGGCTCTGTACACTGCGAGGACAATGTAGTGCTCTGAGTGAATGTAACAGCAGAATCATCCATCAGCGGCTGCGCATCAGTGCACTCCATGTCAGATTCATCTTGGCCTGGGTAATTCACCATTTCACTTGATAATCCAGGCATGGTATGTGAAAACAGCTCCATGGAGTAATCAATAGTATGGCCTGCGTCATCCTTCAATCTTGGTTGGGGTGAAGGACACAAGGAAAGGTGTGGTTCATGAACAGGAGCCTCCAATGACGACTCAGTGCTTTTACTTTTTACAACTGAAGAAGAGGAGGCGATAGAGCTGGAGGCTGAGTCAGCAATGTAAGACAAAACTTTTTCCTGATGCTCTGGCTTTAAAAGCGGCTTGCCAACTCCTAGAAAACTAAGCGTTCAAGGCCTTATGTAGCCAGACGATGACGCAGGCTCAACACCTCCTGCATTCGGTCCTATTTTGCTCTTGCCACTACCATCAGATCCACCACCAACACCATCATTACCAGCTGCCAACCCCTGCCCAATTCCACGGCCTCTTCCACCAGCCTTCCTCATTTTTGGTAGAAATGTAGACAAAATCCAACAAACTATATAGTATGTAAAACAAGGTACAAGGTGTCTATAGGACAGGGGAGATTTTGAATTTCTGCACACACTTTTGGACACTGGACACTTTTGGATTGTGTGAGGCCCACTGATATCTGAGCGCTATGTGACAGGCTCGATGGCACAGCTGTGACCTAAGTGACTAGAGGATAAGTGAGATTTTGAATCTCTGCACACACTTTTGGACACTGGACACTTTTGGATTGTGTGAGGCCCACTGATATCTGAGCGCTATGTGACAGGCTCGATGGCACAGCTGTGACCTAAGTGACTAGAGGATAAGGGAGATTGGATTGCTTTTAAAAAAGCAGTTTGCAGAGCAGTGGGTAAACAGCAATGCCAGCCTCTCAGGAAGCCTTAAAAGGCAGCCCAACAACCAACACCACTGATACACCACAATATAGCCTCCCCTTGCACTGCACACACAGTGACTGGTGTGTTGTGCAGGCCAAATTGCTATCAGCAGCAGAAGCAGTTTTTTTTTCTTCTCAGCAGGACAAAAAATAAATTGGGATTGCTTTTAAAAAAGCAGTTTGAGGCCCAATGAATATCTGAGCGCTATGTGACAGGCTCGATGGCACTGCTGTGACCAAAGTGACTAGAGGATAAGGGAGATTGGATTGCTTTTAAAAAAGCAGTTTGCGGAGAAGTGGGTAAACAGCAATGCCAGCCTGTCAGGAAGCCTTAGAAGGCAGCCCAACAACCAACACCACTGATACACCACTATATAGCCTCCCCTTGCACTGCACACACAGTGATTGGTGTGTTGTGCAGGCCAAATCGCTAGCAGCAGAAGCAGTTTTTTTGTCTTCTTCCCTGCCTACCGCTCTCCCTACAGAATCAGCAGCAACCTCTCCCTATACTGAGATCGGCAGAAGTAAGATGGCGGTCGGCGTGCACGCCCTTTTATACCCCCTGTGACGCCCACCAAAGCAAGCCAATCACTTGCATGCCCTTCTGAAAGATGGTGGTGACCCGTGCCTATGTCATCACGTTGCCCACAGTGTCCGTGGATCCTGATTGGCTGAAAAAGAGCGCAAAACAAACTTTTGAAACGCGACTTTGGCGCGTAAGTCGCCGACCTCGTGGCCGACCTCATCCTAGGGTCGGGTTTCGATTCATGAAACCCGACTTTGCCAAAAGTCGGCGACTTTTGAATTTTTTCGACCGGTTTCGCTCAACTCTATTAGGGACCAATAGCAAAAAGCAGCGCTTTGAATGAACACTCACATTTCTTTGTAGAATCATGCCGGATTGAAATTTTTGACGTTTTTCTACTCCTCTCATGAGCCCAAACAAGTCTATAGAAGGACGAGATTGCAACTACTTTACTTTTGGAGAAAACTCAAAACATTCATTATTCAATAAGGCCCAATTGCAAAAAGCAGCTGTTTGAATGAACACTCACATCTCTTGGTAGAATCGTTCAGGAATGAAATTTTTGATGTTTTCCTACTCCTCTCAACAGCCCAAACAAGTTTCTAAAAGGATGAGTTTGCAACTACTTTACTTTTGGAGAAAATTCAAAACCTTCTTTATTCAATAGAGCCCAATAGCTAAAAGCAGCGTTTTGAATTAACAATCACTTTTCTTGGTAGAATCGTGCAGGATTGAAAATTTTGATGTTTTTTTTACTCGTCTCAACAGCCCAAACAAGTTTCTAAAAGGATGAGTTTGCAACTACTTTACTTTTGGAGATAATTCAAAACATTCATTATTCAATAGGGCCCAATAGCAAAAATCAGCGGTTTGAATGAACACTCACATTTCTTGGTAGAATCGTGCAGGATTGAAATTTTTGATGTTTTTCCACTCCTCTCAACAGCCCAAACAAGTTTCTAAAAGAATGAGTTTGCAACTACTTTACTTTTGGAGAAAATTCAAAACATTCATTATTCAACAGAGCCCAATATCAAAAAGCAGATTTTTTGAATGAACAATACATTTCTTGGTATAATCATGCAGGATTGAAATTTTTGATGTTTTTTACTCCTCTCAACAGTCCAAACAAGTTTGTAAAAGGATGAGTTTGCAACTTCTTTACTTTTGGAGAAAATTCAAAACATTCATTATTCAATAGGGACCAAAATAGCAAAAACCAGCGGTTTGAAAGAACACTCACATTTCTTGGTAGAATCGTGCAGGATTGAAATTTTTGACTTTTTTCTACTCCTCTCATGAGCACAAAAAAGAATCTAAAAGTATGAGTTTGCAACTACTTTACTTTTGGAGAAAATTCAAAACATTCTTTATTCAGTAGAGTTTAATAGCAAAAGGCAGCATTTTGAATGTACAATCACAGTTCTTGGTAGAATCGTGCAGGATTGAAATTTTTGATGCTTTTCTACTCCTCTCATGAGCCCAAACAAGACTCTAAAAGGATAAGCTTGCAAATACTTTACCTTTGGAGAAAATTCAAAACATTCATTATTCATTAGGGACCAATAGCAAAAAGCAGCGGTTTGAATGAACACTCACATTTCTTTGTAGAATCATGCAGGATTGAAATTTTTGACGTTTTTCTACTCCTCTCATGAGCCCACAAACAAGACTCTATAAGGATCAGTTGGAAACTACTTTACTTTTGCAGTAAATTCAAAACATTCATTATTCAATAATTGGTAGAATCGTGCAGGATTGAAATTTTTAACGTTTTTCTACTCCTCTCATGAGCCCAAACAAGACTGTAGAAGGACGAGATTGCAACTACTATACTTTTGGGGAAAATTCAAAACATTCATTATTCAATAAGGCCCAATAGTAAAAAGCAGCTGTTTGAATGAACACTGACATTTCTTGGTAGAATCATGCAGGATTTAAATTTTTAACGTTTTTCTACTCCTCTCATGAGCCCAAACGAGACTCTAAAAGGATAAGTTTGCAACTACTTTACTTTTGGAGAAAATTCAAAACATTCATTATTCAATAGGGCCCAATTTCAAAAAGCAGCGGTGTGAATGAGCACTCACATTTCTTGGTAGAATCGTGCAGGATTGAAATTTTTGATGTTTTTCTACTCCTCTCAACAGCCCAAACAAGTTTTTTAAAGGATGAGTTTGCAACTACTTTACTTTTGCAGAAAATTCAAAACATTCATTATTCAATAGAGCCCAATAGCAAAACGCAGCTGTTTGAATGAGCACTCACATCTCTTGGTAGAATAGTTCAGGATTGAAATTTTTGATGTTTTTCAACTAATCTCATGAGCCCAAACAAGACTCTAAAAGGATGAGCTTGCAACTACTTTACTTTTGGAGAAAATTCAAAACATTCATTATTCAATAGAGCCCAATGGCAAAAAGCAGCGTTTTGAATGAACAATCACATTTCTTGGTAGAATCGTGCAGGATTGAAATTTTTGACGTTTTTCTACTCCTCTCAACAGCCCAAACAAGTTTCTAAAAGGATGAGTTTGCGACTTCTTTACTTTTGGAGAAAATTCAAAACATTCATTATTCAATAGGGACCAATAGCAAAAAGCAGCGGTTTGAATGAACACTCACATTTCTTGGTAGAATCGTGCGGGATTGAAATTTTTGATCTTTTCTACTCCTCTCATGAGCCCAAACAAGACTGTAAAAGGAAGAGTTTGCAACTACTTTACTTTAGCAGAAAATTCAAAACATTCATTATTCAAAAGAGCTCAATAGCAAAAAGCAGCGTTTTGAATGAACAATCACATTTCTTAGTAGAATCGTGCAGGATTGAAATTTTTGATGTTTTTCTACTCCTCTCAACAGCCCAAACAAGTTTCTAAAAGGATGAGGTAGCAACTACTTTACTTTAGCAGAAAATTCAAAACATTCATTATTCAAAAGAGCTCAATAGCAAAAGCAGCGTTTTGAATGAACAATCACATTTCTTAGTAGAATCGTGCAGGATTGAAATTTTTGATGTTTTTTACTCATCTCACCAGCCCAAACAAGTTTCTAAAAGGAAGAGTTTGCAACTACTTTACTTTTGCAGAAAATTCAAAACATTCATTATTCTTTACGGACCAAAATAGCAAAAAGCAGCAGTTTGAATGAACACTCACATTTCTTGGTAGAATCGTGCAGGATTGAAATTTTTGATGTTTTTCTACTCCTCTCAACAGCCCAAACAAGTTTCTAAAAGGATGAGTTTGCAACTACTTTACTTTTGGAGAAAATTCAAAACATTCATTATTCATTAGGGACCAATAGCAAAAAGCAGCGGTTTAAATGAACACTCACATCTTTTGGTAGAATCGTGCAGGATTGAAATTTTGATGTTTTTCTACTCCTCTCAACATCCCAAACAAGTTTCTAAAAGAATGAGTTTGCAACTACTTTACTTTTGCAGAAAATTCAAAACATTCATTATTCAATAGGGCCCAATTTCAAAAAGCAGCGGTTTGAATGAGCACTCACATTTCTTGGTAGAATCGTGCAGGATTGAAATTTTTGATGTTTTTCTACTCCTCTCAACAGCCCAAACAAGTTTTTTAAAGGATGAGTTTGCAACTACTTTACTTTTGCAGAAAATTCAAAACATTCATTATTCATTAGAGCCCAATAGCAAAAAGCAGCTGTTTGAATGAGCACTCACATCTCTTGGTAGAATAGTTCAGGATTGAAATTTTTGATGTTTTTCAACTAATCTCATGAGCCCAAACAAGACTCTAAAAGGATGAGCTTGCAACTACTTTACTTTTGGAGAAAATTCAAAACATTCATTATTCAATAGAGCCCAATAGCAAAAAGCAGTGTTTTGAATGAACAATCACATTTCTTGGTAGAATCGTGCAGGATTGAAATTTTTGACATTTTTCTACTCCTCTCAACAGCCCAAACAAGTTTCTAAAAGGATGAGTTTGCGACTTCTTTACTTTTGGAGAAAATTCAAAACATTCATTATTCAATAGGGACCAATAGCAAAAAGCAGCGGTTTGAATGAACACTCACATTTCTTGGTAGAATTGTGCGGGATTGAAATTTTTGATCTTTTCTACTCCTCTCATGAGCCCAAACAAGACTGTAAAAGGAAGAGTTTGCAACTACTTTACTTTAGCAGAAAATTCAAAACATTCATTATTCAAAAGAGCTCAATAGCAAAAAGCAGCGTTTTGAATGAACAATCACATTTCTTAGTAGAATCGTGCAGGATTGAAATTTTTGATGTTTTTCTACTCCTCTCAACAGCCCAAACAAGTTTCTAAAAGGATGAGCTAGCAACTACTTTACTTTAGCAGAAAATTCAAAACATTCATTATTCAAAAGAGCTCAATAGCAAAAAGCAGCGTTTTGAATGAACAATCACATTTCTTAGTAGAATCGTGCAGGATTGAAATTTTTGATGTTTTTTACTCATCTCACCAGCCCAAACAAGTTTCTAAAAGGAAGAGTTTGCAACTACTTTACTTTTGCAGAAAATTCAAAACATTCATTATTCTTTACGGACCAAAATAACAAAAAGCAGCAGTTTGAATGAACACTCACATTTCTTGGTAGAATCGTGCAGGATTGAAATTTTTGATGTTTTTCTACTCCTCTCAACAGCCCAAACAAGTTTCTAAAAGGATGAGTTTGCAACTACTTTACTTTTGGAGAAAATTCAAAACATTCAATATTCATTAGGGACCAATAGCAAAAAGCAGCGGTTTAAATGAACACTCACATCTTTTGGTAGAATCGTGCAGGATTGAAATTTTGATGTTTTTCTACTCCTCTCAACAGCCCAAACAAGTTTCTAAAAGAATGAGTTTGCAACTACTTTACTTTTGCAGAAAATTCAAAACATTCATTATTCAATAGGGCCCAATAGCAAAAAGCAGCTGTTTGAATGAGCATTCACATCTCTGGGCAGAATCGTTCAGGACTGAAATTTTTGATGTTTTTCTACTCCTCTCATGAGCCCAAACAAGACTCTAAAAGGATGAGCTTGCAACTACTTTACTTTTGGAGAAAATTCAAAACCTTCATTATTCAATAGAGCCCAATAGCTAAAAGCAGCGTTTTGAATTAACAATCACTTTTCTTGGTAGAATCGTGCAGGATTGAAAATTTTGATGTTTTTTTTACTCGTCTCAACAGCCCAAACAAGTTTCTAAAAGGATGAGTTTGCAACTACTTTACTTTTGGAGATAATTCAAAACATTCATTATTCAATAGGGCCCAATAGCAAAAATCAGTGGTTTGAATGAACACTCACATTTCTTGGTAGAATCGTGCAGGATTGAAATTTTTGATGTTTTTCTACTCCTCTCAACAGCCCAAACAAGTTTCTAAAAGGATGAGTTTGCAACTACTTTACTTTTGGAGAAAGTTCAAAGCATTCATTATTCAATAGGGCCCAATTTCAAAAAGCAGCGGTTTGAATGACCACTCATATTTCTTGGTAGAATCGTGCAAGATTGAAATTTTTGATGTTTTTCTACTCCTCTCAACAGCCCAAACAAGTTTCTAAAAGGGTGAGTTTGCAACTACTTTAGTTTTGGAGAAAATTCAAAGCATTCATTATTCAATAGGGCCCAATAGCAAAAAGCAGCGGTTTGAATGAACACTGACATTTCTTGGTAGAATCATGCAGGATTTAAATTTTTAACGTTTTTCTACTCCTCTCATGAGCCCAAACGAGACTCTAAAAGGATGAGTTTGCAACTACTTTACTTTTGGAGATAATTCAAAACATTCATTATTCATTAGGGACCAATAGCAAAAAGCAGCGGTTTGAATGAACACTCACATTTCTTGGTAGAATCATGCAGGATTGAAATTTTTTACATTTTTCTATTCCTCTCATGAGCCCAAACAAGGCTCTATAAGGATGAGTTTGCAACTACTTTAATTTTGCAGAAAATTCAAAACATTCATTATTCAATAGGGCCCAATAGCAAAAAGCAGCTGTTTGAATGAACACTCACATCTCTTGGTAGAATAGTTCAGGATTGAAATTGTTGATGTTTTTCTACTCCCCTCAAGAGCCCAAACAAGACTCTAAAAGGATGAGCTTGCAACTACTTTACTTTTGGAGAAAATTCAAAACATTCATTATTCAACAGAGCCCAATATCAAAAAGCAGATTTATTGAATGAACAATACATTTCTTGGTAGAATCATGCAGGATTGAAATTTTTGATGTTTTTTACTCCTCTCAACAGTCCAAACAAGTTTGTAAAAGGATGATTTTGCAACTTCTTTACTTTTGGAGAAAATTCAAAACATTCATTATTCAATAGGGACCAAAATAGCAAAAACCAGCGGCTTGAAAGAACACTCACATTTATTGGTAGAATCGTGCAGGATTGAAATTTTTGACTTTTTTCTACTCCTCTCATGAGCACAAAAAAGAATCTAAAAGTATGAGTTTGCAACTACTTTACTTTTGGAGAAAATTCAAAACATTCTTTATTCAATAGAGTTTAATAGCAAAAAGCAGCGTTTTGAATGTACAATCACAGTTCTTGGTAGAATCGTGCAGGATTGAAATTTTTGATGCTTTTCTACTCCTCTCATGAGCCCACAAACAAGACTCTATAAGGATCAGTTGGAACCTACTTTACTTTTGCAGTAAATTCAAAACATTCATTATTCAATAATTGGTAGAATCGTGCAGGATAGAAATTTTTAACGTTTTTCTACTCCTCTCATGAGCCCAAACAAGACTATAGAAGGACGAGATTGCAACTACTATACTTTTGGAGAAAATTCAAAACATTCATTATTCAATAAGGCCCAATAGTAAAAAGCAGCTGTTTGAATGAACACTGACATTTCTTGGTAGAATCATGCAGGATTTAAATTTTTAACGTTTTTCTACTCCTCTCATGAGCCCAAACGAGACTCTAAAAGGATAAGTTTGCAACTACTTTACTTTTGGAGAAAATTCAAAACATTCATTATTCAATAGAGCCCAATAGCAAAAAGCAGCTGTTTGAATGAGCACTCACATCTCTTGGTAGAATAGTTCAGGATTGAAATTTTTGATGTTTTTCAACTAATCTCATGAGCCCAAACAAGACTCTAAAAGGATGAGCTTGCAACTACTTTACTTTGGGAGAAAATTCAAAACATTGATTATTTAATAGAGCCCAATAGCAAGAAGCAGCGTTTTGAATGAACAATCACATTTCTTGGTAGAATCGTGCAGGATTGAAATTTTTGACGTTTTTCTACTCCGCTCAAGAGCCCAAACAAGTTTCTAAAAGGATGAGTTTGCGACTTCTTTACTTTTGGAGAAAATTCAAAACATTCATTATTCAATAGGGACCAATAGCAAAAAGCAGCGGTTTGAATGAACACTCACATTTCTTGTAGAATCATGCAGGATTGAAATTTTTGATCTTTTCTACTCCTCTCATGAGCCCAAACAAGACTGTAAAAGGAAGAGTTTGCAACTACTTTAGTTTTGCAGAAAATTCAAAACATTCATTATTCTTTAGGGACCAAAATAGCAAAAACCAGCGGTTTGAATGAACATTCACATTTCTTGGTAGAATCATGCAGGATTGAAATTTTTGATGTTTTTCTACTCATCTCAACAGCCCAAACAAGTTTCTAAAAGGATAAGCTAGCAACTACTTTACTTTAGCAGAAAATTCAAAACATTCATTATTCAAAAGAGCTCAATAGCAAAAAGCAGCGTTTTGAATGAACAATCACATTTCTTGGTAGAATCGTGCAGGATTGAAATTTTTGATGTTTTTTACTCATCTCACCAGCCCAAACAAGTTTCTAAAAGGAAGAGTTTGCAACTACTTTACTTTTGCAGAAAATTCAAAACATTCATTATTCTTTACTGACCAAAATAGCAAAAAGCAGCAGTTTGAATGAACACTCACATTTCTTGGTAGAATCGTGCAGGATTGAAATTTTTGATGTTTTTCTACTCCTCTCAACAGCCCAAAAAAGTTTATAAAAGGATGAGTTTGCAACTACTTTACTTTTGGAGAAAATTTAAAGCATTCACTATTCATTAGGGACCAATAGCAAAAAGCAGCGGTTTAAATGAACACTCACATCTTTTGGTAGAATCGTGCAGGATTGAAATTTTGATGTTTTTCTACTCCTCTCAACAGCCCAAACAAGTTTCTAAAAGAATGAGTTTGCAACTACTTTACTTTTGCAGAAAATTCAAAACATTCATTATTCAATAGGGCCCAATAGCAAAAAGCAGCTGTTTGAATGAGCATTCACATCTCCGGGTAGAATCGTTCAGGATTGAAATTTTTGATGTTTTTCTACTCGTCTCATGAGCCCAAACAAGACTCTAAAAGGATGAGCTTGCAACTACTTTACTTTTGGAGAAAATTCAAAACCTTCATTATTCAATAGAGCCCAATAGCTAAAAGCAGCGTTTTGAATTAACAATAACTTTTCTTGGTAGAATCGTGCAGGATTGAAAATTTTGATGTTTTTTTTACTCGTCTCAACAGCCCAAACAAATTTCTAAAAGGATGAGTTTGCAACTACTTTACTTTTGGAGATAATTCAAAACATTCATTATTCAATAGGGCCCAATAGCAAAAATCAGCGGTTTGAATGAACACTCACATTTCTTGGTAGAATCGTGCAGGATTGAAATTTTTGATGTTTTTCTACTCCTCTCAACAGCCCAAACAAGTTTCTAAAAGGATGAGTTTGCAACTACTTTACTTTTGGAGAAAATTCAAAACATTCATTATTCAATAGGACCCAATTTCAAAAATCAGCGGTTTGAATGAACACTCACATTTCTTGGTAGAATCGTGCAGGATTGAAATTTTTGATGTTTTTCTACTCCTCTCAACAGCCCAAACAAGTTTATAAAAGGATGAGTTTAAAACTACTTTACTTTTGGAGAAAATTCAAAGCATTCATTATTCAATAGGGCCCAATAGCAAAAAGCAGCGGTTTAAATGAACACTCACATCTTTTGGTAGAATCGTTCAGGATTGAAATTTTTGATGTTTTTCTACTTCTCTCATGTGCCCAAACAAGACTCTAAAAGGATGAGCTTGCAACTACTTTACTTTTGGAGAAAATTCAAAACCTTCATTATTCAATAGAGCCCAATAGCTAAAAGTAGCGTTTTGAATTAACAATCACTTTTCTTGGTAGAATCGTGCAGGATTGAAAATTTTGATGTTTTTTTACTCGTCTCAACAGCCCAAACAAGTTTCTAAAAGGATGAGTTTGCAACTACTTTACTTTTGGAGATAATTCAAAACATTCATTATACAATAGGGCCCAATAGCAAAAATCAGCAGTTTGAATGAACACTCACATTTCTTGGTAGAATCATGCAGGATTGAAATTTTTAACGTTTTTCTACTCCTCTCATGAGCCCAAACGAGACTCTAAAAGGATAAGTTTGCAACTACTTTACTTTTGGAGAAAATTCAAAACTTTCATTATTCAATAGGTCCCAATTTCAAAAAGCAGCGGTTTGAATGAGCACTCACATTTCTTGGTAGAATCGTGCAGTATTGAAATTTTTGATGTTTTTCTACTCCTCTCAACAGCCCAAACAAGTTTCTAAAAGGATGAGTTTGCAACTACTTTACTTTTGGAGAAAATTCAAAATATTCATTATTCAATAGGGCCCAGCAGCAAAAAGCAGCGGTTTGAATGAACACTCACATTTCTTGGTAGAATCATGCAGGATTGAAAATTTTAACGTTTTTCTACTCCTCTCATGAGCCCAAACGAGACTCTAAAAGGATAAGTTTGCAACTACTTTACTTTTGGAGAAAATTCAAAACATTCATTATTTATTAGGGACCAATAGCAAAAAGCAGCGGTTTGAATGAACACTCACATTTCTTGGTAGAATCATGCAGGATTGAAATTTTTTACATTTTTCTATTCCTCTCATGAGCCCAAACAAGGCTCTATAAGGATGAGTTTGCAACTACTTTACTTTTGCAGAAAATTCAAAACATTCATTATTCAATAGGGCCCAATAGCAAAAAGCAGCTGTTTGAATGAACACTCACATCTCTTGGTAGAGTAGTTCAGGATTGACATTTTTGATGTTTTTCTACTCCCCTCAAGATCCCAAACAAGACTCTAAATGGATGAGCTTGCAACTACTTTACTTTTGGAGAAAATTCAAAACATTCATTATTCAACAGAGCCCAAAAGCAAAAAGCAGCTTTTTTGAATGAACAATACCTTTCTTGGTAGAATCATGCAGGATTGAAATTTTTGATGTTTTTTACTCCTCTCAACAGTCCAAACAAGTTTGTAAAAGGATGACTTTGCAACTACTTTACTTTTGGAGAAAATGCAAAACATTCATTATTCATTAGGGACCAATAGCAAAAAGCAGCAGTTTGAATTAACACTCACATTTCTTTGTAGAATCATGCAGGATTGAAATTTTTGACGTTTTTCTACTCCTCTCATGAGCCCACAAACAAGAATCTATAAGGATCAGTTTGAACCTACTTTACTTTTGCAGAAAATTCAAAACATTCATTATTCAATAATTGGTAGAATCGTGCAGGATTGAAATTTTTAACGTTTTTCTACTCCTCTCATGAGCCCAAACAAGACTATAGAAGGACGAGATTGCAACTACTATACTTTTGGAGAAAATTCAAAACATTCATTATTCAATAAGGCCCAATAGCAAAAAGCAGCTGTTTGAATGAACACTCACATCTCTTGGTAGAATCGTTCAGGAGTGAAATCTTTGATGTTTTTCTACTCCTCTCATGAGCCCAAACAAGACTCTAAAAGGATGAGCTTGCAACTACTT
This sequence comes from Dendrobates tinctorius, assembly GCF_039654945.1. NCBI lineage: Eukaryota > Metazoa > Chordata > Amphibia > Anura > Dendrobatidae > Dendrobates > Dendrobates tinctorius. Next base: position 4,564,009 of record NW_027361736.1, on the reverse strand, counting down.
TACTTTTGGAGAAAATTCAAAACATTCATTATTCAATAGGGCCCAATAGCAAAAAGCAGCGGTTTGAAAGAACACTCACATTTCTTGTTAAAATCGTGCAGGATTGAAATTTTTGACGATTTTCTACTTTTCTCATGAGCCCAAACAAGACTATAGAAGGATGAGTTTGCAACTACTTTACTTTTGGAGAAAATTCAAAACATTCTTTATTCAATAGAGTTTAATAGCAAAAAGCAGCGTTTTGAATGTTCAATCACAGTTATTGGTAGAATCGTGCAGGATTGAAATTTTTGATGCTTTTCTACTCCTCTCATGAGCCCAAACAAGACTCTAAAAGGATAAGTTTGCAAATACTTAACCTTTGGAGAAAATTCAAAACATTAATTATTCATTAGGGACCAATAGCAAAAAGCAGCGGTTTGAATGAACACTCACATTTCTTTGTAGAATCATGCCGGATTGAAATTTTTGACATTTTTCTACTCCTCTCATGAGCCCAAACAAGACTATAGATGGACGAGATTGCAACTACTTTACTTTTGGAGAAAACTCAAAACATTCATTATTCAATAAGGCCCAATTGCAAAAAGCAGCTGTTTGAATGAACACTCACATCTCTTGGTAGAATCGTTCAGGAATGAAATTTTTGATGTTTTCCTACTCCTCTCAACAGCCCAAACAAGTTCTAAAAGGATGAGTTTGCAACTACTTTACTTTTGGAGAAAATTCGAAACATTCATTATTCAATAGTGACCAATAGCAAAAAGCAGCGGTTTGAATGAACACTCACATTTCTTGGTAGAATCATGCAGGATTGAAATTTTGGATGTTTTTCTACTCCTCTCAACAACCCAAACAAGTTTATAAAAGGATGAGTTTGCAACTACTTTACTATTGGAGAAAATTCAAAGCATTCATTATTCAATAGGGCATAATAGCAAAAAGCAGCGGTTTAAATGAACACTCACATCTTTTGGTAGAATCGTGCAGGATTGAAATTTTGATGTTTTTCTACTCCTCTCAACAGCCCAAACAAGTTTCTAAAAGGATGAGTTTGCAACTACTTTACTTTTGCAGAAAATTCGAAACCTTCATTATTCAATAGAGCCCAATAGCTAAAAGCAGCGTTTTTAATTAACAATCACATTTCTTGGTAGAATCGTGCAGGATTGAAAATTTTGATGCTTTTTTTACTCGTCTCAACAGCCCAAACAGGTTTCTAAAAGCATGAGTTTGCAACTACTTTACTTTTGGAGAAAATTCAAAACATTCATTATTCAATAGGGCCCAATTTCAAAAAGCAGCGGTTTGAATGACCACTCACATTTCTTGGTAGAATCGTGCAGGATTGAAATTTTTGATGTTTTTCTACTCCTCTCAACAGCCCAAACAAGTTTCTAAAAGGATGAGTTTGCAACTACTTTACTTTTGGAGAAAATTCAAAGCATTCATTATTCAATAGGGCCCAATAGCAAAAAGCAGCGGTTTGAATGAACACTGACATTTCTTGGTAGAATCATGCAGGATTGAAATTTTTAACGTTTTTCTACTCCTCTCATGAGCCAAACGAGACTCTAAAAGGATAAGTTTGCAACTACTTTACTTTTTCAGAAAATTAAAAACATTCATTATTCAATAGGGCCCAATAGCAAAAAGCAGCTGTTTGAATGAGCACTCACATCTCTTGGTAGAATAGTTCAGGATTGAAATTTTTGATGTTTTTCAACTAAACTCATGAGCCCAAACAAGACTATAAAAGGATGAGATTGCAACTACTTTACTTTTGGAGAAAATTCAAAACATTCATTATTCAATAGAGCCCAATAGCAAAAAGCAGCGTTTTGAATGAACAATCACATTTCTTGGTAGAATCGTGCAGGATTGAAATTTTTGACGTTTTTCTACTCCTCTCAACAGCTCAAACAAGTTTCTAAAAGGATGAGTTTGCAACTACTTTACTTTTGGAGAAAATTCAAAACATTCATTATTCATTAGGGACCAATAGCAAAAAGCAGCGGTTTAAATGAACAAACATCTTTTGGTAGAATTGTGCAGGATTGAAATTTTGATGTTTTTCTACTCCTCTCAACAGCCCAAACAAGTTTCTAAAAGAATGAGTTTGCAACTACTTTAGTTTTGCAGAAAATTGAAAACCTTCATTATTCAATAGAGCCCAATAGCTAAAAGCAGCGTTTTGAATTTACAATCACCTTTCCTGGTAGAATCGTGCAGGATTGAAAATTTTGATGTTTTTTTACTTGTCTCAACAGCCCAAACAAGTTTCTAAAAGGATAAGTTTGCAACTACTTTACTTTTGGAGATAATTCAAAACATTCATTATTCAATAGGGCCCAATAGCAAAAATCAGCGGTTTGAATGAACACTCACCTTTCTTGGTAGAATCGTGCAGGATTGAATTTTTTGATGTTTTTCTACTCCACTCAAGAGCCCAAACAAGTTTATAAAAGGATGAGTTTGCAACTACTTTACTTTTGGAGAAAATTCAAAACATTCATTATTCAATAGGGCCCAATTTCAAAAAGCAGCGGTTTGAATGACCACTCACATTTCTTGGTAGCATCGTGCAGGATTGAAATTTTTGATGTTTTTCTACTCCTCTCAACAGCCCAAACAAGTTTATAAAAGGATGAGTTTGCAAATACTTTACTTTTGGAGAAAATTCAAAATATTCATTATTCAATAGGGCCCAGCAGCAAAAAGCAGCGGTTTGAATGAACACTCACATTTCTTGGTAGAATCATGCAGGATTGAAAATTTTAACGTTTTTCTACTCCTCTCATGAGCCCAAACGAGACTCTAAAAGGATAAGTTTGCAACTACTTTACTTTTGGAGAAAATTCAAAACATTCATTATTTATTAGGGACCAATAGCAAAAAGCAGCGGTTTGAATGAACACTCACATTTCTTGGTAGAATCATGCAGGATTTAAATTTTTTACATTTTTCTATTCCTCTCATGAGCCCAAACAAGGCTCTATAAGGATGAGTTTGCAACTACTTTACTATTGCAGAAAATTCAAAACATTCATTATTCAATAGGGCCCAATAGCAAAAAGTAGCTGTTTGAATGAACACTCACATCTCTTGGTAGAGTAGTTCAGGATTGAATTTTTGATGTTTTTCTACTCCCCTCAAGATCCCAAACAAGACTCTAAATGGATGAGCTTGCAACTACTTTACTTTTGGAGAAAATTCAAAACATTCATTATTCAACAGAGCCCAAAAGCAAAAAGCAGCTTTTTTGAATGAACAATACCTTTCTTGGTAGAATCATGCAGGATTAAAATTTTTGATGTTTTTTACTCCTCTCAACAGTCCAAACAAGTTTGTAAAAGGATGACTTTGCAACTACTTTACTTTTGGAGAAAATGCAAAACATTCATTATTCAATAGGGTCTAAAATAGCAAAAACCAGCGGTTTGAAAGAACACTCACATTTCTTGGTAGAATCGTGCAGGATTGAAATTTTTGACGTTTTTTCTACTTCTCTCATGAGCACAAACAAGACTCTAAAAGGATGAGCTTGCAACTACTTTACTTTTGGAGAAAATTCAAAACCTTCATTATTTAATAGAGCCCAATAGCTAAAAGCAGCGTTTTGAATTAACAATCACTTTTAGAATCGTGCAGGATTGAAAATTTTGATGTTTTTTTACTCGTCTCAACAGCCCAAACAAGTTTCTAAAAGGATGAGTTTGCAACTACTTTAATTTTGGAGATAATTCAAAACATTCATTATTCAATAGGGCCCAATAGCAAAAAACAGCAGTTTGAATGAACACTCACATTTCTTGGTAGAATCATGCAGGATTGAAATTTTTAACGTTTTTCTACTCCTCTCATGAGCCCAAACGAGACTCTAAAAGGATAAGCTTGCAAATACTGTACCTTTGGAGAAAATTCAAAACATTCATTATTCATTAGGGACCAATAGCAAAAAGCAGCGGTTTGAATTGACACTCACATTTCTTTGTAGAATCATGCAGGATTGAAATTTTTGACGTTTTTCTACTCCTCTCATGAGCCCACAAACAAGTCTCTATAAGGATCAGTTTGAACCTACTTTACTTTTGCAGAAAATTCAAAACATTCATTATTCAATAATTGGTAGAATCGTGCAGGATTGAAATTTTTAACGTTTTTCTACTCCTCTCATGAGCCCAAAGAAGACTATAGAAGGACGAGATTGCAACTACTATACTTTTGGAGAAAATTCAAAACATTCATTATTCAATAAGGCCCAATAGCAAAAAGCAGCTGTTTGAATGAACACTCACATCTCTTGGTAGAATCGTTCAGGAGTGAAATCTTTGATGTTTTTCTACTCCTCTCATGAGCCCAAACAAGACTCTAAAAGGATGAGCTTGCAACTACTTTACTTTTGGAGAAAATTCAAAACATTCTTTATTCAATAGGGCCCAATAGCAAAAAGCAGCGGTTTGAAAGAACACTCACATTTCTTGGTAAAATCGTGCAGGATTGAAATTTTTGACGATTTTCTACTTTTCTCATGAGCCCAAACAAGACTATAGAAGGATGAGTTTGCAACTACTTTACTTTTGGAGAAAATTCAAAACATTCTTTATTCAATAGAGTTTAATAGCAAAAAGCAGCGTTTTGAATGTTCAATCACAGTTCTTGGTAGAATCGTGCAGGATTGAAATTTTTGATGCTTTTCTACTCCTCTCATGAGCCCAAACAAGAATCTAAAAGGATAAGTTTGCAAATACTTAACCTTTGGAGAAAATTCAAAACATTAATTATTCATTAAGGACCAATAGCAAAAAGCAGCGGTTTGAATGAACACTCACATTTCTTTGTAGAATCATGCCGGATTGAAATTTTTGACATTTTTCTACTCCTCTCATGAGCCCAAACAAGACTATAGATGGACGAGATTGCAACTACTTTACTTTTGGAGAAAACTCAAAACATTCATTATTCAATAAGGCCCAATTGCAAAAAGCAGCTGTTTGAATGAACACTCACATCTCTTGGTAGAATCGTTCAGGAATTAAATTTTTGATGTTTTCCTACTCCTCTCAACAGCCCAAACAAGTTTCTAAAAGGATGAGTTTGCAACTACTTTACTTTTGGAGAAAATTCGAAACATTCATTATTCAATAGTGACCAATAGCAAAAAGCAGCGGTTTGAATGAACACTCACATTTCTTGGTAGAATCATGCAGGATTGAAATTTTGGATGTTTTTCTACTCCTCTCAACAGCCCAAACAAGTTCATAAAAGGATGAGTTTGCAACTACTTTACTATTGGAGAAAATTCAAAGCATTCATTATTCAATAGGGCATAATAGCAAAAAGCAGCGGTTTAAATGAACACTCACATCTTTTGGTAGAATCGTGCAGGATTGAAATTTTGATGTTTTTCTACTCCTCTCAACAGCCCAAACAAGTTTCTAAAAGGATGAGTTTGCAACTACTTTACTTTTGCAGAAAATTCGAAACCTTCATTATTCAATAGAGACCAATAGCTAAAAGCAGCGTTTTGAATTAACAATCACTTTTCTTGGTAGAATCGTGCAGGATTGAAAATTTTGATGTTTTTTTTACTCGTCTCAACAGCCCAAACAAGTTTCTAAAAGGATGAGTTTGCAACTACTTTACTTTTGGAGATAATTCAAAACATTCATTATTCAATAGGGCCCAATAGCAAAAATCAGCGGTTTGAATGAACACTCACATTTCTTGGTAGAATCGTGCAGGATTGAATTTTTGGATGTTTTTCTACTCCTCTCAAGATCCCAAACAAGTTTCTAAAAGGATGAGTTTGCAACTACTTTACTTTTGGAGAAAATTCAAAACATTCATTATTCAATAGGGCCCAATTTCAAAAAGCAGCGGTTTGAATGACCACTCACATTTCTTGGTAGAATCGTGCAGGATTGAAATTTTTGATGTTTTTCTACTCCTCTCAACAGCCCAAACAAGTTTCTAAAAGGATGAGTTTGCAACTACTTTACTTTTGGAGAAAATTCAAAGCATTCATTATTCAATAGGGCCCAATAGCAAAAAGCAGCGGTTTGAATGAACACTGACATTTCTTGGTAGAATCATGCACGATTGAAATTTTTAACGTTTTTCTACTCCTCTCATGAGCCCAAACGAGACTCTAAAAGGATAAGTTTGCAACTACTTTACTTTTGCAGAAAATTAAAAACATTCATTATTCAATAGGGCCCAATAGCAAAAAGCAGCTGTTTGAATGAGCACTCACATCTCTTGGTAGAATAGTTCAGGATTGAAATTTTTGATGTTTTTCAACTAAACTCATGAGCCCAAACAAGACTATAAAAGGATGAGATTGCAACTACTTTTCTTTTGGAGAAAATTCAAAACATTCATTATTCAATAGAGCCCAATAGCAAAAAGCAGCGTTTTGAATGAACAATCACATTTCTTGGTAGAATCGTGCAGGATTGAAATTTTTGACGTTTTTCTACTCCTCTCAACAGCCCAAACAAGTTTCTAAAAGGATGAGTTTGCAACTACTTTACTTTTGGAGAAAATTCAAAACATTCATTATTCATTAGGGACCAATAGCAAAAAGCAGCGGTTTAAATGAACAAACATCTTTTGGTAGAATTGTGCAGGATTGAAATTTTGATGTTTTTCTACTCCTCTCAACAGCCCAAACAAGTTTCTAAAAGAATGAGTTTGCAACTACTTTAGTTTTGCAGAAAATTGAAAACCTTCATTATTCAATAGAGCCCAATAGCTAAAAGCAGCGTTTTGAATTTACAATCACCTTTCCTGGTAGAATCGTGCAGGATTGAAAATTTTGATGTTTTTTTTACTCGTCTCAACAGCCCAAACAAGTTTCTAAAAGGATAAGTTTGCAACTACTTTACTTTTGGAGATAATTCAAAACATTCATTTCATTATTCAATAGGGCCCAATAGCAAAAATCAGCGGTTTGAATGAACACTCACCTTTCTTGGTAGAATCGTGCAGGATTGAATTTTTTGATGTTTTTCTACTCCTCTCAAGAGCCCAAACAAGTTTATAAAAGGATGAGTTTGCAACTACTTTACTTTTGGAGAAAATTCAAAACATTCATTATTCAATAGGGCCCAATTTCAAAAAGCAGCGGTTTGAATGACCACTCACATTTCTTGGTAGAATCGTGCAGGATTGAAATTTTTGATGTTTTTCTACTCCTCTCAACAGCCCAAACAAGTTTATAAAAGGATGAGTTTGCAAATACTTTACTTTTGGAGAAAATTCAAAATATTCATTATTCAATAGGGCCCAGCAGCAAAAAGCAGCGGTTTGAATGAACACTCACATTTCTTGGTAGAATCATGCAGGATTGAAAATTTTAACGTTTTTCTACTCCTCTCATGAGCCCAAACGAGACTCTAAAAGGATAAGTTTGCAACTACTTTACTTTTGGAGAAAATTCAAAACATTCATTATTTATTAGGGACCAATAGCAAAAAGCAGCGGTTTGAATGAACACTCACATTTCTTGGTAGAATCATGCAGGATTTAAATTTTTTACATTTTTCTATTCCTCTCATGAGCCCAAACAAGGCTCTATAAGGATGAGTTTGCAACTACTTTACTTTTGCAGAAAATTCAAAACATTCATTATTCAATAGGGCCCAATAGCAAAAAGTAGCTGTTTGAATGAACACTCACATCTCTTGGTAGAGTAGTTCAGGATTGAATTTTTGATGTTTTTCTACTCCCCTCAAGATCCCAAACAAGACTCTAAATGGATGAGCTTGCAACTACTTTACTTTTGGAGAAAATTCAAAACATTCATTATTCAACAGAGCCCAAAAGCAAAAAGCAGATTTTTTGAATGAACAATACCTTTCTTGGTAGAATCATGCAGGATTAAAATTTTTGATGTTTTTTACTCCTCTCAACAGTCCAAACAAGTTTGTAAAAGGATGACTTTGCAACTACTTTACTTTTGGAGAAAATGCAAAACATTCATTATTCAATAGGGTCCAAAATAGCAAAAACCAGCGGTTTGAAAGAACACTCACATTTCTTGGTAGAATCGTGCAGGATTGAAATTTTTGACGTTTTTTCTACTCCTCTCATGAGCACAAACAAGACTCTAAAAGGATGAGCTTGCAACTACTTTACTTTTGGAGAAAATTCAAAACCTTCATTATTTAATAGAGCCCAATAGCTAAAAGCAGCGTTTTGAATTAACAATCACTTTTAGAATCGTGCAGGATTGAAAATTTTGATGTTTTTTTACTCGTCTCAACAGCCCAAACAAGTTTCTAAAAGGATGAGTTTGCAACTACTTTAATTTTGGAGATAATTCAAAACATTCATTATTCAATAGGGCCCAATAGCAAAAAACAGCAGTTTGAATGAACACTCACATTTCTTGGTAGAATCATGCAGGATTGAAATTTTTAACGTTTTTCTACTCCTCTCATGAGCCCAAACGAGACTCTAAAAGGATAAGCTTGCAAATACTGTACCTTTGGAGAAAATTCAAAACATTCATTATTCATTAGGGACCAATAGCAAAAAGCAGCGGTTTGAATTAACACTCACATTTCTTTGTAGAATCATGCAGGATTGAAATTTTTGACGTTTTTCTACTCCTCTCATGAGCCCACAAACAAGTCTCTATAAGGATCAGTTTGAACCTACTTTACTTTTGCAGAAAATTCAAAACATTCATTATTCAATAATTGGTAGAATCGTGCAGGATTGAAATTTTTAACGTTTTTCTACTCCTCTCATGAGCCCAAAGAAGACTATAGAAGGACGAGATTGCAACTACTATACTTTTGGAGAAAATTCAAAACATTCATTATTCAATAAGGCCCAATAGCAAAAAGCAGCTGTTTGAATGAACACTCACATCTCTTGGTAGAATCGTTCAGGAGTGAAATCTTTGATGTTTTTCTACTCCTCTCATGAGCCCAAACAAGACTCTAAAAGGATGAGCTTGCAACTACTTTACTTTTGGAGAAAATTCAAAACATTCTTTATTCAATAGGGCCCAATAGCAAAAAGCAGCGGTTTGAAAGAACACTCACATTTCTTGGTAAAATCGTGCAGGATTGAAATTTTTGACGATTTTCTACTTTTCTCATGAGCCCAAACAAGACTATAGAAGGATGAGTTTGCAACTACTTTACTTTTGGAGAAAATTCAAAACATTCTTTATTCAATAGAGTTTAATAGCAAAAAGCAGCGTTTTGAATGTTCAATCACAGTTCTTGGTAGAATCGTGCAGGATTGAAATTTTTGATGCTTTTCTACTCCTCTCATGAGCCCAAACAAGAATCTAAAAGGATAAGTTTGCAAATACTTAACCTTTGGAGAAAATTCAAAACATTAATTATTCATTAGGGACCAATAGCAAAAAGCAGCGGTTTGAATGAACACTCACATTTCTTTGTAGAATCATGCCGGATTGAAATTTTTGACATTTTTCTACTCCTCTCATGAGTAGAGTTGAGCGATACCATCCGATACTTCAAAGTATCGTATCGGATGGTATCGGCCGATCTTTAAAAAAAGTATCGGTATCGCCGATTCCGATACCGGAAGTCCCATTCAAGTCTATGGGACTTCCGGTATCGGAATAAGAAAAACCCTTTCCTGCCCTTGTACAGCCTCTCTGGGGTCTGTACGGGCCTTTCGGGGGGCTGTGCCGGCCTGCCAGGGGGTCTGTGCAGGCTCCGGTGGTCTGTGCCGGCCTGCCGGTGGTCTGTGCAGGCTCCGGGGGGCTGTGCCGGCCTGCCGGGGGGCTGTGCCGGCCTGCCAGGGGGTCTGTGCAGGCTCCGGTGGTCTGTGCCGGCCTGCCGGTGGTCTGTGCAGGCTCCGGGGGGCTGTGCCGGCCTGCCGGGGGGCTGTGCCGGCCTGCCGGGGGGCTGTGCCGGCCTGCCGGTGGTCTGTGCAGGCTCCGGGGGTCTGTGCAGGCATCGTCCGATGGGACTACAAGTCCCATCGGGCGATGCCTGCTACCATGACAGTGATTGACACATTAGCCAATGATGGGACAGTAGTAGTCCCATCATCCGGTTAATGTGTTAAATGTAAAAAAAAAAAAAAAAAAATTACATGCTACATTCATACTACATACTACATACATGCTACATTCATACTACATGCAACATACATACTACATATATACTACATGCATGCTACATACATACTACATATATACTACATGCATGCTACATACATACTACATACATGCTACATATATACTACATACATACTACATATATACTACATGCATGCTACATATATACTACATGCATGCTACATACATACTACATATATACTACATGCATGCTACATACATACTACATGCTACATGCATGCTACATACATACTACATGCATGCTACATATATACTACATACATACTACATATATACTACATGCATGCTACATATATACTACATGCATGCTACATACATACTACATATATACTACATGCATGCTACATACATACTACATGCTACATGCATGCTACATACATACTACATACATGCTATATATATACTACATACATACTACATATATACTACATACATACCACATACATACTACATGCATGCTACATATATACTACATGCATGCTACATACATACTACATATATACTACATGCATGCTACATACATACTACATGCTACATGCATGCTACATACATACTACATACATGCTACATATATACTACATACATACTACATATATACTACATGCATGCTACATATATACTACATACATACTACATATATACTACATGCATGCTACATATATACTACATACATACTACATATATACTACATACATGCTACATACATACTACATATATACTACATGCATGCTACATATATACTACATGCTACATACATACCACATACATACTACATACATGCTACATATATACTACATGCTACATACATACTACATATATACTACATGCATGCTACATACATACTACATGCTACATGCATGCTACATACATACTACATACATACTACATGCTACATACTTACCACATATATACTACATACATACAATACATTCATACAATACATACATAGACATACAGTACATATAACATAGAGTAACATACTTACCAATACTTGTCACATTGTTCCCCGAAGCCATTGTCGTCTACGGAATAAATATTAACATAACAAACCACAAAAATACTCACCCACGATCCGAAGCAGTCCACGAGTGTGTCCCACGACGATCTTGGGTAGAGAACTGCAGCATCAGCTGATGCTGCCGTTCTCTACGGGCTGCAGGAATCCAATGACGGAAGGTAGGTATCCTTCCGCACTGTATTCCTCCGCCACTTAAAAAAAAAAAGTCCCTAGTCTCACTTTATGCCATTGCTGTGTGGGAAATTCCCACGCAGCAATGGCATAAAGTGAGACTAGGGACTTTTTTTTTTTAAGTGGCGGAGGAATACAGTGCGGAAGGATACCTACCTTCCGTCATTGGATTCCTGCAGCCCGTAGAGAACGGCAGCATCATCTGATGCTGCAGTTCTCTACCCAAGATCGTCGTGGGACACACTCGTGGACTGCTTCGGATCGTGGGTGAGTATTTTTGTGGTTTGTTATGTTAATATTTATTCCGGAAAGACAATGGCTTCGGGGAACAATGTGACAAGTATTGGTAAGTATGTTACTCTATGTTATATGTACTGTATGTCTATGTATGTATTGTATGAATGTATTGTATGTATGTAGTATATATGTGGTATGTATGTAGCATGTAGTATGTATGTAGTATGTATGTAGCATGCATGTAGCATGTAGTATGTATGTAGCATGCATGTAGTATATATGTAGTATGTATGTAGCATGCATGTAGTATATATGTAGCATGTATGTAGTATGTATGTGGTATGTATGTAGCATGTAGTATATATGTAGCATGCATGTAGTATATATGTAGTATGTAGTATGTATGTAGCATGTATGTAGTATATATGTAGTATGTATGTAGTATATATGTAGCATGCATGTAGTATATATGTAGCATGCATGTAGTATATATGTAGCATGCATGTAGTATATATGTAGTATGTATGTAGTATATATGTAGCATGTATGTAGTATGTATGTAGCATGCATGTAGCATGTAGTATGTATGTAGCATGCATGTAGTATATATGTAGTATGTATGTAGCATGCATGTAGTATATATGTAGCATGCATGTGGTATGTATGTAGCATGTAGTATATATGTAGCATGCATGTAGTATGTATGTAGTATGTATGTAGTATGTATGTAGCATGCAGTATGTATGTAGTATGTATGTAGTATATATGTAGTATGTATGTAGCATGCATGTAGTATGTATGTAGCATGCATGTAGTATGTATGTAGCATGCATGTAGTATGTATGTAGCATGTATGTAGTATGTATGTAGTATATATGTAGTATGTATGTAGCATGTAGTATGTATGTAGTATTTTTTTTTTTTTTTTTAACATTTAACACATTAGCCGGATGATGGGACTACTACTGTCCCATCATTGGCTAATGTGTCAATCACTGTCATGGTAGCAGGCATCGCCCGATGGGACTTGTAGTCCCATCGGACGATGCTTGCACAGACCCCCGGACATCAGCACAGCCCCCCGGCAGGCCGGCACAGCCCCCCGGCAGGCCGGTACAGACCCCCACAGGGTGCACAGCCCCCCGGCAGGCCGGCACAGCCCCCCGGCAGGCCGGCAGAGACCCCGGGCAGTCCACACAGCCCCCCGGCAGGCCGGCACAGCCCCCCGGCAGGCCGGCAGAGACCCCCGGAAGGCCCGAAATGACGGCGCATCATGATGCGCACACACCGCGCATCATGATGACGTCAGGCCGTCAATCAACTGAACTTCCGATTCCGATGCCGAATTCCGATATTGAAAAAATATCGGAAGTCGGTATCGGAATTCCGATACAGCAAGTATCGGCCGATACCCGATACTTGCGGTATCGGAATGCTCAACACTACTCATGAGCCCAAACAAGACTATAGATGGACGAGATTGCAACTACTTTACTTTTGGAGAAAACTCAAAACATTCATTATTCAATAAGGCCCAATTGCAAAAAGCAGCTGTTTGAATGAACACTCACATCTCTTGGTAGAATCGTTCAGGAATTAAATTTTTGATGTTTTCCTACTCCTCTCAACAGCCCAAACAAGTTTCTAAAAGGATGAGTTTGCAACTACTTTACTTTTGGAGAAAATTCGAAACATTCATTATTCAATAGTGACCAATAGCAAAAAGCAGCGGTTTGAATGAACACTCACATTTCTTGGTAGAATCATGCAGGATTAAAATTTTGGATGTTTTTCTACTCCTCTCAACAGCCCAAACAAGTTCATAAAAGGATGAGTTTGCAACTACTTTACTATTGGAGAAAATTCAAAGCATTCATTATTCAATAGGGCATAATAGCAAAAAGCAGCGGTTTAAATGAACACTCACATCTTTTGGTAGAATCGTGCAGGATTGAAATATTGATGTTTTTCTACTCCTCTCAACAGCCCAAACAAGTTTCTAAAAGGATGAGTTTGCAACTACTTTACTTTTGCAGAAAATTCGAAACCTTCATTATTCAATAGAGACCAATAGCTAAAAGCAGCGTTTTGAATTAACAATCACTTTTCTTGGTAGAATCGTGCAGGATTGAAAATTTTGATGTTTTTTTTACTCGTCTCAACAGCCCAAACAAGTTTCTAAAAGGATGAGTTTGCAACTACTTTACTTTTGGAGATAATTCAAAACATTCATTATTCAATAGGGCCCAATAGCAAAAATCAGCGGTTTGAATGAACACTCACATTTCTTGGTAGAATCGTGCAGGATTGAATTTTTGGATGTTTTTCTACTCCTCTCAAGATCCCAAACAAGTTTCTAAAAGGATGAGTTTGCAACTACTTTACTTTTGGAGAAAATTCAAAACATTCATTATTCAATAGGGCCCAATTTCAAAAAGCAGCGGTTTGAATGACCACTCACATTTCTTGGTAGAATCGTGCAGGATTGAAATTTTTGATGTTTTTCTACTCCTCTCAACAGCCCAAACAAGTTTCTAAAAGGATGAGTTTGCAACTACTTTACTTTTGGAGAAAATTCAAAGCATTCATTATTCAATAGGGCCCAATAGCAAAAAGCAGCGGTTTGAATGAACACTGACATTTCTTGGTAGAGTCATGCAGGATTGAAATTTTTAACGTTTTTCTACTCCTCTCATGAGCCCAAACGAGACTCTAAAAGGATAAGTTTGCAACTACTTTACTTTTGCAGAAAATTAAAAACATTCATTATTCAATAGGGCCCAATAGCAAAAAGCAGCTGTTTGAATGAGCACTCACATCTCTTGGTAGAATAGTTCAGGATTGAAATTTTTGATGTTTTTCAACTAAACTCATGAGCCCAAACAAGACTATAAAAGGATGAGATTGCAACTACTTTACTTTTGGAGAAAATTCAAAACATTCATTATTCAATAGAGCCCAATAGCAAAAAGCAGCGTTTTGAATGAACAATCACATTTCTTGGTAGAATCGTGCAGGATTGAAATTTTTGACGTTTTTCTACTCCTCTCAACAGCCCAAACAAGTTTCTAAAAGGATGAGTTTGCAACTACTTTACTTTTGGAGAAAATTCAAAACATTCATTATTCATTAGGGACCAATAGCAAAAAGCAGCGGTTTAAATGAACAAACATCTTTTGGTAGAATTGTGCAGGATTGAAATTTTGATGTTTTTCTACTCCTCTCAACAGCCCAAACAAGTTTCTAAAAGAATGAGTTTGCAACTACTTTAGTTTTGCAGAAAATTGAAAACCTTCATTATTCAATAGAGCCCAATAGCTAAAAGCAGCGTTTTGAATTTACAATCACCTTTCCTGGTAGAATCGTGCAGGATTGAAAATTTTGATGTTTTTTTTTTCTCGTCTCAACAGCCCAAACAAGTTCCTAAAAGGATAAGTTTGCAACTACTTTACTTTTGGAGATAATTCAAAACATTCATTTCATTATTCAATAGGGCCCAATAGCAAAAATCAGCGGTTTGAATGAACACTCACCTTTCTTGGTAGAATCGTGCAGGATTGAATTTTTTGATGTTTTTCTACTCCTCTCAAGAGCCCAAACAAGTTTATAAAAGGATGAGTTTGCAACTACTTTACTTTTGGAGAAAATTCAAAACATTCATTATTCAATAGGGCCCAATTTCAAAAAGCAGCGGTTTGAATGACCACTCACATTTCTTGGTAGAATCGTGCAGGATTGAAATTTTTGATGTTTTTCTACTCCTCTCAACAGCCCAAACAAGTTTATAAAAGGATGAGTTTGCAAATACTTTACTTTTGGAGAAAATTCAAAATATTCATTATTCAATAAGGCCCAATTGCAAAAAGCAGCTGTTTGAATGAACACTCACATCTCTTGGTAGAATCGTTCAGGAATTAAATTTTTGATGTTTTCCTACTCCTCTCAACAGCCCAAACAAGTTTCTAAAAGGATGAGTTTGCAACTACTTTACTTTTGGAGAAAATTCGAAACATTCATTATTCAATAGTGACCAATAGCAAAAAGCAGCGGTTTGAATGAACACTCACATTTCTTGGTAGAATCATGCAGGATTGAAATTTTGGATGTTTTTCTACTCCTCTCAACAGCCCAAACAAGTTCATAAAAGGATGAGTTTGCAACTACTTTACTATTGGAGAAAATTCAAAGCATTCATTATTCAATAGGGCATAATAGCAAAAAGCAGCGGTTTAAATGAACACTCACATCTTTTGGTAGAATCGTGCAGGATTGAAATATTGATGTTTTTCTACTCCTCTCAACAGCCCAAACGAGACTCTAAAAGGATAAGTTTGCAACTACTTTACTTTTGGAGAAAATTCAAAACATTCATTATTTATTAGGGACCAATAGCAAAAAGCAGCGGTTTGAATGAACACTCACATTTCTTGGTAGAATCATGCAGGATTGAAATTTTTTACATTTTTCTATTCCTCTCATGAGCCCAAACAAGGCTCTATAAGGATGAGTTTGCAACTACTTTACTTTTGCAGAAAATTCAAAACATTCATTATTCAATAGGGCCCAATAGCAAAAAGCAGCTGTTTGAATGAACACTCACATCTCTTGGTAGAGTAGTTCAGGATTGAAATTTTTGATGTTTTTCTACTCCCCTCAAGATCCCAAACAAGACTCTATATGGATGAGCTTGCAACTACTTTACTTTTGGAGAAAATTCAAAACATTCATTATTCAACAGAGCCCAAAAGCAAAAAGCAGCTTTTATGAATGAACAATACCTTTCTTGGTAGAATCATGCAGGATTGAAATTTTTGATGTTTTTTACTCCTCTCAACAGTCCAAACAAGTTTGTAAAAGGATGACTTTGCAACTACTTTACTTTTGGAGAAAATGCAAAACATTCATTATTCAATAGGGTCCAAAATAGCAAAAACCAGCGGTTTGAAAGAACACTCACATTTCTTGGTAGAATCGTGCAGGATTGAAATTTTTGACGTTTTTTCTACTCCTCTCATGAGCACAAACAAGACTCTAAAAGGATGAGCTTGCAACTACTTTACTTTTGGGGAAAATTCAAAACCTTCATTATTCAATAGAGCCCAATAGCTAAAAGCAGCGTTTTGAATTAACAATCACTTTTAGAATCGTGCAGGATTGAAAATTTTGATGTTTTTTTACTCGTCTCAACAGCCCAAACAAGTTTCTAAAAGGATGAGTTTGCAACTACTTTACTTTTGGAGATAATTCAAAACATTCATTATTCAATAGGGCCCAATAGCAAAAATCAGCAGTTTGAATGAACACTCACATTTCTTGGTAGAATCATGCAGGATTGAAATTTTTAACGTTTTTCTACTCCTCTCATGAGCCCAAACGAGACTCTAAAAGGATAAGCTTGCAAATACTGTACCTTTGGAGAAAATTCAAAACATTCATTATTCATTAGGGACCAATAGCAAAAAGCAGCGGTTTAAATTAACACTCACATTTCTTTGTAGAATCATGCAGGATTGAAATTTTTGACGTTTTTCTACTCCTCTCATGAGCCCACAAACAAGACTCTATAAGGATCAGTTTGAACCTACTTTACTTTTGCAGAAAATTCAAAACATTCATTATTCAATAATTGGTAGAATCGTGCAGGATTGAAATTTTTAACGTTTTTCTACTCCTCTCATGAGCCCAAACAAGACTATAGAAGGACAAGATTGCAACTAGTATACTTTTGGAGAAAATTCAAAACATTCATTATTCAATAAGGCCCAATAGCAAAAAGCAGCTGTTTGAATGAACACTCACATCTCTTGGTAGAATCGTTCAGGAGTGAAATCTTTGATGTTTTTCTTCTCCTCTCATGAGCCCAAACAAGACTCTAAAAGGATGAGCTTGCAACGACTTTACTTTTGGAGAAAATTCAAAACATTCATTATTCAATAGGGCCCAATAGCAAAAAGCAGCGGTTTGAAAGAACACTCACATTTCTTGGTAAAATCGTGCAGGATTGAAATTTTTGACGATTTTCTACTTTTCTCATGAGCCCAAACAAGACTATAGAAGGATGAGTTTGCAACTACTTTACTTTTGGAGAAAATTCAAAACATTCTTTATTCAATAGAGTTTAATAGCAAAAAGCAGCGTTTTGAATGTTCAATCACAGTTCTTGGTAGAATCGTGCAGGATTGAAATTTTTGATGCTTTTCTACTCCTCTCATGAGCCCAAACAAGACTCTAAAAGGATAAGTTTGCAAATACTTAACCTTTGGAGAAAATTCAAAACATTAATTATTCATTAGGGACCAATAGCAAAAAGCAGCGGTTTGAATGAACACTCACATTTCTTTGTAGAATCATGCCGGATTGAAATTTTTGACATTTTTCTACTCCTCTCATGAGCCCAAACAAGACTATAGATGGATGAGATTGCAACTACTTTACTTTTGGAGAAAACTCAAAACATTCATTATTCAATAAGGCCCAATTGCAAAAAGCAGCTGTTTGAATGAACACTCACATCTCTTGGTAGAATCGTTCAGGAATGAAATTTTTGATGTTTTCCTACTCCTCTCAACAGCCCAAACAAGTTTCTAAAAGGATGAGTTTGCAACTACTTTACTTTTGGAGAAAATTCGAAACATTCATTATTCAATAGTGACCAATAGGAAAAAGCAGCGGTTTGAATGAACACTCACATTTCTTGGTAGAATCATGCAGGATTGAAATTTTGGATGTTTTTCTACTCCTCTCAACAGCCCAAACAAGTTCATAAAAGGATGAGTTTGCAACTACTTTACTATTAGAGAAAATTCAAAGCATTCATTATTCAATAGGGCATAATAGCAAAAAGCAGAGGTTTAAATGAACACTCACATCTTTTGGTAGAATCATGCAGGATTGAAATTTTGATGTTTTTCTACTCCTCTCAACAGCCCAAACAAGTTTCTAAAAGGATGAGTTTGCAACTACTTTACTTTTGCAGAAAATTCGAAACCTTCATTATTCAATAGAGCCCAATAGCTAAAAGCAGCGTTTTGAATTAACAATCACTTTTCTTGGTAGAATCGTGCAGGATTGAAAATTTTGATGTTTTTTTTACTCGTCTCAACAGCCCAAACAAGTTTCTAAAAGGTTGAGTTTGCAACTACTTTACTTTTGGAGATAATTCAAAACATTCATTATTCAATAGGGCCCAATAGCAAAAATCAGCGGTTTGAATGAACACTCACATTTCTTGGTAGAATCGTGCAGGATTGAATTTTTTGATGTTTTTCTACTCCTCTCAAGATCCCAAACAAGTTTCTAAAAGGATGAGTTTGCAACTACTTTACTTTTGGAGAAAATTCAAAACATTCATTATTCAATAGGGCCCAATTTCAAAAAGCAGCGGTTTGAATGACCACTCACATTTCTTGGTAGAATCGTGCAGGATTGAAATTTTTGATGTTTTTCTACTCCTCTCAACAGCCCAAACAAGTTTCTAAAAGGATGAGTTTGCAACTACTTTACTTTTGGAGAAAATTCAAAGCATTCATTATTCAATAGGGCCCAATAGCAAAAAGCAGCGGTTTGAATGAACACTGACATTTCTTGGTAGAATCATGCAGGATTGAAATTTTTAACGTTTTTCTACTCCTCTCATGAGCCCAAACGAGACTCTAAAAGGATAAGTTTGCAACTACTTTACTTTTGCAGAAAATTAAAAACATTCATTATTCAATAGGGCCCAATAGCAAAAAGCAGCTGTTTGAATGAGCACTCACATCTCTTGGTAGAATAGTTCAGGATTGAAATTTTTGATGTTTTTCAACTAAACTCATGAGCCCAAACAAGACTATAAAAGGATGAGAATGCAACTACTTTACTTTTGGAGAAAATTCAAAACATTCATTATTCAATAGAGCCCAATAGCAAAAAGCAGCGTTTTGAATGAACAATCACATTTCTTGGTAGAATCGTGCAGGATTGAAATTTTTGACGTTTTTCTACTCCTCTCAACAGCCCAAACAAGTTTCTAAAAGGATGAGTTTGCAACTACTTTACTTTTGGAGAAAATTCAAAACATTCATTATTCATTAGGGACCAATAGCAAAAAGCAGCGGTTTAAATGAACAAACATCTTTTGGTAGAATTGTGCAGGATTGAAATTTTGATGTTTTTCTACTCCTCTCAACAGCCCAAACAAGTTTCTAAAAGAATGAGTTTGCAACTACTTTAGTTTTGCAGAAAATTGAAAACCTTCATTATTCAATAGAGCCCAATAGCTAAAAGCAGCGTTTTGAATTTACAATCACCTTTCCTGGTAGAATCGTGCAGGATTGAAAATTTTGATGTTTTTTTACTCGTCTCAACAGCCCAAACAAGTTTCTAAAAGGATAAGTTTGCAACTACTTTACTTTTGGAGATAATTCAAAACATTCATTATTCAATAGGGCCCAATAGCAAAAATCAGCGGTTTGAATGAACACTCACCTTTCTTGGTAGAATCATGCAGGATTGAATTTTTTGATGTTTTTCTACTCCTCTCAAGAGCCCAAACAAGTTTATAAAAGGATGAGTTTGCAACTACTTTACTTTTGGAGAAAATTCAAAACATTCATTATTCAATAGGGCCCAATTTCAAAAAGCAGCGGTTTGAATGACCACTCACATTTCTTGGAAGAATCGTGCAGGATTGAAATTTTTGATGTTTTTCTACTCCTTTCAACAGCCCAAACAAGTTTCTAAAAGGATGAGTTTGCAACTACTTTACTTTTGGAGAAAATTCAAAGCATTCATTATTCAATAGGGCCCAATATCAAAAAGCAGCGGCTTGAATGAACAATGACATTTCTTGGTAGAATCATGCAGGATTGAAATTTTTAACGTTTTTCTACTCCTCTCATGAGCCCAAACGAGACTCTAAAAGGATAAGTTTGCAACTACTTTACTTTTGCAGAAAATTAAAAACATTCATTATTCAATAGGGCCCAATAGCAAAAAGCAGCTGTTTGAATGAGCACTCACATCTCTTGGTAGAATAGTTCAGGATTGAAATTTTTGACGTTTTTCAACTAATCTCATGAGCCCAAACAAGACTCTAAAAGGATGAGCTTGCAACTACTTTACTTTTGGAGAAAATTCAAAAATTCATTATTCAATAGAGCCCAATAGCAAAAAGCAGCGTTTTGAATGAACAATCACATTTCTTGGTAGAATCGTGCAGGATTGAAATTTTTGACGTTTTTCTACTCCTTTCAACAGCCCAAACAAGTTTCTAAAAGGATGAGTTTGCAACTACTTTACTTTTGGAGAAAATTCAAAACATTCATTATTCATTAGGGACCAATAGCAAAAAGCAGCGGTTTAAATGAACACTCATCTTTTGGTAGAATTGTGCAGGATTGAAATTTTGATGTTTTTCTACTCCTCTCAACAGCCCAAACAAGTTTCTAAAAGAATGAGTTTGCAACTACTTTACTTTTGCAGAATATTCAAAACATTCATTATTCAATAGAGCCCAATAGCTAAAAGCAGCGTTTTGAATTAACAATCACTCTTCTTGGTAGAATCGTGCAGGATTGAAATTTTTTTTTTTTTTTACTCGTCTCAACAGCCCAAACAAGTTTCTAAAAGCATGAGTTTGCAACTACTTTACTTTTGGAGATAATTCAAAACATTCATTATTCAATAGGGCCCAATAGCAAAAAGCAGCTGTTTGAATGAACACTCACATTTCTTGGTAGAATCGTGCAGGATTGAAATTTTTGATGTTTTTCTACTCCTCTCAACAGCCCAAACAAGTTTCTAAAAGGATGATTTTGCAACTACTTTACTTTTGGAGAAAATTCAAAACATTCATTATTCAATAGGGCCCAATTTCAAAAAGCAGCGGTTTGAATGACCACTCACATTTCTTGGTAGAATCGTGCAGGATTGAAATTTTTGATGTTTTTCTACTCCTCTCAACAGCCCAAACAAGTTTCTAAAAGGATGAGTTTGCAACTACTTTACTTTTGGAGAAAATTCAAAGCATTCATTATTCAATAGAGCCCAATAGCAAAAAGCAGCGGTTTGAATGAACACTGACATTTCTTGGTAGAATCATGCAGGATTGAAATTTTTAACGTTTTTCTACTCCTCTCAACAGCCCAAACAAGACTCTAAAAGGATGAGTTTGCAACTACTTTACTTTTGGAGAAAATTCAAAACATTCATTATTCAATAGGGCCCAATTTAAAAAAGCAGCGGTTTGAATGACCACTCACATTTCTTGGTAGAATCGTGCAGGATTGAAATTTTTGATGTTTTTCTACTCCTCTCAACAGCCCAAACAAGTTTTTTAAAGGATGAGTTTGCAACTACTTTACTTTTGCAGAAAATTCAAAACATTCATTATTCAATAGGGCCCAATAGCAAAAAGCAGCTGTTTGAATGAGCACTCACATATCTTGGTAGAATAGTTCAGGATTGAAATTTTTGACGTTTTTCTACTCCTCTCATGAGCCCAAACAAGACTCTAAAAGGATGAGCTTGCAACTACTTTACTTTAGCAGAAAATTCAAAACATTCATTATTCAATCGGGCCCAATAGCAAAAAGCAGCGGTTTGAATGAACACTCACATTTCTTGGTAGAATCGTGCAGGATTGAAATTTTTGATCTTTTCTACTCCTCTCATGAGCCCAAACAAGACTCTAAAAGGAAGAGTTTGCAACTACTTTACTTTTGCAGAAAATTCAAAACATTCATTATTCTTTACGGACCAAAATAGCAAAAACCAGCGGCTTGAATGAACATTCACATTTCTTGGTAGAATCGTGCACGATTTAAATTTTTGATGTTTTTCTACTCCTCTCAACAGCCCAAACAAGTTTTTTAAAGGATGAGTTTGCAACTACTTTACTTTTGCAGAAAATTCCAAACATTCATTATTCAATAGGGCCCAATAGCAAAAAGCAGCTGTTTGAATGAGCACTCACATCTCTTGGTAGAATAGTTCAGGATTGAAATTTTTGATGTTTTTCAACTAATCTCATGAGCCCAAACAAGACTCTAAAAGGATGAGCTTGCAACTACTTTACTTTTGGAGAAAATTCAAAACATTCATTATTCAATAGAGCCCAATAGCAAAAAGCAGCGTTTTGAATGAACAATCACATTTCTTGGTAGAATCGTGCAGGATTGAAATTTTTGACGTTTTTCTACTCCTCTCAACAGCCCAAACAAGTTTCTAAAAGGATGAGTTTGCAACTACTTTACTTTTGGAGAAAATTCAAAACATTCATTATTCATTAGGGACCAATAGCAAAAAGCAGCGGTTTAAATGAACAAACATCTTTTGGTAGAATTGTGCAGGATTGAAATTTTGATGTTTTTCTACTCCTCTCAACAGCCCAAACAAGTTTCTAAAAGAATGAGTTTGCAACTACTTTAGTTTTGCAGAAAATTGAAAACCTTCATTATTCAATAGAGCCCAATAGCTAAAAGCAGCGTTTTGAATTTACAATCACCTTTCCTGGTAGAATCGTGCAGGATTGAAAATTTTGATGTTTTTTTACTCGTCTCAACAGCCCAAACAAGTTTCTAAAAGGATAAGTTTGCAACTACTTCACTTTTGGAGATAATTCAAAACATTCATTATTCAATAGGGCCCAATAGCAAAAATCAGCGGTTTGAATGAACACTCACCTTTCTTGGTAGAATCATGCAGGATTGAATTTTTTGATGTTTTTCTACTCCTCTCAAGAGCCCAAACAAGTTTATAAAAGGATGAGTTTGCAACTACTTTACTTTTGGAGAAAATTCAAAACATTCATTATTCAATAGGGCCCAATTTCAAAAAGCAGCGGTTTGAATGACCACTCACATTTCTTGGAAGAATCGTGCAGGATTGAAATTTTTGATGTTTTTCTACTCCTTTCAACAGCCCAAACAAGTTTCTAAAAGGATGAGTTTGCAACTACTTTACTTTTGGAGAAAATTCAAAGCATTCATTATTCAATAGGGCCCAATAGCAAAAAGCAGCGGTTTGAATGAACACTGACATTTCTTGGTAGAGTCATGCAGGATTGAAATTTTTAACGTTTTTCTACTCCTCTCATGAGCCCAAACGAGACTCTAAAAGGATAAGTTTGCAACTACTTTACTTTTGCAGAAAATTAAAAACATTCATTATTCAATAGGGCCCAATAGCAAAAAGCAGCTGTTTGAATGAGCACTCACATCTCTTGGTAGAATAGTTCAGGATTGAAATTTTTGATGTTTTTCAACTAAACTCATGAGCCCAAACAAGACTATAAAAGGATGAGATTGCAACTACTTTACTTTTGGAGAAAATTCAAAACATTCATTATTCAATAGAGCCCAATAGCAAAAAGCAGCGTTTTGAATGAACAATCACATTTCTTGGTAGAATCGTGCAGGATTGAAATTTTTGACGTTTTTCTACTCCTCTCAACAGCCCAAACAAGTTTCTAAAAGGATGAGTTTGCAACTACTTTACTTTTGGAGAAAATTCAAAACATTCATTATTCATTAGGGACCAATAGCAAAAAGCAGCGGTTTAAATGAACAAACATCTTTTGGTAGAATTGTGCAGGATTGAAATTTTGATGTTTTTCTACTCCTCTCAACAGCCCAAACAAGTTTCTAAAAGAATGAGTTTGCAACTACTTTAGTTTTGCAGAAAATTGAAAACCTTCATTATTCAATAGAGCCCAATAGCTAAAAGCAGCGTTTTGAATTTACAATCACCTTTCCTGGTAGAATCGTGCAGGATTGAAAATTTTGATGTTTTTTTTTTCTCGTCTCAACAGCCCAAACAAGTTCCTAAAAGGATAAGTTTGCAACTACTTTACTTTTGGAGATAATTCAAAACATTCATTTCATTATTCAATAGGGCCCAATAGCAAAAATCAGCGGTTTGAATGAACACTCACCTTTCTTGGTAGAATCGTGCAGGATTGAATTTTTTGATGTTTTTCTACTCCTCTCAAGAGCCCAAACAAGTTTATAAAAGGATGAGTTTGCAACTACTTTACTTTTGGAGAAAATTCAAAACATTCATTATTCAATAGGGCCCAATTTCAAAAAGCAGCGGTTTGAATGACCACTCACATTTCTTGGTAGAATCGTGCAGGATTGAAATTTTTGATGTTTTTCTACTCCTCTCAACAGCCCAAACAAGTTTATAAAAGGATGAGTTTGCAAATACTTTACTTTTGGAGAAAATTCAAAATATTCATTATTCAATAAGGCCCAATTGCAAAAAGCAGCTGTTTGAATGAACACTCACATCTCTTGGTAGAATCGTTCAGGAATTAAATTTTTGATGTTTTCCTACTCCTCTCAACAGCCCAAACAAGTTTCTAAAAGGATGAGTTTGCAACTACTTTACTTTTGGAGAAAATTCGAAACATTCATTATTCAATAGTGACCAATAGCAAAAAGCAGTGGTTTGAATGAACACTCACATTTCTTGGTAGAATCATGCAGGATTGAAATTTTGGATGTTTTTCTACTCCTCTCAACAGCCCAAACAAGTTCATAAAAGGATGAGTTTGCAACTACTTTACTATTGGAGAAAATTCAAAGCATTCATTATTCAATAGGGCATAATAGCAAAAAGCAGCGGTTTAAATGAACACTCACATCTTTTGGTAGAATCGTGCAGGATTGAAATATTGATGTTTTTCTACTCCTCTCAACAGCCCAAACGAGACTCTAAAAGGATAAGTTTGCAACTACTTTACTTTTGGAGAAAATTCAAAACATTCATTATTTATTAGGGACCAATAGCAAAAAGCAGCGGTTTGAATGAACACTCACATTTCTTGGTAGAATCATGCAGGATTGAAATTTTTTACATTTTTCTATTCCTCTCATGAGCCCAAACAAGGCTCTATAAGGATGAGTTTGCAACTACTTTACTTTTGCAGAAAATTCAAAACATTCATTATTCAATAGGGCCCAATAGCAAAAAGCAGCTGTTTGAATGAACACTCACATCTCTTGGTAGAGTAGTTCAGGATTGAAATTTTTGATGTTTTTCTACTCCCCTCAAGATCCCAAACAAGACTCTATATGGATGAGCTTGCAACTACTTTACTTTTGGAGAAAATTCAAAACATTCATTATTCAACAGAGCCCAAAAGCAAAAAGCAGCTTTTATGAATGAACAATACCTTTCTTGGTAGAATCATGCAGGATTGAAATTTTTGATGTTTTTTACTCCTCTCAACAGTCCAAACAAGTTTGTAAAAGGATGACTTTGCAACTACTTTACTTTTGGAGAAAATGCAAAACATTCATTATTCAATAGGGTCCAAAATAGCAAAAACCAGCGGTTTGAAAGAACACTCACATTTCTTGGTAGAATCGTGCAGGATTGAAATTTTTGACGTTTTTTCTACTCCTCTCATGAGCACAAACAAGACTCTAAAAGGATGAGCTTGCAACTACTTTACTTTTGGGGAAAATTCAAAACCTTCATTATTCAATAGAGCCCAATAGCTAAAAGCAGCGTTTTGAATTAACAATCACTTTTAGAATCGTGCAGGATTGAAAATTTTGATGTTTTTTTACTCGTCTCAACAGCCCAAACAAGTTTCTAAAAGGATGAGTTTGCAACTACTTTACTTTTGGAGATAATTCAAAACATTCATTATTCAATAGGGCCCAATAGCAAAAATCAGCAGTTTGAATGAACACTCACATTTCTTGGTAGAATCATGCAGGATTGAAATTTTTAACGTTTTTCTACTCCTCTCATGAGCCCAAACGAGACTCTAAAAGGATAAGCTTGCAAATACTGTACCTTTGGAGAAAATTCAAAACATTCATTATTCATTAGGGACCAATAGCAAAAAGCAGCGGTTTAAATTAACACTCACATTTCTTTGTAGAATCATGCAGGATTGAAATTTTTGACGTTTTTCTACTCCTCTCATGAGCCCACAAACAAGACTCTATAAGGATCAGTTTGAACCTACTTTACTTTTGCAGAAAATTCAAAACATTCATTATTCAATAATTGGTAGAATCGTGCAGGATTGAAATTTTTAACGTTTTTCTACTCCTCTCATGAGCCCAAACAAGACTATAGAAGGACAAGATTGCAACTAGTATACTTTTGGAGAAAATTCAAAACATTCATTATTCAATAAGGCCCAATAGCAAAAAGCAGCTGTTTGAATGAACACTCACATCTCTTGGTAGAATCGTTCAGGAGTGAAATCTTTGATGTTTTTCTTCTCCTCTCATGAGCCCAAACAAGACTCTAAAAGGATGAGCTTGCAACGACTTTACTTTTGGAGAAAATTCAAAACATTCATTATTCAATAGGGCCCAATAGCAAAAAGCAGCGGTTTGAAAGAACACTCACATTTCTTGGTAAAATCGTGCAGGATTGAAATTTTTGACGATTTTCTACTTTTCTCATGAGCCCAAACAAGACTATAGAAGGATGAGTTTGCAACTACTTTACTTTTGGAGAAAATTCAAAACATTCTTTATTCAATAGAGTTTAATAGCAAAAAGCAGCGTTTTGAATGTTCAATCACAGTTCTTGGTAGAATCGTGCAGGATTGAAATTTTTGATGCTTTTCTACTCCTCTCATGAGCCCAAACAAGACTCTAAAAGGATAAGTTTGCAAATACTTAACCTTTGGAGAAAATTCAAAACATTAATTATTCATTAGGGACCAATAGCAAAAAGCAGCGGTTTGAATGAACACTCACATTTCTTTGTAGAATCATGCCGGATTGAAATTTTTGACATTTTTCTACTCCTCTCATGAGCCCAAACAAGACTATAGATGGATGAGATTGCAACTACTTTACTTTTGGAGAAAACTCAAAACATTCATTATTCAATAAGGCCCAATTGCAAAAAGCAGCTGTTTGAATGAACACTCACATCTCTTGGTAGAATCGTTCAGGAATGAAATTTTTGATGTTTTCCTACTCCTCTCAACAGCCCAAACAAGTTTCTAAAAGGATGAGTTTGCAACTACTTTACTTTTGGAGAAAATTCGAAACATTCATTATTCAATAGTGACCAATAGCAAAAAGCAGCGGTTTGAATGAACACTCACATTTCTTGGTAGAATCATGCAGGATTGAAATTTTGGATGTTTTTCTACTCCTCTCAACAGCCCAAACAAGTTCATAAAAGGATGAGTTTGCAACTACTTTACTATTAGAGAAAATTCAAAGCATTCATTATTCAATAGGGCATAATAGCAAAAAGCAGAGGTTTAAATGAACACTCACATCTTTTGGTAGAATCATGCAGGATTGAAATTTTGATGTTTTTCTACTCCTCTCAACAGCCCAAACAAGTTTCTAAAAGGATGAGTTTGCAACTACTTTACTTTTGCAGAAAATTCGAAACCTTCATTATTCAATAGAGCCCAATAGCTAAAAGCAGCGTTTTGAATTAACAATCACTTTTCTTGGTAGAATCGTGCAGGATTGAAAATTTTGATGTTTTTTTTACTCGTCTCAACAGCCCAAACAAGTTTCTAAAAGGTTGAGTTTGCAACTACTTTACTTTTGGAGATAATTCAAAACATTCATTATTCAATAGGGCCCAATAGCAAAAATCAGCGGTTTGAATGAACACTCACATTTCTTGGTAGAATCGTGCAGGATTGAATTTTTTGATGTTTTTCTACTCCTCTCAAGATCCCAAACAAGTTTCTAAAAGGATGAGTTTGCAACTACTTTACTTTTGGAGAAAATTCAAAACATTCATTATTCAATAGGGCCCAATTTCAAAAAGCAGCGGTTTGAATGACCACTCACATTTCTTGGTAGAATCGTGCAGGATTGAAATTTTTGATGTTTTTCTACTCCTCTCAACAGCCCAAACAAGTTTCTAAAAGGATGAGTTTGCAACTACTTTACTTTTGGAGAAAATTCAAAGCATTCATTATTCAATAGGGCCCAATAGCAAAAAGCAGCGGTTTGAATGAACACTGACATTTCTTGGTAGAATCATGCAGGATTGAAATTTTTAACGTTTTTCTACTCCTCTCATGAGCCCAAACGAGACTCTAAAAGGATAAGTTTGCAACTACTTTACTTTTGCAGAAAATTAAAAACATTCATTATTCAATAGGGCCCAATAGCAAAAAGCAGCTGTTTGAATGAGCACTCACATCTCTTGGTAGAATAGTTCAGGATTGAAATTTTTGATGTTTTTCAACTAAACTCATGAGCCCAAACAAGACTATAAAAGGATGAGAATGCAACTACTTTACTTTTGGAGAAAATTCAAAACATTCATTATTCAATAGAGCCCAATAGCAAAAAGCAGCGTTTTGAATGAACAATCACATTTCTTGGTAGAATCGTGCAGGATTGAAATTTTTGACGTTTTTCTACTCCTCTCAACAGCCCAAACAAGTTTCTAAAAGGATGAGTTTGCAACTACTTTACTTTTGGAGAAAATTCAAAACATTCATTATTCATTAGGGACCAATAGCAAAAAGCAGCGGTTTAAATGAACAAACATCTTTTGGTAGAATTGTGCAGGATTGAAATTTTGATGTTTTTCTACTCCTCTCAACAGCCCAAACAAGTTTCTAAAAGAATGAGTTTGCAACTACTTTAGTTTTGCAGAAAATTGAAAACCTTCATTATTCAATAGAGCCCAATAGCTAAAAGCAGCGTTTTGAATTTACAATCACCTTTCCTGGTAGAATCGTGCAGGATTGAAAATTTTGATGTTTTTTTACTCGTCTCAACAGCCCAAACAAGTTTCTAAAAGGATAAGTTTGCAACTACTTTACTTTTGGAGATAATTCAAAACATTCATTATTCAATAGGGCCCAATAGCAAAAATCAGCGGTTTGAATGAACACTCACCTTTCTTGGTAGAATCATGCAGGATTGAATTTTTTGATGTTTTTCTACTCCTCTCAAGAGCCCAAACAAGTTTATAAAAGGATGAGTTTGCAACTACTTTACTTTTGGAGAAAATTCAAAACATTCATTATTCAATAGGGCCCAATTTCAAAAAGCAGCGGTTTGAATGACCACTCACATTTCTTGGAAGAATCGTGCAGGATTGAAATTTTTGATGTTTTTCTACTCCTTTCAACAGCCCAAACAAGTTTCTAAAAGGATGAGTTTGCAACTACTTTACTTTTGGAGAAAATTCAAAGCATTCATTATTCAATAGGGCCCAATATCAAAAAGCAGCGGCTTGAATGAACAATGACATTTCTTGGTAGAATCATGCAGGATTGAAATTTTTAACGTTTTTCTACTCCTCTCATGAGCCCAAACGAGACTCTAAAAGGATAAGTTTGCAACTACTTTACTTTTGCAGAAAATTAAAAACATTCATTATTCAATAGGGCCCAATAGCAAAAAGCAGCTGTTTGAATGAGCACTCACATCTCTTGGTAGAATAGTTCAGGATTGAAATTTTTGACGTTTTTCAACTAATCTCATGAGCCCAAACAAGACTCTAAAAGGATGAGCTTGCAACTACTTTACTTTTGGAGAAAATTCAAAAATTCATTATTCAATAGAGCCCAATAGCAAAAAGCAGCGTTTTGAATGAACAATCACATTTCTTGGTAGAATCGTGCAGGATTGAAATTTTTGACGTTTTTCTACTCCTTTCAACAGCCCAAACAAGTTTCTAAAAGGATGAGTTTGCAACTACTTTACTTTTGGAGAAAATTCAAAACATTCATTATTCATTAGGGACCAATAGCAAAAAGCAGCGGTTTAAATGAACACTCATCTTTTGGTAGAATTGTGCAGGATTGAAATTTTGATGTTTTTCTACTCCTCTCAACAGCCCAAACAAGTTTCTAAAAGAATGAGTTTGCAACTACTTTACTTTTGCAGAATATTCAAAACATTCATTATTCAATAGAGCCCAATAGCTAAAAGCAGCGTTTTGAATTAACAATCACTCTTCTTGGTAGAATCGTGCAGGATTGAAATTTTTTTTTTTTTTTACTCGTCTCAACAGCCCAAACAAGTTTCTAAAAGCATGAGTTTGCAACTACTTTACTTTTGGAGATAATTCAAAACATTCATTATTCAATAGGGCCCAATAGCAAAAAGCAGCTGTTTGAATGAACACTCACATTTCTAGTTAGAATCGTGCAGGATTGAAATTTTTGATGTTTTTCTACTCCTCTCAACAGCCCAAACAAGTTTCTAAAAGGATGATTTTGCAACTACTTTACTTTTGGAGAAAATTCAAAACATTCATTATTCAATAGGGCCCAATTTCAAAAAGCAGCGGTTTGAATGACCACTCACATTTCTTGGTAGAATCGTGCAGGATTGAAATTTTTGATGTTTTTCTACTCCTCTCAACAGCCCAAACAAGTTTCTAAAAGGATGAGTTTGCAACTACTTTACTTTTGGAGAAAATTCAAAGCATTCATTATTCAATAGAGCCCAATAGCAAAAAGCAGCGGTTTGAATGAACACTGACATTTCTTGGTAGAATCATGCAGGATTGAAATTTTTAACGTTTTTCTACTCCTCTCAACAGCCCAAACAAGACTCTAAAAGGATGAGTTTGCAACTACTTTACTTTTGGAGAAAATTCAAAACATTCATTATTCAATAGGGCCCAATTTAAAAAAGCAGCGGTTTGAATGACCACTCACATTTCTTGGTAGAATCGTGCAGGATTGAAATTTTTGATGTTTTTCTACTCCTCTCAACAGCCCAAACAAGTTTTTTAAAGGATGAGTTTGCAACTACTTTACTTTTGCAGAAAATTCAAAACATTCATTATTCAATAGGGCCCAATAGCAAAAAGCAGCTGTTTGAATGAGCACTCACATATCTTGGTAGAATAGTTCAGGATTGAAATTTTTGACGTTTTTCTACTCCTCTCATGAGCCCAAACAAGACTCTAAAAGGATGAGCTTGCAACTACTTTACTTTAGCAGAAAATTCAAAACATTCATTATTCAATCGGGCCCAATAGCAAAAAGCAGCGGTTTGAATGAACACTCACATTTCTTGGTAGAATCGTGCAGGATTGAAATTTTTGATCTTTTCTACTCCTCTCATGAGCCCAAACAAGACTCTAAAAGGAAGAGTTTGCAACTACTTTACTTTTGCAGAAAATTCAAAACATTCATTATTCTTTACGGACCAAAATAGCAAAAACCAGCGGCTTGAATGAACATTCACATTTCTTGGTAGAATCGTGCACGATTTAAATTTTTGATGTTTTTCTACTCCTCTCAACAGCCCAAACAAGTTTTTTAAAGGATGAGTTTGCAACTACTTTACTTTTGCAGAAAATTCCAAACATTCATTATTCAATAGGGCCCAATAGCAAAAAGCAGCTGTTTGAATGAGCACTCACATCTCTTGGTAGAATAGTTCAGGATTGAAATTTTTGATGTTTTTCAACTAATCTCATGAGCCCAAACAAGACTCTAAAAGGATGAGCTTGCAACTACTTTACTTTTGGAGAAAATTCAAAACATTCATTATTCAATAGAGCCCAATAGCAAAAAGCAGCGTTTTGAATGAACAATCACATTTCTTGGTAGAATCGTGCAGGATTGAAATTTTTGACGTTTTTCTACTCCTCTCAACAGCCCAAACAAGTTTCTAAAAGGATGAGTTTGCAACTACTTTACTTTTGGAGAAAATTCAAAACATTCATTATTCATTAGGGACCAATAGCAAAAAGCAGCGGTTTAAATGAACAAACATCTTTTGGTAGAATTGTGCAGGATTGAAATTTTGATGTTTTTCTACTCCTCTCAACAGCCCAAACAAGTTTCTAAAAGAATGAGTTTGCAACTACTTTAGTTTTGCAGAAAATTGAAAACCTTCATTATTCAATAGAGCCCAATAGCTAAAAGCAGCGTTTTGAATTTACAATCACCTTTCCTGGTAGAATCGTGCAGGATTGAAAATTTTGATGTTTTTTTACTCGTCTCAACAGCCCAAACAAGTTTCTAAAAGGATAAGTTTGCAACTACTTCACTTTTGGAGATAATTCAAAACATTCATTATTCAATAGGGCCCAATAGCAAAAATCAGCGGTTTGAATGAACACTCACCTTTCTTGGTAGAATCATGCAGGATTGAATTTTTTGATGTTTTTCTACTCCTCTCAAGAGCCCAAACAAGTTTATAAAAGGATGAGTTTGCAACTACTTTACTTTTGGAGAAAATTCAAAACATTCATTATTCAATAGGGCCCAATTTCAAAAAGCAGCGGTTTGAATGACCACTCACATTTCTTGGAAGAATCGTGCAGGATTGAAATTTTTGATGTTTTTCTACTCCTTTCAACAGCCCAAACAAGTTTCTAAAAGGATGAGTTTGCAACTACTTTACTTTTGGAGAAAATTCAAAGCATTCATTATTCAATAGGGCCCAATATCAAAAAGCAGCGGCTTGAATGAACAATGACATTTCTTGGTAGAATCATGCAGGATTGAAATTTTTAACGTTTTTCTACTCCTCTCATGAGCCCAAACGAGACTCTAAAAGGATAAGTTTGCAACTACTTTACTTTTGCAGAAAATTAAAAACATTCATTATTCAATAGGGCCCAATAGCAAAAAGCAGCTGTTTGAATGAGCACTCACATCTCTTGGTAGAATAGTTCAGGATTGAAATTTTTGATGTTTTTCAACTAATCTCATGAGCCCAAACAAGACTCTAAAAGGATGAGCTTGCAACTACTTTACTTTTGGAGAAAATTCAAAAATTCATTATTCAATAGAGCCCAATAGCAAAAAGCAGCGTTTTGAATGAACAATCACATTTCTTGGTAGAATCGTGCAGGATTGAAATTTTTGACGTTTTTCTACTCCTTTCAACAGCCCAAACAAGTTTCTAAAAGGATGAGTTTGCAACTACTTTACTTTTGGAGAAAATTCAAAACATTCATTATTCATTAGGGACCAATAGCAAAAAGCAGCGGTTTAAATGAACACACATCTTTTGGTAGAATTGTGCAGGATTGAAATTTTGATGTTTTTCTACTCCTCTCAACAGCCCAAACAAGTTTCTAAAAGAATGAGTTTGCAACTACTTTACTTTTGCAGAATATTCAAAACATTCATTATTCAATAGAGCCCAATAGCTAAAAGCAGCGTTTTGAATTAACAATCACTCTTCTTGGTAGAATCGTGCAGGATTGAAATTTTTTTTTTTTTTACTCGTCTCAACAGCCCAAACAAGTTTCTAAAAGCATGAGTTTGCAACTACTTTACTTTTGGAGATAATTCAAAACATTCATTATTCAATAGGGCCCAATAGCAAAAAGCAGCTGTTTGAATGAACACTCACATTTCTTGGTAGAATCGTGCAGGATTGAAATTTTTGATGTTTTTCTACTCCTCTCAACAGCCCAAACAAGTTTCTAAAAGGATGAGTTTGCAACTACTTTACTTTTGGAGAAAATTCAAAACATTCATTATTCAATAGGGCCCAATTTCAAAAAGCAGCGGTTTGAAAGACCTCTCACATTTCTTGGTAGAATCGTGCAGGATTGAAATTTTTGATGTTTTTCTACTCCTCTCAACAGCCCAAACAAGTTTCTAAAAGGATGAGTTTGCAACTACTTTACTTTTGGAGAAAATTCAAAGCATTCATTATTCAATAGAGCCCAATAGCAAAAAGCAGCGGTTTGAACGAACACTGACATTTCTTGGTAGAATCATGCAGGATTGAAATTTTTAACGTTTTTCTACTCCTCTCAACAGCCCAAACAAGACTCTAAAAGGATGAGTTTGCAACTACTTTACTTTTGGAGAAAATTCAAAACATTCATTATTCAATAGGGCCCAATTTAAAAAAGCAGCGGTTTGAATGACCACTCACATTTCTTGGTAGAATCGTGCAGGATTGAAATTTTTGATGTTTTTCTACTCCTCTCAACAGCCCAAACAAGTTTTTTAAAGGATGAGTTTGCAACTACTTTACTTTTGCAGAAAATTCAAAACATTCATTATTCAATAGGGCCCAATAGCAAAAAGCAGCTGTTTGAATGAGCACTCACATATCTTGGTAGAATAGTTCAGGATTGAAATTTTTGACGTTTTTCTACTCCTCTCATGAGCCCAAACAAGACTCTAAAAGGATGAGCTTGCAACTACTTTACTTTAGCAGAAAATTCAAAACATTCATTATTCAATCGGGCCCAATAGCAAAAAGCAGCGGTTTGAATGAACACTCACATTTCTTGGTAGAATCGTGCAGGATTGAAATTTTTGATCTTTTCTACTCCTCTCATGAGCCCAAACAAGACTCTAAAAGGAAGAGTTTGCAACTACTTTACTTTTGCAGAAAATTCAAAACATTCATTATTCTTTACGGACCAAAATAGCAAAAACCAGCGGCTTGAATGAACATTCACATTTCTTGGTAGAATCGTGCACGATTTAAATTTTTGATGTTTTTCTACTCCTCTCAACAGCCCAAACAAGTTTTTTAAAGGATGAGTTTGCAACTACTTTACTTTTGCAGAAAATTCCAAACATTCATTATTCAATAGGGCCCAATAGCAAAAAGCAGCTGTTTGAATGAGCACTCACATCTCTTGGTAGAATAGTTCAGGATTGAAATTTTTGATGTTTTTCAACTAATCTCATGAGCCCAAACAAGACTCTAAAAGGATGAGCTTGCAACTACTTTACTTTTGGAGAAAATTCAAAACATTCATTATTCAATAGAGCCCAATAGCAAAAAGCAGCATTTTGAATGAACAATCACATTTCTTGGTAGAATCGTGGAGGATTGAAATTTTTGACGTTTTTCTACTCCACTTAACAGCCCAAACAAGTTTCTAAAAGCATGAGTTTGTAACTTCTTTACTTTTGGAGAAAATTCAAAACATTCATTATTCAATAGGGACCAATAGCAAAAAGCAGCGGTTTGAATGAACACTCACATTTCTTGGTAGAATCGTGCAGGATTGAAATTTTTTATCTTTTCTACTCCTCTCATGAGCCCAAACAAGACTCTAAAAGGAAGAGTTTGCAACTACTTTACTTTTGGAGAAAATTCAAAACATTCATTATTCAATAGAGCCCAATAGCTAAAAGCAGCGTTTTGAATGAACAATCACTTTTCTTGGTAGAATCGTGCAGGATTGATAATTTTGATGTTTTTTTTACTCGTCTCAAAAGCCCAAACAAGTTTCTAAAAGGATGAGTTTGCAACTACTTTACTTTTGGAGATAATTCAAAACATTCATTATTCAATAGGGCCCAATAGCAAAAAGCAGCGATTTAAATGAACACCCACATCTTTTGGTAGAATCGTGCAGTATTGAAATTTTGATGTTTTTCTACTCCTCTCAACAGCCCAAACAAGTTTCTAAAAGGATGAGTTTGCAACTACTTTACTTTTGCAGAAAATTCAAAACATTCATTATTCAATAGGGCCCAATAGCAAAAAGCAGCTGTTTGAATGAGCATTCACATCTCTGGGTAGAATCGTTCAGGATTGAAATTTTTGATGTTTTTCTACTCCTCTAATGAGCCCAAACAAGACCCTAAAAGGATGAGTTTGCAACTACTTTACTTTTGGAGATAATTCAAAACAATCATTATTCAATAGGGCCCAATAGCAAAAAGCAGCGATTTAAATGAACACTCACATTTCTTGGTAGAATCGTGTAGGATTGAATTTTTTGATGTTTTTCTACTCCTCTCAACAGCCCAAACAAGTTTCTAAAAGGATGAGTTTGCAACTACTTTACTTTTAGAGAAAATTCAAAACATTCATTATTCATTAGGGCCCAATTTCAAAAAGCAGCGGTTTGAATGACCACTCACATTTCTTGGAAGAATCGTGCAGGATTACAATTTTTGATTTTTTTCTACTCCTCTCAACAGCCCAAACAAGTTTCTAAAAGGGTGAGTTTGCAACTACTTTACTTTTGGAGAAAATTCAAAGCATTCATTATTCAATAGGGCCCAAAGCAAAAAGCAGCGGTTTGAATTAACACTGACATTTCTTGGTAGAATCGTGCAGGATTGAAATTTTTGATCTTTTCTACTCCTCTCATGAGCCCAAACAAGACTCTAAAAGGAAGAGTTTGCAACTACTTTACTTTAGCAGAAAATTCAAAACATTCATTATTCAAAAGAGCTCAATAGCAAAAAGCAGCGTTTTGAATGAACAATCACATTTCTTGGTAGAATCGTGCAGGATTGAAATTTTTGATGTTTTTTACTCATCTCACCAGCCCAAACAAGTTTCTAAAAGGAAGAGTTTGCAACTACTTTACTTTTGCAGAAAATTCAAAACATTCATTTTTCTTTACGGACCAAAATAGCAAAAAGCAGAGGATTGAATGAACACTCACATTTCTTGGTAGAATCGTGCAGGATTGAAATTTTTGATGTTTTTCTACTCCTCTCAACAGCCCAAACAAGTTTCTAAAAGGATGAGTTTGCAACTACTTTACTTTTGGAGAAAATTCAAAACATTCATTATTCATTAGGGACCAATAGCAAAAAGCAGCGGTTTAAATGAACACACATCTTTTGGTAGAATTGTGTAGGATTGAAATGTTGTTGTTTTTCTACTCCTCTCAACAGCCCAAACAAGTTTCAAAAAGGATGAGTTTGCAAGTACTTTACTTTTGCAGAAAATGCAAAACATTCATTATGCAATAGGGCCCAATAGCAAAAAACAGCTGTTTGAATGAGCACTCACATCTCTTGGTAGAATAGTTCAGGATTGAAATTTTTGATGTTTTTCAACTAATCTCATGAGCCCAAACAAGACCCTAAAAGGATGAGCTTGCAACTACTTTACTTTTGGAGAAAATTCAAAACATTCATTATTCAATAGGGACCAATAGGAAAAAGCAGCGGTTTGAATGAACACTCACATTTCTTGGTAGAATCGTGCAGGATTGAAATTTTTGATCTTTTCTACTCCTCTCATGAGCCCAAACAAGACTCTAAAAGGAAGAGTTTGCAACTACTTTACTTTAGCAGAAAATTCAAAACATTCATTATTCAAAAGAGCTCAATAGCAAAAAGCAGCGTTTTGAATGAACAATCACATTTCTTGGTAGAATCGTGCAGGATTGAAATTTTTGATGTTTTTTACTCATCTCACCAGCCCAAACAAGTTTCTAAAAGGAAGAGTTTGCAACTACTTTACTTTTGCAGAAAATTCAAAACATTCATTTTTCTTTACGGACCAAAATAGCAAAAAGCAGAGGTTTGAATGAACACTCACATTTCTTGGTAGAATCGTGCAGGATTGAAATTTTTGATGTTTTTCTACTCCTCTCAACAGCCCAAACAAGTTTCTAAAAGGATGAGTTTGCAACTACTTTACTTTTGGAGAAAATTCAAAACATTCATTATTCATTAGGGACCAATAGCAAAAAGCAGCGGTTTAAATGAACACACATCTTTTGGTAGAATTGTGTAGGATTGAAATGTTGTTGTTTTTCTACTCCTCTCAACAGCCCAAACAAGTTTCAAAAAGGATGAGTTTGCAAGTACTTTACTTTTGCAGAAAATTCAAAACATTCATTATGCAATAGGGCCCAATATCAAAAAGCAGCTGTTTGAATGAGCACTCACATCTCTTGGTAGAATAGTTCAGGATTGAAATTTTTGATGTTTTTCAACTAATCTCATGAGCCCAAACAAGACTCTAAAAGGATGAGCTTGCAACTACTTTACTTTTGGAGAAAATTCAAAACATTCATTATTCAATAGAGCCCAATAGCAAAAAGCAGCGTTTTGAATGAACAATCACATTTCTTGGTAGAATCGTGGAGTATTGAAATTTTTGCCGTTTTTCTACTCCTCTCAACAGCCCAAACAAGTTTCTAAAAGGATGAGTTTGCAACTTCTTTACTTTTGGAGAAAATTCAAAACATTCATTATTCAATAGGGACCAATAGCAAAAAGCAATGGTTTGAATGAACACTCACATTTCTTGGTAGAATCGTGCAGGATTGAAATTTTTGATCTTTTCTACTCCTCTCATGAGCCCAAACAAGACTCTAAAAGGAAGAGTTTGCAACTACTTTACTTTTGCAGAAAATTCTAAACATTCATTATTCAATAGGGCCCAATAGCAAAAAGCAGCGGTTTGAATGAGCATTCACATCTCTGGGTAGAATCGTTCAGGATTGAAATTTTTGATGTTTTTCTACTCCTCTCATTAGTCCAAACAAGACTCTAAAAGGATGAGCTTGCAACTACTTTACTTTTGGAGAAAATTCAAAACATTCATTATTCAATAGAGCCCAATAGCTAAAAGCAGCGTTTTGAATGAACAATCACTTTTCTTGGTAGAATCGTGCAGGATTGAAAATTTTGATGTTTTTTTTACTCGTCTCAACAGCCCAAACAAGTTTCTAAAAGGATGAGTTTGCAACTACTTTACTTTTGGAGAAAATTCAAAACATTCATTATTCAATAGAGCCCAATAGCTAAAAGCAGCGTTTTGAATGACCACTCACATTTCTTGGTAGAATCGTGCAGGAATGAAATTTTTGATGTTTTTCTACTCCTCTCAACAGCCCAAACAAGTTTATAAAAGGATGAGTTTGCAACTACTTTACTTTTGGAGAAAATTCAAAATATTCATTATTCAATAGGGCCCAGCAGCAAAAAGCAGTGGTTTGAATGAACACTCACATTTCTTGGTAGAATCATGCAGGATTGAAATTTTCAACGTTTTTCTACTCCTCTCTTGAGCCCAAACGAGACGCTAAAAGGATAAGTTTGCAACTACATTACTTTTGGAGAAAACTCAAAACATTCATTATTCATTAGGGACCAATAGTAAAAAGCAGCGGTTTGAATGAACACTGACATTTCTTGGTAGAATCATGCAGGATTGAAATTTTTAACGTTTTTCTACTCCTCTCATGAGCCAAAACGAGACTCTAAAAGGATAAGTTTGCAACTACTTTACTTTTGGAGAAAATTCAAAACTTTCATTATTCAATAGGTCCCAATTTCAAAAAGCAGCGGTTTGAATGACCACTCACATTTCTTGGTAGAATCGTGCAGGATTGAAATTTTTGATGTTTTTCTACTCCTCTCAACAGCCCAAACAAGTTTATAAAAGGGTGAGTTTGCAAATACTTTACTTTTGAATAAAATTCAAAATATTCATTATTCAATAGGCCCAGCAGCAAAAAGCAGCGGTTTGAATGAACACTCACATTTCTTGGTAGAATCATGCAGGATTGAAATTTTTAACGTTTTTCTACTCCTCTCATGAGCCCAAACGAGACTCTAAAAGGATAAGTTTGCAAGTACTTTACTTTTGGAGAAAATTCAAAACATTCATTATTCATTAGGGACCAATAGCAAAAAACCGCGGTTTGAATGAACACTCACATTTATTGGTAGAATCATGCAGGATTGAAATTTTTTACATTTTTCTATTCCTCTCATGAGCCCAAACAAGGCTCTATAAGGATGAGTTTGCAACTACTTTACTTTTGCAGAAAATTCAAAACATTCATTATTCAATAGGGCCCAATAGCAAAGAGCAGCTGTTTGAATGAGCACTCACATCTCTTGGTAGAATAGTTCAGGATTGAAATTTTTGATGTTTTTCAACTAATCTCATGAGCCCAAACAAGACTCTAAAAGGATGAGCTTGCAACTACTTTACTTTTGGAGAAAATTCAAAACATTCATTATTCAATAGAGCCCAATAGCAAAAAGCAGCGTTTTGAATGAACAATCACATTTCTTGGTAGAATCGTGCAGGATTGAAATTTTTGACGTTTTTCTACTCCTCTCAACAGCCCAAACAAGTTTCTAAAAGGATGAGTTTGCAACTACTTTACTTTTGGAGAAAATTCAAAACATTCATTATTCATTAGGGACCAATAGCAAAAAGCAGCGGTTTAAATGAACACACATCTTTTGGTAGAATTGTGCAGGATTGAAATTTTGATGTTTTTCTACTCCTCTCAACAGCCCAAACAAGTTTCTAAAAGAATGAGTTTGCAACTACTTTACTTTTGCAGAAAATTCAAAACATTCATTATTCAATAGGGCTCAATAGCAAAAAGCAGCTGTTTGAATGAGCATTCACATCTCTGGGTAGAATCGTTCAGGATTGAAATTTTTGATGTTGTTCTACTCCTCTCTTGAGCCCAAACAAGACTCTAAAAGGATGAGCTTGCAACTACTTTACTTTTGGAGAAAATTCAAAACCTTCATTATTCAATAGAGCCCAATAGCTAAAAGCAGCGTTTTGAATTAACAATCACTTTTCTTGGTAGAATCGTGAAGGATTGAAATTTTTTTTTTTTTTTTACTCGACTCAACAGCACAAACAAGTTTCTAAAAGCATGAGTTTGCAACTACTTTATTTTTGTAGATAATTCAAAACATTCATTATTCAATAGGGCCCAATAGCAAAAAGCAGCTGTTTGAATGAACACTCACATTTCTTGGTAGAATCGTGCAGGATTGAAATTTTTGATGTTTTTCTACTCCTCTCAACAGCCCAAACAAGTTTCTAAAAGGATGAGTTTGCAACTACTTTACTTTTGGAGAAAATTCAAAACATTCATTATTCAATAGGGCCCAATTTCAAAAAGCAGCGGTTTGAATGACCACTCACATTTCTTGGTAGAATCGTGCAGGATTGAAATTTTTGATGTTTTTCTACTCCTCTCAACAGCCCAAACAAGTTTCTAAAAGGACGACTTTGCAACTACTTTACTTTTCGAGAAAATTCAAAGCATTCATTATTCAATAGGGCCCAATAGCAAAAAGCAGCGGTTTGAATGAACACTGACATTTCTTGGTAGAATCATGCAGGATTGAAATTTTTAACGTTTTTCTACTCCTCTCAACAGCCCAAACAAGACTCTAAAAGGATGAGTTTGCAACTACTTTACTTTTGGAGAAAATTCAAAACATTCATTATTCAATAGGGCCCAATTTCAAAAAGCAGCGGTTTGAATGACCACTCACATTTCTTGGTAGAATCGTGCAGGATTGAAATTTTTGATGTTTTTCTACTCCTCTCAACAGCCCAAACAAGTTTTTTAAAGGATGAGTTTGCAACTACTTTACTTTTGCAGAAAATTCAAAACATTCATTATTCAATAGGGCCCAATAGCAAAAAGCAGCTGTTTGAATGAGCACTCACATCTCTTGGTAGAATAGTTCAGGATTGAAATTTTTGATGTTTTTCAACTAATCTCATGAGCCCAAACAAGGCTCTAAAAGGATGAGTTTGCAACTACTTTACTTTTGGAGAAATTTCAAAACATTCATTAGGGACCAATAGCAAAAAGCAGCGTTTTAAATGAACACTCACATCTTTTGGTAGAATCGTGCAGGATTGAAATTTTGATGTTTTTCTACTCCTCTCAACAGCCCAAACAAGTTTCTAAAAGAATGAGTTTGCAACTACTTTACTTTTGCAGAAAATTCTAAACATTCATTATTCAATAGGGCCCAATAGCAAAAAGCAGCGGTTTGAATGAGCATTCACATCTCTGGGTAGAATCGTTCAGGATTGAAATTTTTGATGTTTTTCTACTCCTCTCATTAGTCCAAACAAGACTCTAAAAGGATGAGCTTGCACCTCCTTTACTTTTGGAGAAAATTCAAAACATTCATTATTCAATAGAGCCCAATAGCTAAAAGCAGCGTTTTGAATTAACAATCACTTTTCTTGGTAGAATCGTGCAGGATTGAAATTTTTTTTTTTTTTTTAACTCGACTCAACAGCCCAAACAAGTTTCTAAAAGCATGAGTTTGCAACTACTTTACTTTTGGAGATAATTCAAAACATTCATTATTCAATAGGGCCCAATAGCAAAAAGCAGCTGTTTGAATGAACACTCACATTTCTTGGTAGAATCGTGCTGGATTGAAATTTTTGATGTTTTTCTACTCCTCTCAACAGCCCAAACAAGTTTCTAAAAGGATGAGTTTGCAACTACTTTA
This sequence comes from Dendrobates tinctorius, assembly GCF_039654945.1. Classification (NCBI taxonomy): domain Eukaryota; kingdom Metazoa; phylum Chordata; class Amphibia; order Anura; family Dendrobatidae; genus Dendrobates; species Dendrobates tinctorius. The sequence continues at coordinate 4,521,538 of NW_027361736.1, read as the reverse complement.
CTTTTGGAGAAAATTCAAAACATTCATTATTCAATAGGGCCCAATTTCAAAAAGCAGCGGTTTGAATGACCACTCACATTTCTTGGTAGAATCGTGCAGGATTGAAATTTTTGATGTTTTTCTACTCCTCTCAACAGCCCAAACAAGTTTCTAAAAGGATGAGTTTGCAACTACTTTACTTTTGGAGAAAATTCAAAACATTCATTATTCATTAGGGACCAATAGCAAAAAGCAGCGGTTTAAATGAACACACATCTTTTGGTAGAATTGTGCAGGATTGAAATGTTGATGTTTTTCTACTCCTCTCAACAGCCCAAACAAGTTTCAAAAAGGATGAGTTTGCAAGTACTTTACTTTTGCAGAAAATTCAAAACATTCATTATGCAATAGGGCCCAATAGCAAAAAGCAGCTGTTTGAATGAGCACTCACATCTCTTGGTAGAATAGTTCAGGATTGAAATTTTTGATGTTTTTCAACTAATCTCATGAGCCCAAACGAGACTCTAAAAGGATAAGTTTGCAAGTACTTTACTTTTGGAGAAAATTCAAAACATTCATTATTCATTAGGGACCAATAGCAAAAAGCAGCGGTTTGAATGAACACTCACATTTATTGGTAGAATCATGCAGGATTGAAATTTTTTACATTTTTCTATTCCTCTCATGAGCCCAAACAAGGCTCTATAAGGATGAGTTTGCAACTACTTTACTTTTGCAGAAAATTCAAAACATTCATTATTCAATAGGGCCCAATAGCAAAGAGCAGCTGTTTGAATGAGCACTCACATCTCTTGGTAGAATAGTTCAGGATTGAAATTTTTGATGTTTTTCAACTAATCTCATGAGCCCAAACAAGACTCTAAAAGGATGAGCTTGCAACTACTTTACTTTTGGAGAAAATTCAAAACATTCATTATTCAATAGAGCCCAATAGCAAAAAGCAGCGTTTTGAATGAACAATCACATTTCTTGGTAGAATCGTGCAGGATTGAAATTTTTGACGTTTTTCTACTCCTCTCAACAGCCCAAACAAGTTTCTAAAAGGATGAGTTTGCAACTACTTTACTTTTGGAGAAAATTCAAAACATTCATTATTCATTAGGGACCAATAGCAAAAAGCAGCGGTTTAAATGAACACACATCTTTTGGTAGAATTGTGCAGGATTGAAATTTTGATGTTTTTCTACTCCTCTCAACAGCCCAAACAAGTTTCTAAAAGAATGAGTTTGCAACTACTTTACTTTTGCAGAAAATTCAAAACATTCATTATTCAATAGGGCTCAATAGCAAAAAGCAGCTGTTTGAATGAGCATTCACATCTCTGGGTAGAATCGTTCAGGATTGAAATTTTTGATGTTTTTCTACTCCTCTCTTGAGCCCAAACAAGACTCTAAAAGGATGAGCTTGCAACTACTTTACTTTTGGAGAAAATTCAAAACCTTCATTATTCAATAGAGCCCAATAGCTAAAAGCAGCGTTTTGAATTAACAATCACTTTTCTTGGTAGAATCGTGCAGGATTGAAATTTTTTTTTTTTTTTTTACTCGACTCAACAGCCCAAACAAGTTTCTAAAAGCATGAGTTTGCAACTACTTTACTTTTGGAGATAATTCAAAACATTCATTATTCAATAGGGCCCAATAGCAAAAAGCAGCTGTTTGAATGAACACTCACATTTCTTGGTAGAATCGTGCAGGATTGAAATTTTTGATGTTTTTCTACTCCTCTCAACAGCCCAAACAAGTTTCTAAAAGGATGAGTTTGCAACTACTTTACTTTTGGAGAAAATTCAAAACATTCATTATTCAATAGGGCCCAATTTCAAAAAGCAGCGGTTTGAATGACCACTCACATTTCTTGGTAGAATCGTGCAGGATTGAAATTTTTGATGTTTTTCTACTCCTCTCAACAGCCCAAACAAGTTTTTTAAAGGATGAGTTTGCAACTACTTTACTTTTGCAGAAAATTCAAAACATTCATTATTCAATAGGGCCCAATAGCAAAAAGCAGCTGTTTGAATGAGCACTCACATCTCTTGGTAGAATAGTTCAGGATTGAAATTTTTGATGTTTTTCAACTAATCTCATGAGCCCAAACAAGACTCTAAAAGGATGAGCTTGCAACTACTTTACTTTTGGAGAAAATTCAAAACATTCATTATTCAATAGAGCCCAATAGCAAAAAGCAGCGTTTTGAATGAACAATCACATTTCTTGGTAGAATCGTGCAGGATTGAAATTTTTGATGTTTTTCTACTCCTCTCAACAGCCCAAACAAGTTTCTAAAAGGATGAGTTTGCAACTTCTTTACTTTTGGAGAAAATTCAAAACATTCATTATTCAATCGGGGCCAATAGCAAAAAGCAGCGGTTTGAATGAACACTCACATTTCTTGGTAGAATCGTGCAGGATTGAAATTTTTGATCTTTTCTACTCCTCTCATGAGCCCAAACAAGACTCTAAAAGGAAGAGTTTGCAACTACTTTACTTTTGCAGAAAATTCAAAACATTCATTATTCTTTACGGACCAAAATAGCAAAAACCAGCGGTTTGAATGAACATTCACATTTCTTGGTAGAATCATGCAGGATTGAAATTTTTCATGTTTTTCTACTCCTCTCAACAGCCCAAACAAGTTTTTTAAAGGATGAGTTTGCAACTACTTTACTTTTGCAGAAAATTCAAAACATTCATTATTCAACAGGGCCCAATAGCAAAAAGCAGCTGTTTGAATGAGCACTCACATCTCTTGGTAGAATAGTTCAGCATTGAAATTTTTGATGTTTTTCAACTAATCTCATGAGCCCAAACAAGACTCTAAAAGGATGAGCTTGCAACTACTTTACTTTTGGAGAAAATTCAAAACATTCATTATTCAATAGAGCCCAATAGCAAAAAGCAGCATTTTGAATGAACAATCACATTTCTTGGTAGAATCGTGGAGGATTGAAATTTTTGACGTTTTTCTACTCCTCTTAACAGCCCAAACAAGTTTCTAAAAGGATGAGTTTGCAACTTCTTTACTTTTGGAGAAAATTCAAAACATTCATTATTCAATAGAGCCCAATAGCTAAAAGCAGCGTTTTGAATGAACAATCACTTTTCTTGGTAGAATCGTGCAGGATTGATAATTTTGATGTTTTTCTACTCCTCTCAACAGCCCAAACAAGTTTCTAAAAGGATGAGTTTGCAACTACTTTACTTTTGCAGAAAATTCAAAACATTCATTATTCAATAGGGCCCAATAGCAAAAAGCAGCTGTTTGAATGAGCATTCACATCTCTGGGTAGAATCGTTCAGGATTGAAATTTTTGATGTTTTTCTACTCGTCTCATGAGCCCAAACAAGACTCTAAAAGAATGAGTTTGCAACTACTTTTCTTTTGGAGATAATTCAAAACAATCATTATTCAATAGGGCCCAATAGCAAAAAGCAGCGATTTAAATGAACACTCACATTTCTTGGTAGAATCGTGTAGGATTGAATTTTTAATGTTTTTCTACTTCTCTCAACAGCCCAAACAAGTTTCTAAAAGGCTGAGTTTGCAACTACTTTACTTTTGGAGAAAATTCAAAACATTCATTATTCAATAGGGCCCAATTTCAAAAAGCAGCCGTTTGAATGACCACTCACATTTCTTGGAAGAATCATGCAGGATTACAATTTTAGATTTTTTTCTACTCCTCTCAACAGCCCAAACAAGTTTATAAAAGGATGAGTTTGCAACAACTTTACTTTTGGAGAAAATTCAAAGCATTCATTATTCAATAGGGCCCAAAGCAAAAAGCAGCGGTTTGAATTAACACTGACATTTCTTGGTAGAATCGTGCAGGATTGAAATTTTTAACGTTTTTCTACTCTTCTCATGAGCACAAACGAGACTCTGAAAGGATAAGTTTGCAACTACTTTACTTTTGGAGAAAATTCAAAACATTCATTATTCAATAGGGCCCAATTTCAAAAAGCAGCAGTTTGAATGACCACTCACATCTCTTGGTAGAATAGTTCAGGATTGAAATTTTTGATGTTTTTCAACTAATCTCATAAGCCCAAACAAGACCCTAAACGGATGAGCTTGCAACTACTTTACTTTTGGAGAAAATTCAAAACATTCATTATTCAATAGTGACCAATAGCAAAAAGCAGCGGTTTGAATGAACACTCACATTTCTTGGTAGAATCGTGCAGGATTGAAATTTTTGATGTTTTTCTACTCCTCTCAACAGCTCAAACAAGTTTCTAAAAGGACGAGTTTGCAACTACTTTACTTTTCGAGAAAATTCAAAGCATTCATTATTCAATAGGGTCCAATAGCAAAAAGCAGCGGTTTGAATGAACACTGACATTTCTTGGTAGAATCATGCAGGATTGAAATTTTTAACGTTTTTCTACTCCTCTCAACAGCCCAAACAAGACTCTAAAAGGATGAGTTTGCAACTACTTTACTTTTGGAGAAAATTCAAAACATTCATTATTCAATAGGGCCCAATTTCAAAAAGCAGCGGTTTGAATGACCACTCACATTTCTTGGTAGAATCGTGCAGGATTGAAATTTTTGACGTTTTTCTACTCCTCTCAACAGCCCAAACAAGTTTTTTAAAGGATGAGTTTGCAACTACTTTACTTTTGCAGAAAATTCAAAACATTCATTATTCAATAGGGCCCAATAGCAAAAAGCAGCTGTTTGAATGAGCACTCACATCTCTTGGTAGAATAGTTCAGGATTGAAATTTTTGATGTTTTTCAACTAATCTCATGAGCCCAAACAAGACTCTAAAAGGATGAGCTTGCAACTACTTTACTTTTGGAGAAAATTCAAAACATTCATTATTCAATAGAGCCCAATAGCAAAAAGCAGCGTTTTGAATGAACAATCACATTTCTTGGTAGAATCGTGCAGGATTGAAATTTTTGATGTTTTTCTACTCCTCTCAACAGCCCAAACAAGTTTCTAAGAGGATGAGTTTGCAACTTCTTTACTTTTGGAGAAAATTCAAAACATTCATTATTCAATCGGGCCCAATAGCAAAAAGCAGCGGTTTGAATGAACACTCACATTTCTTGGTAGAATCGTGCAGGATTGAAATTTTTGATCTTTTCTACTCCTCTCATGAGCCCAAACAAGACTCTAAAAGGAAGAGTTTGCAACTACTTTACTTTTGCAGAAAATTCAAAACATTCATTATTCTTTACGGACCAAAATAGCAAAAACCAGCGGTTTGAATGAACATCCACATTTCTTGGTAGAATCGTGCAGGATTGAAATTTTTCATGTTTTTCTACTCCTCTCAACAGCCCAAACAAGTTTTTTAAAGGATGAGTTTGCAACTACTTTACTTTTGCAGAAAATTCAAAACATTCATTATTCAACAGGGCCCAATAGCAAAAAGCAGCTGTTTGAATGAGCACTCACATCTCTTGGTAGAATAGTTCAGGATTGAAATTTTTGATGTTTTTCAACTAATCTCATGAGCCCAAACAAGACTCTAAAAGGATGAGCTTGCAACTACTTTACTTTTGGAGAAAATTCAAAACATTCATTATTCAATAGAGCCCAATAGCAAAAAGCAGCGTTTTGAATGAACAATCACATTTCTTGGTAGAATCGTGCAGGATTGAAATTTTTGACGTTTTTCTACTCCTCTCAACAGCCCAAACAAGTTTCTAAAAGGATGAGTTTGCAACTACTTTACTTTTGGAGAAAATTCAAAACATTCATTATTCATTAGGGACCAATAGCAAAAAGCAGCGGTTTAAATGAACACACATCTTTTGGTAGAATTGTGCAGGATTGAAATTTTGATGTTTTTCTACTCCTCTCAACAGCCCAAACAAGTTTCTAAAAGAATGAGTTTGCAACTACTTTACTTTTGCAGAAAATTCAAAACATTCATTATTCAATAGGGCTCAATAGCAAAAAGCAGCTGTTTGAATGAGCATTCACATCTCTGGGTAGAATCGTTCAGGATTGAAATTTTTGATGTTTTTCTACTCCTCTCTTGAGCCCAAACAAGACTCTAAAAGGATGAGCTTGCAACTACTTTACTTTTGGAGAAAATTCAAAACCTTCATTATTCAATAGAGCCCAATAGCTAAAAGCAGCGTTTTGAATTAACAATCACTTTTCTTGGTAGAATCGTGCAGGATTGAAATTTTTTTTTTTTTTTTTACTCGACTCAACAGCCCAAACAAGTTTCTAAAAGCATGAGTTTGCAACTACTTTACTTTTGGAGATAATTCAAAACATTCATTATTCAATAGGGCCCAATAGCAAAAAGCAGCTGTTTGAATGAACACTCACATTTCTTGGTAGAATCGTGCAGGATTGAAATTTTTGATGTTTTTCTACTCCTCTCAACAGCCCAAACAAGTTTCTAAAAGGATGAGTTTGCAACTACTTTACTTTTGGAGAAAATTCAAAACATTCATTATTCAATAGGGCCCAATTTCAAAAAGCAGCGGTTTGAATGACCACTCACATTTCTTGGTAGAATCGTGCAGGATTGAAATTTTTGATGTTTTTCTACTCCTCTCAACAGCCCAAACAAGTTTTTTAAAGGATGAGTTTGCAACTACTTTACTTTTGCAGAAAATTCAAAACATTCATTATTCAATAGGGCCCAATAGCAAAAAGCAGCTGTTTGAATGAGCACTCACATCTCTTGGTAGAATAGTTCAGGATTGAAATTTTTGATGTTTTTCAACTAATCTCATGAGCCCAAACAAGACTCTAAAAGGATGAGCTTGCAACTACTTTACTTTTGGAGAAAATTCAAAACATTCATTATTCAATAGAGCCCAATAGCAAAAAGCAGCGTTTTGAATGAACAATCACATTTCTTGGTAGAATCGTGCAGGATTGAAATTTTTGATGTTTTTCTACTCCTCTCAACAGCCCAAACAAGTTTCTAAAAGGATGAGTTTGCAACTTCTTTACTTTTGGAGAAAATTCAAAACATTCATTATTCAATCGGGGCCAATAGCAAAAAGCAGCGGTTTGAATGAACACTCACATTTCTTGGTAGAATCGTGCAGGATTGAAATTTTTGATCTTTTCTACTCCTCTCATGAGCCCAAACAAGACTCTAAAAGGAAGAGTTTGCAACTACTTTACTTTTGCAGAAAATTCAAAACATTCATTATTCTTTACGGACCAAAATAGCAAAAACCAGCGGTTTGAATGAACATTCACATTTCTTGGTAGAATCATGCAGGATTGAAATTTTTCATGTTTTTCTACTCCTCTCAACAGCCCAAACAAGTTTTTTAAAGGATGAGTTTGCAACTACTTTACTTTTGCAGAAAATTCAAAACATTCATTATTCAACAGGGCCCAATAGCAAAAAGCAGCTGTTTGAATGAGCACTCACATCTCTTGGTAGAATAGTTCAGCATTGAAATTTTTGATGTTTTTCAACTAATCTCATGAGCCCAAACAAGACTCTAAAAGGATGAGCTTGCAACTACTTTACTTTTGGAGAAAATTCAAAACATTCATTATTCATTAGAGCCCAATAGCAAAAAGCAGCATTTTGAATGAACAATCACATTTCTTGGTAGAATCGTGGAGGATTGAAATTTTTGACGTTTTTCTACTCCTCTTAACAGCCCAAACAAGTTTCTAAAAGGATGAGTTTGCAACTTCTTTACTTTTGGAGAAAATTCAAAACATTCATTATTCAATAGAGCCCAATAGCTAAAAGCAGCGTTTTGAATGAACAATCACTTTTCTTGGTAGAATCGTGCAGGATTGATAATTTTGATGTTTTTTTTACTCGTCTCAACAGCCCAAACAAGTTTCTAAAAGGATGAGTTTGCAACTACTTTACTTTTGCAGAAAATTCAAAACATTCATTATTCAATAGGGCCCAATAGCAAAAAGCAGCTGTTTGAATGAGCATTCACATCTCTTGGTAGAATCGTTCAGGATTGAAATTTTTGATGTTTTTCTACTCGTCTCATGAGCCCAAACAAGACTCTAAAAGGATGAGTTTGCAACTACTTTACTTTTGGAGATAATTCAAAACAATCATTATTCAATAGGGCCCAATAGCAAAAAGCAGCGATTTAAATGAACACTCACATTTCTTGGTAGAATCGTGTAGGATTGAATTTTTTGATGTTTTTCTACTCCTCTCAACAGCCCAAACAAGTTTCTAAAAGGATGAGTTTGCAACTACTTTACTTTTGGAGAAAATTCAAAACATTCATTATTCAATAGGGCCCAATTTCAAAAAGCAGCGGTTTGAATGACCACTCACATTTCTTGGAAGAATCGTGCAGGATTACAATTTTTGATTTTTTTCTACTCCTCTCAACAGCCCAAACAAGTTTCTAAAAGGATGAGTTTGCAACTACTTTACTTTTGGAGAAAATTCAAAGCATTCATTATTCAATAGGGCCCAAAGCAAAAAGCAGAGGTTTGAATTAACACTGACATTTCTTGGTAGAATCGTGCAGGATTGAAATTTTTAACGTTTTTCTACTCTTCTCATGAGCACAAACGAGACTCTGAAAGGATAAGTTTGCAACTACTTTACTTTTGGAGAAAATTCAAAACATTCATTATTCAATAGGGCCCAATTTCAAAAAGCAGCAGTTTGAATGACCACTCACATCTCTTGGTAGAATAGTTCAGGATTGAAATTTTTGATGTTTTTCAACTAACCTCATAAGCCCAAACAAGACCCTAAACGGATGAGCTTGCAACTACTTTACTTTTGGAGAAAATTCAAAACATTCATTATTCAATAGGGACCAATAGCAAAAAGCAGCGGTTTGAATGAACACTCACATTTCTTGGTAGAATCGTGCAGGATTGAAATTTTTGATCTTTTCTACTCCTCTCATGAGCCCAAACAAGACTCTAAAAGGAAGAGTTTGCAACTACTTTACTTTAGCAGAAAATTCAAAACATTCATTATTCAAAAGAGCTCAATAGCAAAAAGCAGCGTTTTGAATGAACAATCACATTTCTTGGTAGAATCATGCAGGATTGAAATTTTTGATGTTTTTTACTCATCTCACCAGCCCAAACAAGTTTCTAAAAGGAAGAGTTTGCAACTACTTTACTTTTGCAGAAAATTCAAAACATTCATTTTTCTTTACGGACCAAAATAGCAAAAAGCAGAGGTTTGAATGAACACTCACATTTCTTGGTAGAATCGTGCAGGATTGAAATTTTTGATGTTTTTCTACTCCTCTCAACAGCCCAAACAAGTTTCTAAAAGGATGAGTTTGCAACTACTTTACTTTTGGAGAAAATTCAAAACATTCATTATTCATTAGGGACCAATAGCAAAAAGCAGCGGTTTAAATGAACACACATCTTTTGGTAGAATTGTGCAGGATTGAAATGTTGATGTTTTTCTACTCCTCTCAACAGCCCAAACAAGTTTCAAAAAGGATGAGTTTGCAAGTACTTTACTTTTGCAGAAAATTCAAAACATTCATTATGCAATAGGGCCCAATAGCAAAAAGCAGCTGTTTGAATGAGCACTCACATCTCTTGGTAGAATAGTTCAGGATTGAAATTTTTGATGTTTTTCAACTAATCTCATGAGCCCAAACAAGACTCTAAAAGGATGAGCTTGCAACTACTTTACTTTTGGAGAAAATTCAAAACATTCATTATTCTATAGAGCCCAATAGCAAAAAGCAGCATTTTGAATGAACAATCACATTTCTTGGTAGAATCGTGGAGGATTGAAATTTTTGACGTTTTTCTACTCCTCTCAACAGCCCAAACAAGTTTCTAAAAGGATGAGTTTGCAACTTCTTTACTTTTGCAGAAAATTCAAAACATTCATTATTCAATAGGGACCAATAGCAAAAAGAAATGGTTTGAATGAACACTCACATTTCTTGGTAGAATCGTGCAGGATTGAAATTTTTGATGTTTTTCTACTACTCTCAACAGCCCAAACAAGTTACTAAAAGGATGAGTTTGCAACTACTTTACTTTTCAAGAAAATTCAAAACATTCATTATTCAATAGGACCCAATTTCAAAAAGCAGTGGTTTGAATGACCACTCACATTTCTTGGTAGAATCGTGCAGGATTGAAATTTTTGATGTTTTTCTACTCCTCTCAACAGCCCAAACAAGTTTCTAAAAGGATGAGTTTGCAACTACTTTACTTTTCGAGAAAATTCAAAGCATTCATTATTCAATAGGGCCCAATAGCAAAAAGCAGCGGTTTGAATGAACACTGACATTTCTTGGTAGAATCATGCAGGATTGAAATTTTTAACGTTTTTCTACTCCTCTCAACAGCCCAAACAAGACTCTAAAAGGATGAGTTTGCAACTACTTTACTTTTGGAGAAAATTCAAAACATTCATTATTCAATAGGGCCCAATTTCAAAAAGCAGCGGTTTGAATGACCACTCACATTTCTTGGTAGAATCGTGCAGGATTGAAATTTTTGATGTTTTTCTACTCCTCTCAACAGCCCAAACAAGTTTTTTAAAGGATGAGTTTGCAACTACTTTACTTTTGCAGAAAATTCAAAACATTCATTATTCAATAGGGCCCAATAGCAAAAAGCAGCTGTTTGAATGAGCACTCACATCTCTTGGTAGAATAGTTCAGGATTGAAATTTTTGATGTTTTTCAACTAATCTCATGAGCCCAAACAAGACTCTAAAAGGATGAGTTTGCAACTACTTTACTTTTGCAGAAAATTCAAAACATTCATTATTCAAAAGAGCCCAATAGCAAAAAGCAGCATTTTGAATGAACAATCACATTTCTTGGTAGAATCGTGCAGGATTGAAATTTTTGATGTTTTTCTACTCCTCTCAACAGCCCAAACAAGTTTCTAAAAAGATGAGTTTCCAACTTCTTTACTTTTGGAGAAAATTCAAAACATTCATTATTCAATAGGGACCAATAGCAAAAAGCAGCGGTTTGAATGAACACTCACATTTCTTGGTAGAATCGTGCAGGATTGAAATTTTTTATCTTTTCTACTCCTCTCATGAGCCCAAACAAGACTCTAAAAGGAAGAGTTTGCAACTACTTTACTTTTGGAGAAAATTCAAAACATTCCTTATTCAATAGGGCCCAATAGCAAAAAGCAGCGATTTAAATGAACACTCACATCTTTTGGTAGAATCGTGCAGTATTGAAATTTTGATGTTTTTCTACTCCTCTCAACAGCCCAAACAAGTTTCTAAAAGGATGAGTTTGCAACTACTTTACTTTTGCAGAAAATTCAAAACATTCATTATTCAATAGGGCCCAATAGCAAAAAGCAGCTGTTTGAATGAGCATTCACATCTCTGGGTAGAATCGTTCAGGATTGAAATTTTTGATGTTTTTCTACTCCTCTCATGAGCCCAAACAAGACTCTAAAAGGATGAGTTTGCAACTACTTTACTTTTGGAGAAAATTCAAAACAATCATTATTCAATAGGGCCCAATAGCAAAAAGCAGCGATTTAAATGAACACTCACATTTCTTGGTAGAATCGTGTAGGATTGAATTTTTTGATGTTTTTCTACTCCTCTCAACAGCCCAAACAAGTTTCTAAAAGGATGAGTTTGCAACTACTTTACTTTTGGAGAAAATTCAAAGCATTCATTATTCAATAGGGCCCAAAGCAAAAAGCAGCGGTTTGAATTAACACTGACATTTCTTGGTAGAATCGTGCAGGATTGAAATTTTTAACATTTTTCTACTCTTCTCATGAGCACAAACGAGACTCTGAAAGGATAAGTTTGCAACTACTTTACTTTTGGAGAAAATTCAAAACATTCATTATTCAATAGGGCCCAATTTCAAAAAGCAGCAGTTTGAATGACCACTCACATCTCTTGGTAGAATAGTTCAGGATTGAAATTTTTGATGTTTTTCAACTAATCTCATGAGCCCAAACAAGACCCTAAAAGGATGAGCTTGCAACTACTTTACTTTTGGAGAAAATTCAAAACATTCATTATTCAATAGGGACCAATAGCAAAAAGCAGCGGTTTGAATGAACACTCACATTTCTTGGTAGAATCGTGCAGGATTGAAATTTTTGATCTTTTCTACTCCTCTCATGAGCCCAAACAAGACTCTAAAAGGAAGAGTTTGCAACTACTTTACTTTAGCAGAAAATTCAAAACATTCATTATTCAAAAGAGCTCAATAGCAAAAAGCAGCGTTTTGAATGAACAATCACATTTCTTGGTAGAATCGTGCAGGATTGAAATTTTTGATGTTTTTTACTCATCTCACCAGCCCAAACAAGTTTCTAAAAGGAAGAGTTTGCAACTACTTTACTTTTGCAGAAAATTCAAAACATTCATTTTTCTTTACGGACCAAAATAGCAAAAAGCAGAGGTTTGAATGAACACTCACATTTCTTGGTAGAATCGTGCAGGATTGAAATTTTTGATGTTTTTCTACTCCTCTCAACAGCCCAAACAAGTTTCTAAAAGGATGAGTTTGCAACTACTTTACTTTTGGAGAAAATTCAAAACATTCATTATTCATTAGGGACCAATAGCAAAAAGCAGCGGTTTAAATGAACACACATCTTTTGGTAGAATTGTGCAGGATTGAAATGTTGATGTTTTTCTACTCCTCTCAACAGCCCAAACAAGTTTCAAAAAGGATGAGTTTGCAAGTACTTTACTTTTGCAGAAAATTCAAAACATTCATTATGCAATAGGGCCCAATAGCAAAAAGCAGCTGTTTGAATGAGCACTCACATCTCTTGGTAGAATAGTTCAGGATTGAAATTTTTGATGTTTTTCAACTAATCTCATGAGCCCAAACAAGACTCTAAAAGGATGAGCTTGCAACTACTTTACTTTTGGAGAAAATTCAAAACATTCATTATTCTATAGAGCCCAATAGCAAAAAGCAGCGGTTTGAATGAACACTCACATTTCTTGGTAGAATCGTGCAGGATTGAAATTTTTGATGTTTTTCCACTCTTCTCAACAGCCCAAACAAGTTTCTAAAAGGCTGAGTTTGCAACTACTTTACTTTTGGAGAAATTTCAAAACATTCATTAGGGACCAATAGCAAAAAGCAGCGTTTTAAATGAACACTCACATCTTTTGGTAGAATCGTGCAGGATTGAAATTTTTGATGTTTTTCTACTCCTCTCAACAGCCCAAACAAGTTTCTAAAAGAATGAATTTGCAACTACTTTACTTTTGGAGAAAATTCAAAACATTCATTATTCATTAGGGACCAATAGCAAAAAGCAGCGGTTTAAATGAACACACATCTTTTGGTAGAATTGTGCAGGATTGAAATGTTGATGTTTTTCTACTCCTCTCAACAGCCCAAACAAGTTTCAAAAAGGATGAGTTTGCAAGTACTTTACTTTTGCAGAAAATTCAAAACATTCATTATGCAATAGGGCCCAATAGCAAAAAGCAGCTGTTTGAATGAGCACTCACATCTCTTGGTAGAATAGTTCACGATTGAAATTTTTGATGTTTTTCAACTAATCTCATGAGCCCAAACAAGACTCTAAAAGGATGAGCTTGCAACTACTTTACTTTTGGAGAAAATTCAAAACATTCATTATTCTATAGAGCCCAATAGCAAAAAGCAGCGTTTTGAATGAACAATCACATTTCTTGGTAGAATCGTGGAGGATTGAAATTTTTGACGTTTTTCTACTCCTCTCAACAGCCCAAACAAGTTTCTAAAAGGATGAGTTTGCAACTTCTTTACTTTTGGAGAAAATTCAAAACATTCATTATTCAATAGGGACCAATAGCAAAAAGCAATGGTTTGAATGAACAATCACATTTCTTGGTAGAATCGTGCAGGATTGAAATTTTTGATGTTTTTTACTCATCTCACCAGCCCAAACAAGTTTCTAAAAGGAAGAGTTTGCAACTACTTAACTTTTGCAGAAAATTCAAAACATTCATTATTTTTACGGACCAAAATAGCAAAAAGCAGCGGTTTGAATGAACACTCACATTTCTTGGTAGAATCGTGCAGGATTGAAATTTTTGATGTTTTTCCACTCCTCTCAACAGCCCAAACAAGTTTCTAAAAGGATGAGTTTGCAACTACTTTACTTTTGGAGAAATTTCAAAACATTCATTAGGGACCAATAGCAAAAAGCAGCGTTTTAAATGAACACTCACATCTTTTGGTAGAATCGTGTAGGATTGAAATTTTGATGTTTTTCTACTCCTCTCAACAGCCCAAACAAGTTTCTAAAAGAATGAGTTTGCAACTACTTTACTTTTGCAGAAAATTCAAAACATTCATTATTCAATAGGGCCCAATAGCAAAAAGCAGCTGTTTGAATGAGCATTCACATCTCTGGGTAGAATCGTTCAGGATTGAAATTTTTGATGTTTTTCTACTCCTCTCATTAGTCCAAACAAGACTCTAAAAGGATGAGCTTGCAACTCCTTTACTTTTGGAGAAAATTCAAAACATTCATTATTCAATAGAGCCCAATAGCTAAAAGCAGCGTTTTGAATGAACAATCACTTTTCTTGGTAGAATCGTGCAGGATTGAAAATTTTGATGTTTTTTTTACTCGTCTCAACAGCCCAAACAAGGTTCTAAAAGGATGAGTTTGCAACTACTTTACATTTGGAGAAAATTCAAAATATTCATTATTCAATAGGGCCCAGCAGCAAAAAGCAGTGGTTTGAATGAACACTCACATTTCTTGGTAGAATCATGCAGGATTGAAATTTTCAACGTTTTTCTACTCTTCTCATGAGCCCAAACGAGACTCTAAAAGGATAAGTTTGCAACTACATTACTTTTGGAGAAAACTCAAAACATTCATTATTCATTAGGGACCAATAGCAAAAAGCAGCGGTTTGAATGAACACTGACATTTCTTGGTAGAATCATGCAGGATTGAAATTTTTAACATTTTTCTACTCCTCTCATGAGCCCAAACGAGACTCTAAAAGGATAAGTTTGCAACTACTTTACTTTTGGAGAAAATTCAAAACTTTCATTATTCAATAGGTCCCAATTTCAAAAAGCAGCGGTTTGAATGACCACTCACATTTCTTGGTAGAATCGTGCAGGATTGAAATTTTTGATGTTTTTCTACTCCTCTCAACAGCCCAAACAAGTTTATAAAAGGGTGAGTTTGCAACTACTTTACTTTTGAAGAAAATTCAAAATATTCATTATTCAATAGGCCCAGCAGCAAAAAGCAGCGGTTTGAATGAACACTCACATTTCTTGGTAGAATCATGCAGGATTGAAATTTTTAACGTTTTTCTACTCCTCTCATGAGCCCAAACGAGACTCTAAAAGGATAAGTTTGCAAGTACTTTACTTTTGGAGAAAATTCAAAACATTAATTATTCATTAGGGACCAATAGCAAAAAGCATCCGTTTGAATGAACACTCACATTTATTGGTAGAATCATGCAGGATTGAAATTTTTTACATTTTTCTATTCCTCTCATGAGCCCAAACAAGGCTCTATAAGGATGAGTTTGCAACTACTTTACTTTTGCAGAAAATTCAAAACATTCATTATTCAACAGGGCCCAATAGCAAAAAGCAGCTGTTTGAATGAATACTCACATCTCTTGGTAGAATAGTTCAGGATTGAAATTTTTGATGTTTTTCTACTCCCCTCAAGATCCCAAACAAGACTCTAAATGGATGAGCTTGCAACTGCTTTACTTTTGGAGAAAATTCAAAACATTCATTATTCAACAGAGCCCAATAGCAAAAAGCAGCTTTTTTGAATGAACAATACCTTTCTTGGTAGAATCATGCAGGATTGAAATTTTTGATGTTTTTTACTCCTCTCAACAGTCCAAACAAGTTTGTAAAATGATGAGTTTGCAACTACTTTACTTTTGGAGAAAATTCAAAACATTCATTATTCAATAGGGACCAATAGCAAAAAGCAATGGTTTGAATGAACACTCACATTTCTTGGTAGAATCGTGCAGGATTGAAATTTTTGACGTTTTTTCTACTCCTCTCATGAGCACAAACAAGACTCTATAAGTATGAGTTTGCAACTACTTTACTTTTGGAGAAAATTCAAAACATTCATTATTCAATAGAGTTTAATAGCAAAAAGCAGCGTTTTGAATGTACAATCACAGTTCTTGGTAGAATCGTGCAGGATTGAAATTTTTGATGCTTTTCTACTCCTCTCATGAGCCCAAACAAGACTCTAAAAGGATAAGCTTGCAAATACTTTACCTTTGGAGAAAATTCAAAACATTCATTATTCATTAGGGACCAATAGCAAAAAGCAGCGGTTTGAATTAACACTCACATTTCTTTGTAGAATCATGCAGGATTGAAATTTTTGATGTTTTTCTACTCCTCTCATGAGCCCACAAACAAGACTCTATAAGGATCAGTTTGAACCTACTTTACTTTTGCAGAAAATTCAAAACATTCATTATTCAATAATTGGTAGAATCGTGCAGGACTGAAATTTTTAACGTTTTTCTACTCCTCTCATGAGCCCAAACAAGACTATAGAAGGACGAGATTGCAACTACTATACTTTTGGAGAAAATTCAAAACATTCATTATTCAATAAGGCCCAATAGCAAAAAGCAGCTGTTTGAATGAACACTCACATCTCTTGGTAGAATCGTTCAGGAGTGAAATCTTTGATGTTTTTCTACTCCTCTCATGAGCCCAAACAAGACTCTAAAAGGATGAGCTTGCAACTACTTTACTTTTGGAGAAAATTCAAAACATTCATTATTCATTAGGGACCAATAGCAAAAAGCAGCGGTTTGAATGAACACTCACATTTCTTGGTAGAATCGTGCAGGATTGAAATTTTTGATCTTTTCTACTCCTCTCATGAGCCCAAACAAGACTCTAAAAGGAAGAGTTTGCAACTACTTTACTTTAGCAGAAAATTCAAAACATTCATTATTCAAAAGAGCTCAATAGCAAAAAGCAGCGTTTTGAATGAACAATCACATTTCTTGGTAGAATCGTGCAGGATTGAAATTTTTGATGTTTTTTACTCAACTCACCAGCCCAAACAAGTTTCTAAAAGGAAGAGTTTGCAACTACTTTACTTTTGCAGAAAATTCAAAACATTCATTTTTCTTTATGGACCAAAATAGCAAAAAGGAGAGGTTTGAATGAACACTCACATTTCTTGGTAGAATCGTGCAGGATTGAATTTTTTGATGATTTTCTACTCCTCTCAACAGCCCAAACAAGTTTCTAAAAGGATGAGTTTGCAACTACTTTACTTTTGGAGAAAATTCAAAACATTCATTATTCATTAGGGACCAATAGCAAAAAGCAGCGGTTTAAATGAACACACATCTTTTGGTAGAATTGTGCAGGATTGAAATGTTGATGTTTTTCTACTCCTCTCAACAGCCCAAACAAGTTTCAAAAAGGATGAGTTTGCAAGTACTTTACTTTTGCAGAAAATTCAAAACATTCATTATGCAATAGGGCCCAATAGCAAAAAGCAGCTGTTTGAATGAGCACTCACATCTCTTGGTAGAATAGTTCAGGATTGAAATTTTTGATGTTTTTCAACTAATCTCATGAGCCCAAACAAGACTCTAAAAGGATGAGCTTGCAACTACTTTACTTTTGGAGAAAATTCAAAACATTCATTATTCAATAGAGCCCAATAGCAAAAAGCAGCGTTTTGAATGAACAATCACATTTCTTGATAGAATCGTGGAGGATTGAAATTTTTGACGTTTTTCTACTCCTCTCAACAGCCCAAACAAGTTTCTAAAAGGATGAGTTTGCAACTTCTTTACTTTTGGAGAAAATTCAAAACATTCATTATTCAATAGGGACCAATAGCAAAAAGCAATGGTTTGAATGAACACTCACATTTCTTGGTAGAATCGTGCAGGAATGAAATTTTTGATCTTTTCTACTCCTCTCATGAGCCCAAACAAGACTCTAAAAGGAAGAGTTTGCAACTACTTTACTTTTGCAGAAAATTCAAAACATTCATTATTCTTTAGGGACCAAAATAGCAAAAACCAGCGGTTTGAATGAACATTCACATTTCTTGGTAGAATCGTGCAGGATTGAAATTTTTGATGTTTTTCTACTCCTCTCAACAGCCCAAACAAGTTTCTAAAAGGATGAGCTAGCAACTACTTTACTTTAGCAGAAAATTCAAAACATTCATTATTCAAAAGAGCTCAATAGCAAAAAGCAGCGTTTTGAATGAACAATCACATTTCTTGGTAGAATCGTGCAGGATTGAAATTTTTGATGTTTTTTACTCATCTCACCAGCCCAAACAAGTTTCTAAAAGGAAGAGTTTGCAACTACTTAACTTTTGCAGAAAATTCAAAACATTCATTATTTTTACGGACCAAAATAGCAAAAAGCAGCAGTTTGAATGAACACTCAAATTTCTTGGTAGAATCGTGCAGGATTGAAATTTTTGATGTTTTTCCACTCCTCTCAACAGCCCAAACAAGTTTCTAAAAGGATGAGTTTGCAACTACTTTACTTTTGGAGAAATTTCAAAACATTCATTAGGGACCAATAGCAAAAAGCAGCGGTTTAAATGAACACTCACATCTTTTGGTAGAATCGTGCAGGATTGAAATTTTGATGTTTTTCTACTCCTCTCAACAGCCCAAACAAATTTCTAAAAGAATGAGTTTGCAACTACTTTACTTTTGCAGAAAATTCAAAACATTCATTATTCAATAGGGCCCAATAGCAAAAAGCAGCTGTTTGAATGAGCATTCACATCTCTGGGTAGAATCGTTCAGGATTGAAATTTTTGATGTTTTTCTACTCCTCTCATTAGTCCAAACAAGACTCTAAAAGGATGAGCTTGCAACTACTTTACTTTTGGAGAAAATTCAAAACATTCATTATTCAATAGAGCCCAATAGCTAAAAGCAGCGTTTTGAATGAACAATCACTTTTCTTGGTAGAATCGTGCAGGATTGAAAATTTTGATGTTTTTTTTTACTCGTCTCAACAGCCCAAACAAGTTTCTAAAAGGATGAGTTTGCAACTACTTTACTTTTGGAGAAAATTCAAAACATTCATTATTCAATAGAGCCCAATAGCTAAAAGCAGCGTTTTGAATGACCACTCACATTTCTTGGTAGAATCGTGCAGGATTGAAATTTTTGATGTTTTTCTACTCCTCTCAACAGCCCAAACAAGTTTATAAAAGGATGAGTTTGCAACTACTTTACTTTTGGAGAAAATTCAAAATATTCATTATTCAAAAGGGCCCAGCAGCAAAAAGCAGTGGTTTGAATGAACACTCACATTTCTTGGTAGAATCATGCAGGATTGAAATTTTCAACGTTTTTCTACTCCTCTCATGAGCCCAAACGAGACTCTAAAAGGATAAGTTTGCAACTACATTACTTTTGGAGAAAACTCAAAACATTCATTATTCATTAGGGACCAATAGCAAAAAGCAGCGGTTTGAATGAACACTGACATTTCTTGGTAGAATCATGCAGGATTGAAATTTTTAACGTTTTTCTACTCCTCTCATGAGCCCAAACGAGACTCTAAAAGGATGAGTTTGCAACTACTTTACTTTTGGAGAAAATTCAAAACTTTCATTATTCAATAGGTCCCAATTTCAAAAAGCAGCGGTTTGAATGACCACGCACATTTCTTGGTAGAATCGTGCAGGATTTAAATTTTTGATGTTTTTCTACTCCTCTCAACAGCCCAAACAAGTTTATAAAAGGGTGAGTTTGCAACTACTTTACTTTTGAAGAAAATTCAAAATATTCATTATTCAATAGGCCCAGCAGCAAAAAGCAGCGGTTTGAATGAACACTCACATTTCTTGGTAGAATCACGCAGGATTGAAATTTTTAACGTTTTTCTACTCCTCTCATGAGCCCAAACGAGACTCTAAAAGGATAAGTTTGCAAGTACTTTACTTTTGGAGGAAATTCAAAACATTCATTATTCATTAGGGAGCAATAGCAAAAAGCAGTGGTTTGAATGAACACTCACATTTATTGGTAGAATCATGCAGGATTGAAATTTTTTACATTTTTCTATTCCTCTCATGAGCCCAAACAAGGCTCTATTAAGGATGAGCTTGCAACTACTTTATTTTTGCAGAAAATTCAAAACATTCATTATTCAATAGGGCCCAATAGCAAAAAGCAGCTGTTTGAATGAATACTCACATCTCTTGGTAGAATAGTTCAGGATTGAAATTTTTGATGTTTTTCTACTCCCCTCAAGATCTCAAACAAGTTTCTAAAAGGATGAGTTTGCAACTACTTTACTTTTGGAGAAAATTCAAAACATTCATTATTCATTAGGGACCAATAGCAAAAAGCAGCGGTTTAAATGAACACACATCTTTTGGTAGAATTGTGCAGGATTGAAATTTTGATGTTTTTCTACTCCTCTCAACAGCCCAAACAAGTTTCTAAAAGAATGAGTTTGCAACTACTTTACTTTTGCAGAAAATTCAAAACATTCATTACTCAATAGGGCTCAATAGCAAAAAGCAGCTGTTTGAATGAGCATTCACATCTCTGGGTAGAATCGTTCAGGATTGAAATTTTTGATGTTTTTCTACTCCTCTCTTGAGCCCAAACAAGACTCTAAAAGGATGAGCTTGCAACTACTTTACTTTTGGAGAAAATTCAAAACCTTCATTATTCAATAGAGCCCAATAGCTAAAAGCAGCGTTTTGAATTAACAATCACTTTTCTTGGTAGAATCGTGCAGGATTGAAATTTTTTTTTTTTTTTACTCGTCTCAACAGCCCAAACAAGTTTCTAAAAGGATTAGTTTGCAACTACTTTACTTTTGGAGAAAATTCAAAACATTCATTATTCATTAGGGACCAATAGCAAAAAGCAGCGGTTTAAATGAACACACATCTTTTGGTAGAATTGTGCAGGATTGAAATTTTGATTATTATTATTATTATTATTTATTGTTATAGCGCCATTTATTCCATGGCGCTTTACATGTGAGGGGGGTATACATAAAAACAAGTACAATAATCTTAAACAATACAAGTCATAACTGGTACAGGAGGAGAGAGGACCCTGCCCGCGAGGGCTCACAATCTTCAAGGGATGGGTGATAATACAGTAGGCGAGGGTAGAGCTGGTTGTGCAGCGGTTTGGTCGATCGGTGGTTACTGCAGGTTATAGGCTTGTCGGAAGAGGTGGGTCTTCAGGCTCTTTTTGAAGGTTTCGATGGTAGGTGAGAGTCTGATATGTTGTGGTAGAGAGTTCCAGAGTAGGGGTGATGCGCGAGAGAAATCTTGTATGCGATTGTGGGAAGAGGAGATAAGAGGGGAGTAGAGAAGGAGATCTTGTGAGGATCGGAGGTTGCGTGCAGGAAAGTACCGGGAGACGAGGTCACAGATGTATGGAGGAGACAAGTTGTGGATGGCTTTGTATGTCATGGTTAGGGTTTTGTAATGGAGTCTCTGGGCAATTGGGAGCCAGTGAAGGGATTGACAGAGGGGAGAAGCTGGGGAATAGCGGGGGGACAGGTGGATTAGTCGGGCAGCAGAGTTTAGAATAGATTGGAGGGGTGCGAGAGTGTTTGAGGGGAGGCCGCAGAGCATGAGGTTGCAGTAGTCAAGGCGAGAGATGATGAGGGCATGGACTAGGGTTTTTGCAGATTCTTGGGTGAGGAATGAACGGATGCGTGAAATATTTTTGAGTTGAAGTCGGCAGGAAGTGGAAAGGGTTTGAATATGTGGTTTGAAGGAGAGATCAGCATCAAGGATTACTCCGAGGCAGCGAGCTTGTGGGACTGGGGAGAGTGGGCAGTCATTTACTGTAATTGATAGGTTCGTAGGGGGGTCACGTGAGATGGGGGAAAGATGATGAATTCTGTTTTGTCCATGTTGAGTTTCAGATATCTAGTGGAGAAGAAGGATGAAATAGTGGACAGACATTGAGGGATTCTGGTTAGTAGGGAGGTGATATCTGGTCCAGAGATGTAGATCTGTGTGTCATCAGCATAAAGATGATACTGAAAGCCATGAGATTCTATGAGCTGTCCCAGGCCAAAGGTGTAAATAGAGAACAGCAGGGGCCCTAGGACTGAACCTTGTGGGACTCCGACAGATAGGGGGCGAGGTGAGGAGGTGGTGTGTGAGTGGGAGACGCTGAATGTCCGGTCTGTTAGGTATGATGAGATCCAGGAGAGGGCCAAGTCTGTGATGCCGAGGGATGAGAGGGTCTGTAATAATAGGGAATGGTCCACTGTGTCAAAGGCAGCCGACAGGTCCAGGAGGAGGAGGACAGAGTAGTGTCGCTTGCTCTTGGCAGTTAAGAGGTCATTGGTGACCTTAGTAAGGGCAGTTTCAGTGGAGTGGTGTGACCGGAAGCCAGATTGTAAGCGGTCGAAGAGGGAGCAAGAAGAGAGATGGGAGGACAGTTCAAGGTAGATGTGTTGTTCCAGTAGCTTGGAGGCGTATGGGAGAAGTGATATAGGGCGATAGCTAGATACAGAGGATGGGTCAAGAGAGGGCTTTTTGAGGATAGGTGTGATGGAGGCATGTTTAAAGCTTGAGGGGAAAACACCAGTTGTTAGTGATAGGTTGAAGAGATGGGTTAGGGTTGGGATGAAGACTGTGGTGAGGTTTGGGATGAAGTGGGATGGGATCGGGTCGAGTGCACAGGTGGTGAGATGTGATCTTGAGAGTAGAGTGGAGAGTCGATCTTCTGTAATGGTGGAGAAGTTGGTTTTGAAGGTGGAGGGCTGGGAAGTCGGGAGGAAGGGCTCTGGGGGTTGTTGACCAAAACTGTCCCTGATGTTATCAATTTTCTGCTTGAAAAATGAGGCAAAGTCTTCAGCTGAGATGAGTGGGGAGGGAGGAGGTGCTGGGGGGCGGAGGAGAGAATTGAAGGTGTTGAATAACTGTTTAGGGTTGTGAGACAGGGAGGATATGAGAGATGAGAAGTAGGTTTGTTTAGCTGTGGCGAGTGTGGTCTTGTGGTCATGTTGATGTTTTTCTACTCCTCTCAACAGCCCAAACAAGTTTCAAAAAGGATGAGTTTGCAAGTACTTTACTTTTGCAGAAAATTCAAAACATTCATTATGCAATAGGGCCCAATAGCAAAAAGCAGCTGTTTGAATGAGCACTCACATCTCTTGGTAGAATAGTTCAGGATTGAAATTTTTGATGTTTTTCAACTAATCTCATGAGCCCAAACAAGGCTCTAAAAGGATGAGCTTGCAACTACTTTACTTTTGGAGAAAATTCAAAACATTCATTATTCAATAGAGCCCAATAGCAAAAAGCAGCGTTTTGAATGAACAATCACATTTCTTGGTAGAATCGTGGAGGATTGAAATTTTTGACGTTTTTCTACTCCTCTCAACAGCCCAAACAAGTTTCTAAAAGGATGAGTTTGCAACTTCTTTACTTTTGGAGAAAATTCAAAACATTCATTATTCAATAGGGACCAATAGCAAAAAGCAATGGTTTGAATGAACACTCACATTTCTTGGTAGAATCGTGCAGGAATGAAATTTTTGATCTTTTCTACTCCTCTCATGAGCCCAAACAAGACTCTAAAAGGAAGAGTTTGCAACTACTTTACTTTTGCAGAAAATTCAAAACATTCATTATTTTTACGGACCAAAATAGCAAAAAGCAGCGGTTTGAATGAACACTCAAATTTCTTGGTAGAATCGTGCAGGATTGAAATTTTTGATGTTTTTCCACTCCTCTCAACAGCCCAAACAAGTTTCTAAAAGGATGAGTTTGCAACTACTTTACTTTTGGAGAAATTTCAAAACATTCATTAGGGACCAATAGCAAAAAGCAGCGGTTTAAATGAACACTCACATCTTTTGGTAGAATCGTGCAGGATTGAAATTTTGATGTTTTTCTACTCCTCTCAACAGCCCAAACAAATTTCTAAAAGAATGAGTTTGCAACTACTTTACTTTTGCAGAAAATTCAAAACATTCATTATTCAATAGGGCCCAATAGCAAAAAGCAGCTGTTTGAATGAGCATTCACATCTCTGGGTAGAATCGTTCAGGATTGAAATTTTTGATGTTTTTCTACTCCTCTCATTAGTCCAAACAAGACTCTAAAAGGATGAGCTTGCAACTACTTTACTTTTGGAGAAAATTCAAAACATTCATTATTCAATAGAGCCCAATAGCTAAAAGCAGCGTTTTGAATGAACAATCACTTTTCTTGGTAGAATCGTGCAGGATTGAAAATTTTGATGTTTTTTTTTACTCGTCTCAACAGCCCAAACAAGTTTCTAAAAGGATGAGTTTGCAACTACTTTACTTTTGGAGAAAATTCAAAACATTCATTATTCAATAGAGCCCAATAGCTAAAAGCAGCGTTTTGAATGACCACTCACATTTCTTGGTAGAATCGTGCAGGATTGAAATTTTTGATGTTTTTCTACTCCTCTCAACAGCCCAAACAAGTTTATAAAAGGATGAGTTTGCAACTACTTTACTTTTGGAGAAAATTCAAAATATTCATTATTCAATAGGGCCCAGCAGCAAAAAGCAGTGGTTTGAATGAACACTCACATTTCTTGGTAGAATCATGCAGGATTGAAATTTTCAATGTTTTTCTACTCCTCTCATGAGCCCAAACGAGACTCTAAAAGGATAATTTTGCAACTACATTACTTTTGGAGAAAACTCAAAACATTCATTATTCATTAGGGACCAATAGCAAAAAGCAGCGGTTTGAATGAACACTGACATTTCTTGGTAGAATCATGCAGGATTGAAATTTTTAACGTTTTTCTACTCCTCTCATGAGCCCAAACGAGACTCTAAAAGGATGAGTTTGCAACTACTTTACTTTTGGAGAAAATTCAAAACTTTCATTATTCAATAGGTCCCAATTTCAAAAAGCAGCGGTTTGAATGACCACGCACATTTCTTGGTAGAATCGTGCAGGATTTAAATTTTTGATGTTTTTCTACTCCTCTCAACAGCCCAAACAAGTTTATAAAAGGGTGAGTTTGCAACTACTTTACTTTTGAAGAAAATTCAAAATATTCATTATTCAATAGGCCCAGCAGCAAAAAGCAGCGGTTTGAATGAACACTCACATTTCTTGGTAGAATCACGCAGGATTGAAATTTTTAACGTTTTTCTACTCCTCTCATGAGCCCAAACGAGACTCTAAAAGGATAAGTTTGCAAGTACTTTACTTTTGGAGAAAATTCAAAACATTCATTATTCATTAGGGAGCAATAGCAAAAAGCAGTGGTTTGAATGAACACTCACATTTATTGGTAGAATCATGCAGGATTGAAATTTTTTACATTTTTCTATTCCTCTCATGAGCCCAAACAAGGCTCTATTAAGGATGAGCTTGCAACTACTTTACTTTTGCAGAAAATTCAAAACATTCATTATTCAATAGGGCCCAATAGCAAAAAGCAGCTGTTTGAATGAATACTCACATCTCTTGGTAGAATAGTTCCGGATTGAAATTTTTGATGTTTTTCTACTCCCCTCAAGATCTCAAACAAGTTTCTAAAAGGATGAGTTTGCAACTACTTTACTTTTGGAGAAAATTCAAAACATTCATTATTCATTAGGGACCAATAGCAAAAAGCAGCGGTTTAAATGAACACACATCTTTTGGTAGAATTGTGCAGGATTGAAATTTTGATGTTTTTCTACTCCTCTCAACAGCCCAAACAAGTTTCTAAAAGAATGAGTTTGCAACTACTTTACTTTTGCAGAAAATTCAAAACATTCATTACTCAATAGGGCTCAATAGCAAAAAGCAGCTGTTTGAATGAGCATTCACATCTCTGGGTAGAATCGTTCAGGATTGAAATTTTTGATGTTTTTCTACTCCTCTCTTGAGCCCAAACAAGACTCTAAAAGGATGAGCTTGCAACTACTTTACTTTTGGAGAAAATTCAAAACCTTCATTATTCAATAGAGCCCAATAGCTAAAAGCAGCGTTTTGAATTAACAATCACTTTTCTTGGTAGAATCGTGCAGGATTGAATTTTTTTTTTTTTTTTACTCGTCTCAACAGCCCAAACAAGTTTCTAAAAGGATTAGTTTGCAACTACTTTACTTTTGGAGAAAATTCAAAACATTCATTATTCATTAGGGACCAATAGCAAAAAGCAGCGGTTTAAATGAACACACATCTTTTGGTAGAATTGTGCAGGATTGAAATGTTGATGTTTTTCTACTCCTCTCAACAGCCCAAACAAGTTTCAAAAAGGATGAGTTTGCAAGTACTTTACTTTTGCAGAAAATTCAAAACATTCATTATGCAATAGGGCCCAATAGCAAAAAGCAGCTGTTTGAATGAGCACTCACATCTCTTGGTAGAATAGTTCAGGATTGAAATTTTTGATGTTTTTCAACTAATCTCATGAGCCCAAACAAGACTCTAAAAGGATGAGCTTGCAACTACTTTACTTTTGGAGAAAATTCAAAACATTCATTATTCAATAGAGCCCAATAGCAAAAAGCAGCGTTTTGAATGAACAATCACATTTCTTGGTAGAATCGTGGAGGATTGAAATTTTTGACGTTTTTCTACTCCTCTCAACAGCCCAAACAAGTTTCTAAAAGGATGAGTTTGCAACTTCTTTACTTTTGGAGAAAATTCAAAACATTCATTATTCAATAGGGACCAATAGCAAAAAGCAATGGTTTGAATGAACACTCACATTTCTTGGTAGAATCGTGCAGGAATGAAATTTTTGATCTTTTCTACTCCTCTCATGAGCCCAAACAAGACTCTAAAAGGAAGAGTTTGCAACTACTTTACTTTTGCAGAAAATTCAAAACATTCATTATTCTTTAGGGACCAAAATAGCAAAAACCAGCGGTTTGAATGAACATTCACATTTCTTGGTAGAATCGTGCAGGATTGAAATTTTTGATGTTTTTCTACTCCTCTCAACAGCCCAAACAAGTTTCTAAAAGGATGAGCTAGCAACTACTTTACTTTAGCAGAAAATTCAAAACATTCATTATTAAAAAGAGCTCAATAGCAAAAAGCAGCGTTTTGAATGAACAATCACATTTCTTGGTAGAATCGTGCAGGATTGAAATTTTTGATGTTTTTTACTCATCTCACCAGCCCAAACAAGTTTCTAAAAGAAAGAGTTTGCAACTACTTAACTTTTGCAGAAAATTCAAAACATTCATTATTTTTACGGACCAAAATAGCAAAAAGCAGCGGTTTGAATGAACACTCAAATTTCTTGGTAGAATCGTGCAGGATTGAAATTTTTGATGTTTTTCCACTCCTCTCAACAGCCCAAACAAGTTTCTAAAAGGATGAGTTTGCAACTACTTTACTTTTGGAGAAATTTCAAAACATTCATTAGGGACCAATAGCAAAAAGCAGCGGTTTAAATGAACACTCACATCTTTTGGTAGAATCGTGCAGGATTGAAATTTTGATGTTTTTCTACTCCTCTCAACAGCCCAAACAAGTTTATAAAAGGATGAGTTTGCAACTACTTTACTTTTGGAGAAAATTCAAAATATTCATTATTCAATAGGGCCCAGCAGCAAAAAGCAGTGGTTTGAATGAACACTCACATTTCTTGGTAGAATCATGTAGGATTGAAATTTTCAACGTTTTTCTACTCCTCTCATGAGCCCAAACGAGACTCTAAAAGGATAAGTTTGCAACTACATTACTTTTGGAGAAAACTCAAAACATTCATTATTCATTAGGGACCAATAGCAAAAAGCAGCGGTTTGAATGAACACTGACATTTCTTGGTAGAATCATGCAGGATTGAAATTTTTAACGTTTTTCTACTCCTCTCATGAGCCCAAACGAGACTCTAAAAGGATGAGTTTGCAACTACTTTACTTTTGGAGAAAATACAAAACTTTCATTATTCAATAGGTCCCAATTTCAAAAAGCAGCGGTTTGAATAACCACGCACATTTCTTGGTAGAATCGTGCAGGATTTAAATTTTTGATGTTTTTCTACTCCTCTCAACAGCCCAAACAAGTTTATAAAAGGGTGAGTTTGCAACTACTTTACTTTTGAAGAAAATTCAAAATATTCATTATTCAATAGGCCCAGCAGCAAAAAGCAGCGGTTTGAATGAACACTCACATTTCTTGGTAGAATCATGCAGGATTGAAATTTTTAACGTTTTTCTACTCCTCTCATGAGCCCAAACGAGACTCTAAAAGGATAAGTTTGCAAGTACTTTACTTTTGGAGAAAATTCAAAACATTCATTATTCATTAGGGAGCAATAGCAAAAAGCAGTGGTTTGAATGAACACTCACATTTATTGGTAGAATCATGCAGGATTGAAATTTTTTACATTTTTCTATTCCTCTCATGAGCCCAAACAAGGCTCTATTAAGGATGAGCTTGCAACTACTTTACTTTTGCAGAAAATTCAAAACATTCATTATTCAATAGGGCCCAATAGCAAAAAGCAGCTGTTTGAATGAATACTCACATCTCTTGGTAGAATAGTTCAGTATTGAAATTTTTGATGTTTTTCTACTCCCCTCAAGATCTCAAACAAGTTTCTAAAAGGATGAGTTTGCAACTACTTTACTTTTGGAGAAAATTCAAAACATTCATTATTCATTAGGGACCAATAGCAAAAAGCAGCGGTTTAAATGAACACACATCTTTTGGTAGAATTGTGCAGGATTGAAATTTTGATGTTTTTCTACTCCTCTCAACAGCCCAAACAAGTTTCTAAAAGAATGAGTTTGCAACTACTTTACTTTTGCAGAAAATTCAAAACATTCATTACTCAATAGGGCTCAATAGCAAAAAGCAGCTGTTTGAATGAGCATTCACATCTCTGGGTAGAATCGTTCAGGATTGAAATTTTTGATGTTTTTCTACTCCTCTCTTGAGCCCAAACAAGACTCTAAAAGGATGAGCTTGCAACTACTTTACTTTTGGAGAAAATTCAAAACCTTCATTATTCAATAGAGCCCAATAGCTAAAAGCAGCGTTTTGAATTAACAATCACTTTTCTTGGTAGAATCGTGCAGGATAGAATTTTTTTTTTTTTTTTTACTCGTCTCAACAGCCCAAACAAGTTTCTAAAAGCATGAGTTTGCAACTACTTTACTTTTGGAGAAAATTCAAAACATTCATTATTCAATAGGGCCCAATTTCAAAAAGCAGCGGTTTGAATGACCACTCACATTTCTTGGTAGAATCGTGCAGGATTGAAATTTTTGATGTTTTTCTACTCCTCTCAACAGCCCAAACAAGTTTCTAAAAGGATGAGTTTGCAACTACTTTACTTTTGGAGAAAATTCAAAGCATTCATTATTCAATAGGGCCCAATAGCAAAAAGCAGCGGTTTGAATGAACACTGACATTTCTTGGTAGAATCGTGCAGGATTGAAATTTTTGATCTTTTCTACTCCTCTCATGAGCCCAAACAAGACTCTAAAAGGAAGAGTTTGCAACTACTTTACTTTTGCAGAAAATTCAAAACATTCATTATTCTTTACGGACCAAAATAGCAAAAACCAGCGGTTTGAATGAACATTCACATTTCTTGGTAGAATCGTGCAGGATTGAAATTTTTCATGTTTTTCTACTCCTCTCAACAGCCCAAACAAGTTTTTTAAAGGATGAGTTTGCAACTACTTTACTTTTGCAGAAAATTCAAAACATTCATTATTCAACAGGGCCCAATAGCAAATAGCAGCTGTTTGAATGAGCACTCACATCTCTTGGTAGAATAGTTCAGGATTGAAATTTTTGATGTTTTTCAACTAATCTCATGAGCCCAAACAAGACTCTAAAAGGATGAGCTTGCAACTACTTTACTTTTGGAGAAAATTCAAAACATTCATTATTCAATAGAGCCCAATAGCAAAAAGCAGCATTTTGAATGAACAATCACATTTCTTGGTAGAATCGTGGAGGATTGAAATTTTTGACATTTTTCTACTCCTCTTAACAGCCCAAACAAGTTTCTAAAAGGATGAGTTTGCAACTTCTTTACTTTTGGAGAAAATTCAAAACATTCATTATTCAATAGGGACCAATAGCAAAAAGCAGCGGTTTGAATGAACACTCACATTTCTTGGTAGAATCGTGCAGGATTGAAATTTTTGATCTTTTCTACTCCTCTCATGAGCCCAAACAAGACTCTAAAAGGAAGAGTTTGCAACTACTTTACTTTTGGAGAAAATTCAAAACATTCATTATTCAATAGAGCCCAATAGCTAAAAGCAGCGTTTTGAATGAACAATCACTTTTCTTGGTAGAATCGTGCAGTATTGAAATTTTGATGTTTTTCTACTCCTCTCAACAGCCCAAACAAGTTTCTAAAAGGATGAGTTTGCAACTACTTTACTTTTGCAGAAAATTCAAAACATTCATTATTCAATAGGGCCCAATAGCAAAAAGCAGCTGTTTGAATGAGCATTCACATCTCTGGGTAGAATCGTTCAGGATTGAAATTTTTGATGTTTTTCTACTCCTCTCATGAGCCCAAACAAGACTCTAAAAGGATGAGTTTGCAACTACTTTACTTTTGGAGATAATTCAAAACAATCATTATTCAATAGGGCCCAATAGCAAAAAGCAGCGATTTAAATGAACACTCACATTTCTTGGTAGAATCGTGTAGGATTGAATTTTTTGATGTTTTCCTACTCCTCTCAACAGCCCAAACAAGTTTCTAAAAGGATGAGTTTGCAACTACTTTACTTTTGGAGAAAATTCAAAACATTCATTATTCAATAGGGCCCAATTTCAAAAAGCAGCGGTTTGAATGACCACTCACATTTCTTGGAAGAATCGTGCAGGATTAGAATTTATGATTTTTTTCTACTCCTCTCAACAGCCCAAACAAGTTTCTAAAAGGATGAGTTTGCAACTACTTTACTTTTGGAGAAAATTCAAAGCATTCATTATTCAATAGGGCCCAAAGCAAAAAGCAGCGGTTTGAATTAACACTGACATTTCTTGGTAGAATCGTGCAGGATTGAAATTTTTAACGTTTTTCTACTCTTCTCATGAGCACAAACGAGACTCTGAAAGGATAAGTTTGCAACTACTTTACTTTGGGAGAAAATTCAAAACATTCATTATTCAATAGGGCCCAATTTCAAAAAGCAGCAGTTTGAATGACCACTCACATCTCTTGGTAGAATAGTTCAGGATTGAAATTTTTGATGTTTTTCAACTAATCTCATGAGCCCAAACAAGACCCTAAAAGGATGAGCTTGCAACTTCTTTACTTTTGGAGAAAATTCAAAACATTCATTATTCAATAGGGACCAATAGCAAAAAGCAGCGGTTTGAATGAACACTCACATTTCTTGGTAGAATCGTGCAGGATTGAAATTTTTGATCTTTTCTACTCCTCTCATGAGCCCAAACAAGACTCTAAAAGGAAGAGTTTGCAAATACTTTACTTTAGCAGAAAATTCAAAACATTCATTATTCAAAAGAGCTCAATAGCAAAAAGAAGCGTTTTGAATGAACAATCACATTTCTTGGTAGAATCGTGCAGGATTGAAATTTTTGATGTTTTTTACTCATCTCACCAGCCCAAACAAGTTTCTAAAAGGAAGAGTTTGCAACTACTTTACTTTTGCAGAAAATTCAAAACATTCATTTTTCTTTACGGACAAAAATAGCAAAAAGCAGAGGTTTGAATGAACACTCACATTTCTTGGTAGAATCGTGCAGGATTGAAATTTTTGATGGTTTTCTACTCCTCTCAACAGCCCAAACAAGTTTCTAAAAGGATGAGTTTGCAACTACTTTACTTTTGGAGAAAATTCAAAACATTCATTATTCATTAGGGACCAATAGCAAAAAGCAGCGGTTTAAATGAACACACATCTTTTGGTAGAATTGTGCAGGATTGAAATGTTGATGTTTTTCTACTCCTCTCAACAGCCCAAACAAGTTTCAAAAAGGATGAGTTTGCAAGTACTTTACTTTTGCAGAAAATTCAAAACATTCATTATGCAATAGGGCCCAATAGCAAAAAGCAGCTGTTTGAATGAGCACTCACATCTCTTGGTAGAATAGTTCAGGATTGAAATTTTTGATGTTTTTCAACTAATCTCATGAGCCCAAACAAGACTCTAAAAGGATGAGCTTGCAACTACTTTACTTTTGGAGAAAATTCAAAACATTCATTATTCTATAGAGCCCAATAGCAAAAAGCAGCGTTTTGAATGAACAATCACATTTCTTGGTAGAATCGTGGAGGATTGAAATTTTTGACGTTTTTCTACTCCTCTCAACAGCCCAAACAAGTTTCTAAAAGGATGAGTTTGCAACTTCTTTACTTTTGGAGAAAATTCAAAACATTCATTATTCAATAGGGACCAATAGCAAAAAGCAATGGTTTGAATGAACACTCACATTTCTTGGTAGAATCGTGCAGGATTGAAATTTTTGATCTTTTCTACTCCTCTCATGAGCCCAAACAAGATTCTAAAAGGAAGAGTTTGCAACTACTTTACTTTTGCAGAAAATTCAAAACATTCATTATTCTTTAGGGACCAAAATAGCAACAACCAGCGGTTTGAATGAACATTCACATTTCTTGGTAGAATCGTGCAGGATTGAAATTTTTGATGTTTTTCTACTCCTCTCAACAGCCCAAACAAGTTTCTAAAAGGATGAGCTAGCAACTACTTTACTTTAGCAGAAAATTCAAAACATTCATTATTCAAAAGAGCTCAATAGCAAAAAGCAGCGTTTTGAATGAACAATCACATTTCTTGGTAGAATCGTGCAGGATTGAAATTTTTGATGTTTTTTACTCATCTCACCAGCCCAAACAAGTTTCTAAAAGGAAGAGTTTGCAACTACTTAACTTTTGCAGAAAATTCAAAACATTCATTATTTTTACGGACCAAAATAGCCAAAAGCAGCGGTTTGAATGAACACTCACATTTCTTGGTAGAATCGTGCAGGATTGAAATTTTTAATGTTTTTCCACTCCTCTCAACAGCCCAAACAAGTTTCTAAAAGGATGAGTTTGCAACTACTTTACTTTTGGAGAAATTTCAAAACATTCATTAGGTACCAATAGCAAAAAGCAGCGTTTTAAATGAACACTCACATCTTTTGGTAGAATCGTGCAGGATTGAAATTTTGATGTTTTTCTACTCCTCTCAACAGCCCAAACAAGTTTCTAAAAGAATGAGTTTGCAACTACTTTACTTTTGCAGAAAATTCAAAACATTCATTATTCAATAGGGCCCAATAGCAAAAAGCAGCTGTTTGAATGAGCATTCACATCTCTGGGTAGAATCGTTCAGGATTGAAATTTTTGATGTTTTTCTACTCCTCTCATTAGTCCAAACAAGACTCTAAAAGGATGAGCTTGCAACTACTTTACTTTTGGAGAAAATTCAAAACATTCATTATTCAATAGAGCCCAATAGCTAAAAGCAGCGTTTTGAATGAACAATCACTTTTCTTGGTAGAATCGTGCAGGATTGAAAATTTTGATGTTTTTTTTACTCGTCTCAACAGCCCAAACAAGTTTCTAAAAGGATGAGTTTGCAACTACTTTACTTTTGGAGAAAATTCAAAACATTCATTATTCAATAGAGCCCAATATCTAAAAGCAGCGTTTTGAATGACCACTCACATTTCTTGGTAGAATCGTGCAGGATTGAAATTTTTGACGTTTTTCTACTCCTCTCAACAGCCCAAACAAGTTTATAAAAGGATGAGTTTGCAACTACTTTACTTTTGGATAAAATTCAAAATATTCATTATTCAATAGGGCCCAGCAGCAAAAAGCAGTGGTTTGAATGAACACTCACATTTCTTGGTAGAATCATGCAGGATTGAAATTTTCAACGTTTTTCTACTCCTCTCATGAGCCCAAACGAGACATTAAAAGGATAAGTTTGCAACTACATTACTTTTGGAGAAAACTCAAAACATTCATTATTCATTAGGGACCAATAGCAAAAAGCAGCGGTTTGAATGAACACTGACATTTCTTGGTAGAATCATGCAGGATTGAAATGTTTAATGTTTTTCTACTCCTCTCATGAGCCCAAACGAGACTCTAAAAGGATAAGTTTGCAACTACTTTACTTTTGGAGAAAATTCAAAACTTTCATTATTCAATAGGTCCCAATTTCAAAAAGCAGCGGTTTGAATGACCACTCACATTTCTTGGTAGAATCGTGCAGGATTGAAATTTTTGATGTTTTTCTACTCCTCTCAACAGCCCAAACAAGTTTATAAAAGGGTGAGTTTGCAACTACTTTACTTTTGAATAAAATTCAAAATATTCATTATTCAATAGGCCCAGCAGCAAAAAGCAGCGGTTTGAATGAACACTCACATTTCTTGGTAGAATCATGCAGGATTGAAATTTTTAACGTTTTTCTATTCCTCTCATGAGCCCAAACGAGACTCTAAAAGGATAAGTTTGCAAGTACTTTACTTTTGGAGAAAATTCAAAACATTCATTATTCATTAGGGACCAATAGCAAAAAGCAGCGGTTTGAATGAACACTCACATTTATTGGTAGAATCATGCAGGATTGAAATTTTTTACATTTTTCTATTCCTCTCATGAGCCCAAACAAGACTTTATAAGGATGAGTTTGCAACTACTTTACTTTTGCAGAAAAGTAAAAACATTCATTATTCAATAGGGCCCAATAGCAAAAAGCAGCTGTTTGAATGAGCACTCACATCTCTTGGTAGAATAGTTCAGGATTGAAATTTTTGATGTTTTTCAACTAATCTCATGAGCCCAAACAAGACTCTAAAAGGATGAGCTTGCAACTACTTTACTTTTGGAGAAAATTCAAAACATTCATTATTCAATAGAGCCCAATAGCAAAAAGCAGCGTTTTGAATGAACAATCACATTTCTTGGTAGAATCGTGCAGGATTGAAATTTTTGACGTTTTTCTACTCCTCTCAACAGCCCAAACAAGTTTCTAAAAGGATGAGTTTGCAACTACTTTACTTTTGGAGAAAATTCAAAACATTCATTATTCATTAGGGACCAATAGCAAAAAGCAGCGGTTTAAATGAACACACATCTTTTGGTAGAATTGTGCAGGATTGAAATTTTGATGTTTTTCTACTCCTCTCAACAGCCCAAACAAGTTTCTAAAAGAATGAGTTTGCAACTACTTTACTTTTACAGAAAATTCAAAACATTCATTACTCAATAGGGCTCAATAGCAAAAAGCAGCTGTTTGAATGAGCATTCACATCTCTGGGTAGAATCGTTCAGGATTGAAATTTTTGATGTTTTTCTACTCCTCTCTTGAGCCCAAACAAGACTCTAAAAGGATGAGCTTGCAACTACTTTACTTTTGGAGAAAATTCAAAACCTTCATTATTCAATAGAGCCCAATAGCTAAAAGCAGCGTTTTGAATTAACAATCACTTTTCTTGGTAGAATCGTGCAGGATTGAAATTTTTTTTTTTTTTTACTTGTCTCAACAGCCCAAACAAGTTTCTAAAAGCATGAGTTTGCAACTACTTTACTTTTGGAGATAATTCAAAACATTCATTATTCAATAGGGCCCAATAGCAAAAAGCAGCTGTTAGAATGAACACTCACATTTCTTGGTAGAATCGTGCAGGATTGAAATTTTTGATGTTTTTCTACTCCTCTCAACAGCCCAAACAAGTTTCTAAAAGGATGAGTTTGCAACTACTTTACTTTTGGAGAAAATTCAAAACATTCATTATTCAATAGGGCCCAATTTCAAAAAGCAGCGGTTTGAATGACCACTCATATTTCTTGGTAGAATCATGCAGGATTGAAATTTTTGATGTTTTTCTACTCCTCTCAACAGCCCAAACAAGTTTCTAAAAGGATGAGTTTGCAACTACTTTACTTTTGGAGAAAATTCAAAGCATTCATTATTCAATAGGGCCCAATAGCAAAAAGCAGCGGTTTGAATGAACACTGACATTTCTTGGTAGAATCATGCAGGATTGAAATTTTTAACGTTTTTCTACTCCTCTCAACAGCCCAAACAAGACTCTAAAAGGATGAGTTTGCAACTACTTTACTTTTGGAGAAAATTCAAAACATTCATTATTCAATAGGGCCCAATTTAAAAAAGCAGCGGTTTGAATGACCACTCACATTTCTTGGTAGAATCGTGCAGGATTGAAATTTTTGATGTTTTTCTACTCCTCTCAACAGCCCAAACAAGTTTTTTAAAGGATGAGTTTGCAACTACTTTACTTTTGCAGAAAATTCAAAACATTCATTATTCAATATGGCCCAATAGCAAAAAGCAGCTGTTTGAATGAGCACTCACATCTCTTGGTAGAATAGTTCAGGATTGAAATTTTTGATGTTTTTCAACTAATCTCATGAGCCCAAACAAGACTCTAAAAGGATGAGCTTGCAACTACTTTACTTTTGGAGAAAATTCAAAACATTCATTATTCAATAGAGCACAATAGCGAAAAGCAGCGTTTTGAATGAACAATCACATTTCTTGGTAGAATCGTGCAGGATTGAAATTTTGACGTTTTTCTACTCCTCTCAACAGCCCAAACAAGTTTCTAAAAGGATGAGTTTGCAACTTCTTTACTTTTGGAGAAAATTCAAAACATTCATTATTCAATCGTGCCCAATAGCAAAAAGCAGCGGTTTGAATGAACACTCACATTTCTTAGTAGAATCGTGCAGGATTGAAATTTTTGATCTTTTCTACTCCTCTCATGAGCCCAAACAAGACTCTAAAAGGAAGAGTTTGCAACTACTTTACTTTTGCAGAAAATTCAAAACATTCATTATTCTTTATGGACCAAAATAGCAAAAACCAGCGGTTTGAATGAACATTCACATTTCTTGGTAGAATCGTGCAGGATTGAAATTTTTCATGTTTTTCTACTCCTCTCAATAGCCCAAACAAGTTTTTTAAAGGATGAGTTTGCAACTACTTTACTTTTGCAGAAAATTCAAAACATTCATTATTCAACAGGGCCCAATAGCAAAAAGCAGCTGTTTGAATGAGCACTCACATCTCTTGGTAGAATAGTTCAGGATTGAAATTTTTGATGTTTTTCAACTAATCTCATGAGCCCAAACAAGACTCTAAAAGGATGAGCTTGCAACTACTTTACTTTTGGAGAAAATTCAAAACATTCATTATTCAATAGAGCCCAATAGCAAAAAGCAGCATTTTGAATGAACAATCACATTTCTTGGTAGAATCGTGGAGGATTGAAATTTTTGACGTTTTTCTACTCCTCTTAACAGCCCAAACAAGTTTCTAAAAGGATGAGTTTGCAACTTCTTTACTTTTGGAGAAAATTCAAAACATTCATTATTCAATAGGGACCAATAGCAAAAAGCAGCGGTTTGAATGAACACTCACATTTCTTGGTAGAATCGTGCAGGATTGAAATTTTTTATCTTTTCTACTCCTCTCATGAGCCCAAACAAGACTCTAAAAGGAAGAGTTTGCAACTACTTTACTTTTGGAGAAAATTCAAAACATTCATTATTCAATAGAGCCCAATAGCTAAAAGCAGCGTTTTGAATGAACAATCACTTTTCTTGGTGGAATCGTGCAGGATTGATAATTTTTATGTTTTTTTTACTCGTCTCAACAGCCCAAACAAGTTTCTAAAAGGATGAGTTTGCAACTACTTTACTTTTGGAGATAATTCAAAACATTCATTATTCAATAGGGCCCAATAGCAAAAAGCAGCGATTTAAATGAACACTCACATCTTTTGGTAGAATCGTGCAGTATTGAAATTTTGATGTTTTTCTACTCCTCTCAACAGCCCAAACAAGTTTCTAAAAGGATGAGTTTGCAACTACTTTACTTTTGCAGAAAATTCA
Source organism: Dendrobates tinctorius (assembly GCF_039654945.1). NCBI lineage: Eukaryota > Metazoa > Chordata > Amphibia > Anura > Dendrobatidae > Dendrobates > Dendrobates tinctorius. The sequence goes on along the minus strand of NW_027361736.1, from coordinate 4,483,815 downwards.
AAACATTCATTATTCAGTAGGGCCCAATAGCAAAAAGCAGCTGTTTGAATGAGCATTCACATCTCTGGGTAGAATCGTTCAGGATTGAAATTTTTGATGTTTTCCTACTCCTCTCATGAGCCCAAACAAGACTCTAAAAGGATGAGTTTGCAACTACTTTACTTTTGGAGATAATTCAAAACAATCATTATTCAATAGGGCCCAATAGCAAAAAGCAGCGATTTAAATGAACACTCACATTTCTTGGTAGAATCGTGTAGGATTGAATTTTTTGATGTTTTTCTACTCCTCTCAACAGCCCAAACAAGTTTCTAAAAGGATGAGTTTGCAACTACTTTACTTTTGGAGAAAATTCAAAACATTCATTATTCAATAGGGCCCAATTTCAAAAAGCAGCAGTTTGAATGACCACTCACATTTCTTGGAAGAATCGTGCAGGATTAGAATTTTTGATTTTTTTCTACTCCTCTCAACAGCCCAAACAAGTTTCTAAAAGGATGAGTTTGCAACTACTTTACTTTTGGAGAAAATTCAAAGCATTCATTATTCAATAGGGCCCAAAGCAAAAAGCAGCGGTTTGAATTAACACTGACATTTCTTGGTAGAATCGTGCAGGATTGAAATTTTTAACGTTTTTCTACTCTTCTCATGAGCACAAACGAGACTCTGAAAGGATAAGTTTGCAACTACTTTACTTTTGGAGAAAATTCAAAACATTCATTATTCAATAGGGCCCAATTTCAAAAAGCAGCAGTTTGAATGACCACTCACATCTCTTGGTAGAATAGTTCAGGATTGAAATTTTTGATGTTTTTCAACTAATCTCATGAGCCCAAACAAGACCCTAAAAGGATGAGCTTGCAACTACTTTACTTTTGGAGAAAATTCAAAGCATTCATTATTCAATAGGTCCCAAAGCAAAAAGCAGCGGTTTGAATTAACACTGACATTTCTTGGTAGAATCGTGCAGGATTGAAATTTTTAACGTTTTTCTACTCTTCTCATGAGCACAAACGAGACTCTGAAAGGATAAGTTTGCAACTACTTTACTTTTGGAGAAAATTCAAAACATTCATTATTCAATAGGGCCCAATTTCAAAAAGCAGCAGTTTGAATGACCACTCACATCTCTTGGTAGAATCGTGCAGGATTGAAATTTTTGATCTTTTCTACTCCTCTCATGAGCCCAAACAAGACTCTAAAAGGAAGAGTTTGCAACTACTTTACTTTAGCAGAAAATTCAAAACATTCATTATTCAAAAGAGCTCAATAGCAAAAAGCAGCGTTTTGAATGAACAATCACATTTCTTGGTAGAATCGTGCAGGATTGAAATTTTTGATGTTTTTTACTCATCTCACCAGCCCAAACAAGTTTCTAAAAGGAAGAGTTTGCAACTACTTTACTTTTGCAGAAAATTCAAAACATTCATTTTTCTTTACGGACCAAAATAGCAAAAAGCAGAGGTTTGAATGAACACTCACATTTCTTGGTAGAATCGTGCAGGATTGAAATTTTTGATGTTTTTCTACTCCTCTCAACAGCCCAAACAAGTTTCTAAAAGGATGAGTTTGCAACTACTTTACTTTTGGAGAAAATTCAAAACATTCATTATTCATTAGGGACCAATAGCAAAAAGCAGCGGTTTAAATGAACACACATCTTTTGGTAGAATTGTGCAGGATTGAAATGTTGATGTTTTTCTACTCCTCTCAACAGCCCAAACAAGTTTCAAAAAGGATGAGTTTGCAAGTACTTTACTTTTGCAGAAAATTCAAAACATTCATTATGCAATAGGGCCCAATAGCAAAAAGCAGCTGTTTGAATGAGCACTCACATCTCTTGGTAGAATAGTTCAGGATTGAAATTTTTGATGTTTTTCAACTAATCTCATGAGCCCAAACAAGACTCTAAAAGGATGAGCTTGCAACTACTTTACTTTTGGAGAAAATTCAAAACATTCATTATTCTATAGAGCCCAATAGCAAAAAGCAGCGTTTTGAATGAACAATCACATTTCTTGGTAGAATCGTGGAGGATTGAAATTTTTGACGTTTTTCTACTCCTCTCAACAGCCCAAACAAGGTTCTAAAAGGATGAGTTTGCAACTTCTTTACTTTTGGAGAAAATTCAAAACATTCATTATTCAATAGGGACCAATAGCAAAAAGCAATGGTTTGAATGAACACTCACATTTCTTGGTAGAATCGTGCAGGATTGAAATTTTTTATCTTTTCTACTCCTCTCATGAGCCCAAACAAGACTCTAAAAGGAAGAGTTTGCAACTACTTTACTTTTGCAGAAAATTCAAAACATTCATTATTCTTTAGGGACCAAAATAGCAAAAACCAGCGGTTTCAATGAACATTCACATTTCTTGGTAGAATCGTGCAGGATTGAAATTTTTGATGTTTTTCTACTCCTCTCAACAGCCCAAACAAGTTTCTAAAAGGATGAGCTAGCAACTACTTTACTTTAGCAGAAAATTCAAAACATTCATTATTCAAAAGAGCTCAATAGCAAAAAGCAGCGTTTTGAATGAACAATCACATTTCTTGGTAGAATCGTGCAGGATTGAAATTTTTGATGTTTTTTACTCATCTCACCAGCCCAAACAAGTTTCTAAAAGGAAGAGTTTGCAACTACTTAACTTTTGCAGAAAATTCAAAACATTCATTATTTTTACGGACCAAAATAGCAAAAAGCAGCGGTTTGAATGAACACTCACATTTCTTGGTAGAATCGTGCAGGATTGAAATTTTTGATGTTTTTCCACTCTTCTCAACAGCCCAAACAAGTTTCTAAAAGGCTGAGTTTGCAACTACTTTACTTTTGGAGAAATTTCAAAACATTCATTAGGGACCAATAGCAAAAAGCAGCGTTTTAAATGAACACTCACATCTTTTGGTAGAATCGTGCAGGATTGAAATTTTTGATGTTTTTCTACTCCTCTCAACAGTCCAAACAAGTTTCTAAAAGAATGAATTTGCAACTACTTTACTTTTGGAGAAAATTCAAAACATTCATTATTCATTAGGGACCAATAGCAAAAAGCAGCGGTTTAAATGAACACACATCTTTTGGTAGAATTGTGCAGGATTGAAATGTTGATGTTTTTCTACTCCTCTCAACAGCCCAAACAAGTTTCAAAAAGGATGAGTTTGCAAGTACTTTACTTTTGCAGAAAATTCAAAACATTCATTATGCAATAGGGCCCAATAGCAAAAAGCAGCTGTTTGAATGAGCACTCACATCTCTTGGTAGAATAGTTCAGGATTGAAATTTTTGATGTTTTTCAACTAATCTCATGAGCCCAAACAAGACTCTAAAAGGATGAGCTTGCAACTACTTTACTTTTGGAGAAAATTCAAAACATTCATTATTCTATAGAGCCCAATAGCAAAAAGCAGCGTTTTGAATGAACAATCACATTTCTTGGTAGAATCGTGGAGGATTGAAATTTTTGACGTTTTTCTACTCCTCTCAACAGCCCAAACAAGTTTCTAAAAGGATGAGTTTGCAACTTCTTTACTTTTGGAGAAAATTCAAAACATTCATTATTCAATAGGGACCAATAGCAAAAAGCAATGGTTTGAATGAACACTCACTTTCTTGGTAGAATCGTGCAGGATTGAAATTTTTGATCTTTTCTACTCCTCTCATGAGCCCAAACAAGACTCTAAAAGGAAGAGTTTGCAACTACTTTAATTTTGCAGAAAATTCAAAACATTCATTATTCTTTAGGGACCAAAATAGCAAAAACCAGCGGTTTGAATGAACATTCACATTTCTTGGTAGAATCGTGCAGGATTGAAATTTTTGATGTTTTTCTACTCCTCTCAACAGCCCAAACAAGTTTCTAAATGGATGAGCTAGCAACTACTTTACTTTAGCAGAAAATTCAAAACATTCATTATTCAAAAGAGCTCAATAGCAAAAAGCAGCGTTTTGAATGAACAATCACATTTCTTGGTAGAATCGTGCAGGATTGAAATTTTTGATGTTTTTTACTCATCTCACCAGCCCAAACAAGTTTCTAAAAGGAAGAGTTTGCAACTACTTAACTTTTGCAGAAAATTCAAAACATTCATTATTTTTACGGACCAAAATAGCAAAAAGCAGCGGTTTGAATGAACACTCACATTTCTTGGTAGAATCGTGCAGGATTTAAATTTTTGATGTTTTTCCACTCCTCTCAACAGCCCAAACAAGTTTCTAAAAGGATGAGTTTGCAACTACTTTACTTTTGGAGAAATTTCAAAACATTCATTAGGGACCAATAGCAAAAAGCAGCGTTTTAAATGAACACTCACATCTTTTGGTAGAATCGTGCAGGATTGAAATTTTGATGTTTTTCTACTCCTCTCAACAGCCCAAACAAGTTTCTAAAAGAATGAGTTTGCAACTACTTTACTTTTGCAGAAAATTCAAAACATTCATTATTCAATAGGGCCCAATAGCAAAAAGCAGCTGTTTGAATGAGCATTCACATCTCTGGGTAGAATCGTTCAGGATTGAAATTTTTGATGTTTTTCTACTCCTCTCATTAGTCCAAACAAGACTCTAAAAGGATGAGCTTGCAACTACTTTACTTTTGGAGAAAATTCAAAACATTCATTATTCAATAGAGCCCAATAGCTAAAAGCAGCGTTTTGAATGAACAATCACTTTTCTTGGTAGAATCGTGCAGGATTGAAAATTTTGATGTTTTTTTTACTCGTCTCAACAGCCCAAACAAGGTTCTAAAAGGATGAGTTTGCAACTACTTTACATTTGGAGAAAATTCAAAATATTCATTATTCAATAGGGCCCAGCAGCAAAAAGCAGTGGTTTGAATGAACACTCACATTTCTTGGTAGAATCATGCAGGATTGAAATTTTCAACGTTTTTCTACTCTTCTCATGAGCCCAAACGAGACTCTAAAAGGATAAGTTTGCAACTACATTACTTTTGGAGAAAACTCAAAACATTCATTATTCATTAGGGACCAATAGCAAAAAGCAGCGGTTTGAATGAACACTGACATTTCTTGGTAGAATCATGCAGGATTGAAATTTTTAACGTTTTTCTACTCCTCTCATGAGCCCAAACGAGACTCTAAAAGGATAAGTTTGCAACTACTTTACTTTTGGAGAAAATTCAAAACTTTCATTATTCAATAGGTCCCAATTTCAAAAAGCAGCGGTTTGAATGACCACTCACATTTCTTGGTAGAATCGTGCAGGATTGAAATTTTTGATGTTTTTCTACTCCTCTCAACAGCCCAAACAAGTTTATAAAAGGGTGAGTTTGCAACTACTTTACTTTTGAAGAAAATTCAAAATATTCATTATTCAATAGGCCCAGCAGCAAAAAGCAGCGGTTTGAATGAACACTCACATTTCTTGGTAGAATCATGCAGGATTGAAATTTTTAACGTTTTTCTACTCCTCTCATGAGCCCAAACGAGACTCTAAAAGGATAAGTTTGCAAGTACTTTACTTTTGGAGAAAATTCAAAACATTAATTATTCATTAGGGACCAATAGCAAAAAGCAGCCGTTTGAATGAACACTCACATTTATTGGTAGAATCATGCAGGATTGAAATTTTTTACATTTTTCTATTCCTCTCATGAGCCCAAACAAGGCTCTATAAGGATGAGTTTGCAACTACTTTACTTTTGCAGAAAATTCAAAACATTCATTATTCAACAGGGCCCAATAGCAAAAAGCAGCTGTTTGAATGAATACTCACATCTCTTGGTAGAATAGTTCAGGATTGAAATTTTTGATGTTTTTCTACTCCCCTCAAGATCCCAAACAAGACTCTAAATGGTTGAGCTTGCAACTGCTTTACTTTTGGAGAAAATTCAAAACATTCATTATTCAACAGAGCCCAATAGCAAAAAGCAGCTTTTTTGAATGAACAATACCTTTCTTGGTAGAATCATGCAGGATTGAAATTTTTGATGTTTTTTACTCCTCTCAACAGTCCAAACAAGTTTGTAAAATGATGAGTTTGCAACTACTTTACTTTTGGAGAAAATTCAAAACATTCATTATTCAATAGGGACCAATAGCAAAAAGCAATGGTTTGAATGAACACTCACATTTCTTGGTAGAATCGTGCAGGATTGAAATTTTTGACGTTTTTTCTACTCCTCTCATGAGCACAAACAAGACTCTATAAGTATGAGTTTGCAACTACTTTACTTTTGGAGAAAATTCAAAACATTCATTATTCAATAGAGTTTAATAGCAAAAAGCAGCGTTTTGAATGTACAATCACAGTTCTTGGTAGAATCGTGCAGGATTGAAATTTTTGATGCTTTTCTACTCCTCTCATGAGCCCAAACAAGACTCTAAAAGGATAAGCTTGCAAATACTTTACCTTTGGAGAAAATTCAAAACATTCATTATTCATTAGGGACCAATAGCAAAAAGCAGCGGTTTGAATTAACACTCACATTTCTTTGTAGAATCATGCAGGATTGAAATTTTTGATGTTTTTCTACTCCTCTCATGAGCCCACAAACAAGACTCTATAAGGATCAGTTTGAACCTACTTTACTTTTGCAGAAAATTCAAAACATTCATTATTCAATAATTGGTAGAATCGTGCAGGATTGAAATTTTTAACGTTTTTCTACTCCTCTCATGAGCCCAAACAAGACTATAGAAGGACGAGATTGCAACTACTATACTTTTGGAGAAAATTCAAAACATTCATTATTCAATAAGGCCCAATAGCAAAAAGCAGCTGTTTGAATGAACACTCACATCTCTTGGTAGAATCGTTCAGGAGTGAAATCTTTGATGTTTTTCTACTCTCATGAGCCCAAACAAGACTCTAAAAGGATGAGCTTGCAACTACTTTACTTTTGGAGAAAATTCAAAACATTCATTATTCATTAGGGACCAATAGCAAAAAGCAGCGGTTTGAATGAACACTCACATTTCTTGGTAGAATCGTGCAGGATTGAAATTTTTGATCTTTTCTACTCCTCTCATGAGCCCAAACAAGACTCTAAAAGGAAGAGTTTGCAACTACTTTACTTTAGCAGAAAATTCAAAACATTCATTATTCAAAAGAGCTCAATAGCAAAAAGCAGCGTTTTGAATGAACAATCACATTTCTTGGTAGAATCGTGCAGGATTGAAATTTTTGATGTTTTTTACTCAACTCACCAGCCCAAACAAGTTTCTAAAAGGAAGAGTTTGCAACTACTTTACTTTTGCAGAAAATTCAAAACATTCATTTTTCTTTATGGACCAAAATAGCAAAAAGGAGAGGTTTGAATGAACACTCACATTTCTTGGTAGAATCGTGCAGGATTGAATTTTTTGATGATTTTCTACTCCTCTCAACAGCCCAAACAAGTTTCTAAAAGGATGAGTTTGCAACTACTTTACTTTTGGAGAAAATTCAAAACATTCATTATTCATTAGGGACCAATAGCAAAAAGCAGCGGTTTAAATGAACACACATCTTTTGGTAGAATTGTGCAGGATTGAAATGTTGATGTTTTTCTACTCCTCTCAACAGCCCAAACAAGTTTCAAAAAGGATGAGTTTGCAAGTACTTTACTTTTGCAGAAAATTCAAAACATTCATTATGCAATAGGGCCCAATAGCAAAAAGCAGCTGTTTGAATGAGCACTCACATCTCTTGGTAGAATAGTTCAGGATTGAAATTTTTGATGTTTTTCAACTAATCTCATGAGCCCAAACAAGACTCTAAAAGGATGAGCTTGCAACTACTTTACTTTTGGAGAAAATTCAAAACATTCATTATTCAATAGAGCCCAATAGCAAAAAGCAGCGTTTTGAATGAACAATCACATTTCTTGATAGAATCGTGGAGGATTGAAATTTTTGACGTTTTTCTACTCCTCTCAACAGCCCAAACAAGTTTCTAAAAGGATGAGTTTGCAACTTCTTTACTTTTGGAGAAAATTCAAAACATTCATTATTCAATAGGGACCAATAGCAAAAAGCAATGGTTTGAATGAACACTCACATTTCTTGGTAGAATCGTGCAGGAATGAAATTTTTGATCATTTCTACTCCTCTCATGAGCCCAAACAAGACTCTAAAAGGAAGAGTTTGCAACTACTTTACTTTTGCAGAAAATTCAAAACATTCATTATTCTTTAGGGACCAAAATAGCAAAAACCAGCGGTTTGAATGAACATTCACATTTCTTGGTAGAATCATGCAGGATTGAAATTTTTGATGTTTTTCTACTCCTCTCAACAGCCCAAACAAGTTTCTAAAAGGATGAGCTAGCAACTACTTTACTTTAGCAGAAAATTCAAAACATTCATTATTCAAAAGAGCTCAATAGCAAAAAGCAGCGTTTTGAATGAACAATCACATTTCTTGGTAGAATCGTGCAGGATTGAAATTTTTGATGTTTTTTACTCATCTCACCAGCCCAAACAAGTTTCTAAAAGGAAGAGTTTGCAACTACTTAACTTTTGCAGAAAATTCAAAACATTCATTATTTTTACGGACCAAAATAGCAAAAAGCAGCAGTTTGAATGAACACTCAAATTTCTTGGTAGAATCGTGCAGGATTGAAATTTTTGATGTTTTTCCACTCCTCTCAACAGCCCAAACAAGTTTCTAAAAGGATGAGTTTGCAACTACTTTACTTTTGGAGAAATTTCAAAACATTCATTAGGGACCAATAGCAAAAAGCAGCGGTTTAAATGAACACTCACATCTTTTGGTAGAATCATGCAGGATTGAAATTTTGATGTTTTTCTACTCCTCTCAACAGCCCAAACAAATTTCTAAAAGAATGAGTTTGCAACTACTTTACTTTTGCAGAAAATTCAAAACATTCATTATTCAATAGGGCCCAATAGCAAAAAGCAGCTGTTTGAATGAGCATTCACATCTCTGGGTAGAATCGTTCAGGATTGAAATTTTTGATGTTTTTCTACTCCTCTCATTAGTCCAAACAAGACTCTAAAAGGATGAGCTTGCAACTACTTTACTTTTGGAGAAAATTCAAAACATTCATTATTCAATAGAGCCCAATAGCTAAAAGCAGCGTTTTGAATGAACAATCACTTTTCTTGGTAGAATCGTGCAGGATTGAAAATTTTGATGTTTTTTTTTACTCGTCTCAACAGCCCAAACAAGTTTCTAAAAGGATGAGTTTGCAACTACTTTACTTTTGGAGAAAATTCAAAACATTCATTATTCAATAGAGCCCAATAGCTAAAAGCAGCGTTTTGAATGACCACTCACATTTCTTGGTAGAATCGTGCAGGATTGAAATTTTTGATGTTTTTCTACTCCTCTCAACAGCCCAAACAAGTTTATAAAAGGATGAGTTTGCAACTACTTTACTTTTGGAGAAAATTCAAAATATTCATTATTCAAAAGGGCCCAGCAGCAAAAAGCAGTGGTTTGAATGAACACTCACATTTCTTGGTAGAATCATGCAGGATTGAAATTTTCAACGTTTTTCTACTCCTCTCATGAGCCCAAACGAGACTCTAAAAGGATAAGTTTGCAACTACATTACTTTTGGAGAAAACTCAAAACATTCATTATTCATTAGGGACCAATAGCAAAAAGCAGCGGTTTGAATGAACACTGACATTTCTTGGTAGAATCATGCAGGATTGAAATTTTTAACGTTTTTCTACTCCTCTCATGAGCCCAAACGAGACTCTAAAAGGATGAGTTTGCAACTACTTTACTTTTGAAGAAAATTCAAAATATTCATTATTCAATAGGCCCAGCAGCAAAAAGCAGCGGTTTGAATGAACACTCACATTTCTTGGTAGAATCACGCAGGATTGAAATTTTTAACGTTTTTCTACTCCTCTCATGAGCCCAAACGAGACTCTAAAAGGATAAGTTTGCAAGTACTTTACTTTTGGAGAAAATTCAAAACATTCATTATTCATTAGGGAGCAATAGCAAAAAGCAGTGGTTTGAATGAACACTCACATTTATTGGTAGAATCATGCAGGATTGAAATTTTTTACATTTTTCTATTCCTCTCATGAGCCCAAACAAGGCTCTATTAAGGATGAGCTTGCAACTACTTTATTTTTGCAGAAAATTCAAAACATTCATTATTCAATAGGGCCCAATAGCAAAAAGCAGCTGTTTGAATGAATACTCACATCTCTTGGTAGAATAGTTCAGGATTGAAATTTTTGATGTTTTTCTACTCCCCTCAAGATCTCAAACAAGTTTCTAAAAGGATGAGTTTGCAACTACTTTACTTTTGGAGAAAATTCAAAACATTCATTATTCATTAGGGACCAATAGCAAAAAGCAGCGGTTTAAATGAACACACATCTTTTGGTAGAATTGTGCAGGATTGAAATTTTGATGTTTTTCTACTCCTCTCAACAGCCCAAACAAGTTTCTAAAAGAATGAGTTTGCAACTACTTTACTTTTGCAGAAAATTCAAAACATTCATTACTCAATAGGGCTCAATAGCAAAAAGCAGCTGTTTGAATGAGCATTCACATCTCTGGGTAGAATCGTTCAGGATTGAAATTTTTGATGTTTTTCTACTCCTCTCTTGAGCCCAAACAAGACTCTAAAAGGATGAGCTTGCAACTACTTTACTTTTGGAGAAAATTCAAAACCTTCATTATTCAATAGAGCCCAATAGCTAAAAGCAGCGTTTTGAATTAACAATCACTTTTCTTGGTAGAATTGTGCAGGATTGAAATTTTTTTTTTTTTTTACTCGTCTCAACAGCCCAAACAAGTTTCTAAAAGGATTAGTTTGCAACTACTTTACTTTTGGAGAAAATTCAAAACATTCATTATTCATTAGGGACCAATAGCAAAAAGCAGCGGTTTAAATGAACACACATCTTTTGGTAGAATTGTGCAGGATTGAAATGTTGATTATTATTATTATTATTTATTGTTATAGCGCCATTTATTCCATGGCGCTTTACATGTGAGGGGGGTATACATAAAAACAAGTACAATAATCTTAAACAATACAAGTCATAACTGGTACAGGAGGAGAGAGGACCCTGCCCGCGAGGGCTCACAATCTTCAAGGGATGGGTGATAATACAGTAGGCGAGGGTAGAGCTGGTTGTGCAGCGGTTTGGTCGATCGGTGGTTACTGCAGGTTATAGGCTTGTCGGAAGAGGTGGGTCTTCAGGCTCTTTTTGAAGGTTTCGATGGTAGGTGAGAGTCTGATATGTTGTGGTAGAGAGTTCCAGAGTAGGGGTGATGCGCGAGAGAAATCTTGTATGCGATTGTGGGAAGAGGAGATAAGAGGGGAGTAGAGAAGGAGATCTTGTGAGGATCGGAGGTTGCGTGCAGGAAAGTACCGGGAGACGAGGTCACAGATGTATGGAGGAGACAAGTTGTGGATGGCTTTGTATGTCATGGTTAGGGTTTTGTAATGGAGTCTCTGGGCAATTGGGAGCCAGTGAAGGGATTGACAGAGGGGAGAAGCTGGGGAATAGCGGGGGGACAGGTGGATTAGTCGGGCAGCAGAGTTTAGAATAGATTGGAGGGGTGCGAGAGTGTTTGAGGGGAGGCCGCAGAGCATGAGGTTGCAGTAGTCAAGGCGAGAGATGATGAGGGCATGGACTAGGGTTTTTGCAGATTCTTGGGTGAGGAATGAACGGATGCGTGAAATATTTTTGAGTTGAAGTCGGCAGGAAGTGGAAAGGGTTTGAATATGTGGTTTGAAGGAGAGATCAGCATCAAGGATTACTCCGAGGCAGCGAGCTTGTGGGACTGGGGAGAGTGGGCAGTCATTTACTGTAATTGATAGGTTCGTAGGGGGGTCACGTGAGATGGGGGAAAGATGATGAATTCTGTTTTGTCCATGTTGAGTTTCAGATATCTAGTGGAGAAGAAGGATGAAATAGTGGACAGACATTGAGGGATTCTGGTTAGTAGGGAGGTGATATCTGGTCCAGAGATGTAGATCTGTGTGTCATCAGCATAAAGATGATACTGAAAGCCATGAGATTCTATGAGCTGTCCCAGGCCAAAGGTGTAAATAGAGAACAGCAGGGGCCCTAGGACTGAACCTTGTGGGACTCCGACAGATAGGGGGCGAGGTGAGGAGGTGGTGTGTGAGTGGGAGACGCTGAATGTCCGGTCTGTTAGGTATGATGAGATCCAGGAGAGGGCCAAGTCTGTGATGCCGAGGGATGAGAGGGTCTGTAATAATAGGGAATGGTCCACTGTGTCAAAGGCAGCCGACAGGTCCAGGAGGAGGAGGACAGAGTAGTGTCGCTTGCTCTTGGCAGTTAAGAGGTCATTGGTGACCTTAGTAAGGGCAGTTTCAGTGGAGTGGTGTGGCCAGATTGTAAGCGGTCGAAGAGGGAGCAAGAAGAGAGATGGGAGGACAGTTCAAGGTAGATGTGTTGTTCCAGTAGCTTGGAGGCGTATGGGAGAAGTGATATAGGGCGATAGCTAGATACAGAGGATGGGTCAAGAGAGGGCTTTTTGAGGATAGGTGTGATGGAGGCATGTTTAAAGCTTGAGGGGAAAACACCAGTTGTTAGTGATAGGTTGAAGAGATGGGTTAGGGTTGGGATGAAGACTGTGGTGAGGTTTGGGATGAAGTGGGATGGGATCGGGTCGAGTGCACAGGTGGTGAGATGTGATCTTGAGAGTAGAGTGGAGAGTCGATCTTCTGTAATGGTGGAGAAGTTGGTTTTGAAGGTGGAGGGCTGGGAAGTCGGGAGGAAGGGCTCTGGGGGTTGTTGACCAAAACTGTCCCTGATGTTATCAATTTTCTGCTTGAAAAATGAGGCAAAGTCTTCAGCTGAGATGAGTGGGGAGGGAGGAGGTGCTGGGGGGCGGAGGAGAGAATTGAAGGTGTTGAATAACTGTTTAGGGTTGTGAGACAGGGAGGATATGAGAGATGAGAAGTAGGTTTGTTTAGCTGTGGCGAGTGTGGTCTTGTGGTCATGTTGATGTTTTTCTACTCCTCTCAACAGCCCAAACAAGTTTCAAAAAGGATGAGTTTGCAAGTACTTTACTTTTGCAGAAAATTCAAAACATTCATTATGCAATAGGGCCCAATAGCAAAAAGCAGCTGTTTGAATGAGCACTCACATCTCTTGGTAGAATAGTTCAGGATTGAAATTTTTGATGTTTTTCAACTAATCTCATGAGCCCAAACAAGGCTCTAAAAGGATGAGCTTGCAACTACTTTACTTTTGGAGAAAATTCAAAACATTCATTATTCAATAGAGCCCAATAGCAAAAAGCAGCGTTTTGAATGAACAATCACATTTCTTGGTAGAATCGTGGAGGATTGAAATTTTTGACGTTTTTCTACTCCTCTCAACAGCCCAAACAAGTTTCTAAAAGGATGAGTTTGCAACTTCTTTACTTTTGGAGAAAATTCAAAACATTCATTATTCAATAGGGACCAATAGCAAAAAGCAATGGTTTGAATGAACACTCACATTTCTTGGTAGAATCGTGCAGGAATGAAATTTTTGATCTTTTCTACTCCTCTCATGAGCCCAAACAAGACTCTAAAAGGAAGAGTTTGCAACTACTTTACTTTTGCAGAAAATTCAAAACATTCATTATTTTTACGGACCAAAATAGCAAAAAGCAGCGGTTTGAATGAACACTCAAATTTCTTGGTAGAATCGTGCAGGATTGAAATTTTTGATGTTTTTCCACTCCTCTCAACAGCCCAAACAAGTTTCTAAAAGGATGAGTTTGCAACTACTTTACTTTTGGAGAAATTTCAAAACATTCATTAGGGACCAATAGCAAAAAGCAGCGGTTTAAATGAACACTCACATCTTTTGGTAGAATCGTGCAGGATTGAAATTTTGATGTTTTTCTACTCCTCTCAACAGCCCAAACAAATTTCTAAAAGAATGAGTTTGCAACTACTTTACTTTTGGAGAAAATTCAAAACATTCATTATTCAATAGAGCCCAATAGCTAAAAGCAGCGTTTTGAATGACCACTCACATTTCTTGGTAGAATCGTGCAGGATTGAAATTTTTGATGTTTTTCTACTCCTCTCAACAGCCCAAACAAGTTTATAAAAGGATGAGTTTGCAACTACTTTACTTTTGGAGAAAATTCAAAATATTCATTATTCAATAGGGCCCAGCAGCAAAAAGCAGTGGTTTGAATGAACACTCACATTTCTTGGTAGAATCATGCAGGATTGAAATTTTCAATGTTTTTCTACTCCTCTCATGAGCCCAAACGAGACTCTAAAAGGATAATTTTGCAACTACATTACTTTTGGAGAAAACTCAAAACATTCATTATTCATTAGGGACCAATAGCAAAAAGCAGCGGTTTGAATGAACACTGACATTTCTTGGTAGAATCATGCAGGATTGAAATTTTTAACGTTTTTCTACTCCTCTCATGAGCCCAAACGAGACTCTAAAAGGATGAGTTTGCAACTACTTTACTTTTGGAGAAAATTCAAAACTTTCATTATTCAATAGGTCCCAATTTCAAAAAGCAGCGGTTTGAATGACCACGCACATTTCTTGGTAGAATCGTGCAGGATTTAAATTTTTGATGTTTTTCTACTCCTCTCAACAGCCCAAACAAGTTTATAAAAGGGTGAGTTTGCAACTACTTTACTTTTGAAGAAAATTCAAAATATTCATTATTCAATAGGCCCAGCAGCAAAAAGCAGCGGTTTGAATGAACACTCACATTTCTTGGTAGAATCACGCAGGATTGAAATTTTTAACGTTTTTCTACTCCTCTCATGAGCCCAAACGAGACTCTAAAAGGATAAGTTTGCAAGTACTTTACTTTTGGAGAAAATTCAAAACATTCATTATTCATTAGGGAGCAATAGCAAAAAGCAGTGGTTTGAATGAACACTCACATTTATTGGTAGAATCATGCAGGATTGAAATTTTTTACATTTTTCTATTCCTCTCATGAGCCCAAACAAGGCTCTATTAAGGATGAGCTTGCAACTACTTTACTTTTGCAGAAAATTCAAAACATTCATTATTCAATAGGGCCCAATAGCAAAAAGCAGCTGTTTGAATGAATACTCACATCTCTTGGTAGAATAGTTCCGGATTGAAATTTTTGATGTTTTTCTACTCCCCTCAAGATCTCAAACAAGTTTCTAAAAGGATGAGTTTGCAACTACTTTACTTTTGGAGAAAATTCAAAACATTCATTATTCATTAGGGACCAATAGCAAAAAGCAGCGGTTTAAATGAACACACATCTTTTGGTAGAATTGTGCAGGATTGAAATTTTGATGTTTTTCTACTCCTCTCAACAGCCCAAACAAGTTTCTAAAAGAATGAGTTTGCAACTACTTTACTTTTGCAGAAAATTCAAAACATTCATTACTCAATAGGGCTCAATAGCAAAAAGCAGCTGTTTGAATGAGCATTCACATCTCTGGGTAGAATCGTTCAGGATTGAAATTTTTGATGTTTTTCTACTCCTCTCTTGAGCCCAAACAAGACTCTAAAAGGATGAGCTTGCAACTACTTTACTTTTGGAGAAAATTCAAAACCTTCATTATTCAATAGAGCCCAATAGCTAAAAGCAGCGTTTTGAATTAACAATCACTTTTCTTGGTAGAATCGTGCAGGATTGAATTTTTTTTTTTTTTTTACTCGTCTCAACAGCCCAAACAAGTTTCTAAAAGGATTAGTTTGCAACTACTTTACTTTTGGAGAAAATTCAAAACATTCATTATTCATTAGGGACCAATAGCAAAAAGCAGCGGTTTAAATGAACACACATCTTTTGGTAGAATTGTGCAGGATTGAAATGTTGATGTTTTTCTACTCCTCTCAACAGCCCAAACAAGTTTCAAAAAGGATGAGTTTGCAAGTACTTTACTTTTGCAGAAAATTCAAAACATTCATTATGCAATAGGGCCCAATAGCAAAAAGCAGCTGTTTGAATGAGCACTCACATCTCTTGGTAGAATAGTTCAGGATTGAAATTTTTGATGTTTTTCAACTAATCTCATGAGCCCAAACAAGACTCTAAAAGGATGAGCTTGCAACTACTTTACTTTTGGAGAAAATTCAAAACATTCATTATTCAATAGAGCCCAATAGCAAAAAGCAGCGTTTTGAATGAACAATCACATTTCTTGGTAGAATCGTGGAGGATTGAAATTTTTGACGTTTTTCTACTCCTCTCAACAGCCCAAACAAGTTTCTAAAAGGATGAGTTTGCAACTTCTTTACTTTTGGAGAAAATTCAAAACATTCATTATTCAATAGGGACCAATAGCAAAAAGCAATGGTTTGAATGAACACTCACATTTCTTGGTAGAATCGTGCAGGAATGAAATTTTTGATCTTTTCTACTCCTCTCATGAGCCCAAACAAGACTCTAAAAGGAAGAGTTTGCAACTACTTTACTTTTGCAGAAAATTCAAAACATTCATTATTCTTTAGGGACCAAAATAGCAAAAACCAGCGGTTTGAATGAACATTCACATTTCTTGGTAGAATCGTGCAGGATTGAAATTTTTGATGTTTTTCTACTCCTCTCAACAGCCCAAACAAGTTTCTAAAAGGATGAGCTAGCAACTACTTTACTTTAGCAGAAAATTCAAAACATTCATTATTAAAAAGAGCTCAATAGCAAAAAGCAGCGTTTTGAATGAACAATCACATTTCTTGGTAGAATCGTGCAGGATTGAAATTTTTGATGTTTTTTACTCATCTCACCAGCCCAAACAAGTTTCTAAAAGAAAGAGTTTGCAACTACTTAACTTTTGCAGAAAATTCAAAACATTCATTATTTTTACGGACCAAAATAGCAAAAAGCAGCGGTTTGAATGAACACTCAAATTTCTTGGTAGAATCGTGCAGGATTGAAATTTTTGATGTTTTTCCACTCCTCTCAACAGCCCAAACAAGTTTCTAAAAGGATGAGTTTGCAACTACTTTACTTTTGGAGAAATTTCAAAACATTCATTAGGGACCAATAGCAAAAAGCAGCGGTTTAAATGAACACTCACATCTTTTGGTAGAATCGTGCAGGATTGAAATTTTGATGTTTTTCTACTCCTCTCAACAGCCCAAACAAGTTTATAAAAGGATGAGTTTGCAACTACTTTACTTTTGGAGAAAATTCAAAATATTCATTATTCAATAGGGCCCAGCAGCAAAAAGCAGTGGTTTGAATGAACACTCACATTTCTTGGTAGAATCATGTAGGATTGAAATTTTCAACGTTTTTCTACTCCTCTCATGAGCCCAAACGAGACTCTAAAAGGATAAGTTTGCAACTACATTACTTTTGGAGAAAACTCAAAACATTCATTATTCATTAGGGACCAATAGCAAAAAGCAGCGGTTTGAATGAACACTGACATTTCTTGGTAGAATCATGCAGGATTGAAATTTTTAACGTTTTTCTACTCCTCTCATGAGCCCAAACGAGACTCTAAAAGGATGAGTTTGCAACTACTTTACTTTTGGAGAAAATACAAAACTTTCATTATTCAATAGGTCCCAATTTCAAAAAGCAGCGGTTTGAATAACCACGCACATTTCTTGGTAGAATCGTGCAGGATTTAAATTTTTGATGTTTTTCTACTCCTCTCAACAGCCCAAACAAGTTTATAAAAGGGTGAGTTTGCAACTACTTTACTTTTGAAGAAAATTCAAAATATTCATTATTCAATAGGCCCAGCAGCAAAAAGCAGCGGTTTGAATGAACACTCACATTTCTTGGTAGAATCATGCAGGATTGAAATTTTTAACGTTTTTCTACTCCTCTCATGAGCCCAAACGAGACTCTAAAAGGATAAGTTTGCAAGTACTTTACTTTTGGAGAAAATTCAAAACATTCATTATTCATTAGGGAGCAATAGCAAAAAGCAGTGGTTTGAATGAACACTCACATTTATTGGTAGAATCATGCAGGATTGAAATTTTTTACATTTTTCTATTCCTCTCATGAGCCCAAACAAGGCTCTATTAAGGATGAGCTTGCAACTACTTTACTTTTGCAGAAAATTCAAAACATTCATTATTCAATAGGGCCCAATAGCAAAAAGCAGCTGTTTGAATGAATACTCACATCTCTTGGTAGAATAGTTCAGTATTGAAATTTTTGATGTTTTTCTACTCCCCTCAAGATCTCAAACAAGTTTCTAAAAGGATGAGTTTGCAACTACTTTACTTTTGGAGAAAATTCAAAACATTCATTATTCATTAGGGACCAATAGCAAAAAGCAGCGGTTTAAATGAACACACATCTTTTGGTAGAATTGTGCAGGATTGAAATTTTGATGTTTTTCTACTCCTCTCAACAGCCCAAACAAGTTTCTAAAAGAATGAGTTTGCAACTACTTTACTTTTGCAGAAAATTCAAAACATTCATTACTCAATAGGGCTCAATAGCAAAAAGCAGCTGTTTGAATGAGCATTCACATCTCTGGGTAGAATCGTTCAGGATTGAAATTTTTGATGTTTTTCTACTCCTCTCTTGAGCCCAAACAAGACTCTAAAAGGATGAGCTTGCAACTACTTTACTTTTGGAGAAAATTCAAAACCTTCATTATTCAATAGAGCCCAATAGCTAAAAGCAGCGTTTTGAATTAACAATCACTTTTCTTGGTAGAATCGTGCAGGATTGAATTTTTTTTTTTTTTTTTACTCGTCTCAACAGCCCAAACAAGTTTCTAAAAGCATGAGTTTGCAACTACTTTACTTTTGGAGAAAATTCAAAACATTCATTATTCAATAGGGCCCAATTTCAAAAAGCAGCGGTTTGAATGACCACTCACATTTCTTGGTAGAATCGTGCAGGATTGAAATTTTTGATGTTTTTCTACTCCTCTCAACAGCCCAAACAAGTTTCTAAAAGGATGAGTTTGCAACTACTTTACTTTTGGAGAAAATTCAAAGCATTCATTATTCAATAGGGCCCAATAGCAAAAAGCAGCGGTTTGAATGAACACTGACATTTCTTGGTAGAATCGTGCAGGATTGAAATTTTTGATCTTTTCTACTCCTCTCATGAGCCCAAACAAGACTCTAAAAGGAAGAGTTTGCAACTACTTTACTTTTGCAGAAAATTCAAAACATTCATTATTCTTTACGGACCAAAATAGCAAAAACCAGCGGTTTGAATGAACATTCACATTTCTTGGTAGAATCGTGCAGGATTGAAATTTTTCATGTTTTTCTACTCCTCTCAACAGCCCAAACAAGTTTTTTAAAGGATGAGTTTGCAACTACTTTACTTTTGCAGAAAATTCAAAACATTCATTATTCAACAGGGCCCAATAGCAAATAGCAGCTGTTTGAATGAGCACTCACATCTCTTGGTAGAATAGTTCAGGATTGAAATTTTTGATGTTTTTCAACTAATCTCATGAGCCCAAACAAGACTCTAAAAGGATGAGCTTGCAACTACTTTACTTTTGGAGAAAATTCAAAACATTCATTATTCAATAGAGCCCAATAGCAAAAAGCAGCATTTTGAATGAACAATCACATTTCTTGGTAGAATCGTGGAGGATTGAAATTTTTGACGTTTTTCTACTCCTCTTAACAGCCCAAACAAGTTTCTAAAAGGATGAGTTTGCAACTTCTTTACTTTTGGAGAAAATTCAAAACATTCATGATTCAATAGGGACCAATAGCAAAAAGCAGCGGTTTGAATGAACACTCACATTTCTTGGTAGAATCGTGCAGGATTGAAATTTTTGATCTTTTCTACTCCTCTCATGAGCCCAAACAAGACTCTAAAAGGAAGAGTTTGCAACTACTTTACTTTTGGAGAAAATTCAAAACATTCATTATTCAATAGAGCCCAATAGCTAAAAGCAGCATTTTGAATGAACAATCACTTTTCTTGGTAGAATCGTGCAGTATTGAAATTTTGATGTTTTTCTACTCCTCTCAACAGCCCAAACAAGTTTCTAAAAGGATGAGTTTGCAACTACTTTACTTTTGCAGAAAATTCAAAACATTCATTATTCAATAGGGCCCAATAGCAAAAAGCAGCTGTTTGAATGAGCATTCACATCTCTGGGTAGAATCGTTCAGGATTGAAATTTTTGATGTTTTTCTACTCCTCTCATGAGCCCAAACAAGACTCTAAAAGGATGAGTTTGCAACTACTTTACTTTTGGAGATAATTCAAAACAATCATTATTCAATAGGGCCCAATAGCAAAAAGCAGCGATTTAAATGAACACTCACATTTCTTGGTAGAATCGTGTAGGATTGAATTTTTTGATGTTTTCCTACTCCTCTCAACAGCCCAAACAAGTTTCTAAAAGGATGAGTTTGCAACTACTTTACTTTTGGAGAAAATTCAAAACATTCATTATTCAATAGGGCCCAATTTCAAAAAGCAGCGGTTTGAATGACCACTCACATTTCTTGGAAGAATCGTGCAGGATTAGAATTTATGATTTTTTTCTACTCCTCTCAACAGCCCAAACAAGTTTCTAAAAGGATGAGTTTGCAACTACTTTACTTTTGGAGAAAATTCAAAGCATTCATTATTCAATAGGGCCCAAAGCAAAAAGCAGCGGTTTGAATTAACACTGACATTTCTTGGTAGAATCGTGCAGGATTGAAATTTTTAACGTTTTTCTACTCTTCTCATGAGCACAAACGAGACTCTGAAAGGATAAGTTTGCAACTACTTTACTTTTGGAGAAAATTCAAAACATTCATTATTCAATAGGGCCCAATTTCAAAAAGCAGCAGTTTGAATGACCACTCACATCTCTCGGTAGAATAGTTCATGATTGAAATTTTTGATGTTTTTCAACTAATCTCATGAGCCCAAACAAGACCCTAAAAGGATGAGCTTGCAACTTCTTTACTTTTGGAGAAAATTCAAAACATTCATTATTCAATAGGGACCAATAGCAAAAAGCAGCGGTTTGAATGAACACTCACATTTCTTGGTAGAATCGTGCAGGATTGAAATTTTTGATCTTTTCTACTCCTCTCATGAGCCCAAACAAGACTCTAAAAGGAAGAGTTTGCAAATACTTTACTTTAGCAGAAAATTCAAAACATTCATTATTCAAAAGAGCTCAATAGCAAAAAGAAGCGTTTTGAATGAACAATCACATTTCTTGGTAGAATCGTGCAGGATTGAAATTTTTGATGTTTTTTACTCATCTCACCAGCCCAAACAAGTTTCTAAAAGGAAGAGTTTGCAACTACTTTACTTTTGCAGAAAATTCAAAACATTCATTTTTCTTTACGGACAAAAATAGCAAAAAGCAGAGGTTTGAATGAACACTCACATTTCTTGGTAGAATCGTGCAGGATTGAAATTTTTGATGGTTTTCTACTCCTCTCAACAGCCCAAACAAGTTTCTAAAAGGATGAGTTTGCAACTACTTTACTTTTGGAGAAAATTCAAAACATTCATTATTCATTAGGGACCAATAGCAAAAAGCAGCGGTTTAAATGAACACACATCTTTTGGTAGAATTGTGCAGGATTGAAATGTTGATGTTTTTCTACTCCTCTCAACAGCCCAAACAAGTTTCAAAAAGGATGAGTTTGCAAGTACTTTACTTTTGCAGAAAATTCAAAACATTCATTATGCAATAGGGCCCAATAGCAAAAAGCAGCTGTTTGAATGAGCACTCACATCTCTTGGTAGAATAGTTCAGGATTGAAATTTTTGATGTTTTTCAACTAATCTCATGAGCCCAAACAAGACTCTAAAAGGATGAGCTTGCAACTACTTTACTTTTGGAGAAAATTCAAAACATTCATTATTCTATAGAGCCCAATAGCAAAAAGCAGCGTTTTGAATGAACAATCACATTTCTTGGTAGAATCGTGGAGGATTGAAATTTTTGACGTTTTTCTACTCCTCTCAACAGCCCAAACAAGTTTCTAAAAGGATGAGTTTGCAACTTCTTTACTTTTGGAGAAAATTCAAAACATTCATTATTCAATAGGGACCAATAGCAAAAAGCAATGGTTTGAATGAACACTCACATTTCTTGGTAGAATCGTGCAGGATTGAAATTTTTGATCTTTTCTACTCCTCTCATGAGCCCAAACAAGATTCTAAAAGGAAGAGTTTGCAACTACTTTACTTTTGCAGAAAATTCAAAACATTCATTATTCTTTAGGGACCAAAATAGCAACAACCAGCGGTTTGAATGAACATTCACATTTCTTGGTAGAATCGTGCAGGATTGAAATTTTTGATGTTTTTCTACTCCTCTCAACAGCCCAAACAAGTTTCTAAAAGGATGAGCTAGCAACTACTTTACTTTAGCAGAAAATTCAAAACATTCATTATTCAAAAGAGCTCAATAGCAAAAAGCAGCGTTTTGAATGAACAATCACATTTCTTGGTAGAATCGTGCAGGATTGAAATTTTTGATGTTTTTTACTCATCTCACCAGCCCAAACAAGTTTCTAAAAGGAAGAGTTTGCAACTACTTAACTTTTGCAGAAAATTCAAAACATTCATTATTTTTACGGACCAAAATAGCCAAAAGCAGCGGTTTGAATGAACACTCACATTTCTTGGTAGAATCGTGCAGGATTGAAATTTTTAATGTTTTTCCACTCCTCTCAACAGCCCAAACAAGTTTCTAAAAGGATGAGTTTGCAACTACTTTACTTTTGGAGAAATTTCAAAACATTCATTAGGTACCAATAGCAAAAAGCAGCGTTTTAAATGAACACTCACATCTTTTGGTAGAATCGTGCAGGATTGAAATTTTGATGTTTTTCTACTCCTCTCAACAGCCCAAACAAGTTTCTAAAAGAATGAGTTTGCAACTACTTTACTTTTGCAGAAAATTCAAAACATTCATTATTCAATAGGGCCCAATAGCAAAAAGCAGCTGTTTGAATGAGCATTCACATCTCTGGGTAGAATCGTTCAGGATTGAAATTTTTGATGTTTTTCTACTCCTCTCATTAGTCCAAACAAGACTCTAAAAGGATGAGCTTGCAACTACTTTACTTTTGGAGAAAATTCAAAACATTCATTATTCAATAGAGCCCAATAGCTAAAAGCAGCGTTTTGAATGAACAATCACTTTTCTTGGTAGAATCGTGCAGGATTGAAAATTTTGATGTTTTTTTTACTCGTCTCAACAGCCCAAACAAGTTTCTAAAAGGATGAGTTTGCAACTACTTTACTTTTGGAGAAAATTCAAAACATTCATTATTCAATAGAGCCCAATATCTAAAAGCAGCGTTTTGAATGACCACTCACATTTCTTGGTAGAATCGTGCAGGATTGAAATTTTTGACGTTTTTCTACTCCTCTCAACAGCCCAAACAAGTTTATAAAAGGATGAGTTTGCAACTACTTTACTTTTGGAGAAAATTCAAAATATTCATTATTCAATAGGGCCCAGCAGCAAAAAGCAGTGGTTTGAATGAACACTCACATTTCTTGGTAGAATCATGCAGGATTGAAATTTTCAACGTTTTTCTACTCCTCTCATGAGCCCAAACGAGACATTAAAAGGATAAGTTTGCAACTACATTACTTTTGGAGAAAACTCAAAACATTCATTATTCATTAGGGACCAATAGCAAAAAGCAGCGGTTTGAATGAACACTGACATTTCTTGGTAGAATCATGCAGGATTGAAATGTTTAATGTTTTTCTACTCCTCTCATGAGCCCAAACGAGACTCTAAAA
Organism: Dendrobates tinctorius; assembly: GCF_039654945.1. Taxonomy (NCBI): domain Eukaryota; kingdom Metazoa; phylum Chordata; class Amphibia; order Anura; family Dendrobatidae; genus Dendrobates; species Dendrobates tinctorius. The sequence goes on along the minus strand of NW_027361736.1, from coordinate 4,460,208 downwards.
GGATAAGTTTGCAACTACTTTACTTTTGGAGAAAATTCAAAACTTTCATTATTCAATAGGTCCCAATTTCAAAAAGCAGCGGTTTGAATGACCACTCACATTTCTTGGTAGAATCGTGCAGGATTGAAATTTTTGATGTTTTTCTACTCCTCTCAACAGCCCAAACAAGTTTATAAAAGGGTGAGTTTGCAACTACTTTACTTTTGAATAAAATTCAAAATATTCATTATTCAATAGGCCCAGCAGCAAAAAGCAGCGGTTTGAATGAACACTCACATTTCTTGGTAGAATCATGCAGGATTGAAATTTTTAACGTTTTTCTATTCCTCTCATGAGCCCAAACGAGACTCTAAAAGGATAAGTTTGCAAGTACTTTACTTTTGGAGAAAATTCAAAACATTCATTATTCATTAGGGACCAATAGCAAAAAGCAGCGGTTTGAATGAACACTCACATTTATTGGTAGAATCATGCAGGATTGAAATTTTTTACATTTTTCTATTCCTCTCATGAGCCCAAACAAGACTTTATAAGGATGAGTTTGCAACTACTTTACTTTTGCAGAAAAGTAAAAACATTCATTATTCAATAGGGCCCAATAGCAAAAAGCAGCTGTTTGAATGAGCACTCACATCTCTTGGTAGAATAGTTCAGGATTGAAATTTTTGATGTTTTTCAACTAATCTCATGAGCCCAAACAAGACTCTAAAAGGATGAGCTTGCAACTACTTTACTTTTGGAGAAAATTCAAAACATTCATTATTCAATAGAGCCCAATAGCAAAAAGCAGCGTTTTGAATGAACAATCACATTTCTTGGTAGAATCGTGCAGGATTGAAATTTTTGACGTTTTTCTACTCCTCTCAACAGCCCAAACAAGTTTCTAAAAGGATGAGTTTGCAACTACTTTACTTTTGGAGAAAATTCAAAACATTCATTATTCATTAGGGACCAATAGCAAAAAGCAGCGGTTTAAATGAACACACATCTTTTGGTAGAATTGTGCAGGATTGAAATTTTGATGTTTTTCTACTCCTCTCAACAGCCCAAACAAGTTTCTAAAAGAATGAGTTTGCAACTACTTTACTTTTACAGAAAATTCAAAACATTCATTACTCAATAGGGCTCAATAGCAAAAAGCAGCTGTTTGAATGAGCATTCACATCTCTGGGTAGAATCGTTCAGGATTGAAATTTTTGATGTTTTTCTACTCCTCTCTTGAGCCCAAACAAGACTCTAAAAGGATGAGCTTGCAACTACTTTACTTTTGGAGAAAATTCAAAACCTTCATTATTCAATAGAGCCCAATAGCTAAAAGCAGCGTTTTGAATTAACAATCACTTTTCTTGGTAGAATCGTGCAGGATTGAAATTTTTTTTTTTTTTTACTTGTCTCAACAGCCCAAACAAGTTTCTAAAAGCATGAGTTTGCAACTACTTTACTTTTGGAGATAATTCAAAACATTCATTATTCAATAGGGCCCAATAGCAAAAAGCAGCTGTTAGAATGAACACTCACATTTCTTGGTAGAATCGTGCAGGATTGAAATTTTTGATGTTTTTCTACTCCTCTCAACAGCCCAAACAAGTTTCTAAAAGGATGAGTTTGCAACTACTTTACTTTTGGAGAAAATTCAAAACATTCATTATTCAATAGGGCCCAATTTCAAAAAGCAGCGGTTTGAATGACCACTCATATTTCTTGGTAGAATCATGCAGGATTGAAATTTTTGATGTTTTTCTACTCCTCTCAACAGCCCAAACAAGTTTCTAAAAGGATGAGTTTGCAACTACTTTACTTTTGGAGAAAATTCAAAGCATTCATTATTCAATAGGGCCCAATAGCAAAAAGCAGCGGTTTGAATGAACACTGACATTTCTTGGTAGAATCATGCAGGATTGAAATTTTTAACGTTTTTCTACTCCTCTCAACAGCCCAAACAAGACTCTAAAAGGATGAGTTTGCAACTACTTTACTTTTGGAGAAAATTCAAAACATTCATTATTCAATAGGGCCCAATTTAAAAAAGCAGCGGTTTGAATGACCACTCACATTTCTTGGTAGAATCGTGCAGGATTGAAATTTTTGATGTTTTTCTACTCCTCTCAACAGCCCAAACAAGTTTTTTAAAGGATGAGTTTGCAACTACTTTACTTTTGCAGAAAATTCAAAACATTCATTATTCAATATGGCCCAATAGCAAAAAGCAGCTGTTTGAATGAGCACTCACATCTCTTGGTAGAATAGTTCAGGATTGAAATTTTTGATGTTTTTCAACTAATCTCATGAGCCCAAACAAGACTCTAAAAGGATGAGCTTGCAACTACTTTACTTTTGGAGAAAATTCAAAACATTCATTATTCAATAGAGCACAATAGCGAAAAGCAGCGTTTTGAATGAACAATCACATTTCTTGGTAGAATCGTGCAGGATTGAAATTTTGACGTTTTTCTACTCCTCTCAACAGCCCAAACAAGTTTCTAAAAGGATGAGTTTGCAACTTCTTTACTTTTGGAGAAAATTCAAAACATTCATTATTCAATCGTGCCCAATAGCAAAAAGCAGCGGTTTGAATGAACACTCACATTTCTTAGTAGAATCGTGCAGGATTGAAATTTTTGATCTTTTCTACTCCTCTCATGAGCCCAAACAAGACTCTAAAAGGAAGAGTTTGCAACTACTTTACTTTTGCAGAAAATTCAAAACATTCATTATTCTTTATGGACCAAAATAGCAAAAACCAGCGGTTTGAATGAACATTCACATTTCTTGGTAGAATCGTGCAGGATTGAAATTTTTCATGTTTTTCTACTCCTCTCAATAGCCCAAACAAGTTTTTTAAAGGATGAGTTTGCAACTACTTTACTTTTGCAGAAAATTCAAAACATTCATTATTCAACAGGGCCCAATAGCAAAAAGCAGCTGTTTGAATGAGCACTCACATCTCTTGGTAGAATAGTTCAGGATTGAAATTTTTGATGTTTTTCAACTAATCTCATGAGCCCAAACAAGACTCTAAAAGGATGAGCTTGCAACTACTTTACTTTTGGAGAAAATTCAAAACATTCATTATTCAATAGAGCCCAATAGCAAAAAGCAGCATTTTGAATGAACAATCACATTTCTTGGTAGAATCGTGGAGGATTGAAATTTTTGACGTTTTTCTACTCCTCTTAACAGCCCAAACAAGTTTCTAAAAGGATGAGTTTGCAACTTCTTTACTTTTGGAGAAAATTCAAAACATTCATTATTCAATAGGGACCAATAGCAAAAAGCAGCGGTTTGAATGAACACTCACATTTCTTGGTAGAATCGTGCAGGATTGAAATTTTTTATCTTTTCTACTCCTCTCATGAGCCCAAACAAGACTCTAAAAGGAAGAGTTTGCAACTACTTTACTTTTGGAGAAAATTCAAAACATTCATTATTCAATAGAGCCCAATAGCTAAAAGCAGCGTTTTGAATGAACAATCACTTTTCTTGGTGGAATCGTGCAGGATTGATAATTTTTATGTTTTTTTTACTCGTCTCAACAGCCCAAACAAGTTTCTAAAAGGATGAGTTTGCAACTACTTTACTTTTGGAGATAATTCAAAACATTCATTATTCAATAGGGCCCAATAGCAAAAAGCAGCGATTTAAATGAACACTCACATCTTTTGGTAGAATCGTGCAGTATTGAAATTTTGATGTTTTTCTACTCCTCTCAACAGCCCAAACAAGTTTCTAAAAGGATGAGTTTGCAACTACTTTACTTTTGCAGAAAATTCAAAACATTCATTATTCAGTAGGGCCCAATAGCAAAAAGCAGCTGTTTGAATGAGCATTCACATCTCTGGGTAGAATCGTTCAGGATTGAAATTTTTGATGTTTTCCTACTCCTCTCATGAGCCCAAACAAGACTCTAAAAGGATGAGTTTGCAACTACTTTACTTTTGGAGATAATTCAAAACAATCATTATTCAATAGGGCCCAATAGCAAAAAGCAGCGATTTAAATGAACACTCACATTTCTTGGTAGAATCGTGTAGGATTGAATTTTTTGATGTTTTTCTACTCCTCTCAACAGCCCAAACAAGTTTCTAAAAGGATGAGTTTGCAACTACTTTACTTTTGGAGAAAATTCAAAACATTCATTATTCAATAGGGCCCAATTTCAAAAAGCAGCAGTTTGAATGACCACTCACATTTCTTGGAAGAATCGTGCAGGATTAGAATTTTTGATTTTTTTCTACTCCTCTCAACAGCCCAAACAAGTTTCTAAAAGGATGAGTTTGCAACTACTTTACTTTTGGAGAAAATTCAAAGCATTCATTATTCAATAGGGCCCAAAGCAAAAAGCAGCGGTTTGAATTAACACTGACATTTCTTGGTAGAATCGTGCAGGATTGAAATTTTTAACGTTTTTCTACTCTTCTCATGAGCACAAACGAGACTCTGAAAGGATAAGTTTGCAACTACTTTACTTTTGGAGAAAATTCAAAACATTCATTATTCAATAGGGCCCAATTTCAAAAAGCAGCAGTTTGAATGACCACTCACATCTCTTGGTAGAATAGTTCAGGATTGAAATTTTTGATGTTTTTCAACTAATCTCATGAGCCCAAACAAGACCCTAAAAGGATGAGCTTGCAACTACTTTACTTTTGGAGAAAATTCAAAGCATTCATTATTCAATAGGTCCCAAAGCAAAAAGCAGCGGTTTGAATTAACACTGACATTTCTTGGTAGAATCGTGCAGGATTGAAATTTTTAACGTTTTTCTACTCTTCTCATGAGCACAAACGAGACTCTGAAAGGATAAGTTTGCAACTACTTTACTTTTGGAGAAAATTCAAAACATTCATTATTCAATAGGGCCCAATTTCAAAAAGCAGCAGTTTGAATGACCACTCACATCTCTTGGTAGAATCGTGCAGGATTGAAATTTTTGATCTTTTCTACTCCTCTCATGAGCCCAAACAAGACTCTAAAAGGAAGAGTTTGCAACTACTTTACTTTAGCAGAAAATTCAAAACATTCATTATTCAAAAGAGCTCAATAGCAAAAAGCAGCGTTTTGAATGAACAATCACATTTCTTGGTAGAATCGTGCAGGATTGAAATTTTTGATGTTTTTTACTCATCTCACCAGCCCAAACAAGTTTCTAAAAGGAAGAGTTTGCAACTACTTTACTTTTGCAGAAAATTCAAAACATTCATTTTTCTTTACGGACCAAAATAGCAAAAAGCAGAGGTTTGAATGAACACTCACATTTCTTGGTAGAATCGTGCAGGATTGAAATTTTTGATGTTTTTCTACTCCTCTCAACAGCCCAAACAAGTTTCTAAAAGGATGAGTTTGCAACTACTTTACTTTTGGAGAAAATTCAAAACATTCATTATTCATTAGGGACCAATAGCAAAAAGCAGCGGTTTAAATGAACACACATCTTTTGGTAGAATTGTGCAGGATTGAAATGTTGATGTTTTTCTACTCCTCTCAACAGCCCAAACAAGTTTCAAAAAGGATGAGTTTGCAAGTACTTTACTTTTGCAGAAAATTCAAAACATTCATTATGCAATAGGGCCCAATAGCAAAAAGCAGCTGTTTGAATGAGCACTCACATCTCTTGGTAGAATAGTTCAGGATTGAAATTTTTGATGTTTTTCAACTAATCTCATGAGCCCAAACAAGACTCTAAAAGGATGAGCTTGCAACTACTTTACTTTTGGAGAAAATTCAAAACATTCATTATTCTATAGAGCCCAATAGCAAAAAGCAGCGTTTTGAATGAACAATCACATTTCTTGGTAGAATCGTGGAGGATTGAAATTTTTGACGTTTTTCTACTCCTCTCAACAGCCCAAACAAGGTTCTAAAAGGATGAGTTTGCAACTTCTTTACTTTTGGAGAAAATTCAAAACATTCATTATTCAATAGGGACCAATAGCAAAAAGCAATGGTTTGAATGAACACTCACATTTCTTGGTAGAATCGTGCAGGATTGAAATTTTTTATCTTTTCTACTCCTCTCATGAGCCCAAACAAGACTCTAAAAGGAAGAGTTTGCAACTACTTTACTTTTGCAGAAAATTCAAAACATTCATTATTCTTTAGGGACCAAAATAGCAAAAACCAGCGGTTTCAATGAACATTCACATTTCTTGGTAGAATCGTGCAGGATTGAAATTTTTGATGTTTTTCTACTCCTCTCAACAGCCCAAACAAGTTTCTAAAAGGATGAGCTAGCAACTACTTTACTTTAGCAGAAAATTCAAAACATTCATTATTCAAAAGAGCTCAATAGCAAAAAGCAGCGTTTTGAATGAACAATCACATTTCTTGGTAGAATCGTGCAGGATTGAAATTTTTGATGTTTTTTACTCATCTCACCAGCCCAAACAAGTTTCTAAAAGGAAGAGTTTGCAACTACTTAACTTTTGCAGAAAATTCAAAACATTCATTATTTTTACGGACCAAAATAGCAAAAAGCAGCGGTTTGAATGAACACTCACATTTCTTGGTAGAATCGTGCAGGATTGAAATTTTTGATGTTTTTCCACTCTTCTCAACAGCCCAAACAAGTTTCTAAAAGGCTGAGTTTGCAACTACTTTACTTTTGGAGAAATTTCAAAACATTCATTAGGGACCAATAGCAAAAAGCAGCGTTTTAAATGAACACTCACATCTTTTGGTAGAATCGTGCAGGATTGAAATTTTTGATGTTTTTCTACTCCTCTCAACAGTCCAAACAAGTTTCTAAAAGAATGAATTTGCAACTACTTTACTTTTGGAGAAAATTCAAAACATTCATTATTCATTAGGGACCAATAGCAAAAAGCAGCGGTTTAAATGAACACACATCTTTTGGTAGAATTGTGCAGGATTGAAATGTTGATGTTTTTCTACTCCTCTCAACAGCCCAAACAAGTTTCAAAAAGGATGAGTTTGCAAGTACTTTACTTTTGCAGAAAATTCAAAACATTCATTATGCAATAGGGCCCAATAGCAAAAAGCAGCTGTTTGAATGAGCACTCACATCTCTTGGTAGAATAGTTCAGGATTGAAATTTTTGATGTTTTTCAACTAATCTCATGAGCCCAAACAAGACTCTAAAAGGATGAGCTTGCAACTACTTTACTTTTGGAGAAAATTCAAAACATTCATTATTCTATAGAGCCCAATAGCAAAAAGCAGCGTTTTGAATGAACAATCACATTTCTTGGTAGAATCGTGGAGGATTGAAATTTTTGACGTTTTTCTACTCCTCTCAACAGCCCAAACAAGTTTCTAAAAGGATGAGTTTGCAACTTCTTTACTTTTGGAGAAAATTCAAAACATTCATTATTCAATAGGGACCAATAGCAAAAAGCAATGGTTTGAATGAACACTCACTTTCTTGGTAGAATCGTGCAGGATTGAAATTTTTGATCTTTTCTACTCCTCTCATGAGCCCAAACAAGACTCTAAAAGGAAGAGTTTGCAACTACTTTAATTTTGCAGAAAATTCAAAACATTCATTATTCTTTAGGGACCAAAATAGCAAAAACCAGCGGTTTGAATGAACATTCACATTTCTTGGTAGAATCGTGCAGGATTGAAATTTTTGATGTTTTTCTACTCCTCTCAACAGCCCAAACAAGTTTCTAAATGGATGAGCTAGCAACTACTTTACTTTAGCAGAAAATTCAAAACATTCATTATTCAAAAGAGCTCAATAGCAAAAAGCAGCGTTTTGAATGAACAATCACATTTCTTGGTAGAATCGTGCAGGATTGAAATTTTTGATGTTTTTTACTCATCTCACCAGCCCAAACAAGTTTCTAAAAGGAAGAGTTTGCAACTACTTAACTTTTGCAGAAAATTCAAAACATTCATTATTTTTACGGACCAAAATAGCAAAAAGCAGCGGTTTGAATGAACACTCACATTTCTTGGTAGAATCGTGCAGGATTTAAATTTTTGATGTTTTTCCACTCCTCTCAACAGCCCAAACAAGTTTCTAAAAGGATGAGTTTGCAACTACTTTACTTTTGGAGAAATTTCAAAACATTCATTAGGGACCAATAGCAAAAAGCAGCGTTTTAAATGAACACTCACATCTTTTGGTAGAATCGTGCAGGATTGAAATTTTGATGTTTTTCTACTCCTCTCAACAGCCCAAACAAGTTTCTAAAAGAATGAGTTTGCAACTACTTTACTTTTGCAGAAAATTCAAAACATTCATTATTCAATAGGGCCCAATAGCAAAAAGCAGCTGTTTGAATGAGCATTCACATCTCTGGGTAGAATCGTTCAGGATTGAAATTTTTGATGTTTTTCTACTCCTCTCATTAGTCCAAACAAGACTCTAAAAGGATGAGCTTGCAACTACTTTACTTTTGGAGAAAATTCAAAACATTCATTATTCAATAGAGCCCAATAGCTAAAAGCAGCGTTTTGAATGAACAATCACTTTTCTTGGTAGAATCGTGCAGGATTGAAAATTTTGATGTTTTTTTTACTCGTCTCAACAGCCCAAACAAGGTTCTAAAAGGATGAGTTTGCAACTACTTTACATTTGGAGAAAATTCAAAATATTCATTATTCAATAGGGCCCAGCAGCAAAAAGCAGTGGTTTGAATGAACACTCACATTTCTTGGTAGAATCATGCAGGATTGAAATTTTCAACGTTTTTCTACTCTTCTCATGAGCCCAAACGAGACTCTAAAAGGATAAGTTTGCAACTACATTACTTTTGGAGAAAACTCAAAACATTCATTATTCATTAGGGACCAATAGCAAAAAGCAGCGGTTTGAATGAACACTGACATTTCTTGGTAGAATCATGCAGGATTGAAATTTTTAACGTTTTTCTACTCCTCTCATGAGCCCAAACGAGACTCTAAAAGGATAAGTTTGCAACTACTTTACTTTTGGAGAAAATTCAAAACTTTCATTATTCAATAGGTCCCAATTTCAAAAAGCAGCGGTTTGAATGACCACTCACATTTCTTGGTAGAATCGTGCAGGATTGAAATTTTTGATGTTTTTCTACTCCTCTCAACAGCCCAAACAAGTTTATAAAAGGGTGAGTTTGCAACTACTTTACTTTTGAAGAAAATTCAAAATATTCATTATTCAATAGGCCCAGCAGCAAAAAGCAGCGGTTTGAATGAACACTCACATTTCTTGGTAGAATCATGCAGGATTGAAATTTTTAACGTTTTTCTACTCCTCTCATGAGCCCAAACGAGACTCTAAAAGGATAAGTTTGCAAGTACTTTACTTTTGGAGAAAATTCAAAACATTAATTATTCATTAGGGACCAATAGCAAAAAGCAGCCGTTTGAATGAACACTCACATTTATTGGTAGAATCATGCAGGATTGAAATTTTTTACATTTTTCTATTCCTCTCATGAGCCCAAACAAGGCTCTATAAGGATGAGTTTGCAACTACTTTACTTTTGCAGAAAATTCAAAACATTCATTATTCAACAGGGCCCAATAGCAAAAAGCAGCTGTTTGAATGAATACTCACATCTCTTGGTAGAATAGTTCAGGATTGAAATTTTTGATGTTTTTCTACTCCCCTCAAGATCCCAAACAAGACTCTAAATGGTTGAGCTTGCAACTGCTTTACTTTTGGAGAAAATTCAAAACATTCATTATTCAACAGAGCCCAATAGCAAAAAGCAGCTTTTTTGAATGAACAATACCTTTCTTGGTAGAATCATGCAGGATTGAAATTTTTGATGTTTTTTACTCCTCTCAACAGTCCAAACAAGTTTGTAAAATGATGAGTTTGCAACTACTTTACTTTTGGAGAAAATTCAAAACATTCATTATTCAATAGGGACCAATAGCAAAAAGCAATGGTTTGAATGAACACTCACATTTCTTGGTAGAATCGTGCAGGATTGAAATTTTTGACGTTTTTTCTACTCCTCTCATGAGCACAAACAAGACTCTATAAGTATGAGTTTGCAACTACTTTACTTTTGGAGAAAATTCAAAACATTCATTATTCAATAGAGTTTAATAGCAAAAAGCAGCGTTTTGAATGTACAATCACAGTTCTTGGTAGAATCGTGCAGGATTGAAATTTTTGATGCTTTTCTACTCCTCTCATGAGCCCAAACAAGACTCTAAAAGGATAAGCTTGCAAATACTTTACCTTTGGAGAAAATTCAAAACATTCATTATTCATTAGGGACCAATAGCAAAAAGCAGCGGTTTGAATTAACACTCACATTTCTTTGTAGAATCATGCAGGATTGAAATTTTTGATGTTTTTCTACTCCTCTCATGAGCCCACAAACAAGACTCTATAAGGATCAGTTTGAACCTACTTTACTTTTGCAGAAAATTCAAAACATTCATTATTCAATAATTGGTAGAATCGTGCAGGATTGAAATTTTTAACGTTTTTCTACTCCTCTCATGAGCCCAAACAAGACTATAGAAGGACGAGATTGCAACTACTATACTTTTGGAGAAAATTCAAAACATTCATTATTCAATAAGGCCCAATAGCAAAAAGCAGCTGTTTGAATGAACACTCACATCTCTTGGTAGAATCGTTCAGGAGTGAAATCTTTGATGTTTTTCTACTCTCATGAGCCCAAACAAGACTCTAAAAGGATGAGCTTGCAACTACTTTACTTTTGGAGAAAATTCAAAACATTCATTATTCATTAGGGACCAATAGCAAAAAGCAGCGGTTTGAATGAACACTCACATTTCTTGGTAGAATCGTGCAGGATTGAAATTTTTGATCTTTTCTACTCCTCTCATGAGCCCAAACAAGACTCTAAAAGGAAGAGTTTGCAACTACTTTACTTTAGCAGAAAATTCAAAACATTCATTATTCAAAAGAGCTCAATAGCAAAAAGCAGCGTTTTGAATGAACAATCACATTTCTTGGTAGAATCGTGCAGGATTGAAATTTTTGATGTTTTTTACTCAACTCACCAGCCCAAACAAGTTTCTAAAAGGAAGAGTTTGCAACTACTTTACTTTTGCAGAAAATTCAAAACATTCATTTTTCTTTATGGACCAAAATAGCAAAAAGGAGAGGTTTGAATGAACACTCACATTTCTTGGTAGAATCGTGCAGGAATGAATTTTTTGATGATTTTCTACTCCTCTCAACAGCCCAAACAAGTTTCTAAAAGGATGAGTTTGCAACTACTTTACTTTTGGAGAAAATTCAAAACATTCATTATTCATTAGGGACCAATAGCAAAAAGCAGCGGTTTAAATGAACACACATCTTTTGGTAGAATTGTGCAGGATTGAAATGTTGATGTTTTTCTACTCCTCTCAACAGCCCAAACAAGTTTCAAAAAGGATGAGTTTGCAAGTACTTTACTTTTGCAGAAAATTCAAAACATTCATTATGCAATAGGGCCCAATAGCAAAAAGCAGCTGTTTGAATGAGCACTCACATCTCTTGGTAGAATAGTTCAGGATTGAAATTTTTGATGTTTTTCAACTAATCTCATGAGCCCAAACAAGACTCTAAAAGGATGAGCTTGCAACTACTTTACTTTTGGAGAAAATTCAAAACATTCATTATTCAATAGAGCCCAATAGCAAAAAGCAGCGTTTTGAATGAACAATCACATTTCTTGATAGAATCGTGGAGGATTGAAATTTTTGACGTTTTTCTACTCCTCTCAACAGCCCAAACAAGTTTCTAAAAGGATGAGTTTGCAACTTCTTTACTTTTGGAGAAAATTCAAAACATTCATTATTCAATAGGGACCAATAGCAAAAAGCAATGGTTTGAATGAACACTCACATTTCTTGGTAGAATCGTGCAGGAATGAAATTTTTGATCATTTCTACTCCTCTCATGAGCCCAAACAAGACTCTAAAAGGAAGAGTTTGCAACTACTTTACTTTTGCAGAAAATTCAAAACATTCATTATTCTTTAGGGACCAAAATAGCAAAAACCAGCGGTTTGAATGAACATTCACATTTCTTGGTAGAATCATGCAGGATTGAAATTTTTGATGTTTTTCTACTCCTCTCAACAGCCCAAACAAGTTTCTAAAAGGATGAGCTAGCAACTACTTTACTTTAGCAGAAAATTCAAAACATTCATTATTCAAAAGAGCTCAATAGCAAAAAGCAGCGTTTTGAATGAACAATCACATTTCTTGGTAGAATCGTGCAGGATTGAAATTTTTGATGTTTTTTACTCATCTCACCAGCCCAAACAAGTTTCTAAAAGGAAGAGTTTGCAACTACTTAACTTTTGCAGAAAATTCAAAACATTCATTATTTTTACGGACCAAAATAGCAAAAAGCAGCAGTTTGAATGAACACTCAAATTTCTTGGTAGAATCGTGCAGGATTGAAATTTTTGATGTTTTTCCACTCCTCTCAACAGCCCAAACAAGTTTCTAAAAGGATGAGTTTGCAACTACTTTACTTTTGGAGAAATTTCAAAACATTCATTAGGGACCAATAGCAAAAAGCAGCGGTTTAAATGAACACTCACATCTTTTGGTAGAATCATGCAGGATTGAAATTTTGATGTTTTTCTACTCCTCTCAACAGCCCAAACAAATTTCTAAAAGAATGAGTTTGCAACTACTTTACTTTTGCAGAAAATTCAAAACATTCATTATTCAATAGGGCCCAATAGCAAAAAGCAGCTGTTTGAATGAGCATTCACATCTCTGGGTAGAATCGTTCAGGATTGAAATTTTTGATGTTTTTCTACTCCTCTCATTAGTCCAAACAAGACTCTAAAAGGATGAGCTTGCAACTACTTTACTTTTGGAGAAAATTCAAAACATTCATTATTCAATAGAGCCCAATAGCTAAAAGCAGCGTTTTGAATGAACAATCACTTTTCTTGGTAGAATCGTGCAGGATTGAAAATTTTGATGTTTTTTTTTACTCGTCTCAACAGCCCAAACAAGTTTCTAAAAGGATGAGTTTGCAACTACTTTACTTTTGGAGAAAATTCAAAACATTCATTATTCAATAGAGCCCAATAGCTAAAAGCAGCGTTTTGAATGACCACTCACATTTCTTGGTAGAATCGTGCAGGATTGAAATTTTTGATGTTTTTCTACTCCTCTCAACAGCCCAAACAAGTTTATAAAAGGATGAGTTTGCAACTACTTTACTTTTGGAGAAAATTCAAAATATTCATTATTCAAAAGGGCCCAGCAGCAAAAAGCAGTGGTTTGAATGAACACTCACATTTCTTGGTAGAATCATGCAGGATTGAAATTTTCAACGTTTTTCTACTCCTCTCATGAGCCCAAACGAGACTCTAAAAGGATAAGTTTGCAACTACATTACTTTTGGAGAAAACTCAAAACATTCATTATTCATTAGGGACCAATAGCAAAAAGCAGCGGTTTGAATGAACACTGACATTTCTTGGTAGAATCATGCAGGATTGAAATTTTTAACGTTTTTCTACTCCTCTCATGAGCCCAAACGAGACTCTAAAAGGATGAGTTTGCAACTACTTTACTTTTGAAGAAAATTCAAAATATTCATTATTCAATAGGCCCAGCAGCAAAAAGCAGCGGTTTGAATGAACACTCACATTTCTTGGTAGAATCACGCAGGATTGAAATTTTTAACGTTTTTCTACTCCTCTCATGAGCCCAAACGAGACTCTAAAAGGATAAGTTTGCAAGTACTTTACTTTTGGAGAAAATTCAAAACATTCATTATTCATTAGGGAGCAATAGCAAAAAGCAGTGGTTTGAATGAACACTCACATTTATTGGTAGAATCATGCAGGATTGAAATTTTTTACATTTTTCTATTCCTCTCATGAGCCCAAACAAGGCTCTATTAAGGATGAGCTTGCAACTACTTTATTTTTGCAGAAAATTCAAAACATTCATTATTCAATAGGGCCCAATAGCAAAAAGCAGCTGTTTGAATGAATACTCACATCTCTTGGTAGAATAGTTCAGGATTGAAATTTTTGATGTTTTTCTACTCCCCTCAAGATCTCAAACAAGTTTCTAAAAGGATGAGTTTGCAACTACTTTACTTTTGGAGAAAATTCAAAACATTCATTATTCATTAGGGACCAATAGCAAAAAGCAGCGGTTTAAATGAACACACATCTTTTGGTAGAATTGTGCAGGATTGAAATTTTGATGTTTTTCTACTCCTCTCAACAGCCCAAACAAGTTTCTAAAAGAATGAGTTTGCAACTACTTTACTTTTGCAGAAAATTCAAAACATTCATTACTCAATAGGGCTCAATAGCAAAAAGCAGCTGTTTGAATGAGCATTCACATCTCTGGGTAGAATCGTTCAGGATTGAAATTTTTGATGTTTTTCTACTCCTCTCTTGAGCCCAAACAAGACTCTAAAAGGATGAGCTTGCAACTACTTTACTTTTGGAGAAAATTCAAAACCTTCATTATTCAATAGAGCCCAATAGCTAAAAGCAGCGTTTTGAATTAACAATCACTTTTCTTGGTAGAATTGTGCAGGATTGAAATTTTTTTTTTTTTTTACTCGTCTCAACAGCCCAAACAAGTTTCTAAAAGGATTAGTTTGCAACTACTTTACTTTTGGAGAAAATTCAAAACATTCATTATTCATTAGGGACCAATAGCAAAAAGCAGCGGTTTAAATGAACACACATCTTTTGGTAGAATTGTGCAGGATTGAAATGTTGATTATTATTATTATTATTTATTGTTATAGCGCCATTTATTCCATGGCGCTTTACATGTGAGGGGGGTATACATAAAAACAAGTACAATAATCTTAAACAATACAAGTCATAACTGGTACAGGAGGAGAGAGGACCCTGCCCGCGAGGGCTCACAATCTTCAAGGGATGGGTGATAATACAGTAGGCGAGGGTAGAGCTGGTTGTGCAGCGGTTTGGTCGATCGGTGGTTACTGCAGGTTATAGGCTTGTCGGAAGAGGTGGGTCTTCAGGCTCTTTTTGAAGGTTTCGATGGTAGGTGAGAGTCTGATATGTTGTGGTAGAGAGTTCCAGAGTAGGGGTGATGCGCGAGAGAAATCTTGTATGCGATTGTGGGAAGAGGAGATAAGAGGGGAGTAGAGAAGGAGATCTTGTGAGGATCGGAGGTTGCGTGCAGGAAAGTACCGGGAGACGAGGTCACAGATGTATGGAGGAGACAAGTTGTGGATGGCTTTGTATGTCATGGTTAGGGTTTTGTAATGGAGTCTCTGGGCAATTGGGAGCCAGTGAAGGGATTGACAGAGGGGAGAAGCTGGGGAATAGCGGGGGGACAGGTGGATTAGTCGGGCAGCAGAGTTTAGAATAGATTGGAGGGGTGCGAGAGTGTTTGAGGGGAGGCCGCAGAGCATGAGGTTGCAGTAGTCAAGGCGAGAGATGATGAGGGCATGGACTAGGGTTTTTGCAGATTCTTGGGTGAGGAATGAACGGATGCGTGAAATATTTTTGAGTTGAAGTCGGCAGGAAGTGGAAAGGGTTTGAATATGTGGTTTGAAGGAGAGATCAGCATCAAGGATTACTCCGAGGCAGCGAGCTTGTGGGACTGGGGAGAGTGGGCAGTCATTTACTGTAATTGATAGGTTCGTAGGGGGGTCACGTGAGATGGGGGAAAGATGATGAATTCTGTTTTGTCCATGTTGAGTTTCAGATATCTAGTGGAGAAGAAGGATGAAATAGTGGACAGACATTGAGGGATTCTGGTTAGTAGGGAGGTGATATCTGGTCCAGAGATGTAGATCTGTGTGTCATCAGCATAAAGATGATACTGAAAGCCATGAGATTCTATGAGCTGTCCCAGGCCAAAGGTGTAAATAGAGAACAGCAGGGGCCCTAGGACTGAACCTTGTGGGACTCCGACAGATAGGGGGCGAGGTGAGGAGGTGGTGTGTGAGTGGGAGACGCTGAATGTCCGGTCTGTTAGGTATGATGAGATCCAGGAGAGGGCCAAGTCTGTGATGCCGAGGGATGAGAGGGTCTGTAATAATAGGGAATGGTCCACTGTGTCAAAGGCAGCCGACAGGTCCAGGAGGAGGAGGACAGAGTAGTGTCGCTTGCTCTTGGCAGTTAAGAGGTCATTGGTGACCTTAGTAAGGGCAGTTTCAGTGGAGTGGTGTGGCCAGATTGTAAGCGGTCGAAGAGGGAGCAAGAAGAGAGATGGGAGGACAGTTCAAGGTAGATGTGTTGTTCCAGTAGCTTGGAGGCGTATGGGAGAAGTGATATAGGGCGATAGCTAGATACAGAGGATGGGTCAAGAGAGGGCTTTTTGAGGATAGGTGTGATGGAGGCATGTTTAAAGCTTGAGGGGAAAACACCAGTTGTTAGTGATAGGTTGAAGAGATGGGTTAGGGTTGGGATGAAGACTGTGGTGAGGTTTGGGATGAAGTGGGATGGGATCGGGTCGAGTGCACAGGTGGTGAGATGTGATCTTGAGAGTAGAGTGGAGAGTCGATCTTCTGTAATGGTGGAGAAGTTGGTTTTGAAGGTGGAGGGCTGGGAAGTCGGGAGGAAGGGCTCTGGGGGTTGTTGACCAAAACTGTCCCTGATGTTATCAATTTTCTGCTTGAAAAATGAGGCAAAGTCTTCAGCTGAGATGAGTGGGGAGGGAGGAGGTGCTGGGGGGCGGAGGAGAGAATTGAAGGTGTTGAATAACTGTTTAGGGTTGTGAGACAGGGAGGATATGAGAGATGAGAAGTAGGTTTGTTTAGCTGTGGCGAGTGTGGTCTTGTGGTCATGTTGATGTTTTTCTACTCCTCTCAACAGCCCAAACAAGTTTCAAAAAGGATGAGTTTGCAAGTACTTTACTTTTGCAGAAAATTCAAAACATTCATTATGCAATAGGGCCCAATAGCAAAAAGCAGCTGTTTGAATGAGCACTCACATCTCTTGGTAGAATAGTTCAGGATTGAAATTTTTGATGTTTTTCAACTAATCTCATGAGCCCAAACAAGGCTCTAAAAGGATGAGCTTGCAACTACTTTACTTTTGGAGAAAATTCAAAACATTCATTATTCAATAGAGCCCAATAGCAAAAAGCAGCGTTTTGAATGAACAATCACATTTCTTGGTAGAATCGTGGAGGATTGAAATTTTTGACGTTTTTCTACTCCTCTCAACAGCCCAAACAAGTTTCTAAAAGGATGAGTTTGCAACTTCTTTACTTTTGGAGAAAATTCAAAACATTCATTATTCAATAGGGACCAATAGCAAAAAGCAATGGTTTGAATGAACACTCACATTTCTTGGTAGAATCGTGCAGGAATGAAATTTTTGATCTTTTCTACTCCTCTCATGAGCCCAAACAAGACTCTAAAAGGAAGAGTTTGCAACTACTTTACTTTTGCAGAAAATTCAAAACATTCATTATTTTTACGGACCAAAATAGCAAAAAGCAGCGGTTTGAATGAACACTCAAATTTCTTGGTAGAATCGTGCAGGATTGAAATTTTTGATGTTTTTCCACTCCTCTCAACAGCCCAAACAAGTTTCTAAAAGGATGAGTTTGCAACTACTTTACTTTTGGAGAAATTTCAAAACATTCATTAGGGACCAATAGCAAAAAGCAGCGGTTTAAATGAACACTCACATCTTTTGGTAGAATCGTGCAGGATTGAAATTTTGATGTTTTTCTACTCCTCTCAACAGCCCAAACAAATTTCTAAAAGAATGAGTTTGCAACTACTTTACTTTTGGAGAAAATTCAAAACATTCATTATTCAATAGAGCCCAATAGCTAAAAGCAGCGTTTTGAATGACCACTCACATTTCTTGGTAGAATCTTGCAGGATTGAAATTTTTGATGTTTTTCTACTCCTCTCAACAGCCCAAACAAGTTTATAAAAGGATGAGTTTGCAACTACTTTACTTTTGGAGAAAATTCAAAATATTCATTATTCAATAGGGCCCAGCAGCAAAAAGCAGTGGTTTGAATGAACACTCACATTTCTTGGTAGAATCATGCAGGATTGAAATTTTCAATGTTTTTCTACTCCTCTCATGAGCCCAAACGAGACTCTAAAAGGATAATTTTGCAACTACATTACTTTTGGAGAAAACTCAAAACATTCATTATTCATTAGGGACCAATAGCAAAAAGCAGCGGTTTGAATGAACACTGACATTTCTTGGTAGAATCATGCAGGATTGAAATTTTTAACGTTTTTCTACTCCTCTCATGAGCCCAAACGAGACTCTAAAAGGATGAGTTTGCAACTACTTTACTTTTGGAGAAAATTCAAAACTTTCATTATTCAATAGGTCCCAATTTCAAAAAGCAGCGGTTTGAATGACCACGCACATTTCTTGGTAGAATCGTGCAGGATTTAAATTTTTGATGTTTTTCTACTCCTCTCAACAGCCCAAACAAGTTTATAAAAGGGTGAGTTTGCAACTACTTTACTTTTGAAGAAAATTCAAAATATTCATTATTCAATAGGCCCAGCAGCAAAAAGCAGCGGTTTGAATGAACACTCACATTTCTTGATAGAATCACGCAGGATTGAAATTTTTAACGTTTTTCTACTCCTCTCATGAGCCCAAACGAGACTCTAAAAGGATAAGTTTGCAAGTACTTTACTTTTGGAGAAAATTCAAAACATTCATTATTCATTAGGGAGCAATAGCAAAAAGCAGTGGTTTGAATGAACACTCACATTTATTGGTAGAATCATGCAGGATTGAAATTTTTTACATTTTTCTATTCCTCTCATGAGCCCAAACAAGGCTCTATTAAGGATGAGCTTGCAACTACTTTACTTTTGCAGAAAATTCAAAACATTCATTATTCAATAGGGCCCAATAGCAAAAAGCAGCTGTTTGAATGAATACTCACATCTCTTGGTAGAATAGTTCCGGATTGAAATTTTTGATGTTTTTCTACTCCCCTCAAGATCTCAAACAAGTTTCTAAAAGGATGAGTTTGCAACTACTTTACTTTTGGAGAAAATTCAAAACATTCATTATTCATTAGGGACCAATAGCAAAAAGCAGCGGTTTAAATGAACACATCTTTTGGTAGAATTGTGCAGGATTGAAATTTTGATGTTTTTCTACTCCTCTCAACAGCCCAAACAAGTTTCTAAAAGAATGAGTTTGCAACTACTTTACTTTTGCAGAAAATTCAAAACATTCATTACTCAATAGGGCTCAATAGCAAAAAGCAGCTGTTTGAATGAGCATTCACATCTCTGGGTAGAATCGTTCAGGATTGAAATTTTTGATGTTTTTCTACTCCTCTCTTGAGCCCAAACAAGACTCTAAAAGGATGAGCTTGCAACTACTTTACTTTTGGAGAAAATTCAAAACCTTCATTATTCAATAGAGCCCAATAGCTAAAAGCAGCGTTTTGAATTAACAATCACTTTTCTTGGTAGAATAGTGCAGGATTGAATTTTTTTTTTTTTTTTTACTCGTCTCAACAGCCCAAACAAGTTTCTAAAAGGATTAGTTTGCAACTACTTTACTTTTGGAGAAAATTCAAAACATTCATTATTCATTAGGGACCAATAGCAAAAAGCAGCGGTTTAAATGAACACACATCTTTTGGTAGAATTGTGCAGGATTGAAATGTTGATGTTTTTCTACTCCTCTCAACAGCCCAAACAAGTTTCAAAAAGGATGAGTTTGCAAGTACTTTACTTTTGCAGAAAATTCAAAACATTCATTATGCAATAGGGCCCAATAGCAAAAAGCAGCTGTTTGAATGAGCACTCACATCTCTTGGTAGAATAGTTCAGGATTGAAATTTTTGATGTTTTTCAACTAATCTCATGAGCCCAAACAAGACTCTAAAAGGATGAGCTTGCAACTACTTTACTTTTGGAGAAAATTCAAAACATTCATTATTCAATAGAGCCCAATAGCAAAAAGCAGCGTTTTGAATGAACAATCACATTTCTTGGTAGAATCGTGGAGGATTGAAATTTTTGACGTTTTTCTACTCCTCTCAACAGCCCAAACAAGTTTCTAAAAGGATGAGTTTGCAACTTCTTTACTTTTGGAGAAAATTCAAAACATTCATTATTCAATAGGGACCAATAGCAAAAAGCAATGGTTTGAATGAACACTCACATTTCTTGGTAGAATCGTGCAGGAATGAAATTTTTGATCTTTTCTACTCCTCTCATGAGCCCAAACAAGACTCTAAAAGGAAGAGTTTGCAACTACTTTACTTTTGCAGAAAATTCAAAACATTCATTATTCTTTAGGGACCAAAATAGCAAAAACCAGCGGTTTGAATGAACATTCACATTTCTTGGTAGAATCGTGCAGGATTGAAATTTTTGATGTTTTTCTACTCCTCTCAACAGCCCAAACAAGTTTCTAAAAGGATGAGCTAGCAACTACTTTACTTTAGCAGAAAATTCAAAACATTCATTATTAAAAAGAGCTCAATAGCAAAAAGCAGCGTTTTGAATGAACAATCACATTTCTTGGTAGAATCGTGCAGGATTGAAATTTTTGATGTTTTTTACTCATCTCACCAGCCCAAACAAGTTTCTAAAAGAAAGAGTTTGCAACTACTTAACTTTTGCAGAAAATTCAAAACATTCATTATTTTTACGGACCAAAATAGCAAAAAGCAGCGGTTTGAATGAACACTCAAATTTCTTGGTAGAATCGTGCAGGATTGAAATTTTTGATGTTTTTCCACTCCTCTCAACAGCCCAAACAAGTTTCTAAAAGGATGAGTTTGCAACTACTTTACTTTTGGAGAAATTTCAAAACATTCATTAGGGACCAATAGCAAAAAGCAGCGGTTTAAATGAACACTCACATCTTTTGGTAGAATCGTGCAGGATTGAAATTTTGATGTTTTTCTACTCCTCTCAACAGCCCAAACAAGTTTATAAAAGGATGAGTTTGCAACTACTTTACTTTTGGAGAAAATTCAAAATATTCATTATTCAATAGGGCCCAGCAGCAAAAAGCAGTGGTTTGAATGAACACTCACATTTCTTGGTAGAATCATGTAGGATTGAAATTTTCAACGTTTTTCTACTCCTCTCATGAGCCCAAACGAGACTCTAAAAGGATAAGTTTGCAACTACATTACTTTTGGAGAAAACTCAAAACATTCATTATTCATTAGGGACCAATAGCAAAAAGCAGCGGTTTGAATGAACACTGACATTTCTTGGTAGAATCATGCAGGATTGAAATTTTTAACGTTTTTCTACTCCTCTCATGAGCCCAAACGAGACTCTAAAAGGATGAGTTTGCAACTACTTTACTTTTGGAGAAAATACAAAACTTTCATTATTCAATAGGTCCCAATTTCAAAAAGCAGCGGTTTGAATAACCACGCACATTTCTTGGTAGAATCGTGCAGGATTTAAATTTTTGATGTTTTTCTACTCCTCTCAACAGCCCAAACAAGTTTATAAAAGGGTGAGTTTGCAACTACTTTACTTTTGAAGAAAATTCAAAATATTCATTATTCAATAGGCCCAGCAGCAAAAAGCAGCGGTTTGAATGAACACTCACATTTCTTGGTAGAATCATGCAGGATTGAAATTTTTAACGTTTTTCTACTCCTCTCATGAGCCCAAACGAGACTCTAAAAGGATAAGTTTGCAAGTACTTTACTTTTGGAGAAAATTCAAAACATTCATTATTCATTAGGGAGCAATAGCAAAAAGCAGTGGTTTGAATGAACACTCACATTTATTGGTAGAATCATGCAGGATTGAAATTTTTTACATTTTTCTATTCCTCTCATGAGCCCAAACAAGGCTCTATTAAGGATGAGCTTGCAACTACTTTACTTTTGCAGAAAATTCAAAACATTCATTATTCAATAGGGCCCAATAGCAAAAAGCAGCTGTTTGAATGAATACTCACATCTCTTGGTAGAATAGTTCAGTATTGAAATTTTTGATGTTTTTCTACTCCCCTCAAGATCTCAAACAAGTTTCTAAAAGGATGAGTTTGCAACTACTTTACTTTTGGAGAAAATTCAAAACATTCATTATTCATTAGGGACCAATAGCAAAAAGCAGCGGTTTAAATGAACACACATCTTTTGGTAGAATTGTGCAGGATTGAAATTTTGATGTTTTTCTACTCCTCTCAACAGCCCAAACAAGTTTCTAAAAGAATGAGTTTGCAACTACTTTACTTTTGCAGAAAATTCAAAACATTCATTACTCAATAGGGCTCAATAGCAAAAAGCAGCTGTTTGAATGAGCATTCACATCTCTGGGTAGAATCGTTCAGGATTGAAATTTTTGATGTTTTTCTACTCCTCTCTTGAGCCCAAACAAGACTCTAAAAGGATGAGCTTGCAACTACTTTACTTTTGGAGAAAATTCAAAACCTTCATTATTCAATAGAGCCCAATAGCTAAAAGCAGCGTTTTGAATTAACAATCACTTTTCTTGGTAGAATCGTGCAGGATTGAATTTTTTTTTTTTTTTTTACTCGTCTCAACAGCCCAAACAAGTTTCTAAAAGCATGAGTTTGCAACTACTTTACTTTTGGAGAAAATTCAAAACATTCATTATTCAATAGGGCCCAATTTCAAAAAGCAGCGGTTTGAATGACCACTCACATTTCTTGGTAGAATCGTGCAGGATTGAAATTTTTGATGTTTTTCTACTCCTCTCAACAGCCCAAACAAGTTTCTAAAAGGATGAGTTTGCAACTACTTTACTTTTGGAGAAAATTCAAAGCATTCATTATTCAATAGGGCCCAATAGCAAAAAGCAGCGGTTTGAATGAACACTGACATTTCTTGGTAGAATCGTGCAGGATTGAAATTTTTGATCTTTTCTACTCCTCTCATGAGCCCAAACAAGACTCTAAAAGGAAGAGTTTGCAACTACTTTACTTTTGCAGAAAATTCAAAACATTCATTATTCTTTACGGACCAAAATAGCAAAAACCAGCGGTTTGAATGAACATTCACATTTCTTGGTAGAATCGTGCAGGATTGAAATTTTTCATGTTTTTCTACTCCTCTCAACAGCCCAAACAAGTTTTTTAAAGGATGAGTTTGCAACTACTTTACTTTTGCAGAAAATTCAAAACATTCATTATTCAACAGGGCCCAATAGCAAATAGCAGCTGTTTGAATGAGCACTCACATCTCTTGGTAGAATAGTTCAGGATTGAAATTTTTGATGTTTTTCAACTAATCTCATGAGCCCAAACAAGACTCTAAAAGGATGAGCTTGCAACTACTTTACTTTTGGAGAAAATTCAAAACATTCATTATTCAATAGAGCCCAATAGCAAAAAGCAGCATTTTGAATGAACAATCACATTTCTTGGTAGAATCGTGGAGGATTGAAATTTTTGACGTTTTTCTACTCCTCTTAACAGCCCAAACAAGTTTCTAAAAGGATGAGTTTGCAACTTCTTTACTTTTGGAGAAAATTCAAAACATTCATGATTCAATAGGGACCAATAGCAAAAAGCAGCGGTTTGAATGAACACTCACATTTCTTGGTAGAATCGTGCAGGATTGAAATTTTTGATCTTTTCTACTCCTCTCATGAGCCCAAACAAGACTCTAAAAGGAAGAGTTTGCAACTACTTTACTTTTGGAGAAAATTCAAAACATTCATTATTCAATAGAGCCCAATAGCTAAAAGCAGCATTTTGAATGAACAATCACTTTTCTTGGTAGAATCGTGCAGTATTGAAATTTTGATGTTTTTCTACTCCTCTCAACAGCCCAAACAAGTTTCTAAAAGGATGAGTTTGCAACTACTTTACTTTTGCAGAAAATTCAAAACATTCATTATTCAATAGGGCCCAATAGCAAAAAGCAGCTGTTTGAATGAGCATTCACATCTCTGGGTAGAATCGTTCAGGATTGAAATTTTTGATGTTTTTCTACTCCTCTCATGAGCCCAAACAAGACTCTAAAAGGATGAGTTTGCAACTACTTTACTTTTGGAGATAATTCAAAACAATCATTATTCAATAGGGCCCAATAGCAAAAAGCAGCGATTTAAATGAACACTCACATTTCTTGGTAGAATCGTGTAGGATTGAATTTTTTGATGTTTTCCTACTCCTCTCAACAGCCCAAACAAGTTTCTAAAAGGATGAGTTTGCAACTACTTTACTTTTGGAGAAAATTCAAAACATTCATTATTCAATAGGGCCCAATTTCAAAAAGCAGCGGTTTGAATGACCACTCACATTTCTTGGAAGAATCGTGCAGGATTAGAATTTATGATTTTTTTCTACTCCTCTCAACAGCCCAAACAAGTTTCTAAAAGGATGAGTTTGCAACTACTTTACTTTTGGAGAAAATTCAAAGCATTCATTATTCAATAGGGCCCAAAGCAAAAAGCAGCGGTTTGAATTAACACTGACATTTCTTGGTAGAATCGTGCAGGATTGAAATTTTTAACGTTTTTCTACTCTTCTCATGAGCACAAACGAGACTCTGAAAGGATAAGTTTGCAACTACTTTACTTTTGGAGAAAATTCAAAACATTCATTATTCAATAGGGCCCAATTTCAAAAAGCAGCAGTTTGAATGACCACTCACATCTCTCGGTAGAATAGTTCATGATTGAAATTTTTGATGTTTTTCAACTAATCTCATGAGCCCAAACAAGACCCTAAAAGGATGAGCTTGCAACTTCTTTACTTTTGGAGAAAATTCAAAACATTCATTATTCAATAGGGACCAATAGCAAAAAGCAGCGGTTTGAATGAACACTCACATTTCTTGGTAGAATCGTGCAGGATTGAAATTTTTGATCTTTTCTACTCCTCTCATGAGCCCAAACAAGACTCTAAAAGGAAGAGTTTGCAAATACTTTACTTTAGCAGAAAATTCAAAACATTCATTATTCAAAAGAGCTCAATAGCAAAAAGAAGCGTTTTGAATGAACAATCACATTTCTTGGTAGAATCGTGCAGGATTGAAATTTTTGATGTTTTTTACTCATCTCACCAGCCCAAACAAGTTTCTAAAAGGAAGAGTTTGCAACTACTTTACTTTTGCAGAAAATTCAAAACATTCATTTTTCTTTACGGACAAAAATAGCAAAAAGCAGAGGTTTGAATGAACACTCACATTTCTTGGTAGAATCGTGCAGGATTGAAATTTTTGATGGTTTTCTACTCCTCTCAACAGCCCAAACAAGTTTCTAAAAGGATGAGTTTGCAACTACTTTACTTTTGGAGAAAATTCAAAACATTCATTATTCATTAGGGACCAATAGCAAAAAGCAGCGGTTTAAATGAACACACATCTTTTGGTAGAATTGTGCAGGATTGAAATGTTGATGTTTTTCTACTCCTCTCAACAGCCCAAACAAGTTTCAAAAAGGATGAGTTTGCAAGTACTTTACTTTTGCAGAAAATTCAAAACATTCATTATGCAATAGGGCCCAATAGCAAAAAGCAGCTGTTTGAATGAGCACTCACATCTCTTGGTAGAATAGTTCAGGATTGAAATTTTTGATGTTTTTCAACTAATCTCATGAGCCCAAACAAGACTCTAAAAGGATGAGCTTGCAACTACTTTACTTTTGGAGAAAATTCAAAACATTCATTATTCTATAGAGCCCAATAGCAAAAAGCAGCGTTTTGAATGAACAATCACATTTCTTGGTAGAATCGTGGAGGATTGAAATTTTTGACGTTTTTCTACTCCTCTCAACAGCCCAAACAAGTTTCTAAAAGGATGAGTTTGCAACTTCTTTACTTTTGGAGAAAATTCAAAACATTCATTATTCAATAGGGACCAATAGCAAAAAGCAATGGTTTGAATGAACACTCACATTTCTTGGTAGAATCGTGCAGGATTGAAATTTTTGATCTTTTCTACTCCTCTCATGAGCCCAAACAAGATTCTAAAAGGAAGAGTTTGCAACTACTTTACTTTTGCAGAAAATTCAAAACATTCATTATTCTTTAGGGACCAAAATAGCAACAACCAGCGGTTTGAATGAACATTCACATTTCTTGGTAGAATCGTGCAGGATTGAAATTTTTGATGTTTTTCTACTCCTCTCAACAGCCCAAACAAGTTTCTAAAAGGATGAGCTAGCAACTACTTTACTTTAGCAGAAAATTCAAAACATTCATTATTCAAAAGAGCTCAATAGCAAAAAGCAGCGTTTTGAATGAACAATCACATTTCTTGGTAGAATCGTGCAGGATTGAAATTTTTGATGTTTTTTACTCATCTCACCAGCCCAAACAAGTTTCTAAAAGGAAGAGTTTGCAACTACTTAACTTTTGCAGAAAATTCAAAACATTCATTATTTTTACGGACCAAAATAGCCAAAAGCAGCGGTTTGAATGAACACTCACATTTCTTGGTAGAATCGTGCAGGATTGAAATTTTTAATGTTTTTCCACTCCTCTCAACAGCCCAAACAAGTTTCTAAAAGGATGAGTTTGCAACTACTTTACTTTTGGAGAAATTTCAAAACATTCATTAGGTACCAATAGCAAAAAGCAGCGTTTTAAATGAACACTCACATCTTTTGGTAGAATCGTGCAGGATTGAAATTTTGATGTTTTTCTACTCCACTCAACAGCCCAAACAAGTTTCTAAAAGAATGAGTTTGCAACTACTTTACTTTTGCAGAAAATTCAAAACATTCATTATTCAATAGGGCCCAATAGCAAAAAGCAGCTGTTTGAATGAGCATTCACATCTCTGGGTAGAATCGTTCAGGATTGAAATTTTTGATGTTTTTCTACTCCTCTCATTAGTCCAAACAAGACTCTAAAAGGATGAGCTTGCAACTACTTTACTTTTGGAGAAAATTCAAAACATTCATTATTCAATAGAGCCCAATAGCTAAAAGCAGCGTTTTGAATGAACAATCACTTTTCTTGGTAGAATCGTGCAGGATTGAAAATTTTGATGTTTTTTTTACTCGTCTCAACAGCCCAAACAAGTTTCTAAAAGGATGAGTTTGCAACTACTTTACTTTTGGAGAAAATTCAAAACATTCATTATTCAATAGAGCCCAATATCTAAAAGCAGCGTTTTGAATGACCACTCACATTTCTTGGTAGAATCGTGCAGGATTGAAATTTTTGACGTTTTTCTACTCCTCTCAACAGCCCAAACAAGTTTATAAAAGGATGAGTTTGCAACTACTTTACTTTTGGTGAAAATTCAAAATATTCATTATTCAATAGGGCCCAGCAGCAAAAAGCAGTGGTTTGAATGAACACTCACATTTCTTGGTAGAATCATGCAGGATTGAAATTTTCAACGTTTTTCTACTCCTCTCATGAGCCCAAACGAGACATTAAAAGGATAAGTTTGCAACTACATTACTTTTGGAGAAAACTCAAAACATTCATTATTCATTAGGGACCAATAGCAAAAAGCAGCGGTTTGAATGAACACTGACATTTCTTGGTAGAATCATGCAGGATTGAAATTTTTAATGTTTTTCTACTCCTCTCATGAGCCCAAACGAGACTCTAAAAGGATAAGTTTGCAACTACTTTACTTTTGGAGAAAATTCAAAACTTTCATTATTCAATAGGTCCCAATTTCAAAAAGCAGCGGTTTGAATGACCACTCACATTTCTTGGTAGAATCGTGCAGGATTGAAATTTTTGATGTTTTTCTACTCCTCTCAACAGCCCAAACAAGTTTATAAAAGGGTGAGTTTGCAACTACTTTACTTTTGAATAAAATTCAAAATATTCATTATTCAATAGGCCCAGCAGCAAAAAGCAGCGGTTTGAATGAACACTCACATTTCTTGGTAGAATCATGCAGGATTGAAATTTTTAACGTTTTTCTATTCCTCTCATGAGCCCAAACGAGACTCTAAAAGGATAAGTTTGCAAGTACTTTACTTTTGGAGAAAATTCAAAACATTCATTATTCATTAGGGACCAATAGCAAAAAGCAGCGGTTTGAATGAACACTCACATTTATTGGTAGAATCATGCAGGATTGAAATTTTTTACATTTTTCTATTCCTCTCATGAGCCCAAACAAGACTTTATAAGGATGAGTTTGCAACTACTTTACTTTTGCAGAAAATTAAAAACATTCATTATTCAATAGGGCCCAATAGCAAAAAGCAGCTGTTTGAATGAGCACTCACATCTCTTGGTAGAATAGTTCAGGATTGAAATTTTTGATGTTTTTCAACTAATCTCATGAGCCCAAACAAGACTCTAAAAGGATGAGCTTGCAACTACTTTACTTTTGGAGAAAATTCAAAACATTCATTATTCAATAGAGCCCAATAGCAAAAAGCAGCGTTTTGAATGAACAATCACATTTCTTGGTAGAATCATGCAGGATTGAAATTTTTGACGTTTTTCTACTCCTCTCAACAGCCCAAACAAGTTTCTAAAAGGATGAGTTTGCAACTACTTTACTTTTGGAGAAAATTCAAAACATTCATTATTCATTAGGGACCAATAGCAAAAAGCAGCGGTTTAAATGAACACACATCTTTTGGTAGAATTGTGCAGGATTGAAATTTTGATGTTTTTCTACTCCTCTCAACAGCCCAAACAAGTTTCTAAAAGAATGAGTTTGCAACTACTTTACTTTTACAGAAAATTCAAAACATTCATTACTCAATAGGGCTCAATAGCAAAAAGCAGCTGTTTGAATGAGCATTCACATCTCTGGGTAGAATCGTTCAGGATTGTAATTTTTGATGTTTTTCTACTCCTCTCTTGAGCCCAAACAAGACTCTAAAAGGATGAGCTTGCAACTACTTTACTTTTGGAGAAAATTCAAAACCTTCATTATTCAATAGAGCCCAATAGCTAAAAGCAGCGTTTTGAATTAACAATCACTTTTCTTGGTAGAATCGTGCAGGATTGAAATTTTTTTTTTTTTTTACTCGTCTCAACAGCCCAAACAAGTTTCTAAAAGCATGAGTTTGCAACTACTTTACTTTTGGAGATAATTCAAAACATTCATTATTCAATAGGGCCCAATAGCAAAAAGCAGCTGTTTGAATGAACACTCACATTTCTTGGTAGAATCGTGCAGGATTGAAATTTTTGATGTTTTTCTACTCCTCTCAACAGCCCAAACAAGTTTCTAAAAGGATGAGTTTGCAACTACTTTACTTTTGGAGAAAATTCAAAACATTCATTATTCAATAGGGCCCAATTTCAAAAAGCAGCGGTTTGAATGACCACTCATATTTCTTGGTAGAATCATGCAGGATTGAAATTTTTGATGTTTTTCTACTCCTCTCAACAGCCCAAACAAGTTTCTAAAAGGATGAGTTTGCAACTACTTTACTTTTGGAGAAAATTCAAAGCATTCATTATTCAATAGGGCCCAATAGCAAAAAGCAGCGGTTTGAATGAACACTGACATTTCTTGGTAGAATCATGCAGGATTGAAATTTTTAACGTTTTTCTACTCCTCTCAACAGCCCAAACAAGACTCTAAAAGGATGAGTTTGCAACTACTTTACTTTTGGAGAAAATTCAAAACATTCATTATTCAATAGGGCCCAATTTAAAAAAGCAGCGGTTTGAATGACCACTCACATTTCTTGGTAGAATCGTGCAGGATTGAAATTTTTGATGTTTTTCTACTCCTCTCAACAGCCCAAACAAGTTTTTTAAAGGATGAGTTTGCAACTACTTTACTTTTGCAGAAAATTCAAAACATTCATTATTCAATATGGCCCAATAGCAAAAAGCAGCTGTTTGAATGAGCACTCACATCTCTTGGTAGAATAGTTCAGGATTGAAATTTTTGATGTTTTTCAACTAATCTCATGAGCCCAAACAAGACTCTAAAAGGATGAGCTTGCAACTACTTTACTTTTGGAGAAAATTCAAAACATTCATTATTCAATAGAGCACAATAGCGAAAAGCAGCGTTTTGAATGAACAATCACATTTCTTGGTAGAATCGTGCAGGATTGAAATTTTGACGTTTTTCTACTCCTCTCAACAGCCCAAACAAGTTTCTAAAAGGATGAGTTTGCAACTTCTTTACTTTTGGAGAAAATTCAAAACATTCATTATTCAATCGTGCCCAATAGCAAAAAGCAGCGGTTTGAATGAACACTCACATTTCTTGGTAGAATCGTGCAGGATTGAAATTTTTGATCTTTTCTACTCCTCTCATGAGCCCAAACAAGACTCTAAAAGGAAGAGTTTGCAACTACTTTACTTTTGCAGAAAATTCAAAACATTCATTATTCTTTACGGACCAAAATAGCAAAAACCAGCGGTTTGAATGAACATTCACATTTCTTGGTAGAATCGTGCAGGATTGAAATTTTTCATGTTTTTCTACTCCTCTCAACAGCCCAAACAAGTTTTTTAAAGGATGAGTTTGCAACTACTTTACTTTTGCAGAAAATTCAAAACATTCATTATTCAACAGGGCCCAATAGCAAAAAGCAGCTGTTTGAATGAGCACTCACATCTCTTGGTAGAATAGTTCAGGATTGAAATTTTTGATGTTTTTCAACTAATCTCATGAGCCCAAACAAGACTCTAAAAGGATGAGCTTGCAACTACTTTACTTTTGGAGAAAATTCAAAACATTCATTATTCAATAGAGCCCAATAGCAAAAAGCAGCATTTTGAATGAACAATCACATTTCTTGGTAGAATCGTGGAGGATTGAAATTTTTGACGTTTTTCTACTCCTCTTAACAGCCCAAACAAGTTTCTAAAAGGATGAGTTTGCAACTTCTTTACTTTTGGAGAAAATTCAAAACATTCATTATTCAATAGGGACCAATAGCAAAAAGCAGCGGTTTGAATGAACACTCACATTTCTTGGTAGAATCGTGCAGGATTGAAATTTTTTATCTTTTCTACTCCTCTCATGAGCCCAAACAAGACTCTAAAAGGAAGAGTTTGCAACTACTTTACTTTTGGAGAAAATTCAAAACATTCATTATTCAATAGAGCCCAATAGCTAAAAGCAGCGTTTTGAATGAACAATCACTTTTCTTGGTGGAATCGTGCAGGATTGATAATTTTTATGTTTTTTTTACTCGTCTCAACAGCCCAAACAAGTTTCTAAAAGGATGAGTTTGCAACTACTTTACTTTTGGAGATAATTCAAAACATTCATTATTCAATAGGGCCCAATAGCAAAAAGCAGCGATTTAAATGAACACTCACATCTTTTGGTAGAATCGTGCAGTATTGAAATTTTGATGTTTTTCTACTCCTCTCAACAGCCCAAACAAGTTTCTAAAAGGATGAGTTTGCAACTACTTTACTTTTGCAGAAAATTCAAAACATTCATTATTCAATAGGGCCCAATAGCAAAAAGCAGCTGTTTGAATGAGCATTCACATCTCTGGGTAGAATCGTTCAGGATTGAAATTTTTGATGTTTTCCTACTCCTCTCATGAGCCCAAACAAGACTCTAAAAGGATGAGTTTGCAACTACTTTACTTTTGGAGATAATTCAAAACAATCATTATTCAATAGGGCCCAATAGCAAAAAGCAGCGATTTAAATGAACACTCACATTTCTTGGTAGAATCGTGTAGGATTGAATTTTTTGATGTTTTTCTACTCCTCTCAACAGCCCAAACAAGTTTCTAAAAGGATGAGTTTGCAACTACTTTACTTTTGCAGAAAATTCAAAACATTCATTATTCAATATGGCCCAATAGCAAAAAGCAGCTGTTTGAATGAGCACTCACATCTCTTGGTAGAATAGTTCAGGATTGAAATTTTTGATGTTTTTCAACTAATCTCATGAGCCCAAACAAGACTCTAAAAGGATGAGCTTGCAACTACTTTACTTTTGGAGAAAATTCAAAACATTCATTATTCAATAGAGCACAATAGCGAAAAGCAGCGTTTTGAATGAACAATCACATTTCTTGGTAGAATCGTGCAGGATTGAAATTTTGACGTTTTTCTACTCCTCTCAACAGCCCAAACAAGTTTCTAAAAGGATGAGTTTGCAACTTCTTTACTTTTGGAGAAAATTCAAAACATTCATTATTCAATCGTGCCCAATAGCAAAAAGCAGCGGTTTGAATGAACACTCACATTTCTTGGTAGAATCGTGCAGGATTGAAATTTTTGATCTTTTCTACTCCTCTCATGAGCCCAAACAAGACTCTAAAAGGAAGAGTTTGCAACTACTTTACTTTTGCAGAAAATTCAAAACATTCATTATTCTTTACGGACCAAAATAGCAAAAACCAGCGGTTTGAATGAACATTCACATTTCTTGGTAGAATCGTGCAGGATTGAAATTTTTCATGTTTTTCTACTCCTCTCAACAGCCCAAACAAGTTTTTTAAAGGATGAGTTTGCAACTACTTTACTTTTGCAGAAAATTCAAAACATTCATTATTCAACAGGGCCCAATAGCAAAAAGCAGCTGTTTGAATGAGCACTCACATCTCTTGGTAGAATAGTTCAGGATTGAAATTTTTGATGTTTTTCAACTAATCTCATGAGCCCAAACAAGACTCTAAAAGGATGAGCTTGCAACTACTTTACTTTTGGAGAAAATTCAAAACATTCATTATTCAATAGAGCCCAATAGCAAAAAGCAGCATTTTGAATGAACAATCACATTTCTTGGTAGAATCGTGGAGGATTGAAATTTTTGACGTTTTTCTACTCCTCTTAACAGCCCAAACAAGTTTCTAAAAGGATGAGTTTGCAACTTCTTTACTTTTGGAGAAAATTCAAAACATTCATTATTCAATAGGGACCAATAGCAAAAAGCAGCGGTTTGAATGAACACTCACATTTCTTGGTAGAATCGTGCAGGATTGAAATTTTTTATCTTTTCTACTCCTCTCATGAGCCCAAACAAGACTCTAAAAGGAAGAGTTTGCAACTACTTTACTTTTGGAGAAAATTCAAAACATTCATTATTCAATAGAGCCCAATAGCTAAAAGCAGCGTTTTGAATGAACAATCACTTTTCTTGGTGGAATCGTGCAGGATTGATAATTTTTATGTTTTTTTTACTCGTCTCAACAGCCCAAACAAGTTTCTAAAAGGATGAGTTTGCAACTACTTTACTTTTGGAGATAATTCAAAACATTCATTATTCAATAGGGCCCAATAGCAAAAAGCAGCGATTTAAATGAACACTCACATCTTTTGGTAGAATCGTGCAGTATTGAAATTTTGATGTTTTTCTACTCCTCTCAACAGCCCAAACAAGTTTCTAAAAGGATGAGTTTGCAACTACTTTACTTTTGCAGAAAATTCAAAACATTCATTATTCAATAGGGCCCAATAGCAAAAAGCAGCTGTTTGAATGAGCATTCACATCTCTGGGTAGAATCGTTCAGGATTGAAATTTTTGATGTTTTCCTACTCCTCTCATGAGCCCAAACAAGACTCTAAAAGGATGAGTTTGCAACTACTTTACTTTTGGAGATAATTCAAAACAATCATTATTCAATAGGGCCCAATAGCAAAAAGCAGCGATTTAAATGAACACTCACATTTCTTGGTAGAATCGTGTAGGATTGAATTTTTTGATGTTTTTCTACTCCTCTCAACAGCCCAAACAAGTTTCTAAAAGGATGAGTTTGCAACTACTTTACTTTTGGAGAAAATTCAAAACATTCATTATTCAATAGGGCCCAATTTCAAAAAGCAGCGGTTTGAATGACCACTCACATTTCTTGGAAGAATCGTGCAGGATTAGAATTTTTGATTTTTTTCTACTCCTCTCAACAGCCCAAACAAGTTTCTAAAAGGATGAGTTTGCAACTACTTTACTTTTGGAGAAAATTCAAAACATTCATTATTCAATAGAGCCCAATAGCTAAAAGCAGCGTTTTGAATGACCACTCACATTTCTTGGTAGAATCGTGCAGGATTGAAATTTTTGATGTTTTTCTACTCCTCTCAACAGCCCAAACAAGTTTATAAAAGGATGAGTTTGCAACTACTTTACTTTTGGAGAAAATTCAAAATATTCATTATTCAATAGGGCCCAGCAGCAAAAAGCAGTGGTTTGAATGAACACTCACATTTCTTGGTAGAATCATGCAGGATTGAAATTTTCAACGTTTTTCTACTCCTCTCATGAGCCCAAACGAGACTCTAAAAGGATAAGTTTGCAACTACATTACTTTTGGAGAAAACTCAAAACATTCATTATTCATTAGGGACCAATAGCAAAAAGCAGCGGTTTGAATGAACACTGACATTTCTTGGTAGAATCATGCAGGATTGAAATTTTTAACGTTTTTCTACTCCTCTCATGAGCCCAAACGAGACTCTAAAAGGATAAGTTTGCAAGTACTTTACTTTTGGAGAAAATTCAAAACATTCATTATTCATTAGGGACCAATAGCAAAAAGCAGCCGTTTGAATGAACACTCACATTTATTGGTAGAATCATGCAGGATTGAAATTTTTTACATTTTTCTATTCCTCTCATGAGCCCAAACAAGACTCTAAAAGGATGAGCTTGCAACTACTTTACTTTTGGAGAAAATTCAAAACATTCATTATTCAATAGAGCCCAATAGCAAAAAGCAGCGTTTTGAATGAACAATCACATTTCTTGGTAGAATCGTGCAGGATTGAAATTTTTGATGTTTTTCTACTCCTCTCAACAGCCCAAACAAGTTTATAAAAGGGTGAGTTTGCAACTACTTTACTTTTGAAGAAAATTCAAAATATTCATTATTCAATAGGCCCAGCAGCAAAAAGCAGCGGTTTGAATGAACACTCACATTTCTTGGTAGAATCATGCAGGATTGAAATTTTTAACGTTTTTCTACTCCTCTCATGAGCCCAAACGAGACTCTAAAAGGATAAGTTTGCAAGTACTTTACTTTTGGAGAAAATTCAAAACATTCATTATTCATTAGGGACCAATAGCAAAAAGCAGCCGTTTGAATGAACACTCACATTTATTGGTAGAATCATGCAGGATTGAAATTTTTTACATTTTTCTATTCCTCTCATGAGCCCAAACAAGACTCTAAAAGGATGAGCTTGCAACTACTTTACTTTTGGAGAAAATTCAAAACATTCATTATTCAATAGAGCCCAATAGCAAAAAGCAGCGTTTTGAATGAACAATCACATTTCTTGGTAGAATCGTGCAGGATTGAAATTTTTGACGTTTTTCTACTCCTCTCAACAGCCCAAACAAGTTTCTAAAAGGATGAGTTTGCAACTACTTTACTTTTGGAGAAAATTCAAAACATTCATTATTCATTAGGGACCAATAGCAAAAAGCAGCGGTTTAAATGAACAAACATCTTTTGGTAGAATTGTGCAGGATTGAAATTTTGATGTTTTTCTACTCCTCTCAACAGCCCAAACAAGTTTCTAAAAGAATGAGTTTGCAACTACTTTACTTTTGCAGAAAATTCAAAACATTCATTACTCAATAGGGCTCAATAGCAAAAAGCAGCTGTTTGAATGAGCATTCACATCTCTGGGTAGAATCGTTCAGGATTGAAATTTTTGATGTTTTTCTACTCCTCTCTTGAGCCCAAACAAGACTCTAAAAGGATGAGCTTGCAACTACTTTACTTTTGGAGAAAATTCAAAACCTTCATTATTCAATAGAGCCCAATAGCTAAAAGCAGCGTTTTGAATTAACAATCACTTTTCTTGGTAGAATCGTGCAGGATTGAAATTTTTTTTTTTTTTACTCGTCTCAACAGCCCAAACAAGTTTCTAAAAGGATGAGTTTGCAACTACTTTACTTTTGGAGATAATTCAAAACATTCATTATTCAATAGGGCCCAATAGCAAAAATCAGCGGTTTGAATGAACACTCACATTTCTTGGTAGAATCGTGCAGGATTGAAATTTTTCATGTTTTTCTACTCCTCTCAACAGCCCAAACAAGTTTTTTAAAGGATGAGTTTGCAACTACTTTACTTTTGCAGAAAATTCAAAACATTCATTATTCAACAGGGCCCAATAGCAAAAAGCAGCTGTTTGAATGAGCACTCACATCTCTTGGTAGAATAGTTCAGGATTGAAATTTTTGATGTTTTTCAACTAATCTCATGATCCCAAACAAGACTCTAAAAGGATGAGCTTGCAACTACTTTACTTTTGGAGAAAATTCAAAACATTCATTATTCAATAGAGCCCAATAGCAAAAAGCAGCATTTTGAACGAACAATCACATTTCTTGGTAGAATCGTGGAGGATTGAAATTTTTGACGTTTTTCAACTCCTCTTAACAGCCCAAACAAGTTTCTAAAAGGATGAGTTTGCAACTTCTTTACTTTTGGAGAAAATTCAAAACATTCATTATTCAATAGGGACCAATAGCAAAAAGCAGCGGTTTGAATGAACACTCACATTTCTTGGTAGAATCGTGCAGGATTGAAATTTTTTATCTTTTCTACTCCTCTCATGAGCCCAAACAAGACTCTAAAAGGAAGAGTTTGCAACTACTTTACTTTTGGAGAAAATTCAAAACATTCATTATTCAATAGAGCCCAATAGCTAAAAGCAGCGTTTTGAATGAACAATCACTTTTCTTGGTAGAATCATGCAGGATTGAAAATTTTGATTTTTTTTACTCGTCTCAACAGCCCAAACAAGTTTCTAAAAGGATGAGTTTGCAACTACTTTACTTTTGGAGATAATTCAAAACATTCATTATTCAATAGGGCCCAATAGCAAAAAGCAGCGATTTAAATGAACACTCACATCTTTTGGTAGAATCGTGCAGTATTGAAATTTTGATGTTTTTCTACTCCTCTCAACAGCCCAAACAAGTTTCTAAAAGGATGAGTTTGCAACTACTTTACTTTTGTAGAAAATTCAAAACATTCATTATTCAATAGGGCCCAATAGCAAAAAGCAGCTGTTTGAATGAGCATTCACATCTCTGGGTAGAATCATTCAGGATTGAAATTTTTGATGTTTTTCTACTCCTCTCATGAGCCCAAACAAGACTCTAAAAGGATGAGTTTGCAACTACTTTACTTTTGGAGATAATTCAAAACATTCATTATTCAATAGGGCCCAATAGCAAAAAGCAGCGATTTAAATGAACACTCACATTTCTTGGTAGAATCGTGTAGGATTGAATTTTTTGATGTTTTTCTACTCCTCTCAACAGCCCAAACAAGTTTCTAAAAGGATGAGTTTGCAACTACTTTACTTTTCGAGAAAATTCAAAACATTCATTATTCAATAGGGCCCAATTTCAAAAAGCAGCGGTTTGAATGACCACTCACATTTCTTGGAAGAATCGTGCAGGATTGGAATTTTTGATTTTTTTCTACTCCTCTCAACAGCCCAAACAAGTTTCTAAAAGGATGAGTTTGCAACTACTTTACTTTTGGAGAAAATTCAAAGCATTCATTATTCAATAGGGCTCAAAGCAAAAAGCAGCGGTTTGAATTAACACTGACATTTCTTGGTAGAATCGTGCAGGATTGAAATTTTTAACGTTTTTCTACTCTTCTCATGAGCACAAACGAGACTCTGAAAGGATAAGTTTGCAACTACTTTACTTTTGGAGAAAATTCAAAACATTCATTATTCAATAGGGCCCAATTTCAAAAAGCAGCGGTTTGAATGACCACTCACATTTCTTGGTAGAATCGTGCAGGATTGAAATATTTGATGTTTTTCTACTCCACTCAACAGCCCAAACAAGTTTTTTAAAGGATGAGTTTGCAACTACTTTACTTTTGCAGAAAATTCAAAACATTCATTATTCAATAGGGCCCAATAGCAAAAAGCAGCTGTTTGAATGAGCACTCACATCTCTTGGTAGAATAGTTCAGGATTGAAATTTTTGATGTTTTTCAACTAATCTCATGAGCCCAAACAAGACCCTAAAAGGATGAGCTTGCAACTACTTTACTTTTGGAGAAAATTCAAAACATTCATTATTCAATAGGGACCAATAGCAAAAAGCAGCGTTTTGAATGAACAATCACATTTCTTGGTAGAATCGTGCAGGATTGAAATTTTTGATGTTTTTTACTCATCTCACCAGCCCAAACAAGTTTCTAAAAGGAAGAGTTTGCAACTACTTTACTTTTGCAGAAAATTCAAAACATTCATTTTTCTTTACGGACCAAAATAGCAAAAAGCAGAGGTTTGAATGAACACTCACATTTCTTGGTAGAATCATGCAGGATTGAAATTTTTGATGTTTTTCTACTCCTCTCAACAGCCCAAACAAGTTTCAAAAAGGATGAGTTTGCAACTACTTTACTTTTGCAGAAAATTCAAAACATTCATTATTCAATAGGGCCCAATAGCAAAAAGCAGCTGTTTGAATGAGCACTCACATCTCTTGGTAGAATAGTTCAGGATTGAAATTTTTGATGTTTTTCAACTAATCTCATGAGCCCAAACAAGACTCTAAAAGGATGAGCTTGCAACTACTTTACTTTTGGAGAAAATTCAAAACATTCATTATTCAATAGAGCCCAATATCAAAAAGCAGCGTTTTGAATGAACAATCACATTTCTTGGTAGAATCGAGGAGGATTGAAATTTTTGACGTTTTTCTACTCCTCTCAACAGCCCAAACAAGTTTCTAAAAGGATGAGTTTGCAACTTCTTTGCTTTTGGAGAAAATTCAAAACATTCATTATTCAATAGGGACCAATAGCATAAAGCAATGGTTTGAATGAACACTCACATTTCTTGGTAGAATCGTGCAGGATTGAAATTTTTGATCTTTTCTACTCCTCTCATGAGCCCAAACAAGACTCTAAAAGGAAGAGTTTGCAACTACTTTACTTTTGCAGAAAATTCAAAACATTCATTATTCTTTAGGGACCAAAATAGCAAAAACCAGCGGTTTGAATGAACATTCACATTTCTTGGTAGAATCGTGCAGGATTGAAATTTTTGATGTTTTTCTACTCCTCTCAACAGCCCAAACAAGTTTCTAAAAGGATGAGCTAGCAACTACTTTACTTTAGCAGAAAATTCAAAACATTCATTATTCAAAAGAGCTCAATAGCAAAAATCAGCGTTTTGAATGAACAATCACATTTCTTGGTAAAATCGTGCAGGATTGAAATTTTTGATGTTTTTTACTCATCTCACCAGCCCAAACAAGTTTCTAAAAGGATGAGTTTGCAACTACTTTACTTTTGGAGAAATTTCAAAACATTCATTAGGGACCAATAGCAAAAAGCAGCGGTTTAAATGAACACTCACATCTTTTGGTAGAATCGTGCAGGATTGAAATTTTGATGTTTTTCTACTCCTCTCAACAGCCCAAACAAGTTTCTAAAAGAATGAGTTTGCAACTACTTTACTTTTGCATAAAATTCAAAACATTCATTATTCAATAGGGCCCAATAGCAAAAAGCAGCTGTTTGAATGAGCATTCACATCTCTGGGTAGAATCGTTCAGGATTGAAATTTTTGATGTTTTTCTACTCCTCTCATTAGTCCAAACAAGACTCTAAAAGGATGAGCTTGCAACTACTTTACTTTTGGAGAAAATTCAAAACATTCATTATTCAATAGAGCCCAATAGCTAAAAGCAGCGTTTTGAATGAACAATCACTTTTCTTGGTAGAATCGTGCAGGATTGAAAATTTTGATTTTTTTTTACTCGTCTCAACAGCCCAAACAAGTTTCTAAAAGGATGAGTTTGCAACTACTTTACTTTTGGAGAAAATTCAAAACATTCATTATTCAATAGAGCCCAATAGCTAAAAGCAGCGTTTTGAATGACCACTCACATTTCTTGGTAGAATCGTGCAGGATTGAAATTTTTGATGTTTTTCTACTCCTCTCAACAGCCCAAACAAGTTTATAAAAGGATGAGTTTGCAACTACTTTACTTTTGGAGAAAATTCAAAATATTCATTATTCAATAGGGCCCAGCAGCAAAAAGCAGTGGTTTGAATGAACACTCACATTTCTTGGTAGAATCATGCAGGATTGAAATTTTCAACGTTTTTCTACTCCTCTCATGAGCCCAAACGAGACTCAAAAAGGATAAGTTTGCAACTAGTTTACTTTAGGAGAAAACTCAAAACATTCATTATTCATTAGGGACCAATAGCAAAAAGCAGCGGTTTGAATGAACACTGACATTTCTTGGTAGAATCATGCAGGATTGAAATTTTTAACGTTTTTCTACTCCTCTCATGAGCCCAAACGAGACTCTAAAAGTATAAGTTTGCAACTACTTTACTTTTGGAGAAAATTCAAAACTTTCATTATTCAATAGGTCCCAATTTCAAAAAGCAGCGGTTTGAATGACCACTCACATTTCTTGGTAGAATCGTGCAGGATTGAAATTTTTGATGTTTTTCTACTCCTCTCAACAGCCCAAACAAGTTTATAAAAGGGTGAGTTTGCAACTACTTTACTTTTGAAGAAAATTCAAAATATTCATTATTCAATAGGCCCAGCAGCAAAAAGCAGTGGTTTGAATGAACACTCACATTTCTTGGTAGAATCGTGCAGGATTGAAATTTTTGATCTCTTCTACTCCTCT
Source organism: Dendrobates tinctorius (assembly GCF_039654945.1). Taxonomy (NCBI): domain Eukaryota; kingdom Metazoa; phylum Chordata; class Amphibia; order Anura; family Dendrobatidae; genus Dendrobates; species Dendrobates tinctorius. The sequence goes on along the minus strand of NW_027361736.1, from coordinate 4,419,888 downwards.
CATGAGCCCAAACAAGACTCTAAAAGGAAGAGTTTGCAACTACTTTACTTTAGCAGAAAATTCAAAACATTCATTATTCAAAAGAGCTCAATAGCAAAAAGCAGCGTTTTGAAAGAACAATCACATTTCTTGGTAGAATCGTGCAGGATTGAAATTTTTGATGTTTTTTACTCATTTCACCAGCCCAAACAAGTTTCTAAAAGGAAGAGTTTGCAACTACTTTACTTTTGCAGAAAATTCAAAACATTCATTTTTCTTTACGGACCAAAATAGCAAAAAGCAGAGGTTTGAATGAACACTCACATTTCTTGGTAGAATCATGCAGGATTGAAATTTTTGATGTTTTTCTACTCCTCTCAACAGCCCAAACAAGTTTCAAAAAGGATGAGTTTGCAACTACTTTACTTTTGCAGAAAATTCAAAACATTCATTATTCAATAGGGCCCAATAGCAAAAAGCAGCTGTTTGAATGAGCACTCACATCTCTTGGTAGAATAGTTCAGGATTGAAATTTTTGATGTTTTTCAACTAATCTCATGAGCCCAAACAAGACTCTAAAAGGATGAGCTTGCAACTACTTTACTTTTGGAGAAAATTCAAAACATTCATTATTCAATAGAGCCCAATATCAAAAAGCAGCGTTTTGAATGAACAATCACATTTCTTGGTAGAATCGAGGAGGATTGAAATTTTTGACGTTTTTCTACTCCTCTCAACAGCCCAAACAAGTTTCTAAAAGGATGAGTTTGCAACTTCTTTGCTTTTGGAGAAAATTCAAAACATTCATTATTCAATAGGGACCAATAGCATAAAGCAATGGTTTGAATGAACACTCACATTTCTTGGTAGAATCGTGCAGGATTGAAATTTTTGATCTTTTCTACTCCTCTCATGAGCCCAAACAAGACTCTAAAAGGAAGAGTTTGCAACTACTTTACTTTTGCAGAAAATTCAAAACATTCATTATTCTTTAGGGACCAAAATAGCAAAAACCAGCGGTTTGAATGAACATTCACATTTCTTGGTAGAATCGTGCAGGATTGAAATTTTTGATGTTTTTCTACTCCTCTCAACAGCCCAAACAAGTTTCTAAAAGGATGAGCTAGCAACTACTTTACTTTAGCAGAAAATTCAAAACATTCATTATTCAAAAGAGCTCAATAGCAAAAATCAGCGTTTTGAATGAACAATCACATTTCTTGGTAAAATCGTGCAGGATTGAAATTTTTGATGTTTTTTACTCATCTCACCAGCCCAAACAAGTTTCTAAAAGGATGAGTTTGCAACTACTTTACTTTTGGAGAAATTTCAAAACATTCATTAGGGACCAATAGCAAAAAGCAGCGGTTTAAATGAACACTCACATCTTTTGGTAGAATCGTGCAGGATTGAAATTTTGATGTTTTTCTACTCCTCTCAACAGCCCAAACAAGTTTCTAAAAGAATGAGTTTGCAACTACTTTACTTTTGCATAAAATTCAAAACATTCATTATTCAATAGGGCCCAATAGCAAAAAGCAGCTGTTTGAATGAGCATTCACATCTCTGGGTAGAATCGTTCAGGATTGAAATTTTTGATGTTTTTCTACTCCTCTCATTAGTCCAAACAAGACTCTAAAAGGATGAGCTTGCAACTACTTTACTTTTGGAGAAAATTCAAAACATTCATTATTCAATAGAGCCCAATAGCTAAAAGCAGCGTTTTGAATGAACAATCACTTTTCTTGGTAGAATCGTGCAGGATTGAAAATTTTGATTTTTTTTTACTCGTCTCAACAGCCCAAACAAGTTTCTAAAAGGATGAGTTTGCAACTACTTTACTTTTGGAGAAAATTCAAAACATTCATTATTCAATAGAGCCCAATAGCTAAAAGCAGCGTTTTGAATGACCACTCACATTTCTTGGTAGAATCGTGCAGGATTGAAATTTTTGATGTTTTTCTACTCCTCTCAACAGCCCAAACAAGTTTATAAAAGGATGAGTTTGCAACTACTTTACTTTTGGAGAAAATTCAAAATATTCATTATTCAATAGGGCCCAGCAGCAAAAAGCAGTGGTTTGAATGAACACTCACATTTCTTGGTAGAATCATGCAGGATTGAAATTTTCAACGTTTTTCTACTCCTCTCATGAGCCCAAACGAGACTCAAAAAGGATAAGTTTGCAACTAGTTTACTTTAGGAGAAAACTCAAAACATTCATTATTCATTAGGGACCAATAGCAAAAAGCAGCGGTTTGAATGAACACTGACATTTCTTGGTAGAATCATGCAGGATTGAAATTTTTAACGTTTTTCTACTCCTCTCATGAGCCCAAACGAGACTCTAAAAGTATAAGTTTGCAACTACTTTACTTTTGGAGAAAATTCAAAACTTTCATTATTCAATAGGTCCCAATTTCAAAAAGCAGCGGTTTGAATGACCACTCACATTTCTTGGTAGAATCGTGCAGGATTGAAATTTTTGATGTTTTTCTACTCCTCTCAACAGCCCAAACAAGTTTATAAAAGGGTGAGTTTGCAACTACTTTACTTTTGAAGAAAATTCAAAATATTCATTATTCAATAGGCCCAGCAGCAAAAAGCAGTGGTTTGAATGAACACTCACATTTCTTGGTAGAATCGTGCAGGATTGAAATTTTTGATCTCTTCTACTCCTCTCATGAGCCCAAACAAGACTCTAAAAGGAAGAGTTTGCAACTACTTTACTTTAGCAGAAAATTCAAAACATTCATTATTCAAAAGAGCTCAATAGCAAAAAGCAGCGTTTTGAAAGAACAATCACATTTCTTGGTAGAATCGTGCAGGATTGAAATTTTTGATGTTTTTTACTCATTTCACCAGCCCAAACAAGTTTCTAAAAGGAAGAGTTTGCAACTACTTTACTTTTGCAGAAAATTCAAAACATTCATTTTTCTTTACGGACCAAAATAGCAAAAAACAGAGGTTTGAATGAACAATCACATTTCTTGGTAGAATCGTGGAGGATTGAAATTTTTGACGTTTTTCTACTCCTCTCAACAGCCCAAACAAGTTTCTAAAAGGATGAGTTTGCAACTTCTTTACTTTTGGAGAAAATTCAAAACATTCATTTTTCAATAGGGACCAATAGCAAAAAGCAATGGTTTGAATGAACACTCACATTTCTTGGTAGAATCGTGCAGGAATGAAATTTTTGATCTTTTCTACTCCTCTCATGAGCCCAAACAAGACTCTAAAAGGAAGAGTTTGCAACTACTTAACTTTTGCAGAAAATTCAAAACATTCATTATTTTTACGGACCAAAATAGCAAAAAGCAGCGGTTTGAATGAACACTCACATTTCTTGGTAGAATCGTGCAGGATTGAAATTTTTGATGTTTTTCCACTCCTCTCAACAGCCCAAACAAGTTTCTAAAAGGATGAGTTTGCAACTACTTTACTTTTGGAGAAATTTCAAAACATTCATTAGGGACCAATAGCAAAAAGCAGCGGTTTAAATGAACACTCACATCTTTTGGTAGAATCGTGCAGGATTGAAATTTTGATGTTTTTCTACTCCTCTCAACAGACCAAACAAGTTTCTAAAAGAATGAGTTTGCAACTACTTTACTTTTGCAGAAAATTCAAAACATTCATTATGCAATAGGGCTCAATAGCAAAAAGCAGCTGTTTGAATGAGCACTCACATCTCTTGATAGAATAGTTCAGGATTGAAATTTTTGAGGTTTTTCAACTAATCTCATGAGCCCAAACAAGACTCTAAAAGGATGAGCTTGCAACTACTTTACTTTTGGAGAAAATTCAAAACATTCATTATTCTATAGAGCCCAATAGCAAAAAGCAGCGTTTTGAATGAACAATCACATTTCTTGGTAGAATCGTGGAGGATTGAAATTTTTGACGTTTTTCTACTCCTCTCAACAGCCCAAACAAGTTTCTAAAAGGATGAGTTTGCAACTTCTTTACTTTTGGAGAAAATTCAAAACATTCATTATTCAATAGGGACCAATAGCAAAAAGCAATGGTTTGAATGAACACTCACATTTCTTGGTAGAATCGTGCAGGATTGAAATTTTTGATCTTTTCTACTCCTCTCATGAGCCCAATCAAGACTCTAAAAGGAAGAGTTTGCAACTACTTTACTTTTGCAGAAAATTCAAAACATTCATTATTCTTTAGGGACCAAAATAGCAAAAACCAGCGGTTTGAATGAACATTCACATTTCTTGGTAGAATCGTGCAGGATTGAAATTTTTGATGTTTTTCTACTCCTCTCAACAGCCCAAACAAGTTTCTAAAAGGATGAGTTTGCAACTACTTTACTTTTGCAGAAAATTCAAAACATTCATTATTCAATAGGGCCCAATAGCAAAAAGCAGCTGTTTGAATGAGCATTCACATCTCTGGGTAGAATCGTTCAGGATTGAAATTTTTGATGTTTTTCTACTCCTCTCATGAGCCCAAACAAGACTCTAAAAGGATGAGTTTGCAACTACTTTACTTTTGGAGATAATTCAAAACAATCATTATTCAATAGGGCCCAATAGCAAAAAGCAGCGATTTAAATGAACACTCACATTTCTTGGTAGAATCGTGTAGGATTGAATTTTTTGATGTTTTTCTACTCCTCTCAACAGCCCAAACAAGTTTCTAAAAGGATGAGTTTGCAACTACTTTACTTTTGGAGAAAATTCAAAACATTCATTATTCAATAGGGCCCAATTTCAAAAAGCAGCGGTTTGAATGACCACTCACATTTCTTGGAAGAATCGTGCAGGATTAGAATTTATCATTTTTTTCTACTCCTCTCAACAGCCCAAACAAGTTTCTAAAAGGATGAGTTTGCAACTACTTTACTTTTGGAGAAAATTCAAAGCATTCATTATTCAATAGGGCCCAAAGCAAAAAGCAGCGGTTTGAATTAACACTGACATTTCTTGGTAGAATCGTGCAGGATTGAAATTTTTAACGTTTTTCTACTCTTCTCATGAGCACAAACGAGACTCTGAAAGGATAAGTTTGCAACTACTTTACTTTTGGAGAAAATTCAAAACATTCATTATTCAATAGGGCCCAATTTCAAAAAGCAGCAGTTTGAATGACCACTCACATCTCTTGGTAGAATAGTTCAGGATTGAAATTTTTGATGTTTTTCAACTAATCTCATGAGCCCAAACAAGACCCTAAAAGGATGAGCTTGCAAATTCTTTACTTTTGTAGAAAATTCAAAACATTCATTATTCAATAGGGACCAATAGCAAAAAGCAGCGGTTTGAATGAACACTCACATTTCTTGGTAGAATTGTGCAGGATTGAAATTTTTGATCTTTTCTACTCCTCTCATGAGCCCAAACAAGACTCTAAAAGGAAAAGTTTGCAAATACTTTACTTTAGCAGAAAATTCAAAACATTCATTATTCAAAAGAGCTCAATAGCAAAAAGCAGCGTTTTGAATGAACAATCACATTTCTTGGTAGAATCGTGCAGGATTGAAATTTTTGATGTTTTTTACTCATCTCACCAGCCCAAACAAGTTTCTAAAAGGAAGAGTTTGCAACTACTTTACTTTTGCAGAAAATTCAAAACATTCATTTTTCTTTACGGACCAAAATAGCAAAAAGCAGAGGTTTGAATGAACACTCACATTTCTTGGTAGAATCGTGCAGGATTGAAATTTTTGATGTTTTTCTACTCCTCTCAACAGCCCAAACAAGTTTCTAAAAGGATGAGTTTGCAACTACTTTACTTTTGGAGAAAATTCAAAACATTCATTATTCATTAGGGACCAATAGCAAAAAGCAGCGGTTTAAATGAACACACATCTTTTGGTAGAATTGTGCAGGATTGAAATGTTGATGTTTTTCTACTCCTCTCAACAGCCCAAACAAGTTTCAAAAAGGATGAGTTTGCAAGTACTTTACTTTTGCAGAAAATTCAAAACATTCATTATGCAATAGGGCTCAATAGCAAAAAGCAGCTGTTTGAATGAGCACTCACATCTCTTGATAGAATAGTTCAGGATTGAAATTTTTGAGGTTTTTCAACTAATCTCATGAGCCCAAACAAGACTCTAAAAGGATGAGCTTGCAACTACTTTACTTTTGGAGAAAATTCAAAACATTCATTATTCTATAGAGCCCAATAGCAAAAAGCAGCGTTTTGAATGAACAATCACATTTCTTGGTAGAATCGTGGAGGATTGAAATTTTTGACGTTTTTCTACTCCTCTCAACAGCCCAAACAAGTTTCTAAAAGGATGAGTTTGCAACTTCTTTACTTTTGGAGAAAATTCAAAACATTCATTATTCAATAGGGACCAATAGCAAAAAGCAATGGTTTGAACGAACACTCACATTTCTTGGTAGAATCGTGCAGGATTGAAATTTTTTATCTTTTCTACTCCTCTCATGAGCCCAAACAAGACTCTAAAAGGAAGAGTTTGCAACTACTTTACTTTTGCAGAAAATTCAAAACATTCATTATTCTTTAGGGACCAAAATACCAAAAACCAGCGGTTTGAATGAACATTCACATTTCTTGGTAGAATCGTGCAGGATTGAAATTTTTGATGTTTTTCTACTCCTCTCAACAGCCCAAACAAGTTTCTAGAAGGATGAGCTAGCAACTACTTTACTTTAGCAGAAAATTCAAAACATTCATTATTCAAAAGAGCTCAATAGCAAAAAGCAGCGTTTTGAATGAACAATCACATTTCTTGGTAGAATCGTGCAGGATTGAAATTTTTGATGTTTTTTACTCATCTCACCAGCCCAAACAAGTTTCTAAAAGGAAGAGTTTGCAACTACTTTACTTTTGCAGAAAATTCAAAACATTCATTTTTCTTTACGGACCAAAATAGCAAAAAGCAGAGGTTTGAATGAACACTCACATTTCTTGGTAGAATCGTGCAGGATTGAAATTTTTGATGTTTTTCTACTCCTCTCAACAGCCCAAACAAGTTTCTAAAAGGATGAGTTTGCAACTACTTTACTTTTGGAGAAAATTCAAAACATTCATTATTCATTAGGGACCAATAGCAAAAAGCAGCGGTTTAAATGAACACACATCTTTTGGTAGAATTGTGCAGGATTGAAATGTTGATGTTTTTCTACTCCTCTCAACAGCCCAAACAAGTTTCAAAAAGGATGAGTTTGCAAGTACTTTACTTTTGCAGAAAATTCAAAACATTCATTATGCAATAGGGCCCAATAGCAAAAAGCAGCTGTTTGAATGAGCACTCACATCTCTTGGTAGAATAGTTCAGGATTGAAATTTTTGATGTTTTTCAACTAATCTCATGAGCCCAAACAAGACTCTAAAAGGATGAGCTTGCAACTACTTTACTTTTGGAGAAAATTCAAAACATTCATTATTCTATAGAGCCCAATAGCAAAAAGCAGCGTTTTGAATGAACAATCACATTTCTTGGTAGAATCATGGAGGATTGAAATTTTTGACGTTTTTCTACTCCTCTCAACAGCCCAAACAAGTTTCTAAAAGGATGAGTTTGCAACTTCTTTACTTTTGGAGAAAATTCAAAACATTCATTATTCAATAGGGACCAATAGCAAAAAGCAATGGTTTGAATGAACACTCACATTTCTTGGTAGAATCGTGCAGGATTGAAATTTTTGATCTTTTCTACTCCTCTCATGAGCCCAAACAAGATTCTAAAAGGAAGAGTTTGCAACTACTTTACTTTTGCAGAAAATTCAAAACATTATTCTTTAGGGACCAAAATAGCAACAACCAGCGGTTTGAATGAACATTCACATTTCTTGGTAGAATCGTGCAGGATTGAAATTTTTGATGTTTTTCTACTCCTCTCAACAGCCCAAACAAGTTTCTAAAAGGATGAGCTAGCAACTACTTTACTTTAGCAGAAAATTCAAAACATTCATTATTCAAAAGAGCTCAATAGCAAAAAGCAGCGTTTTGAATGAACAATCACATTTCTTGGTAGAATCGTGCAGGATTGAAATTTTTGATGTTTTTTACTCATCTCACCAGCCCAAACAAGTTTCTAAAAGGAAGAGTTTGCAACTACTTAACTTTTGCAGAAAATTCAAAACATTCATTATTTTTACGGACCAAAATAGCCAAAAGCAGCGGTTTGAATGAACACTCACATTTCTTGGTAGAATCGTGCAGGATTGAAATTTTTAATGTTTTTCCACTCCTCTCAACAGCCCAAACAAGTTTCTAAAAGGATGAGTTTGCAACTACTTTACTTTTGGAGAAATTTCAAAACATTCATTAGGTACCAATAGCAAAAAGCAGCGTTTTAAATGAACACTCACATCTTTTGGTAGAATCGTGCAGGATTGAAATTTTGATGTTTTTCTACTCCTCTCAACAGCCCAAACAAGTTTCTAAAAGAATGAGTTTGCAACTACTTTACTTTTGCAGAAAATTCAAAACATTCATTATTCAATAGGGCCCAATAGCAAAAAGCAGCTGTTTGAATGAGCATTCACATCTCTGGGTAGAATCGTTCAGGATTGAAATTTTTGATGTTTTTCTACTCCTCTCATTAGTCCAAACAAGACTCTAAAAGGATGAGCTTGCAACTACTTTACTTTTGGAGAAAATTCAAAACATTCATTATTCAATAGAGCCCAATAGCTAAAAGCAGCGTTTTGAATGAACAATCACTTTTCTTGGTAGAATCGTGCAGGATTGAAAATTTTGATGTTTTTTTTACTCGTCTCAACAGCCCAAACAAGTTTCTAAAAGGATGAGTTTGCAACTACTTTACTTTTGGAGAAAATTCAAAACATTCATTATTCAATAGAGCCCAATAGCTAAAAGCAGCGTTTTGAATGACCACTCACATTTCTTGGTAGAATCGTGCAGGATTGAAATTTTTGATGTTTTTCTACTCCTCTCAACAGCCCAAACAAGTTTATAAAAGGATGAGTTTGCAACTACTTTACTTTTGGAGAAAATTCAAAATATTCATTATTCAATAGGGCCCAGCAGCAAAAAGCAGTGGTTTGAATGAACACTCACATTTCTTCGTAGAATCATGCAGGATTGAAATTTTCAATGTTTTTCTACTCCTCTCATGAGCCCAAACGAGACTCTAAAAGGATAAGTTTGCAACTACATTACTTTTGGAGAAAACTCAAAACATTCATTATTCATTAGGGACCAATAGCAAAAAGCAGCGGTTTGAATGAACACTGACATTTCTTGGTAGAATCATGCAGGATTGAAATTTTTAACGTTTTTCTACTCCTCTCATGAGCCCAAACGAGACTCTAAAAGGATAAGTTTGCAAGTACTTTACTTTTGGAGAAAATTCAAAACATTCATTATTCATTAGGGACCAATAGCAAAAAGCAGCCGTTTGAATGAACACTCACATTTATTGGTAGAATCATGCAGGATTGAAATTTTTTACATTTTTCTATTCCTCTCATGAGCCCAAACAAGACTCTAAAAGGATGAGCTTGCAACTACTTTACTTTTGGAGAAAATTCAAAACATTCATTATTCAATAGAGCCCAATAGCAAAAAGCAGCGTTTTGAATGAACAATCACATTTCTTGGTAGAATCGTGCAGGATTGAAATTTTTGATGTTTTTCTACTCCTCTCAACAGCCCAAACAAGTTTATAAAAGGGTGAGTTTGCAACTACTTTACTTTTGAAGAAAATTCAAAATATTCATTATTCAATAGGCCCAGCAGCAAAAAGCAGCGGTTTGAATGAACACTCACATTTCTTGGTAGAATCATGCAGGATTGAAATTTTTAACGTTTTTCTACTCCTCTCATGAGCCCAAACGAGACTCTAAAAGGATAAGTTTGCAAGTACTTTACTTTTGGAGAAAATTCAAAACATTCATTATTCATTAGGGACCAATAGCAAAAAGCAGCCGTTTGAATGAACACTCACATTTATTGGTAGAATCATGCAGGATTGAAATTTTTTACATTTTTCTATTCCTCTCATGAGCCCAAACAAGACTCTAAAAGGATGAGCTTGCAACTACTTTACTTTTGGAGAAAATTCAAAACATTCATTATTCAATAGAGCCCAATAGCAAAAAGCAGCGTTTTGAATGAACAATCACATTTCTTGGTAGAATCGTGCAGGATTGAAATTTTTGACGTTTTTCTACTCCTCTCAACAGCCCAAACAAGTTTCTAAAAGGATGAGTTTGCAACTACTTTACTTTTCCAGAAAATTCAAAACATTCATTATTCAATAGGGCCCAACAGCAAAAAGCAGCGGTTTGAATGAACACTCACATTTCTTGGTAGAATCGTGTAGGATTGAAATTTTTGATCTTTTCTACTCCTCTCATGAGCCCAAACAAGACTCTAAAAGGAAGAGTTTGCAACTACTTTACTTTTTCAGAAAATTCAAAACATTCATTATTCTTTACGGACCAAAATAGCAAAAAACAGCGATTTGAATGAACATTCACATTTCTTGGTAGAATCGTGCAGGATTGAAATTTTTGATGTTTTTCTACTCCTCTCAACAGCCCAAACAAGTTTTTTAAAGGATGAGTTTGAATCTACTTTACTTTTGCAGAAAATTCAAAACATTCATTAGCAAAAAGCAGCTGTTTGAATGAGCACTCACATCTCTTGGTAGAATAGTTCAGGATTGAAATTTTTGATGTTTTTCAACTAATCTCATGAGCCCAAACAAGACTCTAAAAGGATGAGCTTGCAACTACTTTACTTTTGGAGAAAATTCAAAACATTCATTATTCAATAGAGCCCAATAGCAAAAAGCAGCGGTTTGAAAGAACACTCACATTTCTTGGTAGAATCGTGCAGGATTGAAATTTTTGACGTTTTTCTACTGCTCTCAACAGCCCAAACAAGTTTTTTAAATGATGAGTTTGCAACTACTTTACTTTTCCAGAAAATTCAAAACATTCATTATTCAATAGGGCCCAACAGCAAAAAGCAGCGGTTTGAATGAACACTCACATTTCTTGGTAGAATCGTGTAGGATTGAAATTTTTGATCTTTTCTACTCCTCTCATGAGCCCAAACAAGACTCTAAAAGGAAGAGTTTGCAACTACTTTACTTTTTCAGAAAATTCAAAACATTCATTATTCTTTACGGACCAAAATAGCAAAAAACAGCGATTTGAATGAACATTCACATTTCTTGGTAGAATCGTGCAGGATTGAAATTTTTGATGTTTTTCTACTCCTCTCAACAGCCCAAACAAGTTTTTTAAAGGATGAGTTTGAATCTACTTTACTTTTGCAGAAAATTCAAAACATTCATTAGCAAAAAGCAGCTGTTTGAATGAGCACTCACATCTCTTGGTAGAATAGTTCAGGATTGAAATTTTTGATGTTTTTCAACTAATCTCATGAGCCCAAACAAGACTCTAAAAGGATGAGCTTGCAACTACTTTACTTTTGGAGAAAATTCAAAACATTCATTATTCAATAGAGCCCAATAGCAAAAAGCAGCGTTTTGAATGAACAATCACATTTCTTGGTAGAATCGTGCAGGATTGAAATTTTTGACGTTTTTCTACTAATCTCAACAGCCCAAACAAGTTTCTAAAAGGATGAGTTTGCAACTTCTTTACTTTTGGAGAAAATTCAAAACATTCATTATTCAATAGGGACCAAGAGCAAAAAGCAGCGGTTTGAATGAACACTCACATTTCTTGGTAGAATCATGCAGGATTGAAATTTTTGATCTTTTCTACTCCTCTCATGAGCCCAAAAGAGACTCTAAAAGGAAGAGTTTGCAACTACTTTACTTTTGCAGAAAATTCAAAACATTCATTATTCTTTACGGACGAAAATAGCAAAAACCAGCGGTTTGAATGAACATTCACATTTCTTGGTAGAATCGTGCAGGATTGAAATTTTTGATGTTTTTCTACTGCTCTCAACAGCCCAAACAAGTTATTTAAAGGATGCGTTTGCAACTACTTTACTTTTCCAGAAAATTCAAAACATTCATTATTCAATAGGGCCCAATAGCAAAAAGCAGCTGTTTGAATGAGCACTCACATCTCTTGGTAGAATAGTTCAGGATTGAAATTTTTGATGTTTTTCAACTAATCTCATGAGCCCAAACAAGACTCTAAAAGGATGAGCTTGCAACTACTTTACTTTTGGAGAAAATTCAAAACATTCATTATTCAATAGAGCCCAATTGCAAAAAGCAGAATTTTGAATGAACAATCACATTTCTTGGTAGAATCGTGCAGGATTGAAATTTTTGACGTTTTTCTACTCCTCTCAACAGCCCAAACAAGTTTCTAAAAGGATGAGTTTGCAACTTCTTTACTTTTGGAGAAAATTCAAAACATTCATTATTCAATAGGGACCAATAGCAAAAAGCAGCGGTTTGAATGAACACTCACATTTCTTGGTAGAATCGTGCAGGATTGAAATTTTTGATCTTTTCTACTCCTCTCATGAGCCCAAACAAGACTCTAAAAGGAAGAGTTTGCAACTACTTTACTTTAGCAGAAAATTCAAAACATTCATTATTCAAAAGAGCTCAATAGCAAAAAGCAGCGTTTTGAATGAACAATCACATTTCTTGGTAGAATCGTGCAGGATTGAAATTTTTGATGTTTTTGTACTCCTCTCAACAGCCCAAACAAATTTCTAAAAGGATGAGTTGGCAACTACTTTACTTTTGGAGAAAATTCAAAACATTCATTATTCAATAGGGCCCAATTTCAAAAAGCAGCGGTTTGAAAGACCACTCACATTTCTTGGTAGAATCGTGCAGGATTGAAATTTTTATTGTTTTTCTACTCCTCTCAACAGCCCAAACAAGTTTCTAAAAGGATGAGTTTGCAACTACTTTACTTTTGGAGAAAATTCAAAGCATTCATTATTCAATAGGGCCCAATAGCAAAAAGCAGCGGTTTGAATGAACACTGACATTTCTTGGTAGAATCATGCAGGATTGAAATTTTTAACGTTTTTCTACTCCTCTCATGAGCCCAAACGAGACTCTAAAAGGATGAGTTTGCAACTACTTTACTTTTGGAGAAAATTCAAAACATTCATTATTCAATAGGGCCCAATTTCAAAAAAACAGCGGTTTGAATGACCACTCACATTTATTGGTAGAATCGTGCAGGATTGAAATTTTTGATGTTTTTCTACTCCTCTCAACAGCCCAAACAACTTTTTAAAGGATGAGTTTGCAACTACTTTACTTTTGGAGAAAATTCAAAACATTCATTATTCAATAGGGCCCAATTTCAAAAAGCAGCTGTTTGAATGAGCACTCACATCTCTTGGTAGAATAGTTCAGGATTGAAATTTTTGATGTTTTTCAACTAATCTCATGAGCCCAAACAAGACTCTAAAAGGATGAGCTTGCAACTACTTTACTTTTGGAGAAAATTCAAAACATTCATTACTCAATAGAGCCCAATAGCAGAAAGCAGCGTTTTGAATGAACAATCACATTTCTTGGTAGAATCGTGCAGGATTGAAATTTTTGACGTTTTTCTACTCCTCTCAACAGCCCAAACAAGTTTCTAAAAGGATGAGTTTGCAACTTCTTTACTTTTGGAGAAAATTCAAAACATTCATTATTCAATAGGGCCCAATAGCAAAAAGCAGCTGTTTGAATGAGCACTCACATCTCTTGGTAGAATAGTTCAGGATTGAAATTTTTGATGTTTTTCAACTAATCTCATGAGCCCAAACAAGACTCTAAAAGGATGAGCTTGCAACTACTTTACTTTTGGAGAAAATTCAAAACATTCACTATTCAATAGGGCCCAATAGCAAAAAGCAGCGGTTTGAATGAACACTCACATTTCTTGGTAGAATCGTGCAGGATTGAAATTTTTGATCTTTTCTACTCCTCTCATGAGCCCAAACAAGACTCTAAAAGGAAGAGTTTGCAACTACTTTACTTTTTCAGAAAATTCAAAACATTCATTATTCTTTACGGACCAAAATAGCAAAAAACAGCGATTTGAATGAACATTCACATTTCTTGGTAGAATCGTGCAGGATTGAAATTTTTGATGTTTTTCTACTCCTCTCAACAGCCCAAACAAGTTTTTTAAAGGATGAGTTTGCATCTACTTTACTTTTGCAGAAAATTCAAAACATTCATTAGCAAAAAGCAGCTGTTTGAATGAGCACTCACATCTCTTGGTAGAATAGTTCAGGATTGAAATTTTTGATGTTTTTCAACTAATCTCATGAGCCCAAACAAGACTCTAAAAGGATGAGCTTGCAACTACTTTACTTTTGGAGAAAATTCAAAACATTCATTATTCAATAGAGCCCAATAGCAAAAAGCAGCGTTTTGAATGAACAATCACATTTCTTGGTAGAATCGTGCAGGATTGAAATTTTTGACGTTTTTCTACTAATCTCAACAGCCCAAACAAGTTTCTAAAAGGATGAGTTTGCAACTTCTTTACTTTTGGAGAAAATTCAAAACATTCATTATTCAATAGGGACCAAGAGCAAAAAGCAGCGGTTTGAATGAACACTCACATTTCTTGGTAGAATCGTGCAGGATTGAAATTTTTGATCTTTTCTACTCCTCTCATGAGCCCAAACAAGACTCTAAAAGGAAGAGTTTGCAACTACTTTACTTTTGCAGAAAATTCAAAACATTCATTATTCTTTACGGACGAAAATAGCAAAAACCAGCGGTTTGAATGAACATTCACATTTCTTGGTAGAATCGTGCATGATTGAAATTTTTGATGTTTTTCTACTGCTCTCAACAGCCCAAACAAGTTATTTAAAGGATGAGTTTGCAACTAATTTACTTTTCCAGAAAATTCAAAACATTCATTATTCAATAGGGCCCAATAGCAAAAAGCAGCTGTTTGAATGAGCACTCACATCTCTTGGTAGAATAGTTCAGGATTGAAATTTTTGATGTTTTTCAACTAATCTCATGAGCCCAAACAAGACTCTAAAAGGATGAGCTTGCAACTACTTTACTTTTGGAGAAAATTCAAAACATTCATTATTCAATAGAGCCCAATTGCAAAAAGCAGAATTTTGAATGAACAATCACATTTCTTGGTAGAATCGTGCAGGATTGAAATTTTTGACGTTTTTCTACTCCTCTCAACAGCCCAAACAAGTTTCTAAAAGGATGAGTTTGCAACTTCTTTACTTTTGGAGAAAATTCAAAACATTCATTATTCAATAGGGACCAATAGCAAAAAGCAGCGGTTTGAATGAACACTCACATTTCTTGGTAGAATCGTGCAGGATTGAAATTTTTGATCTTTTCTACTCCTCTCATGAGCCCAAACAAGACTCTAAAAGGAAGAGTTTGCAACTACTTTACTTTAGCAGAAAATTCAAAACATTCATTATTCAAAAGAGCTCAATAGCAAAAAGCAGCGTTTTGAATGAACAATCACATTTCTTGGTAGAATCGTGCAGGATTGAAATTTTTGATGTTTTTGTACTCCTCTCAACAGCCCAAACAAATTTCTAAAAGGATGAGTTGGCAACTACTTTACTTTTGGAGAAAATTCAAAACATTCATTATTCAATAGGGCCCAATAGCAAAAAGCAGCGGTTTGAATGAACACTGACATTTCTTGGTAGAATCATGCAGGATTGAAATTTTTAACGTTTTTCTACTCCTCTCATGAGCCCAAACGAGACTCTAAAAGGATGAGTTTGCAACTACTTTACTTTTGGAGAAAATTCAAAACATTCATTATTCAATAGGGCCCAATTTCAAAAAAACAGCGGTTTGAATGACCACTCACATTTCTTGGTAGAATCGTGCAGGATTGAAATTTTTGATGTTTTTCTACTCCTCTCAACAGCCCAAACAACTTTTTAAAGGATGAGTTTGCAACTACTTTACTTTTGGAGAAAATTCAAAACATTCATTATTCAATAGGGCCCAATTTCAAAAAGCAGCTGTTTGAATGAGCACTCACATCTCTTGGTAGAATAGTTCAGGATTGAAATTTTTGATGTTTTTCAACTAATCTCATGAGCCCAAACAAGACTCTAAAAGGATGAGCTTGCAACTACTTTACTTTTGGAGAAAATTCAAAACATTCATTATTCAATAGGGCCCAATTTCAAAAAGCAGCGGTTTGAAAGACCACTCACATTTCTTGGTAGAATCGTGCAGGATTGAAATTTTTGATCTTTTCTACTCCTCTCATGAGCCCAAACAAGACTCTAAAAGGAAGAGTTTGCAACTACTTTACTTTTTCAGAAAATTCAAAACATTCATTATTCTTTACGGACCAAAATAGCAAAAAACAGCGATTTGAATGAACATTCACATTTCTTGGTAGAATCGTGCAGGATTGAAATTTTTGATGTTTTTCTACTCCTCTCAACAGCCCAAACAAGTTTTTTAAAGGATGAGTTTGCATCTACTTTACTTTTGCAGAAAATTCAAAACATTCATTAGCAAAAAGCAGCTGTTTGAATGAGCACTCACATCTCTTGGTAGAATAGTTCAGGATTGAAATTTTTGATGTTTTTCAACTAATCTCATGAGCCCAAACAAGACTCTAAAAGGATGAGCTTGCAACTACTTTACTTTTGGAGAAAATTCAAAACATTCATTATTCAATAGAGCCCAATAGCAAAAAGCAGCGTTTTGAATGAACACTCACATTTCTTGGTAGAATCATGCAGGATTGAAATTTTTGATGTTTTTCTACTCCTCTCAACAGCCCAAACAAGTTTCTAAAAGGATGAGTTTGCAACTACTTTACTTTTGGAGAAAATTCAAAACATTCATTATTCATTAGGGACCAATAGCAAAAAGCAGCGGTTTAAATGAACACACATCTTTTGGTAGAATTTTGCAGGATTGAAATTTTGATGTTTTTCTACTCCTCTCAACAGCCCAAACAAGTTTCTAAAAGGATGAGTTTGCAACTACTTTACTTTTGGAGAAAATTCAAAACATTCATTATTCATTAGGGACCAATAGCAAAAAGCAGCGGTTTAAATGAACACACATCTTTTGGTAGAATTTTGCAGGATTGAAATTTTGATGTTTTTCTACTCCTCTCAACAGCCCAAACAAGTTTCTAAAAGAATGAGTTTGCAACTACTTTACTTTTGCAGAAAATTCAAAACATTCATTACTCAAGAGGGCCCAATAGCAAAAAGCAGCTGTTTGAATGAGCATTCACATCTCTGGGTAGAATCGTTCAGGATTGAAATTTTTGATGTTTTTCTACTCCTCTCATGAGCCCAAAAAAGACTCTAAAAGGATGAGCCTGCAACTACTTTACTTTCGGAGAAAATTCAAAACCTTCATTATTCAATAGAGCCCAGTAGCTAAAAGCAGCGTTTTGAATTAACAATCACTTTTCTTGGTAGAATCGTGCAGGATTGAAAATTTTGATGTTTTTTTTACTCGTCTCAACAGTCCAAACAAGTTTCTAAAAGCATGAGTTTGCAACTACTTTACTTTTGGAGATAATTCAAAACATTCATTATTCAATAGGGCCCAATAGCAAAAATCAGCGGTTTGAATGAACACTCACATTTCTTGGTAGAATCGTGCAGGATTGAAATTTTTGATGTTTTTGTACTCCTCTCAACAGCCCAAACAAATTTCTAAAAGGATGAGTTGGCAACTACTTTACTTTTGGAGAAAATTCAAAACATTCATTATTCAATAGGGCCCAATTTCAAAAAGCAGCGGTTTGAAAGACCACTCACATTTCTTGGTAGAATAGTGCAGGATTGAAATTTTTATTGTTTTTCTACTCCTCTCAACAGCCCAAACAAGTTTCTAAAAGGATGAGTTTGCAACTACTTTACTTTTGGAGAAAATTCAAAGCATTCATTATTCAATAGGGCCCAATAGCAAAAAGCAGCGGTTTGAATGAACACTGACATTTCTTGGTAGAATCATGCAGGATTGAAATTTTTAACGTTTTTCTACTCCTCTCATGAGCCCAAACGAGACTCTAAAAGGATGAGTTTGCAACTACTTTACTTTTGGAGAAAATTCAAAACATTCATTATTCAATAGGGCCCAATTTAAAAAAAAAGCGGTTTGAATGACCACTCACATTTCTTGGTAGAATCGTGCAGGATTGAAATTTTTGATGTTTTTCTACTCCTCTCAACAGCCCAAACAACTTTTTAAAGGATGAGTTTGAAACTACTTTACTTTTGGAGAAAATTCAAAACATTCATTATTCAATAGGGCCAAATTTCAAAAAGCAGCTGTTTGAATGAGCACTCACATCTCTTGGTAGAATAGTTCAGGATTGAAATTTTTGATGTTTTTCAACTAATCTCATGAGCCCAAACAAGATTCTAAAAGGATGAGCTTGCAACTACTTTACTTTTGGAGAAAATTCAAAACATTCATTATTCAATAGGGCCCAATAGCAAAAAGCAGCGGTTTGAATGAACACTCACATTTCTTGGTAGAATCGTGCAGGATTGAAATTTTTCATCTTTTCTACTCCTCTCATGAGCCCAAACAAGACTCTAAAAGGAAGAGTTTGCAACTACTTTACTTTTTCAGAAAATTCAAAACATTCATTAGTCTTTACGGACCAAAATAGCAAAAAGCAGCTGTTTGAATGAACATTCACATTTCTTGGTAGAATCGTGCAGGATTGAAATTTTTGATGTTTTTCTACTCCTCTCAACAGCCCAAACAAGTTTTTTAAAGGATGAGCTTGCATCTACTTTACTTTTGCAGAAAATTCAAAACATTCATTAGCAAAAAGCAGCTGTTTGAATGAGCACTCACATCTCTTTGTAGAATAGTTCAGGATTGAAATTTTTGATGTTTTTCAACTAATCTCATGAGCCCAAACAAGACTCTAAAAGGATGAGCTTGCAACTACTTTACTTTTGGAGAAAATTCAAAACATTCATTATTCAATAGAGCCCAATAGCAAAAAGCAGCGTTTTGAATGAACAATCACATTTCTTGGTAGAATCGTGGAGGATTGAAATTTTTGACGTTTTTCTACTCCTCTCAACAGCCCAAACAAGTTTCTAAAAGGATGAGTTTGCAACTTCTTTACTTTTGGAGAAAATTCAAAACATTCATTATTCAATAGGGACCAATAGCAAAAAGCAGCGGTTTGAATGAACACTCACATTTCTTGGTAGAATCGTGCAGGATTTAAATTTTTTATCTTTTCTACTCCTCTCAACAGCCCAAACAAGACTCTAAAAGGAAGAGTTTGCAACTACTTTACTTTTGGAGAAAATTCAAAACATTCATTATTCAATAGAGCCCAATAGCTAAAAGCAGCGTTTTGAATGAACAATCACTTTTCTTGGTAAAATCGTGCAGGATTGAAAATTTTGATGTTTTTTTACTCGTCTCAACAGCCCAAACAAGTTACTAAAAGGATGAGTTTGCAACTACTTTACTTTTGGAGATAATTCAAAACATTCATTATTCAATAGGGCCCAATAGCAAAAATCAGCGGTTTGAATGAACACTCACATTTCTTGGTAGAATCGTGCAGGATTGAAATTTTTGATGTTTTTCTACTCCTCTCAACAGCCCAAACAAGTTTCTAAAAGGATGAGTTTGCAACTACTTTACTTTTGGAGAAAATTCAAAACATTCATTATTCAATAGGGCCCAATTTCAAAAAGCAGCGGTTTGAATGACCACTCACATTTCTTGGTAGAATCGTGCAGGATTGAAATTTTTGATGTTTTTCTACTCCTCTCAACAGCCCAAACAAGTTTATAAAAGGATGAGTTTGCACCTACTTTACTTTTGGAGAAAATTCAAAGCATTCATTATTCAATAGGGCCCAATAGCAAAAAGCAGCGATTTAAATGAACACTCACATCTTTTGGTAGAATCGTGCAGGATTGAAATTTTGATGTTTTTCTACTCCTCTCAACAGCCCAAACAAGTTTCTAAAAGGATGAGTTTGCAACTACTTTACTTTTGCAGAAAATTCAAAACATTCATTATTCAATAGGGTCCAATAGCAAAAAGCAGCTGTTTGAATGAGCATTCACATCTCTGGGTAGAATCGTTCAGGATTGAAATTTTTGATGTTTTTCTACTCCTCCCATGAGCCCAAACAATACTCTAAAAGGATGAGCTTGCAGCTACTTTACTTTTGGAGAAAATTCAAAACCATCGTTATTCAATAGAGCCCAATAGCTAAAAGCAGCGTTTTGAATTAACAATCACTTTTCTTGGTAGAATCGTGCAGGATTGAAAATTTTGATTTTTTTTTACTCGTCTCAACAGCCCAAACAAGTTTCTAAAAGGATGAGTTTGCAACTACTTTACTTTTGGAGATAATTCAAAACATTCATTATTCAATAGGGCCCAATAGCAAAAGTCAGCGGTTTGAATGAACACTCACATTTCTTGGTAGAATCGTACAGGATAGAATTTTTTGATGTTTTTCTACTCCTCTCAACAGCCCAAACAAGTTTCTAAAAGGATGAGTTTGCAACTACTTTACTTTTGGAGAAAATTCAAAACATTCATTATTCAATAGGGCCCAATTTCAAAAAGCAGCGGTTTGAATGACCACTCACATTTCTTGGTAGAATGGTGCAGGATTGAAATTTTTTATGTTTTTCTACTCCTCTCAACAGCCCAAACAAGTTTCTAAAAGGATGAGTTTGCAACTACTTTACTTTTGGAGAAAATTCAAAGCATTCATTCAATAGGGCCCAATAGCAAGAAGCAGCGGTTTGAATGAACACTGACATTCCTTGGTAGAATCATGCAGGATTGAAATTTTTAACATTTTTCTACTCCTCTCATGAGCCCAAACGAGACTCTAAAAGGATGAGTTTGCAACTACTTTACTTTTGGAGAAAATTCAAAACATTCATTATTCAATAGAGCCCAATAGCAAAAAGCAGCGTTTTGAATGAACAATCACATTTCTTGGTAGAATCGTGCAGGATTGAAATTTTTGACGTTTTTCTACTCCTCTCAACAGCCCAAACAAGTTTCTAAAAGGATGAGTTTGCAACTTCTTTACTTTTGGAGAAAATTCAAAACATTCATTATTCAATAGGGACCAATAGCAAAAAGCAGCGGTTTGAATGAACACTCACATTTCTTGGTAGAATCGTGCAGGATTGAAATTTTTGATCTTTTCTACTCCTCTCATGAGCCCAAACAAGACTCTAAAAGGAAGAGTTTGCAACTACTTTACTTTTGCAGAAAATTTAAAACATTCATTATTCTTTACGGACCAAAATAGCAAAAACCAGCGGTTTGAATGAACATTCACATTTCTTGGTAGAATCGTGCAGGATTGAAATTTTTGATGTTTTTCTACTCCTCTCAACAGCCCAAACAATTTTTTTAAACGATGAGTTTGCAACTACTTTACTTTTGCAGAAAATTCAAAACATTCATTATTCAATAGGGCCCAATAGCAAAAAGCAGCTGTTTGAATGAGCACTCACATCTCTTGGTAGAATAGTTCAGGATTGAAATCTTTGATGTTTTTCAACTAATCTCATGAGCCCAAACAAGACTCTAAAAGGATGAGCTTGCAACTACTTTACTTATGGAGAAAATTCAAAACATTCATTATTCAATAGAGCCCAATAGCAAAAAGCAGCGTTTTGAATGAACAATCACATTTCTTGGTAGAATCATGCAGGATTGAAATTTTTGATGTTTTTCTACTCCTCTCAACAGCCCAAACAAGTTTCTAAAAGGATGAGTTTGCAACTTCTTTACTTTTGGAGAAAATTCAAAACATTCATTATTCAATAGGGACCAATAGCAAAAAGCAGCGGTTTGAATGAACACTCACATTTCTTGGTAGAATCGTGCAGGATTGAAATTTTTGATCTTTTCTACTCCTCTCATGAGCCCAAACAAGACTCTAAAAGGAAGAGTTTGCAACTACTTTACTTTTGGAGAAAATTCAAAACATTCATTATTCAATAGGGCCCAATAGCAAAAAGCAGCGGTTTAAATGAACACTCACATCTTTTGGTAGAATCGTGCAGGATGGAAAATTTAATTTTGATGTTTTTTTTACTCGTCTCAGCAGCCCAAACAAGTTTCTAAAAGGATGAGTTTGCAACTACTTTACTTTTGGAGATAATTCAAAACATTCATTATTCTATAGGGCCCAATAGGAAAAATCAGCGGTTTGAATGAACACTCACATTTCTTGGTAGAATCGTGCAGGATTGAATTTTTTGATGTTTTTCTACTCCTCTCAACAGCTCAAACAAGTTTCTAAAAGGATGAGTTTGCAACTACTTTACTTTTGGAGAAAATTCAAAGCATTCATTATTCAATAGGGCCCAATAGCAAACAGCAGCGGTTTGAATGAACACTGACATTTCTTGGTAGAATCATGCAGGATTGAAATTTTTAACGTTTTTCTACTCCTCTCATGAGCCCAAACGAGACTCTGAAAGGATAAGTTTGCAACTGCTTTACTTTTGGAGAAAATTCAAAACATTCATTATTCAATAGGGCCCAATTTCAAAAAGCAGCGGTTTCAATGACCACTCACATTTCTTGGTAGAATCGTGCAGGATTGGAATTTTTGATATTTTTCTACTCCTCTCAACAGCCCAAACAAGTTTCTAAAAGGATGAGTTTGCAACTTCTTTACTTTTGGAGAAAATTCAAAGCATTCATTATTCAATAGGGCCCAATAGCAAAAAGCAGCGGTTTGAATGAACACTGACATTTCTTGGTAGAATCATGCAGGATTGAAATTTTTAACGTTTTTCTACTCCTCTCATGAGCCCAAACGAGACTCTGAAAGGATAAGTTTGCAACTACTTTACTTTTGGAGAAAATTCAAAACATTCATTATTCAATAGGGCCCAATTTCAAAAAGCAGCGGTTTGAATGACCACTCACATTTCTTGGTAGAATCGTGCAGGATTGAAATTTTTGATGTTTTTCTACTCCTCTCAACAGCCCAAACAAGTTTTTTAAAGGATGAGTTTGCAACTACTTTACTTTTGCAGAAAATTCAAAACATTCATTATTCAATAGGGCCCAATAGCAAAAAGCAGCTGTTTGAATGAACACTCACATTTCTTGGTAGAATCGTGCAGGATTGAAATTTTGATCTTTTCTACTCCTCTCATGAGCCCAAACAAGACTCTAAAAGGAAGAGTTTGCAACTACTTTACTTTAGCAGAAAATTCAAAACATTCATTATTCAAAATAGCTCAATAGCAAAAAGCAGCGTTTTGAAGGAACAATCACATTTCTTGGTAGAATCGTGCAGGATTGAAATTTTTGATGTTTTTTACTCATCTCACCAGCCCAAACAAGTTTCTAAAAGGAAGAGTTTGCAACTACTTTACTTTTGCAGAAAATTCAAAACATTCATTTTTCTTTACGGACCAAAATAGCAAAAAGCAGCGGTCTGAATGAACACTCACATTTCTTGGTAGAATCGTGCAGGATTGAAATTTTTGATGTTTTTCTACTCCTCTCAACAGCCCAAACAAGTTTCTAAAAGGATGAGTTTGCAACTACTTTACTTTTGGAGAAAATTCAAAACATTCATTATTCAATAGGGCCCAATTTCAAAAAGCAGCGGTTTGAATGAACACTCACATTTCTTGGTAGAATCGTGCAGGATTGAAATTTTTGATCTTTTCTACTCCTCTCATGAGCCCAAACAAGACTCTAAAAGGAAGAGTTTGCAACTACTTTACTTTAGCAGAAAATTCAAAACATTCATTATTCAAAAGAGCTCAATAGCAAAAAGCAGCGTTTTGAATGAACAATCACATTTCTTGGTAGAATCGTGTAGGATTGAAATTTTTGATGTTTTTGTACTCCTCTCAACAGCCCAAACAAATTTCTAAAAGGATGAGTTGGCAACTACTTTACTTTTGGAGAAAATTCAAAACATTCATTATTCAATAGGGCCCAATTTCAAAAAGCAGCGGTTTGAAAGACCACTCACATTTCTTGGTAGAATCGTGCAGGATTGAAATTTTTATTGTTTTTCTACTCCTCTCAACAGCCCAAACAAGTTTCTAAAAGGATGAGTTTGCAACTACTTTACTTTTGGAGAAAATTCAAAGCATTCATTATTCAATAGGGCCCAATTTCAAAAAGCAGCTGTTTGAATGAGCACTCACATCTCTTGGTAGAATAGTTCAGGATTGAAATTTTTGATGTTTTTCAACTAATCTCATGAGCCCAAACAAGACTCTAAAAGGATGAGCTTGCAACTACTTTACTTTTGGAGAAAATTCAAAACATTCATTATTCAATAGGGCCCAATTTCAAAAAGCAGCTGTTTGAATGAGCACTCACATCTCTTGGTAGAATAGTTCAGGATTGAAATTTTTGATGTTTTTCAACTAATCTCATGAGCCCAAACAAGACTCTAAAAGGATGAGCTTGCAACTACTTTACTTTTGGAGAAAATTCAAAACATTCATTATTCAATAGAGCCCAATAGCAGAAAGCAGCGTTTTGAATGAACAATCACATTTCTTGGTAGAATCGTGCAGGATTGAAATTTTTGACGTTTTTCTACTCCTCTCAACAGCCCAAACAAGTTTCTAAAAGGATGAGTTTGCAACTTCTTTACTTTTGGAGAAAATTCAAAACATTCATTATTCAATAGGGCCCAATAGCAAAAAGCAGCTGTTTGAATGAGCACTCACATCTCTTGGTAGAATAGTTCAGGATTGAAATTTTTGATGTTTTTCAACTAATCTCATGAGCCCAAACAAGACTCTAAAAGGATGAGCTTGCAACTACTTTACTTTTGGAGAAAATTCAAAACATTCATTATTCAATAGGGCCCAATAGCAAAAAGCAGCGGTTTGAATGAACACTCACATTTCTTGGTAGAATCGTGCAGGATTGAAATTTTTGATCTTTTCTACTCCTCTCATGAGCCCAAACAAGACTCTAAAAGGAAGAGTTTGCAACTACTTTACTTTTTCAGAAAATTCAAAACATTCATTATTCTTTACGGACCAAAATAGCAAAAAACAGCGATTTGAATGAACATTCACATTTCTTGGTAGAATCGTGCAGGATTGAAATTTTTGATGTTTTTCTACTCCTCTCAACAGCCCAAACAAGTTTTTTAAAGGATGAGTTTGCATCTACTTTACTTTTGCAGAAAATTCAAAACATTCATTAGCAAAAAGCAGCTGTTTGAATGAGCACTCACATCTCTTGGTAGAATAGTTCAGGATTGAAATTTTTGATGTTTTTCAACTAATCTCATGAGCCCAAACAAGACTCTAAAAGGATGAGCTTGCAACTACTTTACTTTTGGAGAAAATTCAAAACATTCATTATTCAATAGGGCCCAATAGCAAAAAGCAGCGGTTTAAATGAACACTCACATCTTTTGGTAGAATCGTGCAGGATGGAAAATTTAATTTTGATGTTTTTTTTACTCGTCTCAGCAGCCCAAACAAGTTTCTAAAAGGATGAGTTTGCAACTACTTTACTTTTGGAGATAATTCAAAACATTCATTATTCTATAGGGCCCAATAGGAAAAATCAGCGGTTTGAATGAACACTCACATTTCTTGGTAGAATCGTGCAGGATTGAATTTTTTGATGTTTTTCTACTCCTCTCAACAGCTCAAACAAGTTTCTAAAAGGATGAGTTTGCAACTACTTTACTTTTGGAGAAAATTCAAAGCATTCATTATTCAATAGGGCCCAATAGCAAACAGCAGCGGTTTGAATGAACACTGACATTTCTTGGTAGAATCATGCAGGATTGAAATTTTTAACGTTTTTCTACTCCTCTCATGAGCCCAAACGAGACTCTGAAAGGATAAGTTTGCAACTGCTTTACTTTTGGAGAAAATTCAAAACATTCATTATTCAATAGGGCCCAATTTCAAAAAGCAGCGGTTTCAATGACCACTCACATTTCTTGGTAGAATCGTGCAGGATTGGAATTTTTGATATTTTTCTACTCCTCTCAACAGCCCAAACAAGTTTCTAAAAGGATGAGTTTGCAACTACTTTACTTTTGGAGAAAATTCAAAGCATTCATTATTCAATAGGGCCCAATAGCAAAAAGCAGCGGTTTGAATGAACACTGACATTTCTTGGTAGAATCATGCAGGATTGAAATTTTTAACGTTTTTCTACTCCTCTCATGAGCCCAAACGAGACTCTGAAAGGATAAGTTTGCAACTACTTTACTTTTGGAGAAAATTCAAAACATTCATTATTCAATAGGGCCCAATTTCAAAAAGCAGCGGTTTGAATGACCACTCACATTTCTTGGTAGAATCGTGCAGGATTGAAATTTTTGATGTTTTTCTACTCCTCTCAACAGCCCAAACAAGTTTTTTAAAGGATGAGTTTGCAACTACTTTACTTTTGCAGAAAATTCAAAACATTCATTATTCAATAGGGCCCAATAGCAAAAAGCAGCTGTTTGAATGAACACTCACATTTCTTGGTAGAATCGTGCAGGATTGAAATTCTGATCTTTTCTACTCCTCTCATGAGCCCAAACAAGACTCTAAAAGGAAGAGTTTGCAACTACTTTACTTTAGCAGAAAATTCAAAACATTCATTATTCAAAATAGCTCAATAGCAAAAAGCAGCGTTTTGAAGGAACAATCACATTTCTTGGTAGAATCGTGCAGGATTGAAATTTTTGATGTTTTTTACTCATCTCACCAGCCCAAACAAGTTTCTAAAAGGAAGAGTTTGCAACTACTTTACTTTTGCAGAAAATTCAAAACATTCATTTTTCTTTACGGACCAAAATAGCAAAAAGCAGCGGTCTGAATGAACACTCACATTTCTTGGTAGAATCGTGCAGGATTGAAATTTTTGATGTTTTTCTACTCCTCTCAACAGCCCAAACAAGTTTCTAAAAGGATGAGTTTGCAACTACTTTACTTTTGGAGAAAATTCAAAACATTCATTATTCAATAGGGCCCAATTTCAAAAAGCAGCGGTTTGAATGAACACTCACATTTCTTGGTAGAATCGTGCAGGATTGAAATTTTTGATCTTTTCTACTCCTCTCATGAGCCCAAACAAGACTCTAAAAGGAAGAGTTTGCAACTACTTTACTTTAGCAGAAAATTCAAAACATTCATTATTCAAAAGAGCTCAATAGCAAAAAGCAGCGTTTTGAATGAACAATCACATTTCTTGGTAGAATCGTGTAGGATTGAAATTTTTGATGTTTTTGTACTCCTCTCAACAGCCCAAACAAATTTCTAAAAGGATGAGTTGGCAACTACTTTACTTTTGGAGAAAATTCAAAACATTCATTATTCAATAGGGCCCAATTTCAAAAAGCAGCGGTTTGAAAGACCACTCACATTTCTTGGTAGAATCGTGCAGGATTGAAATTTTTATTGTTTTTCTACTCCTCTCAACAGCCCAAACAAGTTTCTAAAAGGATGAGTTTGCAACTACTTTACTTTTGGAGAAAATTCAAAGCATTCATTATTCAATAGGGCCCAATTTCAAAAAGCAGCTGTTTGAATGAGCACTCACATCTCTTGGTAGAATAGTTCAGGATTGAAATTTTTGATGTTTTTCAACTAATCTCATGAGCCCAAACAAGACTCTAAAAGGATGAGCTTGCAACTACTTTACTTTTGGAGAAAATTCAAAACATTCATTATTCAATAGGGCCCAATTTCAAAAAGCAGCTGTTTGAATGAGCACTCACATCTCTTGGTAGAATAGTTCAGGATTGAAATTTTTGATGTTTTTCAACTAATCTCATGAGCCCAAACAAGACTCTAAAAGGATGAGCTTGCAACTACTTTACTTTTGGAGAAAATTCAAAACATTCATTATTCAATAGAGCCCAATAGCAGAAAGCAGCGTTTTGAATGAACAATCACATTTCTTGGTAGAATCGTGCAGGATTGAAATTTTTGACGTTTTTCTACTCCTCTCAACAGCCCAAACAAGTTTCTAAAAGGATGAGTTTGCAACTTCTTTACTTTTGGAGAAAATTCAAAACATTCATTATTCAATAGGGCCCAATAGCAAAAAGCAGCTGTTTGAATGAGCACTCACATCTCTTGGTAGAATAGTTCAGGATTGAAATTTTTGATCTTTTCTACTCCTCTCATGAGCCCAAACAAGACTCTAAAAGGAAGAGTTTGCAACTACTTTACTTTTTCAGAAAATTCAAAACATTCATTATTCAATAGGGCCCAATAGCAAAAAGCAGCGGTTTGAATGAACACTCACATTTCTTGGTAGAATCGTGCAGGATTGAAATTTTTGATCTTTTCTACTCCTCTCATGAGCCCAAACAAGACTCTAAAAGGAAGAGTTTGCAACTACTTTACTTTTTCAGAAAATTCAAAACATTCATTATTCTTTACGGACCAAAATAGCAAAAAACAGCGATTTGAATGAACATTCACATTTCTTGGTAGAATCGTGCAGGATTGAAATTTTTGATGTTTTTCTACTCCTCTCAACAGCCCAAACAAGTTTTTTAAAGGATGAGTTTGCATCTACTTTACTTTTGCAGAAAATTCAAAACATTCATTAGCAAAAAGCAGCTGTTTGAATGAGCACTCACATCTCTTGGTAGAATAGTTCAGGATTGAAATTTTTGATGTTTTTCAACTAATCTCATGAGCCCAAACAAGACTCTAAAAGGATGAGCTTGCAACTACTTTACTTTTGGAGAAAATTCAAAACATTCATTATTCAATAGAGCCCAATAGCAAAAAGCAGCGTTTTGAATGAACAATCACATTTCTTGGTAGAATCGTGGAGGATTGAAATTTTTGACGTTTTTCTACTCCTCTCAACAGCCCAGACAAGTTTCTAAAAGGATGAGTTTGCAACTTCTTTACTTTTGGAGAAAATTCAAAACATTCATTATTCAATAGGGACCAATAGCAAAAAGCAGCGGTTTGAATGAACACTCACATTTCTTGGTAGAATCGTGCAGGATTTAAATTTTTTATCTTTTCTACTCCTCTCATGAGCCCAAACAAGACTCTAAAAGGAAGAGTTTGCAACTACTTTACTTTTGGAGAAAATTCAAAACATTCATTATTCAATAGAGCCCAATAGCTAAAAGCAGCGTTTTGAATGAACAATCACTTTTCTTGGTAAAATCGTTCAGGATTGAAAATTTTGATGTTTTTTTACTCGTCTCAACAGCCCAAACAAGTTACTAAAAGGAAGAGTTTGCAACTACTTTACTTTTGCAGAAAATTCAAAACATTCATTTTTCTTTACGGACCAAAATAGCAAAAAGCAGCGATTTGAATGAACACTCACATTTCTTGGTAGAATCATGCAGGATTGAAATTTTTGATGTTTTTCTACTCCTCTCAACAGCCCAAACAAGTTTCTAAAAGGATGAGTTTGCAACTACTTTACTTTTGGAGAAAATTCAAAACATTCATTATTCATTAGGGACCAATAGCAAAAAGCAGCGGTTTAAATGAACACACATCTTTTGGTAGAATTTTGCAGGATTGAAATTTTGATGTTTTTCTACTCCTCTCAACAGCCCAAACAAGTTTCTAAAAGGATGAGTTTGCAACTACTTTACTTTTGGATAAAATTCAAAACATTCATTATTCATTTGGGACCAATAGCAAAAAGCAGCGGTTTAAATGAACACACATCTTTTGGTAGAATTTTGCAGGATTGAAATTTTGATGTTTTTCTACTCCTCTCAACAGCCCAAACAAGTTTCTAAAAGAATGAGTTTGCAACTACTTTACTTTTGCAGAAAATTCAAAACATTCATTACTCAATAGGGCCCAATAGCAAAAAGCAGCTGTTTGAATGAGCATTCACATCTCTGGGTAGAATCGTTCAGGATTGAAATTTTTGATGTTTTTCTACTCCTCTCATGAGCCCAAACAAGACTCTAAAAGGATGAGCCTGCAACTACTTTACTTTCGGAGAAAATTCAAAACCTTCATTATTCAATAGAGCCCAATAGCTAAAAGCAGCGTTTTGAATTAACAATCACTTTTCTTGGTAGAATCGTGCAGGATTGAAAATTTTGATGTTTTTTTTACTCGTCTCAACAGTCCAAACAAGTTTCTAAAAGCATGAGTTTGCAACTACTTTACTTTTGGAGATAATTCAAAACATTCATTATTCAATAGGGCCCAATAGCAAAAATCAGCGGTTTGAATGAACACTCACATTTCTTGGTAGAATCGTGCAGGATTGAAATTTTTGATGTTTTTGTACTCCTCTCAACAGCCCAAACAAATTTCTAAAAGGATGAGTTGGCAACTACTTTACTTTTGGAGAAAATTCAAAACATTCATTATTCAATAGGGCCCAATTTCAAAAAGCAGCGGTTTGAAAGACCACTCACATTTCTTGGTAGAATAGTGCAGGATTGAAATTTTTATTGTTTTTCTACTCCTCTCAACAGCCCAAACAAGTTTCTAAAAGGATGAGTTTGCAACTACTTTACTTTTGGAGAAAATTCAAAGCATTCATTATTCAATAGGGCCCAATAGCAAAAAGCAGCGGTTTGAATGAACACTGACATTTCTTGGTAGAATCATGCAGGATTGAAATTTTTAACGTTTTTCTACTCCTCTCATGAGCCCAAACGAGACTCTAAAAGGATGAGTTTGCAACTACTTTACTTTTGGAGAAAATTCAAAACATTCATTATTCAATAGGGCCCAATTTCAAAAAAAAGCGGTTTGAATGACCACTCACATTTCTTGGTAGAATCATGCAGGATTGAAATTTTTGATGTTTTTCTCCTCCTCTCAACAGCCCAAACAACTTTTTAAAGGATGAGTTTGCAACTACTTTACTTTTGGAGAAAATTCAAAACATTCATTATTCAATAGGGCCAAATTTCAAAAAGCAGCTGTTTGAATGAGCACTCACATCTCTTGGTAGAATAGTTCAGGATTGAAATTTTTGATGTTTTTCAACTAATCTCATGAGCCCAAACAAGACTCTAAAAGGATGAGCTTGCAACTACTTTACTTTTGGAGAAAATTCAAAACATTCATTATTCAATAGGGCCCAATAGCAAAAAGCAGCGGTTTGAATGAACACTCACATTTCTTGGTAGAATCGTGCAGGATTGAAATTTTTCATCTTTTCTACTCCTCTCATGAGCCCAAACAAGACTCTAAAAGGAAGAGTTTGCAACTACTTTACTTTTTCAGAAAATTCAAAACATTCATTATTCTTTACGGACCAAAATAGCAAAAACCAGCGGCTTGAATGAACATTCACATTTCTTGGTAGAATCGTGCAGGATTGAAATTTTTGATGTTTTTCTACTCCTCTCAACAGCACAAACAAGTTTTTTAAAGGATGAGCTTGCATCTACTTTACTTTTGCAGAAAATTCAAAACATTCATTAGCAAAAAGCAGCTGTTTGAATGAGCACTCACATCTCTTGGTAGAATAGTTCAGGATTGAAATTTTTGATGTTTTTCAACTAATCTCATGAGCCCAAACAAGACTCTAAAAGGATGAGCTTGCAACTACTTTACTTTTGGAGAAAATTCAAAACATTCATTATTCAATAGAGCCCAATAGCAAAAAGCAGCGTTTTGAATGAACAATCACATTTCTTGGTAGAATCGTGGAGGATTGAAATTTTTGACGTTTTTCTACTCCTCTCAACAGCCCAAACAAGTTTCTAAAAGGATGAGTTTGCAACTTCTTTACTTTTGGAGAAAATTCAAAACATTCATTATTCAATAGGGACCAATAGCAAAAAGCAGCGGTTTGAATGAACACTCACATTTCTTGGTAGAATCGTGCAGGATTTAAATTTTTTATCTTTTCTACTCCTCTCATGAGCCCAAACAAGACTCTAAAAGGAAGAGTTTGCAAATACTTTACTTTTGGAGAAAATTCAAAACATTCATTATTCAATAGAGCCCAATAGCTAAAAGCAGCGTTTTGAATGAACAATCACTTTTCTTGGTAAAATCGTGCAGGATTGAAAATTTTGATGTTTTTTTACTCGTCTCAACAGCCCAAACAAGTTACTAAAAGGATGAGTTTGCAACTACTTTACTTTTGGAGATAATTCAAAACATTCATTATTCAATAGGGCCCAATAGCAAAAATCAGCGGTTTGAATGAACTCTCACATTTCTTGGTAGAATCGTGCAGGATTGAAATTTTGATGTTTTTCTACTCCTCTCAACAGCCCAAACAAGTTTCTAAAAGGATGAGTTTGCAACTACTTTACTTTTGGAGAAAATTCAAAACATTCATTATTCAATAGGGCCCAATTTCAAAAAGCAGCGGTTTGAATGACCACTCACATTTCTTGGTAGAATCGTGCATGATTGAAATTTTTGATGTTTTTCTACTCCTCTCATGAGCCCAAACAAGACTCTAAAAGGAAGAGTTTGCAACTACTTTACTTTAGCAGAAAATTCAAAACATTCATTATTCAAAATAGCTCAATAGCAAAAAGCAGCGTTTTGAAGGAACAATCACATTTCTTGGTAGAATCGTGCAGGATTGAAATTTTTGATGTTTTTTACTCATCTCACCAGCCCAAACAAGTTTCTAAAAGGAAGAGTTTGCAACTACTTTACTTTTGCAGAAAATTCAAAACATTCATTTTTCTTTACGGACCAAAATAGCAAAAAGCAGCGGTCTGAATGAACACTCACATTTCTTGGTAGAATCGTGCAGGATTGAAATTTTTGATGTTTTTCTACTCCTCTCAACAGCCCAAACAAGTTTCTAAAAGGATGAGTTTGCAACTACTTTACTTTTGGAGAAAATTCAAAACATTCATTATTCAATAGGGCCCAATTTCAAAAAGCAGCGGTTTGAATGAACACTCACATTTCTTGGTAGAATCGTGCAGGATTGAAATTTTTGATCTTTTCTACTCCTCTCATGAGCCCAAACAAGACTCTAAAAGGAAGAGTTTGCAACTACTTTACTTTAGCAGAAAATTCAAAACATTCATTATTCAAAAGAGCTCAATAGCAAAAAGCAGTGTTTTGAATGAACAATCACATTTCTTGGTAGAATCGTGTAGGATTGAAATTTTTGATGTTTTTGTACTCCTCTCAACAGCCCAAAAAAATTTCTAAAAGGATGAGTTGGCAACTACTTTACTTTTGGAGAAAATTCAAAACATTCATTATTCAATAGGGCCCAATTTCAAAAAGCAGCGGTTTGAAAGACCACTCACATTTCTTGGTAGAATCGTGCAGGATTGAAATTTTTATTGTTTTTCTACTCCTCTCAACAGCCCAAACAAGTTTCTAAAAGGATGAGTTTGCAACTACTTTACTTTTGGAGAAAATTCAAAGCATTCATTATTCAATAGGGCCCAATTTCAAAAAGCAGCTGTTTGAATGAGCACTCACATCTCTTGGTAGAATAGTTCAGGATTGAAATTTTTGATGTTTTTCAACTAATCTCATGAGCCCAAACAAGACTCTAAAAGGATGAGCTTGCAACTACTTTACTTTTGGAGAAAATTCAAAACATTCATTATTCAATAGGGCCCAATTTCAAAAAGCAGCTGTTTGAATGAGCACTCACATCTCTTGGTAGAATAGTTCAGGATTGAAATTTTTGATGTTTTTCAACTAATCTCATGAGCCCAAACAAGACTCTAAAAGGATGAGCTTGCAACTACTTTACTTTTGGAGAAAATTCAAAACATTCATTATTCAATAGAGCCCAATAGCAGAAAGCAGCGTTTTGAATGAACAATCACATTTCTTGGTAGAATCGTGCAGGATTGAAATTTTTGACGTTTTTCTACTCCTCTCAACAGCCCAAACAAGTTTCTAAAAGGATGAGTTTGCAACTTCTTTACTTTTGGAGAAAATTCAAAATATTCATTATTCAATAGGGCCCAATAGCAAAAAGCAGCTGTTTGAATGAGCACTCACATCTCTTGGTAGAATAGTTCAGGATTGAAATTTTTGATGTTTTTCAACTAATCTCATGAGCCCAAACAAGACTCTAAAAGGATGAGCTTGCAACTACTTTACTTGTGGAGAAAATTCAAAACATTCATTATTCAATAGGGCCCAATAGCAAAAAGCAGCGGTTTGAATGAACACTCACATTTCTTGGTAGAATCGTGCAGGATTGAAATTTTTGATCTTTTCTACTCCTCTCATGAGCCCAAACAAGACTCTAAAAGGAAGAGTTTGCAACTACTTTACTTTTTCAGAAAATTCAAAACATTCATTATTCTTTACGGACCAAAATAGCAAAAAACAGCGATTTGAATGAACATTCACATTTCTTGGTAGAATCGTGCAGGATTGAAATTTTTGATGTTTTTCTACTCCTCTCAACAGCCCAAACAAGTTTTTTAAAGGATGAGTTTGCATCTACTTTACTTTTGCAGAAAATTCAAAACATTCATTAGCAAAAAGCAGCTGTTTGAATGAGCACTCACATCTCTTGGTAGAATAGTTCAGGATTGAAATTTTTGATGTTTTTCAACTAATCTCATGAGCCCAAACAAGACTCTAAAAGGATGAGCTTGCAACTACTTTACTTTTGGAGAAAATTCAAAACATTCATTATTCAATAGAGCCCAATAGCAAAAAGCAGCGTTTTGAATGAACAATCACATTTCTTGGTAGAATCGTGGAGGATTGAAATTTTTGACGTTTTTCTACTCCTCTCAACAGCCCAGACAAGTTTCTAAAAGGATGAGTTTGCAACTTCTTTACTTTTGGAGAAAATTCAAAACATTCATTATTCAATAGGGACCAATAGCAAAAAGCAGCGGTTTGAATGAACACTCACATTTCTTGGTAGAATCGTGCAGGATTTAAATTTTTTATCTTTTCTACTCCTCTCATGAGCCCAAACAAGACTCTAAAAGGAAGAGTTTGCAACTACTTTACTTTTGGAGAAAATTCAAAACATTCATTATTCAATAGAGCCCAATAGCTAAAAGCAGCGTTTTGAATGAACAATCACTTTTCTTGGTAAAATCGTTCAGGATTGAAAATTTTGATGTTTTTTTACTCGTCTCAACAGCCCAAACAAGTTACTAAAAGGAAGAGTTTGCAACTACTTTACTTTTGCAGAAAATTCAAAACATTCATTTTTCTTTACGGACCAAAATAGCAAAAAGCAGCGATTTGAATGAACACTCACATTTCTTGGTAGAATCATGCAGGATTGAAATTTTTGATGTTTTTCTACTCCTCTCAACAGCCCAAACAAGTTTCTAAAAGGATGAGTTTGCAACTACTTTACTTTTGCAGAAAATTCAAAACATTCATTATTCATTAGGGACCAATAGCAAAAAGCAGCGGTTTAAATGAACACACATCTTTTGGTAGAATTTTGCAGGATTGAAATTTTGATGTTTTTCTACTCCTCTCAACAGCCCAAACAAGTTTCTAAAAGGATGAGTTTGCAACTACTTTACTTTTGGATAAAATTCAAAACATTCATTATTCATTAGGGACCAATAGCAAAAAGCAGCGGTTTAAATGAACACACATCTTTTGGTAGAATTTTGCAGGATTGAAATTTTGATGTTTTTCTACTCCTCTCAACAGCCCAAACAAGTTTCTAAAAGAATGAGTTTGCAACTACTTTACTTTTGCAGAAAATTCAAAACATTCATTACTCAATAGGGCCCAATAGCAAAAAGCAGCTGTTTGAATGAGCATTCACATCTCTGGGTAGAATCGTTCAGGATTGAAATTTTTGATGTTTTTCTACTCCTCTCATGAGCCCAAACAAGACTCTAAAAGGATGAGCCTGCAACTACTTTACTTTCGGAGAAAATTCAAAACCTTCATTATTCAATAGAGCCCAATAGCTAAAAGCAGCGTTTTGAATTAACAATCACTTTTCTTGGTAGAATCGTGCAGGATTGAAAATTTTGATGTTTTTTTTACTCGTCTCAACAGTCCAAACAAGTTTCTAAAAGCATGAGTTTGCAACTACTTTACTTTTGGAGATAATTCAAAACATTCATTATTCAATAGGGCCCAATAGCAAAAATCAGCGGTTTGAATGAACACTCACATTTCTTGGTAGAATCGTGCAGGATTGAAATTTTTGATGTTTTTGTACTCCTCTCAACAGCCCAAACAAATTTCTAAAAGG
The DNA here is from genome assembly GCF_039654945.1 of Dendrobates tinctorius. Taxonomy (NCBI): domain Eukaryota; kingdom Metazoa; phylum Chordata; class Amphibia; order Anura; family Dendrobatidae; genus Dendrobates; species Dendrobates tinctorius. Next base: position 4,383,917 of record NW_027361736.1, on the reverse strand, counting down.
ATGAGTTGGCAACTACTTTACTTTTGGAGAAAATTCAAAACATTCATTATTCAATAGGGCCCAATTTCAAAAAGCAGCGGTTTGAAAGACCACTCACATTTCTTGGTAGAATAGTGCAGGATTGAAATTTTTATTGTTTTTCTACTCCTCTCAACAGCCCAAACAAGTTTCTAAAAGGATGAGTTTGCAACTACTTTACTTTTGGAGAAAATTCAAAGCATTCATTATTCAATAGGGCCCAATAGCAAAAAGCAGCGGTTTGAATGAACACTGACATTTCTTGGTAGAATCATGCAGGATTGAAATTTTTAACGTTTTTCTACTCCTCTCATGAGCCCAAACGAGACTCTAAAAGGATGAGTTTGCAACTACTTTACTTTTGGAGAAAATTCAAAACATTCATTATTCAATAGGGCCCAATTTCAAAAAAAAGCGGTTTGAATGACCACTCACATTTCTTGGTAGAATCATGCAGGATTGAAATTTTTGATGTTTTTCTCCTCCTCTCAACAGCCCAAACAACTTTTTAAAGGATGAGTTTGCAACTACTTTACTTTTGGAGAAAATTCAAAACATTCATTATTCAATAGGGCCAAATTTCAAAAAGCAGCTGTTTGAATGAGCACTCACATCTCTTGGTAGAATAGTTCAGGATTGAAATTTTTGATGTTTTTCAACTAATCTCATGAGCCCAAACAAGACTCTAAAAGGATGAGCTTGCAACTACTTTACTTTTGGAGAAAATTCAAAACATTCATTATTCAATAGGGCCCAATAGCAAAAAGCAGCGGTTTGAATGAACACTCACATTTCTTGGTAGAATCGTGCAGGATTGAAATTTTTCATCTTTTCTACTCCTCTCATGAGCCCAAACAAGACTCTAAAAGGAAGAGTTTGCAACTACTTTACTTTTTCAGAAAATTCAAAACATTCATTATTCTTTACGGACCAAAATAGCAAAAACCAGCGGCTTGAATGAACATTCACATTTCTTGGTAGAATCGTGCAGGATTGAAATTTTTGATGTTTTTCTACTCCTCTCAACAGCACAAACAAGTTTTTTAAAGGATGAGCTTGCATCTACTTTACTTTTGCAGAAAATTCAAAACATTCATTAGCAAAAAGCAGCTGTTTGAATGAGCACTCACATCTCTTGGTAGAATAGTTCAGGATTGAAATTTTTGATGTTTTTCAACTAATCTCATGAGCCCAAACAAGACTCTAAAAGGATGAGCTTGCAACTACTTTACTTTTGGAGAAAATTCAAAACATTCATTATTCAATAGAGCCCAATAGCAAAAAGCAGCGTTTTGAATGAACAATCACATTTCTTGGTAGAATCGTGGAGGATTGAAATTTTTGACGTTTTTCTACTCCTCTCAACAGCCCAAACAAGTTTCTAAAAGGATGAGTTTGCAACTTCTTTACTTTTGGAGAAAATTCAAAACATTCATTATTCAATAGGGACCAATAGCAAAAAGCAGCGGTTTGAATGAACACTCACATTTCTTGGTAGAATCGTGCAGGATTTAAATTTTTTATCTTTTCTACTCCTCTCATGAGCCCAAACAAGACTCTAAAAGGAAGAGTTTGCAACTACTTTACTTTTGGAGAAAATTCAAAACATTCATTATTCAATAGAGCCCAATAGCTAAAAGCAGCGTTTTGAATGAACAATCACTTTTCTTGGTAAAATCGTGCAGGATTGAAAATTTTGATGTTTTTTTACTCGTCTCAACAGCCCAAACAAGTTACTAAAAGGATGAGTTTGCAACTACTTTACTTTTGGAGATAATTCAAAACATTCATTATTCAATAGGGCCCAATAGCAAAAATCAGCGGTTTGAATGAACTCTCACATTTCTTGGTAGAATCGTGCAGGATTGAAATTTTTGATGTTTTTCTACTCCTCTCAACAGCCCAAACAAGTTTCTAAAAGGATGAGTTTGCAACTACTTTACTTTTGGAGAAAATTCAAAACATTCATTATTCAATAGGGCCCAATTTCAAAAAGCAGCGGTTTGAATGACCACTCACATTTCTTGGTAGAATCGTGCATGATTGAAATTTTTGATGTTTTTCTACTCCTCTCAACAGCCCAAACAAGTTTATAAAAGGATGAGTTTGCACCTACTTTACTTTTGGAGAAAATTCAAAGCATTCATTATTCAATAGGGCCCAATAGCAAAAAGCAGCGATTTAAATGAACACTCACATCTTTTGGTAGAATCGTGCAGGATTGAAATTTTGATGTTTTTCTACTCCTCTCAACAGCCCAAACAAGTTTCTAAAAGGATGAGTTTGCAACTACTTTACTTTTGCAGAAAATTCAAAACATTCATTATTCAATAGGGTCCAATAGCAAAAAGCAGCTGTTTGAATGAGCATTCACATCTCTGGGTAGAATCGTTCAGGATTGAAATTTTTGATGTTTTTCTACTCCTCCCATGAGCCCAAACAATACTCTAAAAGGATGAGCTTCCAACTACTTTACTTTTGGAGAAAATTCAATACCTTCGTTATTCAATAGAGCCCAATAGCTAAAAGCAGCGTTTTGAATTAACAATCACTTTTCTTGGTAGAATCGTGCAGGATTGAAAATTTTGATTTTTTTTTTTACTCGTCTCAACAGCCCAAACAAGTTTCTAAAAGGATGAGTTTGCAACTACTTTACTTTTGGAGATAATTCAAAACATTCATTACTCAATAGGGCCCAATAGCAAAAATCAGCGGTTTGAATGAACACTCACATTTCTTGGTAGAATCGTACAGGATAGAATTTTTTGATGTTTTTCTACTCCTCTCAACAGCCCAAACAAGTTTCTAAAAGGATGAGTTTGCAACTACTTTACTTTTGGAGAAAATTCAAAACATTCATTATTCAATAGGGCCCAATTTCAAAAAGCAGCGGTTTGAATGACCACTCACATTTCTTGGTAGAATGGTGCAGGATTTAAATTTTTTATGTTTTTCTACTCCTCTCAACAGCCCAAACAAGTTTCTAAAAGGATGAGTATGCAACTACTTTACTTTTGCAGAAAATTCAAAACATTCATTATTCAATAGGGTCCAATAGCAAAAAGCAGCTGTTTGAATGAGCATTCACATCTCTGGGTAGAATCGTTCAGGATTGAAATTTTTGATGTTTTTCTACTCCTCCCATGAGCCCAAACAATACTCTAAAAGGATGAGCTTGCAATTACTTTGCTTTTGGAGAAAATTCAATACCTTCGTTATTCAATAGAGCCCAATAGCTAAAAGCAGCGTTTTGAATTAACAATCACTTTTCTTGGTAGAATCGTGCAGGATTGAAAATTTTGATTTTTTTTTACTCGTCTCAACAGCCCAAACAAGTTTCTAAAAGGATGAGTTTGCAACTACTTTACTTTTGGAGATAATTCAAAACATTCATTATTCAATAGGGTCCAATAGCAAAAAGCAGCTGTTTGAATGAGCATTCACATCTCTGAGTAGAATCATTCAGGATTGAAATTTTTGATGTTTTTCTACTCCTCCCATGAGCCCAAACAATACTCTAAAAGGATGAGCTTGCAACTACTTTACTTTTGGAGAAAATTCAATACCTTCGTTATTCAATAGAGCCCAATAGCTAAAAGCAGCGTTTTGAATTAACAATCACTTTTCTTGGTAGAATCGTGCAGGATTGAAAATTTTGATTTTTTTTTTTACTCGTCTCAACAGCCCAAACAAGTTTCTAAAAGGATGAGTTTGCAACTACTTTACTTTTGGAGATAATTCAAAACATTCATTATTCAATAGGGCCCAATAGCAAAAATCAGCGGTTTGAATGAACACTCACATTTCTTGGTAGAATCGTACAGGATTGAATTTTTTGATGTTTTTCTACTCCTCTCAACAGCCCAAACAAGTTTCTAAAAGGATGAGTTTGCAACTACTTTACTTTTGGAGAAAATTCAAAACATTCATTATTCAATAGGGCCCAATTTCAAAAAGCAGCGGTTTGAATGACCACTCACATTTCTTGGTAGAATGGTGCAGGATTGAAATTTTTTATGTTTTTCTACTCCTCTCAACAGCCCAAACAAGTTTCTAAAAGGATGAGTTTGCAACTACTTTACTTTTGGAGAAACTTCAAAGCATTCATTCAATAGGGCCCAATAGCAAGAAGCAGCGGTTTGAATGAACACTGACATTCCTTGGTAGAATCATGCAGGATTGAAATTTTTAACTTTTTTCTACTCCTCTCATGAGCCCAAACGAGACTCTAAAAGGAAGAGTTTGCAACTACTTTACTTTTGCAGAAAATTTAAAACATTCATTATTCTTTACGGACCAAAATAGCAAAAACCAGCGGTTTGAATGAACATTCACATTTCTTGGTAGAATCGTGCAGGATTGAAATTTTTGATGTTTTTCTACTCCTCTCAACAGCCCAAACAAGTTTTTTAAAGGATGAGTTTGCAACTACTTTACTTTTGCAGAAAATTCAAAACATTCATTATTCAATAGGGCCCAATAGCAAAAAGCAGCTGTTTGAATGAGCACTCACATCTCTTGGTAGAATAGTTCAGGATTGAAATCTTTGATGTTTTTCAACTAATCTAATGAGCCCAAACAAGACTCTAAAAGGATGAGCTTGCAACTACTTTACTTATGGAGAAAATTCAAAACATTCATTATCCAATAGAGCCCAATAGCAAAAAGCAGCGTTTTGAATGAACAATCACATTTCTTGGTAGAATCATGCAGGATTGAAATTTTTGATGTTTTTCTACTCCTCTCAACAGCCCAAACAAGTTTCTAAAAGGATGAGTTTGCAACTTCTTTACTTTTGGAGAAAATTCAAAACATTCATTATTCAATAGGGACCAATAGCAAAAAGCAGCGGTTTGAATGAACACTCACATTTCTTGGTAGAATCGTGCAGGATTGAAATTTTTGATCTTTTCTACTCCTCTCATGAGCCCAAACAAGACTCTAAAAGGAAGAGTTTGTAACTACTTTACTTTTGGAGAAAATTCAAAACATTCATTATTCAATAGGGCCCAATAGCAAAAAGCAGCGGTTTAAATGAACACTCACATCTTTTGGTAGAATCGTGCAGGATGGAAAATTTAATTTTGATGTTTTTTTTACTCGTCTCAGCAGCCCAAACAAGTTTCTAAAAGGATGAGTTTGCAACTACTTTACTTTTGGAGATAATTCAAAACATTCATTATTCTATAGGGCCCAATAGGAAAAATCAGCGGTTTGAATGAACACTCACATTTCTTGGTAGAATCGTGCAGGATTGAATTTTTTGATGTTTTTCTACTCCTCTCAACAGCTCAAACAAGTTTCTAAAAGGATGAGTTTGCAACTACTTTACTTTTGGAGAAAATTCAAAGCATTCATTATTCAATAGGGCCCAATAGCAAAAAGCAGCGGTTTGAATGAACACTGACATTTCTTGGTAGAATCATGCAGGATTGAAATTTTTAACGTTTTTCTACTCCTCTCATGAGCCCAAACGAGACTCTGAAAGGATACGTTTGCAACTGCTTTACTTTTGGAGAAAATTCAAAACATTCATTATTCAATAGGGCCCAATTTCAAAAAGCAGCTGTTTCAATGACCACTCACATTTCTTGGTAGAATCGTGCAGGATTGGAATTTTTGATATTTTTCTACTCCTCTCAACAGCCCAAACAAGTTTCTAAAAGGATGAGTTTGCAACTACTTTACTTTTGGAGAAAATTCAAAGCATTCATTATTCAATAGGGCCCAATAGCAAAAAGCAGCGGTTTGAATGAACACTGACATTTCTTGGTAGAATCATGCAGGATTGAAATTTTTAACGTTTTTCTACTCCTCTCATGAGCCCAAACGAGACTCTGAAAGGATAAGTTTGCAACGACTTTACTTTTGGAGAAAATTCAAAACATTCATTATTCAATAGGGCCCAATTTCAAAAAGCAGCGGCTTGAATGACCACTCACATTTCTTGGTAGAATCGTGCAGGATTGAAATTTTTGATGTTTTTCTACTCCTCTCAACAGCCCAAACAAGTTTTTTAAAGGATGAGTTTGCAACTACTTTACTTTTGCAGAAAATTCAAAACATTCATTATTCAATAGGGCCCAATAGCAAAAAGCAGCTGTTTGAATGAACACTCACATTTCTTGGTAGAATCGTGCAGGATTGAAATTTTGATCTTTTCTACTCCTCTCATGAGCCCAAACAAGACTCTAAAAGGAAGAGTTTGCAACTACTTTACTTTAGCAGAAAATTCAAAACATTCATTATTCAAAATAGCTCAATAGCAAAAAGCAGCGTTTTGAAGGAACAATCACATTTCTTGGTAGAATCGTGCAGGATTGAAATTTTTGATGTTTTTTACTCATCACACCAGCCCAAACAAGTTTCTAAAAGGAAGAGTTTGCAACTACTTTACTTTTGCAGAAAATTCAAAACATTCATTTTTCTTTACGGACCAAAATAGCAAAAAGCAGCGGTCTGAATGAACACTCACATTTCTTGGTAGAATCGTGCAGGATTGAAATTTTTGATGTTTTTCTACTCCTCTCAACAGCCCAAACAAGTTTCTAAAAGGATGAGTTTGCAACTTCTTTACTTTTGGAGAAAATTCAAAACATTCATTATTCAATAGGGCCCAATAGCAAAAAGCAGCTGTTTGAATGAGCACTCACATCTCTTGGTAGAATAGTTCAGGATTGAAATTTTTGATGTTTTTCAACTAATCTCATGAGCCCAAACAAGACTCTAAAAGGATGAGCTTGCAACTACTTTACTTTTGGAGAAATTTCAAAACATTCATTATTCAATAGAGCCCAATAGCTAAAAGCAGCGTTTTGAATGAACAATCACTTTTCTTGGTAAAATCGTGCAGGATTGAAAATTTTGATGTTTTTTTACTCGTCTCAACAGCCCAAACAAGTTACTAAAAGGAAGAGTTTGCAACTACATTACTTTTGCAGAAAATTCAAAACATTCATTTTTCTTTACGGACCAAAATAGCAAAAAGCAGCGATTTGAATGAACACTCACATTTCTTGGTAGAATCGTGCAGGATTGAAATTTTTGATGTTTTTCTACTCCTCTCAACAGCCCAAACAAGTTTCTAAAAGGATGAGTTTGCAACTACTTTACTTTTGGAGAAAATTCAAAACATTCATTATTCATTAGGGACCAGTAGCAAAAAGCAGCCGTTTAAATGAACACACATCTTTTGGTAGAATTTTGCAGGATTGAAATTTTGATGTTTTTCTACTCCTCTCAACAGCCCAAACAAGTTTCTAAAAGAATGAGTTTGCAACTACTTTACTTTTGCAGAAAATTCAAAACATTCATTACTCAATAGGGCCCAATAGCAAAAAGCAGCTGTTTGAATGAGCATTCACATCTCTGGGTAGAATCGTTCAGGATTGAAATTTTTGATGTTTTTCTACTCCTCTCATGAGCCCAAACAAGACTCTAAAAGGATGAGCCTGCAACTACTTTACTTTCGGAGAAAATTCAAAACCTTCATTATTCAATAGAGCCCAATAGCTAAAAGCAGCGTTTTGAATTAACAATCACTTTTCTTGGTAGAATCGTGCAGGATTGAAAATTTTGATGTTTTTTTTACTCGTCTCAACAGTCCAAACAAGTTTCTAAAAGCATGAGTTTGCAACTACTTTACTTTTGGAGATAATTCAAAACATTCATTATTCAATAGGGCCCAATAGCAAAAATCAGCGGTTTGAATGAACACTCACATTTCTTGGTAGAATCGTGCAGGATTGAAATTTTTGATGTTTTTGTACTCCTCTCAACAGCCCAAACAAAGTTCTAAAAGGATGAGTTGGCAACTACTTTACTTTTGGAGAAAATTCAAAACATTCATTAATCAATAGGGCCCAATTTCAAAAAGCAGCGGTTTGAAAGACCACTCACATTTCTTGGTAGAATCGTGCAGGATTGAAATTTTTATTGTTTTTCTACTCCTCTCAACAGCCCAAACAAGTTTCTAAAAGGATGAGTTTGCAACTACTTTACTTTTGGAGAAAATTCAAAGCAATCATTATTCAATAGGGCCCAATAGCAAAAAGCAGCGGTTTGAATGAACACTGACATTTCTTGGTAGAATCATGCAGGATTGAAATTTTTAACGTTTTTCTACTCCTCTCATGAGCCCAAACGAGACTCTAAAAGGATGAGTTTGCAACTACTTTACTTTTGGAGAAAATTCAAAACATTCATTATTCAATAGGGCCCAATTTCAAAAAACAGCGGTTTGAATGACCACTCACATTTCTTGGTAGAATCGTGCAGGATTGAAATTTTTGATGTTTTTCTACTCCTCTCAACAGCCCAAACAACTTTTTAAAGGATGAGTTTGCAACTACTTTACTTTTGGAGAAAATTCAAAACATTCATTATTCAATGGGGCCCAATTTCAAAAAGCAGCTGTTTGAATGAGCACTCACATCTCTTAGTAGAATAGTTCAGGATTGAAATTTTTGATGTTTTTCAACTAATCTCATGAGCCCAAACAAGACTCTAAAAGGATGAGCTTGCAACTACTTTACTTTTGGAGAAAATTCAAAACATTCATTATTCAATAGAGCCCAATAGCAGAAAGCAGCGTTTTGAATGAACAATCACATTTCTTGGTAGAATCGTGCAGGATTGAAATTTTTGACGTTTTTCTACTCCTCTCAACAGCCCAAACAAGTTTCTAAAAGGATGAGTTTGCAACTTCTTTACTTTTGGAGAAAATTCAAAACATTCATTATTCAATAGGGCCCAATAGCAAAAAGCAGCTGTTTGAATGAGCACTCACATCTCTTGGTAGAATAGTTCAGGATTGAAATTTTTGATGTTTTTCAACTAATCTTAAGAGCCCAAACAAGACTCTAAAAGGATGAGCTTGCAACTACTTTACTTTTGGAGAAAATTCAAAACATTCATTATTCAATAGAGCCCAATAGCAAAAAGCAGCATTTTGAATTAACAATCATATTTCTTGGTAGAATCGTGGAGGATTGAAATTTTTGACGTTTTTCTACTCCTCTCAACAGCCCAAACAAGTTTATAAAAGGATGAGTTTGCAACTACTTTACTTTTGGAGAAAATTCAAAGCATTCATTATTCAATAGGGCCCAATAGCAAAAAGCAGCGATTTAAATGAACACTCACATCTTTTGGTAGAATCGTGCAGGATTGAAATTTTTGATGTTTTTCTACTCCTCCCATGAGCCCAAACAAGACTCTAAAAGGATGAGCTTGCAACTACTTTACTTTTGGAGAAAATTCAAAACCTTCGTTATTCAATAGAGCCCAATAGCTAAAAGCAGCGTTTTGAATTAACAATCACTTTTCTTGGTAGAATCGTGCAGGATTGAAAATTTTGATGTTTTTTTTACTCGTCTCAACAGCCCAAACAAGTTTCTAAAAGGATGAGTTTGCAACTACTTTACTTTTGGAGATAATTCAAAACATTCATTATTCAATAGGGCCCAATAGCAAAAATCAGCGGTTTGAATGAACACTCACATTTCTTGGTAGAATCGTACAGGATTGAATTTTTTGATGTTTTTCTACTCCTCTCAACAGCCCAAACAAGTTACTAAAAGGATGAGTTTGCAACTACTTTACTTTTGGAGAAAATTCAAAACATTCATTATTCAATAGGACCCAATTTCAAAAAGCAGCGGTTTGAATGACCACTCACATTTCTTGGTAGAATGGTGCAGGATTGAAATTTTTTATGTTTTTCTACTCCTCTCAACAGCCCAAACAAGTTTCTAAAAGGATGAGTTTGCAACTACTTTACTTTTGGAGAAAATTCAAAGCATTCATTCAATAGGGCCCAATAGCAAGAATCAGCGGTTTGAATGAACACTGACATTTCTTGGTAGAATCATGCAGGATTGAAATTTTTAATGTTTTTCTACTCCTCTCATGAGCCCAAACGAGACTCTAAAAGGATGAGTTTGCAACTACTTTACTTTTGGAGAAAATTCAAAACATTCATTATTCAATAGAGCCCAATAGCAAAAAGCAGCGTTTTGAATGAACAATCACATTTCTTGGTAGAATCGTGCAGGATTGAAATTTTTGACGTTTTTCTACTCCTCTCAACAGCCCAAACAAGTTTCTAAAAGGATGAGTTTGCAACTTCTTTACTTTTGGAGAAAATTCAAAACATTCATTATTCAATAGGGACCAATAGCAAAAAGTAGCGGTTTGAATGAACACTCACATTTCTTGGTAGAATCGTGCAGGATTGAAATTTTTGATCTTTTCTACTCCTCTCATGAGCCCAAACAAGACTCTAAAAGGAAGAGTTTGCAACTACTTTACTTTTGCAGAAAATTCAAAACATTCATTATTCTTTACGGACCAAAATAGCAAAAACCAGCGGTTTGAATGAACATTCACATTTCTTGGTAGAATCGTGCAGGATTGAAATTTTTGATGTTTTTCTACTGCTCTCAACAGCCCAAACAAGTTTTTTAAAGGATGAGTTTGCAACTACTTTACTTTTCCAGAAAATTCAAAACATTCATTATTCAATAGGGCCCAATAGCAAAAAGCAGCTGTTTGAATGAGCACTCACATCTCTTGGTAGAATAGTTCAGGATTGAAATTTTTGATGTTTTTCAACTAATCTCATGAGCCCAAACAAGACTCTAAAAGGATGAGCTTGCAACTACTTTACTTTTGGAGAAAATTCAAAACATTCATTATTCAATAGAGCCCAATTGCAAAAAGCAGAATTTTGAATGAACAATCACATTTCTTGGTAGAATCGTGCAGGATTGAAATTTTTGACGTTTTTCTACTCCTCTCAACAGCCCAAACAAGTTTCTAAAAGGATGAGTTTGCAACTTCTTTACTTTTGGAGAAAATTCAAAACATTCATTATTCAATAGGGACCAATAGCAAAAGCAGCGGTTTGAATGAACACTCACATTTCTTGGTAGAATCGTGCAGGATTGAAATTTTTGATCTTTTCTACTCCTCTCATGAGCCCAAACAAGACTCTAAAAGGAAGAGTTTGCAACTACTTTACTTTAGCAGAAAATTCAAAACATTCATTATTCAAAAGAGCTCAATAGCAAAAAGCAGCGTTTTGAATGAACAATCACATTTCTTGGTAGAATCGTGCAGGATTGAAATTTTTGATGTTTTTGTACTCCTCTCAACAGCCCAAACAAATTTCTAAAAGGATGAGTTGGCAACTACTTTACTTTTGGAGAAAATTCAAAACATTCATTATTCAATAGGGCCCAATTTCAAAAAGCAGCGGTTTGAAAGACCACTCACATTTCTTGGTAGAATCGTGCAGGATTGAAATTTTTATTGTTTTTCTACTCCTCTCAACAGCCCAAACAAGTTTCTAAAAGGATGATTTTGCAACTACTTTACTTTTGGAGAAAATTCAAAGCATTCATTATTCAATAGGGCCCAATAGCAAAAAGCAGCGGTTTGAATGAACACTGACATTTCTTGGTAGAATCATGCAGGATTGAAATTTTTAACGTTTTTCTACTCCTCTCATGAGCCCAAACGAGACTCTAAAAGGATGAGTTTGCAACTACTTTACTTTTGGAGAAAATTCAAAACATTCATTATTCAATAGGGCCCAATTTAAAAAAAACAGCGGTTTGAATGACCACTCACATTTCTTGGTAGAATCGTGCAGGATTGAAATTTTTGATGTTTTTCTACTCCTCTCAACAGCCCAAACAACTTTTTAAAGGATGAGTTTGCAACTACTTTACTTTTGGAGAAAATTCAAAACATTCATTATTCAATAGGGCCCAATTTCAAAAAGCAGCTGTTTGAATGAGCACTCACATCTCTTGGTAGAATAGTTCAGGATTGAAATTTTTGATGTTTTTCAACTAATCTCATGAGCCCAAACAAGACTCTAAAAGGATGAGCTTGCAACTACTTTACTTTTGGAGAAAATTCAAAACATTCATTATTTAATAGAGCCCAATTGCAAAAAGCAGAATTTTGAATGAACAATCACATTTCTTGGTAGAATCGTGCAGGATTGAAATTTTTGACGTTTTTCTACTCCTCTCAACAGCCCAAACAAGTTTCTAAAAGGATGAGTTTGCAACTTCTTTACTTTTGGAGAAAATTCAAAACATTCATTATTCAATAGGGACCAATAGCAAAAGCAGCGGTTTGAATGAACACTCACATTTCTTGGTAGAATCGTGCAGGATTGAAATTTTTGATCTTTTCTACTCCTCTCATGAGCCCAAACAAGACTCTAAAAGGAAGAGTTTGCAACTACTTTACTTTAGCAGAAAATTCAAAACATTCATTATTCAAAAGAGCTCAATAGCAAAAAGCAGCGTTTTGAATGAACAATCACATTTCTTGGTAGAATCGTGCAGGATTGAAATCTTTGATGTTTTTGTACTCCTCTCAACAGCCCAAACAAATTTCTAAAAGGATGAGTTGGCAACTACTTTACTTTTGGAGAAAATTCAAAACATTCATTATTCAATAGGGCCCAATTTCAAAAAGCAGCGGTTTGAAAGACCACTCACATTTCTTGGTAGAATCGTGCAGGATTGAAATTTTTATTGTTTTTCTACTCCTCTCAACAGCCCAAACAAGTTTCTAAAAGGATGAGTTTGCAACTACTTTACTTTTGGAGAAAATTCAAAGCATTCATTATTCAATAGGGCCCAATAGCAAAAAGCAGCGGTTTGAATGAACACTGACATTTCTTGGTAGAATCATGCAGGATTGAAATTTTTAACGTTTTTCTACTCCTCTCATGAGCCCAAACGAGACTCTAAAAGGATGAGTTTGCAACTACTTTACTTTTGGAGAAAATTCAAAACATTCATTATTCAATAGGGCCCAATTCAAAAAAACAGCGGTTTGAATGACCACTCACATTTCTTGGTAGAATCGTGCAGGATTGAAATTTTTGATGTTTTTCTACTCCTCTCAACAGCCCAAACAACTTTTTAAAGGATGAGTTTGCAACTACTTTACTTTTGGAGAAAATTCAAAACATTCATTATTCAATAGGGCCCAATTTCAAAAAGCAGCTGTTTGAATGAGCACTCACATCTCTTGGTAGAATAGTTCAGGATTGAAATTTTTGATGTTTTTCAACTAATCTCATGAGCCCAAACAAGACTCTAAAAGGATGAGCTTGCAACTACTTTACTTTTGGAGAAAATTCAAAACATTCATTATTCAATAGAGCCCAATAGCAGAAAGCAGCGTTTTGAATGAACAATCACATTTCTTGGTAGAATCGTGCAGGATTGAAATTTTTGACATTTTTCTACTCCTCTCAACAGCCCAAACAAGTTTCTAAATGGATGAGTTTGCAACTTCTTTACTTTTGGAGAAAATTCAAAACATTCATTATTCAATAGGGCCCAATAGCAAAAAGCAGCTGTTTGAATGAGCACTCACATCTCTTGGTAGAATAGTTCAGGATTGAAATTTTTGATGTTTTTCAACTAATCTCATGAGCCCAAACAAGACTCTAAAAGGATGAGCTTGCAACTACTTTACTTTTGGAGAAAATTCAAAACATTCATTATTCAATAGGGCCCAATAGCAAAAAGCAGCGGTTTGAATGAACACTCACATTTCTTGGTAGAATCGTGCAGGATTGAAATTTTTGATCTTTTCTACTCCTCTCTTGAGCCCAAACAAGACTCTAAAAGGAAGAGTTTGCAACTACTTTACTTTTTCAGAAAATTCAAAACATTCATTATTCTTTACGGACCAAAATAGCAAAAAACAGCGGTTTGAATGAACATTCACATTTCTTGGTAGAATCGTGCAGGATTGAAATTTTTGATGTTTTTCTACTCCTCTCAACAGCCCAAACAAGTTTTTTAAAGGATGAGTTTGCATCTACTTTACTTTTGCAGAAAATTCAAAACATTCATTAGCAAAAAGCAGCTGTTTGAATGAGCACTCACATCTCTTGGTAGAATAGTTCAGGATTGAAATTTTTGATGTTTTTCAACTAATCTCATGAGCCCAAACAAGACTCTAAAAGGATGAGCTTGCAACTACTTTACTTTTGGAGAAAATTCAAAACATTCATTATTCAATAGAGCCCAATAGCAAAAAGCAGCGTTTTGAATGAACAATCACATTTCTTGGTAGAATCGTGGAGGATTGAAATTTTTGACGTTTTTCTACTCCTCTCAACAGCCCAAACAAGTTTCTAAAAGGATGAGTTTGCAACTTCTTTACTTTTGGAGAAAATTCAAAACATTCATTATTCAATAGGGACCAATAGCAAAAAGCAGCGGTTTGAATGAACACTCACATTTCTTGGTAGAATCGTGCAGGATTTAAATTTTTTATCTTTTCTACTCCTCTCATGAGCCCAAACAAGACTCTAAAAGGAAGAGTTTGCAACTACTTTACTTTTGGAGAAAATTCAAAACCTTCATTATTCAATAGAGCCCAATAGCTAAAAGCAGCGTTTTGAATTAACAATCACTTTTCTTGGTAGAATCGTGCAGGATTGAAATTTTTGATGTTTTTCAACTAATCTCATGAGCCCAAACAAGACTCTAAAAGGATGAGCTTGCAACTACTTTACTTTTGGAGAAAATTCAAAACATTCATTATTTAATAGAGCCCAATTGCAAAAAGCAGAATTTTGAATGAACAATCACATTTCTTGGTAGAATCGTGCAGGATTGAAATTTTTGACGTTTTTCTACTCCTCTCAACAGCCCAAACAAGTTTCTAAAAGGATGAGTTTGCAACTTCTTTACTTTTGGAGAAAATTCAAAACATTCATTATTCAATAGGGACCAATAGCAAAAGCAGCGGTTTGAATGAACACTCACATTTCTTGGTAGAATCGTGCAGGATTGAAATTTTTGATCTTTTCTACTCCTCTCATGAGCCCAAACAAGACTCTAAAAGGAAGAGTTTGCAACTACTTTACTTTAGCAGAAAATTCAAAACATTCATTATTCAAAAGAGCTCAATAGCAAAAAGCAGCGTTTTGAATGAACAATCACATTTCTTGGTAGAATCGTGCAGGATTGAAATCTTTGATGTTTTTGTACTCCTCTCAACAGCCCAAACAAATTTCTAAAAGGATGAGTTGGCAACTACTTTACTTTTGGAGAAAATTCAAAACATTCATTATTCAATAGGGCCCAATTTCAAAAAGCAGCGGTTTGAAAGACCACTCACATTTCTTGGTAGAATCGTGCAGGATTGAAATTTTTATTGTTTTTCTACTCCTCTCAACAGCCCAAACAAGTTTCTAAAAGGATGAGTTTGCAACTACTTTACTTTTGGAGAAAATTCAAAGCATTCATTATTCAATAGGGCCCAATAGCAAAAAGCAGCGGTTTGAATGAACACTGACATTTCTTGGTAGAATCATGCAGGATTGAAATTTTTAACGTTTTTCTACTCCTCTCATGAGCCCAAACGAGACTCTAAAAGGATGAGTTTGCAACTACTTTACTTTTGGAGAAAATTCAAAACATTCATTATTCAATAGGGCCCAATTCAAAAAAACAGCGGTTTGAATGACCACTCACATTTCTTGGTAGAATCGTGCAGGATTGAAATTTTTGATGTTTTTCTACTCCTCTCAACAGCCCAAACAACTTTTTAAAGGATGAGTTTGCAACTACTTTACTTTTGGAGAAAATTCAAAACATTCATTATTCAATAGGGCCCAATTTCAAAAAGCAGCTGTTTGAATGAGCACTCACATCTCTTGGTAGAATAGTTCAGGATTGAAATTTTTGATGTTTTTCAACTAATCTCATGAGCCCAAACAAGACTCTAAAAGGATGAGCTTGCAACTACTTTACTTTTGGAGAAAATTCAAAACATTCATTATTCAATAGAGCCCAATAGCAGAAAGCAGCGTTTTGAATGAACAATCACATTTCTTGGTAGAATCGTGCAGGATTGAAATTTTTGACGTTTTTCTACTCCTCTCAACAGCCCAAACAAGTTTCTAAATGGATGAGTTTGCAACTTCTTTACTTTTGGAGAAAATTCAAAACATTCATTATTCAATAGGGCCCAATAGCAAAAAGCAGCTGTTTGAATGAGCACTCACATCTCTTGGTAGAATAGTTCAGGATTGAAATTTTTGATGTTTTTCAACTAATCTCATGAGCCCAAACAAGACTCTAAAAGGATGAGCTTGCAACTACTTTACTTTTGGAGAAAATTCAAAACATTCATTATTCAATAGGGCCCAATAGCAAAAAGCAGCGGTTTGAATGAACACTCACATTTCTTGGTAGAATCGTGCAGGATTGAAATTTTTGATCTTTTCTACTCCTCTCTTGAGCCCAAACAAGACTCTAAAAGGAAGAGTTTGCAACTACTTTACTTTTTCAGAAAATTCAAAACATTCATTATTCTTTACGGACCAAAATAGCAAAAAACAGCGGTTTGAATGAACATTCACATTTCTTGGTAGAATCGTGCAGGATTGAAATTTTTGATGTTTTTCTACTCCTCTCAACAGCCCAAACAAGTTTTTTAAAGGATGAGTTTGCATCTACTTTACTTTTGCAGAAAATTCAAAACATTCATTAGCAAAAAGCAGCTGTTTGAATGAGCACTCACATCTCTTGGTAGAATAGTTCAGGTTTGAAATTTTTGATGTTTTTCAACTAATCTCATGAGCCCAAACAAGACTCTAAAAGGATGAGCTTGCAACTACTTTACTTTTGGAGAAAATTCAAAACATTCATTATTCAATAGAGCCCAATAGCAAAAAGCAGCGTTTTGAATGAACAATCACATTTCTTGGTAGAATCGTGGAGGATTGAAATTTTTGACGTTTTTCTACTCCTCTCAACAGCCCAAACAAGTTTCTAAAAGGATGAGTTTGCAACTTCTTTACTTTTGGAGAAAATTCAAAACATTCATTATTCAATAGGGACCAATAGCAAAAAGCAGCGGTTTGAATGAACACTCACATTTCTTGGTAGAATCGTGCAGGATTTAAATTTTTTATCTTTTCTACTCCTCTCATGAGCCCAAACAAGACTCTAAAAGGAAGAGTTTGCAACTACTTTACTTTTGGAGAAAATTCAAAACATTCATTATTCAATAGAGCCCAATAGCTAAAAGCAGCGTTTTGAATGAACAATCACTTTTCTTGGTAAAATCGTGCAGGATTGAAAATTTTGATGTTTTTTTACTCGTCTCAACAGCCCAAACAAGTTACTAAAAGGAAGAGTTTGCAACTACTTTAATTTTGCAGAAAATTCAAAACATTCATTTTTCTTTACGGACCAAAATAGCAAAAAGCAGCGATTTGAATGAACACTCACATTTCTTGGTAGAATCATGCAGGATTGAAATTTTTGATGTTTTTCTACTCCTCTCAACAGCCCAAACAAGTTTCTAAAAGGATGAGTTTGCAACTACTTTACTTTTGGAGAAAATTCAAAACATTCATTATTCATTAGGGACCAATAGCAAAAAGCAGCGGTTTAAATGAACACACATCTTTTGGTAGAATTTTGCAGGATTGAAATTTTGATGTTTTTCTACTCCTCTCAACAGCCCAAACAAGTTTCTAAAAGAATGAGTTTGCAACTACTTTACTTTTGCAGAAAATTCAAAACATTCATTACTAAATAGGGCCCAATAGCAAAAAGCAGCTGTTTGAATGAGCATTCACATCTCTGGGTAGAATCGTTCAGGATTGAAATTTTTGATGTTTTTCTACTCCTCTCATGAGCCCAAACAAGACTCTAAAAGGATGAGCCTGCAACTACTTTACTTTCGGAGAAAATTCAAAACCTTCATTATTCAATAGAGCCCAATAGCTAAAAGCAGCGTTTTGAATTAACAATCACTTTTCTTGGTAGAATCGTGCAGGATTGAAAATTTTGATGTTTTTTTACTCGTCTCAACAGTCCAAACAAGTTTCTAAAAGCATGAGTTTGCAACTACTTTACTTTTGGAGAAAATTCAAAACATTCATTATTCAATAGGGACCAATAGCAAAAAGCAGCAGTTTGAATGAACACTCACATTTCTTGGTAGAATCGTGCAGGATTTAAATTTTTGATCTTTTCTACTCCTCTCATGAGCCCAAACAAGACTCTAAAAGGAAGAGTTTGCAACTACTTTACTTTTGGAGAAAATTCAAAACATTCATTATTCAATAGAGCCCAATAGCAAAAAGCAGCGGTTTAAATGAACACTCACATCTTTTGGTAGAATCGTGCAGGATGGAAAATTTAATTTTGATGTTTTTTTTACTCGTCTCAGCAGCCCAAACAAGTTTCTAAAAGGATGAGTTTGCAACTACTTTACTTTTGGAGATAATTCAAAACATTCATTATTCTATAGGGCCCAATAGGAAAAATCAGCGGTTTGAATAAACACTCACATTTCTTGGTAGAATCATGCAGGATTGAAATTTTTGATGTTTTTCTACTCCTCTCAACAGCTCAAACAAGTTTCTAAAAGGATGAGTTTGCAACTACTTTACTTTTGGAGAAAATTCAAAGCATTCATTATTCAATAGGGCCCAATAGCAAAAAGCAGCGGTTTGAATGAACACTGACATTTCTTGGTAGAATCATGCAGGATTGAAATTTTTAACGTTTTTCTACTCCTCTCATGAGCCCAAACGAGACTCTGAAAGGATAAGTTTGCAACTACTTTACTTTTGGAGAAAATTCAAAACATTCATTATTCAATAGGGCCCAATTTCAAAAAGCAGCGGTTTCAATGACCACTCACATTTCTTGGTAGAATCGTGCAGGATTGGAATTTTTGATATTTTTCTACTCCTCTCAACAGCCCAAACAAGTTTCTAAAAGGATGAGTTTGCAACTACTTTACTTTTGGAGAAAATTCAAAGCATTCATTATTCAATAGGGCCCAATAGCAAAAAGCAGCGGTTTGAATGAACACTGACATTTCTTGGTAGAATCATGCAGGATTGAAATTTTTAACGTTTTTCTACTCCTCTCATGAGCCCAAACGAGACTCTGAAAGGATAAGTTTGCAACTACTTTACTTTTGGAGAAAATTCAAAACATTCATTATTCAATAGGGCCCAATTTCAAAAAGCAGCGGTTTGAATGACCACTCACATTTCTTGGTAGAATATTGCAGGATTGAAATTTTTGATGTTTTTCTACTCCTCTCAACAGCCCAAACAAGTTTTTTAAAGGATGAGTTTGCAACTACTTTACTATTGCAGAAAATTCAAAACATTCATTATTCAATAGGGCCCAATAGCAAAAAGCAGCTGTTTGAATGAACACTCACATTTCTTGGTAGAATCGTGCAGGATTGAAATTTTGATCTTTTCTACTCCTCTCATGAGCCCAAACAAGACTCTAAAAGGAAGAGTTTGCAACTACTTTACTTTAGCAGAAAATTCAAAACATTCATTATTCAAAATAGCTCAATAGCAAAAAGCAGCGTTTTGAAGGAACAATCACATTTCTTGGTAGAATCGTGCAGGATTGAAATTTTTGATGTTTTTTACTCATCTCACCAGCCCAAACAAGTTTCTAAAAGGAAGAGTTTGCAACTACTTTACTTTTGCAGAAAATTCAAAACATTCATTTTTCTTTACGGACCAAAATAGCAAAAAGCAGCGGTCTGAATGAACACTCACATTTCTTGGTAGAATCGTGCAGGATTGAAATTTTTGATGTTTTTCTACTCCTCTCAACAGCCCAAACAAGTTTCTAAAAGGATGAGTTTGCAACTACTTTACTTTTGGAGAAAATTCAAAACATTCATTATTCAATAGGGCCCAATTTCAAAAAGCAGCTGTTTGAATTAGCACTCACATCTCTTGGTAGAATAGTTCAGGATTGAAATTTTTGATGTTTTTCAACTAATCTCATGAGCCCAAACAAGACTCTAAAAGGATGAGCTTGCAACTACTTTACTTTTGGAGAAAATTCAAAACATTCATTATTCAATAGAGCCCAATAGCAGAAAGCAGCGTTTTGAATGAACAATCACATTTCTTGGTAGAATCGTGCAGGATTGAAATTTTTGACGTTTTTCTACTCCTCTCAACAGCCCAAACAAGTTTCTAAAAGAATGAGTTTGCAACTTCTTTACTTTCGGAGAAAATTCAAAACATTCATTATTCAATAGGGCCCAATAGCAAAAAGCAGCTGTTTGAATGAGCACTCACATCTCTTGGTAGAATAGTTCAGGATTGAAATTTTTGATGTTTTTCAACTAATCTCATGAGCCCAAACAAGACTCTAAAAGGATGAGCTTGCAACTACTTTACTTTTGGAGAAAATTCAAAACATTCATTATTCAATAGGGCCCAATAGCAAAAAGCAGCGGTTTGAATGAACACTCACATTTCTTGGTAGAATCGTGCAGGATTGAAATTTTTGATCTTTTCTACTCCTCTCATGAGCCCAAACAAGACTCTAAAAGGAAGAGTTTGCAACTACTTTACTTTTTCAGAAAATTCAAAACATTCATTATTCTTTACGGACCAAAATAGCAAAAACCAGCGGTTTGAATGAACATTCACATTTCTTGGTAGAATCGTGCAGGATTGAAATTTTTGATGTTTTTCTACTCCTCTCAACAGCCCAAACAAGTTTTTTAAAGGATGAGTTTGCATCTACTTTACTTTTGCAGAAAATTCAAAACATTCATTAGCAAAAAGCAGCTGTTTGAGTGAGCACTCACATCTCTTGGTAGAATAGTTCAGGATTGAAATTTTTGATGTTTTTCAACTAATCTCATGAGCCCAAACAAGACTCTAAAAGGATGAGCTTGCAACTACTTTACTTTTGGAGAAAATTCAAAACATTCATTATTCAATAGGGCCCAATTTCAAAAAGCAGCGGTTTGAATGACCCCTCACATTTCTTGGTAAAATCGTGCAGGATTGAAATTTTTGATGTTTTTCTACTCCTCTCAACAGCCCAAACAAGTTTATAAAAGGATGAGTTTGCAACTACTTTACTTTTGGAGAAAATTCAAAGCATTCATTATTCAATAGGGCCCAATAGCAAAAAGCAGCGATTTAAATGAACACTCACATCTTTTGGTAGAATCGTGCAGGATTGAAATTTTGATGTTTTTCTACTCCTCTCAACAGCCCAAACAAGTTTCTAAAAGGATGAGTTTGCAACTACTTTACTTTTGCAGAAAATTCAAAACATTCATTATTCAATAGGGTCCAATAGCAAAAAGCAGCTGTTTGAATGCACAATCACATCTCTGGGTAGAATCGTTCAGGATTGAAATTTTTGATGTTTTTCTACTCCTCCCATGAGCCCAAACAATACTCTAAAAGGATGAGCTTGCAACTACTTTACTTTTGGAGAAAATTCAAAACCTTCGTTATTCAATAGAGCCCAATAGCTAAAAGCAGCGTTTTGAATTAACAATCACTTTTCTTGGTAGAATCGTGCAGGATTGAAAATTTTGATTTTTTTTTTTACTCGTCTCAACAGCCCAAACAAGTTTCTAAAAGGATGAGTTTGCAACTACTTTACTTTTGGAGATAATTCAAAACATTCATTATTCAATAGGGCCCAATAGCAAGAAGCAGCGGTTTGAATGAACACTGACATTCCTTGGTAGAATCATGCAGGATTGAAATTTTTAATGTTTTTCTACTCCTCTCATGAGCCCAAACGAGACTCTAAAAGGATGAGTTTGCAACTACTTTACTTTTGGAGAAAATTCAAAACATTCATTATTCAATAGAGCCCAATAGCAAAAAGCAGCGTTTTGAATGAACAATCACATTTCTTGGTAGAATCGTGCAGGATTGAAATTTTTGACTCTTTTCTACTCCTCTCAACAGCCCAAACAAGTTTCTAAAAGGATGAGTTTGCAACTTCTTTACTTTTGGAGAAAATTCAAAACATTCATTATTCAATAGGGACCAATAGCAAAAAGCAGCGGTTTGAATGAACACTCACATTTCTTGGTAGAATCGTGCAGGATTGAAATTTTTGATGTTTTTCTACTCCTCTCAACAGCCCAAACAAGTTTTTTAAAGGATGAGTTTGCAACTACTTTACTTTTGCAGAAAATTCAAAACATTCATTATTCAATAGGGCCCAATAGCAAAAAGCAGCTGTTTGAATGAGCACTCACATCTCTTGGTAGAATAGTTCAGGATTGAAATGTTTGATGTTTTTCAACTAATCTCATGAGCCCAAACAAGACTCTAAAAGGATGAGCTTGCAACTTCTTTACTTTTGGAGAAAATTCAAAACATTCATTATTCAATAGGGACCAATAGCAAAAAGCAGCGGTTTGAATGAACACTCACATTTCTTGGTAGAATCGTGCAGGATTGAAATTTTTGATCTTTTCTACTCCTCTCATGAGCCCAAACAAGACTCTAAAAGGAAGAGTTTGCAACTACTTTACTTTTGGAGAAAATTCAAAACATTCATTATTCAATAGGGCCCAATAGCAAAAAGCAGCGGTTTAAATGAACACTCACATCTTTTGGTAGAATCGTGCAGGATGGAAAATTTAATTTTGATGTTTTTTTTACTCGTCTCAGCAGCCCAAACAAGTTTCTAAAAGGATGAGTTTGCAACTACTTTACTTTTGGAGATAATTCAAAACATTCATTATTCTATAGGGCCCAATAGGAAAAATCAGCGGTTTGAATGAACACTCACATTTCTTGGTAGAATCGTGCAGGATTGAATTTTTTGATGTTTTTCTACTCCTCTAAACAGCTCAAACAAGTTTCTAAAAGGATGAGTTTGCAACTACTTTACTTTTGGAGAAAATTCAAAACATTCATTATTCAATAGGGCCAAATTTCAAAAAGCAGCGGTTTGAATGACCACTCACATTTCTTGGTAGAATCGTGCTGGATTGGAATTTTTGATATTTTTCTACTCCTCTCAACAGTCCAAACAAGTTTCTAAAAGGATGAGTTTGCAACTACTTTACTTTTGGAGAAAATTCAAAGCATTCATTATTC
Organism: Dendrobates tinctorius; assembly: GCF_039654945.1. Taxonomy (NCBI): domain Eukaryota; kingdom Metazoa; phylum Chordata; class Amphibia; order Anura; family Dendrobatidae; genus Dendrobates; species Dendrobates tinctorius. The sequence goes on along the minus strand of NW_027361736.1, from coordinate 4,360,966 downwards.
AATAGGGCCCAATAGCAAAAAGCAGCGGTTTGAATGAACACTGACATTTCTTGGTAGAATCATGCAGGATTGAAATTTTTACCGTTTTTCTACTCCTCTCATGAGCCCAAACGAGACTCTAAAAGGATAAATTTGCAACTACTTTACTTTTGGAGAAAATTCAAAACATTCATTATTCAATACGGCCCAATTTCAAAAAGCAGCGGTTTGAATGACCACTCACATTTCTTGGTAGAATCGTGCAGGATTGAAATTTTTTATGTTTTTCTACTCCTCTCAACAGCCCAAACAAGTTTTTTAAAGGATGAGTTTGCAACTACTTTACTTTTGCAGAAAATTCAAAACATTCATTATTCAATAGGGCCCAATAGCAAAAAGCAGCTGTTTGAATGAACACTCACATTTCTTGTTAGAATCGTGCAGGATTGAAATTTTGATCTTTTCTACTCCTCTCATGAGCCCAAACAAGACTCTAAAAGGAAGAGTTTGCAACTACTTTACTTTAGCAGAAAATTCAAAACATTCATTATTCAAAATAGCTCAATAGCAAAAAGCAGCGTTTTGAAGGAACAATCACATTTCTTGGTAGAATCGTGCAGGATTGAAATTTTTGATGTTTTTTACTCATCTCACCAGCCCAAACAAGTTTCTAAAAGGAAGAGTTTGCAACTAATTTACTTTTGCAGAAAATTCAAAACATTCATTTTTCTTTACGGACCAAAATAGCAAAAAGCAGCGGTCTGAATGAACACTCACATTTCTTGGTAGAATCGTGCAGGATTGAAATTTTTGATGTTTTTCTACTCCTCTCAACAGCCCAAACAAGTTTCTAAAAGGATGAGTTTGCAACTACTTTACTTTTGGAGAAAATTCAAAACATTCATTATTCAATAGGGCCCAATTTCAAAAAGCAGCTGTTTGAATTAGCACTCACATCTCTTGGTAGAATAGTTCAGGATTGAAATTTTTGATGTTTTTCAACTAATCTCATGAGCCCAAACAAGACTCTAAAAGGATGAGCTTGCAACTACTTTACTTTTGGAGAAAATTCAAAACGTTCATTATTCAATAGAGCCCAATAGCAGAAAGCAGCGTTTTGAATGAACAATCACATTTCTTGGTAGAATAGTGCAGGATTGAAATTTTTGACGTTTTTCTACTCCTCTCAACAGCCCAAACAAGTTTCTAAAAGGATGAGTTTGCAACTTCTTTACTTTTGGAGAAAATTCAAAACATTTATTATTCAATAGGGCCCAATAGCAAAAAGCAGCTGTTTGAATGAGCACTCACATCTCTTGGTAGAATAGTTCAGGATTGAAATTTTTGATGTTTTTCAACTAATCTCATGAGCCCAAACAAGACTCTAAAAGGATGAGTTTGCAACTACTTTACTTTTGGAGAAAATTCAAAACATTCATTATTCAATAGGGCCCAATAGCAAAAAGCAGCGGTTTGAATGAACACTCACATTTCTTGGTAGAATCGTGCAGGATTGAAATTTTTGATCTTTTCTACTCCTCTCATGAGCCCAAACAAGACTCTAAAAGGAAGAGTTTGCAACTACTTTACTTTTTCAGAAAATTCAAAACATTCATTATTCTTTGCGGACCAAAATAGCAAAAAACAGCGGTTTGAATGAACATTCTCATTTCTTGGTAGAATCGTGCAGGATTGAAATTTTTGATGTTTTTCTACTCCTCTCAACAGCCCAAACAAGTTTTTTAAAGGATGAGTTTGCATCTACTTTACTTTTGCAGAAAATTCAAAACATTCATTAGCAAAAAGCAGCTGTTTGAATGAGCACTCACATCTCTTGGTAGAATAGTTCAGGATTGAAATTTTTGATGTTTTTCAACTAATCTCATGAGCCCAAACAAGACTCTAAAAGGATGAGCTTGCAACTACTTTACTTTTGGAGAAAATTCAAAACATTCATTATTCAATAGAGCCCAATAGCAAAAAGCAGCGTTTTGAATGAACAATCACATTTCTTGGTAGAATCGTGGAGGATTGAAATTTTTGACGTTTTTCTACTCCTCTCAACAGCCCAAACAAGTTTCTAAAAGGATGAGTTTGCAACTTCTTTACTTTTGGAGAAAATTCAAAACATTCTTTATTCAATAGGGACCAATAGCAAAAAGCAGCGGTTTGAATGAACACTCACATTTTTTGGTAAAATCGTGCAGGATTTAAATTTTTTATCTTTTCTACTCCTCTCATGAGCCCAAACAAGACTCTAAAAGGAAGAGTTTGCAACTACTTTACTTTTGGAGAAAATTCAAAACATTCATTATTCAATAGAGCCCAATAGCTAAAAGCAGCGTTTTGAATGAACAATCACTTTTCTTGGTAAAATCGTGCAGGATTGAAAATTTTGATGTTTTTTTAGTCGTCTCAACAGCCCAAACAAGTTACTAAAAGGAAGAGTTTGCAACTACTTTACTTTTGCAGAAAATTCAAAACATTCATTTTTCTTTACGGACCAAAATAGCAAAAAGCAGCGATTTGAATGAACACTCACATTTCTTGGCAGAATCGTGCAGGATTGAAATTTTTGATGTTTTTCTACTCATCTCAACAGCCCAAACAAGTTTCTAAAAGTATGAGTTTGCAACTATTTTACTTTTGGAGAAAATTCAAAACCTTCATTATTCAATAGAGCCCAATAGCTAAAATCAGCGTTTTGAATTAACAATCACTTTTCTTGGTAGAATCGTGCAGGATTGAAAATTTTGATGTTTTTTTTACTCGTCTCAACAGTCCAAACAAGTTTCTAAAAGCATGAGTTTGAAACTACTTTACTTTTGGAGATAATTCAAAACATTCATTATTCAATAGGGTCCAATAGCAAAAATCAGCGGTTTGAATGAACACTCACATTTCTTGGTAGAATCGTGCAGGATTGAAATTTTTGATGTTTTTGTACTCCGCTCAACAGCCCAAACAAATTTCTAAAAGGATGAGTTGGCAACTACTTTACTTTTGGAGAAAATTCAAAACATTCATTATTCAATAGGGCCCAATTTCAAAAAGCAGCGGTTTGAAAGACCACTCACATTTCTTGGTAGAATCATGCAGGATTGAAATTTTTATTGTTTTTCTACTCCTCTCAACAGCCCAAACAAGTTTCTAAAAGGATGAGTTTGCAACTACTTTACTTTTGGAGAAAATTCAAAGCATTCATTATTCAATAGGGCCCAATTTCAAAAAGCAGCTGTTTGAATGAGCACTCACATCTCTTGGTAGAATAGTTCAGGATTGAAATTTTTGATGTTTTTCAACTAATCTCATGAGCCCAAACAAGACTCTAAAAGGATGAGCTTGCAACTACTTTACTTTTGGAGAAAATTCAAAACATTCATTATTCAATAGAGCCCAATAGCAGAAAGCAGCGTTTTGAATGAACAATCACATTTCTTGGTAGAATCGTGCAGGATTGAAATTTTTGACGTTTTTCTACTCCTCTCAACAGCCCAAACAAGTTTCTAAAAGGATGAGTTTGCAACTACTTTACTTTTGGAGAAAATTCAAAGCATTCATTATTCAATAGGGCCCAATAGCAAAAAGCAGCGGTTTGAATGAACACTGACATTTCTTGGTAGAATCATGCAGGATTGAAATTTTTAACGTTTTTCTACTCCTCTCATGAGCCCAAACGAGACTCTGAAAGGATAAGTTTGCAACTACTTTACTTTTGGAGAAAATTCAAAACATTCATTATTCAATAGGGCCCAATTTCAAAAAGCAGCGGTTTGAATGACCACTCACATTTCTTGGTAGAATATTGCAGGTTTGAAATTTTTGATGTTTTTCTACTCCTCTCAACAGCCCAAACAAGTTTTTTAAAGGATGAGTTTGCAACTACTTTACTTTTGCAGAAAATTCAAAACATTCATTATTCAATAGGGCCCAATAGCAAAAAGCAGCTGTTTGAATGAACACTCACATTTCTTGGTAGAATCGTGCAGGATTGAAATTTTGATCTTTTCTACTACTCTCATGAGCCCAAACAAGACTCTAAAAGGAAGAGTTTGCAACTACTTTACTTTAGCAGAAAATTCAAAACATTCATTATTCAAAATAGCTCAATAGCAAAAAGCAGCGTTTTGAAGGAACAATCACATTTCTTGGTAGAATCTTGCAGGATTGAAATTTTTGATGTTTTTTACTCATCTCACCAGCCCAAACAAGTTTCTAAAAGGAAGAGTTTGCAACTACTTTACTTTTGCAGAAAATTCAAAACATTCATTTTTCTTTACGGACCAAAATAGCAAAAAGCAGCGGTCTGAATGAACACTCACATTTCTTGGTAGAATCGTGCAGGATTGAAATTTTTGATGTTTTTCTACTCCTCTCAACAGCCCAAACAAGTCTCTAAAAGGATGAGTTTGCAACTACTTTACTTTTGGAGAAAATTCAAAACATTCATTATTCAATAGGGCCCAATTTCAAAAAGCAGCTGTTTGAATTAGCACTCACATCTTTTGGTAAAATAGTTCAGGAATGAAATTTTTGATGTTTTTCAACTAATCTCATGAGCCCAAGCAAGACTCTAAAAGGATGAGCTTGCAACTACTTTACTTTTGGAGAAAATTCAAAACATTCATTATTCAATAGAGCCCAATAGCAGAAAGCAGCGTTTTGAATGAACAATCACATTTCTTGGTAGAATCGTGCAGGATTGAAATTTTTGACGTTTTTCTACTCCTCTCAACAGCCCAAACAAGTTTCTAAAAGAATGAGTTTGCAACTTCTTTACTTTTGGAGAAAATTCAAAACATTCATTATTCAATAGGGCCCAATAGCAAAAAGCAGCTGTTTGAATGAGCACTCACATCTCTTGGTAGATTAGTTCAGGATTGAAATTTTTGATGTTTTTCAACTAATCTCATGAGCCCAAACAAGACTCTAAAAGGATGAGCTTGCAACTACTTTACTTTTGGAGAAAATTCAAAACATTCATTATTCAATAGGGCCCAATAGCAAAAAGCAGCGGTTTGAATGAACACTCACATTTCTTGGTAGAATCGTGCAGGATTGAAATTTTTGATCTTTTCTACTCCTCTCATGAGCCCAAACAAGACTCTAAAAGGAAGAGTTTGCAACTACTTTACTTTTTCAGAAAATTCAAAACATTCATTATTCTTTACGGACCAAAATAGCAAAAACCAGCGGTTTGAATGAACATTCACATTTCTTGGTAGAATCGTGCAGGATTGAAATTTTTGATGTTTTTCTACTCCTCTCAACAGCCCAAACAAGTTTTTTAAAGGATGAGTTTGCATCTACTTTACTTTTGCAGAAAATTCAAAACATTCATTAGCAAAAAGCAGCTGTTTGAATGAGCACTCACATCTCTTGGTAGAATAGTTCAGGATTGAAATTTTTGATGTTTTTCAACTAATCTCATGAGCCCAAACAAGACTCTAAAAGGATGAGCTTGCAACTACTTTACTTTTGGAGAAAATTCAAAACATTCATTATTCAATAGAGCCCAATAGCAAAAAGCAGCGTTTTGAATGAACAATCACATTTCTTGGTAGAATCGTGGAGGATTGAAATTTTTGACGTTTTTCTACTCCTCTCAACAGCCCAAACAAGTTTCTAAAAGGATGAGTTTGCAACTTCTTTACTTTTGGAGAAAATTCAAAACATTCATTATTCAATAGGGACCAATAGCAAAAAGCAGCGGTTTGAATGAACACTCACATTTCTTGGTAGAATCGTGCAGGATTTAAATTTTTTATCTTTTCTACTCCTCTCATGAGCCCAAACAAGACTCTAAAAGGAAGAGTTTGCAACTACTTTACTTTTGGAGAAAATTCAAAACATTCATTATTCAATAGAGCCCAATAGCTAAAAGCAGCGTTTTGAATGAACAATCACTTTTCTTGGTAAAATCGTGCAGGATTGAAAATTTTGATGTTTTTTTAGTCGTCTCAACAGCCCAAACAAGTTACTAAAAGGAAGAGTTTGCAACTACTTTACTTTAGCAGAAAATTCAAAACATTCATTATTCAATAGAGCCCAATAGCAGAAAGCAGCGTTTTGAATGAACAATCACATTTCTTGGTAGAATCGTGCAGGATTAAAATTTTTGACGTTTTTCTACTCCTCTCAACAGCCCAAACAAGTTTCTAAAAGAATGAGTTTGCAACTTCTTTACTTTTGGAGAAAATTCAAAACATTCATTATTCAATAGGGCCCAATAGCAAAAAGCAGCTGTTTGAATGAGCACTCACATCTCTTGGTAGATTAGTTCAGGATTGAAATTTTTGATGTTTTTCAACTAATCTCATGAGCCCAAACAAGACTCTAAAAGGATGAGCTTGCAACTACTTTACTTTTGGAGAAAATTCAAAACATTCATTATTCAATAGGGCCCAATAGCAAAAAGCAGCGGTTTGAATGAACACTCACATTTCTTGGTAGAATCGTGCAGGATTGAAATTTTTGATCTTTTCTACTCCTCTCATGAGCCCAAACAAGACTCTAAAAGGAAGAGTTTGCAACTACTTTACTTTTTCAGAAAATTCAAAACATTCATTATTCTTTACGGACCAAAATAGCAAAAAACAGCGGTTTGAATGAACATTCACATTTCTTGGTAGAATCGTGCAGGATTGAAATTTTTGATGTTTTTCTACTCCTCTCAACAGCCCAAACAAGTTTTTTAAAGGATGAGTTTGCATCTACTTTACTTTTGCAGAAAATTCAAAACATTCATTAGCAAAAAGCAGCTGTTTGAATGAGCACTCACATCTCTTGGTAGAATAGTTCAGGATTGAAATTTTTGATGTTTTTCAACTAATCTCATGAGCCCAAGCAAGACTCTAAAAGGATGAGCTTGCAACTACTTTACTTTTGGAGAAAATTCAAAACATTCATTATTCAATAGAGCCCAATAGCAAAAAGCAGCGTTTTGAATGAACAATCACATTTCTTGGTAGAATCGTGGAGGATTGAAATTTTTGACGTTTTTCTACTCCTCTCAACAGCCCAAACAAGTTTCTAAAAGGATGAGTTTGCAACTTCTTTACTTTTGGAGAAAATTCAAAACATTCATTATTCAATAGGGACCAATAGCAAAAAGCAGCGGTTTGAATGAACACTCACATTTCTTGGTAGAATCGTGCAGGATTTAAATTTTTTATCTTTTCTACTCCTCTCATGAGCCCAAACAAGACTCTAAAAGGAAGAGTTTGCAACTACTTTACTTTTGGAGAAAATTCAAAACATTCATTATTCAATAGAGCCCAATAGCTAAAAGCAGCGTTTTGAATGAACAATCACTTTTCTTGGTAAAATCGTGCAGGATTGAAAATTTTGATGTTTTTTTAGTCGTCTCAACAGCCCAAACAAGTTACTAAAAGGAAGAGTTTGCAACTACTTTACTTTAGCAGAAAATTCAAAACATTCATTATTCAATAGAGCCCAATAGCAGAAAGCAGCGTTTTGAATGAACAATCACATTTCTTGGTAGAATCGTGCAGGATTAAAATTTTTGACGTTTTTCTACTCCTCTCAACAGCCCAAACAAGTTTCTAAAAGAATGAGTTTGCAACTTCTTTACTTTTGGAGAAAATTCAAAACATTCATTATTCAATAGGGCCCAATAGCAAAAAGCAGCTGTTTGAATGAGCACTCACATCTCTTGGTAGATTAGTTCAGGATTGAAATTTTTGATGTTTTTCAACTAATCTCATGAGCCCAAACAAGACTCTAAAAGGATGAGCTTGCAACTACTTTACTTTTGGAGAAAATTCAAAACATTCATTATTCAATAGGGCCCAATAGCAAAAAGCAGCGGTTTGAATGAACACTCACATTTCTTGGTAGAATCGTGCAGGATTGAAATTTTTGATCTTTTCTACTCCTCTCATGAGCCCAAACAAGACTCTAAAAGGAAGAGTTTGCAACTACTTTACTTTTTCAGAAAATTCAAAACATTCATTATTCTTTACGGACCAAAATAGCAAAAAACAGCGGTTTGAATGAACATTCACATTTCTTGGTAGAATCGTGCAGGATTGAAATTTTTGATGTTTTTCTACTCCTCTCAACAGCCCAAACAAGTTTTTTAAAGGATGAGTTTGCATCTACTTTACTTTTGCAGAAAATTCAAAACATTCATTAGCAAAAAGCAGCTGTTTGAATGAGCACTCACATCTCTTGGTAGAATAGTTCAGGATTGAAATTTTTGATGTTTTTCAACTAATCTCATGAGCCCAAGCAAGACTCTAAAAGGATGAGCTTGCAACTACTTTACTTTTGGAGAAAATTCAAAACATTCATTATTCAATAGAGCCCAATAGCAAAAAGCAGCGTTTTGAATGAACAATCACATTTCTTGGTAGAATCGTGGAGGATTGAAATTTTTGACGTTTTTCTACTCCTCTCAACAGCCCAAACAAGTTTCTAAAAGGATGAGTTTGCAACTTCTTTACTTTTGGAGAAAATTCAAAACATTCATTATTCAATAGGGACCAATAGCAAAAAGCAGCGGTTTGAATGAACACTCACATTTCTTGGTAGAATCGTGCAGGATTTAAATTTTTTATCTTTTCTACTCCTCTCATGAGCCCAAACAAGACTCTAAAAGGAAGAGTTTGCAACTACTTTACTTTTGGAGAAAATTCAAAACATTCATTATTCAATAGAGCCCAATAGCTAAAAGCAGCGTTTTGAATGAACAATCACTTTTCTTGGTAAAATCGTGCAGGATTGAAAATTTTGATGTTTTTTTAGTCGTCTCAACAGCCCAAACAAGTTACTAAAAGGAAGAGTTTGCAACTACTTTACTTTTGCAGAAAATTCAAAACATTCACTTTTCTTTACGGACCAAAATAGCAAAAAGCAGCGATTTGAATGAACACTCACATTTCTTGGTAGAATCATGCAGGATTGAAATTTTTGATGTTTTTCTACTCCTCTCAACAGCCCAAACAAGTTTCTAAAAGGATGAGTTTGCAACTACTTTACTTTTGGAGAAAATTCAAAACCTTCATTATTCAATAGAGCCCAATAGCTAAAAGCAGCGTTTTGAATTAACAATCACTTTTCTTGGTAGAATCGTGCAGGATTGAAAATTTTGATGTTTTTTTTACTCGTCTCAACAGTCCAAACAAGTTTCTAAAAGCATGAGTTTGCAACTACTTTACTTTTGGAGATAATTCAAAACATTCATTATTCAATAGGGCCCAATAGCAAAAATCAGCGGTTTGAATGAACATTCACATTTCTTGGTAGAATCGCGCAGGATTGAAATTTTTGATGTTTTTGTACTCCTCTCAACAGCCCAAACAAATTTCTAAAAGGATGAGTTGACAACTACTTTACTTTTGGAGAAAATTCAAAACATTCATTATTCAATAGGGCCCAATTTCAAAAAACAGCGGTTTGAAAGACCACTCACATTTCTTGGTAGAATCGTGCAGGATTGAAATTTTTATTGTTTTTCTACTCCTCTCAACAGCCCAAACAAGTTTCTAAAAGGATGAGTTTGCAACTACTTTACTTTTGGAGAAAATTCAAAGCATTCATTATTCAATAGGGCCCAATTTCAAAAAGCAGCTGTTTGAATGAGCACTCACATCTCTTGGTAGAATAGTTCAGGATTTAAATTTTTGATGTTTTTCAACTAATCTCATGAGCCCAAACAAGACTCTAAAAGGATGAGCTTGCAACTACTTTACTTTTGGAGAAAATTCAAAACATTCATTATTCAATAGAGCCCAATAGCAGAAAGCAGCGTTTTGAATGAACAATCACATTTCTTGGTAGAATCGTGCAGGATTGAAATTTTTGACGTTTTTCTACTCCTCTCAACAGCCCAAACAAGTTTCTAAAAGGATGAGTTTGCAACTTCTTTACTTTTGGAGAAAATTCAAAACATTCATTATTCAATAGGGCCCAATAGCAAAAAGCAGCTGTTTGAATGAGCACTCACATCTCTTGGTAGAATAGTTCAGGATTGAAATTTTTGATGTTTTTCAACTAATCTCATGAGCCCAAACAAGACTCTAAAAGGATGAGCTTGCAACTACTTTACTTTTGGAGAAAATTCAAAACATTCATTATTCAATAGGGCCCAATAGCAAAAAGCAGCGGTTTGAATGAACACTCACATTTCTTGGTAGAATCGTGCAGGATTGAAATTTTTGATCTTTTCAACTCCTCTCATGAGCCCAAACAAGACTCTAAAAGGAAGAGTTTGCAACTACTTTACTTTTTCAGAAAATTCAAAACATTCATTATTCTTTACGGACCAAAATAGCAAAAACCAGCGGTTTGAATGAACATTCACATTTCTTGGTAGAATCGTGCAGGATTGAAATTTTTGATGTTTTTCTACTCCTCTCAACAGCCCAAACAAGTTTTTTAAAGGATGAGTTTGCATCTACTTTACTTTTGCAGAAAATTCAAAACATTCATTAGCAAAAAGCAGCTGTTTGAGTGAGCACTCACATCTCTTGGTAGAATAGTTCAGGATTGAAATTTTTGATGTTTTTCAACTAATCTCATGAGCCCAAACAAGACTCTAAAAGGATGAGCTTGCAACTACTTTACTTTTGGAGAAAATTCAAAACATTCATTATTCAATAGAGCCCAATAGCAAAAAGCAGCATTTTGAATGAACAATCACATTTCTTGGTAGAATCGTGGAGGATTTAAATTTTTGACGTTTTTCTACTCCTCTCAACAGCCCAAACAAGTTTCTAAAAGGATGAGTTTGCAACTTCTTTACTTTTGGAGAAAATTCAAAACATTCATTATTCAATAGGGACCAATAGCAAAAAGCAGCGGTTTGAATGAACACTCACATTTCTTGGTAGAATCGTGCAGGATTTAAATTTTTTATCTTTTCTACTCCTCTCATGAGCCCAAACAAGACTCTAAAAGGAAGAGTTTGCAACTACTTTACTTTTGGAGAAAATTCAAAACATTCATTATTCAATAGAGCCCAATAGCTAAAAGCAGCGTTTTGAATGAACAATCACTTTTCTTGGTAAAATCGTGCAGGATTGAAAATTTTGATGTTTTTTTAGTCGTCTCAACAGCCCAAACAAGTTACTAAAAGGAAGAGTTTGCAACTACTTTACTTTTGCAGAAAATTCAAAACATTCATTTTTCTTTACGGACCAAAATAGCAAAAAGCAGCGATTTGAATGAACACTCACATTTCTTGGTAGAATCGTGCAGGATTGAAATTTTTGATGTTTTTCTACTCCTCTCAACAGCCCAAACAAGTTTCTAAAAGGATGAGTTTGCAACTACTTTACTTTTGGAGAAAATTCAAAACCTTCATTATTCAATAGAGCCCAATAGCTAAAAGCAGCGTTTTGAATTAACAATCACTTTTCTTGGTAGAATCGTGCAGGATTGAAAATTTTGATGTTTTTTTTACTCGTCTCAACAGTCCAAACAAGTTTCTAAAAGCATGAGTTTGCAACTACTTTACTTTTGGAGATAATTCAAAACATTCATTATTCAATAGGGCCCAATAGCAAAAATCAGCGGTTTGAATGAACACTCACATTTCTTGGTAGAATCGTGCAGGATTGAAATTTTTGATGTTTTTGTACTCCTCTCAACAGCCCAAACAAATTTCTAAAAGGATGAGTTGGCAACTACTTTACTTTTGGAGAAAATTCAAAACATTCATTATTCAATAGGGCCCAATTTCAAAAAGCAGCGGTTTGAAAGACCACTCACATTTCTTGGTAGAATCGTGCAGGATTGAAATTTTTATTGTTTTTCTACTCCTCTCAACAGCCCAAACAAGTTTCTAAAAGGATGAGTTTGCAACTACTTTACTTTTGGAGAAAATTCAAAGCATTCATTATTCAATAGGGCCCAATTTCAAAAAGCAGCTGTTTGAATGAGCACTCACATCTCTTGGTAGAATAGTTCAGGATTGAAATTTTTGATGTTTTTCAACTAATCTCATGAGCCCAAACAAGACTCTAAAAGGATGAGCTTGCAACTACTTTACTTTTGGAGAAAATTCAAAACATTCATTATTCAATAGAGCCCAATAGCAGAAAGCAGCGTTTTGAATGAACAATCACATTTCTTGGTAGAATCGTGCAGGATTGAAATTTTTGATGTTTTTCTACTCCTCTCAACAGCCCAAACAAGTTTCTAAAAGGATGAGTTTGCAACTTCTTTACTTTTGGAGAAAATTCAAAACATTCATTATTCAATAGGGACCAATAGCAAAAAGCAGCGGTTTGAATGAACACTCACATTTCTTGGTAGAATCGTGCAGGATTGAAATTTTTGATGTTTTTCTACTCCTCTCAACAGCCCAAACAAGTTTTTTAAAGGATGAGTTTGCAACTACTTTACTTTTGCAGAAAATTCAAAACATTCATTATTCAATAGGGCCCAATAGCAAAAAGCAGCTGTTTGAATGAGCACTCACATCTCTTGGTAGAATAGTTCAGGATTGAAATGTTTGATGTTTTTCAACTAATCTCATGAGCCCAAACAAGACTCTAAAAGGATGAGCTTGCAACTTCTTTACTTTTGGAGAAAATTCAAAACATTCATTATTCAATAGGGACCAATAGCAAAAAGCAGCGGTTTGAATGAACACTCACATTTCTTGGTAGAATCGTGCAGGATTGAAATTTTTGATCTTTTCTACTCCTCTCATGAGCCCAAACAAGACTCTAAAAGGAAGAGTTTGCAACTACTTTACTTTTGGAGAAAATTCAAAACATTCATTATTCAATAGGGCCCAATAGCAAAAAGCAGCGGTTTAAATGAACACTCACATCTTTTGGTAGAATCGTGCAGGATGGAAAATTTAATTTTGATGTTTTTTTTACTCGTCTCAGCAGCCCAAACAAGTTTCTAAAAGGATGAGTTTGCAACTACTTTACTTTTGGAGATAATTCAAAACATTCATTATTCTATAGGGCCCAATAGGAAAAATCAGCGGTTTGAATGAACACTCACATTTCTTGGTAGAATCGTGCAGGATTGAATTTTTTGATGTTTTTCTACTCCTCTAAACAGCTCAAACAAGTTTCTAAAAGGATGAGTTTGCAACTACTTTACTTTTGGAGAAAATTCAAAACATTCATTATTCAATAGGGCCAAATTTCAAAAAGCAGCGGTTTGAATGACCACTCACATTTCTTGGTAGAATCGTGCTGGATTGGAATTTTTGATATTTTTCTACTCCTCTCAACAGTCCAAACAAGTTTCTAAAAGGATGAGTTTGCAACTACTTTACTTTTGGAGAAAATTCAAAGCATTCATTATTCAATAGGGCCCAATAGCAAAAAGCAGCGGTTTGAATGAACACTGACATTTCTTGGTAGAATCATGCAGGATTGAAATTTTTACCGTTTTTCTACTCCTCTCATGAGCCCAAACTAGACTCTAAAAGGATAAATTTGCAACTACTTTACTTTTGGAGAAAATTCAAAACATTCATTATTCAATAGGGCCCAATTTCAAAAAGCAGCGGTTTGAATGACCACTCACATTTCTTGGTAGAATCGTGCAGGATTGAAATTTTTTATGTTTTTCTACTCCTCTCAACAGCCCAAACAAGTTTTTTAAAGGATGAGTTTGCAACTACTTTACTTTTGCAGAAAATTCAAAACATTCATTATTCAATAGGGCCCAATAGCAAAAAGCAGCTGTTTGAATGAACACTCACATTTCTTGGTAGAATCGTGCAGGATTGAAATTTTGATCTTTTCTACTCCTCTCATGAGCCCAAACAAGACTCTAAAAGGAAGAGTTTGCAACTACTTTACTTTAGCAGAAAATTCAAAACATTCATTATTCAAAATAGCTCAATAGCAAAAAGCAGCGTTTTGAAGGAACAATCACATTTCTTGGTAGAATCGTGCAGGATTGAAATTTTTGATGTTTTTTACTCATCTCACCAGCCCAAACAAGTTTCTAAAAGGAAGAGTTTGCAACTAATTTACTTTTGCAGAAAATTCAAAACATTCATTTTTCTTTACGGACCAAAATAGCAAAAAGCAGCGGTCTGAATGAACACTCACATTTCTTGGTAGAATCGTGCAGGATTGAAATTTTTGATGTTTTTCTACTCCTCTCAACAGCCCAAACAAGTTTCTAAAAGGATGAGTTTGCAACTACTTTACTTTTGGAGAAAATTCAAAACATTCATTATTCAATAGGGCCCAATTTCAAAAAGCAGCTGTTTGAATTAGCACTCACATCTCTTGGTAGAATAGTTCAGGATTGAAATTTTTGATGTTTTTCAACTAATCTCATGAGCCCAAACAAGACTCTAAAAGGATGAGCTTGCAACTACTTTACTTTTGGAGAAAATTCAAAACATTCATTATTCAATAGAGCCCAATAGCAGAAAGCAGCGTTTTGAATGAACAATCACATTTCTTGGTAGAATAGTGCAGGATTGAAATTTTTGACGTTTTTCTACTCCTCTCAACAGCCCAAACAAGTTTCTAAAAGGATGAGTTTGCAACTTCTTTACTTTTGGAGAAAATTCAAAACATTCATTATTCAATAGGGCCCAATAGCAAAAAGCAGCTGTTTGAATGAGCACTCACATCTCTTGGTAGAATAGTTCAGGATTGAAATTTTTGATGTTTTTCAACTAATCTCATGAGCCCAAACAAGACTCTAAAAGGATGAGCTTGCAACTACTTTACTTTTGGAGAAAATTCAAAACATTCATTATTCAATAGGGCCCAATAGCAAAAAGCAGCGGTTTGAATGAACACTCACATTTCTTGGTAGAATCGTGCAGGATTGAAATTTTTGATCTTTTCTACTCCTCTCATGAGCCCAAACAAGACTCTAAAAGGAAGAGTTTGCAACTACTTTACTTTTTCAGAAAATTCAAAACATTCATTATTCTTTGCGGACCAAAATAGCAAAAAACAGCGGTTTGAATGAACATTCTCATTTCTTGGTAGAATCGTGCAGGATTGAAATTTTTGATGTTTTTCTACTCCTCTCAACAGCCCAAACAAGTTTTTTAAAGGATGAGTTTGCATCTACTTTACTTTTGCAGAAAATTCAAAACATTCATTAGCAAAAAGCAGCTGTTTGAATGAGCACTCACATCTCTTGGTAGAATAGTTCAGGATTGAAATTTTTGATGTTTTTCAACTAATCTCATGAGCCCAAACAAGACTCTAAAAGGATGAGCTTGCAACTACTTTACTTTTGGAGAAAATTCAAAACATTCATTATTCAATAGAGCCCAATAGCAAAAAGCAGCGTTTTGAATGAACAATCACATTTCTTGGTAGAATCGTGGAGGATTGAAATTTTTGACGTTTTTCTACTCCTCTCAACAGCCCAAACAAGTTTCTAAAAGGATGAGTTTGCAACTTCTTTACTTTTGGAGAAAATTCAAAACATTCTTTATTCAATAGGGACCAATAGCAAAAAGCAGCGGTTTGAATGAACACTCACATTTTTTGGTAGAATCGTGCAGGATTTAAATTTTTTATCTTTTCTACTCCTCTCATGAGCCCAAACAAGACTCTAAAAGGAAGAGTTTGCAACTACTTTACTTTTGGAGAAAATTCAAAACATTCATTATTCAATAGAGCCCAATAGCTAAAAGCAGCGTTTTGAATGAACAATCACTTTTCTTGGTAAAATCGTGCAGGATTGAAAATTTTGATGTTTTTTTAGTCGTCTCAACAGCCCAAACAAGTTACTAAAAGGAAGAGTTTGCAACTACTTTACTTTTGCAGAAAATTCAAAACATTCATTTTTCTTTACGGACCAAAATAGCAAAAAGCAGCGATTTGAATGAACACTCACATTTCTTGGTAGAATCGTGCAGGATTGAAATTTTTGATGTTTTTCTACTCATCTCAACAGCCCAAACAAGTTTCTAAAAGGATGAGTTTGCAACTACTTTACTTTTGGAGAAAATTCAAAACCTTCATTATTCAATAGAGCCCAATAGCTAAAAGCAGCGTTTTGAATTAACAATCACTTTTCTTGGTAGAATCGTGCAGGATTGAAAATTTTGATGTTTTTTTTACTCGTCTCAACAGTCCAAACAAGTTTCTAAAAGCATGAGTTTGCAACTACTTTACTTTTGGAGATAATTCAAAACATTCATTATTCAATAGGGTCCAATAGCAAAAATCAGCGGTTTGAATGAACACTCACATTTCTTGGTAGAATCGTGCAGGATTGAAATTTTTGATGTTTTTGTACTCCTCTCAACAGCCCAAACAAATTTCTAAAAGGATGAGTTGGCAACTACTTTACTTTTGGAGAAAATTCAAAACATTCATTATTCAATAGGGCCCAATTTCAAAAAGCAGCGGTTTGAAAGACCACTCACATTTCTTGGTAGAATCATGCAGGATTGAAATTTTTATTGTTTTTCTACTCCTCTCAACAGCCCAAACAAGTTTCTAAAAGGATGAGTTTGCAACTACTTTACTTTTGGAGAAAATTCAAAGCATTCATTATTCAATAGGGCCCAATTTCAAAAAGCAGCTGTTTGAATGAGCACTCACATCTCTTGGTAGAATAGTTCAGGATTGAAATTTTTGATGTTTTTCAACTAATCTCATGAGCCCAAACAAGACTCTAAAAGGATGAGCTTGCAACTACTTTACTTTTGGAGAAAATTCAAAACATTCATTATTCAATAGAGCCCAATAGCAGAAAGCAGCGTTTTGAATGAACAATCACATTTCTTGGTAGAATCGTGCAGGATTGAAATTTTTGACGTTTTTCTACTCCTCTCAACAGCCCAAACAAGTTTCTAAAAGGATGAGTTTGCAACTACTTTACTTTTGGAGAAAATTCAAAGCATTCATTATTCAATAGGGCCCAATAGCAAAAAGCAGCGGTTTGAATGAACACTGACATTTCTTGGTAGAATCATGCAGGATTGAAATTTTTAACGTTTTTCTACTCCTCTCATGATCCCAAACGAGACTCTGAAAGGATAAGTTTGCAACTACTTTACTTTTGGAGAAAATTCAAAACATTCATTATTCAATAGGGCCCAATTTCAAAAAGCAGCGGTTTGAATGACCACTCACATTTCTTGGTAGAATATTGCAGGTTTGAAATTTTTGATGTTTTTCTTCTCCTCTCAACAGCCCAAACAAGTTTTTTAAAGGATGAGTTTGCAACTACTTTACTTTTGCAGAAAATTCAAAACATTCATTATTCAATAGGGCCCAATAGCAAAAAGCAGCTGTTTGAATGAACACTCACATTTCTTGGTAGAATCGTGCAGGATTGAAATTTTGATCTTTTCTACTCCTCTCATGAGCCCAAACAAGACTCTAAAAGGAAGAGTTTGCAACTACTTTACTTTAGCAGAAAATTCAAAACATTCATTATTCAAAATAGCTCAATAGCAAAAAGCAGCGTTTTGAAGGAACAATCACATTTCTTGGTAGAATCTTGCAGGATTGAAATTTTTGATGTTTTTTACTCATCTCACCAGCCCAAACAAGTTTCTAAAAGGAAGAGTTTGCAACTACTTTACTTTTGCAGAAAATTCAAAACATTCATTTTTCTTTACGGACCAAAATAGCAAAAAGCAGCGGTCTGAATGAACACTCACATTTCTTGGTAGAATCGTGCAGGATTGAAATTTTTGATGTTTTTCTACTCCTCTCAACAGCCCAAACAAGTTTCTAAAAGGATGAGTTTGCAACTACTTTACTTTTGGAGAAAATTCAAAACATTCATTATTCAATAGGGCCCAATTTCAAAAAGCAGCTGTTTGAATTAGCACTCACATCTTTTGGTAGAATAGTTCAGGAATTAAATTTTTGATGTTTTTCAACTAATCTCATGAGCCCAAGCAAGACTCTAAAAGGATGAGCTTGCAACTACTTTACTTTTGGAGAAAATTCAAAACATTCATTATTCAATAGAGCCCAATAGCAGAAAGCAGCGTTTTGAATGAACAATCACATTTCTTGGTAGAATCGTGCAGGATTGAAATTTTTGACGTTTTTCTACTCCTCTCAACAGCCCAAACAAGTTTCTAAAAGAATGAGTTTGCAACTTCTTTACTTTTGGAGAAAATTCAAAACATTCATTATTCAATAGGGCCCAATAGCAAAAAGCAGCTGTTTGAATGAGCACTCACATCTCTTGGTAGATTAGTTCAGGATTGAAATTTTTGATGTTTTTCAACTAATCTCATGAGCCCAAACAAGACTCTAAAAGGATGAGCTTGCAACTACTTTACTTTTGGAGAAAATTCAAAACATTCATTATTCAATAGGGCCCAATAGCAAAAAGCAGCGGTTTGAATGAACACTCACATTTCTTGGTAGAATCGTGCAGGATTGAAATTTTTGATCTTTTCTACTCCTCTCATGAGCCCAAACAAGACTCTAAAAGGAAGAGTTTGCAACTACTTTACTTTTTCAGAAAATTCAAAACATTCATTATTCTTTACGGACCAAAATAGCAAAAACCAGCGTTTTGAATGAACATTCACATTTCTTGGTAGAATCGTGCAGGATTGAAATTTTTGATGTTTTTCTACTCCTCTCAACAGCCCAAACAAGTTTTTTAAAGGATGAGTTTGCATCTACTTTACTTTTGCAGAAAATTCAAAACATTCATTAGCAAAAAGCAGCTGTTTGAATGAGCACTCACATCTCTTGGTAGAATAGTTCAGGATTGAAATTTTTGATGTTTTTCAACTAATCTCATGAGCCCAAACAAGACTCTAAAAGGATGAGCTTGCAACTACTTTACTTTTGGAGAAAATTCAAAACATTCATTATTCAATAGAGCCCAATAGCAAAAAGCAGCGTTTTGAATGAACAATCACATTTCTTGGTAGAATCGTGGAGGATTGAAATTTTTGACGTTTTTCTACTCCTCTCAACAGCCCAAACAAGTTTCTAAAAGGATGAGTTTGCAACTTCTTTACTTTTGGAGAAAATTCAAAACATTCATTATTCAATAGGGACCAATAGCAAAAAGCAGCGGTTTGAATGAACACTCACATTTCTTGGTAGAATCGTGCAGGATTTAAATTTTTTATCTTTTCTACTCCTCTCATGAGCCCAAACAAGACTCTAAAAGGAAGAGTTTGCAACTACTTTACTTTTGGAGAAAATTCAAAACATTCATTATTCAATAGAGCCCAATAGCTAAAAGCAGCGTTTTGAATGAACAATCACTTTTCTTGGTAAAATCGTGCAGGATTGAAAATTTTGATGTTTTTTTAGTCGTCTCAACAGCCCAAACAAGTTACTAAAAGGAAGAGTTTGCAACTACTTTACTTTTGCAGAAAATTCAAAACATTCACTTTTCTTTACGGACCAAAATAGCAAAAAGCAGCGATTTGAATGAACACTCACATTTCTTGGTAGAATCATGCAGGATTGAAATTTTTGATGTTTTTCTACTCCTCTCAACAGCCCAAACAAGTTTCTAAAAGGATGAGTTTGCAACTACTTTACTTTTGGAGAAAATTCAAAACCTTCATTATTCAATAGAGCCCAATAGCTAAAAGCAGCGTTTTGAATTAACAATCACTTTTCTTGGTAGAATCGTGCAGGATTGAAAATTTTGATGTTTTTTTTACTCGTCTCAACAGTCCAAACAAGTTTCTAAAAGCATGAGTTTGCAACTACTTTACTTTTGGAGATAATTCAAAACATTCATTATTCAATAGGGCCCAATAGCAAAAATCAGCGGTTTGAATGAACACTCACATTTCTTGGTAGAATCGCGCAGGATTGAAATTTTTGATGTTTTTGTACTCCTCTCAACAGCCCAAACAAATTTCTAAAAGGATGAGTTGACAACTACTTTACTTTTGGAGAAAATTCAAAACATTCATTATTCAATAGGGCCCAATTTCAAAAAGCAGCGGTTTGAAAGACCACTCACATTTCTTGGTAGAATCGTGCAGGATTGAAATTTTTATTGTTTTTCTACTCCTCTCAACAGCCCAAACAAGTTTCTAAAAGGATGAGTTTGCAACTACTTTACTTTTGGAGAAAATTCAAAGCATTCATTATTCAATAGGGCCCAATTTCAAAAAGCAGCTGTTTGAATGAGCACTCACATCTCTTGGTAGAATAGTTCAGGATTGAAATTTTTGATGTTTTTCAACTAATCTCATGAGCCCAAACAAGACTCTAAAAGGATGAGCTTGCAACTACTTTACTTTTGGAGAAAATTCAAAACATTCATTATTCAATAGAGCCCAATAGCAGAAAGCAGCGTTTTGAATGAACAATCACATTTCTTGGTAGAATCGTGCAGGATTGAAATTTTTGACGTTTTTCTACTCCTCTCAACAGCCCAAACAAGTTTCTAAAAGGATGAGTTTGCAACTTCTTTACTTTTGGAGAAAATTCAAAACATTCATTATTCAATAGGGCCCAATAGCAAAAAGCAGCTGTTTGAATGAGCACTCACATCTCTTGGTAGAATAGTTCAGGATTGAAATTTTTGATGTTTTTCAACTAACCTCATGAGCCCAAACAAGACTCTAAAAGGATGAGCTTGCAACTACTTTACTTTTGGAGAAAATTCAAAACATTCATTATTCAATAGGGCCCAATAGCAAAAAGCAGCGGTTTGAATGAACACTCACATTTCTTGGTAGAATCGTGCAGGATTGAAATTTTTGATCTTTTCTACTCCTCTCATGAGCCCAAACAAGACTCTAAAAGGAAGAGTATGCAACTACTTTACTTTTTCAGAAAATTCAAAACATTCATTATTCTTTACGGACCAAAATAGCAAAAACCAGCGGTTTGAATGAACATTCACATTTCTTGGTAGAATCGTGCAGGATTGAAATTTTTGATGTTTTTCTACTCCTCTCAACAGCCCAAACAAGTTTTTTAAAGGATGAGTTTGCATCTACTTTACTTTTGCAGAAAATTCAAAACATTCATGAGCAAAAAGCAGCTGTTTGAGTGAGCACTCACATCTCTTGGTAGAATAGTTCAGGATTGAAATTTTTGATGTTTTTCAACTAATCTCATGAGCCCAAACAAGACTCTAAAAGGATGAGCTTGCAACTACTTTACTTTTGGAGAAAATTCAAAACATTCATTATTCAATAGAGCCCAATAGCAAAAAGCAGCATTTTGAATGAACAATCACATTTCTTGGTAGAATCGTGGAGGATTGAAATTTTTGACGTTTTTCTACTCCTCTCAACAGCCCAAACAAGTTTCTAAAAGGATGAGTTTGCAACTTCTTTACTTTTGGAGAAAATTCAAAACATTCATTATT
Source organism: Dendrobates tinctorius (assembly GCF_039654945.1). Classification (NCBI taxonomy): domain Eukaryota; kingdom Metazoa; phylum Chordata; class Amphibia; order Anura; family Dendrobatidae; genus Dendrobates; species Dendrobates tinctorius. Next base: position 4,339,726 of record NW_027361736.1, on the reverse strand, counting down.
CAATAGGGACCAATAGCAAAAAGCAGCGGTTTGAATGAACACTCACATTTCTTGGTAGAATCGTGCAGGGTTTAAATTTTTTATCTTTTCTACTCCTCTCATGAGCCCAAACAAGACTCTAAAAGGAAGAGTTTGCAACTACTTTACTTTTGGAGAAAATTCAAAACATTCATTATTCAATAGAGCCCAATAGCTAAAAGCAGCGTTTTGAATGAACAATCACTTTTCTTGGTAAAATCGTGCAGGATTGAAAATTTTGATGTTTTTTTAGTCGTCTCAACAGCCCAAACAAGTTACTAAAAGGAAGAGTTTGCAACTACTTTACTTTTGCAGAAAATTCAAAACATTCATTTTTCTTTACGGACCAAAATAGCAAAAAGCAGCGATTTGAATGAACACTCACATTTCTTGGTAGAATCGTGCAGGATTGAAATTTTTGAAGTTTTTCTACTCCTCTCAACAGCCTAAACAAGTTTCTAAAAGGATGAGTTTGCAACTACTTTACTTTTGGAGAAAATTCAAAACCTTCATTATTCAATAGAGCCCAATAGCTAAAAGCAGCGTTTTGAATTAACAATCACTTTTCTTGGTAGAATCGTGCAGGATTGAAAATTTTGATGTTTTTTTTACTCGTCTCAACAGTCCAAACAAGTTTCTAAAAGCATGAGTTTGCAACTACTTTACTTTTGGAGATAATTCAAAACATTCATTATTCAATAGGGCCCAATAGCAAAAATCAGCGGTTTGAATGAACACTCACATTTCTTGGTAGAATCGTGCAGGATTGAAATTTTTGATGTTTTTGTACTCCTCTCAACAGCCCAAACAAATTTCTAAAAGGATGAGTTGGCAACTACTTTACTTTTGGAGAAAATTCAAAACATTCATTATTCAATAGGGCCCAATTTCAAAAAGCAGCGGTTTGAAAGACCACTCACATTTCTTGGTAGAATCGTGCAGGATTGAAATTTTTATTGTTTTTCTACTCCTCTCAACAGCCCAAACAAGTTTCTAAAAGGATGAGTTTGCAACTACTTTACTTTTGGAGGAAATTCAAAGCATTCATTATTCAATAGGGCCCAATTTCAAAAAGCAGCTGTTTGAATGAGCACTCACATCTCTTGGTAGAATAGTTCAGGATTGAAATTTTTGATGTTTTTCAACTAATCTCATGAGCCCAAACAAGACTCTAAAAGGATGAGCTTGCAACTACTTTACTTTTGGAGAAAATTCAAAACATTCATTATTCAATAGAGCCCAATAGCAGAAAGCAGCGTTTTGAATGAACAATCACATTTCTTGGAAGAATCGTGCAGGATTGAAATTTTTGACGTTTTTCTACTCCTCTCAACAGCCCAAACAAGTTTCTAAAAGGATGAGTTTGCAACTTCTTTACTTTTGGAGAAAATTCAAAACATTCATTATTCAATAGGGCCCAATAGCAAAAAGCAGCTGTTTGAATGAGCACTCACATCTCTTGGTAGAATAGTTCAGGATTGAAATTTTTGATGTTTTTCAACTAATCTCATGAGCCCAAACAAGACTCTAAAAGGATGAGCTTGCAACTACTTTACTTTTGGAGAAAATTCAAAACATTCATTATTCAATAGGGCCCAATAGCAAAAAGCAGCGGTTTGAATGAACACTCACATTTCTTGGTAGAATCGTGCAGGATTGAAATTTTTGATCTTTTATACTCCTCTCATGAGCCCAAACAAGACTCTAAAAGGAAGAGTTTGCAACTACTTTACTTTTTCAGAAAATTCAAAACATTCATTATTCTTTACGGACCAAAATAGCAAAAACCAGCGGTTTGAATGAACATTCACATTTCTTGGTAGAATCGTGCAGGATTGAAATTTTTGATGTTTTTCTACTCCTCTCAACAGCCCAAACAAGTTTTTTAAAGGATGAGTTTGCATCTACTTTACTTTTGCAGAAAATTCAAAACATTCATTAGCAAAAAGCAGCTGTTTGAGTGAGCACTCACATCTCTTGGTAGAATAGTTCAGGATTGAAATTTTTGATGTTTTTCAACTAATCTCATGAGCCCAAACAAGACTCTAAAAGGATGAGCTTGCAACTACTTTACTTTTGGAGAAAATTCAAAACATTCATTATTCAATAGAGCCCAATAGCAAAAAGCAGCATTTTGAATGAACAATCACATTTCTTGGTAGAATCGTGGAGGATTGAAATTTTTGACGTTTTTCTTCTCCTCTCAACAGCCCAAACAAGTTTCTAAAAGGATGAGTTTGCAACTTCTTTACTTTTGGAGAAAATTCAAAACATTCATTATTCAATAGGGACCAATAGCAAAAAGCAGCGGTTTGAATGAACACTCACATTTCTTGGTAGAATCGTGCAGGATTTAAATTTTTTATCTTTTCTACTCCTCTCATGAGCCCAAACAAGACTCTAAAAGGAAGAGTTTGCAACTACTTTAGTTTTGGAGAAAATTCAAAACATTCATTATTCAATAGAGCCCAATAGCTAAAAGCAGCGTTTTGAATGAACAATCACTTTTCTTGGTAAAATCGTGCAGGATTGAAAATTTTGATTTTTTTTTACTCGTCTCAACAGCCCAAACAAGTTACTAAAAGGATGAGTTTGCAACTACTTTACTTTTGGAGATAATTCAAAACATTCATTATTCAATAGGGCCCAATAGCAAAAATCAGCGGTTTGAATGAACACTCACATTTCTTGGTAGAATCGTGCAGGATTGAAATTTTTGATGTTTTTCTACTCCTCTCAACAGCCCAAACAAGTTTCTAAAAGGATGAGTTTGCAACTACTTTACTTTTGGAGAAAATTCAAAACATTCATTATTCAATAGGGCCCAATTTCAAAAAGCAGCGGTTTGAATGACCACTCACATTTCTTGGTAGAATCGTGCAGGATTGAAATTTTTGATGTTTTTCTACTCCTCTCAACAGCCCAAACAAGTTTATAAAAGGATGAGTTTGCAACTACTTTACTTTTGGAGAAAATTCAAAGCATTCATTATTCAATAGGGCCCAATAGCAAAAAGCAGCGATTTAAATGAACACTCACATCTTTTGGTAGAATCGTGCAGGATTGAAATTTTGATGTTTTTCTACTCCTCTCAACAGCCCAAACAAGTTTCTAAAAGGATGAGTTTGCAACTACTTTACTTTTGCAGAAAATTCAAAACATTCATTATTCAATAGGGTCCAATAGCAAAAAGCAGCTGTTTGAATGAGCAATCACATCTCTGGGTAGAATCGTTCAGGATTGAAATTTTTGATGTTTTTCTACTCCTCCCATGAGCCCAAACAATACTCTAAAAGGATGAGCTTGCAACTACTTTACTTTTGGAGAAAATTCAAAACCTTCGTTATTCAATAGAGCCCAATAGCTAAAAGCAGCGTTTTGAATTAACAATCACTTTTCTTGGTAGAATCGTGCAGGATTGAAAATTTTGATTTTTTTTTTTACTCGTCTCAACAGCCCAAACAAGTTTCTAAAAGGATGAGTTTGCAACTACTTTACTTTTGGAGATAATTCAAAACATTCATTATTCAATAGGGCCCAATAGCAAGAAGCAGCGGTTTGAATGAACACTGACATTCCTTGGTAGAATCATGCAGGATTGAAATTTTTAATGTTTTTCTACTCCTCTCATGAGCCCAAACGAGACTCTAAAAGGATGAGTTTGCAACTACTTTACTTTTGGAGAAAATTCAAAACATTCATTATTCAATAGAGCCCAATAGCAAAAAGCAGCGTTTTGAATGAACAATCACATTTCTTGGTAGAATCGTGCAGGATTGAAATTTTTGACGTTTTTCTACTCCTCTCAACAGCCCAAACAAGTTTCTAAAAGGATGAGTTTGCAACTTCTTTACTTTTGGAGAAAATTCAAAACATTCATTATTCAATAGGGACCAATAGCAAAAAGCAGCGGTTTGAATGAACACTCACATTTCTTGGTAGAATCGTGCAGGATTGAAATTTTTGATCTTTTTTACTCCTCTCATGAGCCCAAACAAGACTCTAAAAGGAAGAGTTTGCAACTACTTTACTTTTGCAGAAAATTTAAAACATTCATTATTCTTTACGGACCAAAATAGCAAAAACCAGCGGTTTGAATGAACATTCACATTTCTTGGTAGAATCGTGCAGGATTGAAATTTTTGATGTTTTTCTACTCCTCTCAACAGCCCAAACAAGTTTTTTAAAGGATGAGTTTGCAACTACTTTACTTTTGCAGAAAATTCAAAACATTCATTATTCAATAGGGCCCAAGCGCAAAAAGCAGCTGTTTGAATGAGCACTCACATCTCTTGGTAGAATCGTGCAGGATTGAAATTTTTGATGTTTTTTACTCATCTCACCAGCCCAAACAAGTTTCTAAAAGGAAGAGTTTGCAACTACTTTATTTTTTCAGAAAATTCAAAACATTCATTATTCTTTACGGACCAAAATAGCAAAAAGCAGCGTTTTGAATGAACACTCACATTTCTTGGTAGAATCGTGCAGGATTGAAATTTTTGATGTTTTTCTACTCCTCTCAACAGCCCAAACAAGTTTCTAAAAGGATGAGTTTGCAACTACTTTACTTTTGGAGAAAATTCAAAACATTCATTATTCATTAGGGCCCAATAGCAAAAAGCAGCTGTTTGAATGAGCATTCACATCTCTGGGTAGAATCGTTCAGAATTGAAATTTTTGATGTTTTTCTACTCCTCTCATGAGCCCAAACAAGACTCTAAAAGGATGAGCTTGCAACTACTTTACTTTTGGAGAAAATTCAAAACATTCATTATTCAATAGAGCCCAATAGCTAAAAGCAGCGTTTTGAATGAACAATCACTTTTCTTGGTAGAATCGTGCAGGATTGAAAATTTTGTTGTTTTTTTTACTCGTCTCAACAGCCCAAACAAGTTTCTAAAATGATGAGTTTGCAACTACTTTACTTTTGGATATAATTCAAAACATTCATTATTCAATAGGGCCCAATAGCAAAAATCAGCGGTTTGAATGAACACTCACATTTCTTGGTAGAATCGTGCAGGATTGAAATTTTTGATGTTTTTCTACTCCTCTCAACAGCCCAAACAAGTTTCTAAAAGGATGAGTTTGCAACTACTTTACTTTTGGAGAAAATTCAAAACATTCATTATTCAATAGGGCCCAATTTCAAAAAGCAGCGGTTTGAATGACCACTCACATTTCTTGGTAGAATCGTGCAGGATTGAAATTTTTGATGTTTTTCTACTCCTCTCAACAGCCCAAACAAGTTTATAAGAGGATGAGTTTGCAACTACTTTACTTTTGGAGAAAATTCAAAGCATTCATTATTCAATAGGGCCCAATAGCAAAAAGCAGCGATTTAAATGAACACTCACATCTTTTGGTAGAATCGTGCAGGATTGAAATTTTTGATGTTTTTCTACTCCTCCCATGAGCCCAAACAAGACTCTAAAAGGATGAGCTTGCAACTACTTTACTTTTGGAGAAAATTCAAAACCTTCGTTATTCAATAGAGCCCAATAGCTAAAAGCAGCGTTTTGAATTAACAATCACTTTTCTTGGTAGAATCGTGCAGGATTGAAAATTTTGATGTTTTTTTTACTCGTCTCAACAGCCCAAAAAAGTTTCTAAAAGGATGAGTTTGCAACTACTTTACTTTTGGAGATAATTCAAAACATTCATTATTCAATAGGGCCCAATAGCAAAAATCAGCGGTTTGAATGAACACTCACATTTCTTGGTAGAATCGTACAGGATTGAATTTTTTGATGCTTTTCTACTCCTCTCAACAGCCCAAACAAGTTTCTAAAAGGATGAATTTGCAACTACTTTACTTTTGGAGAAAATTCAAAACATTCATTATTCAATAGGGCCCAATTTCAAAAAGCAGCGGTTTGAATGACCACTGACATTTCTTGGTAGAATCATGCAGGATTGAAATTTTTTATGTTTTTCTACTCCTCTCAACAGCCCAAACAAGTTTCTAAAAGGATGAGTTTGCAACTACTTTACTTTTGGAGAAAATTCAAAACATTCATTATTCAATAGAGCCCAATAGCAAAAAGCAGTGTTTTGAATGAACAATCACATTTCTTGGTAGAATCGTGCAGGATTGAAATTTTTGACGTTTTTCTACTCCTCTCAACAGCCCAAACAAGTTTCTAAAGGGATGAGTTTGCAACTTCTTTACTTTTGGAGAAAATTCAAAACATTCATTATTCAATAGGGACCAATAGCAAAAAGCAGCGGTTTGAATGAACACTCACATTTCTTGGTAGAATCGTGCAGGATTGAAATTTTTGATCTTTTCTACTCCTCTCATGAGCCCAAGCAAGACTCTAAAAGGAAGAGTTTGCAACTACTTTACTTTTGCAGAAAATTTAAAACATTCATTATTCTTTACGGACCAAAATAGCAAAAACCAGCGGTTTGAATGAACATTCACATTTCTTGGTAGAATCGTGCAGGATTGAAATTTTTGATGTTTTTCTACTCCACTCAACAGCCCAAACAAGTTTTTTAAAGGAAGAGTTTGCAGCTACTTTACTTTTGCAGAAAATTCAAAACATTCATTATTCAATAGGGCCCAATAGAATAAAGCAGCTGTTTGAATGAGCACTCACATCTCTTGGTAGAATAGTTCAGGATTGAAATTTTTGATGTTTTTCAACTAATCTCATGAGCCCAAACAAGACTCTAAAAGGATGAGCTTGCAACTACTTTACTTATGGAGAAAATTCAAAACATTCATTATTCAATAGAGCCCAATAGCAAAAAGCAGCGTTTTGAATGAACAATCACATTTCTTGGTAGAATCATGCAGGATTGAAATTTTTGACATTTTTCTACTCCTCTCAACAGCCCAAACAAGTTTCTAAAAGGATGAGTTTGCAACTACTTTACTTTTGGAGAAAATTCAAACCATTCATTATTCAATAGGGCCCAATAGCAAAAAGCAGCGATTTAAATTAACACTCACATCTTTTGGTAGAATCGTGCAGGATTGAAATTTTTGATGTTTTTCTACTCCTCCCATGAGCCCAAACAAGACTCTAAAAGGATGAGCTTGCAACTACTTTACTTTTGGAGAAAATTCAAAACCTTCGTTATTCAATAGAGCCCAATAGCTAAAAGCAGCGTTTTGAATTAACAATCACTTTTCTTGGTAGAATCGTGCAGGATTGAAAATTTTGATGTTTTTTTTACTCGTCTCAACAGCCCAAACAAGTTTCTAAAAGGATGAGTTTGCAACTACTTTACTTTTGGAGATAATTCAAAACATTCATTATTCAATAGGGCCCAATAGCAAAAATCAGCGGTTTGAATGAACACTCACATTTCTTGGTAGAATCGTACAGGATTGAATTTTTTGATGCTTTTCTACTCCTCTCAACAGCCCAAACAAGTTTCTAAAAGGATGAGTTTGCAACTACTTTACTTTTGGAGAAAATTCAAAACATTCATTATTCAATAGGGCCCAATTTCAAAAAGCAGCGGTTTGAATGACCACTGACATTTCTTGGTAGAATCATGCAGGATTGAAATTTTTTATGTTTTTCTACTCCTCTCAACAGCCCAAACAAGTTTCTAAAAGGATGAGTTTGCAACTACTTTACTTTTGGAGAAAATTCAAAACATTCATTATTCAATAGAGCCCAATAGCAAAAAGCAGTGTTTTGAATGAACAATCACATTTCTTGGTAGAATCGTGCAGGATTGAAATTTTTGACGTTTTTCTACTCCTCTCAACAGCCCAAACAAGTTTCTAAAGGGATGAGTTTGCAACTTCTTTACTTTTGGAGAAAATTCAAAACATTCATTATTCAATAGGGACCAATAGCAAAAAGCAGCGGTTTGAATGAACACTCACATTTCTTGGTAGAATCGTGCAGGATTGAAATTTTTGATCTTTTCTACTCCTCTCATGAGCCCAAGCAAGACTCTAAAAGGAAGAGTTTGCAACTACTTTACTTTTGCAGAAAATTTAAAACATTCATTATTCTTTACGGACCAAAATAGCAAAAACCAGCGGTTTGAATGAACATTCACATTTCTTGGTAGAATCGTGCAGGATTGAAATTTTTGATGTTTTTCTACTCCACTCAACAGCCCAAACAAGTTTTTTAAAGGAAGAGTTTGCAGCTACTTTACTTTTGCAGAAAATTCAAAACATTCATTATTCAATAGGGCCCAATAGAATAAAGCAGCTGTTTGAATGAGCACTCACATCTCTTGGTAGAATAGTTCAGGATTGAAATTTTTGATGTTTTTCAACTAATCTCATGAGCCCAAACAAGACTCTAAAAGGATGAGCTTGCAACTACTTTACTTATGGAGAAAATTCAAAACATTCATTATTCAATAGAGCCCAATAGCAAAAAGCAGCGTTTTGAATGAACAATCACATTTCTTGGTAGAATCATGCAGGATTGAAATTTTTGACATTTTTCTACTCCTCTCAACAGCCCAAACAAGTTTCTAAAAGGATGAGTTTGCAACTACTTTACTTTTGGAGAAAATTCAAAACATTCATTATTCAATAGGGCCCAATTTCAAAAAGCAGCGGTTTGAATGACCACTCACATTTCTTGGTAGAATCGTGCAGGATTGGAATTTTTGATATTTTTCTACTCCTCTCAACAGCCCAAACAAGTTTCTAAAAGGATGAGTTTGCAACTACTTTACTTTTGGAGAAAATTCAAAGCATTCATTATTCAATAGGGCCCAATAGCAAAAAGCAGCGGTTTGAATGAACACTTACATTTCTTGGTAGAATCATGCAGGATTGGGGGGCGTGGCTTGCGCTCGGGCGATGATGGACGTCTGAGCTGTGAGCTCCCGTGTGGACAACCACAAAAGCGACAATAACGCATGCTAAAAGATGACATTTATTGCTAAATACTTATAAAAACCTTAGAGACTGTCCAAGGACCTTCTACATATCCTTTGTTGAAGATTTGGAGTTCCTGCTTTACTGCCTGCTAAGCCTGGGACAAATAGCTGCTGAGCGGTAAAAATGTCGGGAGCGGCTGTTTAAAACACGGCAAGAGTCCTTGAGTCCCTTCACTAGGCTCTGACGTCATCGGCACTAAGCGGGAACCGGACTGATTTGAAGCCGCCATAATAAAAGAATGACCGTCTACCTGGCCTGAGAGAGCGGTAAGCCTGCCGTGCCTGTCATGCTGGGGTGAAGCGGTGCTCCAGCGCTGTGGTAAAAAAGCGCGGGAAGCAGCTGTGAGGCGGCGGCGCCATCTTGTTTCAGTGAAGACCGGGCTGTCGGACTGAGGTGAGGAGGCGGGCCACTACCGCTGACGTCGCAGCCGGAGGCGGGATCCAGGAATAAGGCGGAGGAAGCGACGGCAAGGACGTGACAGGAGAACACAGCAGCGGTGAATGCCGGCAAGCGGCTGAAGGAGTCGGGGAGTCCATTATCCTTGAAAAAGAAGTAAAGAAGGTGGCTGGAGGAGCCGAAGATCTAGCGACGTCGCGGGAGCAGAGAAAATTGCTGCGGTGAACAAGAAGGATCTCTCAGAAGATTAGGAACAGCAAAAGACGCTACTATAACCTACATCAATAGCCCTGCTGGGGCTGTGGGCTGCAAAAAAGCTTATATCCTCTGCACTGCAATAGATAAGTACTACAGCTTGTGGTTATTTTGTGAGGAGGGGGTCTGTTACTTTGAGGATTATTAGGAGCCTTAAGATTTAATACAATTATATACTTGGTGCAGAGCGGGTTGTAATCTGCTCTTTGACTAGTCTAGATAATCCATAAAGGCTACACGCAAATAATAGCCACTCTGGATATATAAATTTACTCAAAGTTGGCTGAATACAGACTCCTCCATTGTGAAGACGGGTTACCTTTCCAGTCACTCAAGGCACTTTTGATACTTTTAACCTTTATAGTTTTTCAGAGGGATAGATAATTAACTCTATATGGCTTATTTTGTGCTGTGGTTCTCCCATTCTGCCCTTTTTCTTAAGGTGGAGGTGTTTGCAGCCTCGAACTTATTAGCTGCTAAAAGAGAATTTGCCACCAGTGTCCACACGTATAACCCACTATTGAGTGGAGTGCTGCAAATTCTTGCTTCATACCTGGTTTGCAGTTCACTTCAGTTTCACTCTGGGAGGACACGAGTAGCTTAAAAATCTTTAATTACTTAAAGGGTATTACTTTTTACATTTAAATTTTGCTTTAAGCGGAGTATTTGCATTATCGGGTAATATTTATATAATACCAATATAATAGGTGCAGTTGAGGCATACTAGGTATTGCAGTACTGCGAGACTTATAAGGTGTATTCCATATACTTTTCTTCTAGTTCGTTAAAAAACTTGCCTCAGAGCATATATATAGCCCTACTTGTTCCTAGCCCGACAAAATGGCATCAGGGATCCAGAAACCTAAAGGGCAACAAAATAGAACCCAGACAACATGGGGCACCATAAAAACACGACAAAACAAAGACTCCTCTGAGTCAATATGTACACACAAGTCCAGATCTCCAGGAGAGAGATCTGAAGCCAGATACAAACCCCTACTAAAAGAGACAAATGTCTCTCAGGACAAATTAACACAGGAAAAGAAGTTACAAAGGCACCTACTTCCTGAACTCCATAACACTTCGATACCTAATGAGATTACTGATTACTCTGACAGGTCCGTTGAACCTAATACCACACCTAAAGACACTATGGACCTCTCACAATCTCATAAACGGAAAAATTTGGGAAAGGGAGATAAGGGTAGCGGCATTTCTGCCTTAGACTCAGACAGCACTTCAGAGGAATTTTCCCTTAATGGGAGTCCTAATAAGCCCCTACAAAAAAGAGGGCGTTCTGCGCCCACCCTTCCGGACAGATCCTCAATAGATTCAATTAATTATGAGACTTTCCTTGACTCAGAGCGACAGGTATCTGAAGGAGTCCTCGCTAACTTCTGCAAAGCACTAAGAGACTCTATAACACTGGGTTTCGAAGAACAACGAAACCTTATACAAGAGGTGAGCAACAAGTTCACGCATAGGTTCGAGGCCAACGAGACTAAAATTACTAACTTGGAAAACAAAGTTGAGACATTAGTCCAACAAAACATGGAATTGGGAGAGGAAATTAAATTTCTCCAATCCAAAACGACGGATCTGGAAGATAGATGCCATCGAAATAATCTTAAACTGAGGGGCATCCCGGAGACTATCTTACAGGATGATCTTTCTAACTTTGCCAAGACTCTATTTAAAAAAGCAGTTCCCACATTGTCAGATATCCATTTGACAATTGACAGGATTCATAGATTACAGAGGCCAAAAGGCATACCTCCAGACAAACCTAGAGACACCATTCTGAGGTTATTATTTTTCGAGACCAAAGAAAAAATCTTAAAATTTTTAAGGGACAAACATACTTTCCCAGCCCCGTACGACAATATAAAAGTGTTCTCGGACTTTTCAAAAAGCACTATGGATGCCAGAAAGGCATTCAGAGAAACTAATGCCAAACTAAGAGACCTAGGACTCCCCTATAGATGGGGATTCCCCACCAGGGTCATAGTTTCATACAAGGGCAGGAATATCTCCCTGATTAATCCTGATGAAGGTCGGGATTTCCTAGCCTACCTTCAAAAGGATCTTAAAGATAAAGGTTGACCTGAGACATTAAATTTCTTTAAGGTCTTTATTTTGGAGAGAGTGTTACATTTAAGTTAAAAAAGTTTTATGTTATATTTCTTGCATAGTGGTTGTTCTTGCGGGAACCAGGTCACCTTTTTTTCCCCGCTTTCAGGAGATAGCCACAATAGGTGGCTCCCTCCAGGAGTTCTCCGTATAGTAGTTCTTTTTCTCTAATTTTTAGTGATTAAATTTAGCTTTTTTATTTATTTTCTTTCTTTGTTCCTGTGTAAGAAACCAGACTCCAAGTGGCTCCACACTAAATGGATATCAAACTTCTTTCTTATAATGTGAGAGGTCTTAACAGTCCATTTAAAAGGCATACGTTGTGGAAAGAAATTAGATATTACCAGGCAGATGTAATCTGCTTACAAGAAGTAAGACTAGCTAAAGATAACCACCCGTTCTTCCAGAATAAAAATTATTCTAATATTTTTAAGGCTTTGAAACCAACCAAAAAAGCGGGGGTAATTACTATTGTTAGTAATAAAATATCATTTAAATTGCAGTTGGAAGAGGTAGATCCAGAGGGAAGATTTCACATCTTGGTATGTGATCTCAATGGTACTACTTTTACTATAGTTAATATCTATGCCCCAAATAGTAAACAGCTACCATTCTTTAATAAACTAATCAAGAAAATTGAAAAGGTCAGGAAGGGAGAGTTGATTTTGGTGGGAGATTTTAATCTGGTGCCCAATAATGACCTGGATGCATCATCCTTTGCACGAAAATCATGCCCATCGTTAGGCAACTGGCTCTCCAACAATGAACTATATGATGTTTTCCGTTGCCTTAATACCTCCTCTAGAGAATATACTTATTTCTCCGAAACCCACCAATCTTCTTCGAGAATAGATCTTTTTCTCACCAGTGTATTTTCTCTCTCTAAATTTAAGAAAATTGAAATTCTCAACAAAACTTTTTCAGATCATTCCCCAATAAGGGCAGAATTTGCCACAGGCCCTCAAACATCTAATACTTATTTATGGAGGACCAATATTTCTCTGCTTAAGACAAATAAATTTAAGGAAACTATAGATAAAGCACTCAATAACTATTTTGCAGATAACGCCACAGAACACATTGACCCATTCATTTTATGGCAAGCCCACAAGGCTGTAATCAGAGGGTGCATCATGCAATTGTCGGCTAGAAACAGGAGAGAAAAAAGGCAAAAAATCTCAAATCTACAATCACAAATTAAACTAAAAGAGGACCAGCAAAATAGTCTAGCAAACCCATCACATACCACCCAAATGGAAATATTAGATTTAAGGCAGCAATTGAAAGCGTTACTTATTTTAGATTATGACGCAGCAATAAGAGCCACTAAAGCCACTTATTATACCTCCACAAATAAACCCACACGTTATATGATGAGGAAAATACAAAGGGATAGGATTACAAGAAGAATTAACAAGATCCGAAACACAGCAGGACAACTGCAGTCACACCCGCAAGACATTGCTAATGTTTTTGCGAAATTTTTCCAAAGTCTTTATAACTTGGATCAAGAGCCTGGGTACCCTTCTCCTGACCAAACTGCTATAAATACATTTCTGACCGGTTTAAAACTTCCTCGTTTAAATGATTCGGATCTAGATACACTAAACAAACCCATTTCCATAGAGGAAATTGAGAAAACTATTTTGAATCTCAAACCTCTGAAATCTCCTGGCCCAGATGGGTATGCTAACGAGTATTATCAAATATTTGCCAAAACCCTTACTCCCTTTTTAAAGGATCTTTACGATCAAGTAGCAATTGCTGGTTCCTTTCCTAAAAGCATGTTGGAAGCAACTATAGTTTTATTACCTAAAGAAAAGGGGGAATCAGTAAATGTAAAAGATTTTAGGCCCATCTCCCTAATTAACGGGGATATTAAAATATTTTCCAAAATACTGGCTGAAAGACTTAAACATATTCTTCCCAAGTTAATTAATACAGATCAGATGGGTTTTATTGTGGGTAGGCAAACAGCAGACAGCACAAGAAGAGTCATTAATCTTCTTAGCTTAATTAAGAAATCTAGTGTCCCATCTCTTTTTTTAGCCTTAGACGCTGAAAAGGCGTTTGATAGAATCAATTGGCTTTATCTTTGTCATGTCTAAATTTGGCTTCGACGATCACTTTATTTCTAAAATATTTTCCCTTTACTCTTACCCAAATGCCAGAATCTACCTAAATAATTATTTATCTAATTCTTTTAACATAACAAATGGGACTAGACAGGGTTGTCCGCTCTCTCCCTTATTATTTGCAATGGCAATGGAACCTCTGGCAGAGGCAATTAGGGCAAATTCATCAATTACCGGATATAATACTAAAAATCGCACCCATAAAGTCAGCCTTTTTGTGGATGATCTATTCTTATCCCTAACTAACCCAATTAAATCAGTCAAAACTTTAATGGAAATATTAGCACAATTTTCCAGAATATCTTGCTTTAAAATTAATACGGGAAAATCTAAAGTAATGTCATTTAATGTTCCGCCAGAAGAAGTTAAAGAAGTTCTAGCCTCCACCAACTTTCAGTTGGAAACACAATCATTGACATATTTAGGTATAAATATCACAAAAAATTTCAACCAGATTGTGCCTAGTAATATTGAAGGTCTAATAAAGGCCATTTCCAAAGATTTTAAACATCTCGAAAGTGTGAACCTTACTCTTATGGGACGTATATTGGTGGTTAAATCTATCATACTGCCTAAAATTCTTTATATTTTTCGCTCCATCCCTCTCAAAGTTAATGAAAAACTAATAAAAAAAATACAAGAACTAATTAAAATATTTGTTTGGGGCAATAAAAAACCGAGAGTAGCACATACTATTCTTTTTAGAAGCAAGAAACATGGAGGTTTGGCTCTTCCTAATATTAGGGCCTATCATCAGGCGATTCTGGTTAAAAACAGTCATCAATGGTTCAAGTCTGGAGAGCAACCTGCATGGATGGATCTTGAACTAGCAAGTGGTAATTATAAACCGCTACAAAATACATTCTCTAGCCATATATTAGAGCCTAAAACTAAGCGTCACTCTAACCCAATAGTACATGCTATATTAGATGCCTGGTCAAAATTCACTAAATTAAAAAGGACAGAGAATAGAACTCTTTCACTAAAAAGATGTCCTCTTAAACTTCTTGATGTCATGTTTCAATCATCCATACCCAAGATTTGGTTTGATTTAAAGGTTAGGAAAGTAGGAGATATATGGGATGGTAGTAGGGTATCCTCTTTTTCCGAGATCAAGGAAAAATATCATATGCCATCTGGGGAGTTTCTTTTCTATCAGATCTTGAAGGATAATCTATTACTTTTGATACGTAGAAGATCTCTCAATTTAGAGATTATGGCCTCGCTAGTCAATCATAGTAATACTAAACTGAATTGGACCTGGAAAAATATTTATAGTCGCCTCAATGGGGGCTCTATCTTTACGAAACATATTTATATGGAAAGATGGGAAATTGATCTACGAAAAAAATTTAACCCAGAGCAATGGGAATTTGCCATAGAACATACTTGCAGGGCCATGGTTTCTATGTCTTTGCAGGAATCCTACTATAAGGTATTAGTCCGATGGTATTTCACTCCAACCAGACTAGCTCATATGGGGGATGGGATGTCTTCACAATGTTGGAGAGGATGTACCTTTCCGGGGAACTTATTTCATCTCTTTTGGAGTTGTCCCAAATTGCAGAATCTTTGGAGGGAAACTAGAGAACATATTAAATTGTTATCATCTGATCTTGTCAAGATTTCTCCCCAGATGGTAATCTTATCCTTGGATATGGAAGGGGTGGATACATCCATCAGATACGTTATGATACACTTATTTACTGTAATTAAGAATCAAATAGCTTTATGGTGGAGAAAGACAGAGGTACCCACATTCCCCATTATTTTGGACATTCTGCGTTCACAAAGTCTCATAGAAGAACGATTTGCCTTTAACAACAATGTCTTACATAAATATCATTTAAAGTGGGCAGTGTGGAACTCAATTTATATGTAAAGTGATTAGACTGCTGTATTATATGTTTGGAGTCTGGTCTGAAAGTTATATGCTCTAGTTTCAATGTGGAGTTCTCTATTTTTTATTTCTTCCCATGTTCCCCTTGTTTTGTTACCCCTGCCCTTCCTCCTATTTATGGAAAATTCAATAAACATATTTGAAAAAGAATCATGCAGGATTGAAATTTTTAACGTTTTTCTACTCCTCTCATGAGCCCAAACGAGACTCTAAAAGGATAAGTTTGCAACTACTTTATTTTTGGAGAAAATTCAAAACATTCATTATTCAATAGGGCCCAATTTCAAAAAGCAGCGGTTTGAATGACCACTCACATTTCTTGGTAGAATCGTGCAGGATTGAAATTTTTGATGTTTTTCTACTCCTCTCAACAGCCCAAACAAGTTTTTTAAAGGATGAGTTTGCAACTACTTTACTTTTGCAGAAAATTCAAAACATTCATTATTCAATAGGGCCCAATAGCAAAAAGCAGCTGTTTGAATGAGCACTCACATCTCTTGGTAGAGTAGTTCAGGATTGAAATTTTTGATGTTTTTCAACTAATCTCATGAGCCCAAACAAGACTCTAAAAGGATGAGCTTGCAACTACTTTACTTTTGGAGAAAATTCAAAACATTCATTATTCAATAGGGACCAATAGCAAAAAGCAGCGGTTTGAATGAACACTCACATTTCTTGGTAGAATCGTGCAGGATTGAAATTTTGATCTTTTCTACTCCTCTCATGAGCCCAAACAAGACTCTAAAAGGAAGAGTTTGCAACTACTTTACTTTAGCAGAAAATTCCAAACATTCATTATTCAAAATAGCTCAATAGCAAAAAGCAGCGTTTTGAATGAACAATCACATTTCTTGGTAGAATCGTGCAGGATTGAAATTTTTGATGTTTTTTACATATCTCACCAGCCCAAACAAGTTTCTAAAAGGAAGAGTTTGCAACTACTTTACTTTTGCAGAAAATTCAAAACATTCATTTTTCTTTACGGACCAAAATAGCAAAAAGCAGCGATTTGAATGAACACTCACATTTCTTGGTAGAATCGTGCAGGATTGAAATTTTTGATGTTTTTCTACTCCTCTCAACAGCCCAAACAAGTTTCTAAAAGGATGAGTTTGCAACTACTTTACTTTTGGAGAAAATTCAAAACATTCATTATTCAATAGGGACCAATAGCAAAAAGCAGCGGTTTAAATGAGCACTCACATCTCTTGGTAGAATAGTTCAGGATTGAAATTTTTGATGTTTTTCAACTAATCTCATGAGCCCAAACAAGACTCTAAAAGGATGAGCTTGCAACTACTTTACTTTTGGAGAAAATTCAAAACATTCATTATTCAACAGAGCCCAATAGCAAAAAGCAGCGTTTTGAATTAACAATCACATTTCTTGGTAGAATTGTGGAGGATTGAAATTTTTGACGTTTTTCTACTCCTCTCAACAGCCCAAAAAAGTTTCTAAAAGGACGAGTTTGCAACTTCTTTACTTTTGGAGAAAATTCAAAACATTCATTATTCAATAGGGACCAATAGCAAAAAGCAACGGTTTGAATGAACACTCACATTTCTTGGTAGAATCGTGCAGGATTGAATTTTTGATCTTTTCTACTCCTCTCATGAGCCCAAACAAGACTCTAAAAGGAAGTTTGCAACTACTTTACTTTTGCAGAAAATTCAAAACATTCATTATTCTTTAGGGACCAAAATAGCAAAAACCAGCGGTTTGAATGAACATTCACATTTCTTGGTAGAATCGTGCAGGATTGAAATTTTTGATGTTTTTCTACTCCTCTCAACAGCCCAAACAAGATTCTAAAAGGATGAGCTAGCAACTACTTTACTTTAGCAGAAAATTCAAAACATTCATTATTCAAAAGAGCTCAATAGCAAAAAGCAGCGTTTTGAATGAACAATCACATTTCTTGGTAGAATCGTGCAGGATTGAAATTTTTGATGTTTTTTACTCATCTCACCAGCCCAAACAAGTTTCTAAAAGGAAGAGTTTGCAACTACTTTACTTTTGCAGAAAATTCAAAACATTCATTATTCTTTACGGACCAAAATAGCAAAAAGCAGCGTTTTGAATGAACACTCACATTTCTTGGTAGAATCATGCAGGATTGAAATTTTTGATGTTTTTCTACTCCTCCCAACAGCCCAAACAAGTTTCTAAAAGGATGAGTTTGCAACTACTTTACTTTTGGAGAAAATTCAAAACATTCATTATTCATTAGGGACCAATAGCAAAAAGCAGCGGTTTAAATGAACACACATCTTTTGGTAGAATCATGCAGGATTGAAATTTTGATGTTTTTCTACTCCTCTCAACAGCCCAAACAAGTTTCTAAAAGAATGAGTTTGCAACTACTTTACTTTTGCAGAAAATTCAAAACATTCATTATTCAATAGGGCCCAATAGCAAAAAGCAGCTGTTTGAATGAGCATTCACATCTCTGGGTAGAATCGTTCAGGATTGAAATTTTTGATGTTTTTCTACTCCTCTCATGAGCCCAAACAAGACTCTAAAAGGATGAGCTTGCAACTACTTTACTTTTGGAGAAAATTCAAAACATTCATTATTCAATAGAGCCCAATAGCTAAAAGCAGCGTTTTGAATGAACAATCACTTTTCTTGGTAGAATCGTGCAGGATTGAAAATTTTGATGTTTTTTTTACTCGTCTCAACAGCCCAAACAAGTTTCTAAAAGGATGAGTTTGCAACTACTTTACTTTTGGAGATAATTCAAAACATTCATTATTCAATAGGGCCCAATAGCAAAAATCAGCGGTTTGAATGAACACTCACATTTCTTGGTAGAATCGTGCAGGATTGAAATTTTTGATGTTTTTCTACTCCTCTCAACAGCCCAAACAAGTTTATAAAAGGATGAGTTTGCAACTACTTTACTTTTGGAGAAAATTCCAAGCATTCATTATTCAATAGGGCCCAATAGCAAAAAGCAGCGATTTAAATGAACACTCACATCTTTTGGTAGAATCGTGCAGGATTGAAATTTTGATGTTTTTCTACTCCTCTCAACAGCCCAAACAAGTTTCTAAAAGGATGAGTTTGCAACTACTTTACTTTTGCAGAAAATTCAAAACATTCATTATTCAATAGGGCCCAATAGCAAAAAGCAGCTGTTTGAATGAGCATTCACATCTCTGGGTAGAATCGTTCAGGATTGAAATTTTTGATGTTTTTCTACTCCTCCCATGAGCCCAAACAAGACTCTAAAAGGATGAGCTTGCAACTACTTTACTTTTGGAGAAAATTCAAAACCTTCGTTATTCAATAGAGCCCAATAGCTAAAAGCAGCGTTTTGAATTAACAATCACTTTTCTTGGTAGAATCGTGCAGGATTGAAAATTTTGATGTTTTTTTTACTCGTCTCAACAGCCCAAACAAGTTTCTAAAAGGATGAGTTTGCAACGTCTTTACTTTTGGAGAAAATTCAAAACATTCATTATTCAATAGGGACCAATAGCAAAAAGCAGCGGTTGGAATGAACACTCACATTTCTTGGTAGAATCGTGCAGGATTGAAATTTTTGATCTTTTCTACTCCTCTCATGAGCCCAAGCAAGACTCTAAAAGGAAGAGTTTGCAACTACTTTACTTTTGCAGAAAATTTAAAACATTCATTATTCTTTACGGACCAAAATAGCAAAAACCAGCGGTTTGAATGAACATTCACATTTCTTGGTAGAATCGTGCAGGATTGAAATTTTTGATGTTTTTCTACTCCTCTCAACAGCCCAAACAAGTTTTTTAAAGGAAGAGTTTGCAACTACTTTACTTTTGCAGAAAATTCAAAACTTTCATTATTCAATAGGGCTCAATAGCAAAAAGCAGCTGATTGAATGAGCACTCACATCTCTTGGCAGAATAGTTCAGGATTGAAATTTTTGATGTTTTTCAACTAATCTCATGAGCCCAAACAAGACTCTAAAAGGATAAGTTTGCAACTACTTTACTTTTGGAGAAAATTCAAAACATTCATTATTCAATAGGGCCCAATTTCAAAAAGCAGCGGTTTCAATGACCACTCACATTTCTTGGTAGAATAATGCAGGATTGAAATTTTTGATGTTTTTCTACTCCTCTCAACAGCTCAAACAAGTTTTTTAAAGGATGAGTTTGCAACTACTTTACTTTTGCAGAAAATTCAAAACATTCATTATTCAATAGGGCCCAATAGCAAAAAGCAGCTGTTTGAATGAGCACTCACATCTCTTGGTAGAATAGTTCAGGATTGAAATTTTTGATGTTTTTCAACTAATCTCATGAGCCCAAACAAGACTCTAAAAGGATGAGCTTGCAACTACTTTACTTTTGGAGAATATTCAAAACATTCATTATTCAATAGGGCCCAATAGCAAAAAGCAGCGGTTTGAATGAACATTCACATTTCTTCGTAGAATCGTGCAGGATTGAAATTTTTGATGTTTTTCTACTCCTCTCAACAGCCCAAACAAGTTTCTAAAAGGATGAGCTAGCAACTACTTTACTTTAGCAGAAAATTCAAAACATTCATTATTCAAAAGAGCTCAATAGCAAAAAGCAGCGTTTTGAATGAACAATCACATTTCTTGGTAGAATCGTGCAGGATTGAAATTTTTGATGTTTTTTACTCATCTCACCAGCCCAAACAAGTTTCTAAAAGGAAGAGTTTGCAACTACTTTACTTTTGCAGAAAATTCAAAACATTCATTATTCTTTACGGACCAAAATAGCAAAAAGCAGCGTTTTGAATGAACACTCACATTTCTTGGTAGAATCGTGCAGGATTGAAATTTTTGATGTTCTTCTACTCCTCTCAACAGCCCAAACAAGTTTCTAAAAGGATGAGTTTGCAACTACTTTACTTTTGGAGAAAATTCAAAACATTCATTATTCATTAGGGACCAATAGCAAAAAGCAGCGGTTTAAATGAACACACATCTTTTGGTAGAATCATGCAGGATTGAAATTTTGATGTTTTCCTACTCCTCTCAACAGCCCAAACAAGTTTCTAAAAGAATGAGTTTGCAACTACTTTACTTTTGCAGAAAATTCAAAACATTCATTATTCAATAGGGCCCAATAGCAAAAAGCAGCTGTTTGAATGAGCATTCACATCTCTGGGTAGAATAGTTCAGGATTGAAATTTTTGATGTTTTTCTACTCCTCTCATGAGCCCAAACAAGACTCTAAAAGGATGAGCTTGCAACCACTTTACTTTTGGAGAAAATTCAAAACATTCATTATTCAATAGAGCCCAATAGCTAAAAGCAGCGTTTTGAATGAACAATCACTTTTCTTGGTAGAATCGTGCAGGATTGAAAATTTAGATGTTTTTTTTACTCGTCTCAACAGCCCAAACAAGTTTCTAAAAGGATGAGTTTGCAACTACTTTACTTCTGGAGATAATTCAAAACATTCATTATTCAATATGGCCCAATAGCAAAAATCAGCGGTTTGAATGAACACTCACATTTCTTGGTAGAATCGTGCAGGATTGAAATTTTTGATGTTTTTCTACTCCTCTCAACAGCCCAAACAAGTTTATAAAAGGATGAGTTTGCAACTACTTTACTTTTGGAGAAAATTCCAAGCATTCATTATTCAATAGGGCCCAATAGCAAAAAGCAGCGGTTTGAATGAACACTGACATTTCTTGGTAGAATCATGCAGGATTGAAATTTTTAACGTTTTTCTACTCCTCACATGAGCCCAAACGAGACTCTAAAAGGATGAGTTTGCAACTACTTTACTTTTGGAGAAAATTCAAAACATTCATTATTCAATAGGGCCCAATTTCAAAAAGCAGCGGTTTGAATGACCACTCACATTTCTTGGTAGAATAATGCAGGATTGAAATGTTTGATGTTTTTCTACTCCTCTCAACAGCTCAAACAAGATTTTTAAAGGATGAGTTTGCAACTACTTTACTTTTGCAGAAAATTCAAAACATTCATTATTCAATAGGGCCCAATAGCAAAAAGCAGCTGTTTGAATGAGCACTCACATCTCTTGGTAGAATAGTTCAGGATTGAAATTTTTGATGTTTTTCAACTAATCTCATGAGCCCTAACAAGACTCTAAAAGGATGAGCTTGCAACTACTTTACTTTTGGAGAAAATTCAAAACATTCATTATTCAATAGAGCCCAATAGCAAAAAGCAGCGTTTTGAATGAACAATCACATTTCTTGGTAGAATCGTGGAGGATTGAAATTTTTGACGTTTTTCTACTCCTCTCATGAGCCCAAACAAGACTCTAAAAGGAAGAGTTTGCAACTACTTTACTTTTGCAGAAAATTCAAAACATTCATTATTCTTTAGGGACCAAAATAGCAAAAACCAGCGGTTGGAATGAACATTCACATTTCTTCGTAGAATCGTGCAGGATTGAAATTTTTGATGTTTTTCTACTCCTCTCAACAGCCCAAACAAGTTTCTAAAAGGATGAGCTAGCAACTACTTTACTTTAGCAGAATATTCAAAACATTCATTATTCAAAAGAGCTCAATAGCAAAAAGCAGCGTTTTGAATGAACAATCACATTTCTTGGTAGAATCATGCAGGATTGAAATTTTTGACATTTTTCTACTCCTCTCAACAGCCCAAACAAGTTTCTAAAAGGATGAGTTTGCAACTTCTTTACTTTTGGAGAAAATTCAAAACATTCATTATTCAATAGGGACCAATAGCAAAAAGCAGCGGTTTGAATGAACACTCACATTTCTTGGTAGAATCGTGCAGGATTGAAATTTTTGATCTTTTCTACTCCTCTCATGAGCCCAAACAAGACTCTAAAAGGAAGAGTTTGCAACTACTTTACTTTTGGAGAAAATTCAAAACATTCATTATTCAATAGGGCCCAATAGCAAAAAGCAGCGGTCTAAATGAACACACATCTTTTGGTAGAATCGTGCAGGATTGAAAATTTTGATTTTTTTTTACTCGTCTCAGCAGCCCAAACAAGTTTCTAAAAGTATGAGTTTGCAACTACTTTACTTTTGGAGATAATTCAAAACATTCATTATTCAATAGGGCCCAATAGCAAAAATCAGCGGTTTGAATGAACACTCACATTTCTTGGTAGAATCGTGTAGGATTGAATTTTTTGATGTTTTTCTACTCCTCTCAACAGCCCAAACAAGTTTCTAAAAGGATGAGTTTGCAACTACTTTACTTTTGGAGAAAATTCAAAACATTCATTATTCAATAGGGCCCAATTTCAAAAAGCAGCGGTTTGAATGACCACTCACATTTCTTGGTAGAATCGTGCAGGATTGGAATTTTTGATATTTTTCTACTCCTCTCAACAGCCCAAACAAGTTTCTAAAAGGATGAGTGTGCAACTACTTTACTTTTGGAGAAACTTCAAAGCATTAATTATTCAATAGGGCCCAATAGCAAAAAGCAGCGGTTTAAATGAACACTGACATCTCTTGGTAGAATCGTGCAGGATTGAAATTTTTAACGTTTTTCTACTCCTCTCATGAGCCCAAACGAGACTCTAAAAGGAAGAGTTTGCAACTACTTTACTTTTGGAGATAATTCAAAACATTCATTATTCAATAGGGACCAATAGCAAAAAGCAGCGGTTTGAATGAACACTCACATTTCTTGGTAGAATCGTGCAGGATTGAAATTTTGATCTTTTCTACTCCTCTCATGAGCCCAAACAAGACTCTAAAAGGAAGAGTTTGCAACTACTTTACTTTAGCAGAAAATTCAAAACATTCATTATTCAAAAGAGCTCAATAGCAAAAAGCAGCGTTTTGAATGAACAATCACATTTCTTGGTAGAATCGTGCAGGATTGAAATTTTTGATGTTTTTTACTCATCTCACCAGCCCAAACAAGTTTCTAAAAGGAAGAGTTTGCAACTATTTTACTTTTGCAGAAAATTCAAAACATTCATTTTTCTTTACGGACCAAAATAGCAAAAAGCAGCGGTTTGAATGAACACTCACATTTCTTGGTAGAATCGTGCAGGATTTAAATTTTTGATGTTTTTCTACTCCTCTCAACAGCCCAAACAAGTTTCTAAAAGGATGAGTTTGCAACTACTTTACTTTTGGAGAAAATTCAAAACATTCATTATTCATTAGGGACCAATAGCAAAAAGCAGCGGTTTAAATGAACACACATCTTTTGGTAGAATTGTGCAGGATTGAAATGTTGATGTTTTTCTACTCCTCTCAACAGCCCAAACAAGTTTCAAAAAGGATGAGTTTGCAACTACTTTACTTTTGCAGAAAATTCAAAACATTCATTATTCAATAGGGCCCAATAGCAAAAAGCAGCTGTTTGAATGAGCACTCACATCTCTTGGTAGAATAGTTCAGGATTGAAATTTTTGATGTTTTTCAACTAATCTCATGAGCCCAAACAAGACTCTAAAAGGATGAGTTTGCAACTACTTTACTTTTGGAGAAAATTCAAAACATTCATTATTCAATAGAGCCCAATAGCAAAAAGCAGCGGTTTGAATTAACAATCACATTTCTTAGTAGAATCGTGGAGGATTGAAATTTTTGATGATTTTCTACTCCTCTCAACAGCCCAAACAAGTTTCTAAAAGGATGAGTTTGCAACTTCTTTACTTTTGGAGAAAATTCAAAACATTCATTATTCAATAGGGACCAATAGCAAAAAGCAACGGTTTGAATGAACACTCACATTTCTTGGTAGAATCGTGCAGGATTGAAATTTTTGATCTTTTCTACTCCTCTCATGAGCCCAAACAAGACTCTAAAAGGAAGAGTTTGTAACTACTTTACTTTTGCAGAAAATGCAAAACATTCATTATTCTTTAGGGACCAAAATAGCAAAAACCAGCGGTTTGAATGAACATTCACACTTCTTGGTAGAATCGTGCAGCATTGAAATTTTTGTTGTTTTTCTACTCCTCTTAACAGCCCAAACAAGTTTCTAAAAGGATGAGCTAGCAACTACTTTACTTTAGCAGAAAATTCAAAACATTCATTATTCAAAAGAGCTCAATAGCAAAAAGCAGCATTTTGAATGAACAATCACATTTCTTGGTAGAATCGTGCAGGATTGAAATTTTTGATGTTTTTCTACTCCTCTCAACAGCCCAAACAAGTTTTTTAAAGGATGAGTTTGCAACTACTTTAATTTGCAGAGAATTCAAAACATTCATTATTCTATAGGGCCCAATAGCAAAAAGCAGCTGTTTGAATGAGCACTCACATCTCTTGGTAGAATAGTTCAGGATTGAAATTTTTGATGTATTTCAACTAATCTCATGAGCCCAAACAAGACTCTAAAAGGATGAGCTTGCAACTACTTTACTTATGGAGAAAATTCAAAACATTCATTATTCAATAGAGCCCAATAGCAAAAAGCAAAGTTTTGAATGAACAATCACATTTCTTGGTAGAATCATGCAGGATTGAAATTTTTGACGTTTTTCTACTCCTCTCAACAGCCCAAACAAGTTTCTAAAAGGATGAGTTTGCAACTTCTTTACTTTTGGAGAAAATTCAAAACACTCATTATTCAATAGGTACCAATAGCAAAAAGCAGCGGTTTGAATGAACACTCACATTTCTTGGTAGAATCGTGCAGGATTGAAATTTTTGATCTTTTCTACTCCTCTCATGAGCCCAAACAAGACTCTAAAAGGAAGAGTTTGCAACTACTTTACTTTTGGAGAAAATTCAAAACACTCATTATTCAATAGGGCCCAATAGCAAAAAGCAGCGGTTTAAATGAACACTCACATCTTTTGGTAGAATCGTGCAGGATTGAAAATTTAATTTTGATGTTTTTTTTACTCGTCTCAGCAGCCCAAACAAGTTTCTAAAAGGATGAGTTTGCAACTACTTTACTTTTGGAGATAATTCAAAACATTCATTATTCAATAGGGCCCAATAGCAAAAATCAGCGGTTTGAATGAACACTCACATTTCTTGGTAGAATCGTGCAGGATTGAATTTTTTGATGTTTTTCTACTCCTCTCAACAGCCCAAACAAGTTTCTAAAAGGATGAGTTTGCAACTACTTTACTTTTGGAGAAAATTCAAAACATTCATTATTCAATAGGGCCCAATTTCAAAAAGCAGCGGTTTGAATGACCACTCACATTTCTTGGTAGAATCGTGCAGGATTGGAATTTTGATATTTTTCTACTCCTCTCAACAGCCCAAACAAGTTTCTAAAAGGATGAGTTTGCAACTACTTTACTTTTGGAGAAAATTCAAAGCATTCATTGTTCAATAGGGCCTAATAGCAAAAAGCAGCGGTTTGAATGAACACTGACATTTCTTGGTAGAATCATGCAGGATTGAAATTTTTAACGTTTTTCTACTCCTCTCATGAGCCCAAACGAGACTCTAAAAGGATAAGTTTGCAACTACTTTACTTTTGGAGAAAATTCAAAACATTCATTATTCAATAGGGCCCAATTTCAAAAACCAGCGGTTTGAATGACCACTCACATTTGTTGGTAGAATCGTGCAGTATTGAAATTTTTGATGTTTTTCTACTCCTCTCAACAGCCCAAACAAGTTTTTTAAAGGATGAGTTTGCAACTACTTTACTTTTGCAGAAAATTCAAAACATTCATTATTCAATAGGGCCCAATAGCAAAAAGCAGCTGTTTGAATGAGCACTCACATCTCTTGGTAGAATAGTTCAGGATTGAAATTTTTGATGTTTTTCAACTAATCTCATGAGCCCAAACAAGACTCTAAAAGGAAGAGTTTGCAACTACTTTACTTTTGCAGAAAATTCAAAACATTCATTATTCTTTAGTGACCAAAATAGCAAAATCCAGCGGTTTGAATGAACATTCACATTTCTTGGTAGAATCGTGCCGGATTGAAATTTTTGATGTTTTTCTACTCCTCTCAACAGCCCAAACAAGTTTCTAAAAGGATGAGCTAGCAACTACTTTACTTAAGCAGAAAATTCAAAACATTCACTATTCAAAAGAGCTCAATAGCAAAAAGCAGCGTTTTGAATGAACAATCACATTTCTTGGTAGAATCGTACAGGATTGAAATTTTTGATGTTTTTTACTCATCTCACCAGCCCAAACAAGTTTCTAAAAGGAAGAGTTTGCAACTACTTTACTTTTGCAGAAAATTCAAAACATTCATTATTCTTTACGGACCAAAATAGCAAAAAGCAGCGGTTTGAACGAACACTCACATTTCTTGGTAGAATCGTGCAGGATTGAAATTTTTGCTGTTTTTCTACTCCTCTCAACAGCCCAAACAAGTTTCTAAAAGGATGAGTTTGCAACTACTTTACTTTTGGAGAAAATTCAAAACATTCATTATTCATTAGGGACCAATAGCAAAAAGCAGCGGTTTAAATGAACACACATCTTTTGGTAGAATCGTGCAGGATTGAAATTTTGATGTTTTTCTACTCCTCTCAACAGCCCAAGCAAGTTTCTAAAAGAATGAGTTTGCAACTACTTTACTTTTGCAGAAAATTCAAAACATTCATTATTCAAAAGGGCCCAATAGCAAAAAGCAGCTGTGTGAATGAGCATTCCCATCTCTGGGTAGAATCGTTCAGGATTGAAATTTTTGATGTTTTTCTACTCCTCTCATGAGCCCAAACAAGACTCTAAAAGGATGAGCTTGCAACTACTTTACTTTTGGAGAAAATTCAAAACCTTCGTTATTCAATAGAGCCCAATAGCTAAAAGCAGCGTTTAGAATGAACAATCACTTTTCTTGGTAGAATCCTACAGGATTGAAAATTTTGATGTTTTTTTTACTCGTCTCAACAGCCCAAACAAGTTTCTAAAAGGATGACTTTGCAACTACTTTACTTTTGGAGATAATTCAAAACATTCATTATTCAATAGGGCCCAATAGCAAAAAGCAGCGATTTAAATGAACACTCACATCTTTTGGTAGAATCGTGCAGGATTGAAATTTTAATGTTTTTCTACTCCTCTCAACAGCCCAAACAAGTTTCTTAAAGGATGAGTTTGCAACTACTTTACTTTTGCAGAAAATTCAAAACATTCATTATTCAATAGGGCCCAATAGCAAAAAGCAGCTGTTTGAATGAGCATTCACATCTCTGGGTAGAATCGTTCAGGATTGAAATTTTTGATGTTTTTCTACTCCTCCCATGAGCCCAAACAAGACTCTAAAAGGATGAGCTTGCAGCTACTTTACTTTTGGAGAAAATTCAAAACCTTCGTTATTCAATAGAGCCCAATAGCTAAAAGCAGCGTTTTGAATTAACAATCACTTTTCTTGGTAGAATCGTGCAGGATTGAAAATTTTGATGTTTTTTTTACTCGTCTCAACAGCCCAAACAAGTTTCTAAAAGGATGAGTTTGCAATTACTTTACTTTTGGAGATAATTCAAAACATTCATTATTCCATAGGGCCCAATAGCAAAAATCAGCGGTTTGAATGAACACACATTTCTTGGTAGAATCGTACAGGATTGAATTTTTTGATGTTCTTCTACTCCTCTCAACAGCCCAAACAAGTTTCTAAAAGGATGAGTTTGCAACTACTTTACTTTTGGAGAAAATTCAAAACATTCAATATTCAATAGGGCCCAATAGCAAAAAGGAGCGGTTTAAATGAACACTCACATCTTTTGGTAGAATCGTGCAGGATTGACATTTTGATGTTTTTCTACTCCTCTCAACAGCCCAAACAAGTTTCTAAAAGGATGAGTTTGCAACTACTTTACTTTTGCAGAAAATTCAAAACATTCATTATTCAATAGGGCCCAATAGCAAAAAGCAGCTGTTTGAATCAGCATTCACATCTCTGGGTAGAATCGTTCAGGATTGAAATTTTTGATGTTTTTCTACTCCTCTCAACAGCCCAAACAAGTTTCTAAAAGGATGAGTTTGCAACTACTTTACTTTTGGAGAAAATTCAAAGCATTCATTATTCAATAGGGCCCAATTTCAAAAAGCAGCGGTTTGAATGACCACTCACATTTCTTGGTAGAATCGTGCAGGATTGAAATTTTTGATGTTTTTCTACTCCTCTCAACAGCCCAAACAAGTTTATAAAAGGATGAGTTTGCAACTACTTTACTTTTGGAGAAAATTCAAAATATTCATTATTCAATAGGGCCCAGCAGCAAAAAGCAGCGGTTTGAATGAACACTCACATTTCTTGGTAGAATCGTACAGGATTGAAAATTTAATTTTGATGTTTTTTTTACTCGTCTCAGCAGCCCAAACAAGTTTCTAAAAGGATGAGTTTGCAACTACTTTACTTTTGGAGATAATTCAAAACATTCATTATTCTATAGGGCCCAATAGCAAAAATCAGCGGTTTGAATGAACACTCACATTTCTTGGTAGAATCATGCAGGATTGAATTTTTTGATGTTTTTCTACTCCTCTCAACAGCCCAAACAAGTTTCTAAAAGGATGAGTTTGCAACTACTTTACTTTTGGAGAAAATTCAAAACATTCATTATTCAATAGGGCCCAATTTCAAAAAGCAGCGGTTTGAATGAACACTGACATTTCTTGGTAGAATCATGCAGGATTGAAATTTTTAACGTTTTTCTACTCCTCTCATGAGCCCAAACGATACTCTAAAAGGATAAGTTTGCAACTACTTTACTTTTGGAGAAAATTCAAAACATTCATTATTCAATAGGGCCCAATTTCAAAAAGCAGCGGTTTGAATGACCACTCACATTTGTTGGTAGAATCGTGCAGTATTGAAATTTTTGATGTTTTTCTACTCCTCTCAACAGCCCAAACAAGTTTTTCAAAGGATGAGTTTGCAACTACTTTACTTTTGCAGAAAATTCAAAACATTCATTATTCAATAGGGCCCAATAGCAAAAAGCAGCTGTTTGAATGAGCACTCACATCTCTTGGTAGAATAGTTCAGGATTGAAATTTTTGATGTTTTTCAACTAATCTCATGAGCACAAACAAGACTCTAAAGGATAAGCTTGCAACTACTTTACTTTTGGAGAATATTCAAAACATTCATTATTCAATAGGGACCAATAGCAAAAAGCAGCGGTTTGAATGAACACTCACATTTCTTGGTAGAATCGTGCAGGATTGAAATTTTGATCTTTTCTACTCCTCTCATGAGCCCAAACAAGACTCTAAAAGGAAGAGTTTGCAACTACTTTACTTTAGCAGAAAATTCAAAACATTCATTATTCAAAAGAGCTCAATAGCAAAAAGCAGCGTTTTGAATGAACAATCACATTTCTTGGTAGAATCGTGCAGGATTGAAATTTTTGATGTTTTTTACTCATCTCACCAGCCCAAACAAGTTTCTAAAAGGAAGAGTTTGCAACTACTTTACTTTTGCAGAAAATTCAAAACATTCATTTTTCTTTACGGACCAAAATAGCAAAAAGCAGCGGTTTGAATGAACACTCACATTTCTTGGTAGAATCGTGCAGGATTTAAATTTTTGATGTTTTTCTACTCCTCTCAACAGCCCAAACAAGTTTCTAAAAGGATGAGTTTGCAACTACTTTACTTTTGGAGAAAATGCAAAACATTCATTATTCATTAGGGACCAATAGCAAAAAGCAGCGGTTTAAATGAACACACATCTTTTGGTAGAATTGTGCAGGATTGAAATGTTGATGTTTTTCTACTCCTCTCAACAGCCCAAACAAGTTTCAAAAAGGATGAGTTTGCAACTACTTTACTTTTGGAGAAAATTCAAAACATTCATTATTCAATAGGGACCAATAGCAAAAAGCAACGGTTTGAATGAACACTCACATTTCTTGGTAGAATCATGCAGGATTGAAATTTTTGATCTTTTCTACTCCTCTCATGAGCCCAAACAAGACTCTAAAAGGAAGAGTTTGCAACTACTTTACCTTTGCAGAAAATTCAAAACATTCATTATTCTTTAGTGACCAAAATAGCAAAAACCAGCGGTTTGAATGAACATTCACATTTCTTGGTAGAATCGTGCAGGATTGAAATTTTTGATGTTTTTCTACTCCTCTCAACAGCCCAAACAAGTTTCTAAAAGGATGAGCTAGCAACTACTTTACTTAAGCAGAAAATTCAAAACATTCATTATTCAAAAGAGCTCAATAGCAAAAAGCAGCGTTTTGAATGGACAATCACATTTCTTGGTAGAATCGTACAGGATTGAAATTTTTGATGTTTTTTACTCATCTCACCAGCCCAAACAAGTTTCTTAAAGGAAGAGTTTGCAACTACTTTACTTTTGCAGAAAATTCAAAACATTCATTATTCTTTACGGACCAAAATAGCAAAAAGCAGCGGTTTGAACGAACACTCACATTTCTTGGTAGAATCGTGCAGGATTGAAATTTTTGCTGTTTTTCTACTCCTCTCAACAGCCCAAACAAGTTTCTAAAAGGATGAGTTTGCAACTACTTTACTTTTGGAGAAAATTCAAAACATTCATTATTCATTAGTTACCAATAGCAAAAAGCAGCGGTTTAAATGAACACACATCTTTTGGTAGAATCGTGCAGGATTGAAATTTTGATGTTTTTCTACTCCTCTCAACAGCCCAAACAAGTTTCTAAAAGAATGAGTTTGCAACTACTTTACTTTTGCAGAAAATTCAAAACATTCATTATTCAATAGGGCCCAATAGCAAAAAGCAGCTGTGTGAATGAGCATTCACATCTCTGGGTAGAATCGTTCAGGATTGAAATTTTTGATGTTTTTCTACTCCTCTCATGAGCCCAAACAAGACTCTAAAAGGATGACCTTGCAACTACTTTACTTTTGGAGAAAATTCAAAACATTCATTATTCAATAGAGCCCAATAGCTAAAAGCAGCGTTTAGAATGAACAATCACTTTTCTTGGTAGAATCGTACAGGATTGAAAATTTTGATTTTTTTTTTACTCGTCTCAACAGCCCAAACAAGTTTCTAAAAGGATGAGTTTGCAACTACTTTACTTTTGGAGATAATTCAAAACATTCATTATTCAATAGGGCCCAATAGCAAAAAGCAGCGATTTAAATGAACACTCACATCTTTTGGTAGAATCGTGCAGGATTGAAATTTTAATGTTTTTCTACTCCTCTCAACAGCCCAAACAAGTTTCTAAAAGGATGAGTTTGCAACTACTTTACTTTTGCAGAAAATTCAAAACATTCATTATTCAATAGGGCCCAATAGCAAAAAGCAGCTGTTTGAATGAGCATTCACATCTCTGGGTAGAATCGTTCAGGATTGAAATTTTTGATGTTTTTCTACTCCTCCCATGAGCCCAAACAAGACTCTAAAAGGATGAGCTTGCAACTACTTTACTTTTGGAGAAAATTCAAAACCTTCGTTATTCAATAGAGCCCAATAGCTAAAAGCAGCGTTTTGAATTAACAATCACTTTTCTTGGTAGAATCGTGCAGGATTGAAAATTTTGATGTTTTTTTTACTCGTCTCAACAGCCCAAACAAGTTTCTAAAAGGATGAGTTTGCAACTACTTTACTTTTGGAGATAATTCAAAACATTCATTATTCAATAGGGCCCAATAGCAAAAATCAGCGGTTTGAATGAACACTCACATTTCTTGGTAGAATCGTACAGGATTGAATTTTTTGATGTTCTTCTACTCCTCTTAACAGCCCAAACAAGTTTCTAAAAGGATGAGTTTGCAACTACTTTACTTTTGGAGAAAATTCAAAACATTCATTATTCAATAGGGCCCAATAGCAAAAAGGAGCGGTTTAAATGAACACTCACATCTTTTGGTAGAATCGTGCAGGATTGACATTTTGATGTTTTTCTACTCCTCTCAACAGCCCAAACAAGTTTCTAAAAGGATGAGTTTGCAACTACTTTACTTTTGCAGAAAATTCAAAACATTCATTATTCAATAGGGCCCAATAGCAAAAAGCAGCTGTTTGAATCAGCATTCACATCTCTGGGTAGAATCGTTCAGGATTGAAATTTTTGATGTTTTTCTACTCCTCTCAACAGCCCAAACAAGTTTCTAAAAGGATGAGTTTGCAACTACTTTACTTTTGGAGAAAATTCAAAGCATTCATTATTCAATAGGGCCCAATTTCAAAAAGCAGCGGTTTGAATGACCACTCACATTTCTTGGTAGAATCGTGCAGGATTGAAATTTTTGATGTTTTTCTACTCCTCTCAACAGCCCAAACAAGTTTATAAAAGGATGAGTTTGCAACTACTTTACTTTTGGAGAAAATTCAAAATATTCATTACTCAATAGGGCCCAGCAGCAAAAAGCAGCGGTTTGAATGAACACTCACATTTCTTGGTAGAATCATGCAGGATTGAAATTTTTAACGTTTTTCTACTCCTCTCATGAGCCCAAACGAGACTCTAAAAGGATAAGCTTGCAAATACTTTACCTTTGGAGAAAATTCAAAACATTCATTATTCATTAGGGACCAATAGCAAAAAGCAGCGGTTTGAATGAACACTCACATTTCTTTGTAGAATCATGCAGGATTGAAATTTTTGACGTTTTTCTACTCCTCTCATGAGCCCACAAACAAGACTCTATAAGGATCAGTTTGAACCTACTTTACTTTTGCAGAAAATTCAAAACATTCATTATTGAATAATTGGTAGAATCATGCAGGATTGAAATTTTTAACGTTTTTCTACTCCTCTCATGAGCCCAAACAAGACTATAGAAGGACGAGATTGCAACTACTATACTTTTGGAGAAAATTCAAAACATTCATTATTCAATAAGGCCCAATAGCAAAAAGCAGCTGTTTGAATGAACACTCACATCTCTTGGTAGAATCGTTCAGGAGTGAAATCTTTAATGTTTTTCTACTCCTCTCATGAGCCCAGACAAGACTCTAAAAGGATGAGCTTGCAACTACTTTACTTTTGGAGAAAATTCAAAACATTCATTATTCAATAGGGCCCAATAGCAAAAAGCAGTGGTTTGAAAGAACACTCACATTTCTTGGTAAAATCGTGCAGGATTGAAATTTTTGACGTTTTTCTACTTTTCTCATGAGCCCAAACAAGACTATAGAAGGATGAGTTTGCAACTACTTTACTTTTGGAGAAAATTCAAAACATTCTTTATTCAATAGAGTTTAATAGCAAAAAGCAGCGTTTTGAATGTTCAATCACAGTTCTTGGTAGAATCGTGCAGGATTGAAATTTTTGATGTTTTTCTACTCCTCTCATGAGCCCAAACAAGACTCTAAAAGGATAAGTTTGCAAATACTTAACCTTTGGAGAAAATTCAAAACATTCATTATTCATTAGGGACCAATAGCAAAAAGCAGCGGTTTGAATGAACACTCACATTTCTTTGTAGAATCATGCCGGATTGAAATTTTTGACATTTTTCTACTCCTCTCATGAGCCCAAACAAGACTATAGATGGACGAGATTGCAACTACTTTACTTTTGGAGAAAACTCAAAACATTCATTATTCAATAAGGCCCAATTGCAAAAAGCAGCTGTTTGAATGAATACTCACATCTCTTGGTAGAATCGTTCAGGAATGAAATTTTTGATGTTTTCCTACTCCTCTCAACAGCCCAAACAAGTTTCTAAAAGGATGAGTTTGCAACTACTTTACTTTTGGAGATAATTCAAAACATTCATTATTCAATAGGGCCCAATAGCAAAACTCAGCGGTTTGAATGAACACTCACATTTCTTGGTAGAATCGTGCAGGATTGAATTTTTTGATGTTTTTCTACTCCTCTCAAGAGCCCAAACAAGTTTCTAAAAGGATGAGTTTGCAACTACTTTACTTTTGGAGAAAATTCAAAACATTCATTATTCAATAGGGCCCAATTTCAAAAAGCAGCGGTTTGAATGACCACTCACATTTCTTGGTAGAATCGTGCAGGATTGAAAATTTTTGATGTTTTTCTACTCCTCTCAACAGCCCAAACAAGTTTCTAAAAGGATGAGTTTGCAACTACTTTACTTTTGGAGAAAATTCAAAGCATTCATTATTCAATAGGGCCCAATAGCAAAAAGCAGCGGTTTGAATGAACACTGACATTTCTTGGTAGAATCATGCAGGATTGAAATTTTTAACGTTTTTCTACTCCTCTCATGAGCCCAAACGAGACTCTAAAAGGATAAGTTTGCAACTACTTTACTTTTGGAGAAAATTCAAAACATTCATTATTCAATAGGGCCCAATTTCAAAAAGCAGCGGTTTGAATGACCACTCACATTTCTTGGTAGAATCGTGCAGGATTGAAATTTTTGATGTTTTTCTACTCCTCTCATGAGCCCAAACAAGACTCTAAAAGGATAAGTTTGCAAATACTTAACCTTTGGAGAAAATTCAAAACATTCATTATTCATTAGGGACCAATAGCAAAAAGCAGCGGTTTGAATGAACACTCACATTTCTTTGTAGAATCATGCCGGATTGAAATTTTTGACATTTTTCTACTCCTCTCATGAGCCCAAACAAGACTATAGATGGACGAGATTGCAACTACTTTACTTTTGGAGAAAACTCAAAACATTCATTATTCAATAAGGCCCAATTGCAAAAAGCAGCTGTTTGAATGAATACTCACATCTCTTGGTAGAATCGTTCAGGAATGAAATTTTTGATGTTTTCCTACTCCTCTCAACAGCCCAAACAAGTTTCTAAAAGGATGAGTTTGCAACTACTTTACTTTTGGAGATAATTCAAAACATTCATTATTCAATAGGGCCCAATAGCAAAACTCAGCGGTTTGAATGAACACTCACATTTCTTGGTAGAATCGTGCAGGATTGAATTTTTTGATGTTTTTCTACTCCTCTCAAGAGCCCAAACAAGTTTCTAAAAGGATGAGTTTGCAACTACTTTACTTTTGGAGAAAATTCAAAACATTCATTATTCAATAGGGCCCAATTTCAAAAAGCAGCGGTTTGAATGACCACTCACATTTCTTGGTAGAATCGTGCAGGATTGAAAATTTTTGATGTTTTTCTACTCCTCTCAACAGCCCAAACAAGTTTCTAAAAGGATGAGTTTGCAACTACTTTACTTTTGGAGAAAATTCAAAGCATTCATTATTCAATAGGGCCCAATAGCAAAAAGCAGCGGTTTGAATGAACACTGACATTTCTTGGTAGAATCATGCAGGATTGAAATTTTTAACGTTTTTCTACTCCTCTCATGAGCCCAAACGAGACTCTAAAAGGATAAGTTTGCAACTACTTTACTTTTGGAGAAAATTCAAAACATTCATTATTCAATAGGGCCCAATTTCAAAAAGCAGCGGTTTGAATGACCACTCACATTTCTTGGTAGAATCGTGCAGGATTGAAATTTTTGATGTTTTTCTACTCCTCTCAACAGCCCAAACAAGTTTTTTAAAGGATGAGTTTGCAACTACTTTACTTTTGCAGAAAATTAAAAACATTCATTATTCAATAGGGCCCAATAGCAAAAAGCAGCTGTTTGAATGAGCACTCACATCTCTTGGTAGAATAGTTCAGGATTGAAATTTTTGACGTTTTTCAACTAATCTCATGAGCCCAAACAAGACTCTAAAAGGATGAGCTTGCAACTACTTTACTTTTGGAGAAAATTCAAAACATTCATTATTCAATAGAGCCCAATAGCAAAAAGCAGCGTTTTGAATGAACAATCACATTTCTTGGTAGAATCGTGCAGGATTGAAATTTTTGACGTTTTTCTACTCCTCTCAACAGCCCAAACAAGTTTCTAAAAGGATGAGTTTGCAACTACTTTACTTTTGGAGAAAATTCAAAACATTCATTATTCATTAGGTACCAATAGCAAAAAGCAGCGGTTTAAATGAACACACATCTTTTGGTAAAATTGTGCAGGATTGAAATTTTGATGTTTTTCTACTCCTCTTAACAGCCCAAACAAGTTTCTAAAAGGATGAGTTTGCAACTTCTTTACTTTTGGAGAAAATTCAAAACATTCATTATTCAATAGAGCCCAATAGCTAAAAGCAGCATTTTGAATGAACAATCACTTTTCTTGGTAGAATCGTGCAGGATTGAAAATTTTGATGTTTTTTTACTCATCTCAACAGCCCAAACAAGTTTCTAAAAGGATGAGTTTGCAACTACTTTACTTTTGGAGATAATTCAAAACATTCATTATTCAATAGGGCCCAATAGCAAAAATCAGCGGTTTGAATGAACACTCACATTTCTTGGTAGAATCGTGCAGGATTGAAATTTTTGATGTTTTTCTACTCCTCTCAACAGCCCAAACAAGTTTCTAAAAGGATGAGTTTGCAACTACTTTACTTTTGGAGAAAATTCAAAACATTCATTATTCAATAGGGCCCAATTTCAAAAAGCAGCGGTTTGAATGACCACTCACATTTCTTGGTAGAATCGTGCAGGATTGAAATTTTTGATGTTTTTTTACTCCTCTCAACAGCCCTAACAAGTTTATAAAAGGATGAGTTTGCAACTACTTTACTTTTGGAGAAAATTCCAAGCATTCACTATTCAATAGGGCCCAATAGCAAAAAGCAGCGATTTAAATGAACACTCACATCTTTTGGTAGAATCGTGCAGTATTGAAATTTTGATGTTTTTCTACTCCTCTCAACAGCCCAAACAAATTTC
This sequence comes from Dendrobates tinctorius, assembly GCF_039654945.1. Lineage (NCBI taxonomy): Eukaryota > Metazoa > Chordata > Amphibia > Anura > Dendrobatidae > Dendrobates > Dendrobates tinctorius. The sequence continues at coordinate 4,302,499 of NW_027361736.1, read as the reverse complement.
TAAAAGGATGAGTTTCCAACTACTTTACTTTTGCAGAAAATTCAAAACATTCATTATTCAATAGGGCCCAATAGCAAAAAGCAGCGGTTTGAATGAACACTCACATTTCTTTGTAGAATCATGCAGGATTGAAATTTTTGACGTTTTTCTACTCCTCTCATGAGCCCACAAACAAGACTCTATAAGGATCAGTTTGAACCTACTTTACTTTTGCAGAAAATTCAAAACATTCATTATTGAATAATTGGTAGAATCATGCAGGATTGAAATTTTTAACGTTTTTCTACTCCTCTCATGAGCCCAAACAAGACTATAGAAGGACGAGATTGCAACTACTATACTTTTGGAGAAAATTCAAAACATTCATTATTCAATAAGGCCCAATAGCAAAAAGCAGCTGTTTGAATGAACACTCACATCTCTTGGTAGAATCGTTCAGGAGTGAAATCTTTAATGTTTTTCTACTCCTCTCATGAGCCCAGACAAGACTCTAAAAGGATGAGCTTGCAACTACTTTACTTTTGGAGAAAATTCAAAACATTCATTATTCAATAGGGCCCAATAGCAAAAAGCAGTGGTTTGAAAGAACACTCACATTTCTTGGTAAAATCGTGCAGGATTGAAATTTTTGACGTTTTTCTACTTTTCTCATGAGCCCAAACAAGACTATAGAAGGATGAGTTTGCAACTACTTTACTTTTGGAGAAAATTCAAAACATTCTTTATTCAATAGAGTTTAATAGCAAAAAGCAGCGTTTTGAATGTTCAATCACAGTTCTTGGTAGAATCGTGCAGGATTGAAATTTTTGATGTTTTTCTACTCCTCTCATGAGCCCAAACAAGACTCTAAAAGGATAAGTTTGCAAATACTTAACCTTTGGAGAAAATTCAAAACATTCATTATTCATTAGGGACCAATAGCAAAAAGCAGCGGTTTGAATGAACACTCACATTTCTTTGTAGAATCATGCCGGATTGAAATTTTTGACATTTTTCTACTCCTCTCATGAGCCCAAACAAGACTATAGATGGACGAGATTGCAACTACTTTACTTTTGGAGAAAACTCAAAACATTCATTATTCAATAAGGCCCAATTGCAAAAAGCAGCTGTTTGAATGAATACTCACATCTCTTGGTAGAATCGTTCAGGAATGAAATTTTTGATGTTTTCCTACTCCTCTCAACAGCCCAAACAAGTTTCTAAAAGGATGAGTTTGCAACTACTTTACTTTTGGAGATAATTCAAAACATTCATTATTCAATAGGGCCCAATAGCAAAACTCAGCGGTTTGAATGAACACTCACATTTCTTGGTAGAATCGTGCAGGATTGAATTTTTTGATGTTTTTCTACTCCTCTCAAGAGCCCAAACAAGTTTCTAAAAGGATGAGTTTGCAACTACTTTACTTTTGGAGAAAATTCAAAACATTCATTATTCAATAGGGCCCAATTTCAAAAAGCAGCGGTTTGAATGACCACTCACATTTCTTGGTAGAATCGTGCAGGATTGAAAATTTTTGATGTTTTTCTACTCCTCTCAACAGCCCAAACAAGTTTCTAAAAGGATGAGTTTGCAACTACTTTACTTTTGGAGAAAATTCAAAGCATTCATTATTCAATAGGGCCCAATAGCAAAAAGCAGCGGTTTGAATGAACACTGACATTTCTTGGTAGAATCATGCAGGATTGAAATTTTTAACGTTTTTCTACTCCTCTCATGAGCCCAAACGAGACTCTAAAAGGATAAGTTTGCAACTACTTTACTTTTGGAGAAAATTCAAAACATTCATTATTCAATAGGGCCCAATTTCAAAAAGCAGCGGTTTGAATGACCACTCACATTTCTTGGTAGAATCGTGCAGGATTGAAATTTTTGATGTTTTTCTACTCCTCTCATGAGCCCAAACAAGACTCTAAAAGGATAAGTTTGCAAATACTTAACCTTTGGAGAAAATTCAAAACATTCATTATTCATTAGGGACCAATAGCAAAAAGCAGCGGTTTGAATGAACACTCACATTTCTTTGTAGAATCATGCCGGATTGAAATTTTTGACATTTTTCTACTCCTCTCATGAGCCCAAACAAGACTATAGATGGACGAGATTGCAACTACTTTACTTTTGGAGAAAACTCAAAACATTCATTATTCAATAAGGCCCAATTGCAAAAAGCAGCTGTTTGAATGAATACTCACATCTCTTGGTAGAATCGTTCAGGAATGAAATTTTTGATGTTTTCCTACTCCTCTCAACAGCCCAAACAAGTTTCTAAAAGGATGAGTTTGCAACTACTTTACTTTTGGAGATAATTCAAAACATTCATTATTCAATAGGGCCCAATAGCAAAACTCAGCGGTTTGAATGAACACTCACATTTCTTGGTAGAATCGTGCAGGATTGAATTTTTTGATGTTTTTCTACTCCTCTCAAGAGCCCAAACAAGTTTCTAAAAGGATGAGTTTGCAACTACTTTACTTTTGGAGAAAATTCAAAACATTCATTATTCAATAGGGCCCAATTTCAAAAAGCAGCGGTTTGAATGACCACTCACATTTCTTGGTAGAATCGTGCAGGATTGAAAATTTTTGATGTTTTTCTACTCCTCTCAACAGCCCAAACAAGTTTCTAAAAGGATGAGTTTGCAACTACTTTACTTTTGGAGAAAATTCAAAGCATTCATTATTCAATAGGGCCCAATAGCAAAAAGCAGCGGTTTGAATGAACACTGACATTTCTTGGTAGAATCATGCAGGATTGAAATTTTTAACGTTTTTCTACTCCTCTCATGAGCCCAAACGAGACTCTAAAAGGATAAGTTTGCAACTACTTTACTTTTGGAGAAAATTCAAAACATTCATTATTCAATAGGGCCCAATTTCAAAAAGCAGCGGTTTGAATGACCACTCACATTTCTTGGTAGAATCGTGCAGGATTGAAATTTTTGATGTTTTTCTACTCCTCTCAACAGCCCAAACAAGTTTTTTAAAGGATGAGTTTGCAACTACTTTACTTTTGCAGAAAATTAAAAACATTCATTATTCAATAGGGCCCAATAGCAAAAAGCAGCTGTTTGAATGAGCACTCACATCTCTTGGTAGAATAGTTCAGGATTGAAATTTTTGACGTTTTTCAACTAATCTCATGAGCCCAAACAAGACTCTAAAAGGATGAGCTTGCAACTACTTTACTTTTGGAGAAAATTCAAAACATTCATTATTCAATAGAGCCCAATAGCAAAAAGCAGCGTTTTGAATGAACAATCACATTTCTTGGTAGAATCGTGCAGGATTGAAATTTTTGACGTTTTTCTACTCCTCTCAACAGCCCAAACAAGTTTCTAAAAGGATGAGTTTGCAACTACTTTACTTTTGGAGAAAATTCAAAACATTCATTATTCATTAGGTACCAATAGCAAAAAGCAGCGGTTTAAATGAACACACATCTTTTGGTAAAATTGTGCAGGATTGAAATTTTGATGTTTTTCTACTCCTCTTAACAGCCCAAACAAGTTTCTAAAAGGATGAGTTTGCAACTTCTTTACTTTTGGAGAAAATTCAAAACATTCATTATTCAATAGAGCCCAATAGCTAAAAGCAGCATTTTGAATGAACAATCACTTTTCTTGGTAGAATCGTGCAGGATTGAAAATTTTGATGTTTTTTTACTCATCTCAACAGCCCAAACAAGTTTCTAAAAGGATGAGTTTGCAACTACTTTACTTTTGGAGATAATTCAAAACATTCATTATTCAATAGGGCCCAATAGCAAAAATCAGCGGTTTGAATGAACACTCACATTTCTTGGTAGAATCGTGCAGGATTGAAATTTTTGATGTTTTTCTACTCCTCTCAACAGCCCAAACAAGTTTCTAAAAGGATGAGTTTGCAACTACTTTACTTTTGGAGAAAATTCAAAACATTCATTATTCAATAGGGCCCAATTTCAAAAAGCAGCGGTTTGAATGACCACTCACATTTCTTGGTAGAATCGTGCAGGATTGAAATTTTTGATGTTTTTTTACTCCTCTCAACAGCCCTAACAAGTTTATAAAAGGATGAGTTTGCAACTACTTTACTTTTGGAGAAAATTCCAAGCATTCACTATTCAATAGGGCCCAATAGCAAAAAGCAGCGATTTAAATGAACACTCACATCTTTTGGTAGAATCGTGCAGTATTGAAATTTTGATGTTTTTCTACTCCTCTCAACAGCCCAAACAAATTTCTAAAAGGATGAGTTTCCAACTACTTTACTTTTGCAGAAAATTCAAAACATTCATTATTCAATAGGGCCCAATAGCAAAAAGCAGCTGTTTGAATGAGCATTCACATCTCTGGGTAGAATCGTTCAGGATTGAAATTTTTGATGTTTTTCTACTCCTCTCATGAGCCCAAACAAGACTCTAAAAGGATGATCTTGCAACTACTTTACTTTTGGAGAAAATTCAAAACCTTCATTATTCAATAGAGCCCAATAGCTAAAAGCAGCGTTTTGAATTAACAATCACTTTTCTTGGTAGAATCGTGCAGGATTGAAAATTTTGATGTTTTTTTTACTCGTCTCAACAGCCCAAACAAGTTTCTAAAAGGATGAGTTTGCAACTACTTTACTTTTGGAGATAATTCAAAACATTCATTATTCAATAGGGCCCAATAGCAAAAATCAGCGGTTTGAATGAAAACTCACATTTCTTGGTAGAATCGTGCAGGATTGAAATTTTTGATGTTTTTCTACTCCTCTCAACAGCCCAAACAAGTTTCTAAAAGGATGAGCTAGCAACCACTTTACTTTAGCAGAAAATTCAAAACATTCATTATTCAATAGGGCCCAATTTCAAAAAGCAGCGGTTTGAATGACCACTCACATTTCTTGGTAGAATCGTGCAGGATTGAAATTTTTGATGTTTTTCTACTCCTCTCAATAGCCCAAACAAGTTTATAAAAGGATGAGTTTGCAACTACTTTACTTTTGGAGAAAATTCCAAGCATTCATTATTCAATAAGGCCCAATAGCAAAAAGCAGCGATTTAAATGAACACTCACATCTTTTGGTAGAATCGTGCAGGATTGAAATTTTGATGTTTTTCTACTCCTCGCAACAGCCCAAACAAGTTTCTAGAAGGATGAGTTTGCAACTACTTTACTTTTGCAGAAAATTCAAAACATTCATTATTCAATAGGGCCCAATAGCAAAAAGCAGCTGTTTGAATGAGCATTCACATCTCTGGGTAGAATGGTTCAGGATTGAAATTTTTGATGTTTTTCTACTCCTCCCATGAGCCCAAACAAGACTCTAAAAGGATGAGCTTGCAACTACTTTACTTTTGGAGAAAATTCAAAACCTTCGTTATTCAATAGAGCCCAATAGCTAAAAGCAGCGTTTTGAATTAACAATCACTTTTCTTGGTAGAATTGTGCAGGATTGAAAATTTTGATTTTTTTTTTACTCATCTCAACAGCCCAAACAAGTTTCTAAAAGGATGAGTTTGCAACTACTTTACTTTTGGAGATAATTCAAAACATTCATTATTCAATAAGGCCCAATAGCAAAAAGCAGCGGTTTGAATGAACACTCACATTTCTTGGTAGAATCGTACAGGATTGAATTTTTTGATGTTTTTCTACTCCTCTCAACAGCCCAAACAAGTTTCTAAAAGGATGAATTTGCAACTACTTTACTTTTGGAGAAAATTCAAAACATTCATTATTCAATAGGGCCCAATTTCAAAAAGCAGCGGTTTGAATGACCACTCACATTTCTTGGTAGAATGGTGCAGGATTGAAATTTTTTATGTTTTTCTACTCCTCTCAACAGCCCAAACAAGTTTCTAAAAGGATGAGTTTGCAACTACTTTACTTTTGGAGAAAATTCAAAGCATTCATTCAATAGGGCCCAATAGCAAGAAGCAGCGTTTTGAATGAACACTGACATTTCTTGGTAGAATCATGCAGGATTGAAATTTTTAATGTTTTTCTACTCCTCTCATGAGCCCAAACGAGACTCTAAAAGGATGAGTTTGCAACTACTTTACTTTTGGAGAAAATTCAAAACATTCATTATTCAATAGGGCCCAATTTCAAAAAGCAGCGGTTTGAATGACCACTCACATTTCTTGGTAGAATGGTGCAGGATTGAAATTTTTTATGTTTTTCTTCTCCTCTCAACAGCCCAAACAAGTTTCTAAAAGGATGAGTTTGCAACTTCTTTACTTTTGGAGAAAATTCAAAACATTCATTATTCAATAGGGACCAATAGCAAAAAGCAGCGGTTTGAATGAACACTCACATTTCTTGGTAGAATCATGCAGGATTGAAATTTTTGATCTTTTCTACTCCTCTCATGAGCCCAAGCAAGACTCTAAAAGGAAGAGTTTGCAACTACTTTACTTTTGCAGAAAATTTAAAACATTCATTATTCTTTACGGACCAAAATAGCAAAAACCAGCGGTTTGAATGAACATTCACATTTCTTGGTAGAATCGTGCAGGATTGAAATTTTTGATGTTTTTCTACTCCTCTCAACAGCCCAAACAAGTTTTTTAAAGGAAGAGTTTGCAACTACTTTACTTTTGCAGAAAATTCAAAACATTCATTATTCAATAGGGCCCAAAAGCAAAAAGCAGCTGTTTGAATGAGCACTCATCTCTTGGCAGAATAGTTCAGGATTGAAATTTTTGCTGTTTTTCAACTAATCTCATGAGCCCAAACAAGACTCTAAAAGGATGAGCTTGCAACTACTTTACTTTTGGAGAAAATTCAAAACATTCATTATTCAATAGTGCCCAATTTCAAAAAGCAGCGGTTTGAATGACCACTCACATTTCTTGGTAGAATAATGCAGGATTGAAATTTTTGATGTTTTTCTACTCCTCTCCACAGCCCAAACAAGTTTTTTAAAGGATGAGTTTGCAACTACTTTACTTTTGCAGAAAATTCAAAACATTCATTATTCAATAGGGCCCAATAGCAAAAAGCAGCTGTTTGAATGAGCACTCACATCTCTTGGTAGAATAGTTCAGGATTGAAATTTTTGATGTTTTTCAACTAATCTCATGAGCCCAAACAAGACTCTAAAAGGATGAGCTTGCAACTACTTTACTTATGGAGAAAATTCAAAACATTCATTATTCAATAGAGCCCAATAGCAAAAAGCAGCGTTTTGAATGAACAATCACATTTCTTGGTAGAATCATGGAGGATTGAAATTTTTGACGTTTTTCCACTCCTCTCAACAGCCCAAACAAGTTTCTAAAAGGATGAGTTTGCAACTTCTTTACTTTTGGAGAAAATTCAAAACATTCATTATTCAATAGGGACCAATAGCAAAAAGCAACGGTTTGAATGAACACTCACATTTCTTGGTAGAATCGTGCAGGATTGAAATTTTTGATCTTTTCTACTCCTCTCATGAGCCCAAACAAGACTCTAAAAGGAAGAGTTTGTAACTACTTTACTTTTGCAGAAAATTCAAAACATTCATTATTCTTTAGGGACCAAAATAGCAAAAACCAGCGGTTTGAATGAACATTCACACTTCTTGGTAGAATCATGCAGGATTGAAATTTTTGATGTTTTTCAACTAATCTCATGAGCCCAAACAAGACTCTAAAAGGATGAGCTTGCAACTACTTTACTTATGGAGAAAATTCAAAACATTCATTATTCAATAGAGCCCAAAAGCAAAAAGCAGCGTTTTGAATGAACAATCACATTTCTTGGTAGAATCATGCAGGATTGAAATTTTTGATGTTTTTCTACTCCTCTCAACAGCCCAAACAAGTTTCTAAAAGGATGAGTTTGCAACTTCTTTACTTTTGGAGAAAATTCAAAACATTCATTATTCAATAGGGACCAATAGCAAAAAGCAGCGGTTTGAATGAACACTCACATTTGTTGGTAGAATCGTGCAGGATTGAAATTTTTGAACTTTTCTACTCCTCTCATGAGCCCAAACAAGACTCTAAAAGGAAGAGTTTGCAACTACTTTACTTTTGGAGAAAATTCAAAACATTCATTATTCAATAGGGCCCAATAGCAAAAAGCAGCGGTTTAAATGAACACTCACATCTTTTGGTAGAATCATGCAGGATTGAAATTTTTAACATTTTTCTACTCCTCTCATTTGCCCAAACGAGACTCTAAAAGGATGAGTTTGCAACTACTTTACTTTTGGAGAAAATTCAAAACATTCATTATTAAATAGGGCCCAATTTCAAAAAGCAGCGGTTTGAATGACCACTCACATTTCTTGGTAGAATCGTGCAGGATTGAAATTTTTGATGTTTTTCTACTCCTCTCAACAGCCCAAACAAGTTTTTAAAGGATGAGTTTGCAACTACTTTACTTTTGGAGAAAATTCAAAGCATTCATTATTCAATAGGGCCCAATAGCAAAAAGCAGCGGTTTGAATGAACAATCACATTTCTTGGTAGAATCGTGCAGGATTGAAATTTTTGATCTTTTCTACTCCTCTCATGAGCCCAAACAAGACTCTAAAAGGAAGAGTTTGCAACTACTTTACTTTTGCAGAAAATTCAAAACATTCATTATTCTTTACGGACCAAAATAGCAAAAACCAGCGGTTTGAATGAACATTCACATTTCTTGGTAGAATCGTGCAGGATTGAAATTTTTGATGTTTTTCTACTCCTCTCAACAGCCCAAACAAGTTTTTTAAAGGATGAGTTTGCAACTACTTTACTTTTGCAGAAAATTCAAAACATTCATTATTCAACAGGGCCCAATAGCAAAAAGCAGCTGTTTGAATGAGCACTCACATCTCTTGGTAGAATAGTTCAGGAATGACATTTTTGATGTTTTTCAACTAATCTCATGAGCCCAAACAAGACTCTAAAAGGATGAGCTTGCAACTACTTTACTTTTGCAGAAAATTCAAAACATTCATTATTCAATAGAGCCCAATAGCAAAAAGCAGCGTTTTGAATGAACAATCACATTTCTTGGTAGAATCGTGGAGGATTGAAATTTTTGACGTTTTTCTACTCCTCTTAACAGCCCAAACAAGTTTCTAAAAGGATGAGTTTGCAACTTCTTTACTTTTGGAGAAAATTCAAAACATTCATTATTCAATAGGGACCAATAGCAAAAAGCAGCGGTTTGAATGAACACTCACATTTCTTGGTAGAATCGTGCAGGATTGAAATTTTTTATCTTTTCAACTCCTCTCATGAGCCCAAACAAGACTCTAAAAGGAAGAGTTTGCAACTACTTTACTTTTGGAGAAAATTCAAAACATTCATTATTCAATAGAGCCCAATAGCTAAAAGCAGCATTTTGAATGAACAATCACTTTTCTTGGTAGAATCGTGCAGGATTGAAAATTTTGATGTGTTTTTTACTCATCTCAACAGCCCAAACAAGTTTCTAAAAGGATGAGCTTGCAACTACTTTACTTTTGGAGATAATTCAAAACATTCATTATTCAATAGGGCCCAATAGCAAAAATCAGCGGTTTGAATGAACACTCACATTTCTTGGTAGAATCATGCAGGATTGAAATTTTTGATGTTTTTCTACTCCTCTCAACAGCCCAAACAAGTTTCTAAAAGGATGAGTTTGCAACTACTTTACTTTTGGAGAAAATTCAAAACATTCATTATTCAATAGGGCCCAATTTCAAAAAGCAGCGGTTTGAATGACCACTCACATTTCTCGGTAGAATCGTGCAGGATTGAAATTTTTGATGTTTTTCTACTCCTCTCAACAGCCCAAACAAGTTTCTAAAAGGATGAGTTTGCAACTACTTTACTTTTGGAGAAAATTCAAAGCATTCATTATTCAATTTGGCCCAATAGCAAAAAGCAGCGGTTTGAATGAACACTGACATTTCTTGGTAGAATCATGCAGGATTGAAATTTTTAACGTTTTTCTACTCCTCTCATGAGCCCAAACGAGACTCTAAAAGGATGAGTTTGCAACTACTTTACTTTTGGAGAAAATTCAAAACATTCATTATTCAATAGGGCCCAATTTCAAAAAGCAGCGGTTTGAATGACCACTCACATTTCTTGGTAGAATAATGCAGGATTGAAATGTTTGATGTTTTTCTACTCCTCTCAACAGCTCAAGCAAGTTTTTTAAAGGATGAGTTTGCAACTACTTTACTTTTGCAGAAAATTCAAAACATTCATTATTCAATAGGGCCCAATAGCAAAAAGCAGCTGTTTGAATGAGCACTCACATCTCTTGGTAGAATAGTTCAGGATTGAAATTTTTGATGTTTTTCAACTAATCTCATGAGCCCAAACAAGACTCTAAAAGGATGAGCTTGCAACTACTTTACTTTTGGAGAAAATTCAAAACATTCATTATTCAATAGAGCCCAATAGCAAAAAGCAGCATTCTGAAAGAACAATCACATTATTTGGTAGAATCGTGGAGGATTGAAATTTTTGACGTTTTTCTACTCCTCTCATGAGCCCAAACAAGACTCTAAAAGGAAGAGTTTGCAACTACTTTACTTTTGGAGAAAATTCAAAACATTCATTATTCAATAGGGCCCAATTTCAAAAAGCAGCGGTTTGAATGACCACTCACATTTCTTGGTAGAATAATGCAGGATTGAAATGTTTGATGTTTTTCTACTCCTCTCAACAGCTCAAGCAAGTTTTTTAAAGGATGAGTTTGCAACTACTTTACTTTTGCAGAAAATTCAAAACATTCATTATTCTTTAGGGACCAAAATAGCAAAAACCAGCGGTTGGAATGAACATTCACATTTCTTCGTAGAATCGTGCAGGATTGAAATTTTTGATGTTTTTCTACTCCTCTCAACAGCCCAAACAAGTTTCTAAAAGGATGAGCTAGCAACTACTTTACTTTAGCAGAAAATTCAAAACATTCATTATTCAAAAGAGCTCAATAGCAAAAAGCAGCGTTTTGAATGAACAATCACATTTCTTGGTAGAATCGTGCAGGATTGAAATTTTTGATGTTTTTTACTCATCTCACCAGCCCAAACAAGTTTCTAAAAGGAAGAGTTTGCAACTACTTTACTTTTGCAGAAAATTCAAAACATTCATTATTCTTTACGGACCAAAATAGCAAAAAGCAGCGTTTTGAATGAACACTCACATTTCTTGGTAGAATCGTGCAGGATTGAAATTTTTGACGTTTTTCTATTCCTCTCAACAGCCCAAACAAGTTTCTAAAAGGATGAGTTTGCAACTTCTTTACTTTTGGAGAAAATTCAAAACATTCATTATTCAATAGGGACCAATAGCAAAAAGCAACGGTTTGAATGAACACTCACATTTCTTGGTAGAATCGTGCAGGATTGAAATTTTTGATCTTTTCTACTCCTCTCATGAGCCCAAACAAGACTCTAAAAGGAAGAGTTTGTAACTACTTTACTTTTGCAGAAAATTCAAAACATTCATTATTCTTTAGGGACCAAAATAGCAAAAACCAGCGGTTTGAATGAACATTCACACTTCTTGGTAGAATCGTGCAGGATTTAAATTTTTGATGTTTTTCTACTCCTCTCAACAGCCCAAACAAGTTTCTAAAAGGATGAGCTAGCAACTACTTTACTTTAGCAGAAAATTCAAAACATTCATTATTCAAAAGAGCTCAATAGCAAAAAGCAGCGTTTTGAATGAACAATCACATTTCTTGGTAGAATCGTGCAGGATTGAAATTTTTGATGTTTTTCTACTCCTCTCAACAGCCCAAACAAGTTTTTTAAAGGATGAGTTTGCAACTACTTTACTTTTGCAGAAAATTCAAAACATTCATTATTCAATAATGCCCAATAGCAAAAAGCAGCTGTTTGAATGAGCACTCACATCTCTTGGTAGAATAGTTCAGGATTGAAATTTTTGATGTTTTTCAACTAATCTCATGAGCCCAAACAAGACTCTAAAAGGATGAGCTTGCAACTACTTTACTTATGGAGAAAATTCAAAACATTCATTATTCAATAGAGCCCAATAGCAAAAAGCAGCGTTTTGAATGAACAATCACATTTCTTGGTAGAATCATGCAGGATTGAAATTTTTGACGTTTTTCTACTCCTCTCAACAGCCCAAACAAGTTTCTAAAATGATGAGTTTGCAACTTCTTTACTTTTGGAGAAAATTCAAAACATTCATTATTCAATAGGGACCAATAGCAAAAAGCAGCGGTTTGAATGAACACTCACATTTCTTGGTAGAATCATGCAGGATTGAAATTTTTGATCTTTTCTACTCCTCTCATGAGCCCAAACAAGACTCTAAAAGGAAGAGTTTGCAACTACTTTACTTTTGGAAAAAATTCAAAACATTCATTATTCAGTAGGGCCCAATAGCAAAAAGCAGCGGTTTAAATGAACACTCACATCTTTTGGTAGAATCGTGCAGGATTGAAAATTTAATTTTGATGTTTTTTTTACTCGTCTCAGCAGCCCAAACAAGTTTCTAAAAGGATGAGTTTGCAACTACTTTACTTTTGGAGATAATTCAAAACATTCATTATTCAATAGGGCCCAATAGCAAAAATCAGCGGTTTGAATGAACACTCACATTTCTTGGTAGAATCGAGCAGGATTGAAATTTTTGATGTTTTTCTACTCCTCTCAACAGCCCAAACAAGTTTATAAAAGGATGAGTTTGCAACTACTTTACTTTTGGAGGAAATTCCAAGCATTCATTATTCAATAGGGCCCAATAGCAAAAAGCAGTGATTTAAATGAACACTCACATCTTTTGGTAGAATCGTGCAGGATTGAAATTTTGATGTTTTTCTACTCCTCTCAACAGCCCAAACAAGTTTCTAAAAGGATGAGTTTGCAACTACTTTACTTTTGCAGAAAATTCAAAACATTCATTATTCAATAGGGCCCAATAGCAAAAAGCAGCTGTTTGAATGAGCATTCACATCTCTGGGTAGAATCGTTCAGGATTGAAATTTTTGATGTTTTTCTACTCCTCCCATGAGCCCAAACAAGACTCTAAAAGGATGAGCTTGCAACTACTTTACTTTTGGAGAAAATTCAAAACCTTCGTTATTCAATAGAGCCCAATAGCTAAAAGCAGCGTTTTGAATTAACAATCACTTTTCTTGGTAGAATCGTGCAGGATTGAAAATTTTGATTTTTTTTACTCGTCTCAACAGCCCAAACAAGTTTCTAAAAGGATGAGTTTGCAACTACTTTACTTTTGGAGATAATTCAAAACATTCATTATTCAATAGGGCCCAATAGCAAAAATCAGCGGTTTGAATGAACACTCACATTTCTTGGTAGAATCGTACAGGATTGAATTTTTTTATGTTTTTCTACTCCTCTCAACAGCCCAAACAAGTTTCTAAAAGGATGAGTTTGCAACTACTTTACTTTTGGAGAAAATTCAAAACATTCATTTTTCAATAGGGCCCAATTTCAAAAAGCAGCGGTTTGAATGACCACTCACATTTCTTGGTAGAATGGTGCAGGATTGAAATTTTTTATGTTTTTCTACTCCTCTCAACAGCCCAAACAAGTTTCTAAAAGGATGAGTTTGCAACTACTTTACTTTTGGAGAAAATTCAAAACATTCATTTTTCAATAGGGCCCAATTTCAAAAAGCAGCGGTTTGAATGACCACTCACATTTCTTGGTAGAATGGTGCAGGATTGAAATTTTTTATGTTTTTCTACTCCTCTCAACAGCCCAAACAAGTTTCTAAAAGGATGAGCTAGCAACTACTTTACTTTAGCAGAAAATTCAAAACATTCATTATTCAAAAGAGCTCAATAGCAAAAAGCAGCGTTTTGAATGAACAATCACATTTCTTGGTAGAATCGTGCAGGATTGAAATTTTTGATGTTTTTGTACTCCTCTCAACAGCCCAAACAAGTTTTTTAAAGGATGAGTTTGCAACTACTTTACTTTTGCAGAAAATTCAAAACATTCATTATTCAATAGGGCCCAATAGCAAAAAGCAGCTGTTTGAATGAGCACTCACATCTCTTGGTAGAATAGTTCAGGATTGAAATTTTTGATGATTTTCAACTAATCTCATGAGCCCAAAAAAGACTCTAAAAGGATGAGCTTGCAACTACTTTACTTATGGAGAAAATTCAAAACATTCATTATTCAATAGAGCCCAAAAGCAAAAAGCAGCGTTTTGAATGAACAATCACATTTCTTGGTAGAATCATGCAGGATTGAAATTTTTGATGTTTTTCTACTCCTCTCAACAGCCCAAACAAGTTTCTAAAAGGATGAGTTTGCAACTTCTTTACTTTTGGAGAAAATTCAAAACATTCATTATTCAATAGGGACCAATAGCAAAAAGAAGCGGTTTGAATGAACACTCACATTTCTTGGTAGAATCGTGCAGGATTGAAATTTTTGATCTTTTCTACTCCTCTCATGAGCCCAAACAAGACTCTAAAAGGAAGAGTTTGCAACTACTTTACTTTTGGAGAAAATTCAAAACATTCATTATTCAATAGGGCCCAATAGCAAAAAGCAGCGGTTTAAATGAACACTCACATCTTTTGGTAGAATCATGCAGGATTGAAATTTTTAACGTTTTTCTACTCCTCTCATGAGCCCAAACGAGACTCTAAAAGGATGAGTTTGCAACTACTTTACTTTTGGAGAAAATTCAAAACATTCATTATTAAATAGGGCCCAATTTCAAAAAGCAGCGGTTTGAATGATAACTCACATTTCTTGGTAGAATCGTGCAGGATTGAAATTTTTGATGTTTTTCTACTCCTCTCAACAGGCCAAACAAGTTTTTTAAAGGATGAGTTTGCAACTACTTTACTTTTGGAGAAAATTCAAAGCATTCATTATTCAATAGGGCCCAATAGCAAAAAGCAGCGGTTTGAATGAACAATCACATTTCTTGGTAGAATCGTGCAGGATTGAAATTTTTGATCTTTTCTACTCCTCTCATGAGCCCAAACAAGACTCTAAAAGGAAGAGTTTGCAACTACTTTACTTTTGCAGAAAATTCAAAACATTCATTATTCTTTACGGACCAAAATAGCAAAAACCAGCGGTTTGAATGAACATTCACATTTCTTGGTAGAATCGTGCAGGATTGAAATTTTTGATGTTTTTCTACTCCTCTCAACAGCCCAAACAAGTTTTTTAAAGGATGAGTTTGCAACTACTTTACTTTTGCAGAAAATTCAAAACATTCATTATTCAACAGGGCCCAATAGCAAAAAGCAGCTGTTTGAATGAGCACTCACATCTCTTGGTAGAATAGTTCAGGAATGAAATTTTTGATGTTTTTCAACTAATCTCATGAGCCCAAACAAGACTCTAAAAGGATGAGCTTGCAACTACTTTACTTTTGCAGAAAATTCAAAACATTCATTATTCAATAGAGCCCAATAGCAAAAAGCAGCGTTTTGAATGAACAATCACATTTCTTGGTAGAATCGTGGAGGATTGAAATTTTTGACGTTTTTCTACTCCTCTTAACAGCCCAAACAAGTTTCTAAAAGGATGAGTTTGCAACTTCTTTACTTTTGGAGAAAATTCAAAACATTCATTATTTAATAGGGACCAGTAGCAAAAAGCAGCGGTTTGAATGAACACTCACATTTCTTGGTAGAATCGTGCAGGATTGAAATTTTTTATCTTTTCAACTCCTCTCATGAGCCCAAACAAGACTCTAAAAGGAAGAGTTTGCAACTACTTTACTTTTGGAGAAAATTCAAAACATTCATTATTCAATAGAGCCCAATAGCTAAAAGCAGCATTTTGAATGAACAATCACTTTTCTTGGTAGAATCGTGCAGGATTGAAAATTTTGATGTTTTTTTACTCATCTCAACAGCCCAAACAAGTTTCTAAAAGGATGAGTTTGCAACTACTTTACTTTTGGAGATAATTCAAAACATTCATTATTCAATAGGGCCCAATAGCAAAAATCAGCGGTTTGAATGAACACTCACATTTCTTGGTAGAATCGTGCAGGATTGAAATTTTTGATGTTTTTCTACTCCTCTCAACAGCCCAAACAAGTTTCTAAAAGGATGAGTTTGCAACTACTTTACTTTTGGAGAAAATTCAAAACATTCATTATTCAATAGGGCCCAATTTCAAAAAGCAGCGGTTTGAATGACCACTCACATTTCTTGGTAGAATCGTGCAGGATTGAAATTTTTGATGTTTTTCTACTCCTCTCAACAGCCCTAACAAGTTTATAAAAGGATGAGTTTGCAACTACTTTACTTTTGGAGAAAATTCCAAGCATTCATTATTCAATAGGGCCCAATAGCAAAAAGCAGCGATTTAAATGAACACTCACATCTTTTGGTAGAATCGTGCAGTATTGAAATTTTGATGTTTTTCTACTCCTCTCAACAGCCCAAACAAGTTTCTAAAAGGATGAGTTTCCAACTACTTTACTTTTGCTGAAAATTCAAAACATTCATTATTCAATAGGGCCCAATAGCAAAAAGCAGCTGTTTGAATGAGCATTCACATCTCTGGGTAGAATCGTTCAGGATTGAAATTTTTGATGTTTTTCTACTCCTCTCATGAGCCCAAACAAGACTCTAAAAGGATGATCTTGCAACTACTTTACTTTTGGAGAAAATTCAAAACCTTCATTATTCAATAGACCCCAATAGCTAAAAGCAGCGTTTTGAATTAACAATCACTTTTCTTGGTAGAATCGTGCAGGATTGAAAATTTTGATGTTTTTTTTACTCGTCTCAACAGCCCAAACAAGTTTCTAAAAGGATGAGTTTGCAACTACTTTACTTTTGGAGATAATTCAAAACATTCATTATTCAATAGGGCCCAATAGCAAAAATCAGCGGTTTGAATGAAAACTCACATTTCTTGGTAGAATCGTGCAGGATTGAATTTTTTGATGTTTTTCTACTCCTCTCAAGAGCCCAAACAAGTTTCTAAAAGGATGAGTTTGCAACTACTTTTCTTTTGGAGAAAATTCAAAACATTCATTATTCAATAGGGCCCAATTTCAAAAAGCAGCGGTTTGAATGACCACTCACATTTCTTGGTAGAATCGTGCAGGATTGAAATTTTTGATGTTTTTCTACTCCTCTCAACAGAACAAACAAGTTTCTAAAAGGATGAGTTTGCAACTACTTTACTTTTGGAGAAAATTCAAAGCATTCATTATTCAATAGGGCCCAATAGCAAAAAGCAGCGGTTTGAATGAACACTGACATTTCTTGGTAGAATCATGCAGGATTGAAATTTTTAACGTTTTTCTACTCCTCTCATGAGCCCAAACGAGACTCTAAAAGGATGAGTTTGCAACTACTTTACTTTTGGAGAAAATTCAAAACATTCATTATTCAATAGGGCCCAATTTCAAAAAGCAGCGGTGTGAATGACCACTCACATTTCTTGGTAGAATAATGCAGGATTGAATTGTTTGATGTTTTTCTACTCCTCTCAACAGCTCAAACAAGTTTTTTAAAGGATGAGTTTGCAACTACTTTACTTTTGCAGAAAATTCAAAACATTCATTATTCAATAGGGCCCAATAGCAAAAAGCAGCTGTTTGAATGAGCACTCACATCTCTTGGTAGAATAGTTCAGGATTGAAATTTTTGATGTTTTTCAACTAATCTCATGAGCCCAAACAAGACTCTAAAAGGATGAGCTTGCAACTACTTTACTTTTGGAGAAAATTCAAAACATTCATTATTCAATAGAGCCCAATAGCAAAAAGCAGCGTTCTGAATGAACAATCACATTTCTTGGTAGAATCGTGGAGGATTGAAATTTTTGACGTTTTTCTACTCCTCTCATGAGCCCAAACAAGACTCTAAAAGGAAGAGTTTGCAACTACTTTACTTTTGCAGAAAATTCAAAACATTCATTATTCTTTAGGGACCAAAATAGCAAAAACCAGCGGTTGGAATGAACATTCACATTTCTTCGTAGAATCGTGCAGGATTGAAATTTTTGATGTTTTTCTACTCCTCTCAACAGCCCAAACAAGTTTCTAAAAGGATGAGCTAGCAACTACTTTACTTTAGCAGAAAATTCAAAACATTCATTATTCAAAAGAGCTCAATAGCAAAAAGCAGCGTTTTGAATGAACAATCACATTTCTTGGTAGAATCGTGCAGGATTGAAATTTTTGATGTTTTTTACTCATCTCACCAGCCCAAACAAGTTTCTAAAAGGAAGAGTTTGCAACTACTTTACTTTTGCAGAAAATTCAAAACATTCATTATTCTTTACGGACCAAAATAGCAAAAAGCAGCGTTTTGAATGAACACTCACATTTCTTGGTAGAATCGTGCAGGATTAAAATTTTTGACGTTTTTCTATTCCTCTCAACAGCCCAAACAAGTTTCTAAAAGGATGAGTTTGCAACTTCTTTACTTTTGGAGAAAATTCAAAACATTCATTATTCAATAGGGACCAATAGCAAAAAGCAACGGTTTGAATGAACACTCACATTTCTTGGTAGAATCGTGCAGGATTGAAATTTTTGATCTTTTCTACTCCTCTCATGAGCCCAAACAAGACTCTAAAAGGAAGAGTTTGTAACTACTTTACTTTTGCAGAAAATTCAAAACATTCATTATTCTTTAGGGACCAAAATAGCAAAAACCAGCGGTTTGAATGAACATTCACACTTCTTGGTAGAATCGTGCAGGATTTAAATTTTTGATGTTTTTCTACTCCTCTCAACAGCCCAAACAAGTTTCTAAAAGGATGAGCTAGCAACTACTTTACTTTAGCAGAAAATTCAAAACATTCATTATTCAAAAGAGCTCAATAGCAAAAAGCAGCGTTTTGAATGAACAATCACATTTCTTGGTAGAATCGTGCAGGATTGAAATTTTTGATGTTTTTCTACTCCTCTCAACAGCCCAAACAAGTTTTTTAAAGGATGAGTTTGCAACTACTTTACTTTTGCAGAAAATTCAAAACATTCATTATTCAATAATGCCCAATAGCAAAAAGCAGCTGTTTGAATGAGCACTCACATCTCTTGGTAGAATAGTTCAGGATTGAAATTTTTGATGTTTTTCAACTAATCTCATGAGCCCAAACAAGACTCTAAAAGGATGAGCTTGCAACTACTTTACTTATGGAGAAAATTCAAAACATTCATTATTCAATAGAGCCCAATAGCAAAAAGCAGCGTTTTGAATGAACAATCACATTTCTTGGTAGAATCATGCAGGATTGAAATTTTTGACGTTTTTCTACTCCTCTCAACAGCCAAAACAAGTTTCTAAAAGGATGAGTTTGCAACTTCTTTACTTTTGGAGAAAATTCAAAACATTCATTATTCAATAGGGACCAATAGCAAAAAGCAGCGGTTTGAATGAACACTCACATTTCTTGGTAGAATCGTGCAGGATTGAAATTTTTGATCTTTTCTACTCCTCTCATGAGCCCAAACAAGACTCTAAAAGGAAGAGTTTGCAACTACTTTACTTTTGGAGAAAATTCAAAACAGTCATTATTCAGTAGGGCCCAATAGCAAAAAGCAGCGGTTTAAATGAACACTCACATCTTTTGGTAGAATCGTGCAGGATTGAAAATTTAATTTTGATGTTTTTTTTACTCGTCTCAGCAGCCCAAACAAGTTTCTAAAAGGATGAGTTTGCAACTACTTTACTTTTGGAGATAATTCAAAACATTCATTATTCAATAGGGCCCAATAGCAAAAATCAGCGGTTTGAATGAACACTCACATTTCTTGGTAGAATCGTGCAGGATTGAATTTTTTGATGTTTTTCTACTCCTCTCAAAAGCCCAAACAAGTTTCTAAAAGGATGAGTTTGCAACTACTTTACTTTTGGAGAAAATTCAAAACATTCATTATTCAATAGGGCCCAATTTCAAAAAGCAGCGGTTTGAATGACCACTCACATTTCTTGGTAGAATCGTGCAGGATTGGAATTTTTGATATTTTTCTACTCCTCTCAACAGCCCAAACAAGTTTCTAAAAGGATGAGTTTGCAACTACTTTACTTTTGGAGAAAATTCAAAGCATTCATTATTCAATAGGGCAAAATAGCAAAAAGCAGCGGTTTGAATAAACACTGACATTTCTTGGTAGAATCATGCAGGATTGAAATTTTTAACGTTTTTCTACTCCTCTCATGAGCTCAAACGAGACTCTAAAAGGATAAGTTTGCAACTACTTTACTTTTGGAGAAAATTCAAAACATTCATTATTCAATAGGGCCCAATTTCAAAAAGCAGCGATTTGAATGACAACTCACATTTGTTGGTAGAATCGTGCAGGATTGAAATTTTTGATGTTTTTCTACTCCTCTCAACAGCCCAAACAAGTTTTTTAAAGGATGAGTTTGCAACTACTTTACTTTTGCAGAAAATTCAAAACATTCATTATTCAATAGGGCCCAATAGCAAAAAGCAGCTGTTTGAATGAGCACTCACATCTCTTGGTAGAATAGTTCAGGATTGAAATTTTTGATGTTTTTCAACTAATCTCATGAGCCCAAACAAGTCTCTAAAGGATAAGCTTGCAAATACTTTACTTTTGGAGAAAATTCAAAACATTCATTATTCAATAGGGACCAATAGCAAAAAGCAGCGGTTTGAATGAACACTCACATTTCTTGGTAGAATCGTGCAGGATTGAAATTTTGATCTTTTCTACTCCTCTCATGAGCCCAAACAAGACTCTAAAAGGAAGAGTTTGCAACTACTTTACTTTAGCAGAAAATTCAAAACATTCATTATTCAAAAGAGCTCAATAGCAAAAAGCAGCGTTTTCAATGAACAATCACATTTCTTGGTAGAATCGTGCAGGATTGAAATTTTTGATGTTTTTTACTCATCTCACCAGCCCAAACAAGTTTCTAAAAGGAAGAGTTTGCAACTACTTTACTTTTGCAGAAAATTCAAATATTCATTTTTCTTTACGGACCAAAATAGCAAAAAGCAGCGGTTTGAATGAACACTCACATTTCTTGGTAGAATCGTGCAGGATTGAAATTTTTGATGTTTTTCTACTCCTCTCAACAGCCCAAACAAGTTTCTAAAAGGATGAGTTTGCAACTACTTTACTTTTGGAGAAAATTCAAAACATTCATTATTCATTAGGGACCAATAGCAAAAAGCAGCGGTTTAAATGAACACACATCTTTTGGTAGAATTGTGCAGGATTGAAATGTTGATGTTTTTCTACTCCTCTCAACAGCCCAAACAAGTTTCAAAAAGCATGAGTTTGCAACTACTTTACTTTTGCAGAAAATTCAAAACATTCATTATTCAATAGGGCCCAATAGCAAAAAGCAGCTGTTTGAATGAGCACTCACATCTCTTGGTAGAATAGTTCAGGATTGAAATTTTTGATGTTTTTCAACTAATCTCATGAGCCCAAACAAGACTCTAAAAGGATGAGCTTGCAACTACTTTACTTTTGGAGAAAATTCAAAACATTCATTATTCAATAGAGCCCAATAGCAAAAAGCAGCGTTTTGAATTAACAATCACATTTCTTGGTAGAATCGTGGAGGATTGAAATTTTTGACGTTTTTCTACTCCTCTCAACAGCCCAAACAAGTTTCTAAAAGGATGAGTTTGCAACTTCTTTACTTTTGGAGAAAATTCAAAACATTCATTATTCAATAGGGACCAATAGCAAAAAGCAACGGTTTGAATGAACACTCACATTTCTTGGTAGAATCGTGCAGGATTGAAATTTTTGATCTTTTCTACTCCTCTCATGAGCCCAAACAAGACTCTAAAATGAAGAGTTTGCAACTACTTTACTTTTGCAGAAAATTCAAAACATTCATTATTCTTTAGTGACCAAAATAGCAAAAACCAGCGGTTTGAATGAACATTCACATTTCTTGGTAGAATCGTAAAGGATTGAAATTTTTGATGTTTTTCTACTCCTCTCAACAGCCCAAACAAGTTTCTAAAAGGATGAGCTAGCAACTACTTTACTTAAGCAGAAAATTCAAAACATTCATTATTCAAAAGAGCTCAATAGCAAAAAGCAGCGTTTTGAATGAACAATCACATTTCTTGGTAGAATCGTACAGGATTGAAATTTTTGATATTTTTTACTCATCTCACCAGCCCAAACAAGTTTCTAAAAGGAAGAGTTTGCAACTACTTTACTTTTGCAGAAAATTCAAAACATTCATTATTCTTTACGGACCAAAATAGCAAAAAGCAGCGGTTTGAACGAACACTCACATTTCTTGGTAGAATCGTGCAGGATTGAAATTTTTGCTGTTTTTCTACTCCTCTCAACAGCCCAAACAAGTTTCTAAAAGGATGAGTTTGCAACTACTTTACTTTTGGAGAAAATTCAAAACATTCATTATTCATTAGGGACCAATAGCAAAAAGCAGCGGTTTAAATGAACACACATCTTTTGGTAGAATCGTGCAGGATTGAAATTTTGATGTTTTTCTACTCCTCTCAACAGCCCAAACAAGTTTCTAAAAGAATGAGTTTGCAACTACTTTACTTTTGCAGAAAATTCAAAACGTTCATTATTCAATAGGGCCCAATAGCAAAAAGCAGCTGTGTGAATGAGCATTCACATCTCTTGGTAGAATCGTTCAGGATTGAAATTTTTGATGTTTTTCTACTCCTCTCATGAGCCCAAACAAGACTCTAAAAGGATGAGCTTGCAACTACTTTACTTTTGGAGAAAATTCAAAACATTCATTATTCAATAGAGCCCAATAGCTAAAAGCAGCGTTTAGAATGAACAATCACTTTTCTTGGTAGAATCGTACAGGATTGAAATTTTTGATGTTTTTTACTCATCTCACCAGCCCAAACAAGTTTCTAAAAGGAAGAGTTTGCAACTACTTTACTTTTGCAGAAAATTCAAAACATTCATTATTCTTTACGGACCAAAATAGCAAAAAGCAGCGGTTTGAACGAACACTCACATTTCTTGGTAGAATCGTGCAGGATTGAAATTTTTGCTGTTTTTCTACTCCTCTCAACAGCCCAAACAAGTTTCTAAAAGGATGAGTTTGCAACTACTTTACTTTTGGAGAAAATTCAAAACATTCATTATTCATTAGGGACCAATAGCAAAAAGCAGCGGTTTAAATGAACACACATCTTTTGGTAGAATCGTGCAGGATTGAAATTTTGATGTTTTTCTACTCCTCTCAACAGCCCAAACAAGTTTCTAAAAGAATGAGTTTGCAACTACTTTACTTTTGCAGAAAATTCAAAACGTTCATTATTCAATAGGGCCCAATAGCAAAAAGCAGCTGTGTGAATGAGCATTCACATCTCTTGGTAGAATCGTTCAGGATTGAAATTTTTGATGTTTTTCTACTCCTCTCATGAGCCCAAACAAGACTCTAAAAGGATGAGCTTGCAACTACTTTACTTTTGGAGAAAATTCAAAACATTCATTATTCAATAGAGCCCAATAGCTAAAAGCAGCGTTTAGAATGAACAATCACTTTTCTTGGTAGAATCGTACAGGATTGAAAATTTTGATGTTTTTTTTACTCGTCTCAACAGCCCAGACAAGTTTCTAAAAGGATGAGTTTGCAACTACTTTACTTTTGGAGATAATTCAAAACATTCATTATTCAATAGGGCCCAATAACAAAAATCAGCGGTTTGAATGAACACTCACATTTCTTGGTAGAATCGTGCAGGATTGAAATTTTTGATGTTTTTCTACTCCTCTCAACAGCCCAAACAAGTTTCTAAAAGGATGAGTTTGCAACTACTTTACTTTTGGAGAAAATTCAAAACATTCATTATTCAATAGGGCCCAATTTCAAAAAGCAGCGGTTTGAATGACCACTCACATTTCTTGGTAGAATCGTGCAGGATTGAAATTTTTGATGTTTTTCTACTCCTCTCAACAGCCCAAACAAGTTTATAAAAGGATGAGATTGCAACTACTTTACTTTTGGAGAAAATTCCAAGCATTCATTATTCAATAGGGCCCAATAGCAAAAAGCAGGGATTTAAATGAACACTCACATTTCTTGGTAGAATCGTGCAGGATTGAAATTTTTGATGTTTTTCTACTCCTCTCAACAGCCCAAACAAGTTTCTAAAAGGATGAGTTTGCAACTACTTTACTTTTGGAGAAAATTCAAAATATTCATTATTCAATAGGGCCCAGCAGCAAAAAGCAGCGGTTTGAATGAACACTCACATTTCTTGGTAGAATCATGCAGGATTGAAAATTTTAACATTTCTCTACTCCTCTCATGAGCCCAAACGAGACTCTAAAAGGATAAGTTTGCAACTACTTCACTTTTGGAGAAAATTCAAAACTTTCATTATTCAATAGGTCCCAATTTCAAAAAGCAGCGGTTTGAATGACCACTCACATTTCTTGGTAGAATCGTGCAGGATTGAAATTTTTGATGTTTTTCTACTCCTCTCAACAGCCCAAACAAGTTTATAAAAGGATGAGTTTGCAACTACTTTACTTTTGGAGAAAATTCAAAATATTCATTATTCAATAGGGCCCAGCAGCAAAAAGCAGCGGTTTGAATGAACACTCACATTTCTTGGTAGAATCATGCAGGATTGAAAATTTTAACGTTTTTCTACTCCTCTCATGAGCCCAAACGAGACTCTAAAAGGATAAGTTTGCAACTACTTTACTTTTGGTGAAAATTCAAAACATTCATTATTCATTAGGGACCAATAGCAAAAAGCAGCGGTTTGAATGAACACTCACATTTTTTGGTAGAATCATGCAGGATTGAAATTTTTTACATTTTTCTATTCCTCTCATGAGCCCAAACAAGGCTCTATAAGGATGAGTTTGCAAATACTTTACTTTTGCAGAAAATTCAAAACATTCACTATTCAATAGGGCCCAATAGCAAAAAGCAGCTGTTTGAATGAACACTCACATCTCTTGGTAGAATAGTTCAGGATTGAAATTTTTGATGTTTTTCTACTCCCCTCAAGATCCCAAACAAGACTCTAAATGGATGAGCTTGCAACTACTTTACTTTTGGAGAAAATTCAAAACATTCATTATTCAACAGAGCCCAAAAGCAAAAAGCAGCTTTTTTGAATGAACAATACCTTTCTTGGTAGAATCATGCAGGATTGAAATTTTTGATGTTTTTTACTCCTCTCAACAGTCCAAACAAGTTTGTAAAAGGATGAGTTTGCAACTACTTTACTTTTGGAGAAAATTCAAAACATTCATTATTCAATAGGGTCCAAAATAGCAAAAACCAGCGGTTTGAAAGAACACTCACATTTCTTGGTAGAATCGTGCAGGATTGAAATTTTTGACGTTTTTTCTACTCCTCTCATGAGCACAAACAAGACTCTATAAGTATGAGTTTGCAACTACTTTACTTTTGGAGAAAATTCAAAACATTCTTTATTCAATAGAGTTTAATAGCAAAAAGCAGCGTTTTGAATGTACAATCACAGTTCTTGGTGGAATCGTGCAGGATTGAAATTTTTGATGCTTTTCTACTCCTCTCATGAGCCCAAACAAGACTCTAAAAGGATAAGCTTGCAAATACTTTACCTTTGGAGAAAATTCAAAACATTCATTATTCATTAGGGACCAATAGCAAAAAGCAGCGGTTTGAATGAACACTCACATTTCTTTGTAGAATCATGCAGGATTGAAATTTTTGACGTTTTTCTACTCCTCTCATGAGCCCACAAACAAGACTCTATAAGGATCAGTTTGAACCTACTTTACTTTTGCAGAAAATTCAAAACATTCATTATTGAATAATTGGTAGAATCGTGCAGGATTGAAATTTTTAACGTTTTTCTACTCCTCTCATGAGCCCAAACAAGACTATAGAAGGACGAGATTGCAACTACTATACTTTTGGAGAAAATTCAAAACATTCATTATTCAATAAGGCCCAATAGCAAAAAGCAGCTGTTTGAATGAACACTCACATCTCTTGGTAGAATCGTTCAGGAGTGAAATCTTTGATGTTTTTCTACTCCTCTCATGAGCCCAGACAAGACTCTAAAAGGATGAGCTTGCAACTACTTTACTTTTGGAGAAAATTCAAAACATTCATTATTCAATAGGGCCCATTAGCAAAAAGCAGCGGTTTGAAAGAACACTCACATTTCTTGGTAAAATCGTGCAGGATTGAAATTTTTGACGTTTTTCTACTTTTCTCATGAGCCCAAACAAGACTATAGAAGGATGAGTTTGCAACTACTTTACTTTTGGAGAAAATTCAAAACATTCTTTATTCAATAGAGTTTAATAGCAAAAAGCAGCGTTTTGAATGTACAATCACAGTTCTTGGTAGAATCGTGCAGGATTGAAATTTTTGATGCTTTTCTACTCCTCTCATGAGCCCAAACAAGACTCTAAAAGGATAAGCTTGCAAATACTTTACCTTTGGAGAAAATTCAAAACATTCATTAATCATTAGGGACCAATAGCAAAAAGCATCGGTTTGAATGAACACTCACATTTCTTTGTAGAATCATGCCGGATTGAAATTTTTGACATTTTTCTACTCCTCTCATGAGCCCAAACAAGTCTATAGATGGACGAGATTGCAACTACTTTACTTTTGGAGAAAACTCAAAACATTCATTATTCAATAAGGCCCAATTGCAAAAAGCAGCTGTTTGAATGAATACTCACATCTCTTGGTAGAATCGTTCAGGAATGAAATTTTTGATGTTTTCCTACTCTCTCAACAGCCCAAACAAGTTTCTAAAAGGATGAGTTTGCAACTACTTTACTTTTGGAGATAATTCAAAACATTCATTATTCAATAGGGCCCAATAGCAAAAATCAGCGGTTTGAATGAACACTCACATTTCTTGGTAGAATCGTGCAGGATTGAATTTTTTGATGTTTTTCTACTCCTCTCAAGAGCCCAAACAAGTTTCTAAAAGGATGAGTTTGCAACTACTTTACTTTTGGAGAAAATTCAAAACATTCATTATTCAATAGGGCCCAATTTCAAAAAGCAGCGGTTTGAATGACCACTCACATTTCTTGGTAGAATCGTGCAGGATTGAAATTTTTGATGTTTTTCTACTCCTCTCATGAGCCTAAACAAGACTCTAAAAGGATGAGCTTGCAACTACTTTACTTTTGGAGAAAATTCAAAACCTTCATTATTCAATAGAGCCCAATAGCTAAAAGCAGCGTTTTGAATTAACAATCAATTTTCTTGGTAGAATCGTGCAGGATTGAAAATTTTTTTTTTTTTTACTCGTTTCAACAGCCCAAACAAGTTTCTAAAAGCATGAGTTTGCAACTATTTTACTTTTGGAGATAATTCAAAACATTCATTATTCAATAGGGCCCAATAGCAAAAAGCAGCGGTTTGAATGAACACTGACATTTCTTGGTAGAATCATGCAGGATTGAAATTTTTAAAGTTTTTCTACTCCTCTCATGAGCCCAAACGAGACTCTAAAAGGATGAGTTTGCAACTACTTTACTTTTGGAGAAAATTCAAAACATTCATTATTAAATAGGGCCCAATTTCAAAAAGCAGCGGTTTGAATGACCACTCACATTTCTTGGTAGAATCGTGCAGGATTGAAATTTTTGCTGTTTTTCTACTCCTCTCAACAGCCCAAACAAGTTTCTAAAAGGATGAGTTTGCAACTACTTTACTTTTGGAGAAAATTCAAAACATTCATTATTCATTAGGGACCAATAGCAAAAAGCAGCGGTTTAAATGAACACACATCTTTTGGTAGAATCGTGCAGGATTGAAATTTTGATGTTTTTCTACTCCTCTCAACAGCCCAAAAAAGTTTCTAAAAGAATGAGTTTGCAACTACTTTACTTTTGCAGAAAATTCAAAACGTTCATTATTCAATAGGGCCCAATAGCAAAAAGCAGCTGTGTGAATGAGCATTCACATCTCTTGGTAGAATCGTTCAGGATTGAAATTTTTGATGTTTTTCTACTCCTCTCATGAGCCCAAACAAGACTCTAAAAGGATGAGCTTGCAACTACTTTACTTTTGGAGAAAATTCAAAACATTCATTATTCAATAGAGCCCAATAGCTAAAAGCAGCGTTTAGAATGAACAATCACTTTTCTTGGTAGAATCGTACAGGATTGAAATTTTTGATGTTTTTTACTCATCTCACCAGCCCAAACAAGTTTCTAAAAGGAAGAGTTTGCAACTACTTTACTTTTGCAGAAAATTCAAAACATTCATTATTCTTTACGGACCAAAATAGCAAAAAGCAGCGGTTTGAACGAACACTCACATTTCTTGGTAGAATCGTGCAGGATTGAAATTTTTGCTGTTTTTCTACTCCTCTCAACAGCCCAAACAAGTTTCTAAAAGGATGAGTTTGCAACTACTTTACTTTTGGAGAAAATTCAAAACATTCATTATTCATTAGGGACCAATAGCAAAAAGCAGCGGTTTAAATGAACACACATCTTTTGGTAGAATCGTGCAGGATTGAAATTTTGATGTTTTTCTACTCCTCTCAACAGCCCAAACAAGTTTCTAAAAGAATGAGTTTGCAACTACTTTACTTTTGCAGAAAATTCAAAACGTTCATTATTCAATAGGGCCCAATAGCAAAAAGCAGCTGTGTGAATGAGCATTCACATCTCTTGGTAGAATCGTTCAGGATTGAAATTTTTGATGTTTTTCTACTCCTCTCATGAGCCCAAACAAGACTCTAAAAGGATGAGCTTGCAACTACTTTACTTTTGGAGAAAATTCAAAACATTCATTATTCAATAGAGCCCAATAGCTAAAAGCAGCGTTTAGAATGAACAATCACTTTTCTTGGTAGAATCGTACAGGATTGAAAATTTTGATGTTTTTTTTACTCGTCTCAACAGCCCAGACAAGTTTCTAAAAGGATGAGTTTGCAACTACTTTACTTTTGGAGATAATTCAAAACATTCATTATTCAATAGGGCCCAATAACAAAAATCAGCGGTTTGAATGAACACTCACATTTCTTGGTAGAATCGTGCAGGATTGAAATTTTTGATGTTTTTCTACTCCTCTCAACAGCCCAAACAAGTTTCTAAAAGGATGAGTTTGCAACTACTTTACTTTTGGAGAAAATTCAAAACATTCATTATTCAATAGGGCCCAATTTCAAAAAGCAGCGGTTTGAATGACCACTCACATTTCTTGGTAGAATCGTGCAGGATTGAAATTTTTGATGTTTTTCTACTCCTCTCAACAGCCCAAACAAGTTTATAAAAGGATGAGATTGCAACTACTTTACTTTTGGAGAAAATTCCAAGCATTCATTATTCAATAGGGCCCAATAGCAAAAAGCAGGGATTTAAATGAACACTCACATTTCTTGGTAGAATCGTGCAGGATTGAAATTTTTGATGTTTTTCTACTCCTCTCAACAGCCCAAACAAGTTTCTAAAAGGATGAGTTTGCAACTACTTTACTTTTGGAGAAAATTCAAAATATTCATTATTCAATAGGGCCCAGCAGCAAAAAGCAGCGGTTTGAATGAACACTCACATTTCTTGGTAGAATCATGCAGGATTGAAAATTTTAACATTTCTCTACTCCTCTCATGAGCCCAAACGAGACTCTAAAAGGATAAGTTTGCAACTACTTCACTTTTGGAGAAAATTCAAAACTTTCATTATTCAATAGGTCCCAATTTCAAAAAGCAGCGGTTTGAATGACCACTCACATTTCTTGGTAGAATCGTGCAGGATTGAAATTTTTGATGTTTTTCTACTCCTCTCAACAGCCCAAACAAGTTTATAAAAGGATGAGTTTGCAACTACTTTACTTTTGGAGAAAATTCAAAATATTCATTATTCAATAGGGCCCAGCAGCAAAAAGCAGCGGTTTGAATGAACACTCACATTTCTTGGTAGAATCATGCAGGATTGAAAATTTTAACGTTTTTCTACTCCTCTCATGAGCCCAAACGAGACTCTAAAAGGATAAGTTTGCAACTACTTTACTTTTGGTGAAAATTCAAAACATTCATTATTCATTAGGGACCAATAGCAAAAAGCAGCGGTTTGAATGAACACTCACATTTTTTGGTAGAATCATGCAGGATTGAAATTTTTTACATTTTTCTATTCCTCTCATGAGCCCAAACAAGGCTCTATAAGGATGAGTTTGCAAATACTTTACTTTTGCAGAAAATTCAAAACATTCACTATTCAATAGGGCCCAATAGCAAAAAGCAGCTGTTTGAATGAACACTCACATCTCTTGGTAGAATAGTTCAGGATTGAAATTTTTGATGTTTTTCTACTCCCCTCAAGATCCCAAACAAGACTCTAAATGGATGAGCTTGCAACTACTTTACTTTTGGAGAAAATTCAAAACATTCATTATTCAACAGAGCCCAAAAGCAAAAAGCAGCTTTTTTGAATGAACAATACCTTTCTTGGTAGAATCATGCAGGATTGAAATTTTTGATGTTTTTTACTCCTCTCAACAGTCCAAACAAGTTTGTAAAAGGATGAGTTTGCAACTACTTTACTTTTGGAGAAAATTCAAAACATTCATTATTCAATAGGGTCCAAAATAGCAAAAACCAGCTTTTTGAAAGAACACTCACATTTCTTGGTAGAATCGTGCAGGATTGAAATTTTTGACGTTTTTTCTACTCCTCTCATGAGCACAAACAAGACTCTATAAGTATGAGTTTGCAACTACTTTACTTTTGGAGAAAATTCAAAACATTCTTTATTCAATAGAGTTTAATAGCAAAAAGCAGCGTTTTGAATGTACAATCACAGTTCTTGGTGGAATCGTGCAGGATTGAAATTTTTGATGCTTTTCTACTCCTCTCATGAGCCCAAACAAGACTCTAAAAGGATAAGCTTGCAAATACTTTACCTTTGGAGAAAATTCAAAACATTCATTATTCATTAGGGACCAATAGCAAAAAGCAGCGGTTTGAATGAACACTCACATTTCTTTGTAGAATCATGCAGGATTGAAATTTTTGACGTTTTTCTACTCCTCTCATGAGCCCACAAACAAGACTCTATAAGGATCAGTTTGAACCTACTTTACTTTTGCAGAAAATTCAAAACATTCATTATTGAATAATTGGTAGAATCGTGCAGGATTGAAATTTTTAACGTTTTTCTACTCCTCTCATGAGCCCAAACAAGACTATAGAAGGACGAGATTGCAACTACTATACTTTTGGAGAAAATTCAAAACATTCATTATTCAATAAGGCCCAATAGCAAAAAGCAGCTGTTTGAATGAACACTCACATCTCTTGGTAGAATCGTTCAGGAGTGAAATCTTTGATGTTTTTCTACTCCTCTCATGAGCCCAGACAAGACTCTAAAAGGATGAGCTTGCAACTACTTTACTTTTGGAGAAAATTCAAAACATTCATTATTCAATAGGGCCCATTAGCAAAAAGCAGCGGTTTGAAAGAACACTCACATTTCTTGGTAAAATCGTGCAGGATTGAAATTTTTGACGTTTTTCTACTTTTCTCATGAGCCCAAACAAGACTATAGAAGGATGAGTTTGCAACTACTTTACTTTTGGAGAAAATTCAAAACATTCTTTATTCAATAGAGTTTAATAGCAAAAAGCAGCGTTTTGAATGTACAATCACAGTTCTTGGTAGAATCGTGCAGGATTGAAATTTTTGATGCTTTTCTACTCCTCTCATGAGCCCAAACAAGACTCTAAAAGGATAAGCTTGCAAATACTTTACCTTTGGAGAAAATTCAAAACATTCATTAATCATTAGGGACCAATAGCAAAAAGCATCGGTTTGAATGAACACTCACATTTCTTTGTAGAATCATGCCGGATTGAAATTTTTGACATTTTTCTACTCCTCTCATGAGCCCAAACAAGTCTATAGATGGACGAGATTGCAACTACTTTACTTTTGGAGAAAACTCAAAACATTCATTATTCAATAAGGCCCAATTGCAAAAAGCAGCTGTTTGAATGAATACTCACATCTCTTGGTAGAATCGTTCAGGAATGAAATTTTTGATGTTTTCCTACTCTCTCAACAGCCCAAACAAGTTTCTAAAAGGATGAGTTTGCAACTACTTTACTTTTGGAGATAATTCAAAACATTCATTATTCAATAGGGCCCAATAGCAAAAATCAGCGGTTTGAATGAACACTCACATTTCTTGGTAGAATCGTGCAGGATTGAAATTTTTGATGTTTTTCTACTCCTCTCATGAGCCTAAACAAGACTCTAAAAGGATGAGCTTGCAACTACTTTACTTTTGGAGAAAATTCAAAACCTTCATTATTCAATAGAGCCCAATAGCTAAAAGCAGCGTTTTGAATTAACAATCAATTTTCTTGGTAGAATCGTGCAGGATTGAAAATTTTTTTTTTTTTTACTCGTTTCAACAGCCCAAACAAGTTTCTAAAAGCATGAGTTTGCAACTATTTTACTTTTGGAGATAATTCAAAACATTCATTATTCAATAGGGCCCAATAGCAAAAAGCAGCGGTTTGAATGAACACTGACATTTCTTGGTAGAATCATGCAGGATTGAAATTTTTAAAGTTTTTCTACTCCTCTCATGAGCCCAAACGAGACTCTAAAAGGATGAGTTTGCAACTACTTTACTTTTGGAGAAAATTCAAAACATTCATTATTAAATAGGGCCCAATTTCAAAAAGCAGCGGTTTGAATGACCACTCACATTTCTTGGTAGAATAGTGCAGGATTGAAATTTTTGATGTTTTTCTACTCCTCTCAACAGCCCAAACAAGTTTTTTAAAGGATGAGTTTGCAACTACTTTACTTTTGGAGAAAATTCAAAGCATTCATTATTCATTAGGGCCCAATAGCAAAAAGCAGCGGTTTGAATGAACACTCACATTTCTTGGTAGAATCGTGCAGGATTGAAATTTTTGATCTTTTCTACTCCTCTCATGAGCCCAAACAAGACTCTAAAAGGAAGAGTTTGCAACTACTTTACTTTTGGAGAAAATTCAAAACATTCATTATTCATAGAATCATAGAATCGTAGAGTTGGAAGGGACCTCCTGGGCCATCTGGTCCAACCCCCTGCTCAAAGCAGGATTCGCTAAATCATCCCAGTTAGATGTCTGTCCAGCCTCTGTTTGAAGACTTCCATTGAAGGAGAACTCACCACTTCTCATGGCAGCCTGTTCCACTCATTGATCACTCTAACTGTCAAAAAGTTTTTTCTAATATCTAATCTGTGTCTCCTCCCATTCAGCTTCATCCCATTGCTTCTAGTCTTTCCTTGTGCAAATGAGAATAAAGTTGATCCTTCTACAATGTGACAGCCCTTTAGATATTTGTAGACAGCTATTAAGTCTCCTCTCAGTCTTCTCTTTTGCAAACTAAACATTCCCAAATCCTGCAACCTTTCCTCATAAGACAGGGTTTGCAGACCGGTCACCATTCTGGTCGCTCTTTTCTGAACTTGCTCCAGTTTGTTGATGTCTTTTTTAAAATGTGGTGCCCAAAATTGGACACAATATTCCAGATGAGGTCTGACCAAAGAGGAGTAGAGGGAAATAATTATTCACGTGATCTAGACTGTATGCTTCTGTTAATACATCCTAGAATTGCATTTGCCTTTTTTGCTGCTGCATCACACTGTTGACTCATATTCAGTCTGTGATCTATTAGTATACCCAAGTCTTTTTCACATGTGCTGTCACTTAGCCCTATTCCTCCCATTCTATATATGCTTTTTTCATTTTTATTGCCCAGATGTAGTACTTTGCATTTCTCCCTGTTAAAAACCATTCTGTTAGTTGCTGCCCACTTCTCCAGTTTATTTAAATCTTTTTGAATCCTCTCTCTCTCTTCTCTAGTATTAGCTATCCCTCCTAGCTTTGTGTCATCAGCAAATTTAATCAGTTTACCCTCAATTCCTTCATCTAAATCGTTGATAAAGATGTTGAACAATACAGGGCCCAGGACAGAGCCCTGTGGTACCCCACTTGAGACATTCTTCCAACTGGATGTGCAGCCATTTACAACCACTCTTTGGGTCCGATCACTAAGCCAGTTATGAATCCATCTAACAGTTGCCTTGTCCATTCCATACTTAGTCATTTTTTCAATAAGGATTGTATGAGAGACTCAAATAGAGTCTTCATATAGAGACTTCAATAGAGCCCAATAGCTAAAAGCAGCGTTTTGAATGAACAATCACTTTTCTTGGTAGAATCGTGCAGGATTGAAAATTTTGATGTATTTTTACTCATCTCAACAGCCCAAACAAGTTTCTAAAAGGATGAGTTTGCAACTACTTTACTTTTGGAGATAATTCAAAACATTCATTATTCAATAGGGCCCAATAACAAAAATCAGCGGTTTGAATGAACACTCACATTTCTTGGTAGAATCGTGCAGGATTGAAATTTTTGATGTTTTTCTACTCCTCTCAACAGCCCAAACAAGTTTCTAAAAGGATGAGTTTGCAACTACTTTACTTTTGGAGAAAATTCAAAACATTCATTATTCAATAGGGCCCAATTTCAAAAAGCAGCGGTTTGAATGACCACTCACATTTCTTGGTAGAATCGTGCAGGATTGAAATTTTTGATGTTTTTCTACTCCTCTCAACAGCCCAAACAAGTTTATAAAAGGATGAGTTTGCAACTACTTTACTTTTGGAGAAAATTCCAAGCATTCATTATTCAATAGGGCCCAATAGCAAAAAGCAGCGATTTAAATGAACACTCACATCTTTTGGTAGAGTCGTGCAGTATTGAAATTTTGATGTTTTTCTACTCCTCTCAACAGCCCAAACAAGTTTCTAAAAGGATGAGTTTGCAACTACTTTACTTTTAGAGAAAATTCAAAACATTCATTATTCAATAGGGCCCAATAGCAAAAAGCAGCTGCTTGAATGAGCATTCACATCTCTGGGTAGAATCGTTCAGGATTGAAATTTTTGATGTTTTTCTACTCCTCTCATGAGCCCAAACAAGACTCTAAAAGGATGATCTTGCAACTACTTTACTTTTGGAGAAAATTCAAAACCTTCATTATTCAATAGAGCCCAATAGCTAAAAGCAGCGTTTTGAATTAACAATCACTTTTCTTGGTAGAATCGTGCAGGATTGAAAATTTTGATGTTTTTTTTACTCGTCTCAACAGCCCAAACAAGTTTCTAAAAGGATGAGTTTGCAACTACTTTACTTTTGGAGATAATTCAAAACATTCATTATTCAATAGGGCCCAATAGCAAAAATCAGCGGTTTGAATGAAAACTCACATTTCTTGGTAGAATCGTGCAGGATTGAATTTTTTGATGTTTTTCTACTCCTCTCAAGAGCCCAAACAAGTTTCTAAAAGGATGAGTTTGCAACTACTTTACTTTTGGAGAAAATTCAAAACATTCATTATTCAATAGGGCCAAATTTCAAAAAGCAGCGGTTTGAATGACCACTCACATTTCTTGGTAGAATCATGCAGGATTGAAATTTTTGATGTTTTTCTACTCCTCTCAACAGCCCAAACAAGTTTCTAAAAGGATGAGTTTGCAACTACTTTACTTTTGGAGAAAATTCAAAGCATTCATTATTCAATAGGGCCCAATAGCAAAAAGCAGCGGTTTGAATGAACACTGACATTTCTTGGTAGAATCATGCAGGATTGAAATTTTTAACGTTTTTCTACTCCTCTCATGAGCCCAAACGAGACTCTAAAAGGATAAGTTTGCAACTACTTTACTTTTGGAGAAAATTCAAAACATTCATTATCTATAGGGCCCAATTTCAAAAAGCAGTGGTTTGAATGACCACTGACATTTCTTGGTAGAATCGTGCAGGATGGAAATTTTGGATGTTTTTCTACTCCTCTCAACAGCCCAAACAAGTTTTTTAAAGGATGAGTTTGCAACTACTTTACTTTTGCAGAAAATTCAAAACATTCATTATTCAATAGGGCCCAATAGCAAAAAGCAGCTGTTTGAATGAGCACTCACATCTCTTGGTAGAATAGTTCAGGATTGAAATTTTTGATGTTTTTCAACTAATCTCATGAGCCCAAACAAGACTCTAAAAACATGAGCTTGCAACTACTTTACTTATGGAGAAAATTCAAAACATTCATTATTCAATAGAGCCCAATAGCAAAAAGCAGTGTTTTGAATGAACAATCACATTTCTTGGTAGAATCATGCAGGATTGAAATTTTTGACATTTTTCTACTCCTCTCAACAGCCCAAACAAGTTTCTAAAAGGATGAGTTTGCAACTTCTTTACTTTTGGAGAAAATTCAAAACATTCATTATTCAATAGGGACCAATAGCAAAAAGCAGCGGTTTGAATGAACACTCACATTTCTTGGTAGAATCGTGCAGGATTGAAATTTTTGATCTTTTCTACTCCTCTCATGAGCCCAAACAAGACTCTAAAAGGAAGAGTTTGCAACTACTTTACTTTTGGAGAAAATTCAAAACATTCATTATTCAATAGGGCCCAATAGCAAAAAGCAGCGGTTTAAATGAACACTCACATCTTTTGGTAGAATCGTGCAGGATTGAAAATTTAATTTTGATGTTTTTTTTACTCGTCTCAGCAGCCCAAACAAGTTTCTAAAAGGATGAGTTTGCAACTACTTTACTTTTGGAGATAATTCAAAACATTCATTATTCAATAGGGCCCAATTGCAAAAATCAGCGGTTTGAATGAACACTCACATTTCTTGGTAGAATCGTGCAGGATTGAATTTTTTGATGTTTTTCTACTCCTCTCAACAGCCCAAACAAGTTTCTAAAAGGATGAGTTTGCAACTACTTTACTTTTGGAGAAAATTCAAAACATTCATTATTCAATAGGGCCCAATTTCAAAAAGCAGCGGTTTGAATGACCACTCACATTTCTTGGTAGAATCATGCAGGATTGGAATTTTTGATATTTTTCTACTCCTCTCAACAGCCCAAACAAGTTTCTAAAAGGATGAGTTTGCAACTACTTTACTTTTGGAGAAAATTCAAAGCATTCATTATTCAATAGGGCAAAATAGCA
Organism: Dendrobates tinctorius; assembly: GCF_039654945.1. NCBI lineage: Eukaryota > Metazoa > Chordata > Amphibia > Anura > Dendrobatidae > Dendrobates > Dendrobates tinctorius. The sequence continues at coordinate 4,265,634 of NW_027361736.1, read as the reverse complement.
AAAAGCAGCGGTTTGAATAAACACTAACATTTCTTGGTAGAATCATGCAGGATTGAAATTTTTAACGTTTTTCTACTCCTCTCATGAGCCCAAACGAGACTCTAAAAGGATAAGTTTGCAACTACTTTACTTTTGGAGAAAATTCAAAGCATTCATTATTCAATAGGGCCCAATTTCAAAAAGCAGCGGTTTGAATGACCACTCACATTTCTTGGTAGAATCGTGCAGGATTGAAATTTTTGATGTTTTTCTACTCCTCTCAACAGCCCAAACAAGTTTCTAAAAGGTTGAGTTTGCAACTATTTTACTTTTGGAGAAAATTCAAAATATTCATTATTCAATAGGTCCCAGCAGCAAAAAGCAGCCGTTTGAATGAGCATTCACATCTCTGGGTAGAATCGTTCAGGATTGAAATTTTTGATGTTTTTCTACTCCTCTCATGAGCCTAAACAAGACTCTAAAAGGATGAGCTTGCAACTACTTTACTTTTGGAGAAAATTCAAAACCTTCATTATTCAATAAAGCCCAATAGCTAAAAGCAGCGTTTTGAATTAACAATCACTTTTCTTGGTAGAATCGTGCAGGATTGAAAATTTTTTTTTTTTTTACTCGTCTCAACAGCCCAAACAAGTTTCTAAAAGCATGAGTTTGCAACTATTTTACTTTTGGAGATAATTCAAAACATTCATTATTCAATAGGGCCCAATAGCAAAAATCAGCGGTTTGAATGAACACTCACATTTCTTGGTAGAATCGTGCAGGATTGAAATTTTTGATGTTTTTCTACTCCTCTCAACAGCCCAATCAAGTTTCTAAAAGGATGAGTTTGCAACTACTTTACTTTTGGAGAAAATTCAAAACATTCATTATTCAATAGGGCCCAATTTCAAAAAGCAGCGGTTTGAATGACCACTCACATTTCTTGGTAGAATCGTGCAGGATTGAAATTTTTGATGTTTTTCTACTCCTCTCAACAGCCCAAACAAGTTTCTAAAAGGATGAGTTTGCAACTACTTTACTTTTGGAGAAAATTCCAAGCATTCATTATTCAATAGGGCCCAATAGCAAAACACAGCGATTTAAATGAACACTCACATCTTTTGGTAGAATCGTGCAGGATTGAAATTTTGATGTTTTTCTACTCCTCTCAACAGCCCAAACAAGTTTCTAAAAGGATGAGTTTGCAACTACTTTACTTTTGCAGAAAATTCAAAACATTCATTATTCAATAGGGCCCAATAGCAAAAAGCAGCTGTTTGAATGAGCATTCACATCTCTGGGTAGAATCGTTCAGGATTGAAATTTTTGATGTTTTTCTACTCCTCCCATGAGCCCAAACAAGACTCTAAAAGGATGAGCTTGCAACTACTTTACTTTTGGAGAAAATTCAAAACCTTCGTCATTCAATAGAGCCCAATAGCTAAAAGCAGCGTTTTGAATTAACAATCACTTTTCTTGGTAGAATCGTGCAGGATTGAAAATTTTGATGTTTTTTTTACTCGTCTCAACAGCCCAAACAAGTTTCTAAAAGGATGAGTTTGCAACTACCTTACTTTTGGAGATAATTCAAAACATTCATTATTCAATAGGGCCCAATAGCAAAAATCAGCGGTTTGAATGAACACTCACATTTCTTGGTAGAATCGTACAGGATTGAATTTTTTGATGTTCTTCTACTCCTCTCAACAGCCCAAACAAGTTTCTAAAAGGATGAGTTTGCAACTACTTTACTTTTGGAGAAAATTCAAAACATTCATTATTCAATAGGGCCCAATAGCAAAAAGGAGCGGTTTAAATGAACACTCACATCTTTTGGTAGAATCGTGCAGGATTGAAATTTTTGATGTTTTTCTACTCCTCTCAACAGCCCAAACAAGTTTCTAAAAGGATGAGTTTGCAACTACTTTACTTTTGGAGAAAATTCAAAGCATTCATTATTCAATAGGGCCCAATTTCAAAAAGCAGCGGTTTGAATGACCACTCACATTTCTTGGTAGAATCGTGCAGGATTGAAATTTTTGATGTTTTTCTACTCCTCTCAACAGCCCAAACAAGTTTCTAAAAGGATGAGTTTGCAACTATTTTACTTTTGGAGAAAATTCAAAATATTCATTATTCAATAGGTCCCAGCAGCAAAAAGCAGCGGTTTGAATGAACACTCACATTTTTTGGTAGAATCATGCAGGATTGAAATTTTTAACGTTTTTCTACTCCTCTCATGAGCCCAAACGAGACTCTAAAAGGATAAGTTTGCAACTACTTTACTTTTGGAGAAAATTCAAAACATTCATTATTCAATAATGACCAATAGCAAAAAGCAGCGGTTTGAATGAACACTGACATTTCTTGGTAGAATCATGCAGGATTGAAATTTTTAACATTTCTCTACTCCTCTCATGAGCCCAAACGAGACTCTAAAAGGATAAGTTTGCAACTACATCACTTTTGGAGAAAATTCAAAACTTTCATTATTCAATAGGTCCCAATTTCAAAAAGCAGCGGTTTGAATGACCACTCACATTTCTTGGTAGAATCGTGCAGGATTGAAATTTTTGATGTTTTTCTACTCCTCTCAACAGCCCAAACAAGTTTATAAAAGGATGAGTTTGCAACTCCTTTACTTTTGGAGAAAATTCAAAATATTCATTATTCAATAGGGCCCAGCAGCAAAAAGCAGCGGTTTGAATGAACACTCACATTTCTTGGTAGAATCATGCAGGATTGAAAATTTTAACGTTTTTCTACTCCTCTCATGAGCCCAAACGAGACTCTAAAAGGATAAGTTTGCAACTACTTTACTTTTGGAGAAAATTCAAAACATTCATTATTCATTAGGGACCAATAGCAAAAAGCAGCGGTTTGAATGAACACTCACATTTTTTGGTAGAATCATGCAGGATTGAAATTTTTTACATTTTTCTATTCCTCTCATGAGCCCAAACAAGGCTCTATAAGGATGAGTTTGCAACTACTTTACTTTTGCAAAAAATTCAAAACATTCATTATTCAATAGGGCCCAATAGCAAACAGCAGCTGTTTGAATGAACACTCACATCTCTTGGTAGAATAGTTCAGGATTGAAATTTTTGATGTTTTTCTACTCCCCTCAAGATCCCAAACAAGACTCTAAATGGATGAGCTTGCAACTACTTTACTTCTGGAGAAAATTCAAAACATTCATTATTCAACAGAGCCCAAAAGCAAAAAGCAGCTTTTTTGAATGAACAATACCTTTCTTGGTATAATCATGCAGGATTGAAATTTTTGATGTTTTTTACTCCTCTCAACAGTCCAAACAAGTTTGTAAAAGGATGAGTTTGCAACTACTTTACTTTTGGAGAAAATTCAAAACATTCATTATTCAATAGGGTCCAAAATAGCAAAAACCAGCGGTTTGAAAGAACACTCACATTTCTTGGTAGAATCGTGCAGGATTGAAATTTTTGACGTTTTTTCTACTCCTCTCATGAGCACAAACAAGACTCTATAAGTATGAGTTTGCAACTACTTTACTTTTGGAGAAAATTCAAAACATTCTTTATTCAATAGAGTTTAATAGCAAAAAGCAGCGTTTTGAATGTACAATCACAGTTCTTGGTAGAATCGTGCAGGATTGAAATTTTTGATGCTTTTCTACTCCTCTCATGAGCCCAAACAAGACTCTAAAAGGATAAGCTTGCAAATACTTTACCTTTGGAGAAAATTCAAAACATTCATTATTCATTAGGGACCAATAGCAAAAAGCAGCGGTTTGAATGAACACTCACATTTCTTTGTAGAATCATGCAGGATTGAAATTTTTGACGTTTTTCTACTCCTCTCATGAGCCCACAAACAAGACTCTATAAGGATCAGTTTGAACCTACTTTACTTTTGCAGAAAATTCAAAACATTCATTATTGAATAATTGGTAGAATCGTGCAGGATTGAAATTTTTAACGTTTTTCTACTCCTCTCATGAGCCCAAACAAGACTATAGAAGGACGAGATTGCAACTACTATACTTTTGGAGAAAATTCAAAACATTCATTATTCAATAAGGCCCAATAGCAAAAAGCAGCTGTTTGAATGAACACTTACATCTCTTGGTAGAATCGTTCAGGAGTGAAATCTTTGATGTTTTTCTACTCCTCTCATGAGCCCAGACAAGACTCTAAAAGGATGAGCTTGCAACTACTTTACTTTTGGAGAAAATTCAAAACATTCATTATTCAATAGGGCCCAATAGCAAAAAGCAGCGGTTAGAAAGAACACTCAAATTTCTTGGTAAAATCGTGCAGGATTGAAATTTTTGACGTTTTTCTACTTTTCTCATGAGCCCAAACAAGACTATAGAAGGGTGATTTTGCAACTACTTTACTTTTGGAGAAAATTCAAAACATTCTTTATTCAATAGAGTTTAATAGCAAAAGCAGCGTTTTGAATGTTCAATCACAGTTCTTGGTAGAATCGTGCAGGATTGAAATTTTTGATGTTTTTCTACTCCTCTCATGAGCACAAACAAGACTCTAAAAGGATAAGTTTGCAAATACTTAACCTTTGGAGAAAATTCAAAACATTCATTATTCATTAGGGACCAATAGCAAAAAGCAGCGGTTTGAATGACCACTCACATTTCTTGGTAGAATCGTGCAGGATTGAAATTTTTGATGTTTTTCTACTCCTCTCAACAGCCCAAACAAGTTTCTAAAAGGATGAGTTTGCAACTACTTTACTTTTGGAGAAAATTCAAAGCATTCATTATTCAATAGGGCCCAATAGCAAAAAGCAGCGGTTTGAATGAACACTGACATTTCTTGGTAGAATCATGCAGGATTGAAATTTTTAACGTTTTTCTACTCCTCTCATGAGCTCAAACGAGACTCTAAAAGGATAAGTTTGCAACTACTTTACTTTTGGAGAAAATTCAAAACATTCATTATTCAATAGGGCCCAATTTCAAAAAGCAGCGGTTTGAATGACCACTCACATTTCTTGGTAGAATCATGCAGGATTGAAATTTTTGATGTTTTTCTACTCCTCTCAACAGCCCAAACAAGTTTTTTGAAGGATGAGTTTGCAACTACTTTACTTTTGCAGAAAATTAAAAACATTCATTATTCAATAGGGCCCAATAGCAAAAAGCAGCTGTTTGAATGAGCACTCACATCTCTTGGTAGAATAGTTCAGGATTGAAATTTTTGACGTTTTTCAACTAATCTCATGAGCCCAAACAAGACTCTAAAAGGATGAGCTTGCAACTACTTTACTTTTGGAGAAAATTCAAAACATTCATTATTCAATAGAGCCCAATAGCAAAAAGCAGCGTTTTGAATGAACAATCACATTTCTTGGTAGAATCGTGCAGGATTGAAATTTTTGACGTTTTTCTACTCCTCTCAACAGCCCAAACAAGTTTCTAAAAGGATGAGTTTACAACTACTTTACTTTTGGAGAAAATTCAAAACATTCATTATTCATTAGGTACCAATAGCAAAAAGCAGCGGTTTAAATGAACACACATCTTTTGGTAGAATTGTGCAGGATTGAAATTTTGATGTTTTTCTACTCCTCTCAACAGCCCAAACAAGTTTCTAAAAGAATGAGTTTGCAACTACTTTACTTTTGCAGAAAAGTCAAAACATTCATTACTCAATAGGGCCCAATAGCAAAAAGCAGCTGTTTGAATGAGCATTCACATCTCTGGGTAGAATCGTTCAGGATTGAAATTTTTGATGTTTTTCTACTCCTCTCATGAGCCTAAACAAGACTCTAAAAGGATGAGCTTGCAACTACTTTACTTTTGGAGAAAATTCAAAACCTTCATTATTCAATAAAGCCCAATAGCTAAAAGCAGCGTTTTGAGTTAACAATCACTTTTCTTGGTAGAATCGTGCAGGATTGAAAATTTTTTTTTTTTTTACTCGTCTCAACAGCCCAAACAAGTTTCTAAAAGCATGAGTTTGCAACTATTTTACTTTTGGAGATAATTCAAAACATTCATTATTCAATAGGGCCCAATAGCAAAAATCAGCGGTTTGAATGAACACTCACATTTCTTGGTAGAATCGTGCAGGATTGAAATTTTTGATGTTTTTCTACTCCTCTCAACAGCCCAAACAAGTTTCTAAAAGGATGAGTTTGCAACTACTTTACTTTTGGAGAAAATTCAAAACATTCATTATTCAATAGGGCCCAATTTCAAAAAGCAGCGGTTTGAATGACCACTCACATTTCTTGGTAGAATCGTGCAGGATTGAAATTTTTGATGTTTTTCTACTCCTCTCAACAGCCCAAACAAGTTTCTAAAAGGATGAGTTTGCAACTACTTTACTTTTGGAGAAAATTCCAAGCATTCATTATTCAATAGGGCCCAATAGCAAAACACAGCGATTTAAATGAACACTCACATCTTTTGGTAGAATCGTGCAGGATTGAAATTTTGATGTTTTTCTACTCCTCTCAACAGCCCAAACAAGTTTCTAAAAGGATGAGTTTGCAACTACTTTACTTTTGCAGAAAATTCAAAACATTCATTATTCAATAGGGCCCAATAGCAAAAAGCAGCTGTTTGAATGAGCATTCACATCTCTGGGTAGAATCGTTCAGGATTGAAATTTTTGATGTTTTTCTACTCCTCCCATGAGCCCAAACAAGACTCTAAAAGGATGAGCTTGCAACTACTTTACTTTTGGAGAAAATTCAAAACCTTCGTTATTCAATAGAGCCCAATAGCTAAAAGCAGCGTTTTGAATTAACAATCACTTTTCTTGGTAGAATCGTGCAGGATTGAAAATTTTGATGTTTTTTTTACTCGTCTCAACAGCCCAAACAAGTTTCTAAAAGGATGAGTTTGCAACTACTTTACTTTTGGAGATAATTCAAAACATTCATTATTCAATAGGGCCCAATAGCAAAAATCAGCGGTTTGAATGAACACTCACATTTCTTGGTAGAATCGTACAGGATTGAATTTTTTGATGTTCTTCTTCTCCTCTCAACAGCCCAAACAAGTTTCTAAAAGGATGAGTTTGCAACTACTTTACTTTTGGAGAAAATTCAAAACATTCATTATTCAATAGGGCCCAATAGCAAAAAGGAGCGGTTTAAATGAACACTCACATCTTTTGGTAGAATCGTGCAGGATTGAAATTTTTGATGTTTTTCTACTCCTCTCAACAGCCCAAACAAGTTTCTAAAAGGATGAGTTTGCAACTACTTTACTTTTGGAGAAAATTCAAAGCATTCATTATTCAATAGGGCCCAATTTCAAAAAGCAGCGGTTTGAATGACCACTCACATTTCTTGGTAGAATCGTGCAGGATTGAAATTTTTGATGTTTTTCTACTCCTCTCAACAGCCCAAACAAGTTTCTAAAAGGATGAGTTTGCAACTATTTTACTTTTGGAGAAAATTCAAAATATTCATTATTCAATAGGTCCCAGCAGCAAAAAGCAGCGGTTTGAATGAACACTCACATTTTTTGGTAGAATCATGCAGGATTGAAATTTTTAACGTTTTTCTACTCCTCTCATGAGCCCAAACGAGATTCTAAAAGGATAAGTTTGCAACTACTTTACTTTTGGAGAAAATTCAAAACATTCATTATTCAATAATGACCAATAGCAAAAAGCAGCGGTTTGAATGAACACTGACATTTCTTGGTAGAATCATGCAGGATTGAAATTTTTAACATTTCTCTACTCCTCTCATGAGCCCAAACGAGACTCTAAAAGGATAAGTTTGCAACTACATCACTTTTGGAGAAAATTCAAAACTTTCATTATTCAATAGGTCCCAATTTCAAAAAGCAGCGGTTTGAATGACCACTCACATTTCTTGGTAGAATCGTGCAGGATTGAAATTTTTGATGTTTTTCTACTCCTCTCAACAGCCCAAACAAGTTTATAAAAGGATGAGTTTGCAACTCCTTTATTTTTGGAGAAAATTCAAAATATTCATTATTCAATAGGGCCCAGCAGCAAAAAGCAGCGGTTTGAATGAACACTCACATTTCTTGGTAGAATCATGCAGGATTGAAAATTTTAACGTTTTTCTACTCCTCTCATGAGCCCAAACGAGACTCTAAAAGGATAAGTTTGCAACTACTTTACTTTTGGAGAAAATTCAAAACATTCATTATTCATTAGGGACCAATAGCAAACAGCAGCGGTTTGAATGAACACTGACATTTTTTGGTAGAATCATGCAGGATTGAAATTTTTTACATTTTTCTATTCCTCTCATGAGCCCAAACAAGGCTCTATAAGGATGAGTTTGCAACTACTTTACTTTTGCAAAAAATTCAAAACATTCATTATTCAATAGGGCCCAATAGCAAAAAGCAGCTGTTTGAATGAACACTCACATCTCTTGGTAGAATAGTTCAGGATTGAAATTTTTGATGTTTTTCTACTCCCCTCAAGATCCCAAACAAGACTCTAAATGGATGAGCTTGCAACTACTTTACTTTTGGAGAAAATTCAAAACATTCATTATTCAACAGAGCCCAAAAGCAAAAAGCAGCTTTTTTGAATGAACAATACCTTTCTTGGTATAATCATGCAGGATTGAAATTTTTGATGTTTTTTACTCCTCTCAACAGTCCAAACAAGTTTGTAAAAGGATGAGTTTGCAACTACTTTACTTTTGGAGAAAATTCAAAACATTCATTATTCAATAGGGTCCAAAATAGCAAAAACCAGCGGTTTGAAAGAACACTCACATTTCTTGGTAGAATCGTGCAGGATTGAAATTTTTGACGTTTTTTCTACTCCTCTCATGAGCACAAACAAGACTCTATAAGTATGAGTTTGCAACTACTTTACTTTTGGAGAAAATTCAAAACATTCTTTATTCAATAGAGTTTAATAGCAAAAAGCAGCGTTTTGAATGTACAATCACAGTTCTTGGTAGAATCGTGCAGGATTGAAATTTTTGATGCTTTTCTACTCCTCTCATGAGCCCAAACAAGACTCTAAAAGGATAAGCTTGCAAATACTTTACCTTTGGAGAAAATTCAAAACATTCATTATTCATTAGGGACCAATAGCAAAAAGCAGCGGTTTGAATGAACACTCACATTTCTTTGTAGAATCATGCAGGATTGAAATTTTTGACGTTTTTCTACTCCTCTCATGAGCCCACAAACACGACTCTATAAGGATCAGTTTGAACCTACTTTACTTTTGCAGAAAATTCAAAACATTCATTATTGAATAATTGGTAGAATCGTGCAGGATTGAAATTTTTAACGTTTTTCTACTCCTCTCATGAGCCCAAACAAGACTATAGAAGGACGAGATTGCAACTACTATACTTTTGGAGAAAATTCAAAACATTCATTATTCAATAAGGCCCAATAGCAAAAAGCAGCTGTTTGAATGAACACTCACATCTCTTGGTAGAATCGTTCAGGAGTGAAATCTTTGATGTTTTTCTACTCCTCTCATGAGCCCAGACAAGACTCTAAAAGGATGAGCTTGCAACTACTTTACTTTTGGAGAAAATTCAAAACATTCATTATTCAATAGGGCCCAATAGCAAAAAGCAGCGGTTTGAAAGAACACTCAAATTTCTTGGTAAAATCGTGCAGGATTGAAATTTTTGACGTTTTTCTACTTTTCTCATGAGCCCAAACAAGACTATAGAAGGATGATTTTACAACTACTTTACTTTTGGAGAAAATTCAAAACATTCTTTATTCAATAGAGTTTAATAGCAAAAGCAGCGTTTTGAATGTTCAATCACAGTTCTTGGTAGAATCATGCAGGATTGAAATTTTTGATGTTTTTCTACTCCTCTCATGAGCACAAACAAGACTCTAAAAGGATAAGTTTGCAAATACTTAACCTTTGGAGAAAATTCAAAACATTCATTATTCATTAGGGACCAATAGCAAAAAGCAGCGGTTTGAATGAACACTCACATTTCTTTGTAGAATCATGCCGGATTGAAATTTTTGACATTTTTCTACTCATCTCATGAGCCCAAACAAGTCTATAGATGGACGAGATTGCAACTACTTTACTTTTGGAGAAAACTCAAAACATTCATTATTCAATAAGGCCCAATTGCAAAAAGCAGCTGTTTGAATGAATACTCACATCTCTTGGTAGAATCGTTCAGGAATGAAATTTTTGATGTTTTCCTACTCCTCTCAACAGCCCAAACAAGTTTCTAAAAGGATGAGTTTGCAACTACTTTACTTTTGGAGATAATTCAAAACATTCATTATTCAATAGGGCCCAATAGCAAAAATCAGCGGTTTGAATGAACACCCACATTTCTTGGTAGAATCGTGCAGGATTGAATTTTTTGATGTTTTTCTACTCCTCTCAAGAGCACAAACAAGTTTCTAAAAGGATGAGTTTGCAACTACTTTACTTTTGGAGAAAATTCAAAACATTCATTATTCAATAGGGCCCAATTTCAAAAAGCAGCGGTTTGAATGACCACTCACATTTCTTGGTAGAATCGTGCAGGATTGAAATTTTTGATGTTTTTCTACTCCTCTCAACAGCCCAAACAAGTTTCTAAAAGGATGAGTTTGCAACTACTTTACTTTTGGAGAAAATTCAAAGCATTCATTATTCAATAGGGCCCAATAGCAAAAAGCAGCGGTTTGAATGAACACTGACATTTCTTGGTAGAATCATGCAGGATTGAAATTTTTAACGTTTTTCTACTCCTCTCATGAGCTCAAACGAGACTCTAAAAGGATAAGTTTGCAACTACTTTACTTTTGGAGAAAATTCAAAACATTCATTATTCAATAGGGCCCAATTTCAAAAAGCAGCGGTTTGAATGACCACTCACATTTCTTGGTAGAATCGTGCAGGATTGAAATTTTTGATGTTTTTCTACTCCTCTCAACAGCCCAAACAAGTTTTTTAAAGGATGAGTTTGCAACTACTTTACTTTTGCAGAAAATTAAAAACATTCATTATTCAATAGGGCCCAATAGCAAAAAGCAGCTGTTTGAATGAGCACTCACATCTCTTGGTAGAATAGTTCAGGATTGAAATTTTTGACGTTTTTCAACTAATCTCATGAGCCCAAACAAGACTCTAAAAGGATGAGCTTGCAACTACTTTACTTTTGGAGAAAATTCAAAACATTCATTATTCAATAGAGCCCAATAGCAAAAAGCAGCGTTTTGAATGAACAATCACATTTCTTGGTAGAATCGTGCAGGATTGAAATTTTTGACGTTTTTCTACTCCTCTCAACAGCCCAAACAAGTTTCTAAAAGGATGAGTTTACAACTACTTTACTTTTGGAGAAAATTCAAAACATTCATTATTCATTAGGTACCAATAGCAAAAAGCAGCGGTTTAAATGAACACACATCTTTTGGTAGAATTGTGCAGGATTGAAATTTTGATGTTTTTCTACTCCTCTCAACAGCCCAAACAAGTTTCTAAAAGAATGAGTTTGCAACTACTTTACTTTTGCAGAAAAGTCAAAACATTCATTACTCAATAGGGCCCAATAGCAAAAAGCAGCTGTTTGAATGAGCATTCACATCTCTGGGTAGAATCGTTCAGGATTGAAATTTTTGATGTTTTTCTACTCCTCTCATGAGCCTAAACAAGACTCTAAAAGGATGAGCTTGCAACTACTTTACTTTTGGAGAAAATTCAAAACCTTCATTATTCAATAAAGCCCAATAGCTAAAAGCAGCGTTTTGAATTAACAATCACTTTTCTTGGTAGAATCGTGCAGGATTGAAAATTTTTTTTTTTTTACTCGCCTCAACAGCCCAAACAAGTTTCTAAAAGCATGAGTTTGCAACTATTTTACTTTTGGAGATAATTCAAAACATTCATTATTCAATAGGGCCCAATAGCAAAAATCAGCGGTTTGAATGAACACTCACATTTCTTGGTAGAATCGTGCAGGATTGAAATTTTTGATGTTTTTCTACTCCTCTCAACAGCCCAAACAAGTTTCTAAAAGGATGAGTTTGCAACTACTTTACTTTTGGAGAAAATTCAAAACATTCATTATTCAATAGGGCCCAATTTCAAAAAGCAGCGGTTTGAATGACCACTCACATTTCTTGGTAGAATCGTGCAGGATTGAAATTTTTGATGTTTTTCTACTCCTCTCAACAGCCCAAACAAGTTTCTAAAAGGATGAGTTTGCAACTACTTTACTTTTGGAGAAAATTCAAAGCATTCATTATTCAATAGGGCCCAATAGCAAAAAGCAGCGGTTTGAATGAACACTGACATTTCTTGGTAGAATCATGCAGGATTGAAATTTTTAACGTTTTTCTACTCCTCTCATGAGCCCAAACGAGACTCTAAAAGGATGAGTTTGCAACTACTTTACTTTTGGAGAAAATTCAAAACATTCATTATTAAATAGGGCCCAATTTCAAAAAGCAGCGGTTTGAATGACCACTCACATTTCTTGGTAGAATCGTGCAGGATTGAAATTTTTGATGTTTTTCTACTCCTCTCAACAGCCCAAACAAGTTTTTTAAAGGATGAGTTTGCAACTACTTTACTTTTGCAGAAAATTCAAAACATTCATTATTCAATAGAGCCCAATAGCAAAAAGCAGCGTTTTGAATGAACAATCACATTTCTTGGTAGAATCGTGGAGGATTGAAATTTTTGACGTTTTTCTACTCCTCTTAACAGCCCAAACAAGTTTCTAAAAGGATGAGTTTGCAACTTCTTTACTTTTGGAGAAAATTCAAAACATTCATTATTCAATAGGGACCAATAGCAAAAAGCAGCGGTTTGAATGAACACTCACATTTCTTGGTAGAATCGTGCAGGATTGAAATTTTTTATCTTTTCTACTCCTCTCATGAGCCCAAACAAGACTCTAAAAGGAAGAGTTTGCAACTACTTTACTTTTGGAGAAAATTCAAAACATTCATTATTCATAGAGTCATTGAATCGTAGAGTTGGAAGGGACCTCCTGGGCCATCTGGTCCAACCCCCTGCTCAAAGCAGGATTCGCTAAATCATCCCAGTTAGATGTCTGTCCAGCCTCTGTTTGAAGACTTCCATTGAAGGAGAACTCACCACTTCTCGTGGCAGCCTGTTCCACTCATTGATCACTCTAACTGTCAAAAAGTTTTTTCTAATATCTAATCTGTGTCTCCTCACATTCAGCTTCATCCCATTGCTTCTAGTCTTTCCTTGTGCAAATGAGAATAAAGTTGATCCTTCTACAATGTGACAGCCCTTTAGATATTTGTAGACAGCTATTAAGTCTCCTCTCAGTCTTCTCTTTTGCAAACTAAACATTCCCAAATCCTGCAACCTTTCCTCATAAGACAGGGTTTGCAGACTGGTCACCATTCTGGTCGCTCTTTTCTGAACTTGCTCCAGTTTGTTGATGTCTTTTTTAAAATGTGGTGCCCAAAATTGGACACAATATTCCAGATGAGGTCTGACCAAAGAGGAGTAGAGGGAAATAATTACTTCACGTGATCTAGACTGTATGCTTCTGTTAATACATCCTAGAATTGCATTTGCCTTTTTTGCTGCTGCATCACACTGTTGACTCATATTCAGTCTGTGATCTATTAGTATACCCAAGTCTTTATCACATGTGCTGTCACTTAGCCCTATTCCTCCCATTCTATATATGCTTTTTTCATTTTTATTGCCCAGATGTAGTACTTTGCATTTCTCCCTGTTAAAAACCATTCTGTTAGTTGCTGCCCACTTCTCCAGTTTATTTAAATCTTTTTGAATCCTCTCTCTCTCTTCTCTAGTATTAGCTATCCCTCCTAGCTTTGTGTCATCAGCAAATTTAATCAGTTTACCCTCAATTCCTTCATCTAAATCGTTGATAAAGATGTTGAACAATACAGGGGCCAGGACAGAGCCCTGTGGTACCCCACTTGAGACATTCTTCCAACTGGATGTGCAGCCATTTACGACCACTCTTTGGGTCCGATCACTAAGCCAGTTATGAATCCACCTAACAGTTGCCTTGTCCATTCCATACTTAGTCATTTTTTCAATAAGGATTGTATGAGAGACTCAAATAGAGTCTTCATATAGAGACTTCAATAGAGCCCAATAGCTAAAAGCAGCGTTTTGAATGAACAATCACTTTTCTTGGTAGAATCGTGCAGGATTGAAAATTTTGATGTTTTTTTACTCATCTCAACAGCCCAAACAAGTTTCTAAAAGGATGAGTTTGCAACTACTTTACTTTTGGAGATAATTCAAAACATTCATTATTCAATAGGGCCCAATAGCAAAAATCAGCGGTTTGAATGAACACTCACATTTCTTGGTAGAATCGTGCAGGATTGAAATTTTTGATGTTTTTCTACTCCTCTCAACAGCCCAAACAAGTTTCTAAAAGGATGAGTTTGCAACTACTTTACTTTTGGAGAAAATTCAAAACATTCATTATTCAATAGGGCCCAATTTCAAAAAGCAGCGGTTTGAATGACCACTCACATTTCTTGGTAGAATCGTGCAGGATTGAAATTTTTGATGTTTTTCTACTCCTCTCAACAGCCCAAACAAGTTTATAAAAGGATGAGTTTGCAACTACTTTACTTTTGGAGAAAATTCCAAGCATTCATTATTCAATAGGGCCCAATAGCAAAAAGCAGCGATTTAAATGAACACACATCTTTTGGTAGAATCGTGCAGTATTGAAATTTTGATGTTTTTCTACTCCTCTCAACAGCCCAAACAAGTTTCTAAAAGGATGAGTTTGCAACTACTTTACTTTTGCAGAAAATTCAAAACATTCATTATTCAATAGGGCCCAATAGCAAAAAGCAGCTGTTTGAATGAGCATTCACATCTCTGGGTAGAATCGTTCAGGATTGAAATTTTTGATGTTTTTCTACTCCTCTCATGAGCCCAAACAAGACTCTAAAAGGATGATCTTGCAACTACTTTACTTTTGGAGAAAATTCAAAACCTTCATTATTCAATAGAGCCCAATAGCTAAAAGCAGCGTTTTGAATTAACAATCACTTTTCTTGGTAGAATCGTGCAGGATTGAAAATTTTGATTTTTTTTTACTCGTCTCAACAGCCCAAACAAGTTTCTAAAAGGATGAGTTTGCAACTACTTTACTTTTGGAGATAATTCAAAACATTCATTATTCAATAGGGCCCAATAGAAAAAATCAGCGGTTTCAATGAAAACTCACATTTCTTGGTAGAATCGTGCAGGATTGAATTTTTTGATGTTTTTCTACTCCTCTCAAGAGCCCAAACAAGTTTCTAAAAGGATGAGTTTGCAACTACTTTACTTTTGGAGAAAATTCAAAACATTCATTATTCAATAGGGCCCAATTTCAAAAAGCAGCGGTTTGAATGAACACTCACATTTCTTGGTAGAATCGTGCAGGATTGAAATTTTTGATGTTTTTCTACTCCTCTCAACAGCCCAAACAAGTTTCTAAAAGGATGAGTTTGCAACTACTTTACTTTTGGAGAAAATTCAAAGCATTCATTATTCAATAGTGCCCAATAGCAAAAAGCAGCGGTTTGAATGAACACTGACATTTCTTGGTAGAATCATGCAGGATTGAAATTTTTTACGTTTTTCTACTCCTCTCATGAGCCCAAACGAGACTCTAAAAGGATAAGTTTGCAACTACTTTACTTTTGGAGAAAATTCAAAACATTCATTATCTATAGGGCCCAATTTCAAAAAGCAGCGGTTTGAATGACCACTGACATTTCTTGGTAGAATCGTGCAGGATGGAAATTTTGGATGTTTTTCTACTCCTCTCAACAGCCCAAACAAGTTTTTTAAAGGATGAGTTTGCAACTACTTTACTTTTGCAGAAAATTAAAAACATTCATTATTCAATAGGGCCCAATAGCAAAAAGCAGCTGTTTGAATGAGCACTCACATCTCTTGGTAGAATAGTTCAGGATTGAAATTTTTGATGTTTTTCAACTAATCTCATGAGCCCAAACAAGACTCTAAAAGGATGAGCTTGCAACTACTTTACTTTTGGAGAAAATTCAAAACATTCATTATTCAATAGAGCCCAATAGCAAAAAGCAGCGTTTTGAATGAACAATCACATTTCTTGGTAGAATCGTGCAGGATTGAAATTTTTGATGTTTTTCTACACCTCTCAACAGCCCAAACAAGTTTCTGAAAGGATGAGTTTGCAACTACTTTACTTTTGGAGAAAATTCAAAACATTCATTATTCATTAGGTACCAATAGCAAAAAGCAGCGGTTTAAATGAACACACATCTTTTGGTAGAATTGTGCAGGATTGAAATTTTGATGTTTTTCTACTCCTCTTAACAGCCAAAACAAGTTTCTAAAAGAATGAGTTTGCAACTACTTTACTTTTGCAGAAAATTCAAAACATTCATTACTCAATAGGGCCCAATAGCAAAAAGCAGCTGTGTGAATGAGCATTCACATCTCTGGGTAGAATCGTTCAGGATTGAAATTTTTGATGTTTTTCTACTCCTCTCATGAGCCCAAACAAGACTCTAAAAGGATGAGCTTGCAACTACTTTACTTTTGGAGAAAATTCAAAACTTTCATTATTCAATAGAGCCCAATAGCTAAAGGCAACGTTTTGAATTAACAATCACTTTTCTTGGTAGAATCGTGCAGGATTGAAATTTTTTTTTTTTTTTACTCGTCTCAACAGCCCAAACAAGTTTCTAAAAGCATGAGTTTGCAACTATTTTACTTTTGGAGATAATTCAAAACATTCATTATTCAATAGGGCCCAATAGCAAAAATCAGCAGTTTGAATGACCACTCACATTTCTTGGTAGAATCGTGCAGGATTGAAATTTTTGATGTTTTTCTACTCCTCTCAACAGCCCAAACAAGTTTCTAAAAGGATGAGTTTGCAACTACTTTACTTTTGGAGAAAATTCAAAGCATTCATTATTCAATAGGGCCCAATAGCAAAAAGCAGCGGTTTGAATGAACACTGACATTTCTTGGTAGAATCATGCAGGATTGAAATTTTTAACGTTTTTCTACTCCTCTCATGAGCCCAAACGAGACTCTAATAGGATGAGTTTGCAACTACTTTACTTTTGGAGAAAATTCAAAACATTCATTATTCAATAGGGCCCAATTTCAAAAAGCAGCGGTTTGAATGACCACTCACATTTCTTGGTAGAATCGTGCAGGATTGAAATTTTTGATGTTTTTCTACTCCTCTCAACAGCCCAAACAAGTTTTTTAAAGGATGAGTTTGCAACTACTTGACTTTTGCAGAAAATTCAAAACATTGATTATTCAATAGGGCCCAATAGCAAAAAGCAGCTGTTTGAATGAGCACTCACATCTCTTGGTAGAATAGTTCAGGATTGAAATTTTTGATGTTTTTCAACTAATCTCATGAGCCCAAACAAGACTCTAAAAGGATGAGCTTGCAACTACTTTACTTTTGGAGAAAATTCAAAACATTCATTGTTCAATAGAGCCCAATAGCAAAAAGCAGCGTTTTGAATGAACAATCACATTTCTTGGTAGAATCGTGCAGGATTGAAATTTTTGACGTTTTCCTACTCCTCTCAACAGCCCAAACAAGTTTCTAAAAGGATGAGTTTGCAACTTCTTTACTTTTGGAGAAAATTCAAAACATTCATTATTCAATAGGGACCAATAGCAAAAAGCAGCGGTTTGAATGAACACTCACATTTCTTGGTAGAATCGTGCAGGATTGAAATTTTTGATCTTTTCTACTCCTCTCATGAGCCCAAACAAGACTCTAAAAGGAAGAGTTTGCAACTACTTTACTTTTGCAGAAAATTCAGAACATTCATTATTCTTTAGGGACCAAAATAGCAAAAACCAGCGGTTTGAATGAACATTCACATTTCTTGGTAGAATCGTGCAGGATTGAAATTTTTGATGCTTTTCTACTCCTCTCAACAGCCCAAACAAGTTTTTTAAAGGATGAGTTTGCAACTACTTTACTTTTGCAGAAAATTCAAAACATTCATTATTCAATAGGGCCCAATAGCAAAAAGCAGCTGTTTGAATGAGCACTCACATCTCTTGGTAGAATAGTTCAGGATTGAAATTTTTGATGTTTTTCAACTAATCTCATGAGCCCAAACAAGACTCTAAAAGGATGAGCTTGCAACTACTTTACTTTTGGAGAAAATTCAAAACATTCATTGTTCAATAGAGCCCAATAGCAAAAAGCAGCGTTTTGAATGAACAATCACATTTCTTGGTAGAATCGTGCAGGATTGAAATTTTTGACGTTTTCCTACTCCTCTCAACAGCCCAAACAAGTTTCTAAAAGGATGAGTTTGCAACTTCTTTACTTTTGGAGAAAATTCAAAACATTCATTATTCAATAGGGACCAATAGCAAAAAGCAGCGGTTTGAATGAACACTCACATTTCTTGGTAGAATCGTGCAGGATTGAAATTTTTGATCTTTTCTACTCCTCTCATGAGCCCAAACAAGACTCTAAAAGGAAGAGTTTGCAACTACTTTACTTTTGCAGAAAATTCATAACATTCATTATTCTTTAGGGACCAAAATAGCAAAAACCAGCGGTTTGAATGAACATTCACATTTCTTGGTAGAATCGTGCAGGATTGAAATTTTTGATGTTTTTCTACTCCTCTCATGAGCCCAAAAAGACTCTAAAAGGATGAGCTTGCAACTACTTTACTTTTGGAGAAAATTCAAAACATTCATTATTCAATAGAGCCCAATAGCTAAAAGCAGCGTTTTTTATGAACAATCACTTTTCTTGGTAGAATCGTGCAGGATTGAAAATTTTGATGTTTTTTTTACTCGTCTCAACAGCCCAAACAAGTTTCTAAAAGGATGAGTTTGCAACTACTTTACTTTTGTTGATAATTCAAAACATTCATTATTCAATAGGGCCCAATAGCAAAAATCAGCGGTTTGAATGAACACTCACATTTCTTGGTAGAATCGTGCAGGATTGAAATTTTTGATGTTTTTCTACTCCTCTCAACAGCCCAAACAAGTTTATAAAAGGATGAGTTTGCAACTACTTTACATTTGGAGAAAATTCAAAGCATTCATTATTCAATAGGGCCCAATAGCAAAAAGCAGCGGTGTAAATGAACACTCACATCTTTTGGTAGAATTGTGCAGGATTGAAATTTTGATGTTTTTCTACTGCTCTCAACAGCCCAAACAAGTTTCTAAAAGGATGAGTTTGCAACTACTTTACTTTTGCAGAAAATTCAAAACATTCATTATTCAATAGGGCCCAATAGCAAAAAGCAGCTGTTTGAATGAGCATTCACATCTGTGGGTAGAATCGTTCAGGATTGAAATTTTTGATTTTTTTCTACTCCTCTCATGAGCCCAAACAAGACTCTAAAAGGATGAGCTTGCAACTACTTTACTTTTGGAGAAAATTCAAAACCTTCATTATTCAATAGAGCCCAATAGATAAAAGCAGCGTTTTGAATTAACAATCACTTTTCTTGGTAGAATCGTGCAGGATTGAAAATTTTGATGTTTTTTTTACTCGTCTCAACAGCCCAAACAAGTTTCTAAAAGGATGAGTTTGCAACTACTTTACTTTTGGAGAAAATTCAAAACATTCATTATTCAATAGGGCCCAATTTCAAAAAGCAGCGGTTTGAATGACCACTCACATTTCTTGGTAGAATCGTGCAGGATTGAAATTTTTGATGTTTTTCTACTCCTCTCAACAGCCCAAACAAGTTTCTAAAAGGATGAGTTTGCAACTACTTTACTTTTGGAGAAAATTCAAAGCATTCATTATTCAATAGGGCCCAATAGCAAAAAGCAGCGGTTTGAATGAACACTGACATTTCTTGGTAGAATCATGCAGGATTGAAATTTTTAACGTTTTTCTACTCCACTCATGAGCCCAAACGAGACTCTAAAAGGATAAGTTTGCAACTACTTTACTTTTAGAGAAAATTCAAAACATTCATTATTGAATAGGGCCCAATTTCAAAAAGCAGCGGTTTGAATGACCACTCACATTTCTTGGTAGAATCATGCAGGATTGAAATTTTTGGTGTTTTTTTACTCCCCTCAAGAGCCCAAACAAGACTCTAAAAGGATGAGCTTGCAACTCCTTTACTTTTGGAGAAAATTCAAAACATTCATTATTCAACAGAGCCCAAAAGCAAAAAGCAGCTTTTTTGAATGAACAATACATTTCTTAGTAGAATCATGCAGGATTGAAATTTTTGATGTTTTTTACTCCTCTAAACAGTCTAAACAAGTTTGTAAAAGGATGAGTTTGCAACTACTTTACTTTTGGAGAAAATTCAAAACATTCATTATTCAATAGGGACCAAAATAGCAAAAACCAGCGGTTTGAAAGAACACTCACATTTCTTGGTAGAATCGTGCAGGATTGAAATTTTTGATGTTTTTCTACTCCTCTCATGAGCCCAAAAAGACTCTAAAAGGATGAGCTTGCAACTACTTTACTTTTGGAGAAAATTCAAAACATTCATTATTCAATAGAGCCCAATAGCTAAAAGCAGCTGTTTGAATGAGCACTCACATCTCTTGGTAGAATAGTTCAGGATTGAAATTTTTGATGTTTTTCAACTAATCTCATGAGCCCAAACAAGACTCTAAAAGGATGAGCTTGCAACTACTTTACTTTTGGAGAAAATTCAAAACATTCATTGTTCAATAGAGCCCAATAGCAAAAAGCAGCGTTTTGAATGAACAATCACATTTCTTGGTAGAATCGTGCAGGATTGAAATTTTTGACGTTTTCCTACTCCGCTCAACAGCCCAAACAAGTTTCTAAAAGGATGAGTTTGCAACTTCTTTACTTTTGGAGAAAATTCAAAACATTCATTATTCAATAGGGACCAATAGCAAAAAGCAGCGGTTTGAATGAACACTCACATTTCTTGGTAGAATCGTGCAGGATTGAAATTTTTGATCTTTTCTACTCCTCTCATGAGCCCAAACAAGACTCTAAAAGGAAGAGTTTGCAACTACTTTACTTTTGCAGAAAATTCATAACATTCATTATTCTTTAGGGACCAAAATAGCAAAAACCAGCGGTTTGAATGAACATTCACATTTCTTGGTAGAATCGTGCAGGATTGAAATTTTTGATGTTTTTCTACTCCTCTCATGAGCCCAAAAAGACTCTAAAAGGATGAGCTTGCAACTACTTTACTTTTGGAGAAAATTCAAAACATTCATTATTCAATAGAGCCCAATAGCTAAAAGCAGCGTTTTTTATGAACAATCACTTTTCTTGGTAGAATCGTGCAGGATTGAAAATTTTGATGTTTTTTTTACTCGTCTCAACAGCCCAAACAAGTTTCTAAAAGGATGAGTTTGCAACTACTTTACTTTTGTTGATAATTCAAAACATTCATTATTCAATAGGGCCCAATAGCAAAAATCAGCGGTTTGAATGAACACTCACATTTCTTGGTAGAATCGTGCAGGATTGAAATTTTTGATGTTTTTCTACTCCTCTCAACAGCCCAAACAAGTTTATAAAAGGATGAGTTTGCAACTACTTTACATTTGGAGAAAATTCAAAGCATTCATTATTCAATAGGGCCCAATAGCAAAAAGCAGCGGTGTAAATGAACACTCACATCTTTTGGTAGAATTGTGCAGGATTGAAATTTTGATGTTTTTCTACTGCTCTCAACAGCCCAAACAAGTTTCTAAAAGGATGAGTTTGCAACTACTTTACTTTTGCAGAAAATTCAAAACATTCATTATTCAATAGGGCCCAATAGCAAAAAGCAGCTGTTTGAATGAGCATTCACATCTGTGGGTAGAATCGTTCAGGATTGAAATTTTTGATTTTTTTCTACTCCTCTCATGAGCCCAAACAAGACTCTAAAAGGATGAGCTTGCAACTACTTTACTTTTGGAGAAAATTCAAAACCTTCATTATTCAATAGAGCCCAATAGCTAAAAGCAGCGTTTTGAATTAACAATCACTTTTCTTGGTAGAATCGTGCAGGATTGAAAATTTTGATGTTTTTTTTACTCGTCTCAACAGCCCAAACAAGTTTCTAAAAGGATGAGTTTGCAACTACTTTACTTTTGGAGAAAATTCAAAACATTCATTATTCAATAGGGCCCAATTTCAAAAAGCAGCGGTTTGAATGACCACTCACATTTCTTGGTAGAATCGTGCAGGATTGAAATTTTTGATGTTTTTCTACTCCTCTCAACAGCCCAAACAAGTTTCTAAAAGGATGAGTTTGCAACTACTTTACTTTTGGAGAAAATTCAAAGCATTCATTATTCAATAGGGCCCAATAGCAAAAAGCAGCGGTTTGAATGAACACTGACATTTCTTGGTAGAATCATGCAGGATTGAAATTTTTAACGTTTTTCTACTCCACTCATGAGCCCAAACGAGACTCTAAAAGGATAAGTTTGCAACTACTTTACTTTTAGAGAAAATTCAAAACATTCATTATTCAATAGGGCCCAATTTCAAAAAGCAGCGGTTTGAATGACCACTCACATTTCTTGGTAGAATCATGCAGGATTGAAATTTTTGATGTTTTTTTACTCCCCTCAAGAGCCCAAACAAGACTCTAAAAGGATGAGCTTGCAACTCCTTTACTTTTGGAGAAAATTCAAAACATTCATTATTCAACAGAGCCCAAAAGCAAAAAGCAGCTTTTTTGAATGAACAATACATTTCTTAGTAGAATCATGCAGGATTGAAATTTTTGATGTTTTTTACTCCTCTAAACAGTCTAAACAAGTTTGTAAAAGGATGAGTTTGCAACTACTTTACTTTTGGAGAAAATTCAAAACATTCATTATTCAATAGGGACCAAAATAGCAAAAACCAGCGGTTTGAAAGAACACTCACATTTCTTGGTAGAATCGTGCAGGATTGAAATTTTTGATGTTTTTCTACTCCTCTCATGAGCCCAAAAAGACTCTAAAAGGATGAGCTTGCAACTACTTTACTTTTGGAGAAAATTCAAAACATTCATTATTCAATAGAGCCCAATAGCTAAAAGCAGCGTTTTTTATGAACAGTCACTTTTCTTGGTAGAATCGTGCAGGATTGAAAATTTTGATGTTTTTTTTACTCGTCTCAACAGCCCAAACAAGTTTCTAAAAGGATGAGTTTGCAACTACTTTACTTTTGTTGATAATTCAAAACATTCATTATTCAATAGGGCCCAATAGCAAAAATCAGCGGTTTGAATGAACACTCACATTTCTTGGTAGAATCGTGCAGGATTGAAATTTTTGATGTTTTTCTACTCCTCTCAACAGCCCAAACAAGTTTATAAAAGGATGAGTTTGCAACTACTTTACATTTGGAGAAAATTCAAAGCATTCATTATTCAATAGGGCCCAATAGCAAAAAGCAGCGGTGTAAATGAACACTCACATCTTTTGGTAGAATTGTGCAGGATTGAAATTTTGATGTTTTTCTACTCCTCTCAACAGCCCAAACAAGTTTCTAAAAGGATGAGTTTGCAACTACTTTACTTTTGCAGAAAATTCAAAACATTCATTATTCAATAGGGCCCAATAGCAAAAAGCAGCTGTTTGAATGAGCATTCACATCTGTGGGTAGAATCGTTCAGGATTGAAATTTTTGATTTTTTTCTACTCCTCTCATGAGCCCAAACAAGACTCTAAAAGGATGAGCTTGCAACTACTTTACTTTTGGAGAAAATTCAAAACCTTCATTATTCAATAGAGCCCAATAGCTAAAAGCAGCGTTTTGAATTAACAATCACTTTTCTTGGTAGAATCGTGCAGGATTGAAAATTTTGATGTTTTTTTTACTCGTCTCAACAGCCCAAACAAGTTTCTAAAAGGATGAGTTTGCAACTACTTTACTTTTGGAGAAAATTCAAAACATTCATTATTCAATAGGGCCCAATTTCAAAAAGCAGCGGTTTGAATGACCACTCACATTTCTTGGTAGAATCGTGCAGGATTGAAATTTTTGATGTTTTTCTACTCCTCTCAACAGCCCAAACAAGTTTCTAAAAGGATGAGTTTGCAACTACTTTACTTTTGGAGAAAATTCAAAGCATTCATTATTCAATAGGGCCCAATAGCAAAAAGCAGCGGTTTGAATGAACACTGACATTTCTTGGTAGAATCATGCAGGATTGAAATTTTTAACGTTTTTCTACTCCACTCATGAGCCCAAACGAGACTCTAAAAGGATAAGTTTGCAACTACTTTACTTTTAGAGAAAATTCAAAACATTCATTATTGAATAGGGCCCAATTTCAAAAAGCAGCGGTTTGAATGACCACTCACATTTCTTGGTAGAATCATGCAGGATTGAAATTTTTGGTGTTTTTTTACTCCCCTCAAGAGCCCAAACAAGACTCTAAAAGGATGAGCTTGCAACTCCTTTACTTTTGGAGAAAATTCAAAACATTCATTATTCAACAGAGCCCAAAAGCAAAAAGCAGCTTTTTTGAATGAACAATACATTTCTTAGTAGAATCATGCAGGATTGAAATTTTTGATGTTTTTTACTCCTCTAAACAGTCTAAACAAGTTTGTAAAAGGATGAGTTTGCAACTACTTTACTTTTGGAGAAAATTCAAAACATTCATTATTCAATAGGGACCAAAATAGCAAAAACCAGCGGTTTGAAAGAACACTCACATTTCTTGGTAGAATCGTGCAGGATTGAAATTTTTGATGTTTTTCTACTCCTCTCATGAGCCCAAAAAGACTCTAAAAGGATGAGCTTGCAACTACTTTACTTTTGGAGAAAATTCAAAACATTCATTATTCAATAGAGCCCAATAGCTAAAAGCAGCTGTTTGAATGAGCACTCACATCTCTTGGTAGAATAGTTCAGGATTGAAATTTTTGATGTTTTTCAACTAATCTCATGAGCCCAAACAAGACTCTAAAAGGATGAGCTTGCAACTACTTTACTTTTGGAGAAAATTCAAAACATTCATTGTTCAATAGAGCCCAATAGCAAAAAGCAGCGTTTTGAATGAACAATCACATTTCTTGGTAGAATCGTGCAGGATTGAAATTTTTGACGTTTTCCTACTCCGCTCAACAGCCCAAACAAGTTTCTAAAAGGATGAGTTTGCAACTTCTTTACTTTTGGAGAAAATTCAAAACATTCATTATTCAATAGGGACCAATAGCAAAAAGCAGCGGTTTGAATGAACACTCACATTTCTTGGTAGAATCGTGCAGGATTGAAATTTTTGATCTTTTCTACTCCTCTCATGAGCCCAAACAAGACTCTAAAAGGAAGAGTTTGCAACTACTTTACTTTTGCAGAAAATTCATAACATTCATTATTCTTTAGGGACCAAAATAGCAAAAACCAGCGGTTTGAATGAACATTCACATTTCTTGGTAGAATCGTGCAGGATTGAAATTTTTGATGTTTTTCTACTCCTCTCATGAGCCCAAAAAGACTCTAAAAGGATGAGCTTGCAACTACTTTACTTTTGGAGAAAATTCAAAACATTCATTATTCAATAGAGCCCAATAGCTAAAAGCAGCGTTTTTTATGAACAATCACTTTTCTTGGTAGAATCGTGCAGGATTGAAAATTTTGATGTTTTTTTTACTCGTCTCAACAGCCCAAACAAGTTTCTAAAAGGATGAGTTTGCAACTACTTTACTTTTGTTGATAATTCAAAACATTCATTATTCAATAGGGCCCAATAGCAAAAATCAGCGGTTTGAATGAACACTCACATTTCTTGGTAGAATCGTGCAGGATTGAAATTTTTGATGTTTTTCTACTCCTCTCAACAGCCCAAACAAGTTTATAAAAGGATGAGTTTGCAACTACTTTACATTTGGAGAAAATTCAAAGCATTCATTATTCAATAGGGCCCAATAGCAAAAAGCAGCGGTGTAAATGAACACTCACATCTTTTGGTAGAATTGTGCAGGATTGAAATTTTGATGTTTTTCTACTGCTCTCAACAGCCCAAACAAGTTTCTAAAAGGATGAGTTTGCAACTACTTTACTTTTGCAGAAAATTCAAAACATTCATTATTCAATAGGGCCCAATAGCAAAAAGCAGCTGTTTGAATGAGCATTCACATCTGTGGGTAGAATCGTTCAGGATTGAAATTTTTGATTTTTTTCTACTCCTCTCATGAGCCCAAACAAGACTCTAAAAGGATGAGCTTGCAACTACTTTACTTTTGGAGAAAATTCAAAACCTTCATTATTCAATAGAGCCCAATAGCTAAAAGCAGCGTTTTGAATTAACAATCACTTTTCTTGGTAGAATCGTGCAGGATTGAAAATTTTGATGTTTTTTTTACTCGTCTCAACAGCCCAAACAAGTTTCTAAAAGGATGAGTTTGCAACTACTTTACTTTTGGAGAAAATTCAAAACATTCATTATTCAATAGGGCCCAATTTCAAAAAGCAGCGGTTTGAATGACCACTCACATTTCTTGGTAGAATCGTGCAGGATTGAAATTTTTGATGTTTTTCTACTCCTCTCAACAGCCCAAACAAGTTTCTAAAAGGATGAGTTTGCAACTACTTTACTTTTGGAGAAAATTCAAAGCATTCATTATTCAATAGGGCCCAATAGCAAAAAGCAGCGGTTTGAATGAACACTGACATTTCTTGGTAGAATCATGCAGGATTGAAATTTTTAACGTTTTTCTACTCCACTCATGAGCCCAAACGAGACTCTAAAAGGATAAGTTTGCAACTACTTTACTTTTAGAGAAAATTCAAAACATTCATTATTCAATAGGGCCCAATTTCAAAAAGCAGCGGTTTGAATGACCACTCACATTTCTTGGTAGAATCATGCAGGATTGAAATTTTTGATGTTTTTTTACTCCCCTCAAGAGCCCAAACAAGACTCTAAAAGGATGAGCTTGCAACTCCTTTACTTTTGGAGAAAATTCAAAACATTCATTATTCAACAGAGCCCAAAAGCAAAAAGCAGCTTTTTTGAATGAACAATACATTTCTTAGTAGAATCATGCAGGATTGAAATTTTTGATGTTTTTTACTCCTCTAAACAGTCTAAACAAGTTTGTAAAAGGATGAGTTTGCAACTACTTTACTTTTGGAGAAAATTCAAAACATTCATTATTCAATAGGGACCAAAATAGCAAAAACCAGCGGTTTGAAAGAACACTCACATTTCTTGGTAGAATCGTGCAGGATTGAAATTTTTGATGTTTTTCTACTCCTCTCATGAGCCCAAAAAGACTCTAAAAGGATGAGCTTGCAACTACTTTACTTTTGGAGAAAATTCAAAACATTCATTATTCAATAGAGCCCAATAGCTAAAAGCAGCGTTTTTTATGAACAGTCACTTTTCTTGGTAGAATCGTGCAGGATTGAAAATTTTGATGTTTTTTTTACTCGTCTCAACAGCCCAAACAAGTTTCTAAAAGGATGAGTTTGCAACTACTTTACTTTTGTTGATAATTCAAAACATTCATTATTCAATAGGGCCCAATAGCAAAAATCAGCGGTTTGAATGAACACTCACATTTCTTGGTAGAATCGTGCAGGATTGAAATTTTTGATGTTTTTCTACTCCTCTCAACAGCCCAAACAAGTTTATAAAAGGATGAGTTTGCAACTACTTTACATTTGGAGAAAATTCAAAGCATTCATTATTCAATAGGGCCCAATAGCAAAAAGCAGCGGTGTAAATGAACACTCACATCTTTTGGTAGAATTGTGCAGGATTGAAATTTTGATGTTTTTCTACTCCTCTCAACAGCCCAAACAAGTTTCTAAAAGGATGAGTTTGCAACTACTTTACTTTTGCAGAAAATTCAAAACATTCATTATTCAATAGGGCCCAATAGCAAAAAGCAGCTGTTTGAATGAGCATTCACATCTGTGGGTAGAATCGTTCAGGATTGAAATTTTTGATTTTTTTCTACTCCTCTCATGAGCCCAAACAAGACTCTAAAAGGATGAGCTTGCAACTACTTTACTTTTGGAGAAAATTCAAAACCTTCATTATTCAATAGAGCCCAATAGCTAAAAGCAGCGTTTTGAATTAACAATCACTTTTCTTGGTAGAATCGTGCAGGATTGAAAATTTTGATGTTTTTTTTACTCGTCTCAACAGCCCAAACAAGTTTCTAAAAGGATGAGTTTGCAACTACTTTACTTTTGGAGAAAATTCAAAACATTCATTATTCAATAGGGCCCAATTTCAAAAAGCAGCGGTTTGAATGACCACTCACATTTCTTGGTAGAATCGTGCAGGATTGAAATTTTTGATGTTTTTCTACTCCTCTCAACAGCCCAAACAAGTTTCTAAAAGGATGAGTTTGCAACTACTTTACTTTTGGAGAAAATTCAAAGCATTCATTATTCAATAGGGCCCAATAGCAAAAAGCAGCGGTTTGAATGAACACTGACATTTCTTGGTAGAATCATGCAGGATTGAAATTTTTAACGTTTTTCTACTCCACTCATGAGCCCAAACGAGACTCTAAAAGGATAAGTTTGCAACTACTTTACTTTTAGAGAAAATTCAAAACATTCATTATTCAATAGGGCCCAATTTCAAAAAGCAGCGGTTTGAATGACCACTCACATTTCTTGGTAGAATCATGCAGGATTGAAATTTTTGATGTTTTTCTACTCCCCTCAAGAGCCCAAACAAGACTCTAAAATGATGAGCTTGCAACTCCTTTACTTTTGGAGAAAATTCAAAACATTCATTATTCAACAGAGCCCAAAAGCAAAAAGCAGCTTTTTTGAATGAACAATACATTTCTTGGTAGAATCATGCAGGATTGAAATTTTTGATGTTTTTTACTCCTCTAAACAGTCTAAACAAGTTTGTAAAAGGATGAGTTTGCAACTACTTTACTTTTGGAGAAAATTCAAAACATTCATTATTCAATAGGGACCAAAATAGCAAAAACCAGCGGTTTGAAAGAACACTCACATTTCTTGGTAGAATCGTGCAGGATTGAAATTTTTGATGCTTTTCTACTCCTCTCATGAGCCCAAACAAGACTCTAAAAGGATAAGTTTGCAAATACTTTACCTTTGGAGAAAATTCAAAACATTCATTATTCATTAGGGACCAATAGCAAAAAGCAGCGGTTAGAATGAACACTCACATTTCTTTGTAGAATCATGCAGGATTGAAATTTTTGACGTTTTTCTACTCTCATGAGCCCACAGACAAGACTCTATAAGGATCAGTTTGAACCTACTTTACTTTTGCAGAAAATTCAAAACATTCATTATTCAATAATTGGTAGAATCGTGCAGGATTGAAATTTTTAACGTTTTTCTACTCCTCTCATGAGCCCAAACAACACTGTAGAAGAACGAGATTGCAACTACTATACTTTTGGAGAAAATTGAAAACATTCATTATTCAATAAGGCCCAATAGCAAAAAGCAGCTGTTTGAATGAACACTCACATCTCCTGGTAGAATCGTTCAGGAGTGAAATCTTTGATGTTTTTCTACTCCTCTCATGAGCCCAAACAAGACTCTAAAAGGATGAGCTCGCAACTACTTTACTTTTGGAGAAAATTCAAAACATTCATTATTCAATAGGGCCCAATAGCAAAAAGCAGCGTTTTGAATGAACAATCACATTTCTTGGTAGAATCGTGCAGGAATGAAATTTTTGACGTTTTTCAACTCCTCTCAACAGCCCAAACAAATTTCTAAAAGGATGAGTTTGCAACTTCTTTACTTTTGGAGAAAATTCAAAACATTCATTATTCATTAGGGCACAATAGCAAAAAGCAGCGGTTTGAATTAACATTCACATTTCTTGGTAGAATCGTGCAGGATTGAAATTTTTGATGTTTTTCTACTCCTCTCAACAGCCTAAACAAGTTTCTAAAAGGGTGAGCTAGCAACTACTTTACTTTAGCAGAAAATTCAAAACATTCATTATCCAAAAGAGCTCAATAGCAAAAAGCAGCGCTTTGAATGAACACTCACATTTCCTCGTAGAATCGTGCAGGATTGAAATTTTTGATGTTTTTCTACTCCTCTCAACAGCCCAAACAAGTTTCTAAAAGGATGAGTTTGCAACTACTTTACTTTTGGAGAAAATTCAAAACATTCATTATTCATTAGGGACCAATAGCAAAAAGCAGCAGTTTAAATGAACACTCACATCTCTTGGTAGAATCGTGCAGGATTGAAATTTTGATGTTTTTCTACTCCTCTCAAAAGCCCAAACAAGTTTCTAAAAGGATGAGTTTGCAACTACTTGACTTTTGCAGAAAATTCAAAACATTGATTATTCAATAGGGCCCAATAGCAAAAAGCAGCTGTTTGAATGAGCACTCACATCTCTTGGTAGAATAGTTCAGGATTGAAATTTTTGATGTTTTTCAACTAATCTCATGAGCCCAAACAAGACTCTAAAAGGATGAGCTTGCAACTACTTTACTTTTGGAGAAAATTCAAAACATTCATTGTTCAATAGAGCCCAATAGCAAAAAGCAGCGTTTTGAATGAACAATCACATTTCTTGGTAGAATCGTGCAGGATTGAAATTTTTGACGTTTTCCTACTCCTCTCAACAGCCCAAACAAGTTTCTAAAAGGATGAGTTTGCAACTTCTTTACTTTTGGAGAAAATTCAAAACATTCATTATTCAATAGGGACCAATAGCAAAAAGCAGCGGTTTGAATGAACACTCACATTTCTTGGTAGAATCGTGCAGGATTGAAATTTTTGATCTTTTCTACTCCTCTCATGAGCCCAAACAAGACTCTAAAAGGAAGAGTTTGCAACTACTTTACTTTTGCAGAAAATTCAGAACATTCATTATTCTTTAGGGACCAAAATAGCAAAAACCAGCGGTTTGAATGAACATTCACATTTCTTGGTAGAATCGTGCAGGATTGAAATTTTTGATGCTTTTCTACTCCTCTCAACAGCCCAAACAAGTTTTTTAAAGGATGAGTTTGCAACTACTTTACTTTTGCAGAAAATTCAAAACATTCATTATTCAATAGGGCCCAATAGCAAAAAGCAGCTGTTTGAATGAGCACTCACATCTCTTGGTAGAATAGTTCAGGATTGAAATTTTTGATGTTTTTCAACTAATCTCATGAGCCCAAACAAGACTCTAAAAGGATGAGCTTGCAACTACTTTACTTTTGGAGAAAATTCAAAACATTCATTGTTCAATAGAGCCCAATAGCAAAAAGCAGCGTTTTGAATGAACAATCACATTTCTTGGTAGAATCGTGCAGGATTGAAATTTTTGACGTTTTCCTACTCCTCTCAACAGCCCAAACAAGTTTCTAAAAGGATGAGTTTGCAACTTCTTTACTTTTGGAGAAAATTCAAAACATTCATTATTCAATAGGGACCAATAGCAAAAAGCAGCGGTTTGAATGAACACTCACATTTCTTGGTAGAATCGTGCAGGATTGAAATTTTTGATCTTTTCTACTCCTCTCATGAGCCCAAACAAGACTCTAAAAGGAAGAGTTTGCAACTACTTTACTTTTGCAGAAAATTCATAACATTCATTATTCTTTAGGGACCAAAATAGCAAAAACCAGCGGTTTGAATGAACATTCACATTTCTTGGTAGAATCGTGCAGGATTGAAATTTTTGATGTTTTTCTACTCCTCTCATGAGCCCAAAAAGACTCTAAAAGGATGAGCTTGCAACTACTTTACTTTTGGAGAAAATTCAAAACATTCATTATTCAATAGAGCCCAATAGCTAAAAGCAGCGTTTTTTATGAACAATCACTTTTCTTGGTAGAATCGTGCAGGATTGAAAATTTTGATGTTTTTTTTACTCGTCTCAACAGCCCAAACAAGTTTCTAAAAGGATGAGTTTGCAACTACTTTACTTTTGTTGATAATTCAAAACATTCATTATTCAATAGGGCCCAATAGCAAAAATCAGCGGTTTGAATGAACACTCACATTTCTTGGTAGAATCGTGCAGGATTGAAATTTTTGATGTTTTTCTACTCCTCTCAACAGCCCAAACAAGTTTATAAAAGGATGAGTTTGCAACTACTTTACATTTGGAGAAAATTCAAAGCATTCATTATTCAATAGGGCCCAATAGCAAAAAGCAGCGGTGTAAATGAACACTCACATCTTTTGGTAGAATTGTGCAGGATTGAAATTTTGATGTTTTTCTACTGCTCTCAACAGCCCAAACAAGTTTCTAAAAGGATGAGTTTGCAACTACTTTACTTTTGCAGAAAATTCAAAACATTCATTATTCAATAGGGCCCAATAGCAAAAAGCAGCTGTTTGAATGAGCATTCACATCTGTGGGTAGAATCGTTCAGGATTGAAATTTTTGATTTTTTTCTACTCCTCTCATGAGCCCAAACAAGACTCTAAAAGGATGAGCTTGCAACTACTTTACTTTTGGAGAAAATTCAAAACCTTCATTATTCAATAGAGCCCAATAGATAAAAGCAGCGTTTTGAATTAACAATCACTTTTCTTGGTAGAATCGTGCAGGATTGAAAATTTTGATGTTTTTTTTACTCGTCTCAACAGCCCAAACAAGTTTCTAAAAGGATGAGTTTGCAACTACTTTACTTTTGGAGAAAATTCAAAACATTCATTATTCAATAGGGCCCAATTTCAAAAAGCAGCGGTTTGAATGACCACTCACATTTCTTGGTAGAATCGTGCAGGATTGAAATTTTTGATGTTTTTCTACTCCTCTCAACAGCCCAAACAAGTTTCTAAAAGGATGAGTTTGCAACTACTTTACTTTTGGAGAAAATTCAAAGCATTCATTATTCAATAGGGCCCAATAGCAAAAAGCAGCGGTTTGAATGAACACTGACATTTCTTGGTAGAATCATGCAGGATTGAAATTTTTAACGTTTTTCTACTCCACTCATGAGCCCAAACGAGACTCTAAAAGGATAAGTTTGCAACTACTTTACTTTTAGAGAAAATTCAAAACATTCATTATTGAATAGGGCCCAATTTCAAAAAGCAGCGGTTTGAATGACCACTCACATTTCTTGGTAGAATCATGCAGGATTGAAATTTTTGGTGTTTTTTTACTCCCCTCAAGAGCCCAAACAAGACTCTAAAAGGATGAGCTTGCAACTCCTTTACTTTTGGAGAAAATTCAAAACATTCATTATTCAACAGAGCCCAAAAGCAAAAAGCAGCTTTTTTGAATGAACAATACATTTCTTAGTAGAATCATGCAGGATTGAAATTTTTGATGTTTTTTACTCCTCTAAACAGTCTAAACAAGTTTGTAAAAGGATGAGTTTGCAACTACTTTACTTTTGGAGAAAATTCAAAACATTCATTATTCAATAGGGACCAAAATAGCAAAAACCAGCGGTTTGAAAGAACACTCACATTTCTTGGTAGAATCGTGCAGGATTGAAATTTTTGATGTTTTTCTACTCCTCTCATGAGCCCAAAAAGACTCTAAAAGGATGAGCTTGCAACTACTTTACTTTTGGAGAAAATTCAAAACATTCATTATTCAATAGAGCCCAATAGCTAAAAGCAGCTGTTTGAATGAGCACTCACATCTCTTGGTAGAATAGTTCAGGATTGAAATTTTTGATGTTTTTCAACTAATCTCATGAGCCCAAACAAGACTCTAAAAGGATGAGCTTGCAACTACTTTACTTTTGGAGAAAATTCAAAACATTCATTGTTCAATAGAGCCCAATAGCAAAAAGCAGCGTTTTGAATGAACAATCACATTTCTTGGTAGAATCGTGCAGGATTGAAATTTTTGACGTTTTCCTACTCCGCTCAACAGCCCAAACAAGTTTCTAAAAGGATGAGTTTGCAACTTCTTTACTTTTGGAGAAAATTCAAAACATTCATTATTCAATAGGGACCAATAGCAAAAAGCAGCGGTTTGAATGAACACTCACATTTCTTGGTAGAATCGTGCAGGATTGAAATTTTTGATCTTTTCTACTCCTCTCATGAGCCCAAACAAGACTCTAAAAGGAAGAGTTTGCAACTACTTTACTTTTGCAGAAAATTCATAACATTCATTATTCTTTAGGGACCAAAATAGCAAAAACCAGCGGTTTGAATGAACATTCACATTTCTTGGTAGAATCGTGCAGGATTGAAATTTTTGATGTTTTTCTACTCCTCTCATGAGCCCAAAAAGACTCTAAAAGGATGAGCTTGCAACTACTTTACTTTTGGAGAAAATTCAAAACATTCATTATTCAATAGAGCCCAATAGCTAAAAGCAGCGTTTTTTATGAACAATCACTTTTCTTGGTAGAATCGTGCAGGATTGAAAATTTTGATGTTTTTTTTACTCGTCTCAACAGCCCAAACAAGTTTCTAAAAGGATGAGTTTGCAACTACTTTACTTTTGTTGATAATTCAAAACATTCATTATTCAATAGGGCCCAATAGCAAAAATCAGCGGTTTGAATGAACACTCACATTTCTTGGTAGAATCGTGCAGGATTGAAATTTTTGATGTTTTTCTACTCCTCTCAACAGCCCAAACAAGTTTATAAAAGGATGAGTTTGCAACTACTTTACATTTGGAGAAAATTCAAAGCATTCATTATTCAATAGGGCCCAATAGCAAAAAGCAGCGGTGTAAATGAACACTCACATCTTTTGGTAGAATTGTGCAGGATTGAAATTTTGATGTTTTTCTACTGCTCTCAACAGCCCAAACAAGTTTCTAAAAGGATGAGTTTGCAACTACTTTACTTTTGCAGAAAATTCAAAACATTCATTATTCAATAGGGCCCAATAGCAAAAAGCAGCTGTTTGAATGAGCATTCACATCTGTGGGTAGAATCGTTCAGGATTGAAATTTTTGATTTTTTTCTACTCCTCTCATGAGCCCAAACAAGACTCTAAAAGGATGAGCTTGCAACTACTTTACTTTTGGAGAAAATTCAAAACCTTCATTATTCAATAGAGCCCAATAGCTAAAAGCAGCGTTTTGAATTAACAATCACTTTTCTTGGTAGAATCGTGCAGGATTGAAAATTTTGATGTTTTTTTTACTCGTCTCAACAGCCCAAACAAGTTTCTAAAAGGATGAGTTTGCAACTACTTTACTTTTGGAGAAAATTCAAAACATTCATTATTCAATAGGGCCCAATTTCAAAAAGCAGCGGTTTGAATGACCACTCACATTTCTTGGTAGAATCGTGCAGGATTGAAATTTTTGATGTTTTTCTACTCCTCTCAACAGCCCAAACAAGTTTCTAAAAGGATGAGTTTGCAACTACTTTACTTTTGGAGAAAATTCAAAGCATTCATTATTCAATAGGGCCCAATAGCAAAAAGCAGCGGTTTGAATGAACACTGACATTTCTTGGTAGAATCATGCAGGATTGAAATTTTTAACGTTTTTCTACTCCACTCATGAGCCCAAACGAGACTCTAAAAGGATAAGTTTGCAACTACTTTACTTTTAGAGAAAATTCAAAACATTCATTATTCAATAGGGCCCAATTTCAAAAAGCAGCGGTTTGAATGACCACTCACATTTCTTGGTAGAATCATGCAGGATTGAAATTTTTGATGTTTTTTTACTCCCCTCAAGAGCCCAAACAAGACTCTAAAAGGATGAGCTTGCAACTCCTTTACTTTTGGAGAAAATTCAAAACATTCATTATTCAACAGAGCCCAAAAGCAAAAAGCAGCTTTTTTGAATGAACAATACATTTCTTAGTAGAATCATGCAGGATTGAAATTTTTGATGTTTTTTACTCCTCTAAACAGTCTAAACAAGTTTGTAAAAGGATGAGTTTGCAACTACTTTACTTTTGGAGAAAATTCAAAACATTCATTATTCAATAGGGACCAAAATAGCAAAAACCAGCGGTTTGAAAGAACACTCACATTTCTTGGTAGAATCGTGCAGGATTGAAATTTTTGATGTTTTTCTACTCCTCTCATGAGCCCAAAAAGACTCTAAAAGGATGAGCTTGCAACTACTTTACTTTTGGAGAAAATTCAAAACATTCATTATTCAATAGAGCCCAATAGCTAAAAGCAGCGTTTTTTATGAACAGTCACTTTTCTTGGTAGAATCGTGCAGGATTGAAAATTTTGATGTTTTTTTTACTCGTCTCAACAGCCCAAACAAGTTTCTAAAAGGATGAGTTTGCAACTACTTTACTTTTGTTGATAATTCAAAACATTCATTATTCAATAGGGCCCAATAGCAAAAATCAGCGGTTTGAATGAACACTCACATTTCTTGGTAGAATCGTGCAGGATTGAAATTTTTGATGTTTTTCTACTCCTCTCAACAGCCCAAACAAGTTTATAAAAGGATGAGTTTGCAACTACTTTACATTTGGAGAAAATTCAAAGCATTCATTATTCAATAGGGCCCAATAGCAAAAAGCAGCGGTGTAAATGAACACTCACATCTTTTGGTAGAATTGTGCAGGATTGAAATTTTGATGTTTTTCTACTCCTCTCAACAGCCCAAACAAGTTTCTAAAAGGATGAGTTTGCAACTACTTTACTTTTGCAGAAAATTCAAAACATTCATTATTCAATAGGGCCCAATAGCAAAAAGCAGCTGTTTGAATGAGCATTCACATCTGTGGGTAGAATCGTTCAGGATTGAAATTTTTGATTTTTTTCTACTCCTCTCATGAGCCCAAACAAGACTCTAAAAGGATGAGCTTGCAACTACTTTACTTTTGGAGAAAATTCAAAACCTTCATTATTCAATAGAGCCCAATAGCTAAAAGCAGCGTTTTGAATTAACAATCACTTTTCTTGGTAGAATCGTGCAGGATTGAAAATTTTGATGTTTTTTTTACTCGTCTCAACAGCCCAAACAAGTTTCTAAAAGGATGAGTTTGCAACTACTTTACTTTTGGAGAAAATTCAAAACATTCATTATTCAATAGGGCCCAATTTCAAAAAGCAGCGGTTTGAATGACCACTCACATTTCTTGGTAGAATCGTGCAGGATTGAAATTTTTGATGTTTTTCTACTCCTCTCAACAGCCCAAACAAGTTTCTAAAAGGATGAGTTTGCAACTACTTTACTTTTGGAGAAAATTCAAAGCATTCATTATTCAATAGGGCCCAATAGCAAAAAGCAGCGGTTTGAATGAACACTGACATTTCTTGGTAGAATCATGCAGGATTGAAATTTTTAACGTTTTTCTACTCCACTCATGAGCCCAAACGAGACTCTAAAAGGATAAGTTTGCAACTACTTTACTTTTAGAGAAAATTCAAAACATTCATTATTCAATAGGGCCCAATTTCAAAAAGCAGCGGTTTGAATGACCACTCACATTTCTTGGTAGAATCATGCAGGATTGAAATTTTTGATGTTTTTCTACTCCCCTCAAGAGCCCAAACAAGACTCTAAAATGATGAGCTTGCAACTCCTTTACTTTTGGAGAAAATTCAAAACATTCATTATTCAACAGAGCCCAAAAGCAAAAAGCAGCTTTTTTGAATGAACAATACATTTCTTGGTAGAATCATGCAGGATTGAAATTTTTGATGTTTTTTACTCCTCTAAACAGTCTAAACAAGTTTGTAAAAGGATGAGTTTGCAACTACTTTACTTTTGGAGAAAATTCAAAACATTCATTATTCAATAGGGACCAAAATAGCAAAAACCAGCGGTTTGAAAGAAC
Organism: Dendrobates tinctorius; assembly: GCF_039654945.1. Lineage (NCBI taxonomy): Eukaryota > Metazoa > Chordata > Amphibia > Anura > Dendrobatidae > Dendrobates > Dendrobates tinctorius. Next base: position 4,228,120 of record NW_027361736.1, on the reverse strand, counting down.
ACTCACATTTCTTGGTAGAATCGTGCAGGATTGAAATTTTTGATGCTTTTCTACTCCTCTCATGAGCCCAAACAAGACTCTAAAAGGATAAGTTTGCAAATACTTTACCTTTGGAGAAAATTCAAAACATTCATTATTCATTAGGGACCAATAGCAAAAAGCAGCGGTTAGAATGAACACTCACATTTCTTTGTAGAATCATGCAGGATTGAAATTTTTGACGTTTTTCTACTCTCATGAGCCCACAGACAAGACTCTATAAGGATCAGTTTGAACCTACTTTACTTTTGCAGAAAATTCAAAACATTCATTATTCAATAATTGGTAGAATCGTGCAGGATTGAAATTTTTAACGTTTTTCTACTCCTCTCATGAGCCCAAACAACACTGTAGAAGAACGAGATTGCAACTACTATACTTTTGGAGAAAATTGAAAACATTCATTATTCAATAAGGCCCAATAGCAAAAAGCAGCTGTTTGAATGAACACTCACATCTCCTGGTAGAATCGTTCAGGAGTGAAATCTTTGATGTTTTTCTACTCCTCTCATGAGCCCAAACAAGACTCTAAAAGGATGAGCTCGCAACTACTTTACTTTTGGAGAAAATTCAAAACATTCATTATTCAATAGGGCCCAATAGCAAAAAGCAGCGTTTTGAATGAACAATCACATTTCTTGGTAGAATCGTGCAGGAATGAAATTTTTGACGTTTTTCAACTCCTCTCAACAGCCCAAACAAATTTCTAAAAGGATGAGTTTGCAACTTCTTTACTTTTGGAGAAAATTCAAAACATTCATTATTCATTAGGGCACAATAGCAAAAAGCAGCGGTTTGAATTAACATTCACATTTCTTGGTAGAATCGTGCAGGATTGAAATTTTTGATGTTTTTCTACTCCTCTCAACAGCCTAAACAAGTTTCTAAAAGGGTGAGCTAGCAACTACTTTACTTTAGCAGAAAATTCAAAACATTCATTATCCAAAAGAGCTCAATAGCAAAAAGCAGCGCTTTGAATGAACACTCACATTTCCTCGTAGAATCGTGCAGGATTGAAATTTTTGATGTTTTTCTACTCCTCTCAACAGCCCAAACAAGTTTCTAAAAGGATGAGTTTGCAACTACTTTACTTTTGGAGAAAATTCAAAACATTCATTATTCATTAGGGACCAATAGCAAAAAGCAGCAGTTTAAATGAACACTCACATCTCTTGGTAGAATCGTGCAGGATTGAAATTTTGATGTTTTTCTACTCCTCTCAAAAGCCCAAACAAGTTTCTAAAAGGATGAGTTTGCAACTACTTTACTTTTGCAGAAAATTCAAAACATTCATTATTCAATAGGGCCCAATAGCAAAAAGCAGCTGTTTGAATGAGCATTCACATCTCTGGGTAGAATCGTTCAGGATTGAAATTTTTGATGTTTTTCTACTCCTCTCATGAGCCCAAACAAGACTCTAAAAGGATGAGCTTGCAACTACTTTACTTTTGGAGAAAATTCAAAACCTTCATTATTCAATAGAGCCCAATAGCTAAAAGCAGCATTTTGAATTAACAATCACTTTTCTTGGTAGATTCGTGCAGGATTGAAGATTTTGATGTTTTTTTTACTCATCTCAACAGCCCAAACAAGTTTCTAAAAGCATGAGCTTGCAACTACTTTACTTTTGGAGATAATTCAAAACATTCATTATTCAATAGGGCCCAATAGCAAAAATCAGCGGTTTGAATGAACACTCACATTTCTTGGTAGAATCGTGCAGGATTGAAATTTTTGATGTTTTTCTACTCCTCTCAACAGCCCAAACAAGTTTCTAAAAGGATGAGTTTGCAACTACTTTACTTTTGGAGAAAATTCAAAGCATTCATTATTCAATAGGGCCCAATAGCAAAAAGCAGCGGTTTGAATGAACACTGACATTTCTTGGTAGAATCATGCAGGATTGAAATTTTTAACGTTTTTCTACTCCTCTCATGAGCCCAAACGAGACTCTAAAAGGATGAGTTTGCAACTACTTTACTTTTGCAGAACATTCAAAACATTCATTATTCAATAGGGCCCAATAGCAAAAAGCAGCTGTTTGAATGAGCACTCACATCTCTTGGTAGAATAGTTTAGGATTGAAATTTTTGATGTTTTTCAACTAATCTCATGAGCCCAAACAAGACTCTAAAAGGATGAGCTTGCAACTACTTTACTTTTGGAGAAAATTCAAAACATTCATTATTCAATAGAGCCCAATAGCAAAAAGCAGCGTTTTGAATGAACAATCACATTTCTTGGTAGAATCGTGCAGGATTGAAATTTTTGACGTTTTTCTACTCCTCTCAAAAGCCCAAACAAGTTTCAAAAAGGATGAGTTTGCAACTTCTTTACTTTTGGAGAAAATTCAAAACATTCATTATTCAATAGGGACCAATAGCAAAAAGCAGCGGTTTGAATGAACACTCACATTTCTTGGTAGAATCTTGCAGGATTGAAATTTTTGATCTTTTCTACTCCTCTCATGAGCCCAAACAAGACTCTAAAAGGAAGAGTTTGCAACTACTTTACTTTTGCAGAAAATTCAAAACATTCATTATTCTTTAGGGACCAAAATAGCAAAAACCAGCGGTTTGAATGAACACTCACATTTCTTGGTAGAATCTTGCAGGATTGAAATTTTTGATGTTTTTTACTCATCTAACCAGCCCAAACAAGTTTCTAAAAGGAAGAGTTTGCAACTCCTTTACTTTTGCAGAAAATTCAAAACATTCATTATTCTTTACGGACCAAAATGGCAAAAAGCAGCGGTTTGAATGAACACTCACATTTCTTGGTAGAATCGTGCAGGATTGAAATTTTTGATGTTTTTCTACTCCTCTCAACAGCCCAAACAAGTGTCTAAAAGGATGAGTTTGCAACTACTTTACTTTTAGAGAAAATTCAAAACATTCATTATTCATTAGGGACCAATAGCAAAAAGCAGCGGTTTAAATGAACACACATCTTTTGGTAGATTCGTGCAGGATTGAAATTTTGATGTTTTTCTACTCCTCTCAACAGCCCAAACAAGTTTCTAAAAGAATGAGTTTGCAACTACTTTACTTTTGCAGAAAATTCAAAACATTCATTATTCAATAGGGCCCAATAGCAAAAATCATCTGTTTGAATGAGCATTCACATCTCTGGGTAGAATCGTTCAGGATTGAAATTTTTGATGTTTTTCTACTCCTCTCATGAGCCCAAAAAGACTCTAAAAGGATGAGCTTGCAACTACTTTACTTTTGGAGAAAATTCAAAACATTCATTATTCAATAGAGCCCAATAGCTAAAAGCAGCGTTTTGAATGAACAATCACTTTTCTTGGTAGAATCGTGCAGGATTGAAAATTTTGATTTTTTTTTACTCGTCTCAACAGCCCAAACAAGTTTCTAAAAGGATGAGTTTGCAACTACTTTACTTTTGTTGATAATTCAAAACATTCATTATTCAATAGGGCCCAATAGCAAAAATCAGCGGTTTGAATGAACACTCACATTTCTTGGTAGAATCGTGCAGGATTGAAATTTTTGATGTTTTTCTACTCCTCTCAACAGCCCAAACAAGTTTCTAAAAGGATGAGTTTGCAACTACTTTACTTTTGGAGAAAATTCAAAACATTCATTATTCAATAGGGCCCAATTTCAAAAAGCAGCGGTTTGAATGACCACTCACATTTCTTGGTAGAATCGTGCAGGATTGAAATTTTTGATGTTTTTCTACTCCTCTCAACAGCCCAAACAAGTTTATAAAAGGATGAGTTTGCAACTACTTTACTTTTGGAGAAAATTCAAAGCATTCATTATTCAATAGGGCCCAATAGCAAAAAGCAGCGGTGTAAATGAACACTCACATCTTTTGGTAGAATCGTGCAGGATTGAAATTTTGATGTTTTTCTACTCCTCTCAACAGCCCAAACAAGTTTCTAAAAGGATGAGTTTGCAACTACTTTACTTTTGCAGAAAATTCAAAACATTCATTATTCAATAGGGCCCAATAGCAAAAAGCAGCTGTTTGAATGAGCATTCACATCTGTGGGTAGAATCGTTCAGGATTGAAATTTTTGATTTTTTTCTACTCCTCTCATGAGCCCAAACAAGACTCTAAAAGGATGAGCTTGCAACTACTTTACTTTTGGAGAAAATTCAAAACCTTCATTATTCAATAGAGCCCAATAGCTAAAAGCAGCGTTTTGAATTAACAATCACTTTTCTTGGTAGAATCGTGCAGGATTGAAAATTTTGATGTTTTTTTTACTCGTCTCAACAGCCCAAACAAGTTTCTAGAAGGATGAGTTTGCAACTACTTTACTTTTGGAGAAAATTCAAAACATTAATTATTCAATAGGGCCCAATTTCAAAAAGCAGCGGTTTGAATGACCACTCACATTTCTTGGTAGAATCGTGCAGGATTGAAATTTTTGATGTTTTTCTACTCCTCTCAACAGCCCAAACAAGTTTCTAAAAGGATGAGTTTGCAACTACTTTACTTTTAGAGAAAATTCAAAACATTCATTATTCATTAGGGACCAATAGCAAAAAGCAGCGGTTTAAATGAACACTCACATCTTTTGGTAGATTCGTGCAGGATTGAAATTTTGATGTTTTTCTACTCCTCTCAACAGCCCAAACAAGTTTCTAAAAGAATGAGTTTGCAACTACTTTACTTTTGCAGAAAATTCAAAACATTCATTATTCAAAAGGGCCCAATAGCAAAAAGCATCTGTTTGAATGAGCATTCACATCTCTGGGTAGAATCGTTCAGGATTGAAATTTTTGATGTTTTTCTACTCCTCTCAACAGTCCAAACAAGTTTCTAAAAGGATGAGTTTGCAACTACTTTACTTTTGGAGAAAATTCAAAACATTCATTATTCAATAGGGCCCAATTTCAAAAAGCAGCGGTTTGAATGACCACTCACATTTCTTGGTAGAATCGTGCAGGATTGAAATTTTTGATGTTTTTCTACTCCTCTCAACAGCCCAAACAAGTTTCTAAAAGGATGAGTTTGCAACTACTTTACTTTTGGAGAAAATTCAAAGCATTCATTATTCAATAGGGCCCAATAGCAAAAAGCAGCGGTTTGAATGAACTCTGACATTTCTTGGTAGAATCATGCAGGATTGAAATTTTTAACGTTTTTCTACTCCTCTCATGAGCCCAAACGAGACTCTAAAAGGATGAGTTTGCAACTACTTTACTTATGGAGAAAATTCAAAACATTCATTATTCAATAGGGCCCAATTTCAAAAAGCAGCGGTTTGAATGACCACTCACATTTCTTGGTAGAATCGTACAGGATTGAAATTTTTGATGTTTTTCTACTGCTCTCAACAGCCCAAACAAGTTTTTTAAAGGATGAGTTTGCAACTACTTTACTTTTGCAGAAAATTCAAAACATTCATTATTCAATAGGGCCCAATAGCAAAAAGCAGCTGTTTGAATGAGCACTCACATCTCTTGGTAGAATAGTTTAGGATTGAAATTTTTGATGTTTTTCAACTAATCTCATGAGCCCAAACAAGACTCTAAAAGGATGAGCTTGCAACTACTTTACTTTTGGAGAAAATTCAAAACATTCATTATTCAATAGAGCCCAATAGCAAAAAGCAGCGTTTTGAATGAACAATCACATTTCTTGGTAGAATCGTGCAGGATTGAAATTTTTGACGTTTTTCTACTCCTCTCAAAAGCCCAAACAAGTTTCTAAAAGGATGAGTTTGCAACTTCTTTACTTTTGGAGAAAATTCAAAACATTCATTATTCAATAGGGACCAATAGCAAAAAGCAGCGGTTTGAATGAACACTCACATTTCTTGGTAGAATCTTGCAGGATTGAAATTTTTGATCTTTTCTACTCCTCTCATGAGCCCAAACAAGACTCTAAAAGGAAAAGTTTGCAACTACTTTACTTTTGCAGAAAATTCAAAACATTCATTATTCTTTAGGGACCAAAATAGCAAAAACCAGCGGTTTGAATGAACATTCACATTTCTTGGTAGAATCGTGCAGGATTGAAATTTTTGATGTTTTTCTACTCCTCTCAACAGCCCAAACAAGTTTCTAAAAGGATGAGCTAGCAACTACTTTACTTTAGCAGAAAATTCAAAACATTCATTATTCAAAAGAGCTCAATAGCAAAAAGCAGCGTTTTGAATGAACAATCACATTTCTTGGTAGAATCGTGCAGGATTGAAATTTTTGATGTTTTTTACTCATCTCACCAGCCCAATCAAGTTTCTAAAAGGAAGAGTTTGCAACTCCTTTACTTTTGCAGAAAATTCAAAACATTCATTATTCTTTACGGACCAAAATAGCAAAAAGCAGCGGTTTGAATGAACACTCACATTTCTTGGTAGAATCGTGCAGGATTGAAATTTTTGATGTTTTTCTACTCCTCTCAACAGCCCAAACAAGTGTCTAAAAGGATGAGTTTGCAACTACTTTACTTTTAGAGAAAATTCAAAACATTCATTATTCATTAGGGACCAATAGCAAAAAGCAGCGGTTTAAATGAACACACATCTTTTGGTAGATTCGTGCAGGATTGAAATTTTGATGTTTTTCTACTCCTCTCAACAGCCCAAACAAGTTTCTAAAAGAATGAGTTTGCAACTACTTTACTTTTGCAGAAAATTCAAAACATTCATTATTCAATAGGGCCCAATAGCAAAAAGCATCTGTTTGAATGAGCATTCACATCTCTGGGTAGAATCGTTCAGGATTGAAATTTTTGATGTTTTTCTACTCCTCTCATGAGCCCAAAAAGACTCTAAAAGGATGAGCTTGCAACTACTTTACTTTTGGAGAAAATTCAAAACATTCATTATTCAATAGAGCCCAATAGCTAAAAGCAGCGTTTTGAATGAACAATCACTTTTCTTGGTAGAATCGTGCAGGATTGAAAATTTTGATTTTTTTTTACTCGTCTCAACAGCCCAAACAAGTTTCTAAAAGGATGAGTTTGCAACTACTTTACTTTTGTTGATAATTCAAAACATTCATTATTCAATAGGGCCCAATAGCAAAAATCAGCGGTTTGAATGAACACTCACATTTCTTGGTAGAATCGTGCAGGATTGAAATTTTTGATGTTTTTCTACTCCTCTCAACAGCCCAAACAAGTTTCTAAAAGGATGAGTTTGCAACTACTTTACTTTTGGAGAAAATTCAAAACATTCATTATTCAATAGGGCCCAATTTCAAAAAGCAGCGGTTTGAATGACCACTCACATTTCTTGGTAGAATCGTGCAGGATTGAAATTTTTGATGTTTTTCTACTCCTCTCAACAGCCCAAACAATTTTATAAAAGGAGGAGTTTGCAAATACTTTACTTTTGGAGAAAATTCAAAGCATTCATTATTCAATAGGGCCCAATAGCAAAAAGCAGCGGTGTAAATGAACACTCACATCTTTTGGTAGAATCGTGCAGGATTGAAATTTTGATGTTTTTCTACTCCTCTCAACAGCCCAAACAAGTTTCTAAAAGGATGAGTTTGCAACTACTTTACTTTTGCAGAAAATTCAAAACATTCATTATTCAATAGGGCCCAATAGCAAAAAGCAGCTGTTTGAATGAGCATTCACATCTGTGGGTAGAATCGTTCAGGATTGAAATTTTTGATTTTTTTCTACTCCTCTCATGAGCCCAAACAAGACTCTAAAAGGATGAGCTTGCAACTACTTTACTTTTGGAGAAAATTCAAAACCTTCATTATTCAATAGAGCCCAATAGCTAAAAGCAGCGTTTTGAATTAACAATCACTTTTCTTGGTAGAATCGTGCAGGATTGAAAATTTTGATGTTTTTTTTACTCGTCTCAACAGCCCAAACAAGTTTCTAGAAGGATGAGTTTGCAACTACTTTACTTTTGGAGAAAATTCAAAACATTCATTATTCAATAGGGCCCAATTTCAAAAAGCAGCGGTTTGAATGACCACTAGAGTTGAGCGATACCGTCCGATACTTCAAAGTATCGTATCGGATGGTATCGGCCGATCTTTAAAAAAGTATCGGTATCGCCGATTCCGATACCGGAAGTCCCATTCAAGTCTATGGGACTTCCGGTATCGGAATAAGAAAAACCCTTTCCTGCCCTTGTACAGCCTCTCTGGGGTCTGTATGGGCCTTTCGGGGGGCTGTGCCGGCCTGCCAGGGGGTCTGTGCAGGCTCCGGTGGTCTGTGCCGGCCTGCCGGGGGGCTGTGCCGGCCTGCCGGTGGTCTGTGCAGGCTCCGGTGGGCTGTGCCGGCCTGCCGGGGGGCTGTGCTGGCCTGCCGGGGGGCTGTGCAGGCTCCGGGGGGCTGTGCCGGCCTGCCGGGGGGCTGTGCCGGCCTGCCGGTTGTCTGTGCAGGCTCCGGTGGGCTGTGCCGGCCTGCCGGGGGGCTGTGCCGGCCTGCCGGGGGGCTGTGCAGGCTCCGGGGGGCTGTGCCGGCCTGCCGGGGGGCTGTGCCGGCCTGCCGGTGGTCTGTGCAGGCTCCGGGGGGCTGTGCCGGCCTGCCGGGGGGCTGTGCCGGCCTGCCGGTGGTCTGTGCAGGCTTCGGGGGTCTGTGCAGGCATCGTCCGATGGGACTACAAGTCCCATCGGGCGATGCCTGCTACCATGACAGTGATTGACACATTAGCCAATGATGGGACAGTAGTAGTCCCATCATCCGGCTAATGTGTTAAATGTAAAAAAAAAAAATTACATGCAACATACATACTACATACATACTACATATATACTACATGCATGCTACATACATACTGCATGCTACATACATACCACATATATACTACATACATACTACATACATACTACATACATACTACATGCATGCTACATGCATGCTACATACATACTACATACATACTACATACATACTGCATGCTACATACATACTACATACTACATACATACCACATATATACTACATACATACTACATACATACTACATACATACTACATGCTACATACATACTACATACATACCACATACATACTACATACATACTACATACATACTACATACATGCTACATACATGCTACATACATGCTACATTCATACTACATACATGCTACATACATGCTACATTCATACTACATACTACATATATACTACATACATACTACATATATACTACATGCATGCTACATACATACTACATGCTACATACATACCACATATATACTACATACATACTACATGCATGCTACATGCTACATACATACTACATGCATGCTACATACATACTGCATGCTACATGCATGCTACATACATACTACATACATACTACATGCTACATACATACCACATACATACAATACATTCATACAATACGTACATAGACATACAGTACATATAACATAGAGTAACATACTTACCAATACTTGTCACATTGTTCCCCGAAGCCATTGTCTTTTCCGGAATAAATATTAACATAACAAACCACAAAAATACTCACCCACGATCCGAAGCAGTCCACGAGTGTGTCCCACGACGATCTTGGGTAGAGAACTGCAGCATCAGCTGTTGCTGCCGTTCTCTACGGGCTGCAGGAATCCAATGACGGAAGGTAGGTATCCTTCCGCACTGTATTCCTCCGCCACTTAAAAAAAAAAAGTCCCTAGTCTCACTTTATGCCATTGCTGTGTGGGAATTTCCCACGCAGCAATGGCATAAAGTGAGACTAGGGACTTTTTTTTTTAAGTGGCGGAGGAATACAGTGCGGAAGGATACCTACCTTCCGTCATTGGATTCCTGCAGCCCGTAGAGAACGGCAGCATCATCTGATGCTGCAGTTCTCTACCCAAGATCGTCGTGGGACACACTCGTGGACTGCTTCGGATCGTGGGTGAGTATTTTTGTGGTTTGTTATGTTAATATTTATTCCGGAAAAGACAATGGCTTCGGGGAACAATGTGACAAGTATTGGTAAGTATGTTACTCTATGTTATATGTACTGTATGTCTATGTATGTATTGTATGAATGTATTGTATGTATGTAGTATGTATGTAGCATGTAGTATGTATGTAGTATATATGTAGTATGTATGTAGCATGCAGTATGTATGTAGCATGTATGTAGTATATATGTAGCATGTAAGTAGCATGTAGTATGTATGTAGTATGTATGTAGCATGTAGTATGTATGTAGCATGCATGTAGTATATATGTAGTATGTATGTAGTATATATGTAGTATGTATGTTGCATGTAGTATGTATGTAGTATGTATGCAGTATGTATGTAGCATGTATGTAGTATGTATGTAGTATATATGTAGTATGTATGTAGCATGTAGTATGTATGTAGTATGTATGTAGCATGTAGTATGTATGTAGCATGCATGTAGTATGTATGTAGCATGCATGTAGTATGTATGTAGTATGTATGTAGCATGTATGTAGCATGTAGCATGCATGTAGTATGTATGTAGCATGCAGTATGTATGTAGCATGTATGTAGTATGTATGTAGTATATATGTAGTATGTATGTAGCATGTAGCATGCATGTAGTATGTATGTAGTATGTATGTAGCATGTAGTATGTATGTAGCATGCATGTAGTATATATGTAGTATTTTTTTTTTTTTTTAACATTTAACACATTAGCCGGATGATGGGACTACTACTGTCCCATCATTGGCTAATGTGTCAATCACTGTCATGGTAGCAGGCATCGCCCGATGGGACTTGTAGTCCCATCGGACGATGCTTGCACAGACCCCCGGACATCAGCACAGCCCCCCGGCAGGCCGGCACAGCCCCCCGGAGCCTGCACAGCACCCCGGCAGGCCGGCACAGCCCCCCGGCAGGCCAGCACAGCCCACCGGAGCCTGCACAGACCACCGGCAGGCCGGCACAGCCCCCCGGCAGGCCGGTACAGACCCCCACAGGGTGCACAGACCACCGGCAGGCCGGCACACCCCCCGGCAGGCCGGTACAGACCCCGGGCAGTCCACACATCCCTCGGCAGGCCGGCACAGCCCCCCGGCAGGCCGGCAGAGACCCCCGGAAGGCCCGAAATGACGGCGCATCATGATGCGCACACACCGCGCATCATGATGACGTCAGTCTGTCAATCAGCTTTGAACTTCCGATTCCGATGCCGAATTCCGATATTGAAAAAATATCGGAAGTCGGTATCGGAATTCCGATACAGCAAGTATCGGCCGATACCCGATACTTGCGGTATCGGAATGCTCAACACTAATGACCACTCACATTTCTTGGTAGAATCGTGCAGGATTGAAATTTTTGATGTTTTTCTACTCCTCTCAACAGCCCAAACAAGTTTCTAAAAGGATGAGTTTGCAACTACTTTACTTTTAGAGAAAATTCAAAACATTCATTATTCATTAGGGACCAATAGCAAAAAGCAGCGGTTTAAATGAACACTCACATCTTTTGGTAGATTCGTGCAGGATTGAAATTTTGATGTTTTTCTACTCCTCTCAACAGCCCAAACAAGTTTCTAAAAGAATGAGTTTGCAACTACTTTACTTTTGCAGAAAATTCAAAACATTCATTATTCAAAAGGGCCCAATAGCAAAAAGCATCTGTTTGAATGAGCATTCACATCTCTGGGTAGAATCGTTCAGGATTGAAATTTTTGATGTTTTTCTACTCCTCTCATGAGCCCAAAAAGACTCTAAAAGGATGAGCTTGCAACTACTTTACTTTTGGAGAAAATTCAAAACATTCATTATTCAATAGAGCACAAAAGCAGCGTTTTGAATGAACAATCACTTTTCTTGGTAGAATCGTGCAGGATTGAAAATTTTGATGTTTTTTTTACTCATCTCAACAGCCCAAACAAGTTTCTAAAAGGATGAGTTTGCAACTACTTTACTTTTGTTGATAATTCAAAACATTCATTATTCAATAGGGCCCAATAGCAAAAATCAGCGGTTTGAATGAACACTCACATTTCTTGGTAGAATCGTGCAGGATTGAAATTTTTGATGTTTTTCTACTCCTCTCAACAGCCCAAACAAGTTTCTAAAAGGATGAGTTTGCAACTACTTTACTTTTGGAGAAAATTCAAAACATTCATTATTCAATAGGGCCCAATTTCAAAAAGCAGCGGTTTGAATGACCACTCACATTTCTTGGTAGAATCGTGCAGGATTGAAATTTTTGATGTTTTTCTACTCCTCTCAACAGCCCAAACAAGTTTATAAAAGGATGAGTTTGCAACTACTTTACTTTTGGAGAAAATTCAAAGCATTCATTATTCAATAGGGCCCAATAGCAAAAAGTAGCAGTGTAAATGAACACTCACATCTTTTGGTAGAATCGTGCAGGATTTAAATTTTGATGTTTTTTTACTCCTCTCAACAGCCCAAACAAGTTTCTAAAAGGATGAGTTTGCAACTACTTTACTTTTGCAGAAAATTCAAAACATTCATTATTCAATAGGGCCCAATAGCAAAAAGCAGCTGTTTGAATGAGCATTCACATTTGTGGGTAGAATCGTTCAGGATTGAAATTTTTGATTTTTTTCTACTCCTCTCATGAGCCCAAACAAGACTCTAAAAGGATGAGCTTGCAACTACTTTACTTTTGGAGAAAATTCAAAACCTTCATTATTCAATAGAGCCCAATAGCAAAAAGCAGCGTTTTGATTTAACAATCACTTTTCTTGGTAGAATCGTGCAGGATTGAAAATTTTGATGTTTTTTTTACTCGTCTCAACAGCCCAAACAAGTTTCTAAAAGGATGAGTTTGCAACTACTTTACTTTTGGAGAAAATTCAAAACATTCATTGTTCAATAGAGCCCAATTTCAAAAAGCAGCGGTTTGAATGAACAATCACATTTCTTGGTAGAATCGTGCAGGATTGAAATTTTTGATGTTTTTCTACTCCTCTCAACAGCCCAAACAAGTTTCTAAAAGGATGAGTTTGCAACTACTTTACTTTTGGAGAAAATTCAAAGCATTCATTATTCAATAGGGCCCAATAGCAAAAAGCAGTGGTTTGAATGAACACTGACATTTCTTGGTAGAATCATGCAGGATTGAAATTTTTAACGTTTTTCTACTCCTCTCATGAGCCCAAACGAGACTCTAAAAGGATAAGTTTGCAACTACTTTACTTTTGGAGAAAATTCAAAACATTCATTATTCAATAGGGCCCAATTTCAAAAAGCAGCGGTTTGAATGACCACTCACATTTCTTGGTAGAATCGTGCAGGATTGAAATTTTTGATGTTTTTCTAGTCCTCTCAACAGCCCAAACAAGTTTCTAAAAGGATGAGTTTGCAACTACTTTGCTTTTGGAGAAAATTCAAAATATTCATTATTCAATAGGGCCCAACAGCAAAAAGCAGCGGTTTGAATGAACACTCACATTTCTTGGTAGAATCATGCAGGATTGAAATTTTTAACGTTTTTCTACTCCTCTCATGAGCCCAAACGAGACTCTAAAAGGATAAGTTTGCAACTACTTTACTTTTGGAGAAAATTCAAAACATTCATTATTCATTAGGGACCAATAGCAAAAAGCAGCGGTTTGAATGAACACTCACATTTCTTGGTAGAATCATGCAGGATTGAAATTTTTGATGTTTTTCTACTCCCCTCAAGAGCCCAAACAAGACTCTAAAAGGATGAGCTTGCAACTACTTTACTTTTGGTGAAAATTCAAAACAATCATTATTCAACAGAGCCAAAAAGCAGCTTATAGGGCCCAATTTCAAAAAGCAGCGGTTTGAATGACCACTCACATTTCTTGGTAGAATCGTGCAGGATTGAAATTTTTGATGTTTTTCTACTCCTCTCAACAGCCCAAACAAGTTTATAAAAGGATAAGTTTGCAAATACTTTACTTTTGGAGAAAATTCAAAGCATTCATTATTCAATAGGGCCCAATAGCAAAAAGCAGCGGTGTAAATGAACACTCACATCTTTTGGTAGAATCGTGCAGGATTGAAATTTTGATGTTTTTTTACTCCTCTCAACAGCCCAAACAAGTTTCTAAAAGGATGAGTTTGCAACTACTTTACTTTTGCAGAAAATTCAAAACATTCATTATTCAATAGGGCCCAATAGCAAAAAGCAGCTGTTTGAATGAGCATTCACATTTGTGGGTAGAATCGTTCAGGATTGAAATTTTTGATTTTTTTCTACTCCTCTCATGAGCCCAAACAAGTTTCTAAAAGGATGAGTTTGCAACTACTTTGCTTTTGGAGAAAATTCAAAATATTCATTATTCAATAGGGCCCAACAGCAAAAAGCAGCGGTTTGAATGAACACTCACATTTCTTGGTAGAATCATGCAGGATTGAAATTTTTGATGTTTTTCTACTCCCCTCAAGAGCCCAAACAAGACTCTAAAAGGATGAGCTTGCAACTACTTTACTTTTGGAGAAAATTCAAAACATTCATTATTCAACAGAGCCAAAAAGCAGCTTTTTTGAATGAACAATACATTTCTTGGTAGAATCATGCAGGATTGAAATTTTTGATGTTTTTTACTCCTCTCAACAGTCCAAACAACACTCTAAAAGGATAAGTTTGCAAATACTTTACCTTTGGAGAAAATTCAAAACATTCATTATTCATTAGGGACCAATAGCAAAAAGCAGCGGTTTGAATGAACACTCACATTTCTTTGTAGAATCATGCAGGATTGAAATTTTTGATGTTTTTCTACTCCTCTCATGAGCCCACAAACAAGACTCTATAAGGATCAGTTTGAACCTACTTTACTTTTGCAGAAAATTCAAAACATTCATTATTCAATAATTGGTAGAATCGTGCAGGATTGAAATTTTTAACGTTTTTCTACTTCTCTCATGAGCCCAAACAACACTGTAGAAGAACGAGATTGCAACTACTATACTTTTGGAGAAAATTGAAAACATTCATTATTCAATAAGGCCCAATAGCAAAAAGCAGCTGTTTGAATGAACACTCACATCTCCTGGTAGAATCGTTCAGGAGTGAAATCTTTGATGTTTTTCTACTCCTCTCATGAGCCCAAACAAGACTCTAAAAGGATGAGCTCGCAACTACTTTACTTTTGGAGAAAATTCAAAACATTCATTATTCAATAGGGCCCAATAGCAAAAAGCAGCGTTTTGAATGAACAATCACATTTCTTGGTAGAATCGTGCAGGAATGAAATTTTTGACGTTTTTCAACTCCTCTCAACAGCCCAAACAAATTTCTAAAAGGATGAGTTTGCAACTTCTTTACTTTTGGAGAAAATTCAAAACATTCATTATTCATTAGGGCACAATAGCAAAAAGCAGCGGTTTGAATGAACATTCACATTTCTTGGTAGAATCGTGCAGGATTGAAATTTTTGATGTTTTTCTACTCCTCTCAACAGCCCAAACAAGTTTCTAAAAGGGTGAGCTAGCAACTACTTTACTTTAGCAGAAAATTCAAAACATTCATTATTCAAAAGAGCTCAATAGCAAAAAGAAGCGCTTTGAATGAACAATCACATTTCTTGGTAGAATCGTGCAGGATTGAAATTTTTGATGTTTTTTACTCATCTCACCAGCCCTAACAAGTTTCTAAAATGAAAAGTTTGCAACTACTTTACTTTTGCAGAAAATTCAAAACATTTATTATTCTTTATGGACCAAAATAGCAAAAAGCAGCGGTTTGAATGAACACTCACATTTCCTCGTAGAATCGTGCAGGATTGAAATTTTTGATGTTTTTCTACTCCTCTCAACAGCCCAAACAAGTTTCTAAAAGGATGAGTTTGCAACTACTTTACTTTTGGAGAAAATTCAAAACATTCATTATTCATTAGTGACCAATAGCAAAAAGCAGCAGTTTAAATGAACACTCACATCTCTTGGTAGAATCGTGCAGGATTGAAATTTTGATGTTTTTCTACTCCTCTCAACAGCCCAAACAAGTTTCTAAAAGGATGAGTTTGCAACTACTTTACTTTTGCAGAAAATTCAAAACATTCAATATGGCCCAATAGCAAAAAGCAGCTGTTTGAATGAGCACTCACATCTCTTGGTAGAATCGTTCAGGATTGAAATTTTTGATGTTTTTCTACTCCTCTCATGAGCCCAAACAAGACTCTAAAAGGATGAGCTTGCAACTACTTTACTTTTGGAGAAAATTCAAAACATTCATTATTCAATAGGGCTGTTATGCGAGGCTTAGGTCGAAGGAGGCTGACAAAACCCGGGCCCCTGCGGAGTCCCTCAAACTAGGGAAAACCCTGTCTGACCCTCAACCCAGGGTTTTTGCTAAAGGTGCAAATGCCTGAGCCTCCAGCCTCTCCTTATCTCCTGCTCAGCCCTAAGCTGAACCCTCCACCCTCCACCCAGTGAGTTGTCAAACCACCAAAACCCACACAGTAATGACAGACAGGGAGAACTCAAACCACACCACGCTGCAACCACACAGGACAATACTATAATGTGAACAGGGCAAAACAAAGCACAAATATAGGAAGACGAAAAGGTAACAACGGATCATACGACACCAGCTATGAATTTCTCTCTCCAACACCTCCACTCCAGACCGGAACCACTTGGCACAAAACACAAGCTATAATCGGCGACGCCCACAGGCCAGCACGACTATTTAAAGACCGTGGGCGTGACCAAACATCCCACCTGATTTCCAGCTAGATTAACCCCAGATAACCTGAGTAAAATCAAGCCGGCGCCACTGAGGCTATAGTGGACGGAGATGGAACTACCGCTGCCTGCCGGACGCTGTGGTGTGAACACCGTCCGACATGACAGTACCCCGTCTTCTACGAGGGACCCCAGGGCCCTCAAGACTCATAGGACCCGGCTTGTCCGGATGACGGCGGTGAAAGGAACTGACCAGCCGATCCGCATGTATGTCTGAGGCTGGAACCCAAGACCTCTCCTCCGGACCATTCCCCCGCCAGTGCACCAAATACTGAAGAGTACGGCGCAGTACTCGAGAGTCCACCACTTTGGAGACGTCAAACTCTAAATCGCCATCCACCATGACTGGAGGTGGCATCGGCGTCGTGTCCACAGATCCTACCACCTTTTTCAATAAAGACCTGTGAAACACGTTGTGTATCTTGTATACCGCAGGAAGCTCCAACCGAAAAGCAACCGGGTTTATGATGGCAGCAATCTTAAAAGGGCCAATAAACCTTGGACCCAATTTCAATGATGGAATTTTGAGTTTTATGTTTTTAGTAGCTAACCACACCCAATCACCCACACACAGGTCCGGACCTGGCACGTGTCTAGAGTCAGCCACACGTTTGTATCTTGCACTCATGCTCAGCAATCGCTGTTTCACACTCCTCCAGACCGATGATAGTTGAACTCCTAACCGGTCCTCCTCTGGGACGCCCCCAGAGCCCCCCTGATGCAAGGTACAAAATTGAGGATGGTGCCCATAAACACAAAAGAACGGAGACTCTCCCGATGATTCTTGGCGGTGATTATTTAATGCGAACTCGGCCAAGGGAAGGAACGTCGACCACTCCTCTTGGTTGTCAGACACAAAACATCGCAAATACTGCTCTAGATTTTGGTTCATGCGCTCAGTTTGACCATTTGACTGCGGATGAAACGCCGACGAATGAGACAACTTGATCCCCAATCGTGAGCAAAAAGCTTTCCAAAACTTCGCCACAAACTGGGTACCCCTATCAGACACTATGTCCGACGGAACTCCATGCAGTCGGACCACCTCCTGCACAAAGACCTGAGCCAACGTCTTCGCGTTGGGCAAGGAAGGCAACGACACAAAATGCGCCATCTTCGAAAATCGATCAACCACCACCAGGATGACCGTGTTCCCCGCCGAGGCAGGCAAGTCTGTGATAAAGTCCATGGAGATTTCTGTCCATGGCCTACAAGGTATCCCCAGAGGCTGTAGAGTGCCAGCAGGACGGGTTCTGGGCGACTTGGCTCTGGCGCACATGATGCAAGCTGTCACGTAGGAAACCACATCCTGCCGGATTTTTGGCCACCAGAAGCGGCGCGATACCAGTTCCAAGGTGCCCCTAACCCCTGGATGACCGGCCAGGACCGAGTCGTGGTGTTCCCCCAACACTTTAAGACGAAGATGAAGGGGTACGAACGACTTATTAGCGGGAAGTCCTGGTGGTACCTCCTCCTGGGCCTCGGCAATCTCCGCCTCTACCTCAGTCGTGAGAGCCGAAACCACTACACCTTCCTGGAGGATGGGTACCGGCTCTTCCCGAGGTTCTCCCCCCGGAAAACACCTGGACAAGGCATCCGCCTTGGTGTTTTTCGCCCCAGGACGGTAAGTCACCAGAAAGTTAAAACGTGTAAAAAACAATGCCCAGCGAGCCTGCCTGGGAGACAGACGCTTGGCCGACTCCAGATAGAGCAGGTTTTTATGGTCGGTGATGACTGTGACCTGGTGGGCCGCCCCCTCCAAGAAGTGTCGCCATTCCTCAAAAGCCAATTTGATGGCCAACAACTCCCTGTTGCCGATGTCGTAATTCTGTTCGGCCAGCGACAGCTTCTTGGAGAAGTAGGCGCATGGACGCAAATTGCTCAAGGACGAGCCCTGTGACAGTACTGCCCCCACTCCCACCTCAGACGCATCGACCTCCACCGTAAAAGGTTTAGATACGTCCGGTTGCACCAGAATGGGGGCTGAAGCAAAACGGTTCTTCAGAAGCTCAAATGCACGCACCGCATCCTCAGACCAGATAGCGAGATTGGTACCTTTTTTTGTCATGTCCGTGAGCGGTTTGGCTATAGTAGAGAAATTCTTAATAAACTTCCTATAATAGTTGGCAAACCCAAGGAACCGCTGGAG
This sequence comes from Dendrobates tinctorius, assembly GCF_039654945.1. Taxonomy (NCBI): domain Eukaryota; kingdom Metazoa; phylum Chordata; class Amphibia; order Anura; family Dendrobatidae; genus Dendrobates; species Dendrobates tinctorius. The sequence continues at coordinate 4,209,342 of NW_027361736.1, read as the reverse complement.
CGCCTTTAGATTACCAGGCCGTTCCCATCGCAGCACCGCTTGCACCTTCGCGGCATCCATTTTAAACCCTGCGGCGGACACAATATATCCCAAAAAAGGCAACTCTTGAACAAAAAACACGCATTTTTCAAGCTTAGCATAGAGCTTATTCTCATGGAGCAGCTGTAACACCTGCCTGACATGCTCTAAATGAGTGTCCTGGTCGCTCGAATAAATAAGGATATCATCCAGGTACACAATCACAAATTTCCCCAGCACATGAGCAAATACATCATTTATGAAATGTTGGAACACAGCAGGCGTGGTTGTCAACCCAAATGGCATAACTAGGCTTTCAAAATGACCCTCAGGGGTATTAAATGCCGTCTTCCACTCATCCCCCTGACGGACCCTTATGAGGTTATATGCCCCCCTGAGGTCGTTTGGAAAACCACTTCGCATCAGCCACCTGGTTGAACAAATCAGGGATCAGAGGCATCGGGTATGGATCACGGATGGTAATCTGGTTTAACTCCCGGAAATCCAGACACGGGCGTAACCCCCCATCTTTCTTCTTAATAAAGAAAAACCCCGCTGCTACAGGTGAGGATGAAGGCCGGATGTGCCCATTACTTAAACTCTCCGCAATGTAGTCCTTAAGAGCTTGTCTCTCCGGACCAGAAATACTAAACATCCTCGCCTTTGGCAATTTAGCCCCGGGTTTTAACCTAATTTGACAGTCATAGGCTCGATGTGGAGGTAGTTCTGAGCAACCCCTCTCAGAGAATACGTCCGCAAAATCCAGCAATGCCTCCGTAAGGCTGGACTTCACGGCGGACACACATGTGGCCAAGCAATTTTCCTGGCAGAAACTGCTCCACTGGACTATGTCCTGGGTTCTCCAGTCAATCACTGGGTTGTGCTTAGACAACCATGGGAAACCCAGGACTATTTGTGCTGGGAGATTATTGAGTACCTTACATGTAACCCACTCAGAATGTAGGACCCCAATGTGGAGTTTAACCTCAGCTACAAACTCAGTAATCTCCCCCTGTGGGAGGGGAGCGGCATTAATGGTAACCACGCAAATAGGATGAGGGAGTTTTTCGATCTTGAAACCTGCCATGCGTGCAAACTCCTCATCCATGAGATTGGTGGCTGAACCGCTATCCACAAACACTGATATTGGTAGCTCTCTGCCCGCAATAATAACCCTGGCAAGGAGCATACATTGAGATACCATCATGGAGGATATGCATACGCTCAGTTGGGCCTCCTCCATACCCTCTGAGCTTACCAGTTTTCCGCCGGTGCGACTTTCTTTGGTAGCACAGGACAAGCATTTACATAATGATCTCTTTTACCACAGTAAAAACATGCTCCATGCTTCCTGAACCCAGGAACGCGACGCTGCACATGTGATACCCCAGCGATTTGCATAGGTTCCGTGGGCTCATCTGCAGCAACCACACTGGCACCCCTGCTTTCCCCCAGAGGCAGCGTCTCCTGCGCCCCTTGACGCAAACGGCGATCAATACGGATAACCAAACTCATGGCAGATTCTAACGATGCAGGAGTCTCATACATCAGAAGGGCCTGTTTAACTCTTTCTGAGACCCCATGAATAAACTGACTCCGCAGCGCTGGGTCATTCCACTGAGTGTCTACTGCCCAACGGCGAAATTCTGAACAATAGTCTTCCGCCATACGTTCCCCCTGACGGAGGGCGCGGATCTTAGATTCTGCTAAAGCCAATCTGTTGGGGTCATCATAAATGAGCCCGAGTGCTGAAAAAACATTCTCAACCGAATGAAATGTAGCAGAGTCGGCTGGTAAGGAAAACGCCCATGCTTGGGGGTCCCCACTCAGTAATGATAACACCAGACCCACCCGCTGAGCCTCATTACCTGAGCAGACCGGGCGCATGCGAAAGTATAACTTGCAGGCCTCCCGAAAGATGACAAATTTGCTGCGTTCCCCAGAAAATCGTTCAGGCAGCGGAATCTTAGGCTCTGCACCTGCACCAGCAGAAGCCGCTTGTACATTAGCTACAACCAGGCCCTGCTGCTGAACTGCCCCCTTCAACTCGGTGACCTGTACGGACAGCGCCGCCAACTGGCGGTTTATGGAAGTCATGGAATCCATGGAAAAATGTTGGGCCGATTATAATGTTATGCGAGGCTTAGGTCGAAGGAGGCTGACAAAACCCGGGCCCCTGCGGAGTCCCTCAAACTAGGGAAAACCCTGTCTGACCCTCAACCCAGGGTTTTTGCTAAAGGTGCAAATGCCTGAGCCTCCAGCCTCTCCTTATCTCCTGCTCAGCCCTAAGCTGAACCCTCCACCCTCCACCCAGTGAGTTGTCAAACCACCAAAACCCACACAGTAATGACAGACAGGGAGAACTCAAACCACACCACGCCGCAACCACACAGGACAATACTATAATGTGAACAGGGCAAAACAAAGCACAAATATAGGAAGACAAAAAGGTAACAACGGATCATACGACACCAGCTATGAATTTCTCTCTCCAACACCTCCACTCCAGACCGGAACCACTTGGCACAAAACACAAGCTATAATCGGCGACGCCCACAGGCCAGCACGACTATTTAAAGACCGTGGGCGTGACCAAACATCCCACCTGATTTCCAGCTAGATTAACCCCAGATAACCTGAGTAAAATCAAGCCGGCGCCACTGAGGCTATAGTGGACAGAGATGGAACTACCGCTGCCTGCCGGATGCTGTGGTGTGAACAGCGTCCGACATGACAAGGGCCCAATAGCAAAAAGCAGCTATTTGAATGATCACTCACATCTCTTGGTAGAATTGTTCAGGATTGAAATTTTTGATGTTTTTCTACTCCTCACATGAGCCCAAACAAGACTCTAAAAGAATGAGCTAGCAACTACTTTCCTTTTGCAGAAAATTCAAAACATTCATTATTCAATAGAGCCCAATAGCAAAAAGCAGCAGTTTGAATGAACAATCACATTTCTTGCTAGAATCGTGCAGGATTGAAATTTTTGATGTTTTTTTTACTCATCTCTACAGCCCAAACAAGTTTCTAAAAGGGTGAGTTTGCAACTACTTTACTTTTGCAGAAAATTCAAAACATTCATTATTCAATAGGGCCCAAGAGCAAAAGGCAGCTGTTTGAATGAACACTCACATTTCTTGGTAGAATCGTTCAGGATTGAAATTTTTGATGTTTTTCTACTCCTCTCAACAGCCCAAACAAGTTACTAAAAGGATGAGTTTGCAACTTCTTTACTTTTGGAGAAAATTCAAAACATTCATTATTCAATAGGGCCCTTGTTATGATTGAGTCACCGTAGGAGGCAAAAACAGAACTGCTAGCTAAGTCCAGAAAACCAGAGAAGTTGCCAGCTATCGGATTGCAGACCCCTGAACCTATCAACACAACTAGCAGTAGACGTTGGGGGTTCCTACGATGCCCTAGACCCCTCGATCACAGCCGTAGAAATAACTAGGCCTAAAGAAAGAAAGGGGAAAACTAAACTGCCCCAGAGCAGACCCCAAAGCAATAGGCAGCTCCCAACATATAATGATGGTGAAGCAAGATGAAAACACTAACACGGACAGAAAGATAGACTGAGCAAAGACGGGGCCCAAACTACCTACATAGGAAAGGACAGGAAGGCTGCTGTCTGCAATCCGTGAAAAACCCTATGAAAATAAGAGCCAACAGACTGACAGGGAAAAAGGCCCTGAAGATGCTAGGCTTCAAAAAAGCTATGTCAGTACTCAGGAATATTCTGAAGACAGAGCTACAGGCAAAAGGAAATTCAGCTCACCCCAGCAGGGAATGGCAGAATCCAGAAAAGCAAGGAAAACAAAAACTAAACACTAATGCAAACAGGCAAAGCAGACAAACTTAGCTTAGAGGAGCAGGAATCAGACTGGTGTCCTAGAAGTCCACAGAGAAATCACCCGCAGGGCAGAAGGGCGTCGGCAGCCTTATATCCAGTCCGTGACTCCACTCAGCCAGTCATCCTCATCAGGCTCAGGTGCCTGATAATCAGGCTCATTACCTTCCTTCACCAGAAGAGGGAGTTCACCAGACCTCAGTGACGAAGGGGAAAATGAACTCACAACAGCCCAATAGCAAAAAGCAGCGGTTTGAGTGAGCACTCACATCTCTTGGTAGAATCGCGCAGGATTGAAATTTTTGATGTTTTTCTACTCCTCTCAACAGCCCAAACAAGATTCTAAAACGATGAGCTAGCAACTACTTTCCTTTTGCAGAAAATTCAAAACATTCATTATTCAATTGGTGCCCAATAGCAAAAAGCAGCTATTTGAATGATCACTCACATCTCTTGGTAGAATTGTTCAGGATTGAAATTTTTAATGTTTTTCTACTCCTCACATGAGCCCAAACAAGACTCTAAAACGATGAGCTAGCAACTACTTTCCTTTTGCAGAAAATTCAAAACATTCATTATTCAATAGAGCCCAATAGCAAAAAGCAGCGGTTTGAATGAACAATCACATTTTTTGGTAGAATCGTGCAGGATTGAAATTTTTGATGTTTTTTTACTCATCTCTACAGCCCAAACAAGTTTCTAAAAGGGTGAGTTTGCAACTACTTTACTTTTGCAGAAAATTCAAAACATTCATTATTCAATAGGGCCCAAGAGCAAAAAGCAGCTGTTTGAATGAACACTCACATTTCTTGGTAGAATCGTTCAGGATTGAAATTTTTGATGTTTTTCTACTCCTCTGAACAGCCCAATCAAGTTTCTAAAAGGATGAGTTTGCAACTACTTTATTTTTGGAGAAAATTCAAAACATTCATTATTCAATAGGGACCAAAATAGCAAAAACCAGCGGTTTGAATGAACACTCACATTTCTTGGTAGAATCGTGCAGGATTGAAATTTTTGATGTTTTTCTACTCCTCTCGACAGCCCAAACAAGTTTCTAAAAGGATGACTTTGCAACTTCTTTACTTTTGGAGAAAATTCAAAACATTCATTATTCAATAGGGCCCTTGTTATGATTGAGTCACCGTAGGAGGCAAAAACAGAACTGCTAGCTAAGTCCAGAAAACCAGAGAAGTTGGCAGCTATCGGATTGCAGACCCCTGAACCTATCAACACAACTAGCAGTAGCCGTGGGGGGTTCCTACGATGCCCTAGACCCCTCGATCACAGCCGGAGAAATAACTAGGCCTAAAGAAAGAAAGGGGAAAATTAAACTGCCCCAGAGCAGACCCCACAGCAATAGGCAGCCCCCAACATATAATGACGGTGAAGCAAGATGAGAACACTAACAAAGACAGAAAGATAGACTGAGCAAAGACGGGGCCCAAACTACCTACATAGGAAAGGACATGAAGGCTGCTGTCTGCAATCCGTGAAAAACCCTATGAAAATAAGAGCCAACAGACTGACAGTGAAAAAGGCCCTGAAGACGCTAGGCTTCAAAAATGCTATGTCAGTACTCAGGAATAGAGTTGAGCGACTTTTGGTTTTTTACGGTCGAGTTTCGTTTCGTGAAACCCGACTTTTCCAAAAGTCGGGTCGAGCAAGATCGTCCGATTATAGGGAAAAGTCGGGGTCGTCCCGAAACACGAAACCCAATGTAAGTCAATGGGGAATAAAAGTCGGCAGTGAGAGGAGGACAGGAAACACACCAACAGTGCCCATTTGAATGCCAAAAGCATCAATTCTTCTTACTTAAGCTTGTCAACCTTAATTAACTTCATAATACAAGTAACACACTGAAAAATGGGGGTTATTTGGCTAAAGTTGTGGGGGGGAGGGCTGGCTGCAGGTTTTCATGTGCCCTGGGCGAAAGAGCGCCCCTTTAACACATACCACAACTCATCATGCTCCGATACGGCAGAGAAATAGCGGTATAGTACAATGAAAAATACTTCACTTTTTACATCTCATGACAAGGCCCATCTATTTCTCCATACAGAATCATTGGTCCCATATAATGTTTGAAACAGTATATGATGAGCTCCACATAATGCTACAGTATATGTTGGTCCCCATGGATGAAGCTCCACTGTCTTATGGGCCCAAATAATGCTCCAAACATAATGGGCCCCATTTCTAATGCTCTAGTGTATAATGGGCCCTGTAAATGCTGCTCCAGTGTCTGATGTCCACCTTTGGAATGTTCCAGTATATGGTGGGCCCCATCTATCATTCTCCAGAGTATAGTGATCCCCAAAAATTGCTGTCCCAACATTGAAAACAATCAAATAAGTCTCCTCGGTAGGGAATCCCTGTACTAGTCTGGACTCCTCGTCGTTCCCATCTTCCATCTCACTGCACAGTATTTCAACCTTGCAAGTGCTGTGATCCTGAGCAAGCAGGGGGGGCCCACTCGTTGGCGACGGCACTGGCACAGGGCCCCTGATAGTACGGTGGTGTGTCTGATGGCGGGTGGGCCGAACCTGCACTTTCATCTGCAGCTTCCTCTTTGTCACCGTGTAAGATGGAACTGTATATGGGAAGGGTAACCTGAGTTTCATCAGGGTCAGATTCAGGCCGTGTAGCGTGCGAGGGGAATGTAGTGGTCTGGGTCAATGTAACAGCAGATTCATCGAGCAGTGGCTGGGCATCAGTGCACTTGTGTCGCCCCCAGGAGTACGGTCGCCACAGTGGCACTACCTTCCTCCTAGGGAGTGTGATGTTATGCTTGGGAGCAACGAAGGATCTCTCTAGCAGGTTAACTGATTGGGCGGCGTTATTCCCATGAGTCATGACCCTCCAAACAGCGTTCATGAAGGCAAAGTGTTTGTTTTACGTGGGCAGTATGGTTGCAAAGCTGAACCTTAAAGGAATGTCCAGAAGGGCATCACCAGGAGTGGAGCCTACGGTTAAATTCGACTCCACCTGGGAAACCTCAACCATGCAAGCTACAGAACAGATGCACACATTGCAAGCTTAATTCCGTTAACGAACGAGACTCCGTCATGCCCCGCGGTCCGAGTCTGGCTTACTAGAGGGACACGTGAGGCTCTGGCACATGAGATTGGCTAATAACTGGTGTGTCATGCCCTTACATGTCCGTGGCTGCATGTGCACTACACTGAAAAGGCCAGCGTATGTCGCTTACAGATGCAGATAACCCGCTGAACAACGTTAGTGATGGGGATCTGTGATTACAATTATTACCCGCGAACGATGATTTCCCAGTAACTGCAGGTCAACCGCAGTTCCGGAATTAGGCCTAACCGTCATTCCTGAAAAAATGAAAAACTTACGTGTGCAAACCACAGGTGCTGTAGCTTGCTTAACAGCTCGCCATCTGTTCTCAGGCCCAGTATGGATTACACGTGATTGCACAAAGGTGAGAAAGGGTACCGTATCCCCGGATAACATGTATGGATAGCATAGTGTACACATTCAAAATATATGTCTCAGGAGGCAGGCTCAGACGGTGTCAGGCCCAGTATGGATTGCATGTGATTGCACAAAGGTGAGAAAGGGTTCCGTATCCCCAGATAACATGTATGGATAGCGTACACATTCAAAATATATGTCTCAGGAGGCAGGCTCAGACGGTGTTAGGCCCAGTATGGATTGCACGTGATTGCACAAAGGTTAGAAAGGGTACCGTATCCCCGGATAACATGTATGGATAGCGTACACATTCAAAATATATGTCTCAGGAGGCAGGCTCAGACGGTGTTAGGCCCAGTATGGATTGCACGTGATTGCACAAAGGTTAGAAAGGGTACCGTATCCCCAGATAACATGTATGGATAGTGTACACATTCAAAATATATGTCTCAGGAGGCAGGCTCAGACGGTGTTAGGCCCAGTATGGATTGCACGTGATTGCACAAAGGTTAGAAAGGGTACCGTATCCCCGGATAACATGTATGGATAGCGTACACATTCAAAATATATGTCTCAGGAGGCAGGCTCAGACGGTGTTAGGCCCAGTATGGATTGCACGTGATTGCACAAAGGTTAGAAAGGGTACCGTATCCCCGGATAACATGTATGGATAGCGTACACATTCAAAATATATGTCTCAGGAGGCAGGCTCAGACGGTGTTAGGCCCAGTATGGATTGCACGTGATTGCACAAAGGTTAGAAAGGGTACCGTATCCCCGGATAACATGTATGGATAGCGTACACATTCAAAATATATGTCTCAGGAGGCAGGCTCAGACGGTGTTAGGCCCAGTATGGATTGCACGTGATTGCACAAAGGTTAGAAAGGGTACCGTATCCCCGGATAACATGTATGGATAGCGTACACATTCAAAATATATGTCTCAGGAGGCAGGCTCAGACGGTGTTAGGCCCAGTATGGATTGCACGTGATTGCACAAAGGTTAGAAAGGGTACCGTATCCCCGGATAACATGTATGGATAGCGTACACATTCAAAATATATGTCTCAGGAGGCAGGCTCAGACGGTGTTAGGCCCAGTATGGATTGCACGTGATTGCACAAAGGTTAGAAAGGGTACCGTATCCCCGGATAACATGTATGGATAGCGTACACATTCAAAGTATATGTCTATACAGCATGAGGCAGGCTCAGACGTTGTTAGGCCCAGTATGGATTGCACGTCATTGCACAAAGGTTAGAAAGGGTACCGTATCCCCGGATAACATGTATGGATAGCATACACATTCAAAATATATGTCTCAGGAGGTAGGCTCAGACGGTGTCAGGCACAGTATGGATTTGACGGCCCAGATTACACAGCGGAGGAGCAGGGAGAGGTAAAGATTGCAAATGCTGGGGCCCTGCCCAAGCAAGGGGGGCCCACTCTTGGGCGTCGGTACTGGCACTGGGCCCCTCATAGTACAGCGGTGTGTCTGACGGCGGGTGTGCACCACCACCGTCAGAGACACTTGATTGCACTATGAGGGACCCTGTGCCAGTGCCCGCGCCCAAGAGTTGGCCTACCCACCTGTCCAGGGCAACGGCACTCGCACGGTGTCGTGCGCTAGGTGGTTACCCCGGCCATGGGGGGGAGGCAGCACAGTTAGGGAGTTTTAGAAAGTGGCATATGTTGATGTTGGACATTCAGCTGATGCAAAAGGCGAAATAGGTGAAGTACCAGGAAGAGGTGGACCAAAGCAAGCCATTTTTCTGTCACCCTATGTGTCATCAGGGGAAGGTGGGACAAAATCCTTGGAAACCCATGCGTGGTTCATTTTAATGAAGGTTAGATCATCCACATTTTGGGTTGACAGACGGGTCCTTTTTTCTGTCAGGATTGATCCAGCTGCACTGAAGACTCTTTCCGATAGCACACTTGCAGCTGGGCAAGCGAGCTCCTGTAAGGCATATTGGGCCAATTCAGCCAGGTGTCCAGTTTAGCGGCCCAATAGTCAAAGGGGAATGACCTGTGTGGGAGAACATCGATATGGGAGGAAAAGTAGTTTGTAACCATAGTTGACAACTCCTGTCTCCTGTCACTTTCCATCGATGCAGTATTACCAGTTGTGTGAGCGGTATTTGAAAAATCAGTCCACAACATTGTCATGAAACCCCTGTCTCCAACGCCACTTCTGCTGTGTGCACCACGAACACCTCTGCCAAGCTGCCCCCTGCCCGTACGGCTCGTGTGAGAACCATCACCGCTGCTGTGTGCTGGGAATGCCTCAAGCAACCGATTTACCAGAGTTGCTTGTTTATTAGCCAATATTAGGTCAAGGTTCTCCTGTGACATGATGTTTTGTAATTTGCCTTTATAGCGTGGATCCAGGATGCTGGCCAACCAGTAGTCGTCATCGTTCATCATTTTGGCAATGCGGGGGTCCCTTTTTAGGATCCGCAAGGCATAATCTGACATGTGGGCCAATGTTCCCGGTGTCAATGATGCACTGCGAGTGCTGGGTGGAGGAGCACTTTCTGGCAAATCCACATCCCTCCAGTCATGCACAAACCCTGTACCAGACCTTGCCACGCCAACATTTTCACTTGCCCCACGAGATGCATCCTCCTCCCCTAAGTAATCATCCCCATCATCCTCCTCCTCCTCTTCTTCCTCCACCTCGTCCAGGAGAGGTCCCTGAGCAGACAATGGCTGAATGTCATCAAGGATTCCCTCCTCTTCTTCCTCCTCATCAACATTGGCTGCAGACGCCTGCTCCTTAAGGTGCGTCAAAGTTTGCATGAGCAGACGCATAAGTGGGATGCTCATGCTAAGGATGGCGTCGTCTGCGCTTACCAGCCATGTGCATTCCTCAAAACACTGAAGGACTTTACAAAGGTCTTTCAGCTTCGACCACTGCACGCCTGTCAACTCCATGTCTGCTCTCAAAGTGCCTGGCCGTGTATCCTCCCACAAATGCATTATGGCCTGTCTCTGCTCGCACAGCCGCTCCACCATGTGCAGGGTGGAGTTCCACCTTGTTGCAATGTTGATAATGAGGCGGTGGTTGGGAAGGTGGAGCAATCGCTGCAGCTTCTGCATACGAACGGAGTGTACAGGCGACCGGCGGATGTGCGCGCACAGTCTTCGCACCTTCTGGAGCAGGGCTGTTAACTCCGGATAATTTTTGAGGAAGCACTGCACCACCAGGTTCAAGGTGTGAGCCAAGCAAGGTATGTGGCTGAGTTTTGAAAGGGCTATGGCTGCCACAAAATTACGGCCGTTATCACTAACTACCTTGCCTGCCTCAAGATGTACACTGCCCAGCCATGACTCAGTTTGTCGCTTCAAGTACTCGGCCAGCACCTCGGCGGTGTGTCTGTCGCCCAAACACATCATCTGCAACACAGCCTGCTGACGCTTTCCACTAGCTGCTCGATAGGGGGACACATCGTGTGCAACAGTGGCAGCTGCAGATGGAGTGCTCGTACGACTGCGCTCTGTGGACGAGCTTTCGCTTCTGGAGGAGGAGGAGGAGGAGGGTCGAACGCCTACAGCCAACTGTTTCCTATACCGTGGGCTAGGCAGCACTGTCCCACCACCGCTGTCCCCTGTGGACCCTGCATCCACCACATTAACCCAGTGCACAGTGATGGACACGTAACCGCCCTGGCCATGCCGACTGGACCATGCATCAGTTGTGAGGTGCACCTTTCCGCTCACTGACTGCTTGAGTGCATGGACAATGCGGTCTTTCACATGATGGTGGAGGGCTGGGATGGCTTTGCGAGAGAAGAAGTGGCGACTGGGTAGGTCATAGCGTGGTACTGCATAGGCCATGAGTTCGCGGAAAGCTGTGCTTTCCACCAACCGAAAGGGCATCATCTCAAACGAGATTAGTTTGGCAATGTGGGCGTTCAAACCCAGTGTACGCGGATGAGAGACTGAGTACTTTCTTGACCTACTCGTAGTGTCTGGGAGGGTGAGCTGGACTTGAGAGCTGCATATGGTGGAAGTAGCGGTGGACAGGGCGGACTGAGAGAGGGTTGATGATGGTGATGGAGTTGGTGTTCTTTCTGATGGCCTAGAATCAGTCTTTCGTTGATATAACAGTGGGATTCCCTGACTGCTGTGGCCTTGCAACGACACCTCAACATTTGCTGCTGTAATAACCGGTGGGCTTACAGTGGGGGAAACAATGTAGCATTGCTGACTACCTTCGTTTTGATCAGTTGCACATGTGGCACTTGAGGTTTGGTGTTGTGTCCACGCTTGCAAGTGCATGCTGGTTAAATGTCTAAGCATGCAACTGGTATTCAAATTTTTCAGATTTTTCCCTCGGCTAAAGGTCTTTGCGCACTTCTTACAGATAACCTTGGCCTGATCATGAGGATTTTGTTCAAAAAAGTGCCACACTGCACTCTTCCTACTTTGGCAGACATTTTGCGGCCTAGCACGCTGTGATCTTTTGACCCTCTGGACAAGCTGTCCAGCAACTCTTTTGATGTTTGGAACCTGTCTTTGGAGTGCTCCGGGCCTGCCAGATAACAGCTGTTGCGATGTCGATGTCTGCTGTGGATGCTCCTCATCTGAGCTATTGGAAGCAGCACCCTCTTCCCCCAATGGATGCCAATCTGGGTCAACAACTGGGTCATCCATCACCTCCTCTTCTATGTCATGTGCACCTTTCTCTGTGTCACCGTGTATGGTGGTATAGTGTGCGGGAAGGGGCACCTGAGTCTCATCAGGGTCAAAATCTGGCTCTGTACACTGCGAGGACAATGTAGTGCTCTGAGTGAATGTACCAGCAGAATCATCCATCAGCGGCTGTGCATCAGTGCACTCCATGTCAGATTCATCTTGGCCTGGGTAATTCACCATTTGACTTGATAATCCAGGCATGGTATGTGAAAACAGCTCCATGGAGTAATCAGTAGTATGGCCTGCGTCATCCTTCAATCTTGGTTGGGGTGAAGGACACAAGGAAAGGTGTGGTTCATGAACATGAGCCTCCAATGACGACTCAGTGCTTTTACTTTTTACAACTGAAGAAGAGGAGGCGATAGAGCTGGAGGCTGAGTCAGCAATGTAAGACAAAACTTTTTCCTGATGCTCTGCCTTTAAAAGCGGTTTGCCAACTCCTAGAAAACTAAGCGTTCGAGGCCTTATGTAGCCAGACGATGACACAGGCTCAACACCTCCTGCATTCGGTCCTATTTTGCTCTTGCCACTACCATCAGATCCACCACCAACACCATCATTACCAGCTGCCAACCCCCGCCCAATTCCACGGCCTCTTCCACCAGCCTTCCTCATTTTGGGTAGAAATGTAGACAAAGTCCAACAAACTATATAGTAATGTAAAACAAGGTACAAGGTGTCTATAGGACAGGGGAGATTTAGAATTTCTGCACACACTTGTGGACAGTGTACACTTGTAGATTGTGTGAGGCCCACTGATATCTGAGCGCTATGTGACACGCTCGATGGCACAGCTGCCTGTGACCAAAGTGACGAGAGGATAATGGAGATTTTGAATCTCTGCGTACACTTTTGGACACTGGACACTTGTAGATTGTGTGAGGCCCACTGATATCTGAGCGCTATGTGACACGCTCGATGGCACAGCTGCCTGTGACCAAAGTGACGAGAGGATAATGGAGATTTTGAATCTCTGCGTACACTTTTGGACACTGGACACTTGTAGATTGTGTGAGGCCCACTGATATCTGAGCGCTATGTGACACGCTCGATGGCACAGCTGCCTGTGACCAAAGTGACGAGAGGATAATGGAGATTTTGAATCTCTGCGTACACTTGTGGACAGTGGACACTTGTAGATTGTGTGAGGCCCACTGATATCTGAGCGCTATGTGACACGCTCGATGGCACAGCTGCCTGTGACCAAAGTGACGAGAGGATAATGGAGATTTTGAATCTCTGCGTACACTTTTGGACACTGGACACTTGTAGATTGTGTGAGGCCAACTGATATCTGAGCGCTATGTGACATGCTCGATGGCACAGCTGCCTGTGACCAAAGTGACGAGAGGATAATGGAGATTTTGAATCTCTGCGTACACTTTTGGACACTGGACACTTGTAGATTGTGTGAGGCCCACTGATATCTGAGCGCTATGTGACACGCTCGATGGCACAGCTGCCTGTGACCAAAGTGACGAGAGGATAATGGAGATTTTGAATCTCTGCGTACACTTTTGGACACTGGACACTTGTAGATTGTGTGAGGCCCACTGATATCTGAGCGCTATGTGACACGCTCGATGGCACAGCTGCCTGTGACCAAAGTGACGAGAGGATAATGGAGATTTTGAATCTCTGCGTACACTTTTGGACACTGGACACTTGTGGATTGTGTGAGGCCCACTGATATCTGAGCGCTATGTGACACACTCGATGGCACAGCTGCCTGTGACCAAAGTGACGAGAGGATAATGGAGATTTTGAATCTCTGCGTACACTTTTGGACACTGGACACTTGTAGATTGTGTGAGGCCCACTGATATCTGAGCGCTATGTGACACGCTCGATGGCACAGCTGCCTGTGACCAAAGTGACGAGAGGATAATGGAGATTTTGAATCTCTGCGTACACTTTTGGACACTGGACACTTGTGGATTGTGTGAGGCCCACTGATATCTGAGCGCTATGTGACACGCTCGATGGCACAGCTGCCTGTGACCAAAGTGACGAGAGGATAATGGAGATTTTGAATCTCTGCGTACACTTTTGGACACTGGACACTTGTAGATTGTGTGAGGCCCACTGATATCTGAGCGCTATGTGACACGCTCGATGGCACAGCTGCCTGTGACCAAAGTGACGAGAGGATAATGGAGATTTTGAATCTCTGCGTACACTTTTGGACACTGGACACTTGTAGATTGTGTGAGGCCCACTGATATCTGAGCGCTATGTGACACGCTCGATGGCACAGCTGCCTGTGACCAAAGTGATGAGAGGATAATGGAGATTTTGAATCTCTGCGTACACTTTTGGACACTGGACACTTGTAGATTGTGTGAGGCCCACTGATATCTGAGCGCTATGTGACACGCTCGATGGCACAGCTGCCTGTGACCAAAGTGACGAGAGGATAATGGAGATTTTGAATCTCTGCGTACACTTTTGGACACTGGACACTTGTAGATTGTGTGAGGCCCACTGATATCTGAGCGCTATGTGACACGCTCGATGGCACAGCTGCCTGTGACCAAAGTAACGAGAGGATAATGGAGATTTTGAATCTCTGCGTACACTTTTGGACACTGGACACTTGTAGATTGTGTGAGGCCCACTGATATCTGAGCGCTATGTGACACGCTCGATGGCACAGCTGCCTGTGACCAAAGTGACGAGAGGATAATGGAGATTTTGAATCTCTGCGTACACTTTTGGACACTGGACACTTGTGGATTGTGTGAGGCCCACTGATATCTGAGCGCTATGTGACACGCTCGATGGCACAGCTGCCTGTGACCAAAATGACGAGAGGATAATGGAGATTTTGAATCTCTGCGTACACTTTTGGACACTGGACACTTGTGGATTGTGTGAGGCCCACTGATATCTGAGCGCTATGTGACACGCTCGATGGCACAGCTGCCTGTGACCAAAGTGACGAGAGGATAATGGAGATTTTGAATCTCTGCGTACACTTTTGGACACTGGACACTTGTGGATTGTGTGAGGCCCACTGATATCTGAGCGCTATGTGACACGCTCGATGGCACAGCTGTGACAAAAGTGACTAGAGGATAAGGGAGATTGGATTGCTTTTAAAAAAGCAGTTTGCGGAGCAGTGGGTAAACAGCAATGCCAGCGTGTCAGGAAGCCTTAAAAGGCAGCCCAACAACCAACACCACTGATACACCACAATATAGCCTCCCCTTGCACTGCACACACAGTGACTTGTGTGTTGTGCAGGCCAAATCGCTAGCAGCAGAAGCAGTTTTTTTGTCTTCTTCCCTGCCTAATGCTCTCCCTACAGAATCAGCAGCAACCTCTCCCTATACTAAGATCGGCAGAAGTAAGATGGCGGTCGGCGTGCACGCCCTTTTATACCCCCTGTGACGCCCACCAAAGCAAGCCAATCACTTGCATGCCCTTCTGGAAGATGGTGGTGACCCGTGCCTAGGTCATCACGTTGCCCACAGTGTCCGTGGATCCTGATTGGCTGAAAAAGAGCGCAAAACAAACTTTTGAAACGCGACTTTGGCGCGTAAGTCGCCGACCTCGTGGCCGACCTCATCCTAGGGTCGGGTTTCGTTTCATGAAACCCGACTTTGCCAAAAGTCGGCGACTTTTGAATTTTTTCGACCCGTTTCGCTCAACTCTACCACCAACATAAAACGTGTGTGCAAAGCGTTTCTCTCGTTTAGGACAAACAGAAATAATATGCGAGGCATCTCCACAGAAAAAACACAGCTTATTACGCCTTCTGAACTCCTGACGTTGCGCCTTAGACAAAACTCTATCACATTGCATAGGTTCAGACGTCTGTTCAACCGGTGGCAACACCTCTCGTGCAATCCTGCGTTCACGTAAACGCCGATCAACCTGAATGGCTAATGACATAGAATCATCCAGACCAGAGGGAACAGGAAATCCCACCATAGTATCTTTTACGGCTTCTGACAAACCCTTCCGAAAGAGAGCAGCCAAGGCATTATCATTCGAGGTAGTAAGGACCGCCCACTTTCGGAACTTTTGACAGTACAACTCTGCAAAATCTCAACCCTGGTTCAATGCCAACAGGGTCTTTTCAGCCTGATCAATAGCATTAGGTTTGTCATACAACAACCCTAAAGCTTGAAAGAATGCATTCACATTAGTCAGAATAGGATCATCTGGTTTCAAAGAAAACGCCCAATCCTGGGGATCGCCACGCAGCAAAAAGATGACAATTTTAACCTGCTGCGCGGAGCTCCCTGACGAGTTAGGCTTCAAGGCAAAAAATAATTTACAATTATTTTTGAAACTCAAAAATTTAGATCGATCCCCAAAAAATACATCAGGTGTAGGGATGTTTGGTTCAACAGCATGCGAACGAGCAAGGTAGGTAGAAATATCCCGCACTTTCGCATCGAGCTGCTCCACACGATCAGACAATTGTTTTATCTCCATTGGGAGAAAAAAAAATTCCCCCTACGGCCTCAGAGATATAGAGGAAAGAATATACAAACACCTTTTTTTTTTTTTTAAACACAATTCTTTCCTGCTATAGAGTACCCTAGGATCTGCGGTATGGCAGGTGATTCTGTTATGATTGAGTCACCATAGGAGGCAAAAACAGAACTGCTAGCTAAGTCCAGAAAACCAGAGAAGTTGGCAGCTATCGGATTGCAGACCCCTGAACCTATCAACACAACTAGCAGTAGCCGTGGGGGGTTCCTACGATGCACTAGACCCCTCGATCAAAGCCGGAGAAATAACTAGGCCTAAAGAAAGAAAGGGGAAAACTAAACTGCCCCAGAGCAGACCCCAAAGCAATAGGCAGCCCCCAACATATAATGACGGTGAAGCAAGATGAAAACACTAACACTGACAGAAAGATAGACTGAGCAAAGACGGGGCCCAAACTACCTACATAGGAAAGGACAGGAAGGCTGCTGTCTGCAATCCGTGAAAAACCCTATGAAAATAAGAGCCAACAGACTGACAGGGAAAAAGGCCCTGAAGACGCTAGGCTTCAAAAAAGCTATGTCAGTACTCAGGAATATTCTGAAGACAGAGCTACAGACAAAAGGAAATTCAGCTCACCCCAGCAGGGAATGGCAGAATCCAGAAAAGCAAGGAAAACAAAATCTAAACACTAATGCAAACAGGCAAAGCAGAAAAACTTAGCGTAGAGGAGCAGGAATCAGACTGGTGTCCTAGAAGTCCACAGAGAAATCACCCGCAGGGCAGAAGGGCATCGGCAGCCTTATATCCAGTCCGTGACTCCACTCAGCCAGTCATCCTCATCAGGCTCAGGTGCCTGATAATCAGGCTCATTACCTTCCTTCACCAGAATAGGGAGTTCACCAGACCTCAGTGACGAAGGGGAAAATGAACTCACAACAGCCCAATAGCAAAAAGCAGCGGTTTGAATGAGCACTCACATCTCTTGGTAGAATAGCGCAGGATTGAAATTTTTGATGTTTTTCTACTCCTCTCATGAGCCCAAACAAGTCTCTAAAAGGATGAGCTTGCAACTACTTTACTTTTGGAGAAAATTCAAAACATTCATTATTCAATAGAGCCCAATAGCAAAAAGCAGCGTTTTGAATGAACAATCACATTTCTTGGTAGAATCGTGCAGGATTGAAAATTTTGACGTTTTTCTACTCCTCTCAACAGCCCAAACAAGTTTCTAAAAGGATGAGTCTGCAACTTCTTTACTTTTGGAGAAAATTCAAAACATTCATTATTCAATAGGGACCAATAGCAAAAAGCAGCGGATTGAATGAACACTCACATTTCTTGGTAGAATCGTGCAGGATTGAAATTTTTGATCTTTTCTACTCCTCTCATGAGCCCAAACAAGACTCTAAAAGGAAGAGTTTGCAACTACTTTACTTTAGCAGAAAATTCAAAACATTCATTATTCAAAAGATCTCAATAGCAAAAAGCAGCGTTTTGAATGAACAATCACATTTCTTGGTAGAATCGTGCAGGATTGAAATTTTTGATGTTTTTTACTCATCTCATCAGCCCAAACAAGTTTCTAAAAGGAAGAGTTTGCAACTACTTTACTTTTGCAGAAAATTCAAAACATTCATTATTCTATACGGACCAAAATAGCAAAAAGCAGTGGTTTGAATGAACACTCACATTTCTTGGTAGAATCGTGCAGGATTGAAATTTTTGATGTTTTTCTACTCCTCTCAACAGCCCAAACAAGTTTCTAAAAGGATGAGTGTGCAACTACTTTACTTTTGGAGAAAATTCAAAACATTCATTATTCATTAGGGACCAATAGCAAAAAGCAGCGGTTTAAATGAACACTCACATCTCTTGGTAGAATCGTGCAGGATTGAAATTTTGATGTTTTTCTACTCCTCTCAACAGCCCAAACAAGTTTCTAAAAGGATGAGTTTGCAACTACTTTACTTTTGCAGAAAATTCAAAACATTCATTATTCAATAGGGCCCAATAGCAAAAAGCAGCTGTTTGAATGAGCATTCACATCTCTTGGTAGAATCGTTCAGGATTGAAATTTTTGATGTTTTTCTACTCCTCTCATGAGCCCAAACAAGACTCTAAAAGGATGAGCTTGCAACTACTTTACTTTTGGAGAAAATTCAAAACATTCATTATTCAATAGAGCCCAATAGCTAAAAGCAGCGTCTTGAATGAACAATCACTTTTCTTGGTAGAATCGTGCAGGATTGAAATTTTTGATGTTTTTTTCACTCGTCTCAACAGCCCAAACAAGTTTCTAAAAGGATGAGTTTGCAACTACTTTACTTTTGGAGAAAATTCAAAACATTCATTATTCAATAGGGCCCAATTTCAAAAAGCAGCGGTTTCAATAACCACTCACATTTCTTGGTAGAATCGTGCAGGATTGAAATTTTTGATGTTTTTCTACTCCTCTCAACAGCCCAAACAAGTTTCAAAAAGGATGAGTTTGCAACTACTTTTCTTTTGGAGAAAATTCAAAACATTCATTATTCAGTAGGGCCCAACAGCAAAAAGCAGCGGTTTGAATGAACACTCACATTTCTTGGTAGAATCATGCAGGATTGAAATTTTTAACGTTTTTCTACTCCTCTCATGAGCCCAAGCAAGACTCTAAAAGGATAAGTTTGCAACTACTTTACTTTTGGAGAAAATTCAAAAGATTCATTATTCATTAGGGACCAATAGCAAAAAGCAGCGGTTTGAATGAACACTCACATTTCTTGGTAGAATCATGCAGGAATGAAATTTTTGATGTTTTTCTACTCCTCTCATGAGCCCAAACAAGACTCTAAAAGGATGAGCTAGCAACTACTTTACTTTTGCAGAAAATTCAAAACATTCATTATTCAATAGCGCCCAATAGCAAAAAGCAGCGTTTTGAATGAACACTCACATTTCTTGGTAGAATCATGCAGGATTGAAATTTTTGACGTTTTTCTACTCCTCTCATGAGCCCAAACAAGACTCTAAAAGGATGAGTTTGCAACTTCTTTACTTTTGGAGAAAATTCAAAACATTCATTATTCAATAGGGCCCAATTTCAAAAAGCAGCGGTTTCAATGACCACTCACATTTCTTGGTAGAATCGTGCAGGATTGAAATTTTTGATGTTTTTCTACTCCTCTCAACAGCCCAAACAAGTTTCAAAAAGGATGAGTTTGCAACTACTTTTCTTTTGGAGAAAATTCAAAACATTCATTATTCAGTAGGGCCCAACAGCAAAAAGCAGCGGTTTGAATGAACACTCACATTTCTTGGTAGAATCATGCAGGATTGAAATTTTTAACGTTTTTCTACTCCTCTCATGAGCCCAAGCAAGACTCTTAAAGGATAAGTTTGCAACTACTTTACTTTTGGAGAAAATTCAAAAGATTCATTATCCATTAGGGACCAATAGCAAAAAGCAGCGGTTTGAATGAACACTCACATTTCTTGGTAGAATCATGCAGGAATGAAATTTTTGATGTTTTTCTACTCCTCTCATGAGCCCACACAAGACTCAAAAAGGATGAGCTAGCAACTACTTTACTTTTGCAGAAAATTCAAAACATTCATTATTCAATAGCGCCCAATAGCAAAAAGCAGCGTTTTGAATGAACACTCACATTTCTTGGTAGAATCATGCAGGATTGAAATTTTTGACGTTTTTCTACTCCTCTCATGAGCCCAAACAAGACTCTAAAAGGATGAGTTTGCAACTTCTTTACTTTTGGAGAAAATTCAAAACATTCATTATTCAATAGGGACCAATAGCAAAAAGCAGCGGTTTGAATGAACACTCACATTTCTTGGTAGAATCGTGCAGGATTGAAATTTTTGATCTTTTCTACTCCTCTCATGAGCCCAAACAAGACTCTAAAAGGAAGAGTTTGCAACTACTTTACTTTTGCAGAAAATTCAAAACATTCATTATTCTTTAGGGACCAAAATAGCAAAAAGCAGCGGTTTGAATGAACATTCACATTTCTTGGTAGATTCGTGCAGGATTGAAATTTTTGATGTTTTTCTACTACTCTCAACAGCCCAAACAAGTTTCTAAAAGAATGAGTTAGCAACTACTTTACTTTAGCAGAAAATTCAAAACATTCATTTTTCAAAAGAGCACAATAGCAAAAAGCAGCGTTTTGAATGAACAATCACATTTCTTGGTAGAATCGTGCAGAATTGAAATTTTTGATGTTTTTTACTCATCTCACCAGCCCAAACAAGTTTCTGAAAGGAAGAGTTTGCAACTACTTTACTTTTGCAGAAAATTCAAAACATTCATTATTCTTTATGGACCAAAATAGCAAAAAGCAGTGGTTTGAATGAACACTCACATTTCTTGGTAGAATCGTGCAGGATTGAAATTTTTGATGTTTTTCTACTCCTCTCAACAGCCCAAACAAGTTTCTAAAAGGATGAGTGTGCAACTACTTTACTTTTGGAGAAAATTCAAAACATTCATTATTCATTAGGGACCAATAGCAAAAAGCAGCGGTTTAAATGAACACTCACATCTCTTGGTAGAATCGTGCAGGATTGAAATTTTGATGTTTTTCTACTCCTCTCAACAGCCCAAACAAGTTTCTAAAAGGATGAGTTTGCAACTACTTTACTTTTGCAGATAATTCAAAACATTCATTATTCAATAGGGCCCAATAGCAAAAATCAGCGGTTTGAATGAACACTCATATTTCTTGGTAGAATCGTGCAGGATTGAAATTTTTGCATGTTTTTCTACTCCTCTCAACAGCCCAAATAAGTTTCTAAAAGGATGAGTTTGCAACTACTTTACTTTTGGAGAAAATTCAAAACATTCATTATTCAATAGGGCCCAATTTCAAAAAGCAGCGGTTTCAATGACCACTCACATTTCTTGGTAGAATCGTGCAGGATTGAAATTTTTGATGTTTTTCTACTCTTCTCAACAGCCCAAACAAGTTTCAAAAAGGATGAGTTTGCAACTACTTTTCTTTTGGAGAAAATTCAAAACATTCATTATTCAGTAGGGCCCAACAGCAAAAAGCAGCGGTTTGAATGAACACTCACATTTCTTGGTAGAATCATGCAGGATTGAAATTTTTAACGTTTTTCTACTCCTCTCATGAGCCCAAGCAAGACTCTAAAAGGATAAGTTTGCAACTACTTTACTTTTGGAGAAAATTCAAAAGATTCATTATTCATTAGGGACCAATAGCAAAAAGCAGCGGTTTGAATGAACACTCACATTTCTTGGTAGAATCATGCAGGAATGAAATTTTTGATGTTTTTCTACTCCTCTCATGAGCCCAAACAAGACTCTAAAAGGATGAGCTAGCAACTACTTTACTTTTGCAGAAAATTCAAAACATTCATTATTCAATAGTGCCCAATAGCAAAAAGCAGCGTTTTGAATGAACACTCACATTTCTTGGTAGAATCATGCAGGATTGAAATTTTTGACGTTTTTCTACTCCTCTCATGAGCCCAAACAAGACTCTAAAAGGATGAGTTTGCAACTTCTTTACTTTTGGAGAAAATTCAAAACATTCATTATTCAATAGGGACCAATAGCAAAAAGCAGCGGTTTGAATGAACACTCACATTTCTTGGTAGAATCGTGCAGGATTGAAATTTTTGATCTTTTCTACTCCTCTCATGAGCCCAAACAAGACTCTAAAAGGAAGAGTTTGCAATCACTTTACTTTTGCAGAAAATTCAAAACATTCATTATTCTTTAGGGACCAAAATAGCAAAAAGCAGCGGTTTGAATGAACATTCACATTTCTTGGTAGAATCGTGCAGGAGTGAAATTTTTGATGTTTTTCTACTACTCTCAACAGCCCAAACAAGTTTCTAAAAGAATGAGTTAGCAACTACTTTACTTTAGCAGAAAATTCAAAACATTCATTATTCAAAAGAGCTCAATAGCAAAAAGCAGCGTTTTGAATGAACAATCACATTTCTTGGTAGAATCGTGCAGGATTGAAATTTTTGATGTTTTTTACTCATCTCACCAGCCCAAACAAGTTTCTGAAAGGAAGAGTTTGCAACTACTTTACTTTTGCAGAAAATTCAAAACATTCATTATTCTTTATGGACCAAAATAGCAAAAAGCAGTGGTTTGAATGAACACTCACATTTCTTGGTAGAATCGTGCAGGATTGAAATTTTTGATGTTTTTCTACTCCTCTCAACAGCCCAAACAAGTTTCTAAAAGGATGAGTGTGCAACTACTTTACTTTTGGAGAAAATTCAAAACATTCATTATTCATTAGGGACCAATAGCAAAAAGCAGCGGTTTAAATGAACACTCACATCTCTTGGTAGAATCAAGCAGGATTGAAATTTTGATGTTTTTCTACTCCTCTCAACAGCCCAAACAAGTTTCTAAAAGGATGAGTTTGCAACTACTTTACTTTTGCAGAAAATTCAAAACATTCATTATTCAATAGGGCCCAATAGCAAAAAGCAGCTGTTTGAATGAGCATTCACATCTCTTGGTAGAATCGTTCAGGATTGAAATTTTTGATGTTTTTCTACTCCTCTCATGAGCCCAAACAAGACTCTAAAAGGATGAGCTTGCAACTACTTTACTTTTGAAGAAAATTCAAAACATTCTTTATTCAGTAGAGCCCAATAGCTAAAAGCAGCGTTTTGAATGAACAATCACTTTTCTTGGTAGAATCGTGCAGGATTGAAATTTTTGATGTTTTTTTTACTCGTCTCAACAGCCCAAACAAGTTTCTAAAAGGATGAGTTTGCAACTACTTTACTTTTGGAGATAATTCAAAACATTCATTATTCAATAGGGCCCAATAGCAAAAATCAGCGGTTTGAATGAACACTCATAGTTCTTGGTAGAATCGTGCAGGATTGAAATTTTTGATGTTTTTCTACTCCTCTCAACAGCCCAAATAAGTTTCTAAAAGGATGAGTTTGCAACTACTTTACTTTTGGAGAAAATTCAAAACATTCATTATTCAATAGGGCCCAACAGCAAAAAGCAGCGGTTTGAATGAACACTCACATTTCTTGGTAGAATCATGCAGGATTGAAATTTTTAACGTTTTTCTACTCCTCTCATGAGCCCAAGCAAGACTCTAAAAGGATAAGTTTGCAACTACTTTACTTTTGGAGAAAATTCAAAAGATTCATTATTCATTAGGGACCAATAGCAAAAAGCAGCGGTTTGAATGAACACTCACATTTCTTGGTAGAATCATGCAGGATTGAAATTTTTGATGTTTTTCTACTCCTCTCATGAGCCCAAACAAGACTCTAAAAGGATGAGCTAGCAACTACTTTACTTTTGCAGAAAATTCAAAACATTCATTATTCAATAGCGCCCAATAGCAAAAAGCAGCGTTTTGAATGAACAATCACATTTCTTGGTAAAATGGTGCAGGATTGAATTTTTTGATGTTTTTTTACTCATCTCAACAGCCCAAACAAGTTTCTAAAAGGATGAGTTTGCAACTACTTTAATTTTGCAGAATATTCAAAACATTCATTATTCAATAGGGCCCAAAATAGCAAAAAGCAGCGGTTTGAATGAACACTCACATTTCTTGGTAGAATCGTGCAGGATTGAAATTTTTGATGTTTTTCTACTCCTCTCAACAGCCCAAACAAGTTTCTATAAGGATGAGTTTGCAACTACTTTACTTTTGGAGAAAATTCAAAACATTCATTATTCAATAGAGCCCAATAGCAAAAAGCAGCGTTTTGAATGAAGAATCACATTTCTTGGTAGAATCATGCACGATTGAAATTTTTGACGTTTTTCTACTCTCATGAGCCCAAACAAGACTCTAGAAGGATGAGTTTGCAACTACTTTACTTTTGGAGAAAATTCAAAACATTCATTATTCAATAGGGTCTAATAGCAAAAAGCAGCATTTTGAAAGAACAATCACAGTTCTTGGTAGAATCGTGCACAATTGAAATTTTTGATGTTTTTCTACTCCTCTCAACAGCCCAAACAAGTTTCTAAAAGCATGAGTTTGCAACTATTTAACTTTTGGAGAAAATTCAAAACATTCATTATTCAATAGGGACCAATAGCAAAAAGCAGTGATTGGAATGAACACTCACATTTCTTGGTAGAATCGTGCAGGATTGAAATTCTTGACGTTTTTCAACTCCTCTCATGAGCCCAAACAAGACTCTAGAAGGATGAGTTTGCAACTACTTTACTTTTGGAAAAAATTCATAATATTCATTATTCAATAGGGTCTAAAAGCAAAAAGCAGCGTTTTGAATGAACAATCACATTTCTTGGTAGAATCGTGCAGGATTGAAATTTTTGATGTTTTTCTACTCCTCTCAACAGCCCAAACAAGTTTCTAAAGGAATGAGTTTGCAACTACTTTACTTTAAGAGAAAATTCAAAACATTCATTATTCAATAGGGCCCAATAGCAAAAAGCAGCGGTTTGAATGAACACTCACATTTTTTGGTAGAATCGTGCAGGATTGAAATTTTTGACGTTTTTCTACTCCTCTCATGAGCCCAAACAAGAGTCCAGAAGGATGAGCTTGCAACTACTTTACTTTTGGAGAAAATTCAAAACATTCATTATTCAACAGAGCCCAATAGCAAAAAGCAACGTTTTGAATGAGCAATCACATTCTATTTACTGCAGGCAAGCAACGCACCTAGCTGCTGCTACAAGCCACTAGAATACCGTCTGTCAGACAGGTGGACGTGGGCTGAACATTCAAATAACTAGCCTGATAAATTGTATCTTTTCCATTTAATTCATAAATGAATTAATTCAAAATTGAACAGTAAATTTCAAAATTGAAAAGTTGGAAGGCCACAAGAGGGGGACAATGTTTCAAAAATGAAATGACATATCATTGCATGAGGGATGTAGTAGGAATTGAATAACTTAGCTGCACATGTGATGCTTGAATTAAGGCTGGGGAAGTACTGAGGGGAAGCGCCTGCAGGCCTTGTAGCAAGTGGGTGTGCAGAAATGTTTCTATCCAAAGCCAAACACATTACTGCAGCATATCACACCTGTACCTACCAAGCAGCAAAGGCCGAGGCAGATCATTATTTAAATGACAGATCGAAAGCAGTGCTATGCCTTCCATATAGAGGTGAATAACACTTGCTGTAGCAGAGTTGATCAAGTTAAATCAAGGCAAAGGAATTGGAAATGTACAACGTGGACCAAGAAAAAGTAATTGCTGAGCAACTACATTTGAAAAAAGCATTCAAATAATGCTTTGAAAACACTACACGAGTATCCGGATTTCAATTCAATCTGTCTTTGAAAATAGCTTAAGAGAGGAAGTGCACCATTCCCAGAGAGACTGCCATACTGGGCTGATACGTGGAGTGAAGGCCAACCCCTTTTTTTAGGCCACCCTCCCCTCACGGTCAAACGTGCTTCAATACTAGGAAAGAGGCCAGAGGAGCACTGCTCCTACACTGCCCCTCTACCCTCCCTGAAAAAAATGTCTTGCTTTAACTCTCCTCATGCTGGATATTCTAACCAACGAGCGATCATACCCCCCACCTGTCTGCTGAGGCTCCCTCAGCAGACTGAAGCTGACTACTACTGCGCAGCTGGTACAGACTCTGGGCTGCCCATTGTGACACGTGGTCCCATTGTTCCAGTGATCCAAAGTGTTCCATGAATAGAACTCATCCTAGCATAGTGTTCTATAAATGGAATGCATCCTATCTTAGTGTTCCGTGGATGGAACACATCCTATTTACTGCAGGCAAGCAGCGCACCAAGCTGCTACTACAAGCCACTAGATTACCGTCTGTCACACAGGTGGACGTAGGCCGAACATTCAAATAACTCGTCAGATAAATTGTTTCTTTTCCATTTAATTCATATATGAATTAATTCAAAATTGAACAGTAAATTTCAAAATTGAAAAGCTGGAAGGCCTCAAGAGGGGGACAATGTTTCAAAAATGAAATGACATATCATTGCATGAGGGATGTGGTAGGAATTGAATAATTTAGCTACATATGTGATGCTTGAATTAAGGCTGGGGAAGTACTGAGGGGAAGGGGCTGCAGGCCTTTTAGCAGGTGGGTGTGCAGAAATGTATCTATCCAAAGCCAAACACATTACTGCAGCATATCACACCTGTACCTACCAAGCAGCAAAGGCCGAGACAGATCATTATTTAAATGACAGATCGAATGCAGTGCAATGCATTCTATATAGAGGTGAATAACAATTGCTGTAGCTGAGTAGGCCAAGTTAAAACAAGGAAAAGGAATTGGAAATGTACAACTTGGACCAAGAAAAACTAATTGCAGAGCAACTACATTTGAAAAAGGCATTCAAATAATGCTTTGAAAACACTACTCGAGTATCCGGATTTCAATTCAATCTGTCTTTGGAAACCGCTTAAGAGAGGGAGTGCACCATTCCCAGAGAGACTGCTCTACTGGGCTGATACGTGGAGTGAAGGCCAGCCCCTTTTTTTAGGCCACCCTCCCCTCACGGTCAAACGCGCTTCAATACTAGGAAAGAGGCCAGAGGAGCACTGCTCCTACACCGCCCCTCTACCCTCCCTGAAAGAAATGTCTTGCTTTAACTCTCCTGGTGCTGGATATTGTAACCAATGAGCTATCATACCCCCCCACCTGTCTGCTGAGGCTCCCTCAGCAGACTGAAGCTGACTACTACTGCGCAGCTGGTACAGTCTCTGGGCTGCCTATTGTGATACGTGGTCCCATTGTTCCAGTGATCCAAAGTGTTCCATGAATAGTACACATCCTAGCATAGTGTTCTATGAATGGAATGCATCCTATCATAGTTTTCCATGGATGGAACACATCCTATTTACTGCAGGCAAGCAGCGCACCTAGCTGCTGCTACGAGCCACTAGAATACCGTCTGTCAGACAGGTGGACGTAGGCCGAACATTCAAATAACTCACCAGATAAATTGTTTCTTTTCCATTTAATTCATAGGGTGATACTAGTCTGGCTGGCCCTGAAGGGCACAAGCCAGCAAAAAGGCTCCTCTATCTAATCCTATATAGTGTTTGCAACCAACCAATGACAATGGATGCGGATGGAAGCACACTAATATAGAAGCAAAAATCTGGACAAATTAGCTGCAAAAAAAGGACTATGTATGAGGCAGTGACGCACTCTGAGCGGACTACAACCAGCGGTGGCTGTAGAACACACTGCAACATGAGCTGCACTCACACCCAGAGAGACCTATCAGACAGCCAAAAACAGTGCAGAGAAATGGGCTGTAGCACTGAAAGGCTCCACTGTCCACTCCTTTATGTTTGCAACCAACGTATATGGATACGTATGGAAGCACACTATACAGGAGAAAAAAAAAGCAGCAATAAAAGAAAAATGTGTATGAGGCAGAGACACACGCTGGGCGGCCTACAAGCAGACGTGCCTGCAGGACACCCAACACAGCGTGGGTCTGTACTCACACAGCCCTTGCAGACAGCTATTAAAACAGCGCTGCTGGGCTAAGAAAAATGCTACAGAGGTGGATTATGTAGCCTGGGTAGAGAAATAGATATGTTTGAAGATCGCTGTTTCTAACTGTCCCTCACAGTCTTCAACAGCAGCCTGTCCCTAACTGAATTCACAGCAGAGTGAACCCGAAATGGTGGCTGCTGCGGTTTTTATAGTGCATCATGACATTATTTCAGCAGCCAATCACAGCCATGCCAGTAGTTAACATGCCTACATGCCTAACAGGATGTGCCCACACTTCTGAGGATCCCCATTGGCTGAATCAAATCGAGCGGGCTCCTAGCATTATGGGACCTTCCGATTCCGGTATTCAATATGAAAAAAGTATCGGAACTAAGTATCGCCAGTTGCTGCTCAGAAGTGTCTTTGGCATGGGTACTCCTTCTTGCCCATCCTGGTTCCAGCACGCCTACTGTTTCCGGGTAGTGTCAACGTCACTTTGCCAACAAAACGTTGTCCTGTCGCATTGCGGGCTGGTTAGCTGAGTCCATCGTGCCTGCAGTTTAGGTGCTTCCTATGTGGGCTGCAGGTTCTGGTAACAAAGGCTGGTTCCGTAGTGCCAATAGGACAAGCACCCCTGTAAGGACTGTGGGTTTCGGTAGCTGCGGCCGGCTCGCGGCCTTGTAACTTTGTTTTTCATGGGTACCTTCTGCTACCCATCTGGGTTCCAGCACCGTCAGCTGGTTGCAGGCAGAGCCTTTGGCCTAGGTGCCCCCTTTTCTGTCCTCCTAACACCATCAGAAATTTGTCCAAAATTTAACCTCTTCCCGACATGCGCCGTACTTGTACTGCTCTGCGGAAGCTGTGTTCACGCAGCAATACATGTACGGCAGCACGATCGCGTGGCCTCACGCTGAAAACAAGCTGTCATACAGCTCCATCAGCAAAAAATAAAAAAGTTATAGGTCTCAGAATAAAGCGATGCAAAAACAATTATTTTTTCTATAAAATACTTTTTATTTTGTAAAAGCGCCAAAACATAAAAAAAATATAAACTATATATCACTGTAATCATACTGACCCGAAGAATAAAGCTGCCTTACCAATTTTACCAGTCGCGTAATGGTATAAAAAAAACAAAAAGCAATTCCTGAATTGCTGGTTTTTGTTCATTCTGTCTCCCAAAAACCGTAATAGAAAGCGATCAAAAAATGTCATGTGCTTGAAAATGGTACCAATGAAAATGTCAGCTCGTCCCACAAAAAAAAAGCCATAACATGACTCTGTAGGCTGAAATATGGAAAAATTATAGCTTTCAAAATATGGTGATGCAAAATCTAGTTTTCGCAGTAAAAAGTATATTTTAGTGTGTGACAGAAGCCAAACATAAAAACTCGATATAAATCTGGTATTGCTGTAATCGCACCGACCAGAAGAATAAAGTCACCATATCACTTATACTGCACGAAGAATGGCATAAAAAATAAATAAAACCAATTCTTCACATGCTGTTGATTTTTTTCATTCAACCTCCCAAAGATCGCAGTAAGGCTCGGCGCACATTTATCCTGCTCTCTGCATTGAGCACTTACACAGGGATTTCTGTGTAAATCTCTAAAATACGTGATTCAGACAGAATCCCTGATGGAAGATTCCCTATAATGAAGCAGATGGAGGCACTGTGGACGCCATAGGACTTGTGCCGTCTTTTTAGGATTGCATAGAAGTGATCTCGGCCACAGTTTTGTGCACACTTGAAAAGAAGGACTCCGCTGAACAGAGACCAGATGGAGTCCAGAGTAACTTTGCTGCCTCATTATAGCCAATAGATCCATCAGGGGGTTTCATCTGTCACGTCACTTGGAGATTTAAATGGAAACCACGGTGCAAGTGCTCAGCGTAGAGCGCTGGATAAATGTGATAATAAATGTTATGTTATGTAACATGTTCCCAAGAAAAGCTGCAACTCAATCCACAAAAAAGCAAGCCCTCACTCAGGTCCATCATCTGTTAATGGAAATATAGGGGCTTCCACGTTACTGGCAGCACAAAGGCTATGGAAAAGCAAAATGGCTCCTCACCCCCCCAAAAAGAAATTCAGCAAATTCTCTGCTACCAAATCCAAATGCCCTGTGAAGCACCTCTGGGTTCAAGGTGTTCATAGAGTTGAGCGAAACGGGTCTAAAAATTTCAAAAGTCGCCGACTTTTGGCAAAGTCGGGTTTCATGAAACGAAACCCGACCCTAGGAAGAGGTCGGCCACGAGGTCGGCGACTTACGCGCCAAAGTCGCGTTTCAAAAGTTTGTTTTGCGCTCTTTTTCAGCCAATCAGGATCCACGGACACTGTGGGCAACGTGATGACATAGGCAGGGGTCACCACCATCTTTCAGAAGGGCATGCAAGTGATTGGCTTGCTTTGTTGGGCATCACAGGGGTTATAAAAGGGCACGCACGCCGACCGCCATCTTACTTCTGCCGATCTTAGCATAGGGAGAGGTTGCTGCTGATTCTGTAGGGAGAGCATTAGGCAGGGAAGAAGAGAAAAAAACTGCTTCTGCTGCTAGCGATTTTGCCTGTACAACACACCAGTCACTGTGTGTGCAGTGCAAGGGGAGGCTATATTGTGGTGGATCAGCAGTGTTGGTTGTTAGGCTGCCTTCTAAGGCTTCCTGACAGCTGCATTGCTGTTTACCCACTTCTCTGCAAACTGCTTTTTTAAAAGCAATCACAATTTTTTTTTTTGTCCTGCTGAGGTACTGAGCGTGCATTTTTTCACACCATACAGCGGTGTACGCTCCTCACACAGTACCGTGTAACGGCTGTTATGACAGCCACAGTGAAGCTATCTGTGTGTCACTCTGTGAGAATAAGTCGAGGACATGTTCCGTTCTTACAGACCTGCACCTACTAGTTTTGTCAAACTTTCAAACAGTTAAATATATTTGCTGTTTGATCACATTCAAAACTATAGAGAGACAGCGTGTGTCAGTCTGTATACTTAAAAAACACGGAGCTTGACAATTTTACATACACCGGACAGCCGTGTACGTGCACGCTCCTCTCAGTACCGTGTAACGGCTGTTATCACGGCCACACTGAAGCTATCTGTGTGTCACTGTGGAAGGATAAGTGGAGGACTTGTTCCGTTCTTACAGACCTACACTCTAGGGAGATTCCTATTCTGCCCAATTCTACATACACCTTGTAGTTTGTGATACACTAGCCAATTTCTGCCTGTGACATAGCGCTCTGATATTCAGTGGGCCTCACACAATCCAAAAGTGTCCAGTGTCCACTAGTGTGTGCAGAAATTCAAAATCTCCCTTATCCTGTAGTCACTTTTTTCACACCTGTGCCATCGAGCCTGTGACATAGCGCTCTGATATTCAGTGGGCCTCACACAATCCAAAAGTGTCCAGTGTCCACTAGTGTGTGCAGAAATTCAAAATCTCTGTGATCCTGTAGTCACTTTTTTCACACCTGTGCCATCGAGCCTGTGACATAGCGCTCTGATATTCAGTGGGCCTCACACAATCCAAAAGTGTCCAGTGTCCACAAGCGTGTGCAGAAATTCAAAATCTCTGTGATCCTGTAGTCACTTTTTTCACACCTGTGCCATCGAGCCTGTGACATAGCGCTCTGATATTCAGTGGGCCTCACACAATCCAAAAGTGTCCAGTGTCCACTAGTGTGTGCAGAAATTCAAAATCTCTGTGATCCTGTAGTCACTTTTTTCACACCTGTGCCATCGAGCCTGTGACATAGCGCTCTGATATTCAGTGGGCCTCACACAATCCAATAGTGTCCAGTGTCCACTAGTGTGTGCAGAAATTCAAAATCTCTGTGATCCTGTAGTCACTTTTTTCACACCTGTGCCATCGAGCCTGTGACATAGCGCTCTGATATTCAGTGGGCCTCACACAATCCAAAAGTGTCCAGTGTCCACAAGTGTGTGCAGAAATTCAAAATCTCTGTGATCCTGTTCTCACTTTTTTCACACCTGTGCCATCGAGCCTGTGACATAGCGCTCTGATATTCAGTGGGCCTCACACAATCCAAAAGTGTCCAGTGTCCACAAGTGTGTGCAGAAATTCAAAATCTCCCTTATCCTGTAGTCACTTTTTTCACACCTGTGCCATCGAGCCTGTGACATAGCACTCTGATATTCAGTGGGCCTCACACAATCCATAAGTGTCCAGTGTCCACAAGTGTGTGCAGAAATTCAAAATCTCCCCTGTCCTATAGACACCTTGTACCTTGTTTTACATTACTATATAGTTTGTTGGATTTTGTCTACATTTCTACAAAAAATGAGGAAGGCTGGTGGAAGAGGCCGTGGAATTGGGCGGGGGTTGGCAGCTGGTAATGATGGTGTTGGATCTGATGGTAGTGGCAAGAGCAAAATAGGACCGAATGCAGGAGGTGTTGAGCCTGCGTCATTGTCTGGCTCCATAAGGCTTCGAAGGCTTAGTTTTCTAGGAGTTGGCAAACCGCTTTTAAAGCCAGAGCATCAGGAAAAAGTTTTGTCTTACATTGCTGACTCAGCCTCCAGCTCTATCGCCTCCTCTTCTTCAGTTGTAAAAAGTAAAAGCACTGAGTCGTCATTGGAGGCTCATGTTCATGAACCACACCTTTCCTTGTGTCCGTCACCCCAACCAAGATTGAAGGATGACGCAGGCCATACTACTGATTACTCCATGGAGCTGTTTTCACATACCATGCCTGGATTATCAAGTCAAATGGTGAATTACCCAGGCCAAGATGAATCTGACATGGAGTGCACTGATGCACAGCCGCTGATAGATGATTCTGCTGGTACATTCACTCAGAGCACTACATTGTCCTCGCAGTGTACAGAGCCAGATTCTGACCCTGATGAGACTCAGGTGCCCCTTCCCGCACACTATACCACCATACACGGTGACACAGAGGAAGGTGCACATGACATTGAAGAGGAGGTGATGGATGACCCAGTTGTTGACCCAGATTGGCATCCATTGGGGGAAGAGGGTGCTTCTTCCAATAGCTCAGATGAGGAGCATCCACAGCAGACATTGACATCGCAACAGCTGTTATCTGGCAGGCCGGGAGCACTCCAAAGACAGGTTCCAAAAATCAAAAGAGTTGCTGGACAGCTTATCCAGAGGGTCAAAAGATCACAGCATGCTAGGCCGCAAAATGTCTGCCAAAGTAGGAAGAGTGCAGTGTGGCACTTTTTTGAACAAAATCCTCAAGATCAGGCCAAGGTTATCTGTAAGAAGTGCGCAAAGACCTTTAGCCGAGGGAAAAATCTGAAAAATTTGAATACCAGTTGCATGCTTAGACATTTAACCAGCATGCACTTGCAAGCGTGGACACAACACCAAACCTCAAGTGCCACATGTGCAACTGATCACAAAGAAGGTAGTCAGCAACGCTACATTGTTTCCCCCACTGTAAGCCCACCGGTTAGCACAGCAGCAAAAGTTGAGGTGTCGTTGCAAGGCCACAGCAGTCAGGGAATCCCACTGTTATATCAACAAAATACTGAATCTAGGCCATCAGAAAGAACACCAACTCCATCACCATCATCAACCCTGTCTCAGTCCGCCCTGTCCACCGCTACTTCCACCATATGCAGCTCTCAAGTCCAGCTCACCCTCCCAGACACTATGAGTAGGTCAAGAAAGTACTCAGTCTCTCATCCGCGTACACTGGGTTTGAACGCCCACATTGCCAAACTAATCTCGTTTGAGATGATGCCCTATCGGATGGTGGAAAGCGCAGCTTTCCGCGAACTCATGGCCTATGCAGTACCACGCTATGACCTACGCAGTCACCACTTCTTCTCTCGCAAAGCCATCCCAGCCCTCCACCATCATGTAAAAGACCGCATTGTCCATGCACTCAAGCAGTCAGTCAGTGGAAAGGTGCACCTCACAACTGATGCATGGTCCAGTCGGCATGGCCAGGGCCGTTACGTGTCCATCACTGCGCACTGGGTTAATGTGGTGGATGCAGAGTCCACAGGGGACAGCGGTGGTGGGACAGTGCTGCCTAGCCCACGGTTTAGGAAACAGTTGGCTGTAGGCGTTCGACCCTCCTCCTCCTCCTCCTCCAGAAGCGAAAGCTCGTCCACAGAGCGCAGTCATACGAGCACTCCATCTGCAGCTGCCACTGTTGCACATGAGGTGTCCCCCTATCGAGCAGCTAGTGGAAAGCGTCAGCAGGCTGTGTTGCAGATGATGTGTTTCGGCGACAGACACACCGCCGAGGTGCTGGCCGAGTACTTGAAGCGACAAACTGAGTCATGGCTTGGCAGTGTACATCTTGAGGCAGGCAAGGTAGTTAGTGATAACGGCCGTAATTTTGTGGCAGCCATAGCCCTTTCAAAACTCAGCCACATACCTTGCTTGGCTCACACCTTGAACCTGGTGGTGCAGTGCTTCCTCAAAAATTATCCGGAGTTAACAGCCCTGCTCCAGAAGGTGCGAAGACTGTGCGTGCACATCCGCCGGTCGCCTGTACACTCCGTTCGTATGCAGAAGCTGCAGCGATTGCTCCACCTTCCCAACCACTGCCTCATTATCGACATTGCAACAAGGTGGAACTCCACCCTGCACATGGTGGAGCGGCTGTGCAAGCAGAGGCAGGCCATAATGCATTTGTGGGAGGATACACGGCCAGGCACTTTGAGAGCAGACATGGAGTTGACAGGTGTGCAGTGGTCGAAGCTGAAAGACCTCTGTAAAGTCCTTCAGTGTTTTGAGGAATGCACATGGCTGGTAAGCGCAGACGACGCCATCCTAAGCATGAGCATCCCACTTATGCGTCTGCTCATGCAAACTTTGACGCACCTTAAGGAGCAGGCGTCTGCAGCCAATGTTGACAAGGAGGAAGAGGAGGAGGGAATCCTTGATGACATTCAGCCATTGTCTGCTCAGGGAACTCTCCTGGACGAGGTGGAGGAAGAAGAGGAGGAGGAGGATGATGATGGGGATGATTACTTAGGGGAGGAGGATGCATCTCGTGGGGCAAGTGAAAATGTTGGCGTGGCAAGGTCTGGTACAGGGTTTGTGCGTGACTGGAGGGATGTGGATTTGCCAGAAAGTGCTCTTCCAACCAGCACTCGCAGTGCATCATTGACACCGGGAACATTGGCCCACATGTCACATTATGCCTTGCAGATCCTAAAAAGGGACCCCCGCATTGCCAAAATGATGAACGATGACGACTACTGGTTGGCCAGCATCCTGGATCCACGCTATAAAGGCAAATTACAAAACATCATGCCACAGGAGAACCTTGACCTAATATTGGCTAATAAACAAGCAACTCTGGTAAATCGGTTGCTTGAGGCATTCCCAGCACACAGCAGCGGTGATGGTTCTCACACGAGCCGTACGGGCCGGGGGCAGCTTGGCAGAGGTGTTCATGGTGCACACAGCAGAAGTGGCGTTGGAGACAGGGGTTTCATTTCAATGTTGTGGACTGATTTTTCAAGTACCACTCACACAACAGGTAATACTGCATCGATGGAAAGTGACAGGAGACAGCAGTTGTCAACTATGGTTACAAACTACTTTTCCTCCCATATCAATGTTCTCCCACACAGGTCATTCCCCTTTGACTATTGGGCCGCTAAACTGGACACCTGGCCTGAATTGGCACAACATGCCTTATAGGAGCTCGCTTGCCCAGCTGCAAGTGTGCTATCGGGAAAGAGTCTTCAGTGCAGCTGGATCAATCCTGACAGAAAAAAGGACCCGTCTGTCAACCCAAAATGTGGATGATCTAACCTTCATTAAAATGAACCATTCATGGGTTTCCAAGGATTTTGTCCCACCTTCCCCTGATGACACATAGGGTGACAGAAAAATGGCTTGCTTTGGTCCACCTCTTCCTGGGACTTGACCTATTTCGCCTTTTGCATCACCTGAATGTCCAACATCAACATATGCCACTTTCTAAAACTCCCTAACTGTGCTGCCTCTCCCCCCATGGCCGGGGTCACCACCTAGCGCACGACACCGTGCGAGTGTCATTGCCCTGGACAGGTGGGTAGGCCGACTCTTGGGCGCGGGCACTGGCACAGGGTCCCTCATAGTGTCTCTGACGGTGGTGGTGCACACCCGCCGTCAGACACACCGCCGTACTATGAGGGGCCCAGTGCCAGTACCGACGCCCATGAGTGGGCCCCCCTTGCTTGGGCAGGGCCCCAGCATTTGCAATCTTTACCTCTCCCTGCTCCTCCGCTGTGTAGTCTGGACCGTCAAATCCATACTGTGCCTGACACCGTCTGAGCCTGCCTCCTGATGTATAGACATATATTTTGAATGTGTACGCTATCCATACATGTTATCCGGGGATACGGTACCCTTTCTCACCTTTGTGCAATCACGTGCAAGCCATACTGTGCCTGACACCGTCTGAGCCTGCCTCCTGATGTATAGACATATATTTTGAATGTGTACACTATCCATACATTTTATCCGGGGATACGGTACCCTTTCTCACCTTTGTGCAATCACGTGCAAGCCATACTGGGCCTATTACCATCTGAGCCTGCCTCCTGATGTATAGACATATATTTTGAATGTGTACGCTATCCATACATGTTATCCGGGGATACGGTACCCTTTCTCACCTTTGTGCAATCACGTGCAAGCCATACTGTGCCTGACACCGTTTGAGCCTGCCTCCTGATGTACAGACATATATTTTGAATGTGTACGCCATCCATACATGTTATCCGGGGATACGGTACCCTTTCTCACCTTTGTGCAATCACGTGCAAGTCATACTGGGCCTAACACCGTCTGAGCCTGCCTCCTGATGTATAGACATATATTTTGAATGTGTACGCTATCCATACATGTTATCCGGGGATACGGTACCCTTTCTCACCTTTGTGCAATCACGTGTAATCCATACTTGGTGTGAGAACAGCTGGCGAGCTGTTAAGCAAGTTACAGCACCTGTGGTTTGCACACGTAAGTTTTTCATTTTTTCAGGAATGACGGTTAGGCCTAATTCCGGAACTGCGGTTGACCTGCACTTACTGGGAAATCATCGTTCGCGGATAATAATTGTAATCAGTGATCCCCATCACTAACGTTGTTCAGCGGGTTATCTGCACCTGTAAGCGACAAACGCTGGCCTTTTCTGTGTAGCGCACATGCAGCCACGGACATGTAAGGGCATGACACACCAGTTATTGGCCAATCTCATGTGCCAGAGCCTCACGTGTCCCTCTAGTAAGCCGGACTCGGACCGCGGGGCATGACGGAGTCTCGTTCGTTAACGGAATTAAGCTTGCAATGTGTGCATCTTTTCTGTAGCTGGCATGGTTGAGGTTTCCCAGGTGGAGTCGAATTTAACCGTAGGCTCCACTCCTGGTGGTGCCCTTCTGGACATTCCTTTAAGGTTCAGCTTTGCAACCATACTGCCCACGTAAAACAAACACTTTGCCTTCATGAACGCTGTTTGGAGGGTCATGACTCGTGGGAATAACGCCGCCCAATCAGTTAACCTGCTAGAGAGATCCTTCGTTGCTCCCAAGCATGACATCACACTCCCTAGGAGGAAGGTAATGCCACTGTGGTGACCGTACTCCTGGGGGCGACACAAGTGCACTGATGCCCAGCCACTGCTCGATGAATCTGCTGGTACATTGACCCAGACCACTACATTCCCCTCGCACGTTACACGGCCTGAATCTGACCCTGATGAAACTCAGGTTACCCTTCCCATATACAGTTCCATCTTACACGGTGACAAAGAGGAAGCTGCAGATGAAAGTGCAGGTTCGGCCCACCCGCCATCAGACACACCACCGTACTATCAGGGGCCCTGTGCCAGTGCCGTCGCCAACGAGTGGGCCCCCCTGCTTGCTCAGGATCACAGCACTTGCAAGGTTGAAATACTGTGCAGTGAGATGGAAGATGGGGACGACGAGGAGTCCAGACTAGTACAGGGATTCCCTACCGAGGAGACTTATTTGATTGTTTTCAATGTCGGGACAGCAATTTTTGGGGAGCACTATACTCTGGAGAATGATAGATGGGGCCCACCATACACTGGAACATTCAAAAGGTGGACATCAGACACTGGAGCAGCATTTACAGGGCCCATTATACACTAGAGCATTAGAAATGGGGCCCATTATGTTTGGAGCATTATTTGGGCCCATAACACAGTGGAGCTTCATCCATGGGGACCAACATATACTGTAGCATTATGTGGAGCTCATCATATACTGTTTCAAACATTATATGGGACCAATGATTCTGTATGGAGAAATAGATGGGCCTCGTCATGAGATGTAAAAAGTGAAGTATTTTTCATTGTACTATACCGCTATTTCTCTGCCGTATCGGAGCATGATGAGTTGTGGTATGTGTTAAAGGGGCGCTCTTTCGCCCAGGGCACATGAAAACCTGGAGCCAGCCCTACCCCCCCACAACTTTAGCCAAATAACCCCCATTTTTCAGTGCGTAACTTGTATTATGAAGTTAATTAAGGTTGACAAGCTTCAGTAACAAGAATTTATGCTTTTGGCATTCAAATGGGCACTGTTGGTGTGTTTCCTGTCCTCCTCTCACTGCCGACTTTTATTCCCCATTGACTTACATTGGGTTTCGTGTTTCGGGACGACCCCGACTTTTCCCTATAATCGGCCGATCTTGCTCGACGCGACTTTTGGAAAAGTCGGGTTTCACGAAACGAAACTCGACCCTAAAAAACCAAAAGTCGCTCAACTCTAGGTGTTCAATACATATCTAGATAAGTCCCCAAAGGGGTCTAGTTTCCAAAATAGTGTCACTTGTGGGGGGTGTCCACTGTTTGGGCATATGAGAGGATCTCCAAACATGACAGCAAATTTTGCATTCAAAAAGTCAAATGGCGCTCCTTCCCTTCCAAGCCCTGCTGTGCACCCAAACAATTGTTTTACTCCACATGTTGGGTATCTGAACACTCAGGAGAAATTGCACAACAAATTCTATGGAGCAATTTCTCCTGTTACCCTTGCAAAAGTAAAAAAAAATAGGTCTATAGGAAAAATTTTTGTTAAAGAAAAGTAAATGTTTGTTTTTTCCTTCCACTTTCCAAAAATGCCTGTGAAGCACCTGAAGGGTTAATAAACTTCTTGAATGTGTTTTTGAGCACCTTGAGAGGTGAAGTTTTTAGAATGGTATCATTGTGGGTATTTTCATATAAGCCCCTCAAAGACACTTCAAATGTGAGGTGGTCCCTAAATAATGGTTTTTCAAATTTTGTTGTAAAAACGCTTATAACTTCCTAATAAAAAAGAGTTATGTTTCAAAAATTGTGCTGATGTAAGGTAGACACAAGGGAAATGTTATTTATCATCTATTTTGTGCGATATGTCTCTCTGATTTAAGGGCATAAAAATGAAAAGTTTGAAAATTGCTATATTTTCTAATTTTTTGCCAAATTTCCATTTTTTTCACAAATAACCGCAAGTCATATCAAAGAAATTTTACCACCATTATGAAGTACAATCTGTCAAGAGAAAACATTCTCAGAATCACCGGGATCCATGGAGGCCTTCCAGAGTTATGACCTCATAATGTGACAGTCGTCAGAATTGTAAAAATTGGCCTGGTCAGGAAGGTGAAAACAGGCTATTGGGAGAAGGGGTTAGTTAAGTCAGGTAAAAGCCTCCCATCACACCCCTAAGGGTATGTTTCCACGGTCAGTAAACGCTGCGGCCAGATGTTACAGCATAGTGGAGGGGATTTTATGAAATCCCATCTCCACGATGCGTGCAGGGATGCCTCCAGCTTCCCTGCGTAACCGGACATGTGGCACGTCATTCTAGACCGCAGCATGTCTATTTCTCTTGCGGAGATGCTCAGTCCAATGAACACATGCGGAATCGCTGCACGTACAAAAGGGGGCAGTGCTTGGGACAGAGCTGTGTTCAAAGCGCTGCCAATACTGACCATTGAAACATACTCTAAGCGGGATAGGTGCATTTAATCAAGCCAAGAAACTGTGAATAAGTGTTCCTAAGAATGCTTGTGATACACCCCTGGCCGCGCTGCCTCGACTTACTCACCTCGCTTCGGCATCCTGGCAGGTCTCTGGACAAGGGGCATGCCACTCGATGTCCTCGCTTCCGGTTTCATGGTCGGTCTCTGGATCCGGTGACTCGTGCGTGCTCCATCCTTGGCTTAGGCCTTGGCCGCGTGTGTCTCTGGCCTCTTATTCTAAATGAAGCTCTTGACACGGAAGTCTTTCCTGACCTGCAGCAGCCACTAGTATATCAGGCTGCTTCCTGCTAGAGGAGGCACCTGATTATCACTTTGCTTCCCTGCTAGGCCAGCTAGGTTCCTGCATGGTCACTCTTTGTACTCAGGTTCCTGTGTGTACCCAGGCGTGCTTCCCAGTATGCACTCTCCACTCTCTTGTATCCAGGCGTGCTTCCCAGTATGCACTCTGTTCTCTCTCGTACCCTGCGTGTTTCCAAGCAGGAGTTCTGTGCACTCCTGTACCTAGCGTGCCCCCGTATTCACCCTGCTAGACACAGTCTCTCACACCTCCTAGGAGCCGGCCAACCGGGAACCAGCAATCGTGGTACTTCATCCCCCTGGGTCTGCCCCTGACGCTCCCTGTATAGGGGGCAGTCCTCACTAGGTCAGCTCACCCAGGGTGGGTTGGTATCACGGCCCAGAGGGTCCACTCCAGGAGTCGTTATAGCATAATCAGGCCATGGACCCCACTGGTGTCTCGGCGGCCACTCATGAAGAATCAGAGTACTCTCAGATAATGTCCTTCTGGAAGTCCATAGAGACCTGGTTGCCAGACCTCTAACCCAGGGAACACCGCTCGGCAGGCTAGTCACCAGCAGGAGCTTGCTCAGCAGCGTGACACTCAGGCTCTCTTGCTCAGCTACATGGCGTTAGTAGACGACCATCTGCTTTCCCTTCAGTCTGCCGTCTCAGCTGCAAGCCAAGCTCAGGTCCCGCAACCTCCATCCCACTTTTGTAACCCACCACGGTAGAGTGGTGACTCTAAGCTATGTCGGGGTTTTTTGAACCAGTGCCTGCTACACATTGAGCTTCAGCCACAGCAATATCCCACCAATGAAGCAAAGGTGGCCCTTGTGACTTCTCATTTGGAGGGGGAGGCTTTGGCTTGGGTTAACCCACTCTGGGAGTGTGATGTCCCATTGGTTTTCCAATTGCTAACCTTCTTGGAGACTTTTCGCCGTGTGTTTGATGAGCCAGGTCGCGTGGCATCTATCTTTCCGTTGGTCAATATGCTATTCGTTTTCACATTCTGTCCTCCGAGTTGGGCTGGAACAACGAAGCGTTGGTAGTTGCTTTCTGGTGAGGCCTCTCGAGCCGTATTAAAGATGAGTTAGCGGGACATGATGCACCAACCTCCTTAGAGGATTTAATCTCTCTAGCAATGCAAATTGATTTACGCTTTCAGGAGCGCTCCCGCGAAGTTGCTTGGGAAAGAAGGTTTCCCCGCTCGCCTTTACCCACCTACAGGCCGCTTAATCTCAGACCCATGTCCTCTTCCCATGTCCTACCTGAGCTCATACAGGTAGGAGAGGTCTCCCTAGGTGTATGTGATTCCTCTCTTCCCCTGACCGTGTCTGTTTTGCTGTTTTGCTGAATCTTGGTTCCAAACATTATTCTGAGGAGGTTTATGTGGATTCAGGCATGGCGGGGAACATAATCAGGCTAGAGGGAGTTAAAAAATATCGGATTCCTGTCAGATACCTGGAGACTCCTCAGCTGTTAGCTTGAGTCGAGGATAAGCCCTTGCAGGAGGCCGTTACCCAGGTCACCGAAGAAGTGGAGCTGCAGATTGGAGCCTTGCATCAAGAGAAGATATCCCTCTACGTCCTGTTGACTTTGTCTCATACGCTTCTTGTTTGGCTCCCTTGGCTAAGGGCACATGAGCCAACTCTCGACTGGCTATCAGGCGATATACTCCGTTGGGGGTCATCTTGTCAGAAGAAGTGCCTGCTGCCTGTCCATCCGATGGGTTCTGCTTGTCCGTCCTTGAAGCCTTCAGGTCTACCGTCGGCTTGCTGGTCTTTCGCAGATGTCTTCGACAAGAGGGAGGCTGAGATTCTGCCTCCACATCAACCATATGATTGTCCGATTGACCTCATTCCCGGTTCTACCCCACCTAGGGGTAGAATATATCCTCTATCTCCTGCCAAAACCCAAGCCATGTCAGAGTATATCCAGGGGAATCTAGCCAAA
The DNA here is from genome assembly GCF_039654945.1 of Dendrobates tinctorius. NCBI lineage: Eukaryota > Metazoa > Chordata > Amphibia > Anura > Dendrobatidae > Dendrobates > Dendrobates tinctorius. The sequence goes on along the minus strand of NW_027361736.1, from coordinate 4,167,217 downwards.
GGCTTCATTCGAAAGTCTTCCTCACTCGCAGGAGCGGGTTTTTTCTTTGTCAAAAAGAAAGACAGCTCTCTCCATCTCTGCATAGACTATAGAGGGCTGAACAACATCACGGTCAAAAACAAGTATCCGCCACCAAACTGGATCTTCATGGGGCCTAAAACTTGATCCGTATTCGTTCCATAGATGAGTGGAAGACTGCCTATAATACCGGTCACTACGAATACTTGGTCATGCCCTTCGGCCTCTGCAACACTCAAGCAGTATTCCAGGAGTTTGTAAATGACATTTTCTGGGATATACAGTATTCCTGCGTGGTGGTGTACCTGGATGATATCCTCGTGTTTTCTCCAGATCTGTTTTCCCATAGAAAGAATGTGTGTCAAGTACTCCTATGTTTGAGGGAGAATCGCCTTTACGCCAAGATTGAGAAATGTGTATTTGAACAAACATCCTTACCGTTCTTGGGGTACATTATGTCAGACTCAGGTCTACGCATGGATCCGGCGAAAGTGTCCGCCATTCTCAACTGGCCTCGGCCCCATGGGGTAAATCCAACGATTCCTTGGCTTTACAAATTACTATTGGCAGTTCATCCCTCATTTCTCCTCATTGGCCTGGCCTATCTCATCTCTTATCCGCAAAGGAGATAACCCTAACGCTTGGTCTTCTGAGGTGGAGGATGCCTTACTATCCTTGAAGCAAGCTTTCGCTACAGCTCCTTTGGTTCATTGTCCGGAGGTTAGTAAAATTTTCACTCTTGAGGTAGACGCATCCTCTAACTGGGCCGCTGCTGTTCTCTTGCAGAAGTCTTCTTCAGGACGTCTTGTCACCTGCGGCTTCTTTTCCAAAGTATTCTCCATATCAGAATGAAATTATTCTTTTGGTGAAAAAGAGTTATTAGCCATTAAGTTGGCCTTGGAGGAATGGCGATACTTACTTGAAGGCGCCGCACAGCGGTTCAAGATCTTCACTGACCATAAGAATCTGGCATACATTCAGTCTGCACAAAGGCTCAATCCCCGGCAGGCTAGGTGGTCATTGTTGTTTGTCCGTTTTGACTTTGAACTCCATTTCTGGCCAAGCGATAAAAACATCAAAGCCGATGCTCTATCTAGGTCATTCCAGTCGGTTAATACTGAAGAGGAACCTTCACACATCATCGACCCCACCAAGGTAATTACCGTGGCTCCTGTCAAACTGACTTCCTTACCCCCAGGAAGAACCTTTGTTGCGGAGGGCCATCCAAAATGAGTGTTACACTGAAGATATTCATCCAAACTCGCTGGCCACGCCGGAGACTTTCTCCCTGTTATCTCGCTAATACTGGTGGCCATCTCTTTGTCAGGATGTCAAAGACTTTGTAGCTTCATTCCTCTTCTGGTACCTTCGGCGCCATGGCAGCACATACCTATGGATTTTATCACCAATCTGCCTCGTTCCTCTGGTTGTACTGTTATCCTGGTGGTTGTAGATTGATTCTCGAAGATGGCCCATTTTGTTCCTCTTCCCGGCCTACCCTCTGCACCCAAATTGGCGAAGCTTTTCATCAATCACATTTTTAGAATTCACTGGTTTCCTCTACACATCGTGTCGGACATAGGAGTTTAATTCACCTCCCGGATCTGGAGAACTCTTTGTGGGCTTATGAAAGTGACAATTGACTTTTCTTCTGCCTACCATCCCCAGACCAACAGGCAGGTTGAACGAACGAATCAGATTCTTACATCTTACCTGCATCACTTTTCAAATGCTCATCAGAATAACTGGGTTAGTTTACTTCTGTGGGCAGAGTTTGCATACAATAACCACACCAGCGAATCTTCCTGTAAGTATCCTTTCTTCATCATTGTCAGGCAACATTCCAGTGTGCCTCTGCCGGCACCTTCTGTCTCGGGAGTGCCTGCGGCCAACTCTCTGTCCGGGGAGTTCTCCAGGGTCTGGCAGGAGACCAAAAGCGCCCTTGAAAAAGCACAGGATGAAACAACATACAGATAAAAGGCGCCTGGACTCTTCTCCTTTTCTCCCTGGTGACAAGGTGTGGCTCTCCTCCAAATAGGTTCACCTTAAGATACCTTCTTACAAACTAGGTCCCCGATACATTGGCCCTTTTGAGGTCCTCAGGCTTATTAATGACGTTGCATACAAGTTGAATTTACCCACCTCGCTCCGCATTCCCAATTCCTGCCACACGTCACTCCTCAAACCCGTAGTGCTTAACCGGTTTCATCCTTCTCCAGGTCATACATCCCAGCCTGTTGGCATGGGGGATCTATTTGAGGTGAGGGATATTCTGCCAATAAAGAAGGTGAGAGGGAGAACCCTTTTCTTAATTGATTGGAAGGGCTTTGGCCCTGAAAAGAGGTCATGGGAATCTCGGGAGAATATCCAAGCACCCCATATTTAGTTTCTTTCCGGCCTTAAAAGAGGGGGTAAAGAAGGGGCTACTGTTACACCCTGGGCCACGCCGCCTCGACTTACTCACCTCACTTTGGCATCCTGGCAGGTCTCTGGACGAGGGGCGCGCCGCTCGGTGTCCTCGCTTCCGGTTTCATGGTCGGCGTCTGTATCCGGTTACTCGGGTGCACTCCGTCCTCAGCTTAGGCCACTGCTGTGCGCGTCTCTGGCCTCTTATTCTAAATGAAGCTCTTGACATGGAAGGTTTTCCTGACCTGCAGCAGCCACTAGTATATCAGGCTGCTTCCTGCTAGGGGAGGCATCTGATTATCACTTTGCTTCCTTGCTAGGCCAGTTAGGTTCCTGCATGGTCGCTCTTTGTATCCAGGTCCCTGTGTGTACCCAGGTGTGCTTCCCAGTACACGATCTGCACTCTCATGGGCGGCACGGTGGCTCAGTGGTTAACACTGCAGCCTTGCAGTGCTGGAGTCCTGGGTTCGAATCACACCAAGGACAACATCTGCGAGGAGTTTGTATGCTCTCCCCGTGTTTGTGTGGGTTTCCTCCGGGTACTCCGGTTTCCTCCCACATTCAAAAGACATACTAATATAGGGAATTTAGATTGTGAGCCCCATCGGGGACAGTGATGATGATGTGTGCAAACTGTAAAGCACTGCGGAATATGTTAGCTCTATATAAAAATAAAGATTATTATTCATGTTCCCTGGCGTGCTTCCCAGTATGCCCTATGCACTCTCTTGTACCTAGGCGTGCTTCCCAGTATGCACTCCGCTCTCTCTCGTACCCTGTGTGCTTCCAAGTGTTAGGGACGGTGGAACGCACCAAATATAAATAATAGGTAGTGTGTTTCACTGCCTGGGGTCCACCATGCGGTAGGTGTAAAGACTGCTGCTGGACAATAGCAGACTCGCTAGGTGGCGAAGTATTGCGCTCGGGTTAACGTCACCCTCTCTGTTTAGTCACAGAGACGCCCTAGAGTAACTAAGGTATAAACGCTGGGCCTGTTGACCTCACAGGGATGACCAGCGGGGCATCGCAGCCGTGAACGCCAATAGGTGCTGCAGAGCAGCACGGCGGTAACTACAGCCGCTAAATGATGGGCCGAGGGACCGGACGCTAGTGCTGGGTGCGATAAGCGCAGTGACGCATAGCTTGCCACTACCTGGCGCTGACTAATACACATACTCTGTCCACATTCGTAATATCAGAGGGTAGGGGTTTCAAATGAGTCAGTCACCAGACACATGCATCCGTCACCATACACACATAGCATAATTAGTCTACACTAGCGCATGGCCGAGTCGCCATGCGGGCTTTTCATAGCCATGCGCTTCCAGGACCTTCCAGTCCTCTGGGAAGGGCCAATCAGATCCGACGCAGGACCTGGGCACGTGATCCCTGATCTCCACTGAGAGGTCGTCCTGTGGGCATGCCCAGTAGCATGGCGAGAGGACTTAGCCTCTGGAGCGGTTTCCTGCAAAGCAGGTTGCGCTACCATTGCTGGACCAGAGGTGGCAGCAACATCCAGACCCAGAGAGCGGGTCTGAGCAGGACACCTGGATGGCCGGGATTGCTGTGCAGGTCCCTGAGCGGTCAGAGGAGAATGGGAGACCGCTGGATGTACGGCTCTGGATTCCTGCTGTGCAGTGTCAGAAATCCGATGCCTAACATTACCCCACTCCTAGGCCCCGCCTCACTTCGCTCAAAGGTTGCGATCAGGAGCGGTGCATGGATGTTTTCCACTGGCTCCCAGGTCCGAGCCTCCAGCCCATGACCCTTTCAATCCACCAAATAAAACTTTTTGCCACAGACAATCCTGCGCCCTACGATGGCGTTAACCTCAAACTCGTCAGACGACAAGTCTGATGACCCAGCAGATGACTCAGAAAACCGGGCCATGTGAACTGGTTTGAGAAGGGACACATGGAACACATCCGAAATGGTTAAATGTGGAGGAAGAGCCAGGCGGTAGACCAACGAGCTAATTCGCTCGAAAACCTTGAAAGGTCCAATGTATCGCGGCGCGAACTTAGGGGACTCAACCAGCAGCTTGATGTTTCGGGTGGAGAGCCACACCATGTTGCCAGGGGAGAAGCTTGGAGCGGGTCACCGATGCGTGTCGGCGGACGCCCTCATCCTCTCTTTAGCGGCACGGATAGCATCCTGAGTGCGATCCCAAATGTCGCGAGCCTCCACTGCCCAGTCTACCACCCTGGAGTCAGTGGAGGACACTGGCATTGGGACAGGGACGCGTGGATGTTTGCCGTAGTTTAGAAGAAAGGGCGTCTGACCAGTGGAATCAGCCACTGCATTGTTCAGGGCAAATTCAGCCCATGGTAGCAAGGATGCCCGAGACGAAATGCCGCAGGTACGTGACCATGGTCTGATTGGCTTTCTCAACCAAGCCATTCATCTCGGGATGGTAAGTGGAGGACAAGTTTAGCTCGATGCTGAGTAGGCTGCAGAGCTCCCTCCAAAACTGAGATGCGAACTGGGGACCTCAATCACTCACAATTTTGTCCGGCATGCCATGTAGTCAGAATACATGTTTAGTGAACAGCGTGGCAAGACCACAAGCAGAAGGTAACCGTGCGAGTGGCACCAGATGCACCATTTTAGAAAAATGGTCGGTGACCACCCAGATGACCGTACTGCCACCAGACTTGGGCAGGCCTACCACAAAATTCATGCCAACCATCTCCCAAGGTCTATCCGCCACTGGCAGAGGGTACAATAATCCAGCCGCCCTCTGTCTAGAGGATCTGTTCCGTGCACACGAGATGCATGCCTGTATGTATTCCTTAATATCTCGAGCCATGTGCGGCCACCAATACGACCTTGCCAGGAGTTCTGTGGTCCACTTATTACCAAAGTGAGCACCCACCCTGGAGGCGTGTGCCCAGGCGAGAACCTCCGGCCATAGCTGAGGAGGCACCAAGGTCTTGCCTTCTGGCACTGACTCGAGAGCAACTGGAGCCACGGTCGTAAAGCTCTCCGGCGAGAGAATTAGCCATGGCTCAGCCTCTCCTTCCTCCACTGAAACCACCGAGCGCGAGAGAGCATCCGCACGGACGTTCTCTCCTGAGAGATAGTGCAAGGTGAAGCGGAAGCGAGAGAAGAAGAGCGACCACCTAGCTTGACGAGAGTTCAAGCGCTGAGCCGTCTGTAAATAGACCAGATTTTTATGGTCCGTATACACCTGGAAGGGAAACCGAGCTCCCTCCAGGAGATGTCTCCACTCGGAAAATGCCAACTTCATGGCTAGCAGCTCCCTGTCGTCGATGGAGTAATTCTTCTCCACCGGTGAGAAGGTCTTAGAGAAGAAGAAGCAGGGATGCTTCCGACCTTGAGCATCCTTCTGGAAAAGGACTGCTCCTGCACCGACGGAAGAGGCCTCTACTTCCAGGATAAACGGATTATCCACATCGGGACGATGTAAGATGGGAGGGCCAGCAAAGTGGGATTTTAAAGATGAGAAGGCCTTGGAGACCTGTTCGGTCCAAGCATTGGGGTTAGCTCCTTTCTTCGTGAGAGCAACCTGAGGAGCAACCAGTGTGGAAAAGTGTGGTATAAACTGATGGTAATAATTGACGAACCCTAAAAAGCGCTGCACCGCTTTGAGTGAATGGGGTTCTTGCCAGTCCATTACCGCTTGCAGCTTGGCCGGATCCATAACCAATCCCTGGGCCGAGATGATGTAGCCCAGGAACAGCAAGGACTCGTGCTCAAACTGGCACTTTTCCAGCTTGGCGAAAAGAGAGTTCACCCGTAGACAGTCGAAGACCCTGCAGACGTCTCTCCGGTGGGTGGTCAAATCTGGCAAGAAGATGAGAATGTCATCCAGATAGACCACCACCGAGGTAGAGAGCATGGCGATGAAGACGTCGCTGACGAAATCCTGGAAGACAGCAGACGCATTACAAAGGCCGAAGGGCATGACCAGATATTCATAGTGGCCATCCCTGGTATTAAAGGCTGTCTTCCACTCGTCTCCTTCGCGAATGCGGATCAGGTCTAGTTTTGTAAAGATCCAGGCCCCTCGCAACCTGTCGAACAGTTCAGAGATCAGCGGAAGAGGGTATTTATTTTTGACTGTTATGGCATTGAGACCTCTGTAGTTAATGCAGGGACGTAACTCTCCGCTCTTCTTCTGAACGAAGAAAAACCCTGCGCCAGCCGGCGACACCGACTTTCTGATAAAACCTCTAGCCAGGTTCTCCCAGATATATTGAGACATAGCATCCATCTCGGGGAGTGGTAGCGGGTACACACAGCCTCTAGGAGGTTCTGTGCCTGGCATAAGGTCTATTGGGTAATCGTAAGGACGGTGCGGCGGGAGCGTCTCTGCAGAATTCTTAGAGAAGACGTCCATGTACTGGTGGTAGGGTTTAGGAAGCGCGGAGAGATCCGCAAGCACTTCAATGGAGGCTACTTGAGCAGTGCCCCTCAGACACCTTCCCTCACAGTCCTTGCTCCAACCCAGTATATTCCTTGAAGCCCAATCAATATGAGGGGAGTGGCAACGAAGCCAGGGAACTCCGAGAAGCATCTGGTCAATGCCATCTGGCAAAATGAGCAGGGACAGAATCTCACGAAAAGAGGGTGAGATAGAGAGACCGAGTGGAGCTGTCTGGTGGGTCACCTGAGATGGTAAAGATGCCCCATTTACCACCCAGATGGTCAGAGGTTGTGGCAGTAACACCAGAGGGATAGCGTGTTTCTGGGCGAAGGTCGAGGACATAAAGTTCCCTTCGGCCCCGGAATCCACAGTAACCTCTGCCTCCCAGGTGGAGGACCCACTATCAAGTGTGCCCCGGAATACCGGTTTGGGTGAAAAGGGTTCCATTTTGGACTGACCACCACCTATGACCACTGGACGTGGTCGTTTTTTCGACCGCTGATGGCACATGCTAGCCGAGTGACCAAACTGTCGGCACTGGTAACAACGTAGGGAGCTTCGTATCGGACGCGGCTTAGAGCCGGTGTGAGACACCTCCATAGGTTCGGAGGTTGAGAGCTCCTGTGCGGGGTATCTTAGCGGCTCGGTAAAGGTGGAAGCCAAGTTAACCCTTCGTCTGGATTGCGCACGTTCCAGCCTGCGCTCCATAAACCGGAGGTCAATGCGGGTGGAGAGGGCAATCAGTTCCTCCAGACTTGTGGGAACCTCTCTGGTAGCTAGAGCATCTTTGATGTGCTCAGCTAACCCCCTCCAGAACACAGGGACTAATGCCTTATCCGGCCACTCTAATTCGGAAGCCAGTGTCCGGAACCGGACGGCATAATGGCTAACCGAGAGCGACCCCTGTGTTAGGGATAATAATTGGAGGGAGGTATCATGCGTGATCCGTGGTCCCAGAAAAACCTGCTTCAGGGACGTGAGGAACTGAGCAGCGCCCTGAACCACTGGATCACCACGTTCCCACAATGGCGTAGCCCATTCTAATGCCCTGCCAGACAATAGGGAGACAATAAACCCCACCTTTGCCCGCTCTGTAGGGAACCGTGCAGCCAGTAACTCGAGCTGAATTGAGCACTGGCTCACGAATCCCCTACAGGTGGCGCTGTCACCCGAAAACTTGTCGGGGAGCAGGAGGCGAGAAATTGTCGTCGTGGGCATAAGTGCGGGCACGCGTGAGACAGCCTCTGCGACTGTCTGAGCATCAGCTAGCGCAGCATTCGCGGCTGAGGTGGTGCTCTCAATAGCCGCCAACCTGCTCTTCAGCTGCCGAATGTAGCGCTGCAGCTGCTGCAGGTCTGCCATTGCCAGCCAGACCCTGGCGCTAGTGTAATGTTAGGGACAGCGGAACGCACCAAATATAAATAATAGGTAGTACGTTCGCCTTCTGGGGTCCACCGAGCGGTAGGTGTAAAGACCGCTACTGGACAATAGCAGACTCGCTAGGTGGCGAAGTACTGCGCTTGGGTTAAAATCACCCGAGGAGCTTAGGGCAGACTCTGTTTAGTCACAGAGACGCCCTAGAGTAACTAAGGTATAAACGCTGGGCCTGTTGACCTCACAGGGATGACCAGCGGGGTGGCGCAGCCGCGAACGCCAATAGGTGCTGCAGAGCAGCGCGGCGGTAACTACAGCCGCTAAATGACGGGCCGAGGGACCGGACACCGTCGGACGCTAGTGCTGGGTGCGATAAGCACAGTGGCGCATAGCTTGCCACTACCTGGCGCTGACTAATACACACACTCTGTCCACATTCGTAATATCAGAGGGTAGGGGTTTCAAATGAGTCAGTCACCAGACACATGCATCCGTCACTATACACACATAGCATAATTAGTCTACACTAGCGCATGGCCGAGCCGCCATGCAGGCTTTTTATAGCCATGCGCTTCCGGGACCTTCCAGTCCTCTGGGAATGGCCAATCAGATCTGACGCAGGATCTGGGCACGTGATCCCTGAGAGCCATCCGGAGACAGGACACACAGCTCCGTCATGCGATTTCTCCTGAGGAACAGCTCCTGGTCACATTACGGTACATAATATTTAAAAACCAATGCCTGCATAATTGTTTTTGTTCTGCCATGTACTAATCCAAAGCCTGCGGAATTATTGTTCTGCCATGTAGTAAACAAAAGCCTGCAGAATTATTCTTATGCCATGTACTAAAATTTGTTAATTTCAGTGTTTTCAAAAACCCTAGACATAAATATTATTTTTTTTTCTTTTTCTGTTTGGCAGATTCCTGGCTACTGGGGAGACCCTATCATCACTCGACTTCCAGTACCAGCTTGGACTCTCCACCTTGTCGGGAATAGTTGTGGACACCTGCCGGGCTTTGTGGGACGTTCTCTGTCCAGAATTTATGCCCCTGCCCACCGTGGAAAAGTGGATTGAAATCACTGAACAATTCTTGACAGTCTGCAATTTCCCCAACTGTTTGGGAGCGGTGGATGGGAAATACATCAGGATAATCAAACCCGCAAGAAGTGGATCGGAGTACTATAACTATAAAAAGTACTTTTCTACAGTACTCATGGCCATTGTGGATGCAGACTGTCTGTTTATTGCGGTGGACATTGGGGTATTTGGCCGTGGGAATGACTCCCAGGCTTTTAAAAACTCGGACATGGGCCGGAGGTTGTATGGCAACCATTTTAATTTCCCCCTGCCATGGCCTCTTCCTCACACCGAAGGTCCACTATTACCATTTGTAATTGTGGGGGATGAGGCCTTTCAAATGTGCCAAAACCTGCTGAAACCCTACTCCAGCCGGGACTTGGACCACACGAGAAAAATATTCAATTACAGACACACAAGGGCATGAAGAACTGTAGAGTATGCCTTTGGGATTCTTGTGTCCAGATGGCGCATTCTTGGCACAGTCATTAATCTTAAACTGGAAACAGTGGATGAGGTGGTAAAAGCATGTGTGGTTCTTCATAATTTTGTGATGGCTAAAGAGCACCCTAACTTTGAACTAGATGAACCAGCTGCCAACCCAGTGCCTGATTTCACTCAGCACCCTCTCAGGTCATCAGTTGAAGTCCTACCCAGGTGATTCTACATAGAAAAGTTCTATGACCTTCATCATCTCTCCAGTCTGTGTTCAATAAGGCAGATTGCAGCTATGGTGGAGATAACACAACTAATATTTATATCACCTGACCTGATGTTAAAAATAGTGATTTTGGGATGCACTAGCATCTTTCACTCTTTATGACACCTGAACATGTGAGTATAAATATTAATTGTAGTTTCTCCACTGTGGCTTCAGTATGCACGCAGACTGGAGAGATGATAAAGTTTATACAACTTCTATAATCTCCTGGTCTGGTGTCATGCTCAAGTGAGGATGCCCAAAAAACCGCATCATGACTTCAGACTTATAGGACACCTGGGCAGGTGAATACACATATTAGTTAACCTCTAGCATCTCTCCAGTGTGCGTGCAATAGATAATGCAGACTGAAGCGACGCTGCAGATGACAACTCAAAAATATACTCACCAGGAGAGGTGTGCTAAATAATTATGATACCAGGTCATGGTATTGTAGATATGATGTATATTTTCTCCATCATCTCTTCAGTCTATTCGCCACAGAGTGAATAGATGATGTGGTTAATTACAAGGTATATCTACAATCCCCTGGCCTTTTGTCCCAAAGAGTGAAATGATGATGGTCAAAACACACCATCATCAATTCTCTCTTTATGATACCTGGCAAGGTGAGAATAGGTATGCCTTGAACTAACCACCATCCTATATTCAGTTTGACCAATATTAGCAGACTGAAGGGACTGGTGGTGAAAATACAAGTCATATATTTGTGTTTTTGACAACACATATCTCCAGGACTGACACAAGAAACATGTGTCAGTACTGGAGCTATGTGGTGGCAAAAACACAAAGTGTAAGGCGCAGTGTGTGTAGGCGGCAAAAGACACAATAACCAAACAGTGTTAGGGGAAAACAAAAGGACATTTATTAAAAAAAAATACAATTTACTGGGAGCGATGTTTGGGGGAAGATGGTGGCAACTTGGGGGTGTGGAGGGACGAGGAATGAGGAAAGATGAGGAAGGGGTTCTAGGGGAAGGGGTGACGAAAGTAGTGGGGGAAGGGAGCTCAGGGATGGAACTGGAGGCATGGAGTGCGTCAGACACAGTGTGAGGGGGGAGGGAGAGTAAAAGTTTTTCTTTTTTTGAGTGCACTTTTGTGCTTTCTGTGGCCCATCGGTGTGTCCTGCCTGGAGTGCCTGGTATTGGTGGACCTCCTGGAGCTGGGGGACCTCCTGGAGCTGGGGGACCTCCTGGCAGGATCCTGTAACTGCTGTGGCATGCTGGTGGTGGAGGTCCTGCCAGGGTCTGTGGTGGTGGTAAATATGGAATGTGGGTCCCCCAGCTGCTGCTGCTGCTCGGTGGTGGCGGTGGTGGTGGTCCAGGCAGGAGTGGTGGTGGTGGTGGTCCAGGCAGGAGTGGTGGCAGTGGTGGTCCAGGCAGGAGCAGCGCTTGACATGCTTATGGTGGGGGAGTGTCCAGCTGCACTCAGCCTTGTGGTGGTGTACTGGTGTTCGGCATGGCTTGGAATGCAGGTTGCAGTGCAGTGGCATGCAGCAGAAGTCGGTAGTGAGGTGAAGCGAGTCAGTGGTGGCACAGTTGGATATGCCACCACTGACTGCTACACATACTGATTCTGCTGCATAGCCTGCATGCAAGCAGTGTTGCAGGCCTGCATCACATTCAGCTGTAGCTCAGGACTAAGGTGTTCCGCCATGCCCCGTTTGATTTGGTTAAAGAAATGGTGTGTTGGTCTGTTGAGGTTGGCTTCCAGATGGTCAAGGCAACGGTCGACAGCCTGGAAGCGTGTTTCCATTAGGGTAAAACCACTTTCCAGTCTGTCTGATAGCGCCTTGAGGCCATTCTGAAAGACAGAGCTCAAGTGAAGGAACTCGGGCATGACAGTCCTGTCCGAAGCCTTCTGCCACTGGCGGGAAGTGCCCGCAATACCAGTGGCAGCGACCTGGGACAGGGGAACACCTGATTGACCAGCTTCCTGGTCTCCAGCTGTCTGTGGTGCCGACCCACAAGCTGCTTCTTGGCTGTCGGATGGCTGGCACGGGTTCGAGGCAGCTCGATGAAGGACCGCTCCAGGACCAGGTTGCTGCTCCAGGTGCTGTGAAAAGAAAAGTAAAACATTAGTATCATGCATTGACAACAGTCAAAGCGCTAACTCCTGTGGAATAGAAAAACACTGAGTAAACACAATACAATACAACAACAAAATACTTATGCTCTGGTGGCAAGGACCGGTCTTAAGAAGGCCAACGATCGATGGTATCTGTATTTTCTGGAGGTCCTTGCTGCAGCATACTGCGACCCTGGCTCTCCTGACGGACATCCCTGTTGAAGCAGTCCTTCATTGAGCGCCAATGGGTTCTGACTTTGTTCACTGTGGAAAAAAAAATTAGACAATGCACTGTAAGCCGGGATAACACAAATGTGTGTGATGCTAGAAACTCGCAGGAGTTACTAGGATCACACACAGTTATGTGATCCCAGCCAAGGTCACTGCCGCATCACACAGCATTGAAATACTTACAAAATTTCTTGTGGACCCATTGAGAGGCATTGTCCAAGCCATCCAGCATCGCTGCGGCCACCTCATTCCAGAGCCGCCGGATCACCACCTTGTCCGAGTGCAGTGGATCACGGCTGTCCCACAATGGGACTCGCTCCTGGACTAAATGGATCAGGGCGTCATTGTCCAGGGCGAGTTCTTTATCCCATTGTGGTGCCTAGAAAAGAAAGAAAACATTAATCTTGGAAAGATTTGGAAATGAAAAAGATAGAAAGCAAGGCAGAAAACAAGCAAGATTGAAGAGGAAAAACAAGCCAGAAAAAAGTCTGGGAAAAAAAGAATACAATCAGTCAGTCTATACTTACATGCTGTCTCCCCGCCCGCACTTGGACTGTCTGCTCCTGCTGTTCCTCTGCTGCCATGGACGATGAGGTCTGAAAAAGAAAAAAATTAATTTGCCACATGTGTATATGTGACAGCGATTACTTAGGCCGGTTTCACATTAGCGCTTTTTAAGCGCACGCACGGCCGGGGGTAGCTCCGCCCCCGAGCCGGCTCTCTGCCCGGCGTGCCCACCCCTTGCTTGTAGCGCCGCCTACTAGCGGACAGCGGCGCCTGCGATCGGCGCACCTTATCTTTAGCATAGGGTGCACAGATCGTGCGCAGGCCGTGCGCTAGTTGCGCTTTGACCTGCGCTGCGCACTTTTGACGGTGCGCCGTGCGCGCCAAAATCCGAAAAGTTTGATTTTGGCGCGCACGGCGCACCGTCAAAAGTGCGCAGCGCAGGTCAAAGCGCAACTAGCGCACGGCCTGCGCACGATCTGCGCACCCTATGCTAAAGATAGGGTGCGCCGATCGCAGGCGCCGCTGTCCGCTAGTAGGCGGCGCTACAAGCAAGGGGCGGGCACGCCGGGCAGAGAGCCGGCTCGGGGGCGGAGCTACCCCCGGCCGTGCGCGCGCTGAAAATGCGCTAATGTGAAACCGGCCTTACCAATCTGTAGGGAAGGAAGGTACTCAATTCACTCTCTGTTTGTGCCAGTTCACGCGGGGCTGGTACAAATTCCTCCCCAGAAGACATGCTGCAATAAAAAAAAAAAAAGTACATAATAAATTGAGAAAAAAGAACAAATCAGCATGAAAAATGCTTGAAAATCTGGAATAAAAACGCACGGATTTTTACCTGCATTTTCTGCTAAAGAGAAGCAGATTCTGTGCAGAAAATTCTGCAGACAAATCAGCAACGTGTGCACATACCCTAAGGCAGTGATGACGAACCTTTTAGAGACCAAGTGCCCAAAATGCAACCCAAAACCCACTTACTTATTACAAAGTGCCAACATGGCAATTTAACCCGAATACTGAAGTTTTACTTTAGAAAAAACAGCTCATACAGAAAGTAGGCAGGGGTAAGAAAGAGCAGGCAGGGGCAGCAAAGAGCAAGCAGGGGCATCAGAGAACAGCCAGGGGAATCAGAAAACAGACAGGGGCATCGAAGAACAGACAGGGGCAGCATAGAGCATGCAAGGGCAACAGAGAGGAGGCAGGGGCATCAGAGGGCAGACGGGGGCATCAGAGGGTAGACAGGGGCGTCAGAGAACAGACAGGGGAATCAGAGAACAGACAGGGGCATCAGAGAACAGACAGGGGCAACATAGAGCATGCAAGGGCAACAGAGAGCAGGCATGGGCCTCAAAGGGCAGACAGGGGCATCAAAGGGGAGACAGGAGCATCAGAGGGCAGACAGGGGCATCAGAGAACAGACAGGGGAATCAGAGAACAGACAGGTGCATCAGAGAACAGACAGGGGTATCAAAGCAGGCAGAGGCAACAGAGAGCAGGCAGGGAAATTGAGAAAAAAGGACAGGCAGACATTAGGTTTAATACTCACATTGTTATTCTAGTTGATGCTTCTCTCTTGCGGGCTGTAGGATGCTTCTCTCTTGCAGGCTACCCCCCAAACAATGTTTCTTTGTGTAGGGGATGGTTTAAACCAGTGTCTAGACATGTTTAACTCTTACAACGCATGCGTTCGAAAACGCAGGCGTGCGCATGTCCATGCGCATGCTTGCGTTCCCATAGACTGTAATGCAATGTTTTGACGCATTCCGTGCGCAAGCGAACACATGCTTTTTTTAACGCCTTTGGGCGGACCCAAAAATGCAACATGTTGCGTCTGGAAAAAACGCATTGCGCACAAAAACGCAGACGAACACGTGCAAATGCAAGACCATGCGCACGCAATGTTAAACATAGGTGCGCATGACACAAGCGATCGGATGCGCAGGATGCACTGTGCAAAAAAACGCTAATGTGAAACCAGCCTAAGAATGACGAATCTAAATGCACCTTTAACAAGCTGGGTAATAAACACCCCCATTCTAACTCTGATGAACAATTATGCTTTCCAGCAGGTTTATTCTTCTCTATGCTGTTGGCTATAGGACCGTACCACACACTACTTAAACTCTAAGCAAGTTCTGGGAGTTGTCAGATGTTGTCAGTTGCTCAGCTTCTCCTTGGGCTCTGTTACTTCTCCTGTGAACCTAAGCCAAATCCAAATCAGGATTGTGTCAAGATTAAGTCAATTTTTCCCTCTTTGTTTGACCCAGGCCTGTCTGACTTTTTTATGCTTGTCTTCCTGGTATTTGACCTCGGCTATACCACAGACTACAGTTTTGTCTCATGACTCAGTCCCTAGTTTGTCATTCTTGTTAAAGATCTCTGGCAGTTTGATTTATGCTGGTTTCTACATCCAGCGACCAGTCTGTGCTTGCAACTCAATAGACCCTGAAGTAAGTCTAGATTCCTGTATAGGGTTTAACTGGTGAAAGCCGGGAATACTCTGGGATCTGCTAGACAGAGTGGCTTAAGTAAATACTGTCCAAGTCAGACTGGTTGGGCTGATTGCTGCTGATAGACTTTACACTAACATAAATCTTCCACCCATCCTCCCTCCATCACAATCCATGGCATGCTCATTGATGTAAGATGTGGAGCACTGCGCTAAGGCTGGAGTCACACTAACCTGCGCAAAATACGCTCCGTATTTTACATGCGTAATACGGATGAATGACCACTAAATAGTGGTCCGTAGGTCATCCGTAAGCAAGGTGAGGTCGCGTATTTTGCGCATGTGTGTATCCGTATGTAATCCGTGTGTCATCCGTATGCAATCCGTATTGTGAGATTTTCTCGCAGCCTTGCAAAATGGACATTTAACGTTTTTGAGGCCTGCAAACAATTTAAATCATTAGCCTGCACCCTATTTAGACACTCAGAAACAGGTGGCTGCCTCCATTCTGTACATTTGTCACTTTGCTTTCACGAGGTGTGTTGGTGTTCTTTGTGCAGCATGGCAGAGGGTCTGCGATTCAATACAACTGAGCAGGTTCTCTTTACCTGGCTTTTGTCACGGCGCTTTGGGCAACCATATCCTGTGATAGTGGATCCGCGGAGGAGGAGACGCATGTGGGTCCATCCACTTTTGAGGCAACGACTCACAAGAGGTCATTTTCACCACCTCTATTCTTCTCTGCGGGAGCATCCGGAGAAATTTTACCAGTACTGTCGTATGAGCATTTCCACATTTGATCGCCTCTTGGAGACAGTGCGCCCTGGGATCACCTTTCAGGACACAAGGATGCGCAAAGCCATATCTGCAGAGGAGCGACTTCTACTCACAATACGGTATGTACTACACAACCACATTCTCTATGTTCATAATGTGTGTGTTAATTTATGTTTTTTGGCCTTCTTGGACAAAGTTTAATAATACCCTCATCTTACTCAAAATATGTTTCACCTGACACACCAGAATGTTACATCTAATATGTCCTGCATATCACTTAGTCATTGTGCCACCAAATATGTGTGTGTTGTTCTCTCTCATTTCCAACCAAGTTTGGTCGGCATGTAACTGATTTTTTTTTACTTAAGCCATTCTAAACTGTACTATTTCTGTTGTTCTACAGCTTCCTGTCCACTGGCCTGTCTTATGCCGCCCTCCACCATGAGTTTCTCATTGGAAAGTCCACCATTTCAGGCATAGTGAGGTCTACATGTGCACAAATCTGGACAAGACTCCATCAAGTGGTCATAACCGGGCCCAGGATGGAAGACTGGTTAAGGATTTCAAGGGACTTTGAGGAGGACTGCCAGTTTCCAAATTGTATTGGGGCCCTGGATGGCAAACATATCAGGGTGCGCAAGCCGCCAAACTCAGGCTCCCAATTCTTCAATTATAAACAATACTTTTCTGTTGTATTGTTGGCTCTGGTAGACCCTCAATACAAGTTTATAATTGTTGACATTGGGGCCTATGGAAGGACGGGAGAGTCTAGAGTCTTCAATACTTCCATAATGGGTCGGCGGCTACGCACCAACCAGTTGGATCTACCACCACCACGCCAGCTACCAGGCTCCCCCGAACAATCAGTCCCTTATGTCCTTGTGGCAGATGAGGCCTTTCAGTTATCACGCAATGTTATGAGGCCATATCCCCGGCGCAACCTTGACCACAGGTGCAGAATTTTTAACTTGCGACTATCACGTGCTAGGCGACTGGTGGAGTGTTCCTTTGGGATTCTTTGTGCCAAATGGCGGGTACTCCAGTCTGCCATTCAGTTGAGTGAGCAAAATGTGAATGAAGTTGTAAAAGCCTGTGTTGTTCTGCATAACTTCACCAGGATACATGATTGTTCCTCCTCTGATGGTGTTGTGCGTAGGCCGGACAATGTGCGCAGGGTGAGACCACCTATCAACCCTCAATGTAGACTGCTCTCTGGCCTCAAAGTGCGTGATATTTTCACGAATTACTTTATCTCACCTGAGGGGGCAACTTCTTGGCAAGAGAATGCTGTGTCTATGTTATAATTTGTTTCTTTAAGTGTGTCTAAATATATATTACTCAAGCCTTAATGATTCTATGAGTGTTTCATTGCATTGGTTGGTGTCTGTTAGTATGTTGTGAGGGATTGTGAAAAATAACACAGAGACGTTAACTAGAGTAGACAAATTTTTAGTTTTGCCTTTTTTTTTTTTTTGCTTAAAGGCAAACATAATATTGCCATAACACAAATTTGCCAATGGCCAAAATGACCCTTTGTGCCTTCTTTAACTTGGTGTAACATTAACATTACCGAAAAAAACTGCAACAAACATTATGCAATAACAACATTGCTGCATGCCTAGATTAACCTTGATTAGGCAACAAAAGGTGAGCTCCATCACCTAAATAAAGTCAACAAGATAACACTCACATTTCCTCATAATGTTATCCAATCATAGAAAGATTCCACCATGACAGGCAAGGCTACCTCACATCTTTCACACAGATATTACCTGTCTGTAGAACAGACAATATTTAAGCATGCTATACTGGAAAGGATGAAAATACAAAACTCACTTGTTAAGACATAGAGAGAGCGTGATATTCTGAATGCTGGTCGCCTCAAATTTTTTTACTAGAGATTGCTAACAAAAAAGGTGACTACTTAACTAAGGCAAGCACGTCTTTCCTATGCGTTAGCAAGTGAGTAGTGTATTTTCATCCTTTCATTTAACAGTATAGCGCATTTAAATATTCTCTTTTATACACACATGTAATATCTGTGTGAAAGGCATGAGGTAGCGTTGCCTGTCATGATGGATTGTTTCATATGTTTGGAAAACATTGTTTAAAAATGTGAGTGTTAAATTATGTTCTAAATGTTGGTGAAGGAGAACACCTGTTTTTTGGTCTAGATTAGAAGCACCAGTTACATGTCACTGGACATCTCCAAACATTAGAATCATAAATCGTCATATGTAGGGGAAGGGGAACGTGGATGAGCAGCCTGTGGTTGCTGCTGGACATTGTGGCCAACATCGCCCTGTGTGGGGCCATACTGTTGCCCATGATGCTGTAGTTGTCCAGCCTCCTGGGCCTGTTGGGGATACTGGCCAGAGTAATGATGATGGTGAGGGGCTTCTTGTTGGCTCTGGTAAGCCCGTGGCTCATACCCACCAAGATAGCCAGATCGTCCCCAACCAGATTGAGACCAGCCTCCAACACTGGGTGGGTACAAGTGGCCATATTGGTGGGGTTGGCTTGAGGAAGACATTTGGGGCTGCGGAATAGAAGGATGGGTAGGGGGAGGAAGGGCTTGAGGTGTTGGCCCACGTATTAATGGCTGTTCAGACCCTGCTTGAGCAACCATCTGTGTGGATGGTCTCATGCGCATTAAATTTCGTGGTGAGAGCTGCCACCTCTCCAGAAATTCAAACACCTCATATGGGGTATTGGGGGGGGGTGCTTGCATCAAGCAGGATCTGAATACA
The DNA here is from genome assembly GCF_039654945.1 of Dendrobates tinctorius. Classification (NCBI taxonomy): domain Eukaryota; kingdom Metazoa; phylum Chordata; class Amphibia; order Anura; family Dendrobatidae; genus Dendrobates; species Dendrobates tinctorius. The sequence goes on along the minus strand of NW_027361736.1, from coordinate 4,148,450 downwards.
TCCCATAATACGGAGCCTGACCTCACGGGTAAGGGCACGGAGATAAAGGGTGAGGCTACGTGCATAGGCCTCCTCACCATCATCTGTAGTGACTCTGGACAAATAATTCAGCACCCCTGTGTCCACATTGGTCCTGCTCTCTTGAATGGTGACCTGGCGCCTTATTCTTATTCGCCGTGATGCTAGAGCAGCCTGTGGGGAGGACCTGATCTGGGCAGTTGGGCTGCTGCTCAAGTTGCCCGGCTCTTCCAGGATGGGTGCGGTGGCAGCAGCAGACCGTCCTTGTGGTGTGGTGTGTAGGGCAGCCATTGTGTGTTCTTATGATGCCTCTTCTTCAGCCATCCTTCTTGTAGGGGAGAAGATGGGCCAGCCACCTCATCCCCTACAGGATCTATAATGGGCTCTGCCTCTGAGGCCGTTCCTCGATCCGTAAGGTTGGATTGAGTTCTGTTATGAAATAGAACAGAGGCAAAAATACATCAATATTTTTGTCCCTGTAAAGTATTTGTGTAATGTTTTTGTGTCATGTGATGTGAGGTAGAATTGGGGCGAGGAAGTTCAGCCGGTCATAATAGATATATTTGCGCTTTACATGTCCAGCATCCCCACTCCTGGACCGCTGCTGGCGTTCCCGGCGGAACTGGTCCCGGATGCTTCTCCACCGTTTCATCACATCTTCCACTGCAATGTGACAGGAAAGATTGTCAAAATCACATATTTGAGAGGTCACATTTTCTACCAGTAGTCTAGGCATGGGGCCTTCTGGGGTGTGCGTTCTACCCATGGTGGCATATGTAATTGGGCCGATACACAGGGTCTCATTAGCTCCACTGAAACTAATTTTCGTGGCTAGGAGGATGAGGAGCTTGTGGCCTAACCCCTAATTATGGCTGTGTGAAGCCACGTGTCACATCCTAATGTAACAGCCTCATGAGGCTAATAAAAGTACATGCACAGGAAGGGGGGGTGCTGATTGTAGATTCATTTTATAGCGCGCGCTAAGGTTAATGATATTTTTATGGTTGCACTTACGAATTTTATGCTGCTCATCAAGTGGTCTGTCACCAAAGTCATGGTACATCTGGCGACAGATGCGCCTCCATGACGCCTCCTTTCTTGTGCAGTTCGCATAGTTTGCGTCGCGTGGGTCCCATATTTCTGGACGCTCCTGCACCAGCACAATGAGGAGCTCTACATTAATGCATGTGGACGCCATGCTGCTGCTGTACTCCGTGGAGGCTGACTTCCTGGATGTCTGGAGCGGTTTTTGAGCTCATTTGCATGTCTAGGCTTCCTGATGATGGATTGGCCCATTTCCTGTACACCAGCCAAAAGACCTGCGTATTGCTCGCAGGTCACACGTGTATTCCGTGTGTAATCCGTATTTTTTGCGCACCCATAGACTTGCATTGGCGTACTACGGGCGTAGTACGCTGACAATCGCAGCATGCTGTGGCACGGAGCGTAGGATACTGAGGAGAAATATACACCTGGTGCGAGTGACCCCATAGAAAATCATTTGTCCGTGTCTAATGCGTGCTTTTTGCGCCTCTCACTCTCCCGTATTCCTCGCCAGTGTGACTCCGGCCTAACTCTGGAGCTGGCATGGCACTGAAAGGCATGAAGTGCACATGGGTTTTCTCATTGTCACTGAACTAGCTGGCTGCACTGTTCCTTTCTGTCATGGCTGCCACTGCCCCCCAAGCACCCCTGAGGACTTAGAAGTTATGCTCTTTAGTGTGCTCACTGAGAGTGATGGCTGGGCAGAGGTAGATCAGAGATGTTGTCGCCGACTTGCAAAATGGACATATAATGGATCCATGGCCTCAAATATTTGTGAAAACATACAGTGGGGAAAAAAAGTATTTAGTCAGTCAGCAATAGTGCAAGTTCCACCACTTAAAAAGATGAGAGGCGTCTGTAATTTACATCATAGGTAGACCTCAACTATGGGAGACAAACTGAGAAAAAAAAATCCAGAAAATCACATTGTCTGTTTTTTTTTCATTTTATTTGAATATTATGGTGGAAAATAAGTATTTGGTCAGAAACAAGCAATCAAGATTTCTGGCTCTCACAGACCTGTAACTTCTTCTTTAAGAGTCTCCTCTTTCCTCCACTCATTACCTGTAGTAATGGCACCTGTTTAAACTTGTTATCAGTATAAAAAGACACCTGTGCACTCCCTCAAACAGTCTGACTCCAAACTCCACTATGGTGAAGACCAAAGAGCTGTCAAAGGACACCAGAAACAAAATTGTAGCCCTGCACCAGGCTGGGAAGACTGAATCTGCAATAGCCAACCAGCTTGGAGTGAAGAAATCAACTGTGGGAGCAATAATTAGAAAATGGAAGACATACAAGACCACTGATAATCTCCCTCGATCTGGTGCTCCACGCAAAATCCCACCCCGTGGGGTCAGAATGATCACAAGAACGGTGAGCAAAAATCCCAGAACCACGCGGGGGGACCTAGTGAATGAACTGCAGAGAGCTGGGACCAATGTAACAAGGCCTACCATAAGTAACACACTACGCCACCATGGACTCAGATCCTGCAGTGCCAGACGTGTCCCACTGCTTAAGCCTGTACATGTCCGGGCCCGTCTGAAGTTTGCTAGAGAGCATTTGGATGATCCAGAGGAGTTTTGGGAGAATGTCCTATGGTCTGATGAAACCAAACTGGAACTGTTTGGTAGAAACACAACTTGTCGTGTTTGGAGGAAAAAGAATACTGAGTTGCATCCATCAAACACCATACCTACTGTAAAGCATGGTGGTGGAAACATCATGCTTTGGGGCTGTTTCTCTGCAAAGGGGCCAGGACGACTGATCCGGGTACATGAAAGAATGAATGGGGCCATGTATCGTGAGATTTTGAGTGCAAACCTCCTTCCATCAGCAAGGGCATTGAAGATGAAACGTGGCTGGGTCTTTCAACATGACAATGATCCAAAGCACACCGCCAGGGCAACGAAGGAGTGGCTTCGTAAGAAGCATTTCAAGGTCCTGGAGTGGCCTAGCCAGTCTCCAGATCTCAACCCTATAGAAAACCTTTGGAGGGAGTTGAAAGTCTGTGTTGCCAAGCGAAAAGCCAAAAACATCACTGCTCTAGAGGAGATCTGCATGGAGGAATGGGCCAACATACCAACAACAGTGTGTGGCAACCTTGTGAAGACTTACAGAAAACGTTTGACCTCTGTCATTGCCAACAAAGGATATATCACAAAGTATTGAGATGAAATTTTGTTTCTGACCAAATACTTATTTTCCACCATAATATGCAAATAAAATGAAAAAAAAACAGACAATGTGATTTTCTGGATTTTTTTTCCTCAGTTTGTCTCCCATAGTTGAGGTCTACCTATGATGTAAATTACAGACGCCTCTCATCTTTTTAAGTGGTGGAACTTGCACTATTGCTGACTGACTAAATACTTTTTTTCCCCACTGTATATACAGTCTATATATATCTAATATATAAAGCTCAAAGTGTGTATGTATGTATGTATGTATGTGTGTATGTATGTGTGTATGTGTGTATGTCCGGGATAGGCATCCACATCGTCGCAGCTACAGCCGCAAAATTTGGCACAGTCACACGTCTGGACCCCGAGAGTGTCCTAAGCTATGTTGTGAGGCGAAGTTTTAACCCCGCGCGTTCCAATTCACCAAACAATTTTGCACCTATCTACATAATAGGGAAAAAGTGTGTGTGTGTCAAGCCCCGCCCCTCATTATGATGTCATTATGCCCCTATCTACATAATGGGGAAACAGTGGGTGCGTATCAAGCTACACCCCTCATTATGATGTCATAATGGTTGCCATGGCGACGCTGACTCATCATAGGTTGCAAGCCCCGCCGCTCATTGTGATGTCATAATGGTTGACTATGGGATGGAGGATGTGTGATGGGTATATGGGCACGGTACTATAGGATGGTGGATATGTATGGTGGGTATATGGACACTGGACTATGGGATGGAGGATATGTATGACGGGTATATGGGCACGGGACTATGGGATGGAGGATATGTATGATGGGTATATGGGCATGGGACTATGAGATGAAGGATGTGTGAGGGGTATATGGGCACTCGACTATGGGATGGCGAATATGTATGATGGGTATATGGGCATGGGACTATGGGACGGAGAATATGTATGATGGGTATATGGGCATGGGACTATAGGATGAAGAATATGTATAATGGGTATATGGGCAAGGGCCTATGGGATGGTGGATATGTATGATGGGTATATGGGCACGGGACTATGGGATGGAGGATAATTATAATTTGTTATAACTAACCACGGTTAGTTACTATGCCCGGGCAGCGCCGGGCTCTTCAGCTAGTATATATATATGTCAGTGAGACACATCTAATATATAAAGCTCAAGTGTGTGTATGTATGTATGTATGTATGTGTGTATGTATGTGTGTATGTGTGTATGTCCGGGATAGGCATCCACATCGTCGCAGCTACAGCCGCAAAATTTGGCACAGTCACACGTCTGGACCCCGAGAGTGTCCTAAGCTATGTTGTGAGGCGAAGTTTTAACCCCGCGCGTTCCAATTCACCAAACAATTTTGCACCTATCTACATAATAGGGAAAAAGTGTGTGCGTGTCAAGCCCCGCCCCTCATTATGATGTCATAATGCCCCTATCTACATAATGGGGAAACAGTGGGTGCGTATCAAGCTACACCCCTCATTATGATGTCATAATGGTTGCCATGGCGACGCTGACTCATCATAGGTTGCAAGCCCCGCCGCTCATTGTGATGTCATAATGGTTGACTATGGGATGGAGGATGTGTGATGGGTATATGGGCACGGTACTATAGGATGGTGGATATGTATGGTGGGTATATGGACACTGGACTATGGGATGGAGGATATGTATGATGGGTATATGGGCACGGGACTATGGGATGGAGGATATGTATGATGGGTATATGGGCATGGGACTATGAGATGAAGGATGTGTGAGGGGTATATGGGCACTCGACTATGGGATGGCGAATATGTATGATGGGTATATGGGCATGGGACTATGGGACGGAGAATATGTATGATGGGTATATGGGCATGGGACTATAGGATGAAGAATATGTATAATGGGTATATGGGCAAGGGCCTATGGGATGGTGGATATGTATGATGGGTATATGGGCACGGGACTATGGGATGGAGGATAATTATAATTTGTTATAACTAACCACGGTTAGTTACTATGCCCGGGCAGCGCCGGGCTCTTCAGCTAGTATATATATATGTCAGTGAGACACATCTAATATATAAAGCTCAAGTGTGTGTATGTATGTATGTATGTATGTGTGTATGTATGCATGTATGTGTGTATGTCCGGGATAGGCATCCGCACCGTCGCAGCTACAGTCACAAAATTTGGCACAGTCACACGTCTGGACCCCGAGAGCGTCCTAAGCTATGTTGTGAGGCGAAATTTTAACCCCGTGCGGTCCAATTTACCAAACAATTTTGCCCCTATCTACATAATGGGGAAAAAGTGTGTGTGTGTATCAAGCCCCGCCCCTCATTATGATGCCATAATGGTTGCCATGGCGACGCTGATGTCATCATAGGTTGCAAGCCCCGCCGCTCATTATGATGTCATAATGGTTGACTATGGGATGGAGGATGTGTGATGGGTATATGGGCACTGGACTATGGGATGGAGGATATGTATGACGGGTATATGGGCACGGGACTATGGGATGGCGGATATGTATGATGGGTATATGGGAACGGGACTATGGGATGGAGGATATGTATGATGGGTATATGGGCATGGGACTATGAGATGAAGGATGTGTGATCGGTATATGGGCACTCGACTCTGGGATGGCGAATATGTATGATGGGTATATGGGCATGGGACTATGGGATGGAGGATGCGTGATGGGTATATGGGCACTCGACTATGGGATGGCGAATATGTATGATGGGTATATGGGCATGGGACTATGGGATGGAGGATGCGTGATGGGTATATGGGCACTCGACTATGGGATGGAGGATATGTATGATGGGTATATGGACACGGGCCTATGGGATCGTGGATAAGTATGATGGGTATATGGGCACGGGACTATGGGATGGAGGATATGTATGATGGGTATGTATGATGGATATGTATGGGCATGGGACTATGAGATGAAGGATGTGTGATGGGTATATGGGCACTCGACTATGGGATGGCGAATATGTATGATGGGTATATGGGCATGAGACTATGGGATGGAGGATGTGTGATGGGCATATGGGCACTCGACTATGGGATGGAGGGTATGTATGATGGGTATATGGGCACGGGCCTATGGGATCGTGGATATGTATGATGGGTATATGGGCATGGGACTATGGGATGGAGGATATGTATGATGGGTATAGGGGCATGGGACTATGAGATGAAGGATGTGTGATGGGTATATGGGCACTCAACTATGGGATGGCGAATATGTATGATGGGTATATGAGCGTGAGACTATGGGATGGAGGATGTGTGATGGGTATATGGGCACTCGACTATGGGATGGAGGATATGTATGATGGGTATATGGGCACGGGCCTATGGGATGGTGGATATGTATGATGGGTATATGGGCACTGGACTATGGGATGGTGGATATGTATGATGGGTATATGGGCACGGGACTAAGGGATGTGTTATGATTGAGTCACCGTAGGAGGCAAAAACAGAAATACTAGCTAAGTCCAGAAAACCAGAGAAGTTGGCAGCTATCGGATTGCAGACCCCTGAACCTATCAACAACAACTAGCAGTAGCCGTGGGGGGTTCCTACGGTGCCCTAGACCCCTCGATCACAGCCGGAGAACTACATAGCCTAAAGACAGAAAGGGAAATCTAAACTGCCCCAGAGCAGACCCCAAAGCAATAGGCAGCCCCCAACATATAATGACGGTGAAGCAAGATGAAAAAACACTCACACAGATAGAAAGATAGGCTGAGCAAATGATGGGGCCCAAGCTAACTAGATAGGACAGGATAGAAAAGCTGCTGTCTGTAATCCGCCAAAACCCTATCAAAACAAGAGCCAACAGCTGATAGGGAAAAAAGCCCTGAAGACGCTAGGTCTCAAAAAGACTATATCAGCACTCAGGTATTTTCTGAAGACAGAGCAAAAAGGAATTCAGCTCACCCCAGCAGGGAATGGCAGAAATCAAAGAAAACCATGCAAAACAAAACCAAAACACAAATGCAAAAGGTAGAGCAGAAAACTTAGCTTTTGAGGAGCAGGAATCAGACTGGTCTCCTAGAATCCCTCAGAGAGATCACCAGCAAGGCAGAAGGGCGTCGGCTGCCTTATATCCAGTCAGTAACTCCCGCCACCCAGTCATCATCATCCTGCCCAGGTGCCTGGCAATCAGCCTCACTACCCTCCTTCACCAGAAGAGGGAGTTCATCAGACCTCAACGGTGAAGGGGAAAATGAACTCACATCAGGGATGGTGGATATGTATGATGGGTATATGGGCACGGGACTATGGGATGGAAGATATGCATGATGGGTATATGGGCATGGGACTATGGGATGGAGGATGTGTGATGGGTATATGGGCAATCGACTGGGATGGAGGATATGTATGATGAGTATATGGGCACGGGCCTATGGGATCGTGGATATGTATGATGGGTATTTGGGCACGGGACTATGGGATGGAGGATAATTATAATTTGCTATAACTAACCACAGTTAGTTACTATGCCCGGGCAGCGCCGGGCTCTTCTGCTAGTTATATATATATAATTATATATATATACTATGTGTATACTTGAATTCTATCTATTCTAGTTTAACATGTCAGTGTGATTTTACAGTATAGCACACTGAATTGCTGGCTTTTCTAAAGGACACCGGTGTGCATTTCTCGCAAGTCACATGCATGGTCCATGTGTAATCCGTTTTTTCTTGCACCCATAGACTTGCATTGGCGACTCTCTGCCGTAATACGGTGCAAATTGCAGCATGCTGTGATTTCTCTTGCACGTTTAATACGGGCGAGAAAAAAATGGATGATGGGAGCTGCCCCATAGATTAACATTGGTCTGAGTGCTATGCGATGTTTTTCTCGCATAGCACTCGTCCGTATTTCTCTCTAGTGTGACTCCGGCCTTAGTGATGGACAGGACGGAGGCAGTGTGCAGTGTAAGTAACTCTGACACTGCTCACTGATCTGACTGCACCCCAGCCATCACTCACAATAACATTGCTGGGGCAACGCCGGTGCTGTCAGTGACACTGCTTACTGTCTGTCTGAGTCCGGGTCACCACTATGCTGTGTACTGTAGTGTAGTCCCTCATCTATAGACTTGCATGGTAATCATTTGGATTGTTTACATACCTACAAGTGACTATTAGACTGATCGGACTTCATTGCTGCAAATTGTCCATATGTTTATACTAAACATTTTATGCATATTATATGGTGATAGAGGGCATTGCTGTGAATGCATTTTTTTGAAAAACTTATTTATATAAACATTTCTTCCTTTGTATACTGCATGTGTTCTCCACCTGCCCACTTTTGTTTCATTTGTGGTTTTTAATTGTTTTTATTGTACACTTGCATCCCTCTGGCTATTGTATGTCAATAAAAGCCTTTTTTCACATGGACATTCTGCTGTTGCGTGCATGTTATCCTGTGTCTCTTTTCTCCCTTTTTTTCATTTGGTGTACTGTAGTGGATCATAAGCGGCACCAGCAAAACCATGCAGCAATATTAATTCTTTTTTTTTAAATTGAGCCCAATTCCATTGTCTGGAGTAGGACCCTTGGCAGTTGCCTACCTCTTTCTATGTTTTGTTCTGGCCCTGGGCATGGTCTATGTAGATAACTTAACCCCTAACACACTTGTCTAACAAGTAGAGTTCGCCCCCCCTTTCTGCAAGCTGCTCCACCTCATCACCAAGGTCAGAGTCAGCAAATCCAACCCTAAAAATAGCAGTGCTCCCAGTAGCAAGATTGTCAGCGGGGTTCAGTCAGACTGGGTCTGCAGGACACTCAGGTACATGGGTGGGGGTCTTCAGGAGAATTGAACGATGAGGTGCAAGCTGATACTAGGAAGACTAATCTAATTAACATTGGCTTTTAATCAGTTCTTTTGCATTACATAGGTAGACCACAGTGATTGACCAATATATGATATTATGTCTTTGTACATTCTGAGAGACATAAGCGGCCATCTATAGGAACTGTACAGAGAGGTGTTTCCTAGTCGAGTACGCGCCGTAGGTGTCCATGTAACTCGGAATACAGCAATGCACGTGTCAGTGAGATACATGGAGCCAGCAGCAATGTATTAGTGGACATGTCACAGAAATGGGAGCTGCTACAGTATAATAATTTATTTCTTCACATGAGATATTTGTTTGCTAAAATACTAAGAACTCTTGGATTTGTAGCCGATATAAAAGTAAATAATTTCTATGTTATGTTACCAATTACTAATAGATTAAAGGTCTTTCGGCACTGATGATGTTTTTGTTCCTAACAAATTTGCTGGATGTGGTTTGGTTTTTTATTTATTTATTTAAGAAAATTGTTATCTATGACTGCATATGGGGGATTGTTAGGGTCCTTTCAAAAGTTTTGGAATGCTGTGCACAAGTAGCAGATACAGGCTTTTTGTTTAAATATAGTTTTCAAGTCACTTCCCAAAATTATTTTCCCCCTTTTGATACATCGTTGTCAGCCCAACTACAGCTGTATAGGTGAACCCGTAATTAGCAGATGTCCATTGTCTGCACAGCCAAGAACCCCCACTATACAGCCACTTGTATCACAGTTCTGTGTTGTATGGATTTATAGTGATGCATGGATTGTACGTCTGAATGCTGACATCCCCATGGATAAGGGGTAGAGTTGAGCGATACCGTCCGATACTTCAAAGTATCGTATCGGATGGTATCGGCCGATCTTTAAAAAAAGTATCGGTATCGCCGATTCCGATACCGGAAGTCCCATTCAAGTCTATGGGACTTCCGGTATCGGAATAAGAAAAACCCTTTCCTGCCCTTGTACAGCCTCTCTGGGGTCTGTATGGGCCTTTCGGGGGGCTGTGCCGGCCTGCCAGGGGGTCTGTGCAGGCTCCGGTGGTCTGTGCCGGCCTGCCGGGGGGCTGTGCCGGCCTGCCGGTGGTCTGTGCAGGCTCCGGTGGGCTGTGCCGGCCTGCCGGGGGGCTGTGCCGGCCTGCCGGGGGGCTGTGCAGGCTCCGGGGGGCTGTGCCGGCCTGCCGGGGGGCTGTGCCGGCCTGCCGGGGGGCTGTGCCGGCCTGCCGGTGGTCTGTGCAGGCTTCGGGGGTCTGTGCAGGCATCGTCCGATGGGACTACAAGTCCCATCGGGCGATGCCTGCTACCATGACAGTGATTGACACATTAGCCAATGATGGGACAGTAGTAGTCCCATCATCCGGCTAATGTGTTAAATGTAAAAAAAAAAAAAAAAAATTACATGCTACATACATACAACATGCATGCTACATATATACTACATTCATACTACATACTACATACATGCTACATTCATACTACATAAATACTACATGCAACATACATACTACATATATACTACATACATACTACATATATACTACATGCATGCTACATACATACTGCATGCTACATACATACTACATGCTACATACATACCACATATATACTACATACATACTACATACATGCTACATACATAACACATATATGCTACATGCATGCTACATACATACTACATGCTACATACATACCACATACATACTACATGCATGCTACATACATACTACATATATACTACATGCATGCTACATACATACTACATGCTACATACTACATATATACTACATGCATGCTACATACATACTACATGCTACATACATACTACATATATACTACATGCATGCTACATACATACTGCATGCTACATACATACTACATGCTACATACATACCACATATATACTACATACATACTACATACATGCTACATACATAACACATATATGCTACATGCATGCTACATACATACTACATGCTACATACATACCACATACATACTACATGCATGCTACATACATACTACATATATACTACATGCATGCTACATACATACTACATGCTACATACTACATATATACTACATGCATGCTACATACATACTACATGCTACATACATACTACATATATACTACATGCATGCTACATACGTACTACATGCTACATACATACTACATATATACTACATGCATGCTACATACATACTACATGCTACATACATACTACATATATACTACATGCATGCTACATACATACTGCATGCTACATACATACTACATACATACTACATGCTACATACATACCACATATATACTACATACATACTACATACAATACATTCATACAATACATACATAGACATACAGTACATATAACATAGAGTAACATACTTACCAATACTTGTCACATTGTTCCCCGAAGCCATTGTCTTTTCCGGAATAAATATTAACATAACAAACCACAAAAATACTCACCCACGATCCGAAGCAGTCCACGAGTGTGTCCCACGACGATCTAGGGTAGAGAACTGCAGCATCAGCTGTTGCTGCCGTTCTCTACGGGCTGCAGGAATCCAATGACGGAAGGTAGGTATCCTTCCGCACTGTATTCCTCCGCCACTTAAAAAAAAAAAAAGTCCCTAGTCTCACTTTATGCCATTGCTGTGTGGGAATTTCCCACGCAGCAATGGCATAAAGTGAGACTAGGGACTTTTTTTTTTTTAAGTGGCGGAGGAATACAGTGCGGAAGGATACCTACCTTCCGTCATTGGATTCCTGCAGCCCGTAGAGAACGGCAGCATCATCTGATGCTGCAGTTCTCTACCCAAGATCGTCGTGGGACACACTCGTGGACTGCTTCGGATCGTGGGTGAGTATTTTTGTGGTTTGTTATGTTAATATTTATTCCGGAAAAGACAATGGCTTCGGGGAACAATGTGACAAGTATTGGTAAGTATGTTACTCTATGTTATATGTACTGTATGTCTATGTATGTATTGTATGAATGTATTGTATGTATGTAGTATATATGTGGTATGTATGTAGCATGTAGTATGTATGTAGTATGTATGTAGCATGCATGTAGCATGCAGTATGTATGTAGCATGCATGTAGTATATATGTAGTATGTATGTAGCATGTATGTAGTATATATGTAGCATGTATGTAGTATGTATGTGGTATGTATGTAGCATGTAGTATGTATGTAGCATGCATGTAGTATATATGTAGTATGTATGTAGCATGTAGTATGTATGTAGTATATATGTAGTATGTATGTAGCATGTAGTATGTATGTAGTATGTATGTAGCATGCATGTAGTATGTATGTAGCATGCATGTAGTATGTATGTAGCATGCATGTAGTATGTATGTAGCATGCATGTAGTATGTATGTAGTATGCATGTAGCATGCATGTAGTATGTATGTAGTATGCATGTAGCAAGCATGTAGTATGTATGTAGTATGTATGTAGTATGTAGCATGTATGTAGTATGTATGTGGTATGTATGTAGTATGTGGTATGTATGTAGCATGCATGTAGTATGTAGTATGTATGTGGTATGTATGTAGCATGTAGTATGTATGTAGCATGCATGTAGTATGTATGTAGCATGCATGTAGTATGTATGTAGTATGTATGTAGTATGTATAGCATGCAGTATGTATGTAGCATGTATGTAGTATATATGTAGTATGTATGTAGCATGTAGTATGTATGTAGCATGCATGTAGTATGTATGTAGTATTTTTTTTTTTTTTTTTTTTTTTTTTTTTTTAACATTTAACACATTAGCCGGATGATGGGACTACTACTGTCCCATCATTGGCTAATGTGTCAATCACTGTCATGGTAGCAGGCATCGCCCGATGGGACTTGTAGTCCCATCGGACGATGCTTGCACAGACCCCCGGACATCAGCACAGCCCCCCGGCAGGCCGGCACAGCCCCCCGGCAGGCCGGTACAGACCCCCACAGGGTGCACAGACCACCGGCAGGCCGGCACAGCCCCCCGGCAGGCCGGTACAGACCCCGGGCAGTCCACACAGCCCCCCGGCAGGCCGGCACAGCCCCCCGGCAGGCAGGTACAGATCCCCACAGGGTGCACAGACCACCGGCAGGCCGGCACAGCCCCCCGGCAGGCCGGTACAGACCCCAGGCAGTCCACACAGCCCCCCGGCAGGCCGGCACAGCCCCCCGGCAGGCCGGCAGAGACCCCCGGAAGGCCCGAAATGACGGCGCATCATGATGCGCACACACCGCGCATCATGATGACGTCAGTCTGTCAATCATTTTGAACTTCCGATTCCGATGCCGAATTCCGATATTGAAAAAATATCGGAAGTCGGTATCGGAATTCCGATACAGCAAGTATCGGCCGATACCCGATACTTGCGGTATCGGAATGCTCAACACTAATAAGGGGTAACTTTAAAACTTGAGACTACCCTTTAAAAAATGATTCTACAAATAGGGCAGTTCAGAATTAGTAAACAAAAAAGAAGTTAAAATATCGTTCTAATTAGCAAATGTAAGATCCCGCATGTTTAAGCTGTCATTTAATTTTAGCCACTTCACTTATTTTTTAGTGTGTGTTGATCATGTAAAGTATGGAAAATATCGTTTTACACTGGAGAGATCAGAAATCCGCATCTGACCGATCTGTTCTTGTAGTAGCACTACTTTTTGTGCACAATAATTCGCGGATGTGAAGGATTGCGAGTGTGACAATTTTTCAGTGATTTTTACATGAAATGTGAAGTAAGGGGCTCTGCAAGGGCACAGTATTATAAATTGGGTTGTATCAGATGGGAGCCCCCTCTAGCTCTATGTTCTCTTACTCCATTTTGGATTAATAAAAAGAAGCATTGAAATTTGGTGAGAACCTGATATTAATAACTGGAGGTGATCCCAGCGCTAATCAAGCACCTACCACCATTTCTGTTTATTGCTGAAAATGTTTGCTGTTAATAAAACATCATTAAGCCATCAGAATCAGATAGCCTTCTTGTGGAGAATTAGAGGGAATTTGTCACCAGGTTCTTGCTACCCCATCTGAGATCAGCATAATGTAGCGACAGAGACACTGATTCCAGTGCTGTGTTAACCACTGGGGCTGTATTCTGTAATTTTCATAAAATCTCTATTATCTGCTGTAGATCTAATAGTTCTCTGAATGCTGAGCTCTTTCTAACCCGCCCACATCACTGATTGACAGCATTCGGTGTACACTGTGCATAGGTAGAAAGCTGCCAATCTGTGGTGGGTATGAAGTTATGTAAAGCTCATGAAAATGGAGGACCACCTGACAGCAGGTATGCTCTAGTGAAAAACTTCTGCTGATAAGACAGTGATATTCTAAAAAATACAGCAATCAGCTCAATAAGTGACACATCAATTTCATCAGAAACTCAGATTAGGTGGTAAACCCTGGTGGCAGATTCCCTTTAGCAGGTGGAAAAATAGTAGCCTTTTTTAAATATGGGAATACAGATTCAACGAAGCCATTGAGAGTATAGTGGCTTGCAAATAAATTAGAAAGCAAGAATGGAAATAGGTTAAACATTGATATTATAAATTTGAAAACTGCAAGAAAAGTTTCAGGAGAAATTGAAGAGACTCACAGAGGAAACAGCAGGCGGCTCCGGTGAACCCTACACTTAAGCTGAACTGAATGGTGTAGGAACCTCAACTTACCAGACAAGTTGCATGTACTTTACTGTCTTCATTATTGAACTTTATAGTCTTCATTGGACTCTATAAAAAGATCTTTATCTTAAACTTTGGCTATTTAGTGCTGATGCATTACACACAAATGGGATTACAAAAATATTTAAGCACAGGGTGCAATGTAGCAAAATAAGTAAAAAGCCAAGGGGATGAATACTTTTGCAAACCACTTTAAAATGTTTAGTGATCCACTGTAATCAATGAGGAATGTGGCATTTCATTATCCTTTTCCCAAGTGACTGAAGTCAATGGCCTGCTATTTTAATATGAGAACGGACCTAGTCTGCCAAAGTAGGAGCTGCTAATAGTTAGCAGCTCTAGTTTCCACTCGTGATCATCAGGATAATTCTCTATTGCAGTATAACTTATGAATTAGGGTGGTCTTTGTTACACAAAGCCTGTAGAGAGGTGATGAAGGTATGTTTAATCGGTTACCTTTTTTAATTGTGGAACAACAGTAGAGCTCTAAGAATCAAAGCATTGTTTATGGTATCCATATCTTAGGTTGCATGCAGGGACTGTGTCAATGATCTATGGTTCAGTCACAGACAAAAGGGATGGTGGGCCTTTTGTCTGGTACAAATGCAATTTTCCTATAATAAGTAGCAGAATTGGAAGTGATTCTGCGCTGTCCGGAATACGACAATACAATTTTCCTATATATAACATATATACAGTAGCATATCAATTTGATGTCTGGCTGTTCTGTCTCAAAAAAAATGGGTGCCAAGTTCGTCATACTAGCAAAATATTGGTTGTACTTGGACATTAAAGGGTTCATTCCATGGTTATGATTTATCTTTGTTCACTAATGACCACTAGTCGTACCTCCATTAATTACGCTAAGAGGGATCCAGTGTACTCTATTATAGATGAGTGAGCACTAAAATGCTTGGATGCTCGTTACACATATTCATCAATTCCTAATGCTCGGATGCTCGTTTCGAGTAACGAGTATAATGGGAGTCAATGGGAAATCTTAGCATTTTTCCGACAGCCCCTAAAGAGGACTGCGAGCAGTGAAAATGGTGGAATGGATGGGAAAAGTGCTGAATGGAAGGAGAACAGCATGGGAAAGACCCCTGGAAGTATCTCTGCCTCCAAAATCCCTGCTGATAACAACGATGTCACACTTTTACTTCACTTTAATGAATGACAATTAAACATTCCAAATCGCTGAGAAATTACATTTTACAGGGAAAAAAATGTTAGGAAACATATTTTCCTGTATAAAAACTTGTATATAATGCAAAATTTAAAAGGATTTCAAAAAAAATATAATTTAAGTACCGTATATACTCACGTATAAGCCAAGATTTTCAGCCCATTTACCCCCCTCTCCGGTGCATCTCTGCAGTCTCCTCGTTTCTCCCACACCTTCCTTCTGTGATCACGAGGTACCGCTCATTAAGCGCATATTCATGACTTTAATGAGTGGTACCACGTGACTTCTGAAGGAAGAGCTGCCAGAGACACAGGGGCTGCAGAGATCGCGCCAGGAGGGGGTAAGCATATGGATATTCACCTGACCCTAGTCCATCGCTGTGCGCCGCTCTGTCCTCTGCATCCTCTGTCAGTGACGTTCAGGCAGCAGAGGGCACAGTGACGTGGTTAGTGCGTGCTGCGCCCTCTGCTGCCTGAATGTCACTGACAGAAGGCCCGGAAGACAGAGCGGGTGCAGCGATGGACCGGGGAAAGGTGAATATCACGGGTTCCGGGGCCCTGAGCCAGCAGTGACACCAGCACCTGTCCCCCATAGCGTGCCGGGGTCCCCGCCTCCTCAGGATACCGACACCTGGCCCCCAGCGATGGAGAGGTGAGTATGTTATATTTTTTTTAAATGGCAGCAGCGGCATATGGGGCATAATCTATGAAGCATTTTATGGAGCAGCATATGGGGGCATAATCTATGGAGCATTTTATGGGGGCATAATCTATGGAGCATCTTATGGGGGCATAATCTATGGAACATTTTATGGGGGCATAATCTATGGAGCATCTTATGGGGGCGTAATCTATGAAGCATTTTATGGGGGCCATAACCTTTATGAAGCAGCATATGGGGCATATTATTCTATGGAGTATCTTATGGGGCCATTATTAACCTTTGTGCAGCATTATATGGGGTGTATTTGGTATGCAGCATCTTATGGGGCCATCATGAACTGTATGGAGCATTATATGGGGCTCCTGATTCAATATGGATATTCAAAAACATTTAACCTACTGATGTCTCAATTAATTTTACTTTTATTGGTATATATTTTTATTTTTGAAATTTAACAGCAGCTGCTGCATTTTCCACCCTAGGCTTATACGCGAGAAAATATGTTTTCCCAGTTTTTTGTGGCAAAATTAGGGGGGTCAGCTTATATTCGAGTCGGCTTATACACAAGTATATACGGTATACGGTAAACCAAAATTGATTTTTTTTATTAAAAAGTTGGAACTTCAGTTTAATTTATGAAGGAAGCAAGAAATTCCAAAAATTAGGGACTCAGATACACCCTGTATTAGACATAAAGGAGAGTCTCATACACGTTCTGTTCAACTTCCCATGTATTGGTATTCCTAGACTCATAAAGGCTATGCACAAAGTGCAAAGCCAATAAAAAATCATAAATAGGGTCATCCAGAGACCCTAGAATGCAACAACTGGCAGTCCTCATTCAAATATAGAACAATAAAAAGACATAAGTGCTGCTATGATTTGGTGGTCTGTAAAAGTTGGGTCTAAGCCAGGCTTTGTTCATTGCTATCAGAGTGAGCCTGTCAGAACTTCCTGTTGACAGTGAAAAGCGTCCGTCTGTTATGATGCCTCTGTGGCACTAAAGATCCACTCAAACAAGACATTAGTGGCAAAGCAGCACAACACCTCCAAGGCATAGTGAGATAGCTCATGCCAGGTGTCCAGCTTTGAGACCCAAAAGCTGAAGGTCGCAGAAGAATTAGGGAGTACGCTGATTTGGTCGGCCAATGTCACGTGGACCCGTCCTGTGTGACACGACCAGCAGGCCGGTAACTAAAACAACAGGACGCGACACGTGATACTGTCGTGTGTGACACGGCTCGCAGGCCGGTAACTAAAGCAACAAGACAAGGGGTAGGGAAACAGTTACAACGGTGGGCCCTGCGATAGGGAAAGAGGACATGGAGACCTCCTGCACTCCCCTGAGTCAGTGTCCCTACCACTCCTAACGTTCCCTATGCCGGTCCCGCACCGGGCGCCGATCAGGAACCTGTCGTCCTAGCACACCCTAAACCTATCCCTTGCTAGGGAGCTGGGTGGTGCAGGCAATGGCCCCACCACTGTACTAATACACACAAGGAAAAAACACAAACGGGGAAACACAACTTAGCTTTACTCTGTTGCACTTGCTCCTGGCAACAGAGTCCACCACCAGCATGCAGCTCTCCTCCTGAATCGCTGCTGCCAAGCTCTGTCAGAGCTACAAGGAAATCCCCTATGACTCCTTTCACATCAGGGCTAAGATAGTGCTGCAAGGAACGCTCTCCAGCTCCTTCCTCCACCAAGGATGGTTGAAATGAACACTATCACCAACACTGATTGCAACACCTGTGACTCTTTTATAGCAGAGCCAGCAATCACACCTGAATTATAATCATGTGCACTTAACTAAAGAAACTAGAGTGCAATGATGTCCACCACCACCGAGGGCAAACTTGGAACAAACAACACCACAGTGCAATAATCCTAATGGCCACCGGGGTCAAAAACCAACCTTAAGCACAGCTTAGGGAAAAAAAAGGTTACCTGTGCTTTTTATCAGTCCTGATCCAGCATGGATCATGACAGCCAGGTATTGCTTGACCATCTTTTAAAACTTTTCCCTCAATGTCAAAACCACCCAGTCATGAGAGCATGGATGCTGGGAGGGTTTAATAAAATTGACCCAGGCCTTAAACACCTGTCTCTGCTGTACCTGTTGTGTGACTCCCTTGCCTCTACTCCTTGGTTGCCTCTGCCGCTAGCATTTTCTGATGGGAATTTTTTCAACATATTTTCCACAATGGCCATCTGGTATACTACCATTTTTAGAAGACCTCTCTACCTCAGGAAGAAGAGTTGCAAAGTTCTCCTTGTAGCCTTGGTCTAGCAGGGTGAACAACCAGTATTCTTTTTTTGTCCAAGATGAATGGAGCGTGAGAGTCACGGGAAAGACAGCGGTACATAAAGTTGGCCATATGCCAAGCTCTATATGGCCAACACTTCCCTGTCTACAACATGGTGATGACTCTCCATCTGCTCCTCCTCCCTCTCTTCCTCCTCATTCCCCTCCTCAGACCATCAATGTAGGAGAAATGAGATAAAGGTTGTGTGGGTACTAGCCTCTGTTGTGCTAGCCACCAGATCCTATTTCTCTTCCTCAGCCTCCACCTCCTCATTTTAACCAATCTGCTCTGAGCAGATGAGATGGGGCTACGTAGTATCTCCCTGTCTCATGTCTACCTCCTTCTCCACCTTGTGCACATGCAAAGCTTCATGTTTAATTGCGAGCATCAACTGTTTAAATAGGCAGAGAATGGGGATTGTAGTACTGATTATGCTGTCCTCACCACTCACCATCTTTGCGGAGTCCTCCATGCCTTGTAGAATTGAACAAATAACAGACATCCATGCCCACTCTTCAACAGTTATGTGTGGAGGCTGACCAGAATTCCAATGGGTATGTTAGAGCTGTTATTCCACAACTGGCTTCTGCTGCTCACAAAGCCTTGCCAGCATGTGCCGTGTGGAGTTCCAGCATGTGGGCACATTGCTCTCCAATCGGGGAGTTAACAGAAATAAACACTTGAAATAGATCACTCTGCTTGTAATGACTCTATATAATATATGAGTTTCACTTTTTTTATTGAAGAACTGAAATAAATTAACTTTTTGATGATATTCTAATTTTGTGAGAAGCACCTTTATTTTTACCTGTCTCTCCATTAACACTAGTCTATATATATGCAGTGGATTAAATCATATATTTATATAGATGAATACAAAGTATCCAAGAAACACTAACACAAGAATATAAAATCAACAAAGTTTTATTGAACATTAATTTTAGAAGACATATCATTCAGAGAGAAGACATATGTATGAAGTTTGTAACAAGGAGGATAAATCAAGTATGAGAGAATGGGGTGGTGGAGAGTCAAAAGGGTATAGTATAAGGCAAAAGTGCCACATCAGTGTGGTACTCGCAGGTACTAAGGATGCAGTGACGAGCCGGAGACAGAGCTAGGGTTAAAGTCAACGTTTAGATATGGATAAAGAGTAAAGCTAATAATGGTTTTCCACGCAGAGAAGCCAGGCACAAATACACAAGTAACATGATGCTAAACAGCACGGCGAAAGACGGTAACTGTATGGCCACGATATGGCCAACTACGGGTCCTTGTACTAAAATGAACAAAAAACGAAGCGTCACTTATCAATCTCTGACATCCTGCAGAGTTGTTGTCCGGGAGATGTCTGGTTGGCGCCTCAGCCGCCGGGTTCAGCCAAAGAAGACTTGTCACAGGCGTCGGGTGTTCCTACACCCTGGTGCTGATGGAATGATACAGGCCCCAGACCGGTTCCCCTCCGCCGGGGTTGCCTTTTCGGGAGGCGAGGCAGAGGCAGCCGTGAGTCTCAGCATACAGGCGCAACTTGACCACATTTGAGGCTTTTCTTCTTGGGAAAAAAAAATAACTACAAATTTAACTACTGAATCACTCGAAGGAGAGAGAAACGACCCATACACACTGCATCAAAAACACCCAACATAGCTGGCTGTTTTTTATGTCCAAATAAGTATGAACGAATTACACAAATAAAAAGCCTGGAATATACTGTTTGTGGAGCACACTGTGAGTTCCCCCTGAAGTCAATTAAACATGTTTTGAGCCCTTCTAATGTCCAAATGACTTCCACCTATCTGGCTAGGGGAAAATGGATGTTAAAGTGAATCTATCAGCAGGTTTTAGCTATATAATCTGAGAGCAACACAAGGTGAGAGCAAGGAGGTGTTGTTGTTGTGGCTGTCCTGGGACTCATGAGCAGCGTGAGATTGAGATAAGACTAGGCAGACCATAAAATTTGTGAAAGTTTCTGAACTTTTTCCCACGCTCCTGAGTTCACCTCAGGTCAGCCGGGGACTCCGTGCAGCCTCACTGACTACCGCTGACGTCACTGAGGCTGCGCGGAGTCCCCGGCTGACCGGAGGTGAACTGACAGCGTGGGAAAAAGTTCAGAAACTTCCCCATGCTTATTAGTTCATCCCCGGTCAGAGTCATACTGCAGTAGTTTACAGTGGAGCTGGTCGCATTAGCACCAGTCCCTGTGGTAAACTAGTTAACTCCTTGTGATGCATTGCAGTGGGGGACCTAACTGGATGGCGGAGAGGTATTGATATTGCTGTTTTTTTATTTTTTGTCTTTTTTTTACAGGACAACAAGGGATTCTGTTGGATTAGCAGAATAATAACTGTAGTCAAAAATTTTGTGTGATTATTTCATTAAAAGAATTTTTAATTAATGTGTGTGTCTTTTTTAACCCTTTACTACTATAGGATTAATAATGGATAGGTGTCTTATTGACACCTCTCCATTATTAACCCAGCTTAATGTAACCTTTCAATAGCAAGGTGACATTAACCCATTATTATTAACCTATGAGCCACCGCTAAAGGCAATGGGAATAGAGAGGCTATGTGCCAGAAAAGGCACATCTTATAGATGAGCCTTTTCTGGGGTGGCTGGGGGCAGAATTTTTTAGCCGGGGGGGCAAAAATAATGGTCCCTCTCTAAGCTATTAATATATGCCCTCACTCACTCGCTTTATCTCTCTGGCAGAGAAATTACCGCGGGAGCCCACGCAATTTTTTTTCAACGAATTTACCCGTTAATTTAACACCTACATGTCCAAAATTTTACACACAAACCCTAATCTATTTATTATTCAAAGACATAGAAAAAACTAAATGAAATGGTTTACTGTATGTAACCATATGTCATTTCATGTCGGGTTTTGTAATGATGTTACAGAAGCCGGCAATAGATTTAGCGGCTATTATGCTATGTAGAACTCTATGAAATATAAATCTATTTATGTGTCTCAATGACATATATATTCTATGTGTCTATATTTATTCTTTCATTTGTGTTTTAGCCTGTCATTGGGATCTATTATATATCCATTGTTAGGCGTTGGGTTCCTGCAGCTGCACAGTGGGAATCCAGAGCTTTGCATCCAGTGGTCTCCCATTCTCCACTGACCGCTCAGGAGCCTGCACAGGAATCTCAGCATCCCAGACGCTCTGCTCAGACCAGCTCCGTAGGACTGGTTGTTGCTGCCACCTCTGGGTCAGCAATAGCAGCACAGGCTGTCCTACAGCAAGCCACTCCAGAGGCTAAGTCCTCTCGTCCCACTACTGGGCATGCTCACGAGATCGGGAGTCACGTGCTCAGGTCCTTCTCCTGATCTGATTGGTCCATCTCAGAGATCTGGAAGGTCCCGGCAGCGCACGGCTATAAAAGGCCCACATGGCCGCTCGGCAATGCGCTAGTATAGACTCTTATAAAGGATCAACTTTATTCTCATTTGCACAAGGAAAGACTAGAAGCAATGGGATGAAACTGAATGGGAGGAGACACAGATTAGATATTAGAAAAAACTTTTTGACAGTTAGAGTGATCAATGAGTGGAACAGGCTGCCACGAGAAGTGGTGAGTTCTCCTTCAATGGAAGTCTTCAAACAGAGGCTGGACAGACATCTGACTGGGATGATTTAGCGAATCCTGCTTTGAGCAGGGGGTTGGACCAGATGGCCCAGGAGGTCCCTTCCAACTCTACGATTCTATGATTCTATGATTCTTCTTGCTAGATGTGTGAATGGTGATGGATGTATGATTCTGGTGACTGACTTATTAAGATTCCCCTAACTCTAATATTACGCATGTGGATAGGGAACCATAGAACGAGTCAGCGCCAGTCAGTGGCAAACCTTAGGCCACTGTGCACACCGCACCTCTACACTAGCGTCCGGTGGTGTCACGTCTCTCACGACACTATCGCATAGCGGTTGTGTCTGCCACCATGCTGCATTCAGTAGCACTTACCGGCGTCCGCAGTAGCAATGCCGCATGCATGGTAGGTATAGACGGACACCGTTCCCTGCCTTGGACCCTGTCCTGTGACCTGATACCGTGCGTGTAATTTCACTGAGACCTGTGAGTCTAACAGGCTCTGTGTTTATGTTTATGTTGCAGCGCCTCTGTGAGTTAACAGAGTCCTCTCTGCGCACATCGTGTGACGTTGAACCCATGCGCATTATACCGCCATATAGCGTGTCTGCCATTGTCTAGCAGCGGTTTTAACACCTACTGCACAATGGACCCCGGGCGGCGAATGCACTTTCTATTTAATATTTAGTGCATTCCGCCGTCCCTAACATTATACTAGCGCCAGGGTCTGGCTAGTAATGGTGGACCAACAGCAGCTGCGGCCGTACATTCGGCAGCTGGAGGGCAGGTTGGCGGTTCTCGGGAGTCCCACCTCAGTTGCGAATGCTACTGCGGCCGCTGTTCAGGCAGTCACAGAGGCTGTCTCACGTATGCCCATGCTCACACCGGCACTGACATTATCCCGCCTCCCGCTGCCCGACAAGTTTTTGGGTGACAGCGCCACCTGTAGGGGATTCGTGAGCCAGTGCTCTATTCAGCTTGAGCTACTGGCTGCACGGTTCCCTGCAGAGCGGGCTAAGGTGGGGTTTATTGTCTCTCTCCTGTCGGGCAGGGCTTTAGAGTAGGCTACGCCATTGTGGGAGCGTGATGACCCCGTGATTCTGAGCACCGCTCATTTTCTCACATCCATTAAGCAGGTCTTTTTGGGACCACGTGTCACTCACGACACCTCTCTCCAACTATTAGCACTAACACAGGGGTCCCTCTCGGTCAGCCATTACGCCATCCGATTCCGGACATTGGCTTCCGAGCTGGAGTGGCCTGATAAGACACTCGTCCCTGTGTTTTGGAGAGGGTTAGCGCAGCATGTCAAGGATGCTCTAGCAACCAGAGAGGTCCCCACAACTCTGGAGGAGTTGATTGCCATTTGCACCCGCATTGATCTCCGGTTTACGGAGCGTGGGCTGGAGCGTGCGCAATCCAGGCGAAGGGTTATGTTGGCACCCACCTTCTCCGAGCCGCTAAAATTTCCCTCTCAGGAGCTGATACCTTCTGAACCTATGGAGGTGTCTCTGGCCGGTTCCAAGCCGCGTCTGGTGCGAAGCTCCGCACGTTGTTACCAGTGCCGGCAGTTTGGTCACTCGGCTAACGTGTTCACTGCGAAAAAACGATCACGTGCAGTGGTTGTAGGTGGGGGTCTATCAGATATGAAACCTTTCTCTCCCAAACCGGTATTCCGTGGGACCTTAGATAGCGGAGATTCCACCTGGGAGGCAGAGGTCACCGCGGATTCCGGGGCAGAAGGGAACTTTATGTCCTCGTCCTTTGCCCAAAAGCACGCTATTCCGCTGGTGTTACTGCCCCAACCCTTGACCATCAGGGTGGTTAATGGTGCACCTTTACCATCTCAGGTTACCCACCAGACAGCACCACTCGGGCTCTCAATCTCACCATCCCACCGTGAGATTTTGTCCCTGTTCATTTTGCCAGATGGCATCGACCAGGTGCTTCTCGGAGTTCCCTGGCTCCATTGCCATTCCCTTCATATTGATTGGGCTTCGGGGACTATACTGGGTTGGAGCAAGGACTGTGAGGGAAGGTGCCTGGGAGGCAGTGTTCAGGTAGCCTCGACTGAAGTGCCCGCGGATCTCTCCGCGCTTCCCAAACCATACCACCAGTACGCGGACGTCTTTAAAAAATCTGCGGAGATGCTTCCGCCGCACCGTCCTTACGATTGTCCGATAGATCTATTGCCAGGCACGGAACCTCCTAGAGGCTGCGTGTATCCGCTATCACTACCCGAGATGGAGGCTATGTCTCAATATATCCGGGAGAACCTGACAAGAGGTTTTATCAAAAAGTCGGTCTCGCCGGCTGGTGCAGGGTTCTTCTTCGTGCAGAAGAAGAGTGGAGAGTTACGTCCCTGCATTGACTACAGAGGTCTCAATGCCATATCAGTTAAAAACAAGTACCCTCTTCTGTTGATCTCTGAGTTATTTGACAGGTTGCGAGGGGCCCGGATCTTTACAAAATTAGATCTATGGGGGGGCGTACAACCTGATCTGCATTCGCGAAGGAGACGAGTGGAAGACAGCCTTTAATACCAGGGATGGCCAATATGAATATCTGGTCATGCCCTTCAGACTCTGTAATGCGCCTGCTGTCTTCCAGGATTTTGTTAACGACGTCTTCCGCGATATGCTCTCTACCTCGGTGGTGGTCTATCTGGATGACATCCTCATCTTTTCGCCAGATTTGACCTCCCACCGGAGAGACGTCTGCAGGGTCTTCGACCGTCTGCGGGCGAACTCTCTCTTCGCCAAGCTGAAGAAGTGCCAGTTTGAGCAGGAATCCTTGCCGTTCCTGGGCTACATCATCTCGGCCCAGGGGCTGGCTATGGATCCTGCCAAATTGCAAGCGGTAATGGACTGGCAGGAGCCCAATTCACTCAAAGCGGTGCAGCGCTTTTTGGGGTTCGTCAACTATTACTGCCAGTTCATTCCCCACTTCTCCACACTGGTAGCTCCTCTGGTTGCCCTCACTAAGAGAGGAGCTAATCCCAAGGCTTGGTCAGAACAGATCTCCAAGGCCTTCTCGTCTCTGAAAACCCATTTTGCCGGCGCTCCCATCTTACACCATCCCGATGTGTATAAACCTTTTATCCTAGAGGTGGATGCTTCTTCCATCGGTGCAGGAGCAGTCCTTTTTCAGAAGGATGCTCAAGGTCGGAATCATCCCTGCTTTTTCTTCTCTAAGACCGTCTCACCGGCGGAGAAGAACTACTCCATCGGGGACAGGGAGCTGCTAGCAATGAAGTTGGCCTTTTCCGAGTGGAGACATCTCCTGGAGGGAGCCCGGTTTCCCTTCCAGGTGTATACAGACCATAAAAACCTGGTCTATTTACAAATGCCCCAGCGCTTGAACTCTCGTCAAGCTAGGTGGTCGCTCTTCTTCTCCCGCTTCCGCTTCACCTTGCACTATCTGTCTGGAGAGAAGAACGTCCGTGTGGATGCTCTCTCTCACTCGGTGGTTTCAGCGGAGGAAGAGGAGACTGAGCCTCGGCTAATTCTCCCTACTGAGAGTTTCAGGACCGTGGCCCCAGTTGCTCTCGAGTCAGTGCCGCCGGGCAAGACCTTTGTCCCTCCTCAGCTATGGCCGGAGGTTCTCGCGTGGGCACACGCATCCAGGGTCTGTGGTCACTTCGGCAATAAGCGGACCACAGGACTCCTGGCAAGGTCTTATTGGTGGCCACACATGGCCCGGGACACGAAGGAATACATACAGACATGCGTCTCATGTGCGCAGAACAGGTCCTCTAGACAGAGGCCGGCTGGGTCACCAAGTTCGCGCTGCGATACATCAGACCTTTTAAGGTTCTCGAGCGAATCAGCTCGGTGGTCTACCGCCTGGCTCTTCCACCACATTTAGCCATCTCTGACGTCTTGCACGTGTCCCTTCTCAAACCTGTTCACATGGCCCGGTTCTCCGAGTCACCTGCCGGGTCATCTGACTTGTCTTCGGATGAGTTTGAGTTTAACGCCATTGTGGGACGCAGGATGGTGCGTGGCATAAAATTTTACTTGGTGGACTGGAAGGGTCATAGTCCAGAGGCCCGGACCTGGGAGCCAGTGAAGAACATCCACACTCCTGATCGTGGCCTTTGAGCGTAGGAAGGCTCAGAGGGGTGGTCCTAGAAGGGGGGGGTAATGTTAGGCGTCAGTTTCCTGCAGCTGCACAGCGGGAATCCAGAGCCTTGCATCCAGTGATCTCCCATTCTCCACCAACTGCTCAGGAGCCTGCACAGCAATCTGTTCCGACCAGCTCCGTAGGACTGGTTGTTGCTGCCACCTCTGGGTCAGCAATAGCAGCGCAGGCTGTCCTACAGCAAGCCACTCCAGAGGCTAAGTCCTCTTGTCCCGCTACTGGGCATGCTCACGAGACGATCTCCCATTGGAGATCGGGAGTCATGTGCTCAGGTCCTTCTCCTGATCTGATTGTTCCATCTCAGAAATCTGGAAGGTCCCGGCAGCGCACAGCTATAAAAGGCCCGCATGGCCGCTCGGCAATGCGCTAGTATAGACTCTTCTTGCTAGATGTGTGAATGGTGATGGATGTATGATTTTAATGAATGACTTATTAAGATTCCCCTCCCTCTGATATTACGCATGTGGATAGGGAACCATAGAAAGAGTCAGCGCCAGTCAGTGGCAAACCTTAGGCCACTGTGCACACCGCACCTCTACACTAGCATCCGGTGGTGTCACGTCTCTCACGGCACTATCGC
Source organism: Dendrobates tinctorius (assembly GCF_039654945.1). Lineage (NCBI taxonomy): Eukaryota > Metazoa > Chordata > Amphibia > Anura > Dendrobatidae > Dendrobates > Dendrobates tinctorius. The sequence continues at coordinate 4,121,163 of NW_027361736.1, read as the reverse complement.
ACAGCGGCTGTGTCTGCCGCCGCGCTGCATTCAGCAGCACTTACTGGCGTCCGCAGTAGCGACGCCGCACGCATGATAGGTATAGACGGACACGTCCCCTGTCTTGGACCCTGTCCTGTGACCTGATACCATGTGTGTAATTTCGCTGAGACCTGTGAGTCTAACAGGCTCTGTGTTTATGTTTATGTTACGGCGCCTCTGTGAGTTAACAGAGTCCGCTCTGCGCACATCAGGTGACGTTGAACTCGTGCGCATTATACCGCCATATAGCGCGTCTGCCATTGTCTAGCAGCGGTTTTAACACCTACTGCACGTTGGACCCCGGGCGGCGAATGCACTTTCTATTATTTAATATTTAGTGCGTTCCGCCGTCCCTAACATCCATTTTGCAAGCCGGTGAGAAAATCGCGGCATACGGATGTCATACGGATGCTTACATGCACAAAAATCGCATCCTAGCCTTGCCAACGGATGACATACAGATCACTATTCAGGGAACTTTTCTGCGTATTATGACCGTAAAATACGGACCGTATTTTTATACATTGTGTCTGACTCTGGCCTTAGCCTGCAGAAGGCTATGGGTTAGGGGACTTTATGTCATGATCCAGCGGGATCTGACAGTTTAAATGCACAAAGTGAACTTTTTTTCTTTTGGCTTGGTGCCAAAGTGTGATGTGATTGCCCCCGGTGGCCATTAGAATTATTACACGTGGTGTTTCATTCTAAGTTGCCCGGTGGTGGTGAGTGGTATCGCACCTTAGTTTTTGGTTTAATGTGCACTTAATTACAAATCAGGTGTTAGGCTCTATAAAAGGGAGCCAGGTGGGTTGAATCACGGTTGGTGATATTGTGTGTCATTTTGCAAGTAAGCCTGGGGGAGGAAGGAGCTGAACATGAGTCCTCTGCAGCCCAGCCAGAGGAGACGAGTGACAGCTAAGTGGTCTGCAAGAAGGGCTGGCATGGCGTGGTGGAGTCACAGTTTATGGTGTTGGCAGGAAGTGCTTGCATGGTTTGGTGGAGTGGCGACGATGGTGAGAGTTGCACTCACCATGCTGGACCTGGTTGCTGAGAGCTGGACTCAAGCATGCTTGACTTTTTGGGCAGAAGCTGAAATCATTGGGACTCTGTTACTGGACTGCTGCAATTGGTGGTGGACTCTGCTCCAAGGCTGCACTATGGTGATGGATCTGATTATGGTGATGGATCCGGGTGGAGGAGAAGATTCACACAGGTGGTGGGCTCTGTTGCTAGGCGCGTACGCAACAGAGCAAAGCTAAGTGGTGTTTCCCCTGTTTTGTCATCTTTCCTCATGTGTGTTTTAGTGCGGTGGTGGGATTAGTTTCCGCACCGACCAATTCCCTAGTGAGGGTTTAGGTCAGGGCAAGCTAGGGTTTTTAGGTTCCTGTTGCGCGCCCGGTGCGGAACCGGCATAGGGAATGTTAGGAGTACAGGGACACTGGCTCAGGGGAGCTCAGGAGGTCTCCACTTCCCTATTCCCTATCGCAGGGCCCACCATTGTTAATGTTTCCCAGGTTTCCCTTATTGTTTAAATTCGCCTTACTGGAGGCGGGGTTTCCAGACTTGTACATACATGTAATAAGTATCAAGAAAGTTCACAAATTTCAAGGTTCAATAAATGACATAGAGAAAAACCATCAGTGCACTAATAGACATAAACGTCTCATGCACCGCAAAGAACCAAAAAGAAACCAATAGGTCCGTTAAAAGTTCATGCTTTATTAATACAAGTTTATTTCCATATATGAAAAAAAGGACCAATTGTTACAAGTAATATACATGGTGCCAATCTAAAAGACCATACAAGCATTGCAAAAAAGCATCAAATAAATTTTTAAAAGAAGAAGGGCGTATTGCACTAGACCACTGAAATCATATTAAACTGAATAGGTGTATAGAAGCAAAGCTCTCTTGTTTCAATATAGCATATGTACATGGATAAAAGATTTTTACCTTAATGAATTTCCATGCAATTGCCTAACATAGAAAGAGCTTAAAAATATCCATATTACCTTGGTTAAGTATCAGTGGCGTTCACGAGTGGATAAAGTGCTGCAGTGCTAGTAAGTTCCTTCAAACCCCGACGTACGTTTTGTCACTTTCTTCCTCAGGGGGCGTGTGACATGTTTGACGTTTATGTCTATTAGTGCACTGATGGTTTTTCTATATACATGTAATGTCTAAATTCACCAGTTGGAGGCGGTGTATCCAGCTGCACATGTTTATTATTTAAATTTGCCCCAGTGGAGGCGGTGTATCCAGGGTCACGTGTGTCATATGGGTTCGCCTTGCGGTACTCGCTGCGTCCAGACACGCGTGACCGTGACACTTTAGAGCAGATTACAAACAAGTGTCATTGATGGATTGGATATTTTACTCGGCACAACCTTAACCATTATGCCGATGGAGGAGGTAGATTGAGCAGAATGCTGACTCCAACTGATGGTGTCACTTTCAGTGGCTACATCTTCCTGCTGAGATGAGCGGTGGGACACATACCTTATTACGTCCTTCGTTTCCTCCCTACTAATGCGCTTGCCAGAGTTTGTAAAAGAGGCCAAATGTGACATGTTTGGTACTACTATTGTTAGGATAATTGCTACTAGCACTACCAGTGATGTTAGAGCTATTTTTAGGCCGGGATCACACTACCGTGCGTGATGCGAGAAACTCCGCCAGCACTCGGGACCAGAGCTGTGGCTTCATGTATTTCTATGCAACCCCAACTCTGGTCCTGAGTGCCGGGTGTTGATGCGAGAGAATCGTGTGAGTTTCTCGCATCACACACGGTAGTATGTTCCTGGCTTTAGCGACAACTACATTCCTATCTGTGATATTAAGTTTTTTGCTCTATTTCTCTATCACGTAATGCCATGTTTGGACTTGGCATACAATTTGTACAAAATTGTAATGTTTCCTTTGTTTAAAAATTTTGCTAACAAACGTAACCAATTTTGGTTTTAAATTTCCCCTAAATAAAGTTACTATTTTAACCCAAATAAAGAGGCTACAATTTAACCCCTTCATAACTTTTGACATACATATAGACGTCTGGACCGAATAAGAGTTCATGAACGATGACTTATGGTGATCGTGCTTGGCACATGAGCCAAGACACAGCTGTCACTACCAGGAGTGGTGCCCACACTACCCTCGGATATTTAATCCCATAAATGCTGAGATCGATATTGATGGCAATATTTAGAAAACAGAGGGAGGGCGCTACCTCTCTCTTCCAAATAGAGCACCTACACCATCATTGCGAGGGTCCAATGGTCATCATGGCAACTCAAGGTCTTCTGTCAGTGCCATCTAGCATGTATAATGCATTGCATTGTTAGTGCATTGCAATGCACTATATGTCTCACTGACATATATAAATATACACACACACACCTATTCTATGTGTATAAAAGTATTATATCTTTTGCATTCTAACATTTCAGTGTGATTTTACTATATAGCTGCATATGAATTACCGGCTTTTCTTCTATCTATCTATCTATCTATCTATCTATCTATCTATCTATCTAATATAAATACATATATATGTGTGTGTGTCACTGACATATATATATCTGTGTATTCTATGTGTATATATCTATACTATGTATTCTATTCTAACATGTCAGTGTGATTATACAGTAGCCGCATATGAATTGCCAGCTTTTCAAAGGAAACTGGTGCATATAAATCGGACCGCACACGCATGGTGCGAGTCTCTCGCAAGTGAGTATGAGCCCTTACTGTGATAATTGTGAGACAGGATCAAAAAAATCAACAGCATGTGAAGAATTGGTTTTATTTATTTTTTACACTGTTCCTCAAGCGGTATAAGCGATTAGGCGACTTTATTCTTCAGATCGGTGCGATTACAGTGCTATCAGATTTATATGGGGTTTTCATGTTTGATTGCTGTCACACACGAAAAGATGCTTTTTATTGCAAAAAATAGCTTTTGCATCACCAAATTTTGAGACCTATAATTTTTCCGTATTTTGGCCCACAGAGTCATGTGACAGCTTGTTTTTTGCGAGACAAGTTGTCATTTTTATTGGTACCATTTTCAGGCACATAACATTTTTTGATCACTTTCTATTCTGATTTTTGTGAGGCAGAATGAGCAAAAACCAGCAATTCAGGAATTTCTTTTGGGGTGGGGGTTATGCAGTTCTGTGTGTGGTAAAATTCGTAAGGCCGGTTTCACATGTCCGCTTATTTCTGGTAAGGGAAAAACTGGTACCGGAGATATCCATGTCCATGTTTTGATTGTAATACTTGCGGCACGTGCGTGGCAATCGTGTGCCGCATCAGTACCACATGGACGGCCGATGGGGAAGAAGCGCTATAGTAAGCGCTGCTCCCCAGCGGCAGGTGCTGAAGACGGCTCTCATCCTTCTCCCATGCTCTGCTGGTGATCAGTGCGAGCAGAGTAGAATGATGAGAGTTATTTTAAAGTCCAAATGATGACAGCAGGTGGGGGCTTTTGGGACAATTACTCCCATCATCCGACACTTGCTGCCGCTAATAACAGTGACAGCGGGAGCAGATGATTGGGGTTTTCCTCACCGCCACCTGCGATATAATGAAATAAATGAATGAAAAACCCAGTGTGGCTTCCCCCTATTTTCTTGAACCAACCAGGCAAAACTCACAGCTGGGGGCTGCAACCCTCAGCTGTCAGCTTCAGCAAGGTTGGTTATCAAGAATAGAGGGGTCCCCATGCTGTTTTTGTTTAATTATTTAAATAAATAATTTAAAAAACGGCATGGGGTCCCCCACATTTTTGACAACCAGCCTTGCTAAAGCTCACAGCTGGGGGCTGGTATTCTCAGGCTGGTAAGGGGCCATTGATATAGGCCTCCCCAGTCTAAAAACAGCAGCCCGCAGCTGCCCAGAAGCCCACGCCGTAGGGTCTCCAATCCATGGGCAGAGGGGCTGTGAGCCCTCTGCCTGCTCCCGGAATGCTGTGATCATGTTCGATCACAGCATTTCGGAGATTAAAGTGCCAGGAGCGGTCTTAGAGCCAGGTGTCTGCTGTCAGAATTAGCTGACACCCAGCGGTAATCGTCCGTACATCCCCTGTGTGTGCGGGCGATCGCTCGGGCATAATATTCTGTTCATGGTCAAATAGGCACAGGGGACATGGACGGAATATTACATCCGATGTCAGAAAGGGGTTAATATCCCATAGAGTGGCTAAGTATATTTTTTTAAAAAAAAGAAAAAAGAAATTATAAAAATAAGTTGAAAAATCACAAAGCAAAGCAAAGCAAATCATAACCATAAATACTTATTTTAGTGCAAAAAAATAAACAAAAAAGTACACATACTTGGTATTGCCACGTTCCGGAACACCCTGGTCTATAAAACTATCACAATAGTTAACCACTTCAGTAAACACCATAAAAAATTGGCAATAAAGTATGCTTTTTCATCATATCAAAAGTCAAATGTAAATAAAATGGTATAGCTGAAAACTCCATCTTGTCCCGCCAAAAACAAGCCGCCATACAGCTCCGTAAAAGTGGTATAACATGAAAAAAAATATATAAATGTGGTATCACTGTAATCGGACTGAAATGAAGTATAAAGCTGTCTTATTATTTTTACCCAGGGCTACTTTTAGACAAATTGTGGCCCTAGGCAAAATTCAAAGTGGGGCCTCAGATTCTAAAATATTGCAATAACAACAGCATTACAGTCAATTCATTGCACTGAAATGAGTTTTGACTTTGCATGCATACCAGGATAGGGATAAGGGACCATGCATACCAGGATGAGGCTAATGGGACCATGTGTACTAGGATGTGGATGAGAGGGCCATGCATACCATGATGTCGGAACCATGCATTTCAGGATGGGGATGGGCGCCATGCACACCAGGATGATGATGGGCGCCATGCACACCAGGATAGGGATGAGTAGGACATGTATACCAGGATAGGGATAAGGGGACCATGCATACCAGGATAGGGATGTGGGGGCCATGCATACCAGTATAGGGATAAGGGGACCATGTATACTAGGATGTGGATGAGGGGCCCATGCATACCATGATGTTGGGACCATGTGTGGCGCCCCTGAGGCTCGGTCGCCACAGAGGTACTGCACCTTCTCCTAAGGTGTGGTGCCCCACAATCCAGTTAAGGTGGGAACTCCTGACCACGCTCCAACACCTGCATCCCACACACAGGATAGTTCAGCAGGGACCCATCCATGCTTTATGCTGGAAAGGTAATAGAGTACCTTTTGTGGTCTCTGGCTTCGTAACACGAGATGTGCTGGGAGGTGGGTGGAGTTAGATATAAAAGAAGGGAAGTCTGAGGTCAGTCAGTCGGAGGACAGTCACTCAGTGAGGAGTGAGGATCCCTGGAAGAAGGGATGGAGGAAGGAGTGCCTATAGGTTCCAGCGCAAGGCCGGGGCCCGATCCCTGAGGTTGTACGAACACTGATGGTTCTGCAGCAGACAACGGTGGAGTAGATGGCTGTAAATGCACTTCTCCCATCATAGACTTGGGACACAACAGCAACTGAATAGAGAGCCGGGATCCAGGAGGTCCCCAAGCAGACTACAGCTGTCTGTCATGCAAGTAGAGACTAGAAACATCTAGAGAGAGGTATTCCAGGGTAACTAAGTACTGGAGTGCTTCGCACCTAAAGGCGCATTCGAGGAGTCGTTCAGAAAGGTACAGGTTGGTGGAGTGTTGGAAAGGAGAGTTCCATCTTGCCTGGAGGTTGACTGAGTCTCTAACCCGGAGGACACAGCGCGGAGGCTGGCACCGGGGTGCACTACAGACTGAGAGAGTAAAGCCTTGGAACTACAACCTCTGGTGTCCTCCATTCATTCTGTGCCGACACACTCAGCCCTGCTACATCTGGGCACCAGCGCCTACACTGCCCTGGGACTACAGCTACACCTGTGGGGAGCTTTACCATCTTCACTGCACCACACCATCAGTCCCAGCGGATCTGTATGCAGCGTTGGCTTAACATCTTACTTGCCAAACACCACTGGTGGCGTCACAAACTATTCCTATAAACCATTACATTAAACCACCATTTTATTGGGCGCCCAGGGCCACGGACCGGGTCACCACCACCGCAGCACATCCCCTGACACCGGCCCGGTACCGAGTACCCCACAGCCCTGGGAGGGCGAAGGAATTTTGGCGTCATGAACAGGATGACGAGACCCGATGCCATCGGGTTCTGTGTGCCTTGGATTTACAACTTTTGAAAATGTGCAGAAGACCAAATTTCATAGACTGTGACATGAATCCCCAAAAAAATGGCCGCTGGCACGGAGAAAAAGGGTGTGAAGAGATGGGAGGTCCTAAGAAAAGACCGCAAAGAGTATTGGGCCTTCCCTGCCTGATTTACTATGTGACAGATGCATGGCCCACCCCCCCCGTGGGGTTCGTATACTGGCTTGGTATGGAGGCGCTGGAAGAAGACGCCACCCGAGGAAGGAGGGGCAGAAGAACCCAGTGGCGGGAAAGAGGCCAGAGCAGGAAGAAGAACGCCAGAACGCCATTTTGGGAAGCAAGGGAAGGAGGCCTGCAGAGCGCGGGGAAGTGCATATCCCCGGCGCCGTGGCTGACGGCTCCAACCCTGATTCCGGAATGAACTGCCAACAATTGGAAGATGAGATCACAGACCTGACCACCCATCTGCAGCAGAGGCAGGAGGCCTTGGAGAAGCTGAGACGGCAGTGCGCCTGGGAGGGGCCTGCATCTGCGGTACCCTCTCTACCTGTACCCGCCGCTGTGGCACCAGATCTTTTCTGGGCCGACCTAAAGGGACATACAGCTGCTGCTAGACCACTGGCAGCATACCTTGCTCCCTGCCTGCCGCCACTACTGGAGGAGCTGTACCCAGCACAGGGAGCTGAAGCAGAGGAAGAGGAACTCCCGCCTGGACCTGGTGCGGCAGCGCCGGTCCCTACAGAGACCCCCGCGGAACCGGAACCACCTATAGCTCCACCGCCATCCCCGGTGCCCTGCCGGACAGCATCCACTACAACTATGCCTGCACCGGAGCCAAGGCCGCCAGGAGGTACCAGGTACATGCCCCGGCCCTCCTAATGGGTTACCCTCTGAATCCGAGATGGGGAGGTGGAAGCGGTCTCTGTTGCGAAGGGTGCGGTTGGAGCAGGCATGCCCGATTCGGCACCTTAGAGGGATGGAGGGTTCCGGGTCATTTTGGGACGGAGACATGGGGATGCCTTGGCTGCCGAGCTCCTGTGAAGTTACCTATCCAAGCCGACAAGCTGCAGCAGCCCTTGGTGCTAGGCCTCGTACCAGGACCGTGGAACCACCTATTGAAGAAGAGCAGTTGATGGGAATAGACATGCATCATGGGTTCCCTCTGCCACAGCTCCAGGGCCCCAGGCAACAGTCACATCAATTGTCACCACCAAGCCCTCTAGCCAGAAGTCAGAATCAAGATGAAGATACCCAAGATACTATATCTGGTAACGGTTCCAATTCCAGAACCCCAGGAGGGGACCACCATTAGTCTACAAAAGAAATAATTTCATTACCCAGGAGGGTCATTTGCACCAATTGTGCCTTTTTGTTTCTCATGTTGCCTAGTTTTTGATTGGCAGCGATATTTTTGAAATGGAACTGAGGAGATCATAGACGCTGATTGGTCCAAAACTTTATTGTAAATAGTTTGCACCTCTTTGGGTGCTCGCTCTTGGTTTTACATATAGAACACTTTGCGAAGATAATGTTTATATATGGACACTTTGCGAAGATGATGTTTTTGCATGGACACTTTTCAAAGAATGATGTCTACCTCAAATGACACTGCAAGAAATCCCGGCTGGGAGTGGTGTCCAGCACCTTACAGGAATTTTTTATAGAGTATTTGATAATGTGTTTTAAATGGCATTTATAATGTTTTGATCTATAGAAAGGAAAACTAGGAATATTTTGAGACAGAAAAGTGAGATTTGAATAAAGAGTAAAAGAATTGAGACAGAGTTAATGAGAGAATAGTAAGTGTGTACTAGAGAAGAAAAAGAAAGTTGAGAATACAGAAGTGATAATGAGTAACAGAGAATAGCACTTTGAATGTTGAGAATTGCACTTGTGAATAAAGAATTTAGATAGTTAATTAAGAAACTGTTGGTAACGTTCAAGAATGAGTACCTCCTATACTAGGAAGCTTAGCATAAGTAAAGTTTGTTAATGCATTGCCAAAATTTTTGTATGTTCCTGCTTGTCACTTTGTTTCCCTTGCAGCCCTCGGACGTCCTGTGTTTAATGGGGGGGTATGTGGTGCCACTGAGGCTCGGTCGCCACAGAGGTACTGCACCTTCTCCTAAGGTGTGGTGCCCCACCATCCAGGTAAGGTGGGAACTCCTGACCACGCTCCAACACCTGCATCCCACACACAGGATAGTTCAGCAGGGACCCATCCATGCTTTATGCTGGAAAGGTAATAGAGTACCTTTTGTGGTCCCTGGCTTCGTAACACGAGATGTGCTGGGAGGTGGGTGGAGTTAGATATAAAAGAAGGGGAAAGTGTAGGATTTCCGGGAAGTCTGAGGTCAGTCAGTAGGACAGTCACTCAGTGAGGAGTGAGGCTCCCTGGAAGAAGGAGTGCTGCAGCTGCCCCAGTGATCTGGGCCAGCTGGCACAGGAAGGAAAGGAAGGAGAAGAGACGTAGACTTGAAACTGCAGCTTCCATCAGAAAGAAGGATAAGCACGGAACGAAGGAGAAGGGAACAGAGAGGACGTGGGTTAGAGAGAACCCAGCCTATAGGTTCCAGCGCAAGGCTGGGGCCCGGTCCCCGAGGTTGTACGAACACTGATGGTTCTGCAGCACACACCGGTGGAGTAGTTGGCTGTAAATGCACTACTCCCATCATAGACTTGGGACACATCAGCAACTGAATAGAGAGCCGGGATCCAGGAGGTCCCCAAGCAAACTACAGCTGTCTGTCATACAAGTAGAGACTAGAAACATCTAGAGAGAGGTATTCCAGGGTAACTAAGTACTGGAGTGCTTCGCACCTAAAGGCGCATTGGAGGAGTCGTTCAGAAAGGTACATGTTGGTGGAGTGTTGGAAAGGAGAGTTCCATCTTGCCTGGAGGTTGACTGAGTCTCTAACCCGGAGGACACAGCGCAGAGGCTGGCACCGGGGTGCACTACAGACTGAGAGAGTAAAACCTTGGAACTACAACCTCTGGTGTCCTCCATTCATTCTGCACCGACACACTCAGCCCTGCTACATCTGGGCACCAGCGTCTACACTGCCCTGGGACTACAGCTCCACCAGTGGGGAGCTTTACCATCTTCACTGCACCACACCATCAGTCCCAGCGGATCTGTATGCAGCGTTGGCTTAACATCTTACTTGCCAAACACCACAGGTGGCGTCACGAGCTATTCCTATAAACCATTACATTAAATCACTATTTTATTGGGCGCCCAGGGCCACGGACCGGGTCACCGCCACCGCAGCACATCCCCTGACACCAACCCGATACCGAGTACCCCACAGCCCTGGCTGGGCGACCCACATGCATACTAGGATGGGCGCCATGCATAGCAGGATGTGGATGGGCACCTTGCACACCAGGATAAGGATGGGGATGGGTGCCATGCACATCTGGATAGGGATGAGTGGGTCATGTATACCTGGATTGGGGATATACAGTATAGAATTGACCACATTTTTTGCTTCACTTTTTTCCGTTTTCCTCTTCTAAAACCTAGGGACAAAATTACAATATGAGGACCTGGATGGGGACATCCTTAAAATATTTGGACCTGGATATGGGGACATGACTACAATATGAGAACATGGATGAGGACATAACTCCAATATGGAGACCTGGATGGTGACATGACTACAATTAGAAAACCTGGTTGGGAATGGGGACATAACTCCAATATGGGGATCTGGATATTGGGACATAACTACAATATGAGGACATAAGTACAATATGGGGACTTGGATGGGGACATAACTACAATATGAGGACCTGGATGGGGACATAACTACAATATGAGGACCTGGATGGGGACATAACTACAATATGGGGACTTGGATGGGGACATAACTACAGTATGGGGACATAACTACAATATGAGTGCACATTTGTTATCACCGCATCCATAACAACCCAAGCTCTAAAGAATTATAAACAAACAGCAACAATGTTCAAAAAGTGTGCAGAAAATAAATTATATCACTAAAAATGTCACTTTGTCATTCAAAGAATGCAGCCCCTCCAAATTCATTTTTTATCTATATGCGGCCCATATACCCAGCCGGGTTTGAGACCCGTGGTCTAATAGGAGATCAGCCAAGCACTGTGCTCAGCAATATCTGGTGCTCCCATTATGAATGAATGGAGGAGTGGTGGTGCACATGATCGATCTCTGCTCTATTCACCTGGGGCTCTTCAGAGCCTTAATTCTTGGGATTGGTGGGGGCCATGGCAGTGGGACCCCAGATATCTGAAAATTATCCTGTGGATAAGTAATATCATCTGATCTTGAGAACTCCTCTTGAACAGTGTTGGGCTAAATATACTAATATTACATGGCGGCTTGGATTCACTAGAAATAATTAAATGATACCTGCTGTCACTCATCATAATCCTGCACCAGCTGCTCTGTGGTGAGTGCTGGTACCAGGAGTGATGACATTACTGTGATCTCTGACCACAGGACCACTGCATCACTGCATTCTGTAATAAGCTGCAGCAGTCAGGTGACCTGAGCAGAGCGCCATTATGAAAAGATACGATGATGGATAGTACAAGTCACCTGACTGATGCAGCTTATAGGCTCACTCATATTTGTGTACAACCCCGCCTAGTGCTATGCAATGTTTTATTGGATAGCACTCCATCTAAAGTTATACTGTGGGGCACTGCAGACCTGCATAAGAAGACAATCGCAGCGTGCTGCAAGTGGCTCTGCAAATCGGAATATATGCACCTATACACGTCTATCCAAGTGTAGTCCGATGTACACTACAGAGACAATGGAGAAGATGGATAAATTAAGCTCTCTGTCTTCTGTGCACCTAATGTTAGAGAATTGTATCACAAGTAACTGACACTCTGCTTAAACCCTGATGACCGTTTGTGTTGAGTGTCATTAGAATAATCATTGCAACTCGCTAGTGTGCCACTTATGCTGTGTTTGCGTGTGTACCAAATTTGATTCAGGTGTGTGGGTTAGTGGTTGGTGTAAACTTCTATGCTTATTTAGAAGAGAAAGAAACAGAGAAATATATAACAAAATATCATAATTTTGTAAAATAAAAAACAAACTTAATAAACGGAGGTCAGTAAAAAAATAGTTACTGAGAACCCATAACTGACATTAAACCTAACTTAATCCAGTAAAACATATACCCATTACTACAGTATATTTTTATTTTCCTAATCTACATTTTTTTATTCTTTTTCACACCAAAAAAAAAAGAAGCAACAACCGGAGGCGGATCACTGATGTGTGTCAGCGATCAGCACTTGATGGCTGTAGGATGCATGCACGGATGTGATTCTTTCTTTCAGCGGTGACAGTAACCCCAACTCAAGTCAGTAAAAAATATAGTAGTAGACACAGATTAATTCAATATATTTTTACTGTCCCTAATCTAAATTTTTTTGTACTCTACTATCTGACACTAGCGCTGACTTAATTCAGTAAAAAATACTGCAGTAGACGTCGATTATTACAGTATATTTTACTGTCCCTAATCTAATCTAATCCTATCAACTAACTTAAATTGTTTTATTCAATTCTTTTTTCACAAAAAAATGAAAAAAACTACTGGAGGGCGATCACTGGTTTGTCAGTGATCAGCGCTCGACGGCTGTAGGATGCACACACGGATGTGGTGAAAAAATGAGTTTAAAAAAAATACAGGAAAAAAGTCCTTGCCAAAAGCAAGCACGGGTGATATTCAGTGGTGAGTGTCTGATCTGCGCCTCTGTGGAAAAAATAGACAGCGACAAATAAAAAGTCCTGGAAAACAGGGAGCAGGAGTGCCAATCAGGAAAAAAAAACGGGCGTTAACTTTGTTCTACAGCTCTCCCCCACTGTGTGAGCTTTAGGACTTACAGTGATCATTGTGTCTCTAGCTTTGATCTTCATCCACTTCAAATTTATGTTAAGAACCTATAACGCTGCCCTTCACCTCGCCAAACAGACCTACTTTACCACCCTGATCTCCTCACTAGCCAACAACCCCAAGAAACTTTTTGACACCGTTCACTCCCTCCTCAGGCCAAAAGCACAAGCCCCTATCACAGACATTTGTGCTGATGACCTGGCCTCCCACTTTACAGAAAAAATAGATAATATCCATCAGGAAATCTGCTCCCAGCCACCAAGTGCTGTGACTCCCATCCCTTCCTGCATCTCCCCTGGCTCACTTTCCACATTTGATCCCATCACAGAAGAAGAAGTCTCCAGACTCCTCTCTTCCTCTCGTCCGACCACATGCACTACCGACCCCATTCCCTCACATCTCCTCCAGTCTCTCTCTCCAGTCATCACAACTCACCTAACTGCAATCTTGAATCTCTCCCTCTCCTCGGGCATTTTCCCATCCTCCTTCAAACACTCTATCGTTACTCCATTACTAAAGAAACCCGCTCTCGACCTATCCTGCACAAACAACCACAGACCAGTCTCCAATCTCCCCTACATCTCTAAACTTTTGGAGTGCCTAGTTTACTCCCGCCTTACCTGTTACCTCTCCACTCACTCCCTTCTAGACCCTTCACAGTCCGGCTTCCGCCCCCTACATTCGACTGAAACTGCGCTCATCAAAGTGACCAATGACCTTCTGATAGCAAAACGTAACAGTGACCACTCTCTGCTCATTCTTCTCAACCTATCTACAGCTTTCGACACTCTTGACCACCATCTCCTACTCTCTAGGCTCCAGTCACAAGGCATTAAGGACACTGCTCTCTCCTGGTTCTCTTCCTATCTTTCTGACCACTCCTTCAGTGTTCTGTTCTCTGGCTCCATGTCATCTCCTCTTCCTCTTGCTGTCGGGGTACCTCAGGGCTCAGTCCTTGGCACCCTACTCTTCTCTCTCTACACAGCCCCAATTGGACAGACTATCAGCAGATTTGGCTTTCAGCATCATCTTTATGCTGATGACACACAACTATATACATCATACCCCGACCTTACCCCCGCTGTACGACAGAATGCCAGTGACTGTCTGTCCGCAGTCTCCAACATCATGTCTGCTCTCTATCTGAAACTCAACCTCTCTAAAACTGGACTTCTTCTGCTCCCGCCATCTACTAACCTCCCTAAATCCGACATTTCCCTCTCCGTGGGTGGCACCACAATAATACCCCGGCAGCAGGCGTGCTGTCTGGGTTTTATGTTTGACACTAATCTCTCCTTCACATCCCGTATACAATCTCTTGCCCGCTCTTGCCACTTACACCTAAAGAACATCTCTAAAATCCGGCCTTTTCTCACCATGGAAACATCAAAAACCCTCACTGTAGCATTGATCCATTCCCGCCTGGATTACTGCAGCACTCTATTAATTGGCCTCCCCGTTACTCGACTATCTTCTCTCCAGTCCATAAATAATGCAGCAGCCAGGGTCATCTATCTGGCTAATCGGTACTCGGACACGTCCGCTCTTCGCCAGTCCTTACATTGACTGCCCATTCATCATAGGATCCAATTCAAAGTATTTGTTCTCACCCACAAAGCTCTCCACAGTGCAGCACCCCCCTACATCTCCTCCCTCATTTCTGTCTATCAGCCTAACCGTCTGCTGTGCTCTGCAAAAGACTTTCGACTAACCTCTGCACTAATCCGTACTTCCCACTTCTGACTCCAAGACTTCTTCCGTGCTGCGCCAATCCTCTGGAATGCTCTACCCCTAGAAATTATGACTATCCACAATTTGCATAGTTTCTGGCGCTCCCTCAAAACACATTTGTTCAGAGTAGCCTATCACATTCACTAATCAAAGTCATTCTATGTGTAAGTGTGCATGTGTAGCCCATTCACTATCTCCATCCATCCCTCACTCCCTCAAGATGGCTGGACCATCATTGTAAATGCACCATTGTAAATACACACCTGTACTTTGTATCTCCCCCACCTCATTGTAGATTGTAAGCTCTCACAAGCACGGTCGTCTTATTTTGTTTTAATTATTGTATTGTTAACGTTGTTACTTATGACTTGTGTTTTGAAACTGTTAAACTGTAAAGCGTTGCGGAATATGTTGGCGCTATTTAAATTATTATTATTATTATTATTATTCCTGTGTTAGTGGTAAGATAAGATCTTTGTCCCTTTCTGGCAATGTGATATGATATAGGGATTTTTGCCCTAAGTACTAAGTGTTATATACTGCTGTAGGTTAACTTTTCCTTCTTGCTGGTTGGGGATTACTAATGTTTATTGTGATTGTACATTTGGCTATTACTCTTAGCATTATTGTGTTTTTCAGGCTGTATGTCCACATGATACATACTCCAGCCAATTTGGTAGTAGTCAAACTTGTGGAGCGGTCTGTTTATAATGTTTTTACACTGAGTGCTGATCACATTTGACATTCCAGGTCATTAATATACAAAGATCATCTAACCGCTATTCTTCACGGTCCATATTGTCTGTGGGAGGGGGAGAGATATTCTACAACCTCATTGTGGGTTATGTGTGTTTATTTCTTTGACTTTTAAATGTTTTTAAACTGTTGTTTGAGGTTCTGTTTGTATCGATAAAGCATTGTTATTAGAGTTGAGCGACTTTTGGTTTTTTAGGGTCGAGTTTCGTTTCGTGAAACCCGACTTTTCCAAAAGTCGGGTCGAGCAAGATCGTCCGATTATAGGGAAAAGTCGGGGTCGTCCCGAAACACGAAACCCAATGTAAGTCAATGGGGAATAAAAGTCGGCAGTGAGAGGAGGACAGGAAACACACTTACAGTGCCCATTTGAATGCCAAAAGCATCAATTCTTCTTGCTTAAGCTTGTCAACCTTAATTAACTTCATAATACAAGTTACGCACTGAAAAATGGGGGTTATTTGGCTAAAGTTGTGGGGGGGGGGCTGGCTGCAGGTTTTCATGTGCCCTGGGCGAAAGAGCGCCCCTTTAACACATACCACAACTCATCATGCTCCGATACGGCAGAGAAATAGCGGTATAGTACAATGAAAAATACCTCACTTTTTACATCTCATGACGAGGCCCATCTATTTCTCCATACAGAATCATTGGTCCCATATAATGTTTGAAACAGTATATGATGATCTCCACATAATGCTACAGTATATGTTGGTCCCCATGGATGAAGCTCCACTGTGTTATGGGCCCAAATAATGCTCCAAACATAATGGGCCCCATTTCTAATGCTCTAGTGTATAATGGGCCCTGTAAATGCTGCTCCAGTGTCTGATGTCCACCTTTGGAATGTTCCAGTGTATGGTGGGCCCCATCTATCATTCTCCAGAGTATAGTGCTCCCCAAAAATTGCTGTCCCAACATTGAAAACAATCAAATAAGTCTCCTCGCTAGGGAATCCCTGTACTAGTCTAGACTCCTCGTCGTCCCCATCTTCCATCTCACTGTACAGTATTTCAACTTTGCAAGTGCTGTGATCCTGGGCAAGCAGGGGGGCCCACTCGTTGGCGACGGCACTGGCACAGGGCCCCTGATAGTACGGTGGTGTGTCTGATGGCGGGTGGGCCGAACCTGCACTTTCATCTGCAGCTTCCTCTTTGTCACCGTGTAAGATGGAACTGTATATGGGAAGGGTAACCTGAGTTTCATCAGGGTCAGATTCAGGCCGGGTAGCGTGCGAGGGGAATGTAGTGGTCTGGGTCAATGTACCAGCAGATTCATCGAGCAGTGGCTGGGCATCAGTGCACTTGTGTCGCCCCCAGGAGTACGGTCGCCACAGTGGCATTACCTTCTTCCTAGGGAGTGTGATGTCATGCTTGGGAGCAACGAAGGATCTCTCTAGCAGGTTAACTGATTGGGCGGCGTTATTCCCACGAGTCATGACCCTCCAAACAGCGTTCATGAAGGCAAAGTGTTTGTTTTACGTGGGCAGTATGGTTGCAAAGCTGAACCTTAAAGGAATGTCCAGAAGGGCACCACCAGGAGTGGAGCCTACGGTTAAATTCGACTCCACCTGGGAAACCTCAACCATGCCAGCTACAGAACAGATGCACACATTGCAAGCTTAATTCCGTTAACGAACGAGACTCCGTCATGCCCCGCGGTCCGAGTCCGGCTTACTAGAGGGACACGTGAGGCTCTGGCACATGAGATTGGCCAATAACTGGTGTGTCATGCCCTTACATGTCCGTGGCTGCATGTGCGCTACACTGAAAAGGCCAGCGTTTGTCGCTTACAGGTGCAGATAACCCGCTGAACAACGTTAGTGATGGGGATCACTGATTACAATTATTACCCGCGAACAATGATTTCCCAGTAAGTGCAGGTCAACCGCAGTTCCGGAATTAGGCCTAACCGTCATTCCTGAAAAAATGAAAAACTTTCGTGTGCAAACCACAGGTGCTGTAGCTTGCTTAACAGCTCGCCAGCCGTTCTCACGCCCAGTATGGATTACACGTGATTGCACAAAGGTGAGAAAGGGTACCGTATCCCCGGATAACATGTATGGATAGCGTACACATTCAAAATATATGTCTATACATCAGGAGGCAGGCTCAGACGGTGTTAGGCCCAGTATGGATTGCACGTGATTGCACAAAGGTTAGAAAGGGTACCGTATCCCCGGATAACATGTATGGATAGCGTACATATTCAAAATATATGTCTATACATCAGGAGGCAGGCTCAGATGGTGTTAGGCCCAGTATGGATTGCACGTGATTGCACAAAGGTGAGAAAGGGTACCGTATCCCCGGATAACATGTATGGATAGCGTACACATTCAAAATATATGTCTATACAGCAGGAGGCAGGCTCAGACGGTGTTAGGCCCAGTATGGATTGCATGTGATTGCACAAAGGTTAGAAAGGGTACCGTTTCCCCGGATAACATGTATGGATAGCGTACACATTCAAAATATATGTCTCAGGAGGCAGGCTCAGACGGTGTTAGGCCCAGTATGGATTGCACGTGATTGCACAAAGGTTAGAAAGGGTACCGTATCCCCAGATAACATGTATGGATAGCGTACACATTCAAAATATATGTCTATACATCAGGAGGCAGGCTCAGACGGTGTCAGGCCCAGTATGGATTGCACGTGATTGCACAAAGGTTAGAAAGGGTACCGTATCCCCGGATAACATGTATGGATAGCGTACACATTCAAAATATATGTCTATACATCAGGAGGCAGGCTCAGACGGTGTTAGGCCCAGTATGGATTGCACGTGATTGCACAAAGGTTAGAAAGGGTACCGTATCCCCGGATAACATGTATGGATAGCGTACATATTCAAAATATATGTCTATACATCAGGAGGCAGGCTCAGACGGTGTTAGGCCCAGTATGGATTGCACGTGATTGCACAAAGGTGAGAAAGGGTACCGTATCCCCGGATAACATGTATGGATAGCGTACACATTCAAAATATATGTCTATACAGCAGGAGGCAGGCTCAGACGGTGTTAGGCCCAGTATGGATTGCATGTGATTGCACAAAGGTTAGAAAGGGTACCGTTTCCCCGGATAACATGTATGGATAGCGTACACATTCAAAATATATGTCTCAGGAGGCAGGCTCAGACGGTGTTAGGCCCAGTATGGATTGCACGTGATTGCACAAAGGTTAGAAAGGGTACCGTATCCCCAGATAACATGTATGGATAGCGTACACATTCAAAATATATGTCTATACATCAGGAGGCAGGCTCAGATGGTGTCAGGCCCAGTATGGATTGCACGTGATTGCACAAAGGTTAGAAAGGGTACCGTATCCCCGGATAACATGTATGGATAGCGTACACATTCAAAATATATGTCTATACATCAGGAGGCAGGCTCAGACGGTGTCAGGCCCAGTATGGATTGCACGTGATTGCACAAAGGTTAGAAAGGGTACCGTATCCCCAGATAACATGTATGGATAGCGTACACATTCAAAATATATGTCTCAGGAGGCAGGCTCAGACGGTGTTAGGCCCAGTATGGATTGCACGTGATTGCACAAAGGTTAGAAAGGGTACCGTATCCCCGGATAACATGTATGGATAGCGTACACATTCAAAATATATGTCTATACATCAGGAGGCAGGCTCAGACGGTGTTAGGCCCAGTATGGATTGCACGTGATTGCACAAAGGTTAGAAAGGGTACCGTATCCCCGGATAACATGTATG
Organism: Dendrobates tinctorius; assembly: GCF_039654945.1. Classification (NCBI taxonomy): domain Eukaryota; kingdom Metazoa; phylum Chordata; class Amphibia; order Anura; family Dendrobatidae; genus Dendrobates; species Dendrobates tinctorius. The sequence goes on along the minus strand of NW_027361736.1, from coordinate 4,101,811 downwards.
GATAGCGTACACATTCAAAATATATGTCTATACAGCAGGAGGCAGGCTCAGACGGTGTTAGGCCCAGTATGGATTGCACGTGATTGCACAAAGGTTAGAAAGGGTACCGTTTCCCCGGATAACATGTATGGATAGCGTACACATTCAAAATATATGTCTCAGGAGGCAGGCTCAGACGGTGTTAGGCCCAGTATGGATTGCACGTGATTGCACAAAGGTTAGAAAGGGTACCTGTCATGATCACGTGTGTCAGGACGCAGATGTTTCCGCAAGGCGGACCCATAACACACGTGACCCTGGATACACCGCCTCCAGTGGGGCGCATTTAAATAATAAAACGTGCAGGTGGCTACGCCGCCTCCACCTGGCGAATTTAGGTATTACACGTTAATAAACATTCTGGAAACCCCGCCTCCAGTATGGCGAATTTAAATAATAAGGGGGACCTGGGAAACATTAACAATGGTGGGCCCTGCAATAGGGAAAAGGGAATTGGAGACCTCCTGAGCTCCCCTGAGCCAGTGTCCCTGCACTCCTAATGTTCCCTATGCCGGTTTCGCACCAGGCGCCGCACGCGTACCTCAACGCCCTAGCTCGCCCTGACGCTAAACCCTCACTAGGGAATAGGTCGGTGCGGAAACTAATCCCACCACTGCACTAATAACACACATGAGGAAAGAGACAATACAGGGGAAACACCACTTAGCTTTGCTCTGTTGCGTGCGCTCCCAGCAACAGAGCCCTCCACCTGAGTGCATCTTCTCCTCCACCTGGATACATCACCATAACAGGATCCTTCACCTTAGTGCAGCCTTGGAGCAGAGTCCAAAACCAGTTGCAGCTGCTTAGAACCAGAGTCCCAAGGATGAGTTCAGCTGCTGACACGAAGTCGAGCATGCTTGAGTCCAGCTCAGCGGCCAAGTCCCACATGGTGAGTGCCACTCTCCATAGTCGCCACTCCACCAGCCCATGCAGACACTTCCCGCTGACACCATCACTGCGACTCCACCACGCCATGCCAGCCCTTCGTCCAGACACCATAGCTGACACTCTTCCCCCCTGGCTAAGCTGCGCAGGACTCCTCACCAGCTCCATCCTTCATCCAGGCTCTCCAAACTCAGAGTGAACACAAACTCACAATATCACAGCCAGTGATTGCACACCTCTAGCAAACCTTTATAGGGTGTAACACCTGATACATGATTAAGTGCACAAAACCTAAAGTGCAATATCAAAACCACCACCGGGGACAGTCAAGACACCTTGGAACTTTCCAAAGTAAAAAAAGTTCACCCAGTGATTTAAAACTGTCAGATCACTTCAGATCATGACAGTACCGTATCCCCAGATAACATGTATGGATAGCGTACACATTCAAAATATATGTCTATACATCAGGAGGCAGGCTCAGACGGTGTCAGGCCCAGTATGGATTGCATGTGATTGCACAAAGGTTAGAAAGGGTACCGTATCCCCGGATAACATGTATGGATAGCGTACACATTCAAAATATATGTCTATATATCAGGAGGCAGGCTCAGACGGTGTCAGGCCCAGTATGGATTGCACGTGATTGCACAAAGGTTAGAAAGGGTACCGTATCCCCGGATAACATGCATGGATAGCGTACACATTCAAAATATATGTCTATACAGCAGGAGGCAGGCTCAGATGGTGTTAGGCCCAGTATGGATTGCACGTGATTGCACAAAGGTTAGAAAGGGTACCGTATCCCCAGATAACATGTATGGATAGCGTACACATTCAAAATATATGTCTATACATCAGGAGGCAGGCTCAGACGGTGTTAGGCCCAGTATGGATTGCACGTGATTGCACAAAGGTTAGAAAGGGTACCGTATCCCCAGATAACATGTATGGATAGCGTACACATTCAAAATATATGTCTATACATCAGGAGGCAGGCTCAGACGGTGTCAGGCACAGTATGGATATGACGGCCCAGATTACACAGCGGAGGAGCAGGGAGAGGTAAAGATTGCAAATGCTGGGGCCCTGCCCAAGCAAGGGGGGCCCACTCGTGGGCGTCGGTACTGGCACTGGGCCCCTCATAGTACAGCGGTGTGTCTGACGGAAGTCCCGGCGCCATCTTTGATTCCCCTCGTGCGATGCGCTCTTTGGTTGTTTCCATGGGCACGTCCTGGAGTAAAGGGGAAGCATGTGACCGGAAGTCCCGGCGCCATCTTTGATTCCCCTCCGCTCTGCCCACACAAGACAGTTCCGGAGGAATGGGTGCTCAGCTATAGCCCGATGAGGGGGTTGCGCGACCGGAAGTATGGGCGCCATGTTTGATACGCCCCTCCGTGGAACGCACGCTAATGACCTCCTTCCGCTCTGAACATTTAATATAGCGGCGGGCTTTCAGGTACATAGTATATCTTTTTGGTGCACACCTGGGTTTCAAGGAATTTACACCTTCACACCGATTGGGCCGCCAGATAGTGGGTGGTATGCAATATAATTATGCCGGTTATTTAAATCCGTTTTCTTTGACCCTTGGTGCCATCATTATTGTGGTATCAGGCATGAAGCATCAACAATATCTCTGAAAGGATCATTCCTCCTGATGAACCGCTACAGCGGGGAAACGCGTTGAGGGTTCCCCCGTAAGACATGATAAGTGACCTTTTATTATCTGGTGATTGTATCTGAGGATGTTTATTTCTCCGAGTGAGAATAGCTGCTGATTTGGCCTTATTGAGGTCATTCTATTTTATAGGTCACATGATATCATGATATGGTTGAAATGTTTTTATCGTTGTATTCTTCAAATTTATTTGTCTGGTCTGCATGAGTCCTAGGGCATTCTGATTATTTCACCACTGTTCTATTTGAAAATTGTTTTCCCCTCTGTGATATTAGGGATCACTAGGGAAGCGAGGGATAGTCCTCGTTGAGTGGGGGCGCCAATATCGTACTATTAGGGTGCCAACCTCCACGGCTAGGAAGGTATCAGTCAGGCCTTAATGTAGGGCTATGCAGCACCTTAGAATAGGTCTTTTTTCATTTTTGATATTTTTCAAATTTCACTGGGAAGGTGTTTTTTACTATTATTAATAAATTGTTTTTTAAGGGGATTTGTATGTACACTAAGTCTTTTTCTAATCTCCATGAATTAGTGACTTTTTCTGGTTTAAGTTTTTTCTGATATGGCCAGTTTCCTATCAGCCCCTATCAATACTGAGCTTTGGGCACAGGATGCCAACCAGGTGTTTTCTATAAATCCATCACTTGAGAATTCTGATAATCCCTCTCTTAAGACCTTATTTAAAGACCTCTATCATGCCTATAAGGAAAATATCAAATCCTGGTGGGAGATAAGAGGGTTGGAAAGTTACATTAAAAATAAAATTGTACCCAAGGGCTTACGTATAAATATACAGCCCTCTCCCCGAACGGCCAATCCTCAGTTTCTTGCAGCCTGGACAAAAGAGACTGTTGAGTCCTCTATCCGTTTTATGCTGCTCCTCCTAACCGAGGAAAAAAGGTTGTTTGAGGAATCCACCAAGAAGTTAAATGATCTAATTGAAAAAGTAAAAAAATTTAAAACTGATCCTGATTTTGTGCGAAGGGAGGATATTCTCCAGACATCAGTTGAGAAGTTTCAGACTAATCTTAAGGATCGTAAGCATTTACAATTTACACGAGATCTGACTGAGTTCAAAGATAATAGGGCCTACGGGTATCAGGTGGCGAATCAGACTGAGGTGTCTTCCTCGGATATTGATACATCTGATACCGAACGAGTGGATAACTCCAACAATTTTCGGGGAAGAAGTGGACAGAATAGGTCGAGATGGCATCCACTAAGAAATCAGTACAGGCAAAGGGGTACGGGGGGAGGAAGGGGGGTACAACAATCCTCCTCAGGATCATCATCCTCTGTATCACAATATTTTTTGGACAGAGGTCCAACAGTGGGATACGACTTGAGGAGAAGAATGTAATTGACCAGGGGCAAATCATTAATTTGTCATCACATGAATTGTCTAATGATGAGTATCGTGTATTGCAGAAAGGCCTTAATTTTGTGCCAACTAATACATTTAACTGCTTTAATTGGGTTAAAGATTTGAACCTATTTGGCCGCAATCTGAAGTGGAAACTTTTCTTTAAGCAACATGACCGTGAACAGTGCCTCCGACTGGGTCTATCGGAGGAAGACATGGAGGGCCTGGAAGCTCTGACTAGTCTCCTGAGGGAGAATGAGCAACCACGGGGCTTGGGCCCATTTACTACCTTAAAAAGCAGAAGCACCAGGATGCCACCTAATAATGAGGTTATGAGCATTGATATCTTTACCAAGATGGTGGAGGAGGATCTCCGTAAAATTTTAAGTATAAATCGGAGCCATCCATCCAATCTCTCCCACTTTGAGGAGTTGGCTCTTGAGGGACTTGAAAAGAATGCTAAAATAATCATTAAAGCCTCAGATAAGGGAGGTAACCTGGTGCTTATGGATCACAACAAGTATAGGGCAATGTGTTATGCGCTCCTGAATCATGAGGACACATATGAGGTCTTGCGGGATAACCCAACATCTGGATATAAAGATGAGTTATTATCCATTTTAAGTGAGGCAAAGGAGAACAGGGTGATTTCAGATAATGAATTTCGATTTTTACTCCCGAACTCTCCTATGATAGCAACTTTTTATGCATTACCAAAGGTGCACAAAGGGCTTGAACCACTGAAGGGTCGCCCCATAGTCTCTGGAATAGACTCGCTCACCCAGAACAGTGGTGTCTATCTGGATAAGGTCTTGAGACCGTTTGTGACCACATTACCATCCTATGTACGCGACACATCACATTTGCTGAATCTGCTGGAGGGTGTTGTTCTGGAGGAAAACACCCTACTGGCGTCTATTGATGTGGAGGCACTATATAGCTGCATTCCACATGAGTGGGGCTTGAAGGCGGTTACCCATTTTCTACAAACGAGAGCAGTTGAATGTCAAACACATAATTGTTTTGTTAAAAAATTGTTGGGATTTGTCCTCACCAGGAATTATTTCCTCTTCGATTGTAAGTACTTCCACCAGCTCAGGGGGACTGCGATGGGGAGCCCTTGAGCCCCCACGTATGCTAATATCTTCCTGGGCTGGTGGGAAGAAACCCATATCTTCGGGGGGAAGAGGAGTGGTGGATTCCGTTTATTAATCTCTGGGCCAGATATATCGATGACATTCTGATATTCTGGTCTGGCCCCGAGTCAGATTTCCTTCGCTTCATTGAATGTATTAATAGGAATGTAGTGGGACTGAGGTTTACCTCAGAGTGTCATACCACAAGTATTAATTTCCTTGATTTGACGATTTCAAAGAATGGTGATGGAAGGATCAGCACATGTACTTATAGGAAGCCTACTGCAACAAACAGTTTGTTGAGATGGACAAGCCATCACCCAGAGCCCCTGAGGAGGGGGATACCTAAGGGGCAGTTCCTCAGGATCCGGAGGAACTGCTCGGAGTTGAATGTCTATAGGAAACAGGCCAATGACCTATATAATAGGTTCAGAAACAGGGGCTATCCCCCACGTTTCCTGGATGGGCCATGGCATGAAGCATTTATAGCGGATAGGCCTTCTCTCCTCCTTTCAAAAAAAGAAGATGCATCTATGGATACTGCTGTCAGACTTATTGGCACTTATGATGGCCAGTCAGACAGGGTATACCATGTTCTTAAAAAACATTGGGGGATACTGTTAGCTGACCCGAATTTGAAGGGGCTGATCCATCTAAACCCTCCATTACATACAGAAAAGGGAGGTCTATAGGGGATCGGCTTGTGCACAGCCTCTATCAAAGACCTAAGGGGGCGGGCACATGGTTGGACAGGAAACCTTTGGGCTTTTTTAAGTGTGGAGACTGTACTAGATGCAAATATATGCTTCAATGCAAAACCTTTACGAGCTCATACAATGGTAAGACCTTTTATGTGAGGGATTTTGGAAACTGTAGATCAACAGGTCTGGTCTATAAGGCCACGTGTACCTGCCCATTGGATTATGTGGGAAAAACCACTAGAGAATTAAGGGTGAGGGTGGGTGAACACCTGGGGGATATCAGAAACAAACGTGATACCCCTGTCGCCAGGCACATTAATGCGATACATCAGGGCCGAATGGGTGACATCACCTTTAATATGATTGAACTAATTAAACCAAGGGCAAGGGGAGGTAATCTAGACAATTTAATTCTGAGACGGGAATGTGAATGGATGTTCAGATTACAATCGGTCTCTCCGAATGGGATGAATGAATATATTTCATATGCCTGTTTTTTATGATTCCTTGGTTGGTTGAATTTGCCCTCTGTTCTTTTTGAGGGGGTGATGATGAGGGGTTCTATATATTTCTGGCATATTGGATGATGCCTGTATGGCAAGGACCACATTGTATGGCGGATTTGATTTATCATACAGCAATATGCATTGCTGTTGTTTTATAGTTATTCTTTAATATTTTTGAGCCTGGAATGTGCAATATTATGTGTGTGTAGTTATGCCAAAAATTAGGGTAATGTAACTGCTAGACCTATCATTTATCTGCGAATACTGTTGGGGTTATATTTGCTGTGCCATAGTGAAAATTTACAAAATCTTTAGTAACTATATTTTTCTTATGTCACAGTAATACTTTAATTGATGATTTGATAGGTCCTCTGGCTATTGACTTCTGGGACATCTTGTTTGGGGCAGGGGTGTTTGTTTTTATTTTCTTGATTCACCTTGTGCGATGCGCTCTCCGGTTTGTTTCCATGGTTACATCCTGGAGCAAAGGGGAAGCATGTGACCGGAAGTCCCGGCGCCATCTTTGATTCCCCTCGTGCGATGCGCTCTTTGGTTGTTTCCATGGGCACGTCCTGGAGTAAAGGGGAAGCATGTGACCGGAAGTCCTGGCGCCATCTTTGATTCCCCTCCGCTCTGCCCACACAAGACAGTTCCGGAGGAATGGGTGCTCAGCTACAGCCCGATGAGGGGGTTGCGCGACCGGAAGTATGGGCGCCATGTTTGATACGCCCCTCCGTGGAACGCACGCTAATGACCTCCTTCCGCTCTGAACATTTAATATAGCGGCGGGCTTTCAGGTACATAGTATATCTTTTTGGTGCACACCTGGGTTTCAAGGAATTTACACCTTCACACCGATTGGGCCGCCAGATAGTGGGTGGTATGCAATATAATTATGCCGGTTATTTAAATCCGTTTTCTTTGACCCCTGGTGCCATCATTCTTGTGGTATCAGGCATGAAGCAGCAACAATATCTCTGAAAGGATCATTCCTCCTGATGAACCGCTACGGCGGGGAAACGCGTTGAGGGTTCCCCCATAAGACATGATAAGTGACCTTTTATTATCTGGTGATTGTATCTGAGGATGTTTATTTCTCTGAGTGAGAATAGCTGCTGATTTGGCCTTATTGAGGTCATTCTATTTTATAGGTCACATGATATCATGATATGGTTGAAATGTTTTTATCGTTGTATTCTTCAAATTTATTTGTCTGGTCTGCATGAGTCCTAGGGCATTCTGATTATTTCACCACTGTTCTATTTGAAAATTGTTTTCCCCTCTGTGATATTAGGGATCACTAGGGAAGCGAGGGATAGTCCTCGTTGAGTGGGGGCGCCAATATCGTACTATTAGGGTGCCAACCTCCACGGCTAGGAAGGTATCAGTCAGGCCTTAATGTAGGGCTATGCAGCACCTTAGAATAGGTCTTTTTTCATTTTTGATATTTTTCAAATTTCACTGGGAAGGTGTTTTTTACTATTATTAATAAATTGTTTTTTAAGGGGATTTGTATGTACACTAAGTCTTTTTCTAATCTCCATGAATTAGTGACTTTTTCTTGCACTATGAGGGACCCTGTGCCAGTGCCCGCGCCCAAGAGTCGGCCTACCCACCTGTCCAGGGCAACGGCACTCGCACGGTGTCGTGCGCTAGGTGGTGACCCCGGCCATGGGGGGGAGGCAGCACAGTTAGGGAGTTTTAGAAAGTGGCATATGTTGATGTTGGACATTCAGCTGATGCAAAAGGCGAAATAGGTCAAGTCCCAGGAAGAGGTGGACCAAAGCAAGCCATTTTTCTGTCACCCTATGTGTCATCAGGGGAAGGTGGGACAAAATCCTTGGAAACCCATGCATGGTTCATTTTAATGAAGGTTAGATCATCCACATTTTGGGTTGACAGACGGGTCCTTTTTTCTGTCAGAATTGATCCAGCTGCACTGAAGACTCTTTCCGATAGCACACTTGCAGCTGGGCAAGCGAGCTCCTGTAAGGCATATTGGGCCAATTCAGGCCAGGTGTCCAGTTTAGCGGCCCAATAGTCAAAGGGGAATGACCTGTGTGGGAGAACATCGATATGGGAGGAAAAGTAGTTTGTAACCATAGTTGACAACTGCTGTCTCCTGTCACTTTCCATCGATGCAGTATTACCAGTTGTGTGAGCGGTATTTGAAAAATCAGTCCACAACATTGTCATGAAACCCCTGTCTCCAACGCCACTTCTGCTGTGTGCACCACGAACACCTCTGCCAAGCTGCCCCCGGCCCATACGGCTCGTGTGAGAACCATCACCGCTGCTGTGTGCTGGGAATGCCTCAAGCAACCGATTTACCAGAGTTGCTTGTTTATTAGCCAATATTAGGTCAAGGTTCTCCTGTGGCATGATGTTTTGTAATTTGCCTTTATAGCGTGGATCCAGGATGCTGGCCAACCAGTAGTCGTCATTGTTCATCATTTTGGCAATGCGGGGGTCCCTTTTTAGGATCTGCAAGGCATAATCTGACATGTGGGCCAATGTTCCCGGTGTCAATGATGCACTGCGAGTGCTGGGTGGAGGAGCACTTTCTGGCAAATCCACATCCCTCCAGTCACGCACAAACCCTGTACCAGACCTTGCCACGCCAACATTTTCACTTGCCCCACGAGATGCATCCTCCTCCCCTAAGTAATCATCCCCATCATCATTCTCCTCCTCCTCTTCTTCCTCCACCTCGTCCAGGAGAGGTCCCTGAGCAGACAATGGCTGAATGTCATCAAGGATTCCCTCCTCCTCTTCCTCCTCATCAACATTGGCTGCAGACGCCTGCTCCTTAAGGTGCGTCAAAGTTTGCATGAGCAGACGCATAAGTGGGATGCTCATGCTTAGGATGGCGTCGTCTGCGCTTACCAGCCGTGTGCATTCCTCAAAACACTGAAGGACTTTACAGAGGTCTTTCAGCTTCGACCACTGCACACCTGTCAACTCCATGTCTGCTCTCAAAGTGCCTGGCCGTGTATCCTCCCACAAATGCATTATGGCCTGCCTCTGCTCGCACAGCCGCTCCACCATGTGCAGGGTGGAGTTCCACCTTGTTGCAATGTCGATAATGAGGCGGTGGTTGGGAAGGTGGAGCAATCGCTGCAGCTTCTGCATACGAACGGAGTGTACAGGCGACCGGCGGATGTGCGCGCACAGTCTTCGCACCTTCTGGAGCAGGGCTGTTAACTCCGGATAATTTTTGAGGAAGCACTGCACCACCAGGTTCAAGGTGTGAGCCAAGCAATGTATGTGGCTGAGTTTTGAAAGGGCTATGGCTGCCACAAAATTACGGCCGTTATCACTAACTACCTTGCCTGCCTCAAGATGTACACTGCCCAGCCATGACTCAGTTTGTCGCTTCAAGTACTCGGCCAGCACCTCGGCGGTGTGTCTGTTGCCCAAACACATCATCTGCAACACAGCCTGCTGACGCTTTCCACTAGCTGCTCGATAGGGGGACACATCGTGTGCAACAGTGGCAGCTGCAGATGGAGTGCTCGTACGACTGCGCTCTGTGGACGAGCTTTCGCTTCTGGAGGAGGAGGAGGAGGGTCGAATGCCTACAGCCAACTGTTTCCTATACCGTGGGCTAGGCAGCACTGTCCCACCACCGCTGTCCCCTGTGGACCCTGCATCCACCACATTAACCCAGTGCGCAGTGATGAACATGTAATGGCCCTGGCCATGCCGACTGGACCATGCATCAGTTGTGAGTTGCACCTTTCCGCTCACTGACTGCTTGAGTGCATGGACAATGCGTTCTTTCACATGATGGTGGAGGGCTGGGATGGCTTTGCGAGAGAAGAAGTGGCGACTGGGTAGGTCATAGCGTGGTACTGCATAGGCCATGAGTTCGCAGAAAGCTGTGCTTTCCACCAACCGAAAGGGCATCATCTCAAACGAGATTAGTTTGGCAATGTGGGCGTTCAAACCCAGTGTACGCGGATGAGAGACTGAGTACTTTCTTGACCTACTCATAGTGTCTGGGAGGGTGAGCTGGACTTGAGAGCTGCATATGATGGAAGTAGCGGTGGACAGGGCGGACTGAGAGAGGGTTGATGATGGTGATGGAGTTGGTGTTCTTTCTGATGGCCTAGAATCAGTCTTTCGTTGATATAACAGTGGGATTCCCTGACTGCTGTGGCCTTGCAACGACACCTCAACATTTGCTGCTGTGCTAACCGGTGGGCTTACAGTGGGGGAAACAATGTAGCGTTGCTGACTACCTTCGTTGTGATCAGTTGCACATGTGGCACTTGAGGTTTGGTGTTGTGTCCACGCTTGCAAGTGCATGCTGGTTAAATGTCTAAGCATGCAACTGGTATTCAAATTTTTCAGATTTTTCCCTCGGCTAAAGGTCTTTGCACACTTCTTACAGATAACCTTGGCCTGATCATGAGGATTTTGTTCAAAAAAGTGCCACACTGCACTCTTCCAACTTTGGCAGACATTTTGCGGCCTAGCACGCTGTGATCTTTTGACCCTCTGGACAAGCTGTCCAGCAACTCTTTTGATGTTTGGAACCTGTCTTTGGAGTGCTACGGGCCTGCCAGATACCAGCTGTTGCGATGTCGATGTCTGCTGTGGATGCTCCTCATCTGAGCTATTGGAAGCAGCACCCTCTTCCCCCAATGGATGCCAATCTGGGTCAACAACTGGGTCATCCATCACCTCCTCTTCTATGTCATGTGCACCTTCCTCTGTGTCACCGTGTATGGTGGTATAGTGTGCGGGAAGGGGCCCCTGAGTCTCAACAGGGTCAGAATCTGGCTCTGTACACTGCGAGGACAATGTAGTGCTCTGAGTGAATGTACCAGCAGAATCAATCATCAGCGGCTGTGCATCAGTGCACTCCATGTCAGATTCATCTTGGCCTGGGTAATTCACCATTTGACTTGATAATCCAGGCATGGTATGTGAAAACAGCTCCATGGTGTAATCAGTAGTATGGCCTGCGTCATCCTTCAATCTTGGTTGGGGTGAAGGAAACAAGGAAAGGTGTGGTTCATGAACATGAGCCTCCAATGACGACTCAGTGCTTTTACTTTTTACAACTTCAGAAGAGGAGGCGATAGAGCTGGAGGCTGAGTCAGCAATGTAAGACAAAACTTTTTCCTGATGCTCTGGCTTTAAAAGCGGTTTGCCAACTCCTAGAAAACTAAGCGTTCGAGGCCTTATGTAGCCAGACGATGACGCAGGCTCAACACCTCCTGCATTCGGTCCTATTTTGCTCTTGCCACTACCATCAGATCCACCACCAACACCATCATTACCAGCTGCCAACCCCCGCCCAATTCCACGGCCTCTTCCACCAGCCTTCCTCATTTTTGGTAGAAATGTAGACAAAATCCAACAAACTATATAGTAATGTAAAACAAGGTACAAGGTGTCTATAGGACAGGGGAGATTTTGAATTTCTGCAGACACTTGTGGACACTGGACACTTTTGGATTGTGTGAGGCCTACTGATATCTGAACGCTATGTGACAGACTCGATGGCACAGCTGTGACCAAAGTGACTAGAGGATAAGGGAGATTTTGAATCTCTGCACACACTTTTGGACACTGGACACTTTTGGATTGTGTGAGGCCCACTGATATCTGAGCGCTATGTCACAGGCTCGATGGCACAGCTGTGACAAAAGTGACTAGAGGATAAGGGAGATTTTGAATCTCTGCACACACTTTTGGACACTGGACACTTTTGGATTGTGTGAGGCCCACTGATAGCTGAGCGCTATGTCACAGGCTCGATGGCACAGCTGTGACAAAAGTGACTAGAGGATAAGGGAGATTTTGAATCTCTGCACACACTTTTGGACACTGGACACTTTTGGATTGTGTGAGGCCCACTGATATCTGAGCGCTATGTCACAGGCTCGATGGCACAGCTGTGACAAAAGTGACTAGAGGATAAGGGAGATTTTGAATCTCTGCACACACTTTTGGACACTGGACACTTTTGGATTGTGTGAGGCCCACTGATATCTGAGCGCTATGTCACAGGCTCGATGGCACAGCTGTGACCAAAGTGACTAGAGGATAAGGGAGATTTTGAATCTCTGCACACACTTTTGGACACTGGACACTTTTGGATTGTGTGAGGCCCAATGAATATCTGAGCGCTATGTGACAGGCTCGATGGCACAGCTGTGACCAAAGTGGCTAGAGGATAAGGGAGATTATGAATCTCTGCACACACTTTTGGACACTGGACACTTTTGGATTGTGTGAGGCCCACTGATATCTGAGCGCTATGTCACAGGCTCGATGGCACAGCTGTGACAAAAGTGACTAGAGGATAAGGGAGATTTTGAATCTCTGCACACACTTTTGGACACTGGACACTTTTGGATTGTGTGAGGCCCACTGATATCTGAGCGCTATGTCACAGGCTCGATGGCACAGCTGTGACAAAAGTGACTAGAGGATAAGGGAGATTTTGAATCTCTGCACACACTTTTGGACACTGGACACTTTTGGATTGTGTGAGGCCCACTGATATCTGAGCGCTATGTCACAGGCTCGATGGCACAGCTGTGACAAAAGTGACTAGAGGATAAGGGAGATTTTGAATCTCTGCACACTTTTGGACACTGGACACTTTTGGATTGTGTGAGGCCCACTGATATCTGAGCGCTATGTCACAGGCTCGATGGCACAGCTGTGACCAAAGTCACTAGAGGATAAGGGAGATTTTGAATCTCTGCACACACTTTTGGACACTGGACACTTTTGGATTGTGTGAGGCCCAATGAATATCTGAGCGCTATGTGACAGGCTCGATGACACAGCTGTGACCAAAGTGGCTAGAGGATAAGGGAGATTTTGAATCTCTGCACACACTTTTGGACACTGGACACTTTTGGATTGTGTGAGGCCCAATGAATATCTGAGCGCTATGTGACAGGCTCGATGGCACAGCTGTGACCAAAGTGACTAGAGTATAAGGGAGATTTTGAATCTCTGCACACACTTTTGGACACTGGACACTTTTGGATTGTGTGAGGCCCACTGATATCTGAGCGCTATGTCACAGGCTCGATGGCACAGCTGTGACAAAAGTGACTAGAGGATAAGGGAGATTTTGAATCTCTGCACACACTTTTGGACACTGGACACTTTTGAATTGTGTGAGGCCCACTGATATCTGAGCGCTATGTCACAGGCTCGATGGCACAGCTGTGACCAAAGTGCATAGAGGATAAGGGAGATTTTGAATCTCTGCACACACTTTTGGACACTGGACACTTTTGGATTGTGTGAGGCCCAATGAATATCTGAGCGCTATGTGACAGGCTCGATGGCACAGCTGTGACCAAAGTGACTAGAGGATAAGGGAGATTTTGAATCTCTGCGCACACTTTTGGACACTGGACACTTTTGGATTGTGTGAGGCCCACTGATATCTGAGCGCTATGTCACAGGCTCGATGGCACAGCTGTGACCAAAGTGCATAGAGGATAAGGGAGATTTTGAATCTCTGCACACACTTTTGGACACTGGACACTTTTGGATTGTGTGAGGCCCAATGAATATCTGAGCGCTATGTGACAGGCTCGATGGCACAGCTGTGACCAAAGTGACTAGAGGATAAGGGAGATTTTGAATCTCTGCGCACACTTTTGGACACTGGACACTTTTGGATTGTGTGAGGCCCACTGATATCTGAGCGCTATGTCACAGGCTCGATGGCACAGCTGTGACAAAAGTGACTAGAGGATAAGGGAGATTTTGAATCTCTGCACACACTTTTGGACACTGGACACTTTTGGATTGTGTGAGGCCCACTGATATCTGAGCGCTATGTCACAGGCTCGATGGCACAGCTGTGACAAAAGTGACTAGAGGATAAGGGAGATTTTGAATCTCTGCACACACTTTTGGACACTGGACACTTTTGGATTGTGTGAGGCCCACTGATATCTGAGCGCTATGTCACAGGCTCGATGGCACAGCTGTGACCAAAGTGACTAGAGGATAAGGGAGATTTTGAATCTCTGCACACACTTTTGGACACTGGACACTTTTGGATTGTGTGAGGCCCAATGAATATCTGAGCGCTATGTGACAGGCTCGATGGCACAGCTGTGACCAAAGTGACTAGAGTATAAGGGAGATTTTGAATCTCTGCACACACTTTTGGACACTGGACACTTTTGGATTGTGTGAGGCCCAATGAATATCTGAGCGCTATGTGACAGGCTCGATGGCACAGCTGTGACCAAAGTGACTAGAGGATAAGGGAGATTGGATTGCTTTTAAAAAAGCAGTTTGCAGAGCAGTGGGTAAACAGCAATGCCAGCCTGTCAGGAAGCCTTAAAAGGCAGCCCAACAACCAACACCACTGATACACCACAATATAGCCTCCCCTTGCACTGCACACACAATGACTGGTGTGTTGTGCAGGCCAAATTGCTAGCAGCAGAAGCAGTTTTTTTTTCTTCTTCTCAGCAGGACAAAAAAAAAAAATTGGGATTGCTTTTAAAAAAGCAGTTTGCGGAGCAGTGGGTAAACAGCAATGCAGGAATGTCAGGAAGCCTTAGAAGGCAGCCCAACAACCAACACCACTGATACACCACTATATAGCCTCCCCTTGCACTGCACACACTGTGACTGGTGTGTCGTGCAGGCCAAATCGCTAGCAGCAGAAGCAGTTTTTTTGTCTTCTTCTCTGCCTAACGCTCTCCCTACAGAATCAGCAGCAACCTCTCCCTATACTGAGATCGGCAGAAGTAAGATGGCGGTCGGCGTGCACGCCCTTTTATACCCCCTGTGACGCCCACCAAAGCAAGCCAATCACTTGCATGCCCTTCTGAAAGATGGTGGTGACCCCTGCCTATGTCATCACGTTGCCCACAGTGTCCGTGGATCCTGATTGGCTGAAAAAGAGCGCAAAACAAACTTTTGAAACACGACTTTGGCGCGTAAGTCGCCAACCTCGTGGCCGACCTCATCCTAGGGTCGGGTTTCGTTTCATGAAACCCGACTTTGCCAAAAGTCGGCGACTTTTGAATTTTTTCGACCCGTTTCGCTCAACTCTAATTGTTATATATCCTCCTTGGTGATCCATGCTTTTGTGCATGTCTCTTTCTTGTCTTATCATTTCACAAGTGATTTGGGTCAATGATCAGCACTCGGTGACTACAGGATGCACACACAGAGGTAGTGCAAAGGGTGAAGGAGAGAAAAAATAGACAGGGACAAAAAAAGTTGTGGAAAACAGCGAGCATAGACGTTGATAAGTGATTTGCATTACTGATCAAAACTCGGGGCTGCAGGAAGAACGAAAAAGAGAAAAAATGCCAAAAATTGAACTATCAAGTACTGATCAGCGCTCTGCGGGGGGGGGTATAGAAAGGAGGAATAGGGGAAAGCAGAGTGTTGTAGAGGGGGATTGGTGTGGATTAGGAACAATTAGGAATGATCAGGGAAGGATCAGGAAACCTTTTCTCTTCTTTCTTCTTCAGCAGCAGCAGTAATGGCACAGGATTTAAAAAGTATAAGGCACCACAAAGCCCAGCACAGTGCACAGAACTACACAGTGACCGCCCTGTACAAGTCCGCAGCTAGAATGAGGATTGGTGGGGGACAACAACTCCATGTGCCCTCCAGGAACCTGAATGCAATCAACATGCATGGCCATATTTGTCATTCTTGAATACTTAGGCACTTTAAGTAGTCACGCTGCCTACTAATCAGTCAGACTGAGGGTATGTACACACAGTATCTGTTTCATGCAGATAGGCACACTATCAAGCCTGAAAAAATGCTAAATAAATGCTAAAAGGAATGAGCTCATACACTGCAATGTAAAAACGACTTGCTGCTTACATGTTGAGTAGTGATGAGCAAGCATGCTCGCCACTGCTCGATAATTGCTGTAGCATTGGAGTGCTCGGGTAAGCTTGTTACTCCATCGAGTATTGCGGGTGCTTGAGCACCATGATTGAGTCTCCGTCCTGCATGTTTTGCAGCTGTTAGACAGCCAATAAATATGCAGGGACTTTCTGCAATATACATGGTAATCCTGTAGCCATGTTGGCTAGTTTCATTACTGTGATTGGTTGGCCATATCGCGTCATCAGGTCTTATATAAGAGCGTGTGCCATTAAGCTCGGCACACTCTCCTCTGGAAGCGGTTCCGGGGGAGTTGATCTAGGAGGCAGAGCTTAGATTAGAGCAGGCATATAGGCAGTGGTTAATTGCTATTGAGGTACTTGTTTACCATTGATGCACCATTAAAACAAAAGTCATTTTCAGGACTACATACTGTCCTTTCTCTAGTAAAAACGCTGTTACCTGCTTTCAGTGTAGGGATAGCTGGTGGAGGAGGAATAGTTTTGGATTCGAGGCATATGATTACCATCCAAGGTGAAACAGACAGCTGTGGACTTATATTTAGGCTTGGAAGAGTTTAGTAATCATAGAGCTTCCCAGCCTGATAATCTAACAGCCCATAGTCACCCTGGAATTGGTGCATCAAATTAGATGTATCAATTCTGGTGCTTTGCCCGGCTCTTCCCGATTGCCATGGTGCCCGGGCAATCAGGGTAATAAAATCACAGCTTGCATCCACCCCAGGGGTTAGTAATGGAGCGGTGCCTATCAGACACCCCCATTAGTAACCCGATAATAAAAAATAAAAACACACACAGAAAAAGAAAACACTTTATTTGAAGAAAGGCTGCCCCACATTTTCCCTCATTCACAATTTAATGGGAAAAAAAATAAAAAGAATTCTTAGCTGATGATGTTAGCTCTTGCTTCTCCCTTCTTCTTCATTATCAGTTTGCTGTAGCCATCTTTGGATACACATGTATCCAAAGATACATATATACGTATATACGTATACTTTCCACCTGCTGCATTGTACTTAATACGAGATTTCAGAGAGAGAGTGCTGGCTGAGTTGGCACTATCTGAGGATGCCTGGCATGTGAATACAACAATCATACAGTTATCTAAGGGATTGATGACTAAGGATTTAGAGACTCATACAATGCAAAGAAAGGAACATCTATAAAGCTAATTGTGATGACACAGCAGCTTACATATAGTCTGCAGACACTGCCTGTGCTGCTTATAAATTGCAACATTGTATGTGAGCTCCCCTGCAGCTAGGAGCAGAATAGCCCCCACCTTTGCATTCCTGTGTGCAATGGAAAAGACAGGAAGAATTTCAAATTCTCTGCCTGATTTACAACAGCAAGAAAAAGACATAGCCTTCAGTGAAAGATCCAAACGCTTGACTAAACCTACATGAAAGGTCAAAGAATCTAGAAACCACCAAATGTGATTTACTTTCCAGTGTATCTTTCCTATGGGAAAGGGTGCAGAATCAAGTGACTGTCTTATCTATGCCTGGCGCTCATAAGTTACCACCAGAGGGAGCCCTAGAATTATTGTACTCAGTATACCAGATTTTCAAGGACTCTTGTGAAAAATATACCTCCGTCTTGGTGAGGCTAAACATGCCAGAGTCTCTAAAGGAACTTCAGCGCTTTCAACAACTCAATTCTGAACGAGACTGCACTATTATTATTTATTATTATAGTGCCATTTATCCCATGGTGCTTTACATGTGAGGAGGGGTATACATAATAAAAACAAGTACAGTATTCTTAAACAGTACAAGTTACGATTGACACAGGAGGAGAGAGGACCCTGCCCGTGAGGGCTCACAATCTACAAAGGATGGGTGAGGATACAGTAGGTGATATCTGGTCCAGAGATGTAGATCTGTGTGTCATCCGCATAGAGGTGATACTGAAAGCCATGAGATTCTATGAGCTGTCCCAGGCCAAAGGTGTAAATGGAGAAGAGCAGGGGCCCTAGGACTGATTCTTGCAGGACTCCAACAGAAATGCACATCGTGAATAAAATAGAAGCAAAAATCGCACAGATGTCAGAAGCATCATCGAGTGAGACTCGTCGAGTGAAATCAGATTCCGTCCAACAAGGAAGAGATCCCAACGCTCCTCATCACCCTCACCTGAATACTATAGCCAGCAAGATTTCAGCTCTCGACGACCACGCAGAAATCCTGATTCTACTTAGGAGAGACATCCTGCATTTACACAAGGTATGCCAGCAAATCAACGGCCCACATGACACACCATTTGCTCAGCGCTTTGACCTAGGCTTGGTGTGTCATGATCCAGACCGGGTTTTGAGTCCTGTCTTTCCATGTTCGCGGTCTGATCATTTCAAGTGTTAACTTTTCTCAGCCTTATTCTGGTCTCAGGTTTGCTATTTAGCTATGCTACATACTGCAGGCAGTGTCAGCTAATAGTTCTGCCTTCGGCGTGTGTATCTGACTCTGGCATATCCTGATTTGCCCTGCTCTAATCCCTGACTTACCCCGCGTCTGTTTATTCCCTCTGTCTGACCTGACTCAGTGTTTCCATGTAAGTTTGTTGATGCCCTAGTTTTGACTTGGCTTGCATTCGGACCTGCTTCTGTCTTCTGTCTCTGTCTTATCCGCTTCCGACCGTTGCTGACCCCCTAAACATTTAAAGGGGTTTTTTTTTTTTCTGATCACGGATTCACTTTGCAACTTGGCGGATCAGGTTTCCAATCTGACCCAAATGATGCAGGGTTTGTCAGTGGAACATAGGGCTCTTGCTTCCTCTTCCAACCAACTCCAGCGTGAGCTTACTCAGACTGTTAAATCTTTTCAAGGTTCTATGACTAAATCAGCTGTTAGGCAATCTAACCCCACTGATGTGTCCTTACACTCTCCTGAACCTATGGTCAGGCTCCCTGATACTTTCTCTGGAGGGAAGGAGAGGTTTCTTGCATTCAGAGAAAGTTGTAAGCTTTTTTTCCCTTCAGACCCAGATCCTCTGCAGATGAGAGTCAACAGGTGGGGATAATAATTAAATTACTCTGGGAGGGGCCTCTAACCTTCGCTTTTTCTTTACCTGCTACTGCCCCTGAATGTATGACTGTAGACAGGTTCTTTGAGGTTTTAGGACTGATTTATGACAAACCAGACCGGGTCAGGGTAGCAGAGAACATGATCATGGGTCTCTCCCAGAGTAAACTCACTGCAGAATGGTATTGTTCTGAGTTTAGACAGTGGTCTATTGAGGTGTCTTGGGATGACTCTGCTTTGAGATGCCAGTTCAGAAGAGGACTTTCTGATCATCTTAAGGACGCGCCGGCCTTCCATTCACCACCCAATTCACTGGAGGAGGCCATGATCCAGGCCATTCGTATGGATCGGAGGTTACGGGAGAGAGGTATTATCCAGCATGAGATTCCTGTATTGCCTGCCAAGTCTGAGGTGATACCATTCACGGAGACTATGGAGGTTGGTGCCACCAACTTCAAAGCGAAGGAGAGGAAGCGATGACATGATGGGAAATTATGTTTTTATTGTGGAGATCCGGGACATTGGAAGAAGGACTGCCCCTCTTGTCAATCGAGTAACAATCTGCCGAGTCTGGGTGATTGTCGAGGAGTTCACCCAGACTATCAGGTACCATTTTCATAATTTCAAAAAGTTTTGTTAGAGGTGGAACTGTGTTATGGAGGTGGTTTCGCATCCACTTCAGCTTTTGTGGACTGTGGATCTTCCATGAACTTCATTGACTCTAGTCTGGTGTCCAAGTTAGAGTTAGGGACAGTTAGGCTAGAGACTCCCATCCATATCATTGACATTGATAAGACACAGTTGGCTCAAAATGTTATTAAGTTTGTCTCTGAGAAGTTTCTCCTCAAGGTGGGTTCCTTGCACCAGGAACAAATTTCATGCTATGTTATGAATAATCTTCCTGTAGGGCTGGTGTTGGGGTTCCCCTGGTTACAGAGGCATAATCCTGTTATAGACTGGAATCTCGTGATATTGTTATGTGGGGTCCTAATTGTTCCAATGGTTGTCTTTCTGCTGTTTTTGTGTCTGCCATTAGTCCGGAGGGTATTCCGGAGTACCTCAAGGACTTTGGGGACGTGTTCTCTGAAAAAGAAGCTGAGGTCTTGCCACCACATTGTCCTTATGATTGTACCATTAATCTTGTTCTGGGTTCTAAATTGCCCAAAGCCCGTTTGTACAATCTTTCTGGCCCGCAACGTACCTCTAAGAAAAACTATATCTCTGATAGTCTATGCAAAGGTCACATCCGTCCCTCTGTCTCACCTGTGGCCTCTGGATTCTTTTTTGTCAAGAAAAAAGATGGCAGTTTATGCCCGTGCCTCAATTTCCGGGAACTAAATAAAATTACGGTGAGAAATACCTACCCTCTCCCACTCATTCCTGATCTCTATAACCAATTGTCTGGGGCTAAGTGGTTTTCCAAACTTGATCTCAGTGGAGCATATAACCTTATCCCCATTTGGGAAGGGGATGAGTGGAAAATGGCATTTTTCACATCCGAGGGTATGTCTGAAAATTTGGTCATGCCTTTCGGTCTCACGAATGCGCCCGCGTGTTTCAAAACTTCTTGAATGATGATTTCTCTGATTTTATCAGGCGCTTTATGGTTGTACAGTATACCTGGATTATATCCTTGCTTTCTTGCCTGACAAGGAATCCCACATTGGTCATTTACATGCTTTTCTTGAAAGGTACGGGGAAATTCTCTGTTCGCTAAACCCGAGAAATGTTTGTTTTGTGTCCAGGAGCTTTCATTTCTGGGGATCATCCTTTCTGCCAATTGGTTTCAGATAGATCATGGAAAGGTACAGGCCATTGTTGATTGGGTGCAACCCAGAGACCTCAAGGATCAGCAGCATTTTCTGGGTTTTGCCAATTATTATTGAAAATTTAGCAAGGGGTTTTCTCAGGTGGTCAAGCCACTCACCGTTCTCACTCGCAAGGGGGTTGATCTCAAAGTCTGGTCACCCTTAGCGGTTTAAGCATTCACTACTTCAAAGAAGTGTTTTATGTCTGCTACTGTATTGGTTTAGCCCGATCCATCAGAACTGTTCATTGTAGAGGTGGACGCATTGGAGGTGGGAGTGGGGGCTGTGTTGTCTCAGGGACCCGTTAATTTGACCAGTTTAAGACCATGTGCCTTTTTCTCCAGGAAGTTTTCTTCTGCTGAGATGAACTATGATGTTGGTAACCGGAAGTTATTGGCCATAAAATAGGCTTTTGAAGAATGGAGGCATTTTTTTGAAGGGGGCGGTTCATTGGATCACGGTGATTACGGACCACAAGAACTTGTCTTACATTGATTCTGCCAAGCAGATAACTCCTAGACAGGCTAGGTGGTCGCTCTTTTTTCTCGTTTTCATTTTTCTATCACTTTTTGGCCTGGTTCCAAGAATGTCAAGGCGGATGCTTTATCTCTCAGATTTGATCCAATATCAGCCCCCAAACCTCCTTCCTCCATTCTTCAGCATGGGGTGGTTGTTGCTGGGGTATCCTCTGAATTGGAGCGTGAAATTCTGGAGGCTCAGTCTCTTGCTCCTCCATCTTTGCCTGATAATAAGAACTTTGTCCCGCGTCAGTAGTGGTTCAGGGTTCTCCGGGAGTTCCACGATTCTGGTCTCAGTGGGCACTCGGGGATCTTGGCCACTCGGAAAAACATTGCTAGGCTGTTTTGGTGGTCCTCCATGCTCTCTGATGTCGCTAGGTTTGTGCCTGCTTATGATACCTGTGCCTGTGCTAAGAGCTCTCATAACCATCTGTCCGGGGAAATGGTGGCATTGCCAATTCTGGATAGACCTTGGACTCATTTGTCCATGGATTTTATCACTGATCTCCCTCCTTCCAATAGCAAAATTATCATCTGGGTAGTGGTTGACAGATTCAGTAAACAGGCGCATTTTGTACCTTTGACAAGATTGCCTAATGCAGAAACACTATATAAGGTGTTTGTCAAGCACGTTGTGCGGTTTAATGGCATGCCTTTGCGTGTGGTTTCTAATAGAGGTTTACAATTTGTGTCCAAGTTTTGGAGGGCATATTGTAAAAGATTGGGCATTTTTCTTGACCTTCTCGCCTACCATCCCGAGACCAACAGTCAGACGGAGAGGATCAGTGGCTTGAACAGATTTTGCAGTGTCTTGCTACATCTCAGCAGGATGATTGGTGTTCCTTGTTGCTTGTGGCTGAGTTTGCATTTAAGATTCAAATTAACCAGTCTACTTGCACCTCTCCGTTCTTCTGTAACTATGGTTTTCACCCCCAGTTTGGCAAATTTTCTAGGCTGGATTCAGGATGTCCAGGTGCTGACACAGCAGTTCAATGATTGGAGGAGGTGTGGAGGGAGGTTCAGAAGAACATTGGGGAGGCTCAGGGCAAACATAAACATTTTCCTGATAAGCGATGGTCTGTAGGACCTATGTTCCTGGTGGGAGATAAAGTGTGGTTGTCTACCAAGAACATTAGTCTAAAAGTTCCTTCTGCTAAGCTAGGTCCCAGGTTTATTGGTCCTTACGAGATCATTGAGGTTGTCAATCTAGTTGCCTTTTGCTTACGCCTTCCTCCGTCGCATCGGATCTCCAATGTGTTCCATAAGTCCCTTCTGAAGACATTTGTACCAACCTCTACTGGGCCCCTATCCCCTCCACCTCCTGTCTCTGTGGATAGTCAGACCAAGTATGAAGTGGAACGGATTGTGGACTCTTGCATGGTCCGTAGTTCACTTCAGTATTTGGTTCAGTGGAGGGGTTACGGTCCTGAAGATCGATCTTGGGTCCCGGCGGGATCTGTCCATGCTGATCAATTGGTTCGACATTTCATACACATTATGCTGGGAAGTTGGGGGTCCGGTGGCCTCCCCCTTGAGAGGAGGGTACTGTCATGATCCAGACCAGGTTTTGAGTACTGTCTTTCCATGTTCCCGGTCTGGTCATTTCAGGGGTTAACTTTTCTCAGCCTCAGTCTGGTCTCAGATTTGCTCTTTAGCTATGCTGCATACTGCAGGCGGTGTCAGCTATAGTTCTGCCTTCGACGTATGTATCTGACTCTGGTATATCCTGATTTGCCCTGCTGTGATCCCTGACTTGCCCCATGTCTGTTTATTCCTCTATGTGTCCAGACTCAGTGCTTCCCTGTATGTTTGATGACTCCCTAGTTTTGACTTGACTTGCATTCAGACCTGCTTCTGTCTTCTGTGTTTGTCTTATCCGCTTCCGACCATTGCTGACCCCCTAGCTTGTTTCTGACCATGTGTACTGCTGTGACCTCTGGTACTTTTGCTCCTGACTGTTTCTGATTCGGCTTGTCTGACCACTCTTTCACTTCCTGGTGGCAATTTTGCTGCTGCTCAGTGTTACTATGCTGTGTGTGCAACATCTCTTCCCTCACCAGCACCCCCTGGTGGAGGTTGCCCTATACTGCACTGCATTAGCATGACAGAGTGATCATAGGGAATGTCTGTGTAGACAAAATGAAAAGACCTATTGCTATCTTCTCCCACAAGATGCACATCTTGCCAAATGGTTGCAGCACTCATTTCCAGCCATGCCCACATTATTACTGGGTGAAAGAGAAGCTTAGCAACACCAAGTGGCGATGGCCACCACTTGACAGTGCGAACATGGGCAGTCCCTGGGATGACGACTTCGGGTCAACAGTGTTCAATTCCACATGCCGCACGCACAGTAGGTCTAGACGGACACTGACCCTGTGTCTTGGGCCCTAGTCCTATGACCATATGCCGTGATTGCATTCCGCTGAGACCAGTGAGTCCAACAGCATCGGTATTTATATTTATTGCTTTGGCAGCTCTGTGAATCAACAGAGTACGCCCAGCGCACACCAGGTGACTTTCAACCCGCGTGCGATATACCGCCATATTGAGTTTCCGCCATTACCTAGCACGGTGGACCCCGGGCGGCGAACGCACTTTATATTATTTATTATTTAGTGCGTTCCACCGTCCCTAACAGCTTCATTGTGAAGGAAGACAGTAGAAATTATCTCAGGTTCTTATGATACAAGTGCAACGACATCCACAACGAGGTCATAGACTTCAAACAGAGGCTGGCCAGACATCTGACTGGGATGATTTAGCGAATCCTGCTTTGAGCAGGGGGTTGGACCAGATGGCCCAGGAGGTCCCTTCCAACTCTACAAAACTATGATTCTATGATTCTACTACCGGATGAAGGTACACGTCTTCAGCAACAACCCTTCACCTGCTGTAGCGATCTATGGACTGAGACGGGCAACCCAGGAAGGTGAGAGAGAATATGGAAGTGATGCTCATCAGTTTGTAGAGAAGAACGTGGATGATGGGCTCAAGTCTTTATCCTCGAGTTAAGAGGCTATCGATCTGCTCTCCAGGACTCAGGAAATACACTTATCATCAAATCTCAGGCTCCACAAGATTATTTCTAACAGTCAAGAGGTAATGGAAGCATTTCCATCTGAAGACTATGCCACAAGCTTAAGAGACTTCGATTTAGGTTGCGACGCCCCTCCTATGCAACGCAGTCTCGGTCTGCTATGGAATATTAAACAGGAGGCATTTACTTTTCAAGTGTCACCCTGTGACAAACCAATCACCAAACGAGGAGTCCTATCTGTCACAAACAGTATCTACAATCCTCTTGGGTTCGTCTCACCCATCACTATTCAAGGCAAGATTCTGCTAAGACAGCTCATTTCCTGAAAATACCGATTGGGATGCTCCGCTGCCGTCCCAGAAACAACAAAGATGGGAGGCCTGGAGGAAGCCACTGACGGTCCTAGAACAACTCCAAGTCCCACGTTGTTATTCTGTAAAATCTTCTTCAGTTGCCGCAAGAGGATAAGTCCACATTTTCTCTGACGCATCTACAGAAGCCATAGCTGCAGTAGCTTATCTGAAGACCTTGGGAGCGCACAATGAAGTGCACTGTGGTTTCATTCTGGGTAAGGTCAAACTAACCCCTAAACCTTCAAACTCAGTACCAAGGTTTGAACTTTGTGCCGCAGTATTGCCGGTAGAAATAGCTGAAGTCATGAGAGATGAAATGGACATCGCAATTGATTCCTTTACATTCTACACAGATAGTAGAGAGGTACTCGGATATATAACCAAAGGAAACAATTCTACATCTAGGTGAGAAATAAAGTAGAGTCCATCAGATGTTTTGCTACTCCTGAGCAGTGGCATCACATCCCCTCTGATCTAAACCCAGCTGACCAAGGAACAATACTCACACCTGCATCCAAGCTTGGTGACAATATGTGGCTGACACCTCCAATTATCTTATATGAGGATACCTACGATAACTGTCAGCAACGCCTATAAGTTGGTGGATCCTGAATCTGACAAGGAAATTAGATCAACTCCTAACCTACAAGAAGGAGATCTTGTCCTTTTAAAAGACAGAGGCTCGTTGCAACCACTGGCCATCGTAACCACTTGGTCTTATCACTAAGGTTGTGCCCAGCGATGATGAAAAGACTCGGAAGGTAGAAGTGAAGGTGGCAAAGGGGGTTCAACTCAAACCTTCTTTCTCCCTGTCACTGAACTGGTGCCAATTTTACCAAAGGAGGACGTCACATGAACTTAACATTGTTGCTGGACTCCCCCACGGCAGGGAGCATTCCTCTTCATACCCCAGCCGTGTTAGGACATAAAACGCTCTGCGTGCAACTGATCTTGAACACTTCCCTGTGGATTAAAAGTTACTATTGGATTGTTGGGTTCATGGAAGAGTTAGCTTGTTGCGGATTCCCCAACCCGAATATGGGTCTTTCTACTGAACTCATTCTTTTTTTATTTCTTTTTTCAAGGACTACGCATCGTTGCTCAAGTATGGACTTGAATTGTTGCATTATTGTTGCATAGTGTTTTCCTCTCTCCTCTTTTCAGGTTCCATATCGGCGTTGGACAGCAATGAGCCAATGACTCATCACCTCATACAGAGACATTGTGAAATCTGAAGATTTCAGACAGTGAGTGTTGTGTCCCATAAATGGAACAACTTGTTGTGTATTTTCTATGTTATGCATTTCAGTTTGCTTTTGCTAGGGAGAAGCCCTGCCCGTTTGTCCCTATGTCTCTCCTGTAGTTGATGATGTTAGCCATTGCTTCTCTCTTCTTCTTCATTATCAGTTTGCTGTAGCCAGCTTTGGATGCACATGTATACTTCTTTATTTGGGATTACTCCTTCCACCTGCTGCATTGTACTTAATACAAAATTTCAGAGAATATCAACTCTGTTTCTCCTGGACTCTAATTACAAGTCAGTGCTGGCTGAGTTGGCACTATCTCAGGATGCCTGGCATGTGAGTACAACAATCATAGTTATCTAAGGGATTGATGGCTATGGATTTAGAGACTTATACTGCCTTGAAGAGCCAGAATACCACCCTTCTCTGGCTCTATAAAGCCAGCGTTGTCAATCAGAGAGGAGCAAGGGTGGAGATGGTGGCAAAAAGTAAATTGAAAGGTGTACTTAAATGTTTGGCCACTCCATAATGCCCTGAGCAGCTGCACTTGGTTTGAACAGTCATTCAGTCCTGACAAAGTCTTTAACATTTTCAGTCTACATTCACACCACAAACATGGAATGGAAGGACTTCAGACACACTGTATATCCTAAACATGTCAATTCTCTCCAAGAGAGTAAATTTATTTTTCATATCGTACTGAAAAGCCCTGTGAAATGATAATTTTAATGAAGGGAGGCCTAAAAAAAAATTATACTGCACAGTTTTTAAAAATAGTGATCTGTACTGCCTGCATGAATGATGTCAGGGGTCACACAGCTGAGCTGATGGGGACTACTAAATCACATTTGCTTGTAAAGACTGAAATTACACTCTTAAGTCTTGCTGAATAGTTCTTTGGTCACTTGACCTGACACTGAGGAAGATTTTTAGTGATCAGCAGAATGAATCTCGTAACAAACATGCATAATTAGTCACACCACGAAGCAACTGTTTCTGAGCTATGATAGTGGTGTACTTCAGACAACCATTAATAACCTCATTCATAGCTGCCATGACGTGAGAGTGTGTGTATTTCTGGATGTGGAACTCATAGTTGATGCTGGATAAACCACAATGATTTGAAAACTTTGTTTCCAATTTTTGTTTATCCTTTCCATATTAGTAACATGTCTAGCCATCCTGTGGTTTCCATAATTCCATTACTTTTCCTTCCTTGTGTTGCAATGTCAGTGTTAATGAGTTTAGTTTTTTCTTCTTTTACTTTATTTTGTAACCTCCTTAGGGGACTTGAATCTACATATACTATATACTGCAATACCATAGTATTGTTGTGCACAGTGAAATTGCAGTTCTTCTATTAAGCACAGCCTATAGTTGAGCTTCAGAGGACCACCAAGATTGCAGTTACAAGGGCCTTCAAGATGTCCTCAATGCCATTACCACCCATTGATACAATCGCTTTGCAAGGTGTTGAAGGGAGGAAAGACGTAATTTAAATGCTGCTGTCAATGATTGGCGCTAGAGCTTGTATTATACTCTTGCTGCATTCATGTGATGGAAATTTGTTACAGGAGTGCAAAGGGGTTAAATAAGGTGTCCAACAAGATGTAAACGAGTATTCCTTTTGCAGAAAAATAAGAAGAAATGAATTTGGAGGTGTGTATACTATGTTTTAGATTTAAAAGAACCTTTATTTTTTACATACAAAATTGTACTTGAGAATTTAATTTTTAAATTAAGTTAAAAATTGTTCAACAAAATTCTTCTGATGCTTCTTAATTTCTGCTGTCTGCATAATGTGAAAACAGCAATTTACTGTTTCTTAGTCTCCGCTAGCATTTCCAACCTCTCTACATAACATGGCTGATTCGTCAGACGTTCCCATTATCATTATTTTATACACATACAGGTTTTGCAGTATATATTATTTAGCAATACAAAGCGCTGTACAGATAAGTTTACATAGCTAAACATGGATAAGTGACAGATACAATCGGAGCCAATGAAGGCTTACATTCTGCAAGGGAAAAATACAATAGGTGGGGTAAGAGCGGCTGCTATGGCACTGCGGTGGTAGCAGCATTATTACAGTTTGCGAAGTTTCTTGAAGAGATGGGCTCTCAGGTTTAAAGGCTTCAAACGTTGGGGGGAGACTGATTGTGGTATCAAGTTCCACAGTACAAGAGAAATTTGTGTGAGGAGTAAACCAAAGGAGAGCAAAGATCTTATAAAGCAGAAAACAAGTATCCTCTCAGGTCAGTCAATGCAAAAATACAAAGAAAACATTAAAAATATAACTTTTTTTGTAAATTATTTAACCTCTTTACCATGAATTCCACAATTGTTTTTTTTTTTTTGGGGAGTGGGGGGGTGTTTACCATGTTCACAAAGTACTAAATTTAGCCTACCATTATGATTCAGGTCATTACGAGCTTGTAGATACCAAAAATGTAAAGGTTCTTTTTTATTTAAGTGGTGAAAAAAATACAAAGTTTGTCCAAATAAAAGTGCCATTTTCCGACACCAGTGCAGTCTCCATTTTTTGGGATCTGAGGTTGAGTGAGGCTTTATTGAACCACAAAACAAGCAAATAACACACAAAACAGTCCCAGCAAAATACCCAAAATTCTCTCCCTTTCCCCAACTTACCAGATTAAAACCACCTGCGTCTTTCAGGGCCGACAACCCTGACCTGTGGCATGCACAGAGAGGAGGTAACAACAAGTTTTAGAAGCTGACAGTCCTTTGAGGTACAAAGCCATGTGACCAGAGGGTCACAACCTGGTTTCTTGGGAACATTTCCATTGAACCAGGTGACCGGTAAGTCCCAATCCTGGTTTCCCCAAGCGTAACCATGGGACTCAGGTGACCGGTGGGTCCAAATCCTGACTTCCCCAAACATATCCATGGGATCAGTGATGATCAGTGGAGCAGGTCTGTATTCTTTCAGCCTGTGCTTTGATCCCCTAAGTTAACATCCTGTGGAATTTCAAATCTATGTCTCTTGTGATGGAGCCATGAAGCTTTGGCAGCTGTCTCATAGAGTGTTCCTGGCTGTGGTTTTGTAAAGTGTCTCTAGAGGATTAGATAAAAAATAATCCCTTTCGCATACCCCAAAATTAAATATGAAAATGAGGGAGTGAATGCTGCCCCCATCGCGGTTCCTTGGAGCTGAAGGTACTATAACTCTTTAACTCACAACTATTTTCTTTTTAGAGTGTATTCCAGAGCTTGTACAGCAATTTTTTTAAGATTAGGGTTTGACATGCTCACAGAAATTTAAGTACCTGACAGCTTGTAGGCCATTTGCGTATTTGATAGAAGTGTCGAGAGCTTCTATGTCCAACATTACCATCCACACAAGCAATCCTATCAATATTAAGTCCTTAATAAAGTAAAATATTAAGTCCTTAATAAAGGATGAAAGCATCTCTACCAAAGGTTTAAAAAGCCAATCTAAAAATATGCACAGGGTTCGCAGATGCTCTCATTGCATGAAATTATTGGGTGACCTGGAGGTGTAGTTTTATTTTTGTGCATCTTTGAGAACATATGGCGCTTTGGGAAATTCTATTGTGAGGAATTCTTTCTGTTCTCTTGTGATCGCTTTATTTTCAAAGGCCTGATCTAATAAATTCAGGAAAGAGATACGAAAGGAAGTACCGTATATACTCGTGTATAAGCTGACCCGAGTATAAGCTGACCCCCCTAATTTTGCCACAAAAAACTGGGAAAACATATTGACTCGAGTATATGCCGAGGGTGGGAAATGCAACATGCTCCATACTAATATATGCCCCATATAATGCTGCACAAAGGTTATTGGTGGCCCATAACATACTCCATATATGCCTCATATAATAATGCTGCGATCTAAAAAAAATCTCCTTATGGCATCCTTATGGCATGGCTGGCTCACCCTCCCCCAGTGCTACTCACCCTCCCGGCGACTGCATATCCGGCTCTTCTACATCTCAGTCCCGGCGTCTGTATCTCCCTTCCTGTCTTCTTCCTGTGTGGTCACATGGTACCACTCATTAAAATCATTAATATGTGGCTCCACCCCTATGAGAGTGGAGACATGTCCATATTCATGACTTTAATGAGCGATACCATGTGACCGCACAGGAAGAAGACAGGAAGGGAGATACAGAAGCCGGGACTGAGATGTAGCAGAGCCGGATATGCAGACGCCAGGAAAGTGAGTATCATGTCTCCTGCTCCCCCTCCCTCGCTGGCTTTCACGTGTATGACTCGTGTATAAGCCAAGAGGGTCTTTTTCAGCCCAAAAAAGGGGCTGAGAAACTCGGCTTATACACGAGTATATACGGTAATTGGATTATACATTAACGTAACATGTAGTATCACTGAGTTGGTAGAAAACTTCTATTTTATACATTTTCACTGGCCACACTACAATGTTTCTGCCTTTATCAGCACTTTTTATAATGATATTCTTAAGTTGCTGTAGCTCTTTAAGGGCTTTTCTTTGTCAGTCAGATTGCCATCTTCCATTTTCATCAATATCTTTTGAAATTGAATGGACACAATCTTGACAAATGTGTCAATATTGGGATAGAGGTTAAGCAATGGAAAATTCTTGTATTTTTATATATAAAAGGGTGACTTTGCTTACCTTCATAGGTTTGCAGTTTTTCCATTTCTAATAATTTCTTCAAAGTTCTCATATTGACATACATAGTTGGGACTAGCTTAAAAATGCAAAAAAAAGTCTATATTTTTCTGTGCAACTCCCAAGTTGCACAAAAAATAATGCAACTTATTAATGTGCTTGATTTGAAAATTCTGCCGTAAACACCTTAATGAAATTCCTCAATGTGTTTGAAAATGGCAAATATAAAAGGGCGCCAATGTTAATGGGGCAGAATACACAACAGAAATAACTAAAATACAGTTATTAAAAGGGGGAGACTTTCCCTGCATCTCTATTTTGGTCCGATATTAACTAGGGGAAGAGTCTTGAGGAGATCATTTGCATATTCCCAGTGCCTTCTGGGATAAGTGAAGAGTCTCTGCGAGCTCAACGATCACTGGGTTTTGGCCGTTGCAGCTGAAAAGAGGAAATCGGAAAAACCGCGCGTTTTTAAGAAATCTCAAGATGGAAGAGGCCAGGAGCCATTTGGTGAGCTGCATTTCTTGCTACATGTTCACAGATTTACCAGTGGAAAAGCCAAACTTCACATGCCACAAATGCAAGCTTGTGTCCCTGTTGGAGGAAAAGCTGCAAAATCTCGAAGAAAGGTTAGCTACATTGAAGATCATTAAGGAAGGTGAAGAGTTCTTGGACAGAGCAGAATTATCTCTTCATGTTACAGAAAGAGAAGTAATTTGAAGTGCACCTGAAGAAACAGAGGAATGGAGACATGTGACCCAGAGAAGCAGGAGGATCAGGAGGCAGTCAGCACCCATACTGCTCAGGAACCAGTACCAGGCTCTCACGCAGGAAAACGATGAAGAAATACATCAGGATAAGACTTTGCCCACAAACAGCAACCTTGTACGCCTTCAGAGTCCTCCTGGATGGAGAAAGAAAAATGATGTGAAGAAGAAACGGAGAGTGGTGGTCATGGGGGATTCCCTGTTGAGAGGAACAGAGGCCGCTATCTGCAGACCGGATATAACTTCAAGAGAAATGTGCTGTCTTCCAGGTGCAAAAATTAAAGATGTGTCTGACAGGATATCAGGATTCTTCAGACCTACAGATGACTACCCATTCCTGCTACTACATGTGGGGACAAATGACACCGCAAGGAACGACCTGGAAACCATCTGCAGAGACTTTGAAGACTTAGGCAAGAAAGTGAAAGAACTGGGAGCGCAGGTGGTCTTCTCTTCCATCCTCCCAGTGGATGGCCATGGAACAAGGAGGTGGAATAAGATTCTGCAGGTGAACAACTGGCTACGTCGATGGTGCCGTCAGCAACGATTTGGATTTCTGGATCACGGAGTGAACTACTTATACGATGGACTACTTGCTAGAGATGGGGTGCACCTTACGAAGACTGGAAAGCATGTATTTGGAAGTCGCCTTGCTACACTTGTAAGGAGAGCTTTAAACTAGAACAACATGGGAAGGGAAGCAAAAGACCAGAAAAAGCCATACACCTGACAAATGCTATTGAGAACTCTGCTATTAGAAGTGGAAAGGAAGAACAAAGACGAAAGAATCTAATTAATAAAAATATTGGAGAAAGAGAAACCAATCACAAACTAAAATGTTTCTATACTAATGCACAAAGCATGGGCAACAAACAAGGAGAATTGGAACTACTAACACAGGAAAAGAAATATGATGTCATTGGAATCACTGAAACTTGGTGGGATGATACACATGATTGGAATACAAGACTAGAAGGATACAACTTATTTGCAAGAAACAGACTTGATAAACGAGGAGGGGGTGTTGCATTGTATGTTAGAAACGCATATATCTGCACAGAGATTGAAGCTTCAGAGACTGGGAGTACTGTGGAAACTGTTTGGGTAAGAATACAAGGACAGAACAATGGAAAGGACACCATTGTAGGCATTTACTACAGGCCGCCTGTGCAAGCTGAAGATATGGATGAACTCTTTATGCATCAAATGGCCAAGTTCTCCAAAAAATATGACATAGTTGTCATGGGAGATTTCAACTATCCAGACATTTGTTGGGAATCTCTCTCAGGCAAAACTAACAGGTCAAGGAAATTCTTATCCTCTCTTGCTGACAACTTTATCTTCCAAAAGGTAAGGGAGAAAACAAGGGGAACTGCTACCTTGGATCTAATCCTTATAAACAGGGAGGAAATGGTTGAGGAGGTAAAAGTGGCTGGGACTCTAGGAGGTAGCGACCATGCTATTTTAGAATTTTGGATAACTAGAGGCGGAAGACCTGTGAAGACTCAGACGTCAAGGTTAGATTTCAGAAAGGCAGATTTTAAGGGATTCAGAAAGAGAATTGGAGGGATCCAATGGCTTGATATCCTTAAAGACAAAAATGTCCAGGAAGGATGGAAAATCTTGAAAAATGAAATTCTCAAAGCACAGTTGTTAACAATTCCGAAAAGAGGGAAGAATAGGAAGCATTTAAGGAAACCAGGATGGATGAACACAGAACTTAAGCACATGCTAAAAAGGAAGAAAAAAATGTTTATAAAATGGAAAGAGGGAGGCATATCTAAAAAAGAATATAATGCTGTCTGCAGAACCTGCAGGGCACAAATAAGATTAGCTAAAGCTGAAAATGAATTGAGGCTTGCAAGAGATGTCAAAAGCAATAATAAAGGATTTTGGGGATATGTCAAAAGTAAAAGAAAAGTCAAAGATGCTATAGGATTTTTACAGGATGAAAATGATGAAATGGTAAGACAGGATGTTGAGAAGGCTGAACTTTTAAATTCCTATTTTGCATCTGTTTTCTCTCAGAAAGGAAATGTAACATCAACTGTTATTCACTGTCCTATTAAGGGAATAGAAGAATCCAGGATATCTATAAACAGAAAGATAGTGAGGAAACACTTAGCTAACCTAAATGAATTCAAGTCTCCAGGTCCAGATGAATTACACCCCAGAGTACTAAAGGAGATAGCAGAAGAAATTTTTGAACCCCTCTCCATAATCTTTGAAAATTCTTGGAGAACAGGAGAAGTGCCAGAAGACTGGAGAAGAGCAAATGTTGTTCCTATCTTCAAAAAGGGGAAGAAGGTGGACCCAGGCAACTATAGGCCGGTGAGTCTGACTTCTATACCAGGAAAGATCTTTGAACAAATTATTAAACAACATGTATGTCAATACCTGGATAAGAATGAAGTGATTAAACAGAGTCAGCATGGGTTTGTAACTAATAAGTCATGTCAGACTAACTTAATTTCCTTCTATGACGGTATCACTAATTGGGTGGATCAAGGAAATGCTGTAGATATAGTATATCTTGACTTCAGCAAAGCATTTGACAAAGTCTCTCATACAATCCTTATTGAAAAAATGACTAAGTATGGAATGGACAAGGCAACTGTTAGGTGGATTCATAACTGGCTTAGTGATCGGACCCAAAGAGTGGTCGTAAATGGCTGCACATCCAGTTGGAAGAATGTCTCAAGTGGGGTACCACAGGGCTCTGTCCTGGGCCCTGTATTGTTCAACATCTTTATCAACGATATAGATGAAGGAATTGAGGGTAAACTGGTTAAATTTGCTGATGACACAAAGCTAGGAGGGATAGCTAATACTAGAGAAGAGAGAGAGAGGATTCAAAAAGATTTAAATAAACTGGAGAAGTGGGCAGCAACTAACAGAATGGTTTTTAACAGGGAGAAATGCAAAGTACTACATCTGGGCAATAAAAATGAAAAAAGCATATATAGAATGGGAGGAATAGGACTAAGTGACAGCACATGTGAAAAAGACTTGGGTATACTAATAGATCACAGACTGAATATGAGTCAACAGTGTGATGCAGCAGCAAAAAAGGCAAATGCAATTCTAGGATGTATTAACAGAAGCATACAGTCTAGATCACGTGAAGTCATTATTGCCCTCTACTCCTCTTTGGTCAGACCTCATCTGGAATATTGTGTCCAGTTTTGGGCACCACATTTTAA
Source organism: Dendrobates tinctorius (assembly GCF_039654945.1). Lineage (NCBI taxonomy): Eukaryota > Metazoa > Chordata > Amphibia > Anura > Dendrobatidae > Dendrobates > Dendrobates tinctorius. Next base: position 4,067,030 of record NW_027361736.1, on the reverse strand, counting down.
AAAAGACATCAACAAACTGGAGCAAGTTCAGAGAAGAGCGACCAGAATGGTGACCGGTCTGCAAACCCTGTCTTATGAGGAAAGGTTGCAGGATTTGAGAATGTTTAGTTTGCAAAAGAGAAGACTGAGAGGAGACTTAATAGCTGTCTACAAATATCTAAAGGGCTGTCACATTGTAGAAGGATCAACTTTATTCTCATTTGCACAAGGAAAGACTAGAAGCAATGGGATGAAACTGAATGGGAGGAGACACAGATTAGATATTAGAAAAAACTTTTTGACAGTTAGAGTGATCAATGAATGGAACAGGCTGCCACGAGAAGTGGTGAGTTCTCCTTCAATGGAAGACTTCAAACAGAGGCTGGACAGACATCTGACTGGGATGATTTAGCGAATCCTGCTTTGAGCAGGGGGTTGGACCAGATGGCCCAGGAGGTCCCTTCCAACTCTACGATTCTATGATTCTATGATTCTTATTAACGCCAAACTTGACTATTAATAATTAATATCCACTTAATAATGCCTCAACATTATCTTTTCCTTATAATATATGCTAGCTGAGACAAAACAGTGTATCAATAAAGGATATTTACTACACCCACAAGTCTACAGTCTATTACATACATATATATTTATACCCAAGCTGGCGACTATAAATATATATATATGCACATATTCAGGTACTACAGCGCTAATACTGTAATATCAACAATATCACACTGTAAAAATCCACAATTAACTGCCCAACCACAATTAACTGCCCAAATTACCCAAATCACACATGCAATATCAGTCCTCCTAACTATGACTCACTATCCTTAAGGAGCAAGGGGGAGTACAGGGCCTAGTAAGAAAATGTCCCAGAGAATACTCAGCCACCACGTGTGTCCATGATCGTCCAGGAAGCAAATGAGAGAGACGAGACAAGAGCATGTCTTGTCTATTTATGTCCAGCTAAAAGAGGTGTGTCCAGCCCCAGGTGTGGGGGATGATGTCCACTAAGATACATGCCCTCAATCCTGAACATAATGAAACCTGTTTTACCAGCACATTGGCTGGCCTTTCTTTGCCTTAAGGAGCAAGCTAGAGAAGGTTGGGTTATACATATCTCTATATAAAAATATAGATTTTGGGCACTTCTCTTTTTAATGCCACACTGCAAGATCTACTGCAGCCTAATTTCCAGAAAGCACCTATTGGAACAAAATGGCACCTACTCTCTTGTATAAATACCTTGAGGGCTCTGGTTAATTATAATTAGGAAGCTGTGTTCTCACAGAGGTGCAAGCTCAGAACAACATACTGGATGCTAAAATTACATGTATGCTAAAAAAATGATAATATGGAAATTAAAATGAGCAACATTTATTGACCTCTAATTTCTGGTAATCACCTGTTTATTCTAAATGCCTTTTACACCCCTCTATGAATTCCATTAAAGTTGCAGTTTCCATATTCATGTTATCCCTTGGAAGTTTCCACTGTCCAAGTACTTCAAGGACTCTACAAGCGTAACATTGTGCCAAAAGGTACCACAGCAATGCCACACCTGTGCTGCAAAATTGAGCTTTTTCCTTCTAAGTTGTTGTTTTATAAAATAGTACTTTACAACCACATTTTGGGAATTGCACTACTCAGAAGTAACCACTTAACACAACATGATGTGCTGTTGTGAGTTCATTTTCCCCTTCACCGTTGATGTCTGATGAACTCCCTCTGCTGGTGAAGAGAGGTAGTGAAATTGATTGGGTTGGGAAGAACCTGTCATCTGAACAGGTGGAGCCTGATTGGACACCCGGAATCACTGAGTGGATATAAGGCAGCCGATGCCCTACAGGGGTGCTGGTGATCCTTTCTGCTCTGAGCTCTTGCAAACCAGTTCAGTACCTGTCTTCTGAAAGCTAAGTATTTGCTCTCTTATTTTTCCATGAGATATTGTCTGTTTACTTAGTGTTTGTGTTCTGCCTGCCCTTGTTGGTACAGGCTGAGCTCCATTTTTGTCTCTGGTCAAGTTGATCTTTTGCTCAGTCTTCAGAATATACCTGAGTGCTGATATAGTGTTTTTGAAGTCTAGTGACTTCAGGAACTTTTTTCTATCAGACGTGTTGGACATTATTTTGGCAGTATTTTTGCGGATTGCAGCCAGCATCTTTTCTGTCCTTTCCTATTTAGTTAGTTGGGCCCCATCATTTGCTCAACCTGTCTTTCTGTCTGTGTTTGTGTTTTCATCTGCTTTTCACCGACAATACATGTTGGGGGCTGTCTATTGCTTTTGGGTCTGCTCTGGGGCAGTTTAGATTTCCCCTTTCTTTCTTTAGGCTTATTTAGTTCTCCGGCTGTGAACGAGGGGTCTAGGGCACCGTAGGAACCCCCCACGGCTACTGTTAGTTGTGTGAATAGGATCAGGGGTCTGCAATCCGATAGCTACCAACCTCTCCGGTTTTCTGGACTTAGCTTTTATTTTTGTTTTTTCCTCCTTCGGTGACTCATTCATAACAAGGTGCCTTTTCTCCTTTACTCATATTTGAAAATTTAGACATAAACAATATTTTATTGAACAAAAAAATAAATTTTTTATTTTCACTGCCTAATATTCAACATTTCTGTGAAACACCTGTGGAGTTAAAATTGTTATTCTTCAATGAGTCTAATTTCCAAAACGGTGTCCGCACAGCTCAGCAAACGCATTATGGCATCTGCAAACTGTCTCAGCAAAATCCTCACTCCAAAAACAAAAATGGAGCTCCTTCACTTCTACACACTACAAACAGTTAACAACCACATAGAGAGTACTGCCGTACTGGAGAGAAATTGCGTAAAAAAATTCAGTGTACACTGTTTCCTTTTACTTCCTATTGTGAAAATTTTGAAAAATGTAATTGTCTCTAATTGTTTTCTGCTGTTCTGACGCTTAGGGAACTCGCAAACTATTCCAGTAAAATTTCCACTCTGCAGGCCAACTGACTCTCCCCCTTTTAGCCATGTCTCTTCCATAGTGCCTGATAACACATAGTTTTGTCGCACTTAGAAGAAAAGCGCTCAATAATTTACAATATTTTTCTGGTTGCCAAGAGTCCAATGGTAGTCATGAAAATTGGAGGTCACATGACGACCTCAGGGTCTATCAGCTATGGTGGCCTGTTAGACCGTACCAGCAGTTTGGTCTAAACCATGTTTAGTCAGTGTAACCCTGACATCTATAATGCATGGCAATACTTGTGCATTGTAATGCATAACAGAGATCAGACTAATAAAAGTTAAAGTCCGATAGGGAGACTAAGTAAAAGAAGTTTAAAGAAGTGTAAAAATATTTTTCAAAAACACCAAATAATTTATGATTAATAAAAAATTGGTATCACCACAACCAGAACTAACCTATTTATAAAACTATCACACTACTTAACCCCTTCAGTGAATATCGTAAAGAAAATAACAAAAAAAAAGTGGCAATAAACTATGATTTGTCATCATACCACCAAAAACAGTGGACTAAAACACGATAAAAACGCAACTATAAATAAAAATAGTATCACTGAAAACATCATCTTGTTGTGCAAAAACATGCCACCATACAGCTCTCTTGCCTGAGAAGTTAAAAAATTATAGCTCTCAGAATATAGTGATGCAGAAACATTTCTTTTTTTCTATGAAATAGTTTTTCTTGGGTAAAATCAGCCAAACATTTTAAAAAAAATTATATACCTTAAATGTGGTATCACTGTAATCGTACTAACCTGAATAATGAAGGTGTTTTATCACTTTTATAAGTGATGAATAACATAAAAATAAAAAATAAAACAATTCCTGGATTCCTATTTTTTTGTTCATTCTGCCTCCCAAAAATGGGAATAGAAAGCGATCAAAAAAAGTCAACTCATCCAAAATAAAGCAAGCCCTCCTATTACTTTGTTAGCAGAAATATAGAAAAATTAAAGCTCTCAAAATATGGTAATGCAAAAACTTTGTGTGACTGTAGCCAAACATTAAAAAAACCTTTGTAAATCTGGTATTTCTGTAATCGTACCGACCCAAAGAATTAAGTCATCTAAACACTTACACTACACAATGAATGACATAAAAGATAAATAGAAATAATTCTTGAACTGCTGTTGATTTGTTCATTCTGCCTCCAAAAGATCGCAGTAAGCTCATATTTTGTCTTGCTCTCTACACTGAGTGCTTACGCAGGGGTTTCAGTGTAAATCTCTGAAATGCAAGATTTAGACAGAACCCTCAATGCAAGATTCATTGTAATAAGGCAAATGGAGACACTGGACGTCTTTTTAAGTGTGCACAAAAATGTGGTCGGCCGCAGCTTTGCGCACTTCATAAAAGGACACCACTGAACAGAGGCCAGAAGGAGTCCAAATTAACTCCGTTAGTTGCCTCGTTATCATGGATGGATCCACAGGCAGGGATTTCATGTCATTCAGAGATATAGATGGAAACCCTGATCTAAGTGTTTAGTGTAGAGCAAAGGATAAATGTGATCCAAAATGCTATGTAAAATGTTCTCAATGAAAGTTTAAACTCAAGCCACAAAAAAAGCAAGTCCCCACTCAGATCTGTTATCTGTCAATTGCAATATAGGGGACTTCTTCGTTGCTCATAACACAAAAGCTCTGGAAAGGCAAAATGGCTCCCACCAATAGAAATCCATCAAATTCTGCTCTCCCAAATCTAAATTCCCACCTTCCTTTTGATCCCAACAGTGTGCCTAAACCACATTTAGCATCCACATGTAGCGAAGAGAGCCCACATAATTTATTGGTGTATCCCTCCAGAAGCAGAAGCTGGGCAATAATGTACAGGGACTATAATGTACTGGGCACTACAATCTACTGAACACTACAACAGCAGATTTGCAATTTTCACTCAGAGAAATCCACACCCCTGGAGGAGTCAAATTCATCGCCTGCGGATAAATTCCTAGAGGCGTGTAATTGCCAAAATGGGGTCATTTGAGGCAGGATTCTGCTCTTATCGCACTAAGGGGCACTGAATTTGGAGTCCGCAAACTATTCTACTATAATTTGTTAGGCAAGAGTCAAATAGCACTCCTTCCTTCACACGTGTCGCCTTGTGACTAAGCAGTACAGTATATTGTCTCAAATTTTCTCTTCTCTCTCTTCTCTGTGGGCGTGTGGTAGTTCTTATTGGTGTAAATCCACTCCAGACTGAAGTCCTCCTTCTGCAACCTGAGTCGTTTATGGGTTATTGCCACGTTCAGCCAAAATTATGTTATAAATTTTGGTGCTGTTTTTACCCATTTCTCCATGTGAAAATGTAAAATCTGGGGCTAAAACAAATTTTTTGTGGTAAAAATGTAATTTTTTTTCACTGCCCAATAATATAAAATTCTGTGACACACACGTCTTGACAATGTGATCACTGCACCCTTATATATTCAATCAGAGGTATAGTTTGTAAAATAACATCACTTATTGGGGGGTTCTGCTGTTTTGGCTCCTCAGGGGCTCTTCCTGTGGGTCATGGCATCCGCAAACTATAAAAAAAAATCTGCATTATAACATGGTGCTCGTTCCCTTCTGAGCTTTCCACTGTGCCTTAAAAGTAGTTTCCAATTACATGTAGGGTATTGGTTCACTCAGCATTAACTGCACAATAAACTGTGAGGTCCATTTTTTCCTATTACCCTTTATAAATATGAAAAACTTGAGGCTAAAAAAAATTTAAGGGTAACATATTAATTATTCTTTCTTCACCGCCCAATGATGTAAAATTCTGTGAGGTATATGTGGTGTCAACATGCTAACTGCACCCATAGATGAATACATTGGGCAATGTAGTTTGCAAAATGGGGTCACATATATAGAGTTCGGCTACTCTGGTACCACAGGGGCTCTGCAAATATCACATGGCACCCTGAAACCATACCAGCAAAATCTGAACTCCAATGTTACTTCTTCCCATCTGAGCTGTGCACTTTGCCTCAGGAGAAATTGCTTAACAACTTTTACCATTCATTTTCTCCTCTTATCCATTCTGAAATTTAAATACTTGGGTCCAAAGCAACACCTTAGTGGAACAAATGATAGTTTTCCGTTTACTCAGTCCAATGTTATACAACTCTATGAATCATCTGAGTGTTAAAATGCTCACTAAACCCTAATATGAATTCATCAAGAGGTGTAGTTTCCAAAATAGGGTCACTTGTGAGGGTCTCTGCTGTTCTGGCATGTCAAAAAGCTCTTAAAATGTGACATGGCTTCTGCACTCTATTTCAGCCAAAAGTGCGCTCCAGAATTCAATTAGCACTCCTGCCCTTCCAAGACCAGCTGTGTGCCCAAACAGTAGTTTTCAACCACATATCAGGTATCGGTGTACTTCGGAGAAATTGCACAACTAACTCTGTAGTCCATTTGCTCCTGTTAACCTTGTGAAAATTATAAATTTGAATCTAAAACAACATTCCTGTGGGAAAAAAAAAAAAAAAAAAATATATATATATATATATATATATATATATATATATTGTAGTTCAAAGTTATAAAATTCTGTGAAGAAAATGTGGGTTCAAGATGCTCGCGACACCTCTATATAAGCTCCTTTAGGGGTGTAGTTTCTAAAATGGGATCACTTGTTGGGAGTTTCCACTATTTAGGCATATCGGGGTTCTGCAAATGCAACATGGCGTGCACCACCTATTCCAGTCAATTTTTCTCTCCAAAAGTCAAATGGTGATCCTTCCCTTCTGAGTCTTGCTATGCGCTCAAACAGTAGTTTTCCTCCACGTATCAATTTACTCAGGAGAAATAGACATGTAGTAGATGTTACAGATGATCTATTTTGAGGGTAATAACTCAGGGGTGGACACTGACAGCTTGGGGTCCCTGTGCAAGAAATGTGTCTGGGCCTCCCTCTTTTTATGCCGTCAAAGCTACACATATATATATATATATATATTTACATATATATACACATATATATATACTAGATGGTGGCCTGATTCTAACGCATCGGGTATTCTAGAATATGTATGCAGTTTATTTTTGAAGATTTCATAATAATGCAATAATGCACCCCCCAATCCTGATATGTATGGTTCTCTCACCCCCAATCCTGATATGTATGGTTCTCTCACCCCCAATCCTGATATGTATGGTTCTCTCACCCCCAATCCTGATATGCATGCTACCCCTCAACCCCCTATCCTGGTATGCATGGTTCCATGACCCCCCAATCCTGGAATGCATTGTCCTCTCACCCCCCAATCCTGGTATGCATGGTCCTCTCACCTCTCTTTCCTGGTATACATGGTCCTCTTACTCCCCTTTCGGGGTATGCATGGTCCCCTCACCCCTGAAATCCTGGAATGCATGGTCCTCTCACCCCCAATCCTGGTATGCATGGTCCTCTCACCCCTCTTTCCTGGTATGCATGGTCCTCTTACCCCCCTTTCGGGGTATGCATGGCCCTCTCCACCTCCAATCCTGGTATGCATTGTCCTCTCACCCACCAATAGTGGTATGCATAGTCCCCTCACCCCCCTATCCTGGTATGCATGGTCCCCTCACCCCCCTTTCTTGGTATGCATGGTCCCCTCACCCCCCTTTGCTGGTATGCATGGTCCTCTCACACCCCATTCCTGGTATGTATGCTCACCGTCACCCCCTTTCCTGGTATGCATGGTCCCCTCACCCCCCATTCCTGGTATACATGGTATCCTCACCCCCCTTTCCTGGTATGCATGGTCTCCTCACCCCCCATCTTGGTATGCATGGTCCCCTCACCCCCCTTTCCTGGTATGCATGGCATCCTCACCCCCCTTTCCTGGTATGCATGGTCTCCTCACCCCCCTATCCTCGTATGCATGGTCTCCTCACCCCCCTTTCCTGATATGCATGGTCCCCTCACCCCCCTATTCTGGTATGCATGGTCTCCTCACCCCCCTTTTATGCATGATCCCCTCACCCCCCAATCCTGGTATGTATGCTCACCATCACCCCGCCTTTCCTGGTATGCATGGTCCCCTCACCCCCCAATCCTGGTATGCATGGTCCCCTCACCCCCCAATCCTGGTATGCTTGGTCCCCTCACCCCCCAATCCTGGTATGCATGGTTCCCTCACCCCCCTTTCCTGGTATGCATGGTCCCCTCACCCCCCTTTCCATGTAGCCGCGACCAATCAGCGTCGCGGCCCTGTAGTCGCGACGAATCACAGCCGTGGCCCTCTAGCATGTAAAAAAAATATTAAAAAATTTAAAAAGTTATTCTCACCTTCCGACGGCCTCCTGTCTTCTTTCCATGCGCCCGGCCTCGCGTTCCCAGTTATGCTTTGCGGCTTAGACCGCTGATGACGTCGGTCTTCTTTCTCGCTCTCGTGACAGTGACGTCAGTCTCCTTTCTCGCTCTCGCGAGAATGACGTCATCAGCGGTCTAAGCCGCAAAGCATTACTGGGAACGCAAGGCCGGGCGCGTGGAAAGAAGACAGGAGGCCGTCCGAAGGTGAGAATAACCTTTTTTTTATTTTAATTCTCTTTTTTACAGATTAAGGCGCAGCTTACCGTTACAAACAGCTGCGCCTGTCGCTGATTGGTTGCGGCCTGGCGAGGGCCTGGCGGCCGCGACCGATCAGAGACCCACGATTTTGGTTACAGACAGACATGATAAGGCGATTATATATATAGATATATAAACATATACATATATCCACACACATACATGTATATATATTACATCGTCGCCTTTATTATGTACAGTATATTGCCATCTCTTATTACACAGTGCCCTCTCTTGTTATGTACAGCTCCATCCCTTACATATTTGATTATATAGAGCTATGTCTTTATTACATATTGTAAGGTCTTGTTAGATGTATACTGCAATGATGGCTGATGGAGCATGGGAAAGCTTCTTTTCTAATGGAGGAGCTGATGAAATGGTCATCTAGTCACCAACTGCTCCATCAGCAGTCGTTTTATATCTAACAAGAGAGGGGTTAAAAGAGGGCGCTGTGAATAACCAAAATAACAAGAGTACACTACGCAAGAGATAGCACTGTACATAAAAGCAGAAGGAGCTATATATAAGGTACAGCAACATATATAACTAGAGAGGATGGTATGCAATAAGGGATGGTGTTATTCATAATAAAAGAGGAAACTATGCAACTAAGGATGGTGCTATACATAAGTGAGTACACTATATACTAAGGGACCGAGCTATACATAATAGGTGAGTACATTATATCCTAAGGGACTGTGCTATATATAAGTAAGTATACTATATACTAAGAGACTGTGCTATACATAATGCCATATTCTTGCATCTGTGTGCAGTATCTGTGTGCTGCCTGCTTTTACAGGCGCATTGAGCATGTCCTAATCAGACCCTCAAAATCAGATCAGAACAGAACATTCTCAGTAGGGACGGACATACAGCATGTGCAGCAGGTGCGGCTGCACCGGAACCCGAAGGTGGAGGGGGACCACTGCAGGGCATCTAACACTGAGGGCAAGCTGGCCTGTTTATCCAGCCCCGAGGCCCCGGGGAGCCCCTGCCAAATTCCCCTCATGTGCAGTGGGCAGGTAGCAATCCCTGCAGCTCTACTGCCTACAGGAGAAAATGGCAGCGGAGCGGAGCTGCAGGGTCCATCCTGCTTCTTGCCTGCGCTTCCTGTTTGACACACTAGCGCAGCTGGAGTACATCTTCCCCTCCACCCCATCATTGTCCTCTCCACCACCTCCATCATTGCCTTCTCCCCCACCACCTCCATCATTGCCCATTCCACCACCTCTATCATTGCTTTCTCCCTCACCACCCCCATCATTGCCCTCTACATCCACTCCATCATTGCCTTCTCCCCAGCACCCCCATCATTGCCATTTCCACCACCTCTTTCATTGCCTTCTCCCCCACTATCCCCATTATTCCCCTTTCCACCAACTCTATCATTGCTTTCTCCCCCACCACCCCCATTGTCCTCTCCATCACCTAATCATTGTCTTCTCCCCATCACCCCATCATTGCCCTTTCCACCACCTCTTTCATTGCTTTCTCCCCTACCACCCCCATCATTGCCTTACACCACCTCCATCACTGCCTTCTCCCAAACCAGCCCCATCATTGCACTTTCCAACACCTCTATCATTGCTTTCTCCCCATCACCCCATCATTACCCTCTCCATCACCTCATCATTGCTTTCTTCCCCACCAACCCCATAATTTCCCTTTCCAACACCCCCATCATTGCCCTTTCCATCTCTAGCATTGCTTTCTCCCCCACCACCCCTATCATTGCTCTCCCATCACCTCCATCATTGCCTACTCCCCTGCCACCCCCATCATTGCCCTTTCCACCACCTCCATCATTGCCTTCTCCCCCACTAGCCCCATCATTGCCCTTTCCACCGCCTCTGTCATTGCTTTCTCCCCCACCACCCCCATCTTTGCTCTCTCCATCATCCCATCATTGCCTTCTCCCCCACAACCCCATCATTGACCCTTTCCACCACCTCCATCATTGCTGTCATGGTCACGTGTGTCTGGATGCAGCGAGTACTGCAAGGCGAACCCATGTGACACATGTGACCCTGGATACACCGCCTCCAGTGGGGCGAATTTAAATAATAAACACGTGCAACTGGATACACTGCCTCCGACTGGCGAATTTAGACATTACACGTATATACAAGTCTGGGAACCCCGCCTCCAGTAAGGCAAATATAAATAATAAAGGTCAACCTGGGTAATATTAACAATGGTGGGCCCTGCGATAGGGAATAGGGACATGGAGACCTCCTGTGCTCCCCTGAGCCAGTGTTCCTGCACTCCTAACGTTCCCTATGCCGGTTCCACACCGGGCGACGCACGCGTACCTCAAACCCTGACTCGCCCTGCACCTAAACCCTCACTAGGGAATTGGTCGGTGCAGAAACTAATCCCACCACTGCACTAAACACACATGAGGAAAGATGACAAAACAGGGGAAACACCAATTAGCTTTGCTCTGTTGTGTACGCTCCTAGCAACAGAGCCCACCACCTGCATCTTCTCCTCCACCCGGATCCATCACCATAACCGGATCCTTCACCATAGTGCAGCCTTGGAGCAGAGTCCACCACCAGTTGCAGCTGCCCAGTAAACAAGTCCCAAGCATGAGTCCAGCATCTGCCAAAAAGTCCAGCATGCTCGAGTCCAACTTTTCTGCCAAGAAGTCAAGCATGTTTGAGTCCAGCTTTTAGCAACCAAGTCCAACATGCTGAGTGCGACTCTCACCATAGTCGCCACTCCACCAAGCAATGCAAGCACTTCCTGCTGACACCATAAACTGCGACTCCACCACGCCATGCCAGCCCTTCTTGCAGACCCCATCATTGGACTCCACCAATCCATGCCAGCACTCCTTGCAGACTCCATAGCTGACTCAAGCCCTCTGGCTGGGCTGCACAGGACTCATGTTCAGCTCCTTCCTTCACCCAGGCTTACTTAAAAATGACTCACAATATCACCAACAAGTGATTGCACACACCTGACACTCTTTTATAGAGCGTCACACCTGACCTATAATACATGCACATTAAGCCAAAGAACTAAAGTGCACTACCGCACACCACCACCGGTGCAACTTAGAATGAATGACACCACGTGTAATAATTCTAATGGCCACCGGGGGCAATCACACCACTTTGGGCACCAAGCCAAAGAAAAAAGTTCACTTTGTGCATTTAAAACTGTCAGATCCACTTCGGATCATGACAATTGCCTTCTCCTCCACCTGCTTAACCCCCACCATCCCTATCACTGCCCTCTCCACCACCTCCGTCATTGCCCTCTCCACCACCTACATATACACAGAGACAGACAGACACACATACACACACCACCACCACTCACATCTCTGCACATTTCCCGCAGCATCTTTGTTGTAGGCAGCTTTCTATCTGACACAGACGTGCGATGAATGCTGACTTCATCCAGCCATGTTACTGTGTCAGACAGGAAGCACGAGCAGGAAGCAGGACAGGTCCTTGCCCACTGCACATGAGGGCAATCTGGTCAGGAACCCCTAAGCCTCGGGGCCGGATAAACAGACCAGATTGCCCTCAGTGTTAGCCACCCTGCAGGGGCCCCCCTCCACCTCTGGGCCTCTGCACTTGCGGTATGCAGAATGTCTGCCCTTGGTATAACTACCTGGTTCCTGGTTTAAGAGCAAAAAAATTAAAGGTTTGAAAATTACAACATTTTCAATTTTTTTGTCAAAATCTTGATGTTTTCACAAATCACTGCAAACCTTTTTGATCCATATCACAAATCTAAGGGCCCCGTTACATTTAGCGATGCACCAGCAATCCTGACCACGATATCACCCGGTCAGGATCGCTGGTGCATCGCTAAATGGTCGCTAGTGAGCTGCCAAACAGGCAGATCTCAGCAGCGATGCAGCAGCGGTCGTTACTTACCTGTCAGACGCAGCGATGATGACGTCCTCCGCCCACGCCCATGCGTCGCTCGTCGGCAGCAGCAGGAAGCCCAGCAGGAAGTCGCCGACGAGAAACGGCCCAGGACGTTCTCGCCCGATCAGCGATAGCCAGCGGGGGGAGCCGGTCGGAGGTAAGTATCACATGTAGCGATATCGCTAGCAATATCGCTGCTGCGTCACAAAATCGCTGACGCTTTAGCGATATTGCTAGCGATAGCACTATGTGTAAAGCCCCCTTAACTCTAAGAGTTCTGGTACAGAAAAGGAAGAGATTTGTGTTGAGGTCCATGCAACCTATCTGACGCTACTGATTCATGAAAAGGTGTAAGCTTCCAGCACACCTCCTCATCAAGAAGGGTTGGTACCACAGAATTGAAAAAATTGGTCTGTGTCAGGAAGGTCAAAATTTGCTGCATTGGAAAGGGACTAATTTTACAAACCCATTAATGTGCTTCTTGGCATACATTTTGACTTAGCTTTGAGAACTATTGCTAATATGTTTTGGGTTTAAATTGACCAGCCACAACATTTATAAAAATGAGCATAGATGTATTCTTCCTGCCAAAAACCAGCAACCAGATTGGCTAGACACTACTTTAACTTGCACATTTTTACCCATATAGGGACCATAGGACATCATTCTATGCCCAAGCAAGAATGCCGGCTGACACAGCGAACCGGAAGAAGACAAATGCATATGCAGCTGTGGCTGTAGATCCAGATACTGGATACAGCACTCCTGGGGCATTCGAGCTAGAAAGACTATTTTGGCATGGAGCAGCTAAATTCTCTCATGTTGATGAAGTTTTTTCCAACTTGTATATTGGAGATGAGTAAGTATAGTCATATTGTGCTTATGCCATAATTATGTAGCTACCAAAAGTTATTAGAATTTCCGACAGATTTTTGTAAAGTTCATTTGTACATTTATAACACTGCTCAACACTTGTTTGCAGAGGAAAAAATAAAAAATAGCAGAGTTTTCTTTTATTAGAAATGTACATGCTTCAAATGTGATGTCTTTTTGTTTGCCTTTTGTATGCCATTTCTGAAATGTCTTTTGATCAGTAGCATAACTACAGTTTTATAGCCCCTGGTGCAAAATTTGGACCAGAATCCCCCCACAGCATGTTGGTCAGATGTAGAGGTAATTGTAATAATTACCCTTTCTTGGTCCATTCCTGTAATAATGTCTCTCGTCCTGGCCCCTTCCTGCAATAATGTATTTCATCCCAGGCCCCATCTTGAAATAATGAATTCCAAAACGCACTAGCGGTGGTGCACGAGGAGGGTAAATAGTGCAAAATCACCCTGCATTATCTGTCCGGTGAGAGGAACGTCCGGGCCGATGCCCTCTCTCACTCCGTGGTGTCAGTGGAGGAGGAGGAGTCTGAGCCTTGGCTAATCGTCCCATCTGAGAGCTTGATGACCGTGGCCCCGGTTGCTCTTGAGTCGGTGCCTCCGGGCAAGACCTTTGTCCCTCCCCAGCTGCGACCAGAGGTTCTCTCTTGGGCTCACGCTTCCAGGGTGGGTGGTCACTTCGGGACTCCTGGCAAGAGCATATTGGTGGCCGCATATGGCTCGGGACGTGGGAGATGACATTCGGGCATGTGTCTCCTGTGCCCAGAACAGGTCTTCTCGGCAGAGACCTGCCAGACTACTTTACCCCCTGCCAGTGGCAGACAGACCTTGGGAGATGGTCGGCATGGACTTTGTGGTCGGTCTGCCTAAGTCCAGCGGCAGCATGGTCATCTGGGTGGTCTAAAATGATTCACCTGGTGCCACTCTCGTGCCTACCTTCTGCACGGGGTCTAGCTGCATTGTTCATAAAGCACATATTCCACTTGCATGGTATGCCAGACAAGATAGTCAGTGACCGGGGTCTCCAGTTCACGTCTCGGTTTTGGAGGGAACTCTGCTCAGTTTTGAGTTAAATCTGTCTTCAACCTATTACCCCGAGACGAACATGTTGGTTGAGAGAGCTAACCAAACCTTGGTCACATACCTGTGACATTCTGTCTCAGCCAGGCAGGATGACTGGGCATCCTTACTACCATGGGCAGAATTTGCCTTGAACAACACTGTGGCCGATTCCACCGGTCAGACTCCGTTCCTCCTTAACTACGGCCAGCATCCGCGTGTCTCTGTCCTAATGCCTGTGTCGTCCACTGAGTCCAGGGTGGCAGACTGGGCAGTGGAGGCTCGTGACATTTGGGACAGCACTCAGGATGCCATCCGGGCCTCTAAGGAGAGAATGAAGGCGTCCGCTGAAACCCACTGGCGTCCTGCTCCGACTTTTGCTCCTGGCGACTTAGTGTGGCTCTCTGTCCGTAATATCAGGCTGCGGGTCGAGTTTACTAAGTTTGCACCTCGTTACATTTGCCCCTTCAAGGTTCTGGAGCAGATCAATCCAGTGGTCTACTGCCTGGCTCTCCCACCACACTTGGATATCGCTGACACCTTCCATGTATCCCTCCTTAAACCTGTTCACAAGTCCCGGTTCTCTGAGACATCTGCCGGTACATCAGACCTGTGTTCGGACGAGTTTGAGGTCAATGCCATTGTGGGATGCAGGGTGGTGGGTGGTAAAAAGTTTTATTTAGTGGACTGGAAGGGTCATGGTCCAGAGGCTCGGACCTGAGAGCCAGTGGAGAACATCCACGCTCCGCTCCTTATTGTGGCATTAGAGCATAGCGAGCCCTAGAGGGGGGTAATGTTAGGCATCGGGTTCCTGGCGCTGCACAGCAGGAATCCCAAGCGTTGCCTTCAGCAGTCTCCCATTCCTCTCCAGCCACAGTGGAGCCTGCTCAGCAGTCTTGTCGATCCCGGCGCTCTGCCCACATCAGCATTGTGGGCTTGGTTGCTGCTGCCACCTCTGGTCCAGCTATAGCAACGCATGCTGGTCAGCAACGAATGATTCCAGGGACTAAATCCTCCTTTCAGTCCACTGAGCATGCCCGTGGGACAATCTCCCATTGGAGATCGGAGGTCACATGTTCAGGTCCTTCTCCAGCTCGGATTGGACCATCTGGAAGGCCCCGGATGGAAGCTGCTATAAAAGGTTCACATGGCTGCCCCGCCATGTGCTATGATAGACTTTGTTGCTATACTGTTTAGTGGTGTGAATGATGACGGATGTATGAGACTGGCGACTGACTCATTAAGACTCCCTCCCTTTGATACGCATGAGTTAGGGTCCCAGAGTATGAGTCAGCATCTAGCACTAGCACTGCTTAGCACTGCAGTGTAGTCAGCTCTCCGTCCTGTAGCGCCTTGGGGTGCCGGTCTGTACAGGCCTCACATACCGCTGATAACGCAGTGTCTGCCAGAGCGGCGCCGTGCACAGCTACGTGTGCTTACCAGGACTGTTCTTATGCTGGTTAGCGGTGTCCACCATGGTAGACAGTGTACCCGCTCTGAGTGGTAGTTTACTTAGTTGTGATCTTTGACGTTTAACAGCTCACCCTTATATGCCGGTTAGTGCGAACTCCATAAAGTAACTGAGTCTGTCCTTGCATGCATCGGGTCAGTGGTTACCTCTTGTTATATATCATTCATCATTGTTTAGCTGCAGTTTATCACCTCTGCACGGTGGACCCCGGGCTGCGAATGTACCATATACCTTATACTATCTTTATTATTTGGTGCCTTCTGCCAGCCCCTAACAGCAGGTTCTCTGAGCTTTTTCAGCAAGATGGTGCACCACCACATTATGACTATCAAGTCCAAGCATTCCTACAAGGGTTCTGACCCCCTTAAACTAATATTTCTTCTGTGGTGTTGCTATCAGTGTCAAGAGTGAGAGAAGAGGGTTGCATTGAAAATCCAACACAATGGGCAGCACTTTGAACACATTTTATGTGGTCATAAAATTGTAAATAACTCATGAAATAATAAAGTTATGTTAAAACCAAGCACACCATTGTTTTTCTTGTTTTTCTTGTGAAATTCTCAATAAGTTTGATGTGTCACATGACCCTCTTCCCATTGGAAAAATTAAAGTTGGATCCAAAATGGCCGCCATGGTCACCACTCATCTTGAAAAGTTTCCCCCCTCCCATATACTAATGTGCCACAAACAAGAAGTTGATATCACCAACCATTCCCATTTTATTTAGGTGTATCCATAGTTCAAATTCCCTTGCCACACGTGTTCTCAAAAAAGAAATCACTAAGGAACTACTTAACAAAGTGAAGTAAACGAAAAAAATCAAAAGCTAGAAATTCTGAAATAAAGGAGAACCAAAGTAATTGGGATCTATTAGTCTGGAGAAGGTTATAAAAAAACCCATTTCTAAAGCTTTGGGAATCCAGCAAACCTCCGTGAGGGCCATGATCCACTAATGGCAAAAACATGGAACAGTTGTGAATCTTCTCTGGAGTGGCAGGCGGACCAAAAATAAGTTAAAATCAGTGTTCATGACTCCAACATAAGAAAGAAACTGGACAAAAATGGCCTGCATGGCAGAGTTCCAAAACAAAAACCACTGCTGAGCAACAAGATTCCCAAGACTTTTGGGAGAATACTCTGTGGACTGATGAGGTAAGGGAACTTTTTAGAAGGTGTATGTCCTATTACATCTGGTGTAGTAGTAACACAGCATTTGAGAAAAGGAACATCATACCAACAGTAAAATATTGTGGTTGTAGTGTGATTGTCTGGGGCTGTTTTGCTGCTTCAGAACCTGGAAGACTTGCTGTGCTAAATGGAACCATTAATTCTGCTATCTACCAAAAAATCCTGAAGAAGAATATCCCGCCATCTGTTTGTGATCTCAAGCTGAAGCACACTTGGATTATGCAGCAGGACAAGGATCCAAAGCACACCAGCAAGTCCACCTCTGAATGGTTTAAGAAAAACAAAATTAAGACTTTGGAGTGGCCTAGTCAAGTAATCTTAATCTGATTAATATGCTTTGGTATGACCTTAAAAAGGCAGTTCATGTTCAGAAACCCTCCAAAATGGTTGACTTACAACAATTCTGCAAATATGAGTGGGCCAAAATTCATTCTGAGCATTGTAAAAGGCTCATTGCGAGTTATTGCAAACACTTGATTACAGTTGTTGCTGCTAAGGGTGGACCAACCAGTTATTAGGTTTAGGGCAATCACTTTTTCATACAATGCCCTTTAGATTTGGATTTCTTTTTCCCTTAGTAATGAAGACATTCATTTAAAAAACTGCATTTTGTGTTTACTTGTGTTATCTTGTCTAATATTTAAATTTGTTTGCTGATCTGAAACATTTAAGTATGACAAACATGCAAATG
Source organism: Dendrobates tinctorius (assembly GCF_039654945.1). Classification (NCBI taxonomy): domain Eukaryota; kingdom Metazoa; phylum Chordata; class Amphibia; order Anura; family Dendrobatidae; genus Dendrobates; species Dendrobates tinctorius. The sequence continues at coordinate 4,049,315 of NW_027361736.1, read as the reverse complement.
GATAGTAAATTGGGAAGGGGGCACTTTTTCACACCACTGCATATCACAGAAATGTACCCCAGTACACAGAATATTGTATGTGTGAGAAATTTAATCCAGACAAATTTTTCAACGCATTTTTTGAGTTTTTGCATACCATCGTAATGTACCAATTGCCACATTAAACTGTATGGATGACTAATTGAATCCAGAAATAAATTTGGAACATAAAGTGTAGTTTATGTACTTCCACACTTATAAAGACTTTGCAGAAAATGCAAAGCCAGGAAAAAATTATACAGAGGGTTATCCATAGACCCCTGAAAGGTAACAACTGACGGGTCTCATTCAACTATTATTAAAGTGTAGTTGTTGTACGCCTACATCCATAAAGGCTTTGCACAGATTACAAAGCCAGTAAAAAATTATAAGGCGAGTAATACAGTAATCCTCTTCAGGTGTCCGCATCTTTTCCTACCTCGGGTGGCTGAGGGGACTGACTCCACCTGCTTCCTTTAGCCCAGTTCCCAAGTACCTGGGCTGTAAGTGACCTGGCTTCTGGTAGTATTGGAGCCCCCGACATATAGAAATAGGCAACAGCAATCTGTGTTGCCTGAACCGTTGGCTGCTCCGTCATAGGTGGTGGGGACTATAGAGTAATCTGACCGTGATGATGGATCACAGGTCCAAGTTCCCTTATAGGACTTACTGTAGTAACTACTATAAAAAATGTTTTTAAGTGTTACAATAAAGTAAATAAAAATTATAAAAAAAACAGTTCAGTTCAATAATAAAAAAAAAGTTTATCTGTAATAAAAATTATCTAACTCCCGCAAAAGTTACATATTTGGTACCAACATGTTTTATAAGGACCCATACTGTATTATAAAACAGCCAATTTTCATCCCGTAAGAATAAGTGCTGTTAAAAAAAACTGAGAAATAACTGTTATTTTTGTTAATTTTGGTTAAAAATAAAAGAAAGTGATCAAAAAGTCATAATATTTCATAATAGTTAAGGCTACAGAGGCCAATAAGCATTAAAACAGTGGCCGTTAAGGGGCTTTATTACCTCATTGCTGTTTTAAAACGGAGATTGGAAATAAGCCTTTAGCGCCCCAGATCATCAGAAAAGCTCCAGGGTTTCAGCTACCGGGGGTAACAGAGACCCTGTTATTCAATTAATCACGATGATCACGTAATAAAAAACAGAGTGCCAGCTTTTAGGGTATGTTTCCACTAAGCAAATTGCCTGCGCTTTGGACGGAGCGGAAAGCCCACTCCGCCCAAAGCCCTTCCCCCTTCTGTACGCGCGGTGATACTGCATGTGTTCATTGAATACATGCGGTATCACTGCATTGCATACATAGACTGGGATATTTACCTTGCGGAGACGGAGCGTCTCCGCAAGATAAATAGACATGCTGCTTTCTAAAAAGACGCACCGCATGTCCGGTTTCATGGGTGTCTCACCTGTATTAGGACGCCTAGTGGAGATGGGATTTCATAAAATCCCCTCCACTATGCTGTAACATCTGGACGCTGCGTAATAAACGCTGCGGCTGTATGCAGCGTTCAATCCACAGCAAATCCGGATGTAATACGGCACGTGGAAACATACCCTAAAACACATTTCTCTCTATTCTGACATGAAATACATGTCAGATGAGAGGGATATGAGGTCCCCAAGCCCACCCCTGTACCTTAACCATCCCCATATGCTTCTGGCTCTGTCCCCCGGCCCTTTGCCTCCTTTTCCTAAAAAAAAAAAATAACAGATACATGCACAGTTTGCCTGCCAAGATCTCCCGGCCGGCATCCCCAGCAACAGTGATGAAAAGCCAATTAGTACTAAGTCATATTAAAAAAAAATTTATTTTCTAATTCTTTGCAATTAGGGATGTCAGAATGTGTTGGCCAAAATAGAAAAAAGTCTTCGCAAAAAGTAATTTCTTGTGCAAAAGTAGTAAAGCATAAAAAAAACTATGTACATTTAATAATCTTTATTTTAATAATCTTTATTTTTATATAGCACTAACATATTCCGCAGCGCTTTACAGTTGATAGAATAAAGATAACGTGTCAATTATCAAATAGTGGTTGGTGTTTAAAAGAAAATAAGGAAAAAATAGAGTTGCTATTTTTTTTGTTCGTTTGTCTCCCATAATGTTAATATAAAGTGATCAAAAGTCACATGTACTACAAAATGCCATCAATGAAAATCACAGCTTGTCCTGCAAAAATAATCCCTGTACACATTGTTCCCGATTTTTCCTCAGACCGAGTGATCCATGCAAAATTATGGAGACCTGTCCGATATTGATCCAAGTGTCAGATAAAATTTGGCAATACAAGTTTATTGGTCAATGACGAAAATCGTACAACACTTGGATGTCATCCATGTGCTGTCCGATTTTTCACTGACAGGAGAAGCTTTAGAAATCTTTTTTTTCTTATCAGTGAAAAAACTGATGAAAGTTGGACCAAGCTCTGATGAAAACCACTGATTTTTATTATTATTATTTATTTCCATGGTGCTGTACATGAGAAGGGATAACATACAAATTACAGATAACGCTTACAGTAAACAAACTAACAATGACAGATTGATACAGAGGGGAGAGGACCCTGCCCTTGCAGGCGTACATTTCTACAGGATGGTAGAGAAGGCGACAATAGGTTGGGGGGTTGCAGCATCTCTGGTGAAGGTGAGGCGGTAGGTCCGGTAGTGGTGAGGAGGCAGTGGGGTCATTGCAGGCTGCAAGCTTTCTTGAAGAGGTGGGTCTTCAGGTTCCGTCTGAAGGATCCGAGTGTGGTTGAGAGTCGCATGTGTTGGGACACAGAATTACAGAGGATGGGGGATATTCGGGAGAGGTCTTGGAGGCGGTTAGGTGAGGAGCGAATAAGTGTGGAGGAGAGAAGGAGGTCTTGGGATGAAACTGATGAAACTCATTTGTTTTTGTCAAACAACAAAAAAGCTGTTGTCTGAATAAGGCCAAATCCTGAAAAAAGCAAACTTTCATAAGACTATTTTGCCAAAAAAATAAAAAAAAGTTATGGCTCCTGGAAAGCAACAATAGAAAAGTGAAAAAAAAGGTCAGTCATAAAAGCCAATACTAGCTGTGATGCCATGGGGTTCACTTACCAGCTCTGACTTGTCCTGATTTTGCTCTTATTTTATGACCGACGCTCCCCTGAGTATTCCCATAGTTTTTGGACTATAAGACGCACCCCAAATTTTCACAAGGAAAATAGGAAAAAAAAATGAATGTGTCAAATGGGGGACAGTCTTACAGTCCGAATTCAGCTTACCCAGGGGGGATCAGCAGCGCTGGTAGAGTGGGGTCACAGGAGATGTTCGGTGGGGTCCGGCGATATTATTCTTTCGAGCTGACGATCTGTCCAATTATTTCAAAGAAAAAATTGACCATATCCAACAGGAAATTATCCCCCAATCACCTCATACCATGCACTGTCCTCCCTCCCCCACTGCATCTAGCTCACTCTCTGATTTTGAACCAGTCACAGAAGAAGTAAGCAGGCTCCTTGCAACTTCTCGCCCAACCACTTGCACTAATGACCCATTTCTGTCACATATCCTCCAGTCCCTTTCCCCTGCTGTCAGCACTCACCTAACTAAAATATTTAACCTCTCTCTCTTCTGGTATCTTTCCCTCCTCATTTAAGCATGCCGTCATACACCCACTACTTAAAAAACCATCCCTCGTGCAAAACTGTGCCACTAACTATAGACCTTTTCTCTAATCTTCCCTTCATCTCTAAACTCCTGGAACGCCTGGTCCATTCCCGTCTGATCCGCTATCTCTCTGATAACTCGCTTTTCGTCCCTCTCCAATCCGATTTCCTCTCTTTGGACTCTACTGAAACTGCCCTCACTAAAGTCTCTAATGATCTACTAACAGCTAAATCTAATGGTCACTACTCCATGCTAATTCTCTTGGATCTCTCTGCAGCATGTGACACTGTGGATCATCAGCTCCTCCTGACCATGCTCCGCTCCATCGGCATCAAGGACACCGTTCTCTCCTGGTTCTCCTCCTTTCTCTCTGACCGCTCCTTTACTGTATCTTTTGCTGGTTCCTCCTCCTCTCATCTTCCCCTTACTGTTGGGGTTCCTCAAGGATCAGTCCTAGGCCCCCTCCTCTTCTCTTTGTATACTGCCCCTATTGGTCAGACAATCAGTAGATTTGGTTTCCAGTACCATCTCTATGCTGATGACACCCAATTATACACTTCTCCTGATATCACGCCTGCCTTTTTAGAAAACACCAGCGATTGTCTATACGCTGTGTCTAACATCATGTCCTCACTATATCTGAAACTGAACCTGTCAAAGACTGAACACCTTGTGCTTCCTCCCCCTACTAATGTACCTATACCTGACATTGCCATTTCCGTGTGTGGCTCCACTATTACTCCCCAGCAACAGGCCCACTGTCTTGGGGTCATACTTGACTACAAACTTTCATTCACCCCCACATCCGATCACTGGCTCGCTCTTGTTATCTGAACCTCAAAAACATTTCTAGAATTCGACCTTTTCTTACTTTTGATTCTGCAAAAACTCTTACTGTTTCTCTTATTCATTCTCGTCTAGACTATTGTAACTCTCTTCTAATCGGTCTCCCTCTTACCAAACTCTCCCCCCCTCCAATCTGTCTTGAATGCTGCAGCCAGGATCATATTCCTCGCCAATCGTTACACCGATGCCTCTACCTTGTGCCAGTCATTACACTGGCTACCCACCCACTCCAGAATCCAGTACAAACTTATTACCCTCACCCACAAAGCTCTCCATGGCTCAGCACCACCCTACATCTTCTCCCCCATTTCAATCTACCACCCTACCCGTGCCCTCTGTTCTGCTGATGACCTGAGGTTAGCATCCTCAATAATCAGAACCTCCCACTCCCGTCTCCAAGACTATGCAAGTGCTGTGCCAATTCTTTGGAATGCACTTCCCAGATCAATATGATTAGTCCCCAACCCCTACAATTTTAAGCGTGCCCTGAAAATGCATTTATTCAGACTGGCCTACCGCCTCAACACATTAACCTAACTATCCCTGTGTGGCACAGTCAAAAGTTTTACCATAAATAGGTTCCCCGCATCATGTTCCCACATGCTTTATGCATCTATTTGCCCTCTGTGTCTGTACTGTTACACACTTAGCATTATGGCAGGTCCAAACAATCAGTGCAATTGTTACCACCCACCTTTCGTGTCTACCTTTTTTCCTCATAGATTGTAAGCTTGCGAGCAGGGCCCTCATTCCTCTTGGTATCTTATGATTTATGTGATTAGTGTTATGTAATGTCTATCATCTGTACAAGTCCCCTCTGAAATGTAAAGTGCTGCGGAATATGTTGGCGCTCTAGAAATAAAATTTATTATTATTATTCCCATCCCTGGCTGGTGCGGTGGCCTCTGGGAAATCCCATCCCAGGCTGGTGCAGCAGGTTCGGCGGTGATGCTCCAGGCTCCGCCGGCATCTTGTGAAAGCCCGGAGGCCCAACATATCCATTGCGGTGATGCGGTGGCCTCAGGGAAATTCCATCCCAGGTTGGAGCAGCAGGAGTGGCAGGTTCGGCGGTGGTGCGGGTGGCTCCGCCAGCATCTTGTGAAAGCCTAGAGGCCCAGCATATCCATTGCTGCGATGTGGTGTGCTGCTTCCGGTGGTTGCCGAGATCTCAATCTGAGCATGCACCACCCCGGCGGCCATTTTCCCTGAGGCTACCACATCATAGCAGATTGAGATCTCGGCAACAATATCTTATCCAGAGATCTCGGGAGACGAGATCTCGGGACAAGATCTCGTTGCCGAGATCTCAATCTGAGCATGCGCCGCCCCAGAGGCCTCTGCATCACAGCAATGGATGTGCAGGGCCTCTGGGCTTTCAGATAATGCCGGCAGAGCCCCCCTGCACCACAGAGCACCGCCGCCACACCTACTGCACCAGATGCACCAGCCTGGGAAGGAAGTGCGATCATCGCCCAACAGCGTCGGACCGGGACCGCCGCAGAATCGCCTGACTCCTGCTGCCACCACAGTATTTGTAAGTATATTCTGACTATAAGACACACCCCCATTTTCCCCAAAAAAATTTTTGGGAAAAAGTGTGTATTATAGTCTGAAAAATACAGTACATTGTTCGCTGTTGATTTTTTTACAACCGCTATATGGCTCCATAGAACTGTGCTTTTTTACTTAGTGTGGGGAGGTTGAGCTGAAGGACAGGTCTGTCTGTAGTAAAAGACAGAGAGAGAGCACAGTGTAGGCTGAGATAAAGAGAAAAGGGTATTATGTGGTAGTTTGACCATTAGAGGACAGTGGGGAGTATAGGAGGGTGACTGTGTAACTGCCATTGGTCAAAGGTTACTGTCAGGTGATAGTGGGCAGAGCTACTGGGACTGGGAGTATAAGAGGTCAGGGAAGGTTCTGGAAGTTCGAGTCAGCCAGGGGAGCTCACAAGAGAGGAGGGTCTGCTGTGAGGAGAGGCAGCAGAAGAACCCTCAGAGAGAGACTGACAGTGGAGACGGTCAAGGGAGGTGATCCAAAAGGACAGTGGCTGCGGACAGAGACAGACTGTGAGTCTCAGGTGGAAGGCGTACTCTAAAGGGCCCAACGCTGTGGTGAAAGTGCCTAGGGCAGCCACAGCGGTAAAGAGCCATAGAGGATGCCATGAACGGTAATACAAGGAAGAGAAAGTACCCAGGTCTGTGTAAGAAGTGAAGTGTGGACTAATCCTGTGATGGAGTACGGTGGTCGTCCAGAAAACGGCCAATAAAATCTGAACTGTTGGACACAACCCTTGTCTCTTTCTCGTGTCTGCTGACGCCAAGAGGTGGGTCACCCCCCAGTTCTGTGGGATCAGCATCACAGCACACCTTCCCCACCTATCAGCATCAACAAACACCTAATCGCTCCTCCCTCAGCCCGAACCCTACATTTCGTGTAGTCGGCAGGATCGCTGCCGCAAAGACAACATCTTCAGCGACAAGCCTGCCAGCGAGTACCAGAGGACCCCCTAAGCTGTACGGGGTGAAGAATTTTAATCTCCCTGTGGATTAAAATTTGGGACTGAGCTCACGGCTCTTGCTTACCATTCTGAGCCGCCTCGCCCGGCGGCGCCGTTGTGGAACCAACCCATGGCCACCCCTGCCATGCTATGGCGTCCAGTTGTGGACTGCTCATCAGAACCTGCCATCATCACGGGCCCGCCACAGCAAACCGCGGCCTATGGAACAACATCCACGGCTGCGGTTGTTGCATCCACAGCCATGACTGCGGCCTATTTACCGGAGCCCACGGCCGCCTTGATTCCAGTTGTGACCGACTCTCCAACTTACCTGAAGATGCCCGCGGCCTCCTCAGTTCTGCCTGTGACTCCGGTGGTGGCCTGCTTCCCCTTGTCCGCGGCCGCTTCTGCTCCACCCTCGATTGCGGCCCGCCCACCGGACTCTGCGGCCTATACCGGACCCTCCATTTGGGTTGCGTAGATAATTGAAAATAAAAAGGCTAGAGAGTGGGAGGTGTGGGCACTACTCCATAAGGAAGGAGAGGCCGCTATGTCTGTTCCACGATCATACGGGCGGTTGGTGCACTTGAACAAAGGAAAAGGATATGGTTTCATTCGGGACCTTGTCACCGGCTATAAGTTCTATCTAAATGTAGCCTCCGTCCAGAATGTACATGACCTGTGGGAGGGAGGCTTGGTCTCGTATTGTAAGGAACACTGTCCCCGTGGCCTCTACGCCATAGCGGTCATTGCTTACCCTGAGGGGTATGAGCCCCAAAAATAGAGACACTACTGGCACCCTAGAGACTCTACGGCGGTGGAGTCCCCTGTTACGGCAAGACAATGGCCGCCAGGAGGTGGCCCGGAGGGCCGACACAATGGACTGCCGGGACTGCAGTGCACTGTTGCACAAAGAGGGGACTGTTCCGCGTCCCCATAGAAAGCATACCCTCCTCCTGATGTAACAGGAATGCCAGTGGGGGTGTTGTTCGTAAAGGAAAGGGGAGCACCCCTGTTCTCATTCTGTTAATATTTTATTTCTTTTTGTTTGTTTATTTAAAGAGTATTGTTTAAAGAAAAAAAACGTGTTGCAGTAAACATGGTGAGGTGTGTGGAGAAATTGCTATGTTGAAATGTTATTTTAAAAAATAAATTTTGTGTGTTCAACAGGTTCCGGGTACATGCGGTATGACCATGAGTCAGGCCCCCAGTACTACGTATCCCTCAGAGTAAGATTTTCGAGGACAACATTAGTCAAAGGAAGGGGGAATGTGGGGAGGTTGAGCTGACTTACACGTCTGTCTGTAGTAAGAGACAGAGAGAGAGCGCAGTGTAGGCTGAGATAAAGAGAAAAGGGTGTTATGTGGTAGTTTGACCATTAGAGGACAGTGGGGAGTATAGGAGGGTGACTGTGTAACTGCCATTGGTCAAAGGTTACTGTCAGGTGATAGTGGGCAGAGCTACTGGGACTGGGAGTATAAGAGGTCAGGGAAGGTTCTGGAAGTTCGAGTCAGCCAGGGGAGCTCACAAGAGAGGAGGGTCTGCTGTGAGGAGAGGCAGCAGAAGAACCCTCAGAGAGAGAGACTGACAGTGGAGACGTCACAAGGGTGACCCAAAATGACAGTGGCTGCGGACAGAGACAGACTGTGAGTCTCAGGTGGACGGCGTACTCTAAAGGGCGCAATGCTGTGGTGAAAGTGCCTAGGGCAGCCACAGCGGGAAAGAGCAATAGAGGACACCACGAACGGTAATACAAGGAAGAGAAAGTACCCGGGTCTGTGTAAGAAGTGAAGTGTGGACTAATCCTGTGACGGAGTATGTTGGTCGTCCAGAAAACGGCCAATAAAATCTGAACTGTTGGACACAACCCTTGTCTCTGTCTCGTGTCTGCCGACACCAAGAGGTGGGTCACCCCCCAGTTCTGTGGGTTCAGCATCACAGCACACCTTCCCCCGCCTATCAGCATCAACAAACACCTAATCGCGCCTCCCTCAGCCCGAACCCTACATTAGCACTAATTTTTATGGTCTTTACGAAGGGGGCGTTTCTCACACGGTTTTCTGGGATGTGTCTTTAGGCTGCGCGGCATTACTACTCTGTGAGCACAGATGGCAAAGACCATGAAAATTTCTACTACAATTAAATGCCCTTATCTCTGGAACCATATGATGGATAAAAATGAATAAAATAATCTGGGGAGCAGTGAGAAGACTATTAAAACTGGTTGCTACTTTTGAACTGGTAACGTGTCCTCTAAGCTGTCAGAGATTCTGAATCCTGCCCAGAGATTCACAGGGAATCAGCATAGATTTGGGGGAAAAACTGCAATTGTTTCAGTCAGTTTAGGTCATTATTGTCATTGAATTGTGCTTTAGGAAAACCGCATTGGACCGCTATAGTTTGGAGAAAAATGGCTTCACTCATGTTCTGAATGCAGCACATGGGCGATGGAATGTGGACACTGGAGCAGAGTATTACAGCGATATGATTGTGGAGTATTATGGGGTGGAAGCCGCAGACCTACCCAGCTTTGATCTCAGTCAATTTTTCTATCCTGCAGCTGAATTCATACACATGGCACTAAACAAGTCAAACAGTAAGTATAAATTGTAAGTAGGCAACTTGTATTTTTCTTGCACCCATTATTGAAAATCACAGCACTACAAATCCTCAACTTTGCTTCTCATTTTAAATGAGAAAGACAATAGAGATACCACTAGGGGGAGCCCAGTGGACAGGAATCTGTGCAATGCAATGGAAGCCATAAAACCCTTAGGGCTCATACTCACTTGCGAGAGACTCACACGATTGTCGTGTGAGATTCTCGCATGAAAACCTTGCAGTTTCGCTGGCACTTGGACCGGAGCGTGTGGCTACATGTATTTCTATGCAGCCGCACGCTTCGGTCCAAGTGCCGGCGGCAATGCCAGGTTTTCATGCGAGAGACTCGCATGACAATCGTGCGAGTCTCTCGCAAGTGAGTATGAGTCCTTAGGCAGGGCTCCCCCTCCAGGTAGCTGTTGGCAAACACTATCACTACATGAAGGTGTGCTCCAGCAGTTTTCTCCCAGAAAGCATGTCTGGGGCAAAGCAGACTTGCTTTACTGCATTTTAGTCACATGATATGATTTTTCAGAGTGGATGAATGGCTGAAAGGAATCATTTACATATCATGTGACCAGAGAAATGATTTAGAAATCATTAGAAGGGTTTTCCACTTTCAGAAAAATAACAGAGCAGGTAGTCATCCTCTTGGGTCTAGCTCCAGCTGCCTCATGCCTCTCTGGTCTCAGTATTTTGGCTGCAGCGGTGACGTCATATCACTAGTGGGCATCACCACTGCAGCTAATCACTGAGCTCAGTGGCTGTGTTGAGGTAGACAGTTCAGTGATTTGCTGCAGCAGTGATACATGCTGTCAGCGTGACATCACCACTACAGCCAAATCTTTGAGGCTGAAGCAGTCTTGAGCAGTTGGTGCTGGACCTGGAAGGAGGACTTCCTTCTCTCTTATTTTAGGTATTTCCCAGTCTTTATTACACTTTCCTGAAATAGGTCAATGCCTCTAAGGACCCTGCTCTACATTGTTCATTTCTTTACAGTAGATCAAAACCATTGTGTCTATGAGTTGTCAGATCACTGGCCACTCCTTGTGTTACACCTAGAATAACAATATACCGTAGACCATATTTCGTTATAGAAAAACTACAGGTGTTTATAGTAAAACTAGAAAACATTTACATGATAAACAATTCATTTTTAATTTTTTTTTTTTTCAGGTAAAGTGTTAGTCCACTGTGCGATGGGCCGCAGTCGCTCTGCCTCTCTAGTTCTGGCTTACTTGATGATCTATGAAAAAATGACAGTTGTTGATGCAATTACACAAGTCTTGAAGCACCGCTGTATACTTCCCAACCGGGGCTTCCTCAAGCAGCTACGTCAATTGGACATTCAGCTGGCCTTAGAGAGGCGAGCTGCACGGGATGGTGAAAATAGTTTTGATAAGAATGAATGATAAAGGAGAATAATCTGAGATCAGAGTGATGGAAATCTAACAAAATCTAACTTTAGTTTAGCTTCTCCTTCAACTTTATGCTTCCATCATACAGGTATCCCTTCACTGCAATCATGAGATCTGTCAGGTCCCAAACTATGGAAATACTTCAATACTGGCATTGAGAAAGATTCTTTAGATTTCCAAATTACATAATTTAAGAGAGCATGTTTACCTATAGTCTTACAGAAAGTAGTTGTCCGCCACTTCTGGATATCCTGATATACCAAGGGGCAGCAGGAAATGTCACAAAGTTTAATACTAAAACTGTGCTGAATTTAAGTATTTTTACTTGATTTATCTAATTGTTTATACATCTGATATCATGTGACACTCCTATATTTGTTTACATTATTTATATATTTAATGACTATTAAAGTGACTTTATAACTGCATTATTGTGTATGTATTGATGACAAGTAGAAATGACAAAAATCTTGGCACTCAATATGTGAAATATTCAGACACTTTTATTTTGTGCATCCAGACAGAAAGGTTTAAACATTTTCGGTCCAGCATAGGACCTTCATCAGAAAAATCTCGATTACTGAAATATACATACAAAAAAAGAACAAAAATAAAGCGTTAATTGCTGTCCGCATCATCACAGAAATACATACTAACAAAAGACATGACAAAAATATATGTTCCAACTTCATCAAAAATTCAAAGGAGAGAGAGATGGCTAGTAGAGGTACTATCCAAGGGTGCTTTGCTGAGTCAGGCGATGGTAACTCCAAAAGTGCTGTGCTGGTCGTTAAGGAAGAGGGAGCCTATAAGTGAGTATTGTTGAGCATAGAAGGAACTACAACAGATAATAACTCGTAATAGTATGGTGCGCCCTTGTGCTTTGAAGGATACAGGTATAGCGATATCTCATACATGTGCAATCTAGTGCTTCCAAGATGGCTAGGAATAGAAGTCACACAAATACCTGAAATAAATAAATCCTTGCAATGGTAGCCAAAAGAAGGACAAAGTAGAGAGTCTAAAAGCAAAATGGAGGTTCTAATTAAATGCAATAGATGTGACACAATGTATATGGCAGTCATATAGCAGCACAGAACCAACTATGTGTGGTCATATAGACTGAAAAAAGGTCTAAGATGGAGTACCTGGATGGCCAGTGGAAATGTTAAATGGCTGGCGTCTGGAAAGCATATGTGGACTGAGCCGTCCAAAATTAGAACAGGCAGCTGTAAAATAAATGGCCTATCAACCAGTGAAATACAAGAGGGAGGCAAGGAATAGGTTGAAGGAAGATAAGTATACCTGTACAGCGTAGGGCTTCATAAAAGGGACCTCCAGGCTCACTAAAATAAGGAGTGAAGACAGCGCTGATAGCAGTGGGTATACAACCTCAAGAATTGAATTGCGCTGTAAAAATGAGAAAGAAAGAAAGAAAGAAAGAAAGGTGTGAAGAGTTAAGTGACAAGAGTCCGGCATGCACCTCATCTACTGCTCTATTTACCTGGTGAAGCCCTGGTATGTGGTCTGGTTGCCCTGTGTGGAAGACGCTGTGAGGAGTGAGCACATCCCGGCTTAAATGCTGACCTGGACTGCATCACAGCGGTCACATGACTGGGAGAGAAGTGAGCTTGCACAGTAGGGCAGGTGAGAGAAATTAACACCAGCTGTGCTGCTGTGTAATCTGCACAGGATGGGAAAAAAAAAACACCTTATGGTGTGGGCTGAACAATAGGGCCAGGGGGAGATCAGGAAGACAAAAGATGCCACTGTGTGTATAACACCTCAGTGATTAGGGGAAGTTAGTCTCACACAAATGTGTGAATGTTAACTATGCAATATAATTCTCGGACAGGGGATACCCCCAGGGAGTACTTAACCGAGCTAAAAGTTACATGTCATCAAGTAGGGACTCCAATGCCCAAAAAAGGAAAAAAAGGATTCCTTTTGTTACTACATATCACCCCCTCTCCAAAATAATCCAATCTACCATTCGTAGACATTGGAACATCCTGGCAAAAAGTTATCCTAAGATCCCGGAATTTCAGGCCCCATTTCTACCCTGCTTCCGCAGAGCTAGGAATCTCAAAGATAGGTTGGTGAAAGCAGACATTGTCTCCGCCTCTACTCTTCCACCACAGACATTCCTTCAAACTCAGAAACAGGGAACTTTTCCCTGTCTGAACTGCTTACAGTGCAACAATGTTCAAAAAGGCTCTAATGTATTCCACCCTCAAACGGGTAAGGGGATTCCAATCAAGGGGTTCTACACTTGTGAGTCGTCCTTTGTTGTATACATCATAAAATGCCCCTGTGGACTCGCTTACGTGGGCGAAACCACTCAGACAATTAGAGACAGGATATCACAGCACAAATCCACTATCCGTTGCAAAAAAACTCATTTGCCCCTTCCATTACATTTTCATGATAAGAATCACAATATATCACAGCTCAGGTTTCAGGTTTTGGAACAGGTTGACATCAGTAGGAGGGGCCAAAATAGGTCCAAAATACTCAAAAAGAGGGAGGCCTTTTGGATATTCACTTTACAGACTCTAGAGCCAAAGGGACTCAATAGGGAATATGAGGTTTCTGCATTTTTATAATGTTACTGTGTGACCTGCTTTCTTATTCATGATCTCCACCCTAATCTTTCCCTTTTTTCTTTCAGAATCGTTTATCTTCACCACATGTCTCTCACTTATCACCTCTCACTCCATACACGGTAATGTATATGGTTCATTTGGCAGCAGTAACCACATTACAACCCTCAATACCAACATACACATTGGGAGGTCATTTTTTGAGCATCATATATACAGAAATGAATATACGCATTTGTTAGTAGTCCCCATCTCTCATTTAATATACCTGAGGCTGTGTGCTTCACCACATAATGGTGCTGTATATCTCACACAGACACCTAGGCAGCTAACCAGTTACCCTTAATTAGCATATCTAATTATATTGCATAGTTAACATTCACACATTTGTATGAGACTAACTTCCCCTAATCACTGAGGTGTTATACACACAGTGGCGTCTTTTGTCTTTTGTCTTCCTGATCTCCCCCTGGCCCTATTGTTCAGCCCACACCATAAGGTGTTTTTTTTTCCCATTCTGTGCAGCTTATACAGCAGCACAGCTGGTGTTAATTTCTCTCCCCTGCCCTACTGTGCAAGCTCACTTCTCTCCGGTCATGTGACCGCTGTGATGCAGTCCAGGTCTGCATTTAAACCCGGAAGTGCTCACTCCTCACAGCGTCTTCCACACAGGGCAGCCAGACCACAGACCAGGGCTTCACCAGGTAAATAGAGCAGGAGATGAGGTGCATGCCAGACTCCTGTCACTTAACTCTTCACACCTTTCTTTCTTTCTCATTTTTACAGCGCAATTCAATTCTAGAGATTGTATACCCACTGCTATCAGCGCTGTCTTCACTCCTTATTTTAGTGACCCTGGAGGTCCCTTTTCTGAAGCCCTACGCTGTACAGGTATACTTATTTTCCTTCAACCTATTCCTTGCCTCCCTCTTGTATTTCACTGGTTGATAGGCCATTTATTTTACAGCTGCCTGTTCTAATTTTGGACGGCTCAGTCCACATACGCTTTCCAGACGCCAGTCATTTAACATTTCCACTGGCCATCCTGGTATTCCATCTTAGACCTTTTTTCAGTCTATATGACCACACATAGTTGGTTCTGTGCTGCTATATGACTGCCATATACATTGTGTCACATCTATTGCATTTCTGTGATGATGCGGACAGCAATTAACACCTTATTTTTGTTCTTTTTTTGTATGTATAGTTCAGTAAACAAGATTTTTCTGATGAAGGTCCTATGCTGGACCGAAAACGTTTAAACCTTTCTGTCTGGATGCACAAAATAAAAGTGTCTGAATATTTTACATTTTGAGTGCCAAGATTTTTGTCATTTTTGATTGATGGGTTGGATACCCGACTTGAGCACCAACAACCAAACTATTCCTGAGTGCCGTGCTTTCTTAATAGGCTTGATGACAAGTAGAGTTTCCAACTACACTGCATGGTATTTTCACTTGGCCATAACTGTGTACCAATATTCAAAGATCAGGCAGTCATTTCTTTCCTTACACATAATTAAATGGCACGTGTAAATTATTGAAGAATTCTGATAGAACAACATCACAGGCTAAGACAAATGTGTAATGGATGCAGGTCTAGCATCTTCTGTATCTAAGTTGGAAGAAGACTTGCATATGTGGCCACTAGAGTTGAGCGAAACGGGTCAAAAAATTTCAAAAGTCGCCGACTTTTGGCAAAGTCGGGTTTCATGAAACGAAACCCGACCCTAGGATGAGGTCGTCCACGAGGTCGGCGACTTAAGCGCCAAAGTCGCATTTCAAAAGTTTGTTTTGCGCTCTTTTTCAGCCAATCAGGATCCACGGACACTGTGGGCAACGTGATGACATAGGCAGGGGTCACCACCATCTTTCAGAAGGGCATGCAAGTGATTGGCTTGCTTTGGTGGGCGTCATAGGGGGTATAAAAGGGCGTGCACGCCGACCGCCATGTTACTCATGCTGATCTCAGAATAGGGAGAGCTGCTGCTGCTGATTTTGTAGGGAGAGCGTTAGGCAGGGAAGAAGACACCAAAAACTGCTTCTGCTGCTAGCGATTTTGCCTATACAACACACCAGTCACTGTGTGTGCAGTGAAAGTGGAGGCTATATTTTGCTGGATCAGCGGAGTTGGTTGTTAGGCTGCCTTCTAAGGCTTCCTGACGGCTGCATTGCTGTTTACCCACTGCTCTGCAAACTGCTTTTTTAAAAGCAATCCCAATTTTTTTTTTGTCCTGGTGAGGTACTGAGCATGCATTTTTTCACACCATACAGCGGTGCACACTCCTCACACAGTACCGTATAACGGCTGTTATCACAGCCACAGTGAAGCTATCTGTGTTTCACTCTATTAGGATAAGTCGAGGACATGTTCCGTTCTTACAGACCTGCACCTTCTAGTTTTGTCTAGCTTTCAAACAGTTAAATATATTTGCTGTTTGATCACATTCAAAACTATAGAGAGACAGCGATTGTCAGTCCGTATACTTAAAAAACACGGAGCTTGACAATTTTATGTACACCGGACAGCCGTGTACGTGCACACTCCTCTCTCAGTACCGTGTAATGGCTGTTATCACGGCCACAGTGAAGCTATCTGTGTGTCGCTCTGTAAGGATAAGTCGAGGACATGTTCCGTTCTTACAGACCTGCTCCTTTTAGTTTTGTCTAGTTTTCAAACAATTAAATATATTTGCTATTTGATCACATTCAAAACTATAGAGAGACAGCGTGTGTCAGTCCGTATACTTAAAAAACACGGAGCTTGACAATTTTACGTACACTGGACAGCCGTGTACGTGCACACTCCTCTCTCAGTACCGTGTAACGGCTGTTATCACGGCCACAGTGAAGCTATCTGTGTGTCGCTCTGTAAGGATAAGTCGAGGACTTGTTCCGTTCTTACAGACCTACACTCTAGGGAGATTCCTATTCTGCCCAATTCTATATACACCTTGTAGTTTGCCATACACTAGCCAATTTCTGCCTATGACATAGTGCTGTGATATTCACTGGGCCTCACACAATCCAAAAGTGTTCAGTGTCCACAAGTGTGTGCTGAAATTCAAAATCTTCGTTATCCTCTAGTGACATTTTTCACACCTGCGACATCAAGCCTGTGACATAGCGCTGTGATATTCAGTGGGCCTCACACAATCCAAAAGTGTCCAGTGTCCACAAGTGTGTGCAGAAATTCAAAATATCCGTTATCCTCTAGTGACATTTTTCACACCTGCGACATCGAGCCTGTGACATAGCGCTGTGATATTCAGTGGGCCTCACACAATCCAAAAGTGTCCAGTGTCCACAAGTGTGTGCAGAAATTCAAAATCTCCGTTATCCTCTAGTGACATTTTTCACACCTGCGACATCGAGCCTGTGACATAGCGCTGTGATATTCAGTGGGCCTCACACAATCCAAAAGTGTCCACAAGTGTGTGCAGAAATTCAAAATCTCCGTTATCCTCTAGTGACATTTTTCACACCTGCGACATCGAACCTGTGACATAGCGCTGTGATATTCAGTGGCCTCACACAATCCAAAAGTGTCCAGTGTCCACAAGTGTGTGCAGAAATTCAAAATCTCCGTTATCCTCTAGTGACATTTTTCACACCTGCGACATCGAGCCTGTGACATAGCGCTGTGATATGCAGTGGGCCTCACACAATCCAAAAGTGTCCAGTGTCCACAAGTGTGTGCAGAAATTCAAAATCTCTGTTATCCTCTAGTGACATTTTTCACACCTGCGACATCGAGCCTGTGACATAGCGCTGTGATATTCAGTGGGCCTCACACAATCCAAAAGTGTCGACAAGTGTGTGCAGAAATTCAAAATCTCCGTTATCCTCTAGTGACATTTTTCACACCTGCGACATCGAGCCTGTGACATAGCGCTGTGATATTCAGTGGGCCTCACACAATCCAAAAATGTCCAGTGTCCACAAGTGTGTGCAGAAATTCAAAATCTCCGTTATCCTCTAGTGACATTTTTCACACCTGCGACATCAAGCCTTTGACATAGCGCTGTGATATTCAGTGGGCCTCACACAATCCAAAAGTGTCCAGTGTCCACAAGTGTGTGCAGAAATTCAAAATCTCCGTTATCCTCTAGTGACATTTTTCACACCTGCGACATCAAGCCTGTAACATAGCGCTGTGATATTCAGTGGGCCTCACACAATGCAAAAGTGTCCAGTGTCCACAAGTGTGTGCAGAAATTCAAAATCTCCCCTGTCCTATAGACACCATGTACCTTGTTTTACATTACTATATAGCTTGTTGGATTTTGTCTACATTTCTACCAAAAATGAGGAAGGCTGGTGGAAGAGGCCGTGGAATTGGGCGGGGGTTGGCAGCTGGTAATGATGGTGTTGGTGGTGGATCTGATGGTAGTGGCAAAAGCAAAATAGGACCGAATGCAGGAGGTGTGGCTCCACAAGGCCTCGAAGGCTTAGTTTTCTAGCAGTTGGCAAACCGCTTTTAAAGCCAGAGCTTCAGGAAAAAGTTTTGTCTTACATTGCTGACTCAGCCTCCAGCTCTATCACCTCCTCTTCTGAAGTTGTAAAAAATAAAAGCACTGAGTCGTCATTGGAGGCTCATGTTCATGAACCACACCTTTCCTTGTGTCCTTCACCCCAACCAAGATTGAAGGATGACGCAGGCCATACTACTGATTACTCCATGGAGCTGTTTTCACATACCATGCCTGGATTATCAAGTGAAATGATGAATTACCCAGGCCAAGATGAATCTGACATGGAGTACACTGATGCACAGCCACTGATAGATGATTCTGCTGGTACATTCACTCAGAGCACTACATTGTCTTCGCAGTGTACAGAGCCAGATTCTGACCCTGATGAGACTCAGGTGCCCCTTCCCGTACACTATACCATCATACACGGTGACACTGAGAAAGGTGCACATGACATTGAAGAGGAGGTGATGGATGACCCAGTTGTTGACCCAGATTGGCATCCATTGGGGGAAGAGGATGCTGCTTCCAATAGCTCAGATGAGGAGGAGGAGCATCCACAGCAGACATCGACATCGCAACAGCTGTTATCTGGCAGGCCCGGAGCACTCCAAAGACAGGTTCCAAAAATCAAAAGAGTTGATGGACAGCTTGTCCAGAGGGTCAAAATATCACAGCGTGCTAGGCCGCAAAATGTCTGCCAAAGTAGGAAGAGTGCAGTGTGGCACTTTTTTGAACAAAATCCTCATGATCAGGCCAAGGTTATCTGTAAGAAGTGCACAAAGACCTTTAGCCGAGGGAAAAATCTGAAAAATTTGAATACCAGTTGCATGCTTAGACATTTAACCAGCATGCACTTGCAAGCGTGGACACAAAACCAAACCTCAAGTACCACATGTGCAACTGATCACAAGAAGGTAGTCAGCAACGCTACATTGTTTCCCCCACTGTAAGCCCACCAGTTAGCACAGCAGCAAATGTTGAGGTGTGATTGCAAGGCCACAGCAGTCAGGGAATCACACTGTTATATCAACGAAAGACTGAATCTAGGCCATCAGAAAGAACACCAACTCCATCACCATCATCAACCCTCTCTCAGTCCGCCCTGTCCACCGCTACTTCCACCATATGCAGCTCTCAAGTCCAGCTCACCCTCCCAGACACTATGAGTAGGTCAAGAAAGTACTCAGTCTCTCATCCGCGTACACTGGGTTTGAACGCCCACATTGCCAAACTAATCTTGTTAGAGATGATGCCCTATCGGTTGATGGAAAGCACAGCTTTCCACGAACTCATGGCCTATGCAGTACCACGCTATGACCTACCCAGTCGCCACTTCTTCTCTCGCAAAGCCATCTCAGCTCTCCACCATCATGTGAAAGACCGCATTGTCCATGCACTCAAGCAGTCAGTGAGTGGAAAGGTGCACCTCACAACTGATGCATGGTCCAGTCGGCATGGCCAGGGCCGTTATGTGTCCATCACTGCGCACTGGGTTAATGTTGTGGATGCAGGGTCCACAGGGGACAGCGGTGGTGGGACAGTGCTGCCTAGCCCACTGTATAAGAAACAGTTGGCTGTAGACGTTCGACCCTCCTCCTCCAGAAGCGAAAGCTCGTCCACAGAGCGCAGTCGTACGAGCACTCCATCTGCAGCTGCCACTGTTGCACACGAGGTGTCCCCCTATCGAGCAGTTAGTGGAAAGCGTCAGCAGGCTGTGTTGCAGATGATGTGTTTGGGCGACAGACACACTGCCGAGGTGCTGGCCGAGTACTTTCAGCGACAAATTACAAAACATCATGCCACAGGAGAACCTTGACCTAATATTGGCTACTAAACAAGCAACTCTGGTTAACCGGTTGGTTGAGGCATTCCCAGCACACAGCAGCGGTGATGGTTCTCACATGAGCCGCATGGGCCGGGGGCAGCTTGGCAGATGTGTTCGTGGTGCACACAGCAGAAGTGGCGTTGGAGACAGGGGTTTCATGACAATGTTGTGGACTGATTTTTCAATGACCGCTCACACAACTGGTAATATTGCATCGATGGAAAGTGACAGGAGACAGCAGTTGTCAACTATGGTTAACAACTACTTTTTCTCCCATATCGATGTTCTCCCGCACAGGTCATTCCCCTTTGACTATTGGGCCGCTAAACTGGACACCTGGCCTGAATTGGCACAATATGCCTTACAGGAGCTCACTTGCCCAGCTGCAAGTGTGCTATCGGAAAGAGTCTTCAGTGCAGCTGGATCAATCCTGACAGAAAAAAGGACCCGTCTGTCAACCCAAAATGTGGATGATCTAACCTTCATTAAAATGAACCATGCATGGGTTTCCAAGGATTTTGTCCCACCTTCCCTTGATGACACATAGGTTGCCAGAAAAATGGCTTGCTTTGGTCCTCCTCCTATTCTGCAAACTTGACCTATTTCGCCTTTTGCAGCAGCTGAATGACCCACATCTACATATGCCACTTTGTAAACCTCCCTAAGTGGGCGGCCCCCCCATGGCCGGGGTCACCACCTAGCGCACAAAACCGTGCGAATGCCGTTGCCCTGGACAGGTGGGTAGGCCGACTCTTGGGCGCGGGCACTGGCATAAGGTCCCTCATAGTGCAATCAAGTGTCTCTGACAGTGGTGGTGCACACCCGCCGTCAGACACACCGCCGTACTATGAGGGGCCCAGTGCCAGTACTGACGCCCACGAGTGTGCCCCCCTTGCTTGGGCAGGGCCCCAGCATTTGCAATATTTACCTCTCCCTGCTCCTCCGCTGTGTAGTCTGCGCTGTCAAATCCTTCACTGGGACTGCCACCACAAATTGATTGAACTGAAAGATGATGGTTAAGATGTAGCTATGCCCTGTCCTGCTGGCCGGGCTCTAGCTCCAGATGATCAGTGGCTTCCATTTCTTATGGACGTCGACTCACAATTACATGCAGTGGTGGTTTATCATCAGCTTTCACAGTTTTCCTACTCACAAAGGTGTGACATTCCGGCGCACATTTCAAAATGTGCCCTCTCATGCCAATTAAATAGAATCGCCTACGGCCTGTGGCTTCTGTCTTTTGCACTCCAAAGTTACGTGACAGATCATGATAGCCAGTGAGCACCATGTTTACATCGCTCCCTGTGATAAAAATTGGATTGAGATGAGTAACAGTGATGGAATCAACGGAAGTGCGATACAGCAAGACTTTATTCACAAAAAAATGTTTTCACTGTCTCAACACACAAATTAATTGCGGGTCAGCATCGCCTATGAGAATTGTGACGGAAGTTTTTCCCGTGAATAATAATTCCTAGATTTCTGCAATCAATAGCCTTTATGTCACTAATTGTATGCATCTCATTTCCTATTGCGGAGAGGCTGGACTGTATTACTGATACAGAAATATATATGAAGATTTAAAAATAACACCAAAAGTATATAGTTGTGTACGCCTCAAATGCATTTCCTTTTTTCCACTTTTTAGATTGCTGTGTAATCCATACTGAGAACACGGAGATTTTACATGTTTAAACTATGCTATATATACCTGATATCCAGTGATAAAGTACAATCTGGTCAAATCCATACTGGGCCTGAGAACATCTGAGTCTGCCTCCTGATCTATAGACATATATTTTTAATGTGTAAACTAGGCTACATACATACGTGTTATCCGGTGAAACTGTACCCTTTTTCAACTTTCTACAATGTTGTTGAATCCATACTGGGCCTGAGAACGGCTGCCGGGCTGTAAAGCAAGCTACAGCACCTGTGGTTTGGACACTCAATTTTTTCAGGAATGACGGTTAGGCCTAACTCCGGAATTGCGGTTGACCTGAACTTACTGGGAAATCATCGTTCGCGGGGAATAATCTGAATCCCAGATCCCCATCACTAACGGAGTTGAGCAGGTTATCTGCACCTGTAAGTGACAAAAGCTGGTCCTTTCAGTGTAGCGTGCATGCAGCCCCGGACATGTACTGGAATGCTAGACCTGTTATTTCTCGATCTCACGTGCCACAGCCTCGCGTATCCCTCTAGTAAGCTTGACGCGTACCGCGGGGCCATGCCGGAGTCTCGGTCGTTAACGGAATAAAGCTGAGAAATCGCTAGCACAACTACAAACGGACATACCACACCACACACAGAATCAACAAAGCTTGCAGTCTGTCCATCTTTTCTGTAGCTTGTATGGTAGTGGTTTCCCGGGTGCAGTCCAATTATGCCACAGCCTCCACTCCTGGTGGTGCCCTTTTGGACATTCCTTTAAGGTTCAGCTTTGCAATCATACTGCCCCCGGAAACCAAAAACTTTGCCTTCAGGGACGCTGTTTGGAGGTTCGTGGGAATAACGCCGCCCGATCAGCAGTCAGCATATGGGTCGCCCTCCCAGGGCTGTGGGGTACTCGGTACCGGGCTGGTGTCAGTGGGATGTGTCACAGCAGCGGTGACCCGGACGGTGGCCCTGGGCGCCCATGTAAATGGCGTGGTATAATGGTAAAGAGTTTATATAGATAGGTTGACGCCACCTGTGGTGTTCGGAAACATAGATGTTAGGCCGACGCTGCATGCAGATCCTCTGGGACTGATGGTGTTGTGCAGCAAAGATGGTGAAGCTCCCCACAGGTGGAGCTGGAGTCCCAGGGAAGTGTAGATGTAGTGATGGGGAAAGGCACAGGTGGTATAGGCGCTGGTACCCAGATGTAGCGGTGCTGGAATAACTGTAGGACACCAGAGCGTGCAGTTCCAAAGCTTTACTCACAGTCTGAAGGTTACACAGATGCCTGCCTCCGTGCTGTGTCCTTCAGGTCAGGACCTCTGCCATCCTCCAGAAACAGAATGAAAAGCTCCCTCCCAACACTCCGCCAACATGTACCTTCCTGAACGTCTCCTTTCTAGCGATTGTGGGGGAAGCACTCACAGGACCGTGGTTCACTGAAACGCCTCCTGTCTAACAGATGTTCCTCAGACTTTACTTGTATGGCAGACAGCTGTAGCCTTTTCCTTCTGCCTCGTACACGTCGATGCTGGGGCCTCCGAGCCTTAGTTGGGTACAGAGCATTTATAGCTGCTACTTCCCCCCGGTTTCTGCTGCAGGAACGTCAGTGTCCCTACAAACTCGGAGACCGGAATCGGTACCATGCGCTCCAGCTAGGAGTGAGCCTTAACTCTGCTCATCCTCCAGCTCCCCTTCTCACGTCCACACACTTCCCCTTCCCTGCACAGAGTGCCCTAGCTTACATCCTCCCAACCACAGAGAGCAGCTCCTCAGCAGTCAGGTTCAGAGGTCTCCCTGCTAGCCTGGAGTGGGAAATGTGTTGTGTGTTGGTTTCACTGCTAGAGAGATCCTTCGTTGCTCCCAAGCTTGACAACACACTCCCTAGGAGGAAGGCAATGCCACAGTGGCGACCGTACTCTTGGGGACGCCACAAGTGCACTGAGGCCCAGCCACTGCTGGATGCTGCTGCTGGTACATTGACCCAGATCACTACATTCCCCTCGCACTCTACACAGCCAGAATCTGACCCAGAGGAAACTCAGGTTCCCCTTCCCGCATACTATACCACCTTACACGGTGACAAAGAGGAAGGTGCAGATGAAAGTGCAGGTTCCTTGAGCAGGTGGGGGGGCATACTCATGGGCGATGGCACTGGCACAGGGCACCGCATAGTACGCAAAAGTGTCTCTGCCGGTGGGAGGACCTAAACAGCCAAGTGCAGTGAGATGGAAGATGGGGACGATAAGGAGTTCAGAGTAGTGCAGGGATTCCCTAGCAAGGAGACTTATGTAATTGTTTTCAATGTTGGGACAGCAATTTTTGGGGAGCACTATACTCTGGTGAATGATATATGGGGCCCACCATACACTGGAGCATTCCAAAGGTGGACATCAGACACTGGAGCAGCATTTACAGGGCCCATTATACACTAGAGCAGTAGAAATGGGGCCCATTATATATGGAGCATTATTTGGGCCCATAAGACAGTGGAGCTTCATCCATTGGGACCAACATATACTGTAGCATTATGTGGAGCTCATCATATACGGTTTGAAACATTATATGGGAATAATGATTCCGTATGGAGAAATATATGGGCCTCATTACTCTGTATAGCGCACTAAGCGCTGGCCATAATACTGTATGGAGTTATATACTGTCCGTTTTTGGAGGTATTGAAGAATTTAAAATGGATATCAGTCATGAGATGTAAGAAGTGAAGTATTTTTCATTGTACTATACTGCTATTTCTCTGCCGTATCGGAGCATCATGAGTTGTGGTATGTGTTAAAGGGGCGCTCTTTGGCCCTGGGCCCACAAAAACCTGGAGCCAGCCCCCCCCCCCCCACAACTGTAGCCAAATAACCCCCATTTTTCAGTGCGTAACTAGTATTATGAAGTTAATTAAGGTTGACAAGCTTCAGTAACAAGAATTTATGCTTTTGGCATTCAAATGGGCACTGTTGGTGTGTTTCCTGTCCTCCTCTCACTGCCGACTTTAATTCTCCATTGACTTACATTGGGTTTCGTGTTTCGGGACGACCCCGACTTTTCCCTATAGTCGGCCGATTTTGCTCGACCCGACTTTTGGAAAAGTCAGATTTCATGAAACGAAACTCGACCCTAAAAAAACAAAAGTCGCTCAACACTAGTGGCTTCCCCTTAACTTCAGTCCCAAAATGCACAGAAGTGAAAGTGAAAAATCTTTACTCTTCTTGGGTGATTCTTAACCAAACTAAATTAGACATAGAAATCCTCTTTATCAAACTGACCTACACACCTTGACTTAATCCTGAAATTATGATAGTAATAGTTTTGCTGCTTTTGTAAAATGTCACCATGAACTAAACTTTTTTCTACATAAATTTGGTGTGAAGATCACTATTCACAAAAGGCAAATCACTAGAAAAAGGTGTGTGAAGAAAGTAAGGTAAAGAAAAGATTGGAGCTTTTCAGTTCTGAAGCATGATAAAGTTATAATAAGTAATGAGTTATAATAAACTGTAATTTGGGATCAGCACGAGAGAATAAAAATTATTTGAAACTTTATGACACATAAATCTGGTTTTTTTTTTCATACTAGAAAGCAAGAATTCCAAAGTGGTGCTGAGGGAGGCAGTGCACACATTCATAGAATCATTGAATATTAGAGCTGGAAGGGAACTCCAGGGTCACTATGTCCAACCCCTGCTCAATGCAGGGTTCGCTAAACCATCGTAGACAGATGTCTGTCCAGCCTATGTTTGAAGACTTCCATTGAAGGAGAACTCGCCACCTGTCATGGCAGCCTGTTCCACTCATGGAGCACCCTCATTGTAAAAAAGTTTTTTTCGAATATCTAATCTACATCTTCTCCCTTTCAGTTTCATTCCATTGCGTCTCGTGTTTCCATGTGCAAATGATGATGATCCCTCTACACTGTGACATCCCTTCAGATATTTGTAGATAGCTATTAAGTCTCCTCTTAGCCTTCTTTTTTGCAAGCTATACATTCCCAGATCCTTTAACTGTTTCTTGGAGGACATACTTTGCAGTCCACTCACCATCCTGTTAGTTCTTCTCTGAACTTGCTCCAGTTTATCAATGTATTTTTTTAAAATGTGGTGCCCAGAACTGGACACAGTATTCCAGATGAGGACTGACCATGGAGGAGTAGAGGGGAACAATTACTTCACATGATCTAGACTCTATGCTTCTCTTAATGCATCTTGGAACTGTGTTTGCCAGACTCTACAACCCACACAAGTGGTTCAGGTAGTGCAGCTCATCCAGGATGGCACATCAATGCGAGCCGTGGCAAGAAGGTTTGCTGTGTGTGAGCTGCTAGGAGACAGGCCTGTACACCAGGAGCCATGGAGGGGTCCGTAGGAGGGCAACAACCCAGCAGCAAGACCACTACCTCTGCCTTTTGTGCAAGGAGGAACAGGAGGAGCACTGCCAGAGCCCTGCAAAATGACCTCCAGCAGGCTACAAATGTGCATGTGTCTGCACAAATGGTTAGAAATCGACTCCATGAGGATGGTCTGAGGGCCCGATATCCACAGATGGGGGTTATGCTCACAGCCTAACACCTTGCAGGATGCTTGGCATTTGCCACAGAACACCAGGATAGGCAAATTCGCCACTGGCGCCCTGTGCTCTTCACAGATGAAAGCAGCTTCACACTGAGCACATGTGACAGACGTGACAGAGTCTGGAGACACCATGGAGAGCGATGTGCTGCCTGCATCATCCTTCAGCATGACCGGTTTGGCAGTAGGTCAGTAATCGTGTGGGGTGGCATTTCTTTGGAGGGTCACACGGTGTTGGGCTGTGAGCACAACCCCCATCTATGAATGTTGGACACTCAGACCATCCTCATTGAGTAGGTTTTGTCATGATCCTGTGTTGGATCTGGCGGTATTAAATGCATTAAGTGAACTTTTTTCCTTTGGTTCCAAAGTGTGTCGTGATAGCCCCCGGTGGCCATTAGAATTATCACACGTGGTGTCGTTCATTCTAAGTTCCGGCTGCACGTCCCATTTTTTTAAATTCGCCCTGCTGGAGGCGCTGTATCCAGGATCACGTGTGTCATAAATTCGCCCTGCTGGAGGCGCTGTGTCCAGTCACACGTGATCATTACATTATCACCAACCATAACATTTTTTCTTTTCTGCTGAGCTATGGACCTAATGCAAACCTTTACCCAGGTACTGCAGACCTTTACTGAAGAGATTAGGGGGCTGCGCGGTGAGATGGTGCAGCAACTGCAGCTGTTGGTGGGCTTTGGAGGTTTGATTCAGGCACAGGCTCAGCCAGAACCCAAGATATCTCTCCCAGACCGGTTTTCTGGAGGGAGAGATCAATTCTTGGTTTTTCAGCAGGCCTGTAAATTATATTTCAGGCTGCGCCCTCGTTCTTCAGGGAGCGAAGAGCAACGGGTGGGAATCATTATGTCCCTTTTGAAGGGGGATCCCCAATCCTGGGCCTTCTCCCTGTCGGACGATTCACCATCTTTAGAGTCCATGGACGAGTTTTTTGCGGCTTTGGCGCTTGTGTATGGGGATCCTTATAGTGTCTCTCTGGCGGAATCCCGACTCCGTAGGTGTAAACAGGGAGCTCGGGTTGCTGAGGAGTACTGCTCTGAGTTTAGGAGATGGGCCACTAACACTCAGTGGAATGATCCTGCACTTAGGAGTCAATTTGTGCAGGGTCTGTCTCCTAAGTTGCAGGACACTCTGGTGCAGTACGCCGCCCCCAGGTCGCTGGAGGCCGCCATGTCCCTTGCCATCCGGGTGGATAGACGCCTTAGGGAAAGACATACACAAAATGTGCCCCCTGTAGTCCTCTCCGGGGGTGAGGACCCCCTGGTACGGTTGGTGGAACCCAGGCAGCCCAGTGTTGTTGGTACAAATAGGGGGTTGCCTGGGGTTCGCCGTGGTGGGGGGGTATGCTTTTCCTGTGGGAAGCCGGGCCATTTCATGGGAGCCTGCCCAGGGCGTGCCAAGTCTCCGGACGAACCTGTGCAAGTAGGAGGTGTTGGGTTGTGTTCAGGCCTGCCTACGGTTCAGGGAGTGGGGTTGGCATGTTTTTCCTGTGGGCAGACTGGTCATTTCCTTAAGGCGTGCCCATTACGTGCCAAAATATCTGTGTCATCTCAGAAGCCGCAGACCCCTGGTCGTTTGGAGGGAGGCAACCAGGGAGTGTACATTTCCTCCATTTTGCCCTCCCAAGGTATTATGTCAGCAGAAGTGTTAGCTGGCGGGGTACCGGAGGTGGTACCGGTGCTTGTGGACAGCGGAGCAGGAGTCAGTCTGGTGGATGCTCGTTTTGTCCAGACTCATGGCCTGAAGTGTAGGACGCTGGCCCAACCTATAAGCGTCCAGACCATTAACTCTGTTCCACTAAGTCAGGGGAGCCTTACCCAAGTCGTAGAAAACATCCATCTGCGTATAGGACATCATGAGGAGTCCTTGTCATGCTACGTCTTGGAGGGAATGCCAGTACCTATCGTTTTAGGCTTCCCTTGGCTGAAAAAACACAACCCGGGGATAGATTGGCGAGCTAGGGAAGTAGTCAGCTGGGGGCAGTCGTGTGGGGGCTGCTGCCTTGAGACTACTGTCTCTGCCGTCTCTCTTCAGGGGACCCCTTCCTCTCCAGTGAGAGCAGCGATTGTGCGGCGGGGGAGTAGGGGCAAGTTCCAGCCCTCGCCACTAGCAAACCCTGTGAGGGGCAGACCTCGTGGTGGAAAGGGTTGGAGGGTGGTGTACCCTATGGTGTAATGCGGGGGTGTGAATGTGGTGACACAGGGGGACGCTTCTGTTATCAGGTCCAGAATGAGTTCACCAAGTTTTATGACAAACGAATGTGTGCAATAAACGTTCAGGTCCGGACCTGTGTGTGAACGAGCGTGTATGGTGCCACCAAAAAACATCTGGTGGAAGTGTGTTGTGGAGCCTGATCAGCTCATAACAAACAAACATACACATACATAAACTCGTTCCCCAGGTCGGCGCTGTGGAGATGAGTGGTGCCTCCAAAATTAACTTTTTTGCCATTACCAGCTGCGTGTTTGTCATAAATTTGAATTCAGGTAAGGGTGGGTGAACTCAGGGTCTGGGCGTCCCCGCTGTAGGGGTTTCCCTAAGGAGGGGTGGTCTTGAGGGTCCAGAGGCCCCTCATTAAGGAAGGGGTACTGTCATGATCCAGTGTTGGATCTGGCGGTATTAAATGCATTAGGTGAACTTTTTTCCTTTGGTTCCAAAGTGTGTCGTGATAGCCCCCGGTGGCCATTAGAATTATCACACATGGTGTCGTTCATTCTAAGTTGCCCGGTGGTGGGGAATGGTATCGCACCTTAGGTTAATGTTCACTTAATTATGGATCAGGTGTGACACCCTATAAAGGTGTGCTCAGGGTATGCAATCATCGTTGGTGATAGTTGTTCATTTGCAACCAACCTTGGTGGTGGAAGGAGCTGAAGAGAGTGCTCAGCTCAATCTGAGTCCTGGTGTGGAAGGAGTCACAGAAGGGAGTTCTTGGCAGCTATTCAGGAGGAAGGCTGCAGTCTGTCGCTGGACTCTGTGCTGGAGCTTTAGCACAGAGAGAGCTAAGTTTTCTGTTTCCCCTGTTTGTGACTTTCCTTATGTGTGTTCTAGTGCAGTGGTGGGATTAGTCTCCGAACCGACCTATTCCCTAGTGAGGGTTTAGGTTTAGGACGAGCTAGGGTATTTAGGCACGCGTGCGGCGACAGGTGAGGAGCCTGTATAGGGAATGTTAGGAGTGTAGGGACACTGGCTCAGGGGAGTGCAGGAGGTCTCCATGTCCCCATTCCCTATCGCAGGGCCCACCACTGTAATTGTTCCCTGTGTTTACCCTTATTCTTTAAATTCACCAGCTGGAGGCGGGGTATCCAGTTCTACGTGTATTTCTTAAATTCGCCAGCTGGAGGCGGTGTATCCGGCTGCACGTCCCATTATTGTTTAAATTCGCCCTGCTGGAGGCGCTGTATCCAGTCACACGTGATCATTACAGGTTTCTAACCGTTTGTGTAGACGCATGCACATTTGTGGCCTGCTGTAGGTCATTTTGCAGGTCTCTGGCAGTGCTCCTCCTGTTCCTCCTTGTACAAATGCTGTGGTAGCGGTCCTGCTGCTGGGTTGTTGCCCTCCTACGGCCCCCTCCACATCACCTGGTGTACTGGCCTGTCTCCTCGTAGTGCCTCCAGCCTCCGGACACTACGCTGACAGACACAGCAAACCTTCTTGCCATAGCTCGCATTGATGTGCCATCCTGGATGAGCTGCACTACCTGAGCCACTTGTGTGGGTTGTAGAGTCCGTCTCATGCTACCACGAGTGTGAAAGCACAACCAGCATTCAAAAGTGACCAAAACATCAGTCAGAAAGCATTGGTATTGAGATGTGGTCTGTGGTCCCCACCTGCAGAACCACTCCTTTATTGAGAGTGTCTTGATAATCTAATATATAAAGCTCAAAGTGTGTATGTATGTATGTGTGTATGTATGTATGTATGTATGTATGTGTGTGTGTGTGTGTGTATGTCCGGGATAGGCATCCGCACCGTCGCAGCTACAGCCACAAAATTTGGCACAGTCACATGTCTGGACCCCGAGAGCGTAATAGGCTATGTTGTGAGGCGAAATTTTAACCCAGCGTTTTCCAATTCACCAAACAATTTTGCCCCATCTACATAATGGGGAAAAAGTGTGTGCGTGTCAAGCCCCGACCCTCATTATGATATCATAATGCCCCTATCTACATAATGGGGTAACAGTGTGTGCGTATCAAGCCCCGCCCCTCATTATGATGTCATAATGGTTGCCATGGCGACACTGATTCATCATAGGTTGCAAGCCCCGCCGCTCATTGTGATGTCATAATGGTTGACTATGGGATGGAGGATGTGTGATGGGTATATGGGCACTGGACTATGGGATGGAGGAAATGTATGACGGGTATATGGGCACGGGACTATGGGATGGAGGATATGTATATGGGCACGGGACTATGGGATGGAGGATGTGTGATGGGTATATGGGCACTGGACTATGGGAAGGAGGATATGTATGACGTGTATATGGGCACAGGACTATGGGATGGTGGATATGTATGATGGGTATATGGGCACGGGACTATGGGATGGAGGATATGTATGATGGGTATATGGGCATGGGACTATGAGATGACCGATGTGTGATGGGTATATGGGCACTCGACTATGGGATGGCGAATATGTATGATGAGTATATGGGCATGGGACTATGGGATGGAGAAAATGTATGATGGGTATATGGGCATGGGTCTATGGGATGAAGAATATGTATGATGGGTATATGGGCATGGGACTATGGGATGGAGGATATGTATGATGGGTATATGGGCACGGGCCTATGGGATGGAGGATATGTATGATGGGTATATGGGCATGGGATTATGGGATGGAGGATGTGTGATGGGTATATGGGCATTGGACTATGGGATGGAGGATATTTATGATGGGTATGTGGGCACGGGACTATGGGATGGCAGATATGTATATGGGCATGGGACTATGGGATGGAGGATGTGTGATGGGTATATGGGCACTGGACTATGGGATGGAGGATATGTATGACGGATATATGGGCACTCGACTATGGGATGGCGAATATGTATGATGGGTATATGGGCATGGGACTATGGGAAGGAGAATATGTATGATGGGTATATGGGCATGGGACTATGGGATGGAGGATGTGTGATGGGTATATGGGCACTCGACTATGGGATTTAGGATATGTATGATGGGTATATGGGCACAGGCCTATGGGATGGAGGCTATGTATGATGGGTATTTGGGCACGGGACTATGGGATGGAGGATATGTATGATGGGTGTATGGGCTTGGGACTATGGGATGGAGGATGTGTGATGGGTATATGGGCATGGGACTTTGGGATGGAGGATGTGTGATGGGTATATGGGCATGGGACTATGGGATGGAGGATAATTATAATTTGTTGTAACTAACCACAGTTAGTTACTATGCCCAGGCAGCGCCGGGCTCTTCAGCTAGTCTAATATATAAAGCTCAAATGTGTGTTTGTATGTGTGTGTGTGTGTATATCTGGGATTGGCATCCGCACCGTCGCAGCTACAGCCACAAAATTTGGCACAGTCACACGTCTGGACCCCGAGAGCGTCCTAAGCTATGTTGTGAGGCGAAATTTTAACCCCGTGCGTTCCAATTCACCAAACAATTTTGCCCCTATCTCTACATAATGGGGAAAAAAGTGTGTATCAAGCCCCGCCCCTCATTATGATGTCATAATGGTTGCCATGGCGATGCTGATGTCATCATAGGTTGCAAGCCCCGCCGCTCATTATGATGTCATAATGGTTGACTATGAGATGGAGGATGTGTGATGGGTATATGGGCACTGGACTATGGGATGGAGGATATGTATGACGGGTATATGGGCACGGGACTATGGGATGGTGGATATGTATGATGAATATATGGGCACGGGACTATGGGATGGAGGATATGTATGATGGGTATATGGGCATGGGACTATGAGATGAAGGATGTGTGATGGGTATATGGGCACTCGACTATGGGATGGCGAATATGTGTGATGGGTATATGGGCATGGGACTATGGGATGGAGGATGTGCGATGGGTATATGGGCACTCGACTATTCGATGGAGGATATGTATGATGGGTATATGTGCATTGGACTATGAGATAAAGGATGTGTGATGGGTATATGGGCATGGGACTATGGGATGGAGAATATGCATGATGGGTATATGGGCATGGGACTATGGGATGGAGGATATGAATGATGGGTATATGGGCACTCAAACTATGGGATGGAGGATAGGTATGTTGGATATAT
Source organism: Dendrobates tinctorius (assembly GCF_039654945.1). NCBI lineage: Eukaryota > Metazoa > Chordata > Amphibia > Anura > Dendrobatidae > Dendrobates > Dendrobates tinctorius. The sequence continues at coordinate 4,016,829 of NW_027361736.1, read as the reverse complement.
GGGCACGGGCGTTGTGATGGAGGATAATTATAATTTGTTATAACTATCCACAGTTAGTTACTATGCCCGGGCAGCTTCAGGCTCTTCAGCTAGTCTAATATATAGCTCAAAGTGTGTATGTATGTATGTATGTGTGTGTATGTCCGGGATTGGCATCCGCACCGTCGCAGCTACAGCCACAAAATTTGGCACAGTCACACGTCTGGACCCTGAGAGCGTCCTAAGCTATGTTGTGAGGCGAAATTTTAACCCCGTGCGTTCCAATTCACCAAACAATTTTGCCCCTATCTCTACATAATGGGGAAAAAGTGTGTGTATCAAGCCCCGCCCCTTATTATGATGTCATAATGGTTGCCATGGCGATGCTGATGTCATCATAGGTTGCAAGCCCCGCCGCTCATTATGATGTCATAATGGTTGACTATGGGATGGAGGATGCGTGATGGGTATATGGGCACTGGACTATGGGATGGAGGATATGTATGACGGGTATATGGGCACGGGACTATGGGATGGTGGATATGTATGATGGATATATGGGCACGGGACTATGGGATGGAGGATATGTATGATGGGTATATGGGCATGGGACTATGAGATGAAGGATGTGTGATGGGTATATGGGCACTCGACTATGGGATGGCGAATATGTATGATGTGTGATGGGTATATGGGCATGGGACTATGGGATGGAGGATGTGCGATGGGTATATGGGCACTTGACTATCCGATGGAGGATATGTATGATGGGTATATGTGCATGGGACTATGAGATAAAGGATGTGTGATGGGTATATGGGCACTCGACTATGGGATGGCGAATATGTATGATGGGTATATGGGCATGGGACTATGGGATGGAGAATATGCATGATGGGTATATGGGCATGGGACTATGGGATGGAGGATATGAATGATGGGTATATGGGCACTCGAACTATGGGATGGAGGATAGGTATGTTGGGTATATGGGCACGGGCGTTGTGATGGAGGATAATTATAATTTGTTATAACTATCCACAGTTAGTTACTATGCCCGGGCAGCTTCAGGCTCTTCAGCTAGTCTAATATATAGCTCAAAGTGTGTATGTATGTATGTGTGTGTGTGTGTATGTCCGGGATTGGCATCCGCACCGTCGCAGCTACAGCCACAAAATTTGGCACAGTCACACGTCTGGACCCTGAGAGCGTCCTAAGCTATGTTGTGAGGTGAAATTTTAACCCTGCGCGTTCCAAATGTCCAAACAATTTTGGCCCTATCTACATAATGGAGAAAAAGTGTGTGTGTATCAAGCCCCACCCCTCATTATGATGTCATAATGGTTGCCATGGTGACACTGATGTCATCATAGGTTGCAAGCCCCGCCACTCATTATGATGTCATAATGGTTGACTATGAGATGGAGGATGTGTGATGGGTATATGGGCACTGGACTATGGGATGGAGGATATGTATGATGGGTATATGGGCACCGGACTATGGGATGGAGGATGTGTGATGGGTATATGGGCACGGGACTATGGGATGAAGGATGTTTGATGGGTATATGGGCACTCTACTATGGGATGGAGGATATGTATGATGGGTATATGGGCACTGGACTATGGGATGGAGGATATGTATGATGGGTATATTGGCATGGGACTATGGGATGGAGGATAATTATAATTTGTTATAACTAACCACAGTTAGTTACTATGCCTGGGCAGCGCTGGACTCTTCAGCTAGTTGCCAATAATTTCCATCTGTTGTCTATTCCATGGACACTCCTTCCATATCGGCCCCTCTCTCCTTTCCTCTCCTATGTATAGCACTCATGCTCTTTTCACATTGTTAAATTGCACAGATCCAGTCAGTCCCACCATTCAACATAAGAGACGCTCTCACAAATCACTTCCCATCTGCTCACTCTTTCTATCCTTCTTCTCCTAGTCGCAGGAGACATTGCTCCCAACCCTGGTCCCCTATGTTATAGAAAGTCAAACTCCCCAACTGCTACACTCAGAAACCCCTCTAATCTTATTAATTTTCCCTGCATGCCATCTGTCTCTCTTAATTGTGCACTTTGGAATTCTCGCTCAGTGTGTAACAAACTCACCTTCACTCATGACTTTTTCCTTTCTAATTCTCTTAACCTCCTGACTCTTACTGAAACCTGGATCCAGCAGTCAGACACTACCGCTGCTGCTGCTCTTTCATACGGGGGACTACACTTCTCTCATACCCCAAGATCAGAAAATAGAGCAGGTGGAGGCGTTGGTCTGCTCCTATCACCAAAATGTACCTTTCAGGTTATCCCTCAACTACCCTCACTAGCCTTCCCTTCTTTTGAGGTCCATGCCGTCAGACTCTACACCCACTTCTCCATGCGAGTGGCAGTGGTGTATCGTCCTCCCGGCCCCTCCCATCAGTTCCTGGATCATTTTGCCACTTGGCTTCCACATTTTCTCTCCTGTGACATCCCTACCCTCATCATGGGAGATTTCAATATCCCCATTGCTCTTCCCCACTCCCCATCTGCTACTCACCTTTTATCTCTAACCTCCTCGTTTGGCCTTTCACAGCTTACTAATTCGCATGAAGATGGAAACTCCCTCGGCTTGGTCTTCTCTCGGCTTTGTGCAGTGGATGATTTTGCAAACTCCCCTCTCCCGCTCTCTGACCACAATCTTCTTTCATTCTCTATCAAGAACTGCCAGGCTGCTCAGGTCACCCCCACTGTCCATACTTATAGAAACATACAGGCCATTAACACCCAGAAACTTATGAAGAACTTGCAGTCTTTATTGGCCCCTATCTCCTCCCTCTCATGTCCTGATTCTGCACTGAAGCATTACAATGAAACACTTCAAAGTGCCCTGGATGAATTTGCACCCCCTATAAATAGAACACCACAACACAGACGGCGACAACCCTGCCACACCCTGCAAACACGTTTCCTGCAGCGGTGCTCCAGGTGCGCCAAACGTCTGTGGAGAAAATCTAATCTACACAAAGATTTCATCCATTATAAGTTTATGCTTAGAACATACAACACTGCCCTTCACCTCTCCAAACAAACCTATTTCAACACCCTCATCACCTCACTGTCCAATAACCCGAAACGTCTCTTTGACACTTTTCATTCTCTACTCAACCCAAGAGTACAGGCCCCAACCACGGAGCTCAGAGCTGACGATCTGGCCAATTACTTCAAAGAAAAAATTGACCAGATTCGACAGGAAATTATCTCCCAATCACCTCATACCATGCACTGTCCTCCCTCCCCCACTGCATCTAGCTCACTCCCTGATTTTGAACCAGTCACAGAAGAAGTAAGCAGGCTCTGTCCATCTTCTTGCCCAACCACTTGCACCAATGACCCATTTCCGTCACATCTCCTCCAGTCCCTTTCCCCTGCTGTCACCCCTCACCTAACTAACATATTTAACTTCTCTCTCTCTTCTGGTATCTTTCCCTCCTCATTTAAGCATGCCATCATACATCCACTACTTAAAAAAACATCACTCGACCAAAACTGTGCCGCTAACTATAGACCTGTCTCTAATCTTCCCTTCATCTCTAAACTCCTGGAACGCCTGGTCCACTCCCGTCTTATCCGCTATCTCTATGATAACTCTCTTCTCGACCCTCTCCAATCCGGTTTCTGCTCTTTACACTCTACTGAAACTGCCCTCACTAAAGTCTCTAATGATCTACTAACAGCTAAATCAAACGGTCATTACTCCATGCTAATTCTCTTGGATCTCTCTGCAGCATTCAACACTGTGGATCATCAGCTCCTCCTCATTATGCTCTGTTCCATTGGTCTCAAGGACACCGTTCTCTACTGGTTCTCCTCCTATCTCTCTGACCGCTCCTTTACTGTATCTTTTGCCGCTTCCTCCTCCTCTCACCTTCCCCTTACTGTTGGGGTTCCTCAAGGATCGGTTCTAGGCCCCCCCCTGTTCTCCTTGTACACTGCCCCTATTGGTCAAACAATCAGTAGATTTGGTTTCCAGTACCATCTCTATGCTGATGACACCCAATTATGCGCTTCTTCTCCTGACATCATGCCAACCTTTCTTGAAAACACCGGCGATTGTCTAAATGCTGTGTCTAACATCATGTCCTCACTATATCTGAAACTGAACCTGTCAAAGACTGTACTCCTTGTGTTTCCTCCCTCTACTAATGTACCTATATCCGACATTGCCATTCCTGTGTGTGGTTCCACTATTACTCCCCAGCAACATGCCCGCTGTCTTGGGGTCATACTTGATTCCGAGCTTTCCTTTGCCCCCTACATTCAATCACTGGCTCGCTCTTGTCATCTTCAACTCAAAAACATTTCTAGAATTCGACCTTTTCTTACTTTTGACTCTGCAAAAACTCTTACTGGTTCCCTTATTCATTCTCATCTCGACTATTGTAACTCTCTTCTAATCGGTCTCCCTCTTACCAAACTCTCCCCTCTCCAATCTCTTTTGAATGCTGTAGCCAGGATCATATTCCTCACCAATCGTTACACCGATGCCTCTACCTTGTGCCAGTCATTACACTGGCTACCCATCCACTCCAGAATTCAGTAAAAACGTATTACCCTCACCCACAAAGCCCTCCATGGCTCAGTACCACCCTACATCTCCTCCCTTGTTTCAGTATACCACCCTACCCGCGCCCTCCGTTCTGCTGATGACCTGAGGTTAGCATCCTCAATAATCAGAACCTCCCACTCCCGTCTCCAAGACTTTACACGTGCTGCGCCAATTCTTTGGAATGCACTTCCCAGGTCAATACGATTAGTTTTTAAGCTTGCCCTGAAAATGCATTTATTCAGACTGGCCTATCGCCTCAACACATTAACCTAATCTATCCCTGTGTGGCACAGCCAAAAGTTTTACCATAACCAGGTTCCCCGCATCATGTTCCCACATGCTTTATGCATCCATTAGCCCTCTGTGTCTGTACTTGTTACACACTTAACATTATGGCTGGTCCATACAATCAGGGCAACTGTTACCACCCACCTTTCGTGTCTGTGAGGAACGATCCTCATAGACTGTAAGCTTGCAAGCAGGGCCCTCATTCCTCTTGGTATTTGTTATAATCTATGTGATTATTGTTATGCTGTAATGTCTATTGTCTGTACAAATCCCCTCTGAAATGTAAAGTGCTGCGGAATATGTCGGCGCTATAGAAATAGAATGTATTATTATTATTAAATTTATTATTATTCCATTTGCACAACAGCATGTGAAATTGATTGTCAAACAGTGCTGCTTCCTAAGTGGACAGTTTGATTTCACAGAAGTTTGATTTACTTGGAGTTATATTCTGATGCTTAAGTGTTCCCTTTATTTTTTGAGCAGTGTATTTCCTGGTATAGAAGTAAGGCCGGTTTCACATTCGCGCTTTTGAGCGCAGCGACGGCCTGCGCACGGCCGCCACTAAGCCCCGCCCCCTGCCCCGCCTCCACTGGTATCTCCGCCTCCGGGCGCATGACGTTGCATGCATCGTGCGTCCCCTATCTTCATCACAGAGGGCGCAGGCCGTGTGCAGTCTGCGTACAGTCTGCGTTTGGCGGCGCATGCGTCCTTTTGACGGTGCGCCGAGCACAACCAAAATGCAACAGGTTGCATTTGGCGCTGCTCGGCGCACCGTCAAAAGGACGCATGCGCCGCAAAACGCAGACTGTGCGCAGACTGCGCACGGCCTGCGCCCTCTGTGATGAAGATAGGGGACGCACGACGCATGCAACGTCATGCGCCCGGAGGCGGAGATACCGGTGGAGGCGGGGCAGGGGGCGGGGCTTAGTGGCGGCCGTGCGCAGGCCGTCGCTGCGATCAAAAGCGCGAATGTGAAACCGGCCTAAGGCTCACTGGCATTTAATTTCCTGGCTCCATCATCTTTCCTTTATTGAAGATAGGGACAACATTTACTCTTCCCCAATTTTCTGTGACTTTTCCTGTTTTCCAGGATTTTTCAAAGATTCTGGCTAGTAGTTCTGCAATTTCCTCTTTCAATACACTAGGATGCAATTAATCTGGACCAGGAAATTTAAATTAATTTAAATTAGCAAAGTGTTTCCTCACTATTACTCTGTTTAAGGATAGAGTGAATTATTTTATTCTTATTATTGGTGTTGAGCGATACCATCCGATATCGTGAAATATCAGATCGGATTGGAACGGACCGATACCCAAAAAGTATCAGGTATCGCCAATTACGATACCAGAAACCAATGCAAGTCAATGGGACAGAAATATCAGAATTAAAATAAACCCTTTCTTTCCTTGTAGGTTAATTCTACATGAAGAAAAACAACTAATAATAATGTAGAATGTATTGGGGGAGGTGGAGGAGACATTAAAGGCATAGAGGTTAAGCCCAATCAAATGGAATAGCAGGAATAAAAAAAAAATGTAAGACATTAGGAGTTACAAAGATATTGACTATGTTAACCTTTTTTATATTTTGTCAGATATGTATTTTTCACTACTTCCATGCTCTTCACCTTCTTTTTTACTTCTCCCACACTTTCTCCTTCATGATCCTCAGCAGCAGCAGCATCTTTTTCATCAACTTCTTCTTCACCTTATTCATCTTCTTCTTCTTCACTTTCTTCCTATTCTTTTTTTTTACATTCTTCATATTCTTCTTATTCAACTATTATTCTTCTTCTTCATATTGAACTTCTTCATCTTCTTACTATTCTTCTTCATCATATTCTTATTTGTGACAGGCATTCCTGTAGTTGTTATCTATAAAAGTTTGAAGATTACACCAGCCACCAGCCATTCTGCCTGTCACAAAAGATTTACAACAGGATTTGTCCGCGTTCAGTTTGGCCTGCAGCAGCAAGCATTTTCCAGGGGCACCACGAGGAGGAACGGACTCACCCCTATACACTGCTTAGTCTTCTTCTGCTTATAATTTAGATATCTTTTGCTCTGATTTTTAGTCTTATGCTTAATGTTCTTCTGCTCTTTGTTCTTCTGCTTCTTGGTCTTCTGTCTCTTGTTGTTCTGTATCTTGGTGGTTGTCTTCATGTTCTTTGTCCTCTTGGTCATCTTCTTCAGGGTCATCTTTTTGGTCTTCTTTGGGGTGGTCTTCATGGTCGTCGTCAGGGTTATCCAGAGTGATTAACAAAAACCATTTCAAAAAGTTTGAACTTGGAAATGTAACAGAAGGTACAAGAAGGCTGAGGAACTGCCGAGAACCAGCTGACGGTACTGGAACCCGGATGGGTAGCAGAAGGAACAAGAGCCAATGGAACTACCGAGAACCAGCTGATGGTACTGGAACCCGGTTACTAAGCAGGAGGTACCTGTGCTAGAAAGAATTACCAAGGACCAGCAGACGTTGCTGGAACTCGGATACCGAGAAGGAGGCACCTGATCCAAAGGCACTGCCGAGAACCAGCTGACGGTGCTGGAACCCGGATGGGTAGCTGAAGGTACCCATAAAAAACAAAGTTGCATGGGCGAGAGCCGGCCGCAGTTACCAAAACCCACAGTCCGACAGGGGGTGCTTGTCCTATTGGCACTACGGAACCAGCCTTTATTGCCAGAACCTGCAGCCCACATAAGAAGCACCTAAACTGCAGGCACCATAGAGTCGGCTAACACGACCACAACACGACAGGACAATGTATTGGTGCCAAAGTGACGTTGACACTTCCCTGAAACAGCTGACGGTGCTGGAACCCAGAGGGACAGCAGAAGGAACAAGAGCCAAAGGCACTACCGAGGACCAGCTGACGGTACTGGAACCCGGTGACTAAGCAGGCGGTACCTGTGCTAGAAAGCACTACCAAAGACCAGCAGACGTTGCTGGAACTCGGATACCGAGATGGAGGCACCTAAGCCAAAGGCACTGCCGAGAACCAGCTGACTGTACTGGAACCTGGAGGGGCAGCAGAAGGAACAAGAGGCAATGGAACTACTGAGGACCAGCTGATGGTGCTGGAACCTGGATGGATAGCAGAAGGAAAAAGAGCCAATGGCACTACCGAGGACCAGCTGACGTTACTGTAACCCGGTGACTAAGCAGGAGATATCTGTGCTAGAAAGCACTACCAAGGACCAGCAGATGCTGCTGGAACTTGGATACCGAGATGAAGGCACCTAAGCCAAAGGCACTGCCGAGAACCAGCTGACGGTGCTGGAACCCAGAGGGGCAGCAGAAGGAACAAGAGGCAAAGGAACTACCGAGTACCAGCTGACGGTGCTGGAACCCGGATGGATAGCAGAAGGAACAAGAGCCAATGGCACTACCGAGGACCAGCTGATGGTACTGGAACCCGGTTACTAAGCAGGAGGTACCTGTGCTAGAAAGCACTACCAAGGACCAGCAGACGTTGCTGGAACTCAGATACCGAGATGGAGGCACCTAAGCCAAAGGCACTGCCGAGAACCAGCTGACAGTACTGGAACCCGGAGGGGCAGCAGAAGGTACCCATGAAAAACAAAGTTGCAAGGCCGCGAGCCGGCCGCAGTTACCGAAACCCACAATCCTACAGGGGGTGCTTGTCCTATTGGCACTACGGAACCAGCCTTTATTCCCAGCCCACATAGGAAGCACCTAAACTGCAGGCACCATAGAGTCGGCTAACCCGATCGCAACACGACAGGACAACGTATTGGTGGCAAAGTGACGTTGACACTACCCGGAAACAGCTGGCGTGTTGGAACCAGGCTGGGCAGGAGGGAGTACCCGTGCCAAAGACACTGTCGAGAACCAGCTGACAGTGCTGGAACCCGGATGGGTAGCAGAAGCTACAAGAGCCAATGGAACTACCGAGGACCAGCTGACGGTGCTGGAACCCAGAGGGGCAGCAGAAGGAACAAGAGCCAATGGCACTACCGAGGACCAGCTGATGGTACTGGAACCCAGTTACTAAGCAGGAGGTACCTGTGCTAGAAAGCACTACCAAAGACCAGCAGACGTTGCTGAAACTCGGATACCGAGAAGGAGGCACCTAAGCCAATGCACTGCCGAGAACCAGCTGACGGTACTGGAACCCGGATGGGTAGCAGAAGGTACTCATGAAAAACAAAGTTGCAAGGCCGCGAACCGGCTGCAGTTTCCGAAACCCACAGTCCTACAGGGGGTGCTTGTTCTATTGGCACTACGGAACCAGCCTTTATTGCCAGATCCCGCAGCCCACATAGGAAGCACCTAAACTGCAGGCACCATAGAGTTGGCTAACCCGATCGCAACACGACAGGACAACAAATTGGTGGCAAAGTGATGTTGACACTATCCGGAAACAGCTGGCGTGCTGGAACCAGGCTGGGCAGGAGGGAGTACCCGTGCCAAAGACACTGCCGGGAACCAGCTGGCGGTGCTGGAGCCCAGGGTCAATAGTACAAACAGAGTGGAGGCAGAGGCCTAATTGGATCAAGTTTAAAATCTGTAGTTGTGTGAGTGTGGACAGAGCAGGAGAAAATGCCGGACACACAGCTGGTGATCAGCTCACATTATTGAACCACAATAACACTGGAGCATATGTTGACTGTGCAGACAGCACTTCTGAGCAGCAACTGGCATTGTTGGAGCCTAGGGTTAATACTACAAACATAGTGGAGCCAGAGGCCTAATTGGATCAAGATTAATATCTGTTGTAGACTACAACTGATTTTAAACTTGCTCCAATTAGGCCTCTGGCTCCACTCTGTTTCTAGTATTTACCCTGGGCTCCAACACCGCCAGTTGCTGCTCAGAAGTGCCGTCTACACAATCAACACTTGCTCCTGTGTTATTGGGGTTCAGTAACGTCAGCTGATCCCCAGCTGTGTGTCTAGTGGGAATGTGTACAGAGCAGGAGAAATTGCCGGACACACAGCAGGGGATCAGCTGACATTACTGAACCCCAGTAACACAAGAGCAAGTGTCGATTGTGCAGACAGCACTTCTGAGCAGCAACTGGCGGTGTTGGAGCCCAGGATAAATACTAGAGACAGAGTGGAGCCAGAGGCCTAATTGGAGCAAGTTTAAAATCAGTAGTAGTGTGAATGTGGACAGAGCAGGAGACATTGCTGGACACACAGCAGGTGAGCAGCTGACGGTACTGAACCCCACTAACACAGGAGCTAGTATTTTTCTCTGTGCAGACGGCACTTCTGAGCAACAACTGGCGGTGTTGGAGCCCAGGATCAATCATGGTGTAGGCTGAGGCCTACTTGGAGCAAGTTTAATATCTGATGTAGTTTCAATGTGGAGGGAGCAGGAGACATTGCCGGACACACAGCAGGGGAGCAGCTGGCATTACTGAACCCCACTAACACAGGAGCTAGTGTTTTTTTCTGTGCAGAAGGCACTTCTGAGCCACAACTGGCGGTGTTGGAGCCCAGGGTCAATCAAGGAGTAGGCTGAGGCCTACTTGGAGTAAGTTTAATATCTGATGTAGTTTGAATGTGGATGGAGCAGGAGACATTGCCGTACACACAGCAGGGGAGCAGCTGGCATTACTGAACCCCCACTAACACAGGAGCTAGTGCTTTTCTCTGTGCAGACGGCACTTCTAAGCAACAACTGGCGGTGTAGGCTGAGGCCTAATTGGAGCATGTTTAATATCTGATGTAGTTTGAACGTGGAGGGAGCAGGAGACATTGCCGGACACACAGCAGGGGAGCAGCTGGTGCTACTGAACCCCACTAACACAAGAGCTAGTGTTTTTCTCTGTGAAGACGGCACTTCTGAGCAACAACTGGTGGTGTTGGAGCCCAGGATCAATCATGGTGTAGGCTGAGGCCTATTTGGAGCAAGTTTAAAATCTGATGTAGTTAGAATGTGGAGGGAGCAGGAGATATTGCCAGACACACAGCAGGGGAGCAGCTGGCGTTACTGAACCCCACTAACACAGGAGCTAGTGTTTTTCTCTGTACAGACGGCACTTCTGAGCAACAACTGGCGATGTTGGAGCCCAGGGTCAATCAAGGAGTAGGCTGAGGCCTAATTGGAACAAGTTTAATATCTGATGCGGAGTGAATGTGGAGGGAGCAGGAGATATTGCCAGACACACAGCAGGGGAGCAGCTGGCGTTACTGAACTCCACTAATACAGGAGCTAGTGTTTTTCTCTGTGCAGATGGCACTTCTGAGCAACAACTGGAGGTGTTGGAGCCCAGGATCAATCGTGGTGTAGGCTGAGGCCTACTTGGAGCAAGTTTAATATCTGATGTAGTTTGAATGTGAAGGGAGCAGGAGACAATGCCGGACACACAGCAGGTGAGCAGCTGGCGTTACTGAACCCCTCTAACACAGGAGCTAGTGTTTTTCTCTGTTCAGATGGCACTTCTGAGCAACAACTGGAGGTGTTGGAGCCCAGGATCAATCATGGTGTAGGCTGAGGCCTACTTGGAGCAAGTTTAATATCTGATGTAGTTTCAATATGGAGGGAGCAGGAGACATTGCCGGACACACAGCAGGGAAGCAGCTGGCGTTACTGAACCCCACTAACACAGGAGCTAGAGTTTTTTTCTGTGCAGAAGGCACTTCTGAGCCACAACTGGCGGTGTTGGAGCCCAGGGTCAATCAAGGAGTAGGCTGAGGCCTACTTGGAGCAAGTTTAATATCTGATGTAGTTTGAATGTGGAGGGAGCAGGAGACATTGCTGGACACACAGCAGGGGAGCAGCTGGCGCTACTGAACCCCACTAACACAGGAGCTAGTGTTTTTTTCTGTGCAGACGGCACTTCTGAGCAACAACTGGCGGTGTTGGAGCCCAGGGTCAATCAAGGAGTAGGCTGAGGCCTACTTGGAGCAAGTTTAATATCTGATGTAGTTTGAATGTGGAGGGAGCAGGAGACATTGCTGGACACACAGCAGGGGAGCAGATGGCGCTACTGAACCCCACTAACACAGGAGCTAGTGTTTTTTTCTGTGCAGACGGCACTTCTGAGCAACAACTGGCGGTGTTGGAGCCCAGGGTCAATCAAGGAGTAGGTTGAGGCCTAATTGGAGCAAGTTTAATATCTGATGCGGGGTGAATGTGGAGGGAGCAGGAGATATTGCCGTACACACAGCAGGGGAGCAGCTGGCATTACTGAACCCCCACTAACACAGGAGCTAGTGCTTTTCTCTGTGCAGACGGCACTTCTGAGCAACAACTGGCAGTGTAGGCTGAGGCCTAATTGGAGCAAGTTTAATATCTGATGTAGTTTAAACGTGGAGGGAGCAGGAGCCATTGCCGGACACACAGCAGGGGAGCAGCTGGCATTACTGAACCCCCACTAACACAGGAGCTAGTGCTTTTCTCTGTGCAGACGGCACTTCTGAGCAACAACTGGCAGTGTAGGCTGAGGCCTAATTGGAGCAAGTTTAATATCTGATGTAGTTTCAACGTGGAGGGAGCAGGAGACATTGCCAGACACATAGCAGGGGAGCAGCTGGCGTTACTGAACCCCACTAACACAGGAGCTAGTGTTTTTCTCTGTACAGACGGCACTTCTGAGCAACAACCGGCGATGTTGGAGCCCAGGGTCAATCAAGGAGTAGGCTGAGGCCTAATTGTAACAAGTTTAATATCTGATGCGGAGTGAATGTGGAGGGAGCAGGAGATATTGCCGGCCACACAGCAGGTGAGCAGCTGGCGTTACTAACCTCTCTAACACAGGAGCTAGTGTTTTTCTCTGTTCAGATGGCACTTCTGAGCAACAACTGGAGGTGTTGGAGCCCAGGATCAATCATGGTGTAGGCTAAGGCCTACTTGGAGCAAGTTTAATATCTGATGTAGTTTCAATATGGAGGGAGCAGGAGACATTGCCGGACACACAGCAGGGGAGCAGCTGGCGTTACTGAACCCCACTAACACAGGAGCTAGTGTTTTTTTCTGTGCAGAAGGCACTTCTGAGCCACAACTGGCGGTGTTGGAGCCCAGGGTCAATCAAGGAGTAGGCTGAGGCCTACTTGGAGCAAGTTTAATATCTGATGTAGTTTGAATGTGGAGGGAGCAGGAGACATTGCTGGACACACAGCAGGGGAGCAGCTGGCGTTACTGAACCCCCACTAACACAGGAGCTAGTGCTTTTCTCTGTGCAGATGGCACTTCTGAGCAACAACTGGCGGTGTAGGCTGAGGCCTAATTGGAGCAAGTTTAATATCTGATGTAGTTTGAACGTGGAGGGAGCAGGAGATATTGCCGGACACACAGCTAGGGGAGCAGCTGGCATTACTGAACCCCACTAACACAGGAGCTAGTGTTTTTTTCTGTGCAGACAGCACTTCTGAGCAGCAACTGGTCGTGTTGGAGCCCAGGAATTACAGTTCAGGTGATAGAAACATGAACACAACAGGAGACCTGGATACTGTTGCCAACCAATTATTTAATCTGGAAGAGGACTGGCAAAACCAGGCAAGATCCAGGCCTTGTTCATTTTCAAAAAAGTGTGTGTATGAGCTAGAGGAAGAGGCTACAACACGAGCTGAAGAGGTGGTAGGTGGTGCTGTAGGTTGGCCTACGTCTTCAGTGTGTCTTTGTAACTCCACCACGTGCTTTGTCCGCACATGTTTCCACATATTTGTGGTATTGAGGTTGCTGACATTTTTCCCTCTTTTGACTTTCTGATTACACAGCTTACATTTGACAAAGCAAATGTCATCTGCAACTGTGTCAAAAAAGGACCACACACTGCAAGTCCTGGGAGCGCCCGTTTTGGGTTTTTTAATGCTCCTAATGGGTGCCGAAGTGGAGGCTACAGGCAACCAAGTCTGCCCCCTCCCTCTCCCTCCTGTTTTGGCCATTCGGGGAATCTCTTTCTCAGAGCTGCTCCCACCACCTTCCTGTTCCTCACGCCATGATGGGTCAAGGACCTCATCATCTACACACCCTTCTTCAAACACCTGCTTCTCCTGGGTAGTCTCACCAGCACAGTACGCACCAGAAAGTGGCACCTGAGTCTCATCATCTGATGCGTACTGAGGTGTGCTGACCATAGGCACTGGCCCACCCGCCTCTTCAGATTCAGAGGGACAAAGCAGTTGCACATCACTGCATTCTCCCTCTTCTTCACATTCTAGAATGCTGCTTGGCTGTCCCCCTGTTTCCAAGTCAAGAGATTCAGAGAACAGAAGTAGAGATGGCTCCTGTCCAGGGCTCTCTGACTGCCTGGGCAATTTGGCAGGTGGTTAAGAGACAGATGGTTGCTCTTCAGTGCTCTGGCCCTGAGAGGATGTGGAAGTAATTGAAGTCGATGCGTTAGCTGCCATCCATCCAACAACGGCTTCAATTTGTTCGTCCCACAGCAGTGGGGTACGGCGAGGTCCTACAAAGCTGTACATAAAGGACTGTTCCCTGGTAAAACTGGGAGATGCTGAGTCACTGGTGCCCGCAGCAGGCACAGAATCCCCATGTCCTCTCCCTGCTGAAACTCCACGCCCACGACCACGTGCCTTACTCTCTGCCTTCTTCATCTTGGTAGACTGATAAAGATTGGCAGATAGTGTGCTTATTCCTGAACAGCTGCTAACAGGTATAAGAAACGCTAATTTTATAAAGTGTGTGGACTACACTTTAATATGAGCTAATGTGGCCTACACAACTGTCAAGTGGAGTGTTTGGTGAACTTTATTTATGTGTTTTTTTTTCAAAAAAACAAAAAGGATGTGACCAAAGATGTGAAAGCGATAGTATCACAAACTTTTTGGAGCTATTACAATGCAGGAAGGTAACCTACAATGCAATAGATGAGGCTCCAAAAAATAGGCTAATACTAATCTGGCTGGGGCTGCAGGGAACAAGCCAGGAAAAAGGCTCCTCTATCTACTCCTATATAGTGTTTGCAACCAATCTAGCTGGATACAGATGGAAGCACACTAATAGGAGTAATTCAGGAAAAATAAGCAGCACTACAGCAAAAAAGTACAATGTATGAGGCACTGACGCACGCTGAGCGGACTACAACCAGAGGTGGTGCAGAACACACTACAGCGTGAGCTGCACTCACACACAGAGACCTCACAGACAGCCATGAACAGTGCAGAGAACTGTGCACTAGCACTGAAAGCCTGCAGAAAGGCTCCGCTGTCTACTCATATATAGTGTTTGCAACCAATGTAAACTAGCCTGGGTAAAGCACAATCTAGCAAATCGATATTTCTAACTGTCCCTCAGAGTCACAAGAGCAGCGTCCTGTCCCTAACTGAATTCACAGCAGAGTGAACCCAAAATGGCGACTGCGGCTTTTATAGTGCATCATGACATAATTTCAGCAGCCAATCACAGCCATGCCATTAGTTAACATGCCTACATGCCTAACAGGATGTGTCCACACTTCTTAGGATTCCTCATTGGCTGAATCAAATCAAACTGGCTCATAGCATTATGGGAACTTCCGATTCCGGTATTCGATATGCTAAAAATATCGGAACTCAGTATCGGAATTCTGATACCGTGAATATCGTCCGATACCCGATATTTTCGGTATCGGAATGCTCAACACTACTTATTATTCTTTTACTGGCGCTCGAGTCCGACACATCGCTGATCGGTTTGACAGATTACTGGGAGGGGCTAGTGAGGATCCAGCGGTCATGGTGCACATTGGCACAAATGACAAAGTTAGA
The DNA here is from genome assembly GCF_039654945.1 of Dendrobates tinctorius. Lineage (NCBI taxonomy): Eukaryota > Metazoa > Chordata > Amphibia > Anura > Dendrobatidae > Dendrobates > Dendrobates tinctorius. The sequence goes on along the minus strand of NW_027361736.1, from coordinate 4,001,280 downwards.
GGTAGGTGGAAGGTCCTTAAAGATGATTTCAGGGAATTAGGCTGTAAGCTTAAAGCAAGGACCACCAAGGTGGTATTTTCGGAAATACTTCCTGTACCACGTGCCACGCCAGAGAGGCAACGGGAGATTAGGGAGGTTAATAAGTGGCTCAAGAATTGGTGTAGGAAGGAGGGGTTTGGGTTCCTGCAGAACTGGGCCGACTTCTTAGTTAGCTACAGGTTCTACGCAAGGGACGGGCTGCACCTCAATGGTGAGGGTGCAGCTGTGCTGGGGGAGAAAATGGCTAGAAGGTTGGAGGAGTGTTTAAACTAGGGACGGGGGGAGGGTATTCCTTTTATAGGAGCGGAAGACAGTGCAGATAGAGACCTGGGCACAAATAATGAAATTGGGGGTGGGGTTAGAACAGTTAATAATTTAAGAAAGAATAGAGGTACAGAGAGATACATAAAGTGCATGTATGCTAATTACTAAGACCAGAAGCCTCGCCAACAAGATGGAGGAATTGGAGTTAATGTTGTTGGAACATGATTATGACATGGTGGGGATATCTGAGAGATGGCTGGACGAGAGCCATGACTGGGCGGTTAATTTACAGGGCTATAGTATGTTCAGAAATGACCGAACAAGTAAGCGAGGAGGAGGAGTGTGTTTATATGTAAAATCAACCTTAAAACCCATTCTGCGTGATAATATATATGAATCTAATGAAAATGTAGAGTCCCTGTGGGTAGAGATAAGGGGAGGGGGGGAAAATAATAAATTGCTGATAGGGGTTTGTTATAAGTCTCCAAAAATAATGGAAGCAACAGAGAATATCCTCATAAAGCAAATAGATGAAGCTGCGACTCAAGGAGAAGTCATTATTATGGGGGACTTCAACTACCCTGAAATACATTGGGGAACCGAAACCTGCAGTTCCAGCAAAGGTAATAGGTTTTTGACAGCTATGAGAGACAATTACCTTTCACAACTGGTTCAGGACCCAACAAGAGGGGGGCACTGCTAGACCTAATATTAACCAACAGGCCAGACCACATATCAAATGTAAGGGTTGAGGGTCACTTGGGTAATAGTGATCACAAATTTATAAGTTTTCATGTATCCTTTAATAAGATGTGTAGTAGAGGGGTTACAAGGACACTAAACTTCAGGAAGGTAAATTTCCAACGGATGAGAGATGTTCTTAGTGCAATTAACTGGGACGATATCCTGAGACATAAAAATAAAAGAAAATGGGAGACGTTTATTAGCATCCTGAATAGGACCTGTGCACAATATATACCATATGGGAATAAACATGCTAGAAATAGGAGGATCCACTATGGCTAAATAGAGCTGTAAGGGGTGCAATGAGAGATAAAAATAAAGCATTTAGAGAATTAAAGCAAGTAGGTAGTGATGAGGCATTAAATAAATACAGAAAATTAAATAAATTCTGTAAAAAGCAAATCAAGACAGCAAAGATTGATACAGAGAGACTCATTGCCAGAGAAAGTAAAAATAAAAAACGTGTACAAAAAAATCCCTGTATAAATATATATATATATATACACACATATTTAAAACCAAATGCTGGGATAATTTATAATAAATAATAAATGAACTACCGCACATAAAGTGCAATGTGCAGCGGTGATGTAGTAAATCAGCGCTTATAATATAAATATAATGAAAAAATGATAAAAGAATGTGAGCACAGTGTAAATATCTTTCTGCTGCTTCTGTCCCCAGGATGTGCCAGCCCCGACGCGCGTTTCGGCGTACCTTCGTCAGGGTACGCCGAAACGCGCGTCGGGGCTGGCACATCCTGGGGACAGAAGCAGCAGAAAGGTATTTACACTGTGCTCACATTCTTTTATCATTTTTTCATTATATTTATATTATAAGCGCTGATTTACTACATCACCGCTGCACATTGCACTTTATGTGCAGTATTTCATTTATTATTTATTATAAATTATCCCAGCATTTGGTTTTAAATATGTGTGTATATATATATATATATTTATACAGGGATTTTTTTGTACACGTTTTTTATTCACTATTTTACATCACATTGCACTTTATTTGTGGTAATTTTTTTCAGTGTATATTTATACTTATTTTTATATTTACTTTTATCATTTTTCACACAGTTCTTTCTTGCTTGCACTTATCATCTGTAGTTTTGCACTTGATATACATGTTTATATATATATATATTATACATTAATTATATATATTTTTTATTGTTTGTTTTCACTTGATTTTGTATGTTATTACTGTGGGTGTATTTTACTAAGTATTTACAGCTGTCCCCAGGCTGTGCCTTCATTTTGGCATTGGCCTCCCCTTACTAATTTATTTTTATTATATATATAATGTATACATTTGTCTGTTAAATAATATAATAAAGAAATTTTAATTATTGGACATTTTCCTCGGTTTTTTCGTTTGTTTTATCTTATTTGTCTGAGTTGTCTTTTATATATATTCCATGGGTGCATAATTATGATTTTTAGGTGAATTTTATACTGCACTTTCCTTGAGTTACCTTATTTTATGTGCACAAGTAGCAGAAAATTTCTGCTTAAAAACAGGACTCCCTTCCCAGAAACCGCGCAGTTTTTTCTGCGCATTTTCCGCGCGGTTCCTGACCCATAGAAATGGCCAGAAATGTGGAAAAATCCGTGAAATTAATGAGCACACTGCATTTTTTACCGCAAAGCGTTTTTTTCGCGGTAAAAGATGCATCAATATGCACAAAAAGTGCAAAATGCATAGAAATGAATGGGAAGCTTATTTTTAGCTTTTTTTATAGCGGATTTATTGGTAAATCCGCTAAAAAAAAGCTTTAAAAAATCTGTGTGTGCACACAGCCTAATATTACAGGGTATATACACTAGTTTCCTTACTATTGCGTTGAACCAGGGAGCTAATCTGATTGCCGAACGTGGAGTTGGGAAGGAATTTTTTTCCCCAATGTGAAGCTTACTGTTTGCCACATGGGTTTTTTTTGCCTTCCTCTGGATCAACATGTTAGGGCAAGTTAGGATAGGATATGGGTTGAACTAGATGGACTTAAAGTCTTCCTTCAACCTTAATAACTATGTTACTATGTTACTTTTGCTTTCTTAGAGAACACAAATTCAAAAAAGGATTTTTAAAAGTTTGACCTTCTCATCACCATTTTTATCCTGTAAAATCCTATAGCATCTTTGACTTTTCTTTTGCTTTTGATATACCCCCAAAATCTTTTTTTGCTGCTTTTGGTCTCCCTTGCAAGCCTTACTTCATTATTTGCTTTAGCTCTTCTAGCTCTTGCCCTGCATTCCCTGCAAACAGCATTATATTCTTCTTTAGATATGCCCCCCTCTTTCCATGTGATATACATTTCTTTTTTCTTTTTTAACAAGTAATTAAGTTTTGTTTAGCCACACTGGTCTCTTTCAAATTCTTCCTTTTCACGATTGTTATTGACTGTGCGGTGAGAATTTCATTTTGCAAAATCTTCTATTCTTGGTCATTTCTGTCCTTTAGAATATCCAGTCATTGGACTCTTTCTGAGTCCATTAAAATCTGCCTTTCTGAAGTCCAAACTTAAAGTCTGAGTCCTCACTGGTCTTCCTCCTCTTGTAATCCAAAATTCGAGTATAGCATGATCACTGTCTATTAAATTCCCAGCCACCTTTACTTCCTCAACCATTTCCTCCCTGTTGGTAAGAATTAGATTCAAGACTGCATATCCTCTTGTTCTCTAACTTTAGAAAGATAAAGTTGTCAACAAGAGAAGATGAGAATTTTCTGGACCCAGTACTTTTGCCTGAGAGAGATTCCCAACAAATATCTGGATAGATAAAATCTCCAATAATCACTATGTCATACTTTTTTGAGAACAGAGACATCTGATGTAAAAAGAGTGCATCCATATCTTCAGTCTATCCAGGTGGCCTATAGTAAACACCTTCAATAGCAGGGTTCCCAAAAGAATTAATTAGCTGCAGGGTCGGTCCGGACTGGCGGGATACCGAGGAAATCCCCAGTGGGCCCTTGGCTGTGGGAAGGAGGAGCAGATGGAAAAAAAAGTCTGCTGTTTTTAGGGACACGGGACCTTTAAAAGCGCAGGTCACGTATGTGCAGGGGGGCGCGCATGCAGCGTGTCATGTCGGACGCTGTTCACACCACAGCGTCCGGCAGGCGGAGGTAGTTCCACCTCCAGCCACTATAGCCTCAGTGGCGCCGGCCTTATCTTCAGGCTCTCGGGGGTTAATCCTGCTGGAGACCAGGTTGGATGGTTAGTCACGCCCACGGTCTTTAAATAGTCATGCTGGCCTATGGGCGTCGCCGATTATAGCTTGTGTTTCATACCAAGTGGTTCCGGTCTGGAGTGGAGGTGTTGCAGAGAGAGAGATTCGTATCTGGTGTCGTATGATCCGTTGTTATGCTTTCTCCTTCCCATATTTGTGTTTAGTTGTGCCCTGTTCACATTACTGTATATTCCTGTGTGTGTGCGGCGCAGTGCAGTTTAAGTTCTCCCTGTCTGTCTTCATTTGTGTGGGGGCTTTGGTGGTGTGTCTCCTCACTGGGTGGAGGGTGGAGGGTTAAGCGCAGGGCTGAGCAGGAGACAAGGAAAGGTTGGAGGCTCAGGCATTTGCACCATCAGCAAAAACCCTGGGTTGAGGGTCAGACAGGGTTTCCCCTAGTTATAGGGACATCACAGGGCCCCCGGGTATTACAACCTTAGTGGGACTAAGCCCCATGTGATATTATAATCGGCCCACATTTTTTCAGGAGTCCATGGATCCATTAGATTCCATAACCCGCCAGTTGGTGGCGCTGTCCTTACAGGTCTCCGAGTTGAAAGGGGCAGTTCAGCAGCAGGGCCTGGTAGTAGCGAAGGTGCAAACGGCATCTGCAGGTATCGGTGCAGAGCCGAAGTTTCCGCTGCCAGAACGTTTTTCAGGGGATCGCAGCAAATTTGTCATATTTCGGGAGGCCTGCAAGTTATACTTCCGCATGCGGCCAATCTCCTCAGGTAATGAGGCCCAGCGGGTAGGTCTGGTGTTGTCATTACTGAGTGGTGACCCCCAAGCATGGGCATTTTCCTTACCAGCTGACTCTGCTACATTTATTTCTGTTGATAATGTTTTTTCTGCCCTCGGACTCATTTACGATGATCCTGACCGACTGGCTCTAGCGGAATCTAAAATCCGCACCCTCCGCCAGGGCGAGCGCTTGGCAGAGGACTATTGTTCGGAATTTCGCCGCTGGGCCGTAGAAACACAGTGGAATGACCCAGCCCTGCGGAGCCAGTTTATGCATGGGGTGTCAGGGAGGGTTAAACAAGCCCTCCTGATGTATGAGTCTCCGGCATCGTTAGAGTCTGCCATGAGTTTGGTGATACGTATTGATCGCCGTTTTCGTCAGGGGGCACAGGAGACGCTACCTCTGGGGGAAAGCAGAGGTGCAAGTGTGGTTAAAGTAGATGAGTCCCCTGAACTTATGCAGATTGCTGGCGTGGCACAGGTTAAGCGTCGCGCTCCGGGATTCCGGAAGCCCGGAGCATGTTTCTACTGTGGTAAAAGAGGTCATTATATTAACGTTTGCCCGGTACTACCTAAGAGGGTCACATCGGCGGAAAACTGTTAAGCTCAGAGGGTATGGAGGAGACCCAACTGAGCGTATGCATATCCTCCATGATGGTATCTCAATGTATACTCCCTGCCAAGGTTATTATCGCGGGCAGAGAGCTACCAATATCAGTGTTTGTGGATAGCGGTTCCGCCACCAATCTCATAGATGAGGAGTTTGCACACACCGCCGGGTTTAAGATTGAAAAACTTCCTCACCCCATACAGGTGGTGACCATTAATGCTGTTCCCCTTCCTCAAGGGGAGATTACGGAGTTTGTGGCAGAGGTGAAACTCCATATTGGGGTCCTACATTCTGAGTCGGTTACACGTAGGGTCCTCCGTAATCTCCCAGCACAAATGGTCCTGGGTTTTCCATGGTTGTCCAGACACAACCCGGTAATTGATTGGAAAACTCAGGACATAGTACAATGGAGTGGTTTTTGCCAAGACAATTGCTTGGCCACATGTGTGTCCGCCGTGACGCCCAGCCTGCCGGAGGCTTTGCAGGATTTCGCAGATGTTTTCTCTGAGAAGGGTTGCTCAGAACTGCCTCCACATAGAGCCTATGACTGTTCGATTAGGTTAAAACCCGGGGCCAAATTACCTAAGGCCAGGATGTTTAATATTTCTGGTCCTGAGAGACAAGCTCTGAAAGCCTACATCGCGGAGAGTCTGAGCAAAGGACACATCCGGCCTTCGTCCTCGCCTGTAGCCGCGGGGTTTTTCTTCATTAAGAAGAAAGATGGGGGGTTACGCCCGTGTCTGGATTTCCGAGAGTTAAACCAGATTACTATCCGTGATCCTTACCCTATGCCGTTAATCCCAGATTTGTTCAACCAGGTAGCGGGGGTGAAATGGTTTTCCAAGCTGGACCTCAGGGGGGCGTATAACCTCATAAGGGTCCATCAGGGGGATGAGTGGAAGACGGCGTTTAACACTCCTGAGGGTCATTTTGAGAGTCTGGTTATGCCGTTTGGGTTGACCACCGCGCCTGCCGTTTTCCAACATTTTATTAATGATGTATTTGCTCATGTCCTGGGGAGATTTGTGATTGTATACCTGGATGATATCCTCATTTATTCTAGTGATCGGGACACTCATTTGGAGCATGTCAGGCAGGTGTTACAGTTGCTCCGGGAGAACCAGCTCTATGCTAAGCTGGAAAAATGTTTATTTTTTGTCCAGGAGTTGCCCTTTTTGGGATATATTGTGTCCGCAGCCGGGTTTAAAATGGACACCGCTAAGGTGCAAGCGGTGCTGCAGTGGGAGAGGCCGGAGAGTCTGAAAGCACTCCAGCGGTTCCTTGGGTTTGCGAATTATTATAGGAAGTTTATAAAACACTTTTCAACTATCGCCAAACCGCTCACAGACATGACAAAAAAGGGTGCCGATCTGGCGAACTGGCCTGAGGTGGCTATTCGTGCCTTTGAGCGTCTGAAGAATAGTTTTGCATCAGCCCCCATTCTGGTGCAACCAGACGTGTCTAAACCTTTTGTGGTGGAGGTTGATGCGTCGGAGGTGGGAGTGGGGGCAGTACTGTCTCAAGGCTCGTCCTTGAGCGAGATGCATCCATGCGCCTACTTCTCCAAGAAGCTGTCGCCGGCCGAACGGAATTATGATATCGGCAACAGGGAGTTGTTGGCCATCAAACTGGCTTTTGAGGAATGGCGACACTTCTTGGAGGGGGCAGCTCACCAGGTCACAGTCATCACCGACCATAAGAATCTGCTCTATCTGGAGTCGGCCAAGCGTCTGTCTCCTAGGCAGGCTCGCTGGGCATTGTTTTTTACTCGTTTCAATTTTCTGGTGACTTACCGTCCCGGGGCTAAAAACACCAAGGCGGATGCTTTGTCTAGGTGTTTTCCGGGGGGAGAACCTTGGGAAGAGCCGGTACCCATCCTCCAGAAAGGGGTAGTGGTCTCGGCTCTCACGACGGAGGTAGAGGCGTAGATTGCCGAGGCCCAAGAGGAGGTACCACCAGGACTTACCGCCAACAAATCATTTGTACCCCTGCATCTTCGGCTTAAGGTGTTGAAGGAACACCACGACTCGGTACTGGCTGGTCATCCAGGGGTGAGGGGCACCTTAGAGCTGGTATCGCGTCGTTTCTGGTGGCCCAAAATCCGGCAGGACGTGGTCTCATACGTGGCAGCTTGCATCACGTGCGCTAGGGCTAAGTCACCCCGTACCCGTCCTGCTGGCACGCTACAGCCTCTGGGGGTACCCAATAGGCCATGGACAGAAATCTCCATGGATTTCATCACTGACTTGCCAGCCTCGGCGGGGAACACGGTCATCCTGGTGGTGGTTGACCGTTTTTCAAAGATGGCGCATTTTGTGGCGTTGTCTTCTTTGCCCAATGCTAAGACATTGGCTCAGGTATTTGTGAAGGAGGTGGTCAGACTCCACGGAGTACCATCGGACATAGTATCTGATAGGGGTACGCAATTTGTGGCGAGGTTTTGGAAAGCTTTTTGCTCACGTTTGGGGATCAAGTTGTCACATTCATCGGCGTTTCATCCACAGTCTAATGGACAAACTGAGCGCATGAACCAAAATCTAGAACAATATTTACAATGCTTTGTGTCCGACAACCAGGAGGAGTGGTCTACTTTCCTTCCTCTGGCCGAATTCGCGTTAAATAATCACCGCCAAGAGTCATCGGGAGAGTCTCCATTCTTTTGTGTGTACGGTCAACATCCTCAGTTTTGTACCTTACGTCAGGGTGACGCGGGGGGTGTCCCGGAGGAGGATCAGCTAGGAGCCCAATTGTCATCAGTCTGGAGGCGGGTGAAACAGCGTTTGTTGAGCATGAGTGCCAGGTACAAACGGGTGGCTGACAGTAGACGTGTGCCAGGTCCGGACCTGTGTGTGGGTGAATGGGTGTGGTTAGCTACGAAGAACATAAGACTCAAAATTCCATCTTTAAAACTGGGTCCAAGGTTTATTGGGCTTTTTAGGATTTCTGCCATCATTAACCCAGTGGCGTATCGGTTGGAACTTCCTGCGGTGTACAAGATACACAACGCGTTTCACAGAGCTTTATTGAAAAAGGTGGTAGGCTCTGTGGACGTGACGCCGATGCCACCTCCAGTCATGGTGGATGGCGATTTAGAATTTGAGGTCGCCAAGGTAGTGGACTCTCGAATAGTACGCCGTACTCTTCAGTATTTGGTGCACTGGCGGGGGTATGGTCCGGAGGAGAGGTCTTGGGTTCCAGCCTCAGACATACATGCGGATCGGCTGGTCAGTTCTTTTCACCGTCATCATCCGGACAAGCCGGGTCCTATGAGTCTTGAGGGTCCGGAGGACCCTCGTAGAAGACGGGGTAATGTCATGCCGGACGCTGTTCACACCACAGCGTCCGGCAGGCAGAGGTAGTTCCACCTCCAGCCACTATAGCCTCAGTGGCGCCGGCCTTATCTTCAGGCTCTCGGGGGTTAATCCTGCTGGAGACCAGGTTGGATGGTTAGTCACGCCCACGGTCTTTAAATAGTCATGCTGGCCTATGGGCGTCGCCGATTATAGCTTGTGTTTCATACCAAGTGGTTCCGGTCTGGAGTGGAGGTGTTGCAGAGAGAGAGATTCGTATCTGGTGTCATATGATCCGTTGTTATCCTTTCTCCTTCCCATATTTGTGTTTAGTTGTGCCCTGTTCACATTACTGTATATTCCTGTGTGTGTGCGGCGCAGTGCAGTTTAAGTTCTCCCTGTCTGTCTTCATTTGTGTGGGGGCTTTGGTGGTGTGTCTCCTCACTGGGTGGAGGGTGGAGGGTTAAGCGCAGGGCTGAGCAGGAGACAAGGAAAGGTTGGAGGCTCAGGCATTTGCACCATCAGCAAAAACCCTGGGTTGAGGGTCAGACAGGGTTTCCCCTAGTTATAGGGACATCACAGGGCCCCCGGGTATTTCAGCCTTAGTGGGACTAAGCACCACGTGACACAACGTTCATTAACTGAATCGCTGAGGTGCACGTCCCGATCTATATTGGCAAGTGTGCGCCTGTTGTCACCGGCGTATGACGTCAGTGTCATGCGCCGCATGCGACGGGTGCACATATTCACCGCTGGCCTCTGCTATGTCAGCAGCCATTTTACCCTAAGCACGCTGACATGCATAGGAGGAGGCTGCCAGGTAAGAGGAATGTTTTTTTTCTGTCTCTCTCATATAGGGGGGCCAGGATGGATACACATATGGGGGGAAGGGGGCCAGGATGGATACACAAACGGGGGAAGGGGGCCAGTATGGATACACATATGGGGGAAGGGGGCTTGGATAGATACATATACGGGGGGGGAAGGGGGCCAGGATGGATACACATACGGAGGAGGGGCACCAGGATGGATATACATACAGGGGGAAGGGGCCCAGGATGGATATACATATGGGAGGAGGGGGGCCAGGATGGATACACATATGGGGGAGAAGTGGGCCAGGATGGATACACATATGGGGGGGCTAGGATGGATACACATACAGGGGGTCAGGGCAGGACAAGAGGCCCAGATGGATACACATGGGGTCCAGAGGCAGAATAAGAGGCCCGGATGGATACACAGGGGGAGGCCAGGATGGATATACATGGGGGGCCAAGATGAATACATATGGGGGCCACAATTTTATACATGTGGGGGCAGGGCAAGGGGCTAGATGGATACATATGGAAGGGCAGGACAAGGGCTGGAAGGATACATTTGGGGGCCGGGATGCAGATATGGAGGGCAGGACAAGGGGCTGGATGGATACATATGGGGGACCAGGATGGAGATATGGGGAGCAGGACAAGGGGCCGGATGGATACATATGGGGCCAGGATTGAGATATAGGGGCCATGATGGATATATGGGGGGCAGGACAAGGCATCAGGATGGATACATATGGGGGGCCAGGGTGTAGATTTGGGGTGCCAGGATAGATATATGGGGGGCAGGACAAGGGACCATGTTGGATATATAGGGGAACCAGTATGCATATATATGGGGGCCAGAATGCATTTATGGGGGGCAGGACAAGGGACCAGGATGCATATATATGGGGGGGCAGGATGCATATATGGGGAGGCTAGGATGGATATATGGGGGGGGCAGGATGGATATATATGAGGGGGCCAGAATGCATATATGGGAGGCCAGGATGGATATATATGGGAGGGGCAGGACAAGGGACCAGGATGGATATATATGGGGCCAAGATGCATATATGGGGCGGCTAAGATGGATATATGGGGGGCAGGATGGATATATGGGGGCAGCATGGATATATATGGGGGGGCAGGATGGATATATATGATGGGGCTAGAATGCATATATGGGGGCCAGGATGCATATATATGGTACAGCCAGGCTGCATATATATGGGGGGCCAAGATGGATTTATGGGGGAGGGGTAGGACAAGGCATCAGGATGCATATATATGGGAGGCAGGATGGATATATGGGGAGAGGCCAGGATGGATATATATGGGGGGCAGGTTTCATATATGTGGAGCCAAGATGGATATATGGGGGGGAGTACAAGAGACCAGGAAGCATATACAGTATATGGGGGAGCCTGGACAAGGGACCAGGGAGGATATATGGGGGTCCAGGAGAGATCTATGGTGGGACAGGACAAGGGACATATGAGGGCCAGTATGTATAGTTGGGTAAGTGGCATGGATATCTGGGGGCCAGGCTGGACAAGGGACATAGGGAGCCAGGCTGGGGCATATTATAAAATAAAGGGGGCCAGGCTGGGGCATATTATTATTATTTATTTATATAGCGCCATTAGTTCCATGGTGCTGTGCATGAGAAAGGGTTACATACAAAGTTATAGATATCATAGATATATTCTAAAATATAGGGAACCAGGCTGGGCAAGATTATTAAATAAAGGGGGCCAGGATGAGGGACTTAATTACTGTTAGAGGGCCAGAATGAGGAACATGCTATATTAGTTTATGGTGACAAGTGGGGAACATAATTTCTTTAGGGTCCAATGAGGGAAATTATTACTACTGTAATATTATTTACTTTTTAGGAAACGGTTTTCCATGGAGGGAACAAAAGGGAGGTCATGTTACTGTGCAGGGCAGTACTATGTCACATTTCTTCATCACCTGATGTAGTGTAGAAGTCAGGGAAAAAGTGGGGAAAGTGCTCTGGAAGTGATCAGCTATTGATGACTGTGTTATTTTTTGCAGAGACAAGTCCTGGCTGGAAGAAGTGACTGCGGTCTGTGCTGGTTGATGAAGAAAAGCGAAGATGAAGGACTTCAACTGCAGATGTCACTGTGTACAGAGCTCCTGTGTATAATGTCACTGGTGATCACTATATTACCTGTACACTGACACTATATACAGAGCTCTTGTGTATAAAGTCACCTGTGATTACTATATTACCTGTACACTGATACTATATACAGAGTTCCTGTTTATAATGTCACTGGCTGGTGATCACTGTACTACCTTTACACTGACGCTATATACAGAGTTCCTGTATATAATGTCACTGGTAGTAATAACAGTATTGTGGTTTGTATTCATAATTAGTATTGCAGTATTTGATCACTATGTGTTGGTAATTTGTGGTCTGGTCACGGTGTGGCAGTATTTCTCTTTGTATGTGGTATAATGCTGATAATATGTCATATTATTCAGTCACTATGTGGTGGTAATATGTGGTCTGGTCATGGTGTGGTGGTATTTGTCCCTTTTATGTAGTACTATTCATGTACTGGTCATGGTGTGGTTGTACTTCTTCCTGTATGTGCTGTTATTGGTCTTGGTATAGGGGATTGTGTTGTGTATGGCGGTCATTTGTTCTCTCTGATATTAATTAGGAGAAGATTCTTTATTTAGCTGACTCTGGTATATCCTGATTTGTCCTGATGTGATCCCTGACTTTCCCCCTGTCTGTTTATTCCCTCTGTCTGTCCTGACTCAGTGTTTCCCTCTTAGCGTGTTGGCCCCCTTTAGACTTGGCTTCTATTCGGACCTGCTTCTGTCTTTTGTCTTTGGCTTATCCGCTCCTGTCCGGCTCTGACCTCTTCGGCTTGATTGTGACCTTGAGTTTGCTTATTCCTTTGGTATTTTCTGACCCAGCTAGTCTGATTATTCTGCTGCTACCTGGTGGTAGCCTTCGCTGCTGCTTCGCAGGCCTGCCCTGGAAGTGTGCAGTCCTTCCTCCACTCTATTGCCATCTAGTGGAGTTTGCACATACCTATATTGCAGCAGCCTGACATTATATCTGACCTTAAACAGTTTTTTCTTTACTCTGCTCCTTATGGAGCCGCTGCACACTCTTGCGGGTGAGATGTCAAATCTGACCCAAATAATGCAGGATTTGTCAGTGGAACATCGGACTCTTGCTTCCTCGCACAACCAACTCCTGCGAGAGCTTACTTAGACTGTAAAATCTTTTCAGGGTTCCATGACAAAATCAGCTGTTAGGCAATCTAACCCCATTGATGTTTCCTTACACTCTCCTGAACCTACGGTCAGGCTCCCTGATACTTTCTTCAGAGAGAAAGAGAGGTTTCTTGCATTCAGAAAAAGTTGTAAGCTACTTTTTTTCCCTTAGAACCAGATCCTCTGAAGATGAGAGTCAACGGGTGGGGATAATTATTTCATTACTCCAGGAGTGTCCTCTAACCTGGGATGACTCTGCCTTGAGATGCCAGTTCAGGAGAGGACTTTCTGATCATCTCAAGAATGTGCTGGCCCTCCATCCGCCACCCAGTTCCCTGGAGGATGTCATGAAACAGGCCATTTGTATGGACCGGAGGTTATGGGAGAGAGGAATTATCCAATGTGAGATTCCTCCATTGCCTGCTAAGTCTGAGGTGATGTCATTCACGGAGACCATGGAGGTTGGTGCCACCAACTTCAAGGCGAAGGAGAGGAAGCGATGACGTGATGGGAAATTCTGTTTTTATTGTGCAGATCCGGGACATTGGAAGAAGGACTGCCCCTCTTTTCCATCGAGTAACAGGCTGCCGAGTCTGGATGATTGTCAAGGAGGTCGCCCAGACTCTCAGGTACCATTTTCATCATTTCAAAAAGTTTTGTTAGGGGTGGAACTGTGTTATGAAGGTGGTTACACATCCACTTCAGCTTTTGTGGACTGTAGATCTTCCATGAACTTCACTGACTCTAGCCTGATGTCCAAGTTAAAGTTAGGGACAGTTAGGCTAGAGACTCCCATCCATATCATTAACATTGATAAGACACCGTTAGCTCAAAATGTTATTAAGTTTGTCTCTGAGGAGTTCCTCCTCAAGGTGGGTTCCTTGCACCATGAACAAATTTCATGTTATGTTATGAATAATCTTCCTGTGGGACTGGAGTTGGGGTTCCCCTGGTTACAGAGGCATAATGCTGTTATAGACTGGGGATCTTGTGATATTGTTAAATGGGGTCCTAATTGCTCCAATGGTTGTCTTTCTGCTTTTTTTGTGTCTGCCATTAACCCGGAGGGTATTCCGGAGTACCTGGGGATGTGTTCTCCGAAAAAGAGGCTGAGGTCTTGCCACCACATCGTCCTTTATGATTGTACCTTTAATCTTGTTCCGGGTTCTAAATTGCCCAAAGCCCATTTGTACAATCTTTCTGGCCTGGAACATACCGCTATGAAAAACTATATCTCTGATAGTCTACGCAGAGGTCACATCCATCCCTCTGTCTCACCTGTGGCCGCGGGATTCTTTTTTGTCAAGAAAAAAGATGGTGGTTTATGCCCGTGCCTCGATTTCCGGGAACTAAATAAAATTACGGTGAGAAATACCTACCCTCTCCCACCACTTATTCCTGATCTCTATAACCAATTGTCTGGGGCTAAGTGGGTTTCCAAATTAGATCTCAGGGGAGCATATAACCTTATCTGCATTCGGGAAGCGAATGAGTGGAAAACGGCATTTCTCATCTCCAAGGGTCTGTTTGAAAATTTGGTCATGCCTTTCGATCTCACAAACACGCCCGCAGTGTTTCAGAACTTCATGGATGATGTTTTTTCTGATTTTATCGGGCTCTTTATAGTTGTATCCTGGTGGATGATATCCTTGTTTTCTCACCTGACAAGGAATCCCACTTTGGTCATTTACATGCTGTTCTTTACAGGTTACAGGGAAATTCTCTGTTCGCTAAACCCGAGAAATGTTTGTTTTGTGTCCAGGAGCTTTCCTTTCTGGGGATCATCCTTTCTGCCAATGGGTTTTGGATAGATTCTGGAAAGGTACAGGCCATTGTTGATTGGGTGCAACCGAGAGACCTCAAGGGTCTGCAGCGTTTTCTGGGTTTTTGCCAATTATCGAAAATTTATCAAGGGGTTTAATCAAGTGGTCAAGTCACTCACGGATCTCACTTGCAAGGGGGCTGATCTCAAAGTTTGGTCACCCTTGGTGGTTTAAGCATTTACTACTTTAAAGAAGTGTTTTATGTATGCTCCTGTATTGGTTCAGCCTGATCCATCAGAACCGTTCATTGTAGAAGTGGACGGATTGGAGGTGGGAGTGGGGGCGGTGTTGTCTCAGGGACCCATCAATTTGACCAGTTTAAGACCATGTGCCTTTTTCTCCAGGAAGTTTTCTTCTGCGGAGAGGAACTATGATGTTGGCAACCGGGAGTTATTGGCCATAAAATTGGCTTTTAAACAATGGAGGCATTTTTTGGAGGGGACGGTTCATTGGATCTCGGTGACTACAGACGACAAGAACCTGTCTTACATTTAGTCTGCCAAGCTGTAACTCCTAGACAGGCTAGGTGGTCACTTTTTTTTCTCTTTTTCATTTTTCTATCACTTTTTGGCCTGGTTCCAAGAATGTCAAGGGGGATGCGTTGTCTCGCAGTTTTGATCCGATATCACCCCCAAACCACCTACCTCCATTCTTCAGCACGGGGTGGTTGTTGCTGGGGTAGCCTCTGAATTGGAGCATGAAATTTGGGAGGCTCAGTCTCTTGATCCTCCATCTTTGCCTGATAACAAGCTCTTTGACCTGGTTCAGTACCGGTTGAGGGTTCTCCAGGAGTTCCACGATTCTGCTCTCAGTGGGCATCCGGGGATCTTGGCCACTCGGAAAGCCATTGCTAGGCTGTTTTGATGGTCCTCCATGACCTCTGATGTCGCTAGGTTTGTGTCTGCTTGTGATACCTGTGCCCATGCTAAGAGCTCCCATAACCGGCTGGCCGGGGAATGGAATTGGTGCCATTGCCAATTCCAGATAGACCTTGAACTCATTTCTCCAAGGATTTTATCACTGATCTCCCTCCTTCCTATGTCAAAACTTTTATCTGGGTAGTGGTTGACAGATTCAGTAAACAGGCGCATTTTGTATCTTTGACAGGATTGCCTAATGCAGAAACACTATCTAAGTTGTTTGTTGAGCACATTGTGCGGTTGCATGGTGTGCCATTGAGTGTGGTTTCTGATAGAGGGGTACAATTTGTGTCCAAATTTTGGTGGGCATTCTGTAAAAGATTGGGTATTTGCTTGACCTTCTCATCTGCCTACCATCCCAAGACCAATGGTCAGACAGAGAGGACCAATCAGTCACTTGAACAGATTTTGCCGTGTCTTGCTACGTCTCAGCAGGATGATTGGTGTTCTTCGTTACTCGTGGCTGAGTTTGCATTTTTAACAATCGGATTAACTAGTCCACTGGCACCTTTCTGTTCTTTTGTAACTATGGTTTTCACCCCCATTTTGGCTAGTTTCCCAGGATGGATTCAGGATGTCCAGGGGCTGATACGGCAGTTCAACAGTTGTGGGAGGTGTTGAGGGAGGTTCAGAAGGACATTGGGGAGGCTCAGGGCAAACAAACATTTTACTGATAAGCGACGGTCTGTAGGACCTATGATCTTACCCAGCTAGTCTGACTATTCTGCTGCCACCTGGTGGTAGCTGTCGCTGCTGCTTCACAGGCCTGCCCTTGAGTGTGCAGTCCTTCCTCCACTCTACTGCCATCTAGTGGTGTCTGCACATATCTGCATTTCAGCAGCCTGACACATACATGGCCGTCAGCACTTCATGATTAGCATTTGCTTTCCCACACATGCATAGTGCCTGAAGTATTTTATACCCAAGCCTGTAGTCCAATTTTTGGTGGCTTCATGTGGTCTCCAGTAGTATACAGTATTTGCCATGACAATGTTTATTCATTATGTCAGCTGTAATTTAGAATGTCAAGATCATGGCTGCTAGCTATGGTGTCAAAAACATACGTTATAGCCATGATTTTTAAAAGTGTGTGGAGGTTATTTTAAAATGTGTGTGTGTGGGGGTTTTTGTAATTTTTTTTTAAATAGTGAATGATATTACAGGATGCAGGAGCAGCTGTCGGGTTACATATAAACGTAAGCACCAACAGCTATATATTGACCAGCTAAATTTCCTGGCCCCTATTATGGACCTAGGTCCATAAGTTGTGGCTTGTTTGAGCATTCTACAAGATTAGAAACTTGTTGCATTGTGTAAACCAACATTACATAATTTTTTTACTTGCAGAACTAAATCCGGCTTACGTGACAGGGAGACGGCCTCGGCGTCAGATGCTCCGTTTCATCCAGTGGCTTCTTCCGCCGAGGATGTTTAACCAGCACCAGGCCATTCATCTGATTCAGTCCCACCAGCACCAGCTCAAGCCTCAAAAAAAGTGGAAGGATGCCGGAGCAGCAGCCCTACCTTTCCAGTTAACAACTGCCTTGAAGCTGCACCCATCCATTGACAAGTTCGGCACAGGAGGGAGCTCCCCATCATTACCACCAGGCACGAGTTAAATAGTGGTGTTTTAGATTATCTATGGTGCACAGTTAATCATGATGGGGAGAATGTGCTTGCACGTAGCTGGCACAATATTTTTGTGACATCGACAGGCCTGTGGGGATGTGTGCCCGTAATATCGTCCACATTGTTTTGGATGCATATACCAGACCCAACAATCCTTTCAAGGTTTTTGATTGCATTGAAAGTTGGCATCTGTTAGACTGAAACCATCTTTGCCTGCTGAAGCATGATGAGCACGAGGAGTCAACCCAAAACACAGCCCGCCAGCAGCTCCCAAAAACACAAACAACACACCAAATGAAACAGGACCCTAAAAGTTATTGTGCAATTTGTCCTGAGTACGCTGATACCCCATATGTGGGGGTAAACGACTGTTTGGGCGCATGGCAGAGCTCAGAAGGGAAGGAGCGCCGTTTGACTTTTTCAACGCAAAATTGGCTGGAATTGAGCTCGGACGCCATGTCGTGTTTGGAGAGCCCCTGATGTGCTTGAACAGTGAAAAACCCCTACAAGTGACCCCATTTTGGAAACTAGACCCCCCAAGAAACTTATCTAAGTGGGTGGTGAGCACTCTGAACCCCCAAGTGCTTCACAGAAGTTTCTAAAGCCTGGGCGTGAAAATAGAAGAATCATTTTTTCCACAAACATGATATTTTAGTCCCCAATTTCTTATTTTCCCAAGGGTAACAGGAGAAATTGGACCCCAAAAGTTGTTGTCCAATTTGTCCTGAGTATGCTAATACCCTATATGTGGGAGAAAACTACTGTATGGGCACACGTCGGGGCTCGAAAGGGAAGTAGTGACGTTTTAGATTGCAGACTTTCATGGAATGGTCTGCGGGCGTCATGTCGCGTTTGGAGAGCCCCTGATGTGCCTAAACAGTGAAAACCCCCACAAATGACCTCATTTTGGAAACTACACCCCCCAAGGAACTTATCTAAATGTGTGGTGAGAACTTTGAACCCCCCAAGTGCTTCAAAGAAGTTTATAACGTAGAGCCATAAAAATAAAAGAATCATATTTTTTTCCACAAAAATGATATTTTCGCCCCCAATTTTTTATTTTCCCAAGGGTAACAGGAGAAATTGGACCACAAAAGTTGTTGTGCAATTTGTCCTGAGTAGGGTGATACCCTATATGTGGGGTAAACCGCTCTTTGGGTGCATGGCAGAGCTTGGAAGGGAAGGAGCACTGTTTGACTTTTTCAACTCAGAATTGGCTGGAATTGAGATCAGACACCATGTCGCATTTGGAGAGCCCCTGATGTGCCTAAACAGTAGAAACCCCCCATTCTAACTCCAACCCTAACCCCAACACACCCCTAACCCTAATACCAACCCATACCCGAACTCTAGCCCTAGCCCTAACCCTAATCCTAATGGGAAAATGGAAGTACAGTAAATACATTTTTTTAATTTTATTATATTTCCCTAAATAAAATGGGGTTTGAGTTACTATTTATAGCAGATTTTTTTGTTTGGCAGCTGTCACACGCTAAAAGACGCTTTTTATTGCAAAAAATAGTTTTTGCATCACCACATTTTGAGAGCTATAATTTTTCCATATTTTGGCCCACAGAGTCATGTGAGGTCTTATTTTTCACTAGACGAGTTGACATTTTTATTGGTACCATTTTCGGGCACATGATATTTTTTGATCGCTTTTTATTCCGATTTTTGGGAGGCAGAATGAACAAAAACCAGCATTTCATGAATTTCTTTTCGGGGGGTGTTTACACCACTCCGCGTGTGGCAAAATTGATAAAGTGGTTTTATTCCTCAGGTCAGTATGATTACAGCGATTTTTTTTTAGGTTTTGGCGCTTTTATACAATAAAAACAACTTTATATAAAAAATAATTATTCTTGCATTACTTTATTCTGCGAGCTATAACTTGTTTATTTTTTTGCTGATGATACTGTATGGTGTCTCATTTTTTGCTGGACAAGATTATGTTTTCAGCGGTACCACGTTTATTTATATCCGTCATTTTGATCGAGTGTTATTGCACTTTTTGTTCGGCGGTAAGATGATAAAGCACTGTTTTCTGCCTTGCTTTTTTTTTAAGGGGTTCACTAAAGGAGTTAACTAGTGGGACAGTTTTATGGGGCAGGTCGCTAAAGACGTCGTCTGGGTTTTCAAAAAATAAGCCATCACACGGCTCCATCGACCAAGGGGTGGAAAAGTTGTGAGTCTCGGAAAGAGGAGACACAACCAAGAGACGTTTTCTGCAAACTTCTATTTTTTTCAAAATAATGGGGGAGGCTGGCCATGTTTGGTGTCACTGTGGTCATGCTGATGAGGGGAGTTGTATTGCATGATGAAATTGCAATTTTTTTTTTTTCACATTTTCTCGCAACTCATTTTTTTGCAGTTTTCCAATGCATTATGTGGTGGAATGAATGTCGTCATTAATTGGTGCAACTTGTACTGCAGTAAACAGGCAACTGTCTACGTGGACAGAGAGATGAAGGACTTGTGCCTCTGAGTGGGAGGGGGAGGAAAAGGTGAGGACAGAGTGAAGGGGTTAATAATATGAAACAAATCCTTTAAATGTAATATTATGCAATACAAGTGCCATGTTTGTAGCCCAGGCCTTTAGAGTGCATGCAATTGGTGAAGAGTAGAGTTGAGCGAAATGGGTCAGCCAAATTCAGAAGCTCCTTCTGACTTTTGCTAAAGTTGGTTTTTGCTGATCGAAACCCGACCATAGCGTGAGGTCGGCCATGAGGTCGCCGACTTGAGCGCCAAAGTCGCATTTCAAATAATGCTTCCAGCGCCTTTTCTCTGCCAATCATCAATGACACACACTGTGCACATGTTAGAGAAGGGCATGCAAGTGATTGGCTGGCTTTGTGTGGCGTCACAGTGCCTATAAAAGGCCGTGACTGCCGACCGCCATCTTACTTCTGCCGATCTTAGAATAGGGAGAGGTGCTGCTGCTGATTCTGAATAGGGAGAGCGTTAGGCAGGGAAGAAGAAAAAAAAATAGCTTCTGCTGATAGCGCTTTTCACTGTACTGTACAGTTAGTGTGCAGTGAAAGGGGAGGATTTTTGTTATGTGCAACAGCGCTGGTGGTGATTAGGCTGCCTTTTAAGGCTACCTGATAGCTGCATTGCTGTGTGCACACTGCTGTTCAAACTGCTTTTTTCAAAGCACTCCAACTTTTATTATTTTGTTCTGCTCAGTTACCGAGCGTTCATTTTTTCACACACCGTATAGCGGTGTACGCTCCTCACACACTACCGTGTACCGGCTGGTATCACGGACAAATACAAGCTATCTCTGTGTGTGACTCTGGAAAAAAGAAACTGAGGAGATTTTCCCTTTTTCCAGACATACACCATATAGAGCTGTCCACTTTTCAAACAGTGAAGCAATCTGTGTGTGACTCTGGAAAAACAAACAGAGGAGATTTTCCATTTTTCCAGACCTACACCGTATAGAGCTGTCCGCTTTTCAAACAGTGAAGCTATCTGTGTGTCACTCCGTATAAAAATAGACAGAGATTTACAATCTTCCATACAGACACCATATAGAGCTGTCCGATTCTCAAACAGTATTGTATATCTGCCATTCGCATTACGGTCACATCTATACAGAGTCAGCGTGTGTGTGTGACACTCCGTAAATACATATACGGACATTTCCATTTCTCCATACACCATATTGAGCTGTCCGATTCTCAAACAGTATTGTATATCTGCTGTTCGCATTACAGTCACATCTATACAGAGTCAGCGTGTGTGACACTCCATAAATACATATGCGGACATTCCCATTTCTCCATACACTGTATTGAGCTGTCCGATTCTCAAACAGTATTGTATATCTGCTGTTCGCATTACAGTCACATCTATACAAAGTCAGTGTGTGTGTGTGGCACTCCGCAAATACATATTCGGACATTTCCATTTCTCCATACACCGTATTGAGCTGTCCGATTCTCAAACAGTATTGTATATCTGCTGTTCGCATTACAGTCACATCTATACAGAGTCAGCGTGTGTGTCACTCCATAAATACATATACAGAGATTGTTATTTTCACTAAAAACGTATACAGCTGTACACTTCTGATACAGGACCATATATCTGCTTGTTGGATTACGGTCAAATACATACTAGTAGAGGGTCTGTGACTAACAAAATATATACGGAGATTTAATTTTTTGAATACACCTTAGACAGCTGTACGCTCCTCATACAGTACAATCTCTCTTCTGGTATTTTTGGTACATTTTCCCAAACATGAGTAAGTATGGTGGAAGAGGCCGCGGACGTGGGCAGGGGGGCACAGCTGGTACTGATGGTGGTGGTGCATTGGCTGGTTCTGTTCAAAGAACAATAGCAGCTAAGGCAGGAGGTGTTGAGCCTGCGTCATCATCTGGCACAAGAAGGCCTTTAAGGTTCCCTTTTCTGGGAGTAGGTAAACCGCTTTTAAAGCCGTAGTATCAGGAACAGGTTTTGGCTTACATTGCCAAAACAGCCTTCAGCTCTATTGCCTCCTCTTCTGAAGTTACAAAAACTGCAAGCACAGAGTCATCAGTGCAGGCCTCTGGTCAGGAACAACACCTTTCGTTGTGTCCTTCACCCACACCAAAAGTGAATGATGCTGCAGCACACACTTCAGATTACTCCATCGAGCTCTTTTCACATACCATTCCTGGGTTATCAAGTCAAATCCTGAATTCCCCAGTCCAAGATGAATCTGACATGGAGTTCACTGATGCACAGCCACTGCTAGATGAAACTGCTGGTACATTCACCCACAGCACTACATTGCCCTCGCAGTCTACTGAGCCCGAATCGGACCCTGATGAAACTCAGGTGCCCCTGCCCACATACTATACCACCTTACACGGTGACACAGAGGAAGGTACAGAGGAAGGTGCAGATGACATTGAAGACGTTGGGGGAAGAGGGTGCTGGTGACAATAGGTGAGAACAGGAGAAGGATCTGCAGCAGGCATCGTCATCGCAGCAGCGGTTATCCGGCAGGCCCGTAGCTGTCAAAAAACTTGGCAAGGGGGGGCGTGTCTGGGAGCTGCACTCGATGGAAGCATAGAACTTCTGCTCCTGAGCCTGCCGTCTTTATAGAGAGGATTACATGCCCAACTGACATATAAATTGGCTAAAAAGAGAGGGAGGACATCGGCCAGAGTTCCTCTGAAGATAGGGAGGATTCTGCATCATCTTACCTTCTTGAATCATCACGTGAAGAGGGAAGCACATGTCCCTGTGCTATTGAACAGACTCCGGTGCCATCTTGATAAGCTAGATAAACAGCCTGCACTTCCTGCTCTCTGGCCTCTGCTGTGCAGAGTGTTGAATAAGTAGGAGATCCAGGACTCTGATATTAGCTCAGGAGAACACCCGACAGAGGAGGTTAGTGAGGAGAGCTGTGTAAGGAGAAAACACTGACAAGCTGGTGCTGCAGCAACGGGGTCCTAATGCCTGCACTCAGAGGCTGCAAACATGTGCTGAGTTTTCTGCAGTACAGCTAAAGCGCAGAAATAAGGTGGATTCAGGGTTTGCCAAAGTAAAATTATCTCCACACGCTGCCTGTTTCTACCCTGACAATCTAAATACACTTGCAGGGACTTCGTCTGCTGCATGCACTATATCACATTTTCCTCTTTCTCCTGCACCTCAGCAAACTCGCTTAATAGACAGCATGCCTCCAAAATCATAAAGGCAGCCATCTGCTAGGGGAAACACAAAGGGTCAGGGGACATGGTCGGACACTCCTGAAGGGGACCTGAGGGGTGCTTTATCATTCTCAGTGCTGGCCTCACTTAATGACACCGAGGGGGCTTCACAGGACCCTATGTCGGACGCTGATTCCGGAGATGCAGATCTCCAACTAGACAACAAATCTCTGGAGCGATATCTCAGGCACCTTCCAACTAAAGAGGATTTCAAGTCCCTGGTGTCCGAGGTGAGGGATGCATGTAGGGCAGAGATTAAGTCCATGCGTCAGGATGTCAAGCTCCTTGCAGATAGAGTGGATGCTGTGGAAACGGAGCACGATGCTACTAGACAATATGTCTCAAAACTGCAGCGCCACATAATTTCATTCGCTAAAGTGCTGGGCGAGACAAATAAACA
Source organism: Dendrobates tinctorius (assembly GCF_039654945.1). Lineage (NCBI taxonomy): Eukaryota > Metazoa > Chordata > Amphibia > Anura > Dendrobatidae > Dendrobates > Dendrobates tinctorius. The sequence continues at coordinate 3,977,800 of NW_027361736.1, read as the reverse complement.
TTTGGATGACTTGGACAACAGAGGGCGCCACAATAACATTAGGGTGAGGGGTATCTCTGAAGCAGCTGGTTCAGAAGATCTGTATACAGTACTCGAATCCATCTTCAATTCAATACTGGGTCAAACTTCATCCCATAAAATAAAGCTGGATAGAGCACATAGGGCCCTCCGCCCCAAGGGAGCTCAATCTCAGCCCCGAGATATGATATGCTGCGTCCATGACTTTCAAACAAAAGAGTCCATCATGTCCAAGGCTCGTGCTCTCCATAAACTTGAATTTAATGGAGCCTCTATCCAACTGTATCCTGACTTGTCGTGGATCACCCTTCAAAGGAGAAGACATCTGAAGCCACTTCTCACCGTATTGAAAAATAAAAACCTACAGTATCGCTTGGGGTATCCCTTTTCTCTCATTGTTGTGAGAATTGGACAGTCAACTACCTTACGCTCCTTTCTGCTCTGATCTGGAGATACCGCTCCCCGACCTGACGGACTGGGACTTGGTCATGCCTCCCATATCACCTCCGCCAATCTGACAGAATGTTGAGTCCAAGAAGAGAGGCCCTTCTTCCCGGGAGATCACACAACTGGATCCATCTTGAGGAGTTGTGTTTTTTTTTTTCTCTTTCCCTGACCTTTTGATTTTTGATGACTCCAATCATATATGCTTCCGCAACCGGTTTTTTTTTCTTTTTTTGGAAGCTGGGCTCTGACTGATCCTCCTTCTATGTGTCAGTCTAAAGTTTATGACTACACATCCTCTCTGACATTTTGGTAATTTCTTTTTAGCTGTTCTTCTGTTTTGGACAGTGGGTAAAAGACAGCATAGAATATTTTGTTCTTTAGTGTTTCGCACTTGCGGTGTTTTGGGTGTCTCTTACCACGACTTCCTCACGAAGGGGGGGGCAGTTCTTTTTTTTTTTTACCCAGTTCCTTTCTAGAAAAATGACTAGGAAAGGTTGGGTATGCCCACCCTACCCACAGAGGGGAAAGATGAGGAGACAGACTAGCTCTTTCGCTCCTCTCTCTCCTCATTTTTTGGTAAAGCTATTGTTGTATTTTTTGGATTCTATCTGTAGTAAATTATTGTACTGTTTTGTCTTTGTCTTCCCTCTTTCCTTTTGTATCTCCTCCTACAGGTTTGTGGAGCATGTGATGGTATTCTCTTGCTCTCTCAAAGAATTTTCAGAATTTGATGATCCTCAGAGGAGAGAATCGTTCCATAGTATCCTGGGTAAAACGTTGTGTGCATTGTTCTTTTCTCTTTTCTACCAAGATAATAGCTAAAATATTAACACTAAATGTAAAGGGTCTCAACTCTAATACTAAGAGGCGTATGGTCCTCAATGAGTTACGGGTGCATGGTGCAGATATAGCTTTCTTGCAGGAAATTAAATCTTAGTGGAAATTGCAACTTTGCCAAACATATCCCAAAATTTACTTAGCCTCTCAAGTCAAGAAAAAAGCAGGTGTGGCCATCCTAATTTCTAGAACATGCCCTATACAAATAACATCAGAGATATTGGATCCCCAGGGAAGATATACCGGGTGAGTCATAAAGGACGGACGTTTTTAAACTAATCATAAAATCGTTAAATATTTATTAAATATAAATGTATTCACAGATTTGGTTACGTATACTAATAGCATTTGACAAATTCAAGTGTGGAAAACAACATCTGCCATGTGGTGGCCATTATCAGTGATGCATTTCCAAAGGCGTTCTTGGAAGTTGGCATCAACACGTTCCAACACAACTCTGTCGATTTGGGCAACTTCCACTCGAATAGCTTCCTTCAGTTCTTGTAATGATCGAGGCTTAAGCTTGTATACACGTGATTTGAGGTGACCCCATAAGTAATAATCGCACATGGACAGGTCTGGGGACCTAGGAGGCCAATTAATATCGCCAAACCTGGAAATGATGCGACCAGGGAAGAGAGGGCGAAGAACGTTCATTGTTGCTCCGGCTGTGTGGGCCGTTGCCCCATCTTGTTGAAACCACACACTAGAGATGGGGATATGTTGCCGTCGTAACTCAGGAACAAAGAAGTTATTTATCATGGCGATATAACGTTGTGAGTTCACGGTAACAGTATTGCCATTATCGCCTTCGAAAAAGTACGGACCGATCACGCCATATTTGCCCATAGCGCACCACACCGTTACCTTAGGGCTGTGCAGCGGTACATGCCGTTCGTGGAGCCCCCGGTGGTCCTTTGTTCATTAGTGTACCTCGTGTACGGAGTGCTTCAACCCAACGTAGGATAGTGTTACGAGCGGGAACAGCTTGATTTCTGTGAATATTGAAATGACGCCGAAACTCACGCTGAACGGCTGTGATACACTCATTATTCTTGACAAAACTGTCGTACGCAAAAACGCGATGTTCTATCGTCCACGGCACCATAGCTTAAACTGAAACTAAAATAAAAACAATGCTTTCACCTCACAAACATAACCCCGCCTCCCGCACATCTCTACCTCCACCTGGTGGTGAGTTATAGCCACTTCAAATACATCCGTCCTTTATGACTCACCCGGTATTATATTACAAGGCACATACAAGGATATACCAATTACGCTATGTAATATATATGTACCTAACACCTTACAAATTTCCTTCGTTAATCGAATATTTTTGAAATTATCCAGACTACCCCCGTCCACCTGGGTTATTGGAGGGGATTATAATGTTATTTTTTCAGACACATTAGATAGGCTCTCCATACATAGAATGCAGCCAAACAGATCTCAACGTAGATTATCTGAGGACTTTAGAAAACTAATACGCAGGTTTGCCTTTTTGATCTTTGGCATATTAACCATCCCATACTGCAGACCTACACCTTTTTCTCCCCTCCGCACGGTACTTATACTAGAATAGACTTCTTTTTTGACAATATACAAACACTCAGACTGACATTAGACACAGATATTGGGATAATATCGTGGTCGGATCATGCACCTGTAATGCTCACCCTCACTCAATCCTCAGCACAGACTAAAGTATGCCATTGGAGACTCAACGAGACCCTGCTTAAGAGACCGCAACATAGAGAGGAGTTGGGGGGGAAGATAGCTGAATATTTTGACATTAATAAGGAGTCAGTTTCTGAGTTTTCGACTGTGTAGGAAGCACACAAAGCTGTTTTCCGGGGTGACTGTATAGCCCTAGGCTCTCGTATTAAAAAGGATAGAGCTCACCAGATGGGCTTGCTTGTTGCCCAGTTGAGGGATCTTGAGGCTAGGCTTGCCGCTACCCCATCCAAAAGAAACTTAAGGGATATTGTCTCTACGCGCTCCCAATTAAAAGACATTATTAACTACAAAACTGAAAAAATGTTACTTTATAGTAGACAAAAATACTATGAAAAGGAAATAAGTCTCACACACTATTGACGAGACAGCTCAGGGATGACAAAAGTCAGTCTTCAATATATGCTCTCAGAGATGAAAAGGGAGCAATAATATATGACCCTGTTAAAATTGCAAATATGTTCCAGGGGTATTTATCTAAACTATATAACTTACCGAGCAATTTGCCACCGGACTCAGATGTGGGGAGGAGAGTTATGCAATCCTTTCTCCAAAAGTGCAATCTTCCTTCACTTACTATAGAAGCTTTGTCTTCTCTTAACGGGGATATCTCGCAGGAGGAGGTTTTGGATGTCCTTTCTCTTCTTCCCAATGGTAAATTCCCTGGTCCAGATGGACTAACGTATTTCTGCTATAAAACATATAGCACCATACTAACCCCGGACTTAGTCAAGTTATTTAACAAATTGTTGACAGGCTTGCCAATTCCACCCACCATGCTTCACTCTTTTATATCACCCTTATTCCCAAACCAGGAAGGGACCCTTTAGAATGTGCCAATTATAGGCCTATAGCCTTACTTAATGCAGACTTAAAAATTTTTACCAAATTGCTGGCTCTACGGTTGTCTACCCTGCTTCCCCATTTAATTCATAAAGACAAAGTGGGTTTTGTTACATGCAGACAGGGGGGAAATAACACAAGAAAGGTAATCGACCTTATTTAAGTGATCAATAAAACAGAGAAATCAACACTTTTACTTAGCTTAGATGCTGAAAAGGCTTTTGATCGTCTTGGGTGGCCATTTATGTTCCAAACACACTGGCTCATTTTGGCATTTTGGGACCTTTTATAACCGCCCTAAAAAGTTTGTACACCCACCCATCGGCGGCTGTAAAGTTACCTCATGCATTGTCTCAGTCTTTTCCAATTTTTAATGGCACCCGTCAAGGTTACCCACTCTCTCCATTACTCTTCATTATGTGTATAGAACCACTAGCTGCGGCTATACGCCTTGATCCGAACATTGGGGGAGTGATGGTTAGAGATAAAGAATTTAAACTGTCTTTATTTGCTGATGACGTGCTCTTAACTCTGACCCAGCCACATACAACCCTACCCAGTCTGCATTCACTTCTAAAACAGTTTGGCCAGCTCTCGGGTTATAAAATAAATAAAGCAAAAATGGAGGCTCTTCCCCTTAATATTCCAGACAGATAATTAAGCTCCTTAAAAGGTAATTATAACTACAAATGGCAGGATACTGCCCTGAAATATTTGGGAGTGCAACTGACCTCTAGATACAACTTATTATTCAAACATAATTACCCCCAATTGTTTTCGGAATTGAAACAAATACTTAATAAATGGAATAACCTACCACTATCCCTATTTGGGAGAATATCAGCGGTTAAAATGGCTATTCTCCCTAAGCTACTATATTTATTTGAGACTCTCCCCATTGCAGTCCCTCCTGGAGACCTAAAGGGTATTCAGTCTTCTATCTTCCACTTTATCTGGGCCCATAAAAGGCACAGGATCAAAAACCAAATTATGTTAGCTAGCAGAGATAGAGGAGGTTTGGGTGTTCCAGATATTACCAAATATTATTGGGCAACTCATTTGAGATGTGTCCCAGCCTGGTCTGCACCTAGAGCATTCTCTAGGTGGATGGAGATTGAGAAGTTGTGGATGGCTCCAATCCACCCCAACTCTTATCTATGGGCAACTACCTCAAATAAACTCGACTCACACACGTTGGGACCAATAGCTTTCACTAAGAGGATTTGGAATTCCTGTATGAAAAAATTCCCACTGATGTCGAAATGCTCTCCACTAACCTCCTTTTTGTTTAATCCCAAACTACCAGACAGCTTTAGGGGGAACTTGATTAAGTTGTGGTTTGATAAGCGACTTTTTGTTTTGCTGATATAGTTGATAGTCACTTTAGATGCTTGTTACCTTTTGATAAGATACAATCGGGCTTCGACTTAAGGCCCTTTTACATTTAGCGATTCACCAGCGATCCGACCCGGTCAGGATCGCTGGTGCGTCGGTAAATGATCGCTAGTGAGCTGTCACACAGGCAGACCTCACAGCGATGCAGCAGCGACGCAGCGCATGATACTCACCTTTCACACACAGCGATCCTGGCGTCCTCCCGCCCGCCTCCACGCGTCGCTCATCGTCACAGCAGGAAGCCCCAGCAGGAAGCTGACGACGAGAAATGGAGCCGGACAATCTCGCGCGATCAGCGATGGACAGTGGGGGAGCCGGTCGGAGGTAAGTATCACACATAGCGATATCGCTAGCGATATCGCTATAACGTCACAAAATCGGTGACGTTATAGCGATATCACTAGCGATATCGCTATGTGTAAAACGCCCTTTACCTTCAAACTCTTTCTATCGGTATTTACAAATTAGGCATTATATGCAGTCTCTTTACTCTTCCTTAGTAGTCTCTAAACCAGCCCGCTTTGAGAGACTCTGCAGGGCAGGAGTATCGACCAAGGGTCTTATATCTGATATCTATAGGATTTTATTAGACCCGTATCCGGAGGAGTCTCCAAGACACTCCTATATGGACAGGTGGGAGGGTTTCTTGGGGGAATCTCTTTCTCCAGGTGTGTGGCAGGGGGTCTGGAGAAGGGCAACTAAGACTTCCACTTGTTATACGTATAAGGAAAACCAGTTTAAATTACTTATGTTTTGGTATCATACTCCTTCGTTATTGCATAAATTTAATCCTAATATATCTGGGCAATGTTGGAGATGCGGTTCTGATGATGGAGACCTAACCCATATATTTTGGACTTGTTCAATTATACAAGGGTTTTGGAGTAGGGTCAAAACTTTAATCTTCGAAGTTACTGGTCTTCATATTCCATTAGACCCTAAATTCTACTTGCTCAATATCCCCCTATTCCAGATTGGAAGTAGGATTCAGCAGATTCTTTTACATCTGACCACAGCCACAAGATGTTTAATAGCAAGGAAGTGGAGGCTGGCTTATCCTCCGTCATACAGGACATACGAAGTATGGAACATCTCACTGCTTTAATAAATAATACGTTTGAAAGTTTTGAAGCAACGTGGAATCTGTGGGATGTATACTGGGCTCGGAAGGCTTAGTATCAATATTTACTCAGCAAAATGTGCCATCTTTCCCTGGGATCTTTCCTCCTTCCCTCCCTCATGTTTCACTGTCTTGTCAATTATATTTGTCTCTATTATGTTTGTTAACTGTTTTGCATTGAATGATTACATGCATTGTATCTTGATGTGTTATCATTCTGTAAATTTCTATTGGAAAATCAATAAATATCCAATTATATAAAAAAACTTGGCAAGAAAACTAAAAGAGTTGCAGGACAGCTTGGCCGGACTGTCAAATTAGCACAGCGTGCAAGCCCTGAAAATTTGTACCATAGTAGGAAAAGTGCAGTGTGGCACTTTTTTGTACAAAATCCTGCTGATGACGCAAAGGTTATCTGTAGAGTTGAGCGACTTTTGGTTTTTTAGGGTCGCGTTTCGTTTCGTGAAACCCGACTTTTCCAAAAGTCGGGTCGAGCAAGATCGTCCGTGTGACATCGGCGGTTATGCCCGCCGATGCCCCTTCTGCTGCGGCGGCCGCTGCAGCATCCCCTCACCTGCGCGCTCCCGCCCGGTCACGCGCCCGCCGTCAATTCCTCCTTACGTCGGCTCCTGGTTCCCGCCCCCTGGTTCGCGCTCGCCGCCTTCCGCTCTCTCTCTCCTGCGATGGGCGGCGCTGAGGGGCGGGCTTGGGTCTCTCCTGCGATGGGCGGCGCCGAGGGGCGGGCTTGGGTGACGCACATCCAGGGGTTGCTGTACTTCAGGCGTCCTCGCAGTTAGGAGGACGCCTGATGATTGTGTAGCTTTCCTGCACCCTCTGGCCTCTACAGTTCTCCTGTAGCTTAACCGCTTTCCGCCTGACTCTCCCTGTCGCTCCCTGTCTCCTGCTCCCTTCCCTCCCAGCCGGCCTGGGCGCTGTCTTCCATCCCCGGTGCCGTCCTCCGTCTTCAGTCCGCCTAGGTCTTTCCACGTGCCTGTCTTCCGTATTGGTTCTGTCCTGCTCCTCTGGTCCCTGCTCGTTCTTCGTACCATTGCCTTCCCTGTCCTTCTGTCCGTGGAGCCGTCCCTCTTGGTTCCGGCTGTCGCGCCTCCGTCCTCTGTGGTCCTGCCCCAAACGATCCCTGTATAGGGGTCGGTCTTCACCTGGTGTGCTCGACCCTGGGGCTCCGGATCCGCGATCCAGAGGGTCCACTCTCTAACTTAGGTTCCCTCTAGCATTACAGTATCATCAGGCCATGGACCCCGCTGGTGCCGCGGCTGCCACTCAAAAGGAACTGCTCTTCCTTAGAGAAAATCAGACCCGTATCATGTCATTTATGAAGTCCATGGACACCCGGCTCTCCGCTCTTCAGACCGCAGACCCAGCACACGCACCTCTCTTAGTCAGTCTCCAGCAGGAGCTCGCACAACAGCGCGATGCTCAGTCTCACATTTTGGGGTATATGGCGTCCGTGGATGATCGGCTGCTTTCTTTGCAGTCCTCTGCGGCCGCTTCCACCCTAGCCCGGGACACCGTCTCTTCTCCCCCCCCTCGTCTCGGTAAACCGCCCAGGTACTGTGGGGACCCAAAATTGTGTAGGGGATTTTTAAATCAGTGCAGGTTGCACTTTGATCTTTCGCCCCAACAGTATCCTACGGACCGTGCTAAAGTGGCCTTTATAATCTCCCACCTAGAGGGGGAGGCGTTGGCTTGGGTGAATCCATTATGGGAGAGGGATGACCCGGTGGTGACCAACATCCAGTGTTTTTTGGAGACATTCCGTAAGGTTTTTGATGAACCTGGACGCCTTGCTTCCTCCACAGAGGCCCTTTTTAACCTCAGCCAGGGGTCCCTTACGGTAGGGCAATACACCATCCGTTTTCGGACCTTGTCCTCGGAGCTGGGGTGGAATAATGAAGCCCTGGTTGGTGAGTTTTGGAGAGGACTTTCTGGTAAAATCAAAGACGAGTTGGCCGGGCGTGACCTCCCCACCACCCTGGAGGATCTCATCTCCCTGGCTACTCGTATTGACCTGCGTTTTCAGGAGCGCGCCCGAGAGTCAGCTAGGGAGAGGAGGCCCTTTAGGTTATACCAAGCTCCTATTCCGCGCACCGTTGCCCTCCCTAGTAACACCGCCCCTGAGCCCATGCAAGTTGATCGCATCAAGCTGTCTGAACAACGGCGTAGGGAGAGAATGACCAAGGGACTCTGTCTCTATTGTGGAGGGGCCAATCACTTCATACGCACTTGTCCTGAGAGACCGGGAAACGCATCCGCCTAGGCCAGGTAGGAGAGGGCCCCCTAGGTGATTCGACCCCCTCTCTTCCACTTACTGTTTCAGCTCTACTTATTTCAGGTCGGGGGCGTAGCTCTGTGGAGGCGTATGTGGACTCGGGCGCGGCAGGCAACTTCATCCACCAGGAGGAGGTTGACAGACTCCAGATTCCCGTGGTCGTCCTAAGTAATCCTCGAGCAATCACCTCCGTTGACGGCAAACCTCTTCCTGGGCTCATCACCACGGTAACCACTGAAGTAAACCTGCAAGTTGGCGCACTTCACTCTGAAAAGATTGCCTTTTATGTCCTGCCTCAGTTATCCCACGCCATTCTTTTGGGGCTACCTTGGCTTAGGCGGCATGAGCCTGTTATCGACTGGCGCTCCGGAGAGATCCTGCGCTGGGGGCACGCCTGCCATGTAAGCTGTTTACGTACCCTGGTCCGTCCCCATCCTCAGCGCAAGCCTACAGACCTCCCTGGTCTTCCTGTGCCATATCACGCCTATGCCGATGTTTTCTGCAAGAAAGAGGCGGATTCCCTGCCTCCGCACCGGCCTTATGACTGCCCCATCGACCTGATTCCTGGAGCGGTTCCTCCCAGAGGTAGAACATACCCTCTCTCTCCAGCCGAGACCACTGCCATGACGGAATATATCCACGAAAATCTGTCCAAGGGGTTTATCCGAAAGTCCTCCTCTCCTGCAGGCGCGGGTTTTTTCTTCGTCCGGAAGATGGATCACTGCGGCCTTGCATTGATTACCGGGGCCTGAACAAAATCACCATCAAGAATCGTTACCCTCTTCCGTTGATTCCGGAGCTTTTTGACCGGCTGAGAGGAGCCCGGATCTTCACGAAGTTAGACCTGCGGGGAGCCTACAATTTGGTCCGAATCCGTGCTGGGGACGAGTGGAAGACGGCCTTCAATACCCGTGACAGGCATTATGAATACCTAGTCATGCCATTCGGCCTTTGCAATGCCCCCGCTGTGGTCCAAGAATTTATCAATGAGGTATTCCGGGATCTACTCTATTCTTGTGTTGTCATCTACCTGGACGACATCCTCGTTTTCTCCCCCGATCTGCCCTCTCATCGCAAGAGTGTACGCTTGGTCTTGCACCGTCTTCGAGAGAACCAACTCTACGCCAAGATCGAGAAATGCCTTTTTGAGCAGTCGTCACTACCCTTCTTGGGATATGTCGTCACCGACTCCGGTCTAAGCATGGATCCCGAAAAACTCGGTGCGGTACTCAAGTGGCCTCGTCCAGTCGGGATTAAGGCCATCCAGCGGTTTCTTGGGTTCGCAAACTATTACCGTCAGTTTGTGCCTCACTTTTCTACGGTTACCAAACCCATCACGGATCTGACCCGTAAAGGAACGAAGCCCAACAGCTGGCCCCCTGAAGCGGAAAACGCTTTCCAAACCCTGAAACGTTCTTTTGCCTCAGCACCCATTTTGCATCGGCCTGTGACCAGCAGACCCTTTGTCCTGGAAGTGGATGCCTCCTCCACTGGAGCTGGGGCGGTCCTGTCCCAGCAGGCTTCGTCCGGACGGCTGGTTCCATGCGGCTTCTTCTCTAAAGTCTTTTCACCGGCGGAGTGCAACTACTCCATTGGAGACCGTGAATTACTGGCCATTAAGATGGCCTAGACTGAATGGCGGTATTTACTCGAAGGAGCTGTACATCCCTTTACCATCCTCACAGACCACAAAAACCTGGCCTATCTGCAATCCGCCCAAAGGCTCAATGCCCGGCAAGCCAGGTGGGCCCTGTTTTTTTCCCGCTTTGACTTCCAACTTCACTTCCGACCAGGTAATAGGAACATCAAGGCCGATGCCCTTTCCAGGTCGTTGCAGTCTTCAGAGAGGGAGGAAGTCCCATCCTGTATCATCGAGCCTTCTAGGATGATCACCGTGGCTCCTGTGAATTTTGCTACCCCTCCGCCCGGTAAGACCTTCGTCCCTCCAGGCAAACGTATAGAGGTGTTGTGCTGGGGACATTCCTCCAAAATTGCTGGACACGTTGGGACCAAGAAGACTCTCTTACTGCTTTCCCGGTATTATTGGTGGCCCACGCTTCGCCAGGATGTGATGGACTACGTGGCCTCTTGCACAATCTGTGCCCGGAATAAGGTGGCTAGGACTTTGCCCGCCGGTCTTCTTCACCCTTTGCCAGTTCCTGAGGCCCCCTGGCAACAGATCGCCATGGACTTTGTGACTGACTTGCCCCGCTCGGCCGGATGTACCACCATCTTAGTCGTGGCAGATCGCTTTTCCAAGATGGCCCATTTCATTCCCTTATCGGGACTACCGTCCGCCCCGAAGTTAGCTGAGATCTTCATCCACCAGGTCTTCAGGCTGCATGGTCTTCCTCAGCGGATTCTGTCGGATCGGGGGGTCCAGTTCACCTCCCGCTTCTGGAGGGCACTCTGCCGGCTTATGGGTACATCTCTCGACTTTTCCTCCGCATATCATCCTCAGACCAACGGGCAAGTGGAGCGAATTAATCAGGGGTTAACCACCTTCCTACGTCACTTCACCAACGCTCATCAAGACGACTGGGTTGCGCTCTTACCTTGGGCTGAATTCTCGCACAATAATCATCCCAGTGAATCTACCACCAGGTCACCTTTTTTTGTGGTAACCGGTCAAAACCCAGGTATTCCGTTGCCTTTTTCCACCTCTACTGACGTACCCGCAGCCGATTCTCTTGCTAAAGAATTCTCGCAGATTTGGAGAGAGACCAGGGATGCGCTCAAAAGTGCCAACGACCGAATCAAGAAGCATGCAGACAAAAGACGGAAGGACGTACCCCCGTACCATCCAGGTGACAAGGTCTGGCTTTCAACTCGACATATCCGTCTGAGAGTTCCCTCTTACAAGCTGAGTCCTCGGTACATTGGACCGTTTGAAGTGATTGGACGTATTAATGCCGTGGCTTACAAACTGAGGTTGCCTGCTTCGCTCCGGGTGCCCAACGCTTTCCATGTCTCGCTCCTGAAACCCGTAGTCCTGAATCGGTTCCAACCAGTTTCCATCGTCCCTCCTTCTCCTGCCATCTCGGATAACGTCTTCGAGGTCAAGGACATCTTGGCTATGAAAAAAGCCCAGGGTAAGACCCTTTTTCTTATCGATTGGGTGGGTTTTGGTCCCGAGGAGAGGTCCTGGGAGCCTCGGGAGAATATCAACGCCCCTCGCATTCTAAAAAAGTTTTTGGCCAATCTCGGTAAGGGACGCCGTAAGGGGAGGGGTACTGTGACATCGGCGGTTATGCCCGCCGATGCCCCTTCTGCTGCGGCGGCCGCTGCAGCATCCCCTCACCTGCGCGCTCCCGCCCGGTCGCGCGCCCGCCGTCAATTCCTCCTTACGTCGGCTCCTGGTTCCCGCCCCCTGGTTCGCGCTCGCCGCCTTCCGCTCTCTCTCTCCTGCGATGGGCGGCGCTGAGGGGCGGGCTTGGGTCTCTCCTGCGATGGGCGGCGCCGAGGGGCGGGCTTGGGTGACGCACATCCGGGGGTTGCTGTACTTCAGGCGTCCTCGCAGTTAGGAGGACGCCTGATGATTGTGTAGCTTTCCTGCACCCTCTGGCCTCTACAGTTCTCCTGTAGCTTAACCGCTTTCCGCCTGACTCTCCCTGTCGCTCCCTGTCTCCTGCTCCCTTCCCTCCCAGCCGGCCTGGGCGCTGTCTTCCATCCCCGGTGCCGTCCTCCGTCTTCAGTCCGCCTAGGTCTTTCCACGTGCCTGTCTTCCGTATTGGTTCTGTCCTGCTCCTCTGGTCCCTGCTCGTTCTTCGTACCATTGCCTTCCCTGTCCTTCTGTCCGTGGAGCCGTCCCTCTTGGTTCCGGCTGTCGCGCCTCCGTCCTCTGTGGTCCTGCCCCAAACGATCCCTGTATAGGGGTCGGTCTTCACCTGGTGTGCTCGACCCTGGGGCTCCGGATCCGCGATCCAGAGGGTCCACTCTCTAACTTAGGTTCCCTCTAGCATTACAGTCCGATTATAGGGAAAAGTCGGGGTCGTCCCGAAACACGAAACCCAATGTAAGTCAATGGGGAATAAAAGTCGGCAGTGAGAGGAGGACAGGAAACACACCAACAGTGCCCATTTGAATGCCAAAAGCATCAATTCTTCTTACTTAAGCTTGTCAACCTTAATTAACTTCATAATACTAGTTACGCACTGAAAAATGGGTGTTATTTAGCTAAAGTTGTGGGGGGGGAGGGCTGGCTGCAGGTTTTCATGTGCCCTGGGCGAAAGAGCGCCCCTTTAACACATACCACAACTCATCATGCTCCGATACGGCAGATAAATAGCGGTATAGTACAATGAAAAATACCTCACTTTTTACATCTCATGACGAGGCCCATCTATTTCTCCATACAGAATCATTGGTCCCATATAATGTTTGAAACAGTATATGATGAGCTCCACATAATGCTACAGTATATGTTGGTCCCCATGGATGAAGCTCCACTGTCTTATGGGCCCAAATAATGCTCCAAACATAATGGGCCCCATTTCTAATGCTCTAGTGTATAATGGGCCCTGTAAATGCTGCTCCAGTGTCTGATGTCCACCTTTGGAATGTTCCAGTGTATGGTGGGCCCCATCTATCATTCTCCAGAGTATAGTGCTCCCCAAAAATTGCTGTCCCAACATTGAAAACAATCAAATAAGTCTCCTCGCTAGGGAATCCCTGTACTTGTCTGGACAGGTGCTGTAGCTTGCTTAACAGCTCGCCAGCCGTTCTCACGCCCAGTATGGATTGCACGTGATTGCACAAAGGTTAGAAAGGGTACCGTATCCCTGGATAACATGTATGGATAGCGTACACATTCAAAATATATGTCTATACAGCATGAGGCAGGCTCAGACGGTGTTAGGCCCAGTATGGATTGCACGTCATTGCACAAAGGTTAGAAAGGGTACCGTATCCCCGGATAACATGTATGGATAGCGTACACATTCAAAATATATGTCTATACAGCATGAGGCAGGCTCAGACGGTGTTAGGCCCAGTATGGATTGCACGTCATTGCACAAAGGTTAGAAAGGGTACCGTATCCCCGGATAACATGTATGAATAGCGTACACATTCAAAATATATGTCTATACAGCATGAGGCAGGCTCAGACGGTGTTAGGCCCAGTATGGATTGCACGTCATTGCACAAAGGTTAGAAAGGGTACCGTATCCCCGGATAACATGTATGGATAGCGTACACATTCAAAATATATGTCTATACAGCATGAGGCAGGCTCAGACGTTGTTAGGCCCAGTATGGATTGCACGTCATTGCACAAAGGTTAGAAAGGGTACCGTATCGCTGGATAACATGTATGGATAGTGTACACATTCAAAATATATGTCTATACAGCATGAGGCAGGCTCAGATGGTGTTAGGCCCAGTATGGATTGCACGTCATTGCACAAAGGTTAGAAAGGGTACCGTATCCCTGGATAACATGTATGGATAGCGTACACATTCAAAATATATGTCTATACAGCATGAGGCAGGCTCAGACGGTGTTAGGCCCAGTATGGATTGCACGTCATTGCACAAAGGTTAGAAAGGGTACCGTATCCCCGGATAACATGTATGGATAGCGTACACATTCAAAATATATGTCTATACAGCATGAGGCAGGCTCAGACATTGTTAGGCCCAGTATGGATTGCACGTCATTGCACAAAGGTTAGAAAGGGTACCGTATCCCTGGATAACATGTATGGATAGCGTACACATTCAAAATATATGTCTATACAGCATGAGGCAGGCTCAGACGTTGTTAGGACCAGTATGGATTGCACGTCATTGCACAAAGGTTAGAAAGGGTACCGTATCCCTAGATAACATGTATGGATAGCGTACACATTCAAAATATATGTCTATACAGCATGAGGCAGGCTCAGACGGTGTTAGGCCCAGTATGGATTGCACGTCATTGCACAAAGGTTAGAAAGGGTACCGTATCCCTGGATAACATGTATGGATAGCGTACACATTCAAAATATATGTCTATACAGCATGAGGCAGGCTCAGACGGTGTTAGGCCCAGTATGGATTGCACGTCATTGCACAAAGGTTAGAAAGGGTACCGTATCCCCGGATAACATGTATGGATAGCGTACACATTCAAAATATATGTCTATACAGCATGAGGCAGGCTCAGACGTTGTTAGGCCCAGTATGGATTGCACGTCATTGCACAAAGGTTAGAAAGGGTACCGTATCCCCGGATAACATGTATGGATAGCGTACACATTCAAAATATATGTCTATACAGCATGAGGCAGGCTCAGACGTTGTTAGGCCCAGTATGGATTGCACGTCATTGCACAAAGGTTAGAAAGGGTACCGTATCCCCGGATAACATGTATGGATAGCGTACACATTCAAAATATATGTCTCAGGAGGCAGGCTCAGACGGTGTCAGGCACAGTATGGATTTGACGGCCCAGATTACACAGCGGAGGAGCAGGGAGAGGTAAAGATTGCAAATGCTGGGGCCCTGCCCAAGCAAGGGGGGCCCACTCTTGGGCGTCGGTACTGGCACTGGGCCCCTCATAGTACAGCGGTGTGTCTGACGGCGGGTGTGCACCACCACCGTCAGAGACACTTGATTGCACTATGAGGGACCCTGTGCCAGTGCCCGCGCCCAAGAGTCGGCCTACCCACCTGTCCAGGGCAACGGCACTCGCACGGTGTCGTGCGCTAGGTGGTTACCCCGGCCATGGGGGGGGAGGCAGCACAGTTAGGGAGTTTTAGAAAGTGGCATATGTTGATGTTGGACATTCAGCTGATGCAAAAGGCGAAATAGGTGAAGTACCAGGAAGAGGTGGACCAAAGCAAGCCATTTTTCTGTCACCCTATGTGTCATCAGGGGAAGGTGGGACAAAATCCTTGGAAACCCATGCGTGGTTCATTTTAATGAAGGTTAGATCATCCACATTTTGGGTTGACAGACGGGTCCTTTTTTCTGTCAGGATTGATCCAGCTGCACTGAAGACTCTTTCCGATAGCACACTTGCAGCTGGGCAAGCGAGCTCCTGTAAGGCATATTGGGCCAATTCAGGCCAGGTGTCCAGTTTAGCGGCCCAATAGTCAAAGGGGAATGACCTGTGTGGGAGAACATCGATATGGGAGGAAAAGTAGTTTGTAACCATAGTTGACAACTGCTGTCTCCTGTCACTTTCCATCGATGCAGTATTACCAGTTGTGTGAGCGGTATTTGAAAAATCAGTCCACAACATTGTCATGAAACCCCTGTCTCCAACGCCACTTCTGCTGTGTGCATCACGAACACCTCTGCCAAGCTGCCCCCAGCCCGTACGGCTCGTGTGAGAACCATCACCGCTGCTGTGTGCTGGGAATGCCTCAAGCAACCGATTTACCAGAGTTGCTTGTTTATTAGCCAATATTAGGTCAAGGTTCTCCTGTGGCATGATGTTTTGTAATTTGCCTTTATAGCGTGGATCCAGGATGCTGGCCAACCAGTAGTCGTCATCGTTCATCATTTTGGCAATGCGGGGGTCCCTTTTTAGGATCCGCAAGGCATAATCTGACATGTGGGCCAATGTTCCCGGTGTCAATGATGCACTGCGAGTGCTGGGTGGAGGAGCACTTTCTGGCAAATCCACATCCCTCCAGTCACGCACAAACCCTGTACCAGACCTTGCCACGCCAACATTTTCACTTGCCCCACGAGATGCATCCTCCTCCCCTAAGTAATCAACCCCATCATCATCCTCCTCCTCCTCTTCTTCCTCCACCTCGTCCAGGAGAGGTCCCTGAGCAGACAATGGCTGAATGTCATCAAGGATTCCCTCCTCTTCTTCCTCCTCATCAACATTGGCTGCAGACGCCTGCTCCTTAAGGTGCGTCAAAGTTTGCATGAGCAGACGCATAAGTGGGATGCTCATACTAAGGATGGCGTCGTCTGCGCTTACCAGCCGTGTGCATTCCTCAAAACACTGAAGGACTTTACAAAGGTCTTTCAGCTTCGACCACTGCACGCCTGTCAACTCCATGTCTGCTCTCAAAGTGCCTGGCCGTGTATCCTCCCACAAATGCATTATGGCCTGCCTCTGCTCGCACAGCCGCTCCACCATGTGCAGGGTGGAGTTCCACCTTGTTGCAATGTCGATAATGAGGCGGTGGTTGGGAAGGTGGAGCAATCGCTGCAGCTTCTGCATACAAATGGAGTGTACAGGCGACCGGCGGATGTGCGCGCACAGTCTTCGCACCTTCTGGAGCAGGGCTGTTAACTCCGGATAATTTTTGAGGAAGCACTGCACCACCAGGTTCAAGGTGTGAGCCAAGCAAGGTATGTGGCTGAGTTTTGAAAGGGCTATGGCTGCCACAAAATTACGGCCGTTATCACTAACTACCTTGCCTGCCTCAAGATGTACACTGCCCAGCCATGACTCAGTTTGTCGCTTCAAGTACTCAGCCAGCACCTCGGCGGTGTGTCTGTCGCCCAAACACATCATCTGCAACACAGCCTGCTGACGCTTTCCACTAGCTGCTCGATAGGGGGACACATCGTGTGCAACAGTGGCAGCTGCAGATGGAGTGCTCGTACGACTGCGCTCTGTGGACGAGCTTTCGCTTCTGGAGGAGGAGGAGGAGGAGGAGGGTCGAACGCCTACAGCCAACTGTTTCCTATACCGTGGGCTAGGCAGCACTGTCCCACCACCGCTGTCCCCTGTGGACCCTGCATCCACCACATTAACCCAGTGCGCAGTGATGGACACGTAACGGCCCTGGCCATGCCGACTGGACCATGCATCAGTTGTGAGGTGCACCTTTCCGCTCACTGACTGCTTGAGTGCATGGACAATGCGGTCTTTCACATGATGGTGGAGGGCTGGGATGGCTTTGCGAGAGAAGAAGTGGCGACTGGGTAGGTCATAGCGTGGTACTGCATAGGCCATGAGTTCGCGGAAAGCTGTGCTTTCCACCAACCGAAAGGGCATCATCTCAAACGAGATTAGTTTGGCAATGTGGGCGTTCAAACCCAGTGTACGCGGATGAGAGACTGAGTACTTTCTTGACCTACTCATAGTGTCTGGGAGGGTGAGCTGGACTTGAGAGCTGCATATGGTGGAAGTAGCGGTGGACAGGGCGGACTGAGAGAGGGTTGATGATGGTGATGGAGTTGGTGTTCTTTCTGATGGCCTAGAATCAGTCTTTCGTTGATATAACAGTGGGATTCCCTGACTGCTGTGGCCTTGCAACGACACCTCAACATTTGCTGCTGTGCTAACCGGTGGGCTTACAGTGGGGGAAACAATGTAGCGTTGCTGACTACCTTCGTTGTGATCAGTGGCACATGTGGCACTTGAGGTTTGGTGTTGTGTCCACGCTTGCAAGTGCATGCTGGTTAAATGTCTAAGCATGCAACTGGTATTCAAATTTTTCAGATATTTCCCTCGGCTAAAGGTCTTTGCCCACTTCTTACAGATAACCTTGGCCTGATCATGAGGATTTTGTTCAAAAAAGTGCCACACTGCACTCTTCCTACTTTGGCAGACATTTTGCGGCCTAGCACGCTGTGATCTTTTGACCCTCTGGACAAGCTGTCCAGCAACTCTTTTGATGTTTGGAACCTGTCTTTGGAGTGCTCCGGGCCTGCCAGATAACAGCTGTTGCGATGTCGATGTCTGCTGTGGATGCTCCTCATCTGAGCTATTGGAAGCAGCACCCTCTTCCCCCAATGGATGCCAATCTGGGTCAACAACTGGGTCATCCATCACCTCCTCTTCTATGTCATGTGCACCTTTCTCTGTGTCACCGTGTATGGTGGTATAGTGTGCGGGAAGGGGCACCTGAGTCTCATCAGGGTCAAAATCTGGCTCTGTACACTGCGAGGACAATGTAGTGCTCTGAGTGAATGTACCAGCAGAATCATCCATCAGCGGCTGTGCATCAGTGCACTCCATGTCAGATTCATCTTGGCCTGGGTAATTCACCATTTGACTTGATAATCCAGGCATGGTATGTGAAAACAGCTCCATGGAGTAATCAGTAGTATGGCCTGCGTCATCCTTCAATCTTGGTTGGGGTGAAGGACACAAGGAAAGGTGTGGTTCATGAACATGAGCCTCCAATGACGACTCAGTGCTTTTACTTTTTACAACTGAAGAAGAGGAGGCGATAGAGCTGGAGGCTGAGTCAGCAATGTAAGACAAAACTTTTTCCTGATGCTCTGCCTTTAAAAGCGGTTTGCCAACTCCTAGAAAACTAAGCGTTCGAGGCCTTATGTAGCCAGACGATGACGCAGGGTCAGCACCTCCTGCATTCGGTCCTATTTTGCTCTTGCCACTACCATCAGATCCACCACCAACCCCATCATTACCAGCTGCCAACCCCCGCCCAATTCCACGGCCTATTCCACCAGCCTTCCTCATTTTTGGTAGAAATGTAGACAAAGTCCAACAAACTATATAGTAATGTAAAACAAGGTACAAGGTGTCTATAGGACAGGGGAGATTTAGAATTTCTGCACACACTTGTGGACAGTGGACACTTGTAGATTGTGTGAGGCCCACTGATATCTGAGCGCTATGTGACATGCTCGATGGCACAGCTGCCTGTGACCAATGTGACGAGAGGATAATGGAGATTTTGAATCTCTGCGTACACTTTTGGACACTGGACACTTGTGGATTGTGTGAGGCCCACTGATATCTGAGCGCTATGTGACACGCTCGATGGCACAGCTGCCTGTGACCAAAGTGACGAGAGGATAATGGAGATTTTGAATCTCTGCGTACACTTTTGGACAGTGGACACTTGTAGATTGTGTGAGGCCCACTGATATCTGAGCGCTATGTGACACGCTCGATGGCACAGCTGCCTGTGACCAAAGTGACGAGAGGATAATGGAGATTTTGAATCTCTGCGTACACTTTTGGACACTGGACACTTGTGGATTGTGTGAGGCCCACTGATATCTGAGCGCTATGTGACACGCTCGATGGCACAGCTGCCTGTGACCAAAGTGACGAGAGGATAATGGAGATTTTGAATCTCTGCGTACACTTTTGGACACTGGACACTTGTAGATTGTGTGAGGCCCACTGATATCTGAGCGCTATGTGACACGCTCGATGGCACAGCTGCCTGTGACCAAAGTGACAAGAGGATAATAGAGATTTTGAATCTCTGCGTACACTTTTAGACACTGGACACTTGTAGATTGTGTGAGGCCCACTGATATCTGAGCGCTATGTGACACACTCGATGGCACAGCTGCCTGTGACCAAAGTAACGAGAGGATAATGGAGATTTTGAATCTCTGCGTACACTTTTGGACACTGGACACTTGTGGATTGTGTGAGGCCCACTGATATCTGAGCGCTATGTGACACGCTCGATGGCACAGCTGCCTGTGACCAAAGTGACGAGAGGATAATGGAGATTTTGAATCTCTGCGTACACTTTTGGACACTGGACACTTGTGGATTGTGTGAGGCCCACTGATATCTGAGCGCTATGTGACACGCTCGATGGCACAGCTGCCTGTGACCAAAGTGACGAGAGGATAATGGAGATTTTGAATCTCTGCGTACACTTTTGGACACTGGACACTTGTAGATTGTGTGAGGCCCACTGATATCTGAGCGCTATGTGACACGCTCGATGGCACAGCTGCCTGTGACCAAAGTGACGAGAGGATAATGGAGATTTTGAATCTCTGCGTACACTTTTGGACACTGGACACTTGTAGATTGTGTGAGGCCCACTGATATCTGAGCGCTATGTGACACGCTCGATGGCACAGCTGCCTGTGACCAAAGTGACGAGAGGATAATGGAGATTTTGAATCTCTGCGTACACTTTTGGACACTGGACACTTGTAGATTGTGTGAGGCCCACTGATATCTGAGCGCTATGTGACACAATCGATGGCACAGCTGCCTGTGACCAAAGTGACGAGAGGATAATGGAGATTTTGAATCTCTGCGTCCACTTTTAGACACTGGACACTTGTAGATTGTGTGAGGCCCACTGATATCTGAGCGCTATGTGACACACTCGATGGCACAGCTGCCTGTGACCAAAGTAACGAGAGGATAATGGAGATTTTGAATCTCTGCGTACACTTTTGGACACTGGACACTTGTGGATTGTGTGAGGCCCACTGATATCTGAGCGCTATGTGACACGCTCGATGGCACAGCTGCCTGTGACCAAAGTGACGAGAGGATAATGGAGATTTTGAATCTCTGCGTACACTTTTGGACACTGGACACTTGTGGATTGTGTGAGGCCCACTGATATCTGAGCGCTATGTGACACGCTCGATGGCACAGCTGCCTGTGACCAAAGTGACGAGAGGATAATGGAGATTTTGAATCTCTGCGTACACTTTTGGACACTGGACACTTGTAGATTGTGTGAGGCCCACTGATATCTGAGCGCTATGTGACACGCTCGATGGCACAGCTGCCTGTGACCAAAGTGACGAGAGGATAATGGAGATTTTGAATCTCTGCGTACACTTTTGGACACTGGACACTTTTAGATTGTGTGAGGCCCACTGATATCTGAGCGCTATGTGACACGCTCGATGGCACAGCTGCCTGTGACCAAAGTGACGAGAGGATAATGGAGATTTTGAATCTCTGCGTACACTTTTGGACACTGGACACTTGTAGATTGTGTGAGGCCCACTGATATCTGAGCGCTATGTGACACAATCGATGGCACAGCTGCCTGTGACCAAAGTGACGAGAGGATAATGGAGATTTTGAATCTCTGCGTACACTTTTGGACACTGGACACTTGTAGATTGTGTGAGGCCCACTGATATCTGAGCGCTATGTGACACGCTCGATGGCACAGCTGCCTGTGACCAAAGTAACGAGAGGATAATGGAGATTTTGAATCTCTGCGTACACTTTTGGACACTGGACACTTGTGGATTGTGTGAGGCCCACTGATATCTGAGCGCTATGTGACACGCTCGATGGCACAGCTGCCTGTGACCAAAGTGACGAGAGGATAATGGAGATTTTGAATCTCTGCGTACACTTTTGGACACTGGACACTTGTGGATTGTGTGAGGCCCACTGATATCTGAGCGCTATGTGACACGCTCGATGGCACAGCTGCCTGTGACCAAAGTGACGAGAGGATAATGGAGATTTTGAATCTCTGCGTACACTTTTGGACACTGGACACTTGTAGATTGTGTGAGGCCCACTGATATCTGAGCGCTATGTGACACGCTCGATGGCACAGCTGCCTGTGACCAAAGTGACGAGAGGATAATGGAGATTTTGAATCTCTGCGTACACTTTTGGACACTGGACACTTGTAGATTGTGTGAGGCCCACTGATATCTGAGCGCTATGTGACACGCTCGATGGCACAGCTGCCTGTGACCAAAGTGACGAGAGGATAATGGAGATTTTGAATCTCTGCTTACACTTTTGGACACTGGACACTTGTAGATTGTGTGAGGCCCACTGATATCTGAGCGCTATGTGACACGCTCGATGGCACAGCTGCCTGTGACCAAAGTGACGAGAGGATAATGGAGATTTTGAATCTCTGCGTACACTTTTGGACACTGGACACTTGTAGATTGTGTGAGGCCCACTGATATCTGAGCGCTATGTGACACGCTCGATGGCACAGCTGCCTGTGACCAAAGTGACGAGAGGATAATGGAGATTTTGAATCTCTGCGTACACTTTTGGACACTGGACACTTGTAGATTGTGTGAGGCCCACTGATATCTGAGCGCTATGTGACACGCTCGATGGCACTGATGCCTGTGACCAAAGTGACGAGAGGATAATGGAGATTTTGAATCTCTGCGTACACTTTTGGACACTGGACACTTGTGGATTGTGTGAGGCCCACTGATATCTGAGCGCTATGTGACACGCTCGATGGCACAGCTGCCTGTGACCAAAGTGACGAGAGGATAATGGAGATTTTGAATCTCTGCGTACACTTTTGGACACTGGACACTTGTAGATTGTGTGAGGCCCACTGATATCTGAGCGCTATGTGACACGCTCGATGGCACAGCTGCCTGTGACCAAAGTGACGAGAGGATAATGGAGATTTTGAATCTCTGCGTACACTTTTGGACACTGGACACTTTTGGATTGTGTGAGGCCCACTGATATCTGAGCACTATGTGACACGCTCGATGGCACAGCTGCCTGTGACCAAAGTGACGAGAGGATAATGGAGATTTTGAATCTCTGCGTACACTTTTGGACACTGGACACTTGTAGATTGTGTGAGGCCCACTGATATCTGAGCGCTATGTGACACGCTCGATGGCACAGCTGCCTGTGACCAAAGTGACGAGAGGATAATGGAGATTTTGAATCTCTGCGTACACTTTTGGACAGTGGACACTTGTAGATTGTGTGAGGCCCACTGATATCTGAGCGCTATGTGACACGCTCGATGGCACAGCTGCCTGTGACCAAAGTGACGAGAGGATAATGGAGATTTTGAATCTCTGCGTACACTTTTGGACACTGGACACTTGTAGATTGTGTGAGGCCCACTGATATCTGAGCGCTATGTGACACGCTCGATGGCACAGCTGCCTGTGACCAAAGTGACGAGAGGATAATGGAGATTTTGAATCTCTGCGTACACTTTTGGACACTGGACACTTGTAGATTGTGTGAGGCCCACTGATATCTGAGCGCTATGTGACACACTCGATGGCACAGCTGCCTGTGACCAAAGTGACGAGAGGATAATGGAGATTTTGAATCTCTGCGTACACTTTTGGACACTGGACACTTGTGGATTGTGTGAGGCCCACTGATATCTGAGCGCTATGTGACACGCTCGATGGCACAGCTGCCTGTGACCAAAGTGACGAGAGGATAATGGAGATTTTGAATCTCTGCGTACACTTTTGGACACTGGACACTTGTGGATTGTGTGAGGCTCACTGATATCTGAGCGCTTTGTGACACGCTCGATGGCACAGCTGCCTGTGACCAAAGTGACGAGAGGATAATGGAGATTTTGAATCTCTGCGTACACTTTTGGACACTGGACACTTGTAGATTGTGTGAGGCCCACTGATATCTGAGCGCTATGTGACACGCTCGATGGCACAGCTGCCTGTGACCAAAGTGACGAGAGGATAATGGAGATTTTGAATCTCTGCGTACACATTTGGACACTGGACACTTGTAGATTGTGTGAGGCCCACTGATATCTGAGCGCTATGTGACACGCTCGATGGCACAGCTGCCTGTGACCAAAGTGACGAGAGGATAATGGAGATTTTGAATCTCTGCGTACACTTTTGGACACTGGACACTTGTAGATTGTGTGAGGCCCACTGATATCTGAGCGCTATGTGACACGCTCGATGGCACAGCTGCCTGTGACCAAAGTGACGAGAGGATAATGGAGATTTTGAATCTCTGCGTACACTTTTGGACACTGGACACTTGTAGATTGTGTGAGGCCCACTGATATCTGAGCGCTATGTGACACGCTCGATGGCACAGCTGCCTGTGACCAAAGTGACGAGAGGATAATGGAGATTTTGAATCTCTGCGTACACTTTTGGACACTGGACACTTGTGGATTGTGTGAGGCCCACTGATATCTGAGCGCTATGTGACACGCTCGATGGCACAGCTGCCTGTGACCAAAGTGACGAGAGGATAATGGAGATTTTGAACCTCTGCGTACACTTTTGGACACTGGACACTTGTGGATTGTGTGAGGCCCACTGATATCTGAGCGCTATGTGACACGCTCGATGGCACAGCTGTGACAAAAGTGACTAGAGGATAAGGGAGATTGGATTGCTTTTAAAAAAGCGGTTTGCGGAGCAGTGGGTAAACAGCAATGCCAGCGTGTCAGGAAGCCTTAAAAGGCAGCCCAACAACCAACACCACTGATACACCACAATATAGCCTCCCCTTGCACTGCACACACAGTGACTTGTGTGTTGTGCAGGCCAAATCGCTAGCAGCAGAAGCAGTTTTTTTGTCTTCTTCCCTGCCTAACGCTCTCCCTACAGAATCAGCAGAAACCTCTCCCTATACTAAGATCGGCAGAAGTAAGATGGCGGTCGGCGTGCACGCCCTTTT
Organism: Dendrobates tinctorius; assembly: GCF_039654945.1. Taxonomy (NCBI): domain Eukaryota; kingdom Metazoa; phylum Chordata; class Amphibia; order Anura; family Dendrobatidae; genus Dendrobates; species Dendrobates tinctorius. Next base: position 3,953,034 of record NW_027361736.1, on the reverse strand, counting down.
ATACCCCCTGTGACGCCCACTAAAGCAAGCCAATCACTTGCATGCCCTTCTGAAAGATGGTGGTGACCCGTGCCTAGGTCATCACGTTGCCCACAGTGTCCGTGGATCCTGATTGGCTGAAAAAGAGCGCAAAACAAACTTTTGAAACGCGACTTTGGCGCGTAAGTCGCCGACCTCGTGGCCGACCTCATCCTAGGGTTGGGTTTCGTTTCATGAAACCCGACTTTGCCAAAAGTCGGCGACTTTTGAATTTTTTCGACCCGTTTCGCTCAACTCTAGTTATCTGTAAGAAGTGCCGAAGGACCTTTAGCAGAGGGAAAAATCTAAGAAATTTGAATACCAGTTGCATGCTTAGACATTTAACCAACATGCACTTGTAAGCGTGGACGGACTACAAAAGCTCAGGTAGCACATGTGCACCTGCTCCGACTGAAGTTAGCCGGCAACGCTCCATCGCTTTCCCCACTGTGAGGCCACCGCTAAGCACACCACCATCAAGAAATGTTGAGGTGTCGTCGCTAGGTCAAACCAGTCAGGCAATCACAATATTTTCGCGAGGAAACACTGAATCGAGGCCATCAACACCCTCACCATCACCAACCCCTTCTCAGTCCGTCATGTCCAATGCTAGTTCCCCCATATGCAGCTCTCAAGTCCAGCTCACCCTACCAGACACTCTGAGTAGGACAAGAAAGTACTCATCCTCTCATCCGCGTACACTGGCTTTGAACGCCTACATTGCCAAACTGATCTCATTAGAGATGATACCCTTCCGTTTGGTAGAAAGCAAAGTTTTCTGAGAGCTCATGGCCTACGCTGGCCCATGCTATGACCTACCCAGTCGGCACTTCTTTTCTCGAAAAGCCATCCTTGCCCTCCACCAGCATGTGAAAGACCGCATTGTCCATGCACTAAAACAATCAGTGAGTGGAAAGGTGCACCTCACAACAGATGCATGGACCAATAGGCGTGGCCAGGGCCGTTACGTGTCCGTCAATGCGCACTGGGTTAATGTGGTGGATGCAGGCTCCACAGGGGACAGCGGCGGTGGAACAGTGCTGCCTAGCCCACGGTATAGGAAACAGTTGTCTGTAGGCGTTCAATCCTCCTCCTCCTCCTCCAGAAGTGAAAGCTCGTCGACAGAGCGCAGTCGCACGAGTACTCCATCCACATCTGTCAGTGTTGCACACGAGGTGTCCCTTTATCGAACAGCTAGTGGTAAGCGGCAGCAGGCTGCTTTAAAAATGATGTCTTTGGGTGACAGTAGACACACCGCGGAGGTACTGGCCGACTACTTGCATCGACAAACTGAGTCATGGCTGGGCAGTCTACATCTTGAACCAGGCAAGGTAGTCAGTGATAATGGGTGGAATTTTGTGGCAGCCATAGCCCTTTCAAAACTCACACACATACCTTGCCTGGCTCACACCTTGAACCTGGTATTGCAGTGCTTCCTAAATAATTATCTGGAGTTAACAGCCCTGCTCCATAAGGTGCGAAGACTCTGCTTGCACATCCGTCACTCAAACGTCCACTCCAGTCGTATGCAGAAGCTGCAGTGATCACTCAACCTCCCCAAGCACCACCTAATCATAGACGTTGCTTCAAGATAGAACTCCACCATGCACATGGTTGAGAGGCTGTGCGAAAAGAGGCAGGCTGTAATGCATTTGTGGGAGGATACACGGGCAGGCAGTTTGAAGGCAGACATGGAATTGTCAGGTGTGCAGTGGTCAAAGCTGAAAGACCTCTGTAAAGTCCTTCAGTGTTTTGAGGAATGCACATGGCTGGCAAGCGCAGACGACACCATCATAAGCATGAGCATACCACTTATGCGTCTGCTCATGCAAACTTTGACGCACATCAAGGATCAGGCATCTGCAGCTGAGGAGCAATAGGAGGAGAAGGAGGCAAGCCTTGATGACAGCCAGCCATTATCTGATCAGGGAACTGGCGTGGATGAGGTGGAGGAAGAAGAGGAAGATGAGGAGGAGGATGAGGGCGATGATTATTTTGGGGAGGAGGATGCTTCTCAGGGGCAAGAGAACATGTGGGAGTGCCAAGGTCAGGTACAGGGTTTGTGCATGACTGGAGGGATGTGGATTTGCCAGAAAGTGCTCCTCCACCCACCACTGGCAGTGCAGCATTAACACCTGGAACATTGGCCCACATGTGTGACTATGCCTTGCGGATCCTAAAAAGGGACCCCCGCATTGCCAAAATGATGAGGGATGACGACTACTGGTTGGCCACCATCCTTGATCCACGCTATAAAGGCAAATTACACAACATCATGCCACAGGACAACCTAGAGCTAATATTGGCAAACAAACAAGCAACTCTGGTAAACAGTTTGTTTGAGGCATTCCCAGCACACAGCAGCGGAGCTGGTTCTCCCACGAGCCGTAGTGGGCAAAATGGAAGAGGTGTTCGTGGTGCACACAGTCGAACTGGAGTTGGAGGCAGGAGTTTCCTGACCATGTTGTGGTCTGATTTCTAAAGTCCCGTGCACACGACAGCTAATACAGAATCGATTGCAAGTGACAGGAGACAGTAGTTGTCAACTATGGTTCCAAACTACTTTGCCTCCCATATCGAGGTTCTCCCTCACAGGTCATTCCCCTTTGATTATTGGGCCTCAAAACTGGACACATGGCCTGAATTGGCACAATATGCCTTACAGGAGCTCTCTTGCCCTGCCGGTAGTGTGCTATCTGAAAGAGTCTTCAGTGCTGCTGCATCAATCCTGACAGAAAAAAGGACCCGTCTGTCGAACCAAAGTGTTGATGATCTAACCTTCATTAAAATGAACCATGCATGGGTTTCCAAGGATTTTGTCCCACCTTCCCCTGATAGCACATAGGTTGGCAGAAAAAAGGCTCGCTTTTGTCCTCCTCTTCCTCTGACTTCTCAATTCCTCCATTTGCAGCAGCTGAAAGTCCAGCCTACACATCAACATATGCCATTTTTTAAACCACCCGAAATAGGCTGCCCCCCCACCCCAGGCCCAGGGTCAACACCTGCCGCACCCGGGCAAGTGCTGTTGCCCTGAACAGGTGTGTGGCCCCACCCTTGGGCGACGAGACTGGCAGAGGGCCTCTCATAGTTCAATATAGTGTCTCTGACGGTGAGGGGGCCCACTCACCGTCAGACACACTGGCGTACTATGAGGGGCCCTGTGCCAGTACCGGCGCCCACGAGTGGGTCCCCCCTGCTTGCTCAGGGACACAGCACTTGCAATACTTACCTCTCCATACTCCACTGCTATGTAGTCTGGCCAGTTAAATCCATCACAGGGACGGCCACTACAAATTTGGTGTACTGATCAATGATGGTTAAGATGTAGCTATGTCCTGTGCTGCTGGCCTCTACCTTCAGATTTCCAATGGTTACCATTTGTAATGGACGTCATCTCCCAATCGGATGCAGTGGTGCTTTACGATCACCTTTCACATTTTTCATAGTCACAGGCGTGTGACATTCCTGCCACCATTTTTCAATGTCTCCTCTCATGGCAATCCAATAGAATCCCCTACAGCCTGTGGCTTTTGTGTTTTGCACTCCAAAGTGACCAGACAGATCATGATAGGCAGTGAGGACCATGTCTACAGCTCTCCCTGTGATCACAATATGATGGAGACGAGTTACTGTGATGGGATCGATGCAACTGCGATATGGCAACCCTTTGTTCACTAATTTTCGTTTTAGCTGTATCCACAGTTAAAGTTATTGAGGGTCAGCATCGCCTCTGCGAATTCTCCCGGGAGGTTTTCCCGTGATTAATAATTCAAAAACATCTAAAATCACTTGACTTTATGTCTGTACTTTTATCCATCTACCTTCCTCTAGCGGAGAGTCTGGACTGGCAAACTGACACTGAAATATAAATGAAGATTTCAAAGTACTCCAACACTGTATACTGGTGTACGTTTCGAATACATTTCCCTTTTTCTCATTTTTATATTCTGGTGTAATCCATACTGAGCCTGTGAGAGTTTGTGTCTTACTCTGGTAAAATATAAGGAGATTTAAAATGACACCAATACTGTATGCAGCTGAACGATTGTAAAACATTACCCTTTTTCAAGTTTTTATATTCTTGTGTAATCCATACTGAGCATGTGAGAGGCTGTGTGTTACTCTTGAAATATACAGTATATGTAGATCGCCAAATGACCCCAACACTGTATACAGCAGTACGCTTGGGATCCATTCCTCTATTACTGCTTTTTATATTGTTGTGTAATCCATACTGGGCCTCAGATCGTCTGTGTCTGCCTCCTAAAATAAATACAGAGATTTTGAATGTTGAAACTATACTATTATATTCCTTGGATCTGGAGATACTGTACCCTTTTGTGACTTTTTAGATTGTTGTCGAATCCATACTGGCCATGACAGCGTCTGTGTCTGCCTCCTCAAATATATACGTAGATTTATAATGTTGAAACTATACAATATATCCCTGTTATCTGGTGTTAAAATGAAACGCCACGCAGAGACAGGGGTTACTCAGTACCGGGCCTTTCAGGCTCTTTTAAGGGGGAAGTATGTCACAGTGGTGATTGGGACCCGGTCCGTGGCCCTGGGTGTCTAATAAAGAAGATGACAGTTCAAATGAGGGGGAAGATGGTATGATAATTAATTTCGAAAAGGGGAATCGTGACGCCACCCGTGGTAATCGGCTAGGGCAGCCGACGCTGCAATGCAGATCCTGTGGGCCGGCGTTAAAGCAGCCAAGATGATGAAGCTCTCCATGGGCAGAGCTGTATCCCAGGGTAGTTGAGATGGTGTTTTTGAGCCATTGATGGTGATGGTGAGTGTAGCGTGTGTAGCAGGCGGCTTGTAAGAGCCACCAAGGACACAGTTGGGTGCAGTTTCTGAGTTTTTCCTCTAAGGTTTTGTGCACAAGATGACCCGATTGGTACTGTGCCATCTGAGGGAGGGGTCTGGCAAACTCCAAGCTAGATCAGGAACACCTGTTCAAGACTCTTCCTTGTGTAACCTTTCTAGGCCGTGTCTCTGAACTGATCTCTCCCTTCCTTCCTGCTGCGTGCCTTCGCAAACAGTGTCCCAAGTTGGCAGCCACGGATCACACCGGGCGACGTGGGTCGGGCTCCGGGGTCCTTTATTCCAACAGCTGCCTTTTTGAGTATTGAATGTGGCTGCGACTGAGGCACTTAAAGTTACCTCAGCCTCCGTCTTTCTAGCTGAGCCCTGTATTTCTCCACTGCCTTCAGGAGCCACCTTCCCCAACGAGGCCTGTTCCTTCCTTCTCCAGAAACGGGCTTCACAGGTTGCTTATTGCACTTCCCATGCCCCAAGGACCACTTACTTCCAGTCTATGAGCTTGGACAAGATTTTCCTCTCTTCTCTGACCCTCAGCCTTCTCACAGCAATTCTGCTCTAACGCTGTCCTGTCACCGACTGACAACTCTCTGGAAAGATTCATTTACCTTAGACTAGCTACACCCATCAACTGTCATCTTGCTCTCTCTGATTGGATGCCCACAATCACTCCACTACCTAAGCCCCTCCCACTGTACTTATCTTCCACACTAACCCCCAAAACCCTTTCCTAGTCAGTCTGGGATGAGGCCATCCTCCCGCCGGGTACACCCAGATAGCACTGACTAACTAGTGTGTGTTGAGTGCAGGGTTAGGAGTCATGAGTGGTGATCCCTCCTTACCTGAGGGTGGGATACCACACCTTTGGATGAGGTGCAGTACCTCTGTGGCGACCGTACCCTCAGGGGTGCCATAGTACCCTTTCTCAACTTTCGATATTGTTGTCGGATCCATACTGGGCCTGAGAGCGTCTGTGTTTGCCTCCTGAAATTGTATACAGAGATTCAGTTTGTTTAAACTATACTATATATACCTTGTATCTAGTGATACTGTACCCTTTTGCAAATTTTTAGATTATTGTCTAATCCATAGTGAGCTTGTGACCATCTGTGTCTGACTCATGAATTATATATGGAGATTTGCAATTATCCCTAGACTGTATAGAGCTGTCCGCTTCTGAAACAGTACCATATATCTGCTTGTATTTTTAGTCCATTTTCACAAGAATTATTATGTATGGTGGAAGAGGCCGCGGACGTGGGTGTGGGGGGGCCATGTTATGAGCTCATTTTCTGCTCCACCAGTTGAGAGTTCTCCTTCCGTTCTCCCTCTGGTTGTGACAGGAGGTAGTGAGGTTGGTTTAATTGGTAGTGACCTGCCACCTGGTGAGGAGGATAACGATTGGATCTCTGGAGTATCAGACTGGATATAAGACAGCCGACACCCTATCCTGGTGCCGGTGATTCAGTCTGCTTCTCAGGTCTTGGACTCAGCTCTGTTCCAGTCTTCTCAAGTTAAGTTTGTTTTTGCTAATGTTCACACTTGCTGGCTGGGCTGTGCTGAATTTCTACTCTTATTTATCTGTATTTGCCAATTTTCTCTTTTTTTGTCCCTTATTATTTTGCCCTCTTTTTGCTCTGTCTCAGAATATTTCAGAGTGCTGATATAGTGGGAGAAGTCTAGTGACTTCAGGGTTAATTTTGCTATCAGATGTGTTGGACATTATTTTTGGTAGGGTTTTGGCAGATTGCAGACAGTGTCTTTCCTTTCCTGTCCTTTCTAGTTAGTTTGGCCCCATCGTTTGCTCAGCCTATTTTCCTGCCTTTGTATGTGTTTTCATCTTGTTTCACCGTCAATACATGTGGGGGGCTGTCTTTATTTGGGGTCTGCTCTGGGGCAGCTGGTTTTCCTCTTTTCCTGCTTTAGGCTTATTTAGCTCTCCGGTTGTGACGAGGCGTCTAGGACCAACGTAGGAACGCTCCACGACTGCTGCTAGTTGCGTGGTTAGAATGAGGGATCTGCAGTCTGCATAGTTACCAACCTCTCTGGTTTTCTGAGACTTAGCTTGTGTTGTTTTTTTTCCTCGGCGACCCTTTCATAACAGGGCCAGCTGGTACTGATGGTGGTGGTGCATTTGCTGGTATTGCCAAAAGCACAATAGCAGCTGTCACGCCGTCTCTGCATACTCACCCAGCCACCCCTCCCACGCCGCAGGTCCCCGCCGCCCGATATCCACGGAGGTCACCGCTGACAGGCTCGCGGTCAGTGGCGTCTTTGCATGCAATGCGCATGCACCATAGGCCGCGCCCGTGTCTCCCTCCTGCTTCTTGTGCTCCAGCTATGCCCTGACCCGGAAGCACCTCCCTGACCAATGGCAGACCAGACAGGAGCATATCAGGCCGCAGGGAGGTGCATGATCGCTGTGTTTCCTAGCACACTGGGCCTCGCTTCATTGTGTGCTCTCTGCAGTCCTGCTTTCCTGTTCTCGTCTGTTCCCTGCAGCAGCCTCTCAGTCCTGCTATCCGTATTCCCTGCTGTCTTCCGCAGTCCTGCCTCCGGTGTTCCTGTCCCATCCTGCTCCAGTCCTGCCGTCCTACTCCAGTCCTGCCTCCGCTGTTCCTGTTCCATCCTGCTCCAGTCCTGTTGTCCTACTCCAGTCGTGCCTCCGGTGTTCCTGTTCCATTTTACTCCAGTCCTGCCTCCGGTGTTCCTGTTCCATCCTGCTCCAGTCCTGCCGTCCTACTCCAGTCCTGCCTCCGGTGTTCCTGGTCCACCCTGTTCCAGTACTTCTGTTCTCTAATCCTTTCTCCTGTGTTCCTGCACCAGCCATCCCTCCACGCTCCACTCCACAGTCCTACTACACTCCCGTCTCCTGTGTTCCAGCTCTGTTCTGTCATCTACACTTCAGTCCCACAGTCCTACTCCAGTCCATCCTGAGCCGCCCCTCTCAGTACCGGATACTGTGGTACTCGAACCCCTGGGCCTGCTCCTAATGGTCCCTGTATAGGGATCGGTTCCACCTGGCAGCTCACCCGGGGCCCCTCGGTGCCACGGCCCAGAAGGTCCACTCCTGGAGTTTCTGGCTCCAGACCACCCACGCTAACAGCAGCTAAGGCAGGAGGTGTTGAGCCTGTGTCATCAGCTGGCACAAGAAGGCCTTTAAGGCTCCCTTTTCTGGGATTAGGTAAACTGATTTTAAAGCTGGAGCATCAGGAACAGGTTTTGGCTTACATTGCCGAAACAGCCTCCAGCTCTATTGCCTCTTCCTCTGAAGTTACAAAAACTGCAAGCACAGAGTCGTCAGTGCAGGCTTCTGGTCAGGAGCCACCCCTTTCCTTGTCTCCTTCAAACCCACTAAAAGTGAAGGGTGTAGCAGCCCACACTTCAGATTACTCCATGGAGCTCTTTTCACAGGCCATGCCTGTGTTATCAAGTGAAATTCTGAATTCCCTAGTCCAACATGAATCGGAGATGGAGTGCACTGATGCACAGCCACTGCTAGATGATTCCACTGGTACATTCACCCACAGCACTACATTCCTCTCGCACTCTACAGAGCCAGAATGTGACACTGATTAAACTCAGGTGCCCCTTCCTGCATACTATACCACCTTACATGGTGACACAGAGGAAGGTGCAGATGAAAGTGTCGGTTCCCTTAGCAGGTGGGGGGTCCTACTCGTGGGCGACGGCAGTGGCACAGGGTCCCTCATAGTACGCAAAAGTGTCTCTGCCGGTAGGAGGGCCCACTCGCCGTCAGACATACCGTCGTATTATGAGGGGCCCTGTGCCAGTGCCGTCGCCCACGAGTGGGCCCCCCATGCTTGGTCAAGGCCACAGCACTTGCAATACTTACCTCTCCCTGCTCCACCGACGTGACGTCTTCCGCCTTTCCTGACAGTGACACTCAGGTTACAGAGCGCGATGACATCACATCTGTATGCCCTCTACCGAAACAGTACAACTGCAGAGAGCTTTAAAATGGCAATGCTGAGGAGTCCAGAGTAGAGCAGTGCCAAGCGAGGAGAGGTATTTAACTTTTTTAAAATGTTGGGAGCATTTTTTGGGGAGCAATATTCACTGGAGAATGATATATGGGGCCCATCATACACTGGAGCATCATCCATTTGGCCCATCATATACTGGAGCATTCCAAATGGGGGACATCAGACACTGGAGCTGCATTTACGGGGCCCATTATACACTGGATGATTAGAAATGGGGCCCATTATATATGGAGCATAATTTGGGCCCATAACACACTGGAGCATTATGTGAAGCTCATCATATACTGTATGGAACATTAATGGGACCAATTATTCTGTATGGAGAAATATATGGGGCTCATTATTCTGTATGGCGCACTAGGTTGTGGCCATAATACTGTTGTCATGATCCAGGACGAGGTTTCGCTTTGGCCCGTCCTGGTCTGATTGGGGGTTAATTATTCCGCCTCTCCCTGGCAGAGGGCGGCTATTTAATGCTCACTGGACCTAGGTCCGGTGTCAGTTATACTCCTGCCCTCGGCTGAGTTAGTTGATCTTGTGCATACGTGTGCCTTGTGCCTGATATCTTGCTTGCTTGTTTGGTTTTGATTCGGTTCTATCCCTGTTACGAGTTCTGCCTGTCCCTCTTGTACTGCGCTACCTCTTGTGTATGACTCTCTGCTTGTGACCCGACTTCTCTCTGCTCGTCCCCTTGGTACTGCGTCGCCCTCTTGTGTATGACCTTTGGCTTTGTCTGACCTCCCATCTGTTTACCCCTTCTGTACCTCGCTGTCCGTACTGTGAACGACCTCCGTTTTGCCTGACTCTGAGTTTGCTGTCTTCTGTGAAAGCAGGATGCTAAGACCCGCCCCCTTGCAGTCACATGACCGTAGGTCCCGTGCCGGCTTGCTAAACTTCTTCACTAAGGTCCTGTGCACCTATACTTTCTGGTTATTCTGGTCCCCAGGGGTCCCTACAGTGCGGGTGAGTCCCTGCTCAGCGGAGGCTGTACGCCGGCGCTGTCAGGATCCTGATATTATAACTGACCAATACCATTTTTTTTCTCTGCTTCCATTCACCTGTGTGTGTGATGGATCCTATGCATGCTCTTTCTGAGCAGGTTAAACACTTAACCCAGATGTCTCAGAAACTCCTTGGAGAGCAACGAGTCCTGGCTCCGTCTCAGCAGCTGATCGCTGACACGGTGCAGGGGGCTTTTTCATCGGAGGCTCGGGATATTACATTAGTTTCCCCTGAGTCTCCAGTGAAGTTACCAGATACCGTTTCTGGAAATAAAAAAGAGTTCAGAGTTTTCAAGGGAGGGCTGTAAGCTTTTTTTCCCTTAAAACCACACTCTTCTGGGGATGAAAGTCAGAGAGTGGGGGTCATTATGTCTCATAGAATCATAGAATCATAGAATCATAGAATCGTAGAGTTGTAAGGGACCTCCTGGGCCATCTGGTCCAACCCCATGCTCAAAGCAGGATTCGCTAAATCATCCCAGTCAGATGTCTGTCCAGCCTCTGTTTGAAGACTTCCATTGAAGGAGAACTCACCACTTCTCGTGGCAGCCTGTTCCACTCATTGATCACTCTAACTGTCAAAAAGTTTTTTCTAATATCTAATCTGTGTCTCTTCCCATTCAGTTTCATCCCATTGCTTCTAGTCTTTCCTTGTGCAAATGAGAATAAAGTTGATCCTTCTACAATGTGACAGCCCTTTAGATATTTGTAGACAGCTATTAAGTCTCCTCTCAGTCTTCTCTTTTGCAAACTAAACATTGCCAAATCCTGCAACCTTTCCTCATAAGACAGGGTTTGCAGACCGGTCACCATTCTGGTCGCTCTTTTCTGAACTTGCTCCAGTTTGTTGATGTCTTTTTTAAAATGTGGTGCCCAAAACTGGACACAATATTCCAGATGAGGTCTGACCAAAGAGGAGTAGATGGAAATAATGACTTCACGTGATCTAGACTGTATGCTTCTGTTAATACATCCTAGAATTGCATTTGCCTTTCTTGCTGCTGCATCACACTGTTGACTCATATTCAGTCTGTGATCTATTAGTATACCCAAGTCTTTTTCACATGAGCTGTTGCTTAGCCCTATTCCTCCCATTCTATATATGCTTTTTTCATTTTTATTGCCCAGATGTAGTACTTTGCATTTCTCCCTGTTAAAAACCATTCTGTTAGTTGCTGCCCACTTCTCCAGTTTATTTAAATCTTTTTGAATCCTCTCTCTCTCTTCTCTAGTATTAGCTATCCCTCCTAGCTTTGTGTCATCAGCAAATTTAATCAGTTTACCCTCAATTCCTTCATCTAAATCGTTGATAAAGATGTTGAACAATACAGGGCCCAGGACAGAGCCCTGTGGTACCCCACTTGAGACATTCTTCCAACTGGATGTGCAGCCATTTACGACCACTCTTTGGGTCCGATCACTAAGCCAGTTATGAATCCACCTAACAGTTGCCTTGTCCATTCCATACTTAGTCATTTTTTCAATAAGGATTGTATGAGAGACTTTGTCAAATGCTTTGCTGAAGTCAAGATATACTATATCTACAGCATTTCCTTGATCCACCCAATCAGTGATACCGTCATAGAAGGAAATTAAGTTAGTCTGACATGACTTATTAGTTACAAACCCATGCTGACTCTGTTTGATCACTTCATTCTTATCCAGGTATTGACACACATGTTCTTTAATAATTTGTTCAAAGATCTTTCCTGGTATAGAAGTCAGACTCACTGGCCTATAGTTGCCTGGGTCCACCTTCTTCCCCTTTTTGAAGATAGGAACAACATTTGCTCTACTCCAGTCTTCTGGCACTTCTCCTGTTCTCCAAGAATTTTCAAAGATTATGGAGAGGGGTTCAAAAATTTCTTCTGCTATCTCCTTCAGTACTCTGGGGTGTAATTCATCTGGACCTGGAGACTTGAATTCATTTAAGTTAGCTAAGTGTTTCCTCACTATCTTTCTGTTTATAGATATCCTGGATTCTTCTATTCCCTTAATAGGACAGTGAATAACAGTTTGTGTTACATTTCCTTTCTGAGAGAAAACAGATGCAAAATAGGAATTTAAAAGTTCAGCCTTCTCAACATCCTGTCTTACCATTTCATCATTTTCATCCTGTAAAAATCCTATAGCATCTTTGACTTTTCTTTTACTTTTGACATATCCCCAAAATCCTTTATTATTGCTTTTGACATCTCTTGCAAGCCTCAATTCATTTTCAGCTTTAGCTAATCTGATTTGTGCCCTGCAGGTTCTGCAGACAGCATTATATTCTTCTTTAGATATGCCTCCCTCTTTCCATTTTATAAACATTTTTTTCTTCCTTTTTAGCATGTGCTTAAGTTCTGTGTTCACCCATCCTGGTTTCCTTAAATGCTTCCTATTCTTCCCTCTTTTCGGAATTGTTAACAACTGTGCTTTGAGAATTTCATTTTTCAAGATTTCCCATCCTTCCTGGACATTTTTGTCTTTAAGGATATCCAGCCATTGGATCCCTCCAATTATCTTTCTGAATCCCTTAAAATCTGCCTTTCTGAAATCTAACCTTGACATCTGAGTCTTCACAGGTCTTCCGCCTTTAGTTATCCAAAATTCTAAAATAGCATGGTCGCTACCTCCTAGAGTCCCAGCCACTTTTACCTCCTCAACCATTTCCTCCCTGTTTATAAGGATTAGATCCAAGGTAGCAGTTCCCCTTGTTTTCTCCCTTACCTTTTGGAAGATAAAGTTGTCAGCAAGAGAGGATAAGAATTTCCTTGACCTGTTAGTTTTGCCTGAGAGAGATTCCCAACAAATGTCTGGATAGTTGAAATCTCCCATGACAACTATGTCATATTTTTTGGAGAACTTGGCCATTTGATGCATAAAGAGTTCATCCATATCTTCAGCTTGCACAGGCGGCCTGTAGTAAATGCCTACAATGGTGTCCTTTCCATTGTTCTGTCCTTGTATTCTTACCCAAACAGTTTCCACAGAACTCCCAGTCTCTGAAGCTTCAATCTCTGTGCAGATATACGCGTTTCTAACATACAATGCGACACCCCCTCCTCGTTTATCAAGTCTGTTTCTTGCAAATAAGTTGTATCCTTCTAGTCTTGTATTCCAATCATGTGTATTGTCCCACCAAGTTTCAGTGATTCCAATGACATCATATCTCTTTTCCTGTGTTAGTAGTTCCAATTCTCCTTGTTTGTTGCCCATGCTTTGTGCATTAGTATAGAAACATTTTAGTTTGTGATTGGTTTCTCTTTCTCCAATATTTTTATTAATTAGATTCTTTCGTCTTTGTTCTTCCTTTCCACTTCTAATAGCAGCGTTCTCAATAGCATTTGTCAGGTGTATGGCTTTTTCTGGTCTTTTGCTTCCTTTCCCATGTTGTTCTAGTTTAAAGCTCTCCTTACAATTGTAGCAAGATGACTTCCAAATACATGCTTTCCAGTCTTCGTAAGGTGCACCCCATCTCTAGCAAGTAGTCCATCATATAAGTAGTTCACTCCGTGATCCAGAAATCCAAATCGTTGCTGATGGCACCATCGATGTAGCCAGTTGTTCACCTGCAGAATCTTATTCCACCTCCTTGTTCCATGGCCATCCACTGGGAGGATGGAAGAGAAGACCACCTGCGCTCCCAGTTCTTTCACTTTCTTGCCTAAGTCTTCAAAGTCTCTGCAGATGGTTTCCAGGTCGTTTCTTGCGGTGTCATTTGTCCCCACATGTAGTAGCAGGAATGGGTAGTCATCTGTAGGTCTGAAGAGTCCTGATATCCTGTCAGACACATCTTTAATTTTTGCACCTGGAAGACAGCACATTTCTCTTGAAGTTATATCCGGTCTGCAGATAGCGGCCTCTGTTCCTCTCAACAGGGAATCCCCCATGACCACCACTCTCCGTTTCTTCTTCACAACATGTTAAGGGGAGCCCCCCAAGCTTGGGCTTTCTCCCTTCCGACCATGGCCCCACAGCGTATGACGGTAGATGCATTTTTTAAGGCTCTGGGGCATATTTATGATGAGCCTGATGACATGCGTATGGCTGAGGACATGGTGATGAGTGTGTGCCAGGGAAAGCACTCAGCCGAGTGGTTTTGTACAGAATTCAGACGCTGGGCAGCGGAGGTCTGATGGAATGATGCCGCCCTTCGGGGTTTGTTCCGTAGAGGCCTGTCTGAATATCTGAAAGATGCCTTGGCTCTCCACCCTCCGCCTGATTCCCTGGAGGAGGCTATGACACAGGCCGTCCGAATGGATCGCCGGCTACAGGCGAGGGGAGTGATGCAAAGTGAAAGACCGTTATTCTCCGAAGGAAGGGGACCCAGTCCTATTTTGGAGATCGCGGAGATGGGAACCATCGACCTCAAGGGAAATGAAAGAAGACCACGGCGCGTGGGAAAAGACTGTTTTCACTGTGACGATTCTGGACATTGGAGAAAGGTGTGCCCCTCCCGTCCACTAACCAAGCGACTGAGCCCGGGCGATTGTCGTGGAGGTCACCCAGGCTCTCAGGTACCTTTTTCTGCCTTCTCTAAAATGTTGTTGCAGGTGGAACTTTGTTGTGGGAGTGTCTCCACATCCACTTCTGCCTTCGTGGATTGCGGATCAACATTTAACTTTATTGACTCTGATTTGGTATCCAGGTGTAAGATAGGGACAGTTAGGTTGGAGACTCCTATTCACCTTGTGGCCATTGACAAAATACCACTGGTAAAAAATGACATTATATTTCGTACTGAAGAGTTTCTCCTTAAAGTGAGTTCCTTGCACCAGGAACGTATTTCATGTTTTGTGATGGACAGCCTGCCAGCGGGACTGGTGTTGGGGTTCCCCTGGTTACAATTGCATAATCCTGTAATTAATTGGGAATGTTGGGACATTGTTAAATGGGGTCCTTATTGTTCTGAGAAATGTCTTGATACTGTGTCTGTGTCGTCCGTGGGTCTGGAAGGTATTCCGGAGTGCCTGATAGACTATACGGACGTTTTCTCCAAAAGAGAGGCTGAGGTTTTACCACCACACCGCCCATTTGATTGTGCCATTGACCTGGTTCCAGGTCCTAAATTGCCCAAGGCCAGCTTGCATAACCTTTCGGGTCCAGAACGGGCTGCGATGAAGGAGTATATTTCCGAGAGCCTCCGTAAGGGACACATTCGTCCTTCTGTTTCTCCTGTGGCGGCGGCGTTCTTTTTTGTAAAGAAAAAAGACGGTGGTTTACGCCCATGCCTCGATTTTCGTGAGTTAAATAAGATAACTGTGAGGAATATGTATCCCCTTCCACTTATTCCCGATTTATACAACCAATTGTCCGGCACTAAGTGGTTTTCAAAATTAGATCTATGGGGAGCGTATAACTTTATCCGAGTCCGAGACGGAGATGAATGGAAAACCGCTTTTCTCACTACCGAAGGGTTGTTTGAAAATCCGATCATGCCTTTCGGCTTGACGAATGCTCCAGCGGTCTTCCAAAACTTCAAAAATCACGTGTTCTCTGATTTTATTGGACTTTTTTGGTGGTATATTTGGATGACATATTGATCTATTCTCCTGACAAACAGACTCACATTGGTCATGTTCGGGCAGTTCTCCAAAGGCTCCGGGAGAACTGTCTCTTAGCTAAACTGGAAAAATGTTTGTTTTTTGTTCAGGAACTGTCGTTTCTGGGGTTCATCGTGTCTGCTGAAGGGTATCGCATGGATCCTAATAAGGTGCAGGCCATTGTCGAGTGGGTTCAACCTTGTGATTTGAAGGCTCTTCATCGTTTCTTAGGATTTGCCAATTACTATCGCAAATTCATAAAGGGGTTCTCACAGGTGGTTAAACCCCTCACAGACATGACTCAAAAAGGAGCCGATATCAAAAATTGGTCAACCGCAGCGGTAGCGGCATTTCAGTTTTTGAAAACATGTTTCATGTCGGCCCCGGTTCTTGTTCAACCGGACCCATCTGAACCATTTATTGTTGAGGTAGATGCCTCAGAGGTGGGGCTGGAGGCGGTATTGTCCCAAGGACCCACCACTTTGACCAATTTAAGACCTTGCGCCTTTTTCTCAAAGAAATTCTCTCCTGCGGAGAGAAACTATGTAGTGGGAAATCGAGAACTTCTGGCCGTTAAGTTGGCCTTTGAAGAATGGAGGCATTTTTTGGAGAGGGCTGTCCATCCTATAACCGTAATTACGGACCACAAAAACCTAGCTTATATTGAATCAGCTAAGAGGTTGACTCCTAGACAGGCTAGATGGTCACTTTTCTTTTCCCGATTCAACTTCTCGATCACTTTTCGGCCAGGATCTAAAAATGTCAGAGCAGATGCCTTGTCACGCAGTCTAGATCCGATGTCCCCCCCGGAACCTCCATCCTCCATTTTTCAGCCTGGGGTGGTGGTGGCAGGTATTTCGAATATGTTGGAACGAGAGATTCGGGAAGCCCAGTCTCTTGCACCGCCGGCTAAGCCGGTGGACAAACTTTTTGTGCCAGCTCAGCTTCGCCTTAAGGTCCTCCGGGAGTTCCATGACTCAGTTCTGGGTGAACATCCAGGGATCTCGGCTACCTGGAAGGCCATTGCTAGAGTATTCTGGTGGTCTGCTTAACCTCTGATGTTGGGGAATATGTGTCGGCTTGTGATGTTTGTGCCCGTGCAAAAACCCCCCATAACCGGCCGTCCGGGGAATTGGTACCACTGCCAATTAATGAGAGACCATGGAGGCATTTGTCCATGGATTTCATCACCAACCTTGCCCCCTCCAAGGGTAATACCGTCGTCTGGGTTGTGGTGGACAGGTTTAGTAAGCAGGCACATTTTGTACCTTTGGCAGCTCTACCTAATGCAGAAACATTGTCCAGATTGTTTGTTGAGCATGTGGTGCGGTTGCATGGGGTACCCTTGAATGTGGTGTCTGACAGAGGACTGCAATTTGTTTCCAGATTTTGGAGGGCTTTTTGTAAAAGGTTGGGTATTGGTCTGTCCTTTTCATCTGCTTATCATCCAGAGACTAATGGGCAGACCAAGCGGACCAATCAGTCTCTGGAGCAAATTCTGCGGTGCTTGACTCCAGACCGACAAGATGATTGGTGTTCTGTGTTACCGGTGGCTGAGTTTGCATTTAACAACAGTGTTAACAAGTCTACGGGTACATCTCCTTTTTTTGCAATTATGGGTTTCATCCTCATTTTGGAGAATTTTCCCGTTTGAATTCTGGGTGTCCTGGGGCGGATGAGGCGATCCAGCGGTTGGGGGAGGTATGGCGAGAGGTCCAGAGTAATATCACAAAGGCCCAGGACAAGTTTAAATTTTTTGCGGACAAAAAACGATCCGCGGGACCGGTATTGCAGATTGGGGATAAGGTATGGTTGTCCACCAAGAATATAAGACTCAAGGTCCCCTCTGCGAAGCTTGGACCCAAGTTTATCGGTCCTTATGAAATTACCGAGGCAGTTAACCCGGTGGCTTTTCGGTTGCGTCTCCCGCCATCTCTGCGGATCCCAAATGTTTTTCATAAGGCCCTTTTGAAACCTGTGAGGTTCGCTGGGGAGGGATCATCAGCTTCCCCAATGCCGGTTTTGGTAGACGGGCAGTCGGAGCGGAGTACGAGGTGGAACGAATTGTCGACTCCTAGTTGGTCCGTCGTGCCCTTCAATATCTGGTACATTGGAAAGACTACGGTCCTGAAGAACGCTCGTGGGTTCCTGCTCGATCGATTCATGCAGATCGGTTGGTCCAGGCCTTTCACGCCAAGTACCCTGAGAGACCTGGGGGTCCAGTGGCCCCCCATTGAGAGGAGGGTACTGTCATGATCCAGTACGGGGTTTCGCTTTGGCCCATCCAGGTCTGATTGGGGGTTAATTATTCCGCCTCTCCCTGGCAGAGGGTGGCTATTTAATGCTCACTGGACCTAGGTCCAGTGTCAGTTATACTCCTGCCCTTGGCTGAGTTAGTTGACCTTGTGCGTACGTGTGCCTTGTGCCTGATATCTTGCTTGCTTGTTTGGTTTTGATTCGGTTCTGTCCCTGTTGCGAGTTCTACCTGTCCCTCTTGTACTGCGCTACCTCTCGTGTATGACTCTGCTTGTGACCCGACTTCTCTCTGCTCGTCCCCTTGGTACCGCGTCGCCCTCTTGTGTATGACCTTTGGCTTTGTCTGACTTCCCGTCTGTTTACCCCTTCTGTACCTCGCTGTCCGTACTGTGAACGACCTCCGTTTTGCCTGACTCTGAGTTTGTTGTCTTCTGTGAAAGCAGGACGCTAAGCCCCGCCCCATTGCAGTCACATGACCGTAGGTCCCGTGCCGGCTTGCTAAACTTCATCACTAAGGTCCTGTGCACCTATACTTTTTGGCTATTCTGCTCCCCAGGGGTCCCTACAGTGCTGGTGAGTCCCTGCTCAGCGGAGGCTGTACGCCGGCGCTGTCAGGATCCTGATAACTGTATGGAGTAATATACTGTCTGTTTTTTGAGCTATTGTAGAATTTAAAATAGATAATATCAGTCATGTCATGTAAGCAGTGAAGTATTTTTCATTGTACTATACATGTGTTAAAAGGGTGCACTGACACTCTTTGGCCCAGGGCACACAAAAACCTGGTGCCAGCCCTACCCCCACAACTTTAGCCAAAAAAAACCCAGTTTTCAATGCGTAAACTATTATTATAAAGTAGATTAAGGTTGCCAAGCTTAAGTAATAAGAATTGATGTCGTTGGCATTGAAATGGGAACTGTAGGTGTGTTTACTGTCCTCAACTCCCTGCCGACTTAGACACAACAAGAAAACAGATTTGCAAAAAAACGTATCAACTAAATACCCTGTATTTGTTATCCAGCACTTGCTGATTACTGTCATATATTTTACTGCAGAGTATTTTTGCAAATCTGTTTTCTTGTTGTGTCTCAGTTAGTGGGTGGTGTGAACGTTGTCTTACTGACTTGTTCACATTTTGCGCATGTCACATGTGTTTTTAATCCGTTTTTCCTTGCCTAGCATGGTTTGAGAGACCCCACCCCTCTCTTGTGTGGCATGCACAAAAGAGCTGTCTTGCACCACAAGCCCATACTAAGAAGCGCCTGTCCGAATCCTGTTCATTTTAGACACTGTTCAGATGTTCAGGTTTTAAATACATTAGATAGGGACTGCTTCAATATGGGTTACCTTGACGCGGTGAAGCAGCTTGGTATACATTTTTTTGCAAAAAAAGTATCGACTAAATACCCTGTATTTGTTATCCAGCACTTGCTGATTACTGTCATATATTTTACTGCAGAGTATTTTTGCAAATCTGTTTTCTTGTTGTGTCTCAGTTAGTGGGTGGTGTGAACGTTGTCTTACCGACTTGTTCCCATTTTGTGCTTTTCCCATGTGTTTTTTTCCCCATTGACTTGCATTGGGTTTCGTGTTTCAGTCGAATCCCAACTTTTCCCTATAGTCGGCCGATTTCGTTCGACCCGACTTTTTAGAAAGTCGGGTTTCATGAAACCCGACTCGACCCGAAAAAAGGCAAAGTCGCTCATCTCTAGTGAATAGTAATCAAGAAAAACAGTTGTAAGGTGTTTTGCAGATAAGTACAATATATACACCATTAGACAATATATGTTGGACACGAAGCACCTGCTGCTGTTGAGGACTGCATCTACCACATATTGTTTTGCAATGTGATTATTTGCTGTGGGGGCTTTATACATCAAACACGTTTGTGGGGATATTCCCATCTCTAACATCCTGTCCCACTATGTAGTGGGTGTGGCGATAATAATGGTAATATTAGCAAATGCTTCCAGTTAGCAAATCATAAGAACTACAGTGGGTAGGGAAAGTATTCAGACCCTTTTACATTTTTCACTCTGTTTCATTGCAGCCATTTGGTAAATTCAAAAAACTTCATTTTTTTCTCATTAATGTACACTCTGCATCCCATCTTGTTTGAAATAAACAGAAATGTAGGAATTTTTGCAAATTTATTAAAAAAGAAAAACTGAAATATCACATGTTCATAAGTATTCAGCCCCTTTGCTCAGTATTGAGCAGATGCACCTTTTTGAGCTAGTACAGCCATGAGTCTTCTTGGGAATGATGCAACAAGTTTTTTACACCTGGATTTGGGGACCCTCTCCAGTTCCATCAGGTTGGATGTGAACATTGGTTTGGACAGCCATTTTCATGTCTCTCCAGAGATTCTCAATTGGCTTTAGGTCAGGGCCAGTCAAGAATGGTCACAGAGCTGTTCTGAAGCCACTCCTTTGTTATTTTAGCTGTGTCCTTTAGGTCATTCTCTTGTTGGAAGGTGAACCTTCGGCCAAGTCTGAGGTCCAGAGCACTCTGGAAGAGGTTTTCATCCAGGATATCTCTGTACTTGGGCATATTCACGCTTCATTCAATGGCAACCAGTCTTCCTGTCTCTGCAGCTGAAAAACACTCCCATAGCATGATGCTGCCACCACCATGTTTCACTGTTGGGATTGTATTGGGCAGGTGATGAGCAGTGCCTGGTTTTCTCCACACATACCACTTAGAATTATCACCAAAATCTATCTTTGTCTCATCAGACCAGCGAATCTTATTTCTCATAGTCTGAGAGTCCTTCATGTGTTTTTTTTAGCAAACTCTATGTGGAGTGCTGCAGTGATAGTTGACTTTGTGGACCTTTCTCTCATCTCCCTACTATATCTGTGGAGCTCAGCCACAGGGATCTTGGAGTTCTGCTTTCCCACTCTCACCAAAGCTCTTCTCCCACGACTGCTCAGTTTGGCTGGATGGCCTGGTCTAGGAAGACTTCTGGTGGTCCCAGACTTCTTCTATTTAAGGATTATGGAGGCCACTGTGCTCTTAGGAACCTTGAGGGCTGTAGAAATTCTTTTGTAGCTTTGGCTAGATCTGTGCCTTGGCACAATCCTGTCTCTGAGCTCCTTGGCCAGTTCCTTTGACCTCATGATTCTCATTTGGTCAGACATGCACTGTGAGCCGTGAGGTCTTATATAGATGTAAAGGTTCGTCGGATGCAGTGGACAATAGGAGACAGAGAAGGGGTTAACAAAGTTTACTTCGGCAATTAATGAATAAGTATTCAAGGAAACCTTCCGCGCAGGGAGGTACTGGGCTAAACAGTGAAATATACAATAAAATACAACAAAAGAATAAAAGTGAAGATTAGGACTTATCAATTGAAGATCTTTTGGGAGATCGGCTGGAACAGTTCCCGACGGAGTCGCAGTCCGTGAACAAATTCTTTGGCTCTGTGGCGTAAGAACAAGATGCACTTTCTCCTGACCATGCCAAAGTTGTTGGTCTTGGGGTCACTGAACTTGGGTTGTTGAACTTGGGTCCGTTGAATGTGGGATAAAGTTCCTGCTGTGAGTTGTTGAGGCGTGACGTGACACACCGTGAGAGCGATGTCGTACAGGCTGCAGGGATGAGAAGGCCTCGTACAGGATCACAAAGCTCAGGAAAGGTCGATAAGTCTGCTGCACTACCCATTACGGGTCTCACTCATGGGAAGACACTGGATACAATATACAAGGGGGAAACAGTCTGTGAAGAGCCGGCGTCAGTGGTGGCAATTGAGGAGAGGGAGTCAACCTTTGTCCTGCTCTGCAGTCGCCTTCTTCCAAGTCCCTCTCCTTCCTGCGCTCTGCTCCGTTTAAGTCTCCCATGCCTCTTTCAGTCAGGGGCTCGAGCTCTTCCTGCTCAGGCAAGTCAGGCACGTCAGGCAAGTCACCCCCCTGCAATAGCGGTGATGGCCCCGATAGTTCCGGCCCCAGAGAGCATTTCTGTCCGATGACACTATTCCTGTTCACCCCCTTACATAGTCAGGTGTGTGCCTTTACAAATCAAGTCCTATCAGTTTAAATAAACACAGCTGGACTCCAATGAAGGAGTAGAACCATCTCAAGGAGGATCACAAGGAAATGGACAGCATGTGACTGAAATATGAGTGTCTGAGGAAAGGGTCTGAATACTTATGACCATGTGATATTTCAGTTTTTCTTTTTTAATAAATTTG
This sequence comes from Dendrobates tinctorius, assembly GCF_039654945.1. Taxonomy (NCBI): domain Eukaryota; kingdom Metazoa; phylum Chordata; class Amphibia; order Anura; family Dendrobatidae; genus Dendrobates; species Dendrobates tinctorius. The sequence continues at coordinate 3,931,202 of NW_027361736.1, read as the reverse complement.
CAAAAATTTCTACATTTCAGTTATTTTTCAGTCAAGATGGGGTGCAGAGTGTACATTCATGAGAAAAAAATGAACTTTTTTGAATTTACCAAATGGCTGCAATGAAACAAAGAGTGAAAAATTTTAAGGGGTCTGAATACTTTCTGTACCTACTATATACTACACTTCTATGTCTCTTTCCTCATGTGCAGAAATTGTAGGACCTTAAGTATCCATGGTTATGACCACTGATAGAGTGACAGTTAGCTAGTGGTTGTAACCATGGATAAGGGGAACATGGTGGCTCAGTGGTTAGCATGGTTATTGTGTAACAAGGTGGCACGGGGTGGTAGTCATGGGTGAGTCCACTAGATCACAGTCAATGAGTACCCCAGCCCCTTGCACATGAAAAGACATTGCAAGTCCCAGCCCTATGGCACAGTTGGTTATCTCTGACACAAAGTTGTCCTCCATATGGAATCGGCGTCCTCTGGATGCACCACACATCACACTTCACTTCCAACAGTGGCAAACTTTTTAATCACAATGAAGTAAAGAAGGTAACAATTTCTGAGCTGTCCCTATTCAAAGATGCTGCTCCATTGGCAACAGCATCAGTAGAAGCATCAGCTCCCAATCTGCTCCTGGGAGCTAACAGTCTATTGCTAGTGCTATTGCCTGTTCCTACTGCCCAGCAGTCCTTTCTCCCCTCCTGGGGTATATTCTACTCCCAAGCACTGGAGCCCACCCGGGCTCTGCCTGGGAGACAGGAACTTCCTCTGTCTATGAGGCTGCTAATCCAGTCCCCTGTTTAACCATTACTGTCCCTGAACTAGTCATATTCAATACAGTGCAATATAACACAAAGTGATGAAGTAAGGTAATCATCACACAGTACACATACAGCAATAAAACAGTAGTTCATAACAGATAATACATAGCTAAATGATCCGGACACCGCATGGTGACTATCCAGACACATGCCGAACATAAAGGAGAGAGGGAGCAACTGAGGGTCCCCGCCACCTCCTTACACCTCTCCCTCCTAAAATATTGTTGTTCCCAAACATAACGGCTCCTAAAACAAAAAAGGTAATATTTTCCATAAAACATACTTAGTCTCTTAAACGGGTCCATCTGACCCTGATTCCCAGGGTCCTGGGGCTCCTGTAAACATAAGGGCCCGATGGCCACTTAATGTAGTTCCACAGTCTCTCACCTCGGGTCCTCCTGATCGTCTTCCCCACTCCCTCCTTTGACCAGATCACGGCCCACTAACATATTTGTGCACTGCGCTTAACGGGGGCTAGTCCAGGATTTAAATTTTGCAAATTTATGGGTTAAAACAGTTCAGTCTTTGCAGCAATAACTATGTAGGAAAACAAAGGTCCTCCAACAACTAAATACAAAACAATATCATCTTTATTGACTTAAAAAAAATTCATAAAAAATGTTGGAGAGGAAGGCAAACCATACAGAATCTGGAAAAAGCAAAACACTGGATACATGAAATACTGATGTCCAAAAAAATTCAGAATAATTTACATCATACACTATGTATATAAGACATATTACCTACAGGTGGCACTGATTTGTTATATAATGTGCAAAATGTAGGATATATAGTAAAAAATTAGTTAAATGATAATACTGAACATTGCTGATATTTGTTATTGATCATCTCTATGGAGATAATGATCTCTCAAAGTGTTTAAGTCTTTATAAGTCCTCTTTCTTTCTGAAGAGGCAATTTGCATATTATTTTCCCAGAGGAGCATTGCACGGCGAATAAGTCTCCTTACCTTGACAAGCCACAGCTGGCATGTCACTCTCCGCAAGGAGAGACCTTACTTCTTAGACCCTAGTCCAGAGCCTCTCACCTTGCCAAATCAGATCTCATACTTTGCACTGACGAGAGCCAACAGCTCGAAACACCGTGTCTGCAAATTGAGATTCTGATTTGGCTTGTATCCTAAGTCATACTACAAGACTCGTTAAAGGGTTGATTGTGACTTGTAGGATCGCTACTACCAATAGGTGGCGCTGTAGTCCTCTTTCTTTCTGAAGAGGCAATTTGCATATAAGTCATTATAGGGATACACTGTATGCTCTCCTACTCTGGAAAATATTTAGAACTAGCTGAAGAGCCCGGCGCTGCCTGGGCATAGTAACCAACTGTGGTTAGTTATAGCAAATTATAATTATCCTTCATCCCATAGTCCCGTGCCCATATACCCTTCATACATATCTACAATCCCATAGGCCCGTGCCCATATACCCATCATACATATCCTCCATCCCATAGTCGAGTGCCCATATACCCATCACACATCCTCCATCCCATAGTCCCATGCCCATATACCCATCACACATCCTCCATCCCATAGTCTCATGCCCATACACCCATCATACATATTCGCCATCCCATAGTCGAGTGCCTATATACCCATCACACATCCTTCATCTCATAGTCCCATGCCCATATACCCATCATCTATATCCTACATCCCATAGTCCCATGCCCATATACCCATCACACATCCTCCATCCCATAGTCCCATGCCCATATACCCATCATACATATTCGCCATCCCATAGTCCAGTGCCCATATACCCATCACTTTAGAATTGAGAGTCCTCAGTGGTTGATACCTTTGAATGGCTAACTGAAAAGATGGTAACAAATTGCAAGTTTTCGAGACTACTCAGGTCTCTTCATCAGGCTAGACTAATACAAAATCTGAAGAATCACATATTTATGCACAACACAGCACAGAAAAAATGCAATAGATATGACAAATGACGTGAAGCAGAACTATCATTATGGGGGCGTGATAGACAGTTATGGCCATAAATATTGGACCAGTACATAGATAATGAGTGAACGTTTTATTGCCCTCTGATTTGGGTTGGATTCTGTGTTGTGATGCCGCCACAAGGTCTTAGGAGCAAATTCTTTAATTGATGTAAAAAGACATAAATCCATGAGACACATTCATTCCTGTAGACTGTGAGCCCTCGCGGGCAGGGTCCCCTCTCCTTATGTACTTGTGTGTCCCTTGTCTTACACATGTTTATTATATGTCACGGGGGGCTTAGTTCAACTAAGGCTGTAACTCCCGGGGCCCCTGTGATGTCCCTATAACTAAGGGAAACCCTGTCTGACCCTCAACCCAGGGTTTTTGCTGATGGTGCAAATGCCTGAGCCTCCACCCTTTCCTTATCTCCTGCTCAGCCCTGCACTTAACCCTCCACCCTCCACCCAGTGAGGAGTCACAACACCAAAGCCCCCACACAAATATGACAGACAGGGAGAACTTAAACTGCACTGCGCTGCACACACACAGGAATATACAGTAATGTGAACAGGGCACAACTAAACACAAATATGGGAAGGAGAAAGGATAACAACGGATCATACGCCACCAGACACGAATCTCTCTCTCTGCAACACCTCCACTCCAGACCGGAACCACTTGGTATGAAACACAAGCTATAATTGGCGACGCCCATAGGCCAGCATGACTATTTAAAGACCGTGGGTGTGACTAACCATCCAACCTGGTCTCCAGCAGGATTAACCCCCGAGAGCCTGAAGATCAAGCCGGCGCCACTGAGGCTATAGTGGCTGGAGGTGGAACTACCTCTGCCTGCCGGACGCAGTGGTGTGAACAGCGTCCGACATGACATTACCCCGTCTTCTACGAGGGACCTCCGGACCCTCAAGACTCATAGGACCCGGCTTGTCCGGATGACGATGGTGAAAAGAACAAAAGAACTGACCAGCCGATCCGCATGTATGTCTGAGGCTGGAACCCAAGACCTCTCCTCCGGACCATACCCCCGCCAGTGCACCAAATACTGAAGAGTACGGCGTACTACTCGAGAGTCCACTACCTTGGCGACCTCAAACTCTAAATCGCCATCCACCATGACTGGAGGTGGCATCGGCGTCGTGTCCACCAAGCCTACCACCTTTTTCAATAAAGCCCTGTGAAACACGTTGTGTATCTTGTACACCGCGGGAAGTTCCAACCGATAAGCCACTGGGTTAATGATGGCAGAAATCCTAAAAGGCCCAATAAACCTTGGACCCAGTTTTAAAGATGGAATTTTGAGTTTTATGTTCTTCGTAGCTAACCACACCCATTCACCCACACACAGGTCCGGACCTGGCACGCGTCTACTGTCAGCCACCCGTTTGTACCTGGCACTCATGGTCAACAAATGCTGTTTCACCCGCCTCCAGACTGATGACAATTGGGCTCCTAGCTGATCCTCCTCCGGGACACCCCCCGAGTCACCCTGACGTAAGGTACAAAACTGAGGATGTTGACCGTACACACAAAAGAATGGAGACTCTCCCGATGACTCTTGGCGGTGATTATTTAACGCGAATTCGGCCAGAGGAAGGAAAGTAGACCACTCCTCCTGGTTGTCGGACACAAAGCATCGTAAATACTGTTCTAGATTTTGGTTCATGCGCTCAGTTTGTCCATTAGACTGTGGATGAAACGCCGATGAATGTGATAACTTGATCCCCAAACGTGAGCAAAAAGCTTTCCAAAACCTCGCCACAAATTGCGTACCCCTATCAGATACTATGTCCGACGGTACTCCGTGGAGTCTGACCACCTCCTACACAAATACCTGAGCCAATGTCTTAGCATTGGGCAATGAAGACAACGCCACAAAATGCGCCATCTTTGAAAAACGGTCAACCACCACCAGGATGACCGTGTTCCCCGCCGAGGCTGGCAAGTCAGTGATGAAATCCATGGAGATTTCTGTCCATGGCCTATTGGGTACCCCCAGAGGCTGTAGCGTGCCAGCAGGACGGGTACGGGGTGACTTAGCCCTAGCGCACGTGATGCAAGCTGCCACGTATGAGACCACGTCCTGCTGGATTTTGGGCCACCAGAAACGACGCGATACCAGCTCTAAGGTGCCCCTCACCCCTGGATGACCAGCCAGTACCGAGTCGTGGTGTTCCTTCAACAGCTTAAGCCGAAGATGCAGGGGTACAAATGATTTGTTGGCGGGAAGTCCTGGTGGTACCTCCTCTTGGGCCTCGGCAATCTCCGCCTCTACCTCCGTCGTGAGAGCAGAGACCACTACCCCTTTCTGGAGGATGGGTACCGGCTCTTCCCGAGGTTCTCCCCCCGGAAAACACCTAGACAAAGCATCCGCCTTGGTGTTTTTAGCCCCGGGACGGTAAGTCACAAGAAAATTGAAACGAGTAAAAAACAATGCCCAGCGGGCCTGCCTAGGAGACAGACGCTTGGCCGACTCCAGATAGAGCAGATTCTTATGGTCGGTGATGACTGTGACCTGGTGAGCCGCCCCCTCCAAGAAGTGTCGCCATTCCTCAAAAGCCAATTTGATGGCCAACAACTCCCTGTTGCCGATATCATAATTCCGTTCGGCCGGCGACAGCTTCTTGGAGAAGTAGGCGCATGGATGCATCTCGCTCAAGGACGAGCCTTGAGACAGTACTGCTCCCACTCCCACCTCCGACGCATCAACCTCCACCACAAAAGGTTTAGACACGTCTGGTTGCACCAGAATGGGGGCTGAAGCAAAACTATTCTTCAGACGCTCAAATGCACGTATAGCCACCTCAGGCCAGTTCGCTAGATCGGCACCCTTTTTTGTCATGTCCGTGAGCGGTTTGGCGATAGTCGAAAAGTGTTTTATAAATTTCCTATAATAATTGGCAAATCCAAGGAACCGCTGGAGTGCTTTCAGACTCTCCGGCCTCTCCCATTGCAGCACCGCTTGCACCTTAGCGGTGTCCATTTTAAACCCGGCTGCGGACACAATATATCCTAAAAAGGGCAACTCCTGGACAAAAAATAAACATTTTTCCAGCTTAGCATAGAGTTGGTTCTCCCGGAGCAACTGTAACACCTGCCTGACATGCTCCAAATGAGTGTCCCGATCGCTAGAATAAATGAGGATATCATCCAGGTATACAATCACAAATCTCCCCAGGATATGAGCAAATACATCATTAATAAAATGTTGGAAAACGGCAGGCGCGGTGGTCAACCCAAATGGCATAACCAGACTCTCAAAATAACCCTCAGGAGTGTTAAACGCCGTCTTCCACTCATCCCCCTGACGGACCCTTATGAGGTTATACGCCCCCCTGAGGTCCAGCTTGGAAAACCATTTCGCCCCCGCTACCTGGTTGAACAAATCCGGGATTAACGGCATTGGGTAGGGATCACGGATAGTAATCTGGTTTAACTCTCGGAAATCCAGACACGGGCGTAACCCCCCATCTTTCTTCATAATGAAGAAAAACCCCGCGGCTACAGGCGAGGACAAAGGCCGGATGTGTCCTTTGCTCAGACTCTCCGCGATGTAGTCTTTCAGAGCTTGTCTCTCAGGACCAGAAATATTAAACATCCTGGCCTTAGGTAATTTTAACCTAATCGCACAGTCATAGGCTCTATGTGGAGGCAGTTCTGAGCAACCCTTCTCAGAGAAAACATCCGCGAAATCCTGCAAAGCCTCCGGCAGGCTGGGCGTCACGGCGGACACACATGTGGCCAAGCAATTGTCTTGGCAGAAACCACTCCATTGTACTATGTCCTGAGTTGTCCAATCAATTACCGGGTTGTGCCTGGACAACCATGGAAAACCCAGGACAGGACCATTTGTGCTGGGAGATTACGGAGGACCCTACATGTAACCGACTCAGAATGTAGGACCCCAATGTGGAGTTTCACCTCTGCCACAAACTCCGTAATCTCCCCTTGAGGGAGGGGAACAGCATTAATGGTCACCACCTGTATGGGGTGAGGAAGTTTTTCGATCTTAAACCCGGCGGTGTGTGCAAACTTCTCATCTATGAGATTGGTGGCGGAACCGCTATCCACAAATACTGATATTGGTAGCTCTCTGCCCGCGATAATAACCTTGGCAGGGAGCATACATTGAGATACCATCATGGAGGATATGCATACGCTCAGTTGGGTCTCCTCCATACCCACTGAGCTTAACAGCTTTCCGCCGATGTGACCCTCTTAGGTAGTACCGGGCAAACGTTAACATAATGACCACTTTTACCACAGTAGAAACATGCTCCGGGCTTCCGGAATCCCGGAGCGCGACGCTTAACCTGTGCCACGCCAGCAATCTGCATAGGTTCAGGGAACTCATCAACTTCAACCACACTTGCACCTCTGCTTTCCCCCAGAGGTAGCGTCTCCTGTGCCCCCTGACGAAAACGGCGATCAATACGTATCACCAAACTCATGGCAGACTCCAACGATGCCGGAGTCTCATACATCAGGAGGGCTTGTTTAACCCTCCCTGATACCCCATGAATAAACTGGCTCCGCAGGGCTGGGTCATTCCACTGTGTGTCTACGGCCCAGCGGCGAAATTCCGAACAATAGTCCTCTGCCAAGCGCTCCCCCTGGCGGAGGGCGCGGATTTTAGATTCCGCTAGAGCCAGTCGGTCAGGATCATCGTAAATGAGCCCGAGGGCAGAAAAAACATTATCAACAGAATGAAATGTAGCAGAGTCAGCTGGTAAAGAAAATGCCCATGCTTGGGGGTCACCACTCAGTAATGACAACACTAGCCCTACCCGCTGGGCCTCATTACCTGAGGAGATTGGCCGCATGCGGAAGTATAACTTGCAGGCCTCCCGAAATATGACAAATTTGCTGCGATCCCCTGAAAATCGTTCTGGCAGCGGAAACTTCGGCTCTGCACCGATACCTGCAGATGCCGTTTGCACCTTCGCTACTACCAGGGCCTGCTGCTGAACTGCCCCTTTCAACTCGGAGACCTGTATGGACAGCGCCGCCAACTGGCGGGTTATGGACTCTAATGGATCCATGGACTCCTGAAAAAATGTGGGCCGATTATAATGTCACGGGGGGCTTAGTTCAACTAAGGCTGTAACTCCCGGGGCCCCTGTGATGTCCCTATAACTAGGGGAAACCCTGTCTGACCCTCAACCCAGGGTTTTTGCTGATGGTGCAAATGCCTGAGCCTCCACCCTTTCCTTATCTCCTGCTCAGCCCTGCACTTAACCCTCCACCCAGTGAGGAGTCACAACACCAAAGCCCCCACACAAATATGACAGACAGGGAGAACTTAAACTGCACTGCGCCGCACACACACAGGAATATACAGTAATGTGAACAGGGCACAACTAAAAACAAATATGGGAAGGAGAAAGGATAACAACGGATCATACGCCACCAGACACGAATCTCTCTCTCTGCAACACCTCCACTCCAGACTGGAACCACTTGGCATGAAACACAAGCTATAATCGGCGACGCCCATAGGCCAGCATGACTATTTAAAGACCGTGGGTGTGACTAACCATCCAACCTGGTCTCCAGCAGGATTAACCCCCGAGAGCCTGAAGATCAAGCCGGCGCCACTGAGGCTATAGTGGCTGGAGGTGGAACTACCTCTGCCTGCCGGACGCAGTGGTGTGAACAGCGTCCGACATGACATTATACTTGTCTATATTTCCCCTTTTCACATGTAAAGCGCCATGGAATAAATGGCGCTATATAAATGCATAATAATAATAATAATTCCTGCATTAAGCGTGTCAAAGGTCGTCATGAGTTTGTACTCACAAACTATTCGCTCTCTCTGAGATGTGAAGTTACCGTATATACTCGAGTATAAGCCGACCCGAGTATAAGCTGACCCCCCTAATTTTGCCACAAAAAAACTGGGAAAACTTATTGACTCGAGTATAAGCCTAGGGTGGGAAATGCGCCATAGATTATTCCCCCATATGGTGTCCCCAGAAGAAGCTCCATAGATTGTTCCCCCATATACTGCCCCGATAAAAAGCTCCGTAGATTGTTCCCCCATATGCTGCCCCCATTAGAAGCTCCATAGATTGTTCCCCCATATGCTGCCCCATTAGAAGCTCCATATTGTTCCCCCATATACTGCCCCCATAAGCAGCTCCAAGGATTATTCCCCCATATACTGCCCCCATAAGCAGCTCCAAGGATTATTCCCCCATATACTGCCCCCATAAGAAGCTCCATAGATTGTTCCCCCATATGCTGCCCCCATTAGAAGCTCCATAGATTATTCCCCCATATGCTGCCCCCATTAGAAGCTCCATATTGTTCCCCCATATACTGCCCCCATAAGCAGTTCCATAGATTATTCCCCCATATACTGCCCCCATTAGAAGCTCCATAGATTATTCCCCCATATTAGAAGCTCCTTAAGATTATTCCCCCATGTGCTGCCGCTGCTGCAGCATGTAAAAATAAAAAAAATGACATACTCACCTCTCCGTCGCTGGGTGTCAGATGCTCACGTGTCCTGCGCCCATGGCTGCTCACCGCTATCTGCCACGTCATCAGTCAGTGACTTTCAGACTGCAGGGGGCGCGGCGCGCACTAACACGTCACCGCGCCCTCTGCTGTCTCAAGTCACTGACCGATGACAGACAGCAGCAAGCAGCCATGGACGCAGGACAGGTGAGTATCGCTATACTTACCCGTCCTGACGCTGTCGCTTGAGCCCCAAGCTTCTCTGCGCTCTCTCTTCCTGCGTTCAGCGGTCATGTGATACCGCTCATTAAAACTCATGAATATGCGCATATTCATGAGTTTTAATGAGCGGTACCACGTGACCGCTGAAGGCAGGAACAGAGAGCGCGGAGAAGCTGGGGGCTCAAGAGACAGCGTCAGGACGGGTAAGTATGACCTGACACCCCCGCCCCCTCTCCCCCTCCGACCCCCCGGTGTATATGACTCGAATATAAGCCGAGAGGGGGACTTTCAGCCCAAAAAAACGGGCTGAAAATCTCGGCTTATATTCGAGTATATACGGTACTTTTCAATACCAGTAATTTCATGTCCATCGTGCTGTGATCAGGCATACAAATATATTTTGCCACAGGTAGATCAATTCTTTTATCTCTTATTGTGTGGCGATGAGAATTCATCCTTGTTCTCAGTTTTTGCCGTGTTTCCCCCACATACAGACCCCCCAGTTGGACATTTAGTACAAATGATTAGATACACCACATTAGATGTGATGCAGCTGAAAGTACCTGGGATCTTGTAGTCCTGATGTGAATTGGGGATCTTTATTTTGTCCATGGTCATTATAAATGGACAGTTTTTACTTTTTTCTGGCTGCAAGGAATGGTTCCTGCAGCTGTTGGAGAGGACATGGCGCTTCTGACAATAATGCTTCTTAGATTTTGGGGCTGCCAAAAGGACAGTAGTGGGAGGGTCTGGAAAAATGGATTGTAATTGGTCATCTTTTTGATAGTAAAGGTTGTAATTTCCGTGCAGTTCCCCTTAGCACTTCCAGATTTGGGTTGTAGGTGACTACTAGAGGCACTTGATTATTTTCTTCTTTAGCTTTGTAATGTAGCAGGTGATTCCTTGACATTCTGTTGGCTCTTGAAATTTGGTTTTGAATTGTTCTTGGATGGTAGCCCTAATTCAAAAAGGTCTTTTTGAGGTGACCATGGTGTTCATCTCTATCCATGGGGTTGGAGCATATACGATTGTATCTGATGGCTTGGCTGTAGATAATAGAGTTCTTTATGTGTTTTGGATGGAAACTGTCCCATTTAAGGTATGTTGGACAGTCAATTGGCATCTAATACAGAGATGTCTCTATTTCATTGTTCTTTAGTTTAATGATGGTGTCCAAAAAGTTAATCTCAGTGCTGGAGTAGTTGAGTGTTAAGTTGATGGTGGGATGAAATTGATTAAACTGTTCGTGGAATGTCTTTAGCTGTGGCTCAGACTCCGTCCAGATGATTATAATATCATCAATGTAGCGGTAGTAGGCCAGAGGCCTGATGGGACATGAGGACAAAAAGTTGCTTTCAAGCTTGGCCATGAAAAGATTTGCATATTGTGGAGCCATTTTACTTCCCATAGCTGTGCCAGTCTCCTGTAGATATACAGTATCTTGTTGTCAAATTCAAAGTAATTGTGGGTGAGGATGAATTTTCTAAGTTTCACCACAGAATCAGCATCAGTCCCTGTGTTTTCCATGAAGAATTTGCAAGCATTTAATCCATCTTGGTGTGGGATATTAGAGTACAAAGATTCCACATCCATGGTGGCCAGGATGGTTCCTTCTGGTAGAGGACCTATTGCTGCTAGTTTATTCAATAGGTCAGTTGTGTCCTGAATGTAGATGGGTGTATCCTTTACCAGTGGTTTAAGAATACCCTCTACCCATCTAGATACCTGCTCAGTAAGGGTGCCCACACATGAAATTATTGGTCGTCTTGGATTTCCAGATTTGTGGATTTTGGGAAGCATGTAAAATGTCCCTATTCTTGGACTCTCTGGTATCAGGTCATCGGCTCTTATGGATTCGTCAGGCAGACAAGATACCAACTTGTTTAGTAGGAACAAGGATGTAATAGTCCTGTGTAGGATCTGACTCCAATTTTCTGTAGTAGCATGTGTCCATCAGTTGTCTGTTTGCTTCCTTTATATAGTCTGATGTATTCATCATGACTATTGCACCTCCCTTGTCAGCGGGCCTGCCTAGGAGACAGACGCTTGGCCGACTCCAGATAGAGCAGATTCTTATGGTCGGTGATGACTGTGACCTGGTGAGCCGCCCCCTCCAAGAAGTGTCGCCATTCCTCAAAAGCCAATTTGATGGCCAACAACTCCCTGTTGCCGATATCATAATTCCGTTCGGCCGGCGACAGCTTCTTGGAGAAGTAGGCGCATGGATGCATCTCACTCAAGGACGAGCCTTGAGACAGTACTGCTCCCACTCCCACCTCCGATGCATCAACCTCCACCACAAAAGGTTTAGACACGTCTGGTTGCACCAGAATGGGGGCTGAAGCAAAACTATTCTTCAGACGCTCAAATGCACGTATAGCCACCTCAGGCCAGTTCGCTAGATCGGCACCCTTTTTTGTCATGTCCGTGAGCGGTTTGGCGATAGTCGAAAAGTGTTTTATAAATTTCCTATAATAATTGGCAAATCCAAGGAACCGCTGGAGTGCTTTCAGACTCTCCGGCCTCTCCCATTGCAGCACCGCTTGCACCTTAGCGGTGTCCATTTTAAACCCGGCTGCGGACACAATATATCCTAAAAAGGGCAACTCCTGGACAAAAAATAAACATTTTTCCAGCTTAGCATAGAGTTGGTTCTCCCGGAGCAACTGTAACACCTGCCTGACATGCTCCAAATGAGTGTCCCGATCGCTAGAATAAATGAGGATATCATCCAGGTATACAATCACAAATCTCCCCAGGATATGAGCAAATACATCATTAATAAAATGTTGGAAAACGGCAGGCGCGGTGGTCAACCCAAATGGCATAACCAGACTCTCAAAATAACCCTCAGGAGTGTTAAACGCCGTCTTCCACTCATCCCCCTGACGGACCCTTATGAGGTTATACGCCCCCCTGAGGTCCAGCTTGGAAAACCATTTCGCCCCCGCTACCTGGTTGAACAAATCCGGGATTAACGGCATTGGGTAGGGATCACGGATAGTAATCTGGTTTAACTCTCGGAAATCCAGACACGGGCGTAACCCCCCATCTTTCTTCATAATGAAGAAAAACCCCGCGGCTACAGGCGAGGACAAAGGCCGGATGTGTCCTTTGCTCAGACTCTCCGCGATGTAGTCTTTCAGAGCTTGTCTCTCAGGACCAGAAATATTAAACATCCTGGCCTTAGGTAATTTTAACCTAATCGCACAGTCATAGGCTCTATGTGGAGGCAGTTCTGAGCAACCCTTCTCAGAGAAAACATCCGCGAAATCCTGCAAAGCCTCCGGCAGGCTGGGCGTCACGGCGGACACACATGTGGCCAAGCAATTGTCTTGGCAGAAACCACTCCATTGTACTATGTCCTGAGTTGTCCAATCAATTACCGGGTTGTGCCTGGACAACCATGGAAAACCCAGGACAGGACCATTTGTGCTGGGAGATTACGGAGGACCCTACATGTAACCGACTCAGAATGTAGGACCCCAATGTGGAGTTTCACCTCTGCCACAAACTCCGTAATCTCCCCTTGAGGGAGGGGAACAGCATTAATGGTCACCACCTGTATGGGGTGAGGAAGTTTTTCGATCTTAAACCCGGCGGTGTGTGCAAACTTCTCATCTATGAGATTGGTGGCGGAACCGCTATCCACAAATACTGATATTGGTAGCTCTCTGCCCGCGATAATAACCTTGGCAGGGAGCATACATTGAGATACCATCATGGAGGATATGCATACGCTCAGTTGGGTCTCCTCCATACCCACTGAGCTTAACAGCTTTCCGCCGATGTGACCCTCTTAGGTAGTACCGGGCAAACGTTAACATAATGACCACTTTTACCACAGTAGAAACATGCTCCGGGCTTCCGGAATCCCGGAGCGCGACGCTTAACCTGTGCCACGCCAGCAATCTGCATAGGTTCAGGGAACTCATCAACTTCAACCACACTTGCACCTCTGCTTTCCCCCAGAGGTAGCGTCTCCTGTGCCCCCTGACGAAAACGGCGATCAATACGTATCACCAAACTCATGGCAGACTCCAACGATGCCGGAGTCTCATACATCAGGAGGGCTTGTTTAACCCTCCCTGATACCCCATGAATAAACTGGCTCCGCAGGGCTGGGTCATTCCACTGTGTGTCTACGGCCCAGCGGCGAAATTCCGAACAATAGTCCTCTGCCAAGCGCTCCCCCTGGCGGAGGGCGCGGATTTTAGATTCCGCTAGAGCCAGTCGGTCAGGATCATCGTAAATGAGCCCGAGGGCAGAAAAAACATTATCAACAGAATGAAATGTAGCAGAGTCAGCTGGTAAAGAAAATGCCCATGCTTGGGGGTCACCACTCAGTAATGACAACACTAGCCCTACCCGCTGGGCCTCATTACCTGAGGAGATTGGCCGCATGCGGAAGTATAACTTGCAGGCCTCCCGAAATATGACAAATTTGCTGCGATCCCCTGAAAATCGTTCTGGCAGCGGAAACTTCGGCTCTGCACCGATACCTGCAGATGCCGTTTGCACCTTCGCTACTACCAGGGCCTGCTGCTGAACTGCCCCTTTCAACTCGGAGACCTGTATGGACAGCGCCGCCAACTGGCGGGTTATGGACTCTAATGGATCCATGGACTCCTGAAAAAATGTGGGCCGATTATAATGTCACGGGGGGCTTAGTTCAACTAAGGCTGTAACTCCCGGGGCCCCTGTGATGTCCCTATAACTAGGGGAAACCCTGTCTGACCCTCAACCCAGGGTTTTTGCTGATGGTGCAAATGCCTGAGCCTCCACCCTTTCCTTATCTCCTGCTCAGCCCTGCACTTAACCCTCCACCCAGTGAGGAGTCACAACACCAAAGCCCCCACACAAATATGACAGACAGGGAGAACTTAAACTGCACTGCGCCGCACACACACAGGAATATACAGTAATGTGAACAGGGCACAACTAAAAACAAATAAGGGAAGGAGAAAGGATAACAACGGATCATACGCCACCAGACACGAATCTCTCTCTCTGCAACACCTCCACTCCAGACCGGAACCACTTGGCATGAAACACAAGCTATAATCGGCGACGCCCATAGGCCAGCATGACTATTTAAAGACCGTGGGTGTGACTAACCATCCAACCTGGTCTCCAGCAGGATTAACCCCCGAGAGCCTGAAGATCAAGCCGGCGCCACTGAGGCTATAGTGGCTGGAGGTGGAACTACCTCTGCCTGCCGGACGCAGTGGTGTGAACAGCGTCCGACATGACATTATACTTGTCTATATTTCCCCTTTTCACATGTAAAGCGCCATGGAATAAATGGCGCTATATAAATGCATAATAATAATAATAATTCCTGCATTAAGCGTGTCAAAGGTCGTCATGAGTTTGTACTCACAGACTATTCGCTCTCTCTGAGATGTGAAGTTACCGTATATACTCGAGTATAAGCCGACCCGAGTATAAGCTGACCCCCCTAATTTTGCCACAAAAAAACTGGGAAAACTTATTGACTCGAGTATAAGCCTAGGGTGGGAAATGCGCCATAGATTATTCCCCCATATGGTGTCCCCAGAAGAAGCTCCATAGATTGTTCCCCCATATACTGCCCCGATAAAAAGCTCCGTAGATTGTTCCCCCATATGCTGCCCCCATTAGAAGCTCCATAGATTGTTCCCCCATATGCTGCCCCATTAGAAGCTCCATATTGTTCCCCCATATACTGCCCCCATAAGCAGCTCCAAGGATTATTCCCCCATATACTGCCCCCATAAGCAGCTCCAAGGATTATTCCCCCATATACTGCCCCCATAAGAAGCTCCATAGATTGTTCCCCCATATGCTGCCCCCATTAGAAGCTCCATAGATTATTCCCCCATATGCTGCCCCCATTAGAAGCTCCATATTGTTCCCCCATATACTGCCCCCATAAGCAGTTCCATAGATTATTCCCCCATATACTGCCCCCATTAGAAGCTCCATAGATTATTCCCCCATATTAGAAGCTCCTTAAGATTATTCCCCCATGTGCTGCCGCTGCTGCAGCATGTAAAAATAAAAAAAATGACATACTCACCTCTCCGTCGCTGGGTGTCAGATGCTCACGTGTCCTGCGCCCATGGCTGCTCACCGCTATCTGCCACGTCATCAGTCAGTGACTTTCAGACTGCAGGGGGCGCGGCGCGCACTAACACGTCACCGCGCCCTCTGCTGTCTCAAGTCACTGACCGATGACAGACAGCAGCAAGCAGCCATGGACGCAGGACAGGTGAGTATCGCTATACTTACCCGTCCTGACGCTGTCGCTTGAGCCCCAAGCTTCTCTGCGCTCTCTCTTCCTGCGTTCAGCGGTCATGTGATACCGCTCATTAAAACTCATGAATATGCGCATATTCATGAGTTTTAATGAGCGGTACCACGTGACCGCTGAAGGCAGGAACAGAGAGCGCGGAGAAGCTGGGGGCTCAAGAGACAGCGTCAGGACGGGTAAGTATGACCTGACACCCCCGCCCCCTCTCCCCCTCCGACCCCCCGGTGTATATGACTCGAATATAAGCCGAGAGGGGGACTTTCAGCCCAAAAAAACGGGCTGAAAATCTCGGCTTATATTCGAGTATATACGGTACTTTTCAATACCAGTAATTTCATGTCCATCGTGCTGTGATCAGGCATACAAATATATTTTGCCACAGGTAGATCAATTCTTTTATCTCTTATTGTGTGGCGATGAGAATTCATCCTTGTTCTCAGTTTTTGCCGTGTTTCCCCCACATACAGACCCCCCAGTTGGACATTTAGTACAAATGATTAGATACACCACATTAGATGTGATGCAGCTGAAAGTACCTGGGATCTTGTAGTCCTGATGTGAATTGGGGATCTTTATTTTGTCCATGGTCATTATAAATGGACAGTTTTTACTTTTTTCTGGCTGCAAGGAATGGTTCCTGCAGCTGTTGGAGAGGACATGGCGCTTCTGACAATAATGCTTCTTAGATTTTGGGGCTGCCAAAAGGACAGTAGTGGGAGGGTCTGGAAAAATGGATTGTAATTGGTCATCTTTTTGATAGTAAAGGTTGTAATTTCCGTGCAGTTCCCCTTAGCACTTCCAGATTTGGGTTGTAGGTGACTACTAGAGGCACTTGATTATTTTCTTCTTTAGCTTTGTAATGTAGCAGGTGATTCCTTGACATTCTGTTGGCTCTTGAAATTTGGTTTTGAATTGTTCTTGGATGGTAGCCCTAATTCAAAAAGGTCTTTTTGAGGCGACCAAGGTGTTCATCTCTATCCATGGGGTTGGAGCATATACGATTGTATCTGATGGCTTGGCTGTAGATAATAGAGTTCTTTATGTGTTTTGGATGGAAACTGTCCCATTTAAGGTATGTTGGACAGTCAATTGGCATCTAATACAGAGATGTCTCTATTTCATTGTTCTTTAGTTTAATGATGGTGTCCAAAAAGTTAATCTCAGTGCTGGGGTAGTTGAGTGTTAAGTTGATGGTGGGATGAAATTGATTAAACTGTTCGTGGAATGTCTTTAGCTGTGGCTCAGACTCCGTCCAGATGATTATAATATCATCAATGTAGCGGTAGTAGGCCAGAGGCCTGATGGGACATGAGGACAAAAAGTTGCTTTCAAGCTTGGCCATGAAAAGATTTGCATATTGTGGAGCCATTTTACTTCCCATAGCTGTGCCAGTCTCCTGTAGATATACAGTATCTTGTTGTCAAATTCAAAGTAATTGTGGGTGAGGATGAATTTTCTAAGTTTCACCACAGAATCAGCATCAGTCCCTGTGTTTTCCATGAAGAATTTGCAAGCATTTAATCCATCTTGGTGTGGGATATTAGAGTACAAAGATTCCACATCCATGGTGGCCAGGATGGTTCCTTCTGGTAGAGGACCTATTGCTGCTAGTTTATTCAATAGGTCAGTTGTGTCCTGAATGTAGATGGGTGTATCCTTTACCAGTGGTTTAAGAATACCCTCTACCCATCTAGATACCTGCTCAGTAAGGGTGCCCACACATGAAATTATTGGTCGTCTTGGATTTCCAGATTTGTGGATTTTGGGAAGCATGTAAAATGTCCCTATTCTTGGACTCTCTGGTATCAGGTCATCGGCTCTTATGGATTCGTCAGGCAGACAAGATACCAACTTGTTTAGTAGGAACAAGGATGTAATAGTCCTGTGTAGGATCTGACTCCAATTTTCTGTAGTAGCATGTGTCCATCAGTTGTCTGTTTGCTTCCTTTATATAGTCTGATGTATTCATCATGACTATTGCACCTCCCTTGTCAGCAGGTTTAATGATGATTTCTTTGTTGATTTTTAATGACTGTATGGCTTTTCTCTCCTGGGCACTGATGTTGGATGCTTGCCTCCTGTTAGTGTCTATGATGGTGAATTTTATCAAATGTCTGAAGGAGTCTATATATTTATCCAAATGAGGGTTGCGTCCAGGTGGAGGTGTCCAGTCTGACCTTTTCTTGGTTGCTAGGATCCCTTTTTTCTTCAGTCTGAGTGTTTTCTGAATTTTCTAATTATGCAAATTGTCTCTTCAGAGAGGAAGAGGACTAGAACTCTAGTGCCACCTATTGGAGGTAGCAATCCTAAAAGTCAATGTTGACCCTTTAACGAGCCTAGTTACATGACTTAGGATAAAAGCCAAGCCAGAATCTCCATTTGCAGACACTGTGTTTCGGGGTACTGCCCCTCATCAGTGCAAAGTGGGAGAAGATCTGGTTTGGCTGTGAGAGAGGCGTCTGACCGATATCCAAGAAGTATCATTTCTCCTTGCGGAGAATGACATGCTAAGCATGTCGAGGTGAGGAGACTTAAAGCCGCAATGCTCCTCTGGGAAATATGCTAATTATGCAAATTGTCTCTTCAGAGAGGAAGAGGACTAGAACTCTAGTGCCACCTATTGGAGGTAGCAATCCTAAAAGTCAATGTTGACCCTTTAACGAGCCTGAATTTTCTGTATCATTGAAATATTCCCTCAGGCGCAGTCTCCTGAAAAAATGTTCCATATCACTGAAGAGTTCAGTTTTATCTAGGGCCTTAGTGAGACAAAATGAGAGTCCTCTAGAAAGCATGGCCAGCTCCACTGTGTTGGGTTTATAATCTGAGAGATTGATAACACAGTTAGATGCTTTTGTGTGTGGAATGGAGTAGTTGTCCAAGTTGTCAGGTTTTGGCTTTGTTTTGTTTCTGTTTGTATAGAGTCCTGAATTGAGGCACAATCTGTGTAGTTTCTTTTCCTTGTTATGAATCAGAAAGGTCCGTAGTTTTTGGTAATATTGTTGTAATTTGTGCGCTGTATTTTCTGTAAGTGTTTTCCTCAGAGTTTCAAATTGCCCCTGGACTTCACTCCTTATGCTCTAGCAGACATGTAAAAGGTGGTTCCTTAGGCCAGCTTCACACTTCAGTTTTCTGGCGTCAGTCAAAATCAGTCATTAGCAGAAAAAAACGGATCCGACGGATTTGCCTGGTGGATCCATCTTTTTCCCTATACACTTGTATTAGCGACGAATTACGACAGATGGCCTTGCGTTTCGTCCATCGTGCTCTGGATCCATCAGAATTTGTGTATCCGTCATCTGGAGAGGACGGACAAAGTAGCGTTTTTTTGTTTGTGTCGAAAAGTCGGACAACAACAAATCCAGCGGCATCCATCGTTGGCTAGAATGGAAGCCTTTTGGCGCAGGATCCGTTGCTGTCCGTCAAATTATGGAATCCATTGACGGATTCCGTTTTTTTACACTGAGCATGCTCCAAATCTGTATTTAGTAGCCAATTGGCCAGACAGCCCCAAAATCTATATAAACCTGCCATGTGGCTTCATTCCTCATTGTGCCGGCAAGAAGCATAGAAGGAAGAAGCCTGCCAGCAACCTGCCTGCCAGCCAGAAGCCTGCCAGCAACCTGCCAGCCAGCAAGAGGACTGTGTTATGAATGGGTCGCCGAGGAAAAAAAAAACAACACAAGCTAAGTCTCAGAAAACCAGAGAGGTTGGTAACTATGCAGACTGCAGATCCCTCATTCTAACCACGCAACTAGCAGCAGTCGTGGTGCGTTCCTACGTTGGTCCTAGGCGCCTCATCACAACCGGAGAGCTAAATAAGCCTAAAGCAGGAAAAGAGGAAAACTAACTGCCCCAGAGCAGACCCCAAAGAAAAGTCAGCCCCCCACATGTATTGACGGTGAAACAAGATGAAAACACATACAAAGGCAGGAAAATAGGCTGAGCAGACGATGGGGCCAAACTAACTAGAAAGGACAGGAAAGGAAAGACACTGTCTGCAATCTGCCAAAAACCCTACCAAAAATAATGTCCAACACATCTGATAGCAAAATTAACCCTGAAGTTACTAGACTTCTCCCACTATATCAGCACTCTGAAATATTCTGAGACAGAGCAAAAAGAGGCCAATCTAATAAGGGACAAAAAAAAGCAAATTGGCAAATACAGATAAATAAGAGTGGAAATTCAGCACAGCCCAGCCGGGCTGGCTGACTACACAAAAAACTGAATTGACCAACAAGAGCAAGTGTGAACATTAGCAAAAACAAACTTAACTTGAGAAGACTGGAACAGAGCTGAGTCCAAGACCTGAGAAGCAGACTGAATCACCAGCACCAGGATAGGGCATCGGCTGTCTTATATCCAGTCTGATACTCTAGAGATCCAATCGTTATCCTCCTCACCAGGTGGCAGATCACTACCAATTAAACCAACCTCACTACCTCCTGTCACCACCAGAGGGAGAACGGAAGGAGAACTCTCAACTGATGGAGCAGAAAATGAGCTCATAACAGGACTGCCAGCCACCAAGAGTCCTGCCAGCCAGCAAGAGGCCTGCCAGCCAGAGGACTGCTAGCCAGCCACTGTCCCCCAGCCAGCGTGAGTTGCGGTGAGTGTGTGTTTGTGTGTGTCCAGCCGTGGTTGTTTTGTTTTTTATACTGTACATGTATTTCCAACAAAGTAGTGTGGCATTTGTGTCTGTGTGGCATGTGGCATGTGTGTGTGATGGCGGGGTGTGTCTGTGCTGCGTGTGTGAGTGCAGCCACGTTTTTTCTTTGTAATACTGTATGTGTATTTTAAACAAAGATCTGCGGTGTGTGTGTCTGTGTGGCATGTGTGTGTGATGGCGGTGTGTGTGTGTGTGCTGCGTATGTGTGTGCAGTAGGGTGACCGCAAAAAATCGATGTCGGAATTTTGTCCATCTGGACCCCACAAAACGATTCCCCTTTCCAGATATTGAGATAGCCAAAATTTGAGCTCGATCAAACGACGTTAACCCGTGCCGCTCGTCGCTCAAAGTTTGAAAAAAATCCAAATTGAGGTATTTTAAGATTTAGGTATTTTGCATAGTCTGTTAGACTATAAAGAATGTGACAACAACATTGCAGAAATAGCCCTGACCAAATTTTCGAACCATTTGTGGTATTTGAATGCAGAGTTGGTGGGATTATCATTTTTTGATCCCACCATTACAGACAATGAAAAGTTGTTAATGGCTAATAAATTGCTCAGTAGCACAGATGAACCATCAGAGCACGCTAGGGTTGTAAATCCAAAAGTTAGGAAAGAAAAATTAAAAGAGTTAGGAAGTAACCGACTTTAACGACCTTCTGACAAAAGATGAAGAACAAAAGCAATATGTCCTGCAAGTTGTAAGCAAATGCCGAGCATTATATTCTGACGTTTCAAAAACTACTTTAACAAAAGCTCTAGAATAGATTAGATAACTATGTAAACTTATCAACTCATGTAGGTTAGCGTGCTCTGATGGTTCATCTGTGCTACTGAGCAATTTATTAGCCATTAACAACTTTTCATTGTCTGTAATGGTGGGATCAAAAAACGATTATCCCACCAACTCTGCATTCAAATACCACAAATGGTTCGAAAATTTGGTCAGGGCTATTTCTGCAATGTTGTTGTCACATTCTTTATAGTCTAACAGACTATGCAAAATACCTAAATCTTAAAATACCTCAATTTGGATTTTTTCAAACTTTGAGCGACGAGCGGCACGGGTTAACGTCGTTTGATCGAGCTCAAATTTTGGCTCTCTCAATATCTGGAAAGGGGAATCGTTTTGTGGGGTCCAGACGAACAAGATTCTGACATTTTTTCCCCCCCATATGAGATCCGGTCACCCTAGTGTACAGCCAGGTTTTTTTTTGTAATACTGTACCATGTATTTTAAACAAAGTTCTGCGGTATGTATGCCTGTGTGGCGTGTTGTGTGTGTGTGTAATGGCTGTGTGTGTGAGTGCTGCGTGTCTGTGTGTCCAGGCATGTTTTTCTTTTGTAATACTGTACATGTATTTCAAACAAAGTTCTGCTGTGTGTGCCTGTGTGGCGTGTTGCGTGTGTGTGTAATGGCGGTGTGTGTCTGTGTGGGGCCTATGTGTGCCTTTTAATTTATTAATTTATTTTTTTTTAATTTTCATGTACTCGTATTTAAAATAAAGAGCAGTATAGCTCCTACTTGTTTTTCAAAAAATAAATAAATATAAATTTATCCAAAAACTGTCCGTGGTATCATTTCACCAAGTTAACTTTTAAAGTGTGGTTTATGAAAAACAGGAAAGCACAACATGCAATATAGATTTGGTTGAGGGTCTACTTGTTTAAATAAAAGGTGTAAAAAAAAAGGTTTAGAGCAGAAATTAGGTATTTAAATTTTTGAAAGGGGTATTTTAAAATAACATCTGTGGTCAATAGATCTTCAAGTGGGGGGTTTGAAGGAGGGCATCGTTTGCAAGGTCTAGGTTACTTTTTTGGGGGGGTAACAGGTGCTGGAGCGTTTGGCAGCTTGTGCATCGCGCATATTGTGGAAGGAAGATATCAAGGTCAGACTTTTGTGCCTTGGCAGATTTTTGGGGGTTACCGAAGGGTGATGGTTTGCCTGCTTGAACATTGCTCAGATATAAAATTTGAGCGGGGTGGTTTAGAAACCTATTAAAGTACTTAGCCTTTTTTTAGGGTGGGGAACCTATGGAGATTATTTTATGGGGGGATGGTTTGAAATCCTACTACCTCTTGAGCTACCTTTTATTTTCAAATTCAGCTGCCTACACATAATCTTGACAGGTGTCTTTCTACTTGCATTTCCAAGCAGGGACCAACAAGGCCAGCCAGCAGGGACCAACCAGGCCAGCCAGCAGAGACCAACCAGGCCAGCATCTAAACTCCTGATGTAAGTATTAAAGGACATAAAGCTTAATATATAATTTGTATAGTAGCTAACAAGTGTCTTTATACTTGCAGATGCTTCGAGAAACCAGGCCATTATGTCTTCTTCTGGGAGCCCTCCCTCACAGTGTCAGCGAATTGAGGTAATGGAAAAAAAAAATGTTTGTTTGTTATTGTTAAAATTTTGGGTTAACACTATATGCATTAATCATGTTTTCACAGGAAGCTGAAGCAGCAGAGGGCCTCCCAGAAGGAGACGGACAGGATGGAGAAATGCCCGGAGCGGCCACGCAGACTGTAAGTTTCTCAGAAACAGTTCCTACAGACATCACAGTGCACCCAACACATGAAAAACAGATCATCATACATCACACTACACACAAAACATATGCCTACATCCAACATAATGGTTTTTTTTTCTACTCTGCTGCACATTCTGGTCATCGCCATCGAGGTCCTCTCAGCAGCTCCCAGGGTCGATGTTGCAATCGCCGAGGTGGTCAGCCTAGAGTAAGTACTTTTTTTTAAATTAGACGTGGTTTGCAGTTTAATGTTTTTTTGTTTATTTTTTAACAGACTTCACAGCGTGCTCCCGAATCGGATGGTGAGGAAGGCGGTCTGGACGTGGACCGCCTCATTGAAGAGGTACGAGAAAGGGAGCCGCTGTGGAACATGGATGACCGCCGCCATGCTGATCAGTTTATCCTTGTGGACAACTGGGAGCACCTCAAACCTCTGCAGCAGACTCAAGCGCGTAAGTATTCACAGTTATGGAATTTAGGTTGCAGAACGGAATGTGTTGTAACCAATTTGTGTTTTCACTTTACAGGTGAAAGGGAAATCACGCGGTGGAGGTCACTCAGGGTTCGCTTCAAGAGGGAGTTCAACAAGGAGATGAGGGCCTCGAGTGGATCTGGAGGACGCAGGAGCCACTACAAATACGTAAGAGCCCTTTCGTTCCTCCAGGCAATGCTGGTGAGCAGAAGGTAAATATTCCACAACCCATTTATGAACTCACAATGTTTACATGTCTAACCTTATTTTTGGGTTTCAGGGCTATGCAAGATCAATATATTATTTCTTTTATTATCTTTCACAGCACCGTTTGTAGCACTCGGGACCCTGCTGCAGAGTTGGACCCCTTTGGAGCGATCCCACAGGAGTCCGCCACCGTGGGCCATGTCGAGAGACCCAACCCCTCTGACCCTTTGTTTGACCCTTCCCTCACTTCTGGTCCCTTGGCCCCATCCACCAGCGCTGGAACATCAGGGCAGACTTCGTTACATGAAGCTGCTGGTAATGAGGTAGTTTTCACTTTACCCCACTCCTCTGACACTGCCGCCACCTCAAGGACACCTTTGGGTTCTGGCCGGCAGCGCCTGAGGGGTCAGGAAAGGAGCTATGTGCCCGAGTTCTTGCATCTGAATGCAGCCTTCCAAAACTCAATAAAACTTTTGGCAGAGCAAGTAACTGCTGGGATCAACATGTTGACCACCAGCATCCTTGAACTCGGCAGTCATCTGGATAGGATGCATTCAGATGCAAGTAGAATACCGAATCACCTTTATTTTCCGTCGGTCCTCGCGAGCAGGGAAAATCTAACTCCTGACCAGCAGGTGCATGTAATGCAAGGCTGCCAGGCTGCTCTGGCGCAGGCCATCTCCCAAGGCCTTAGACCTACCACAGTAGTTCCTCCCACACCTCCCCCCAGCCACTGTCCCTCCTCCCAATCCTTCCCAGTATACAAATCCTTCCCAGTACACAAATCCTTCACAATACCCAACTCCTTGCTGTTACCAAAATTCGTCCCACTTCCAGAATCCGTCCCACTTCCAGAGTCCGTCCCACTTCCAGAGTCCATCCCAGGTCCAGAATCCGTCCCGGTATCAGATGCCTTCCCCACAGTTTCCTTCCCCGTTACATATTCCTTCCGCGGCCCTGCTTCCTGTACCATATCATTTCCCACCTACCCCAACCCAACCGCCCGCCCAACCTGTCCTCCCTGCTCAACCTCATATTTTCTCCCCACCTTCCACTTCAGATCAATCCCAACATGATCACCTTTTCCCCATTATCGACGTGGTCCACCATTCCAGCCCCTCCGAAACTATCTACACCCAACAGTTTACAGATTTGTAAATTTTTTAATATTTGTGTTAAATAAAACAAGCTATTTTGTTAAAAAATCATTTATTGTCTGTCAATTGTATTTAATTTAACTTACAACACTTTATATAAAAGGTACTAAACATACAACATAAGTTGTAAAGGTAAAAAAAATTGTGGGTTTACAAAAAAATACCCCAACTTTGGGGAAGGAACAAAACTTGGGTTAATACAAAAAACATAATCACAAGTGTGACTGGTACAAAACTTTGGTTAATACCAAAAACATAGTAGAAAAAAAACCATGGTATATATTACAAAACACATGGTAAAAGCACAAGTGTGAGTGGTAAAAAAAATTGGGTTATACAAAAAACATGGTTTAACTAAAAACATGGTATAATCACAAGTGTCACTGGTACAAAACTTTGTTTAATACAAAAAACATGGTATAATCACCTGTGTGCCTGGTACTTAACTTGGTACAAAACACATGGCATAATCACAAGTGTGCCTGGTGCAAAACTGGGTAGAAAACACATGGTATAATCACAAGTGTGACTGTAAAAAAAACTTGGGTTAATATGAAAAACATGGTATAATCACAAGTGTGACTTAAGCAATAACTTTCGTACTCCCAACATACATTATATCAAAACACAAACACATCAAACCATGTCATCCTGCCAATCAACTCTTCCTTCAGGTGACATAAAGTAGTCAGCAAATTTGTCCCTCATTCTGGAAACGACCAAAGCACTCCGAAAAGTTATTTTCATAATCGTGCAAGGTGGTTTCGGACACATTTTCCTCCATAGCAACCTGTTCCTTGAATATGACAAAATTGTGCAGGACCACACAAGCCTTCACCACCTCATCCACAGTCTCAGTTTGCAGTTTGATAGCGGTCAGCAGGACCCGCCATTTTGCTGTTAGAATCCTCGTGTTAAATGATAGCTAAATATTCTTTTCCTTTGCGTCAATCCACTACTTCCATATGGCTTGAGCAGGTGTGGTGAAAGTTGAAAGACTTCATCTCCAACACACACAAATGGCATGGGTAGGCCAGAGATTCCAGAGAGTGGTCTTGGAGGTGGAAATTCAAATGTGTCTCCGTATAAACAACGCCCCACTGCTGACATTTTAAAAACCTGCGAATCATTTGAGTGGCCATAGGCACCAATATCCACCGCGATGAATTTGCATTGGGCGTCGGCAATGGCCATCAGTACAATTGAAAAATATTTTTTATAGTTAAAATATTCTGAGTCCGATCCAGCAGGTTTAACAATCCTTATGTGCTTCCCATCAACTGCACCCAAGCAATTTGGAAACTGGCATCCCTGGAGAAAATTATTGGCAATCTCTAGCCACTAGTGTTGAGCGACTTTTGGTTTTTTAGGGTCGAGTTTCGTTTCAGGAAACCAGACTTTTCCAAAAGTCGGGTAGAGCAAAATCGGCCGACTATAGGGAAAAGTCGGGGTCGTCCCGAAACACGAAACCCAATGTAAGTCAATGGAGAATTAAAGTCGGCAGTGAGAGGAGGACAGGAAACACACCAACAGTGCCCATTTGAATGCCAAAAGCATAAATTCTTGTTACTGAAGCTTGTCAACCTTAATTAACTTCATAATACTAGTTACGCACTGAAAAATGGGGGTTATTTGGCTACAGTTGTGGGGGGGAGGGCTGGCTCCAGGTTTTCGTGGGCCCAGGGCCAAAGAGCGCCCCTTTAACACATACCACAACTCATGATGCTCCGATACGGCAGAGAAATAGCAGTATAGTACAATGAAATATACTTCACTTCTTACATCTCATGACTGATATCCATTTTAAATTCTCCAATACCTCCAAAAACTGACAGTATATAACTCCAAACAGTATTATGGCCAGCGCTTAGTGCGCTATACAGAGTAATGAGGCCCATATATTTCTCCATACGGAATCATTATTCCCATATAATGTTTCAAACCGTATATGATGAGCTCCACATAATGCTACAGTATATGGTGGTCCTAATGGATGAAGCTCCACTGTCTTATGGGCCCAAATAATGCTCCATATATAATGGGCCCCATTTCCACTGCTCTAGTGTATAATGGGCCCTGTAAATGCTGCTCAAGTGTCTGATGTCCACCTTTGGAATGCTCCAGTGTATGGTGGGCCCCATATATCATTCACCAGAGTATAGTGCTCCCCAAAAATTGCTGTCCCAACATTGAAAACAGTTACATAAGTCTCCTTGCTAGGGAATCCCTGCACTACTTTGAACTCCTTATCGTCCCCATCTTCCATCTCACTGCACTTGGCTGTTTAGGCCCTCCCACCGGCAGAGACACTTTTGCGTACTATGCGGTGCCCTGTGCCAGTGCCATCGCCCATGAGAATGCCCCCCACCTGCTCAAGGAACCTGCACTTTCATCTGCACCTTCCTCTTTGTCACCGTGTAAGGTGGTATAGTATGCGGGAAGGGGAACCTGAGTTTCCTCTGGGTCAGATTCTGGCTGTGTAGAGTGCGAGGGGAATGTAGTGGTCTGGGTCAAAGTACCAGCAGCATCATCCAGCAGTGGCTGGGCCTCAGTGCACTTGTGGCGTCCCCAAGAGTACGGTCACCACTGTGGCATTACCTTCCTCCTAGGGAGTGTGTTGTCAAGCTTGGGAGCAACGAAGGATTTCTCTAGCAGTGAAACCAACACACAACACATTTCCCACTCCAGGCTAGCAGGGAGATCTCTGAATCTGACTGCTGAGGAGCTGCTCTCTGTGGTCGGGAGGAGGTAAGTTAGGGCACTCTGTGCAGTGAAGGGGAAGTGTGTGGACGTGAAAAGGGGAGCTGGAGGATGAGCAGAGTTAAGGCTCACTCCTAGCTGGAGCACATGGTCCCGATTCCGGTCTCCGAGTTTGTAGGGACACTGACGTTCCTGCAGCAGAAACCGGGGGAAGTAGTAGCTATAAATGCTCTGTACCCAACTAAGGCTCGGAGGCACCAGCATCGACGTGTGCGAGGCAGAAGGAAAAGGCCACAGCTGTCTGCCATACAAGTAGAGTCTGAGGAACATCTGTTAGTCAGGAGGCGTTTCAGTGAACCACGGTCCTGTGAGTGCTTCCCCCACAAGCGCTAGAAAGGAGACCTTCAGGAAGGTACATGTTGGCGGAGTGTTGGAAGGGAGCTTTCCATTCTGGCCCCGGAGGTTGGCAGAGGTCCTGACCCGGAGGACACAGCACGGAGGCAGGCATCTGTGTAACCTGCAGACTGTGAGTAAAGCTTTGGAACTGCACACTCTGGTGTCCTACAGTTATTCCAGCACCTCTACATCTGGGTACCAGCACCTACACCGCCTGTGCCTTTCCCCCATCACTACATCTACACTTCCCTGGGACTCCAGCTCCACCTGTGGGGAGCTTCACCATCTTTGCTGCACAACACCATCAGTCCCAGAGGATCTGCATGTAGCGTCGGCCTAACATCTATGTTGCCGAACACCACAGGTGGCGTCAAACTATCTATATAAACTCTTTACCATTATACCACGCCATTTACATTGGGGCCCAGGGCCACCGTCCGGGTCACCGCTGCTGTGACACATCCCACTGACACCGGCCCGGTACCGAGTACCCCACAGCCCTGGGAGGGCGACCCATATCCTGACTGCTGATCGGGCGGCGTTATTCCCATGAACCTCCAAACAGTGTCCCTGAAGGCAAAGTTTTTGGTTTCCGGGGGCAGTATGATTGCAAAGCTGAACCTTAAAGGAATGTCCAAAAGGGCACCACCAGGAGTGGAGCCTGTGGCTTAATTGGACTGCACCCGGGAAACCACTACCATACAAGCTACAGAAAAGATGGACAGATTGCAAGCTTTGTCGATTCTGTGTGTGGTGTGGTATGTCCGTTTGTAGTTGTGCTAGCGATTTCTCAGCTTTATTCCGTTAACGACCGAGACTCCGGCATGGCCCCGAGGTACGCGTCAAGCTTACTAGAGGGATACGCGAGGCTGTGGCACGTGAGATCGAGCAATAACAGGTCTAGCATTCCAGGACATGTCCGGGCTGCATGCACGCTACACTGAAAGGACCAGCTTTTGTCGCTTACAGGTGCAGATAACCTGCTGAACTCCGTTAGTGATGGGGATCTGGGATTCAGATTATTCCCCGCGAACGAACGATGATTTCTCAGTAAGTTCAGGTCAACCGCAATTCCGGAGTTAGGCCTAACCGTCATTCCTGAAAAAATTACGTGTCCAAACCACAGGTGCTGTAGCTTGCTTAACAGCTCGGCAGCCGTTCTCAGGCCCAGTATGGATTCAACAACATTGTAGAAAGTTGATAAAGGGTACAGTTTCACTGGATAACACGTATATATGTAGCCTAGTTTATACATTAAAAATATATGTCTATAGATCAGGAGGCAGACTCAGATGTTCTCAGGCCCAGTATGGATTTGACCAGATTGTACAAAGTTGAGAAAGGGTACTTTATCACTGGATAGCAGGTATATATAGCATAGTTTAAACATGTAAAATCTCCGTGTTCTCAGTATGGATTACACAGCAATCTAAAAAGTGGAAAAAAAGAAATGCATTTGAGGCGTACACAAATATATACTTTTGGTGTTATTTTTAAATCTTCATATATATTTCTGTCTCAGTAATACAGTCCAGCCTCTCCGCAATAGGAAATGAGATGCATACAATTAGTGACATAAAGGCTATTGATTGCAGAAATCTAGGAATTATTATTCACGGGAAAAACTTCCGTCACAATTCTCATAGGCGATGCTGACCCTCAATTAATTTGTGTATTGAGACAGTGAAAACATTTTTTTGTGAATAAAGTCTTGCTGTATCGCACTTCCGTTGATTCCATCACTGTTACTCATCTCAATCCAATTTTTATCACAGGGAGCGATGTAAACATGGTGCTCACTGGCTATCATGATCTGTCACGTAACTTTGGAGTGCAAAAGACAGAAGCCACAGGCCATAGGCGATTCTATTTGATTGGCATGAGAGGGCACATTTTGAAATGTGCGCCGGAATGTCACACGTTTGTGAGTAGGAAAACTGTGAAACCTGATGATAAACCACCACTGCATGTAATTGTGAGTCGACGTTCATAAGAAATGGAAGCCACTGATCATCTGGAGCTAGAGCCCGGCCAGCAGGACAGGGCAAAGCTACATCATAACCATCATCTTTCAGTTCAATCAATTTGTAGTGGCAGTCCCAGTGAAGGATTTGACAGCCCAGACTACACAGCGGAGGAGCAGGGATAGTTAAACATTGCAAATGCTGGGGCCCTGCCCAAGCAAGGGGGGCACACTCGTGGGCGTCGGTACTGGCACTGGGCCCCTCATAGTGCGGCGGTGTGTCTGACGGCGGGTGTGCACCACCACTGTCAGAGACATTTGATTGCACTATGAGGGACCCTATGCCTGTGCCCGCGCCCAAGAGTCGGCCTACCCACCTGTCCAGGGCAACGGCACTCGCACGGTTTTGTGCGCTAGGTGGTGACCCCGGCCATGGGAGGGCGCCCACTTAGGGAGGTTTACAAAGTGGCATATGTAGTTGTGGGTCATTCAGCTGCTGCAAAAGGCGAAATAGGTCAAGTTCGCGGAATAGGAGGACCAAAGCAAGCCATTTTTCTGGCAACCTATGTGTCATCAAGGGAAGGTGGGACAAAATCCTTGGAAACCCATGCATGGTTCATTTTAATGAAGGTTAGATCATCCACATTTTGGGTTGACAGACGGGTCCTTATTTCTGTCAGGATTGATCCAGCTGCACTGAAGACTCTTTCCGATAGCACACTTGCAGCTGGGCAAGCGAGCTCCTGTAAGGCATATTGTGCCAATTCAGGCCAGGTGTCCAGTTTAGCGGCCCAATAGTCAAAGGGGAATGACCTGTGCAGGAGAACATCGATATGGGAGGAAAAGTAGTTGTTAACCATAGTTGACAACTGCTGTCTCCTGTCACTTTCCATCGATGCAGTATTACCAGTTGTGTGAGCGGTCCGTGAAAAATCAGTCCACAACATTGTCATGAAACCCCTGTCTCCAACGCCACTTCTGCTGTGTGCACCACGAACACCTCTGCCAAGCTGCCCCGGGCCCGTACGGCTCGTGTGAGAACCAT
Source organism: Dendrobates tinctorius (assembly GCF_039654945.1). Classification (NCBI taxonomy): domain Eukaryota; kingdom Metazoa; phylum Chordata; class Amphibia; order Anura; family Dendrobatidae; genus Dendrobates; species Dendrobates tinctorius. Next base: position 3,900,280 of record NW_027361736.1, on the reverse strand, counting down.
CACCACTGCTGTGTGCGGGGAATGCCTCAACCAACCGGTTAACCAGAGTTGCTTGTTTAGTAGCCAATATTAGGTCAAGGTTCTCGTGTGGCATTATGTTTTGTAATTTGCCTTTATAGCGTGGATCCAGGATGCTGGCCAACCAGTAGTCGTCATCGTTCATCATTTTGGCAATGCGTGGGTCCCTTTTTAGGATCTGCAAGGCATAATCTGACATGTGGGCCAATGTTCCCGGTGTCAATGATGCACTGCGGGTGCTGGGTGGAGGAGCACTTTCTGGCAAATCCACATCCCTCCAGTCACGCACAAACCCTGTACCAGACCTTGCCATGCCAACATTTTCACTTGCCCCACGAGTTGCATCCTCCTCCCCTAAGTAATCATCCCCATCATCATCCTCCTCCTCCTCTTCTTCCTCCACCTCATCCAGCAGACAATGGCTGAATGTCATCAAGGATTCCCTCCACCTCTTCCTCCTCGTCAACATTGGCTGCAGACGCCTGCTCCTTAAGGTGCAACAAAAGTTTGCATGAGCAGATGCATAAGTGGGATGCTCATGCTTAGGATGGCATCGTCTGCACTTACCAGCCGTGTGCATTCCTCAAAACACTGAAGGACTTTACAGAGGTCTTTCAGCTTCGACCACTGCACACCTGTCAACTCCATGTCGACTCTCAAAGTGCCTGGCCGTGTATCCTCCCACAAATGCATTATGGCCTGCCTCTGCTCGCACAGCCGCTCAACCATGTGCAGGGTGGAGTTCCACCTTGTTGCAATGTCGATAATGAGGCGGTGGTTGGGAAGGTGGAGCAATTGCTGCAGCTTCTGCATACGAATGGCGTGTACAGGCGACCGGCGGATGTGCACGCATAGTCTTCGCACCTTCTGGAGCAGGGCTGTTAACTCCGGATAATTATTGAGGAAGCACTGCACCACCAGGTTCAAGGTGTGAGCCAAGCAAGGTATGTGGCTGAGTTTTGAAAGGGCTATGGCTGCCACAAAATTACGGCCGTTATCACTAACTACCTTGCCTGCCTCAAGATGTACACTGCCCAGCCAAGACTCAGTTTGTCGCTGAAAGTACTCGGCCAGCACCTCGGCAGTGTGTCTGTCGCCCAAACACATCATCTGCAACACAGCCTGCTGACGCTTTCCACTAGCTGCTCGATAGGGGGACACCTCGTGTGCAACAGTAGCAGCTGCAGATGGAGTGCTCATACGACTGCGCTCTGTGGACGAGCTTTCGCTTCTGGAGGAGGAGGAGGAGGGTCGAACGCCTACAGCCAACTGTTTCCTATACCGTGGGCTAGGCAGCACTGTCCCACCACCGCTGTCCCCTGTGGACCCTGCATCCACCACATTAACCCAGTGCACAGTAATGGACACGTAACGGCCCTGGCCATGCCGACTGGACCATGCATCAGTTGTGAGGTGCACCCTTCCACTCACTGACTGCTTGAGTGCATGGACAATGCGGTCTTTCACATGATGGTGGAGGGCTGGGATGGCTTTGCAAGAGAAGTGGCGACTGGGTAGGTCATAGCGTGGTACTGCATAGGCCACGAGTTTGCGGAAAGCTGCGCTTTCCACCAACCAATAGGGCATCATCTCTAACGAGATTAGTTTGGCAATGTGTGCGTTCAAACCCAGTGTACGCGGATGAGAGACCGAGTACTTTCTTGACCTACTCATAGTGTCTGGGAGGGTGAGCTGGACTTGAGAGCTGCATATGGTGGAAGTAGCGGTGGACAGGGCGGACTGTGAGAGGGTTGATGATGGTGATGGAGTTGGTGTTCTTTCTGATGGCCTAGATTCAGTCTTTCGTTGATATAACAGTGGGATTCCCTGACTGCTTTGGCCTTGCAACGACACCTCAACATTTGCTGCTGTGCTAACCGGTGGGCTTACAGTGGGGGAAACAATGTAGCATTGCTGATTACCTTCTTTGTGATCAGTTGCACATGTGGTACTTGAGGTTTGGTGTTGCGTCCACGCTTGCAAGTGCATGCTGGTTAAATGTCCAAGCATGCAACTGGTATTCAAATTTTTCAGATTTTTCCCTCGGCTAAAGGTCTTTGCGCACTTCTTACAGATATCCTTGGCCTGATCATGAGGATTTTTTTTCAAAAAAGTGCCACACTGCACTCTTCCTACTTTGGCAGACATTTTGCGGCCTAGCACGCTGTGATATTTTGACCCTCTGGACAAGCTGTCCAGCAACTCTTTTGATTTTTGGAACCTGTCTTTGGAGTGCTCCGGGCCTGCCAGATAACAGCTGTTGCGATGTCGATGTCTGCTGTGGATGCTCCTCCTTCTCATCTGAGTTATTGGAAGCAGCACCCTCTTCCCCCAATGGATGCCAAACTGGGTCAACAACTGGGTCATCCATCACCTCCTCTTCAATGTCATGTGCACCTTCCTCTGTGTCACCGTGTATGGTGGTATAGTGTGCGGGAAGGGGCACCTGAGTCTCATCAGGGTCAGAATCTGGCTCTGTACACTGCGAGGACAATGTAGTGCTCTGAGTGAATGTACCAGCAGAATCATCTATCAGTGGCTGTGCATCAGTGCACTCCATGTCAGATTCATCTTGGCCTGGGTAATACACCATTTCACTTGATAATCCAGGCATGGTATGTGAAAACAGCTCCATGGAGTAATCATTAGTATGGCCTGCGTCATCCTTCAATCTTGGTTGGGGTGAGGGACACAAGGAAAGGTGTGGTTCATGAACATGAGCCTCCAATGACGACTCAGTGCTTTTATTTTTTACAACTTCAGAAGAGGAGGCGATAGAGCTGGAGGCTGAGTCAGCAATGTAAGACAAAACTTTTTCCTGAAGCTCTGGCTTTAAAAGCGGTTTGCCAACTCCTAGAAAACTAAGCCTTCGAGGCCTTTTGGAGCCAGACGATGACGCAGGCTCAACACCTCCTGCATTCGGTCCTATTTTGCTTTTGCCACTACCATCAGATCCACCACCAACACCATCATTACCAGCTGCCAACCCCCGCCCAATTCCACGGCCTCTTCCACCAGCCTTCCTCATTTTTGGTAGAAAAGTAGACAAAATCCCACAAACTATATAGTAATGTAAAACAAGGTACAAGGTGTCTATATGACAGGGGAGATTTTGAATTTCTGCACACACTTGTGGACACTGGACACTTTTGGATTGTGTGAGGCCCACTGAATATCACAGCGCTATGTCACAGGCTCGATGTCGCAGGTGTGAAAAATGTCACTAGAGGATAACGGAGATTTTGAATTTCTGCACACACTTGTGGACACTGGACACTTTTGGATTGTGTGAGGCCCAGTGAATATCACAGCGCTATGTCACAGGCTCGATGTCGCAGGTGTGAAAAATGTCACTAGAGGATAACGGAGATTTTGAATTTCTGCACACACTTGTGGACACTGGACACTTTTGGATTGTGTGAGGCCCAGTGAATATCACAGCGCTATGTCACAGGCTCGATGTCGCAGGTGTGAAAAATGTCACTAGAGGATAATGGAGATTTTGAATTTCTGAACACACTTGTGGACACTGGACACTTTTGGATTGTGTGAGGCCCACTGAATATCACAGCGCTATGTCACAGGCTTGATGTCGCAGGTGTGAAAAATGTGACTAGGGGATAACGGAGATTTTGAATTTCAGCACACACTTGTGGACACTGGACACTTTTGGATTGTGTGAGGCCCAGTGAATATCACAGCGCTATGTCACAGGCAGAAATTGACAAACTACAAGGTGTATATAGAATTGGGCAGAATAGGAATCTCCCTAGAGTGTAGGTCTGTAAGAACGGAACAAGTCCTCGACTTATTCTTACAGAGCGACACACAGATAGCTTCACTGTGGCCGTGATAACAGCTGTTACACGGTACTGAGAGAGGAGCGTGCACGTACACGGCTGTCCGGTGTACGTAAAATTGTCAAGCTCTGTGTTTTTTAAGTATACGGACTGACACACGCTGTCTCTCTATAGTTTTGAATGTGATCAAACAGCAAATATATTTAACTGTTTGAAAGCTAGACAAAACTAGAAGGTGCAGGTCTGTAAGAACGGAACATGTCCTCGACTTATCCTTACAGAGCGACACACAGATAGCTTCACTGTGGCCGTGATAACAGCCGTTATACGGTACTGAGAGAGGAGCGTGCACGTACACGGCTGTCCGGTGTACGTAAAATTGTCAAGCTCCGTGTTTTTTAAGTATACGGACTGACACATGCTGTCTCTCTATAGTTTTGAATGTGATCAAACAGCAAATATATTTAACTGTTTGAAAGCTAGACAAAACTAGAAGGTGCAGGTCTGTAAGAACGGAACATGTTCTCGACTTATCCTTACAGAGTGACACACAGATAGCTTCACTGTGGCTGTGATAACAGCCATTACACGGTACTGTGTGAGGAGTGTGCACCGCTGTATGGTGTGAAAAAATGCACGCTCAGTACCTCACCAGGACAAAAAAAAAAATTGGGATTGCTTTTAAAAAAGCAGTTTGCAGAGCAGTGGGTAAACAGCAATGCAGCCGTCAGGAAGCCTTAGAAGGCAGCCTAACAACCAACACCGCTGATCCAGCAAAATATAGCCTCCACTTGCACTGCACACACAGTGACTGGTGTGTTGTACAGGCAAAATCGCTAGCAGCAGAAGCAGTTTTTGGTGTCTTCTTCCCTGCCTAACGCTCTCCCTACAAAATCATCAGCAGCAGCTCTCCCTATTCTGAGATTAGCATGAGTAACATGGCGGTCGGCGTGCACGCCCTTTTATACCCCCTGTGATGCCCACCAAAGCAAGCCAATCACATGCATGCCCTTCTGAAAGATGGTGGTGACCCCTGCCTATGTCATCACGTTGCCCACAGTGTCCGTGGATCCTGATTGGCTGAAAAAGAGCGCAAAACAAACTTTTGAAACGCGACTTTGGCGCTTAAGTCGCCGACCTCGTGGCCGACCTCATCCTAGGGTCGGGTTTCGTTTCATGAAACCCGACTTTGCCAAAAGTCGGCGACTTTTGAAATTTTTAAACCCGTTTCGCTCAACTCTACTAGCCACCTCTCCTGTGTTGGATGTGGGATGTACTCCTCCTGTAAAGATTCCCACAATGCCTGTGAGATCTGTTTTACTATCCCTGAGATTGTAGAAATTCCAAGCCGGAATTGATAATGGAGAGAGGAAAAGGATTCTCCAGTTGCAAGGAATCTGTTAAAAAAGGCAAAGACAATAATTAATATAAACTACCAACAACAACATGACAGTTATAAGTCTGTTGAATGAGAAAGCATAAAAAGCAAAAAAAAAGGCTTACCGAAGAGTCACCATAAGACGCTCCGCCGGTGATATGGAAAAGCACAAGTAGGTGTCCTTTCGCCTCATTTGTTCTCCAACCCGTTCCAACAAAATGTCAAAGTTTTCAGATATCATGCGTAAATATTTGAAGAACTTTTCAGGGTTTTGCCTCAACTCCATATAGAGCTTTGAATAGACCCCACGTTTCATTCGCCTTGCAATGATCGGATGGATCCAAAGATGTCTCTGCCACCGCTGACGCAGGATGTGCTGTCTTGCTTCCTCCTTGTCACAAACAATCACTGCCAACCGATTGGCCTCAAAAGCAAAATCCGCTTATATGCTCACAATGTTCGCCAGAACTCCTTCCATCTCTGCCACTTGCTCTACAACCTTTCAAAGATGGGTTGTTCAAACAATCAAGATATATGTTTCCAGTACTTTCCAGTAGCCAATCACGTTTTGGGAGCCTCCGATCTGGCTTCTGAAAAAACGGATCCGTCGAAAAAATTGAACAAACGGATGAAAAAAATGGATGCAACTGATGAATCCGTTTTTTCAGCGGATCCGTCGAAAAAACGGATCAATTGCATCTGTTTTTCACTATTTTCGATGGATCCATCGTTCCGTCTCGACGACGGACTTTGACTGACACCAAAAGACTGAAGTATGAAACAGGCCTTAGTCTCTCAGAAGTCCTGTGACAAATTTTTTGTGCATAATGGGTATTGTAGGTATGAAGAATTGGGTTTGTAATCCAGAGTCTGTTGGGAATTAGATTCTCCTTTTTGCATTTAGATAAGAAAAAATGTCGCTGTCCATTTGTGCACGTTTCTTCAGAAGTGATTTTAGTTCCATAAAGATGCGGTACATTCTGGTATCCTCCATTTTTATACAGGAAAGATGTACTGTGTTAGCCAGTAGATAGAAAAATAATTAGAATTGAAAGTCCTCAGTGATTGATACCTTTTAATGGCTATCTGATAAGATGGTAACAAATTGCAAGCTTTCGGGACTACTCAGGTCTCTTCATCAGTCTAGACTAATACAAAATCTTGCTGATTACTGCCATTTTTTATTGCAGAGTATTTTTCCAAATCTGTCATTCTGTGTTTTCTTGTTGGATCTCAGTTAGTGGGTGGTGTGAGCATTGTCTGATCGACGTGTTCACATTTGTGCATGTCACATGTGTGTTTTTAATCCGTTTTTTTCCTTGCTTAGCATGGTTTGGGAGACCCCACCCCTCTCTTGTGTGACGTGCACATAAGAGCTGTCTCAGATCACAAGCCCATACTAGGGAGACAGACATTGAGCCTGTGACATAGCGGTGTGATATTCACTGGGCCTCACACAATCCAACAGTGTCCACAAGTGTGTTCAGAAATTCTACATCTGCCCTGTCCAATAGTGACATTTTTCACACCTGCGACATTGAGCCTGTGAACCATAGCGGTGTGATATTCACTGGGCCTCACACAATCCAACAGTGTCCACAAGTGTGTTCAGAAATTCTACATCTGCCCTGTCCTATAGTGACATTTTTCACACCTGCGACATTGAGCCTGTGACATAGCGGTGTGATATTCACTGGGCCTCACACAATCCAACAGTGTCCACAAGTGTGTTCAGAAATTCTACATCTGCCCTGTCCTATAGTGACATTTTTCACACCTGCGACATTGAGCCTGTGACATAGCGGTGTGATATTCACTGGGCCTCACACAATCCAACAGTGTCCACAAGTGTGTTCAGAAATTCTACATCTGCCCTGTCCTATAGTGACATTTTTCACACCTGCGACATTGAGCCTGTAATATAGCGGTGTGATATTCACTGGGCCTCACACAATCCAACAGTGTCCACAAGTGTGTTCAGAAATTCTACATCTGCCCTGTCCTATAGTGACATTTTTCACACCTGCGACATTGAGCCTGTGACATAGCGGTGTGATATTCACTGGGCCTCACACAATCCAACAGTGTCCACAAGTGTGTTCAGAAATTCTACATCTGCCCTGTCCTATAGTGACATTTTTCACACCTGCGACATTGAGCCTGTGACATAGCGGTGTGATATTCACTGGGCCTCACACAATCCAACAGTGTCCACAAGTGTGTTCAGAAATTCTACATCTGCCCTGTCCTATAGTGACATTTTTCACACCTGCGACATTGAGCCTGTAATATAGCGGTGTGATATTCACTGGGCCTCACACAATCCAAAAGTGTCCACAAGTGTGTTCAGAAATTCTACATCTCCCCTGTCCTATATACACCTTGTACCTTGTTTTACATTACTATATAATTTGTGGGATTTTGTGTACATTTTTACCAAAAATGAGGAAGGCTGGTGGAAGAGGCCGTGGAATTAGGCGGGGGTTGCCAGCTGGTAATGATGGTGTTGGTGGTGGATCTGATGGTAGTGGCAAAAGCAAAATAGGACCAAATGCAGGAGGTGTTGAGCCTGCGTCATCGTCTGGCTACACAAGGCCTCGAAGGCTTAGTTTTCTAGGAGTTGGCAAACCGCTTTTAAAGCCAGAGCTTCAGGAAAAAGTTTTGGCTTACATTGCTGACTCATCCTCCAGCTGTATCGCCTCCTCTTCTGAAGTTGTAAAAAATAAAAGCACTGAGTCGTCATTGGAGGCTCATGTTCATGAGCCACACCTTTCCTTGTGTCCTTCACCCCAACCAAGATTGAAGGATGATGCAGGCCATACAACTGATTACTCCATGGAGCTGTTTTCACATACCATGACTGGGTTATCAAGTGAAATGGTGAATTACCCAGGCCAAGATGAATCTGACATGGAGTGCACTGATGCACAGCCACTGATGGATGATTTTGCTGGTACATTCACTCAGAGCACTACATTGTCCTCGCAGTGTAATGAGCCAGATTCTGACCCTGATGAGACTCAGGTGCCCCTTCCCGCATACTATACCACCATACACGGTGACACAGAGGAAGGTGCACATGACATTGAAGAGGAGGTGATGGATGACCCAGTTGTTGACCCAGATTGGCATCCATTGGGGGAAGAGGGTGCTGCTTCCAATAGCTCAGATGAGGAGGAGGAGCATCCACAGCAGACATCGACATCGCAACAGCTGTTATCTGGCAGGCCCGGAGCACTCCAAAGACAGGTTCCAAAAATCAAAAGAGTTGCTGGACAGCTTGTCCAGACGGTCAAAATAGCACAGCTTGCTAGGCTGCAAAATGTCTTCCAAAGTAGGAAGAGTGCAGTGTGGCACTTTTTTGAACAAAACCCTCATGATCAGGCCAAGGTTACCTGTAAGAAGTGCGCAAAGACCTTTAGCCGAGTGAAAAATCTGAAAAATTTGAATACCAGTTGCATGCTTAGACATTTAACCACCATGCACTTGCAAGCGTGGACACAACACCAAACCTCAAGTACCACATGTGCAACTGATCAAAAAGAAGGTAGTCAGCAATGCTACATTGTTTCCCCCACTGGAAGCCCACCGGTTAGCACAGCAGCAAATGTTGAGGTGTCGTTGCAAGGCCAAAGCAGTCAGGGAATCCCACTGTTATATCAACGAAAGACTGAATCTAGGCCTTCAGAAAGAACACCAACTCCATCACCATCATCAACCCTCTCTCAGTCCGCCCTGTCCACCGCTACTTCCACCATATGCAGCTCTCAAGTCCAGCTCACCCTCCCAGACACTATGAGTAGGTCAAGAAAGTACTCAGTCTCTCATCCGCGTACACTGGGTTTGAACGCCCACATTGCCAAACTAATCTCGTTAGAGAAGATGCTCTAACGGTTGGTGGAAAGCGCAGCTTTCCGCGAACTCATGGCCTATGCAGTACCACGCTATGACCTACCCAGTTGCCACTTCTTCTCTCGCAAAGCCATCCCAGCCCTCCACCATCATGTGAAAGACCGCATTGTCCATGCACTCAAGCAGTCAATGAGTGGAAAGGTGCACCTCACAAGAGATGCATGGTCCAGTCGGCATGGCCAGGGCCGTTACGTGTCCATCACTGCGCACTGGGTTAATGTGGTGGATGCAGGGTCCACAGGGGACAGCGGTGGTGGGACAGTGCTGCCTAGCCCACGGTATAGGAAACAGTTGGCTGTAGGCGTTTGACCCTCCTCCTCCTCCAGAAGCGAAAGCTCGTCCACAGAGCGCAGTCGTACGAGCATTCCATCTCCAGCTGCCACTGTTGCACACGAGGTGTCCCCCTATTGAGCAGCTAGTGGAAAGCGTCAGCAGGCTGTGTTGCAGATGATGTGTTTGGGCGACAGACACACCGCGGAGGTGCTGGCCGAGTACTTTCAGCGACAAACTGAGTCATGGCTGGGCAGTATACATCTTGAGGCAGGCAAGGTAGTTAGTGATAACGGCCGTAATTTTGTGGCAGCCATAGCCCTTTCAAAACTCAGCCACATACCTTGCTTGGCTCACACCTTGAACCTGGTGGTGCAGTGCTTCCTCAACAATTATCCGGAGTTAACAGCCCTGCTCCAGAAGGTGCGAAGACTGTGCGCGCACATCCGCCGGTTGCCTGTACACTCCATTCGTATGCAGAAGCTGCAGCGATTGCTCCACCTTCCCAACCACCGCCTCATTATCGACATTGCAACAAGGTGGAACTCCACCCTGCACATGATTGAGCGGCTGTGCGAACAGAGGCAGGCCATAATGCATTTGTGGGAGGATACACGGCCAGGCACTTTGAGAGCAGACATGGAGTTGACAGGTGTGCAGTGGTCGTAGCTGAAAGACCTCTGTAAAGTCCTTCAGTGTTTTAAGGAATGCACATGGCTGGTAAGCGCAGACGACGCCATCCTAAGCATGAGCATCCCACTTATGCGTCTGCTCATGCAAACTTTGACGCACCTTAAGGAGCAGGCGTCTGCAGCCAATGTTGACGAGGAGGAAGAGGAGGAGGGAATCCTTGATGACATTCAGCCATTGTCTGCTCAGCGACCTCTCCTGGATGAGGTGGAGGAAGAAGAGGAGGAGGAGGATGATGATGGGGATGATTACTTAGGGGAGGAGGATGCATCTCGTGGGGCAAGTGAAAATGTTGGCGTGGCAAGGTCTGGTACAGGGTTTGTGCGTGACTGGAGGGATGTGGATTTGCCAGAAAGTGCTCCTCCAACCAGCACTCGCAGTGCATCATTGACACCGGGAACATTGGCCCACATGTCAGATTATGCCTTGCAGATCCTAAAAAGGGACCCCTGCATTGCCAAAATGATGAACAATGATGACTACTGGTTGGCCAGCATCCTGGATCCACGCTATAAAGGCAAATTACAAAACATAATGCCACACGAGAACCTTGACCTAATATTGGCTAATAAACAAGCAACTCTGGTAAACCGGTTGGTTGAGGCATTCCAGGCACACAGCAGCGGTGGTGGTTCTCACACGAGCCGTACGGGCCGGGGGCAGCTTGACAGAGGTGTTCGTGGTGCGCACAGCAGAAGTGGCATTGGAGACAGGGGTTTCATGACAATGTTGTGGACTGATTTTTCCAGTACCGCTCACACAACTGGTAATACTGCATCGATGGAAAGTGACAGGAGACAGGAGTTGTCAACTATGGTTACAAACTACTTCTCGTCCCATATCGATGTTCTCCCGCACAGGTCATTCCCCTTTGACTATTGGGCTGCTAAACTGGACACCTGGCCTGAATTGGCACAATATGCCTTACAGGAGCTCGCTTGCCCAGCTGCAAGTGTGCTATCGGAAAGAGTCTTCAGTGCAGCTGGATCAATCCTGACAGAAAAAAGGACCCGTCTGTCAACCCAAAATGTGGATGCGGATATCCTTCATTAAAATGAACCTTGTATGGGTTTCCAAGGATTTTGTCCCACCTTCCCTTGATGACACATAGGTTGCCAGAAAAATGGCTTGCTTTGGTCCTCCTCCTATTCCGCGAACTTGACCTATTTCGCCTTTTGCAGCAGCTGAATGTCCCACATCAACATATGCCACTTTGTAAACCGCCCTAACTGGGCTACCCCCCCCATGGCCAGGGTCACCACCTAGCGCACGAAACCGTGAGAGTGCCGTTGCCCTGGACAGGTGGGTAGGCCGACTCTTGGGCGCGGGCACTAGCACAGGGTCCCTCATAGTGCAATCAAATGTCTCTGACGGGGGTGGTGCACACCCGCCGTCAGACACACCGCCGTACTATGAGGGGCCCAGTGCCAGTACTGACGCCCACGAGTGTGCCCCCCTAGCTTGGGCAGGGCCCCAGCATTTGCAATGTTTACCTCTCCCTGCTCCTCCGCTGTGTAGCCTGGGCTGTCAAATCCTTCACTGGGAGTGCCACTACAAATTGATTGAACTGAAAGATAATGGTTAAGATGTAGCTATGCCCTGTCCTGCTGGCCGGGCTCTAGCTCCAGATGATCAATGGCTTCCGTTTCTTATGGACGTCGACTCACAATGACATGCAGTGGTGGTTTATCATCAGCTTTCATAGTTTTCCTACTCACAAACGTGTGACATTCCGGAGCACATTTTAAAATGTGCCCTCTCATGCCAATCAAATAGAATCGTCTACGGCCTGTGGCTTCTGTCTTTTGCACTCCAAAGTTAGGTGACAGATCATGATAGCCAGTGAGCACCATGTTTACATCGCTCCCTGTGATAAAAATTTGATTGAGAAGAGTAACAGTGATGGAATCAATGGAAGTGCGATACAGCAAGACTTTATTCACAAAAAAATGTTTTCACTGTCTCAACACACAAATTAATTGAGGGTCAGCATCGCCTATGAAAATTGTGACGGAAGTTTTTCCCGTGAATAGTAATTCCTAGAATTCTGCAATCACTAGCCTTTATGTCAGTAATTGTATGCATCTCATTTCCTATTGCGGAGAGGCTGGACTGTATTACTGAGACAGAAATATATATAAAGATTTAAAAATAACACCAAAAGTATATAGTTGTGTACGCCTCAAATGCATTTCCTTTTTTCCACTTTTTAGATTGCTGTGTAATCCATACTGAGAGAAAAGATAACCCCGGCACACTCGTTTGAATTACGAGAGAACAATGCACATAGCTGCTCTTAATTTTTATTTAAAGCGGACCAAAAAATGAAAAATACAGACAAAATTATCCAACGTTTCGGCTCGCAGGCCTTTATCAAGGAATTATCTGTAATGATAAACAAATCTTTCAAAACCATGCAAATATTCTTATGCACTCGAAAAAAATGATAAAAAATTTTTTTTAAAAAAATTTATAATAAAAGGTCCATATAGTACATTCAAGTATCAAAATCAATTACTCATTATAACATAAAAATTATCAAAATACAGTGAAAACATATCCACAAGAAAAGGTGTACATATACAAATATATTTTTCTCCACCCCAATATATAAGTATCTCATAAGACAAAATTAATGCAAATTGTATTCAATACCTGTAAATAGATAGAAGACAAACGGGTCCTAAATGCTGACTGGATCAACGTTCAATAGTGACTCATTAGAGTCACCCACTATAGAGCAAAAAAACATAGAGAAAGTAGAGAAAGTATAAAAAGTATATATACCTGTGCCACAAAAAAAGGGGGACAAAACGATCCAAGATTGTAACATACCTATTCCATAAGTGCATATCTCAGACGTCAGGAGAAAGTGCGGTAGCGTGGTGCGCTGTGGACGCCCTGTGTTAACACCGTCCCTTAAATACACACACAAACAAAATACTTCCGGGTGGAGAGCGGCGTTACCCGCTGTGTACTGCGCACGCGCCACCAAGCCGTCCCTCACAAAAGGGCAGTGAAGAGCGGCGTTACCCGCAGTGTACTGCGCACGCGCCACCAAGCCGTCCATCACCAGACGGGAAACAGACCGGGCAGAAGAGGGCAATGTGGCCTTATAAACTGCGCACGCGCCACTCACGGACAACATGAGCGGCCAAAAGAAATAAATCCTCCCAGAAGTGCAGTGACGTGATGAACAGTGTTGGAACCTTTTGCACCAAAACGCTGTGACCGGATGCTATTATTAGGTTATCTGAAAAATAAAAATAGAAATAAAAATAGATGTTTATAAAATAAAATAACAATCTCTGATAAAAGACTAGTTAGTATATAGAGTTTACCAAATAAGGAAACAGAAGGATAAAAAATAAACAATAATACAAAGAATAAGTCAAAATACAAAAAACAAAAAATACCTACACTTACAAGAAAATACCTGCACCTACAAAAAAATTTAAATAAAATCCCTATTATTAGATTTTAAATTTATAAATGTTAATAAATGTTAATACATACTAATACAGAAAGAGGAGGGGCAATATTGACCTGAAAAATAATCAATGATAAGAGACCTCATATTCTCTATTTAGACCTAATGGTGCTAATGTTTGGAGCGTGTAAATCCAAAAGGATTCACGCTCCTTCAATCTCTTTAACCTATCGCCACCCCTTCTTGATACCTGAACTTGGTCAATAACCTGGTACCTCAGCTGGGCAACAGAGTGGCCACATGATAAGAAATGAAACGGAATGGGTAATAAAGTACGTCCGCACCTGATAGTAGACTTATGCTGTGAAATGCGGTCCCGGACATGCTGGGTAGTTTCCCCTGGGTAGTAATCCATACTGAGAACACGTGGATTTTACATGTTTAAACTATGCTATATATACCTGCTATCCAGTGATAAAGTACCCTTTCTCAACTTTGTACAATCTGGTCAAATCTATACTGGGCCTGAGAACATCAGAGTCTGCCTCCTGATCTATAGACATATATTTTTAATGTGTAAACTAGGCTACATATATACGTGTTATCTGGTGAAACGGTACCCTTTATCAACTTTCTACAATGTTGTTGAATCCATACTCGCCTGAGAACGGCTGCCGAGCTGTTAAGCAAGCTACAGCACCTGTGGTTTGGACACGTAATTTTTTCAGGAATGACGGTTAGGCCTAACTCCGGAATTACGGTTGACCTGAACTTACTGAGAAATCATCGTTCGTTCGCGGGGAATAATCTGAATCCCAGATCCCCATCACTAACGGAGTTCAGCAGGTTATCTGCACCTGTAAGCGACAAAAGCTGGTCCTTTTAGTGTAGCGTGCATGCAGCCCTGGACATGTACGGGAATGCTAGACCTGTTATTGCTCGATCTCACGTGCCAGAGCCTCACTTATCCTTCTAGTAAGCTTGACGCATACTGCGGGGGCATGCCGGAGTCTCGGTTGTTAACGGAATAAAGCTGAGAAATCGCTAGCACAACTACAAACACACATACCACACCACACACAGAATCGACACAGCTTTCAAAGTGTGCATCTTTTCTTTAGGTGGCATGGTTGTGGTTTCCCGGGTGGAGTCCAATTAAGCCACAGGCTCCACTCCTGGTGGTGCCCTTTTGGACATTCCTTTAAGGTTCAGCTTTGCAATCATACTGCCCCCGGAAACCAAAAACTTTGCCTTCATGGACGCTGTTTGGAGGTTCGTGGGAATAACGCCGCCCGATCAGCAGTCGGCATATGGGTCGCCCTCCCAGGGCTGTGGGGTACTCGGTACCGGGCCGGTGTCAGTGGGATGTGTCACAGCAGTGGTGACCCGGACGGTGGCCCTGGGCGCCCATGTAAATGGCGTGGTATACTGGTAAAGAGTTTATAAAGATAGTTTGACGCCACCTGTGGTGTTCGGCAACATAGATGTTAGGCCGACGTTGCATGCAGATCCTCTGGGACTGATGTTGTGCAGCAAAGATGGTGAAGCTCCCCACAGGTGGAGCTGGAGTCCCAGGGAAGTGTAGATGTAGTGATGGGGAAAGGCACAGGCGGTGTAGGTGCTGGTACCCAGATGTAGCGGTGCTGGAATAACTGTAGGACACCAGAGCGTGCAGTTCCAAAGCTTTACGCACAGTCTGCAGGTTACACAGATGCCTGCCTCCGTGCAGTGTCCTCCGGGTCAGGACCTCAGCCAACCTTCCGGGACCAAAATGGAAAGCTCCCTTCCAACACTCCGCCAACATGTACCTTCCTGAACGCCTCCTTTCTAGCGCTTGTGGGGGAAACACTCACAGGACCGTGGTTCACTGAAGCGCCTCCTGTCTAACAGATGTTCCTCAGACTTTACTTGTATGGCAGACAGCTGTAGCCTTTTCCTTCTGGCTCCCACACGTCGATGCTGGGGCCTCCGAGCCTTAGTTGGGTCCAGAGCATTTATAGCTGCTACTTCCCCCGGTTTCTGCTGCAGGAACGTCAGTGTCCCTACAAACTCGGAGACCGAAATCGGGACCATGCGCTCCAGCTAGGAGTGAGCCTTAACTCTGCTCATCCTCCAGCTCCCCTTCTCACGTCCACACACTTCCCCTTCCCTACACAGAGTGCCCTAACTTACCTCCTCCCGACCACAGAGAGCAGCTCCTCAGCAGTCAGGTTCAGAGGTCTCCCTGCTAGCCTGGAGTGGGAAATGTGTTGTGTGTTGGTTTCACTGTTAGAGAGATCCTTCGTTGCTCCCAAGCTTGACAACACACTCCCTAGGAGGAAGGTAATGCCACAGTGGCGACCATACTCTTGGGGATGCCACAAGTGCACTGAGGCCCAGCCACTGCTGGATGATGCTGCTGGTACATTGACCCAGACCACTACATTCCCCTTGCACTCTACACTGCCAGAATCTGACCCAGAGGAAACTCAGGTTCCCCTTCCCACATACTATACCACCTTACACGGTGACAAAGAGGAAGGTGCAGATGAAAGTGCAGGTTCCTTGAGCAGTTGGGGGGGCATAGTCAAGGGCGATGGCACTGGCACAGGGCACCGCATAGTACGCAAAAGTGTCTCTGCCGGTGGGAGGGCCTAAACAGCCAAGTGCAGTGAGATGGAAGATGGGGACGACAAGGAGTTCAAAGTAGTGCAGGGATTCCCTAGCAAGGAGACTTATGTAATTGTTTTCAATGTTGGGACAGCAATTTTTGGGGAGCACTATACTCTGGTTAATGATATATGGGGCCCACCATACACTGGAGCATTCCAAAGGTGGACATCAGACACTGGAGCAGCATTTACAGGGCCCATTATACACTAGAGCAGTAGAAATGGGGCCCATTATATATGGAGCATTATTTGAGCCCATAAGACAGTGGAGCTTCATCCATTGGGACCAACATATACTATAGCATTATGTGGAGCTCATCATATACGGTTTGAAACATTAATGATTCCATATGGAGAAATATATGGGCCTCATTACTCTGTATAGCGCACTAAGCGCTGGCCATAATACTGTATGGAGTTATATACTGTCCGTTTTTGGAGGTATTGGAGAATTTAAAATGGATATCAGTCATGAGATGTAAGAAGTGAAGTATTTTTCATTGTACTATACTGCTATTTCTCTGCCATATCGGAACATCATGAGTTATGGTATGTGTTAAAGGGGCGCTCTTTGGCCCTGGGCCCACGAAAACCTGGAGCCAGCCCTACTCCCCCACAACTGTAGCCAAATAACCCCCATTTTTCAGTGCGTAACTAGTATTATGAAGTAAATTAAGGTTGACAAGCTTAAGTAATAAGAATTGATGCTTTTGGCATTCAAATGGGCACTGTAGGTGTGTTTCCTGTCCTCCTCTCACTGCTGACTTTAATTCCCCATTGACTTACATTGGGTTTCGTGTTTCGGTCGGAACATAGTCGGCCGATTTTGCTCGACCCGACTTTTGGAAAAGTCGGGTTTCATGAAACGAGACTCGACCCTAAAAAACCAAAAGTCGCTCAACTCTACAAATAGATGATAAAGGTGCCTGTCATGCCCGTCATGCTGCTTGCGCTGCATGATTCCCACTGTCATGCCTGTCATGCCGCATTGTCCCCAGTGCCGGGTCCCTGCGGGCGCCCCGGGGGTCACTCTTGTGTGTGCATGCACACCTGACTGTTAGGCTGTCCTGACTGTTAGGCTGTCATGTCTGTTATGCTGCATGACATGTGCATGTGCACCTCAGTCATGCTTGTCGTGTCTGTTATGCTGCATGACCCCTGGAGCAGTGTGCACGTGCACCTCACAGTCATGCTTGTCGTGTCTGTTATGCTGCATGACTCCTGGAGCAGTGTGCATGTGCATGTCACAGTCATGCTTGTTGTGTCTGTTATGCTGCATGGCTCCTGGAGCAGTGTGCACGCGCACCTCATCTAATGGCTGCCTGCAGATGCTGGTGCGAACTTGTGCTTTACCTCATAGCTATACGCCATTGCTTGTGCGCACATGTGCTTCACCTCATGGCTGTGCATCATCGCTAGTGTGCATGCTCACCTCACCTTTGCTGCATGCCGTTGCTGTGTGCATTGTGTGCCTTACCTTACGGTTGCGTGCTGTTGCTGGTGCGCATGAGCATCTCCAGTGCTGGATCCTTAGGCTGGACACCTGTGCTCGGCGCCCGAGTGCGCACTCATCTCCATGCTGCCTGTAACGGTTCCTCTCTATGGTCCTGGAGGACCAAATCCAGCAATCCTCTCTATGGTCCTGGAGGACCCGACTATGTGATCCTCTCTATGGTCCTGCAGGACTTGACCCAGCAATCCTCTCTATGGTCCTGGAGGACCCGACCATGTGATCCACTCTATGGTCCAGCAGGACCTGACCCAGCAATCCTCTCTATGGTCCTGGAGGACCTGACCATGCGATCCTCTCCATGGTCCAGCAGGACCTGATCCAGCTATCCTCTCTATGGTCCTGGAGGACCCGACCATGTGATCCTCTCTTTGGTCCAGGAGGTCCTGATCCAGCTACCCTCTCTATGTTCCTGGTGGAGTTGAACCGGAAGTCCTTCCCATGGTCCTGACCGGTAAGTCCAGGGGCTCCTGCCCTATATCAGACCGCCCCTTCCTATGGTCGGGGCCTGATTATTATTATGTTGGCTTCCCTGCTAGGGTTGCATGGTTCCTGCTCAGTCGCTCCCTGTATTCAGTGCCCCTGCACCCTGCCCTGTTGTGCTTCTCTGCACACGCTCTGTGCTTAGACTCTGTCTATTGTCCTGTGCCATGTCTTGTGTTGTCTTTTGTGCCATGTTTTGTTTTTGCTATTCTTAGTCTTGTAGCACTCTCTATGTTCTCTGTCTTTGCCCGGCTCTGAGCTCTAGCATACGTTCCGTTTCTTTCTCTTGTACCCGGCTCTGTGCTTCAGCCTACGTTCAGCTCTCTAGCTTTTTCCATTCTCTAGCTTTTGTACCTTGTCTGTGCTCCTAGCGCACTTCCTGTCTAGTTCCGTTTTTCGTGCGCACTTACACATTCACCTTTCGTACCAGGCTTCGATGTGCCGTCTTGCACGTGTCTTAGTTATGTACCTTTGCCTAGCCCTGCCTTGTGGCTGCGTGCCCCTTGCATGCTCCTGGTCGTACCCATGCCGCCTGTCTGTGCCTCAGCTGTGCTCGCCGGCCAGTGCTCTATTGGTCTCCGTCTGTCTGTGCCTCAGCCATGCCGCCTCAGTCATGCCCGCCTGTCTGTGCCTCAGCCGGTACCCTTTGCCGGTGCCCCAGTTGTGTCTTCCGTGCTCCCTTGCATACACGCTGTTTCTCGCACTGTGCGTTTTGTGCTTCTTTAGCACATGTCTTTTGCTAACTTTGCTCTGTCCTGAATCTTGCCTCTCTGTCTTTTCCTGAGTACTATGTCCTTGGTCTGTGCCCGGCTCTGTGCTTGCTGCCTATGTTCTGCTCTCTGTCTTGAGCCCTGCCCCTGGCGTGCCGCTCTGCACGCACAGGAACATGCCTAGTACCTTGCCCCTGCCGTGCCCCTCTGCACGCGCAGGACCATACCTTGAACCCTGCGCCTGGCGTGCCCCTGTGCACGTGCAAGACCATGCCTAGTACCCTGCCCCTGACATGCTCCTCTGCACTTGAAGGACCATGTTTAGTACCCTGCCCCTGGGGTGTCCCTCTGCACACGCAGGACCATGCTTAGTATCTTGAACCCTGGCATGTCCCCTAAACACACACCATGCCTAGTATCTTGATCCTGGTGTTTCACCTCTGTGTCTTCGTGATTACATCTTGCAGCTGATGATACCCCGTGACCACGCTTTGATTACGTCTTGCACCTGATGGAACCCAGTGACCACGCTTTGCACATCCTAGAACCCTGTCATGCACCTGGTGCCCTGCATGCACCCTTGTCATGTACCTGGTGTGCCCTCTGCACGCACGTGTCTCAGCCGTGTCTTTTGCGAGCCGGCCATCTGGTCTCAGCAGTCGTGGTGGCTCACTCCCTTGGGCTTGTCCCTGACACTCCCTGTATAGGGGGTGGTCCTCACTAGGCCTGATCACCCTAGGTGAGTGGGTGCCATGACCCATAGGGTCCACTCCAAGAGTTACGTCTCATCTCACCAAGAGACATCACAACCCCTAACAGTATAAAGCATGGTCAAAGGGTTCCATCAGGTGCAAGACGTAATCAAAGCGAAGACACAGAGGTGATAACGTGCCAATGGGCACGCTAAGGTCCGAGGTTCAAGGCTAGGTTCATGTTTAGGGGAACACCAGGATCAAGATACTAGGCATGGCATGGTGCGTGTTTAGGGGACGCGCCAGGGTTCAAGATACTAAGAATGATCCTACACGTGCAGAGGGGCACGCTAGGAGCAGGGTACTAAGCATGGTCCTGCGCGCGCAGAGGGGCACGCCAGGGGCAGAGTACTAGGCATGGTCTTGCACGTGCAGAGGGGCACCCCAGGGGCAGGGTTCAAGGTATGGTCCTGCGCACTCAGAGGGGCACGCCAGGGGCAGGGTTCAAGACAGAGAGCGGAACATAGGCAGCAGCACAGAGCCGGGCACAGACAAAGGACATACAGTTAGGTCCATATATATTTGGACAGAGACAACATTTTTCTAATTTTGGTTCTAGACATGTGATGATGTTGGTCTCTTGCGTTGCTATAGCGATCTCATGATACCGCTAGTCACGCGAGACTACGTCATCACAGGACCTTGCCGCAAGGCATTACTGGGAACGCTGAGGCCCGGGAAGACTGCGCGTCGCCGGAAGGTAAATATACCCCGATTTTTTATTTTTTATTCTTTTTTTTACAGGGGTATGGTACCCAGGGCCTGGAGGACAGTCTCCTCTCCTCCACACCATGGGTACCAACCACACATGAGACACTTAACTTCGCGCATGGTGGGCATAGCCACATGCGGGAAGTAAGCGGTTCTCATGCATTCCTATGGATGCGGAATCGCGGCAATTCTTTGTGATTCTGCACAAAAGAATGAGCATGCTGCAATTTTTTCCGCGATGCGATTCCGCCTCGGAAAAAAGCGCAGCATTAGCACAGCATGTGCGGAATGCCATAGGAATGCATGGGGTGCTTCTGTACAAGATTTTTAAACGTTTTCGCAGCGTTTTCGTGCCGAAAATCGCGGCAAAAACGCTTAAAAATCGCATCGTGGGCACACAGCCTAAATGACAAATCAGTTTATAAAAAACTGAGTACGGGCACTACTTTAACCCCTTCACGACCAATGACGCCACATAGGCGTCATGAAACCTGGTTCAAATCTGACCAGTGACGCCTATGTGGCGTCATGACTTTAAAGCCCCCCTGCGGGTTGGGTGACCTAGGTCACTGAAAGGTCACCCGACCCGCAGATACAGGGGGCTTTGTAATTCACCACAGGGGGCGTGGCTTCGCCCCCACGTGGCTACGATCGCTCTGATTGGCTGTTAAAAGTTAAACAGCCAATCAGAGCGATAGTAATATTTCATCAATGAAAATTGATGAAATATTACAATCCAGCCATGTCCGATGCTGCTGTAGCATCGGACATGGCTGGAGACACCGATTCCACCCCCCCACCGGCGATCTCCCCCCACAACTGAATGACAGCGGCGATCTGCCGCCGCTGTCATCATCTGCCCCCCTCCCATTCCCTCTGCTCCCCGCCAGCCTCCGTTCCCCCCTCACCCCCCCTGGTACCTCCTGAGTCCCCCCGTCCCTCCCGATGTCCCTCGGGTCCGGATGATGGGCGCCGCCATCTTGGAAAATGACGGGCGCATGCGCAGTGCGCCCGCCCGAATCTGCCAGCTGCAGATTCCATTCTTTCATTTTGATCACTCTCACAGTGATCAAAATGAAAGAAAAAGTAAATAAACCCCCCAATTATCACCCCCATAGGTAGGCAGAACTAATAAAATAAAGAAAATATTTTTATTTTTATTTTTCCATTAGGGTTAGGGTTAGGGTTGAAAAGAGGGTTAGCGTTAGGGTTAGGGTTGAAAAGAGGGTTAGGATTAGGGTTGAAAAGAGGGTTAGGGTTGAAAAGAGGGTTAGGGTTGAAAAGAGGGTTAGGGTTAGGGTTGGAAAGAGGGTTAGGGTTAGGGTTGGAAATAGGGTTAGGGTTGGAAAGAGGGTTAGGGTTGGAAAGAGGGTTAGGGCTAGGGTTGGAAAGAGGGTTAGGGTTAGGGTTGGAAAGAGGGTTAGGGTTGGAAAGAGGGTTAGGGTTGGAAAGAGGGTTAGGCTTGTGGTTAGGGTTATGGTTAGGGTTGGGATTAGGGTTAGGGGTATGTTGGGGTTAGGGTTATGGTTAGGGTTGGAATTAGGGTTAGGGATGTGTTGGGGTTAGGGCTGTGGTTAGGGGTGTGTTGGGGTTAGGGCTGGAGTTAGAATTGAGGGGTTTCCACTGTTTAGGCACATCAGGGGTCTCCAAACGCGACATGGTGCAACCATTGATTCCAGCCAATTTTGCGTTTAAAAAGTTAAACGGTGCTTCCTCCCTTCCAAGGCCCGATGTGTGCCCAAACAGTGGTTTACCCCCACATATGGGGTATCAGCGTACTCAGGAAAAATTGCACAACAACTTTGGGGGTCTAATTTCTCCTGGTACCCTTGGGAAAATAAAAAATTGGGGGCTAAAAAAATATTTTTGTGGAAAAATTTTTTTTTTTAATTTTCACGTCTCTGCGTTATAAACTTCTGTGAAGCACTTGGGGGTCCAAAGTGCTCACCAGGCATCTAGATAAGTTACTTGGGAGGTCTAGTTTCCAAAATGGGGTCACTTGTGGGGGGTTTCTATTGTTTAGGCACATCAGGGGCTCTGCAAACGTAATGACGACCGCAGACCATTCCATCAAAGTCTGCATTTCAAAACGCAACTACTTCCATTCCAAGCCCTTACGTGTGCCCAAACAATAGTTCCCCCCCATATATGGGCCACCAGCGTACTCAGGACAAACTGTACAACAACTCTTGGGGTCCAATTTATCCTGCTACCCTTGTGAAAAAAAAATTGCTGGCTAAAAATCATTTTTTTTTTAGAAAAAAAAAATATTTTTTATTTTCACGTCTCTGCGTTATAAACTTCTGTGAAGCACTTGGGGGTTCAAGGTGCTCACCACACATCTAGATAAATTCCTTGGGGGGTCTAGTTTCCAAAATGGGGTCACTTGTGGGGGGGTTCCACAGTTTAGGTACATCAGAGGTTCTGCAAATGTAACATGATGCCCGCAGACCATTCCATCAAAGTCAGCATTTCATAATGTCACTACTTCCCTTCCGAGCCCCGACGTGTGCCCAAACAGTGGTCCCCACCCACATATGAGGTATCAGCGTACTCAGGACAAACTGGACAACAACTTTTGGGGTCCAATTTATCCTGCTACCCTTGTGAAAAAAAAATTGCTAGCTAAAAATCTTTTATTTTGAGGAAAAAAAAATATTTTTTATTTTCACGCCTCTGCGTTATAAACTTCTGTGAAGCGCTTGGGGGTTCATGGTGCTCACCACACATCTAGATAAGTTCCTTGGGGGGTCTAGTCTCCAAAATGGGGTCAATTGTGGGGGGGTTCCACAGTTTAGGTACATCAGGGGCTCTGCAAATGTAACATGATGCCCGCAGACCATTCCATCAAAGTCAGCATTTCAAAATGTCACTACTTCCCTTCCGAGCCCCGACGTGTGCCCAAACAGTGGTTCCCCCCCACATTTGGGGTACCAGCGTACTCAGGATAAACTGGACAACAAATTTTGGGGTCTAATTTATCCTGGTACCCTTGTGAAAATAAAAAATTGCGCACTAAAAAATAATTTTTTGAGGGAAAAAAATTTTTTTTTATTTTCACGGCTCTGCGTCATAAACTTTTGTGAAGCACTTGAGGGTTCAAGGTGCTCACCACACATGTAGATAAGTTCCTTAGGGGGTCTAGTTTCCAAAATGGGGTCATTTGTGGGGAGCTCCAATGTTTAGGCACACAGGGGCTCTCCAAACATGACATGGTGTCTGCTAAGGATTGGAAGTAATTTGCATTTCAAAAAGTCAAATGGCTCTCCTTCCCTTCTGAGCCCTGCCGAATGCCCAAACAGTGGTTCCCCCCCACATATGGGGTACCAGCGTACTCAGGACAAACTGCACAACAAGATTTGTGGTCCAATTTCTCCTGTTAGCTTTGTGAAAATTAAAAATCTCACGAAAAAACAATCTCAGAATCGCTGGGATCCATTGAAGCGTTCCTGAGTTATTACCTCATAAAGGGACACTGGTCAGAATTGCAAAAAATGGCTTGGTCATTAAGGTCAAAATAGGCTTGGTCATGAAGGGGTTAAAATATTCAAATTGATTAAGAAAGATACTGAGAAAATAGGTGGAAATGGGATTTTTTTATAAACATTTTTCTGAAAACGCATTTGTGGCACGACCTAAAAAAATCTTATTGGTATTTTATACCCAAAATCCACGAAACATTGGACTGCCCACCTAGACATCCTATTGTATCAGCTAAGGGTTCTGGTTCTACTTAACGCAATATGTGACTTGGGTGTTGAGGCCACAAGTTAAATATATCCCTTCATATTTTTTACCTGCTCTTCTTTTTCATGGCAACTGGGATTTAAGTTGATTAGCATTGACATTGAGAGCCTGTACACTCGCGTACCCAAGGAGAACATTTGTGAGTGTCTCATATTCATACTTGGATATAAAGCAATTTAGTTCAAAGAGGATTATATCTGCCAAATAGGTGGAACCAAGATTGGGGACGCGTGTAGCTCCAACTTTCGCAAATTTATTTGTGGCAGATGTAGAAGATGAGATAATTTACAATGTGAATTATTCCAATGCCAAGTTCATCCAGTTTGTACTTTAGCTATATATACACAATATATTCAGAAAATGGTCAGGCTGAGGGAAGGAGTTTGAGTTGTTATGGCTTACATAAATGGTAACACCAATACTTAACCGGTAATTTTGGAGGTTACCAGATTAATTTTTTTTATGTGTCAGTGAAATTATGTGAGGGGCGATTGAATAGTTATCACAAGCCGACTGCTACAAACTCACTTTTACATTTTAACATCTATCATTGTTACCACATCAAAAAGTCATTACCATATGGTCATTTTTTGTGCCTAAAGAAAAACAATAGTTATGAGCAGACTTTTTTTTACATCAAGCAGATTTAGCCGTGGGATCAATACAGCACATAAAGGGATGCCATAATGGTGATGCTTGATCGCTTCAGTTTGACAATCTTTTGCAGATTGAACATTTAATAGCAGGTGGTGATGAGCATAATGCTGTTACAAATAGAATCTAAATTCATTCTAAAGTTCCGAACACTAGGGCCACTGGGTCTAAATGATTGTAATGACCTTACTGCTTTTCTGACCAATTAAAATAAAATGCATGACACAAATATTACACTGAGCTGTGACAGGTCATTTTTACATAGGATGTATTAGTTTTATAATATTTTTATACACCAATTTAACAATTTTAATGATTTTGCACTATTTAAGAGTGTGGGGTTTGTCTCCATTCCGAAGCCCTGACTATCTATTTTAGTACAAGAAGTGGCAAGAGGCTAATTTGACCATATTACCATACTTTATGTCAAGGTGAGTGTTATGGATTGTCTGCTTCTGGGAATACTTTAAATGAGCACTGTGTATCATTGCTGAGTAGCACCTATAGACGCAGCCACTGATTCAGGTGTATGGGTAGTACCAGTCTAATCTCTGGGTATATTCAATTTGGCGTTTGAGCGCCAAACAAATACAAGAACTTACACTTGGCTTCAATAAGTGGTTGTCTGAGGAATCTTTTCCCATACTGATATATACAGGGGCTGGCTGAGGCTGGGCTGATGTATATACAGGGGCTGACTGTGGCTGATGTATATACAGGGGCTGGCTGTGGCTGATGTATATAGAGGGGCTGGCTGTGACTGGGCTGATGTATACAGGTGGTCCTGGGCTCAGTGGGCTGGGGCTGGACCTAGTGATGATGTATATACAGGTGGTGCTGGGCTCAGTGAGCTGTGGCTGGTGATGATATATACAGGTGGTGCTGGGCTCAGTGGGCTGGTGATGTATATACAGGTGCTGGGTTTAGTGGGTTGGAGCTGGTGATGATGTATATACAGGTATGGCGCTCATGTATGGAGCAGTTTCATTCATCTTTTTCGTTCTAAAATTTTACAACCTGAATGACCATGGCTTGCCTCCCCCGTAGTTTTGATCCTGGGTACGCCCATGGTACTAGCCACTCCGTGTGGCAGTTTCCAGATGCACCCTCTCTTTGGCCCCTTTAAGGCTAGTTTCACACAAAGCGCATTTTACAGGCAGCGCACGGCGCCGCTAAGCCCCGCACCGTCCGGTCATTTCCTCCTACTATCGCACACGGCTGCATGCGATCTGCGCACCCTATCTTTAGCATAGGATGCGCAGACCGTGCGCTGGCGTGCACTAGTAGGATTTTTGCATGCGCTGCGCACTTTTGAAGGTGCGCCGAGCGCACCAAAATGCAACATGGTGCGTTCGGCGCATACAGGCGCACCTTCAAAAGTGCGCAGCGCACGCAAAAATCCTACTAGCGCACAGCCAGCGCATGGTCTGCGCACCCTATGCTAAAGATAGGGTGCGCAGATCGCATGCAGCCGTGTGCGATAGTAGGAGGAAATGACCGGATGGGGCGGGCAGGGGGCGGGGCTTAGCGGCGCCATGTGCTGCATGTAAAATGCTAGTCTGAAACCAGCCTAACCCCTGTATAGAGATCTATTATTGCAAGGTTTTTATGAGGGAACTCGATACTGGTCCTACTCCTGCAATTATGATGCCATAATGTACGGATGATGTAATGCAATGTGACTGGTATAATGTACTGTAGCAAGGCTACTCTAGTCTTCATCTCAAATACCCTAACAGCACAATCTTAAACGGATTTGGGCATGGAACCAGTGGGATGACCATTTCTCCAAAGTGTCTCGGGAGCAACTTTTGAACACAACAACTTCAGGTCGCATGTTTCTAATTCTGAGAGCAGCCTGTGAGGCCTAAACGTGATACCATGGCGTGAAGATTCTTCAAGCTTGTCTCCCATAGAACACCTTTGGAATGTCATTGGTTGACAATAGTAAAGGTAGCTGCCAGCAGCAGATCTTGATGATTTGGTGGACAGAAGCATTCAGCATGGCAGAACATTCCTCAGACACACATTAATAACCTTTGTGATACTAGTCAAAGAGTGTAAATGCTGGGATTTCAAAGAATGGTTCTCATACTGGAAACTGAACAAAATTAGATATTTTGAAAATTTTGATCCATCTTTTCACATTTGCATATCTTTATCTATCCATACTGTGATTTCCAGATTTCCACTACTTTTCATTCTTGGTGTTGCAATTTCAATGTTGAGGAGTTTATTACAAATACATAATATTATGTATACAGTACCAGTCAAAAGTCTGGACACACCAGTTCATGCAAAGATTTTCCTTGCTCTTAGTTGAATGTACACATTGTAGATTCAGACTGAAGGCAGCATAACCGGGAAGGAACACGTATGGAAAAAAGGAGTATAGAAACAAGTGTGAAACAAACAATAGTTAAATTGAAAATTCCTCAGTACTCCCATTTTACACTCATGACAGCTTTACACATCATTGTGATTCTCAATACCATCAAGTAGTCACCCGGAGTAATTTCCAATAAACAGGCATGCTTTGTCAAGTGTTCATTTGTGGATCAATTGTGCTTCAGAAATTTTTTTGATCTGAAAGTGTATTTTCCAGAGCAAGTGGTGGTACACAGCTCCATTCAGAGCTGAGCCCTATTCCACAATTGTTCTAATCCAAAATATGTCAGAAATCACTAAACTAACTAAAAAGAAATGACAGCATGTCCATAATCCAAGACATTAAGGTCAGTGAATCTTGAGAAATGCAAAAACCATAAAAAGTATCCATCAAGTGCAGTCATGAAAACCATCAATTGCTATGGTGAAACTACCACAGGAAGGCCAAGGAAGACCAAGAATTAGCTCTGCATTAGAGGATACATTAATCAGACTTAGCAGCATCAAACAATGCAAATATGACAGCACCAAAGTGACAGTAACATAAATGTACAGATAACGAGTAGGAGACATCTCAACATTGTCCAAAAAAAAAAAAAACAGCAAGAAGCAGGCCTTTATGGTCAAATTGCTGGAACGAAGCTACTGCTGAGGACCACAAACAAGTTATTTCTTTAGATAAAGCAAAACAAGGACTGTGTACCAACCAGCATGCCGTTGTGAAATGCAGAATGGGTGAGTAAGCAGTTTTACAAATTGTGAAGCATGGAGGGTAAAGTATTAAGGTGTGGTGTGCTTTGCTGGTGATACTGTTGCTGATTTATTCCAAATTCAAGGCAGACTTACCTAACATGGTTACAGCATTCTACAACAACTTGCCATCCCATCTGGATTGCACCAAGTGGGACCATCATTTGTGTTGCCACAGAACAATGACCCAAAACACTTCCAGGCTGTGAGACCAAGAAAGAGAGATGATGTCTTGCACCAGATAACATGGCCGCCACAATCACTGACTTCAATGCAACTGAGATGGTTTGGGAAGAGTTGAACCACAGATAGAAGGCAAAGCAGCCAACAAGTGCTCAGAAACCTTTGGGAACTTATTTAAGGAAAGTCATTGCAGGTGATAACTGATGAAGCTACTTGACAGAGTGCCAAGGAGGTGTAAAACGGTCCTCAAAGTAGTCGCTTTTACTCTAAGATTTAACACGTTCTGATTTGTTTCACACATTTTTTTACTCCTTACTTCCATATCTTATGTATTAGTAGATGATTACAACAGATGCTATTCTGTTGTCTTGGAAGGTTGTACAGAATATGAGATTTTTACATTCCTTTTCAAATTTTAAATAAAAAATATCTTCAATGCATTACAAAGATAAAAAACTCTACAGGTGGGATGATCCCCTTGTAGTGCAAAAGGGTCTGAGAGGCAATATCGTAAAATAACAATTAATCACCAAGTGTTATTTAATCATAAGTCCATTTCAAAATCCTCAGCAAATAGTTCTGAGTATTGCATTTCCAATATCCTTTGTGATTTGCTCTATTTTGTGGTCTTTTTTTCCTTTAAAATAAACTTTTTATGTCCTGTAAAGATAAAAAGTAGTCATAATTATAGTGAATGTGTGAAAATATACAATGCAAGCCCTCCGACTGGCCAAAAGGACCTTAAGAAAAACACATTTTAATATTTTGTACAGTTTTTATATATCAATAATTTTTATTAAGATTTTATATAAAACAGATTATACACCGCAACAAATATGCGGACAGTTGAAAAATTTGTCCTATAACAGCAGGACAATAAAATTCAAAGTAAAAACAGATAACAGCTGAAAATTCTGCATAGTAGGGTTAGGGGATACAATGTGCAACATAGGAAGCAAGGGATGATAGGTAATAAGATCACAGGTCCACCAATCAGGACTGGAAGGATGAGAATTTGGACACCACCCAGGGGAACCAGCGATTCCTTATTTTATTTTTGGTAAACATATCTGAGATCAGAAGGAGCTCATATTGGTAATGTTTATTGATTTTTGGGATAATTTCCAATTTAGCGGGGATAGTTATTTCTCTCCAGTGGTCTGCCAGACATATACGGGCTGCTATTAGAATGTGTGATACAATTGGTCTCAAATCGCCAAGGAATATATGTAAACCGATCCCCAAAACCGCTAGCGGACCGCTCAAACTTCCAGCCAGGCCTGTAACTGAGGTAATAATGTTAGACACTTCTTCCCAAAATGGCAGGATGAGCGGGCAATCCCACCACATGTGCCCTAGGGAACCAACACCCGAGCAGCCCTTCCAGCAGGATCGGGGATAGGAACCACGGAATTTGGAAATCTTCAGCGGGGTGTAATACCAGTCAAAGTGAATTTTCTTAAGCTGCTCAAGATGATTGATACAGGAGGAATATTTCTGCAAGTCGCCAGAAGCGGACCACCATTGGTTCGGGGTTGAGGAGAAAGCAAGAGCCCCTTCCCAGCGCCTCATATACGCTTGTTTAGGACCATTACCGGGGGAATTAAACACTTTATATACTACAGAGAGGCCGTGTTTTTGAGAGGAGGAAGAACTAAAAAACCGCTGTATTGGCGAGCAAACAGCATTATGGCAGGATAAGGGAAATACACATGAATTTAAAAAATGCCGAATTTGCAGGTACTGGAATTATTTATTATTAGTTATTTCTGTGAAGGCCAAATTCATCCATTAGGACAGAGAAAGGTTTCAACTCCTGAATTAAGAGGATATCTTTCATGACCACAATACCATTCCTCACCCAATTGCCTAACGTGAGGCCATCCACATGAAGCTCCGAGGCTCTAATAGAGATAGACTCAAATTTAATCACCTGACGAGAAGAGACCAGATCAGACCAGTAAGAAAATGCCACTTTCATTGTCTGCAAGGGAAAAGAGGGGGCAAATGAACCAAGCACTCGGACCTCCAGTAGAAATCTCAAAGTCCCACGCGGGGCCAAGTATTTCTCCACAAGCACCCATTTGTGAGTACTAGAATCATCATACCACTCCCTTAACGCCTCTAGAACTGCTGCTTTATGGTACAAATAAAAATTTGGGACCCCCAGACCAACATGTGAATAACTATAAAATAAGGTAGACATACCAACCCCAGGTTTCTTTCCTGCCCAAATAAATCTGCTCACAACTGCCTGCAGAAGAGAGAGAAACCTCTTGGGGAACCTCAAGGGAAGACAACGGAATAAATAAATAATTTTTGGTAGGAACATCATCTTAACTATCTGAATGCGCGCCATCCAGGAAAGGGGTAAATGTATTTGATTGTCTATGTCCTTTTGAATGGAATCAAGCAGAGTATTAAAATTCTGTTTGACAATATTGGAAAGTTTACAAATCCTTAGTCCTAGGTACGAGAAGCCGTCCCGGGCCCAAGTATATGGGACAAGTGAGGAGATTCTATTTCTAACAGCTGGTTGAACATTAACCGTGAAGAGAACCGATTTTCCTTCATTTAGCTTGTAATATGAAATCTTAGAAAGTTCAAAGAGAGCGTTTTTGATCCCTATCAATGATCTTTCACTATCAGAGCAAGAGAGAATTACATCGTCTGCATATAGACCGATCTTATGCTCTACAGGGCCTATTTTAACTCCAGAGATTTCCGGGTTGAGCCTAATGGACTCCGCCAGGGGCTCCATGACTAAAGCAAAAATTATAGGGGAAAGGGGGCAACCCTGGCGGGTCCCATTAGTCAGGTCAAATCTATCAGAATAGAAGCCAGCTGCACAGACCGAAGCACTTGGTTTTTTGTATAAGGCCATAATAGCACCCTTTATATTACCAGAGAAACCAAATGTGTCCAAAACGGCGTCCACATAGCCCCAGTGTACCCTGTCAAACGCTTTTTCCGCATCTAGAGACAGGAATACATCGGGGGTACCACTGGACTCAAGAAAATCCATCAAATCAATCACTCTTCTAGTGCCATCTCTAGCCTGCCTCCTTGGGACAAATCCCACTTGGTCAGGGGAGACCAGGGCCAGCAAAAATGAGAGGAGTCTATTAGCCCAGACTTTTGCATATAACTTCACATCACAATTCAAAAGAGAGATAGGTCTGAAGTAACCAGGAGAGGTTGGAGGCTTCCCTGGTTTAGGAATAGTAGTGAATGTCGCAGCCAAGCTTTCAGATTGGATATCAGATGAGTCCCTCCATAGTGAGAACGTTCTAACCAAAAATGGAGCCAAGATGTGCGCAAACTGGCGGTAGTAAGAATTAGAAAAACCATCTGGCCCGGGGGCAGAAAGTCTCTTAGAGGATTTAATAACCCGAACTACTTCCTCCTCAGTAAGGGGGCATTAAGAGCAGCCAGAGCCGTGGGGGAAAGTTTGGGCAAATTTAGTTTAGCAAGGAAAGAAGAAATTTCACCCTTCGTGGGCTGGTGTTATAGGATCTGACTTGAGATTATATAGTTGGGAATAGTATTCTTTAAACTCACTAGCTATATGAGTAGGGTTTAAAACTTTGGACCCGTCGTGCTTAATCAAAAAGGGAATGGCCATCCGAGCCTCCCTTTTCTTCACTCAACTTGCTAGGACCCTACCGGCTCTATCACCCAAGCTATAGAATTTGGATTTAAGCTTTTTTAGATTTTTTTCATAGGAATACAGCATAATTGATGTCACTTGATCTCTCAGACCTCTAATAGAGTCAAGGAAAATGTCAGAGGGGTGGGCCTTGTTTGCCCTTTCCAGGAGCTGGAGTTTAGACAAAATATCATTAAATGTTTTTAACCTTTCCCTTTTCTCCATTGCTGCAATTTTGATGAGGACACCTCTAGCAAAGGCCTTATGGGCTGCCCAAAGAGTTTCATCCGAGACCATTTGATTATCATTAATGGCAAAAAATTATTTTAATTGCAGAGCGAGTTCATCGCTGGTATCTTGGTTAGTGAGGATATAATCATTCAGTTTCCATTTGGAAGGAGACCGGGTAGGACCCCCGTCTGAAATTGTTAACATAACGGGCGCGTGGTCCGACCACGTAATGGGGCCAATGTTAATCTGGTCACAACCCAACAGTAACGAATCATCTACTAAGATATAATCTATTCTAGAGTAGGTATTAAACCTTAGGGAGTGAAGAGTAATCTCTCTCTCCTGCATGAACATATCGCCATATATCATGAAAATGAAACTCACGGATCAGGTGGCCCATCTCTTTTCTGGCAGGGGCTTGGTGGGAACAATCTAGGAATTTACACATAGGGACATTAAAGTCTCCGCATATCACCGAGGAACCCTTTGCTATTCCCCTAAAAGTCTCCAAAAATTTACGTATGAATCTCAACTGGCCCACATTGGGAGCATTCACTGAAGCAACAGTAAATTGCACATTGTTTAGTAGACCAATTAAAATGACATATCTCCCCTCAATGTCCCCCACCACCCTTTCAAGCTGGAAGGCTACAGAGCTTTTAATGAGGATTCCCACACCCGCCCTTTTGTGGACATTATTGGCAAAAAACTGATGAGGATAATTAACATTTTTCATTCTACCATTATCCTGGGCTAATAAATGTGATTCTTGAATGCACAAAACATCACTACTCGCCTTCCCTGCCTCCTTCCGACCCATGACCTTTTATGCGGAGAATTTAATCCCTTTACATTTAGAGACAATACCTTTAAACCCATGGTATGTAAGGCCAGAAGTGGCTGTGATAGCAGAGAATTAACCCTGCAGAAAGAAACGGTACAAACAGGCAAGACCTATCAACAAATAACATGACATAACAATTAAAGAAAAACTGAGAAACAAGTTGCTCCTCACATAGCATGACGGAGCTACACAAGGACTGACAAGCAGTCAAAGCAGTAAGAGTGAAAAAAAGACGCTCGTGGGGCAGGAACTGCAGGTGGGCTGGATGCGGCCACAAAATTTAGTAGCCAGCACCCTCTGCAGAAACCAAAAAAAAATCCAGAAAAATGGAGACCACAACCTCAAAAGGCGAAAGTTATGGGAACTTCAAGCTTTAAACCATTCAGGGTTAATTCTCCTGTTTTGGGGTGAACCTTTATCCAAGGAAGATGGCGGAGGGGGTGGAATATCCCAGTCCTCAAACACTTTCCCAAGTTGCGCAGTAGAGAAGCAAACCCGAGTGTTACCATTTTTACTGACAATGAGCTTGATAGGGAAACCCTAACGATATATAATGCCTTTATCCCGTAGAATCTTTGTAAAAGGGGTGAATTCTCTCCTCCTCGCAAGCGTGCCAGCTGAGAGGGCTTGGAATTCTGAAAGGCGAGCAAATCTGTCTGGCAGGGAAGGTTTCTTCTTTAAACCAAGCAGGAAGGCCTCCTTTGTTTTATAGAAGTGAATGCGGGCAATAGTATCTCTGGGAATCGAAGGGTTAAGTCCTCGAGGCTTAAGGATTCTGTGAATCCGGTTCACTAAGATATCTCTCCCTTCTGCTTCGGGCACAACAGCTTGAATAAAGTCCTGTAACAGGGGGAGCAAATCTTTATCATGTACTTCTTCTGGTATTCCTCTTATTCTAACATTGTTTCTCCTGGATCTGTCCTCCAGGTCCAGCATTTTAGATGTTAACTTGCGGACTTCAGCTTTAAGCTCCTCATGCTCATCTATCAGTGCATTGTGGGACCCTGTTAACTCCTCCATTTTGTTCCCTAAATGATCTGTGCGGTTCCCTATAGCTCCTACTTCCCCCTTCAGCTCTGCCAACATGCTCTTTATATCATTTTGCATAGATTTCCTGAAAGCTGCAAAGAGGGATTTCATTTCCTCCTTTGTGACAGGCTGGTTGTCAGGGCTTGCCATTTCCACAGTGCTTGAGGCAGAGGAAGTAGCAGAACGTGCTGATCCTGCAGGCTTTGCAGCATGAGGGGAGGCAGCAGCCATCTTAGAACTCTTCTCCAGCCTGGAGCCTCTGGCAAAGAAGTCAAATACCTTTCTGGGGGAGCTCCGGAGCCAGGTTTTGGACCGCCTCATCTGATCCCAGGGTGATACTAAGTGCCTGGAGAAAGATTCACCGCTGAAGGAACTGCCGGTAAGATGTGTGAGCCGCTTCACCGCCTGAAGTCGTCAGAGCTCCTGGATTATGTGACCAGCACCATGCTCTGCTAGGCCACGCCCCCTATTTTGTACAGTTTTTATAGTTAATAAAAATATATATTTTTCTTCTTTAACCTTCAATCAGGGCTGACCAAAATCAGAAAACAAAATAATAACAAATGGCTTTACAGTTTAGCATTGGACATGCAGTGGGAACGGAAAGTATTTAGACCCCTTTAAATTTTTCACTCTTTGTTTCATTGCAATCATTTGGTAAATTCAAAAAAGTTCTTTTTTTTTTCTCTTTAATGTACACTCTGCACCTCACCTTGACTGAAAAAAAAAACAGAACTGTACAAATTTTTGCAAATTTATTAATAAAGAAAAACTGAAATATCACATGGTCATACATATTCAGACCCTTTCCTCAGACACTCATATTTAAGTCACATGCTGTCCATTTCCTTGTGATCCTCCTTGAGATGGTTCTACTCCTTCATTGGAGTTTAGCTGTGTTTAATTAAACTGATAACATTTGATTTGTAAAGGCACACACCTGTCTATATAAGACCTCACAGCTCACAGTGCTTGACAGACAAATTGAGAATCATGAGGTCAAAGGAACTGGCCAAAGAGCTCAAAGACAGAATTGTGGCAAGGCACAGATCTGGCCAAGGCTACAAAAGAATTTCTGCAGTACTCAAGGAGGTTCCTAAGAGCACATTGGCCTCCATAATCCTTAAATGGAAGAAGTTTGGGACCACCAGAAGTCTTCCTAGACCTGGCCATCCAGCCAAACTGAGCAATCGTGGGAGAAGAGCCTTGGTGAGAGAGGTTGTCATGATCCAGGATGGGGTTTCGCTTTGGCCCGTCCTGGTCTGACTGTGGGTTAATTGTTCCACCTCTCCCTGGCAGAGGGCGGCTATTTAATGCTCACTGGACCTAGGTCCGGTGTCAGTTATACTCCTGCCCTCGGCTAAGTTAGTTGACCCCTTGTATACATGTGCCTTGTGCCTGATATCTTGCTTGCTTGTTTGGTTTTGATCCGGTTCTGTCCCTGTTACGAGTTCTCCCTGTCCCTCTTGTACTGCGCTACCTCTCGTGTATGACTCTCTGCTTGTGACCCAACTTCTCTCTACTCGTCCCCTTGGTACCTCGTCGCCCTCTTGTGTATGACCTTTGGCTTTGTCTGACCTCCCGTCTGTTTACCCCTCCTGTACCTCGCTGTCTGTACTGTGAATGAACTCCGTTTTGCCCGACTCTGAGTTTTCTGTCTTCTCTGAAAGCAGGAGGCTAAGCCCCGCCCCCTTGCAGTCACATGACCATAGGTCCCGTGCCGGCTTGCTAAACTTCATCACTCTGGTCCTGTGCACCTATACTTTCTGGTTATCCTGGTCCCCAGGGGTCCCTACAGTGCGGGTGAGTCCCTGCTCAGCGGAGGCTGTACGCCGGCGCTGTCAGGATCCTGATATTATAACTGACCTATACCATTTTTTTCTCTGCTCCTTTTCTCCTGTGTGTGATGGATCCTATCCACGCTCTTTCTGAGCAGGTTAAACACCTGACCCAGATGTCTCAGAAACTCCTTGGAGAACAACGAGTCCTGGCTCAGTCTCAGCAGCTGATCACTGACAGTGTGCAGGGGGTTTTTTCATCGGGGGCTCGGGATGTTACATTAGTTTCCCCTGAGTCTCCAGTGAAGTTACCAGATACCTTTTCTGGAGATAAAAAAGAGTTCAGAGTTTTCAAGGAGGGCTGTAATTTTTTTTTTTCCTTAAGACCACACTCTTCTGGGGATGAAAGTCAGAGAGTGGGGGTCATTATGTCTCTGTTAAGGGGAGTCCCCCAAGCTTGGGCTTTCTCCCTTCCTACCACGGCCCCTGAGTGTATGACTGTGGATGCATTTTTTGAGGCTCTGGGGCATATTTATGATGAGCCTGATCGGATGCGTATGGCTGAGGACATGGTGATGAGTGTGTGCCAGGGGAAGCACTCAGCCGAGTGGTTTTGTACAGAATTCAGACGCTGGGCTGCTGAGGTCTGATGGAATGATGCCGCCCTCCGGGGTTTGTTCCGTAGAGGCCTGTCTGAATATCTGAAAGATGCCTTGGCTCTCCACCCTCCGCCTGATTCCCTGGAGGAGGCTATGACACAGGCCGTCTGAATGGATCGCAGGCTACGGGCGAGGGGAGTGATGCAACTGGAGACACCGTTATTCTCCCAAGGAAGGGGAGCCAGTCCTATATTGGAAACCATATGGGAAACATCGACCTCGAGGAGAAAGAAAGGAGACAACGGCGCTTGGGAAAATGCTGTTTTCACTGTGGTGATTCTGGACATTGGAAAAAGGATTGCCCCTCCTGTCACTGACCAACAAGCGACTGAGCCCGGGTGATTGTCGTGGAGGTCACCCAGGCTCTCAGGTACCTTTTTCTGCCTTCTCTAAAATGTTGTTGCAAGTGGAACTTTGTTGTGGGAGTGTCTCCACATCCACTTCTGCCTTCGTGGATTGCGGATCAGCATTGAACTTTATTGACTCTGATTTGGTATCCAGGTGTAAGATAGGGACAGTTAGGTTGGAGACTCCTATTCACATTGTGGCCATTGACAAAACACCACTGGTAAAGAATGACATTATGTTTCGTACTGAAGAGTTTCTCCTTAAAGTGAGTTCCTTGCACCAGGAACGTATTTCATGTTTTGTGATGGACAACCTGCCAGCGGGACTGGTGTTGGGGTTCCCCTGGTTACAATTGCATAATCCTGTAATTAATTGGGAATGTCGGGACATTGTTAAATGGGGTCCCTATTGTTCTGAGAAATGTCTTGATACTGTGTCTGTGTCGTCCGTGGGTCTGGAAGGTATTCCGGAGTGCCTGATAGACTATATGGACGTTTTCTCCGAAAAAGAGGCTTAGGTTTTACCACCACACGGCCCATTTGATTGTGCCACTGACCTGGTTCCAAGTGCTAAATTGCCCAAAGTCCGCTTGTATAACCTTTCGGGTCCAGAACGGGCTGCGATGAAGGAGTATATTTCCGAAAGCCTCTGTAAGGGACACATTCGTCCTTCTGTTTCTCCTGTGGCAGCGGGGTTCTTTTTTGTAAAGAAAAAAGACGGTGGTTTACGCCCATGCCTCGATTTTCGTGAGTTAAATAAGATAACTGTGAGGAATACGTATCCCCTTCCACTTATTCCTGATTTATACAACCAATTGTCCGGAGCTAAGTGGTTTTCAAAATTAGATCTACGGGGAGAGTATAACCTTATCCGAGTCCGAGACAGAGATGAATGGAAAACCGCTTTTCTCACTACTGAAGGGTTGTTTGAAAATCTAGTCATGCCTTTTGGCTTGACCAATGCTCCAGCGGTCTTCCAAAACTTCATAAAACCAGGGGAAGAGTCTTGAGGAGATCATTTGCATATTCCCAGTGCCTTCTGGGATAAGTGAAGAGTCTCCGCGAGCTCAACGATCACTGGGTTTTGGCCGTTGCAGCTGAAAAGAGGAAATTTGACTCATCTTTCATCGTTTTTAAGAAATCTCAATATGGAAGAGGCCAGGAGCCATTTGGTGAGCTGCATTTCTTGCTACATGTTCACAGACTTACCAGTGGAAAAGCCAAACTTCACATGCCACAAATGCAAACTTGTGTCCCTGTTGGAGGAAAAGTTGCAAAATCTCGAAGAGAGGTTAGCTACGTTGAAGATCATTAAGGAAGGTGAAGAGTTCTTGGACAGAGAAGAATCATCTCTTCAAGTTACAGAAAGAGAAGAAATTCGAAGTGCACCTGAAGAAAAAGAGGAATGGAGACATGTGACCCAGAGAAGCAGGAGGATCAGGAGGCAGTCAGCACCCATACTTCTCAGGAACCAGTACCAGGCTCTCACGCAGGAGAACGATGAAGAAATACATCAGGATAAGACTTTGCCCACAAACAGCGACCTTGTACGCCTTCAGAGTCCTCCTGGATGGAGAAAGAAAAATGTTGTGAAGAAGAAACGGAGAGTGGTGGTCATGGGGGATTCCCTGTTGAGAGGAACAGAGGCCGCTATCTGCAGACAGGATATAACTTCAAGAGAAATGTGCTGTCTTCCAGGTGCAAAAATTAAAGATGTGTCTGACAGGATATCAGGACTCTTCAGACCTACAGATGACTACCCATTCCTGCTACTACATGTGGGGACAAATGACACCACAAGAAATGACCTGGAAACCATCTGCATAGACTTTAAAGACTTAGGCAAGAAAGTGAAAGAACTGGGAGAGCAGGTGGTCTTCTCTTCCATCCTCCCAGTGGATGGCCATGGAACAAGGAGGTGGAATAAGATTCTGCAGGTGAACAACTGGCTACGTCGATGGTGCCATCAGCAAAGATTTGGATTTATGGATCACGGAGTGAATTACTTGCTAGAGATGGGGTGCACCTTACGAAGACTGAAAAGCATGTATTTGGAAGTCGCCTTGCTACACTTGTAAGGAGAGCTTTAAACTAGAACAACATGGGAAGCAAAAGACCAGAAAAAGCCATACACCTGACAAATGCTATTGAGAACTCTGCTATTAGAAGTGGAAAGGAAGAACAAAGACAAAAGAATCTAATTAATAAAAATATTGGA
Source organism: Dendrobates tinctorius (assembly GCF_039654945.1). Taxonomy (NCBI): domain Eukaryota; kingdom Metazoa; phylum Chordata; class Amphibia; order Anura; family Dendrobatidae; genus Dendrobates; species Dendrobates tinctorius. Next base: position 3,861,488 of record NW_027361736.1, on the reverse strand, counting down.
GAAAGAGAAACCAATCACAAACTAAAATGTTTCTATACTAATACACAAAGCATGGGCAACAAACAAGGAGAATTGGAACTACTAACACAAGAAAAGAAATATGATGTCATTGGAATCACTGAGACTTGGTGGGACAATACACATGATTGGAATACAAGACTAGAAGGATACAACTTATTTGCAAGAAACAGACTTGATAAACGAGGAGGAGGTGTCGCATTGTATGTTAGAAACGCGTATACCTGTACAGAGATTGAAGCTTTAGAGACTGGGGGTTCTGTGGAAACTGTTTGGGTAAGAATACAAGGACAGAACAATGGAAAGGACACCATTGTAGGCATTTACTACAGGCCGCCTGTGCAAGCTGAAGATATGGATGAACTCTTTATGCATCAAATGGCCAAGTTCTCCAAAAAAATATGACCTAGTTGTCATGGGAGATTTCAACTATCCAGACATTTGTTGGGAATCTCTCTCAGGCAAAACAAACAGGTCAAGGAAATTCTTATCCTCTCTTGCTGACAACTTTATCTTCCAAAAGGTAGGGGAGAAAACAAGGGGAACTGCTACCTTGGATCTAATCCTTATAAACAGGGAGGAAATGGTTGAGGAGGTAAAAGTGGCTGGGACCCTAGGAGGTAGCGACCATGCTATTTTAGAATTTTGGATAACTAGAGGAGGAAGACCTGTGAAGACTCAGACGTCAAGGTTAGATTTCAGAAAGGCAGATTTTAAGGGATTCAGAAAGAGAATTGGAGGGATCCAATGGCTGGATATCCTTAAAGACAAAAATGACCAGGAAGGATGGGAAATCTTGAAAAATGAAATTCTCAAAGCACAGTTGTTAACAATTCCAAAAAGAGGGAAGAATAGGAAGCATTTAAGGAAACCAGGATGGATGAACACATAACTTAAGCACATGCTAAAAAGGAAGAAAAAAATGTTTATAAAATGGAAAGAGGGAGGCATATCTAAAGAAGAATATAATGCTGTCTGCATAACCTGCAGGGCAAAAATCAGATTATTAAAGCTGAAAATGAATTGAGGCTTGCAAGAGATGTCAAAAGCAATAATAAAGGATTTTGGGGATATGTCAAAAGTAAAAGAAAAGTCAAAGATGCTATAGGATTTTTACAGGATGAAAATGATGAAATGGTAAGACAGGATGTTGAGAAGGCTGAACTTTTAAATTCCTATTTTGCATCTGTTTTCTCTCAGAAAGGAAATGTAACATCAACTGTTCTTCACTGTCCTATTAAGGGAATAGAAGAATCCAGGATATCTATAAACAGAAAGATAGTGAGGAAACACTTAGCTAACGTACATGAATTCAAGACTCCAGGTCCAGATGAATTACACCCCAGAATACTGAAGGAGATAGCAGAAGAAATTTTTGAACCCCTCTCCATAATCTTTGAAAATTCTTGGAGAACAGGAGAAGTGCCAGAAGACTGGAGAAGAGCAAATGTTGTTCCTATCTTCAAAAAGGGGAAGAAGGTTGGACACAGGTGACTATAGGCCGGTGAGTCTGACTTCTATACCAGGAAAGATCTTTGAACAAATTATTAAACAACATGTATGTCAGTACCTGGATAAGAATGAAGTGATTAAACAGAGTCAGCATGGGTTTGTAACTAATAAGTCATGTCAGACTAACTTAATTTCCTTCTATGACGGAATCACTGATTGGGTGGATCAAGGAAATGCTGTAGATATAGTATATCTTGACTTCAGCAAAGCATTTGACAAAGTCTCTCATACAATCCTTATTGAAAAAATGACTAAGTATGGAATGGACAAGGCAACTGTTAGGTGGATTCATAACTGGCTTAGTGATCGGACCCAAAGAGTGGTCGTAAATGGCTGCACATCCAGTTGGAAGAATGTCTCAAGTGGGGTACCACAGGGCTCTGTCCTGGGCCCTGTGTTGTTCAACATCTTTATCAACCATTTAGATGAAGGAATTGAGGGTAAACTGATTAAATTTGCTGATGACACAAAGCTAGGAGGGATAGCTAATACTAGAGAAGAGAGAGGATTCAAAAAGATATAAATAAACTGGAGAAGTGGGCAGCAACTAACAGAATGGTTTTTTACAGGGAAAAATGCAAAGTACTACATCTGGGCAATAAAAATGAAAAAAGCATATACAGAATGGGAGGAGTAGGGCTAAGTGACAGCACATGTGAAAAAGACTTGGGTATACTAATAGATCACAGACTGAATGAGTCAACAGTGTGATGCAGCAGCAAAAAAGGCAAATGCAATTCTAGGATGTATTAACAGAAGCATACAGTCTAGATCACATGAAGTCATTATTTCCCTCTACTCCTCTTTGGTCAGACCTCATCTGGAATATTGCGTCCAGTTTTGGGCACCACATTTTAAAAAAGACATCAACAAACTGGAGCAAGTTCAGAAAAGAGCGACCAGAATGGTGACCGGTCTGCAAACCCTGTCTTATGAGGAAAGGTTGCAGGATTTGGGAATGTTTAGTTTACAAAAGAGAAGACTGAGAGGAGACTTAATAGCTGTCTACAAATATCTAAAGGGCTGTCACATTGTAGAAGGATCAAATTTATTCTCATTTGCACAAAGAAAGACTATAGAAGCAATGGGATGAAACTGAATGGGAGGAGACACAGATTAGATATTAGAAAAAACTTTTTGACAGTTAGAGTGATCAATGAGTGGAACAGGCTGCCACGAGAAGTGGTGAGTTCTCCTTCAATGGAAGTCTTCAAACAGAGGCTGGACCGACATCTGACTGGGATGATTTAGCGAATCCTGCTTCGAGCAGGGGGTTGGACCAGATGGCCCAGGAGGTCCCTTCCAACCCTACGATTCTATGATTCTATGATAAATCACGTGTTCTCTGATTTTATTGGACGTTTTTTGGTGGTATATTTGGATGACATATTGATCTATTCTCTTGACAAACAGACTCACATTGGTCATGTTCGGGCAGTCTCCAAAGGCTCCGGGAGAACTGTCTCTTGGCTAAACTGGAAAAATGTTTGTTTTTTGTTCAGGAACTGTCGTTTCTGGGGTTCATCGTGTCTGCTGAAGGGTATCGCATGGATTCTAATAAGGTGCAGGCAATTGTCGAGTGGGTTCAACCTTGTGATTTGAAGGCTCTGCAGCGTTTCCTAGGATTTGCCAATTACTATCGCAAATTTATAAAGGGGTTCTCACAGGTGGTTAAACCCCTCAAAGACATGACTCAAAAGGGGGCCGATATCAAGAATTGGTCAACCGCAGCGGTAGCGGCATTTCAGTTTTTGAAAACATGTTTCATGTCAGCTCCGGTTCTTGTTCAACCGGACCCGTCTGAACCATTTATTGTTGAGGTAGATGCCTCAGAGGTGGGGGTGGGGGCGGTATTGTCCCAGGGACCCACCACTTTGACCAATTTAAGATCTTGCTCCTTTTTCTCAAAGAAACTATGATGTGGGAAATCTTGAAGAATGGAGGCATTTTTTGGAGGGGGCTGTCCATCCTATAACCGTAATTACGGACCACAAAAACCTAGCTTATATTGAGTCAGCTAAGAGGTTGACTCCTAGACAGGCTAGATGGTCACTTTTTTTTTCCCGATTCAACTTCTCAATCACTTTTCGGCCAGGGTCCAAAAATGTCAGAGCGGATGCTTTGTCACGCAGTTTAGATCCGGTGTCCCCCCGGAGCCTCCATCCTCCATTCTTCAGCCTGGGGTGGTGGTGGCAGGTATTTCGAATATGTTGGAATGAGAGATTCGGGAAGCCCAGTCTCTTGCACCGCCGGCTAAGCCGGTGGACAAACTTTTTGTGCCAGCTCAGCCTCGCCTTAAGGTCCTCCGGGAGTTCCATGACTCAGTTCTGGGTGGACATCCAGGGATCTCGGCTACCCGGAAGGCCATTGCTAGAGTATTCTGGTGGTCTGCTTTAGCCTCTGATGTTGGGGAATATGTGTCTGCTTGTGATGTTTGTGCCCGTGCAAAAACCCCCCATAACCGGCCGGCCGGGGAATTGGTACCACTGCCAATTCCTGAGAGACCATGGACGCATTTGTCCATGGATTTCATCACCAACCTTCCCCCCTCCATGGGTAATACCGTTGTCTGGGTTGTGGTGGACAGGTTTAGTAAGCAGGCACATTTTGTACCTTTGGCAGCTCTACCTAATGCGGAAGTATTGTCCAGATTGTTTGTTGAGCATGTGGTGCGGTTGCATGGGGTACCCTTGAATGTGGTGTCTTTCAGAGGAGTGCAATTTGTTTCCAGAATTTGGAGGGCTTTTTGTAAAAGGTGGGGTATTGGTCTGTCCTTTTCATCCGCTTATCATCCAGAGACTAATGGGCAGACCGATCGGACCAATCAGTCTCTGGAGCAAATTCTGTGTTGCTTGACCTCAGACCGACAAGATGATTGGTGTTCTGTGTTACTGGTGGCTGAGTTTGCATTTAACAACCGCGTTAACCAGTCTACGGGTACATCTCCCTTTTTCTGCAATTATGGGTTTCATCCTCATTTTGGAGAATTTTCCCATTTGAATTCTGGGTGTCCTGGGGCGAATGAGACGATCCAGCAGTTGGGGGAGGTATGGCGAGAGGTCCAGAGTAATATTACGAAGGCCCAGGACAAATTTAAATTTTTTGCGGACTAAAAACGATCCACGGGACCGGTGTTTCAGATTGGGGATAAGGTATGGTTGTCCACCAAAAATATAAGACTCAAGGTCCCCTCTGCGAAGCTTGGACCCAAGTTTATCGGTCCTTATGAAATTACCGAGGCAGTTAACCCGGTGGCTTTTCGGTTGCGTCTCCCGCCATCTCTGCGGATCCCAAATGTTTTTCATAAGGCCCTTTTGAAGCCTGTGAGGTCTGCTGGGGAGGGATCATCAGCTTCCCCAACACCGGTTTTGGTAGACGGGCAGTCGGAGTACGAGGTGGAACAAATTGTCGACTCCAGGTTGGTCCGTCGTGCCCTTCAATATCTGGTACATTGGAAAGGCTACGGTCCTGAAGAACGTTCGTGGGTTCCTGCTCTATCGGTTCATGCGGATCGGTTGGTCCGGGCCTTTCACGCCAAGTACCCTGAGAGACCTGGGGGTCCAGTAGCCCCCCATTGAGAGGAGGGTACTGTCATGATCCTGGACGGGGTTTCGCTTTGGCCCGTCCTGGTCTGACTGGGGGTTAATTGTTCCGCCTCTCCCTGGCAGAGGGCAGCTATTTAATGCTCACTGGACCTAGGTCCGGTGTCAGTTATACTCCTGCCCTCGGCTGAGTTAGTTGACCCCTTGTATACGTGTGCCTTGTGCCTGATATCTTGCTTGCTTGTTTGGTTTTGATCCGGTTCTGTCTCTGTTACGAGTTCTGCCTGTCCCTCTTGTACTGCGCTACCTCTCGTGTATGACTCTCTGCTTGTGACCTGACTTCTCTCTACTCGTCCCCTTGGTACCGCGTCACCCTCTTGTGTATGACCTTTGGCTTTGTCTGACCTCCCGTCTGTTTACCCCTCCTGTACCTCGCTGTCTGTACTGTGAATGAACTCCGTTTTGCCCGACTCTGAGTTTTCTGTCAACTCTGAGAGCAGGACGCTAAGCCCCGCCCCCTTGCAGTCACATGACCGTAGGTCCCGTGCCGGCTTGCTAAACTTCATCACTCAGGTCCTGTGCACCTATACTTTCTGGCTATCCTGGTCCCCAGTGGTCCCTACAGTGCGGGTGAGTCCCTGCTCAGCGGAGGCTGTACGCCGGCACTGTCAGGATCCTGATAGAGGTAAAGAAAAACCTCAAGATCACTGTGTCTGAGCTCCAGAGATGCAGAAGGGTGATGGGAGAAAGTTCCACAAAATCAACTATCCCTGCAGCCATCCACCAGTCGAGCCTTTATGGCAGAGTGGCCTGACGGAAGCCTTTCCTCAGTGTCAGACATATGAAAGCCCACATAGAGTTTGCTAAAAAACTCATGAAGGACTCCCGGACTATGAGAAATAAGATTCTCTGGATATGATGTTATGATGATAGAACTTTTTGGTGATAATTCTAAGCGGTATGTGTGGAGAAAACCAGGCACTGCTCATTACCTGCCCAATACAATCCTAACAGTGAAACATGGTGGTGGCAGCATCATGCTACAGGGTTTTTTTTCAGCTGCAGGGACAGGATGACTGGTTGCAATTGAAGGAAACATGAATGCAGCCAAGTACAGAGAAAGCCTGGATGAAAACCTCTTCCAGAGTGCTCTGGACCTCAGACTTGGCCGAAGGTTCACCTTCCAACAAGACAATGACCCTAAGCACACAGCTAAAATAACAAAGGAGTAGCTTCAGAACAACTCTGTGACCATTCTTGACTGGCCCAGCCAGAGCCCTGACCTAAACCCAATAAAGCATCTCTGGAGAGACCTGAAAATGGCTGTCCACTAACGTTCACCATCCAACCTGACAGAACTGGAGAGGATCTGCAAGGAAGAATAGCCGAGGATCCCCAAATCCAGGTGTGAAAAACTTGTTGCATCATTCCCAAGAAGACTCATGGCTGTACTGGCTGAAAATAATGCTTCCACTCAACACTGAGCAAAGGGTCTGAATACTTATGATCATGTGATATTTCAGTTTTTCTTTTTTAATACATTTGCAAAAATTTCTACATTTCTGTTTTTTTCAGTGCAGAGTGTACATTAATGAGAAAAAAATGAACTTTTTTGAATTTAGCAAATGGTTGCAATGAAATAAAGAGTGAAAAATGTACAGGGGTCTGAATACTTTCCATACCCACTGTATAAGACTGCGTTCACACGTTGCGTTTTTTCTCATTTTCGCAGCGGTTTTTAACGCTCGATTTTGTCGCAAAAACGCAAAAAAAAAGCATCCCATGCAATCCTATGGGATTCCGCAATGCTGTGCTAATGCTGCGGATTTTCCCGCGGCAGAATCGCATTGCGGAAAAATATGCAGCATGCTCATTAATTTTGCGGAATCGCGTCAATTCCGCCCACATAGGAATGCATTGTTCTGCTTACTTTCCATATGTGGCTGTGCCCACCATGCAAAAAGTAAGCAGAACATTTGCGGATGGTACCCAGGGGGTGGAGGAGAGGAGACTCTCCTCCAGGCTCTGGGTACCATATCCCTGTAAAAAATAGAATTAAAATAAAAAATCTGGTTATATTCACCTTCCGGCGTCCCACGCAGCCTTACCGATGCTCCCGCCAACTCCTGTTCCCAGTAATGCCTTGCGGCAAGGACCTGTTATGACGTAGCGGTCTCGCAAGACCGCTACAGTATCGCGAGACGGCTACGTCATCAAAGGTTTCGCAAGGCATTACTGGGAACGGGAGCATCGCGATGATCGGGAACGCTGCGAGGGACGTCGGAAGATGAGAAAAACACGATTTTTAATTTTTTTATTATTTTTAACATTAGATCTTTTTACTACTGATGCCGCATAGGCAGCCTCAATAGTAAAAAGTTGGTCACACTAGTCAAACACTGTGTTTGAGAGTGTGACCAACCTGTCAATCAGTTCTCCAAGCGATGCTACAGATTGCTTGGAAAACGCTAACATTCTGCAAGCTAATTACGCTTGCAAATCACTAGTTTTTCCGTGGGAAAATTGTGGGATTAAAATGCGGTTTTCCCGCAGAATGGAATTCCAGAATTCCTGCGGTAACTTCCACGGGAGTTCTGCAACGTGTGCACATAGCCTAAGACTACTTATAAAAGCTCACACACAAAGAGGTAAGCAGCATGCTTAGTAAGGCTTACTTCCAGCAAACAACTGAAACAAAATAAAATGTAGTAAAATGTATTTACTACTTGGTTTCCTTTTGCGATACAAGATCTACTAGACCACAATGGGGACAAGTGTGACTGGTTAACACATTTTAGGCTGCAACAGCCAAGAGTGCAAGACAGCAAACCATAAGGGTATGTGCACACGCTGCGGATTCTGCTGCGGATCCGCAGCAGAATTAGCTGCATTGTACAGTACCATTATATCCTATGGAAAATGGATCCGCAGTGCAGATGGTGCAGAATTTTCCATGCGGTTTTTGCTGCGGTTTCCAATCCGCAGAAAGAATTGACATGTCATTCTTTTCTGCGGATTCCAAAGAGGTTTGCCATCTCCTCCATTGTAGAAATGATAAACTGCAGGGCAAAACCGCAGGCTAATCTGCAGATAAACCGCAGGTCTTTTGACCTGCGGATTTACCTGCGGATTTTGCAAAATCCGCACAGAGAAATCCGCAGACCAATCCGCAGCATGTGCACATAGCCTAAAACATACTTCAAAAGTAAACACAAATAAGAAAAACTGGATAAAGGAAGCAAAACTCTGGAGAGCATGTTCAGATATTATACGGTAGTAAGGCCGGTTTCACATTAGCGCTTTTTCAGCGCGCGCACGGCCGGGGGTAGCTCCGCCCCCGAGCCGGCTCTCTGCCCGGCGTGCCCGCCCCTTCCTTGTAGCGCCGCCTCCTAGCGGACAGCGGCGCCTGCGATCGGCGCACCCTATCTTTAGCATAGGGTGCGCCGATCGTGCGCAGGCCGTGCGCTAGTTGCGCTTTGACCTGCGCTGCGCACTTTTGACGGTGCGCCGTGCGCGCCAAAATCGAACTTTTCGGATTTTGGCGCGCACGGCGCACCGTCATAAGTGCGCAGCGCAGGTCAAAGCGCAACTAGCGCACGACCTGCGCACCCTATGCTAAAGATAGGGTGCGCCGATCGCAGGCGCCGCCGTCCGCTAGGAGGCGGCGCTACAGGCAAGGGGCGGGCACGCCGGGCAGAGAGCCGGATCGGGGGCGGAGCTACCCCCGGCCGTGCGTGCGCATAAAATGCGCTAATGTGAAACCAGCCTAAGAGACATACATTGGTATAAATACTTAGACTGGTCTTCAAATTAGTTCAGACTTTTTTTTTTAAATATCAGCTCAATACATATGTCATAATAGCATGATTTACCAGTACTGAGAAAATTGTCAGGGTCATGAAAGAGATGGACCTTTGCTCTAGTCTCTTAGGCCTCTTTCACACTTCAGTTTTTTGCATCAGTTCAAATCCGCCAAAAAGGCAGACAAGCGGATCCGTTCTTAACTGATGTGAATGGATGGCACAGGATCCGTTTTCAGACGGATCCTGAAAATGAGGAAATTTAAAGGAACCGCTGGCCGGGAAAGAGAGAGAGAGAGAGAGAGAGATTTTTTTTCGTCCGGCACCCAGAAAGAATTTCGGGTTAAATTTGTGTCTGGAGGATCCGCCAGAGAAAAAAACGTTGCAAGCTCCGTTTTGAAATCTTTGAGGATGGTGACGGACAGCAACTTTTGGCGGATCCGCAAAAAACACGGATGCAACGGACGGCAATCCGTCACAATCCGCCAGTAATGGAAGTCAATGGGGAAAAAAAACGGATCCTCAAAAGAAAATTGAGGATCCGTTTTTTTCAAAACCTGGCGGATTGTGACTGATTGTAAAAAACTGAAGTGTGAAAGAGGCCTTACAATTTTAACATGGTCCTGATTACAATTCAGCATCAAGCAAGGTGTTGGGAACTAGGACATACAGACAAAGTTACATCCACGGGCAGAGAGCTACTTCTATTCACTGTAATGCAAGAAGCTCTAATATCACTACTCTGATGAGAGCTACAGTGGCATGTAAAAGTTTGGGCATTCCTGGTCAAAATTACTGTTATTGTGAACAGTGAAGAAAGTGGAAGATGAAATTATCTCTAAAAGGCCTAAAGTTAAAGACTAAATATTTCCTTTGTATTTTACCCCCCAAAAATATATTTTTATTATCTTTTGCATTTTAAAGATTACAAAAAGTAAACTGGGCCAATGCAAATGTTTCGGCACCCGGAATGCTTAGTATGTAGTAGCACCCTCTTTAAAAAGTATCACAGCTTGTAAACGATTTTTGTAGGCAGACGAGAATCTTTCATTTCTTATTTAAAGGATTTTCAGCCATTCTTCTGTGGAAAATTCTTCCAGTTCTGTGAGATTCCTGGGTTGTCTTGCATGCACTGCTATTTTGAGGTCTAGCCACAGATTTTCAATGATGATCAGGGGACTGTGAGGACCATTATAAAACCTTAAGCTTGTGCCTTTTGAGGTAATATATTCTGAATGCGTGTTTAGCATCATTATCTACTTGTAGAGGCCAACCTTTTCTCAACTTCAGCTTTTTTTTATTACAAGTGTTATGTTTGCATCAAGAATTTATTGAAATTTCATTGAATCCATTCTTCCCTCTACCCGTGAAATGTTCCCTGTGTCATTGGCTGCAACACAACCCCAAAGCATTAATGATCCACCCCCATGCTTAATGATTGTCGAGATGTCCTTTTCCTGTAATTCTGTGCCCTATTTTCTCCACACATTCCTTTGATCATTGAGGCCAAAGAATTCTATGTTAACCTCACCGATCCAAAGGCCTTGTGTAGATGTTCTTTTGCATACTTCCAACGCTGAATTTTATGGTGACAAAACAGGAAAGGTTTTCTTCTGATGATTCTTCCATACAGGTCATATTTATGCAGGTGTGTTTGAACAGTAGAACAATGTACCGCAAATCCAGATTCTGCTATATCTTTCTGAAGGTCTTTTGCAGCAGTAAAAGGGGAATGGGGTCTGATTTGCCTCTGTAACAAAGCTATGAACAGCTCTCACTGAAATTTTGCTTCGTTTTTCAGACCATATCTTGACCTCCACTATTCCTGTTAACGCCTATTTCTTAATTACATTTCAAACTGAGGAAAGGGCAACTTGAAAATGCTTTGCTATCTTCTGATAGCCTTCTTCTGCTTTGTGCGCCTTCACTATTTTAATTTTCAGAGTTCAAGGCAGCTGCTTAAATGAATCCATGGCTGCTGTTTTTTGGCACAAGGTTAGAGAAGGCTTTTTATAACACTGGGAAATTTGCATCACCTGGCATTTCCTAATGATCAGAGTGAACAAGCCATAACAGTAACAGGCTAATTAATGTCTGAAACCTTGGTCAAAGTTATCTGGGCACACAAATCTCCAATGGGCCCAAACTTTTGCATTGACCCATTTTCCTTTTTGTAGTTTTTAAAATGTAAAAAATGACTATTTTTTTTGCCTAAAATACAAAGTGAATATGTCATCTTTAACTTTAGGCCTTTTAGAGATCATTTCATCTTCAACTTGCTTCACTTTTTACAATACCAGTAATTTTGACCAAGGGTGTCCAAACGTTTACATGCCACTGTATATAATTTTATCCTAAGGTGTACCAGTTTCAGAACTGCAAACACAGCTATACTGATTTACACAAAGACCACACACTTATTAAATTATCCTTGTTCCTGCAAGTTGCTGTTGGCAGCAAAATACTAAAAGCAATTGTGTTGCACAATTAGGGACCTAGTTAAGACACCATCAGCATTCCCAAACTCCACTCCTCACAGCCCCGAATACATCATGTTTTCAGGATCTGCTTAACATCGCACAGGTGAGAGACCCTGTGGCAGTTGGGAAATATTGTCTAGGAAACACCTAGAAAAGCTAATGCCCTCCCTAAAAAAAAATTCACGGTTATTAAAGATTACTGTAAACAAAAAAATTGTCCATACACTTTAAAATAGCTGTTGTTCAAGAATCACTTGCCAGTCAGTTATTCCTCCAATGAAGAAAGGAAAATTAGTCGCTGCCAGATGCCTATCCCACAGAACCACAATGCCTGAGATGGTTAGAAGACACCAAGTTGGGCAAACTATTATCTAATGTGTATTGCTACCCTAATGAAAAAGGTACATCGTTTTTAAAAAAGTTTACCACCTGATTTCATTAACGAGAGTATGTGCAAATTAGCTCTCTTGCAGAACATAGTAAGCTATCTTGCAAGTACCATCGAGGACCTTTAACAAGTCTTGAATCTAAAAAATACCTTAATCTGTTTCGGAGTGTTTACCCCTCATGAGTGAACAGCAGAGTCTAGCTCTCTGAGTGCAATGCCCTTGAGGCAACATGGGGAAAATACTAGTTCTCCTTAAAAAGACCAGCTTTAAGAGGGTGAAAACAACTTTGAAAATTTACTGTAACTATGATTTCTCATTTCTAGATAATTCAGCTTGGGATAATATTTCATTAAAGAATGAAACATTGATATTTGAATTCCAAAGGTCACTTAGAGAATGCCAATGGCATTAAGGAAGTGTGCTTGGTCATAACCAGTGATGAAAAGACTTTGTGATGGAAAATTGTGGTTCCTAAATAAATAGCAAACTTTTAATAAAGCAGTATTCCCAAACAAAAATAATAAATTCTCATTGGATGGAGGTTATCAATAAAGTGAGATAGTTTATGAAATGAGACAGAAAACAAGAAAAACATACTTTGAATTAGTGATTAAATAAATTAAGGAGAACAGATACATTTTAAACTAGTAGAAAATTAATGACCAGTCTAAATTGGAGAAAAAACATGCATCAATGAGACACAGAGTCTGTTTTCTTCAGTGACCACTGTAAGTCTGCATTTGAATCCAATGTGTAGATTCCATTTTAACTGCTGCAGAGAAAGGAAGAGAGGGTGTAGTGATATCGACATCAGAAAGATCAACTCACCGCCTCATGTATGAGCCATTGATTGACTGTTTGGGCATTGCTGTATTCATGTAACCATGATGCCCAGGGCTGGAGTACATCATGTTGCTGTGAGGGCTAGTCTGCATTGACTGCTGCGCATAAGGCTGGCTTCCCATCATGCTCATTTGCATTGAGTACTGAGGGTTCTGGTTCATGTAGCCATGATTGGTGTGGTACCCACTGTTCATCATTGACTGAGAAACACGATAACTACTCATGGCATTTAGCGTATTAACTGGGCTCACATTGTAAGTAGGAGCTGGCATTAAATTGACACCCATATTCATTCCTCGCTGCATGGTGAGAGCCCGAGAAAGAGATTGCATGGTCACATTCTGTGGAGGAGGAGCATGGCCATAGATTTGTGAGGGATGGGGCCCAGAAGGTGCTCCTGGAGGCAATGCAGACACTTTGGTCCGCATGGACATATGAGGTTTGCCTCCCATTTGTGTCTGAAGCCTTTGGCTGTGTGAAATTCCCATTTGGCCACTAGAAATGGTCCGCTGAAGGAGAGTCGGTGGCAAATTCATTGGTGGTGGTGTGAGGTTTGCAGGAGTCATTGTGGCTTGAGATTGTGAAGTAACAGAATGTGGTGACTGGGTAAGCTGCACCATGTTGCTTAGTGGAGAAGTAAGAGAGGCACTATTTGCATAGGATGTCACAGCCTGAGCATGGCTATAAGGCAGGGAGTGATCCATTAAGGTGTTTGTAAGCTGTTGAAGTTTGGCAAGGCTGAAAGTAGCAGAGGGTTGAGGATAGTGTGCTGACACAAAATCTCCTTGTCCTATTCTTTCATACAGCCCTCCAAGTCCACCACCTGGAGTTTCAGGTATGTCCAGCAAAGCAAAACCTGTGCTTGCAATTCCACATGGGGCAAGCTGCTGCTGTTGTTGTTGACCACCACTTCTGGGTCTCTCTACTGCAGAGACTTGTGTGGACTTGACACTGCAAGGTGGCTGTGGAGGTGGAGACCCAATCATGCTGCAACTTTTGTTCATTGAAGAAATTTGTTGCGTTACAGCACAACTACTTTTAGTCAAGTTAGTTGATGTCATATCTCCACTGAATGAACAGCTATTTTGAGAGGGTAAGATGCCAGATGCAATGCTAGAATCATAGCTGTTTGGGTTATCACAGTTCTCTGTAGTACGCTCAATACTACCCAAATCACTGAAGCCACTAGCCACAACTTGCTGTGCATGATCAGACACAGATGATACATCCATCATTGGGCTAGTTTCAATATTCGGTAAAGAAGGTACAGAAATGACTGCCTGCTTGGGGCTGATTGGAGCATAATTACTTTCCATAGAGGGTTCACTAGGGCTGTTCGCAGACTGGACTGTCTGACTAGGATATGAATTATTTGAGGACGCTGGGTTACCATGGTCAGACTGATGACAATCCTCTGTAAAAATAGCTGATGGACTCTGGTCATAACTGTGTAAATTATGACATGCTTCTTGCATTTCAGAACAGTTTCTAAACGCCTCCTCTTGCGCTTCATTTTCACGGCTTAGAGACTCAACAGCTTGTGCAGTTTCTGAGTCATTGTCAAGTCCATCCTCAGCATCACCAGTTAGCTCTGAAACTGGACCCACTTGGTGTGTTTCACATGAAACAATGGCTTGCTCTTCTAGTTCAGTTACCTGTTCATTTGCATGCTGTACCAGTTGCTTTGCTTCAATTATTTCATCACAGCTGCTGCTTAAAATATCAGGTTGAGATGTATGATTTGCAATACTCTTCTTTTCTTCTAAAAAACTCTCCTTATCCTCTAAAGACTCCTCAAAAGGATGTTCAGGTACCTCCTTCTGTGAAATATCATGATGGCTCTCATCTTCATCATCAGCATCATGATCTTCATTAGGAGACTGGTGGTCTTCATCTTTTGCCTCATCATTTGCAGGTGCAAGCTCACTGACTTGATTAGCCACAAAGTTTTCCACATTTTCCAACATTTTGTTTGACTCATTTATTTCTTCTTGCACATTTTTCTCTTCCTTTAAAGAAGAATCTGTTCTCTTGTCAGCTTCATGTATCTTCTCCTTTTTAATTTTTTCAAGTTTTAGATTGTCATCTTTCTTTTCCTCCTCTTCCTCTGCCTTTTCCAGATTGGTGCTACAAGGACTTGGTAGCTCTAGCACAGAAGTTCCTTCAACATGAGTTTGAATTTGTTCAGTGGCCTGTACAACATTGTCCTGATGTGGATCCCGCTCTTCTTCATCTTCAACTTTGGTGTCTTCAATCTGATCCTGATAGTCTGATTCCATTGGAGTCTCTGGGGGAGTGTACAAGTTGAGTTTGAATCCAGATTTCCTGTCTACACTATGCCTTCTTTTAGAAGGCCCTCTCTTTAACCTTTTAAGACAGCCCTGCTTTCTTGGAGCCCGATCCAAAGTCTTTTCTTCAGTATTCTGGTTATTGACCTTTTCTTGGAAAATTTCTTCTACATGATCTGTACAGAAACAAATAATATTGAGTTAGTGTATAAACTATATTTATACAATTTAAGGCAATAAATGCTGAAGAATGGAGCTGATCACATTAAATTACTTGTGACAAATAATGAAGTGTTATTTCCCTTACCACTCTAAGTCCTCAATCACGTCAGTATATATATTGTATAGATTACAAAAATATTTCATACACACACACACTATATACATACACTCACACACAAACAAAAGATATAGATTTACTGTCGTATATAGTTTTCAGGCGTCAGTTAAAATTCACACCTGTTCAATGTGCTCACAGGGTTTTTGTTGTTTGAGAGAGAGAGAGAGATAATATATACAGTATATATTTTTTTAGTATAGTTTTTATTTTTGTTACATGGACCTGCCTGCACTTGCAAATTTGATCCATGACTGTACTGTATATATATATATATATATATATATATATATATATATATATATACACATACAGAGTGGGGGAAAAGGGGAAATTAAGTATTTAGTCAGTCACCAATTGTGCAAGTTCACCCACTTAAAAAGGTGACAGAGGCCTTAATTGACATCATAGGTAGATAGGTAGACTACAACTATGAGAGTCAAAATGAGATAACAAATCCAGAAAATCACATTGTCTGATTTGGCAACATTTATTTTTCAAATCATGGAGGAAAATAAGTATTTGGTCACCTAAAAACATGCAAGATTTCTGGCTCACACAGACCTGTAACATCTTATTTAAGAGGCTCCTCTGTCCTCCACTCATTACCTGTAGTAATGGCACCTGTTTCATAGAATCATAGAATCGTAGAGTTGGGAGGGACCTCCTGGGCCATCTGGTCCAACCCCCTGCTCAAAGCAGGATTCGCTAAATCATCCCAGTCAGATGTCTGTCCAGCCTCTGTTTGAAGACTTCCATTGAAGGAGAACTCACCACTTCTCGTGGCAGCCTGTTCCACTCATTGATCACTCTAACTGTCAAAAAGTTTTTTCTAATATCTAATCTGTGTCTCCTCCCATTCAGTTTCATCCCATTGCTTCTAGTCTTTCCTTGTGCAAATGAGAATAAAGTTGATCCTTCTACAATGTGACAGCCCTTTAGATATTTGTAGACAGCTATTAAGTCTCCTCTCAGTCTTCTCTTTTGCAAATTAAACATTCCCAAATCCTGCAACCTTTCCTCATAAGACAGGGTTTGCAGACCGGTCACCATTCTGGTCGCTCTTTTCTGAACTTGCTCCAGTTTGTTGATGTCTTTTTTAAAATGTGGTGCCCAAAACTGGACACAATATTCCAGATGAGGTCTGACCAAAGAGGAGTAGAGGGAAATAATGACTTCACGTGATCTAGACTGTATGCTTCTGTTAATACATCCTAGAATTGCATTTGCCTTTTTTGCTGCTGCATCACACTGTTGACTCATATTCAGTCTGTGATCTATTAGTATACCCAAGTCTTTTTCACATGTGCTGTCACTTAGCCCTATTCCTCCCATTCTATATATGTTTTTTTCATTTTTATTGCCCAGATGTAGTACTTTGCATTTCTCCCTGTTAAAAACCATTCTGTTAGTTGCTGCCCACTTCTCCAGTTTATTTAAATCTTTTTGAATCCTCTCTCTCTCTTCTCTAGTATTAGCTATCCCTCCTAGCTTTGTGTCATCAGCAAATTTAATCAGTTTACCCTCAATTCCTTCATCTAAATCGTTGATAAAGATGTTGAACAATACAGGGCCCAGGACAGAGCCCTGTGGTACCCCACTTGAGACATTCTTCCAACTGGATGTGCAGCCATTTACGACCACTCTTTGGGTCCGATCACTAAGCCAGTTATGAATCCACCTAACAGTTGCCTTGTCCATTCCATACTTAGTCATTTTTTCAATAAGGATTGTATGAGAGACTTTGTCAAATGCTTTGCTGAACTTGTTATCAGTATAAAAGACACCTGTCCACAATCACAGTCACACTCCAAACTCCACTATGGTGAAGACCAAAGAGCTGTCGAAGGACACCAGAAACAAAATTGGAGCCATGCACCAGGATGGGAAGACTGAATCTGCAATAGCCAAGCAGCTTGTTGTGATGATATCAACTGTGGGAGCAATAGTAAGAAAATGGAAGACATACAAGACTTCGGGCTCCACGCAAGACCTCCCTCCGTGTGGTCAAAATGATCGCAAGAACGGTGAGCAAAAATCCAAGAACCACACGGGGGGACCCAGTGAATGACCTGCATAGAGCTGGGACCACCGTAACAAAGGCTAACACACTACGCCACCAGGGAATCAGATCCTGCAGTCCCAGATGTGTCCCCCTGCTTAAGCCAGTACAGGTCCGGGGCCTTCTGAAGTTTGCTAGAGAGCGTTTGGATTTTCCAGAAGAGTATTGGGAGAATATCATATGGTCTGATGAAACCAAAGTAGAACTGTTTGGTAGAAACACAACTAGTCATGTTTGGAGGAGACAGAATGATGAGTTGCATCCAAAGAATACCATACCTACTGTGAAGCATGGGGGTGGCAACATGAGTCTTTGGGGCTGTTTCTCTGCAAAGGGACCAGGACAACTGATCCGTGTACATGAAAGAATGAATAGAGCCATGTATCGTGAGATTCTGAGTGCAAACCTCCTGCCACAATTCATTTTTGGATTTGTGGCAGCTCTGTTTCCACTCAGTTAAAACTTTTTTCCTTTCAGGCCAGCAGGGGTTAATGTCAGTTTTTCCCCAATGGCAATCTGGTGTAATTGCAGTGCTGCTGAATCAGCTGATGTGGGCGGTGACCACTCCCACCATCCTTTAAAAGGTCACCTGACGCATCACCTGACTGTCGGTGATAAAGTAATCTTCAGTGACTGTTATGATTGGGTCACCAAGGAGGAGAGCAAGCCCAAGCTAAGCCACAGAAAACCAGAGAGGTTGGTAACTAAGTGGATTGCAGACCCCTGATCCTATCCACACAACTAGCAGTAGCCGTGGAGCGTGCCTACGATGATCCTAGATGCCTCGGCACAGCCGGAGAGCTAACTAAGCCTAAAGCAAGAAAGGGGAAATCTAAACTGCCACAGAGCAGAGCCCAAAGGAATAGATAGCCCTCAAACATGTATTGTTGGTGAGACAAGATGAAAACACAAACGCAGGCAGGAAAATAGACTGAGCAAATGGTGGGGCCCACATTGGCTAGACAGGACAGGAAAGGAAAGACACTGTCTGCAATCACGCAAAAAAACCTGCAAAAAAGTCCAACACGTCTGATACAAAAAATACTGAAGTCGCACGACTTCGCCCACTATAGTAGCACTCTGGTATATTCTGAAAGCAGAGCAAAAAGAGGCCAATCTAATAAGGGACAAAAACAAACTGGCACAAGCAGTAACATATGGATGGTGATTCAGCACAGCCCCAGCCTTAGCTGGCTGACCACACAAAACTGAGATAGACAAAACCAGATCAAATGTAAACAGAATAGCAAATGAACACTTAACTGAAAATGCAGGGACTGAGCTGGAAACTAAGACCTCAGAAGGCAGGAAGAAAATCACCAGCAGGGATAGAGGAAGTCGGCTGTCTTAAATCCCAGTCTGAAACTCCAGCTCTCCAATCGTTGTCCTCATTATCAGGTGGCAAGCCTCTGTTAATCAGATCAGCTCCATTACCTCCAGTAACCACCAGAGGGAGCCCAGAAAGAGAACTCGCAACCCCTCTGTCAATTTGACCAGCTCCACTACCTTCAGTAGTAACCAGAGGGAGGCCAGGAAGTGAATTCACAACAAGTGACCAAGACTGTGTGAGGAGCTCTCTGGGTGCAGTGGTGCTTCTGCTCTGTTCATTACCCTGGTGCCTTTATACTGCTGTGTGGTGCTTTGCAGCACAGAAAGCTAAGTGTTATTTCCTCATTGCTTTCGTGTCTGTCACTATCCCCTGTGTGTAATATCTGCAGAGGTGAGGCTAGCACCCATCGCCGGCCAGTGCACTAGCCAGGGCAGAGTTAAGTGACCGTTAGGGATGAGGTATCCTGACGGCAATAGGGGGGAAGGACCTACATAGGGCGTTAGGGGAGTGCAGGGACAGGCTCAGGTTTGATCTCAGGTGGTGACCATCCCTCATTATTATTATTATTATTATTTATTAATATATCACCATTGATTCCATGGTGCTGTACATGAGAAGGGGTTACAATCAAATTACAGATATCACTTACAGTAAACAAACTAACAATGACAGACTGATACAGAGGGGAGAGAGGACCCTGCCCTTTCGGGCTTACATGCTACAGGATGGTGGGGAAGGAGACAGTAGGTTGGTGGGTTGCAGCAGTTCCGGTGTTGGTTGAGGTGATATCACTGGTAGTGGTGAGAGAGAAGGAGGTAGCGGGGTCAATGCAGGCTGTAGGCTTTATTGAAGAGTTGGGTTTTCAGGTTCCGTCTGAAGTATCCAAATGTGGTTGATAGTCGGACTTGTTGGGTCAAAGAATTCCAGAGAATAGGGGCTATTCGGGAGAAATTTTTGAGTCATTCCATATCGGTAGGGCCTTCCTCTCCCCAATACCATCCCGTTGTGTGAGTGTTGCGCCGTTCGCTGACCGACCACCCGTTGGGTCAGGTCACATCGTAACTTTATCACCGACCATCACATTTTTCCAGTGAACCATGGCTCAAATGCAGGCCTTCGCCCAACTGATCCAGACCTTCACTGATGAGCTTAAGGAGCTACAGTGTCAGGTGACACAACAGCTGCAGCAGTTGTCAGGGTTCTGGGTCTCGGTTCAGGTACAGGCTCAACCGGAACAAAGAGGCATAGTGTGATCCTGGTCTCCTGGTTGGACGCCCTCCCCAACGCCATGTACTATATTTATACTCACCTCTCTCCTATTGGCGCCACCCCCTGATGAATGCAGTGTGCCGAAACGCGTGTTGGGGAAGGCGTCCATCCAGGAGACCAGGATCACACTATACCTGTTGTGAGTTCATTTTCCCCTTCACCATTGAGGTCTGATGAACTCCCTCTTCTGGTGAAGGAAGGTAGTGAGGCTGATTACCAAGCACCTGAGCAGAATGATGATGACTGGGTGACTGGAATTGCTGACTGGATATAAGGCAGCCGACGCCCTTCTGCCTTGCGGGTGATTTCTCTGAGGGATTCTAGGAGACCAGTCTGATTCCTGCTCCTCAAAAGCTAAGTTTTCTGCTCTGCTTTTTGCATTTGTGTTTTGGTTTTGTTTTGCCTTGTTTTTCTGGATTTCTGCCATTCCCTACGGGGTGAGCTGAATTCCTTTTTGCTCTGTCTTCAGAAAATACCTGAGTACTGATATAGTCTTTTTGAAGCCTAGCGTCTTCAGGGCTTTTTTCCCTATCAGTCTGTTTGCTCTTGTTTTGATAGGGTTTTTGGCGGATTGCAGACAGCAGCTTTTCTATCCTGTCCTATTTAGTTAGCTTGGGCCCCATCATTTGCTCAGCCTATCTTTCTATCTGTGTGAGTGTTTTTTCATCTTGCTTCACCGTCATTATATGTTGGGGGCTGCCTATTGCTTTGGGGTCTGCTCTGGGGCAGTTTAGATTTCCCTTTCTGTCTTTAGGCTATTTAGTTCTCCGGCTGTGATCGAGGGGTCTAGGGCACCGTAGGAACCCCCCACTGCTACTGCTAGTTGTTGTTGATAGGTTCAGGGGTCTGCAATCCGATAGCTGCCAACTTCTCTGGTTTTCTGGACTTAGCTAGTATTTCTGTTTTTGCCTCCTACGGTGACTCATTCATAACAATACCTATTTGTGAGTCACTCGATATTATCATGTTTTATATAGTTTACCTGTCTCTACATGTTGATTCCTGGTCACTGTATATACGATGTGGACATAGTGACACCCGGTGGTATATTTTTGCATCTGCACTTTACTATTTTACTTGGTATACAATACATTTTCACTGTTTTGGATATACTGACACCCAGTGGTGAATTCTTGTGTCAGCACTTTACTACATTACCTTATATATATTCTATCCAGTGTATGTAGAGGTTTTTTGATACATTTATATTTGTTTATGTTATTTTTGCACATTTGCACTTTTTTTTACTCTTTTGTATTACCGTATTTTTCGGACCATAAGACGCACTTTTTTCCCCAAAAATTTTGGGGGAAAGTGGGGGGTGCATCTTATGGTCGCAATGCACGGTACCTGGTGCGGTGGTGGCAGCGGGCGAGGCTCTGCGGTGGAGGCAGCAGGCGGCGCTCTGCGGTGCGGTGGTGGCAGCGGGCTGTGCTCTGGTGCAGGGGCAGCGGCTCCGCCGGCGTTTCTTTGGAGGCCCCCGCACACCCCTTGCTGGGAGCGGCCATGTTGCGGTGGCCTCCGGGAGCATGGACGCCGGCAAGATGGCCGCCGGTCCGGGGACGGAGCATGTGTAGCTTCAGATCTCGTCCCGAGATCTCAGGGGACGAGATCTCGATGCCGAGATTTGAATCTCGTCCCTCGAGATCTCGGCACGAGATCTGAAGCTGCATATGCGCCGTCCCCGGACCGGCAGCCATCTTGCCGGCGTGCATGCTCCCGGAGGCCACCGCAACATGGCGGCGCCCAGCAAGGGGTGTGCGGGGGCCTCCGGGCTGCGAAGAAACGCCGGCGGAGCCACCGCCCCTGCACCGGAGCACAGCCCGCTGCCACCACCGCACCGCAGAGCGCCGCCCGCTGCCACCACCGCAGAGCCCACCTGCCCCAGCACAGCTGCCCCTGCACAGCTGCCCCAGCACAGCTGCCCCAGCCCACCTGCCCCAGCACAGCTGCCCCTGCCCCAGCCCACCTGCCCCAGCTGCCCCTTCCCCAGCTGCCCCTGCCCCAGCTGCCCCAGCACAGCTGCCCCTGCCCCAGCCCAGCTGCCCCAGCACAGCTGCCCCTTCCCCAGCCCACCTGCCCCAGCTGCCCCAGCACAGCTGCCCCTGCCCCAGCACAGCTGCCCCTGCCCCAGCTGCCCCTGCCCCAGCACAGCTGCCCCAGCACAGCTGCCCCTGCCCCAGCTGCCCCTGCCCCAGCACAGCTGCCCCTGCCCCAGCTGCCCCTGCCCCAGCACAGTTGCCCCTGCCCCAGCACAGCTGCCCCTGCCCCAGCACAGCTGCCCCAGCACAGCCCACCCGCCCCAGCCCCAGCGCAGCTGCCCGAGCACAGAGCCACCGCCACCGCACGAGCCTGGACCACTGAATGACCCCTGTGACTACTTCTCCACCTGTGCCGGATCCCTTCCCAGGTAAGCTGAATTCGGACTGTAAGACGGACCCCCATTTGACACATTATTTTTTTTTTCCCTATTTTCCTTCTGAAAATAGGGGTGCGTCTTATGGTCCGGTGCGTCTTATAGTCCGAAAAATACGGTAATTTTTTTTTGCCAACTTTGCCATATGCACTATATTTAATATACATATATTTTTCACCATATATTATTGGCATCTTTTGTATATACGTTTTACACTGAGATATCCACAACTATTCTATGCAAACTGGATAAGTGTGCCCCATATTTTCTTGTAGCATACAGATATGCATTATAATTATTACTAACTGTATTTTGTATTTAATTATGGATTTTTGACCATGAATCAATCCATTTTTTAACCTGATATATTAATAAAATTATGATTTTATATTTGTGACTCTTTGGGCTTTTAGTCGGCTTTTTTTCTTGTGTTTTTTATGTGTTTTTTTCCGATTATCCAATGCTTTATTAAGGTCCACTTTCGCAGTAGTGCCAACCAAATGTGGTATTTTATTCTATTCTATTTTGATCCACTATACCGATATAATTAATTCCACTTTTTCTGGCACTCAGGGTTGAGTTCCCCCTATTGTGAGTTCATTCTCTGGTCCACCAGCTGTGAGTTCGCCTTCCAGACTCCCTCTGGTGGTAACAGGAGGTAGTGAGGCTGATTTAATCAGTAGAGATCTATCACCTGATAATGAGGATGACGATTGGACCTCAGGAATCTTAGACTGGTTTAAGACAGCTGACGCCCTAGTCTAGTGCTGGTGGCTGCTTCTGGCTTCTCAGGTCATAGTTTTCAGCTCTGTTCCAGCCTTCTCAAAGCTAAGTGTTTTTGCTAATGTTCACACTTGATTTTGTTGGTCTATTCAGATTTTTGTGTGTTCAGCCAGCCCCGGCTGGGGCTGTGCTGAATTTCCACTCTTATTTATCTGTTTTTGCCAATTTGCTTTTTAGTCCCTTATTAGATTGGCCTCTTTTTGCTCTGTCTCAGAATATTTCAGAGTGCTGATATAGTGGGAGAAGTCTAGTGACTTCAGGGTTAATTTTGCTATCAGAAGTGTTGGACATTATTTTTGTAGGGTTTTTGGCAGATTGCAGACAGTGTCTTTCCTTTCCTGTTCTTTATAGATAGTTTGGGCCCCATCGTTTGCTCTGCCTATTTTCCTGCCTGTGTTTGTGTTTTCATCTTGTTTCATCATCAATACATGTGTGGGGGCTGTCTATTCCTTTGGGGTCTGCTCTGGGGCAGTTAGTTTTCCCTTTTCCTACTTTAGGCTTATGTAGTCCTGTGACGAGGCGTCTAGATCATCGTAGGAATTCTCTACTGCTACTGCTAGTTGTGTGGTTAAGATCAGGGATCTGCAATCTGCATAGCTACCAACCTCTCTGGTTTTCTGGGACTTAGCTTTTGTTGTCCTCCTCGGTGACCCATTCATAACATCCCCCTCTTCTTTGCATTGTCCATGGTCTGAGGGGTAGGACATTAGTGAAACCCCTAAGCTTTCAGGCCATTGACTCCGTCTCACTCAGCCAAGGGAGGGTGACCCAGTCATAGATAATATACACCTGCGAATAATGACTCGTTATGAAGAGTCCCTGTTGTGCTACATCTTGAAGGGTATGCCAATTCCCATCGTTTTAGGCCTCCCTCGGTTGAAAAAACACAACTCGGTCATAGATTGGCGGTCCAGGGAAGTAGTCAGCTGGGACCAGTCATGTAAGGACTTCTGCCCGGGAGCTACAATCTCTGCCGTCCTTCTACAACCTACCCCTTCTTTTCCAGTGGGGGCAGCAGAGGTGCTGCCAGGGAGTAGGGGCAAGACTAAACCCTCACCACAAGTAAACCCTGAGTCTCGGTTTCCTCTTAGGAGGAGTGGTCAGGGGAGGGTGATGGTTCCCTCTGTGGGTATTGGGGGTATGAGTTTGGTGACACAGAAGTACGCCTCCTTTGTTGGTTCCTTAATTAGTTCACATCTTGTGGCAAACACATATGTGGAAATAAACGTTCTGGTCCGGACCTGTGTGTGAATGATTACGTGTGGGTGTCCACCAAAAACATCAGGTGGAAGTATGCTACTGGAATCTGGAGTTCTAGGGTGATTGGGCTATATTCAGCATGGGAACTTTCCAGCTGGAGTTACCCCCAGTAATGCACAACTCATTCGACAGGTCGGCGCTCTGGAGATTTGTGGCATCTCTTAAGCCTACGTTATTGTCATCTCGATCGGGCTGCATTCACCATAAACCTGAGGATCACGTGACAGCAGAGGGGAACTCTGGTGGATCGAGGCATCCTCATCGTAAGTCATTTTCTGGTGAGATCCGGTGTTGAGGGTCCAGAGGCCCATCATTGAAAGGGAGGTACTATTGGATTTTTGGATTTGTGGCAGCTCTGGTTCCACTCGGTTAAAACTTTTTTCCTTTCAGGTCAGCGGGGTTTAATGTCAGTTTTTCACTGCTGACAATCTGGTGTAATTGCAGTGCTGCTGAGTCAGCTGATGTGGGCGGTGACCACTCCCACCATCCTTTAAAAGGTCACCTGATGCTTCAGGCCTTACCCCACCTAGGCTTGGGGATATTCATCACCCTCCCTGCAGAGTGCCTAATAGCCAGTACACGGCAAGGCGGTCCTTCTGACGACTACTTATCCTAGGTGCAGCTCCCTGACTGATCTGAGCAGGGCCGCCATCAGGGCATTACTGCCTTGACTGGCGTATGGGGCCCGGTGGGCAGAGGGGGCCCGCATCGGGCCCCATCTCATCTGCACACCGGGCCCGACCGGCAGGCTAAGCCGGGCCCTGGCTAGCGGCGCTGCGGCAGTTCAACTGTGTGGGCGCCTGTACATCCCTGGTAACATCCCCTGTCATAGTGCTCAGCGCTGGTGCGGGGTCAGTGTGGTGGCGGCTGCCCCCTCCTCCCGGCTATCATTCAGAGGCGGAACTCGGCACTTGTATCCTCCCCTCCATGTGTCCGCGGCCGGTCGGATGGCTGTCCTACTCCAGGCCGGGGCTTTGGCTGGGTCTCAGCGGCTCGTGTATTCCTCCTCAGCAGCGGCCGGTAAAAGCAGTGTGTGAGGGTATATGAGGCTGCGGCTCAGCAGGCCCGTACCAGGCCCGGTGGCACAGATATTCAGTGTGATGTGTGTGCAGGGTGTCACAGTGTGCCCACAGTGTGTGCAGGGTGTCAGTGTGCCCGCAGGGTGTCACAGTGTGCCCGCAGTGTGTACAGGGTGTCACATTGTGTGCAGGGTGTCAGTGTGCCCGCAGTGTGTGCAGGGTGTCACAGTGTGTGTGCAGGGTGTCAGTGTGCCCGCAGTGTGTGCAGGGTGTCACTGTGTGCCCGCAGGGTGTCACAGTGTGCCCGCAGTGTGTACAGGGTGTCACAGTGTGCCCGCAGTGTGTGCAGGGTGTCACAGTGTGCCCGCAGGGTGTCACAGTGTGTCCGCAGTGTGTACAGGGTGTCGCATTGTGTGCAGGGTGTCACAGTGTGCCCACAGTGTGTGCAGGGTGTCGCAGGGTGTCGCAGTGTGTGCAGGGTGTCACAGTGTGCCCGCAGTGTGTGACTAGGTGTCAGCCCTGTGTGCCAGCACAGGTCTGTGAGGGGTGTGTTTAACAAATATTTAATAGGCTAGAGTAGAGTAGAGCTTGGCCAAAGATTCTACCTTGTGGTTTTGGCCAAAACAAAAGCTGCCGGCTATATGTGTGATCTGGAGATGGGAACTGATAATGTGTGATTGGTGAGAAGTCAAGTTTTTCCAAGAGAGCGCGGTGGGACTGTAGACAGTTCGAGGGGTGGAGGCGGGGCTGGGGTGGAGTCTGGGCGGAGTCTCAAGGGGGCCCTGAAAATTTTGCCAGTATGGGGCCCCAAAATTCCTAAAGTAGTGGCAGCCCTGGACCTGAGGGTAAGGGGGGGCGCCAGAGAGCTGCAAGTTCCAACCCGTAACTGGAAAGTGGGATATACAAATATATTCCCCTTGTAATTCATGACATATTGATGGCAGCAGTGGGATAATAGAGCATTAGTGATCTGGTTTGAGCAATCATTCCTCTCACTAAAAACTTATACTTGTACTGTTCTTGCGAAGACCCTGCGCAAAAAGTTTTGGAGAACAAACTCAGTGTTTATTAGATCTGAGACAATACTTTTTTATATAGCAGTTACCCCATCCCCTTCTCTTTGCTTTTCTGTCCTATCTTTTATTTGGCAACCATGGTTACGCTGGGAGAGGCTGGTATAGGCAGCAGACCAAGGACACTCTTATTGCCCTGTGCACGTCGAAGCAGAAACAAAAACCAAATGTTCGCGGAACTGGTGCAACTTGAAGCAGAAGCCAGCCCAAGCGCAGGTGGTGCTGCACTGGAGGTCCAACCGCTGAATGCCGGCCCTACTTGCAACCAGTGTAGTGTGGACTGCTTTCTGCAGATGGCTCTGCAACAATGCTCCACAGACGACCAGGACAGACATCTGCAGCTGATCCAACAATACCAAGAGAAAGCTGAACCGGAGGTCCAAGCCCAGCGAGAAGCCGCGTGGGAAGAAAGACAGTACCAACTGGACTTAGCCCAAATCCAGGGGTAGATGTCTTCCCAGCCCAGCAGTGAGTCCAGCAACGCTTAGTTTCGTAAACCCCGGCCAGAGCACTTTCCTGTGATGGAAAAGGAGGGGACTTGGACTCATTTCTGCATGCATTTGAGTAAGCCTGCAGACAGTACCAGCTGCCTGAGAGCCAATGAGCCCGATATTTGATCCAAGGGCTCAAAGGAAAAGCTCTGGAGGTGTTTGCTTCTCTCCTGTCAGACCAAGATGGAGACTATGAGGCCATCAAGCATGCCCTGATAAAGAAGTACCAGCTCACTCTTGAAGTTTACCGTAGAAAGTTATGACCATCTTTGAGCAGCTGCAGGACCTCATGATCAAAGACCAGTTCCTACATCTTTGCCCAGCTGAGGTGCGACAGTTCGTGATGGACCGAGAGCCAAAAGATGCAGACAAAGCAGCGCAGGTCGTCGACACCTATGAAGCCCACCGTAAACCGGAAGCGCGAAAGCCAGTCACCGCCAGCTGGAGAGGGAGTAAGCCATCAACCAACCCCAGTGCCCCTGCCAACTGACTCCCTGGAGGCCCTGTCCCCGTTGCCAGCACCAGGTCTACATCAGACCCTCGCAAGTGTTTTTCTTGAAATCGGACTGGACAAATCAGCACCACCTGTCTGGAGAAGCAGAAGAACCCCCCAGGCAAAGCCTCAGAGCCTAATGCAGCAGTTCTTTTTGTGGGTGAGGCGGTTGAGAGGGTCTGTGATAATGTGACAATGTGCAGCAAGTCACCGTGGGGAGCCGTGTCACTAGAGACCTCAAGGACCCCGGGGCTGAACGAACCCTCATCTGACCCGTACTGGCAGCCCCTGAAGAGATAATTCCGGGGAAAACCCTGACTGTCACTGGGATTGGGGGAGTCCACTGCCCTTTGCCGATGGCCCGGGTTTTTACAGATTGGGGTGCCGGAAGCGGGGTGAAGGAAATGGGCTTGACGGAAAACTAGCCCACCGACATTTGTTGGGGACTGATATTGGGAGAATATTTGCATATTATGTCCCTGACCCCCCTCCCCAATCTGATACTAAGGGTAATGTTAATGATAAAACCAGGGGAAGAGTCTTGAGGAGATCATTTGCATATTCCCAGTGCCTTCTGGGATAAGTGAAGAGTCTCCGCGAGCTCAACGATCACTGGGTTTTGGCCGTTGCAGCTGAAAAGAGGAAATCGGAAAACCAGGGGAAGAGTCTTGAGGAGATCATTTGCATATTCCCAGTGCCTTCTGGGATAAGTGAAGAGTCTCCGCGAGCTCAACGATCACTGGGTTTTGGCCGTTGCAGCTGAAAAGAGGAAATCGGAAAACCAGGGGAAGAGTCTTGAGGAGATCATTTGCATATTCCCAGTGCCTTCTGGGATAAGTGAAGAGTCTCCGCGAGCTCAACGATCACTGGGTTTTGGCCGTTGCAGCTGAAAAGAGGAAATCGGAAAACCAGTGGAAGAGTCTTGAGGAGATCATTTTGGCGCGCGAATTTTGGCTCATCTTTCATCGTTTTTAAGAAATCTCAAGATGGAAGAGGCCAGGAGCCATTTGGTGAGCTGCATTTCTTGCTATATGTTCACAGATTTACCAGTGGAAAAGCCAAACTTCACATGCCACAAATGCAAGCTTGTGTCCCTGTTGGAGGAAAAGTTGCAAAATCTCGAAGAGAGGTTAGCTACGTTGAAGATCATTAAGGAAGGTGAAGAGTTCTTGGACAGAGCAGAATTATCTCTTCATGTTACAGAAAGAGAAGAAATTCGAAGTGCACCTGAAGAAACAGAGGAATGGAGACATGTGACCCAGAGAAGCAGGAGGATCAGGAGGCAGTCAGCACCCATACTACTCAGAAATCAGTACCATGCTCTCACGCAGGAAAACAATGAAGAAATACATCAGGATAAGATTTTGCCAACAAACAGCAACCTTGTACGCCTTCAGAGTCCTCCTGGATGGAGAAAGAAAAATGTTGTGAAGAAGAAGCGGAGAGTGGTGGTCATGGGGGATTCCCTGTTGAGAGGAACAGAGGCCGCTATCTGCAGACCGGATATAACTTCAAGAGAAATGTGCTGTCTTCCAGGTGCAAAAATTAAAGATGTGTCTGACAGGATATCAGGACTCTTCAGACCTACAGATGACTACCCATTCCTGCTACTACATGTGGGGACAAATGACACCACAAGAAACGACCTGGAAACCATCTGCAGAGACTTTGAAGACTTAGGCAAGAAAGTGAAAGAACTGGGAGCGCAGGTGGTCTTCTCTTCCATCCTCCCAGTGGATGGCCATGGAACAAGGAGGTGGAATAAGATTCTGCAGGTGAACAACTGGCTACGTCGATGGTGCCGTCAGCAACGATTTGGATTTCTGGATCACGGAGTGAACTACTTATATGATGGACTACTTGCTAGAGATGGGGTGCACCTTACGAAGACTGGAAAGCATGTATTTGGAAGTCGCCTTGCTACACTTGTAAGGAGAGCTTTAAACTAGAACAACATGGGAAGGGAAGCAAAAGACCAGAAAAAGCCATACACCTGACAAATGCTATTGAGAACTCTGCTATTAGAAGTGGAAAGGAAGAACAAAGACGAAAGAATCTAATCAATAAAAATATTGGAGAAAGAGAAACCAATCACCAACTAAAATGTTTCTATACTAATGCACAAAGCATGGGCAACAAACAAGGAGAATTGGAACTACTAACACAGGAAAAGAAATATGATGTCATTGGAATCACTGAAACTTGGTGGGACGATACACATGATTGGAATACAAGACTAGAAGGATACAACTTATTTGCAAGAAACAGACTTGATAAACGAGGAGGGGGTGTCGCATTGTATGTTAGAAACGCGTATATCTGCACAGAGATTGAAGCTTCAGAGACGGGGAGTCCTGTGGAAACTGTTTGGGTAAGAATACAAGGACAGAACAATGGAAAGGACACCATTTACTACAGGCCGCCTGTGCAAGCTGAAGATATGGATGAACTCTTTATGCATCAAATGGCCAAGTTCTCCAAAAAATATGACATAGTTGTCATGGGAGATTTCAACTATCCAGAAATTTGTTGGGAATCTCTCTCAGGCAAAACTAACAGGTCAAGGAAATTCTTATCCTCTCTTGCTGACAACTTTATCTTCCAAAAGGTAAGGGAGAAAACAAGGGGAACTGCTACCTTGGATCTAATCCTTATAAACAGGGAGGAAATGGTTGAGGAGGTAAAAGTGGCTGGGACCCAAGGAGGTAGCGACCATGCTATTTTAGAATTTTGGATAACTAGAGGCGGAAGACCTGTGAAGACTCAGACATCAAGGTTAGATTTCAGAAAGGCAGATTTTAAGGGATTCAGAAAGAGAATTGGAGGGAACCAATGGCTGGATATCCTTAAAGACAAAAATGTCCAGGAAGGATGGGAAATCTTGAAAAATGAAATTCTCAAAGCACAGTTGTTAACAATTCCGAAAAGAGGGAAGAATAGGAAGCATTTGAGGAAACCAGGATGGATGAACACAGAACTTAAGCACATGCTAAAAAGGAAGAAAAAAATGTTTATAAAATGGAAGGAGGGAGGCATATCTAAAGAAGAATATAATGCGGTCTGCAGAACCTGCAGAGCACAAATCAGATTAGCTAAAGCTGAAAATGAATTGAGGCTTGCAAGAGATGTCAAAAGCAATAAAAAAGGATTTTGGGGATATGTCAAAAGTAAAAGAAAAGTCAAAGATGCTATAGGATTTTTACAGGATGAAAATGATGAAATGGTAAGACAGGATGTTGAGAAGGCTGAACTTTTAAATTCCTATTTTGCATCTGTTTTCTCTCAGAAAGGAAATGTAACATCAACTGTTATTCACTGTCCTATTAAGGGAATAGAAGAATCCAGGATATCTATAAACAGAAAGATAGTGAGGAAACACTTAGCTAACCTAAATGAATTCAAGTCTCCAGGTCCAGATGAATTACACCCCAGAGTACTGAAGGAGATAGCAGAAGAAATTTTTGAACCCCTCTCCATAATCTTTGAAAATTCTTGGAGAACAGGAGAAGTGCCAGAAGACTGGAGAAGAGCAAATGTTGTTCCTATCTTCAAAAAGGGGAAGAAGGTGGACCCAAGCAACTATAGGCCGGTGAGTCTGACTTCTATACCAGGAAAGATCTTTGAACAAATTATTAAACAACATGTATGTCAATACCTGGATAAGAATGAAGTGATTAAACAGAGTCAGCATGGGTTTGTAACTAATAAGTCATGTCAGACTAACTTAATTTCCTTCTATGACGGTATCACTGATTGGGTGGATCAAGGAAATGCTGTAGATATAGTATATCTTGACTTCAGCAAAGCATTTGACAAAGTCTCTCATACAATCCTTATTGAAAAAATGACTAAGTATGGAATGGACAAGGCAACTGTTAGGTGGATTCATAACTGGCTTAGTGATCGGACCCAAAGAGTGGTCGTAAATGGCTGCACATCCAGTTGGAAGAATGTCTCAAGTGGGGTACCACAGGGCTCTGTCCTGGGCCCTGTATTGTTCAACATCTTTATCAATGATTTAGATGAAGGAATTGAGGGTAAACTGATTAAATTTGCTGATGACACAAAGCTAGGAGGGATAGCTAATACTAGAGAAGAGAGAGAGAGGATTCAAAAAGATTTAAATAAACTGGAGAAGTGGGCAGCAACTAACAGAATGGTAACAGGGAGAAATGCAAAGTACTACATCTGGGCAATAAAAATGAAAAAAGCATATATAGAATGGGAGGAATAGGGCTAAGTGACAGCACATGTGAAAAAGACTTGGGTATACTAATAGATCACAGACTGAATATGAGTCAACAGTGTGATGCAGCAGCAAAAAAGGCAAATGCAATTCTAGGATGTATTAACAGAAGCATACAGTCTAGATCACGTGAAGTCATTATTTCCCTCTACTCCTCTTTGGTCAGACCTCATCTGGAATATTGTGTCCAGTTTTGGGCACCACATTTTAAAAAAGACATCAACAAACTGGAGCAAGTTCAGAAAAGAGCGACCAGAATGGTGACCGGTCTGCAAACCCTGTCTTATGAGGAAAGGTTGCAGGATTTGGGAATGTTTAGTTTGCAAAAGAGAAGACTGAGAGGAGACTTAATAGCTGTCTACAAATATCTAAAGGGCTGTCACATTGTAGAAGGATCAACTTTATTCTCATTTGCACAAGGAAAGACTAGAAGCAATGGGATGAAACTGAATGGGAGGAGACACAGATTAGATATTAGAAAAAACTTTTTGACAGTTAGAGTGATCAATGAGTGGAACAGGCTGCCACAAGAAGTGGTGAGTTCTCCTTCAATGGAAGTCTTCAAACAGAGGCTGGACAGACATCTGACTGGGATGATTTAGCGAATCCTGCTTTGAGCAGGGGGTTGGACCAGATGGCCCAGGAGGTCCCTTCCAACTCTACGATTCTATGATTCTATGATTCTATGATTCTATTTTAATGATGTGTAATTGCATGCTTTACCTGACAGTGACTCACCTGATAATAATTTATCTAATAATGATGATTTGTCTACACGAGCAGGAGTGCTCAGCCACGTCACTCTGTGGGATGAAATGGCTGAGGAACCCCTAACAGGAGCAAGCAACGGTGCTAAGGGAAATAGGGAGATGCACGGGAACCATGAGGAAAGTGATACCGTGCAACTGACCAGTACTACGGAGGAAGGTAACTGCCCCATACAGTATATAGCACTGCTCCTGAGATATTAGAGGTGGATGGGGAGGTAGAACCCATAGCAGCACCGGCTTATCGGTCTGTGCAAATCTCCGGGGAGACAGCCTACATTGCCGTTATCACTAGCAGTCAGAATGCCCAGAATGTAGGTAACGCCCTGCCTTCTGGACCCTCCTCAGTCAGAGGGTTGACTGAACCAGAGATGGACCCAGAGCAGGACCCAGAGGGTTTCTGTGAGAAAGGGACCTTGATGTCACTTATGGCTACCTCCAGCCAGGAGTTCCAGGCTGCTCTGCACTCAGATGCGAACCTGGATACCTTGAGACGCCTTGCCCAGGAGCCCACCTCCGTGTCTGATAAGGAGAGGGTGTTCTGGTAACGATGGAGGTTGTACCGGGAGACAGTTCCCGGTAAATCCCAAAAGGAGTGGTTGAGGGAAAGGCAGCTGGTCATCCCGTACCAATTTAGGGGTGAGTTGTTGTGGATTGCCTATGAGATCCCACTCGCTGGACACTTGGGGATCAGCAAAACTAAGGCCCGGCTGTCTCAACACTTCTATTGGCCCAAGATGGGGACAGATGTGACAAACTACTGCCGCTCCAGTATTACCTGTCAAAGAGTGGGGAAGTCAGGGCCTGTTCCCAAGGCTCCCCTGATCTCTCTTCCAGTGATAGAGGAGCATTTCCAGAGGATCGCAGTGGACACTGTGGGCCCACTGGCCATCCCCAGCAGCTCTTGAAGGAAGTACATCCTCACTGTGGTAGACTACGCTACCCGGTACCCGGAGGAAGTGGCTCTGTCCTCAACTAGGGTGGATAAGATGGCGGATGCCCCGTTGGCCATCTTTTCATGGGTAGGATTTCCCAGGGAGGTGCTTACCGACCAGGGGACTCAATTCATGTCTCACCTAATGGAGGCTCTCTTTAAGAGCATGCAGGTGAAGCATCTGGTATCGAGCGCGTATCACCCCCAAACCAATAGTTTGTGTGAGCACTTCAATGGTACCCTCATATAGATGCTAAGAATACGAAGTGTCCATCGTGGATTATGTCATGCGCTTCCGTGACAAGATGCAGACCTTAATGCAGTTGGTACATGACAACACGGCGCAACCTCAGAAGGACCAGAAGCACTGGTACAAAGAGAATGCCCAGGAGCGGACCTACCAGGTGGGTCAGAAGGTGTGGGTGCTGGTCCCCATACCAAAGGATAAGCTTCAGGCAGCCTGGGAAGGCCCATACGTCGTACACGAACAGTTCAACCCAGTCACGTACATGGTCACTCTTAACCACGCTCGGGGTAGGCGCAAGACCTTCCATGTCAAAATGATGAAGGCTCATCAGGAACGTGAAGCCTGCTTCCTACAGGTCTGCAACCTGCCCGAGTATGGAGGAAGACCCCCTCCTGGACATGCTGGCCGAAGCTAAGGCCGGTGGGTCCATAGAGGACGTGGAAGTAAGCACCTTGCTATCTGCACCCCAGCAAGTCGCAGCTGCGAGCCATGCTTGAACCTTTCCGGGTCGTGTTTACCAACAGACCAGGAAGGACTGAGATAGCGGCCCACGAAGTGGACACCGGGGATCACGCGCCCCTCCAGTGGACACCCTATCGGATCTCAGACGAGGTGCAGCACGTCATGGGCCAGGAGATCAATGAGATGTTACAGCTGGGAGTGATTCAACGGTGCAAGAGTGTATGGACCTCACCTGTAGTCCTGGTGCCAAAGAAGGATCGGACCACCCGGTTCTGTGTGGACTACAGGGGGCTCAACGCCATCACAGTCTCTGATGCGCACCCAATGCCACACATCGAGGAGATGCTTGAGTGGTTAGCTGGCGCGTACTATCTATACATTATGGATTTGAGTCGGGGATATTGGCAGATTCCCCTGAGCCCCAAGGCGCACTAGAAGTCCACCTTTATCACCCCTTTCAGACTGTACGAGTCTACGGTCATGCCGTTTAGCATGAAGAATGCCCCTGCAACATTCTAGTGGATGGTCAACCACCTGCTTCAGGGACTGGAAAGGTACACAGTGGTGTACCTGGATGACACTGCCGTCTTCAGTTTCTCTTGGGAGGAACACCTTCAGCATCTCCAGGAGGTGATCAGGTGCATCCACCAAGCAGGCTTGACCATCAAACCAGGAAAGTGCCAGATGGTCATGAGTGAGGTCCATTACATGGGGCACTGGGTAGGTGGGGGTTCTATGAGGCCAGAGCCTGGGAAAGTGGACGCAATCGTGTCCTGGCCCACCCCAGAAGTAGGTGATGTCCTTCCTGGGCACTGCAGGGTACTATTGGCGCTTTGTACAAAACTATAGTAGTCTGGCAAAACCCTTGATGGACTTCACCAGGAAGAAGCTACCTCAAACAGTCAACTGGACAGACGGCTGTAAGGTGGCCTTCCGGGCTTTGAAAACAGCCCTGAGCAGCTCTCCTGTACTAAAGGCTGTCGACAGCAGTTGGCCATTCATGGTACAGACAGATGCCAGTGAGTTTGGCCTTGGTGCTGTGCTTATCCTGGTCGACTCAGGGAACCAAGAGCACCCCGTGTTGTACCCGAGCCGGAAGCTGCTGCCGAGGGAAGTGGCCTATATCACCATAGAGGAGCGCCTGGCCATGGTTTGGGCCCTGCAACGTTTGCAGCCCTATCTGTACGGACGCACCTTCACCGTGGTGATCGACCACAACCACTTGAGCTGGCTGCACACCGTGTCTGGTACTAAAGGAAGGTTGCTACGCTGGAGCCTGGCCCTCCAACAGTACAACTTTACAGTTAAACACAAAAACATAAACACACACAACAGAAGATCAGCTCTCCACCCTTCTGTCAAGATCACACTTCACCACTTGTGCCCTCGACCCACTCCCGTCTCACCTCATCCCTAACTTGGCCACAGTCCTCATCCCATCTCTAACACACCTTTTCAACCTTTCACTTACAAATGGTGTCTTTCCCTCATCCTTCAAACATGCCTCAATCACACCCATCCTCAAAAAACCCTCCCTTGACCAATCCTCTGTGTCTAACTATCGCCCAATATCTCTTCTCCCTTACGCCTCAAAACTACTGGAACAGCATGTATATCTTGAACTGTCCTCCCACCTCTCCTCCTGTTCCCTCTTTGACCAGTTACAATCTGGCTTCCGACCACATCACTCAACTGAAACTGCCCTAACTAAAGTCACTAACGACTTACTAACTGCCAAGAGCAAGCGACACTACTCTGTCCTCCTTCTCCTGGACCTGTCCTCTGCCTTCGACACCGTAGACCATTCCCTCCTGCTACAAACTCTCTCATCTCTTGGCATCACAGACCTGGCCCTATCCTGGATCTCATCATACCTACCAGACCGAACATTTAGTGTCTCCCTCTCACACACCACCTCCTCACCTCGCCCCCTGTCTGTCGGTGTTCCCCAAGGCTCTGTCCTAGGACCCCTACTATTCTCCATCTATACCTTCGGCTTGGGACAGCTCATTGAATCCCACGGTTTGCAGTATCACCTCTATGCTGATGACACGCATATCTACCTATCTGGATCCAACCTCGCCTCCTTACTGACTGAAATCCCACAATGTCTGTCTGCTATCTCAGCCTTCTTCTCTGCTCGCTTTCTCAAACTGAACATGGACAAAACAGAATTCATCACCTTTCCCCGGTGTTATACTGTTACGCTGTGGACGCAGGTGACGAGAGTGGACCCACTGGGCCGTGGCGCCGAGCCCTCCCCGAGCGAGCGCACCAAGTGGACCGACCCCTATACAGGGACCGTTAGGGAACAGACTCGGGAAGTTCTAGCGCCACGGCAGCCAGGACCAGGGGTCGGCTCAGGAGGGTGAACAGATGATGAGGAACAGAGGAAGGTCTGGAGAGGAACCAGGATGACCAGGGTCCAGAGGCTGAGGAAGAAGGAGAAGGACGGAGGATGGCGGGGGTCCAGGAAGAGGCGAACTGAAAAGGGAAGGAGACACAGGGGTTAGCAGGAGGCACGGACCGGAGAGTCAGAGGAACACTGGGGACACAGGCGGAAGACACAGGGACTAGCAGGAGGCACAAGACACAAGGAGTAAACTAGTGCGCAGCTTGCAAGGGACTAGCAGCAGGGAGCGCGGCCTAGACAACCGAGAGGCAACTCAATAGTCAGGCGCCTCCACTAAGGGAGGGCGGCCTGAAATACCTGGTGGTGGCCTCTGATAGGTCGGGAGGCCGGTCCGGGTCAGGTCACGCCAGACAGGTGGCTGCCGGCAGAGGCGTGCGGCTTATCCCTCCGGCGCGTGCGCAGAGGCACAGTGCGCGCGGCCGAGGGAAGTGGAGGAGAGCGTCGGGACGCCGGCCGCCGGAAAGCGAGGGGAGCGGAGGCGCGCGTGCAGGACGCGTCAGAGGAGAGAGTCGGGGCAGAAGCAGGAGCGGTGAGTATGGCAGCGGGGGCGGCGAAACGGGGAGCGGTGCTAACAGTACCCCCTCTCTTACACTCCCCTCCACTGCGTCTGGCTAAAAACCTCTTAAGAATGCGTGGGGCATTGATATTCTCCTGCGGCTCCCAAGATCTCTCCTCGGGACCAAAACCTTTCCAGTCGACCAAAAAAAAGGTTTTACCTCTAACTTTTTTCGAGGCCAGAATGTCTTTTACCTCGAAGACGTCATCAGACGTGACAGGAAGAGGAGAAAGGTTCGGGGCCGGGTGAAACCGATTCAGGACAACCGGTTTAAGGAGAGAGACGTGGAAGGAGTTGGGAACCCGAAGCGACGCAGGCAACTCCAGTTTGTAAGATACGTTGTTAAGACGTTTGAGAATCTTGAAAGGCCCAATGTAGCGCGGTCCCAGCTTGTAGGACGGGAGCTTTAGCCTAATGTACTTGGCCGACAACCAAACTTGTTGACCTGGGAGGTAGGTTGGAGCATGCAAGCGTCTTTTGTCAGCGTACCTCTTCATGCGCTCCCCAGACCTCTGGAGGGCCTCCTTAGTTTCGGACCAGATCCTAGAGAACTCTTGGGTCAGGGAATCGGCTGCAGGCACACCGGAGAAACCGGACAAAGGTAGAGGGACACCAGGGTGCATGCCAAAGACCACGAAAAATGGAGACTTGGCCGATGACTCGCTGGGATGGTTATTGTAGGAGAATTCTGCCCAGGGAAGTAGATGGACCCAGTTATCCTGATGAGCGTTAGAGAACTGCCGTAAGTAGGACGCTAGTACCTGATTAACGCGTTCAACCTGACCATTGGACTGGGGATGGTACGCGGATGAAAAGTCCAGTCTTATCTCTAGAAGTTTACACAAGGCCCTCCAAAACCGAGAGGTGAACTGTACACCTCGATCGGAAACAATATGCTGTGGAAAGCCGTGGAGGCGGAAGATGTGCTGGATAAAAATCTTCGCCAACTCTGGAGCGGAGGGCAGCGCAGGTAGAGGAACAAAATGGGCCATCTTGGAGAAGCGGTCGACCGCTACCAGGATAGTCGTAGATCCGGAAGATTTAGGCAGATCCGTGATGAAATCCAAACCTATATGTTGCCATGGAACCGAAGGAATCGGGAGAGGAAGCAGAAGGCCGGCGGGTGGTCGCCTAGGAATCTTGACCTTGGCGCAAGAGGGACAGGAGGCCGTGAAGTCTGTCACATCCTGGCGGAGTGAGGGCCACCAGTAAAAACGAGCGATGAGCTCAAATGTCTTCTTGACTCCGACATGTCCGGAAATTTTAGAGGAATGTCCCCAATGCAGTACCTTTTTTCTTTCAGAGTCAGGGACGTAGGTCTTGCCGGAGGGAGGAGTAATCAGTCTCACCGGGGCCACAGTGATGATCTTAGCGGGATCGATAATGTGAGTTGGTTCCTCCATCAGATCAGGGGACTGCAGAGACCGGGACAATGCGTCCGCCTTGATGTTCTTTGGCCCGGGATGGAAACGCAATTCAAAATCGAACCGACCAAAGAAGAGGGACCATCTGGCCTGCCGAGGTTAAGTCTCTGGGCTTACTGGAGATATGCAAGGTTCTTGTGGTCAGTAAAGATGGTAAACGGATGGACCGACCCTTCAAGAAGGTAACGCCACTCCTCCAGCGCCAACTTTATGGCCAACAGCTCGCGATCCCCGATGGCGTAGTTACACTCAGCCGGCGAGAAGGCCTTTGAAAAGAACCCGCAGGTAATCAGTCGGCCGGACGGGGACCTCTGTGAGAGCACTGCACCTGCTCCGGTGGAAGAGGCGTCTACCTCCAGGATGAATGGCTTATTAGCCTCGGGTCGGTGTAGAACAGGTGCAGTCGCGAAGGCTTGCTTCAGGCAGGAAAAGGCCTCTTCAGCCTCCGGAGGCCAGGACGAGGAGTTGACGCTCTTGCGAGTGAGACTGGAGATGGGTTTGATGATGGACGAAAAATGTGGCACAAATTGACGGTAATAGTTGGCGAAGCTGAGGAACCTTTGAATCGCCTTGACCCCCACAGGGCGAGGCCATCGAAGAATAGCCGACAGTTTCTCAGGATCCATCTCCAGCCCAGAATCTGAAACGATGTAGCCCAAGAAAGGCAAGGAAGACTGCTCAAAGAGACACTTCTCAAGCTTCGCGTAGAGGCGATTCTCCCGCAGACGTTGTAAGACCAGACGAACACTCCTCCTATGGGACGCCAGATCCGGGGAAAAAATAAGGATGTCGTCCAGATACACCACCACGCAGGAGTATAACAAGTCTCGGAAGATATCATTGACAAACTCCTGAAAGACCGCGGGAGCGTTGCAGAGACCGAAGGGCATAACCAGGTATTCGTAATGCCCGTCCCGGGTGTTAAAGGCGGTCTTCCATTCGTCACCAGGGCGAATGCGGATGAGGTTGTAAGCCCCGCGTAGATCCAACTTCGAGAAGATGCGGGCTCCCCGCAACCGGTCAAAGAGTTCAGGAATGAGAGGCAACGGATACTTGTTCTTCACAGTAATGTCGTTCAGGCCCCGGAAATCAATACAAGGACGGAGAGAACCGTCTTCCTTCTTTACAAAGAAAAACCCGGCTCCGGCCGGGGAGGAAGATTTCCGTATGAACCCTCGAGCTAAATTCTCACGAATATACTCGGACATGGCCGTAGTCTCCGCAGGGGACAAGGGATAAATTCGCCCTCGGGGCGGAGTGGTCCCGGGTCGCAGATCAA
The DNA here is from genome assembly GCF_039654945.1 of Dendrobates tinctorius. NCBI lineage: Eukaryota > Metazoa > Chordata > Amphibia > Anura > Dendrobatidae > Dendrobates > Dendrobates tinctorius. The sequence continues at coordinate 3,821,755 of NW_027361736.1, read as the reverse complement.
TAGGGCAGTCATACGGGCGATGCGGGGGAAGAACCTCTGCCTCCTTCTTATCAAATACGTCAGAGAATGCCCAGTATGCGGCTGGTAGAGCCTCGGGACCCGAGGAGGCTGGTGGGGGGTTGGCCGGGCGGACAGACCCCAGACACTTCTCTTGGCAGGGATGCCCCCAGCGGAGGACCTCACCGGAACGCCAATCCAAGACAGGTTCATGTGTCCTAAGCCACGGAAGACCTAGCAGCACAGCATGGGAAAGGTTGGGAAGGACGTAGAAAGCGATCCGCTCCTGGTGCAAGGCCCCAATTTGCAGACACACCTCCTCTGTTACCAGGAACACAGATTCTCGTAGGGGTCTACCATCTACTGAGGCGATGACACGTGGAGTCTTCAGGGAGATCACGGGAATCTGATACTTCTTCACCTCCTTCAACCTAATGAAGTTCCCTGCCGCGCCCGAGTCCACATAGGCCACCTCCGAACCACGTCTCTGACCCAAAACCAACTGAACTGAAAGGGTAAGGGGGTGAGAGGAGTGAGACACACCTAGATCGGCCTCTCTTACCTGCCCTAGGTGGAGGAGTTTCCCGGTCTCTCAGGACAGGAGCGTAGGAAGTGAGACGCGCTGCCGCAATACAGGCACAGACCCTCCATCAGTCTCTCCTTACGGCGCTGTTCTGCCAACTTGACCCAATCCACCTGCATTGGCTCAGGCGCCGGACTGGAGGATGCCACAGGCGGATGTGGGCTGGACGGCCTGTGAAAAGAAGCAGATGGTCTAAGCGGTCTCCTATCCCTAGCAGTCTCCCTAGCGCGTTCCTGGAACCGAAGGTCGATGCGTGTGGCCAACGAAATTAAATCCTCCAAGGAGGTTGGGGTGTCTCGCCCTGCCAGCTCATCTTTAATTTTGCCAGAGAGACCACGCCAGAAGGCCCCAACCAAAGCCTCGTTATTCCACCCCACCTCAGAGGCCAAGGTACGGAACCGGATGGCGTATTGTCCGACCGTAAGAGTGCCCTGGGTGAGGCAAAAAAGAGACTCCGTGGCGGAAGCCAACCATCCGGGCTCGTCAAAGACCCTACGGAAAGTGTCAGTGAAGGTCTGGAGACTGTAGACCACGGGATCGTCCCGCTCCCACAGGGGATTTACCCAGGAGAGTGCCTCTCCCTCCAAATGGGAGACAATGAAGGCAACCTTGGCCCGATCGGTGGGGTACTGTTGGGGCAGGAGTTCGAAGTGCAACCTGCACTGATTCAAGAAGCCTCTGCACAACTTGGGGTCGCCGCCATACCGAGGCGGTCTACCAAGCCTGGGAGGCGGAGAGGGTCCGGGATCAGAACTGCGGGACGAATCGCGTCCGGCGGCCGATTGAAGGGAAAGCAGCCGATCGTCGACCGAAGCCATGTACGAAAGAATATGGGATTGGGTGTCCCGTTGTTGAACCAGCTCCTGCTGGAGGCTGGCCAGTTGGGAGGCGTTACCAGGGTCAGCGGCCTGCAAGGCCGACAAGCGGGAATCCATGGTCTTCATAAAAGACATAATACGGGTCTGGTTCTCCCTAAGGAAAACCAACTCCTTTTGTCCAGCGGCCCCGGCGGGGTCCATGGCCTGACTATACTGTTATACTGTTACGCTGTGGACGCAGGTGACGAGAGTGGACCCACTGGGCCGTGGCGCCGAGCCCTCCCCGAGCGAGCGCACCAAGTGGACCGACCCCTATACAGGGACCGTTAGGGAACAGACTCGGGAAGTTCTAGCGCCACGGCAGCCAGGACCAGGGGTCGGCTCAGGAGGGTGAACAGATGATGAGGAACAGAGGAAGGTCCGGAGAGGAACCAGGATGACCAGGGTCCAGAGGCTGAGGAAGAAGGAGAAGGACAGAGGATGGCGGGGGTCCAGGAAGAGGCGAACTGAAAAGGGAAGGAGACACAGGGGTTAGCAGGAGGCACGGACCGGAGAGTCAGAGGAACACTGGGGACACAGGCGGAAGACACAGGGACTAGCAGGAGGCACAAGACACAAGGAGTAAACTAGTGCGCAGCTTGCAAGGGACTAGCAGCAGGGAGCGCGGCCTAGACAACCGAGAGGCAACTCAATAGTCAGGCGCCTCCACTAAGGGAGGGCGGCCTGAAATACCTGGTGGTGGCCTCTGATAGGTCGGGAGGCCGGTCCGGGTCAGGTCACGCCAGACAGGTGGCTGCCGGCAGAGGCGTGCGGCTTATCCCTCCGGCGCGTGCGCAGAGGCACAGTGCGCGCGGCCGAGGGAAGTGGAGGAGAGCGTCGGGACGCCGGCCGCCGGAAAGCGAGGGGAGCGGAGGCGCGCGTGCAGGACGCGTCAGAGGAGAGAGTCAGGGCAGAAGCAGGAGCGGTGAGTATGGCAGCGGGGGCGGCGAAACGGGGAGCGGTGCTAACACCCGGTATCACTCTACCCCTCCACCAGACCTATCCATCAATGTCAACGGCTGCTCTCTTTCCCCAGTCCCGTATGCTCTGTGCCTTGAGGTGATCCTCGACTCTGCGCTCTCTTTCAAACCACATATCCAAGCCCTCGCCTCCTCCTGCCGCCTCAAACTCAAAAATATTTCCCGGATCCGCTCATTCCTCAACCATGAAACCACAAAAACACTAGTGCATGCTCTTATCATCTCCCGCCTCGACTACTGCAACCTCCTACTCTCTGGTCTCCCCTCTAGCACTCTGGCTCCGCTCCAGTCAATCCTACACTCTGCTGCCCGACTAATCCACATGTCTCCCCGCTATTCCCCAGCCTCCCCCCTATGCCAGGCCCTTCACTGGCTTCCTATCGCCCAGAGGCTCCAATTCAAAACCCTAACCATGACATACAAAGCCATCCACAACCTGTCTCCTCCATACATCTGTGACATGGTCTCTAGGTATCTACCCGCATGCAACCTTCGATCATCTCAAGATCTCCTTCTCTACTCCCCCTTATCTCTTCTTCCCACAACCGCATACAAGACTTCTCCCGTGCTTCCCCCATACTCTGGAACTCCCTGCCGCAACACATCAGACGGAAACCTTCAAGAAAAACCTGAAGACCCACCTGTTCCGACAAGCCTACAGCCTGCAATGATCCTCGGTCTACTGAACCACAGCATGACCTGCTCTACCCTCTCCTACTGTATCCTCACCCATCCCTGTAGACTGTGAGCCCTCGCGGGCAGGGTCCCCTCTCCTTATGTACTTGTGTGTCCCTTGTCTTACACATGTTTACTATACTTGTCTATATGTGCTTTCACATGTAAAGCACCATGGAATAATTGGCACTATATAAATGCATAATAATAATAATAATAAAAAGGGCAGTGAGCGCGGCAATGCAGACGGGTTGTCCAGCCGGGGCGAGCCTGCCGAGGTGCGCATGGAGGAGTACCGAGAGGTCCTGCCTCCGAAGCACTGTCCAAAAGGGGGAGGTGTCAGGAAATATGACTTATTGTTATCTGCGCTGGTCACACATAGTGAGCTCTGCTACATCTCTTTGGTTTTGTGAATGACATGCCCAGTCATGATCCCCCTTGCAGCTTCCCCACTTTCACAGCTGCATGTGTGTGATTCCAGCCCCCCTTCCTTTCCCCTGCTATACAGCTGTATCATGCAACCAGTGTGCCAGCAGCCCCACTGAGTAGTTTTATGACCCTAAGACTGGTTGAAAGCAGTCTAAAGCACATGGCAAACCAAGTCTTCTTTGTCCTTGCCAACTTAAATATCATAGCTCCGATTAATGATATTGGTGGGAAGCTTACAGTTTTGGAATCTGCATCGGTAGAGCTGGCCACTGGTAGGTTTTGAAATTTCGGTGTCCAGCAGAAGCCAAGAAACTAATTTCGACCCGACCGAGCTACACAGCCACTCCATGCGTGGGCTTAATAGAAAGCTAATTTCAGAACAAGAATAATGATAGTCCTGTTGTCATTCTACGAGGTTTCCAGCCAGAGATATGGAATTAATAAGGTTTTAGTAACAACTGAAAGGGGAATGCATTCCATAGCACCGCTCATTCAGTGAAGTCATGGGACAGAGGGTATAAGATTATGAAGCCCAATTAGGAAGCTGTCTTTCTGCCAGGGGAGCCAGCTAGTGGAGGCTGTGCATTTTGACCTGATGATTTGGGAAGGTTTCCCCCCCAAAACCACATGGCATACCATTGACTGAGATATGTAAGTTCTTTCATCGTTAATCCATTGTTATTTTGTAATTGCCTGTATATAATGTATCTGTCTCATTTGTAACATCTTTTATATTTTTGTAAACACTGCCTATCCTTTTTGGAGTAAAACTATAACATTTTACTAGCTTCGTTTTCCTTGCTCTAAATATATTGCCACATCCTCTGGGGCTAAATTTACACTACTGTTGCCTTGGCTCCTGACCCGATATTCATATAACAACCAGGAGCTGGTGGCAGCGAAGTGTTCTGGGGTTTTGGGGAAACTCTGGCAGTGACGGATGGAGGTTAATTACGCGTATTACCCCACCTAGGCTCGGGGATATTCATCGCCCTCCATGCAGCCTGCCTAATAGTCAGTACACGCCAAGGTGGCCCTACTGACTAGTACTTATCCTAGGTGCAGTTCCCTGACTGACCTGAGGGTAAGGGGGCGCCAGAGAGCTGCAAGTTCCAACCCGGATCTGGAAAGTGAAATATACAAATATATCCCCCTTGTAATTCATGACAAAGACTTACAGAAAACGTTTGACCTCTGTCATTGCCAACAAAAGATATATAGCAAAATATTGAGAAGAACTTTCATTAATGACTAAATACTTATTTTCCCCCATAATTTGAAAAATAAATCTTGCCAAATCAGACAAGGTGATTTTCTGGATTTGTTTTCTCATTTTGACTCTCATAGTTGTGGACTACCTGTGATGTCAATTACAGGCCTCTCTCATCTTTTTAAGTGGGAAAACCTTCACAATTAGTTGCTGACTAAATACTTTTTTTCACCACTGTATATATATAATGTATATACACATACACACATACATATATTTACTTTATTTGTTAGTTCCATTAGGCAGTGTATATTAAGGATAAAGGTTTATGAACACCAACCACAGGCTGAATTTCATAGATGTATCTAAATGTCCAGCAAGGAGGTCTTCAGCAGGCTCCTGGCTGTCATGGCAACACTTTGGCACGCCAAAATTGCCTTGCTGGGGTGCCCATAGCTACTGTCATGCCTTCAGTTGGAGGCCCGGTCTCCGCTGCGCAGGGAGACTGGCGCCTATCTTGCCGATCCACTGCTACTACTCACCCTGTCCGTGGCTCCAGACAATCAGCGGCTCCTTTCTCTGCTAAGAACCTGCATCCTCTTGGCAGGTCTCCTGGTAATGCTCTTCCTGCACTTCATGCGCTTCCTGCACATACTTAAAACAGCAGGGCACCTGTTCTCTTTTAGGGCTGTCTGTACTGTGATGTTCTGTGCATAAAAGGCATCCTCCTCGTGAGGGAGGTGCCTGAACAACGTGTTCATTCTGTGGGATCTCTGCCTCCCACACAGGCCATCCAGTCACCATCGCAGGCTAGATCAGCCTTTCTGTGTTTACACAGACCTTCCGGGATTCTCGCCACCTCCTCTATACGGTCTGTATGGGTCGTCCCTGTGGTCCAGGTATCGTGGCATTAAGGTCATCTGGTGTTGCGACCAGGGCTGTGGAGTCGGAGTCGGAGTCGTGGAGTCGGAGTCGGAGTCGGTGCTCATTTTGGTGGAGTCGGAGTCGGAGTTGGAGTCGGTATAAAATGGACCGACTCCGACTCCTAAAATATATAATAAATTGGGTACAGTAATTCAATGCAGGATGTGCTGAATATTTTTTCATAGGAGTTTGGGAAAGTTATGAAATGTCCTATAAATGGCTGTTATATTCCTGATCTAAGGCTACATTCACACACAACGTTTTTCCTGTGTTTTTTGAGGATACGTTTTTCAGCTGCAAAAGCTGATCATCTTTTTAAAAAACTGCATCACCTGAAAGGTTTTTGAGCTCATAGATAATGTTTTCAATAGCAAAAGCAGATTAGAAATCTGCTCTATATATCCATTTATCCATATCTGTCTATCCATATTGTATCTGTACCAAAAAGAATGAAAACCGGGTAGCACACCAATATATATTCTGTTCTATCTAAACATCTTGATTATTGGATCATAAAAATGATTAAATGTCTGAGGTTCACATTGTACTACAATAAATTTTTCACTTAAATATAAGCAATATGTGTGGGAGTCGGAGTCGTGGAGTCGGAGTCGGAGTTGGAGTCGGAGTCGGTGAAAGGGAAATTGAGGAGTCGGAGTCGCAGGTTTGGCTTACCGACTCCACAGCCCTGGTTGCGACGGGGGAGCCCCTGTATAGGGGTATACCTTGCCCGGTACTCCACTACGTGGTTCTGTGTCGTGGTCCAGAGGGTTCTTCCCTCAGGCACCTTGTCCTTTTGTTTGCTTTCTTTAATAAACATCCTTAGTTTTTTGAAGCTCATTCTCCTGTCTCTTGTGTATCGGGTATACAGCTACAACTGCACCATCAGTGGTCTAATGGGTCCACTATACATCTTCATGCCCTGTGGGCCGTAACAGTTTATTCAGGCCATGGACTCTGCTGATACCCGATACTCAGCCCAGGGAGAGCTGGCTGTGCTTCGACAGAGTCAGGATCAGCTAGTGGCCTTTATGCAAACCTTGGATACCCACCTGTCTACTCTACAGGCTGCCGAGCCCACCAACGCCACCCAGCTAGCAGAGCTCCATCTGGAATTCACTCACCAACTAGAGATGCAGACCCACTTGTTTGACTACATGTCCTCTGTGGAGGACCAGTTAACTAAAGTACTGCTGGTTGCTGCTTCCCCAGTCCTTCAGCCTCCAGTACTGCATCCTATGGTTGTGCCCACTACAGGACCCAGTCCTCGTCTCTGCAAACCTTCTCATTACAATGGTGACCCCAAGTTGTGCAGAGGATTTCTCAACCAATGCTTGTTGCATTTTTGTTTTTTGCCTCAGCATTATCCGACTGACATGGCCAAGGTGGCTTTCCTTGCCTCTCACCTGGAGGGAGAGGCTTTAGCCTGGTTCAACCCCCTAATGGATCGGAATGATCCCATTGTGTCTGATCTGCAGGTATTCCTGGACACCTATGACAAAATATTCGTGCCACATCTGCTATGGAGTCTCTCTTCAATTTGCAACAGGGCTCTCTGTCGGTCAGTATGCCATCCATTTCCGTACCCTGGCTTCGGAGTTCCAGTTGACCAATGAGCCTTTGGTTGGAGCCTTCCAGCGGGGATTATCCGGAAGAATCAAGGATGAATGGGCAGTCAGGGACCTACCTGAGACCCTGGATGATCTCATATCCCTCGCCATTCGAACTGACCTACGTCTCCAGGAGCGTTCCAGAGAGAGGATTCTCGAGAAGCGATTTCCTTGTCCTGCATCTTCATCACCAAAACCTCAGTTTCCGCCTTGTCCTGCTCCTGTCTCTAAGAATGAACTCATGGAGCTTGATCACGTTAAGGTAGAGAAGAATAGGCAGGAGAAAATGTCCGTTAGGAATCTGCATCGCTATGGTGGATGCCCTGCTCCCAGTCAATGCAGTGGAATGGAGAGGCCGGAGAAACTCTTTCACCTGGGACAGGTAAGAGAGGCCTCCCTAGGTGAGAATGATTCCTCCCCTCCACTAACTATATCCATACAGGTGATCGTCGGAAAGGTGCGGTTCTCGAAGATGGCCTATCTGGACTCTGGATCTGGTGGAAACTTCATCCAGCAAGCAGTGGCCAGGCGGTTAGGGATCCCTATCACTCCTCTGCAGCAGTCCCGGGACATCATCTCTGTAGATGGAAGACCCCTGAAAGATCCCATTCTTGGTATCACCGAAGAAGTGGAGCTTCAAATCGGAGCACTCCACAAGGAGAGATTCGCCTTCTTTGTGTTACTGAATCTTTCTCCACCGTTTCTACTAGGTCTTCCGTGGCTGCAACATCATGAACCCGTCCTGGATTGGCAGTCAGAAGATGTCCTTCGATGGGTTCAGTCTTGTCACAATCACTGCCTCATACCCGTACGGCTTGGTTCAACCCCGCGTCCTCCTGCAGCCTTACCCGGGTTACCCGCTGTCTACTGGTCCTTCGCAGATGTATTTGACAAGAAGGAGGCTGAAACTCTTCCCCCTCAAAGGCCTTACAATTGTCCCATTGACCTAATCCCCAGATCCACTCTGCCTCGAGGTAGAATCTACCCTCTTTCTCCCACTGAATTTGGCTCGAGGGTTTATCCAGAAGTCCTCCTCTCCGGCTGGAGCTGGATTCTTCTTCGTCAAGAAGAAAGATGAATCTCTTCGTCCGTGTATAGACTACCGTGGTCTCAATCTAATAACTGAAAAGAACAGATACCCTCTTCCCTTAATTCCAGAGCTTTTTGGTCGTCTTCGAGGTTCCAGGATTTTTACCAAGTTGGATCACCGTGGAGCTTACAACCTCATTAGGATACGATCAAGGGACGAGTGGAAAACCTCCTTCAACACGCGAGATGTTCACTACAAGTATCAGGTGATGCCCTTCGGATTAAGCAATGTGCCCGCACTCTTCCAGGAGTTTGTCAATGTAGTATTCCGTGACCTGCTCTATGTTTGTGTGGTGATGTATCTGGACGACATCCAGGTATTTTCTCCCGACTTACCATCTCACAGGAGGAATGTTCGTCTCGTTCTTCAACGATTGAGAGAGAATCGCCTCTACGCGAAGTTTGAGAAATGTCTGTTTGAACCGAGATCTTTACCCTTTCTTGGCTTTATCATTTCTGATACAGGTCTCGAGATGGATCCAGAGAAGGTCTCCACCATGCTTAAGTGGCCCCGACCTGAGGGAATCAAGGCCATACAGCGGTTCCTGGGATTCACCAATTACTATAGGCAATTCATTCCTCACTTCTACTCCCTGGTAAGACCACTCACAGCCTTGACTTGTAAAGGTGCCAAACCAAGGGATTGGACTCCTGAGGCTGAGTAAGATTTTATTTCCCTTAAACAAGCCTTCTCTACCACCCTGCCTCTTCACAGACCAATGATCACAAGCAGTTTTTCCTGGAAGTGGATGCTTCGTCATCCAGAGCCGGAGCTGTCCTCACACAGAAACTGTCTCCCGGTAAGATGGTGACCTGCGGTTTCTTTTCCAAGGCATTCTCACCCAGCGAATGTAACTACTCAATTGGGGATAGAGAGTTACTGGCAATTAAGTTAGCCTTAGAAGAATGGCGATATCTGCTTGAAGGCACAGTTCATCCAGTCATCATTTACACAAATCATAAAAACCTGTCCTACCTCCAGTCAGCTCAAAGACTCAACCCTCGCCAGGCTCGTTGGTCTTTATTTTTTGCTCGTTTCAATTTCTCTCTCCATTTCCATCCTGCAGAGAAGAATATCAAAGCTGATGCGCTTTCCTGTCAGACGACCTTGAAGAGGAGCCTCAGCATATCATTGAACCATCCAAGATGATCACGGTGGCTTCAGTCAGACAGTCGCAGATCCCGCCTGGTAAGACTCTTGTAACTGAAAGAGACAAGAGGAGAGTTCTACGCTGGGGTCATTCTTCTAAGCTTGCCGGACACGCCGGTCAAAAGAAGACGTTACAACTAATATCTTGACACTATTGGTGGTCCACCTTGCGCCAAGATGTTCTGGACTTCATTGCAGCCTGTCCCTCCTGTGCTCATAATAAAACACCCAAGAAACTGCCAGCCGGTCACCTCCTTCCGCTCCCGATACTGTCTGCTCCCTGGCAACACATTGCCATGGACTTTATCACGAATCTGCCAGCATTATCCGGTTGTAGTTTAATCTGGGTTGTTGCTGACCGGTTCTCCAAGATGGAACACTTCACTTCGCTCTCCGGTCTTCCTTCCGCTCCTAAACTCGCAAAGCTCTTCATTCAGCATGTCCTTTGGCTTCACGGACTTCCACTCCACATTGTGTTATGAATGAGTCACCGGAGGAGGAGAAAACAAAAATACAAGCTAAGTCCAGAAAACCAGAGAGGTTGGTAGCTATCGGATTGCAGACCCCTGATCCTATACACCACAACTAACAGTAGCTGTGGGGGGTTCCTACGGAGCCCTAGACCCCTCGTCACAGCTGGAGAACTACATAAGCCTAAAGAAGGAAAGGGGAAATCTAAACTGCCCCAGAGCAGACCCCAAAGCAATAGACAGCCCCCAACATGTATTGTCGGTGAAAAACAGATGAAAACACAAACACAGACAGAAAGACAGGCTGAGCAAACGATGGGGCCCAACTAACTAGATAGGACAGGACAGAAAAGATGCTGGCTGCAATCCGCAAAAAACCCTACCAAAAATGTCCCAACCGTCTGATAGGGAAAAAGGCCCTGAAGTCGCTAGACTTCAAAATCACTATATCAGCACTCAGGTATATTCTGAAAACAGAGCAAAGAGATCAACTGATCAGAGACAAAAATGGAATTCAGCCAGTCCCATCCAGGACTGGCTGAATACAAACACTAAGGAAACCAGACAAAATCTCATGGAATAATAGCAGGGCAAAAAACTTAGCTTTTAGTAGACAGGAACTTATCTGGATGCAAGAGCTCAGAGCAGAAAGGATCACCAGCAGCCCTGCAGGGCGTCATCTGCCTTATATCCACTCAAAAATTCCAGATGTCCAATCACACTCCGCCTGTTCAGATGACAGGTTCTTCCCATCCCAATCAATTTCACTACCTCTCTTCACCAGCAGAGGGAGTTCATCAGACATCAAAGGTGAAGGGGAGAATGAACTCACAACAACATTGTCTCTGACTGGGGAGTTCAGTTCATTTCCCGCTTCTGGCGGTCCCTCTGTAAGTTGTTGAATGTCACCCTGGACTTCTCCTCGGCCTATCACCCACAATCTAAAGGCCAAGTGGAGAGAGTGAATGAAGTCCTCGTAAACTATCTGCGACGCTTTGTGAATGGTCACCACAGCGACTGGGCCAACCTACTGCCATGGGCGGAGTTTTAAAACAACAATCATGTCGGTGAGTCCTCCTCTAACTCCCCGTTTTTCATTGTTTATGGACAGCATCCTAGGATCCCGACTCCACTGCCTCTTGCTTCCATCAATCCTTCAGCTGAGTCCCTGGCTAAGAACTTCTCAAAGGTCTGGACAGAGACCAAGACCTCACTGGAGCAGGCATCGGTTCGAACCAAGTAGCATGTGGATAAGAGACGTCTGGATCCACCACCTTGCCAACCCGGAGATAAGGTATGGCTGTCTTCCAGGCACATCCGTCTTAAGGTCCTTTCTTTTAAACTGTCGCCTCGTTTCATCGGTCCCTTTGAAGTGCTCCACCGGATCAACGATGTGTGCTATCGTTTGAAGTTGCCAGCCTCCTTACGGATCCATAACTCCTTCCATGTCTCCCTGCTGAAGCCAGTTGTTCTCAGTCGCTTCACCCAGGATCCAGGTAAATTTCCTTCTCCTGTCAGTTCCGAGGATGTCTATGAAGTGAAGGACATCCTGGCCATGAAGAGAAGAGGGGGCAGGTTGCTCTTTCTGGTTGACTGGAAGGGATACGGTCCTGAGGAGAGGTCCTGGGAACTTGAGGAGAATATTAATGCCCCGATGCTTCTTAGAAAGTTCCTGGCAGGTTTGAAGAAGGGGGGGGCGTAAGGGGGAGGGTAGTGTCATGCCTTCAGCCGCAGACCCGGTCTCCGCAGTGCAGGGAGACCGGTGCCTATCTCGCAGCTCCACTGCTTCTACTCACCCTGTCTGTGGCTCCAGACAATCAGCGGCTCCTTTCTCTGCTAAGAACCTGCATCCTCTTGGCAGGTCTCCTGGTAATGCTCTTAGGAGGCGCGCCCCGCTTCCTGCACATACTTAAAACAGCAGGGCACCTGTTCTATATTAGGGCTTTCTGTGCTGTGATGTTCTGTGCATAAAAGGCATCCTCCTCTTGAAGGAGATGCCTGAACGACGTGTTCATTCTGTGGGATCTCTGCCTCCCACACAGGCCATATTCTGCTTTGCTCTGTGTTCTGAAAGCTATTGCAATAGAATCATAGAATCGTAGAGTTGGAAGGGACCTCCTGGGCCATCTGGTCCAACCACCTGCTCAAAGCAGGATTAGCTAAATCATCCCAGTCAGATGTCTGTCCAGCCTCTGTTTGAAGACTTCCATTGAAGGAGAACTCACCACTTCTCATGGCAGCTTGTTCCACTCATTGATCACTCTAACTGTCAAAAAGTTTTTTCTAATACCTAATCTGTGTCTCCTCCCATTCAGTTTCATCCCATTGCTTCTAGTCTTTCCTTGTGCAAATGAGAATAAAGTTGATCCTTCTACAATGTGACAGCCCTTTAGATATTTGTAGACAGCTATTAAGTCTCCTCTCAGTCTTCTCTTTTGCAAACTAAACATTCCCAAATCCTGCAACCTTTCCTCATAAGACAGGGTTTGCAGACCGGTCACCATTCTGGTCGCTCTTTTCTGAACTTGCTCCAGTTTGTTGATGTCTTTTTTAAAATGTGGTGCCCAAAACTGGACACAATATTCCAGATGAGGTCTGACCAAAGAGGAGTAGAGGGAAATAATGACTTCACGTGATCTAGACTGTATGCTTCTGTTAATACATCCTAGAATTGCATTCTACCTCTCTCTCCTCAGAATCCTCTGCTGGCAGTTCCCTCTCCTGGATCCTTCTGGACACTCCGGTTTCCACCCCAGACTGACCAAGGCTCTCCTCTTGGAATCATCCAGTTACCATCGCAGGCTAGATCAGCCTTTCTGTGTTTACACAGACCTTCCGGGATTCTCACCACCTCCTCTATACGGTCTGTATGGGTCGTCCCTCTGGTCTGGGTATCGCGCATTAAGGTCATCTGGTGTTGCGACGGGGGAACCCCTTGCCCGGTGCTCCACTACGTGGTTCTGTGTCGTGGTCCAGAGGGTTCTTCCCTCAGGTACCTTGTCCATTTGTTTGCTTTCTTTAATAAACATCCTCAGTTTTTGAAGCTCATTCTCCTGTCTCTTGTGTATCGTGTATACAGCTACCACTGTATCATCAGTGGTCTAGTGGGTCCACTATACATCTTCACGCCCTGTGGGCGTAACAGCTACTTTGAAATGTGCGTACCTGTGCCAAATTCTATAAACGAGACTGACAGCAGAAGGTTAACAGCAGCGGCTGTAGCTCTGCTCCACTGCTGTTGTCAGAGGCAGATGATGGCCTTCAAACTGGATGATTCATGCTCAGGTCTGATGTCTAGTAAATTAATTACCCTAAAAGGGTATTAAAGACTTGAATGCCTGGATTGATAAGGCTATAATCAGATTCTTTTTATATATACCATCAGAGACTGGTTCTAATTTGAAAAAAAAGATTGGCAAATCCTCCAGCCCAGATGGCATTTATCCACAGATACTGAGGAAATTGAGCTGAGCAATTGATACCACAGGATTTGAGGATGGCTCACGTGGTACCAATATTTAAGAAAGGTAAGAAGGTGGATCCAGGCAACTACCTTCCAGTAAGTCTGACATCAGTAGTGTGTAAAGATGACCTGCAGAGAATAATATAATAACCGACAACCAGCATGGATTCATGAAAGATAAGTTGTGACTAATCAACAGGTTGAGTTTCTATGAGGAGGTAAGTGCAAATCTGGATGTTGGTAATGTAGCAGATGTGATTTATCTGGACTTTGCAAAGGCATTTGATACTGTTCCACATAACAGCCTTATACTGAAGCTGCAGAAGCAAGGACTGGGGGAAACTATATGCAGATGGGTAAGGAATTGGCTAAAGGACAGGTAACAAAGAGTTGTCATAAATGGTACATTCTCTAAATGGGATATAGTCAGCACTGGGGACCACAGGGATCCGTGCTAGGACTGGCTCTTTTTAACCTCTTTATTAATAACCTTGTGGATGGAATTGAGAGTAAAATGTCAGTCTTTGCTGACGACACCAAACTATAAACAAATTAAAAAAAGTTTGTCCTTAATATTGATAGCATACGTACAGTGTCACTGTGTAATGAGATATATATGATTAGTTAGCTCAGTTCTCTATATTACTCTAACCAAGCATTCACAGAAAACACTTAGATAACATATTAATACTTTATTAATGAAACCATCACATATACATGTGGCAAAAATTCACAAAAAAAATTAAGGCTACTTTCACACATCAGGTTTTCGGCGTCAGGCGCGATCCGGCGTCGTGCCGGAATGCCGGATCCGGCAAATGTTTTGTAAAACCTGATGTGCCGGATCCGGTTTTCTGCCAGATCCGTCTTGTTCTTGACAGACAAAACCGGATCCGTCTCATCCGGTTCATCCGTTTTTCTATCCGTTTTTCGACGGATTACGCCGGATCCGGTTTTTAAAATTGACCCTTGTGGCCTTCCGAACGGGATTGGCTACTGGAAAACTATATATAGCATGTTCCTACAGCCCTTCTTTGACAGGTTGTAGAGAAGAAAGTGCAGGTTGGAGAGAAGAGCAAGTTACTGGCGAAGATGGATGTTGTCATTGGAAATATTACCACTAGAAGTTCTGTGACGGTTTCAGTAATGAGGGACAATTTTGCACTATACTTTATGTCACCTCAAGGCAGAGTACACTGGCAGGATGACAGAGTGTGAAAGATTTGTGCCCTAACCAAACTTGTGTACCTTCTGGACCAACAGTATATACCTTTGCCAACCAAAGTTGGCTATCTTGTCATGGTCTTACTATTTTTAGCTTTAGGCCACAGGTGTGTACCTGGTTGTGTTTTATGCAAGTATTTCACCTTTTAACAAAAGTTGTGTACATTGTTAGGAAATCACCAACAATAAACACAACTTTTCAGGTGAAATACTTTGCTTCAAACACAACCAGGAACACAACTGTGGCAAAAAGCTAAAATTTACCCACAGTTATATACCTGGTTTTGAATACCTTTTTACCTTTTAAATACCCTGTATTTAACCTTTTTTTTAAACATATTTCGCCGCAGAAAGAAATGACAGACAACCAGTGTAAACAATAATTTAACTTTTATTTAAAATATTTTTTTTTGTAAACTGTTTTTAAACTTAAAAAAACTTTTTTAATAAAGGTTTGAAACCAACAGGGCATTTTTATTACAAAACACATCATAAATCTGTGTAGTGTGGGGTGGAAATACTGCTGGAGGGGCTGCGGGACACTTCGACAATGGGAGTGTGGAGAGAGGACTGGGATCGTGGTGGGGAAGGAACAGTTAGAGGTGATGGTGTGGAAAAAGCTACAGAATGGGTGGACATGTGGGAGGCAGAAGAGGTGGTGGGCGGTGGAGTGGAGGGTTGGGCAGGGACTGTAGGAGCAGATGATGTTGATTGAAAGTTGTATGGGGAAGGAGTTTGGTACGGGGAAGGAGTTTGGTACGGGGAAGGAGTTTGGTACGGGGCAGGTTGCTGGAAGTGGGGAGATGTCTGGTACTGGGGAGGTTGCTGGTACTGGTGAGGTTGCTGGTATGTAATAGGAGGGGGAGGATGGAAAGTGGCTGGAGGGGGTGCAGATGTAATAGGAGGGGGAGGATGGAAAGTGGCTGGAGGGGGTGCAGATGTAATAGGAGGGGGAGGATGGAAAGTGGCTGGAGGGGGTGCAGGTGGAGGAACTACAGTAGTGGGAGGTGGAGGTTGGGAGGTAACCTGCTGTAGAGCACCGTGGCACGAATGCATTACATGCATCTGCTGGGTAGGAGATAGTGTTGCCATGCGCTCCACAACAGACCTGAAAAAGGTGTGGTTTGGCGAAGATCTTGCTTCTGAATGCATGGTTTGCAGAAGTGTCTTCACCTCCAGAATGCTGGAGTTGATCTGCCTAAAGCCTGCGGAGATTTGCTCTGACAAGACTTTTAGACAGTTCTGGAAAGATGCATTCAGATGCAAGAACTCTTGCGCATAACTCTTTTCCTGACCCCTCTGCCGCTGTCGCCCAGTACCCGCAGGTGTACTAGAGATGGCAGGGGCAGAAGGGTGGGGTAAAGGGAAAGCGATCTCCTCACCAGCAGCTTCATGTAATGTAGGCGGCCACGATGCTCCTGTGCTGGTGGATGGGACAGATGGGTCGAATGTGTGGGAAGGCTGGGAAGGTGCAGATGTACCGGGGCGGTCGAAGTGTCCCTCGGTGCCGGTCTCCTCAGGGATCGCCTCAGAAGGGTCCAATCGTGCAGGCTCCCGAGTGCTGCTCACCGTGCTGTGGAATAAAGAGAAAAAAAAACAATTAAAATAGTGACATGGTATGGCCCTGGCTGAAAAAAAAAAGTTACATCTAACATTTTTTTTCACATGTGGTGTGTAATATTTACCTTCTAGTGACCATTGTTTCCTGGAGGAACGACAGGGCTTGTGCGTACTTGTACTTGCTCCTGCGTCCTCCAGATCCACTCGGGGCCCGCATCTCTTTATTGAACTCCTTCTTGAAACGATCCCTCACAGACCGCCACCGATTCACAATTCTGTTCCCTGAAACGAGAAAGGAGTGGTTAGTATACAACATCAGTGTTTCACAAACTCCAGTCCTCATGGTCCCCAGGGGTCATGTTTTCAGGATTTCCATAGTAAATAGAAATCCTGAACACATGATCCATGGGGACCACGAGGACTGGAGTTCGGGAAACACTGGTTTACATCAAGCAACCGGTACTGTATATACTTACGCTCTTTAATCTGGGCCCGAACATCGAGGTCCTCCCAGCGGCCCACAAGGAGCGAACAGATTTCCTCCCAGAGTCGTCGGGTAACGATAAGGTCAGCGTGGCAGCGGTCAGCCATATTCCAGAGCGGCTCCCTTTCTCTGACGAGATCGATGAGGTGGTCCACATCGAGTCCTCCATCCTCACCGTCAGAGTCGGGAGCACGCTGTGAAGGCTGTTAAAGAAAAAGACAAAAATAACATAATTAGCCTCCACAAAAGAAATGAAATAAAAAGTGCAAAAAAACAAAGCAAAAATATTTATACTTACACGCTGGTGACCGCCGCGTTGCTGTCGCCGACGACCCTGGGAGGCACTGCGAGGACCTCTTGGCCGAGCACCAGATTGGGAAGACTAGAGAAGAAAACAAAAAATGTTATGTCTTTGGATGTAGGCATTTGTTTGCTGTGTGTGGTCTGCAGAACATTGTTTTCTATGTGTTGTGTGTAGTGTGATGTTGTGTTTCTGCGTTTGATGCAAAAAACTTACCAATTGTGAGCCCACTCCAAGTGTCTGTCCACAACTTCCTTCTTCTTCTGGGAGCTCCTCTTCATCTTGTGAATCCTGTTTTGAAATAAAAGGCAATGAATAGACATATATTACAGAGATGATGGATTTTGGAAATAAAAACTTACCGTCAAACGCTGACGATGCGAGGGAGGGCTCCCAGAAGAAGATGTGCTGTCCTGTTGATGGCCAGACTCCATGGCTGTGGGTATTGCTGCTGCTGTTGCTGCTGCCAGTGATGCCATTTCTGCTGCTGCTGCTGCTGCATCTCTTGGGCGGCTGTTGAATAAAGAGAAACAAAGGGCCAATGAATATCTTGATATTCCATGGCCCTAGTTTGGAGGAATGGGGGATTTGATAATTACCGTCTCTCATCTGCTGCTGGACTCCCCTCCCGCTGTTCAGCATGCTGCTCCATTTGGGGTGGTGGTGGTGCTGATGGTGCTGCTGCAGTGGTCTCCTGCCTTCTCCTGCGCCTGGTTGCTGTCTTGGGTGGCATGTTGGGTGTGGCTGAGGGTCCCACTGTCTTGCTTTTATATATGTGTCTTGTGGGCAGAGCTACTGAGCATGCTCAGACCAAAAAAACTGGATCCGGCTTTCGCCGGATCAGGCGCATTGCGGCGCTCATAGGCTTTCATTGTGTGAAAAAGCCGGATGCGCCGGATCCGGCGTGTCCGGCTTTTTCGCCGGAGACAAAAAACGTTACAGTAGCCGTTTTTTCCAGACGCCGGATCGCGACACATTGCCGGATCCGGCGAAAACCGGATGAAACGCATGGCCATCCGGCGCGATCCGGCGCAAATGCAAGTCAATGGGGGGGAAACCGGATCCGGCATTGCATTTCGCCGGATCCGGTTTCTGTCAAAAGCGCCGGATCGCGCCTGACGGCGAAAACCTGATGTGTGAAAGAGGCCTGAATGGTGACTCACACTGTGTGGAACATTGAGGTTATGTACCCACGTTGCAGAAATGCTGCGGCATTTTCCACAACATTTCCGCACTCCCGTCGCAGGTAAAATGAATGCGAATTTGCATGCGTTTTCCTGCGGAAAACAAGCTTTTTTCGCTTGCGGAATGCTTGCGCATTCCAAGCAATTAGCATCGCTTGGAATGTGATAGGTAGGATGTTAAAATAATAAAAAAATAAAAAATATTGCTATTCTCATATTCCAATGGCCCCCGATCTGCTCTGCGGCGCTCCTGGCATCTTCCGGTCCCAGTAATGCTTTGAGCGAAGGATCTGAGATGACGTCATGCTCGCGAAAGTGCGAAGTCATTGCGATCACTCGCGCAAAGCATTACTGGGACCGGAAGATGCCGGGAGCGTGGTGAGAGGCGGGAAGGATTTCGGGGGCCGCCGGAGGGTGAGTATATTACTATTTTTTATTTTTATTCTATTTTTTACAGGATTATGGTACCCAGGGCCTGGAGGACAGTCTCCTCTCCTCCAAACCCTGGGTACGATCCGCACATGATCCGCTTACTTTGCACATGGTGGGCATAGCCATATGCGGAAAGTAAGCGGATCAATGCATTCCTATGGGTACGGAATCGCCGCGATTCCGCAAAAAGAATGAGCATGCTGCGGATTTTACCGCAATGCGATTCTGCAGGAGTAAAATCCGCAGCATTAGCACAGCAATGTGGAATCCCATAGGATTGTATGGGATGCATTTTTGCAGCGGAAAATCGCCTAAATTTCCCTACATCAGAACCCCTGTGTCCATGCTGTACTTATTCTTACAAAATGTATATTTATATTTATAGAATACTCAATGGATCTATACAAGCATTCACTATAACGCTGAACTGTCTAGCAATAAATATAATTAGTCATGGACAATTCCATGGTATAAGTATTGTGTTGCAGCTGCACTCAGTGTCTAGCAGTAGTGATGTAGCGATCGCCGATAGCTGCTGCAGCACAGGCGGCGGTGTCATGGAGGGGGGTTTATTTTAAATTAATTTATTTATCGCACCAATTAACTGAATTACCGTATATGAATATTTTACATGCGGATTCTGGTGAAGGTGTTTTTTTTCCTCAATATATATATAACTAGATTATGGCCCGATGCTATCGCATCGAGAGGATGCGATAGCATCACACCTCTTGCCATGTTAACCCTCAACACACACACTCCTCTCACCTTTCACCATCTCCACTCACTCTTTCACTCCACATACGACCCCTTCTCTCACTCCGTCTCTCATACTCACGCCGTCATCGCCGCTGATCCACGATCCCCGACATCTTCCATCCTGGATCCAGACGTTGTCCACGCCGGCGACATGTTCTTGCGGCGACGCCATCTTGAGTATCGTGAAATCCCGCGATAGTCAATATGGCGTCGCCGGAAGAACATGTCGCCGGCGTGGACGACGTCGGTATCCAAAATGGCGTCGGCGAAATCTCGCGAGTTTTCGCCGACGCCATTTTGGATCCCGACGTCGTCCTCGCCGGCGACATGTTCTTGCGGCGACGCCATCTTGAGTATCGCGGGATTTCGCGGATCCAAAATAGCGTCGCCGCAAGAACATGTCGCCGGCGTGGAGGACGTCTGCATCCAGGATGGCGCCGGCAGAAGAAGATGTCGGGGATCGTGGATCAGCGGCGATGACGGCGTGAGTATGAGAGACGGAGTGAGAGAAAGGGTCGTATGTGGAGTGAAAGAGTGAGTGGAGATGGTGAAAGGTGAGAGGACTGTGTGTGTTGAGGGTTAACATGGAAAGAGGTGTGCGGTGACGTCACCGGTTACAACTGGACGGAAGTCGTTACAACCGGAAGTTGCTTAGGGCATTTATTATTATAGATATTCATTATGTAAATTAGAGGGCAGATCAGTGAGGGATCAGTGACCTGTCAGCAGCCTGCATTATGAATAGCTAATCACAGCACCACATGAAGACCCTCCTCCCCACGGAGCACGAGAACCTCATTAACTGAAAATAAAGATTACACAACAACCATAAGATGGATTTCATCACCAGGTATCATTTTAATTAGTATAAGGCTAGGTTCACATCGCGTTAGTGCCATCCATTTAATGGATCCGTTAAACGGATGCGCTAATAATGATGCCCCAAATTTTTTTTTTCTACGATCGCGTTAACGCATGTGCTAATGTATGGTAGCATTGCGTCGGCATGCGTTAGTAATAGAGGTCTATGCACAGCAAACGCATCTGTTCTCTATGCGTTCGACCTAACGTACCTGAAAACGCGGTAAACCACGTTCGAAGGTGCATCACAAAGTAGCGGTCCATCGCTAACGCATGCCTATTTTGACATGCATTAGGATGCGTTACGATAATGGATGGCTATGGGTGCATTAACGGATCGGTTACATTGCGTTAGTGCCGCTTAGTAACGAATCCGTTAAACGCATGGCCCCTAACACAATTTGAACCCAGCCTAACGGCGCTGACCTGACACTGTCTGTAGGTTGCTGTGCACAATCCTGCTGACAGGTTCCCTTTAATCAGTATAACGGTGCCAACCTGACACTCTCTGTAGATTACTGTGCACCATCCTGCTGACAGGTTCCCTTTAAGCTCCACAAGCTGGATACAAATTCTTATCAGTTTTGACAGAAGGGAAAATTCCTCTACCTGTTCAGCTAGAATCTTATCAAAGTCCAAAGGAAATACTAAAGCTTTA
Source organism: Dendrobates tinctorius (assembly GCF_039654945.1). Taxonomy (NCBI): domain Eukaryota; kingdom Metazoa; phylum Chordata; class Amphibia; order Anura; family Dendrobatidae; genus Dendrobates; species Dendrobates tinctorius. The sequence continues at coordinate 3,800,855 of NW_027361736.1, read as the reverse complement.
ATTTAAGAATGATATAACCTGGTGGAGAAATCTATCTAACAGTAGCTCATTCCTATGATTAAATAGAAATAAGTCACAACACACCACTCCCAAGTAAGCTGGTAAGCACATCAGGACATGTTAAGCGTTCTTCGTTCATCCCAAGATCACTTGAGTCTCATCACACTGACGTTAATTTGCTGAACTTTCTGATTTCTTATTTTATTTGGCTTACGAACATGGAGTTAAAAACGTGTGCTCGTGGCCTTAAAGAGAAAAAGGTTGATGCCACAAATAAAGACGGTAAACCTTATCAAGTAAGTAGTCAGAATAGGCTAAAAAAAACATTTGAGACAACTAATCAGCCAGAGTAGAGGAAGTCTTAACTCTACAAAGCGTTCTTTGAAGCAGGATATCTTCCAAGATCAAACAGAAGTCAGAAATCGCAACCTTCCAGTATTTTGTACCCTAAACAGGAAGGACAGCTCTCAGGCAAATAATGTGATATCAATCCCGTGGTATTTTTCCTCCAGTAGGGAAACTATACCAGAGTTACACCAGTCATAGTCATAATTTTGTACTGTCTGATTAAAAGGTATTTCTTGATTGGCGAATACTAGTGTTGAGCGATACCACCCGATACTGAAAAATATCGTATCGGAATGGATCGGCTGATCAAAATAAAGTATCGGGTATCGCCGATTCCGATCCCGGAAAGTCCCATTCAAGTCAATGGAACAGAAATATCGGAATTAAAAAAAAACCCTTTCTTTCCCTGTTGGTTAATTTTACATGGAGAAAAACAACTAATAATAATGTAGAATGTATTGTGGGAGGTGTAGCAGACATTAAAGCCATAGAGGTTTAGCCCAATCAAATGGAATCGCAGTATTTTTTTTTTTTTTTTAAAACGTTCGTAGTTACAAAGATATTGACTATGTTAAGGTCTTAAATTTTTTGTCAGATATGTATGTTTCACTACTTCCATGCTCTTCACCTTCTTTTTTACTTCTCCCACACTTTGTCCTTCATCATCTTCAGCAGCAGCAGTATCTTCTTCTTCTTCTTCTTTTATTCTTTTATTCTTCTTCTTTTATTCTTCTTCATATTCTACTTCTTCATCTTCTTCCTATTCTTCTTCATCATATTCTTATTTCTGTCAGGCATTCCTGTAGTTGTATCTATAAAAGTTTGAAGATTACACCTTCCGTTCAGCCTGTCACAAAAGATTTACAACATGATTTGTCCGCGTTCAGTTTGGCCTGCAGCAGCAGGCCTTTTCCAGGGGCACCACGAGGAGGAACAGACTCACCCCCATACACTGCTTAGTCTTCTTCTGCTTATAAATGAGATAATATCATTTGCTCTGATTTTTAGTCTTATGCTTCATGTTCTTCTGCTTTTGGTTTTTATGCTTCTTGGTCTTCTGTCTCTTGTTATTCTGCATCTTGGTGGTTGTCTTCCTGTTCTTTGCCCTCTTGGTCATCTTCTTCAGGGTCATCTTTTAGGTATTCTTCTGTGTGATCTTCAGGGTCGTCGTCTTCAGGGTCATTGTCAGGGAGATCCAGAGTGAGAATCAAAAACCATTTCCACAAGCTTGAACTTGGAAAAGTAGCAGAAGGTACAAGAAGGCCGAGGAACTGCCGAGAACCAGCTGACGGTACAGGAACCCGGAGGGGCAGCAGAATGAACAAGAGCCAATGGCACAACCGTGGACCAGCTGATGTTGCTGAAACACGGTTACTATGCAGGAGGTACCTGTGCTCCAAAGCATTACCAAGGACCAGCAGACGTTGCTGGAACTCGGATACCAAGAAGGAGGCACCTAGGCCAAAGGCACTGCCGAGAACCAGCTGACGGTGCTGGACCCGTATGGGTAGCAGAAGCTGCAAGAGCAAATGACACTATCGAGGACCAGCTGACGGTGCTGGAACCCGGTGGGGCAGCAGAAGGAACAAGAGCCCATGGGAAAACCGTGGACCAGCTGACGGTGCTGTAACACGGTTTCTAAGCAGGAGGTACCTGTGCTACAAAGCACTACCAAGGACCAGCAGGCGTTGCTGGAACTCGGATCCCAAGAAGGAGGCACCTAGGCCAAAGGCTCTGCCGAGAACCAGCTGACGGTGCTGGAACCCGGATGGGTAGCAGAAGGTACCCAGGAAAAAAACAAAGTTGCAAGGCCATGAGCCAGCCGCAGTTATCGAAACCCACAGTCATACAGGGGGTGCTTGTCCTATTGGCACTACGTAACCAGCTTTTATTACCAGAACCCGCAGCCCACATAGGAAGCACCGAAACTGCAGGCACCATAGACTCGGCTAACCCGACCGCAACACGACAGGACAACGTATTGGTGGCAAAGTGACGTTGACACTACCCGGAAACAGCAGGCGTTCTGGAACCAGGCTGGGCAGGAGGGAGTACCCGTGCCAAAGACACTGCCGAGAACCAGCTGACGGTGCTGGAACCCGGAGGGGCAGCAAAAGGAACAAGAGCCAATGGCACAACCGTGGACCAGCTGACGGTGCTGGAACACGGTTTCTAAGCAGGAGGTACCTGTGCTAAAAAGCACTACCAAGGACCAGCAGACGTTGCTGGAACTCGGATACCATGAAGGAAGCACCTAGGCAAAAGGCTCTGCCGAGAACCAGCTGACGGTGCTGGAACCCGGATGGGTAGCAGAAGGTACCCATGAAAAACAAAGTTGCAAGGCCGCGAGCCGACCGCAGTTACCGAAACCCACAATCCTACAGGGAGTGCTTGTCCTATTGGCACTATGGAACCAGCCTTTGTTACCAGAACCCGCAGCCCACATAGGAAGCACTGAAACTGCAGGCACCATAGACTCGGCTAACCCGACCGCAACATGACAGGACAACGTATCAGTGGCAAAGTGACGTCGACACTACCCGGAAACAGCAGGCGTGCTGTAACCAGGCTGGGCAGGAGGGTGTACCCGTGCCAAAGACACTGCCAAGAGCCAGCTGACGGTGCTGGAACCCGGAGGGGCAGCAAAAGGAACAAGAGCCAATGGCACAACCGTGGACCAGCTGACGGTGCTGGAACACGGTTTCTAAGCAGGAGGTACCTGTGCTAAAAAGCACTACCAAGGACCAGCAGACGTTGCTGGAACTCGGATACCATGAAGGAGGCACCTAGGCCAAAGGCTCTGCCGAGAAACAGCTGACGTTGCTGAAACCCGGCTGGGTAGGAGGGAGTACCCGTGGCAAACACACTTCTGAGCAGCAACATGTTGAAGCCCAGGGGTTAATCAGGCAGCAGGCTGAGGCCAACTTGGAGCGAGGAGAAAAAGCGTTGTAGTGTGAGTTTGGAGGCAGCTGGAGACTTTACCGTCCACACAGCAGGGGAACAGCTGGTGTTACTGAACCCCACTAACACAGGAGCGAGTGTTTATATCTGTGCGGACGGCTCTTCCAGGCTACAACTGGCTGTGTTGTAGCCCAGGATGAAGCATGCACCAGGCGGAGGACAACTTGCAGCTGGTTTTATAGAGGTTGTAGACTACTACTGATTGTCACCGTGCTCCACTATGGCCTCCGGCTCCACTGTCTCTAGTATTTCCCTTGGCCAACAACCCCGCCAGTTACAGCTGTGAAGTGGCGTCTGCACAATCCACACTTGTTCCTGTGTAATTGTGGCTCAGTCCCGTCTGTTGATCCCCTGATGTGTGTCTGGCAAGCTCTCCTGCTCAGTCCTCATTCACACTACTAGTAATGTGATCAAAAGTTACAAATCTGTAGTAGTTTGCATGTGGATGGAGCAGGAGACATTGCCGTCTACACAGCAGGGGAACAGCTGGCATTACTGAACCCCACTGACACAGGAGCTAGTGTGTTTTTCTCTGTGAAGACGGCACTTCTGAACACCAACTGGCGTTGTTGGAGCCCAGGATGAGGCATGGAGCAGGCTGAGGCCTGATGGTGTTGGCATGTGGAGGCAGCAGGAGACTTTGCCGTCTACACTGCAGGGGAAGAGCTGGCATTACTGAACCCCACTGACACAGGAGCTAGTGTGTTTTTCTCTGTGAAGACGGCACTTCTGAACACCAACTGGCGTTGTTGGAGCCCAGGATGAGGCATGGAGCAGGCTGAGGCCTGATGGTGTTGGCATGTGGAGGCAGCAGGAGACTTTGCCGTCTACACAGCAGGGGAACAGTTGACGTTACTGAACCCCACTAACACAGGAGCTACTGTGTTTTTCTCTGTGAAGACGGCACTTCTGAACACCAACTGGCGTTGTTGGAGCCCAGGATGAGGCATGGAGCAGGCTGAGGCCTGATGGTGTTGGCATATGGAGGCAGCAGGAGACTTTGCCGTCTACACAGCAGGGGAACAGCTGGCATTACTGAACCCCACTGACACAGGAGCTAGTGTGTTTTTCTCTGCGGAGACGGCACTTCTTAACACCAACTGGCGTTGTTGGAGCCCAGGATCAAGCATGGAGCAGGCTGAGGCCTGCTGCTTTTTGAATGTGGAGGCAGCAGGAGACATTGCCATCCACACAGCAGGGGAACAGCTGACGTTACTGAACCCCACTAACACAGTAGCTAGTGTGTGTTTCTCTGCGAAGACGGCACTTCTGAACACCAACTGACGTTGTTGGAGCCCAGGATGAGGCATGGAGCTGGCTGAGGCCAACTTGCAGCACGTTTTATAGAGGTAGTAGACTACAACTGTTTGTAAACGTGCTCCACTATGGCCTCCGGCTCCACTGTCTCTAGTATTTCCCATGGCCTCCAACCCCGCCAGTGACAGCTCTGAAGTGGCGTCAGCACAATCCACACTTGTTCCTGTGTTACTTGGGCTCAGTCCCGTCAGTTGATCCCCTGATGTGTGTCCAGCAAGGTCTCCTGCTCTGTCCTCATTCACACTACTAGTAATGGGAATGTGGACAGAGCAGGAGACCTTGCCGGACACACATCATTGGATCAACTGACGTGACTGAGGCCAAGTAACACTGGAACAAGTGTGGATTATGCAGACGCCACTTAAGAGCTGTCACTGGCAGGGTTGGAGGCAGGGGAAATACTAGAGACAGTGGAGCCAGAGGCCTAAGTGGAGCAGGGTTAAAAATCAGTAGTAGTTTGAATGTGGATGGAGCAGGAGACTTTGCCGTCCACACAGCAGGGGAGCAGCTGGCGTTACTGAACCCCACTAACATAGGAGCTAGTGTTTTTCTCTGTGCAGACGACACATCTGAGCGACAACTGGCTGTGTTGAAGCGGTAGAAACATGAACACAACAGGAGACCCGGATACAGTTGCCAACCAATTATTGAGTCGGGAAGAGGACTGGCAAATTCTGGGGAGATCCAGGCCTTGTTCATTTCCAGAAAAGTAAGCCGGCCGACGTTATCGGAAGAAAGTCGCGTGTGACGGTCTGTTAGTACACCACCTGCGGCACTAAAGACGCGTTCTGATAATACACTGGCAGCAGGGCAAGCTGCACCTCCAATGCATACTGGCTAAGCTCTGGCCATATATCCAGCTTAGAGACCCAAAACTTGAAGGGGTTAGAGCCATCTGGGAGTACACTCACAGGGCAAGACATGTAGTCTGTCACCATCTGATGGAAACGTTGCCTCCTGCTGACTGGAGCCGTCAGTGATGGTGTAGACAATTGTGGCGGACACACAAAACTTTGCCACATTTGGGCCATAGTGGTCTTGCCTTGTGCTGAGGCGCTGCCTCTGCTCCCTCTTTGTGCCGAGTTTCCTCCACTGGGTTGACGCACAGAGGTGCTTTGTAAAGCTCTAGCATCACTGCTGTCGGGTGGAATGGAAAACATGATGGACTGCACCAGTGTGTCTTGTTACTCCCGCAGTTTACGCTCCCGGTTCAACGTTGGTATGAGGGTTTGCAAGTTGTCCCGGTAGCAAGGATCTAGGAGGGTGTACACCCAATAATCAGCCGTGTAGAGAATGTGGGCGATGCGGCGGTCGTTTCTCAGGCACTGCAGCATGAAGTCAACCATGTGCTGCAGACTCCCAACTGCCAAAGAACCGCTGTCCCCTGCTTGAGGCGTGATCTCTGCCTGCTCTGCATCACCCCACCCTCGCTGTACATACTGACTAGAGCTTTGTGTACCTCCCTCCTGTGGAGAGATGTCTTCCTCCTCCATCGACTCCTCCTCATCCTCCTCACAAAGTGTCCCCAGCCTAGGCCTTTGTGAGGAAGCACATAGCGCAGACTGTCCAGAAGCAGATGGCATTTGGGACTCCTCATCCTCCACCTCTTCCAAAACCTCATCCCTTAGTGCTTGCAGTGTTTTTTGAAGCATGCAGATAAGGGGGACAGTCATGCTGACTAGTGCATCATCTGCACTCCCCATCCGCTTGGAATCATCGAAGGCACACAAAACTAAGCAGATGTCCTTCATTGAGGCCCACTCAGTGGTGCTGAAGTGTGACCGGCGCACATTGCGACTTGTTTGCGCCTGATGCAGCTGGTACTCCATGACTGCTGCCTGCTGCTCACACAACCGCTCCAACATATGTAACGTTGAATTCCACCTGGTGGGTAGGTCACATATGATGCGATGTTCCGGAAGGCGTAATCAGCGCTGCAGAGCAGCAAGGCGCGATCTTACCGTGCTGGAACGCAGCAAGTGAGCGCACTCTATGCGGACCTTGTGCAGCAGTGCATCAAGATCCGGATAGTTCCTCAGAAAGCTCTGCACGACCAAGTTGAGCACATGTGCCAGACATAGGATGTGAGTGAGGTTGCCAAGGCCAAGAGCTGCCACCAGATTTCGGCCATTGTCACACACTACCAAGCCCGGCTGGAGATTCGCTGGCAGAAACCACATGTCGCTCTCCTGCTTGATGGCATTCCAGAGCTCCTGCGCTGTGTGGCTTCGATTCCCCAATGAAATTAATTTCAGTACGGCCTGTTGACGTTTGGCCACGGCTGTGCTCATATCGGTCGTAACAGGCTCCTGCTGCGCTGTTTCAGAGGAACTGGAGTAGGAGGAGGAGTCAATGTGTACAGACTGGATTCCTGCAATCCGTGGAGTTGGCAGAACACGTAGAGCGCCACACTGGGGTGCACCTTACGAAGACTGGAAAACATGTATTTGGAAGTCGCCTTGCTACACTTGTAAGAAGAGCTTTAAACTAGAACAATATATATATATAACAAAAATATTGGAGAAAGAGAAATCAATCACAAACTAAAATGTTTATACTAATGCACAAAGCATGGGCAACAAACAAGGAGAATTGGAACTACTAACGCAAGAAAAGAAATATGATGTCATTGGAATCACTGAAACTTGGTGGGACAATACACATGATTGGAATACAAGACTAGAAGGATACAACTTATTTGCAAGAAACAGACTTGATAAACGAGGAGGAGGTGTCGCATTGTATGTTAGAAATGCGTATATCTGCACAGAGATTGAAGCTTCAGAGACTGGGAGTTCTGTGGAAACTGTTTGGGTAAGAATACAAGGGCAGAACAATGGAAAGGACACCATTGTAGGCATTTACTACAGGCCGCCTGTGCAAGCTGAAGATATGGATGAACTCTTTATGCATCAAATGGCCAAGTTCTCCAAAAAATATGACATAGTTGTCATGGGAGATTTCAACTATCCAGACATTTGTTGGGAATCTCTCTCAGGCAAAACTAACAGGTCAAGGAAATTCTTATCCTCTCTTGCTGACAACTTTATCTTCCAAAAGGTAGGGGAGAAAACAAGGGGAACTGCTACCTTGGATCTAATCCTTATAAACAGGGAGGAAATGGTTGAGGAGGCAAAAGTGGCTGGGACCCAAGGAGGTAGCGACCAATGGCTGGATATCCTTAAAGACAAAAATGTCCAGGAAGGATGGGAAATCTTGAAAAATGAAATTCTCAAAGCACAATTGTTAACAATTCCGAAAAGAGGGAAGAATAGGAAGCATTTAAGGAAACCAGGATGGATGAACACAGAACTTAAGCACATGCTAAAAAGGAAGAAAAAAATGTTTATAAAATGGAAAGAGGGAGGCATTTCTAAAGACGAATATAATGCTGTCTGCATAACCTGCAGGGCACAAATCAGATTATCTAAAGCTGACAATGAATTGAGGCTTGCAAGAGATGTCAAAAGCAATAATAAAGGATTTTGGGGATATGTCAAAAGTAAAAGAAAAGTCAAAGATGCTATAGGATTTTTACAGGATGAAAATGATGAAATGGTAAGACAGGATGTTCAGAAGGCCGAACTTTTAAATTCCTATTTTGCATCTGTTTTCTCTCAGAAAGGAAATGTAACATCAACTGTTCTTCACTGTCCTATTAAGGGAATAGAAGAATCCAGGATATCTATAAACAGAAAGATAGTGAGGAAACACTTAGCTAACCTAAATGAATTCAAATCTCCAGGTCCACATGAATTACACCCCAGAGTACTGAAGGAAATAGCAGAAGAAATTTTTGAACCCCTCTCCATAATCTTTGAAAATTCTTGGAGAACAGGAGAAGTCCCAGAAGACTGGAGAAGAGCAAATGTTGTTCCTATCTTCAAAAAAGGGAAGAAGGTGGACCCAGGCAACTATAGGCCGGTGAGTCTGACTTCTATACCAGGAAAGATCTTTGAACAAATTATTAAACAACATGTATGTCAGTACCTGTTTAAGAATGAAGTGATTAAACAGAGTCAGCATGGGTTTGTAACTAATAAGTCATGTCAGACTAACTTAATTTCCTTCTATGATGGAATCACTGATTGGGTGGATCAAGGAAATGCTGTAGATGTAGTATATCTTGACTGCAGCAAAGCATTTGACAAAGTATCTCATACAATCCTTATTGAAAAAATGACTAAGTATGGAATGGACAAGGCAACTGTTAGGTGGATTTATAACTGGCTTAGTGATCGGACCCAAAGAGTGGTCGTAAATGGCTGCACATCCAGTTGGAAGAATGTCTCAAGCGGGGTACCACAGGGCTCTGTCCTGGGCCCTGTATTGTTCAACATCTTTGTCAATGATTTAGATGAAGGAATTGAGGGTAAACTGATTAAATTTGCTGATGACACAAAGTTAGGAGGGATAGCTAATACTAGAGAAGAGAGAGGATTCAAAAAGATATAAATAAACTGGAGAAGTGGGCAGCAACTAACAGAATGGTTTTTAACAGGGAAAAATGCAAAGTACTACATCTGAGCAATAAAAATGAAAAAAGCATATACAGAATGGGAGGAATAGGGCTAAGCAACAGCACATGTGAAAAAGACTTGGGTATACTAATAGATCACAGACTGAATATGAGTCAACAGTGTGATGCAGCAGCAAAAAAGGCAAATGCAATTCTAGGATGTATTAACAGAAGCATACAGTCTAGATCACGTGAAGTCATTATTTCCCTCTACTCCTCTTTGGTCAGACCTCATCTGGAATATTGTGTCCAGTTTTGGGCACCACATTTTAAAAAAGACATCAACAAACTGGAGCAAGTTCAGAAAAGAGCGACCAGAATGGTGACCGGTCTGCAAACCCTGTCTTATGAGGAAAGGTTGCAGGATTTGGGAATGTTTAGTTTGCAAAAGAGAAGGCTGAGAGGAGACTTAATAGCTGTCTACAAATATCTAAAGGGCTGTCACATTGTAGAAGGATCAACTTTATTCTCATTTGCACAAGGAAAGACTAGAAGCAATGGGATGAAACTGAATGGGAGGAGACACAGATTAGATATTAGAAAAAACTTTTTGACAGGTAGAGTGATCAATGAGTGGAACAAGCTGCCACGAGAAGTGGTGAGTTCTCCTTCAATGGAAGTCTTCAAACAGAGGCTGGACAGACATCTGACTGGGATGATTTAGCGAATCCTGCTTTGAGCAGGGGGTTGGACCAGATAGCCCAGGAGGTCCCTTCCAACTCTACGATTCTATGATTCTATGATTCTATGACTCCAGATCTGTACCCGGCTCCACAACATTGACCCAATGGGCAGTGAGGGAAAGGTATCGTCCCTGTCCATGGTTACTGGTCCACGCATCGGTGGTCAGGTGGACCTTGCTACTGATGGTGTTTAGTAGCGCATGTTTTATGTTTGCCTCCACATGTTTCTGCAGGGCAGGGACGGCTCGCCTGCTGAAATAAAAGCGGTTGGGCACAGTGTATTGTGGGACTGCCAATGCCATGAAGTCCCGGAAGGTGTCAGTCTCCACCAGCCTGAATGACAGCATTTCAAGGGCCAGTAGTTTGGCAATGCCAGCATTCAGAGCCTGTGCTCGGGGATGGTTTGCCGAGTATGGCCGCCTTTTCTCCCATGCCTGTGCTACCGATGGTTGCCGAGTGGCCTGGGAGTGTGAGGATGACTTGGAACGTGGTGCTGTGGGTGGAATGTCACAGGGTCTCCGGACAACAGTGCCAGAGGTTCTTCCTTGGCGATCCTGTGAGGAAGCCGAACCAGCTGTGTGTGAGCTGGAGGAAGAGGCCCCAACACGAGCTGAAGAGGTGGTAGGTGGTGCTGTACGTTGGCCTACGTCTTCAGTGTGTCTGTGTAACTCCAGCTCGTGCTTGGTCCGCACATGTTTCCACATATTAGTGGTATTGAGGTTGCTGACATTTTTCCCTCTTTTGACTCTCTGATGACACAGCTTGCATTTGACAAAGCAAATGTCATCTGCAACTGTGTCAAAAAAGGACCACGCACTGCAAGTCTTGGGAGCGCCCTTTTTGCCTTTTGAAAGTGGAATGCTCCTAACGGGTGCCGAAGTGGAGGCTACAGGCAACCAAGTCTGCCCCCTCCCTCTCCCTCCGGTTTTGGCCGTTCGGGGAATCTCTTCCTCAGAGCTGCTCCCACCACCTTCCTGTTCCTCACGCCATGATGGGTCAAGGACCTCATCATCTACACTCCCCTCTTCAAACACCTGCTTCTCCTGGTTTGGCTCGCCAGCACCGTACGCAACAGAAAGTGGTAACTGAGTCTCGTCATCATCTGATGCGTACTGAGGTGTGCTGACCATAGGCACTGGCCTACCCACCTCTTCAGATTCAGAGGGACAAAGAAGTTGCGCATCACTGCATACTCCCTCTTCTTCACATTCTGGAATGCTGCTTGGCTGGCCCCCTCTTTCCAAACCAAAAGATTCCGAGAACAGAAGTAGAGACTGTGATGGCTCCTGTCCAGGGCTCTCTGTCTGCCTGGGCACTTTGGCAGGTGGTGAAGAGACAGATGGTTGCTCTTCGGTGCTCTGGCCCTGAGAGGATGTGGAAGTAATTGAAGTCGATGTGTTAGCTGCCATCCATCCGACAACGGCTTCAATTTGTTCCTCCCGCAGCAGTGGGGTACGGTGAGGTCCTACAAAGCTGCGCATAAAGGACTGTTGCCTGCTAAAACTGGGGGATGCTGACTCACTGGTGCCAACAGCAGGCACAGAATCCCCACGTCCTCTCCCTGCAGAATCCCCACGTCCTCTCCCTGCAGAATCCCCACGTCCTCTCCCTGCTGAAACTCCACGGCCACGGCCACGTGCCTTACTCCCTGCCTTCTTCATCTTGCTAGACTGAGAAAGATAGGCAGAAAAGTACAAAGGGGGGCCTTAGTGTGCTTATTCCTGAACAGCTGGTTACAGGTATAAGAAACACTAATTTTATGAAGTGTGTGTGTCGGCTACACTTTAATGGGAGCTAATGTGGCCTACACAACTTTCAAATGTAGTGTTTGGTGAACTTTGTTGTTTTTTTTTTGTGGAAAAAAAACTAAAAGGATGTGACCAAAGATTTGAAAGTCAGAGTATCAACCAACTTTCTGGAGCTATTACAATGCAGGCAGGTAACCTACAATGCAAAAGATGAGGCTCCAAAAAAATTGGGTAATACTAATCTGGCTGCAGCTGAAGGGCACAAGCCAGAAAAAAGGCTCCTCTATCTACTCCTATATAGTGTTTGCAACCAACCAATGTAGATGGATATGGATGGATGCACACTAATAGAAGAAGAAAAAATGAGCTGCAATTAAAGAAATATATGTGTGAGGCATTGACGCACGCTGAGCATCCTACAACCAGACGTAGCTGCAGGACACACTACTCAGCGTGAGTTGCACTCACACACAGTCAGAGACCTCTCAGACAGCCGTGAACAGTGCAGCTAAGTGGGCACTAGCACTGACAGGCTGCAGAAAGGCTCCGCTGTGTACTCCTAGAGTGTTTGCAACCACCGTATATGGATACGGATGGATGCACACTAATAGGAGAAAAAATGAGCTGCAATAAAAGAAAAATGTGTGAGGCAGTGACACGCTGAGCGGCCTACAACCAGACGTAGCTGCAGGACACACTACTCAGCATGAGCTGCACTCACACACAGTCAGAGACCTCTCAGACAGCCGTGAACAGTGCAGCTAAGTGGGCACTAGCACTGAAAGGCTGCAGAAAGGCTCCGCTGTCTACTACTAGTGTTTGCAACCATATATGGATACGGATGGAAGCACACTAGATAGAATTTTTTAAAAATAAGCAGCTCAAAAAGAAAAATATGTATGAGGCAGCAGTGAGGCATGCTGGGCGGCCTACAACCAGACGTGGCTGCAGGACCCACTCCACAGCGTGAGCTGTACTCACACAGCCCTTGCAGACAGCTGTGAACACTGCTGCTAGGGAAAAGCAAGCTACAGTGGTGGTTTATGTAGCCTGGGTAAAGCACAATATTGTTTTGAGAATCGCTATTTCTAACTGTCCCTCACAGTCTTCAACAGCAGCCTGTCCCTAACTGAAATCACAGCAGAGTGACCAGAAATGGCGGCAGCAGTGGCTTTTATAGTGCATCATGACATCATTTCAGCAGCCAATCACAGCCATGCCAATAGTTAATATGCCTAACAGGATGTGCCCACACTTCTGAGGATTCCCATTGGCTGAGTCAAAGCGAGCGGGCCGATAGCATTATGGGAACTTCCGATTCCGGTATCCGATATGAAAAAAGTATCGGAAGTCAGTATCGGAATTCTGATACAGCTAATATCGGCCGATACCCGATACTTGCGGTATCGGAAAGCTCAACACTAGTGAACACAAAAAACATGAATTATTCCAAATAGAATTGAATGCCTAGTAAAGACTGTTTCTATTATGCAAAAAACATCAAAAAGAACAAGAGGAAGCTACGTCTAAAAATACTTAATTTTTATTAGAATTCAATTAAAATCCATAATATAAAACATTAACTAGAGTGGGACAGTGGGGACACTATGTACAAATGAAAAGCCACACCAGGACGGTAAAGTACCAACAAGCTCACCAAAATGCACAAAAATGGAGATGCAAAGTACATGAATGAAAATGGTGAAAAAAATGCATATGAGAGTTTTTGAAACAGCCCAACAAGTAATCTAATATATAAAGCTCAAAGTGTGTATGTGTGTGTGTGTGTGTGTGTGTATGTTTGTATGTCCGGGATAGGCATCCGCACCGTCGCAGCTACAGCCACAAAATTTGGCACAGTCACATGTCTGGACCCCGAGAGCGTCCTAAGCTATGTTGTGAGGCGAAATTTTAACCCTGCGCGTTCCAATTCACCAAACAATGTTGCCCCTATCTACATACTGGGGGAAAAAGTGTGTGTGCGTCAAGCCCCGCCCCTCATTATGATGCACAATGCCCCAATTTGCATACTGGGGAAGCAGTGTGTGCGTATCAAGCCCCGCCCCTCATTATGATGTCACAATGGTTGCCATGGCGACGCTGACGTCATCAAAGGTTGCAAGCCCTGCCTCCGCTCATTATGAGGTCATAATGGTTGACTATGGATTGGAGGATGTGTGATGAGTATATGGGCACCGGACTATGGGATGGAGGATATGTATGACAGGTATATGGGCACGGGACTATGGGATGGCGGATATGTATATGGTCACGGGACTATGGGATGGAGGATGTTTGATGGGTATATGGCACGGGACTATGGGATGGCGGATATGTATATGGTCACGGGACTATGGGATGGAGGATGTTTGATGGGTATATGGGCACGGGACTATGGGATGGAGGATATGTATGACGGGTATATGGGCACGGGACTATGAGATGGCGGATATGTATGATGGGTATATGTGCACGGGACTATGGGATGGAGGATGTGTGATGGGTATATGGGCATTGGACTATAGGATGGAGGATATGTATGATGGGTATATGGGCATGGGACTATGAGATGAAGGATGTGTGATGGGTATATGGACACTCGACTATGGGATGACGGATATGTTTGATGGGTATATGGGCACGGGACTATGAGATGGAGGATATGTATGATGGGTATATGGGCATGGGACTATGAGATGAAGGATGTGTGATGGGTATATGGACACTCGACTATGGGATGGAGAATATGTATGATGGGTATATGGGCATGAGACTATGGGATGGAGGATGTGTGATGGGTATATGGGCACTCGACTATGGGATGGAGGATATGTATGATGGCTATATGGGCACGGGCCTATGGGATCATGGATATGTATGATGGGTATATGGGCACGGGACTATGGGATGGAGGATGTGTGATGGGTATATAGACACTCGACTATGGGATGGCGGATGTTTGATGGGTATATGGGCACGGGACTATGGGATGGAGGATATGTATGATGGGTATATGGGCATGGGACTATGAGATGAAGGATGTGTGATGGGTATATGGACACTCGACTATGGGATGGAGAATATGTATGATGGGTATATGGGCATGGGACTATGGGATGGAGGATGTGTGATGGGTATATGGGCACTCGACTATGGGATGGAGGATATGTATGATGGCTATATGGGCACGGGCCTATGGGATCATGGATATGTATGATGGGTATATGGGCACGGGACTATGGGATGGAGGATGTGTGATGGGTATATGGGCACTCGACTATGGGATGGAGGATATGTATGATGGCTATATGGGCACGGGCCTATGGGATCATGGATATGTATGATGGGTATATGGGCACGGGACTATGGGATGGAGGATGTGTGATGGGTATATGGGCACTCGACTATGGGATGGAGGATATGTATGATGGGTATATGGGCACGGGCCTATGGGATCGTGGATATGTATGATGGGTATATGGGCACGGGACTATGGGATGGAGGATAATTATAATTTTCTATAACTAACCACAGTTAGTTACTATGCCCAGGCAGCGCCGGGCTCTTCATCTAGTATGCAATAAAAGTCAAAAACACAGAAGTATCAACTTTTAAAGTGCAATGCTGCAGTCAGCATATGTGCAAAATGTGTAAAAACAGTATACACTTAAATGCTTGCATCTCGTAAATGGATGTAAAGTAGAAATTGAAAGTGAAAGCATGTCCCTAAGCCTAAATCCCTCAGTGCTGATGTCCCTCGGGACACTTTAGCTCGCCTGCACTTTTACAAGACCAAAGAAGCCCTGCTGCAAGCCCTGAGAAAGAGACCCCCTCTGTCTGAGCAATTCCGGCACCTGTCCATTTTTCCAGATCTGTCTGCAGGAACCCTGGCAAAAAGGAGGGAATTTGCTCCTTATACCAAAGTTCTCAGGGATGAAGCTATATCCTATAGATGGGGTTTCCCTGTAAAGATCCTGCTTTTCCGAGCAGGAAATACCCACGCCTGCCATTCCCCACAGCAGTTGGCAAAGCTCCTATCCTCATGGAACTTGGCAAATCTCCCGGCCAGATCTCCAAGAGCTACAGGATCATCCCAACAGGATAAAGTGAATGAAGATTGGTCCGTCGTGTGAGTTATGTGATATGTTTGAGTCACGGCTGAGACTTAGTTGCTACTTTTAAGGTCCACTGGTTCTGTTCAACCAGGACCCTGAACCCCCATGGCGGTAAATTTCCACCATACCGCAGGCCCCTTTTTTGGGCTTTTTTCTTTGTGGACTGATGCTCCCTACATCAGTAATGTTAGTGATGTCAATATTGTTAGTGTTATCTCTTTCCTGCCTAACCTTCCTTTTCCCCCTGCAGCTCTAGGCAAGAGACTTTTTTTTCATGTACAATGGTACTGAACTGTATGTCTATAAATGTTAGGGGTCTGAACTCGCCAGCCAAGAGATCCATGTTTTGGCGGGAAGTGGTTAAATCCAAATGTGATGTAATATGTGGTCAGGAGTCTCATCTCCTCCAAGGGGACTCGCACAGGTTAAATAATGCTAAATTTCCTTTCATACTGCTGGCTTGTGGAAAAAAAAAAAAGGCTGGAGTATTCATTTGTATAAAAAATACTGTTGCGTTCACACTACATTCACAACATTTAGACCCTGACGGTAGATACGCCATTATTAATTGCTCCATAAATGGATCGAAGTATACTATTGCAACCGTTTACGCCCCCAACTCTGGTCAGATCAGCTTTTTGCGGAGGTTTCTTTCCAAGCTTTCATCCGTTAAAGAGGGTAAGCAAATAATCTGCGGGGATTTTAACATGGTAATGTCCAGCACTCTGGATTGCTCCAATACTGCTGTAAAGAGGAAGGAGATGAGCACAATAACTTCAGAAAGGCATCTCCATGATATATGGAGATACCAACATGCAAATGAGAGGGACTACACATTCTTCTCGCCTCGGTTCACCTCTTACAGCAGATTGGACTACTTTCTGGTTGATAGCTCACTTATTATGGATTGCTCAGATTCAAAAATTGGACTTATAGCTTGGTCGGACCACGCCCCCATATACCTGACAGTTCAGGAGCAAAACCGCGCGCCTGCTTTTACCCGGTGGTGCATGAATGACTCCCTCCTAGCCTGTAGACAAATCTCTGAGGAGTTGCAGGCCGACCTCGCAGAGTTTTTTAACTTTAATGATAACAAGGAGGTGACAGAGGAAACGCTTTGGTCTGCACACAAGGCCTATATTAGGGGGTCATTCATCAAAATTGCCACTAGGGAGAAAAGGAGGCGTCAGGCAACTTACAAAGCTCTACTGTCCCACATAGTACTTTTGGAAGCCCACAATAAATCTGCCCCAAACTTGTCGACATCTGACGAACTCAGGAAACTAAGAACACAGCTCCGCCAGGTGTTGATGGCAGACTATGAGAAAAACTTAAGATCCCTCAAACAGCGGTACTATGTGATGGGTGACAGGGCGGGTGCCTTACTAGCCAGGAGGGTTAAAAAACGAGAAATGCAAAATAAAATTGAATACCTCGTGACGGGTTCTAATGCCACAATACGCAACCCAACGGAAATAGCCAACGCATTCGCTGACTTTTACCAGTCTCTCTACAACCTTAAAAATGACCCCACTGCCCCAAAGCCTACCCAAACGGCAATTAATTCCTTCTTAAACAATATTAATCTTCCTCGGTTATCTGCAGTACAGCTGGAGCAACTAAATTCCCCTTTTTCTCTGGAAGAGGTTCGCCAGGCGGTGACCACAGCCAAAAGAAATTCAGCTCCAGGCCCAGACGGCCTCACTAACTCCTATTATAGGCAATTCACTGAAACCCTGTCTCCTTTCCTCCTGAGACTTTTCTCCTCTTGGCGAGCCACAGCAGATATTTCACCAAATAATCTAGAGGCCATTATAACTACCCTGCCAAAACCAGGAAAACCCCCTATTTCACCAGGAAACTTCAGGCCAATATCCCTCCTAAACTGCGACTTAAAATTGTACGCCAAAATAATCTCAGCTAGAATACATAAAGTTCTTCCATCACTGATTTCCCCGGATCAAGTGGGGTTTGTGGCGGGGAGGCAGGCGAAAGATGGGACGAGACGTATGCTGGATCTGATAGCGGTGGCTGAGGGGAGGAAAATCCCCAGTGTATTCCTGTCCCTGGACGCAGAGAAGGCGTTCGACAGGGTGCACTGGGGATATCTGAAATCTGTTCTGGCCAAGTTTGGTTTCAAAGGCCCCATACTTAATGCCATAATGGCTCTGTACTCTAACCCTAACGCCAAAGTTCTGGCATCCGGATTTATATCTCGGAGTTTTGAATTAACCAATGGGACATGCCAGGGGTGTCCGCTCTCCCCTATCATCTATGCCCTTGCTATAGAGCCTCTGGCGCAGACTATCCGTGAATGCCCTCGGATCTCGGGGATTCGAGTGGGGAGTATAAATCATGTGGTCAGTCTATATGCAGATGACGTGATTTTATCTTGCACTAATGTAGAGGTGTCCCTACAACACGTAATGGAGATCCTGTCCTCCTTCGCTCAAGTCTCGTATTACAAGCTTAATATTACCAAGTCCTTAATTTTTCCGCTCTTCTTGCCAGCCTCTACCAGAGCCACTCTTTCTCATCTTTACCCTTTCAAATGGGAAGACGAGGGAATCCCCTACCTGGGTATTATACTGGCCCCGCTACACTCCGTGATCCGGAAAAATCTGCTGACCCTGCACACCTCATTGGATAAAGAACTTACTCGCCTTTCTCTTCTCCCGCTCTCTTGGGTGGCGAGAATGCAGACTTTTAAAATGATCTGTCTCCCAAAAATTATCTACTTACTTCGGTGCCTGCCCCTAACAATTCCGCAACGGTATCTCACCAAAATTCATTCGCTAATGAGTAAATTTATATGGGCTGGGAAAAAACCTAGAATAGCCCTGAGATGTATGCATGCCCCGTTCAGTGGTGGAGGAATGGGTATTCCTAATATTCTAACATATCACAGAGCTGCTATCCTGGAACCGGCTCGAGATTGGTGGAAGAATGATTCAGACTTGAGATGGTTACAGATTGAGTACACCTGGGCACAGGCCCACTCCCCTAAACAATTCATAGACTCCCTGCTCCTAACCCCTTCGCCCCCCGGCGATCTTCTACCCACCACAGCAGCTCTAAAGAAAGCTTGGTCCTTATGGAGCAAGCCAGTGTCACAGGCTCTAGGTCCCAGCCTGCCCCTTAGATCGCTGGAAGCCTTCATTCCGAATTTGAATCTTGCCGCCTGGACACGTGGAGGTCCAATTACCCTAGCAGATCTCTATAGAGAAGGCGTCCTACTCCCGTACTCAGAAATGTGTGTTAAATTTAACCTCCCCCGACACAGTTTATTCCAGTTTTTTCAAATACGTCACTTCCTTCAGTCCGCTCCTCACCTACCGGTTCCCACAACAGCCGACCACGCTGCAATTAAAAAATTCTTTCAAAATAGCAAAATCAAAGGCCTTTCATACATCCATAACCTGCTAAACTCCCCGGAACCGGACAAACAATTGCCGTATATGCTCAAATGGGAAAAAGATCTAGCCTCTCAGCTTCCGTCGCAAGAATAGTTCGCGGCCTCAAAATGGATCCACAAATTCTCTTCATGTCTCAATCACATAGAGCAATTAAAAAAGGTTCATCTGCGGTGGTACAACTCCCCTACTAAACTGGCTTCTTTTTCCCCACATATGTCACCTTTGTGCTGGAGGGGATGCAACCACAGGGGCACCTTGTGTCATATGTGGTGGTTTTGCCCTAAGTTATCTAACTTCTGGCAGGAGGTGTTCAATCTAATTCATGAGGTTACTAGTCTCCGTCTTTCCCCAAACCCAACCTTAGCGGTGCTACACATTGGCCTAGATGGGATCCCGGATCTTTTAAAAAATATCATTTCTCACATTCTCATAGCCGGCAGGTACTGTGTGGCATACAAGTGGAGGTTGGTGAGCCCCCCTACAAAAACAGAACTAATTGAGAGGACCAACCTACACTGGCTATACGAAACCAACTTGACCCCCAATCTAGAGAAGAGAACGGTGAGACTTAAACAATGGCATCCGTGGGCCACTTCCCTTTATGCAACGGCCCTCCCCCAGATACAGACACCTACACCATAAATAAATTGATTGTGCCTAAGAATGCCATGCATGTAGAGCTGCTTCCCCTTCCCCCTCCCCCCTCTCCCCGCTTCTATGTTCAAGTTGTTGTTGGAAGGGGTATTTAATGTCCCAGATTGATATTCTAATAATGGCTCGAGGTTATTCCACCTCTTGCTACTCATTGCTCCTGTTCTTGATGTTTTTGTATGAGAAGTTTGTATTTTTTCTGAAAACTCAATAAAAACCTTTATGATAAAAAAAAAGAAAGTGAAAGCTTGAGATGATCATGGAGATGAAAAAGCACTGGCACATTACCTATGTGGTGCAGGCAGGGAGCCCCGACGCGCGTTTCGCATGCAGCTTTCTCAAGGGACGCTTATTTGATTGCAGCATTAAAGATGAGAAAAAGAAAAAAAACAGAAAGAGAAGGACGCAAACCCATGAGCCAAAAGGAACACGGCGCAAGGGAGAGCACCATCCAAGGAAGCCACAATTATTGTGCACCCAAAATGCAACTACATTGACGACATAATGAATGGGGTTCGCGTCCTTCTTTTTCTGCTTTTTTTTCTTCTTTTTGGTTTTCTCATCTTTAATGCTGCAATCAAAGAATAATTCATTTTAGTTTTATAAAATGTAAATTTGAGAATTTTACCTTCTTTTTTTAGGAATATGCTGTATATCTGGTTTAATATCTGTCTGTCATGGGTCTGGACAATGACCTTTGACATCTCTGATCAGGTGACCTTATTGGTGTTTGAACTGTCTATCTACTTAAAGATCTCTTTGACATGTATTAACATTCCTATGTGGTAATTCCTGATGAAGGAGTTCTGTGAAACTCTGAAACGCTTTGAATAAAGATCACAATTTTTAATACCTTTGGACACTATTGTGCTATCTCCTCAGATTCTTTTAGCGGGTACAACCTGTATTGTTTAGCCTGTAGCCTCTCCCGGCTGTTTTGACAGGTCTATGTACCTGGACACAGTCGGTGATCAGAGATGAGCAAATTTGTTCGGATTCGGTCGCTGAATCTGAATTTGCCATATTCGTGCCATATGGGTTCCTTATTCATGCCGAATGTATGTCTGATGATCGGTTCCAAAAATACTCAGTAATTTCGACTCCCATTGACTCTATTGACGTTCGGCTGTGTTCGACAAATATTGCAAAAACAATATATGCTGCCAATAGTATTCGAAACGAATCCGAACAAATTCGCTCAACTATATGGGTGATTAGTTATATGGGGCATTTGGTCCATTTGCTTTTTAGACTCCTGACCGCCTGCCCAACATAGCGCTGTGCATTTGACCAGAGAGGAAGATGGACTTGGGATTTCACCTTGCCTAGTCACGGGATGAAGTTCATTCAGTACATTTATGTATGCTCAACACTGCGGTCCTGCATTATGCTGGCTTCCCTCATAAATTTTCGTCATTTCCATTTTGTATATCCTAGCCCTGCCTGGGATGTGTTTGTTCTCACACTTATGTGCACCTCCCTGCAGTATTTCATTGCCTGTTCCTCTGGTCCCCTGCCTCTCTCTGTTCTGCTAAACTCCCATCCAACCTCTCCCCTCACTCCTTCCCTCCCAGTTTAGGGAGTCCAATCCTCTTTGGGGTTAGGGCGTTAGGTGCTTTTTCTTGCCACCCAGGAGGGATGGGGAGACGGTTTTAAGTGGGTAATAAGGGTCTGCCCCTCTTTCTCTCATCCTACAGAGAACGCATTGCATAAGCTAGATGTTGTTAGAGCCACTCACTGCTCCATTCAGACATTCACGTTTTCTTGATTGTCATTTCAGAAGGCCAGTGTAAGGGCCTGGCCGCCTCTTAGGCGACCATTGCACACTGGATTTGATCAACCATTACTGAAGTATATAGTTTGAAGGCCAGATTACCACATTCAGTGTTAGGGC
The DNA here is from genome assembly GCF_039654945.1 of Dendrobates tinctorius. NCBI lineage: Eukaryota > Metazoa > Chordata > Amphibia > Anura > Dendrobatidae > Dendrobates > Dendrobates tinctorius. Next base: position 3,779,203 of record NW_027361736.1, on the reverse strand, counting down.
AGTCTGTCAAAAGGTATCTGTTCTGCATTCAGTAAGGCAGCTACTTGGTCATCGGTTCATACCTTTTCTAAGTTTAAGGCTATGTACCCACATATGCAAACAAAGAAAGGACTCCTTCCCAGGAAAAAAGCGCGTTTTTTATGCGTTTTTTTCACGTTTTTTAAGTGTTTTTTTTTACAGGAGCATCCTCCTGCTCATAGAATATAGTTAGAAATGCGGATTTTTCTGCAAAATTAATGAACATGCTACATTTTTTTCACGGAAAAAAACGCATCATGAGCACAAAAATTGCGGAATTCATTAAAAAGAATGGGATGCTTCTTGTATGCGTTTTTGAAGCGTTTTTGCCAGGAAAAACACATAAAAACCGTGAAAAAAACGCTTACATGGGTACACAGCCTTACAGGGCCCATACCTTTTCATTTGTCAGATGCAAGTTTTAGCAGGAAGATGCTGCAGGCAGCAGTTACCCAGTTGGCAGCCTAAGCTTTTGGTAAAAGTATAACATTTGTTTGTTTGCTATCCCCACTACCCATTCCAGGGACAGCTTTAGAACATCCCATGGTTTTTGTGTCCCCAATGAAGTAACCGAGAAATGAAGATTTTTTTGTACTCACCGTCAAATCTCTTTCTCGTAGTCTTTATTGGGGGATGCATCACCCATCCTTGGTTTCCCGGTCGGGGGTGCATTTCAGTTTAGTTTTCTCTCTTGGGTGGTAAAGGTTTTTCTTTCATTTCTTCATGCGTCATTTATTTTTGCTTCTTCTATTTCTTTCTCACTAACTTGGGAAGCCTGGTATTAGCAGGCGAGGTATAGTCTGCTTTGGAAAAGCCAACTATTTTTGTTAAGATGCTTTGTTTGTTTTAGACTTCAGGTGTCAGCAGACTAACCCTTGGTTCCTGTGTTCCCCAATGAAGACTTTGAGAAAAAGATTGGATGGAGAGTTCCAAAAATCTTAATTTATCCCATATTCATGCATATAATTATTGGGAACAATATCATCTTCAGGAAACCAAACTTGTTACATTTCTAGGAAGGATGTGAATAATAATTAACTTGTATTAATTTGTTATATATGTTTTAATTTTTAAAAACAAATTTACATACTTCCTAGTGAAGACGTATATTGATCACAGTCATATGTGTGATTGTGTTATATTCACTGCTGTGACTCACTAAGGTCCTGATGTGTACTGGACTGCAGAGATATTTTAAAAAGAAGCATTCAGCTCACCCCTCTTCACTCCTGATCACACCTCCGACGCACGGAAACACCCTGACCCGGGTGTATAGTGCATGCACAACATAAAGAAAGATTTTTCCAGCGTCTCCAGGAGATAAAATAATAATTGCTTTATTGAGAATATAAAATCTTTATACCATCAGGTAAAAACGACATAAAGAGGCGTATGGAGGGGAGCAATTTTCTACGCGTTTCACCCTAAGAGGGCTTAATCATGGAATGCCAATAAAGTCCTAAAAACATTAAATTTATTTGTGGGGCAGAAACTCAATCCCTTAGACAAAACAGATTAAGCCCTCTTAGGGTGAAACGCGTAGGAAATTGCTCCCCTCCATACGCCTCTTTATGTCGTTTTTACCTGATGGTATAAAGATTTTATATTCTCAATAAAGCAATTATTATTTTATCTCCTGGAGACGCTGGAAAAATCCTTCTTTATGTTGTGCATGCAGAGATATTTTGGTTAATAACAGGATTCCTAACCATAGTCCCTCATACATTGTTGGTTGGGTTGCATATATCCTTGATACTCTTGAAGAAAGAGAGCGAGTGGATATTGAGGCTCAATACTGTTAACCCTTATGGACTGAATGACAATTTCAACTTTGGTTTCTTTCTATGAGATGACCCCTGAGATCATTGGTTCCTCTCTGATATGAGACGATTTGTGCACGACTTGCCCCTTAGGCCATCAAATGTATGCCCTTACCATAGGATACTACATTGAGGTGCTTTGATAATTAATTTCAAGGGAACAAGTCAATTGTAACCGGAAGAAGCAATCTAGGTCATGGACTCTTTAAATAATTCCTTGGATTTTATCATGAGGACACATGTACAAAAGGATTTGGGTCTATCACAAGAACTGTCATATAATTAAGATGTATCTGGTAATGCTCATTCACACTTATCTTTTAAAATATATTAATACATGCACCAAATTTTTAAACACAAGCTAAAAAAAAGCCCAATTCAATATTTAAATCAATATATAACCAATAATATTTACATGGGATACATGATGAATAAATAGTTAGAATGAATAAATAGTTAGAAAATGTGGCCAACCTCGCCCTTAGAAAAAGCCGGTATCTCTGGCGAAACGTGAGTCAGGGACACATCTTATACTTGATAGCAGAGTATTAATAGGGTCTTAGAGCCAGTTAAAAGACACCAATGAAAGCAGCTAGTGTAGCTTTCTGACATGAAGCCACAGTATATAAGTAACATATGCGCCGTAAATCTAAAAGCAGTGAACATTGAAAGACCAGCCTGCTCATTCATCAGGGGAGACTGTGTCTGCAGCGAGGCATCTGCACACAGTCTCTGCTGTTTATCGCATGTGCATAGACGTGTTGTGCAGTTGAAATGCATGAACACTGAAATACCGATTCATTTACTTACTAAGGGAAGACAGCGTCTGCAGTGCACACACCTGTATGTAGTCTCTCCTATTTATTGACCACACACAACCTGATGTGCCCAGCTTACTGGAGTGTTGGCAGTGAGCAAATCAGAGAACAGTATTAGCATGCATGTGCTGTCTTCTGATCAAACCGCATGACATGCATAGAGATATATGTGAGATAGCGGCTTTCCAGTCATTCAACAGTACAATCACACTGCTATACAATCTGGTCGATAATACACTGCTCAAAAAAATAAAGGGAACACTTAAACAACAGAATATGTCTCCAAGTAAATCAAACTTCTGTGAAATCAAACTGTCCACTTAGGAAGCAACACTGATTGACAATCAATTTCACATGGTGTTGTGCAAATGGAATAGACAGCAGATGGAAATTATTGGCAATTATCAAGACACCCTCAATAAAGGAGTGGTTCTGCAGGTGGGGACCACAGACTACATCTCAGTACCAATGCTTTCTGGCTGATGTTTTGGTCACTTTTGAATGTTTGTTGTGCTTTCACACTTGTGGTAGCATGAGACGGACTCTACAACACACACAAGTGGCTCAGGTAGTGCAGCTCATCCAGGATGGCACATCAATGCGAGCTGTGGCAAGGTTTGCTGTGTCTGTCAGCATTGTGTCCAGAGGCTGGAGGCGCTACCAGGAGACAGGCCAGTACACTAGGAGATGTGGAGGGGGCCATATGAGGGCAATAACCCAGCAGCAGGACTGCTACCTCTGCAAGGAGGAACAGGAGGAGCACTGCCAGAGTCCTGCAAAATGACCTCCAGCAGGCCACAAATGTGCATGTGTCTGCACAAACGGTTAGAAACCGAATCCATAAGGATGGTCTGAGTGCCTGACGTCCACAGATGGACCTTGGCTGGCCATGGTCCATGATCACGAATTACCTAGCAGGAGATGCTATCGGATATTCAATTAATGATGATTGGAGACATTTCTATAGGTTCCAGATTGTTATATTGTTTTATGTGTTATATATTGTTTTATATATTAATTTCATTTGTTTTATTTATTTATGGATGTGTTGGGGGCTATTTTGCTAAGGGCATTATATTATGGTTTTTCTTTTATATGTGGTTTGCTATGCACATCTTTGAACATGTATCAGGTTTTGGCTAATGACATTCTGCACCTGATTTAGCAACCACTTGTATATAACACTAGCAAAATGGAGTATGTGTAGAGCAATGATTAAGAGCTGCTAAGCTCGAAACGCATCTGTTCTGTCCCGCCGTCGTTGGTGACAATATGCTGATATGAAGTTGGATTTTATATATGTTGTCCAATAAAGTAAATTTCTCCAGGAACGGGAAGCTGGATATCTTCTATTCATTTGGACATTGATCCTGCTGCACTGCAGGTTTCCGTGCTCCTGGATTACCAGAGGGGTGAGCTGGCCTTTTTCTTTTTCATATTACCAGAATAAGAACAGCTTCTCGAAGTTACCAATTCTCGCTCATGGTATCAGGCTTGAAAGGTTCCCTGAGCCTCATGCTTGGGTCAATATAAAGCCCTATAGGATTGCTGAAGGCTCAGTCTCCGTGGAAACAATACAGAGCTGGCCTCGCCCACTCACAAAAAGACAGGTCCAAGCATTCCTGGGAAATATGGGTTACAAACGGATGTTTGACCCCAATTTAGCAGTAATGGCAGCACCTGTAACAGATTTCCAAAAGGACACAAAATCAGTTATGGTTAAGTGGTTTTCAGAGACTGAGGGGGGCATTTTAAGAGTTTAAACTGGTCCTCTGTATGCAACCAGTGTTGGTACTGGAGAATTTCTCCAGAGCATTCATCTTTCATCGTTTTTAAGAAATCTCAATATGGAAGAGGCCAGGAGCCATTTGGTGAGCTGCATTTCTTGCTACATGTTCACAGACTTACCAATGGAAAAGCCAAACTTCACATGCCACAAATGCAAGCTTGTGTCCCTGTTGGAGGAAAAGTTGCAAAATCTCGAAGAGAGGTTAGCTACGTTGAAGATCATTAAGGAAGGTGAAGAGTTCTTGGACAGAGCAGAATTATCTCTTCATGTTACAGAAAGAGAAGAAATTCTAAGTGCACCTGAAGAAACAGAGGAATGGAGACATGTGACCCAGAGAAGCAGGAGGCAGTCAGCACCCATACTGCTCAGGAACCAGTACCAGGCGCTCACGCAGGAAAACGATGAAGAAATACATCCGAATAAGACTTTGCCAACAAACAGCAACCTTGTACGCCTTCAGAGTCTTCCTGGATGGAGAAAGAAAAATGTTGTGAAGAAGAAACGGAGAGTGGTGGTCATGGGGGATTCCCTGTTGAGAGGAACAGAGGCTGCTATCTGCAGACCGGATATAACTTCAAGAGAAATGTGCTGTCTTCCAGGTGCAAAAATTAAAGATGTGTCTGACAGGATATCAGGACTTTTCAGACCTACAGATGACTACCCATTCCTGCTACTACATGTGGGGACAAATGACACCGCAAGAAATGACCTGGAAACCATCTGCAGAGACTTTGAAGACTTAGGCAAGAAAGTGAAAGAACTGGGAGCGCAGGTGGTCTTCTCTTCCATCCTCCCAGTGGATGGCCATGGAACAAGGAGGTGGAATAAGATTCTGCAGGTGAACAACTGGCTACGTCGATGGTGCCGTCGATGGTGCCAAATCCAAAGATTTGGATTTCTGGATCACGGAGTGAATTACTTATACGATGGACTACTTGCTAGAGATGGGGTGCACCTTACGAAGACTGGAAAGCATGTATTTGGAAGTCGCCTTGCTACACTTGTAAGGAGAGCTTTAAACTAGAACAACATGGGAAGGGAAGCAAAAGACCAGAAAAAGCCATACACCTGACAAATGCTATTGAGAACTCTGCTATTAGAAGTGGAAAGGAAGAACAAAGACAAAAGAATCTAATTAATAAAAATATTGGAGAAAGAGAAACCTATCACAAACTAAAATGTTTCTATACTAATGCACAAAGCATGGGCAACAAACAAGGAGAATTGGAACTACTAACACAGGAAAAGAAATATGATGTCATTGGAATCACTGAAACTTGGTGGGACAATACACATGATTGGAATACAAGACTAGAAGGATACAACTTATTTGCAAGAAACAGACTTGATAAACGAGGAGGAGGTGTCGCATTGTATGTTAGAAACGTGTATATCTGCATAGAGATTGAAGCTTCAGAAACTGGGAATTCTGTAGAAACTGTTTGGGTAAGAATACAAGGACAGAACAATGGAAAGGACACCATTGTAGCCATTTACTACAGGCCGTCTGTGCAAGCTGAAGACATGGATGAACTCTTTATGCATCAAATGGCCAAGTTCTCCAAAAAATATGACATAGTTGTCATGGGAGATTTCAACTATTCAGACATTTGTTGGGAATCTTTCTCAGGCAAAACTAACAGGTCAAGGAAATTCTTATCCTCTCTTGCTGACAACTTTATCTTCCAAAAGGTAGGGGAGAAAACAAGGGGAACTGCTACCTTGGATCTAATCCTTATAAACAGGGAGGAAATGGTTGAGGAGGTAAAAGTGACTGGGACCCTAGGAGGTAGCGACCATGCTATTTTAGAATTTTGGATAACTAGAGGCGGAAGACCTGTGAAGACTCAGACGTCAAGGTTAGATTTCAGAAAGGCAGATTTTAAGGGATTCAGAAAGAGAATTGGAGAGATCCAATGGCTGGATATCCTTAAAGACAAAAATGTCCAGGAAGGATGGGAAATCTTGAAAAATGAAATTCTCAAAGCACAGTTGTTAACAATTCCAAAAAGAGGGAAGAATAGGAAGCATTTAAGGAAACCAGGATGGATGAACACAGAACTTAAGCACATGCTAAAAAGGAAGAATAAAACGTTTATAAAATGGAAAGAGGGAGGCATATCTAAAGAAGAATATAATGCTGTCTGCATAACCTGCAGGGCACAAATCAGATTAGCTAAAGCTGAAAATGAATTGAGGCTTGCAAGAGATGTCAAAAGCAATAATAAAGGATTTTGGGGATATGTCAAAAGTAAAAGAAAAGTCAAAGATGCTATAGGATTTTTACAGGATGAAAATGATGAAATGGTAAGACAGGATGTTGAGAAGGCTGAACTTTTAAATTCCTATTTTGCATCTGTTTTCTCTCAGAAAGGAAATGTAACATTAACTGTTCTTCACTGTCCAATTAAGGGACTAGAAGAATCCAGGATATCTATAAACAGAAAGATAGTGAGGAAACACTTAGCTAACCTAAATGAATTCAAGTCTCCAGGTCCACATGAATTACACCCCAGAGTACTGAAGGAGATAGCAGAAGAAATTTTTGAACCCCTCTCCAAAATCTTTGAAAATTCTTGGAGAACAGGAGAAGTGCCAGAAGACTGGAGAAGAGCAAATGTTGTTCCTATCTTCAAAAAGGGGAAGAAGGTGGACCCAGGCAACTATAGGCCGGTGAGTCTGACTTCTATACCAGGAAAGATCTTTGAACAAATTATTAAACAACATGTATGTCAGTACCTGGATAAGAATGAAGTGATTAAACAGAGTCAGCATGGGTTTGTAACTAAGAAGTCATGTCAGACTAACTTAATTTCCTTCTATGACGAAATCACTGATTGGGTAGATCAAGGAAATGCTGTAGATATAGTATATCTTGACTTCAGCAAAGCATTTGACAAAGTCTCTCATACAATCCTTATTGAAAAAATGACTAAGTATGGAATGGACAAGGCAACTGTTAAGTGGATTCATAACTGGCTTAGTGATCGGACCCAAAGAGTGGTCGTAAATGGCTGCACATCTAGTTGGAAGAATGTCTCAAGTGGGGTACCACAGGGCTCTGTCCTGGGCCCTGTATTGTTCAACATCTTTATCAACGATTTAGATGAAGGAATTGAGGGTAAACTGATTAAATTTGCTGATGACACAAAGCTAGGAGGGATAGCTAATACTAGAGAAGAGAGAGAGAGGATTCAAAAAGATATAAATAAACTGGAGAAGTGGTCAGCAACTAACAGAATGGTTTTTAACAGGGAGAAATGCAAAGTACTACATCTGGGCAATAAAAATGAAAAAAGCATATACAGAATGGGAGGAATAGGGCTAAGTGACAGCACATGTGAAAAAGACTTGGGTATACTAATAGATCACAGACTGAATATGAGTCAACAGTGTGATGCAGCAGCAAAAAAGGCAAATGCAATTCTAGGATGTATTAACAGAAGCATACAGTCTAGATCACGTGAAGTCATTATTTCCCTCTACTCCTCTTTGGTCAGACCTCATCTGGAATATTGTGTCGAGTTTTGGCAACCACATTTTAAAAAAGACATCAACAAACTGGAGCAAGTTCAGAAAAGAGCGACCAGAATGGTGACCGGTCTGCAAACCCTGTCTAATGAGGAAAGGTTGTAGGATTTGGGAATTTAGTTTGCAAAAGAGAAGACTGAGAGGAGACTTAATAGCTGTCTACAAATATCTAAAGGGCTGTCACATTGTAGAAGGATCAACTTTATTCTCATTTGCACAAGGAAAGACTAGAAGCAATGGGATGAAACTGAATGGGAGGAGACACAGATTAGATATTAGAAAAAACTTTTTGACAGTTAGAGTGATCAATGAGTGGAACAGGCTGCCATGAGAAGTGGTGAGTTCTCCTTCAATGGAAGTCTTCAAACAGAGGCTGGACAGACATCTGACTGGGATGATTTAGCGAATCCTGCTTTGAGCAGGTGGTTGGACCAGATGGCCCAGGAGGTCCCTTCCAACTCTACAATTCTATGATTCTATGATTCTATAAGTCCAGAGAGATGCATGGGATGTCGGTGTAGGAGCTGCCATGTCCCAGGAGATCATTGGGGAGTGTAGATGCAAGAAGCTACATGCAAATGTAGACGCTTGGTCAATGATAAACTGTTGATGGGTAGACTGTGCCGAGCCACAGCTTTGGGATGGGGGGAGAACATATGGTTGACCGAGGTGGTTGACCTCAGTAATGTAAATCTGTACCAGTAACACTAAGTTATTGAGATGTTTAATTTGACTGGATTTGGGGACTGGGATTTAGGATCAACTAAAAGAATCTGGGTGAAAAAAGTTGTTCCCATAATCCAACTCAGGGCTTACAGGCCTAATAACAAGCAGATGGGTTAGCTCAGCAGTATGGAGTTGTGTTGGGGCTGAAACAGAGGTGTGTTTGTCAGGTGAACACATTTAAACTGCTTGAGCTATTACTGCCTGAAATATTGAGATTCACTGAGATTGGGGGGGCTGCTACGCTTACTTTGCTTCATTGCGCCTGAAAAAAATGGACTGTTTTTGTTATGTTTTTGCACTGGAGAAAAGCTGTTTTCGTTTGGAACTGTAAAGTTTATGATATGCAATAAACATTATGCTCTTTTGATATAAAACCCTGTGCCGCTGCGTATCCAAAAGGCTATCAGAGTACTGAAACCCTACAAGTTATACAGTTCAGTAAGTTTCTGTAAACCTAGAATATTACTGCAGTCTTAGTGGAACAAATACATCTAGCGGCTTCTCGGCCACGCCTAATAATTTTCTTTACTCAGATAAAGACTTCATGAAACACCTACAGAGAGGGAATGCCTTTGGCAGACAAATTTGAGACCTGAGCATCTAGGGATTTTCTTGTGACATTCTCATATTTTGTGCTGCTGTAATGGATGTAAGGGAAGTAATGATCTAGAATGCTAATCTGTTCTCAATAAGTCCTGTTAGAAACCCTACAATGTGCCTACATTACAGCGCAGTCTCCACCAATATTGCTGTATCAGTGAGATTACAATAAATGCTCACAACACTTGATACCCCTGCAAGTAAGTAAGGAATTTCAATATACCTAGAACAATTCTGAAACGCAATCTCTACCAGAGTGGTGTAGATATTAGTATAACAGTTCAATGAGTACATCACCTCAGAAGGTTTCTGTAACCAGGACCCTGCAGCAAACAAATGGATAGCCGCACCTCCCTGACTCCTACGCCATTTATCTTGCGCTTATTCCAGTGGAGACTGCTTTGTAATGTAGGCACTTTATTTACTGTATTAGGATTCTATTATGTATATCTGCCACATCCACCACCTGCTTATTGCTCACTGTCATGTCCGCCATTTCTGTCATGTCTGCCTTGTCTGTTTTGCCTCAAGAACCCCTGGAGCGGTGTGCACGCGCATCTCGTGTCTGCTATCTTGCATGTTCCCTATAGCAGTGTGCACACTCACCTCATGTCTGTTGAGCTGCAGGATGCCTGCGTTTCTGCTCTGCCTTCTGTGATCATCTCGTCATGTCTAGAACCCCTGATCATGTGTCCTTCCTATGCTCCAGCATAGGCTGTTTCTGCAATCATCTCTGCATGTCTGGAACTCTGATCATGTGACCTGCCTAGGTTTCAGCACTGGTTCAGCAATCATCCCTGCATGTCTGGAATCCTGATCATGTGACTGCTCCCTGTGATCCTGTAGGATCTGAACTGGAAGTTCTCCGCTGGTCCTGACCCGGAAGTGGAGGTGATATGCCCTATATCAGACCGCCCCTTCCTTTGCTCAGGGCCTGAGGATTGTGTTGCTTCCCTGCATGGCTGCTTGGTCTGCTGGGTCGCTCCCTCTATTCTGTGCCCTTGCACTTTGCTCTGTCGTGCGTCTCTGCACACACTCCGTGCTCGTATTCCGTCTCTTGTCTCGTGCTTTGTCTCGTGTTGTCCTTTGTGCTTTGTTTGTCCTCGCTATGCTTTCTTGTCATGCTATGTTCTGTACCCTGTCCCTGACGTGTCTCTCTACCCGTACAGGCCTCCGCTCTGTACCCTGTCCCTGACGTGTCTCTCTACACGTGCAGGCCTCCGCTCTGTACCCTGTCCCTGACGTGTCTCTCTACACGTGCAGGCCTCCGCTCTGTACCCTGTCCCTGACGTGTCACTCTACACGTGCAGGCCTCCGCTCTGTACCCTGTCCCTGACATGTCTCTCTACACGTGCAGGCCTCCGTTCTGTACCCTGTCCCTGGCGTGCCTCTCTACACGTGCAGGCCTCCGTTGTGTACCCTGTCCCTGAAGTGTCTCCCTACACGTGCAGGCCTCGGTTCTGTACTCTGTCTAGTCCCAAGGCTCTCTGTTGTGAGTTCATTCTCTGGTCCACCAGTTGAGAGGTCTCCTTCCGTTCTCCCTCCGGTGGTGACAGGAGGTAGTGAGGTGGGTTTAATGGTAGTGATCTGCCACCTGATGACGAGGATAACGATTGGATCTCTGGAGTAACAGACTGGATATAAGACAGCCGACGCCCTATCCTGGTGCTGGTGATTCAGTCTGCTTCTCATGTCTTGGACTTCAGCTCTGTTCCAGTCTTCTCAAGGCTAACTTTTCTCTGCTAATGTTTACACTTGCTTTTGTTGGTCTATTCAGTTTTTTGTGTGGTCAGCCAGCCCCGGCTGGGGCTGTGCTGAATTTCCACTCTTATTTATCTGTATTTGCCAATTTGCCTTTTTTGTCCCTTATTAGATTGGCCTCTTTTTTGCTCTGTCTCAGAATATTTCAGAGTGCTGATATAGTGGGAGAAGTCTAGTGACTTCAGGGTTAATTTTGCTATCAGAAGTGTTGGACATTATTTTGGTAGGGTTTTTGGCAGATTGCAGACAGTGTCTGTCCTTTCCTGTCCTTTCTAGTTAGTTTGGCCCCATCGTTTGCTCAGCCTATTTTCCTGCCTGTGTTTGTTTTCATCTTGTTTCACTGTCAATACATGTGTGGGGGCTGTCTTTTTTTTGGGGTCTGCTCTGGGGCAGTTAGTTTTCCCCTTTTCCTGCTTTAGGCTTATTTAGCTCTCCGGTTGTGACGAGGCGTCTAGATTCATCGTAGGTACGCTCCACGACTGCTGCTAGTTGTTGTGGTTAGGATCAGGGATCTGCAATCTGCATAGTTACCAACCTCTCTGGTTTTCTGAGACTTAGCTTGTGTTGTTTTTTCTCCTCGGTGACCCATTCATAACAGCTCTCCCTTGGCCCGGCTCTGGGCTTCGGCCTACGCTCCGCTGCTAGACTCTGTCCCTGTCCCTGACGTGTCTCTCTACACGTGCAGGCCTCCGCTCTGTACTCTGTCTAGTCCCAAGGCTCTTCCTTGGCCCGGCTCTGGGCTTCGGCCTACGCTCCACTGCTAGATTCTGTCCCTGTCCCTGACGTGTCTCTCTACACGTGCAGGCCTCCGCTCTGTACTCTGTCTAGTCCCAAGGCTTTTCCTTGGCCTGGCTCTGGGCTCTGTCCCTGGCGTGTCTCTCCACACATACAGGTCTCGTCTTGTACCTTGCCCCTGGCATGCCCTCTGCATGCGCAGGACTCTGCCATTTACTCTATGCCTTGTCTCTGATGTTTCGTGCGCTCTTGCACTTTTCGTACTAGGCTTTGCTGTGCTGTCTCGCACGGGGCTCTGTCCTGTACCTTTGCCTAGCCCTGCCTTGTGGCTCCGTGCCCTCGTGCATGCACCTGGTCGCCTGTGCCTGCCTGTTGTGCCTCAGCCGTGCCGCCTCTAGTCGTGCTCGCCTGTGTGCCTCAGCCTTGCCCGCCGTCCAGTGCTATAGTGGTTACCGGCTGTGTGAGCCGCAGCTGTGTCGCCTCTAGTAGTGCCCGCCTGCTTATGCCACCGTCGGTACCGCCTTCCGGTGCCCCAGCCGTGGTTTCCGTGCTCCCTTGCACGCACGCTGGTTCTCGCACTGTGCCTTCTCGTGCTACTCTTGCACAAAGTCTTTTGCTTACTTTGCTCTGCTCTGAACCCTGTCTTGCCTGCCGGATTCTGTAACCTGCCGACCGCTGCCAGAGATCCGGACCTAGATGACTGTGGCCTGATGTCCGGAGCTGATTTCCGCAGTTTGATTCCTGGACCCTGTCGGTCGATGCCAGCACCCCGGATTCCAATGCCACCGTACCCTATCTTGGTCCCTGGCGTGTCCTCTGCACACGCAGGCCTCCGTCCTGTACCTCTCCCTGGCGTGTCTCTTCGCACGCGCAAGCCACCGTCCCTGTACCTGTCCCTGGCATGCCCCTTGGCATGCGTAGGCCTCTGTCCTGTGAACCTGACCCTTGCGTGTTCGTTGACACGCGTCCTGTTTCTAACTTTGTCTTGTCTCCTTGCATGGAACCCTGGTTTGCTTATCAGATGTCTGGAACCTGCCAATCACCTTCAGAGCTACAGAACCTGATGTCTCGGTTGATCGTTGCCTGCTGTCCAGAGTCCGATGTCCTCGTGCCTCTGCCTACCATCTGCACGTACCATGCCTTGGACCTCGGCGTGCCCTTGCACGCACCTTGCTATATGTACTCTGCGTGTTCACGTTTTGCACCTGTTATACCCTGAAGAGTTCCTCATGCCTTGGACCTTGGCGTGCCCTTGCACGCACCTTGCTTTATGTACTTTGTGTGTTCACGTTTTGCACCTGTTGTACCCAGAAGTGTTCCTTAATGAAGTTTCCTTGAACTAACGTCTTGTCTCGCCTTGTCTTGTTTCCCTGAGCCGGCCGTCTGGTCCAGCTGCCGTGGTGGCTCACCCCCTTGGTCTTGCCCCTGACACTCCCTGTATAGGGGGTGGTTCCTCACTAGGTCAGCTCGCCCTAGGTGGGTGGGTGTCACGGCCCAGAGAGTCCACTCATTCAAGAAAAACGACTCAGCTTAAGCTGACGCTCGTCACACTCACTCAGCCCATAGGAATTTTTTTACAATCAATTATAGTTTTACAGCAGTTTCATGCCCAGAGACCTGAGGCAACTCTGCTATATTTTCTGCACCTCCTCCCATTGGAAATCTTTTTGCCATCCTGTCTTGTATATTTGTGAATTATTTATGTATTAATAAAGAATATCATTTTTACCTTAAAGGGAACCTGTCACCCCCCCAGGCGTTTTTAAGTAAAAGAGCCACCTTGTGCAGCACTAATGCTGCATTCTGTCAAGGTGGCTCTTTTACTTAGCACCCCTTCCACCGCCGAAATAATCATCAGCTGTATATCCACCAGACTTCTGCACAACACAACTGATGGTCTCAACCCCATTTATAAGCCAAGAAATCCCACTTATTAAACCTGACAGGCATGGCTGCCATCAGGGCATTACTGCCCTGACTGGCATATGGGGCCCAGTGGGCAGAGGGGGCCCGCACTGGGCCCCATCTCATCTGCACACCGGGCCCTACCAGCAGGCTAAGCCGGGCCCTGGCTAGCGGCGCTGCGGCAGTTCAACTGTGTGGGCACCTGTACATCCCTGGTAACATCCCCTGTCATAGTGCTCAGCGCTGGTGCGGGGTCAGTATGGTGGCGGCTGCCCCCTCCTCCCGGCTGTCTTTCAAAGGCGGAGCTCGGCACTTGTCTCCTCCCCTCCATGTGTCCGCGGCCGGTCGGATGGCTGTCCTACTCCAGGCCGGGGCTTTGGCCGGGTCTCAGTGGCTCGTGTATTCCTCCTCAACAGCGGCCGGTAAGAGCAGTGTGTGAGGGTATATGAGGCTGCGGCTCAGCAGACCCGTACCAGGCCCGGCGGCACAGATATACAGTGTGATGTGTGTGCAGGGTGTCACAGTGTGCCCGCAGTGTGTGCAGGGTGTCAGTGTGCCTGCAGGGTGTCACAGTGTGCCCGCAGCGTGTACAGGGTGTTGCATTGTGTGCAGGGTGTCAGTGTGCCCGCAGTGTGTGCAGGGTGTCACAGTGTGTGTGCAGGGTGTCACAGTGTGCCCACAGTGTGTGCAGGGTGTCACTGTGTGCCCACAGGGTGTCACAGTGTGCCCACAGTGTGTACAGGGTGTCACAGTGTGCCCGCAGTGTGTGCAGGGTGTCACAGTGTGCCCACAGGGTGTCACAGTGTGTACAGGGTGTCGCATTGTGTGCATGGTGTCAGTGTGCCCGCAGTGTGTGCAGGGTGTCACAGTGTTCCCACAGTGTGTGCAGGGTGTCACAGTGTGCCCGCAGGGTGTCACAGAGTGCCCGCAGTGTGTACAGGGTGTCGCATTGTGTGTAGGGTGTCAGTGTGCCCGCAGTGTGTGCAGGGTGTCAATGTGCCCGCAGTGTGTGCAGGGTGTCACAGTGTGTGTGCAGGGTGTCACAGTGTGCCCGCAGTGAGAGCAGGGTGTCACTGTGTGCAGGGTGTCACAGTGTGCCCGCAGGGTGTCACAGTGTGCCCGCAGTGTGTACAGGGTGTCGCATTGTGTGCAGGGTGTCAGTGTGCCCGCAGTGTGTGCAGGGTGTCACAGTGTGCCCGCAGTGTGTGCAGGGTGTCACAGTGTGCCCGCAGGGTGTCACAGTGTGCCCGCAGTGTGCACAGGGTGTCGCATTGTGTGTAGGGTGTCAGTGTGCCAGCAGTGTGTGCAGGGTGTCACAGTGTGCCCGCACTGTGTGCAGGGTGCCACAGTGTGCCCGCAGTGTGTGCAGGGTGCCACAGTGTGCCCGCAGTGTGTGAAGGGTGCCACAGTGTGCCCGCAGCGTGTGCAGGGTGCTACAGTGTGCCCGCAGGGTGTCAGTGTGCCCGCAGTGTGTACAGGGTGTCGCATTGTGTGTAGCGTGTCAGTGTGCCCGCAGTGTGTGCAGGGTGTCACAGTGTGCCCGCAGTGTGTGCAGGGTGCCACAGTGTGCCCGCAGTGTGTGCAGGGTGTCACAGTGTGCCCGCAGTGTGTGCAGGGTGCCACAGTGTGCCCTCAGTGTGTGCTGGGTGTCACAGAGTGCCCGCAGTGTGTGCTGGGTGTCACAGTGTGCCCGCAGGGTGTCACAGTGTGCCTGCAGTGTGTGCAGGGTGTCACAGTGTGCCCGCAGTGTGTGCAGGGTGTCACATTGTGCCCGCAGTGTGTGCTGGGTGTCACAGAGTGCCCACAGTGTTTGCTGGGTGTCACAGTGTGCCCGCAGGGTGTCACAGTGTGCCTGCAGTGTGTGCAGGGTGTCACAGTGGGTCCACAGTGTGTACAAGGTGTCGCATTGTGTGCAGGGTGTCAGTGTGCCCGCAGTGTGTGCAGGGTGTCACAGTGTGCCCGCAGTGTGTGCAGGGTGTCACAGTGTGAGTGCAGGGTGTCACAGTGTGCCCACAGTGAGTGCAGGGTGTCACAGTGTGCCCGCAGTGTGTGCAGGGTGTCAGTGTGCCCGCAAGGTGTTGCAGTGTGTGCAGGGTATCACAGTGTGCCCGCAGTGGGTGCAGGGTGTCGCAGGGTGTCACAGTGTGCCCGCAATGTGTGACTAAGTGACAGCCCTGTGTGCCAGCACAGGTCTGTGAGGGGTGTGTGGGTATATTCCAGTGCAAGGTTCCCAGGTCCCCATTGTACCCTCCGCTATGGTAAGCGATATAGGACCTGGGACATAGTGGCCATTGTGGCAGAGAGTGGTAAACTGTCGGGTGTAAGCATGGCTTGGTGTCGGGCTGGTGCCCACCTGAAAGATAACGGACAGTAACAGGGCTTGAGGTCCAGTGATGGCACCTGCTCACATGGGAAAAAAAAATCACTGGTGATTACTGTATTACCTGTACACAGTCACTGCATACTAAGTACAGATCTCCTGTGTATAATGGCACTTATTCAGTCACTATGTGTTGGTAATATGTGGTCTGGACATGGTGTGGCGATATTTGTCCCTTTGGATGTGATATTATTGGTAATTTTAAAAATTGAAAAATAAATAAAATATATACCTAAATTGTATAACATATTTTAACAAATATTTAATAGGTTAGAGTAGAGCAGAGCTTGGTCAAAAGATTCTACCTTGTGGTTTTGGCCAAAACAAAAGCTGCCGGCTATATGTGTGATCTGGAGATGGGAACTGATAATGCGTCATTGGTGAGAAGTCGAGTTTTTCCATGAGAGAGCGATGGGACTGTGGACAGTTCGAGGGGTGGAGGCGGGGCTAGGGTGGAGTCTGGGCGGAGTCTCAAAGGGGCCCTGAAAATTTTGCCAGTATGGAGCCCCAAAATTCCTAGTGGCAGCCCTGCTGACAGGGCACACCTGTGAAGTGAAAACCATTTCCGGTGACTACCTCTTGAAGCTCATCAAGAGAATGCCCAGAGTGTGCAAAGAATCAAAGCAAAAGGTGGCTACTTTGAAGAACCTAGAATATAAGACATATTTCAGTTGTTTCACACTTTTTGTCAATTGTATAATTCCACATGTGTTAATTCATAGTTTTGATGCCTTCAGAGTGAATCTACAATTTTCATAGTCATGTAAATAAAGAAAACTCTTTGAATGAGGTGTGTCCAAACTTTTGGTCTGTACTGTACGTCAGTCATGTCCTGCTTTTGAATTTGGCGCCTCCTCCTCAGCGTTCATTTCTTTTTCTCATACCTGCGCTGTAATATTCTGAAGTCACCACAGGTCTTGCTGCACCGCTGCCCTGCTCAGCTCCACCCCTACGGGTCACATGGTGCTGATGTCATCACAGGTCCTGCTGCACCACTGTTCTGCTGAGCTCCGCCCCTACTGGTCACATGGTGCTGATGTCATCACAGGTCCTGCTGCACCACTGCTCTGGTGAGCTCCGCCCCTACTGGTCATATGGTGCTGACGTCATCACAGGTCCTGCTGAACCACTGAAAGAATATTACAGCCAGGTGCGAGAAAAATATATGAACGCTGAGGAGGCGGTGCCAAATTCAAAAGCTTGACATGACTGACGGATGTGAGGCGTCTGTGTCCAGGTGGGAAATACCTGCCCTCCTGTCAAATATCAGGTATGTCTGACCAATTTTAAAAACAATTATTTCAGTGGTGGAAGAGACGCTAAATAGAAGAGCCACCTTGACAGAATGCAGCATTAGTGCTGAACAAGGTGGCTCTTTTACTTAAAAATGCCTGGGTGGGTGATTGGTCCCTTTTAGGCTGTGTGCCCACATTGCGTTTTTTAAGCGTTTCTGCAGTGCTTTTAGACAAGTGCAAGGTGCTTCGGAAACGCTTAAGAAAAGCATCTAATGTAATAGAATGGAAAACGCACATGTTGTGCTAATGGTGCGTTTTTTTCCGCTGCGGAAACGCTTAGCGGAAAAAAACGCAGCATGTTCATTAATTGTGCGGAATCGCATGCGATTCCGCATACATACACTGTAATTGCAAAAACGCATAGGAAAACGCATGTCAAAACGCTTGACAATCGTGTCAAAAACGCGTGTCAAAAAGCGCACACGTTTTCCCTGGCAAGGGCATGCGTTTCTGCTCAGGAAAAAAACGCTTGAAAAACGCTACATGGGCACATAGCCTAAAGCTAGAATCTCTTTTGTTTCCAGTGGCAATATTTACAGCTGCCAGGGATTGTATATGTTTATAAGATAGTATATCTGTAAACAAATCTCATAGATGACACATTACTTAGAAGTGAAGTTGGTCTATACATCTTTAATTCTCCAACTTCAATTCTGCATACCAAACTTTTGCCGCAAGATGAAAAGATTGGGTACAATTTAACCCCTTCATGACCCAGCCTATTTTGACCTTAATGACCTGTCCATTTTTTGCATTTCTGACCAGTGTCCCTTTATGAGGTAATAACTCAGGAACGCTTCAACGGATCCTAGCGATTCTGAGATTGTTTTTTCGTGACATATTGGGCTTCATGTTAGTGGTAAATTTAGGTCGATAATTTTTGCGTTTATTTGTGAAAAAAATGGAAATTTGGCAAAAATTTTGAACATTTCGCAATTTTCAAATTTTGATTTTTTTTTTCTGTTAAACCAGAGAGTTATGTGACACAAAATAGTTAATAAATAACAATTCCCACATGTCTACTTTACATTAGCACAATTTTGGAAACAAAATTTATTTTTTTGTTAGAAAGTTATAAGGGTTAAAAGTTGACCAGCGAGTTCTCATTTTTACAACAAAATTTACAAAACCTTTTTTTTAGGGACCACCTCACATTTGAAGTCACTTTGAGTGGTCTATATGGCAGAAAATACCCAAAAGTGACACCATTCTAAAAACTGCACCCCTCAAGCTACTCAAAACTACATTCAAGAAGATTATTAACCCTTCAGGTGCTTGACAAGAACTAAAGCAACGTGGAAGGAAAAAATGGACATTTTAATTTTTCCAACAAATGTTTTCTTTTAGCATAATTTTTTTCATTTTCACATGGGTAACATGATAAAGTGGATCCTAAAATTTGTTGGGCAATTTCTCCTCAGTACACAGATACCTCATATGTGGTCATAAACCACTGTTTGGGCGCACGGCAGGGCCCGGAAGGGAAGGAGCGCCATTTGAATTTTTGAATGGAAAATTAGCTTAAATCGTTAGCGGTCACCATGTCGCGTTTGGAGAGCCCCTGTGCGCCTAAACAGTGAAAACCCCCCACAAGTGACACCATTTTGGAAACTAGACCCCTTAAGGGACTTATTTTTTTCCTCAAAAATGATTTTTTTTAGCCCGCTATTTATTATTTTCCCAAGGGTAACAGGAGAAATTGGACCCCAAAAGTTGTTGTCCAATTGGTCCTGAGTACGCTGGTACCCCATATGTGGGGGGAAACCACTGTTTGGGCGCACGGCAGGGCTCAGAAGGGAAGGAGCGCCATTTGACTTTTTGAATGGAAAATTAGCTCCAATCATTAGCGGACACCATGTCGTGTTTGGAGAGCCCCTGTGTACCTAAACTTTGGAGCTCCCCCACAAATGACAACATTTTGGAAATTAGACCCCCTAAGGAACTTAGCTAGATGTGTGGTGAGCACTTTGAACCCCACAGAAGTTTATAATGTAGGGTCATGAAATGAAAAAAATCATTTTTTTTCCTCAAAAAAATTATTTTTAGCCCGCAATTTTTTATTTTCACTAGAGTAACAGGAGAAATTGGACCCCAAAGGTTGCTGTCCAGTTTGTCCCACGTAGGCTGGTACCCCATATGTGGGGGGGACCACTGTTTGGGCACATGTCGGGGTTCAGAAGGGAAGTAGTGACGGTTTGAAATGCCGACTTGATGGAATGGTCTGCGAGCATCATGTTACGTTTGCAGAGCCCCTGATGCACCTAAACAGTAGAAACTCCCCACAAGTGACCCCATTTTGGAAATTAGACCCCCCAAGGAACTTATCTAGATGTGTGGTGAGCACTTTGAACCCCAAAGTGCTTCACAGAAGTTTATAACGCAGAGCCGTGAAATGAAAAAAATCATTTTTTTCCTCAAAAAATGATTTTTTAGCCCGCAATTTTTATAGTTTCACAAGGGTAACAGGAGAAATTGGACCCCAAAAGTTGTTGTACAGTTTACCCTGAGTACGCTGGTACCCCATATGTGGGGGGGAACCATTGTTTGGGCACACGTTGGGCTTGGAAGGGAGCACCGTTTGACTTTTTGAACGCAAAATTGGCTGGAATCAATGGTGGCGCTATCATAGAATCATAGAATCATAGAATCGTAGAGTTGGAAGGGACCTCCTGGGCCAACTGCTCAAAGCAGGATTTCCTAAATCATCCCAGTCAGATGTCTGTCCAGCCTCTGTTTGAAGACTTCCATTGAAGGAGAACTCACCACTTCTCGTGGCAGCTTGTTCCACTCATTAATCACTCTAACTGTCAAAAAGTTTTTTCTAATATCTAATCTGTGTCTCCTCCCATTCAGTTTCATCCCATTGCTTCTATAGTCTTTCCTTGTGCAAATGAGAATAAAGTTGATCCTTCTACAATGTGACAGCCCTTTAGATATTTGTAGACAGCTATTAAGTCTCCTCTCAGTCTTCTCTTTTGCAAACTAAACAATCCCAAATCCTGCAACCTTTCCTCATAAGACAGGGTTTGCAGACCGGTCACCATTCTGGTTGCTCTTTTCTGAACTTGCTCCAGTTTGTTGATGTCTTTTTTAAAATGTGGTGCCCAAAACTGGACACAATATTCCAGATGAGGTCTGTTAATACATCCTAGAATTGCATTTGCCTTTTTTGCTGCTGCATCACACTGTTGACTCATATTCAGTCTGTGATCTATTAGTATACCCAAGTCTTTTTCACATGTGCTGTCACTTAGCCCTATTCCTCCCATTCTGTATATGCTTTTTTCATTTTTATTGCCCAGATGTAGTACTTTGCATTTCTCCCTGTTAAAAACCATTCTGTTAGTTGCTGACCACTTCTCCAGTTTATTTATATCTTTTTGAATCCTCTCTCTCTCTTCTCTAGTATTAGCTATCCCTCCTAGCTTTGTGTCATCAGCAAATTTAATCAGTTTACCCTCAATTCCTTCATCTAAATCGTTGATAAAGATGTTGAACAATACAGGGCCCAGGACAGAGCCCTGTGGTACCCCACTTGAGACATTCTTCCAACTGGATGTGCAGCCATTTACGACCACTCTTTGGGTCCGATCACTAAGCCAGTTATGAATCCACTTAACAGTTGCCTTGTCCATTCCATACTTAGTCATTTTTTCAATAAGGATTGTATGAGAGACTTTGTCAAATGCTTTGCTGAAGTCAAGATATACTATATCTACAGCATTTCCTTGATCTACCCAATCAGTGATTTCGTCATAGAAGGAAATTAAGTTAGTCTGACATGACTTCTTAGTTACAAACCCATGCTGACTCTGTTTAATCACTTCATTCTTATCCAGGTACTGACATACATGTTGTTTAATAATTTGTTCAAAGATCTTTCCTGGTATGTCACGTTTGGAGACCTCCTGATGTGCCTAAACAGTGGAAACCCCTCAATTCTAACTCCAACCCTAACTCCAACACACCCTGAACCACAACCCTAACCCCAACACATCCTTAACCCTAATTCCAACCATAACCCTAACCCCAACACACCCCTAATCCTAACCATAACCCTAACCACAAGCCTAACCCTAATCCCAACCCTAACCCCAACACACCACTAACCCTAATCTTAACCCTAACCCTAATTCCATCCCTAAGGCTAGTTTCACACTAGCGTTTAAACGACGCGCGCACGGTGCCACTAAGCCACGCCCCCTGTCGGCTCCCTGCCCGCCCCTTCCTGTTATCGCCTCCTCCGAGCGCAGAGGGCTGCATGCGTTATGCGCACCCTATCTTTAGCATAGGGTGTGCAGGCCGTGCGCAACTATGAATATAGCGTGCGCTGCACATTTTTGGAGGTGCGCCGTGCGCGCCAAACGCAGCATGTTGCATTTTGGCGCGCACGGCGCACATTCAAAAATGCGCAGCGCACGCTATATTCATAGTTGCGCACGGCCTGCGCACCCTATGCTAAAGATAGGGTGCGCATAATGCATGCAGCCCTCTGCGCTCGGAGGAGGCGATAACAGGAAGGGGCGGGCAGGGAGCCGACAGGGGGCGTGGCTTAGCGGCGCCGTGCGCGCGTCGTTTAAACGCTAGTGTGAAACTAGCCTTATTCTAACCCTAGTTCTAACCCTAATTTTAACCCTAACCCTAATAGAAAAATATTTTATTTATTTTATTATTTATCCCTACCTATGGGGGTGATAAGGGGGGGTGATTTAATATTTTTTTATTTTGATCTCTATGATAGATCCTATCACAGTGATAAAAATGAATGACTGGAATCTGAATTTGGCAGATTCGACAGGCGCACTGCGCATGCGACCGCCATTTTGGAAGATGGCAGCGCCTGTTATGAATGGGTCGCCGAGGAAAAAAAAACAACACAAGCTAAGTCTCAGAAAACCAGAGAGGTTGGTAACTATGCAGACTGCAGATCCCTGATTCTAACCACGCAACTAGCAGCAGTCGTGGAGCGTTCCTACGTTGGTCCTAGACGCCTCGTCACAACCGGAGAGCTAAAT
The DNA here is from genome assembly GCF_039654945.1 of Dendrobates tinctorius. NCBI lineage: Eukaryota > Metazoa > Chordata > Amphibia > Anura > Dendrobatidae > Dendrobates > Dendrobates tinctorius. The sequence goes on along the minus strand of NW_027361736.1, from coordinate 3,756,810 downwards.
AAACCTAAAGCAGGAAAAGAGGAAAACTAACTGCCCCAGAGCAGACCCCAAAGGAAAGACAGCCCCCCACATGTATTGATGGTGAAACAAGATGAAAACACATACAAAGGCAGGAAAATAGGCTGAGCAAACGATGGGGCCAAACTAACTAGAAAGGACAGGAAAGGAAAGACACTGTCTGCAATCTGCCAAAAACCCTACCAAAAATAATGTCCAACACATCTGATAGCAAAATTAACCCTGAAGTCACTAGACTTCTCCCACTATATCAGCACTCTGAAATATTCTGAGACAGAGCAAAAAGAGGCCAATCTAATAAGGGACAAAAAAAGAGCAAATTGGCAAATACAGATAAATAAGAGTGGAAATTCACCACAGCCCAGCACAAAAAACTGAACTGACCAACAAGAGCAAGTGTGAACATTAGCAAAAACAAACTTAACTTGAGAAGACTGGAACAGAGCTGAGTCCAAGACCTGAGAAGCAAACTGAATCACCAGCCCAAGGATAGGGAATCGGCTGTCTTATATCCAGTCTGATACTCCAGAGATCTAATCGTTATCCTCCTCCTTAGGTGGCAGATCACTACCAATTAACCCAACCTCACTACCTCCTGTCACCACCAGAGGGAGAACGGAAGGAGAACTCTCAACTGCTGGAGCAGAAAATGAGCTCATAACAGGCGCCCATGATCTGGGACGGCGGGACACCGGGAGCCACAGCGGGACTCAGAGGGTACCAGGGGGGAGTGGGGTGATCGGAAGGCGGGGGGAGCAGAGGAAAGGGGAGGGGAAGCAGATGATGACTGTGGCGGCAGATCGCCCCTGTCACTCAGTGGGGGGGTGAGATCGGTGTCTAAAGCCATGCCCGATGCTATTTCAGCATCGGCCATGGCTGGATTGTAATATTTCATCACATTTCATTGATGAAATATTAATATCGCTCTGATTGGCTGTTGAAAGTGAAACAGCCAATCAGAGCGATCATAGCCATGGGGGGGCGAAGCCACCCCCCCTGGGGTGAAGCACAAAGCCTCCTGTATCTGCGGGTCGGGAGAACTTTCAGTGACCCCGGTCGCCCGAACTGCAGGGGGGCTATCAATTCATGACGCCACATAGGCGTCATGGGTCGGATTGGCATCGACTTTCATGATGCTTACATGGCGTCAAAGGTTGGGAAGGGGTTAATATAAGGAAAATATGTGGAGCTTAGTGTTTGCCACGTTTTTTTTTTTGCCTTCCTCTGGATCAACACGCTAGGCTATGGGTTGAACCAGATGGACTTAAAGTCTCCTGTCAACCTTAATACCTTTCTGACATCTGACGTACTATCCCGTCCAGGTGCCCTGTGCCCGTATGCCCATGGACGGGATAGTACGTCATAGCGATCGGCTGCGTTCACGGGGGGAGCGCAGCTGATCGCGGCCGGATGTCAGCTGATTATCACAGCTGAGACCCGTCACTATGTGCCAGGAGTGGTCACGGACCGCTCCTGGCACATTAATCCCTGGCACACTGCAATCAAACATGAACGCAGTGTACCGGGGACATAGGGAAGAATCCAGGGATGGGGCTCCCTGCGTGCTTCCCTGAGTCCCTCGGAACAAAGCGATGTGCTCACGATGTTCCGAAGGCCTCCTTCCTGCAGGCCCTCGGATCCAAGATGGCCGCGAGGGCCTTCCGGGTCCTGCAACGATGCGACTTTCTCAGTGCCACAATATAGTAATGTCCTCCCTGGGGCAAAGTAATAAAGTAAAAAAAGAAAAAAAAAACAATTGTGAAAATAATTTTTAAAAAATTCCTAAATAAAAGAAAAAAAAAATTCCCTAATAAATTCTTTTTTTTTGCATATACCGCCGATCAAAAAGTGCAATAACACGCAATCAAAAAAACTGATATGAATAAACATGGTACCGCTGAAAACCTCATCTTGTCCCGAAAAAACGAGCTGCCATACAGCATCCTCAGCAAAAAAATGAAAAAGTTATAGCTCGCAGAATAAAGCGATGCAAAAATAATTATTTTTTATATAAAATTGTTTTTATTGTATAAAAGCGCCAAAACATAAAAAAAAGATATAAATAAGATACTGGCCCAAAGAATAAAGCCGCTTTATCAATTTTACCACACGCAGAACAGTGTAAACGCCCCCTCCCCAAAAAAAAGAAATGAATGAAATGCTGGTTTTGTTCATTCTCGTCCCAAAAATCGCTCAAAAAATGTCATGTGCCCGAAAATGGCACCAATAAAAACATCAACTCGACCCGCAAAAAATAAGACCTCACATGACACTGTGGGTCAAAATATGGAAAAATTATAGCTTTCAAAATGTCGTGATACAAAAACTATTTTTTGCAATAAAAAGCGTCTTTTAGCGTGTGACAGCTGCCAAACATAAAAACCCGCTATAAATAGTAAATCAAACCCCCCTTTATCACCCCCTTAGTTAGGGAAAAATAATAAAATTTAAAAAAAAGTATTTATTTCCATTTTGCCATTAGGGTTAGGGCTAGGGTTAGGATTAGGGCTAGGGTTAGAGTTGAGATTAGAGTTAGGGGTGTGTTGGGGTTAGGGTTGGAGTTAAAATTTTGGGGTTTCCACTGTTCAGGCACATCAGGTGCTCTCAAAACGTGACATGGCATCTGATCTCAATTCCAGCCACTTCTGCGTTGAAAAAGTCACTGTGCTCCTTCCCTTCCAAGCTCTGCCATGCGCCCTAACAGCGGTTTATTCCCAGATATGGGGTATCAACCTACTCAGGACAAATTGCACAACAACTTTTGGGGTCCAATTTCTCCTGTTACCCTTGGGAGAAATAAAAAAAATGGGGGCAAAAATATCATTTTTGTGGAAAAAAAATATGATTTTTTTATTTTTATGGCTCTACATTATAAACTTCTGTGGAGCACTTGGGGTTTCAAAGTGCTCACCACACATCTAGATAAGTTCCTTGAGGGATCTAGTTTCCAAAATGGGGTCACTTGTGGGGGATTTCCACAGTTTAGGCACATCAGGGGCTCTCCAAACGCAACATGACACCCACAGACCATTCCATCAAAGTCTGCATTCCAAAATGTCACTACTTCCCTTCCGAGCCTTGATGTGCGCCCATACATTTGTTTTCTCCCACATATGGGTTATCAGTGTACTCAGGATAAATTGGACAACAACTTTTGGGGTCTAATTTCTCCTGTTACCCTTGGGAAAAAAAAAATTGAGATTCTGCTTTGGCTTTTATCCTAAGTCATATTACAAGACTCGTTAAAGGGTTGATTGTGACTTGTAGGATCGCTACTACCAACAGGTGGCGCTATAGAGTTCAAGTCCTCTTTTTCTCTGAAGAGGCAATTTGCACCCCATAAAGGGACAGTGGTCAGAATTGTAAAAATTGGCCCGGTCATTAACGTGTAAACCACCCTTGGGGGTAAAGGGGTTAAATACTATGTTACTATGAAAAGCAACCAATGATTTCTGTATGCTAGTTTAAGGGGTAACGTTTCTGTTTTTGGAGTGTCAAGCCAGAATAAGGAGACTAACAGGCCACGTGATGCTCCTCTTGGAAATTACATATGCAAATTGCCACTTCAGAGAGGAAGAGGAATTGAACTGTACTGCCACTTATTGTTAGTAACAATCCTAAAAGTCAATATCGACCCTTTAATGAGCCTTGTCACATGACTTAGGATGGAAGAAAAAGCAAACAGGTGTTTTGGGGTGTTTGCCCATCAAGTTCAAAACAGGAGGTCTGATTTTTCTGGATGAGAGGCCTTTGAGGAATTTAAAAGGGGTAACCTCTATCTTTGTGGAGAGTACCAAGCCAGTGTAAGATCCTTATACCCCAGTCCAAAGCCCTTCATCCAGCCAAATCAGATAACTTGCTTTGCTTTGATGAGGGGCAAACACCCTGAATCATGTGTCTGCAAATGAAGTGTCAGATTTGTTTTTTATCTTAGACAGGAGACAAGACTTATTACAGGGTCAATATTGACTTTTTGGATTGCTTCTTCCAATAGATGAAACTAGAGTTCAAGTCCTCTTCATAGCTGAAGATGGCCATTTGCATATTTTCTAAACTATGACATTTAAAAAATCCTAAAATCCAGATTCATTAAGGTATCTTAAGAGATACAATATTTTAGCACTGTATTAAGTCATTAAAAAATGTTAATGTAAAGCCCGCATTTATATGGTTATTTATCTTGGAGACATAATAATAAAACAATTTCAAATAAAATTACGCTTGGAGATGAATAACTATCTTGGTCATACTCTATACAACTGACATACTTGTACGATTCTCTTCTTCTGTCCTGCATGGTGACTCTGCTGTTCTGATAGCTGCATGTTCACCCTCAGTGCCTCTTCTGACATCACTACTTTGGTCCATATCATTTGCCGGTTGCTCAGTGTGGTCTTGGTCAGAATTCTCAAATGGCTCATTTAGGACTTCAGTGGTCTCAGAGATTGTTTCTGTGGTGACACTGCTGTTCAGTCTCCGGCGTTTTCGTCCACGCCTTCTCTTTAATGCAAAAGCCTTCTGTCAATGCAACAATTTTTTTTAATATTAAGCTAAGCATCTTCATGGTGGGCTATCTTACAATCTCTTGTTGCCCTTTAGACAATATTAATTTAATGCATCTATTAATACCTATGTTTAAAGCAAGTGTGACTAAAGCCTAAAGATATCCAGCTTGAGCTTAGAATTATTAAATAATGGCATTGCAAACATACTATAGATTGAACATTATTAGTTAGGCTCCATAACCAAGTCCATTCTCTGCAGATTTCACAGCAAAAGCACAAAGAATCCACACTGACAACCAACTCTGTTACATTCGGATTTTAACAAAGATTTTAGTGTGAATTACATAAAGTGAAATCGAGGGTAAAACTCTGCAACAAAACTTGTGACAGACTCCAAAATATGCAGCATGTCCTCAAATCCATTCACATTTGTTCCTGCTACACATAGATTGATTTTGTAAAAGGCCTTCAACGTGTTGTGTGCTGTAAACTGCTGCATGTTCTCAGTGCTAAATATTTGCTACATGTGAATTTAGCCTAATATTATTTAACTAATGATACTGTAGGTTTATGAGTTTTAAAATTGCCACTAATATTCTAGGTTCTCTATGTCTCAATCACATTTCCATGACATGTTAATAGCATGTACACTTGTAGGCGCATGGAAAGGATGCTTAGTTCGGTCTCTGTATCTATGGTGAACGGATACCTCTATGGGCTAGAATAGAACCATACTCGATGAAAATTTGAATGACAGAATGCTGTTATTTTGTGTAATTGGGCTGGACCTATGTCAAATGTACTCTGATCTTCCCTTTTGACAAGTGGCAGCCGCGGTCTGCGGCTTATGAGACAGACTGTGTTGTGCATGCAGGCGGCATGATGATGTCATTGTTTCGCGGCGCTCTAGTCTCTACAGGCCAGAAGAGGACACGGAGGCTGCGGTGCCGGGAATCAGGATGAGGTGAGTATAAACTTTATTATTTTTTATATGAACGGATGTGGGGCCATCATACTATATACATGTATATGGGGGGGAAACTGCGGCCATCCTACTATATATATGGGGGGAAACTGCGGCCATCGTACTATATATATGGGGGGGAAACTGCGGCCATCCTACTATATATATGAGGGAAACTGCGGCCATCCTACTATATGTATGGGGGGGACTGCGGCCATCCTACTATATATATGGGGGGGACTGCGGCCATCCTATATATATGGGGGGAAACTGCGGCCATCCTACTATATATGGGGGGGAACTGCGGCCATCCTACTATATATATGGGTGGAAACTGCGGCCATCCTACTATATATATGGGGGGAAACTGCGGCCATCCTACTATATTATATGGGGGAAACTGCGGCCATCCTAATATATATGGGGGGAAGCTGCGGCCATCCTACTATATATATATGGGGGGAAAATGCGGCCATCCTACTATATATATGGGGGGGAAACTGCGGCCATCCTACTATATATATTGGGGGGGGACTGCGGCCATCCTACTATATATAATCAGGGGGAAACTGGGGTCATCCTACTATATATATGGGGGGAAACTGCAGCCATCCTACTATATATATGGGGGGAAACTGCGGCCATCCTACTATATATATGGGGGGAAACTGCGGCCATCCTACTATATACAGGGCAGGGAAACTGCGGCCATCCTACTCTATATATGGGAGGGAAACTGGGGCCATCCTACTACATACATGGGGGGGAAACTGCGGCCATCCTACTGTATATATGGGGGAAACTGCGACCATCATACTGTATATATGGGGGGAAACTGCGGCCATCATACTGTATATATGGGGGAGAAACCGCGGCCATCCTACTGTATATGTGGGGACTGGGGCCATCCTACTATGTATATGGGGTGGAACTGGGACCACCATACTGTATATATGGGGGTTGGGACCATCCTACTAGATATATGAGTGAACTGGGGCCATCATACTATATATATGAGTGAACTGGGGCTATCATCCTTTATATATAAGGAAACTGGGGTCATCCTACTATATATATGGGGGGAAACTGCGGCCATCCTACTATATATATGGGGGGAAACTGCGGCCATCCTACAATATATATGGCGGGGAAACTGCGGCCATCCTACTATATATGGGGGGAATGCCGCCATCCTACTATATATACGGGGTGAAAACTGCGGCCATCTTACTATATATATGGGGGAAACTGCGGCCATCCTACTATATATATGGGGGAAACTGCGGCCATCCTACTATATATATGGGGGGAACTGCGACCATCCTACTATATATACGGGGGGGAAACAGCGGCCGTCCTACTATATATATGGGGGGAATCTGCGGCCATCCTACTATATATATGGGGGGGAACTGCAGCCATCCTACTGTATATATGGGGGGGAAACTGCGGCCATCCTACTATACTGTATATATGGGGGGAAACTGCGGCCATCCTACTATACATGGGGGGAAAGTGCAGCCATCATACTGTATATATGGGGGGGGAACTGCGGCCATCCTACTATATATATGGGGGGAAACTGCGACCATCCTACTATATACAGGGGGGGAAACTGCGGCCATCCTACTATATACAGGGCGGGGAAACTGCGGCCATCCTACTATATATATGGGGGGGAAACTGCGGCTATCCTACTGTATATATGGGGGAAACTGCGGCCATCATACTGTATATATGGGGAGAAACTGCGGCCATCATACTGTATATATGGGGGAGAAACTGCGGCCATCCTACTGTATATATGGGGACTGGGGCCATCCTACTATGTATATGGGGTGGAACTGGGACCACCATACTGTATATATGGGGGTTGGGACCATCCTACTAGATATATGAGTGAACTGGGGCCATCATACTATATATATGAGTGAACTGGGGCCATGAATACTATATATATGAGTGAACTGGGGCTATCATCTTTTATATATAAGGAAACTGGGGTCATCCTACTATATATATGAGGGAAATGGGATGGGGCCATCCTATTATATATATATGGGGGAACTGGGGCCATCATACCATATACGGGGGGGGTCTGGGGCTATCATACTATATACATGGGGAACTGGGGCCATCCTACTATACATGTGGGGGAACTGGGGCCATCCTACTATATATGTGGGGTTGCTGAGGCCATCTCACTATATACAAGGGTGTGTAAAATGAGGATGATTGACCTCATGGAGATCAACATCCAACACTGCGGAGACACCATCACGTGTTTCTCAACGCAGTGATTCTAGAGCACTGCCCCATCCCTTATGGGAAATATACAAAATATGCAAAACAGAAGCCGCGGAGACACCATGTTGATCTCCATGAGGTCAATCATCCTCATTTTACATAGTCTGGATACCATGTTTTGGCATTGGTGGTTTCCTTCATTGAAGACTGCCCTTCCCGTGGTTGTTCCTTCCCGGGGAAAGACCTGGCTAGTCATTGCTTGCGTTGAGAAACATGTGATGGTGTCTCCGCGGCTTCTGTTTTACTATATACAAGGGGGGAACTGGGGCCATCATACTATATATATGAGGGAACTGGAGTCATCATACTATATATATGGGAGAGCTGGGGCCATCTTATACCCATCATACATATCCTCCATCCCATAGTCCCGTGCCCATATGCCCATCACACATCCTCCATCCCATAGTCCCGTGCCCGTATACCCATCATACATATCCTCCATCCCATAGTCCCATGCCCATATACCCATCATACATATCCTCCATCACACATCCTCCATCCCATAGTCAACCATTAAGACATCATAATGAGCGGCGGGGCTTGCAACCTATGATGACATCAGTGTCGCCATGGCAACCATTATTACATCATAATGAGGGGCGGGGCTTGATACGCACACACTGTTTCCCCATTATGTAGATAGGGGCATTATGACATTATAATGAGGGGCGGGGCTTGACACGCACACACTTTTTCCCCATTATGTAGACAGTGGCAAAATTGTTTGGTGAATTGTGTATGTACCCATCATACATATCCTCCATCCCATAGTCCCGTGCCCAAATACCCATCATACATATCCTCCATCCCATAGTCCCGTGCCCATATACCCATCATACATATCCGCCATCCCATACTCCCGTGCCCATATACCCGTCATACATATCCTCCATCCCATAGTCCAGTGCCCATATACCCATCACACATCCTCCATCCCATAGTCCCGTGCCCATATACCCATCATACATATGGGCACGGGACTATGGGATGGAGGATGTGTGATGGGTATATGGGCACGGGACTATGGGATGGAGGATATGTATGATGGATATATGGGCATGGGACTATGGGATGGAGGATGTGGGAAGGATATATGGGCATGGGACTATGGGATGGAGGATGTGGGAAGGGTATATGGGCATGGGACTATAGGATGGAGGATGTGTGATGGGTATATGGGCACTCGACTATGGGATGGATGATATGTATGATGGGTATATGGGCACGGGCCTATGGGATCGTGGATATGTATGATGGGTATATGGGCACGGGACTATGGGATGGAGGATAATTATAATTTGCTATAACTAACCACAGTTAGTTATTATGCCCGGGCTCTTCAGCTATACACTATATAAAAAGACACGTATGACCTAAAACAGGCAAGGTTTATTTTGATTTCATGTCAGATAGAGAAAAACATGCAGATTTGTGTTTTTATACAGTATATAGTGGATGTAAACTTCTGGTTTCAACTGTATATACGGTACATAGGGGGCAGTGGGGATTTTATACTATATACAGGGAGCAGTGGGGACCTTCATACTATATATAGGGGGCAGGGGGACCTTCATGCTGTATATAGGGTCATTGGGGTCCATCATACTATATTAGGGGCAATGGGAACATCTTATTTTATACAGGGGCTATGTAGCCATTTTACCATATATAGGGAGATCTGGAGTTCTCAATGTATGATAAAGGGCTTTGGGGACCATCGTATTTTGTTTTGTGGTATGTAGGACCATCATTCTGAATATTCAGAGCTTTGTGGGCACTGAGAGGACATTATTTGTTAGAAATGGGGACATTATTAGTTAGTGATAGGTGCACTCAGGTTCCATTATTTTTCTCTTACGGCTCGATTCTGCTCCCATATCTCTGTAGTAAGCTTGGTTCTCCTCCCATATCTCTGTAGTAAGCTCCGTTCTGCTCCTATACTTCTGTAGTAAGCTCGGTTCTGCTCCCATATCTCTGTAGTAAGCTCGGTTCTGCTCCCATATTTCTGTAGTAAGACTACTTTCACACTTGCGTTTTTTTGCGCTGCGCACCGTGCGCAGTGCAAACGCACATAAGAAATGCATCATGCGTTTGTGTGCTTTTTTTGTGTTTTTGCGCATGTTTTTTTTTTAAAAACGCATGCGTTTTTTTTGCGCTGACGTGCGCATTAGCATGCGCACATCAGGGCACCCATTGACTATAATGGTTTTTTGGGTGAATGTTGTGCGCATTGCGTGCACATGCGTTTTTTTGAGACAAGTCGGGCGCACAAAAAATGCAACAGGATGTATTTTGTGCGCCCGGGCGCACACTACAAAAAAACGCATGCGAATACAAACGCGTACAAACGCATGTGTATGCGCACCCATGTAAAGTATAGGAAAAAAACGCATGCATTTTTCTGTAGTATGCTTGGTTCTGCTCCCATATCTCTGTAGTAAGTTTGGTTCTGCTCCCTTATCTCTGTAGTAAGCTCGGTTCTGCTCCCATATCTCTATAGTAAGCTTGGTTCTGCTCCCATATCTCTATAGTAAGCTTGGTTCTTCTCCCATATCTCTGTAGTAAGCTCGGTTCTGCTCCCATATCTCTGTAGTAAGCTCGGTTCTGCTCCCATATATCTGTAGTAAGCTTGGTACTGCTCCCATATCTCTGTAGTAAGCTCGGTTCTGCACCCATATCTCTGTAGTAAGCTTGGCTCTGCTCCCATAGCTCTATAGTAAGCTCCGTTCTGCTCCCATTTCTCTGTAGCAAGCTCCGTTCTGCTCCTATATTTCTGTAGTAAGCTCTGTTCTGCTCCTATATCTCTGTAGTAAGCTCGGTTCTGCTGTCATATCTTTGTAGTAAGCTCTTTTCTGCTCCCATAGCTCTATAGTAAGCTCTGTTCTGCTCCCATATCTCTGTAGTAAGCTCGGTTCTCCTCCCATATCTCTGTAGTAAGCTCCGTTCTGCTCCCATATCTCTATAGTAAGCTTGGTTCTGCTCCCGTATCTCTGTAGTAAGCTCGGTTCTGCGCCCTTATCTCTGTAGTAAGCTCGGTTCTGCTCCCGTATCTCTGTAGTAAGCTCGGTTCTGCTCCCATATCTCTGTAGTCAGCTCGGTTCTGCTCCCATATCTCTGTAGTCAGCTCGGTTCTGCTCCCATATCTCTGTAGTAAGCTCGGTTCTGCTCCCATATCTCTGTAGTAAGCTCGGTTCTGCTCCCATATATCTGTAGTAAGCTTGGTACTGCTCCCATATCTCTGTAGTAAGCTCGGTTCTGCACCCATATCTCTGTAGTAAGCTTGGCTCTGCTCCCATAGCTCTATAGTAAGCTCCGTTCTGCTCCCATTTCTCTGTAGTAAGCTCCGTTCTGCTCCTATATTTCTGTAGTAAGCTCTGTTCTGCTCCTATATCTCTGTAGTAAGCTCGGTTCTGCTGCCATATCTTTGTAGTAAGCTCTTTTCTGCTCCCATAGCTCTATAGTAAGCTCCGTTCTGCTCCCATATCTCTGTAGTAAGCTCTGTTCTGCTCCCATATCTCTGTAGTAAGCTCGGTTCTCCTGCCATATCTTTGTAGTAAGCTCTGTTCTGCTCCCACATCTTTGTAGTAAGCTCGGTTCTGCTGCCATATCTTTGTAGTAAGCTCTTTTCTCCTCCCATATCTCTGTAGTAAGCTCCGTTCTGCTCCCATATCTCTATAGTAAGCTTGGTTCTTCTCCCATATCTCTGTAGTAAGCTCGGTTCTGCGCCCTTATCTCTGTAGTAAGCTCGGTTCTGCTCCCATATCTCTGTAGTAAGCTCGGTTCTGCTCCCATATCTCTGTAGTCAGCTTGGTTCTGCTCCCATATCTCTGTAGTCAGCTCGGTTCTGCTCCCATATCTCTGTAGTAAGCTTGGTTTTGTTCCCATATCTCTGTAGTGAGCTCCAGTCCGTTTCCTTATCTACTTAACAATCTTGGTTCCAGTCTCGTGTCTATGTAGTCAGCTTGCTTCTGTTACAGTATCTATGTAGGCAGTAAGCTTGGTTCTGCTTCCATATATATGCAGCTAGCTCCATTCTGTTCCCATATCTATGTACCACCCTGTTTTTAAAGCCTGTTATCTCTGCTTCTTTAATGCCGCAGCCAGAGATAAGCAGGGTAAAAGCACCGCAACTGGAGGGCCACTGCTTGGGATTGCCCCCCAGGCTGAAAAGTGCCAGCCAGCCCCTGGTGTTAACTATGCAAACTGGTGCTAGATCTTCACTATTAGTGAACTATAAGGGGTTAACTGTATAAGTGACCTAAGAGGAATGTGCGCATATGTCGCATGGAATGTAAGTGACTGGCATTGTGTCACTTCTGAAGAAGAGAAAAAATGATTTCACCCATCAATAATAGTAGTGCTAGAAAAAACAAGTCGCGAAAATAGCTCCTTAGGAAATAGGGGCACCTGTAATCCAAAGTTGTGCTGAAGTACAGTTAATATGCCTTGCTGTAAACAGAGCAGAGAGATATTACATTGAAGCTGGTATAACCAGATGGCTGGAGTTCCCTGCACCAAGAAGTGGTTTGATTCCAAACCAGGAACAAAAAGCTGCAAGAAAAGCAGTGGTGGCTTTAAATAGAGAGCCTAAAACTGGTGGAAAATGGAAGCTCAGGAGAAGACAGTCCTGAGACTTGATGACAGGTGGGTGAGGGTCTATTGGGAATGTTGGGAGATGTCAATGGAGAACAAAGGCCTGTGTGGTCAGTGAGCGTCACTAAGACCAAGGAAGACCGCTATGACAATGTGCTACAAAGAAGAGGTGGTTGTGCAAGCCCCAGTGGACATCAGACCACGGAGTGGAAGAAGACTTGTTGTTATTCTGACTTTGTTCAAGTTTTGAAATGTGGTCAAGTGATGCACCTCCACTACCCACTCATGAAAATTAAATAATCAAAACACTGGGATAAAATGTAAAGTCCAATTAACTACATAGATATTTTCAAACTGTATTTAAATGATCATAAATAATACTTAAGAATCCAATCTTTTACTTCAATGAAGTCCTCCATCAATATCAACTTCTCTTTCACTAGTCAAGTTCTCTACTTTGAAGCTTCTTTTATATGAAGGTGTTAAAATGATGCACTAACATTTCAGTACCTTGTAACAATAGTCCTTTCTCTAGTTCTCATGTCTTGTCACACCTCTTGGGACGGTAAAGGTATGTGGTTCATTTTTTATTTTGCAAAAAAAGTAACTTTTATAACAATGAATGCTGCAAAAAAAATATTTCTAAAATCAGAAAAATAACTATACACAAAGTATGCATTTTCTGCAATCTGTTACCTTTCTTTTAATTGTGACTGTCTTGTGTGCCCTCAGTACTGAAGTGGTGGATTCAGGATGCTCTTCTTCGTCTTCTTCCTCACTGCTCACTTTACTTTTCTCTGCGAGTTGAACCTTAGCAGGGGCTAATGAGATAGGATCTGTAGTAACCGAACATGTAGAAGCAGCAGCGTTCTCCTTGGACGGTGACAGGTTTGGTTTTGTTTGTATGAAGTTAAAGTGCTGGCGTTGATGTTTGCTCTGTTCACAATCTGCTTGTTCTATAAGCTCCATCTGGAGAAGTAAAAAAAAAAAAAAAAAAACATTGCATGATACACATTCAATCAAACTCTACTATAAGTAAAGAAGCATTTTTAATTTACTTTTTTTTTTACTAAAAACTACATCCCTCTTCCCAAATACAAAATCCATCATCTAGTTGATATCAGTAGTTAGTACAAGCTTGTAAATGCAAAGAATTAACACATACAGTGTTTTTTGAACATTTAAGAACCCTTCAAATTTATGTAGAAACATGCAAAATTCTGATCTAACACTACATCAAATTTTGAATGAAATAATAATAGTAGATCATAACCAAATAAGGACAATTCAATAACAAGTCTTTGAGTGGCTATAGTTGCAACTTTTCAGAATAGCAGATAATTTGAAGGTGAAATGAGATTTTGATGCTTTCAATAAATAGGACAACAATGAGTGGGAGTGGGTGACCTGTTTTATTTAAAGAATGGAACTATAAGTCTGTACTTCAGAAATCTTTCTCAAACATGTGTTATGAGGATGAAAGAATAGATAATGATGATGGTGCTCATCAGGCTACAAAAGTTTATGAAACCATCTCTAAATAGAGTCTGAACTCCACCAATGTACGTCAGAGAGATTGTGTACAAATGAAAGAAAATTCAGGACCATTATTACATTCCTCATGAGTGGTCAAGTTAAAAATATCACTTTAAGAACAATGCACATAACACTCTGCAAGGTCACAAAGGAACCCAAGGTAACCTTTATGCAACTGAAAGTCCCATCTCCCTCACCATAGCTAATGCTGTTTATGAGTCCACCATCAGCAGGACACTGAACTAAAATCTGCATGACAGTATTGTAAGAAGAAAGCCATTGCTCTCCAAAATTAACATTGCCACCCCTCTGCAGTTTGCTAAAGATCACCAGGACACACCAGGTGGCTATTAGCACAATGTTTTGTGGATGGATAAGACTAAAGGCCCCTTTACATTTAGCGATGCACCAGTGATCCCGACCACGATATGACCCGGTCAGGATCGCTGGTGCATCGCTAAATGGTCGCTAGTGAGCTGCCACACAGGCAGATCTCACAGCGACATAGCAGCGATACGGCGGTCGTTACTTACCTTTCAGACGCGGCGACCATGACGTCCTCCGACCGCGTCCACGTGTCGCTCGTCAGCGCCAGCAGGAAGCCCAGCAGGAAGCGCCCGATGAGAAATGGACCTGCACGATCTCACTCGATCAGCGTCAGACAGCGGGGGAGCCGATCGGAGGTAAGTATCACACATAGCAATATCGCTAGCAATATCGCTGCTGCGTCACAAAATCGGTGACGCTTTAGCGATATTGCTAGCGATATCGCTATGTGTAAAACCCCCTTAAGATAGAGTTTATTGGTTTAAGTATGAAGAGTTCTGTGTGGCGAATACAAAACACTACTTTACAGTATAGAAATCTCATACCATCTGTGGTGGTAGTATCATGATTTGGGCCTGTTTTTTTGCATCTCGGACAGGACGAAGTTATCATTGATTGAAAAATAAATTAGGAATTTTAATCAGTAAATTCTAAAGGAAAATGTCAGGACATCTGTCCATGAGCAGAATTTGAAGAGAACGTGGTTCTTGCAGTGGCACAAATACCCAAAGCCACAAGTCGTTCTACAAAAGAATACTTACAGAAGACGTTAAAAGTTTAGGGATGGCCAAGGCAAAGTCTTGAATGTAATCCTATAGAAATGTTGTAGAAGGACCTGAAGCAATTCATGGGAGAAAACTAACATAACAGTGGTGAAGCTTTTATGCCAAGAGATAAAATTCCATCAAACCGATGTAAAGGACTAATCAACAATCACTGGAATTATTTATATGCAGTTATTGCTGCACAAGGGGTCACACCAGATACTTAAAGCAAAGGTTTGCATACTGCAGGTAAAATAAGTATTAAACAACTGAAATTCATGATCATATGGTCCTTCAAATAGAATAAACATATAGACAGAAAGCCAGTATGGTAACAGAAAATAATCTCCACATAATCAAGACACCATCAAAAGACAGGCAGTAACAAAGATAAATTCTGTAGTCATTCATGCAACAATCTTATTAGTATATTACACACCTGTGTGCCAAAAACTACAGCAGGTTTTCTAAGACAGCACTTATTCATGCTTTACTGCATATAATACTTATCGTGCATATGGTGCCAAATGTGAACAGCTGAAACCCATGGTCATGTAATCTTTCTGAGGTACAAACACTTTCACTCTCGATGCGTTTCCCCCTTCTGCGGGTTCACCAGGAGAGAATGATGTGGCAGTGGAACACATTCCATTACATGAGGCTGCCTATATGTTTATTCTATTTGAAGGACGATATGATCATGGGTTTCAGTTGCTTCTAGGTGGCATCATACAATTGGATGATTATTATATTTATTAAACATGACCAACTGCTTGGGTGTTGGCTATCTGCTGTGATCCAATTGGTTCACAGGTGTGCAATCTTATGAGGAACTGCAGGTTCTATTGAATATTTCTGTGGTTCAGTTAGCATGTATATGATGTGTGCACTGTTACCCAATTGGTTAATCGTTGGGTCATATTAGGTCATCTTGTATCAATAAGATCTGTGGAATTTTTTTACACTGAGTGTGACCCTCTCAGAAAAATAATTCTTTTATCATTATATTCTAAGTAGAGTTTTGATATGGTGCTACAATAAATAATATATGAATGGCTGGTTGTACAATTAGGGGTGTGTGATCTACCTCTCCCTGCTTTTTCTACATATTTTTTGTTTTGTTAAAATACGTACACACTATCATGACGATTCAAAGATTCATCTGATGAAAATACAGGCCATCTGGCTCTCTTTTTCTCACTTTACGTCTTATAGGGCGGTGTAGGAGAGAAGGGACAGCCGTCAGACAAGCGGGGGCGCCAGTCTCGAATATCTTAGGGTGCCAACCTCTGCATCTAGGTAGGCCATCAGACAGGATATATTCTAGGGTCAGCTCACTCTTTCTGCATATCATCTTTCTTTCTGAAGAGGCAATTTGCATCTTACTGAGACAGGCATTTATTGTAGCACCTTTAGCACTTTTATAGGTGTTTTTTTTTTATATTGATGAGGCTTTTTCTAGCATTAGCACCTCTGTAGTATACATCTTTAGTGGAGATGTTTTCTCCGACCAGCTATTTATCTTGGTAAATTACGACTGCTTCGAGATTGTTTTTTTCAAAATGTCTTTTGAATTTTTTCTATTTTGCTAGCATTATTAGCTCACTATAGTGAGGTATGGGCCTATACAGAAGGGAGAATTGCATTATTGTTATGTGTATCAAAGAAAGTTTTTTAGCTAGTACTTAATAAAGTGATTTTGTATGAAAGTTTTTTCTAGTAAGTCGGTTTAGTTAACCTTTATTGTATTCAATTTGTGTAAGACAAACGTGCTATTGACATGAAAATTGTCTTTTCAGAGAAGAAGAGGACTAGAACTCTAGTGCCACCTATAGGAAGCAGCAATCCTAGAAGTCAATATCGACTCTTTAACAAGCCTTGTCAAATGACTTAGGTTAAAAGTCAAAACTAAGATCTCAATTTGCAGACACTGTTTCAGGGTACTGCTTTTGGCACAAGAGTTTTAATCTTCTTCCTCTCTGAAGAGACAATTTGCATATCTCTCAGAGGAGCATTGAGGTTTAAAAGTCTCCTCATCTTGGCATGTCAGGCTTGACATGTCATTCTCCACAAGGAGAAACATAACCCATTGACTGAAATGCAATTCTCACCAGATGTCTGACAACCCATCTAATCCACACAGGCAACGAGATGTCCATAAATTAAGTTGTGTGCAATAATGAGAAATGACACAGCGAAAAAGTATTAAACACATGACAACAGAACTGTAAAAAGTCATGGAAAGTCATGACAACAGTTGAAACCTATCAGTAATTAGAAAGCAAATCTGTCACTTAGAGAAAAATAATATCAGCTGGTTCAACTGATGGCCTACAAAAAGATGTATTATTGCCAAGGCACTACACAAGAAATATCTCACGATGGGTAAAACCTGTGAGCTATCTCAAGACCTTGTCAACCTTATGGATTTAAAACATACTCCTGGCATTAGTTACAGAAGAATTTGTAAACTACGGAAGGTTCCACTGAACACTGTTGGGGGCATAAACCAGAAGTAGAAAGAAAATCATTTCACTAAATACACTAGCTCGCGGCTGGCGTTCATAGGAGATCATCATTTCTGCCATACATAGTGCTGAAGCCCTGCTATATGTAGCACAGGCAATAAGATGATCACAGCTTCAAGTTTCATAAGGGGACTATTAAATAAAGTAAAACATTTAAAAAAAAATACTGACTATTGACTATGGGATGGAGGCTGTGTGATGGGTATATGGGCACTGGACTATGGGATGGAGGATATGTATGACGGGTATATGGGCACGGGACTATGGGATGGAGGATATGTATGATGGGTATATGGGCATGGGACTATGAGATGAAGGATGTGTGATGGGTATATGGGCACTCGACCATGGGATGACGAATATGTGTGATGGGTATATGGGCACGGGACTATGGGATAGAGGATATGTATGATGGGTATATGGGCATGGGACTATGGGATGGAGGATGTGTGATGGGTATATGGGCAATCGACTATGGGATGGAGGATATGTATGATGGGTTTATGGGCATGGGAGTATGAGATGAAGGATGTGTGATGGGTATATGGGCACTCGACTATGGGATGACGAATATGGCGAATATGTATGATGGGTATATGGGCATGGGACTATGGGATGGAGAATATGTATGATGGGTATATGGGCATGGGACTATGGGATGGAGGATGTGTGATGGGTATATGGGCACTCGACTATGGGATGAGAATATGCATGATGGGTATATGGGCATGGGCCTACAGGATGGTGGATATATATGATGGGTATATGGGTACAGGACTATGGGATGGAGGATAATTATAATTTGTTATAACTAACCTAAGTTAGTTATTATGCCCGGGCAGCGCCGGGCTCTTCAAGCACTTGATAAAGACGGGTCACCGTCAAAACGTCGCCACCTGAGGATCAGTAAAGTATCCACTTTTTTCACATTTAATTTGGAGTGCTGCCTATTTTTCTTGATTTATTCATTCGGTTGTTTGGACACTGCTAAATAGGTTCTGCACCAATTGTATAATTTTGGTAGTGCTGCCCTTTTTTTAGTTATATATAATAACTAGCTGAAGAGCCCGGCGCTGCCCAGGCATAGTAACTAACTGTGGTTAGTTATAACAAATAATTATCCTCCATCCCATAGTTCCATGCTAATATACCCATCATACATATCCTCTATCCCATAGTCCAGTGCCCATATACCCATCATACATATCCTCCATCCCATAGTCCCGTGCCCATATACCCATCATACATATCCACCATCCCATAGGCCCGTGCCCATATACCCATCACACATCCTCCTTTCCCATAGTCAACCATTATGACATCATAATGAGCGGCAGGGCTTGCAACCTATGATGACATCAGCGTCGCCATGGCAACCATTATGACATCATAATGAGGGGCGGGGCTTGATACACACACACTTTTTCCCCATTATGTAGATAGGGGCAAAATTGTTTGGTGAATTGGAACGCGCGGGGTTAAAATTTTGCCTCACAACATAGCCTAGGACGCTCTCGGGGTCCAGACGTGTGACTGTGCCAAATTTTGTGGCTGTAGCTGCGACGGTGCGGATGCCAATCCCGGACATACACACATACATGGTTAAATTAATGGTTTCATTCAAAAGTACAACTTGTCCAGCAAAAAACAAGCCCTCACATGGATATTGCTGGAAATATAAAAACGTTATGGTTCTTGGAAAAGAGAACAAAAAATGGCCATGGAATGAAGGAGGGTTAAGTATTTAAGGATATAAAACAAAATTAAACAGTAAAATAAAAACTTCATACATGGTACTGCTGCAATCATTACAAAATTGAATATAGCATAGGAAAAAAAGTTTTAAAAAATAGTGTCTCAATTGCTATTTTTTTCCACTACCATAAAAGTATTAAAATTCAAACTAAGGTAATTAAACCCACAATGATGAAAAAAATGCAACCTGAAAAAAAAATTGCGCAAAAAAAAGCCGTCATGATGTAAGGGGGTGTAAAAGCAGCACTATTTCCTGTCATGGTTAGGACATGGTTAATGTCCTGTTCTCACAGGGTTAACTTTTACCGGCCTCTCTTTGGATCTGGGAGGGGTATTTATACTCACTCCAAACTAGCATTCTCTGTCAGTTATACTGCTGTTCTGGTGTGTCTGACCCCTTTAGGACAATTCTTTTTGTGTTTTTTAATTTAAAACAAATTAAATGAAGATAATAATACCAAAGAATTTGTGTTTGCAATCATTTTCAGGAAGAAACTGAGTATTATCTGACAGAGCTGCAGGGGTGTCAATACTTTTGGCCACAACTGTATGTATGATGGGTACGTGGGCATGGGACCATGAGATGAAGGATGTGTGATGGGTATATGGGCACTCGACTATGGGATGGAGGATATATATGATGGGTATGTGGGCATGGGACTATGAGATGAAGGATGTGTGATGGGTATATGGGCACTTGACTATGGGATGGCGAATATGTATGATTGGTATATGGGCATGGGACTATGGGATGGAGGATGTGTGATGGGTATATGGGCATGGGACTATGGGATGGAGGATGTGTGATGGGTATATGGGCACTCGACTATGGGATGGAGGATATGTATGATGGGTATATGGGCACGGGCCTATGGGATCGTGGATATGTATGATGGGTATATTGGCACGGGACTATGGGATGGAGGATAATTATAATTTGCTATAACTAACCACAGTTAGTTACTATGCCCGGGCAGCGCCGTGTTCTTCAGCTAGTTGTATAATGTGTATATATTTATCTACGGTGTCGAATAGGGAAAGTACAGTGCCGTAATAAGCCACTAGATGGGATATGTGACACCTCAGTGTTATAGACAGTGTAAATAGTTAATATAGGAGGTGTTAGATTGAGAAGGGGCTAGGTAGCCCAAAGTGCTCGGGTGGGCTAAAGGCCCTAGCTACTCAGCACCCTGCAATGTTTAACGAGAAGTCTAGGCATCCAGAGTCAGTGGTCCAGCACAGCTACAGTTACAGCAGCAGCAGATACAGGAACTTGGGCTACAGGAAAAGTCACCACAGCACAACAGGTCAGGTTGCTCAGCATGTAGCAGGTCATCGCTTGGGCTGATGCCCTCATATCTGGGGCAAAACGGCTGAGAGAACACCCATATGCAGTGAGGCTGGCCAGGGAGGACGCTGAGGAGCCGTTGGAAACAGTCCGACCCTGGATCGTGCAGTGTGACAGGGAGAGGAGTGCAGAGAAAGATGAAGTAACATGTAACGAACAAGCTGTTGTAATGAATCTGGATGTGCTGCGAAGACATGAGAGTAGAGTTGAGCGAAACGGGTCGAAAAATTTCAAAAGTCGCCGACTTTTGGCAAAGTCGGGTTTCATGAAACGAAACCCGACCCTAGGATGAGGTCGGCCACGAGGTCGGCGACTTACGCGCCAAAGTCGCGTTTCAAAAGTTTGTTTTGCGCTCTTTTTCAGCCAATCAGGATCCATGGACACTGTGGGCAACGTGATGACATAGGCACGGGTCACCACCATCTTTCAGAAGGGCATGCAAGTGATTGGCTTGCTTTGGTGGGCGTCACAGGGGGTATAAAAGGGCGTGCACGCCGACCGCCATGTTACTCATGCTGATCTCAGAATAGAGAGAGCTTCTGCTGCTGCTGATTTTGTAGGGAGAGCGTTAGGCAGGGAAGAAGACACCAAAAACTGCTTCTGCTGCTAGCGATTTTGCCTGTACAACACACCAGTCACTGTGCAGTGCAAGGGGAGGCTATATAGTGGTGTATCAGTGGTGTTGGTTGTTGGGCTGCCTTCTAAGGCTTCCTGACATTCCTGCATTGCTGTTTACCCACTGCTCCGCAAACTGCTTTTTTAAAAGCAATCCCAATTTTTTTTTTTGTCCTGCTGCGAAGAAGAAAAAAAAACTGCTTCTGCTGCTAGCGATTTTGCCTGTACAACACACCAGTCACTGTGCAGTGCAAGGGGAGGCTATATAGTGGTGTATCAGTGGTGTTAGTTGTTGGGCTGCCTTCTAAGGCTTCCTGACATTCCTGCATTGCTGTTTACCCACTGCTCCGCAAACTGCTTTTTTAAAAGCAATCCCAATTTTTTTTTTGTCCTGCTGAGAAGAAGAAAAAAAAACTGCTTCTGCTGCTAGTGATTTTGCCTGTACAACACACCAGTCACTGTGCAGTGCAAGGGGAGGCTATATAGTGGTGTATCAGTGGTGTTGGTTGTTGGGCTGCCTTCTAAGGCTTCCTGACATTCCTGCATTGCTGTTTACCCACTGCTCCG
Source organism: Dendrobates tinctorius (assembly GCF_039654945.1). NCBI lineage: Eukaryota > Metazoa > Chordata > Amphibia > Anura > Dendrobatidae > Dendrobates > Dendrobates tinctorius. The sequence goes on along the minus strand of NW_027361736.1, from coordinate 3,734,980 downwards.
CAAACTGCTTTTTTAAAAGCAATCCCAATTTTTTTTTTTTGTCCTGCTGAGGTACTGAGCATGCATTTTTTCACACCATACAGCGGTGTACGCTCCTCACACAGTACCGTGTAACGGCTGTTATCACAGCCACAGTGAAGCTATCTGTGTGTCACTCTGTGAGAATAAGTCGAGGACATGTTCCGTTCTTACAGACCTGCACTCTAGGGAGATTCCTATTCTGCCCAATTCTACATACACCTTGTAGTTTGTAATACACTAGCCAATTTCTGCCTGTGACATAGCGCTCAGATATTCAGTGGGCCTCACACAATCCATAAGTGTCCAGTGTCCACAAGTGTGTGCAGAAATTAAAAATCTCCCTTATCCTCTAGTGACTTTGGTCACAGCTCTGCCATCGAGCCTGTGACAGAGCGCTCAGATATTCAGTGGGCCTCACACAATCCATAAGTGTCCAGTGTCCACAAGTGTGTGCACAAATTCAAAATCTCCCTTATCCTCTAGTGACTTTGGTCACAGCTCTGCCATCGAGCCTGTGACAGAGCGCTCAGATATTCAGTGGGCCTCACACAATCCATGTGTCCAGTGTCCACAAGTGTGTGCAGAAATTAAAAATCTCCCTTATCCTCTAGTCACTTTGGTCACAACTCTGCCATCGAGCCTGTGACAGAGCGCTCAGATATTCAGTGGGCCTCACACAATCCATAAGTGTCCAGTGTCCACAAGTGTGTGCAGAAATTAAAAATCTCCCTTATCCTCTAGTGACTTTGGTCACAGCTCTGCCATCGAGCCTGTGACAGAGCGCTCAGATATTCAGTGGGCCTCACACAATCCATAAGTGTCCAGTGTCCACAAGTGTGTGCAGAAATTCAAAATCTCCCTTATCCTCTAGTGACTTTGGTCACAGCTCTGCCATCGAGCCTGTGACAGAGCTCTCAGATATTCAGTGGGCCTCACACAATCCATAAGTGTCCAGTGTCCACAAGTGTGTGCACAAATTCAAAATCTCCCTTATCCTCTAGTGACTTTGGTCACAGCTCTGCCATCGAGCCTGTGACAGAGCGCTCAGATATTCAGTGGGCCTCACACAATCCATAAGTGTCCAGTGTCCACAAGTGTGTGCAGAAGTTAAAAATCTCCCTTATCCTCTAGTGACTTTGGTCACAGCTCTGCCATCGAGCCTGTGACAGAGCGCTCAGATATTCAGTGGGCCTCACACAATCCATAAGTGTCCAGTGTCCACAAGTGTGTGCAAAAGTTAAAAATCTCCCTTATCCTCTAGTGACTTTGGTCACAGCTCTGCCATCGAGCCTGTGACAGAGCGCTCAGATATTCAGTGGGCCTCACACAATCCAAAAGTGTCCAGTGTCCACAAGTGTCTGCAGAAATTCAAAATCTCCCCTGTCCTATAGACACCTTGTACCTTGTTTTACATTACTATATAGTTTGTTGGATTTTGTCTACATTTCTACCAAAAATGAGGAAGTCTGGTGGAAGAGGCCGTGGAATTGGGCGGGGGTTGGCAGCTGGTAATGATGGTGTTGGTGGTGGATCTGATGGTAGTGGCAAGAGCAAAATAGGACCGAATGCAGGAGGTGTTGAGCCTGCGTCATCGTCTGGCTACATAAGGCCTCGAACGCTTAGTTTTCTAGGAGTTGGCAAACCGCTTTTAAAGCCAGAGCATCAGGAAAAAGTTTTGTCTTACATTGCTGACTCAGCCTCCAGCTCTATCGCCTCCTCTTCTTCAGTTGTAAAAAGTAAAAGCACTGAGTCGTCATTGGAGGCTCATGTTCATGAACCACACCTTTCCTTGTGTCCTTCACCCCAACCAAGATTGAAGGATGACGCAGGCCATAGTATTGATTACTAGAGTTGAGCGACTTTTTGTTTTTTAGGGTCGAGTTTCGTTTCGTGAAACCCGACTTTTCCAAAAGTCGGGTCGAGCAAGATCGTCCGATTATAGGGAAAAGTCGGGGTCGTCCCGAAACACGAAACCCAATGTAAGTCAATGGGGAATAAAAGTCGGCAGTGAGAGGAGGACAGGAAACACACCTACAGTGCCCATTTGAATGCCAAAAGCATCAATTCTTCTTACTTAAGCTTGTCAACCTTAATTAACTTCATAATACAAGTTACGCACTGAAAAATGGGGGTTATTTGGCTAAAGTTGTGGGGGGGAGGGCTGGCTCCAGGTTTTCATGTGCCCTGGGCGAAAGAGCGCCCCTTTAACACATACCACAACTCATCATGCTCCGATACGGCAGAGAAATAGCGGTATAGTACAATGAAAAATACTTCACTTTTTACATCTCATGACGAGGCCCATCTATTTCTCCATACAGAATCATTGGTCCCATATAATGTTTGAAACAGTATATGATGAGCTCCACATAATGCTACAGTATATGTTGGTCCCCATGGATGAAGCTCCATTGTGTTATGGGCCCAAATAATGCTCCAAACATAATGGGCCCCATTTCTAATGCTCTAATGTATAATGGGCCCTGTAAATGCTGCTCCAGTGTATGATGTCCACCTTTGGAATGTTCCAGTGTATGGTGGGCCCCATCTATCATTCTCCAGAGTACAGTGCTCCCCAAAAATTGCTGTCCCAACATTGAAAACAATCAAATAAGTCTCCTCGCTAGGGAATCCCTGTACTAGTCTGGACTCCTCGTCGTCCCCATCTTCCATCTCACTGCACAGTATTTCAACCTTGCAAGTGCTGTGATCCTGAGCAAGCAGGGGGGGCCCACTCGTTGGCGACGGCACTGGCACAGGGCCCCTGATAGTACGGTGGTGTGTCTGATGGCGGGTGGGCCGAACCTGCACTTTCATCTGCAGCTTCCTCTTTGTCACCGTGTAAGATGGAACTGTATATGGGAAGGGTAACCTGAGTTTCATCAGGGTCAGATTCAGGCCGTGTAGTGTGCGAGGGGAATGTAGTGGTCTGGGTCAATGTACCAGCAGATTCATCGAGCAGTGGCTGGGCATCAGTGCACTTGTGTCGCCCCCAGGAGTACGGTCGCCACAGTGGCATTACCTTCCTCCTAGGGAGTGTGATGTCATGCTTGGGAGCAACGAAGGATCTCTCTAGCAGGTTAACTGATTGGGCGGCGTTATTCCCACGAGTCATGACCCTCCAAACAGCATTCATGAAGGCAAAGTGTTTGTTTTACGTGGGCAGTATGGTTGCAAAGCTGACCCTTAAAGGAATGTCCAGAAGGGCACCACCAGGAGTGGAGCCTACGGTTTAATTCGACTCCACCTGGGAAACCTCAACCATGCAAGCTACAGAAAAGATGCACAGATTGCAAGCTTAATTCCGTTAACGAACGAGACTCCATCATGCCCCGCGGTCCGAGTCCGGCTTACTAGAGGGACACGTGAGGCTCTGGCACATGAGATTGGCCAATAACTGGTGTGTCATGCCCTTACATGTCCGTGGCTGCATGTGCGCTACACTGAAAAGGCCAGCGTTTGTCGCTTACAGGTGAAGATAACCCGCTGAACAACGTTAGTGATGGGGATCTGTGATTACAATTATTACCCGCGAACGCTGATTTCCCAGTAAGTGCAGGTCAACCGCAGTTCCGGAATTAGGCCTAACCGTCATTCCTGAAAAAATGAAAAACTTACGTGTGCAAACCACAGGTGCTGTAGCTTGCTTAACAGCTCGCCAGCCGTTCTCAGGCCCAGTATGGATTACACGTGATTGCACAAAGGTGAGAAAGGGTAGCGTATCCCCGGATAACATGTATGGATAGCGTACACATTCAAAATATATGTCTATACATCAGGAGGCAGGCTCAGACGGTGTTAGGCCCAGTATGGCTTGCAGGTGATTGCACAAAGGTGAGAAAGGGTACCGTATCCCCGGACAACATGTATGGATAGCGTACACATTCAAAATATATGTCTATACATCAGGAGGCAGGCTCAGACAGTGTTAGGCCCAGTATGGCTTGCAGGTGATTACACAAAGGTGAGAAAGGGTACCGTATCCCCGGATAACAAGTAAGGATAGCGTACACATTCAAAATATATGTCTATACATCAGGAGGCAGGCTCAGACGGTGTTAGGCCCAGTATGGCTTGCAGGTGATTGCACAAAGGTGAGAAAGGGTACCGTATCCCCAGATAACATGTATGGATAGCGTACACATTCAAAATATATGTCTATACATCAGGAGGCAGGCTCAGACGGTGTCAGGCACAGTATGGATTTGACGGCCCAGATTACACAGCGGAGGAGCAGGGAGAGGTAAAGATTGCAAATGCTGGGGCCCTGCCCAAGCAAGGGGGGCCCACTCGTGGGCGTCGGTACTGGCACTGGGCCCCTCATAGTACAGCGGTGTGTCTGACGGCGGGTGTGCACCACCACCGTCAGAGACACTTGATTGCACTATGAGGGACCCTGTGCCAGTGCCCGCGCCCAAGAGTCGGCCTACCCACCTGTCCAGGGCAACGGCACTCGCACGGTGTCGTGCGCTAGGTGGTGACCCCGGCCATGGGGGGGGAGGCAGCACAGTTAGGGAGTTTTAGAAAGTGGCATATGTTGATGTTGGACATTCAGCTGATGCAAAAGGCGAAATAGGTGAAGTCCCAGGAAGAGGTGGACCAAAGCAAGCCATTTTTCTGTCACCCTATGTGTCATCAGGGGAAGGTGGGACTAAATCCTTGGAAACCCATGCATGGTTCATTTTAATGAAGGTTAGATCATCCACATTTTGGGTTGACAGACGGGTCCTTTTTTCTGTCAGGATTGATCCAGCTGCACTGAAGACTCTTTCCGATAGCACACTTGCAGCTGGGCAAGCGAGCTCCTGTAAGGCATATTGGGCCAATTCAGGCCAGGTGTCCAGTTTAGCGGCCCAATAGTCAAAGGGGAATGACCTGTGTGGGAGAACATCGATATGGGAGGAAAAGTAGTTTGTAACCATAGTTGACAACTGCTGTCTCCTGTCACTTTCCATCGATGCAGTATTACCAGTTGTGTGAGCGGTATTTGAAAAATCAGTCCACAACATTGTCATGAAACCCCTGTCTCCAATGCCACTTCTGCTGTGTGCACCACGAACACCTCTGCCAAGCTGCCCCCGGCCCGTACGGCTCGTGTGAGAACCATCACTGCTGCTGTGTGCTGGGAATGCCTCAAGCAACCGATTTACCAGAGTTGCTTGTTTATTAGCCAATATTAGGTCAAGGTTCTCCTGTGGCATGATGTTTTGTAATTTGCCTTTATAGCGTGGATCCAGGATGCTGGCCAACCAGTAGTCGTCATCGTTCATCATTTTGGCAATGCGGGGGTCCCTTTTTAGGATCTGCAAGGCATAATCTAACATGTGGGCCAATGTTCCCGGTGTCAATGATACACTGCGAGTGCTGGTTGGAGGAGCACTTTCTGGCAAATCCACATCCCTCCAGTCACACACAAACCCTGTACCAGACCTTGCCACGCCAACATTTTCACTTGCCCCACTAGATGCATCCTCCTCCCCTAAGTAATCATCCCCATCATCCTCCTCCTCCTCTTCTTCCTCCACCTCGTCCAGGAGAGGTCCCTGAGCAGACAATGGCTGAATGTCATCAAGGATTCCCTCCTCCTCTTCCTCCTCATCAACATTGGCTGCAGACGCCTGCTCCTTAAGGTGCGTCAAAGTTTGCATAAGCAGACGCATAAGTGGGATGCTCATGCTTAGGATGGCGTCGTCTGCGCTTACCAGCCGTGTGCATTCCTCAAAACACTGAATGACTTTACAGAGGTCTTTCAGCTTCGACCACTGCACACCTGTCAACTCCATGTCTGCTCTCAAAGTGCCTGGCCGTGTATCCTCCCACAAATGCATTATGGCCTGCCTCTGCTCACACAGCCGCTCCACCATGTGCAGGGTGGAGTTCCACCTTGTTGCAATGTCGATAATGAGGCGGTGGTTGGGAAGGTGGAGCAATCGCTGCAGCTTCTGCATACGAACGGAGTGTACAGGCGACCGGCGGATGTGCGCGCACAGTCTTCGCACCTTCTGGAGCAGGGCTGTTAACTCCGGATAATTTTTGAGGAAGCACTGCACCACCAGGTTCAAGGTGTGAGCCAAGCAATGTATGTGGCTGAGTTTTGAAAGGGCTATGGCTGCCACAAAATTACGGCCGTTATCACTAACTACCTTGCCTGCCTCAAGATGTACACTGCCCAGCCATGACTCAGTTTGTCGCTTCAAGTACTCGGCCAGCACCTCGGCGGTGTGTCTGTTGCCCAAACACATCATCTGCAACACAGCCTGCTGACGCTTTCCACTAGCTGCTGGATAGGGGGACACATCGTGTGCAACAGTGGCAGCTGCAGATGGAGTGCTCGTACGACTGCGCTCTGTGGACGAGCTTTCGCTTCTGGAGGAGGAGGAGGAGGGTCGAACGCCTACAGCCAACTGTTTCCTATACCGTGGGCTAGGTAGCACTGTCCCACCACCGCTGTCCCCTGTGGACCCTGCATCCACCACATTAACCCAGTGCGCAGTGATGGACACGTAACGGCCCTGGCCATGCCGACTGGACCATGCATCAGTTGTGAGGTGCACCTTTCCGCTCACTGACTGCTTGAGTGCATGGACAATGTGGTCTTTCACATGATGGTGGAGGGCTGGGATGGCTTTGCGAGAGAAGAAGTGGCGACTGGGTAGGTCATAGCGTGATACTGCATAGGCCATGAGTTCGCGGAAAGCTGTGCTTTCCACCAACCGAAAGGGCATCATCTCAAACGAGATTAGTTTGGCAATGTGGGCGTTCAAACCCAGTGTACGCGGATGAGAGACTGAGTACTTTCTTGACCTACTCATAGTGTCTGGGAGGGTGAGCTGGACTTGAGAGCTGCATATGGTGGAAGTAGCGGTGGACAGGGCGGACTGAGAGAGGGTTGATGATGGTGATGGAGTTGTTGTTCTTTCTGATGGCCTAGAATCAGTCTTTCATTGATATAACAGTGGGATTCCCTGACTGCTGTGGCCTTGCAACGACACCTCAACATTTGCTGCTGTGCTAACCGGTGGGCTTACAGTGGGGGAAACAATGTAGCGTTGCTGACTACTTTCGTTGTGATCAGTTGCACATGTGGCACTTGAGGTTTGATGTTGTGTCCATGCTTGCAAGTGCATGCTGGTTAAATGTCTAAGCATGCAACTGGTATTCAAATTTTTCAGATTTTTCCCTCGGCTAAAGGTCTTTGCGCACTTCTTACAGATAACCTTGGCCTGATCATGAGGATTTTGTTCAAAAAAGTGCCACACTGCACTCTTCCTAGTTTGGCAGACATTTTGCGGCCTAGCACGCTGTGATCTTTTGACCCTCTGGACAAGCTGTCCAGCAACTATTTTGATGTTTGGAACCTGTCTTTGGAGTGCTCCGGGCCTGCCAGATAACAGCTGTTGCGATGTCGATGTCTGCTGTGGATGCTCCTCATCTGAGCTATTGGAAGCAGCACCCTCTTCCCCCAATGGATGCCAATCTGGGTCAACAACTGGGTCATCCATCACCTCCTCTTCTATGTCATGTGCACCTTCCTCTGTGTCACCGTGTATGGTGGTATAGTGTGCAGGAAGGGGCACCTGAGTCTCATCAGGGTCAGAATCTGGCTCTGTACACTGCGAGGACAATGTAGTGCTCTGAGTGAATGTACCAGCAGAATCATCCATCAGCGGCTGTGCATCAGTGCACTCCATGTCAGATTCATCTTGGCCTGGGTAATTCACCATTTCACTTGATAATCCAGGCATGGTATGTGAAAACAGCTCCATGGAGTAATCAGTACTAAGGCCTGCGTCATCCTTCAATCTTGGTTGGGGTGAAGGACACAAGGAAAGGTGTGGTTCATGAACATGAGCCTCCAATGACGACTCAGTGCTTTTACTTTTTACAACTTAAGAAGAGGAGGCGATAGAGCTGGAGGCTGAGTCAGCAATGTAAGACAAAACTTTTTCCTGATGCTCTGGCTTTAAAAGCGGTTTGCCAACTCCTAGAAAACTAAGCGTTCGAGGCCTTATGTAGCCAGACGATGACGCAGGCTCAACACCTCCTGCATTCGGTCCTATTTTGCTCTTGCCACTACCATCAGATCCACCACCAACACCATCATTACCAGCTGCCAACCCCCGCCCAATTCCACGGCCTCTTCCACCAGACTTCCTCATTTTTGGTAGAAATGTAGACAAAATCCAACAAACTATATAGTAATGTAAAACAAGGTACAAGGTGTCTATAGGACAGGGGAGATTTTGAATTTCTGCAGACACTTGTGGACACTGGACACTTTTGGATTGTGTGAGGCCCACTGAATATCTGGGCGCTCTGTCACAGGCTCGATAGCAGAGCTGTGACCAAAGTCACTAGAGGATAAGGGAGAATTTTAATTTCTGCACACACTTGTGGACACTGGACACTTATGGATTGTGTGAGGCCCACTGAATATCTGAGCACTCTGTCACAGGCTCGATGGCAGAGCTGTGGCCAAAGTCACTAGAGGATAAGGGAGATTTTGAATTTCTGCACACACTTGTGGACACTGGACACTTATGGATTGTGTGAGGCCACTGAATATCTGAGCGCTCTGTCACAGGCTCGATGGCAGAGCTGTGACGAAAGTGACTAGAGGATAAGGGAGATTTTTAATTTCTGCACACACTTGTGGACACTGGACACTTATGGATTGTGTGAGGCCCACTGAATATCTGAGCGCTCTGTCACAGGCTCGATGGCAGAGCTGTGACCAAAGTCACTAGAGGATAAGGGAGATTTTGAATTTGTGCACACACTTGTGGACACTGGACACTTATGGATTGTGTGAGGCCCACTGAATATCTGAGCGCTATGTCACAGGCAGAAATTGGCTAGTGTATCACAAACTACAAGGTGTATGTAGAATTGGGCAGAATAGGAATCTCCCTAGAGTGCAGGTCTGTAAGAACGGAACATGTCCTCGACTTATTCTCACAGAGTGACACACTGATAGCTTCACTGTGGCTGTGATAACAGCCGTTACACGGTACTGTGTGAGGAGCGTACACCGCTGTATGGTGTGAAAAAATGCACGCTCAGTACCTCAGCAGGACAAAAAAAAAAATTGGGATTGCTTTTAAAAAAGCAGTTTGCGGAGCAGTGGGTAAACAACAATGCAGGAATGTCAGGAAGCCTTAGAAGGCAGCCCAACAACCAACACCACTGATACACCACTATATAGCCTCCCCTTGCACTGCACAGTGACTGGTGTGTTGTACAGGCAAAATCGCTAGCAGCAGAAGCAGTTTTTATTTCTTCTTCTCAGCAGGACAAAAAAAAAAATTGTGATTGCTTTTAAAAAAGCAGTTTGCGGAGCAGTGGGTAAACAGCAATGCAGGAATGTCAGGAAGCCTTAGAAGGCAGCCCAACAACCAACACCACTGATACACCACTATATAGCCTCCCCTTGCACTGCACAGTGTCTGGTGTGTTGTACAGGCAAAATCGCTAGCAGCAGAAGCAGTTTTTTTTTCTTCTTCGCAGCAGGACAAAAAAAAAAAATTGGGATTGCTTTTAAAAAAGCAGTTTGCGGAGCAGTGCGTAAACAGCAATGCAGGAATGTCAGGAAGCCTTAGAAGGCAGCCCAACAACCAACACCACTGATACACCACTATATAGCCTCCCCTTGCACTGCACACACAGTGACTGGTGTGTTGTACAGGCAAAATCGCTAGCAGCAGAAGCAGTTTTTGGTGTCTTCTTCCCTGCCTAACGCTCTCCCTACAAAATCAGCAGCAGCAGCAGCTCTCTCTATTCTGAGATCAGCATGAGTAACATGGCGGTCGGCGTGCATGCCCTTTTATACCCCCTGTGACACCCACCAAAGCAAGCCAATCACTTGCATGCCCTTCTGAAAGATGGTGGTGACCCGTGCCTATGTCATCACGTTGCCCACAGTGTCCGTGGATCCTGATTGGCTGAAAAAGAGCGCAAAACAAACTTTTGAAACGCGACTTTGGCGCGTAAGTCGCCGACCTCGTGGCCGACCTCATCCTAGGGTCGGGTTTCGTTTCATGAAACCCGACTTTGCCAAAAGTCGGCGACTTTTGAAATTTTTCGACCCGTTTCGCTCAACTCTACTGATTACTCCATGGAGCTGTTTTCACATACCATGCCTGGATTATCAAGTGAAATGGTGAATTACCCAGGCCAAGATGAATCTGACATGGAGTGCACTGATGCACAGCCGCTGATGGATGATTCTGCTGGTACATTCACTCAGAGCACTACATTGTCCTCGCAGTGTACAGAGCCAGATTCTGACCCTGATGAGACTCAGGTGCCCCTTCCCGCACACTATACAACCATACACGGTGACACAGAGGAAGGTGCACATGACATAGAAGAGGAGGTGATGGATGACCCAGTTGTTGACCCAGATTGGCATCCATTGGGGGAAGAGGGTGCTGCTTCCAATAGCTCAGATGAGGAGCATCCACAGCAGACATCGACATCGCAACAGCTGTTATCTGGCAGGCCCGGAGCACTCCAAAGACAGGTTCCAAACATCAAAATAGTTGCTGGACAGCTTGTCCAGAGGGTCAAAAGATCACAGCGTGCTAGGCCGCAAAATGTCTGCCAAAGTAGGAAGAGTGCAGTGTGGCACTTTTTTGAACAAAATCCTCATGATCAGGCCAAGGTTATCTGTAAGAAGTGCGCAAAGACCTTTAGCCGAGGGAAAAATCTGAAAAATTTGAATACCAGTTGCATGCTTAGACATTTAACCAGCATGCACTTGCAAGCGTGGACACAACACCAAACCTCAAGTGCCACATGTGCAACTGATCACAACGAAAGTAGTCAGCAACGCTACATTGTTTCCCCCACTGTAAGCCCACCGGTTAGCACAGCAGCAAATGTTGAGGTGTCGTTGCAAGGGCACAGCAGTCAGGGAATCCCACTGTTATATCAACGAAAGACTGATTCTAGGCCATCAGAAAGAACAACAACTCCATCACCATCATCAACCCTCTCTCAGTCCGCCCTGTCCACCGCTACTTCCACCATATGCAACTCTCAAGTCCAGCTCACCCTCCCAGACACTATGAGTAGGTCAAGAAAGTACTCAGTCTCTCATCCGTGTACACTGGGTTTGAACGCCCACATTGCCAAACTAATCTCGTTTGAGATGATGCCCTTTCGGTTGGTGGAAAGCACAGTTTTCCGCGAACTCATGGCCTATGCAGTACCACGCTATGACCTACCCAGTCACCACTTCTTCTCTCGCAAAGCCATCCCAGCCCTCCACCATCATGTGAAAGACCGCATTGTCCATGCACTCAAGCAGTCAGTGAGCGGAAAGGTGCACCTCACAACTGATGCATGGTCCAGTCGGCATGGCCAGGACCGTTACGTGTCCATCACTGCGCACTGGGTTAATGTGGTGGATGCAGGGTCCACAGGGGACAGTGTTGGTGGGACAGTGCTGCCTAGCCCACGGTATAGGAAACAATTGGCTGTAGGCGTTCGACCCTCCTCCTCCTCCAGAAGCGAAAGCTCGTCCACAGAGCGCAGTCGTACGAGCACTCCATCTGCAGCTGCCACTGTTGCACACGATGTGTCCCCCTATCCAGCAGCTAGTGGAAAGCGTCAGCAGGCTGTCTTGCAGATGATGTGTTTGGGCAACAGACACACCGCCGAGGTGCTGGCCGAGTACTTGAAGCGACAAACTGAGTCATGGCTGGGCAGTGTACATCTTGAGGCAGGCAAGGTAGTTAGTGATAACGGCCGTAATTTTGTGGCAGCCATAGCCCTTTCAAAACTCAGCCACATACCTTGCTTGCCTCACACTTTGAACCTGGTGGTGCAGTGCTTCTTCAAAAATTATCCGGAGTTAACAGCCCTGCTCCAGAAGGTGCGAAGACTGTGCGCGCACATCTGCCGGTCGCCTGTACACTCCGTTCGTATGCAGAAGCTGCAGCGATTGCTCCACCTTCCCAACCACCGCCTCATTATCGACATTGCAACAAGGTGGAACTCCACCCTGCACATGGTGGAGCGGCTGTGCGAGCAGAGGCAGGCCATAATGCATTTGTGGGAGGATACACGGCCAGGCACTTTGAGAGCAGACATGGAGTTGACAGGTGTGCAGTGGTCGAAGCTGAAAGACTTCTGTAAAGTCCTTCAGTGTTTTGAGGAATGCACACGGCTGGTAAGCGCAGACGACGCCATCCTAAGCATGAGCATCCCACTTATGCGTCTGCTCATGCAAACTTTGACGCACCTTAAGGAGCAGGCGTCTGCAGCCAATGTTGATGAGGAGGAAGAGGAGGAGGGAATCCTTGATGACATTCAGCCATTGTCTGCTCAGGGACCTCTCCTGGACGAGGTGGAGGAAGAAGAGGAGGAGGAGGATGATGATGGGGATGATTACTTAGGGGAGGAGGATGCATCTCGTGGGGCAAGTGAAAATGTTGGCGTGGCAAGGTCTGGTACTGGTTTTGTGCGTGACTGGAGGGATGTGGATTTGCCAGAAAGTGCTCCTCCAACCAGCACTCGCAGTGCATCATTGACACCGGGAACATTGGCCCACATGTTAGATTATGCCTTGCAGATCCTAAAAAGGGACCCCCGCATTGCCAAAATGATGAACGATGACGACTACTGGTTGGCCAGCATCCTGGATCCACGCTATAAAGGCAAATTACAAAACATCATACCACAGGAGAACCTTGACCTAATATTGGCTAATAAACAAGCAACTCTGGTAAATCGGTTGCTTGAGGCATTCCCAGCACACAGCAGCGGTGATGGTTCTCACATGAGCCGTACGGGCCGGGGGCAGCTTGGCAGAGGTGTTCGTGGTGCACACAGCAGAAGTGGCGTTGGAGACAGGGGTTTCATGACAATGTTGTGGACTGATTTTTCAAATACCGCTCACACAACTGGTAATACTGCATCGATGGAAAGTGACAGGAGACAGCAGTTGTCAACTATGGTTACAAACTACTTTTCCTCCCATATCGATGTTCTCCCACACAGGTCATTCCCCTTTGACTATTGGGCCGCTAAACTGGACACCTGGCCTGAATTGGCCCAATATGCCTTACAGGAGCTCGCTTGCCCAGCTGCAAGTGTGCTATCGGAAAGAGTCTTCAGTGCAGCTGGATCAATCCTGACAGAAAAAAGGACCCGTCTGTCAACCCAAAATGTGGATGATCTAACCTTCATTAAAATGAACCATGCATGGGTTTCCAAGGATTTTGTCCCACCTTCCCCTGATGACACATAGGGTGACAGAAAAATGGCTTGCTTTGGTCCACCTCTTCCTGGGACTTGACCTATTTCGCCTTTTGCATCAGCTGAATGTCCAACATCAACATATGCCACTTTCTAAAACTCCCTAACTGTGCTGCCTCCCCCCCATGGCCGGGGTCACCACCTAGCGCACGACACCGTGCGAGTGCCGTTGCCCTGGACAGGTGGGTAGGCCGACTCTTGGGCGCGGGCACTGGCACAGGGTCCCTCATAGTGCAATCAAGTGTCTCTGACGGTGGTGGTGCACACCCGCCGTCAGACACACCGCTGTACTATGAGGGGCCCAGTGCCAGTACCGACGCCCATGAGTGGGCCCCCCTTGCTTGGGCAGGGCCCCAGCATTTGCAATCTTTACCTCTCCCTGCTCCTCCGCTGTGTAATCTGGGCCGTCAAATCCATACTGTGCCTGACACCGTCTGAGCCTGCCTCCTGATGTATAGACATATATTTTGAATGTGTACGCTATCCATACATGTTATCCGGGGATACGGTACCCTTTCTCACCTTTGTGCAATCACCTGCAAGCCATACTGGGCCTAACACCGTCTGAGCCTGCCTCCTGATGTATAGACATATATTTTGAATGTGTACGCTATCCATACATGTTATCCGGGGATACGGTACCCTTTCTCACCTTTGTGCAATCACCTGCAAGCCATACTGGGCCTAACACCGTCTGAGCCTGCCTCCTGATGTATAGACATATATTTTGAATGTGTACGCTATCCTTACTTATAGAATCATAGAATCATAGAATCGTAGAGTTGGAAGGGACCTCCTGGGCCATCTGGTCCAACCCCCTGCTCAAAGCAGGATTCGCTAAATCATCCCAGTCAGATGTCTGTCCAGCCTCTGTTTGAAGACTTCCATTGAAGGAGAAGTCACCACTTCTCGTGGCAGCCTGTTCCACTCATTGATCACTCTAACTGTCAAAATGTTTTTTCTAGTATCTAATCTGTGTCTCCTCCCATTCAGTTTCATCCCATTGCTTCTAGTCTTTCCTTGTGCAAATGAGAATAAAGTTGATCCTTCTACAATGTGACAGCCCTTTAGATATTTGTAGACAGCTATTAAGTCTCCTCTCAGTCTTCTCTTTTGCAAACTAAACATTCCCAAATCCTGCAACCTTTCCTCATAAGACAGGGTTTGCAGACCGGTCACCATTCTGGTCGCTCTTTTCTGAACTTGCTCCAGTTTGTTGATGTCTTTTTTAAAATGTGGTGCCCAAAACTGGACACAATATTCCAGATGAGGTCTGACCAAAGAGGAGTAGAGGGAAATAATGACTTCACGTGATCTAGACTGTATGCTTCTGTTAATACATCCTAGAATTGCATTTGCCTTTTTTGCTGCTGCATCACACTGTTGACTCATATTCAGTCTGTGATCTATTAGTATACCCAAGTCTTTTTCACATGTGCTGTCACTTAGCCCTATTCCTCCCATTCTATATATGCTTTTTTCATTTTTATTGCCCAGATGTAGTACTTTGCATTTCTCCCTGTTAAAAACCATTCTGTTAGTTGCTGCCCACTTCTCCAGTTTATTTAAATCTTTTTGAATCCTCTCTCTCTCTTCTCTAGTATTAGCTATCCCTCCTAGCTTTGTGTCATCAGCAAATTTAATCAGTTTACCCTCAATTCCTTCATCTAAATCGTTGATAAAGATGTTGAACAATACAGGGCCCAGGACAGAGCCCTGTGGTACCCCACTTGAGACATTCTTCCAACTGGATGTGCAGCCATTTACGACCACTCTTTGGGTCCGATCACTAAGCCAGTTATGAATCCACCTAACAGTTGCCTTGTCCATTCCATACTTAGTCATTTTTTCAATAAGGATTGTATGAGAGACTTTGTCAAATGCTTTGCTGAAGTCAAGATATACTATATCTACAGCATTTCCTTGATCCACCCAATCAGTGATACCGTCATAGAAGGAAATTAAGTTAGTCTGACATGTTATCCGGGGATACGGTACCCTTTCTCACCTTTGTGCAATCACCTGCAAGCCATACTGGGCCTAACACCGTCTGAGCCTGCCTCCTGATGTATAGACATATATTTTGAATGTGTACACTATCCTTACTTGTTATCCCGGGATACGGTACCCTTTCTCACCTTTGTGCAATCACCTGCAAGCCATACTGGGCCTAACACCGTCTGAGCCTGCCTCCTGATGTATAGACATATATTTTGAATGTGTACGCTATCCATACATGTTATCCGGGGATACGGTACCCTTTCTCACCTTTGTGCAATCACCTGCAAGCCATACTGGGCCTAACACCGTCTGAGCCTGCCTCCTGATGTATAGACATATATTTTGAATGTGTACGCTATCCATACATGTTATCCGGGGATACGCTACCCTTTCTCACCTTTGTGCAATCACGTGTAATCTATACTGGGCCTGAGAACAGCTGGCGAGCTGTTAAGCAAGCTACAGCACCTGTGGTTTGCACACATAAGTTTTTCATTTTTTCAGGAATGACGGTTAGGCCTAATTCCGGAACTGCGGTTGACCTGCACTTACTGGGAAATCAGCGTTCACGGGTAATAATTGTAATCACAGATCCCCGTCACTAACGTTGTTCAGCGGGTTATCTTCACCTGTAAGCGACAAACGCTGGCCTTTTCAGTGTAGCGCACATGCAGCCACGGACATGTAAGGGCATGACACACCAGTTATTGGCCAATCTCATGTGCCAGAGCCTCACGTGTCCCTCTAGTAAGCCGGACTCAGACCGCGGGGCATGACGGAGTCTCGTTCGTTAACGGAATTAAGCTTGCAATCTGTGCATCTTTTCTGTAGCTTGCATGGTTGAGGTTTCCCAGGTGGAGTCGAATTAAACCGTAGGCTCCACTCCTGGTGGTGCCATTCTGGACATTCCTTTAAGGTTCAGCTTTGCAACCATACTGCCCACGTAAAACAAACACTTTGCCTTCATGAACGCTGTTTGGAGGGTCATGACTCGTGGGAATAATGCCGC
The DNA here is from genome assembly GCF_039654945.1 of Dendrobates tinctorius. Taxonomy (NCBI): domain Eukaryota; kingdom Metazoa; phylum Chordata; class Amphibia; order Anura; family Dendrobatidae; genus Dendrobates; species Dendrobates tinctorius. The sequence goes on along the minus strand of NW_027361736.1, from coordinate 3,718,686 downwards.
CCAACCAGTTAACCTGCTAGAGAGATCCTTCGTTGCTCCCAAGCATGACATCACACTCCCTAGGAGGAAGGTAATGCCACTGTGGCGACCGTACTCCTGGGGGCGACACAAGTGCACTGATGCCCAGCCACTGCTCGATGAATCTGCTGGTACATTGACCCAGACCACTACATTCCCCTCGCACGCTACACGGCCTGAATCTGACCCTGATGAAACTCAGGTTACCCTTCCCATATACAGTTCCATCTTACACGGTGACAAAGAGGAAGCTGCAGATGAAAGTGCAGGTTCGGCCCACCCGCCATCAGACACACCACCGTACTATCAGGGGCCCTGTGCCAGTGCCGCCGCCAACGAGTGGGCCCCCCCTGCTTGCTCAGGATCACAGCACTTGCAAGGTTGAAATACTGTGCAGTGAGATGGAAGATGGGGGCGACGAGGAGTCCAGACTAGTACAGGGATTCCCTAGCGAGGAGACTTATTTGATTGTTTTCAATGTTGGGACAGCAATTTTTGGGGAGCACTATACTCTGGAGAATGATAGATGGGGCCCACCATACACTGGAACATTCCAAAGGTGGACATCAGACACTGGAGCAGCATTTACAGGGCCCATTATACACTAGAGCATTAGAAATGGGGCCCATTATGTTTGGAGCATTATTTGGGCCCATAACACAGTGGAGCTTCATCCATGGGGACCAACATATACTGTAGCATTATGTGGCGCTCATCTTATACTGTTTCAAACATTATATGGGACCAATGATTCTGTATGGAGAAATAGATGGGCCTCGTCATGAGATGTAAAAAGTGAAGTATTTTTCATTGTACTATACCGCTATTTCTCTGCCGTATCGGAGCATGATGAGTTGTGGTATGTGTTAAAGGGGCGCTCTTTCGCCCAGGGCACATGAAAATCTGGAGCCAGCCTTCCCCCCCCACAACTTTAGCCAAATAACCCCCATTTTTCAGTGCGTAACTTGTATTATGAAGTTAATTAAGGTTGACAAGCTTAAGTAAGAAGAATTGATGCTTTTGGCATTCAAATGGGCACTGTAGGTGTGTTTCCTGTCCTCCTCTCACTGCCGACTTTTATTCCCCATTGACTTACATTGGGTTTCGTGTTTCGGGACGACCCCGACTTTTCCCTATAATCGGAAGATCTTGCTCGACCCGACTTTTGGAAAAGTCGGGTTTCACGAAACGAAACTCGACCCTAAAAAAACAAAAGTCGCTCATGAGAGTAAAGTTTTATGTTTTGAGTTGCACCTGGACTGTGTCTCCGTTTATTCAGAAGTGGCCGGAGGTGACAGAGTGTGTCAGTGACCCCCGCCACAGCAGCAGAGAGTGTGTCAGTGACCCCTGCCACAGCAGCAGAGAGTGTGTCAGTGACCTCCGCCACAGCAACACAGAGTGTGGCAGTGACCCCCACCACAGCAGCACAGAGTTTGTCAGTGATCCCCGCTATAGCAACACACAGAGAGAGATACACAGACTGTGGGGGCTGTGTATGTATGAGTGGCTGATGTATAAGAAAGACAAACAGCCTGTCTCTCTCTATGTCTCTATGATGAGGAACATGCTTGTGCTTCGGGGCGGCCTGTGGGCAGGTCTTTCCTTGGTTTCTTTGGCTTAATGCAGAAAGATAAGACTCTGCCTACAGTCCGCAGCACGGGAATATAATTAGATGAAAACCTCTAACACTGATTACACAAGAACTACAAGACAGATTTCATCATCCAGGTATCATTTTAATCATTATAACGGCGCTGACACTGTCTGTAAGTTACTCAGCACAATCCTGCTGACAGATTGACTTTAATAACATGGCAAAAAAGACAATGGAGGGGAATGCTTATTTAAATAAAGTAAGCTTTGAAACAAGACACCCCAAGACTAGCACCAATCCCCCCTCACCATTATCCTGATTGCTGTCACACTAGAGAATTGGGAAAAGCCATGTGATTTGCCTCTCCTTGGGTGTTTGTGGGCCGATAAGCATTAACCCTGATGATATATCCTGACAGAGCTACAGTTGTGCTCAAAGTTTACATACCCTGGCAGAATTTTTGCTTTCTTGGCCTTTTTTCAGAGAATATTAATGATAACACCAAAACTTTTTCTCCACTCATGGTTAGTGGTTGGGTGAAGCCATTTATTGTCAAACTTCTGTGTTTTCTCTTTTTAAATCATAATGACAACCCAAAACATCCAAAGGACTCTGATCAAAAGTTCACATACCCTTGTGATTTTGGCCTGATAACATGCACAGAAATTGACACAAATGGGTTTGAATGGTTACTAAAGGTAACATCCACACCTGTGACAAATGCCAGAAAAATTGTTCGGGATGCAAAGAAAAACCCACAAATAACATCAGCTGAAACACTGGACTCTCTGAAAACTAGTGGTGTGGCTGTTTCAAGATGCACAATAAGGAGACACTTTAAGGCCTATTTCACACATCCATTTTTTGCCGTCAGGGGTGATCCGGCATGTGTGCAAAAAAATGGATCCGGTTTTTTGTTCTGCCGGATGCGATTTTTTCTCATTGATTATCACATGCACTGGATCGCGCCGCATTTGTTTCCGTTTGTTCCGGTTTTTACCGGATCTGGCTGAAAACTCCTTTCCGGCGGCCGGACACAACACATGCAACAACGGTTTTTTGTCCGGCGAAAAAAAACGGACATGCGCGAATGCGGTGCTCCCGGCTCTGTGGTTGAATGAAAGTCAATAATGAAATCCGGCAACCGGATGAGTTTCCTTCCTGATCCAGCCACCGCATTCAGGTTTTTGCACTCTGCGCATGCCCGGAGATAGTCTCAGTCTCTCTCTCCCTCACTCCTCCGTACCTTCTCTGTCCTCTCTCTCCTCCGTACCTTCTCTTTCCTCCCCCATTCTGCAGCGGCTTCTTCTTTTCAAAGCCTTGTCAGCCACCGTAAATCGCGCCGCATATGCTTCTGATGTCTCCGTCGGACGGATGTGTGAAAGTAGCCTAAGAAAAATTGTCTGCATGGTTGAGTCGCCAGAAGAAATCCAAATGGCCCTAATCAAAAGTTCACATACCCCATTTCTTAATACGAAGTATTGCCCCCTCTAACATCAATGACAGTGTGTAGTCTTTTGTGGTAGTTGTGGATGAGGTTCTTTATTTTCCCAGATGGTAAATCAGATGGCAAAAAGCCTCCAGTTCCTGTAAATTTCTGGGCTGTCTAGCATGAACTGCGCACCTGAGATCTCCCCAGAATGGCTTAATGATATTGAGATATTGAGGCTGAGATCCATATGAACAGAATTGTAGACCATCCACTGTGCAAATAAGAAAAAGGTGAAAAGACCATATTTAATATAGACTAGATTACAGACCGCCGTAATTCCATAAGAAAGATGAAAATCAATAATTGTAGATGATAAAAAATGTGATCATTGCCAAAGAAATATTAATTTTCGAAATATAAAGTGAAAAAATATAAAATGGGTGAATAAATTGTGAATACATCCATATATAGTGTATCATAAAATACATATATGTATACTGTGTATATATATATATATATATATATCCAAAACAAAAAAATAATAAAATAAAAAATATATAAAGTAATTGCAAAGCTGCAATTCCATCCAAGTCCATAGAGATAATCCAGATTTCCCTCACAAGAATATGGGTCCACATCGGTGAGTAACAAGATACTGCATGGTAGAGAGCAAAGAGAATACATATATAAATACATTACAGTAAGTTAACACTAACTTATCATATATTACCCACAAGAAACTGAACCATAGTCTCAAAAGCTTCTAGACCCCACACTAAAAACTAAAATCCACTATGTTGTTAATTAAAATTACAATATACGATAAAATATAAACAATCGGGACAATAAATAATTATAGAATAAAAAAATATATAAAAAAACATATATAGCAAAAAAGCAGCTCCTTTAGGATTCCCATACCAAAATCGTATCTATAGAAATCTGGACAATCCTCATTGATCATTTAAACCATATGGTTTCATTGTTCTGAGGGTGGTAATCCAGTTACATTCTCTTTGAGCTAATCTATTCATAAGATGGCCACCACGAATACACAAATGTACTATATCACTTGTAGGTGCCTCTTACTTGTAGGTCAATAGTTCCAGGCAGATGAAATTTGCGGTAATGGGCGGGAATTGTCTTCAATTTGGTAGTTTCCTCTTTCTGTAAATCATACAAGCAGATAAGTCTTGCTGACCTCATATCCTTTACATGTTCCAATATACATACACAAAGTTGTCTTGATGTAAGGCCTACATATATAAGCCCACATGGGCATGTAAGATAGTATATTACCAATGTGATTTTGCAATTAATTGCATGAGAAACCTTAAAATCCCGTGTTGTTGATGAATTCCCGAACGTCTCAGTTTTGATCATATATTTACACACGCTGCAGTCACCACATGGCTGAGAGCTCCATTTAGGGCCTTTTGAGTTGAAAATTAAATTTGACTTGGGAGCAATATAGTGGCTGTGTGTAATAGTTTCCCCTATGGCTTTACTTCTTCTTGCTACAACCCATTGTTTATCTTCAATGTATTTAGTGAGTCCAAGGTCCTGTTTTAATATTGGCCAAAAATGGTTAAAAATATTGGTCATATCCTTCCATGTATTATGGTAGTTGGTGATAATCCTTAGATGTGAATCCTCTTTCTTCATAAGCTTATTCTGCTTGTAAGAATAATACGATCCATTTTTCTCACTTTGTTAGTATCCTTGATTGATATCAGAGAACCTATAACCTCAGTTTAAAAATATGGAAGTCATATCTTTTGCTTGGGCCTCAAATTCATCGTTAGTATCACAAATTCTCCTGGCTCTGATGAATTGTCCCTTAGGAATTGCTTTAATAGTGTGCCTTGGATGCGCAGATTTGGCATGTAGTACTGAATTAGTACTTGTTTCTTTGCGGAAGATAGTTCTATGGATATTCTCAAGATGGTCCACTGTGAGCTGTAGATCCAAAAAGTCATTTTTTTCCATTGTAATTTTAAAGGTTAGTTTTACATTCCAATCATTAGTATTCAAATGTACCAAGAATTTATCCAATTCCAATCTGTTGCCCTGCCAAATGAATAAAATATCATCAATGAAGGTGGGGGGCGTGGCTTGAGCGCTGGCCAGGCAAGAGGCAAATGTTTTATGCTCCCATCAAGACAATTGATAAAGCGACTTATAAGTGGACCAAAATACGGAATATCATCTCCTAACCGTCCCTACAGTCCTCCAGAGGGAATTGGGACCACCTTGAAAACGGTTTCTGGCATTTTGGACTTCTATATGAAGCATTTTTGCTCCTGAGCTACAGACAGCAGTGGTGAAGGAAGGGCGGAGGGATATTCCCTCACAGAGCTCTCCACACAAGAAGAATAAAGTGGTGCCGCTTTATTGGCACATCAAGACACTTTTAAACTGTACCCACATCCCTAGAAGATTCCCCTTTGCCCTTCTTATGGAGGCACAACAGCAAATTTTCCTGCTACACTAATCCGGAGCTGTCAGCAGCAGCGTGAAGGAGGCGAGAGGATATCTGCCCTGAACAACTCGGCGTGGAGGGAGGAAAAAAAAGTAGTGCCACATCTTCCAGACTTTAAGAGGACAGCAGCGGAGACTCTACCAAACTAATCCCACAGTCCCAGGAGAGCCCTTCCACCCTCCTTGTGGGACACAGAGGCAGAAATATCTGCAGCACCGACCCGGAGAAGAGTACAACAGCAGAGGAGACGCGGAGGGATACCACCGGTCAGCGTCCACCCCGCACGTGAGAAACGAGGTGTGCCACCTTACTGGCACATTAAGGTACCTGTGGGCACTTACCCCAACCCTGGGAGACCCTCTGATATCTGACCTGGGGTGGCACAAACAAGGGATTATCTGCAAAACTGGGTGAGCTGCATCGTATCTACAGGCGGAGGGATATACATAGTTCCAGACGTTTTCAGCATCACAAGCTCTCTCCTTTTATCCTCTGGTGTAAGGAGCAGTAGTGCCATCCATACAGGGCTACAGGGCAGTGAGACAAGATCCCCTGAATTAAATTAGTCACAAAGCCGCTCTCAGAGGCACAGCTAATACAGGGGAATTATTAAGCGCTGATTAGCGCTTTCCCTGCACAAAAAAAAAGTCCCTGCAGTGTTTGTGAAGCCATATTGCCTCAGGCTCTGAGCAGGAGAGACTCACAGAACCTGTGAAATATAATAGACATTTTATTATTGCAGAAGGACAGACTACATTACCTTTTGGATACAAAGATTTTCAAAACAATATACCTGCATCTTATTTGTTTTGCAAGATCTGCATTCATATCTCTTTCCAATGATTCTACAGCGACACCTAGTGTCCATTCCATATAACTTGCTCTAAAGTTATTCTACTCTACTACTTTGGCCACTTTTCAGACTTTTAGTCAAATTGCGCCACCTGCTGGCCAACTCAAAAATATACCATCAGTCGGCCTAGATCTATTCTATACTATACCCTGAGACTTCCATAATGACTTAATCCATGCCCCCTCACACCTTGCAGGGGACAACGTGTCACATGCTTCACCTCTGACTTCATTTTTCTAAAGCTGGACATATAATACTGGGATTCCTTACAGTATATAGTCGCCCTCATGCCTAAACTGCGCAAAACCAACTCAAAGTACTCTAGCAATAGGTTTCTCGCACTAATGGATCTGGACGCCAACATGTCCCCTGGACCACTCTCCCAGTCAGAATCCTCCAACTCTTCTATACCAGATGGAGCAGACTCAGAGATGATTCCAGCTTCTACAACCAGAATCCCTAACACCTCAACTTCGGACCAAACAGCTCTACTTTCGCAGTTCCAGTCTATTTTACACTCTGAATTACTGAAAATGTCGGACAAATTGACTAAAGACCTAACTAAAGAGATCAGAGAGCTGGGTTCCCGTACTTCCGACCTTGAAGACAAGATGGACTCTACCCTCACAAATCTTGCCACTCATGAATAAGATATCGAGATGCTTCATGACGAGATCTACACCCTCAATAATAGATTAGAAGATTTTGAAAATCGAGCCCGTAGGAGTAACATTAGAATCAGGGGACTGCCCGAGACAATCACTGATCTTCAGTCCACGGCGACAGCTCTGTTTCAGGAACTTCTACCGGGTATCTCAATTGAGCACTTGGAAATGGACCGCATCCACAGAGCTTTGAGCAAACGCAAGCCAGAAGGCCCACCAAGGGACATAATTCTTAAGCTGCATTTCTACAAAACAAAAGAACAACTCTTACAGGCGGCGAGAAAGTCAGCACCTTTGGTATTCCAAGGCCACTACTTCGATCTTTGCCCTGACTTGGCCCATACCACCATCGCCAAAAGGCGAGCTATGAAACCATACCTAGACATTCTCCACTCCAAGAACATTAAGTATCGTTGGGGATTCCCCTTTAAACTGATGTTCACTCATCTCGAAATGGTCCACACAGTCCTCTCCCCCGAAGGGGCGAGCCGCTGCCTCACTAAGCTACAGCTCATGGAACCCCCTTCGCCCCCCCCACTATCTTCTTCACAGCCTCGGACCAGGAATCGCCGCTCCAGTCCGCAAGATCCGCAAGATCCACCTATTCCCCCTTGATAATCTATGTAAACATTAGTTCTACTTTGAGTTTAGGACCTAGGCTACTTTACATGATGTCTATATGACCTTATATACAAACTATCAGCCTATTCTTCTTTTTTGCTTAGAAACTTTGACTGTGCATATTCACCCGAGTTCTAGAAATATCTCAACGTCCTCTTTGACAAAGTCGTTATATATGGTTTCTCAGTTTATTTCTTCAGCTATCTTCGGAGAGCGCAGTTCCAACATTCATTCCCTCGGAGGTAGTCGAGTTTTTCGTTTTTTCTGGCGATCTGGACTGGTGATTGCCCCTCGACTCGATCTGCAAGAAGGTTAAGTGACTATGCTCAATTTACATGTGGATGGTTTTTACTCCATTCATTATATACCGGAGATTTGTTCTATATTTTACTATACTGTTGCAAACCAAATATTATATAATGCTTTATAACGGTTTACTCTGGTTATGTTGGTAATTAATACTGTTACCTCTATGTGACGTGTTCTAATTCTATTATTCTCTTGTTAATCCAGTAATATACTATGCTATGTTACCTTCCACTTTGGGTACGTAACTACTTAATAGGATTACACCTCTTTTACAATTGCGATGTCTAATTCTTTTTTCAGGGACACTAGACCATAACTAGATCCACTTTCTCGTTTACCCGTACCACACTCCCTACATTATAAACATACTTATCTAAAATCCTGGTAATTGTTTGAATACTCCTAAGTCTGTTGACTTATATATCCAGCTCACCTTGACCCACCTCACTCTTATACACCCCCTGCATCTAATTTTACTTATTATATATTATATTGCGTTGTCCCTAACAATTCCACATGGCCCCACAGTGTTTTTACACACTGCCGCTCAGCACGTCGTTATTAGCCAATGTTAAAGTTGCCCCTTTTTCCCCTATAGGTTTCTCCTATCCTATTCAAACTACATGTATTGTTCCATCTACCCAATCTCCCATTCCTACTACTTGCCCGAGTGAATTCCACCAATTTAGTCTATTCCATATTAATACCTCTACTTTTACCTACAAACCACGATTAACAGCTATCAAAGGCGTGTCTAACATCTTTTCACCATGCCACTAACAATCTTATCACACAACGTGCGAGGCCTTAATTCTCCGCATAAACGCACTAAGGCCTTCCGCTACTACAGATCTCAACAAGCAGACGTGGTATGTCTCCAAGAGACACGCTTCTCAACTAGCTCTCACCCTAAGTTTATGTCCACCTCTTACCCGCTTTTTTATTTAGCGAACGCCCCAAACAAAACCAAAGGCTTCGCTATCTGCTTTAAAAAATCGGTTCCCTTTGTTTTTAAATCCTCGGTCGTAGACAAAGAAGGCCGTTATTTAATGGTGACGGGCTCAATTTCAGATGATTTGGTGACTATTGTTTCCTACTATGCTCCTAACACTCATCAAGCTGCCTTTTTTTCCCAATTATTGGAACTAGTCTCCGAACATGCCCAAGGGACTACGCTATTATGCGGGGACTCCAACTGTATACTTAAAGCCAGCCTTGACAAGTCCACAAGCCCTCAATCCCCTACTCCCTTGCCATTATATTCTTCTGCGGACTCAGCTGCCCTTAACAAACTCCTCTCCCAACATCATTGGGTGGACTTATGGAGGGACTTGCATCCCTCAGATAAAGACTATACTTACTTCTCCTCACGCCACTTAGTGTACACTAGAATTGACCATATCTTTGTTCATCAACCCTTTATTCCAAATGTGTCAAATATTTCTATTCAATCTACTCCATCGTCAGATCACTCTCCAATTCAACTCACATGCTGTACTCTCCACCCACAGCCCCGATCATTCAACTGGACTCTGAACGATTCATTGCTCTCTTACCTTGATATCGCGCAAAATCTGAAAAACCACCTTGATGATTACTTCTCCTTGAATCAACAATCAGCTTCCTCGTCAATTTCCCTATGGGAAGCTCATAAGGCAGTGCTAAAGGCTTCTGTATTCAAGAGGCCTCGCGCAAGAAAAAAGACAGACATGCAAGGGTAGCTGAAATAGAGAGCAAGGTATCAGTTTTAGAGTCCCGGATGAAGAACTCACCCTCACCTGCTACGTACCAAAACCAATCCCATGCTCGTACAGAATTAGACCTCTGTCTTTCTGAGAACGCGGACCGGGCCATACGTTAGTCACAACAACACTTCTACACCCTTAATAATAAGAATAATTCTATCTTAGCTCGTTGCTTAAAATGCCTACCCCTACCCTGCCCCCCCATACATTTACATACACCTTCAGGCATTACATCCAACCCACAACAGATTACTCATATGTTCCAACAAAAACTTAGGCAGTTATATAACGTCTCTACCACTATAAAGTCAGAAACGTTACATGCTTTTTTAGATTCTACCCCCCTCCCAGCCCTTAGCTCTGACATGATCGAATTCCTAAATCAAGCCATTACTCCTAGTGAAATAGAACTAGCTATTCAGCAATTGAAAATTAATAAAAAAAACAGGTCCCGACGGATTTACGGCCCTCTATTATAAAAAATACGCATCGGTACTAATTCTCCACCTCACTAACTACTTTAACTCTTTAAGGGACGGTAACAATCCAGGAGGAGCCTCTTTAATGGCCGCTATATCCATGATACCAAAACCCAACTCAGACCATTTACTCTGGTCTAATTATAGACCAATATCCCTTATTAACGTAGACCTTAAAATACTAGCTAAAATTCTATCTCAGCGGTAGAACTCAGGTTTGGGAACCCTAATACATAGAGATCAAGTAGGCTTTGTCCCTTGTAGACAAGCCTCAGACAACATACGGAGGGTCTCCCACCTGCTGCACCTCTGCAAACAGCGCAACATATCAAGCATGTTACTGTCACTGGATATTAACCCCTTAACGACCGCCGATACGCCTTTTAACGGCGGTAATTAAGGGTACTTAAACCACAGCGCCGTTAATTCACGGCGCTGTGATTTAAGTGAATAGCGCCCCCCCAGTGTCGGATTTTCTCCGGGGTCTCGGCTGCCAGGGGTAGCCGAGACCCCAGAGAACATGAATCGGTCGGTTTTTACCGACCCCCGCTTTTGCGATCGCCGTTATTAACCCTATAACGGCGACCGCAAAAAAAAAAAAAAGCCGCGATTTTACATTTAATTTCTCTTTCCTCTGATGTGATCGCACATCAGAGGATAGAGAAATAGGGTCCCCGATCCCCCCGGTCCCCTCCCGGTACCTCTCCCTTGTCCTCCGTCCCCTCCCGGTGGTCCCGCACCCGCCGGCGTCATCCGATGGGCGCCGCCATCTTGAAAATGGCGGGCGCATGCGCAGTGCGCCCGCCGGGAATCTGCTGGCTCCGGCTGGCAGATTCCATTCATTATTTTGATCACTATGATATACGATCATAGTGATCAAAATAATAAAAATAGTACATAACCCCCCCTTTTATCACCCCCTTATTCTGGCACACATAATGAAATAAAAAAAATATTTTTTTTTTCAGTTTTCCATAAGGGTTAGGGTTAGGCTAGGGTTAGGGTTAGGCTAGGGTTAGGGTTAGGGTTAGGCTAGGGGTAGGGTTAGGGTTAGGCTAGGGTTAGGGTTAGGGTTAGGCTAGGGTTAGGGTTAGGCTAGGGTTAGGGTTAGGCTAGGGTTAGGGTTAGGCTAGGGTTAGGCTAGGGTTAGGCTAGGGTTAGGGTTAGGCTAGGGTTAGGGTTAGGCTAGGGTTAGGGTTAGGCTAGGGTTAGGGTTAGGCTAGGGTTAGGCTAGGGTTAGGGTTAGGCTAGGGTTAGGGTTAGGCTAGGGTTAGGCTAGGGTTAGGGTTAGGCTAGGGTTAGGCTAGGGTTAGGGTTAGGCTAGGGTTAGGGTTAGGCTAGGGTTAGGGTTAGGCTAGGGTTAGGCTAGGGTTAGGGCTAGGCTAGGGTTAGGGTTAGGGTTGGGCTAGGGTTAGGGTTGGGCTAGGGTTAAGGGTTAGGGTTGGGCTAGGGTTAAGGGTTAGGGTTGGGCTAGGGTTAGGGCTAGGGTTGGGCTAGGGTTGGGCTAGGGTTAGGGCGAACTAGGATTAGGGTTAGGATTAGGGTTGGGATTAGGGTTAGGGGTGTGTTGGGGTTAGGGTTGGAGCAAGAATTGAGGGGTTTCCACTATTTACCAACTTTGGGGGTCTAAAAATTGGGGTCTAAAAAAATCACTTTTGTGGAAATAAAAAAGACTTTTTATTTTCACGGCTCTGCATTTATAAACTTCTGTGACGCGCTTGGGGGTTCAAAGTGCTCACCACACATCTAGATAAGTTCCTTAGGGGGTTTATTTTCCAAAATGGGGTCACTTGTGGGGGGTTTCCACTGTTTAGGCCCATCAGGGGCTCTGCAAACGCAACATGATGCCCGCAGACCATTCCATCAAAGTCTGCATTCCAAAATGGCACTCCTTCCCTTCCGAGCTCTCCCATGCGCCCAAACAGTGGTTCCCCCCCACATATGGGGTATCAGTGTACTCAGGACAAATTGAATAATAACTGTGGGGGTATGATTTCTCCTGTTACCCTTGTAAAAATAAAAATTTGGGGGCGAAAAGATCATTTTTGTGGAAAAAAAATGGATTTCTTATTTTCACGGCTCTACGTTATAAACTTCTGTGAAGCACTTGAAGGTTCAAAGTGCTCACCACACATCTAGATAAGTTCCTTAATGGGTCTAGTTTCCAAAATGGGGTCACTTGTTGGAGTTTTCCACTGTTTAGGCACATTAAGGGCTCTCCGAACGCAACATGGCATCCGATCTTAATTCCAGCCAATTCTGCGTTGAAAAAGTCAAACGGTGCTCCATCCCTTGCGAGCTCTGCCGTGTGCTGAAAAAGGGGTTTACCCCCACATATGGGGTATCGGCGTATTCAGGAGAAATTGTACAACAAATTTTGTGGTTGATTTTCTCTTTTAACACTTGTGAAAATAAAAAAAATTGGTTCTGAAGTAATTTTTTTCCAAAAAAAAAGTTAAATGTTAATTTTTTCCATCCACATTGCTTTCGTTCCTGTGAAGCACTTAAAGGGTTAATAAACTTCTTGAATGTGGTTTTGAGCACCTTGAGGGGTCTAGTTTTTAGAATGGTGCCACTTTTGGGTATTTTCTGTCATGTACACCCCTCAAAATGACTTTAAATATGATGTGGTCTCTAAAAAAAATGGCTTTGTAAATTTTGTTGTAAAAATGAGAAATCGCTGGTCGACTTTTAACCCTTATAACTTCCTAACAAAAAAAAAATTTGCATCCAAAATTGTGCTGATGTAAAGTAGACATGTGGGAAATGTTATTTATTAAGAAATTTATGTGACACATCTCTCTGATTTAAGGGCATAAAAATTTAAAGTTTTAAAATTGCAAAATTTTAAATTTTTTTGCCATATTTCTGTTTTTTTCATAAATAAACACAAAGACTTATCGAAGAAATTTTGCCACTAACATGAAGTACAATATGTCACGAAAAAACAATCTCAGAATCAGCAGGATCCATTAAAGCGTTCCAGAGTTATAACCTCATAAAGGGACAGTGGTCAGAATTGTAAAAATTGGCCTGGTCATTAAGCTGCAAACTGGCTCTGTCGCTAAGGGGTTAAAAAAGCCTTTGACTTCATTTCCTGGCCTTATCTGTTTGCGGTCATGCGGAAGTGGAAGTTCCCTGACCACTTTCTTTCTTGGATTCACGCTCTTTACAGCTCCCCATCCGCTTACGTACGCTACAATGGCTTTTCCTCTGCACTTTTCCCCATTAGTAGAGGCACTCGGCAAGGATGTCCTCTTTCGCCCTTATTATTCCTTTTGGCATTCGAACCATTAGCTATTCATCTACTCCTCAACGCTAATATACAGGGTGTAGAATTAGCGTCAGTTTCTCACAAGCTCTTTTTGTTTGCAGATGACATGCTACCTCTTCTATCAACCCCTCAGACATCCTTGCCGGTCCTACTTCAAACCCTTAGTAATTTTGAATCTATCTCTGGTCTACAGGTTAATCCTTCAAAATCTTATGCCATGAATATATCCCTCCCTTCACCTATTGTTTCACAGCTCCAACACGACTTTCCATTTCAATGGGCCACTAACATCTAGATTACCTAGGGGTGAAACTGACTGCCAGTTTAGACTCCCTTTATGCAGCCAATTATCCTCACATGCTCCGCAAACTCCGTCTACTACTTCAGTCATGGGTGAAGCTACATCTCTCCTGGCTCGGCCGGGTACGAGCACTAAAGATGACCATTCTCCCCAAATTACTTTACTTATTTCATGTCTTGCCAGTCCCTGTCCCTTCACTCTACCTCAAAATAGCCCAGTGATTAGTAGATGCTTTTGTTTGGAGAGGTGGCCTCCCCAGGGTTAATAGAGCTACCCTCTACCGTCACCGTTTGAAAGGAGGCTTGGGAGTTCCCAATCTTTCTAAATATTACCATGCAGCCCAATTGGGTCAACTGACCCTATATCATGCCTACTCCGAACCTCCACTGTGGCTATCTCTAGAGGCCCCTGAATTTCACTCAGGTACCCTCGACACACTACTATGGATTCTCCCAGCCCAGCGAAAACACATCTCGAATCCTATAATAACACACTCTCTTAGGATTTGGGACTCGTTGAAATATTCTTCGCAGCTAATCTCACCATTTTTACCCCTCGCCCCCCTTTGGGGCAATCTCCAGTTTCCCCCAGGCATGGAATCCCTTAGGAACTTTCATTTATGGGTCGCTGCAGGGATAACCAGAGTCCACCATCTTTTTAACGTTGACGGGATTATTCCATTCTCGGTCCTGAGTGAAAAATATAATTTCCCCCCCTGGAGAGGTATTTCGCTATCTACAACTTAAAAGCTTTGTCAACTCATTACTAAAAAATTCTACTCCTCCCTACTCCTTTACTCCCTTCGAACAAAAATGCCGTCAAAATCCACATGCTCCAGGTACTATATCTCTCCTCAACTCACATATCAACTCCTCCCCTCATAGGCGCTGCTTAAAATACACTTCTCGCTGGGAGTCCGACATTGCTTCCATTACTTCCTGGCGCCGCTGGAGTGGCAGCCTGTTACAGTAGCTCCTTCTTTGCTCTCCTTTTTTCTCTATTTTTTCTATTTTCCCTTTCCCTTTTTTATTGTTACTCCAAAGGACATTGCACTATGGAAAACCATAAGAGGACCTGGACCTTCGATGGACTTTTTACCTTGTTTTTACTTGGATCTATTGTGTTGGGAAATCCAGTAACTGAAAAAGACCCTATTGTCTACTCCAGAGAAGCTATACTGCTGCTTAGGGATACAGCAAAGCAGCATGCTGCTAATAGACCAGAGGACATTCTACCAGAAATAAGGAGGACTAAGAGAAGAGGTTGCAGAGCGGAGCCCTCAGGAAAGCTAGAAGAAGGCGCTATAGACCTGCTCTTCCCTCCATCATTATGGGCAATGTGAGGTCACTCGGGAATAAGATGGACGAACTGTCGGCGCTGACCAGACATCATCGGGAATTAAGGGAGTGCAGTATGTTGCTGTTTACAGAGACCTGGCTCACCGAAGGTACTCCGGACACTGTTGTCTCGTTGGATGGCTTTAAACTCATTTGAGCGGACAGGACAAGGGAGAGCGGTAAAGAGAAAGGCAGAGGGCTGGCGATATTTGTGAATGATCGATGGTGTGACTCTAGGCATATTGTGGTCAAAGAGCAAACATGCTGTAAGGACATTGAGCTATTAGCTGTGGGCATGAGACCTTTTTATTTACCAAGGAAACTATCGCATGTAATAATGATAGCTGCATATGTCCCCCCTTCTGCGAAAGCTGATGCCGCCACTGAGGTCCTACAATCAACAGTGAGCATGATGCAGTCCCTTCACCCCCAAGCACTCCTTCTGATTTCGGGAGACTTCAATCATGTGTCTCCAGCATCCATACTACCCGGTTGCACACAGTATGTTACCTGCCTCACTAGAGACAACAAAATATTGGACTTGTTCTTTGCCAATGTGAGAGGGGCATATGCCTCGTCAGCCCTACCGCCCCTTGGAAGATCGGATCACAACCTAGTGCACCTCCAACCCGTGTACAAACTACTTGTACAGAGAGAACCTGCTGTTACTCGCACAGTGAGGATATGGACTGAGGAGAGTGATGATGCTCTGAGAGACTGCTTTGAAACAACCACTTGGGATGTGCTGCAAGATTCCTATGGTGATGACATGGATGGTCTCACACACTGTATAACGGACTACATTAATTTCTGTGTAGACAACACGGTACCCACAAAAGTAGTGAGGTGCTTCTCTAATAATAAACCATGGATCAGCCCTGGAATAAAGGCTCTTCTCAAAGAGAAGAAGTTGGCCTTCAGATCAGGTGACAAGGGCAGGCTGAGAGAGGTGCAGAACGATCTGAAGAATCTAATCAGGCAGGGAAATGCTAATTATAAGAGAAAGACTGAACTGAAATTGTCACAGAAAAGGATTCATGAAGTCTGGGAGGGTCTAAAATCTATATCTGGGCATAGACAAACTGTCTCCAGGATGGTTGTAGATAAAGAGGGGCTTAATGAACTTAATCTATTCTTTAACAAATTTAATCACACACTGGCTGCTCCTGCCCCTGCATACCAGTCACACCTCTCTGCTACAATAACCTCACCCCCTGCTGCAACTTGTCAACAGAGCCAGGGTCTGTTTTTCACAAGTACCCAGGTTGCAAAAGAACTGGATAAGATCAAAGTTTTGACGGCTGCAGGTCCTGACGGCATCAGTGCAAGGTTAATCAGAACCTGCGGGCACCAGCTGAGTGAGATCATTACATATCTGTTCAATATGAGCCTGAGAATAGGTATAGTACCACAACTGTGGAAATTATCGTGTGTGGTACCAGTTCTGAAGAAACCTTATCCGAAAGACCTTAATGACTATAGACCTGTAGCATTGACATCATACCTGATGAAGGTACTAGAGAGATTGGTTTTCACACGTCTCCGTCCTCTAGTGAGCTCGGATATGGACCCTCTCCAGTTTGCCTACAGGCCGGGCATTGGTGTGGATGATGCCATTATCCACCTTCTAGATAGGACTCTCTCTCACCTGGAGAAACCTGGGAACACTGTGAGAATAATGTTCTTCGATTTCTCTAGTGCTTTTAATACCATACAGCCAGATCTACTGAGAGACAAGCTGGGCCTGGCTGGCGTGGACCTCCAACTCTCCACCTGGAATCTTAACTACCTCATGAACCGACCTCAGTTTGTAAAGGTTCGGGACAGTGTGTCAGACACGGTGATCTGCAATACAGGGGCACCTCAAGGTACAGTTCTTGCCCCTTTTCTCTTCAAACTGTACACTGCGGATTTTAAGTGCAGCTCATCTAGCTGCTACTTGCAGAAGTATTCTGATGACTCTGCAGATTGCTTTAGAGGGTGCAACTCGACAGGAGATATGTTCCATACATGGTGGCTATGCCCGACTGTACATAGATTTTGGATCAGAATGTACCATTTGGTTTCCTCTATAACAAATATAAACCTTAAAAAGAGATTTTTTTTTTTTTTGAGATTTGCTATCACCTTATTTGTAAAATGTAAACTTTCAATAAAAAATGTATTGTTCAAAAAAAAAAATATCATCAATGAAGCACATCCAGCTCACTACAGTTGGAGCTCACACATTGCATAAATATGATAACATATGCTCACGTTCCCATTGATCCATGAAGAGGTTGGCATATAAGAGTGCAAAATACGAATGATTGGAATGTAAAACTAACCTGTACAATTACTACGGAAAAAATTGACTTATTAGATCTCCAGTTCACAGTGGACCAACTTGGGAATATCCATAGTACCAGCGGTCATGGTGCACATTGGCACAAATGACAAAGTTAGAGGTAGGTGGAAGGTCCTAAAAGATGATTTCAGAGAATTAGGCTGTAAGCTTAAAGCAAGGACCTCCAAGGTGGTATTTTCAGAAATACTTCCTGTACCACGTGCCACGCCAGAGAGGCAACGGGAGATTAGGGGGGTTAATAAGTGGCTCAGGAATTGGTGTAGAAAGGAGGGGTTTGGGTTCCTGCAGAACTGGGCCGACTTCTCAGTTGGCTACAGGTTCTACGCTAGGGACGGGCTGCACCTCAATGGGGAGGGTGCAGCTGTGCTGGGGGAGAAAATGGCTAGAAGGTTGGAGGAGTGTTTAAACTAGGGACGGGGGGAGGGTATTCCTTTTATAGGAGGGGAAGACAGTGCAGATAGAGACCTGGGCACAAATAATGACATTGGGGGTGGGGGTGGCATGGGGGGTGGGGTTAGAACAGTTAATAATTTAAGAAAGAATAGAGGTACAGAGCGATACATAAAGTGCATGTATACTAATGCCAGAAGCCTCGCCAACAAAATGGAGGAATTGGAGTTAATGTTGTTGGAACATAATTATGACATGGTGGGGATATCTGAGACATGGCTGGATGAGAGCCACGACTGGGCGGTTAATTTACAGGGCTGTAGTCTGTTTAGAAATGACCGAACAAATAAGCGAGGGGGAGGTGTGTGTTTATATGTAAAATCATCCTTAAAACCCATCCTTCGTGATAATATATATAAATCTAATGAAAATGTAGAGTCCCAGTGAAGTCCCAGTGAAGTCACAGTGGGTAGAGATAAGGGGAGGGGGGAAAAATAATAAATTACTGATAGGGGTTTGTTATAAGTCTCCAAATATAATGGAAGCAACAGAGAATATCGTCATAAAGCAAATAGATGAAGCTGCGACTCAAGGAGAAGTCATTATTATGGGGGACTTCAACTACCCTGAAATACATTGGGGAACCGAAACCTGCAGTTCCAGCAAAGGTAATAGGTTTTTGACTACTATGAGAGACAATTACCTTTCACAACTGGTTCAGGACCCAACAAGAGGGGGGGCACTGCTAGACCTAATATTAACCAACAGGCCAGACCGCATATCAAATGTAAGGGTTGAGGGTCACTTGTGTAATAGTGATCACAAATTAATAAGTTTTCATGTATCCTTTAATAAGATGTGTAGTAGAGGGGTTACAAGGACACTAAACTTCAGGAAGGCAAATTTCCAACGGATGAGAGATGATCTTGGTGCAATTAACTGGGACGATATCCTGAGACATAAAAATACACAAAGAAAATGGGAGACGATTATTAGCATCCTGAATAGGACCTGTGCATAATATATACCGTATGGGAATAAACATGCTAGAAATAGGAAGAAACCACTATGGCTAAATAGAACTGTAAGGGGTGCAATGAGAGATAAAAATAAAGCATTTAGAGAATTAAAGCAAGTAGGTAGTGATGAGGCATTAACTAAATACAGAAGATTAAATAAATTCTGTAAAAAGCAAATCAAAACAGCAAAGATTGAGACAGAGAGACTCATTGCCAGAGAAAGTAAAAATAATCCCAAAATATTCTTTAACTACATAAATAGTAAGAAACTAAAAAATGATAGTGTTGGCCCCCTTAAAAGTAGTCTGGGTGAAATGGTGGATGAGGATGAGGAAAAAGCCAATATGCTAAATGACTTTTTTTCATCAGTATTTACACAAGAAAATCCCATGACGGATAACATGATCAGGGATAAAAATTCTCCGTTAAATGTCACCTTCTTAACCCAGCAGGAAGTACGGCGGCGTCTAAAAATCACTAAAATTGACAAATCCCCGGGCCCGGATGGGATACACCCCCGAGTACTGCAGGAATTAAGCACAGTCATAGATAGACCATTATTTTTAATCTTTAAAGATTCCATAATAACAGGGTCTGTACCACAGGACTGGCGTATAGCAAATGTGGTGCCAATATTCAAAAAGGGGACAAAAACTGAACTTGGAAATTATAGGCCAGTAAGTTTAACCTCAACTGTGGGTAAAATACTGGAGGGTTTTCTAAGAGATACTATACTGGAGTATCTGGAGAAGAATAACCTTATGACCCAAAATCAACATGGGTTTACAAGGGACCGTTCCTGTCAGACTAATCTGATAAGCTTTTATGAAGAGGTAAGTTCCGGACTGGACCAAGGGAATGCAGTGGACGTGGTGTACATGGACTTTTCAAAAGCTTTTGATACGGTGCCACACAAAAGGTTGATACATAAAATGAGAGCAATGGGGATAGGGGAAAATATGTGTAGGTGGGTTAAGAGCTGGCTCAGGGATAGGAAACAAAGGGTAGTTATTAATGGAGCACACTCGGACTGGGTCACGGTTAGCAGTGGGGTACCACAGGGGTCAGTTTTGGGCCCGCTTCTTTTTAACATATTTATTAATGACCTTGTAGGGGGCATAGAGAGTAGAATTTCAATATTTGCAGATGACACTAAACTCTGCAGGGTAATCAATACAGAGGAGGACAATTTTATATTACAGGAGGATTTATGTAAACTAGAAGCTTGGGCTGATAAATGGCAAATGAGCTTTAATGGGGATAAATGTAAGGTCATGCACTTGGGTAGAATGAACAAGATGTATAATTATGTGCTTAATTGTAAAACACTGGGCAAAACTGTCACTGAAAAAGACCTGGGTGTATGGGTGGACGACAAACTCACATTTAAGGGTCAGGCAGCTGCTGCAAAGGCAAATAAATAATGGGATGCATTAAAAGAGGCATAGATGCCAATGAGGAGAACATAATTTTACCTCTATATAAGTCACTAGTGCGACCACACTTAGAATACGGTGTACAGTTTTGGTCTCCGGTGTATAAGAAAGACATAGCTGATCCCGGGCCCCTATGCCCATGGATGCGGGCCCCTATGCACTGATCGCGGCCAGGTGTCAGCTGATTATCACAGCTGACACCCAGCACTATGTGTCAGGGGCGGTCACGGACCGCCCCCGACACGTTTACCCCTGGCACGAGCTCCCTCCGTGCTTCCCTGAGACCCCTGCAGCAGCGCAATGAGCAGCACTGCTGCGGGGGTCTCCTTCCCTGCAGGTCCCCGGATCCAAATTGGCGGCGGGGACCTTCGGGGGCCTGTAGGGAGCCGACTTCCTCAGTGCCTGCAAAGCGCAGGCACGAGGAAGCCTTCTGCAGTGCCTGTGACAGATTGCTGATCTGTCAAAGTGAACTGTCATGTGACAGATCACTTTGACAGATCAGCAAAGTCCCCACTGGGACATTGTAATAAAGTTAAAAAAAAAAAAGTGTAAAAATAATTTATAAAAAAAAAAAAATCGCAAAATAAATTGAAAAAAAAAAAAATATTCCCTAATAAATTTGCCGCATCCATAACGACCCGCCCTATAAAACTGTCCTATTAGTTAACCCCTTTATTGAACCCCTTAAAAAATACAAATAAAAAAAGAAGCAAAAAATAAAGCTTTATCATCATATCACCAAACAAAAAGTGCAATAACGCGCGATCAAAAAGACGGATATAAATAACCATGGCACCGCTGAAAACGTCATCTTGTCCTGCAAAAAACGAGCCTCCATACAGCATCCTCAGCAAAAAAATAAAAAAGTTATAGCTCGCAGAATAAAGCGATGCAAAAATAATTATTTTTTATATAAAATTGTTTTTATTGCATAAAAGCGCCAAAACATAAAAAAAGACATAAATGAGGTATCGCTGTAACCGTACTGACCCGAAGAATAAAACCGCCTTATCAATTTTACCGCACGCGGAACAGTGTAAACACACCCCCCAAAAGAATTTCTTGAAATGCTGGTTTTTGTTCATTCAGGTCCAAAAAAATCAGAATAAAAAGCGATCAAAAAATGTCACGTGCCCAAAAATGGTACCAATAAAAACGTCAACTAGTCCCGCAAAAAATAAGACCTCACATGACTCGGTGGAGCAAAATACGGAAAAATTATAGCTCTCAAAATGTGGTGATGCAAAAACTATTTTTACAATAAAAAGCGTCTTTTAGCGTATGACAGCTGCCAAACATAAAAACCCGCCATATATAGTAAATCAAACCCCCCTTCATCACCCCCTTAGTTAGGGAAAAATAATAAAATTAAAAAAATGTATTTATTTCCATTTTCCCACTAGGGTTAGAGCTAGGGTTAGGGCTAGGGTTAGGGCTAGGGCTGAGATTAGGGTTAGGGGTGTGTTGGGGTTAGGGTTGGAGTTAGAATTTGGGGGGTTTCCACTGTTTGGGCACATCAGGTGCTCTCCAAATGCAACATGGCGTCTGATCTCAATTCCAGCCAATTCTGCGCTGAAAAAGTCAAATGGTGCTCCTTCCCTTCCAAGCTCTGCCATGCGCCCACACAGTGTTTTACCCCCACATATGGGGTATCAGCCTACTCAGGACAAATTGCAAAACAACTTTTGGGGTCCAATGTCTCCTGTTACCCTTACAAAAATAAAAAATTGTGGGCAAAAATATCATTTTTGTGGAAAAAAATATGATTTTTTTATTTTCACGCCTGGGCGTTATAAACTTCTGTGAAGCACTTGGGGGTTCAAAGTGCTCACCACACATCTAGATAAGTTCCGTTGGGGGTTTAGTTTCCAAAATGGGGTCACTTGTTGGGAGTTTCAACAGTTTATGCACATCAGAGGCTCTCCAAACGCGACATGAAACCCGCAGACCATTCCATCAAAGTCTGCATTCCAAAACGTTTCTACTTCCCTTCCGACCCCTGACGTGTGCCCATACAGTAGTTTTCTCACACATATGGGGTATCAGCATACTCAGGACAAATTGGACAACAACTTTTGGGGTCCAATTTCTCCTGCTACCATTGGGAAAATAAAAAAATTGGGGACTAAAAGATCATGTTTGTGGAAAAAAATATGATTTTTTTATTTTCACGCCCGGGCATTATAAACTTCTGTGAAGCCCTTGGGGGTTCAAAGTGCTCACCACACATCGAGATAAGTTCCTTGGGGGGGTCTAGTTTCCAAAATGGTGTCATTTGAGGGGGGTTTCCACTGTTTAGGCACATCAGGGGCTTTCTAAACGCGGCATGGCGTCCAATCCCAAGTCCAGCCAAAAAAGTCAAATGGCGCTGCTTCCCTTCCGAGCTCTGCCATGTGTCCAAATAGTGGTTTACCCCCACATATGGGGTGTCAGCGTACTCAGGACAAATTGCACAATAACTTTTGGGGTCCTGATATTCTTGGAAAAATAAAAATTGAGGGTGAAAAGATCATTTTTGTGGAAAAAATATGATTTTTTAATTGTACGGCTGTATGTTATAAACTTCTGTGAAGCCCTTGGGGGTTCAAAGTTCTCACCACACATCTAGATAAGTTTCTTGGGGGGTCTAGTTTCCAAAATGGTGTCATTTGTGGGGGGTTTCCACTGTTTAGGTACATCAGGGGCTCGCCAAACGTGACATGGCGTCCGATCTGAATTCCAGCCAATTTTGCATTGAAAAAGTCAAACGGCGCTCCCTTCTGAGCTCTGCCATGCGCCAAAACAGTGGTGCCCCCCCACATATCAGGTATCAGCGTACTCAGGAGAAATTGCACAATAACTTTTGCAGTCCAATTTCTCCTGGTACCCTTGGTAAAATAAAAAAATTGGACCTGAATAATTTATTTGTGAAAAAAAGTTAAATGTTCATTTTTTTTCCAACATTCAAAAAATTCCTGGGAAGCACCTGAAGGGTTAATAAACTTCTTGAATGTAGTTTTGAGCACCTTGAGGGGTGCAGTTTTTAGAATGGTGTCACTTTTGGGTATTTTCTATCACATAGACCCCTCAAAGTGACTTCAAATGTGATGTGCTCCCTAAAAATAAAATGGTGTTGCAAAAATGAGAAATCGCTGGTCATATTTTAACCCTTATAACTTCCTAACAAAAAAAATTTTGGTTCAAAAATTGTGCTGATGTAAAGTAAACATGTGGGAAATGTTATTTATTAAGTTTTTTTGTGTGCCATATCTCTGTGATTTAAGGGCATAAAAATTCAAAGTTGGAAAATTGAGAAATTTTCAAAATTTTCGCCAAATTTCCATTTCTTTCACAAATAAAAGCAAGTTATTTGAATGAAATTTTACCACTAACATGAAGTACAATATGTCACGAGAAAACAGTGTCAGAATCACCGGGATCCATGGAAGCGTTTCAGAGTTATTACCTCATAAAGGGACAGTGGTCAGAATTGTAAAAATTTGCCTGGTCATGAACGTGCAAACCACCTTTGGGGGTTAAATACAAACCTGTAAGAAGAAAAAGGTTAAAAGACAATGACAAATGCAAAGATCATTATACTTATATAATATCGGTAAGAAAAATCAGTAAACATATTGTGCTATAAAGTTTGCACAATTGTGATAGCTTAAAAAAAAACGAAAGATCAATGCACTTATTATGCTCCTAATACTTAAAATAAATAAATAAAAAATGAAGTACCCAAGTAAGGTATAAAAAATATGAAAGCCTGTCTTGTCCGGAACATACTGTGATGTCCCTAGGACGGAGTGGAGGCCAAAACAATTGGTTCAATCAAAAACTGTAAAGTGGAAATATTTCTTCAGACTGTTTTATATATAATCAGATTACTCAACAACAAATGAATCAGAATTGAAATTTGGTTCCTTACAAAAAAATAAATAAATAAAAGGATGGAAAAAATTTATTTTCAGCCGTTTGATATAAAAAAAAGAGTAACAGTTAAATAGTTCCTTCAGCCGAGACGATGATCCAGTTTCAACGTAGAAGAAGGTCTGGGAGAAGCCTTGGAGGACATTATTCCAATGCATTCAAGAAAGTCATTCCCCTCATCCGGGGTAGAGCTAGGAACCAATCTTGATGCGTATTTCACCTGAAGAGTGGAGGACTCAGTCCAGGTGTAAGGAATCTCTGCGCGTCGGAGTTCATAAGTAGTATGGGATAATGCTTTCCTTTTCTGTAAAGTGTCCTTTGAAAGATCCTTGAGGAAAATCAGATGACTATATTTTGAAGACAGGAATCTTGGATCTTTGGAGATACCCAGCAACATGTTTCTCAGCCAATTGGGGTAAAAAGATACTATAGTGTCTCTTGCTAAATCATGAGGGAGAGCGGACGGCCTGCGAATCCTAAAAACCCTTTCAATCAGACACTTCTCATTGATGTCAGGGAACAAATGTGAGAGACCATTGACAATTTGTATCCCTTCAGTTGGGGAGCCTGAATTGACTCAGGAATCCCTCTGATCTTCACATTATTTTTTCTTCTAAGGCTGGTTTCACATTTGCGTTTTTTAGCGCTGGAAAAAAACGCATACGTGCGCATGCGATTTTTCCCCTATATTTAACATGGGTGCGCATACATGCGCGCTTGTAAGCGCATGTATGCGATTTTCATGTGCTGCGTTTTTTTGGGGTGTGCGTTGGTATTTTCCAGACGCTGCATGTTGCATTTTTTGGCCCTGGAAAAAAGCGCATGCGCACGTATGCGCACGTTTTGCGCTAAAAATGGCCATTATAGCCTATGGATGCGCATACGTGCGCACTGGCATGCGCAGGTATGCGATTTTTTAGCGCTGCGTTTTTTGGGTGGTGTCCACTTTTTATCCTAGTTAGAATCTTCTAAAGTCAAAAAAAAAAAGTCTATATAAAGGAGGTGCCTGCCAAAACTCTGCCACTACTACACTGAGAGATTGAAGAGCAGACAGTCAACCAAGAACCCATTATATCAGCGAAGAATGTGAGTATATTACATTATATGCCTGTCCTTTTAAATTATGTATGTACTAATGATTTTTATTATTTTTACATGCAGTATGTCTTCAGAATCAGAGTATTCCCCATCGCGGCAGGAATTGGCGCAAGCAGACCGTGAGGTGATTATTTTCGTGCATCTGGTAAGTATATCTGCTGCTTCTCCAAATCTCTTACGTTTTTTTCAACTTTCTTAAGACATCGTCATCATCATCTGCGGACGGCACTAGTGAGGGCGAAGAGCAGGAGCAGCGAAGCCAAGTCCCGGTGGTGATACGGAATGTAAGTATCAAATGATTTGTAATGTTCTTTATTTTTTATCTTCTATTTTTACTCATTTTTTTGTTTCTTTTTTTGTAACTTTTTATTCAATTTAAATTTGATTATTCTAATGAATGTGTTTTGTCTAGGTTCCACAACGGGATGAAGACGTCTACCTGGATAATGAGCAGCTCATCAGCCTGGTCCAGGAGCGTTCGCCGTTGTGGGACAGCCGTGACCGGCTGTACAAGGACAATGTGGTGACCCAGCGGCTATGGAATGAGGTGGCCGCAGCGTTGATGGATGGCTGGGACAGCGCCACAGCATCCTCCAAAAAGGCGTTTAGTGAGTATTTCCCTGCTCTGTATTGTGCCGCAGTGACTGTTGTCCTTGACGGCACTGTTGGGTTTCGTGCTAGGCGTATTCTAGCAGGAAACCCAACAGTTTCATCGGGGTCTACAGTGACTGCTTTGAGTATTGTATTGCTAGATTGTGCCGCAGTGACTGTTGTCCTTGACGGCACTGTTGGGTTTCGTGCTAGGCGTATTCTAGCAGGAAACCCAACAGTGTCATCGGGGTCTACAGTGACTGCTTTGAGTATTGTATTGCTAGATTGTGCCGCAGTGACTGTTGTCCTTGACGGCACTGTTGGGTTTCGTGCTAGGCGTATTCTAGCAGGAAACCCAACAGTTTCATCGGGGTCTACAGTGACTGCTTTGAGTATTGTATTGCTACATTGTGCCGCAGTGACTGTTGTCCTTGACGGCACTGTTGGGTTTCGTGCTAGGCGTATTCTAGCAGGAAACCCAACAGTTTCATCGGGGTCTACAGTGACTGCTTTGAGTATTGTATTGCTACATTGTGCCGCAGTGACTGTTGTCCTTGACGGCACTGTTGGGTTTCGTGCTAGGCGTATTCTAGCAGGAAACCCAACAGTGTCATCGGGGTCTACAGTGACTGCTTTGAGTATTGTATTGCTACATTGTGCCGCAGTGACTGTTGTCCTTGACGGCACTGTTTTTTTTTATCAACAGTGGACAAAGTCCGAACACGTTGGCGTTCGATCAAGGACCGCTTCAACAGTGATGTTCGTGCTGAGGGCCAGGTTCGCAGTGGATCTGCGTCAAGGACCAGAACTAGATACCGTCACTATCACGCGTTGCAGTTCCTAAGACCGGTCCTTGCCACAAGATCGTAAGTATTATACATTTTGGGTTTTTATTTTTATTAATCTGTGTTTTTCTAATCCACAGCTGATGCTTCTTGTAAAGGCATGGTAGTAATGATTTTCCTTTCTTCCACAGCACCTGGAGCAGCACCCTGCAACCTGGCCCTGGAGCGGTCCTTCCTCGGACGTCCTCTGACCCGTCCCAGCCATCCGACAGCCAGGAAGCACCTTGCAGGTCAGCCACACACACAGCTGGTGACCAGGAAGCTGGGCCATCAGGTATTCCCCTGTCCCAGGTCTCTGCCACTGGTTATGCGGGCACTACCCGCCAGCGGCAGAGGGCCTTGGACAGGAATGTCTTGCCCGAGTTTATGCATTTGAGCGAGACATTTAATTCCAGCCTCAAGTCACTGTCCGACAGAGTTGAAAGTGGTTTTGCACTAATGGAACGTGGTTTTAACCACTTTGAACACCGCTTCAATTCTGTAGAACAGCGCCTTGACCGTCTGGAGGCCGACCTCAACAGACCAGCACACCATTTTTTTAGTAAGATTGAAAAGGGCATGGCGGAACACCTTAGTCCTGATCAACAGCTGAATGTGCTGCAGGCCTGCAACAATGCTTTCTTGCAGGCTATGCAGCATAATCGGTACGGTCAGCAGTCAGTGGTGTCCTTTCCACCTGTGCCACCATTGACTCGCTTCACCTCACTACCGACTTGTGCTGCATACCACTGCACGGACACCTCTATTCAAAGCCAGGACACCCACCGTTACACCACCACAAGTCTGAGTGCAGCTGGTCACTTCACCGACACCACCATGGCAAGCGCTGCTCCTGTCTGGAGCACCACCGCCAATCCCATGCATGCGTGGAGCTCAGCCACCACTAGGCAAACATGGAACAGCCCTGCCGCTACAACAACATGTAGTAGCCCTGCCACCACCACTCTGCAAACCTGGGCCATCACTGCCACCACCAGTCCTCCTGCAAGGACGAGCACTGACAACGAAGAGCAGCATCAGCCACCTCAGCAGCAGCAGCCAACTCAGCAGCAGCAGCCACCTCAGCAGCAGCCGCCACCTCAGCAGCAGCAGCCACCTCAGCAGCAGCCGCCACCTCAGCAGCAGCAGCAACCACCTCAGCAGCAGCAGCCACCTCAGCAGCAGCCGCCACCTCAGCAGCAGCCGCCACCTCAGCAGCAGCCGCCACCTCTGCAGCAGCAGCCGCCACCTCAGCAGCAGCAGCCATACCAGCAGACGGGGGACCTACATTCCATATTTGCCCCTACTTCAAGGCGAAATCAATCAAGGCGGGCATTGGGCCAAAGTCGGTCCAGGCACACAAGCCTACGGCGACATGCCATTACAACTAATGTAACTGAACAGATTTCCTCTCCTACAAGTGTTCCAAGTTTAATTCCCTTAACTGGACTACCTTCCCCCACAAGTTTTGTTGCCCCTTCCCCTCAAACACCGTCTTCAACTGCAAGTGTTGCATATTCCCTGCACACCCCCAAATTGAAACCATCTGCCCCCAAACGCCGTAAAAAATAATTTTTAGGTTTTTTTTTGTGATAAAAAATAAATTTACATTTGTGGTTCACCATTAATAAGTTTCATTAATGTTGTTTGCGCCGCTCACACACACTGATGGGTAAATACATGTTAAAAACCAACCCAAGGGCTAGTATAGTCATATGTGAAATAACATGGACTAGTATAGTCATTCCAAGGCCTAGTGTAATAACTCTAGTTTTACCAAATAGAATCTGGTTTCATGAAAAACAAACTGTTGAAACTTGTCTAAAAAATAAGTTTCTTTCTAGTTTCACCAGTTTGTTTTTTGTGAAACAAGATGCTAGTTGTTAAAAATCGAGTTATTACAGTAGGCCTTGGTATGACTATACTAGGCCGTGGTATTTCACATATTACTATACTACTAGCCCCAAGGCCTACTATACTCATATTTGAAATACCACGGCCTAGTATAGTCATTCCAAGGCCTAGTGTAATAACTCTAGTTTTACCAAATAGAATCTGGTTTCATGAAAAACAAACTGTTGAAACTTGTCTAAAAAATAAGTTTCTTTCTAGTTTCACCAGTTTGTTTTTTGTGAAACAAGATGCTAGTTGTTAAAAATCGAGTTATTACAGTAGGCCTTGGTATGACTATACTAGGCCGTGGTATTTCACATATTACTATACTACTAGCCCCAAGGCCTACTATACTCATATTTGAAATACCACGGCCTAGTATAGTCATTCCAAGGCCTAGTGTAATAACTCTAGTTTTACCAAATAGAATCTGGTTTCATGAAAAACAAACTGTTGAAACTTGTCTAAAAAATAAGTTTCTTTCTAGTTTCACCAGTTTGTTTTTTGTGAAACAAGATGCTAGTTGTTAAAAATGCTAGTTGTTAAAAATCGAGTTATTACAGTAGGCCTTGGTATGACTATACTAGGCCGTGGTATTTCACATATTACTATACTACTAGCCCCAAGGCCTACTATACTCATATTTGAAATACCACGGCCTAGTATAGTCATTCCAAGGCCTAGTGTAATAACTCTAGTTTTACCAAATAGAATCTGGTTTCATGAAAAACAAACTGTTGAAACTTGTCTAAAAAATAAGTTTCTTTCTAGTTTCACCAGTTTGTTTTTTGTGAAACAAGATGCTAGTTGTTAAAAATGCTAGTTGTTAAAAATCGAGTTATTACAGTAGGCCTTGGTATGACTATACTAGGCCGTGGTATTTCACATATTACTATACTACTAGCCCCAAGGCCTAGTATACTCATATTTGAAATACCACGGCCTAGTATAGTCATTCCAAGGCCTAGTGTAATAACTCTAGTTTTACCAAATAGAATCTGGTTTCATGAAAAACAAATTGTTGAAACTTGTCTAAAAAATAAGTTTCTTTCTAGTTTCACCACTTTGTTTTTTGTGAAACAAGATGCTAGTTGTTAAAAATCGAGTTATTACAGTAGGCCTTGGTATGACTATACTAGGCCGTGGTATTTCACATATTACTATACTACTAGCCCCAAGGCCTACTATACTCATATTTGAAATACCACGGCCTAGTATAGTCATTCCAAGGCCTAGTGTAATAACTTGTAATGGAGCAGATTACATGAGCAGATTACATTCATCCACTCAATGCTGACTTGTATTCCCCATGGACTTTCATTGGGGTTGGGTTTTGAGGGTTGTGTTTTGAGAAAATCACATACTTTGTTTTAAACTAGTTGCACAATTTTCTCTTGAAAAAAAATGGTTTCCTGATTCATGGCCTGCAGCTTTGCTCATTCCAATATATTTCACGCAGACTAGCAATGCTGCATTTTAACTCGTATGTGTATTTACCTGCCCAGGTGTGTGAACATAACAAAATTCAGTTATACATGGGAAGTTTTTTAATTAATTGGAGTTTAAAAAATATAGTGCACTCAGTAATGGTATCAAATAAGGATTTTTATTACCATAAACAACAACATTACACCATTTCATCTTGCCAGTGCACCCGTCCTACATCAGAAATAAAGTAGGCCGCAAATTTGTCCCTCATTTGGCCAACTTCAACGGATGACCTGAGAGTGTGCTGAGTGAATTCAGGCAATGGGTTAGGAGCATCATCGTCCAGTTCAAAGGTCGGGTGCTCTTTAGCCATCACAAAGTTATGTAGAACCACACAGGCCTTCACCACCTCATCGACTGTTTCAAGTTTAAGATTAATGGCCGTGCCCAGAATTCGCCATCTGGAAACAAGAATCCCAAAAGCACACTCGACAGTTCTTCTGGCCCTGGTCAGCCTGTAATTAAAAATTTTTTTGGTGTGGTCCAAGTCCCGGCTGGAGTAGGGTTTCAGTAAGTTTCCGCACATTTGAAAAGCCTCATCGCCAACCATTACAAAGGGCAGTGGCGGAGCTTCGGTGTGAGGAAGAGGCCGTGGCATAGGGAAATTAAATTGGTTGCCATACAACCTCCGGCCCATGTCTGAGTTTTTAAAAGCCTGCGAGTCATTACCACGGCCAAATGCTCCAATGTCCACTGCTACAAACATACATCCGGCATCCGCAATTGCAATGAGTACTATTGAAAAGTACTTTTTGTAATTATAGTACTCAGATCCCGTTCTTTGGGGTTTGATGATCCGTATGTGTTTCCCATCAACAGCTCCCAAACAGTTGGGAAAATTGCATACTGTCCAGAATTTGTCAGCAATTTCCATCCACTTTTCAGCGGTGGGCAGGGGCATAAATTCTGGGCAAAGAACATTCCAGAGAGCCCGGCAGGTGTCAGCAACAATTCCAGACAAGGTAGAGATTCCAATACGGTACTGGAAGTGTAGTGAGGATAGGGTTTCTCCAGTCGCCAGGAATCTGTGAACAGACAAAGAAGTAAAATTAATATTTATGTATATTATTTTTAAAAACTATAAAAAAAAATATTAGTACATTCACGAAAACTAATTACCCAAGGTTTTGAATACTAAATTTACAAAAAAAAACATCAGACCACACCCCTTTGTTTTTAAAACATACCGTAATGTCACCAGTAGCCGTTCCTCAGGAGGAATCGCACGACGGAGCTGTGTGTCCTGTCTCCGGATGGATTGTTGGACACGAGCAAGCAAATCCATGAAACTTTCGTGGGACATCCGGATATAATCAGTAAATTTCTCCGGGTTTGCACGTAGCTCGCTGTAGAGGGTGTGGTATGCCCCACGGCTCTCCCGGAGTTCAACAATCGGATGTATCCACATACGCCGCCGTCTTCGCTGCCTCTCTCTCTTCCTTTGTTCATGGCAAGCAACTGCATACGCCTGAGCCATCGCGATGTCCAAATCCAAGTTGAAGTGAAAACTCTTCCAGCGCAGATCCATGGTCACGAGAAGAATCAAGCAAATGTGAAGAATACTGTAGACAGGGTCTATATATATTAACATACCACACCCACAATGAAGTCCCATTGGTCTTGTGTGTTGTTGAATGGTTGTTTTTTCTTTTTTGTGGGGTTTTTCCAAAATCTGTAAAAAAACGCAAACGCACAAAAAACGCATACAAACGCGCAAAAACGCTGCGTTTTTTTCCTGCATGCGCATTAAAATGCTGGAAAAAAACGCAGCGTTTGTATGCATTTGTATGCGTTTTTTTAATGCGTTTTTTTGCGGGAAAAACGCGCTGCAAAAAAAAGCAAGTGTGAAACTAGCCTTAAGTCTTCAAAGTTGGCTATATTTATTTTGAGAGAAGTAATGTCTTTCTGTAATTTATCCAGGGAAGCTGAAAATGCAGGAAGGATCTACGGCTGACTTGAGTCTATTATTTTGTGATTTCTAAGAGATTCGGTTATTTTTTGGTCTTCTGTGGCGTTACCGTAATCCTTCATAGAATTCAGGTAGGAGTCGTCGGTTAAACGTATCAGGGTATCTTTGAAGAGGTCTTTCACAAAAACTTCAGATGCTTTAGATTTATTTTGTATCTTAAACGGATTTCCCTAAAGGGTAGGAGTCCCCATAGAGGCGTTCAGCGACTTCAAAAAAGCTTTGCACAAACTGACCATAAAACCTTCAGTCATCCGAGGCGGGTATGGCATCTAGTAATAATGTATTTATCTCACTTTTAGTTCCCCCCTCTGAAGAAGAGCTTGATGATAGAGGTTCATCCAATGCCTGATCACTGAGAGAATCGCTCCCGTTGATCATATAAATCATCCTCCGCAATAAATCCCTCTGAACAAAAACTGTCAAAATCGTTTGACAAGCCATTTTTATCTAAGTGTCCCATTCAATCTCCTCTGTTATCTTTATCATTATAGGATGACCCAAAAGACTCCAGACCACCATCATTATACAGATGATTAACACCTTTCATCCATGATCCCTCTACGTTGTTCTGGTGCACTTCCCCTTTAAATTTAGGGATAAGAGTAGAGGGACTGGGAAACAAGCATCCATTAGTAACCCCTGTATGAATATTATGTTCATATAACTCTTTACCCCCATTATTCAGCCTGAGTCCAATAGCATGTTCCCCAGCATCAAGAGGGGATTGTAGGTCTGTGAGTGCAGGGATATGACCCTGCAAAACTGCAGATATAGGAATAACTCCCTGCTCATCGCTCCCTTGAAGCTTCAGTTGCCGCTTCTGAACCCGGTCCCCTCCACTACAGAATGACCTGGGTATAAACTCTGGTGCCTCAGAACGCAGAACCTTTCCTGTAGCTCTCTGCGCTGTGGATGCTGAGGTCTCAGCAGGCAGACATGTCGCCAATATGACTAAATCACCGCCAGATCTCCTCTTCTGCGTCTCATCATCCATTCCTGCCTCGGCCTCCTGACGCCTCCTCACAACGCTGGTAATTGGCGCCGGGGCCATGACAGGAGCCGGCTTCACCTCCGCTACTGCTGCCAGGTCCCAGCCGGGTATCTCCAGCCACATCTGCCATCTCTTAGCAACCAATCCCGCCACGGCCCCTTCACTTCAGAGTTTCGGCCGCTGTTACAGGAGCCGCGGCAGGGGCCGGTCTCACCTCCACAGATGGCCCGTGAATCGCTGCTCCTGCTGTCACAGAATCCTCACCGCTTCTTCCCATCGGCATCAGCTGAGTCCCGGCATCCTGACCCGGCGCGCTCATCCGCTGTGCTGCCCACTCTGCATCACTGTGGTTTCTCCTCCCAGCTTGGTCTGACTCTGCAGGTGCCACCGCGCTGCTCCCCCGCTCCACCTTCACAGTCTTCTCCGTGTGCAGCCGCAGGGCTGTCACAGAGAGACCGCGACTTCTCTCCCCAACATTGTCAGCATGTGAGGAGGTCACGGCCTGCTCTTTCTGCTCACCACGCTCGCTCCTTCTGCTTCTGGGAGCCGCGACAGGCCTCCCCGCCGCGCTCCTCCGCTGTATCTCTAGCTCTGCTTCCCCGCTGCTTCTCCTCCTGGCATGAACATTCAGTGGAGGTGGCTTCATGCTGCTCCTTGGTCCCGGCATCATGCACCTAGAGGTTGGGGATGCTGTGACAGACTCCCTCGTCGATGTCACTCCATTCCTCTTCTCAGTCCCGGGCCTTGCTGTATTCACCTTCTTCCTCCCTGCAGGCAGTGTGGATGAGTCAGCAACTTTTGCAAACCCCTTTCTCTGCTCCATGAAAGGCTTTTTTCTTGTGTAATCCACAGCAATCTTCTTATTTTCCATTCCAGGCATATTCTTTTAGCTTTAAGTCCAAAAAAAAGTCCACTTCAGTATGCTTTTAGCCGCTTATTTAGGGGAAGTTGCAGGAGTTAATGAGAAGCATGTCTGCTCCCTTCCCCTGCAAACCACGCCTCTCATGACCAATATTTTTAACCATTTTTGGCCAATATTAAAACAGGACCCTAGATTCACTAAATACATTGGAGATAAACCATGGGTTGTAGCAAGAAGAAGTAAAACCATAGGGGAAACTATTACACACAGCCACTATGTTGCTCCCAAGTCAAATTTCATTTTCAACTCAAAAGGCCCAAAATGGAGCTCTCGACCATGTGGTGACTGCAGCGCGAGTAAATATATGATCAAAACTGAGATTTTTGGGAATTCATCAAAGACACGGGATTTTAGGATTACTCATGCAAGTAATTGCAAAATCACATTGGTAATATACTATCTTACATGCCCATGTGGGCTTATATATATGTAGGCCATACATCAAGACAACTTTGTGCATGTATATTGGAACATGTATAAGGTCAGCTCAGATGATTTACAGAAAGAGGAAACTACGAAATTGAAGACAATACCTGTCCATTACCGGGAATTTCATCCGTCTGGACCTATTGATCTACAAGTAAGAGGTATTGATATAGTACAATTGGGTATTCGTGGTGGCCATCTTATGAATAGATTACCACGCTCAGAACAATGAAACCAATTCTCCAGCTTTCTATAGATACAGTTTTGATATGGGGATCCTAAAGGAGCTCTTTTTTTGCTATATATATATTTTTTATATATTTTTTATTATTCTATAATTATTTATTGTCCCGATTGTTTATATTTTACTGTATATTAACTTAATGGTTTTTAGTTTTTAGCGGGTGGTCTAGAAACTTTTGAGACTATGGTTCAGTAATTTTTCTTGTGGGCAATATATGGTAAGTTAGTGTTAATTTAATATAATGTATTTATACTGTATATGTATTCTCTTTGCTCTCTACCATGCAGTATCTTGTTATTCACTGATGTGGACCCATATGCCTGTGAGGGAAACCTGGATTATTTCTATGGACTTGGATGGAATTGCAGCTTTGCCATTTCTTCATATATTTTTTTATTTTATTATTTTTTTGTTTTGGGTATTTATATATACGTATCTCTAATATACCGGGTGAGTCATAAAGGACGGATGTATTTGAAGTGGCTATAACTCACCACCAGGTGGAGGTAGAGATGTGCGGGAGGCGGGGTTATGTTTGTGAGGTGAAAGCATTGTTTTTATTTCAGTTTAAGCTATGGTGCCGTGGACGATAGAACATCGCGTTTTTGCGTACGACAGTTTTGTCAAGAATAATGAGTGTATCACAGCCGTTCAGCGTGAGTTTCGGCGTCATTTCAATATTCACAGAAATCAAGCTGTTCCCGCTCGTAACACTATCCTACGTTGGGTTGAAGCACTCCGTACACGAGGTACACTAATGAACAAACGACCACCGGGGGCTCCACGAACGGCACGTACCGCTGCACAGCCCTAAGGTAACGGTGTGGTGCGCTATGGGCAAATATGGCGTGATCGGTCCGTACTTTTTCGAAGGCGATAATGGCAATACTGTTACCGTGAACTCACAACGTTATATCGCCATGATAAATAACTTCTTTGTTCCTGAGTTACGACGGCAACATATCCCCATCTCTAGTGTGTGGTTTCAACAAGATGGGGCAACGGCCCACACAGCCGGAGCAACAATGAACGTTCTTCGCCCTCTCTTCCCTGGTCGCATCATTTCCAGGTTTGGCGATATTAATTGGCCTCCTAGGTCCCCAGACCTGTCCATGTGCGATTATTACTTATGGGGTCACCTCAAATCACGTGTATACAAGCTTAAGCCTCGATCATTACAAGAACTGAAGGAAGCTATTCGAGTGGAAGTTGCCCAAATCGACAGAGTTGTGTTGGAACGTGTTGATGCCAACTTCCAAGAACGCCTTTGGAAATGCATCACTGATAATGGCCACCACATGGCAGATGTTGTTTTCCACACTTGAATTTGTCAAATGCTATTAGTATACGTAACCAAATCTGTGAATACATTTATATTTAATAAATATTTAACGATTTTATGATTAGTTTAAAAACGTCCGTCCTTTATGACTCACCCGGTATAAAGCTCAATGTGTGTGTGTGTATGTTTGTATGTATGTGTGTATGTCAGGGATTGGCATCTGCATCATTGCAGATACAGCCACAAAATTTTGCACAGTCACACATCTGGACCCTGAGAGCGTCATAGGCTATGTTGTGAGGTGAAATTTTAACCCCGCGCATTCCAATTCACCAAACAATTTTGCCCCTATCTACATAATGGGGAAAAAGTGAAAGGAAAAGTGTTGGAGGCAAATTGACAGCTGCCAGATGTGAACAAGGGGGACTTAAAGAATGAAGGCGATGGCACCAAAGAGTATATACCATACAGTTGCAAAGGCGTGGCCCTGACATGGGATACTCACCACTCACGGGGATATGAACACACACAAAATGCGCCACGCACTACCACGTGCTTCAACACATATACCACCCTCAGCACACATTTCACCACACATACACCAACCTTGCCACATAAAAGTCGAAACACAAAAGTCGCCACTCAAAACTCGCACGCTGTCCCAGAGCTGTTTAAAAGATGAAAAATGAGCTGTGATTGGTTGCTATCAGCAACAGTTTTCTTTGTAGACAGTTGTGGTAACTGAGGCCTATTATTCTTATAATTTCTATGGTGTTATCGTCCTTCTGCAAAGCTGGAAATAACACAATTTATTAACGCAAGCAATGACTAGCCAGGTCTTTCCCCGGGAAACATGCGTTGAGAAACATGTGATGGTGTCTCCGCGGCTTGTGTTTTGCATATTTTTACATATTTCCCATAAGGGATGGGGGCATTGCTCTAGAATCACTGCATTGAGAAACGTGATGGTGGCTTCGCAGTGTTGGATGTTGATCTCCATGAGTTCATTCATCCTCATTTTTCACAGTCTTCTACTAGGCATTGCTCCTACTGGCCAGTTTCCTACTCCACACTGATGAGGTGCGGAGTTTCCTGAATACCTTGAGTGTTGTCTCTTGGCCTTCCGGCATCGCCACTTCGGTGGCTTAAGCTGGTCGCTGCTTTTGGGAGATAGCCAGGAGGTTTCGGGGAGAAGACCCTTGGAGTTGTGGACGATGGGAGTCCGACTTCAATTCTCTGGGACCGGTGATAGCCGGGTCAAAAATGGATTCAGTATTGATATCGCTGAAGATAAGAAGTTGCATTTTTCCCTGGGATATTTGGTCAACATGGTGTTTTATGACATCCTGAAGATTCGGAAGTCCGATATAATATGCCTGCAGGAGTTTAGGAGAGAAGGCAGGTATGTACTGGTGCTATCTTCTATGGCGGCTTGCCAGAATTTGTTTACTGCCCTGAAAAATGGAGTGGCAAATCCTTTGCTGGAAGGTCTTACCTTTACTGTGCTGTACTCTAAGGGAGGGAGATATCCCACTTGTAGTTTTCATGCACAACCCTTTTGTTTCCCTGGAGGACATTGCTTTATTTTTGAAAAGACATTGCATTTATGTTCAGTACTCCCACAGGGTCCTGAATGGAGAAGGGCTCTGGACTGGGAAGTACAAATTTTTTGTGAGATTTGGGATGGATCCCCAAGGCCCGGGAGGCATCCATTACCCCCCTCTTAATTTTTCAATTGGGAAAAATACTGTTTTTTTGTTCTTTCCAGATGCCCCGATGTGTTGCAGGAGGTGTAAAAATTTCGGGCATACCCAGGATAGTTGCAAGGAGATGCCAACTTGCAGGAATTGCAATGCTTCTGGCCATATGGCAAAAGACTTCACAAATCCTGTTATGTGTAATGCTTGTGGTGAGGAGGGCCATAAGTATCGGGACTGTAAGGCCAGGATCAGTCCTAGGTCTTACGCTGAGGTCTCAGGTGGGGCAGCTGCACCCCCTGCTGCTGTTGTTGACATTCCACAGGTTTCAGACCCAGAACATATTGAGGAACCTGAAATCATGGATGCACATGAGGAGGCCCTGCCCCAAACGGAGTCTCCCTGCCCAGAGGTGGCAGTTTTGGAAGCTACTGATGTTGAATGTGAGCTCCCTCTTCAGTCTGATGTCTGTGGGGAGGGGGAGTTGGAGAGTACTCTTGGCAATACCCCCAGTGTATCTTGGTTTGCTACTGAGGAGGAGTTGGCCAGTTGTGGAGATTAAGGTGACTTCACTCTTGCGAGGTCCTCTGAGGATGAGGAGCCTGGAAATTCCTGTAAGAAGCCCAGAACGGATTGGGCAGACCCCGATGAAGTTGGTTTAAGTCCGGGGAGTGAACGTAGTTACCCTCAGAATGTCTTCTCTCCTGACACCAATGCTTTTTTAGGCATTCCCGCAGACATAGACAGATTCAAGGAGTTGCAGTTCCAGATGGAAGACGAAAACACCTGAAGAGGAAGTGGCGTGTTTGTCGTCATGTAAATAACACAGTCATGTTATGGCTCCCCAAGCTGTTTGGGGCATTGCGTCCCTGAATGTCAGGCAAATTAGATCCAAATTCAGGAGGGCAATCGTTCTAGATTATATTAAACAGATGAATGCTCACATCTTTTGTCTTCAGGAATGTGAGATTGTGGACGCTCCAAGCAATAAGGACTGGCCTTACGGACAGCATGTATGGTCTGGCTCATGTGTTAATAGGAATGATGGTGTAGGGATATTAATGGGTAACAGGGAGATTAGTTTAGATAGCTACACTGTGGTAGAGGTGGGTAGATGTATAATTGCATATGTTAGCTATAGGGGGTGGCGGGCTAGAATTATTAATGTGTACTGTCCATCAGGACATGACAGGAAAAAGGAGCGTCTGGCTCTTTTGGAAAAATTAAGTTTGTTTCTTCCGGGCAAAATGCCTACAGTTTTAGTTGGAGACTTTAATTGCACCACAGAAGGGAATTGTGACATAACTGGTAAAAAGTTATCCAATCTTATTTCTGATTTTTCCCTTCTAGATGCTGCTGCTCTGAAATTTGGCATCCCACCACTGCCAACGTACCATGCTGATAGGGGTGGTATTGCATCCAGGATAGATAAAATGTTGTTTTCCAAAAATATGTTGGGTATGAATTTTGAACAAAATGCTGTACCTTTTTCTGATCATGAGTGTTTGAGTGGTGTGTTTAGTGCGATTGATGACCGTGTGTATGGGGGTGGGGTTTGGAAGCTGAATGTAAGATTGTTAGAAGATGAGGATGTGATGAATGAATTAAAAATAAAGTATAAAGAGTGGAGAGTATGTAAGAGGGATTTTGCGTGTGTACTGGAATGGTGGGACTGGGTTAAGGTGTGTTGCAAAAAATTCTTCAAAAAGTGGGGCTATAAAAAAAGCTGCTATTTATCAGAGTAGATTTAATGATTTAAACAGGCGCTTAGACTGGTTAAGGAAGTGTGGAGAAAGTGGCATGGATGTGTCTGATCTGCTGGCTGAGACAAAGAGTGAATTAAAGAGTGTTATGGATGAAAAAGGGAAAGAAATCATCTATCGCACCAAAATAGAACATCTTGAGAAAGATGAAAAGTGCTCGAGGTTCTTTTTTAAGAAAATGAATGGGAGAAAGGCTGATATGGATAAAATCCTGGATAGGAATGGTTTGTGTGTGTCATGTGAGAATGTGATAAAGGAGGTGAATAGGTTCTATAGCAAGTTATATGATAAAAAATGGATTGATTCTGGTCTTGTTTCAGAAGTGCTGAATGGGTTAGAGAACAAGTTGGATAGTGGAGAATGTGATATTTTGAATGAGGACGTAATTATGGAAGAAGTAGAAAATGTGATGAAGAGTGCTAAAAAGAATAAGACTCCAGGTAAAGACGGATTGCCGGTAGAATTCTATGTGAAGGCGTGGGATTTTCTGGCTGCTGATTTGACTGAGATATGTAAGTATATGTGGGAGAGTGGTAAGTTGTGTGAATCAGTGAAAGAGGGGGTGGTTGTGCTTTTGCATAAGAAAGGTGAGAGAAGGTGTTTAGAGAATTGGAGACCTATAACATTGCTGAACGCAGATTACAAAATCTATAGCAAATTGTTGGCGAATCGTATGCGTGAGGTGATTGGTAGTGTTGTGGATGAGGATCAAGTGCGTGCTGTGCCTGGAAGAAGTATGAGTGATAACTTATTGTTATTAAGAGATTTGATTGGAGACTGCATGGGAAGGAAACGGAAGTGTATGGTTCTGTCAATTGATTTTGAGAAAGCGTTTGATAGGGTCGTGCATGTGTTTTTGTTTAAAGTTCTGGATAGAATAGGATTTCCTCAAAAATTTGTGAATGGGATAATGTTTTTGTATGATTGTGTGTCAAGTGAGTTTCTTGTAAATGGGTGGTTGAGTGAGAAAGTGAATATTAAGTCTGGTGTAAGGCAGGGGTGTCCCATGTCCCCTGTCTTGTTTGTATGTGTGATTGAACCTTTGTTGTGCTTGGTGAGACGTGATAAAATGATGCGAGGTTTGTTGGTACCTGGGAGTGGTGGGAAGCATGTGAAAGTTCTTGGATATATGGATGATGTTGTGGCTGTGAGTGAAAGTGTTGCGTCTATGAGTTGGGTTTAAGTTGCTTCTGGAGTTTTTCTGTGGTGCATCTGGCTTTAGAGTGAATTGGAATAAATGTAGTTTTAAATGTTTTGGGGATGACAGGGTTAAAATGGAGGGGGTAAAGTGTGAGGAGGGTGCTATCAAAGTGCTGGGAGTATTATTTAATAAGGACTTGGAAGGTAAGGAGAGCTGGGAGGAGTGTGGATTGCGCATAGAGCGTAAGTTAAATTTTTGGCGACTGAGAGACTTGACCTTGAGTGTTAAGATTTTGGTCATAAAAGCGGTGATTCTTCCGATTTTGCTTTTTATTGCAAC
Organism: Dendrobates tinctorius; assembly: GCF_039654945.1. Taxonomy (NCBI): domain Eukaryota; kingdom Metazoa; phylum Chordata; class Amphibia; order Anura; family Dendrobatidae; genus Dendrobates; species Dendrobates tinctorius. The sequence continues at coordinate 3,677,804 of NW_027361736.1, read as the reverse complement.
AGTGTTTCCACCATCATGTAGGAAAATAAAAAGAGTGGAAAAGTTAGTTTTTACTTTTTTCTGGAGCAGTAAAATAGAGAAACTTAAGAGAGAGAGTCTTTTCAAGGCGTCACCATGGTGGCATGGCCTTTCTAAACATTGAGATTTTTCTGGGGCTTCAGTATATCAAAACTGTTGTTATTTTGCTGAATAAAGGAAATAAGGGAGCGTATATGGCAAGTTATTCTGCTGGTTGGATGTTATATGGCTTATGTTGGAGAAAGAGGGATGCTAGAGTGCCTGTTGCTTTCAAGGGTCCGTTCTGGTATGAGGTGAATGAGAAGTTTGTGAGGAAGCATGATTTGCTGAGTGTACCGATGAATGATTTTAGAATGGCTAAGAATGTGATGAAAATAATACGTAAGAATGATGTGGAATGTAATATTGTGGGGTTGAGAAGGAATGAAGTTTTGGTTGCATGGAAGAGTTTGGAAACGCACGGGATGTCTAATAGACAAAGGGATATTGTATGGATGTCTTTGCACAATATTTTGCCTGTGTGACAGGTTCAGAAGAGATGAGGTCTGACCAGAACTGATGTGTGCCCGAGGGAAGGATGTGGTGGATGTGAGATTGTGTGGCATACTATGTGGGACTGTGATTACGCGTGCAGTGTGTGGAAGTGTGTAGGTTGGTTGTGTAAGGAGTTAGCAGGTGTGAGTTTTATTGACTGGCGTGTTGCGATGTTTGGAATTGGTGCATGTGGTCGTGTGAAAAATAGAATCCTAGGGTTAATTATGACTTGTGTGATGCAGAGTTTGTGAGATGTGAGGAATTTAGGAATTTTCAAAGAGAAGCATATATCTGTGAATAAGTGTATCGGGCTGATCCTTTCTAGATTATACTTGATTTATAAATTAGACAGCGAAGGCGGTGGTGGTTCTGATGCAGAGGGTGTCTGGAAATTTTAAAAATGGCAGCACCTGATCAAATATCAGTGAATTTTAGTGATGTTTATTGATATTCAGGATGTCTTTTGTGTCTACCCTTGGTTTGTTATACTAAAATAAATATGAACCATGATGATGAGAGTTGAAACAACGACGTTTAAGTTGATGAGCTTATATTGAGTTGTTTATAACTAACCTGAAAGCTTTGAAAAAAAAAAGAAACAGCTGTCTGTGGATGGATACCATGTTTTGGCATAGGTGGTTTCCTTCATTGGAGACTGCCCTTCCCGTGGTTGTTCCTTCCTGGGGAAAGACCTGTCTAGTCATTGCTTGCATTGAGAAACATGTGATGGTGTCTCCGCGGCTTGTGTTTTGCATATTTTTACATATTTCCCATAAGGGACGGGGACATTGCTCTAGAATCACTGCGTTGAGAAACATGTGATGGTGTCTCCGCAGTGTTGGATGTTGATCTCCATGAGATCATTCATCCTCATTTTTCACTGTCTGCGTCATCAGACACTGTTTAGTCACCATCCTTTCTCTATCTAAGTGTCTTGTAACAAATGGTACCCCACCACGTCTAAGTTTGCTTTTCAGTGCACTAACCTCTCGGTTCATTGCACCTGCTGTCTCTGTAACATCCTCCAGTTCACACTGTAATTTACGGTGCCACATATTGGCACATTGAGCCTCTTTCTCTGCTTCTTCCACCCGGCGTTTCAGCTGTTTCAAACGCACATCATTTCCCTCCGCCAGGTCTTTGTACTGCTCAGAACTATGCCTTTCGTCATCCATTTGCCTTAGTACAACCTTCAGTTTTTTCTCCGTATGACGTACTTGTTTGCTTGCAGATTGTCCACTTTAATTTCCGCATCAAGCTGTTCCTCCAGTAGTGCAACCTTTGCTTCTAACTCCTTATTCTGGCAAACTAATTGCTGACGGGCACTCTCATTCTTCTGAGCATTACTACGTTCTGTCTTCAGATCTGCATTCATCTGGTCAACCTGAAGTGTGGCCTTTCTCAGCCTGTCATTGGCTAATTCAACATTGCCGTCTTCTTCCTCCACTTCTTCAAGTTGAGCAATGTGAGACTCTAACCGCCTCTTTTCTTCCAAAGCCAGAGGCATCTTTACCACTGTTGTTGGCAAGCACATCAGCCAGTTCATCTCTTTCCTGCTGTGCTTGCCTTTTAGCATGCTCTGCAGCAGCAAGCTTCTCTTGCATATGGATCATTTCTGCTTCCATACTCTCCAGTTTCTTCTTGTCTTCACTCTGTTCATCACTCAGGCCTGGCCGCTGAAAGTCTTCGTCCCACTTCTTCTCCCACAGAAGACCTCTTACAGTTTCTGTGAGTATTCCTACCTCTTCTCTGAGGGACTTATTCAGACCTTGCCACGATGCCAGGTGACCTTTGAGCTCGAAGACTTCTTTCTCTAGCTCATCTAGTCTGTGCTCCCTCTCTCTCTCAGAGCCACAGTCACCCCTAGAGTCTGAGTCACGCCACCATCCAAGAGAACCCTCCAGTTGCCCTCTGACCGTGTGTCCACTCCAGTCGTCTCATCTCCCAGCCCACCATCCGTCATGTCACGAGACGTCAGGTTCATAAGTTGTCCAGCTTAGCAGGCGTCACCGGCACAATGTCTGCTAACCCAACAGTAGGAACGTCTCCATCCTCCTGCCATATATCATCAAACAAGACAAAGTTCCGACCCCTCTCAAAGGTATGCACTAAGCTTGGTGGCATACTACCACCTTGGCACTCCCCCTTTGTCATCTCAATCACGACTCTGTCCACCATATAGTTCACAATGACCCCATGTTCGCAGCGAACCCTGATGTTTTTCTCGGTCAGAGATAAAATGAGAGGAGCTCCTGTCAGAGTCACCTGACTCTTTGAGTCCAGCCTACCAGAGACTCCTTCCCAGTGCAGCATCACGGTACACACCTGTGGCCCGTCGTCATCTGGAAAATACATGCCGCACTCCTCAAAAGACATGCACACACACACTGCGGTTCCCCAGACATACCCACTGAGGTACCCAGTGCTGCCCCTTTTGCAAACTCGGCCCCTTTCTGGACCACCATCTCAATTTGGGCCACGGCCTCCCTCTTGGACTCCACCCCTTTTTGGGCCTCCACCCCGATTTGGGTCACCGCACCCCTCTGGGACTCCACCCCCTTATGGGCTATCACCCCGATTAGGGCCACCACCCCCTTTCGGGATTTCCCCATGTCCGTTTTACCGGTCTCCTCAGACCGCAGACACCAAAAACAGTTTATGTCTTTTATGATACCACACAAGTCCTTGCTGTGACCACCAATGCTCCTGCTGTCACCGATCTCTGACACCACCGGCTGCTGTTCACACACAGCTGCTGGTGTCACCTTTGTAACCCCGCCGAGTTACCGGAAGCCGCTTGTCCCCTTCGTAACCCCGCCGAGTTACAGCAAGCCGCTTGTCCCCTTCGTAACCCCACCGAGTTACAGCAAGCCACTTGTCACATTCTTGACTCCCACTGAGCCACCGGAGCTGAGACAAAAGAAAAAAAAACACACCACACAAAACTCACGTGTCCTGTCTGTGTGCTATTCAGGATGTTCCATCTCCGCCTGAGACCGTCCAACACACAGGGTGCACCGGGTGCTATTCAGGGAGCCAACCCTCCTCCCAGGGTTTCCCAACACACCGGCCTCACCAGGTCCAGGGGATCAGCGGGTGCTCTTCAGGACATCCATCTCCTCCTGAGACTGCCCAACACTCATGCCTCCCCAGGTCCAAGGTCATACCACGTGCTCCAGGGATCTGATTCTTCTCCCAGAACCTCCCAACACTGACCCTCCAGGACCTTGCTCACTGAACCCTCCAGGTACACAGTCTTTCTCACTGACCCAGGTCAGTACAACACGAACACCTGTCCGTTACCTGTGTCGGCCACACAGGTCCTCGGGTACCTCATATCCACAGAGGCACCCTATAGCAATCCACAGTCTCTTTCTCTGACCCCGGTCAGTACAACACGGCTTTCACGACCATCACCTGCTGGCCGCGCAGGTTCTCGGACCCCTCTACCGCAGAGGTGTCCTATGAGTCTCTTCCACTGACCTGCTGTCAGTATATCACAACGGCTTTCACAACCGTCAGCCCTCCTGGCTCAGCATTGCCAGCACTGCACCATGTGCCTTTGGAAATCGTTGCCCTTAGCAACCAAAATTTTGCAGTCCTCTTCCGTTGCTCCTAGCAAAAAGGCTACATCACTGCCCATAGCATTCTCCACCAATTGTAAGGTAGCGCTGTCATTCGGGTAAGGGATACTCACTTGGCAGCCAAATAATCACATCCGGCACGGGTTTTCCATAAAACAATCACAGTCCATGCGGCTTATTTAGGCATCATAAACCATGACCAGCAACATAAAGTTCAAATTAACAGCATAGCGTCCATGACAGAGCTTCACTCTGTTATCCCTGTGGTCACACAGGTTGTGCCATGTCCAGCACACAGGCTCTCTTAGCCTCACAGTTATATCCCCTCTCCGGGTTTACCTCATGGCCGCTTCACCACACTGCAGACGTCCATTCCCTCCAGGGAACTATCAGGCACGTGCAGCCATTAAAGACAGCGTTCACTTGCTGTCAGGCAGGAAGCCCCATCTCTCTCAGACGGGACCTTCCAAAATGGACCAACCAGGTCCCAGCATTCACTCCATGTGACCTACCCTGGTCACCTTATATGGTCCGTAGCCACGCCCACCGGGTCACATGGCTATGACCTCATCACAGGTCCTTCAACCACTCATACACACTTTACAATAGCGTTCTTAAACACACCCCCTGGGTGGGTTTGTAGGTAACTGGTTCCGCCCGACTCACCAGCTACCTGAAGACTTCTCCCTGATATATTGGAACGAAAGATCAGCTCTGCTGATCAGCACATAAGCAAGCCTCCATCCCAAGGCCACCCACCTTGAGATACATAACGATCCTTTAGCACCCTGCTCCTGTTACCACTCTGGACAAGGCTATCAGTTCATTCTGGGACACCCACACAGCACCCCCTAGCGGACATAGTGGTCACTACACCACAATAGGAATAGATACACGGCTCATCAGACAGTATCACACAGGATAGGATTAGATACACAGCTCAGCACACAGTATCACACAGAATAATATTAGATACACGGCTCAGCAGACAGTATCACACAGAATAGGATTAGATACACGGCTCAGCAGTGAGTATCACACAGGATAGGATTAGGTACACGGCTCAGCAGTCAGTATCACACAGGATAGGGTTTGATACACGGCTCAGCAGACAGTATCACACAGGATAGGATTAGATACACTGCTCAGCAGTCAGTATCACACAGGATAGGATTAGATACACGTCTGAGAAGTCAGTAACACACGATAGGATTAGATACACAGCTCAGCAGAAAGTATCACACAGGAGAGGATTAGGTACACAGGTCAGCAGACATTATCACACAGGATAGGGTTAGATACACATCTCAGAAACAGGATGTGCCAAAGGAGAGGACATTTTCATTCCAAGAATTTCACTTATTCCATCTGATTTGTTTTTTTATTTTAAACGCCTCCAGTCTCCAGTTCAACTGCTATTTGCAATGTCCATTAACAATGCTCAGGGACAGTCCTTGAAAATTGTAGGGATTGATTTAAGTAGTAGGGATCAATTTGCAATCTCCATGCTTTTTTCATGGTCAACTTTACGTGATCTGTTCAAGAGTTCCAACTGCCAAAAATCTGTTCATCTTTGCACCGAAAGCAAAAACCAAACATGTTGTTTATCAAAAGGCTCTTGAATGAGTTGAAAATAAAATACTATCAATACTTGGGTAATCGTTTAGTTAATTTGTGTTGCAAAACTGTAGTGTTGAATATATGATGTGAAATGTTTTTATGTGCAATATAATCATTATATTTGTTATAACTAACCACAGTTGGTTACTATGCCCAGGCAACGCCGGGCTCTTCAGCTAGTGTATTATATAATACACTATATATGGATGTATTGACAATTTATTCACCAATATTATATTTTTTCACTTTATATTTAGAACATTAATATTTCTTTGGCAATTATCACATTATTTATCAACTACAATTATTGATTTTCATCTTTCTTATGGAATTACGGCGGTCTGTAATCTAGTCTATATTAATTAGTCTTTTCACCTTTTTTTATTTGCACAGTGGTTTGTCTACAATTCTGTCCATATAGATCTCAGCCGCATTGGTGTTGTATGTATTGCTTACCTCCGCTGTGTGCGAGTGGTTGGATCTTGTATATCTGCACAGTGGATTGCCATTAACTCTGCCCATAGAGATCATGGCTGTACTAGTGTTGTGCGCATCGCTCGCTTCCGCTGCATGCGCATGCTCAGTCGTGGATCTCGCCTGTGACGTCACGGACGGTGCAACTGTGCCTTCTACTGACTTCGCCACGAGACCTACGGTGTGGGCGCCATTGCCGTGGCAGCTTGCAATGCACCAAATTGATTACATTGAAGTAGGTTTCCTTTGATTGGCCTAATCAAATTGGCCTTAGTCTCATCATAGCTAATATATAAACTAGGGCTTGGCCCACCCCATCACTCCCTGATGAAGCAATGTGTGAAACGCGCGTTAGAGTGTGGAGTGGTGGCGCTAGCACATGCAGCATGAACTCTGGTCAGTATTGTTTACTTCATGTGTTCTATTGCTTAAATCATTTTTGATATGTACTTTGCACCTTGTTCACTGAATTTTTTCTTGTGACCATGATGATTATTGAGGACTATAATTATACCTGCAATGTGGGTCTCTGGGACAGCAGAGAAGGAGAATCAAAATGAATGCTATTAAATAGCACATATGCACTGCACTTTACATTGATTTAGACTATATTGGCTCTGTTTCTCTGCACTCCCGATGCCTCACTTTGTGTGACTTTAACTCTTTTGATCTATATTTTGCTTAATGTGTTGACCAGCTCCCTTCTGATTTTATTATGTTTTCTTTTTCTTGTTATTATGTCTCGCCGATTACTTTTTAATATTTTTTATTTTCTTGCCTATCTAATATATAAAGCTCAAGTGTGTGTATGTATGTATGTGTGTATGTCCGGGATTGGCATCCGCACCGTCGCAGCTACAGCCACAAAATTTGGCACAGTCACACGTCTGGACCCCGAGAGTGTCCTAGGCTATGTTGTGAGGCGAAATTTTAACCCCGCTCGTTCCAATTCACCAAACAATTTTGCCCCTATCTACATAATGGGGAAAAAGTGTGTGTGTATCAAGCCCTGCCCCTCATTATGATGTCATAATGGTTGCCATGGCAACGCCGATGTCATCAAAGGTTGCAAGCCCCGCCGCTCATTATGATGTCATAATGGTTGACTATGGGATGGAGGATGTGTGATGGGTATATGGGCACTGGACTATGGGATGGAGGATATGTATGACGGGTATATAGGCACGGGACTATGGGATGGAGGATGTGTGATGGGTACATGGGCACTGGACTATGGGATGGAGGATATGTATGACGGGTATATGGGCACCGGACTATGGGATGGTGGATATGTATGATGGGTATATGGGCACGGGATTATGGGATGGAGGATATGTATGATGGGTATATGGGCATGGGACTATGAGATGAAGGATGTGTGATGGGTATATGGGCACTCGACTATGGGATGGTGAATATGTATGATGGGTATATGGGCATGGGACTATGGGATGGAGGATGTGTGATGGGTATATGGGCACGGGCCTATGGGATTGTGGATATGTATGATGGGTATATGGGCATGGGACTATGGGATGGAGTATAATTATAATTTGCTATAACTAACCACAGTTAGTTACTATGCCCGGACAGCGCCGGGCTCTTCAGCTAGTATTCAATAAAATAAAATGGAATTGTCAGGAACACCACACTGCACTTGCTCACTGAGCCAGTGCGTGTGTCCTGAGTATAAAAACAGTGCTCAAAGATACCTGTGGAGTGGGCAGCAGCGGTGACGATGCATGCTCCAGGACCTGAAGTACGTGACTGCTGGGGGCATGGTATAAGCTCCACAGAGCTAGGAGCTGCAGGGAAACTCCTCAAAAGGTAACTACAGGACACTGTTACCAAGGGGCATAGACAGAAACCAGATCAAGCCGGGTCAAAGCACGAGATAGCAGGACAGTACCAAAGGGTTAGACAGAGCGAATAGTCAGGACGTGGCAATAGGTCAGAAAACCAGAATGGGCAATGGACAGTACAATAAGGACAAACTGCAATGGAGTAACAATAGCCAAGCCAGGAGGTCAGAACCGGAGAAGACAATAGTACCAAAACGAGAGACTGAGTACAGAGTGAGGGAACAGACCGGGTCATACACGGGAATCAAACAAGCAATGCAGAATACACGCACACCAGGGGGGTCGGTCAGACACACAGCCAGAATAACAGCATAGCTTACAGAGAATGCTAGTCTGGAGTGAGTATAAATACCCCTCCCAGATCCAAAGAGAGGCCAGCAAAAGTTAACCCTGTGAGAACAGGACATTAACCATGTCCTAACCATGACAGTACCCCCCTCTTAATGGGGGGCCACTGGACCCCCAGGTTTCTCAGGGTATCTGGCATGAAAAGCCCGCACCAGTCGATCAGCATGCACCGAACTGTCCGGAACCCATGACCGATCCTCCACGGAATATCCAATGAATAAGGTACTGAAGTCTCCAGCGCACCCACCGTGAATCAATGATGTGCCCTACCTCGTACTCCAGTTGACCCTCTACCAACACTGGTGGAGCCACAGATGAGGGATCTTCTCTATCTGTCCCCACAGGTTTTAATAGGGACCTGTGGAAGACGTTAGAGATTTTGAAGGAGGTGGGCAACTGTAATCTGTATGCCACCGGGTTGATCACTTGTACAATCTTGTATGGGCCAATAAATTTTGGGCCCAATTTCGTAGAGAGTATTTTAAGTTTGATGTTACGGGTGGACAACAAGACTTTTTCCCCCACTGTTAACGCAGGACCCAACCCCCTCCTCCTGTCCGCAAAATGTTTATACTTCTGGGCTTTGGAGATGTTCCCTTGCACTTCCCTCCAGAGGGTTTTTAACTGTTGTACCATCCTCTCGGCACCAGTGCAATCCGAATCCATACAGGAAAATTCCCCAAACTGCGGAACGAACCCATAATTGACCTGAAAGGGAGACTTTCCAGTAGACTGGTTAATACGACAGTTGAATGCAAATTCTGCCATGGGCAATACCTCACACCAGTCTTCCTGTCTGGAGGAGGCCAGGCATCTCAGAATCTGCTCCAACGACTGGTTGGTGCGTTCAGTCTGTCCATTGGATTCCGGGTGATAGGCAGAGGAGAATGACAACGTGACCCCCAACTTCATACAAAACGCTCTCCAAAACCTGGCCACAAATTGCACACCCCTGTCCGACACCACGTTCATGGGCACTCCATGCAATCGAACAATGTGCTGTATAAACAAGCGGGCCAAGGTTTCAGCAGATGGTAACGCAGGTAATGGCACAAAGTGAGCTTGCTTAGAAAATCTATCAACCACTACCCATACCACCGAGTTGCCCTTGGAAGATGGAAGATTAGTGATAAAGTCCATCGACAGGTGTGTCCAATTTATTCGGAAATTGGCAAAGGCACCAATTCCCCGGCTGGCCGGACCTGAGAGCTTTTAGAGCGCGCGCACACCCCACAAGAATATACAAACCTTTTTATATCAGTACCCATAGAGGGCCACCAAAAACCCCTAGCTACTGCCGCCCGGGTAGTTGCAAAACCAGGGTGTGCATGTAACACAGAACCATGAAATTCTTGAAGCAGTGTGAGACGGAATTGTTTTGGTACAAGCAATTTACCTGGGGGTTTATTTCTGGGAGCTTGTGATTGTGCTTCCAGAATCTCTCTCTGTAACTCAGAGGAGATTTCAGCTACAACCACTCCCGGTTGAAGAATGGAGGAAGGAGGTTCTGGAGGGGACACAGAATCAAAACTTCGGGATAAGGCATCTGCCTTTACATTTTTAGATCCTGGTCGAGGTGGGCAGCTGCAGTCGGTAGGCTACTGGGTTAACAACCTCCACAACTTTGTATGGGCCAATAAACTTGGGGCCCAGCTTTATAGATGGTATCTTAAGCTTGATATTGCGGGTGGATAGCCACACCTTCTCCCCTACTGCAAATGCTGGACCTGACCCCCTCCTCCTGTCAGCAAACTGCTTATAGTTTTCCTGGGCCTTGGAAATATTCCTCTGAACCTCCCTCCAAAGAATTCTAAGACATTGTGTTGCACCCTCAGTTCCAGGACAACCTGAATCCATGCGGAAAAACTCTCCAAAATGTGGGTTAAACCCATAGTTGATCTGAAAGGGAGACTTCCCAGTAGATTAACTCACACAACTGTTGAATGCAAACTCTGCCATGGGCAATACCTCACACCAGTCCTCCTGCCTGGAAGAGGCCAAGCATCTCAGAATCTGCTCCAACGATTGGTTCGTGCGCTCCGTCTGTCCATTAGACTCTGGGTGGTAGGCAGGGGAGAAGGACAACGAAATCCCCAGCTTTTTGCAAAAAGCCCTCCAGAATCTGGCTACAAACTGTACCCCTCTGTCTGACACCACATTCATAGACACTCCATGCAACCGAATTATATGCTGCATAAATAGGCGGGCCAGGGTTTCGGCAGATGGTAACGCGGAGAGAGGTACAAAGTGGGCTTGTTTTGAAAACCTATCCACCGCCACCCATATCACTGAGTTGCCCCAGGAAGGAGGAAGATTTGTGATAAAATCCATGGACAAATGTGTCCATGGTCTATCCGGAATTGGCAAAGGCACCAACTCCCCGGCCGGCTGGACCTGAGAACTTTTAGAACGAGCGCACACCCCACATGCAGTCACAAACTTTTTAATATCTGTTACCATAGAGGGCCACCAGAAACCCCTCGCAATTGCCCCCCGGGTAGCTGCAATCCCAGGGTGAGCACTCAACATAGAATCGTGAAATTCCTGCATAAGTCAGAGACGGAAACGTTCCGGTACAAACAATTTACCCGGGGGTTTACCACCCGGAGCCCGAGCCTGGGCCTCCAAAATCTCTCTCTGAAACTCAGATGAGATTTCGGCCACCACTACTCCTGGCTGAAGAATGGAGGAGGGAGGTTCAGGAGGGGACACCGAATCAAAGCTTCGGGATAAGGCATCAGCCTTGATGTTTTTAGATCCCGGGCGGAATGTGATGGTAAAATGAAATCGAGAAAAAAAAAAATGCCCACCGAGCCTGTCTGGGGGTCAATCTCTTAGCAGACTCGATATAGGCCAGGTTTTTATGATCAGTGATGACCGTAATGTGATGAGCGGCCCCCTCCAAAAAATGCCTACATTCTTCGAAGGCCAATTTAACCGTTAACAATTCCCTGTTACCGACATCATAGTTTCTCTCGGCCGAAGAGAACTTCTTAGAGAAAAAGGCACAGGGTTTGAGGTTAGTCAGGGTAGAGGGGCCCTGTGACAATACTGCCCCCACCCCGCCTCCGAAGCATCGACCTCGACGATAAAAAGGTCTTGACGAATCGGGTTGTACCAACACAGGGGCTGTGGTAAAACACTTCTTTAGTGTAAGGAAGGAATTTTTTGCGGACCAATTTTTTACATCTGCCCCTTTAAGAGTGAGGTCCGTCAAGGGTTTCACCACCTGCGAGAACAGTTTAATGAACTTCCTATAATAATTAGCGAAGCCCTGAAATCGCTGCAACCCCCTTCAGATCATGAGGCTGCACCCAATCGGTAATGGCCTGAACCTTCCCTGGATCCATGCGGAATCCCTCCCCAGATACAATTACACCCAGAAAAGACAGTTCTTGCATAAAAAATGAGCACTTCTCCAGCTTAGTATACAAATGGTTCTCCCAGAGTTTCATAAGAACCGTACGTAAATGGTGTAAGTGTGACTGACTGTCCTCAGAGTATATCAAGATATCATCCAAGTAGATGACTACATAACGCCCAATCAAGTCAGAAAAAACAACATTAATGAAGTTCTGAAAAACAGCAGGAGCGTTAGTGAGGCCGAAGGGCATAACCAGGTTTTCAAACAGCCCCTCAGTTGTCAGGAACGCTGTTTTCCATTCGTCCCCCTCCCGGATCCTTCTAAGGTTATAAGCCCCTAGTATATCGAGCTTAGAAAACCATTTGGCCCCCGTTAGTTGGTTGCATAGATCAGGAATCATCAGGAGAGGGTATGTGTTCTTAACAGTAATTTTCTTCAGTTCCCGAAAGTCGAGGCACGGTCGCAACCCACCATCTTTTTTCTTTACAAAGAAAAACCCCGCTGCCACAGGTGAGACTGAGGGCCGAATATGTCCCTTGCGAAGGCTCTCTTTGATGTACTCTTTCATAGCTTGGCGCTCAGGCCCAGACAAATTAAACAAACGAGCCTTGGGTAATTTGGCTCCAGGTACTAAATCGATAGCACAATCAAATGGTCTATGTGGTGGGAGAGCCTCAGCCTCGCTTTCGGAAAATACGTCTTCAAAGTCTCTCAGGTACTCCGGAATACCCTCCAGACCGACAGACGACACAGATACAGATTTTATCGGATTGACAAAAGGAACAGGGTTACAACACAGACCATTATCATTACATCCCCATTGGATGATCTCCCCCTTCACACAATCAATGAGAGGATGGTTGCAACCAGGGCATCCTCAATACCAGTCCTGCAGGCAGATTATTCATAATAAAACAACTTAACTTCTCCACATGAGTGGAACCCATTTTCATAGAAAAAACTTCAGACATAAAGCAAATTCCATCCCGGGTAAGAGGGGATGAATCAACAGCCACAATTTTAACAGGGTCTTTTAACCTGACTGTCCCTATCTTATTAAGAGTCACAACTTGGGCATCAATCAGACTAATGGAGGAACAACAGTCAACAAAGGCGGTAGTCATAACAGGACCGCCAGCAAGTTCCAATTCAACCTGGAGCACCATCTTTGTACATGAGAAAAAATGTACCTGGGAGTCTGGACAACCTCCTCGATTGTTGCCCAGACTCAGTCGTTTCTCTGATGGTATCTCTGAAGAAGGGCAGGAGGGGCAATTCCTTTTCCAATGTCCAGAGGCTCCACAGTAAAAGCAAAGTAGGTTGTCTCTACGGTGCCTTCTCTCTTTCTCCTTAACCGAGACTGACCCAACCTCCATGGGCTCAGATACAGGTGCAGTGTCACACAATTTGGGGTACAAGGGAGACTCTCATTGCATCATTTCTCTAGCACGGAGTCTCCGGTCAGTACGGACTGCCTGCATCATGGCATCCTCCAGGGTATCAGGGGGAGAATGTAATGCCAGAGCGTCCTGCAGACGGTCAGACAGGCCCCTGCGGAACAACCCCCTCAGGGCGGCATCGTTCCAGGATACTTCGGCGGTCCAACGTCTAAACTCTGAGCAGAACCATTCAGCAGAGTGCCTCCCCTCTGTCTCACACTCATCACCATATCCTCTGCCATACACACTATCAGGCTCATCATAAATGTGCCCCAGAGCCTCAAAGAACAAATTCACAGATATACGTTCAGGAGCAGAGGAAGAGAGAGAGAAAGCCCATGCCTGTGGAGCCCCCCGAAGTAGAGAAATGATGACCCCCACCCTCTGGAACTCATCCCCGGAGGAGCGGGGCCTCAGAGTTAAAAAAAAGCTTGCATCCTTCTCTGAACGATCTGAACTCCCTTTTATCCCCTGAGAAAGGGTCTGGCAATTTGACCGGAGATTCGGGGGATGCCAATGACACATCTCTATCCCCAGCACTAGAAGCCCCTGCACAGTATCCACCAACTGTTGCTGGGTAAGAGCCATCGTGCGCTGTTCCACATTAACTTTGTGGAACATTTGGGACTGGTGCTTGACCTGATCAGCCAAAGCTTGTATGGGATCCATGAGGATAACACACTTTTTTTTTTTTCCTCAGAGAAAAAAAAAACTGAAATGGTCAGCTATAATGTCAGGAACACCGCACTGCACTTGCTCACTGAACCAGTGAGCGTGTTTTGAGTACAATAACAGTGTTCAAAGATACCTGTGGAGCGGGCAGCAGCGGTGACGATGCATGCTCCAGGACCTGAAGCACGTGACTGCTGGGGGCGTGACCTAAGCTCCACAGAGCTAGGAACTGCAGGGAAACTCCTAGAAAGGTAACTACAGGACACTGTTACCAAGGGGCATAGACAGAGACAGAAACCAGATCAAGCTGGGTCAAAGCACGAGATAGCAGGACAGTACCAAAGGGTTAGACAGAGCGAATAGTCAGGACATAGCAATAGATCAGAAAACCAGAAAGGGCAATGGACGGTACAATAGGGACAAACTGCAACGGAGTAAAAATAGCCAAGCCAGGAGGTCAGAACCGGAGAAGACCATAGTACCAAAGCGAGAGACGGAGTACAGAGTGAGGGAACAGACCGGGTCATACACGGGAATCAAACAAGCAATGCAGAATACACGCACACCAGGGGGGTCGGTCAGACACACAGCCAGAATAACAGTATAGCTGACAGAGAATGCTAGTCTGGAGTGAGTATAAATACCCCTCCTAGATCCAAAGAAAGGCCGGCAAAAGTTAACCCTGTGAGAACAGGACATTAACCATGTGCTAACCATGACAGGAATATAATAAGTGATTTTTTTGTAATTATTTATTATTTTTTCAAGTAGTTCTTTTTGCTTCAGCCTGTATGATAATGCTGCTATGATGCTGTGATGGGTAACTGTCACTGCTACATCTTTATCAGTAACTCAAAATCTGCTATCTGAAAAGATTGCTGAAAACTTTAATGTACGTTCTATTCTAAATACCAATTTCCTAAGATGAGTGAAAAGCACGAGAAAAGGGAGAGTACCTCCTGCATCTCCTGCTCTTCTTCACACACAACAACATTAGTGGAGATGATTGGGGTCCACCTGAGACACTCTTGATCCAAAACATTTACCCGAAGTTGAGACTTCACTTTTAACAGGCAACTTTCCATGAGGTTTTTCCGAAGGATAATAACGAATCTGTAATAAAATATTTATAGAACATTAAAAGTAAAGACATCGGTGTGTGCAACTAATATGAAGTGTAACACTTCCCTAAAGCCTTGTAACCCTTCGCTCATTCTGAGATCAATTGCCAATGAAGGGACAAGGACAGAAGCAGCCAACACAGATAGCTTTGACTGTTTCTAGGTGACTTGGCCCTTTTATCGATAAGTGATCCACAAAGCAGCAGCACGAAACCTCCGGCCTCAGCGCTCACCTGTCTCCTCTCTTGTCTATCATATTGAGATGTTGCAGGGTATTGGTGATGTCATGAGGACACATCCCAGTTGCTTGACTTACACCTTTTATGCTTAGCTGTTTCGCCTGATGAGCAGACAGATAATCTATGATGACACTCTTCCAGTAAGCGAGATAGGAGTGGCGTCCCAAGTCTGATAAGGGCTTCTCAGGAGAGCCTGTCTGTCCCTCACAGCGTGATAATAAGTAACCTATAGAAAGACTGAATACGTTAGGAGTGTAAAAACAGCAACATTTATACACATGACTGTCAAGCAGAAACATTTCATCATATAAATAAATCAGATCATTGCTCCAAGAAGAGACCTCATCATTCATAGGAAATCCTTTTGTAGGCTCACACACAGGTTAAAGTCAGGCCTGATCCTTCCGGTTGCTCCCTGAGGCATCTGTATATTCTGCACATCCTAATCTACCCAGTTTGGACAATGATGAGGTGCCCACAGAATATAATAATGAGAAACACTTTATTTCAGAAAGATAAATAGAAGGCCAGAAACTTCCAACTATAACCACTAGAAGTTTGGACCTGGACATTCTGGAAACCTAAGGCTAGAATCACCAAGAGGAGTTATTATACAGGGTGATCTGAATCCGCCACAAAATCCTTGACAAAAAAAATTATTTCAGATACTCATAAAATTATTATTTGAATTATTAATTTCAACAGAAATTCCACTCTGCAGTTCAAACGGTGGTTTTCATCTGTTTGGCATCCATATTACATTTGCTTTTATACATTATTTTCCGTCTGTTAACCCTCCGTCAGGAACAATGGATCTGACAGGCGCAGCTCTTCTACTTTCATTTCTACCTTCTCACCAGATTTTCAGGAAACCCCCTCCCTCTAGATAGTCTCCTGGCTCTAGCTGCTGTGTGAAACCTGATACCACAGTTGGTCTGCAGAGCTTCAGGAAGGAAGATATAGCTGTGCTGGCTTCTCAGACTCATTGGTCCTGAACACATCACACTTTATAAGGTTGGTACGTAATGTTTTTAGTCATTACTATTGTTTATTTAGCTTGTTTTATGAATGCATAGAGAAAGGTTTGTGGATATTTCATATAAATAAGGCAGATTTTCTTACAAATGAAAGTGTGCTTCTCAGGCACATTGTTCCCTAATGCATATTCTCTCTCTTGCTTCAGATTATCTTCTGAAATGGAGAAGAAAATGTATGATCTTTCAAAACCCCATCATGTTGAGGAAGTGGGAAACATGCTGTTAGATGATGATGATGATGCAGACCCCACAATGAATGAGGATTTTGAAGAAAGTGAGATTGATTCTCATGATGAGGTGGAAGTCTGTGAACTAAATTCTGAAACAGAGCAAGATGGTGACAGTGATGAGGAGGAAGAAGATATAGAATCTTATTATATGGGAAAAGTAAAAAAAAACAAATGGAACAAGAATCCACACATAAAAAAACGTATGGAACCTCATAACATTATCACTCACCTTCCTGCAGTTATGGGAACAGCACGTAATGCAAAAAATGTAGCTGAATGCTGGAATACTTTTTTCACAGATGACATTCTGGACTCTATTGTCATATACACTAATCAATATATAGACAATATAAAGCACAAGTTCATCTGTGACAGAATCCTGAAGCCCAAGGATGAAATCGAACTGCGTGCAGTTTTTGGATTATTATACCTTGCAGGAGCTTATAGGGCAAATCGGCAAAGTTTGGAGGAACTTTGGGGTATAGAAAGTGATGGAATTGAAAAATTTAGCCTTGCTATGTCTCTAAAAAGATTCAAGATTCTAATTCGTTGCCTTCGGTTTGATGACAGAACTACCCGAACCGAACGTAAAACATATGACCGGCTTGCTCCAATTTGCGATGAATTCCAAAAATTTGTGGAAAACTGTAAGATAAACTATCGCCCTGGGGCAAATGTCACAATTGACGAAATGCTCCCTGGTTTTCGTGGCAGATGCACATTTCGTCAATACATACCATCAAAACCTAGCAAATACGGAATAAAAATGTATGCCCTTGTTGATGCCAGTAAGACCTACACATACAACATTGAAATTTATGCTGGAAAACAGCCAGATGGTCCTTACTGTGTCAGCAACAAACCCACTGATGTTGTGAAAAGAATGTCTGAGCCCTTACTTGGATCAGGTCGCAATATAACTGCTGATAATTGGTTTTCAAATTGTAATCTTATTGATTATCTATAAACGCAGATCCTAAATCTGAAGCACAACAAAAACCAGAGATTATTACATTTTATAATGAAAACAAAGGGGGTGTTGATACAGCTGATCAGATGTGCTCAACTTTCAGCATCAGCAAAAACACCAAGCGCTGGCCAATGGTCATATTTTTCGCTATGCTAAATTTGGGTGGTATAAATTCACAAATCATTTACCTTGAAAACCAGCTTGAACCACTCCGTAGACGATTGTACCTGAAAAAATTGGCCCATGAACTAATGCTTGGAGAGCTACGCAGGAGAAGTATGAAAACCATCGGTATCCCCTCTGGCCTTCAAGTTAGGCCTCTTTCACACATCAGGTTTTCGCCGTCAGGCGCGATCCGGCGCTTTTGACAGAAACCGGATCCGGCGAAATGCAATGCCGGATCCGGTTCCCCCCCATTGACTTGCATTTGCGCCGGATCGCGCCGGATGGCCATGCGTTTCATCCGGTTTTCGCTGGATCCGGCAATGTGTCGCGTCTGGAAAAAACGGCTACTGTAACGTTTTTTGTCTCCGGCGAAAAAGCCGGACACGCCGGATCCGGCGCGTCCGGCTTTTTCACACAATGAAAGCCTATGAGCGCCGCAATGCGCCTGATCCGGCGAAAGCCGGATCCGGTGGCTGGATCCGGTTTTTTTGGTCTGAGCATGCTCAGTAGCTCTGCCCACAAGACATATATAAAAGCAAGACAGTGGGACCCACAGCCACACCCAACATGCCACCCAAGAAAGCAACCAAGCGCAGCAGGAGAAGGCAGGAGACCACTGCAGCACCATCAGCACCACCACCACCCCAAATGGAGCAGCAAATGGAACATGCTGAGGAGGGGAGGCCAGCAGCAGATGAGAGACGGTAATTATTAAATCCCCCATTCCTCCAAACTAGGGCTATTGAATATCAAGATATTCATTGGCCCTTTGTTTCTCTTTATTCAACAGCCGCCCAATAGATGCAGCAGCAGCAATGGCAGCAGCTGGAACACCACCCACAGGCATGGAGTGTGGCCACCAGGAAGACAGCACATCATCTTCTGGGAGCCCTCCCTCGCATCGTCAGCGTTTGACGGTAAGTTTTTATTTCCAAAATCCATCATCTCTGTAATATATGTCTATTCATTGCCTTTTATTTCAAAACAGGATTCACAAGATGAAGAGGAGCTCCCAGAAGAAGAAGGAAGGGGTGGACAGACACTTGGAGTGGGCTCAGAATTGGTAAGTTTTTTGCATCAAACGCAGAAACACAACATCACACTACACACAACACATAGAAAACAATGTTCTGCAGACCACACACAGCAAACAAATGCCTACATCCAAAGACATAACATTTTTTGTTTTCTTCTCTAGTCTTCCCAATCTGGTGCTCGGCCAAGAGGTCCTCGCAGTGCCTCCCAGGGTCGTCGGCGACAGCAACGCGGCGGTCACCAGCGTGTAAGTATAAATATTTTTGCTTTGTTTTTTTGCACTTTTTATTTCATTTCTTTTGTGGAGGCTAATTATGTTATTTTTGTCTTTTTCTTTAACAGCCTTCACAGCGTGCTCCCGACTCTGACGGTGAGGATGGAGGACTCGATGTGGACCACCTCATCGATCTCGTCAGAGAAAGGGAGCCGCTCTGGAATATGGCTGACCGCCGCCACGCTGACCTTATCGTTACCCGACGACTCTGGGAGGAAATCTGTTCGCTCCTTGTGGGCCGCTGGGAGGACCTCGATGTTCGGGCCCAGATTAAAGAGCGTAAGTATATACAGTACCGGTTGCTTGATGTAAACCAGTGTTTCCCGAACTCCAGTCCTCGTGGTCCCCACGGATCATGTGTTCAGGATTTCTATTTACTATGGAAATCCTGAAAACATGACCCCTGGGGACCATGAGGACTGGAGTTTGTGAAACACTGATGTTGTATACTAACCACTCCTTTCTTGTTTCAGGGAACAGAATTGTGAATCGGTGGCGGTCTGTGAGGGATCGTTTCAAGAAGGAGTTCAATAAAGAGATGCGGGCCCCGAGTGGATCTGGAGGACGCAGGAGCAAGTACAAGTACGGACAAGCCATGTCGTTCCTCCGGGAAACAATGGTCACTAGAAGGTACAGTCATATGTTAAAATTTGGGCACCCCTAATAATGTTAACCTTTTTTCTTTATAACAATTTTGGTTTTTGCAACAGCTATTTCAGTTTCATATATCTAATAACTGATGGACTCAGTTATATTTCTGGATTCAAATGAGGTTTATTGTACTAACAGAAAATGTGCAATCTGCATTTAAACAAAATTTAACCGGTGCAAAAGTATGGGCACCTCAACATAAAAGTGACATTAATATTTCGTAGATCCTCCTTTTGCAAAAATAACAGCCTCTAGTCGCTTCCTGTAGCTATTAATGAGTTCCTGGATCCTGGATGAAGGTATTTGTGACCATTCCTGTTTATAAAACAATTCCAGTTCAGTTAAGTTTGATGGTCGCCGAGCATGGACAGCCCGCTTCAAATCATCCCACAGATGTTCAATGATAATCAGGTCTGGGGACTGGGATGGCCATTCCAGAACATAGTAATTGTTCCTCTGCATGAATGCCTGAGTAGATTTGGAGCAGTGTTTTGGATCATTGTCTTGCTGAAATATCCATCCCCTGCGTAACTTCAACTTTGTCACTGATTCTTGCACATATTTGTCAAGAATCTGCTGATACTGAGTTGAATCCATGCGACCCTCAACTTTAACAAGATTCCCGGTGCCGGCATTGGCCACACAGCCCCAAAGCATGATGGAACCTCCACCAAATTTTACTGTGGGTAGCAAGTGTTTTTCTTGGAATGCTGTGTTTTTTAGCCTCCATGCATAACGCCTTTTTGTATGACCAAACAACTCAATCTGTGTTTCATCAGTCCACAGGACCTTCTTCCAAAATGTAACTGGCTAGTCCAAATGTGCTTTTGCATACCTCAGGCGACTCTGTTTGTGGCGTGCTTGCAGAAACGGCTTCCTTCGCATCACTCTCCCATACAGCTTCTCCTTGTGCAAAGTGCGCTGTATTGTTGACCGATGCACAGTGACACCATCTGCAGCAAGATGATGCTGCAGGTCTTTGGAGGTGGTCTGTGGATTGTCCTTGACTGTTCTCACCATTCTTCTTCTCTGCCTTTCTGATATTTTTCTTTGCCTGCCACTTCTGGGCTTAACAAGAACTGTACCTGTGTTCTTCAATTTCCTTACTATATTCCTCACAGTGGAAACTGACAGGTTAAATCTCTGAGACAACTTTTTGTATCCTTCCCCTGAAAAGCTATGTTGAATAATCTTTGTTTTCAGATCATTTGAGAGTTGTTTTGAGGAGCCCATGATGCCACTCTTCATAGGAGAATCAAATAGGAGAACTACTTGCAAGTGGCCACCTTAAATACCTTTTCTCATGATTTGATACACCTGGCTATGAAGTTCAAAGCTCAATGAGGTTACAAAACCAATTTAGTGCTTCAGGAAGTCAGTAAAAAGTAGTTAGGAGTGTTCAAATCAAGAAAAGGATAAGGGTGCCCATACTTTTGCACCGGTCAAATTTTGTTTAAATGCAGATTGCACATTTTCTGTTAGTATAATAAACCTCATTTGAATCCAGAAATATAACTGAGTCCATCAGTTATTAGATATATGAAACTGAAATAGCTGTTGCAAAAACCAAAATTGTTATAAAGAAAAAAGGTTAACATTAATAGGGGTGCCAAAACTTTAACATATGACTGTAAATATTACACACCACATGTGAAAAAAAATGTTAGATGTAACTTTTTTTTTCAGCCAGGGCCATACCATGTCAGTATTTTAATTGTTTTTTTTTCTCTTTATTCCACAGCACGGTGAGCAGCACTCGGGAGCCTGCACGATTGGACCCTTCTGAGGCGATCCCTGAGGAGACCGGCACCGAGGGACACTTCGACCGCCCCGGTACATCTGCACCTTCCCAGCCTTCCCACACATTCGACCCATCTGTCCCATCCACCAGCACAGGAGCATCGTGGCCGCCTACATTACATGAAGCTGCTGGTGAGGAGATCGCTTTCCCTTTACCCCACCCTTCTGCCCCTGCCACCTCTAGTACACCTGCGGGTACTGGGCGGCAGCGGCAGAGGGGTCAGGAAAAGAGTTATGCGCCAGAGTTCTTGCATCTGAATGCATCTTTCCAGAACTGTCTAAAAGTCTTGTCAGAGCAAATCTCCGCAGGCTTTCAGCAGATCAACTCCAGCATTCTGGAGGTGAAGACACTTCTGCAAACCATGCATTCAGAAGCAAGATCTTCGCCAAACCACACCTTTTTCAGGTCTGTTGTGGAGCGCATGGCAACACTATCTCCTACCCAGCAGATGCATGTAATGCATTCGTGCCACGGTGCTCTACAGCAGGTTACCTCCCAACCTCCACCTCCCACCACTGTAGTTCCTCCACCTGCACCCCCTCCAGCCACTTTCCATCCTCCCCCTCCTATTACATCTGCACCCCCTCCAGCCACTTTCCATCCTCCCCCTCCTATTACATCTGCACCCCCTCCAGCCACTTTCCATCCTCCCCCTCCTATTACATACCAGCAACCTCACCAGTACCAGCAACCTTCCCAGTACCAGCAACCTCCCCAGTACCAGACATCTCCCCACTTCCAGCAACCTGCCCCGTACCAAACTCCTTCCCCGTACCAAACTCCTTCCCCGTACCAAACTCCTTCCCCGTACCAAACTCCTTCCCCATACAACTTTCCATCAACATCATCTGCTCCTACAGTCCCTGCCCAACCCTCCACTCCACCGCCCACCACCTCTTCTGCCTCCCACATGTCCACCCATTCTGTAGCTTTTTCCACACCATCACCTCTAACTGTTCCTTCCCCACCACGATCCCAGTCCTCTCTCCACACTCCCATTGTCGAAGTGTCCCGCAGCCCCTCCAGCAGTATTTCCACCCCACACTACACCGAGTTATAATGTTTTTTTTGTAATAAAAATGCCCACCTTTATTAAAAAAGTTTTTTTAACTTTAAAAACAGTTTACACAAAAAAAAATATTTTAAATAAAAGTTAAATTATTGTTTACACTGGTTGTTTGTCATTTCTTTCTACGGCAAAATATGTTTAAAAAAAAGGTTAAATACAGGGTATTTAAAAGGTAAAAAGGTATTCAAAACCAGGTATATAACTGTGGGTAAATTTTAGCTTTTTGCCACAGTTGTGTTCCTGGTTGTGTTTGAAGCAAAGTATTTCACCTGAAAAGTTGTGTTTATTGTTGGTGATTTCCTAACAATGTACACAACTTTTGTTAAAAGGTGAAATACTTTGCATAAAACACAACCAGGTACACACCTGTGGCCTAAAGCTAAAAATAGTAAGACCATGACAAGATAGCCAACTTTGGTTGGCAAAGGTATATACTGTTGGTCCAGAAGGTACACAAGTTTGGTTAGGGCACAAATCTTTCACACTCTGTCATCCTGCCAGTGTACTCTGCCTTGAGGTGACATAAAGTATAGTGCAAATTTGTCCCTCATTACTGAAACCGTCACAGAACTTCTAGTGGTAATATTTCCAATGACAACATCCATCTTCGCCAGTAACTTGCTCTTCTCTCCAACCTGCACTTTCTCCTCTACAACCTGTCAAAGAAGGGCTGTAGGAACATGCTATATATAGTTTTCCAGTAGCCAATCCCGTTCGGAAGGCCACAAGGGTCAATTTTAAAAACCAGATCCGGCGTAATCCGTCGAAAAACGGATAGAAAAACGGATGAACCGGATGAGACGGATCCGGTTTTGTCTGTCAAGAACAAGACGGATCCGGCAGAAAACCGGATCCGGCACATCAGGTTTTACAAAACATTTGCCAGATCCGGCATTCCGGCACGACGCCGGATCGCGCCTGACGCCGAAAACCTGATGTGTGAAAGTAGCCTAAGGCTCAAAAGATTCCGCCCAGATATTGATACTGAAAATCCAACACCTGTACCACCTCCCAAAAGAAGGAGATGCACCACCTGCACCATGGAAAGCGGGAACAGAAGGCTTTCTAATTATGAATGTCTCAAATGTCATCATGCAATCTGCCTGACACATGCAAAAATGTATTGCAATTCTTGCTCTTTGCTTTGCAAATGTGTTTTTTCTGGGGAACCTTCAGGATCTAATTCAGATTAATTCTGTGTGTAATATTATTCTAGGTGCCTAGAAAATGTTTTTGTGCCAAAATTTTCTCTTTTTAATAACCGTTACTTGATATCATTGGGGGCTATTTGGTGGGAGTTTTGAAATTTGTGTATATCAAAGTTATTACTTTTATGTTGAGTAAATGGGTTTGTTTTGCACCTGATAATGTGTAGTCTCTTTTATTACATCCCTATGAAGATCTCTGATCACTTTTAGATCACTGAAATTGAGAAAATTAGATATTCTAGGCATTTTTCTAGCCTGCGCTTGACAGGCACATTGGTCCATTACGAGTTAGTGCGAATATTGTTCCTGACGGAGGGTTAATAATGGCAATTTTTCAGTAAGAATTGGATGTCATACAGATGTAGTTTTGTGTATCCATAGACTTAAATAGGCGAAATACAGCAGAGATATTTTGTACACAGACAATTAGTCTGCATGAAAAAAACAGATCTGAGCATCGTAATTGAATAGCATTGGTCGGAGTGCACTCTAAGGGTCCCGTTTCACATAGCGACGCACCAGCGATCCTGACAACGATACGACCTGGTAAGGATCGCTGGTGCGTCACTACATGGTGTCGCTAGTGAGCTGCCAAACAGGCAGATCTCTTCAACGACGCACCAGCGATCCCGACAATGATACGACCTGGTAAGGATCGCTGGTGCGTTGTCACACATCAGCTATTCTGAACGATTCCAGCCTGCTTCCCGAGTTCTGCATTGCCAACGAGGTCGCTTGTCAGCGTCAAACACAGCGATGCGTGCTGGCCAGTGGGACACCAACGATGAAAAAATGGCCCAGGACATTCGAGCACGATCAGCGATATCCAGCGGGGAGGCCGGTCACTGCTATGTGCCACATGTAGCGAGATCGCTGGCGAGATTGTTGTAGCGTCACAAAATCAGTGACGCATCAGCGATCTTGCTAGCGATCTCGCTATGTGAGACGGGGCCTTTAGTCCGCCACTTGCAGAGATCTGGACCTTTTTATTTAGTGCTAATTTGTATAGTCTTCCCTTAGGGGCATGCCTCACATGATTCTCTTGGGGCAACATTCGGATGCGTTGTGTTATTAAACTGTCAGTATAGCCTCCATAGCAAACACCATAAAAATTAGCCCATTTATCTGGAACCATATGGCGATTTTAAACAAAGAATAAAGTGGAATACTTAGCAGAGCAACAGGAATAAAATTATCTGGCGACAGGTCCTCTTTAAATCCTCATTGTTTAATCATGTAACTTTGATATTCTAACACTCACTGACAACCCAATTATTTAAGGGGAATCTGTCATGTCCTCAAATGCTATTAACCTGAAGATATAAATTCAATTCAAACTACAAGTTAATAGCGTTGTAAAGCTGCCTGGCCAATGCACTTAGTGAGCGGCAATCAGGAGGAAATTAATTTTCTTTCTACCGGCAGCCTACGGCTTTCAGTCATAGAGGTGCAGTTCAATCACCACTCAGTACATAGTGAGTGGCGGCTGTAATCACATTCCAACACTGACTGACAGCAGACTATCAGTGCATATCAGTGCTGAGCCGGCTGTCAGTCAGTGCAAGGGGCGCAGACACAGCTGCCACTCACGTACTGAGCGGTGGACTGAAGCTGCGCTGGCCGTGCCTCTGTAACTGAAAGCTGGAGGCTGCCTGGAGGAATAAAGTTAATTTCATTGAAGTGGTGGGGCATGTTTAGAATGCTATTAACCTGAGGATTAATCCCATATCTGCAGGTTAACAGTGCTTGCAAACATGATGAGTTCTCTTTAACCCCTTCACGACCCATGACGCCTACGTAGGCGTCATGAAAAGTCGTGCCCAAACGACCCATGACGCCGACGTAGGAGTCATGCTATAAATCGCCCTCTCACAGTGATCAAAATGAAAAAAAGTAAATACACCCCCCGTTTATCACCCCCATAGCCAGGCACAAATAATAAAATAAAAAATATTTTTGTTTTCAATTTAGGGTTAGAATTAGGGTTAGGGTTGAAATTAGGGTTAGGGTTGGAATTAGGGTTAGAAATGGGGTTAGGATTAGAATTAGGGTTAGAATTAGGGTTAGGGTTGGAATTAGGGTTGGAATTAGGGTTAGGGTTGGAATTAGGGTTAGGGCTGGAAATAGGGTTAAGATTAGGGTTAGGAGTGGGTTGGGGTTGGCATTAGGGTAAGGCTTGTGGTTAGGGTTAGAGTTGGGATTAGGTTTAGGGGTGTGTTGGGGTTAGGGTTGTGTTTAGGGTTATGATTAGGGCTGGGTTAGAGTCAGGGGTGTATTGGGGTTGGAGTTGGAATTGAGGGGGTTTCGACTGTTTAGGCACATCATGGGGTCTCCGAACGCGACATGGCGCCATGATTTATTCCAGCCAATTTTGCATTCAAAATGTCAAACAGCACTCCCTCCATTCCGAGCCCCGACGAGTGCCCAAACAGTGGTTTACCCCCACATATGGGGTATCAGCGTACTCAGGAAAAATTGCACAACAACTTTGGGGGTCTAATTTCTCCTGGTACCCTTGGGAAAATAAAAAATTGGGGGCTAAAAAATGATTTTTGTGAAAAAAAATGATTTTTTTATTTTCACGGCTCTGCGTTATAAACTTCTGTGAAGCAATTTGGGGTTCAAAGTGCTCACCACACATCTAGATAAGTTCCTTGGGTGGTCTAGTTTCCAAAATGGGGTCACTTGTTGGGGTTTTCCACTGTTTAGGCACATCAGAGGCTCTGCAAACGTAACATCACGGCTGCAGACCATTCCATCAAGTCGGTATTTCAAAACGTCACTACTTCCCTTCCGAGCCCCGATGTGTGCCCAAACAGTGGTCCCCCCACATATGGGGTGCCAGCATACTCAGGTCAAACTGGACAACAGCTTTTGGGGTCGAATTTATCCTGTTACCCTTGTGAAAATAAAAAATTGCGGGCTAAAAAATCATTTTTTGAGGAAAAAAATGATTTTTTATTTTCACGGCTCTGTGTTATACACTTCTGAAAAGCACCTGGGTGTTCAAAGTGCTCACTATGCATATAGATAAGCTCCATAGGGGGTCTAGTTTCCAAAATAGGGTCATTTGTGGGGGAGCTCCAAAGTGTAGGCAGACAGGACCTCTCCAAACACGACATGGTGTCCGCTAAAGATTGGAGCTAATTTTCCATTCGAAAAGTCAAATGGCGCTCCTTCCCTTCTGAGCCCTGCCGTGCGCCCAAACAGTGGTTCCCCCCCACATATGGGATACCAGCGTACACAGGACAAACTGAACAACAACTTTAGGGGTCCAATTTATCCTGTTACCCTTGTGAAAATAAAAAATAGCCGGCTAAAAAATCATTTTTGAGGAAAAAAAAATATTTTTTTATTTTCATGGCTCTGGGTTTATAAACTTCTGTGAAGCACTTGGGGGTTCAAAGTGCTCACTATATATCTAGATAAGCTCCTTGGTGGATCTAGTTTCCAAAATGGGGTCACTTGTGGGGGGTTTCTACTGTTTAGGCACATCAGGGACTCTGCAAACGTAACATGATGCCCGCAGAACATTCCATCAATCTGCATTCCAAAATCGCGCTCCTTCCCTTCTGACCTCTCCCATGCGCCCAAACAGTGGTTTCCCCCCCCATATGGGGTACCTGCGTACTCAGGACAAATTGCACAACAACTTTTGTGGTCCAATTTCTCCTGTTCGCCTTGTGAAAATAAAAAATAGCGGGCTAAAATATCATTTTTGAGGGAAAAAAATGATTTTTTATTTTCACTGCTCTGCGTTATAAACTTCTGTGAAGCACTTGTGGGTTCAAAGTGCTCACCACACATCTAGATAAGTTCCTTGTAGGGTCTAGTTTCCAAAATGTGGTCACTTGTGGGGGAGCTCCAATGTTTAGGTACACAGGGGCTCTCCAAACACGACATGGTGTCCGCTAACGATTGGAGCTAATTTTCCATTCAAAAAGTCAAATGGTGCTCCTTCCCTTCCAGGCCCTGCCGTGCACTCAAACAGTGGTTTATGACCACATATGAGGTATCGGTGTACTCAGGAGAAATTGCGCAACAAATTTTAGGATCCATTTTATCCTGTTGCCCATGTGAAAATGAAAAAACTGAGGCTAAAAGAAAATTTTTGTGAAAAAAAAGTTCTTTTTTTTTTACAGATCAATTTGTGAAGCACCTGGGGGTTCAAAGTGCTCACTATGCATCTAGATAAGTTCCTTGGGGGGTCTAGTTTCCAAAATGGGGTCACTTGTGGGGGAGCTCCAATCTTTAGGCACACAGGGACTCTCCAAACTCGACATGGCAACCGCTAAATATTCCATCATATTTCCCATTCAAAAAGTCAAATGGTGCTCCTTCCCTTCCGGGCCCTGCCGTGCGCCCAAACAGTAGTTTATAACCACATATGAGATATCGATGTACTCAGGAGAAATTGCCCAACAAATTTTAGGATCCATTTTATCCTGTTACCGATGTGAAAATGAAAAAATTGATGCTAAAAGAAAATTTAAGTTGGAAAAATTAAAATGTTCATTTTTTCCTTCCACATTGCTTTAGTTGCTGTGAAGCACCTGAAGGGTTAATAATCTTCTTGAATGTAGTTTTGAGTAGCTTGAGGGGTGCAGTTTTTAGAATGGTGTCACTTTTGGGTATTTTCTGCCCTATAGACCCCTCAAAGTGACTTCAAATGTGAGGTGGTCCCTAAAAAAAAATGGATTTGTAAATTTTGTTGTAAAAATGAGAAATCGCTGGTCAACTTTTAACCCTTATAACTTCCTAACAAAAAAAATTTTTGTTTCCAAAATTGTGCTGATGTAAAGTAGACATCAGCCAAATTTCTGTTTTTTTCACAATAAATGCAAACATTATTGACCTAAATTTACCACTAGCATGAAGCCCAATATGTCACAAAAAACAATCTCAGAATCGCTAGGATCCGTTGAAGCGTTCCTGAGTTATTACCTCATTAAGGTCAAAATAGGCTGGGTCATGAAAGGGTTAAAAAGAAAAAAAATACATAATACCAAAATTTACACTTTCAAAACTTTATTGGATGAAAAGTAATCTCTCATATAAAAACATAACTCCATCGTTTGCTTCCAATGATAACGTTTTACAGCAATGCTGTATAGCAAATTAGTCAGCGTATGCTCTGTACCTAGGAAACAGGCCATTCACTAATGTGACTAGTAACACAGGTAACAAGCAGTCAGCGATAGAATTAAGAATCCCCTCCATCTTGAGAATGGAGATGTTTTTAATAAGAGATTAGTTGCTTGTTTTTACAAGTGGTTCGGTAATGGGTGCAGGCATTGTCTCAACTTACTAAATAATTAAAATTGCATTCACAAGACTGCTGCTTATTACATACGCTTATAATACTGCCATGCATACACACGATAAGATTAACATCCGCATTAGTTTATACAATGTCTCACAAGCTAATTAAACCTCTCTGCAGGTTATGTTCCAAAAAAAAAAGAAAGAGACGGACAGTGCAAGGGTGGGATGAGAGAATGCTGCAGGCTGTGAATTAGAGGGGACACACCAGAGGGGGTCGGTATCTAACCTTCTGTAATTACCCGAAGCCCCCCTCATTACTCACGCACAAGCTCTAACAATCACATAAAACAACTGAAAATATTAAAACCAGGCAGCGTAAGATTATCAGAACAATGGTGCAGCAATCCAGGCTCATGTCAATTATACTGTGCATTTACTGAAAAGAATCAACCTTGCTTTAGATCATTCATGTATTTTTCTAGAAATCCTAAAATCAGACGGTGCCACAATTCACAATCTCGGGCACACATTGTGCAGGCAGACAAAAGAGCCGCAGCTCATGCACACAAGCAGCCAAGACTACCTGATGCTACGGGGTCCTGACAGCCTGGAGAAGACATGAGAGGGAGGTAGGAAAGAAAGACCTACATTCCCAGGGTAAGAAGTCACACGCAGCGCAGATCGTTTCTTACGGTATGCTTCCTATGCTGCATCACCTCGGGATATCACATGCCATGCTGGTTGCAGACAACCCAATAAATAACAGATCTCAAATCCCCTTCCTTCCAGGAATAGAGCAGCTGCTTTCTCCCACATGCATAACTACCAGATGTCGCATGGTAGAGTAGATGGTGAATGCACAAAGCAAATCTACTTATCTATGTATGTAGAGAAGTTAGGAATTTCATGCACTTTGGCAACACAACGCTATTACCACTTAAAATGTGAGATTATTTCCTCCTGTTTCTCGCTAATTGTCTTCTTCTGTGTCATGAATCCGGGGTGTCTGGTTGCCCCCAGTTTGTCAGGGATTTATTATATCCCACCTTCCAGTTCCTGTTCTGGAACTTGCATCTCTCTGGCGCCCCCCTTACCCTCAGGTCAGTCAGGGAACTACACCTAGGATAAGTAGTCGCCAGAAGCGCTACCTTGCTGTGTACTGGCTATTGGCACTCTGCAGTGAGGGGCGGTATGTATATTCCCAGTCAGGAATACACATAAAAATCTGTTCAGTCCCTGCCAAAATCTACCAAATACCCCATAACACACTTTGCTGCCACCAGCTCCTAGTTCTGATATTAACATAAATATCGGGTCAGGAGCCAACCCACCATAGCTTTAGCACGGAGGACGTGGGGGGTACGTTTAGAGAAAGGAGAACAAAGCTAGTAAAGTTTTATAGATTTTATTCCAAAAAACAATAGGCAGTGTTTACAAAAATATAAAAGATGTTACAAAGAGAGACAGATACAAAATATACAACAATTATAAAATAAAAATTGATTAAGGTATGAACTTACAGTGATCAGACAATGACATGACAAGTGGAGATGGGGGAGGGGTTCCCAAAGGCACAGATTCAGTCCACAGCATGGATGGTATATGCGGTCTCCCCCAGGTCTAAACAACCTGGAAAATGGCTGTCCCTGCTTTATAGCTAGCCCATAAACTTAGGGACTTTACCTGTGCTGACCTCACCTTTTGGCTGGATACGCCCCCTTTGGAAAGTTATGAAAGACCTTCCATTGGTCATAACTCTTGGGGGGGAAACACGTAGAGGGACGACAGACGTATTATATGTCTGCTTACAAAATTATCTTCCATTCGAGACTAAACATCATATCTCTAGTAATTACGGGGATGCAGACACCCGTTTCTCAATTCCTAGTGAGCGAGGGGATCCAAAAATGCTATGGTGAATAGCTCTAATGATGTACATCTCACCAATATAGGTTTCTTGTATATATGAATAATCGGTGCTATTATATTTGATCTTTAAATGAACACTGTACTAGACAAAGAGCCATGTGATTCCAGAACTGCGCTCAACCAGTTTTTCTCAAACTGCTCTGAGGCACACTAGGGTCTCAAGTTACACAGCTGCATGCAGGGGAGAGGAAGGGGGCTGCAGCTTGTGAAGGGGGATCGTTGCTGGAGTATGTCATTCACAAAACCAAGGAGATGTAGCAGAGCTCTGTATGTGTGATTGAACAATAAGACTTACATCATATTTCCTGACATTCTGTAATTGGCCAGATCACATGTGTGAGATGGGGAAATCTGGAGAGGGGGGCTGTTGTGACTACAGTATGTCTACAGGAAATGCCCAGCAAGTCCTAACCCTACACTTATCCACATGTTAATTGCTGCAGGAGACTTTATCCTAATCTCAGTGTAGACCCTGCAGCACTCTGGTGTAGACCACCCATGCATCACATGGGACAATATTCAACTGAATGGTCAGCAGGCAATGCCACATTTCCCTACAGTTGTAAAGACAGTGAAAGGCAGCAGTAGGTTTCTAATTGCCAAAATGCAACAGTGAATTAACAGGCTGTCATGTGGAGGCCATGCTTTTACAGGGTAAATATCCCATAGATCTGATGGTCACAGTGGATTATTGTTCTCAGAATTCCCTGAACAACCAACATGATCCAACCATATAAGCCAATAAAAGATATAAAAGAGAAATTGCACAGTTCTGACTCAATGGAACATACAGTATTTAATAATAATGTCCAATTCAGAGAGCAAATTTAGATTAGGCAACGAACCTGTAAGCAAAGAAAAAAAATAAACTGCATTTGACTTCAGCCATAGTCGTAATCTGCAGGTAATTACCATGAAGTGATATCACTGCAGCCATTAGCTATAAATCAGGGTGGTGCAGGAGACAGCGATCAGTCAGTGAGCTGTAATCACACCTCCCGCTCTGCAGCATGTGAGCGGTGCAGGAGGCTGTAAAGGTACTGGGAGTGAAGTTCGCTGGATGCAGTGAAGGGCCGGAGGCAAAGAAGGAGTTAACAGAATTTACTTAAACAGGTTATTGACGTACAAGGGATACTCCGCACAGGGAGGTGAAATCAACAAAGAAATGGCACCGGAACACTGAGCGCAACAACAGAATTTGCACAAAAACATGATATTTGGGGGGAAGGGGTGTACGAAAGAGGTAACTTATCACTTGAAGGGGCGGGGCCTAGCTCTTGATGTGAGAAGTCGGGTGGCTGTGCTTCTCTGCCACCATTAGCCTCAATTATCCTGCACAGAGCCCGAACCAGCTAATTCCTTTACCAGGATCAGATGTCTGAAGGTCCCAGGAGTCAGGGGCGAGCTTCTGCCAGACTCAGAGAGACAGACATGGGCCGCAAAAGGCAGAAAGATGCCGGAGCCTGCAGCAGTGCCTCAGTCAAAGATGGTGCTGAGAGAGAGGAGGAGGCGGGAAGAAGAAACACAGCCTATGCACAGAGGCTGGAAGTCTCAGCCCGGCTGAACAGGTATGTGAGGGGCATGGAGACAGATGAAGAAGGAAATGGAGGGAGTGAGAAGCACAGAGATGAGGAGGAAGACGATGAGGAGATGCTTGTGCTGAATGCAGAGC
The DNA here is from genome assembly GCF_039654945.1 of Dendrobates tinctorius. Lineage (NCBI taxonomy): Eukaryota > Metazoa > Chordata > Amphibia > Anura > Dendrobatidae > Dendrobates > Dendrobates tinctorius. Next base: position 3,645,223 of record NW_027361736.1, on the reverse strand, counting down.
TGGAGCAGGAGGAAGAGGGGGATGGTGACAATGTGCAGTCAGCTGAAAGTGCAGATGTAGCAGAGCCCACCCTGCGGGATGTATTCCAAGCTGTCTTATACTGCAAGACTGCTTTAACTGCTCTGACAAAACAGGTGAATTGCCTGAAAGAAGAAATGGGAGGCATAAAAACATCTATGCAGAAAGTTACAGCCAGATTAACTGAGGTGGAGGACAGAGTTGGTGTAACAGAAGATCACTTGACCTCAGTGCAAAAGACACAACAACAGCACACTCAGAGGATCACGGTAGTAGCCAATAAAAATGATGACCTGGAAAACCGGTCACGTAGGAACAATTTGCGCATTGTGGGCATCCCTGAGAGAGCTGAGAGTGCTGACCCCACAGCCTTTATTGAAACCTGGCTGCTGGACAAGTTTGGTGCTGATAACTTGTCGAGAGTGTTTGCGGTGGAGCATGCCCATCGCGTACCCATGAGACCCCCAGTGCCGGGAGATGGACCTCGCACGATGCTAGCCAGAATCCTGAATTGCAGAGACAGGGACACTATCTTACGAAAGGCTGGAAAGTTGACAGATCTTAACCTGGAGGGCAAACGAATCGAAATAAACCCGGATTACTCAGCCGAGGTGCAAAAGTTGCGACTGCGGTATGGCGAAGTGAAGAAACAGCTCCGCTCTTTGCATTTGAAATACTCTACAATTTATCCTGCTAAATTAAGAGTGGAAGCTTTTGGAAAGGTCTTTTTTTTTCCCGTCACCGGTTGAGGCTGCTTCATGGTTGGAGCACAACCGGAGCAATTTGAGAGAAGATAATGGCAATATGACCACATGACCCTGCTAGACTGATCACTGGACAGGGTTGTGGCGCTGCTTTACTCTGCGAAATAGGAGCGCAGAGGAGGGGGGAGAACTCCCCACTGGGATCTACGTATTATGGTTAATTGTTTGACTAATGGTTCGGGACTATGCATACTGTTGACAATAATGGAGGGGGACACGACGCATGTTGAAGTGCGGAATACTGAGAAGTTGCTCAGGTTCTTTGAGCTCCCACTCTCACGTTGGGGAGAGAGTGACAACTGCAAAAGGGGAAGGGTGGGGGGAGGGGAAGCGGAGAGGGATGGGGGAGGTGGGTGGGGCGGATTTGTAGGGAGATGGGGTTTTTCATGCTGTTTGACCAGGTATGATTGGGACTACAATGTAATGATGTTACTTGATGATGATGGATTGTTCTTTCTAATGCACAATGAGTAACCGTACTGTTCGGATGTTAAGTTGGAATGTACGTGGTATATCTGATACGGTTAAGAGGGCGGCTGTTCTGAATCATATCAAATCCTGTGAACCTATGATCGCATGCTTGCAGGAGACACATCTCACTAGGGACACTATGCACTGGTTGTCAAGAGACTGGATGCTAAAGACATATCATTCTACTTATTCCTCGTACTCCAGGGGGGTGTCAGTCCTAATACACAAAAACACACATTATGAAGAGCTGGAAGTGCATGTAGACAGTGAAGGGCAGTATGTATGGATTGCTTGCAGATTGTTCGGACACAAAATGATTTTAGTGGCTTTATATATCCCTCCACCTAAAGGGCATGTCACACTAAGAGATATCGCTAGCAATATCGCTATAACTAGTGACGTTATAGCGATATTGCTAGCGATATCGCTATGTCTGATACTTACCTCCGACCGGCTCCCCCGCTGGTTATCGCTGATCGCGCGAGAACGTTCAGGACTGTTTCTCGTCGACAGCTTCCTGCGGCGCTTCCTGCTGTGAAGACGAGCGACGCGTGGAGCCGGGCGGGAGGACGCAGGATCGCCTAGTGTGACAGGTAAGTAGCGATCCCCGTCCCCAGCGATGTCGCTAGTGAGATCTGCCTGTGTGGCAGCTCACTAGCGACCACTTAGCGATGCACCAGCGATCCTGACCGCGTCATATCGCTGGTCGGGATCGCTGGTACATCGCTAAGTGTGACAGCACCTTTACTCTAAAAAGAAACTACAAGCAGTACTGGAACTGACGGGCAGATGGGGGAGACTCCATTGTTGATTATGGGAGATGTTAACAACACTATGAATGATTATTGGGATAAAGTACGACCGGCAGGTACGGAAGCTGGACAGGACAGGATGACTGCCTTTGGCAAGTATGTAGGGGAACTTGGGCTGGTAGATCTGTGGAGAGTACGAAATGAGGGTAAGAGGACTTTTTCATGTCATTCGGCAACACATGGAGCACTGTTGAGGATTGACCTGGCTTTGGGGGATACTGCTATGGACGGGATGGTGGGGGAGGTGGAATACTTACAGAGGACTCTCTCGGATCATGGTCCTATGGTGGTCACGCTTCTGGTGAGATCTGCTCAGGGTCAGAGGGGAGGTTGGCGTCTTCACCCGACGTGGCTTAAAGTGGTGGACATGGGTGGCATAACCAAAGAGTTAGAGCACTTCTTCCAAATGAACGAAGGGAGTACTGAGGCCACAATGGTATGGGATGCCATGAAGGCGTTTATGAGGGGACTTTTTGTAAGTGAGATTGCGAGGTGTAAGACCAAAACTAAATTGGCAGATCAACAAATAAAGGATGACCTGACAAGAGCGGAGGCAGACATGATTTTGGCGCCAACGAGTGAAGCTCACAATAGATTAAAATTGGCTCAGGAGGCAGTTGATAAACTGCACATGATGCAAGCTGAGAGGAAAAGGGCATTTCAGCAAGCCCAATTCTTTGAAGAAGGAGAGAGAGTGGGTCACTTGTTGGCGGTGATATCTGCGGCACAGAGGGAGTCTTCCAGGGTGTATAAACTGAGAGATCAAACAGGGGCGACTCTGACAGACACAAAGGACATACTGGAGGTCTTCAAGGCATATTACATGGCACTGTACACTTCGAGAGCACGGGACACAGAGGGGGATGTGGAGAATTTTTTGGAAGGCATTTCACTACCTAAATTGTCTGAGGAAGATAGGTTGAGGTTGGAAGAACCTGTCAGTGTGGAGGAGGTGGAATGTGCAATACTGTCTATGCCCAATAACAAATCACCGGGAGCTGATGGTCTACCTGGGGAGGTGTACAGGGAGTTAGTGGAACTGCTGGCTCCGAAATTGAAATCTGTGTTTGATGAGGCTTTAGTGATGGGGGCACTGCCGAGATCAATGGAGGAAGCGGTGATAGTGGTTCTGCCGAAGGAGGGAAAAGATCCCATGGATGCGGAGTCGTACAGGCCCATTTCGTTGTTGACAACGGATGTCAAAATACTCGCTAAGATCCTGGCCACCCGGCTCACCGGGGTTGCGCATACCATTATACATGAGGACCAGTCGGGCTTTATGCCTAACCGCTCCACGGCTGTTAACTTAAGAAGATTATTTCTTAATATGCAACTGCCTGCTGATAATGGTGGCAGGAGAATAGTGATGTCATTGGACGCTAGAAAAGCATTTGATAGCGTGGAATGGCAATACTTATGGAAAATCATGGAACTGATGGGATTCGGCCCCACGTTCATGGCCTGGGTGAAGTTATTGTACTCATCCCCAAAGGCGGTAGTTAAGGTGAATGGAGAACAGTCCGGGATGTTTGACTTGCATAGGGGCACAAGGCAGGGGTGTCCGCTGTCCCCGCTATTGTTCGCGGTGGCAGTGGAGCCCCTGGCGGCCAAGATCAGAGCTGAGAGGGGAGTGGTCGGATTTAAATTTGGGAAGCTGGAAGAAAAAATATCATTGTATGCCGACGACATCCTGTTGTTTTTGGAAAGTGCAGGAGAGACACTGGGGTGCGCGATGGATGTAATTAAACAATTTGGGAGCATTTCGGGACTGGAGATAAATTGGCACAAGTCTTATGTCATGGCTGTGGATAGAGCAATAGAAGCGGAGGAGATAGATGAGAGGGGGAAACAACTCCAGCTAGTTTCACAGTTTAAATACCTAGGGATATGGGTAGCTCTTCCACTGTCCCGATTCACGGGTCTAAATTTGGTTCCTCTGCTAGAGAAATTTAAAGGGAAAATAGGTGCATGGTGCAAATTGGCTTTAACTGTAACGGGTAGAACTAACCTGATTAAGATGGTCCTTATGCCACAACTAATGTACGTTTTGCACAATTCGCCGATATGGCTACCAAAAAAACGGTTTCGGGGCATTGATTCTATCTGCAGATCCTTGATATGGGGCAAGAAGCAGGCACGGATTAAATTTGGAACTCTGCAAAAAGGAAAGGAAGAGGGAGGACTGGCCGCACCAAATCCATGGGTCTATTTCTTGGCAGTACAGGGCCAGCATGTCAGGGGATGGAGAGAGCTCAATTGTGGAGGAGCAGCTCACCGGGTGCTGGTACATGTGACGGGGAGACGCCCACTTATCCAGGGTCTAGAGGATGGTACCTTTAAGAAATAGGGAGCACCATATCCTACCATAGGCATGATTCAGAAGGTATGGGACACCATTAAAAGGATCAGAGGGGTGGATGAGCTGACTAGGTACTCACCGGTGTGGGACAATGAGCATCTGCCGGAACTTAATAAGCTGCGTCAAATGGGCAATTGGAAGGCAAAAGGAGTGAGATATGTGTGCCAGCTGCAGAGTGGAACGGACCTGAAGACCTTTGAGACATTGAGAGAGGAATTTGATTTGCCTTCGATATGGGGGTTTCAATACTATATGCTTCGACATATAGGCACAGTGTAGATTGGGAGCCATGACGGTTCAGGGCGACATTGTACTAGACTTTGTGTGTATGAAGGGAGGGATGAGGGGAGTTATATCGAGCATATATCATGATCTACTACACTCCTATCTGGGGGACAATCACCTCACTGCAAAGAGTAAATGGGAAAGGGAGGTGGGTACCCTCACAACAGAACAATGGGAGGCTATTCTTGAATATGTCCCGAAGATCTCTCTAAGCGAGCAGGCACAGCTCTCCCAATTATATGTAATACATAGAACATACAAAACACCGCTGGTCCTATTCAAGGCGGGCTTGAGGGGAGACTCTAGCTGCCCTAGATGTGGCACAGACCAGGCCGAACTGTTACACATGCTATGGTCGTGTCCGCGGCTGGTGGCATACTGGCTGGTCGTTATCAACAAAATTGAGAGACCTTATGCATGTACAGGAATCCAGTGCTGTGTGTTTTGGGGGAGGTGGATGGGATACCTGTCTCAGAACATTACAAAGTGGCAGTAGCGAGGTTGCTGTATGTGGCACGCAAACTAATAGCACGAAAATGGAAGGATTCGGAACCCCCCACTAGGAGGGAATTTATTGCTCAGACACGTACGGTAATGCATTTAGAGGAAAGCATTTACAGGCGAAGGCATGGTGAAAGAACTTTCGAAAAAATATGGTCCGCCTGGATGGTGGTGATATGATTGCTAAGACTCTCAAGTATACCCGGCACAAGGAGTATTGGGGGAGGGGGGGGATGGCTTTGATTGTATTATTACAAGATATGTGAATTGTTACATGTATATTGATATCCACTGTTTATTGTTTAAAATCTTTTGAAACCTAAATAAAAATAACTGGTTTAAAAAAAAACTTATCACTTGAAGTTCTTGTTGGTGAGAGGCTCGAATATCTGCCGCTGGTGTCATAGATCGTGGACAATGTCTCTGGCTCTGTTAGGGAGGAACGAAATGCACTGTTTCCCGATCGTGCCGATGTATCTGGACTCGCATGGCTTGAGTATGTTGGAATGTAGAAACAGTCTCTTTTGTTGATTCCTCTGGGATGGCGCAGAACATGAGCAGCTCGCAGGCCACAGAAGAGTGCAAGCCTCTAACAAACTAGCTATGAACAGGGCAAGTAAAATTATTTTTGACTGGGAGTGAGAATGACCTGACCGGTACAGGAACATCCAGGGACAGCTCAGTCAGGACATACTCTGTTGGTAAGTCAATCTGCAGTGAACTAGAGGATGCGGCGTTCGCAGTCGGAGCAGTGGGGAGTCAACCTTCTCCTTGTTCTCCTGCCGCCTTCCCGCCAAATCTCCCCTGTTCCAGCGCTCAGCCCCTTTTATCTCTCCCAAGCCCCCTGCTGCCCAGTGCAAAAGTCCTCCCCACGCAGATGAATCGTCCCTTGGCAGCAGTGGTGACAGTCCTAATAGTTCCAGCCCCAAAGAGCACAGGGAACCGCTGACTCTGTCCTGGCTTAACTTCTTACAAGGCAGTGATCAGTCAGTGAGCTGTAATCACTCCCCCAGCTCTGCAGCATGTGGGCGGTGCAGGAGACAGTGATCAGTCAGTGAGCCGTAATCACTCCTCCCGCTCTTCAGCATGTGTGCGGTGCAGGAGGCAGTCATCAGTCAGTGAGCAATCAGTCAGCGAGCTGTAATCAATCCTCCTGCTCTGCAGCATGTGTGCGCTGCAGGAGGCAGTGATCAGGCAGGAAGCTGTAATCACCCCCCTGCTCTGCAGCATGTGTGCGGTGCATGAGGCAGTGACCAGTCAGCGAGGTGAGCTGTAATCACCCCCCCTGCTCTGCAGCATGTGTGCGGTGCAGGAGGCAGCAATCAGTCAGCGAGCTGCAATCACCCCCCCGCCGCTCTTCAGCATGTGTGCGGTGCAGGAGGCAGTGATCAGTCAGTGAGCTGTAATCACTCCTACTGCTATGCAGCATGTGTGCGGTCCAGGAGGCAGTGATCAGTCAGCGAGCTGCAATCACCCCCCTCCCCGCTCTGCAGCATGTGTGTGGTGCAGGAGGCAGTGATCAGCCAGCAAGCTGTAATCACTCCCCCGCTCTGCAGCATGTGTGCCGTGCAGGAGGCAGCGATCAGTCAGCGAGCTATAATCACTCCCCCTGCTTTCAGCATGTTTCCCCTGATGTTGCACTTCCAGTTAGATGGCTGCACTTGTCTACATGTTACGTACCTGCAGATTAACACTATGGCTGCATGTATTTACTTTTTTCTGACTGGTTCCCCATAAAACATGGCAGATTTCTGATAGTGTTTCATGTTATTTGATAAGTTTGGTTCAACTGCAGTGTTCTGTCCTCACTAAATGAAACAGAATTCAAGTAGCTTATACAGGCAGCTAAACCGCTATACCGGGGTCCAATAAGGAGACTGTAGGTTGAATCTGTGCTTTATTGAATGTGATGGTATATTCGCACGATGAAACAGCGATGCTATCACAAGGGGAGAAGAGAAATGAGATGCTTCCTGAATGCAGGCAGAAGGAAAATGGTGGACTGGAGGGAAATACCATAATCCTTTGCAAAAGGCTACCAGGATGCATTGCAGCCTTACCAGAATGCACTGCAAAAGCTTACCAGAATGCACTGCTAAAGAGTTTTTCTATACTTCCCACTGGATTCTCTTAGGTGGCAGAGGTGCATCCCAGTCATATGCTTCCTTAGTTAAGTCTCGTAGTAAAGCTTTGCCTTGTACAGTAACAGGAGCTGCAAAACCCAAGGGATCGTACAGGCTGTTGATGCTAGACAGGACACCTCTGCGAGTGAAAGGCTTTTCTTCCTGGCTGATCTGAAAGGTAAAAGTGTCTGACTTTAGATTCCAGAGAAGCCCGAGGCTGCGTTGCATTGGTGTGGGGTCTGACCCCAGGTCCAGGTCTTTGAGACCGTTACACAAGTCTTGTGAATGGAATGCTTTCATGAGTTCTTGGCTGTTTGAGGCTATTTTACGCAGCCTGACATTAGAGCAAGCAAGTATCTCTTGGGCTCTCCCGAGAAGACTGATGGCAGTCTCATTTGAAGGCATGGCTTTCAGACAGTCATCAAAATAAGTCTTTTTCTATGAATTGTCTGACATCTGATCCGTATTCTGTTTCTCCTTCTTGAGTTGACCTTTTGAGTCCATAAATGGTGACTGCAGGAGAAGGACTATTGCCAAAGATGTGCACTCTCATGCGATACTCTGTGACCTCTTTAGTAGGATCATTGTCTCCGTACCAGAAGAATCTTAGGAAGTTCCTGTCTCTCTCTCACACAAGGAAACAATGGAACATTTGCTGGATGTCAGCAATGAAAGCAAAGGAATCCTTACGGAAGCGCATAAGTACTCCCAGCAGTTTGTTATTGAGGTCTGGTCCTGTCAGTAGAGCATCATTCAGGGAGACATCATCAAACTTAGCACTGGAGTCAAACACCACTCTAATTTGGTGCGGTTTCTTATGGTGGTATACTCCAAACATGGGTAGGAACCAGCATTCTTCAGAGTCTTTGGCTACTTTCACACATCAGGTTTTCGGCATCAGGCGCGATCCGGCGTCGTGCCGGAGCGCCGGATCCGACAAATGTTTCGTAAAACCGGATGTGACGGATCCGTTTTTCTGCCGGATCGTCTTGCTCTTGACAGACAAAACCGGATCCGTCTCATCCGGTTCATCCGGTTTTCGATCCGTTTTTCGACGGATTACGCAGGATCCGGTTTTTAAAATCGCCCCTTGTAGCCTTCCGAGCGGGATTGGCTACTGAAAAACTATATATAGCGTGTTCCTACAGCCCTTCTTTGACAGGTTGTAGAGGAGAAAGTGCAGGTTGGAGAGAAGAGCAAGTTACTGGCGAAGATGGATGTTGTGATTGGAAATATTTTGAAGAATTTGGCGGATTTTACAGCGGAGGCGAATCGTTTGAGGGTGATTGTTCTGGAGAAGGAGAGAGCGAGACAGCAGCGCATCAGGCATCGTAGACGACGTTTGTGGATCCACCCCATCACAGCCAAGAGAATGATGCGTGGGGTCTATTCTACACTCTGCATGGACCTTAGACGAAACCCGGATACATTTTTTGGATATGTTCGGATGAAAATGGAGAATTTTGATTACTTGGTGGAGCGCTTTGCACACCTCATAAGAAAATCGGACACCTATTGCCGCTTCTCTGTTTCACCCGCAGAGCGTCTGATGCTGACTTTAAGGTAAGCCACATTTATTGGATATGCTTGCATCAGAGCACACTTTCACTGCAATCTTGTTGGTGGTAGTTTGTATCTCCAAGTGTTATAGCTGAGTTTTGGTATGTAATGCTGTGATTTTAAACTAATTGATTGTTTTTTAATTCCCCACAGATTTCTTGCAACTGAGAGGTGGATTGAAATTTCAGAAAAGTTTCAACAGATATGTCAGTTTCCGAACTGCTTGGGCGCTGTGGACGGGAAACATATCCGCATTGTAAAGCCAGCCGGATCAGGATCGGAATATTTCAATTACAAGAAATATTTTTCAATTGTCCTCATGGCCATCGCTGACGCGGAATACAAATTTATTGCTGTTGATATTGGGGCCTATGGCCGCTCCAATGACTCAAGTTTTCAAACTGTCTGCCATGGGGCGTAAACTGTATGGAAACACCTTCCAGTTCCCACCCCCTAGACCGCTGCCGCAAACATCTGGTCCACCTATGCCATTTGTCTGTGTAGGGGATGAAGCCTTCCAGCTGTCAGAACACCTTTTGAAACCGTACGGTAGCAGAGGATTGTCAAGAACAAAACGCATTTTTAATTACCGCCTCACAAGAGCAAGAAGAATGGTTGAATGTACCTTTGGTATTCTGACAGCCAAATGGCGGGTCCTATTGACTGCGATCAACCTCAAGACAGAAACTGTGGACGAGGTGATCAAAGCTTGCGTGGTACTCCACAATTTTGTTATCTGCAAGGAACCCATTTCCATTGAGGACACCTCTGAAGAAACCACCTTGCAAGATTACCATGACATTACCACTAGAAGTTCTTTGACGGTTTCAGTAATGAGGGACAATTTTGCACTATACTTTATGTCACCTCAAGGCAGAGTACACTGGCAGGATGACAGAGTGTGAAAGATTTGTGCCCTTAACTAAACTTGTGTACCTTCTGTACCAACAGTATATACCTTTGCCAACCAAAGTTGGCTATCTTGTCATGGTCTTACTATTTTTACCTTTAGGCCACAGGTGTGTACCTGGTTGTGTTTTATGCAAAGTATTTCACCTTTTAACAAAAGTTGTGTACATTGTTAGGAAATCACCAACAATAAACACAACTTTTTAGGTGAAATACTTTGCTTCAAATACAACCAGGAACACAACTGTGGCAAAAAGCTAAAATGTATCCATAGTTATATACCTGGTTTTGAATACCTTTTTACCTTTGAAATACCCCGTATTTAACCTTTTTTTTAAACATAGTTCGCCGCAGAAAGAAATGACAGACAACCATTGTAAAACGATAATTTAACTTTTATTTAAAATATTTTTTTTTTTTAAAATGATTTTAAAGTGAAAAAAACTTTTTTAATAAATGTTTTAAACCAAATGACCATTTTTATTAAAAAACACACATTATAAATCTGTGTAGTGTGGGGTGGAAATACTGCTGGAGGGGCTGCGGGACACTTCGACACTGGGAGTGTGGAGAGAGGACTGGGATCGTGGTGGGGAAGGAACAGTTAGAGGTGAAGGTGTGGAAAAAGCTACAGAATGGGTGGACATGTGGGAGGCAGAAGAGGTGGTGGGCGGTGGAGTGGAGGGTTGGACAGGGACTGTAGGAGCAGATGATCTTGATGGCAAGTTGTATGGGGAAGGAGTTTGGTACGGGGAAGGAGTTTGGTACGGGGCAGGTTGCTGGAAGTGGGGAGATGTCTGGTACTGGGGAGGTTGCTGGTACTGGGGAGGTTGCTGGTACTGGGGAGGTGGCTGGTATGTAATAGGAGGGGGAGGATGGAAAGTGGCTGGAGGGGGTGCAGGTGGAGGAACTACTGGGGTGGGAGGAGGAGGTTGGGAGGTAACGTGCTGGAGAGCACCGTGGCATGAATGCATTACATGCATCTGCTGGGTAGGAGAGAGCGTTTCCATGCGCTCCACAACAGACCTGAAAAAGGTGTGGTTTGGCGAAGATCTTGCTTCTGAATGCATGGTTTGCAGAAGTGTCTTCACCTCCAGAATGCTGGAGTTGATCTGCTGAAAGCCTGCGGAGATTTGCTCTGACAAGACTTTTAGACAGTTCTGGAAAGATGCATTCAGATACAAGAACTCTGGTGCATAAGTCTTTTCCTGACCCCTCTGCCGCTGCCGCCCAGTACCCGCAGGTGTACTAGAGGTGGCAGGGGCAGAAGGGTGGGGTAAAGGGAAAGCGATCTCCTCACCAGCAGCTTCATGTAATGTAGGCGGCCACGATGCTCCTGTGCTGGTGGATGGGACAGATGGGTCGAATGTGTGGGAAGGCTGGGAAGGTGCAGATGTACCGGGGAGGTCGAAGTGTTCCTCGGTGCCGGTCTCCTCAGGGATCGCCTCAGAAGGGTCCAATCGTGCAAGCTCCCGAGTGCTGCTCACCGTGCTGTGGAATAAAGAGAAAAAAAAACAATTAAAATAGTGACATGGCATGGCCCTGGCTGAAAAAAAATTGTTACATCTAAACATTTTTTTTCACATGTGGTGTGTAATATTTACCTTCTGGTGATCATTGTATCCCGGAGGAACGACAGGGCTCGTGCGTACTTGTACTTGCTCCTGCGTCCTCCAGATCCACTCGGGGCCCGCATCTCTTTATTGAACTCCTTCTTGAAACGATCCCTCACAGACCGCCACTGCTTCACAATTCTGTCCCCTGAAACGAGAAAGGACAAAGTGGTTAGTATACAACATCAGTGTTTCCCAAACTCCAGTCCTCGTGGTCCCCAGGGGTCATGTTTTCAGGATTTCCATAGTAAATAGAAATCCTGAACACATGATCCGTGGGGACCACGAGGACTGGAGTTCGGGAAACACTGGTTTACATCAAGCAACCGGTACTGTATATACTTACGCTCTTTAATCTGGGCCCGAGCATCGAGGTCCTCCCAGCGGTCCACAAGGAGCGAACAGATTTCCTCCCAGAGTCGTCGGGTAACGATCAGGTCAGCATGGCGACGGTCAGCCATATTCCATAGCGGCTCCCTTTCTATGACGAGATCGATGAGGTGGTCCACATCAATTCCTCCATCCTCACCGTCTGAGTCGGGAGCACACTGTGATGGCTGTTAAAGTAAAAGAGAAAAATAGCAAAATTAGTCACCACACTTAAGACATGAAATAAAAAGTGTACCAAAATTTCACTTAAATATTATACTTACACGCTGGTGACCGCCGCGTTGCTGTCGCCGACGACCCTGGGAGGCACTGCGAGGACCTCTTGGCCTAGCACCAGATTGGGAAGACTAGAGAAGAAAAGAAAAAAATTTATGTGTTTGGATGTAGGCATTTGTTTGCTGTGTGTGGTCTGCAGAACATTGTTTTCTATGTGTTGTGTGTAGTGTGATGTTGTGTTTCTGCGTTTGATGCAAAAAACTTACCAATTGTGAGCCCACTCCAGGTGTCTGTCCACCCCTTCCTTCTTCTTCTGGGAGCTCCTATTCAGCTTGTGATTCCTGTTTTGAAATAAAAGGCAATAAATAGACATATATTACAGAGATGATGGATTTTGGAAATAAAAACTTACCGTCAAACGCTGACGATGCGAGGGAGGGCTCCCAGAAGAAGATGTGCTGTCTTCCTGCTGGCCAGACTCCATGCCTGTGGGTGGTGCTGCTGCTGCAAGTGCTGCCACTGCTGCTGCTGCTGCATCTCTTGGGCGGCTGTTGAATAAAGAGAAACAAAGGGCCAATGAATATCTTGATATTCCATGGCCCTAGTTTGGAGGAATCAGGGATTTGATAATTACCGTCTCTCATCTGCTGCTGGACTCCCCTCCCGTTGTTCAGCATGCTGCTCCATTTGGGGTGGTGGTGGTGCTGATGGGGCTGCTGCAGTGGTCTCCTGCCTTCTCCTGCGCCTGGTTGCTGTCTTGGGTGGCATGTTGGGTGTGGCTGAGGGTCCCACTGTCATGCTTTTATATATGTGTCTTGTGGGCAGAGCTACTGAGCATGCTCAGCCCCAAAAAAACGGATCCGGCGCATTGCGGCGCTCATAGGCTTTCATTGTGTGAAAAAGCCGGACACGCCGGATCCGGCATGTCCGGCTTTTTCGCCGGAGACAAAAACGTTACAGTAGCTGTTTTTTCCAGACGCCGGATTGCGACACATTGCCGGATCCGGCGAAAACCGGATGAAACGCATGGCCATCCGGCACGATCCAGTGCTAATGCAAGTCAATGGGGGGGGAAACCGGATCCAGCATTGCATTTCGCCGGATCCGGTTTTTGTCAAAAGTGCCGGATCGCGCCTGACGGCGAAAACCTGATGTGTGAAAGAGGCCTTTGAGAGTGGGAGCTAGTTCTGCATGGCAGTTCTCAAAAATCTATGACATGAAGGAGAAAAAGTGATCTCTCATCTCTGGTTTCCTTTGTAGATTATATTTAAGAGAGGAGAAACGTTTTAATGCCTGATTTCTGTTGTTTGGTAGACGTGGTCTGTGGGTTCTGAAGGGAAGAGGTGCGACCGAGCTGTTGGTCTCATCTTTTACAAGTCCCTTGTCCATTACCTCTAAGAACAACTTGTCCTCTGCCAATATTGCTACTTGGTTGTCTTGCTTAGTTCTTTGGAAGACTGTGCACCCCAACTGATCCTCATAGCTTCCTGACACCATACTGCTGTCATGAGTAAAGTCTATTAAATGATTGGGCAGTTGGATGCTGTGTGGTAGTTCCTTGACATGGAACTCGTTGTTGCAAGGTTGAAACAGAGATGGGCGTCCTTTCTCCAATGTATTTGTTAACATGCTTGTCACAGAAGATGGGGCGTGCATGTGTCCCAAGCATACGTTTCCTATTATGACCCATCCTAGGTCTAGCTTTTGGGCATAGGGAGCATTGTGGAGTCCATTGATATGACATCTCACTTTATGGACCTGTGGATATTTCTTCCCAACAGCAGTATTATCTGAGCCTGATGGTCGAGTTCCAATATAAGGTGTGCTATGCGTTTTAAGTGAGCGTGATGGATTGCCACATCCGGCGTAGGTATTTCAGATCTGTTGTCTGGGATCTGATTATATTTGATGATTGTACTTGGTGAATGTTTTTCCCAGCAATATGCGCTCCTGAAGGATGATGATGGAACTTGATATTGAGATTCAAGGATGATTTTTATTTTTAATTCAAACTAGAATACAACCGGTTTTGACTTCTAAGGCCGGGGTCACACTAACCGACGCAAAATACGGTCCGTAGTTTACAGGCGTAATACAGATGAATGACCCCTAAATAGTGCTCCGTATGTCATCCGTAAGCAAGGTGTGGTCGTGTATTTTGCGCATGTAAGCATCCGTATGTAATCCGTATGCCATCCGTATGCTGAGATTTTCTCGCCGGCTTGCAAAATGGACATATAATGGAGCTCTATGACAGGTTCTATAACACAAAAGAAAGAATAGATTTAGACACAATGACATGTGTCTCAATGACATGTGTATATATATATGTATTCTATGTCATTGAGACACATATTTATATTTCACAGAGTTCTTCATAGCAGAATAGCCGCTAATTCAATTGCCGGCTTTTGTGAAATCATTCCCCAACCCGACATGAAATGACACATGGTTTACATACAGTAAACCATTTCATTTCATGTTTTGTATGTCTTTCATTAGTAATTAGATGAGGGTTGATGTGTAAAATTTGGGAGGTGTAGGTGTTAATTTAAGGGGATAATTCGTTGTAAAAAAAATGTGTGGGCTCCCGCGGTAATTTGTCAATGCGGGAGCCCACACATTTTTTTACAACGAATTAACCCCTTAAATTAACACCTACAGCTCCCAAATTTTACACATCAGCCCTCATCTAATTACTAATGAAAGACATACAAAACAAAACATGAAATTAAATGGCTTACTGTATGTAAACCATGTGTCATTTCATGTCGGGTTGGGGAATGATTTCACAAAAGCCGGCAATTGAATTAGCGGCTATTCTGCTATGAAGAACTCTGTGAAATATACACTCACTGGCCACTTTATTAGGTACACCATGCTAGTAACGGGTTGGACCCCCTTTTGCCTTCAGAACTGCCTCAATTCTTCGTGGCAGAGATTCAACAAGGTGCTGGAAGCATTCCTCAGAGATTTTGGACCATATTGACATGATGGCATCACACAGTTGGCGCAGATTTGTCGGCTGCACATCCCTGATGCGAATCTCCCGTTCCACCAAATCCCAAAGATGCTCTATTGGATTGAGATCTGGTGACTGAGGAGGCCATTTGAGTACAGTGAACTCATTGTCATGTTCAAGAAACCAATCTGAGATGATTCGAGCTTTATGACATGGCGCATTATCCTGCTGAAAGTAGCCATCAGATGTTGGGTACATTGTGGTCATAAAGGGATGGACATGGTCAGCAACAATACTCAGGTAGGCTGTGGCGTTGCAACGATGCTCAATTGGTACCAAGGGGCCCAAAGAGTGCCAAGAAAAAATTCCCCACACCATGACACCACCACCACCAGCCTGAACCGTTGATACAAGGCAGGATGGATCCATGCTTTCATGTTGTTTACGCCAAATTCTGACCCTACCATCCGAATGTCGCAGCAGAAATCGAGACTCATCAGACCAGGCAACGTTTTTCCAATCTTCTACTGTCCAATTTCGATGAGCTTGTGCAAATTGTAGCCTCAGTTTCCTGTTCTTAGCTGAGAGGAGTGGTACCCGGTGTGGTCTTCTGCTGCTGTAG
Source organism: Dendrobates tinctorius (assembly GCF_039654945.1). Classification (NCBI taxonomy): domain Eukaryota; kingdom Metazoa; phylum Chordata; class Amphibia; order Anura; family Dendrobatidae; genus Dendrobates; species Dendrobates tinctorius. Next base: position 3,629,618 of record NW_027361736.1, on the reverse strand, counting down.
CCCATCTGCCTCAAAGTTCGACGCACTGTGCGTTCAGAGATGCTCTTCTGCCTACCTTGGTTGTAACGGGTGGCAATTTGAGTCACTGTTGCCTTTCTATCAGCTCGAACCAGTCTGCCCATTCTCCTCTGACCTCTGGCATCAACAAGGCATTTCCGGCCACAGAACTGCCGCTCACTGGATTTTTTTTCTTTTTCGGACCATTCTCTGTAAACCCTAGAGATGGTTGTGCGTGAAAATCCCAGTAGATCAGCAGTTTCTGAAATACTCAGACCAGCCCTTCTAGCACCAACAATCATGCCACGTTCAAAGGCACTCAAATCACCTTTCTTCCCCATACTGATGCTCGGTTTGAACTGCAGGAGATTGTCTTGACCATGTCTACATGCCTAAATGCACTGAGTTGCCGCCATGTGATTGGCTGATTAGAAATTAAGTCTTAACACACAGTTGGACAGGTGTACCTAATAAAGTGGCCAGTGAGTGTATATATATATATATATATATATGTGTCTCAATGACATATATATACTTATATATGTATGTATTCTATGTGTCTATATCTATTCTTTCGTTTGTGTTATAAAACCTGTCAGTGTGATTTTACTGTATCGCGCACTGAGTTGACGGCTTTTCTAAAGGACACTGGGTGCGTATTTCTCGCAAGTCACACTTCTGGTCCGTGTGTAATGCGTATTTTTAGCACACCCATAGACTTGCATTGGCGTACTATGGGCGTAGTACGCTGACAATCGCAGCATGCTGCGATTGGCACGGACCGTAGAATACAGACGAAAAATATACGGCTGTTGGGAGCTGCCCCATAGAGAATCATTTGTCCGTGTGTAATGCGTGCTTTTAACGCCTCTCACTCGTCCGTATTCCTCTCTAGTGTGACCCCGGCCTTAGAGTCTTCCTCAGGTTTAATGTCAAGCATCATCATCCTTCAGGAGCGCATATTGCTGGGAAAAACATTCAAAGTTTTATAACCTATGAAAGCGCTGTCCAGTGCTCTCAGTAGTTCCTAGATCTTTGCAGCAAACTGAATGGAAAGAGAAATGGAGTGATCCAGGGATTGGATCTACATGCAGTATCTCAAGACACCAAATAGGTGAGTGTATTCACACTGAGTATATACCTTTGGAAACTAACTACTACACTTAGAAGCTTGCGCTTCCCATTTTTCTCCCTATAATCACCTCTTGTTTCATGTACTCGATGATTGTAGGTAGTGGTAGGCAGAATCGTCCGTCTAAGGACTCAATTTGGTAGTCTGTAGCTTTCCTGCCTGCTGTTGTCACAGTACCCGCACGTGTCTTTAATGAGTAGGGGGTGCTTGGCCCTTTGATGATGAATAGGTCAAAGAATGTTGATCTAGCCAAGGATTGATTACTTTGATCATCCAAGATAGCATACAGTCTTACAGCTTTGTCTCTATGGCCCTTTGGGTACTCTCTGACGAGGCATACTGTATCTTTGAACAGGACCTACTGTCTATTGTCCCTTTACAGACTTCAGTACATTGTGAAGTCATCTCTGGCGTAGCTGCATCAGTGCTCCTTTCCTCCCCGCCATGCTCACTGTCAGCTGGTATGTTTTTTGCACTCCATGGAGCTGGGCCAGGGTGTAGAGCAGTGTTATGATCTGTGGTGCCACACTCTGAGCATTTACACTGACCTTGCATTCCTTGGTGAGATGAGTTGTGGATGAGCAGCACTTGTAGCAGATAGCATTCTCTTTCAGGAAGTTTCTGCAATCTGGCATAGATTTTCCACTGAAGGCTCTGCATTTCAGGAGAGGATGAGGCTTCTGATGGAGTAGGCACTGCTTGTCAGGGTCCTGTACCTTTGTCTCTGATTGAGAGCGGCCAGCAGACCTGTAATTGGAACTTGGAGAAGAAACATAAGTCTTGTGCAATGCCACAGATGTTCTGCGTGGGTTTGCAGCTGGTGACAGTGTGGCATATGACATTGAAAAATCAAAGCTGGGATCATTTCTGATTGACGTATGTTCATGTATAAAGTCTACAAAAACGGAGAAGGGAGGGAATTGAACACTGTGTTTGTATTTGTACGTGGAACCATGTGTGAGCCACCTCTCCTGTAGATTGTAGGGCAACTTTAGGACTATAGGGTTAGCACCTTTGGCTGTGTCAAGGAATGCAAGTCCTTGTAGGTCACCTTCACATTTGGCAACTAGGACATTAGCAGGTCACTTAGTTCTCTAAGTTTCTGGAGACCTTTGTTAGATATTTTAGGAAAGTCATCAATTCTTTTTAACAAGGCTCTCTCTATTACCTCTGCTGAGCCATAACACTCCTCCAGCCTCTTCCAGACCTCTTTGAGGTCGATCTCAGGGTGATTTATATTAATGTCTCTGATCCTTACTGCGTGTTTGACTGACTCTTCTCCTAGGTATTTGACTAAGAGCTTTATCTCTTCCCTGTGTTGTAGCCCCAAGTCTCTAGTGACATTTTGGAAGGAAACTTTCCAAGCTCTGTAACCTTCAGCGTGGTCAGTGAATTTCATGAGACCCTTGGCAACCAGATCACGTCGTATGAAGAACTTAGCAAATTCTGTTGTGAACCGGTTGTCAGCAGAGTATACTGGTGATAGGTCAACCTGATAGTGATGTGAGGTGTGTTCATACCTGTTAGTATCCTCAGGTTGGCACCAGCTGGTGTCATATTGCTTCAGTCTGACGTGCGGTGTGTCAATAAGGTGATTCACGTTGGTTACCTGGCGAGGGGCAAGGTGGTCATTAGCAGAGTTGTTTTGCTCCACGTTTTCCTGGAGCTGAGCTTCATGATGACTCTCACTCGCTTCACTGGAGATGTCGTGTTCTTGGTTATAGTTTGGATCAGGAAGTTCATTAACATACTGAGATGTGCGTTGTGGCAAATCTTGCAGTGGCAACTTCAGACTTGACGTACTGCTTCGGCTACGCAGCTCAGGGTTGTGCGCAGCTTCTAATGATTCTGCTTCAGCTAGGGCTTCGGCAGCTTCTCTTTTTACTGCTAGGCTCTCTAAGGCAGCATCCATGCGTGCCTTCTCTAATTTAAGTTGCATCTCTTCTTCAGCATAGCTTGCTAGCATTTTGGCGGCTTCAGCATTTGCACGTGCAATGGCGACCGTGCTGCTGAAGGAGATAGTCTTTGAAGAAACAGATGTAACAGATTTTGTCCCGTATGATTTGTGGGACATGGTGTCTTGGAGGAATGCTTGACTGTGGATAGATTGCTGTAGCTGTATTAGTCTCTGTGTAGCTGTTGACTTGAATCTCACAAGGTGATGGCTGCAGTTTCACTAGTTCCTGCAAGCTGGATGAAAGGCTGTCCTTTCCCTGAATTCCACTAGCTGGATGGCCGCTATTTCACTGGCCCCTGCAGGATGGAAGGCTGTCCTTTCTCTGAGTTCCCACTAGCTGGATGGCAGCTGTTTCACTGGCCCCTGCAGGATGGAAGGCTGTCTTGTCTCTGAACTCCCACTAGCTGGTGTCATGGTTTGAACAGGGTTCTTGCCCTGCACTCACAAGGTTAAGTGTTCATGGCCTCTTTCTGGATCTGGGAGGGGTATTTATACTCACTCTTTACCAGGGTTCTCTGTCAGCTATACTGTTGTTCTGGTGTGTCTGACCCCTGGTGTGCGTGTATTCTGCGTTGCTTGTTTGCTTCCCGTGTATGACCCGGTCCGTTCCCTCACTCTGTACTCCGTCTCTCGTTTTGGTACTATTGTCTTTTCTGGTTTTGACCCCCTGGCTTGGCTATCGTTACTCCGTTACAGTTTGTCCCTATTGTACCGTCTACTGCCGGTTCTGGTTTTCTGATCTATTGCTACATCCTGACTATCCATTCTGCCTAACCCTTTGGTACTGTATTGCTATCTCATGCTTTGACCTGGCTTGATCTGGTTTCTGTCTCTGTCTATGCCCCTTGGTAACATTGCCCTGTAGTTACCTTTATAGGAGTTTCCCTGCAGCTCCTGGGTGTGTGGAGCTTAGGCCATGCCCCCAGCAGTCACGTGCCTCAGGTCCTGTGAGCTTGGAGCATGCATCATCACCACTGAGACCCCGCTCTGCAGGTATCTTTGTGCACAGTGTTTGTACTCAGGACACGCGCACTGGCTCAGTGAGCAAGTGCAGTGCGGTGTTCCTGACATTATAGCTGACCATTTCAGGGTTTTTTTCCTCTGAAGAGAAAAAAAAATAGTGTGTTATCCTCATGGATCCCATACAAGCTTTGACTGATCAGGTCAAGCACCTGACCCAAATGTTCCACAAACTTAATGTGGAACAGCGCACGATGGCCCATACCCAGCAACAGTTGGTGGATACTGTGCAGGGGGCTGTCACTGCAGGGGCTTCTAGTGCTGGGGATAGAGATGTGTCATTGGCATCCCCCGAATCTCCGGTCAAATTGCCAGACCCTTTCTCAGGGGATAAAAGGGAGTTCAGGTCGTTCAGAGAAGGATGCAAGCTTTTTTTTTCTCTGAGGCCCCGCTCCTCCGGGGATGAGTTCCAGAGGGTGGGGTCGTCATTTCCCTACTTCAGGGGGCTCCACAGGCATGGGCTTTCGCTCTCTCTTCCTCTGCTCCTGAACGTATGTCTGTGAATTTGTTCTTTGAGGCTCTGGGGCACATTTATGATGAGCCTGATAGAGTGCGTCTGGCAGAGGATATGTTGATGAGTGTGACACAGGGGAGGCACTCTGCTGAATGATTCTGCTCTGAGTTCAGACGCTGGGCAGCGGAGGTATCCTGGGATGATGCTGCCCTCCGGAGTTTGTTCTGTAGAGGCCTGTCCGAACGTTTGAAAGATGCCCTAGCCCTTCATCCTCCACCAGATTCTTTGGAGGACGCTATGATCCAGGCTGTCCGCATGGACCATAGGCTGCGGGCAAGATGGGTCATGCTGCAGGAGACCACTTTAGTCTCCAATCTGAGAGACTCTGCATCTAGTCCTGAGCCCATGGAGGTTGGTGCCATGTCATTGGAGGAAAAAGAGAGGAGACGCCGTAGAAACAACCAATTGTGCTTTTACTGTGGATCCGCTGGACATTGGAGAAGGAACTGTCCTTATCCTTTTTCAGTGAAGCCGTCAGAAAAATGACTGAGTCTTGGTAACAATCGAGGAGCTTGCCCAGACTCCCAGGTACCCTTTTCCTCACTTACTAAAATTCTGCTTCCGGTGGAACTGGAACTTACAGGCGGTCCGGTTGGGACTACCGTTTTTGTTGACTGTGGTTCTTCTATTAATCTGATCAATGCCAAAGTTGTGACTTTTCATAAGATAGGGACAGTCAGGTTAAAAGATCCTGTTAAAATTGTGGCAATTGATTCTTCTCCTATCACCCAGGAGGGAATTTGTTTCAGGACTGATACCTTTTCGCTGAAAGTGGGTTCCACTCACGTGGAAAAATTAAGGTGTTTTGTTCTAAATAATCTGCCGGCTGGACTGGTACTGGGTATGCCTTGGCTTCAACGTCACAATCCTACTATTGACTGGGTCACGGGGAAGATCATTCAGAGGGGTCGTATGGCTAACGGTCTATGTTGTAACTTGACAACTCTTGTCACCCCTGTAAAATCTGTATCAGTGTCGTCTGTCGATCTGGAAGGTATTCCGGAGTACCTGAAAGATTTTGAAGACATATTTTCTGAAAGTGAGGCTGAGGCGCTACCACCACATAGACCCTTTGATTGTGCCATTAATCTAGTACCTGGAGCCAAGTTACCCAAGGCTCGCCTGTTCAATTTGTCCGGGCCCGAATGTCTAGCCATGAAGGAGTACATTACCGAGAGTCTCCGCAAAGGGCATATTAGGCCTCCTGTTTCACCTGTGGCGGCGGGCTTCTTTTTTGTTAAGAAAAAAGATGGTGGTTTGCGGCCGTGCCTCGACTTTCGGGAATTAAACAAAATTACTGTGAAAAATACATAGCCTCTCCCCCTAATTCCTGATCTATGTAACCAACTCACTGGAGCCAAGTGGTTCTCTAAACTGGATTTACGTGGGGCATACAACCTTATAAGAGTCCGGGAAGGAGACGAATGGAAAACAGCATTCCTGACGACTGAAGGGCTTTTCGAAAGCTTGGTTATGCCCTTTGGTCTCACCAATGCTCCTGCTGTTTTTCAGAATTGTATTAATGTAATTTTCTCTGATTTAATTGGTCGTTGTGTGGTCATCTATTTGGATGACATTCTGGTGTACTCGGTGGACAGTCAATCTCACTTGCACCATTTGCGGATGGTTCTCCTGAGACTGAGGGAGAATCATTTGTATGCCAAGTTGGAAAAATGCTCATTTTTCATGCAAGAAGTATCCTTTCTGGGGTTGATTGTGTCAGGGGAGGGGTTCCGCATGGATCCTAAGACGGTCCAGGCTGTTACAGATTGGGTGCAGCCTCATGACTTGAAAGGGTTGCAGCGATTTTTAGGCTTTGCTAACTTTCATAGGAAATTTATTAAGGGCTTCTAGTAGGTGGTAAAGCCTCTAACGGACCTCACTCTCAAGGGAGCTGATGTAAAAAATTGCTCTGTAGCTGCAAAAAATTCTTTCATGACATTAAAAAAGTGCTTTTCTTCAGCACCTGTATTGGTACAACCCGATCCGTCAAGACCTTTTATCGTGGAGGTTGACGCCTCGGAAGTAGGGGTGGGGGCAGTTTTGTCTCAGGGCCCTCCTACCCTTACTAATCTGAGGCCTTGCGCCTTCTTCTCTAAAAAATTTTCCTCTGCCGAGAGAAATTACGATGTCGGCAATAGAGAGTTGTTAGCGGTAAAGTTGGCTTTTGAAGAATGGAGGCATTTCCTGGAGGGGGCTATTCATCCCATTACAGTCATTACTGATCACAAAAATTTGGCCTATATTGAGTCTGCCAAGAGATTGACCACCAGACAGGCTCGGTGGGCACTTTTTTTTTTCTCAATTTCAGTTTACCATCACATTCCACCCAGGATCTAAAAGCATCAAGGCTGATGCCTTATCCCGAAGCTTTGATTCGGTGTCCCCTCCAGAACCTCCCTCCTCCATTCTTCAGCCAAGAGTAGTGGTGGCTGAAATCTCATCAGTTACAGAGAGAGATTTTGGAGGCCCAGGCTCGGGCTCCGGGTGGTAAACCCCCGGGTAAATTGTCTGTACCGGAACGTTTCCGTCTCGGACTTATGCAGGAATTTCACGTTTCTATGTTGAGTGCTCACCCTGGGATTGCAGCTACCCAGGGGGCAATTGCGAGGGGTTTCTGGTGGCCCTCTATGGTAACAGATATTAAACATTTTTCGACTGCATGTGGGGTGTGCGCTCATTCTAAAAGTTCTCAGGTCCGGCCGGCCGTGGAGTTGGTGCCTTTGCCAATTCCGGATAGACCATGGACACATTTGTCCATGGATTTTATCACAAATCTTCCTCCTTCCAGGGGCAACTCAGTGATATGGGTGGTGGTGGATAGGTTTTCAAAACAAGCCCACTTTGTACCTCTCTCCGCGTTACCATCTGCCGAAACCCTGGCCCGCCTATTTATGCAGCATATAATTCGGTTGCATCGAGTGCCTATGAATGTGGTGTCAGACAGAGGGGTACAGTTTGTAGCCAGATTCTGGAGGGCTTTTTGCAAAAAGCTGGGGATTTCATTGTCCTTCTCCTCTGCCTACCACCCAGAGTCTAATGGACAGATGGAGCGCACGAACCAATCGTTGGAGCAGATTCTGAGATGCTTGACCTCTTCCAGGCAGGAGGACTGGTGTGAGGTATTGCCCATGGCAGAGTTTGCATTCAACGGTTGTGTGAGTCAATCTACTGGGAAGTCTCCCTTTCAGATCAACTATGGGTATAACCCACATTTTGGAGAGTTTTCCCGCATTGTCGACTCCCGGTGGGTGCGCCAGAGACTCCAGTATCTGATACACTGGAAGGGGTACTCTCTGGAGGATCGTTCATGGGTTCCGGCCAGTTCAGTGCATGCCAATCGTCTGGTGCGGGCTTTCCATGCCAGATACCCAGACAAGCCTGGGGGTCCAGTGGCCCCCCATTAAGAGGGGGTACTGTCATGGTTTGAACAGGGTTCTTGCTCTGCACTCACAGCTTTAAGTGTTCGTGGCCACTTTCTGGATCTGGGAGGGGTATTTATACTCACTCTTTACCAGGGTTCTCTGTCAGCTATACTGTTGTTCTGGTGTGTCTGGCCCCTGGTGTGCATGTATTCTGCGTTGCTTGTTTGCTTCCCGTGTGACCCGGTCCGTTCCCTCACTCTGTACTCCATCTCTCATTTTGGTACTATTGTCTTTTCTGGTTCTGATCCCTTGGCTTGGCTATCGTTACTCCGTTACAGTTTGTCCCTATTGTACCGTCTATTGCCTGTTCTGGTTTTCTGATCTATTGCTACGTCCTGACTATCCATTCTGCCTAACCCTTTGGTACTGTATTGCTATCTCGTGCTTTGACCTGGCTTGATCTGGTTTCTGTCTCTGTCTATGCCCCTTGGTAACATTGCCCTGTAGTTACCTTTCTAGGAGTTTCCCTGCAGTTCCTAGCTCTGTGGAGCTTAGGCCACGCCCCCAGCAGTCACGTGCTTCAGGTTCTGTGAGCTTGGAGCATGCATCGTCACCACTGAGACCGCGCTCCGCAGGTATCTTTGTGCACAGTCTTTGTACTCAGGACACGTGCTGTAAGGACTTGGACTGCATATCCATTTCTCTGAAATCCTTGCCTTATGTCTGTCGCTCAGTTTCTGCTTTGCCCTTAGTTTAGTTCAGTTTTGCCCTCATCCAAGATGGAGTCACTAGCCTCGCGAGGGCCATCTTACTTCCTGTGTTGATCTTCCTTGTTCCTGTCTGCTCTGTATATAAGGATGCTCTGTATGATTACTCACTGCTTGAGTATACTTGTTCTTGGACTTGTTATCAAGCTGGAAGGACTGCTACCTAGCTCGTCTCTTCGTTACCTTGGGATACCCCGCTTGCCTGTGAATCTTGGTCTTGTTGTAAAGACTTGTTTCTTCGGATCAGCCTCTGCACCCACCTCCACTTCAAAGACTGCTTCCTGCTAGCAGGCCTGGCCTGCTCTCCAGGTCTCCAGATCTGGCAACTTGGATTTCGTACGTCTCCACGGTCTGTACGACTGTTCACTGCATTATTATCTTCGTCTGCTTTTACCCTGCTGTGTCTTATCTGTAAATCTGCTTGACTCTGATAAACACTACAGAACTAAAAACCTATGAGCTTAGGCCTCTCTTCTGATCCACTGTGAAAATGAGGATGAATGAACTCACGGAGATCAACATCCAACACTGCGGAGACACCATCACATGTTTCTCAACGCAGTGATTCTAGGGCAATGCCCCCACCCTTATGGGAAATATGTAAATATATGCAAAACACAAGCCGCGGAGACACAATCACATGTTTCTCAACGCAAGCAATGACTAGCCAGGTCTTTCCCCGGGAGGGAACAACCACGGGAAGGGCAGTCTCCAATGAAGGAAACCACCTATGCCAAAACATAGTATCCATCCACAGACAGCTGTTTCTTTTTCTTTTTTTTTTTAAAACCATTCAGGTTAGTTATAAACAACTCAATATAAGCTCATCAACTTAAACGTCGTTGTTTCAACTCTCATCATCATGGTTCATATTTATTTTAGTATAACAAACCAAGGGTATACACAAAAGACATCCTGAACATCAATAAACATCACTAAAATTCACTGATATTTGATCAGGTGCTGCCATTTTTTAAATTTCCAGACACCCTCTGCATCAGAACCACCACCGCCTTCGCTGTCTAATTTATAAATCAAGTATAATCTAGAAAGGATCAGCCCGACACACTTATTCACAGATACATGCTTCTCTTTGAAAATTCCTAAATTCCTCACATCCCACAAAGTCATAATTAACCATAGGATTCTATTTTTCACATGACCACATGCACCAATTCCAAACATCGCAACACGCCAGTCAATAAAACTCACACATGCTAACTCCTTACACAACCCACCTACACACTCCAATCAAATCCCTTAATCAAATCCCTTAATAAAAATAAGTTATCACTCATACTACTTCCAGGCACAGCACACACTTGATCCTCATCCACAACACTACCAATCACCTCACGCATACGATTCGCCAACAATTTGCTATAGATTTTGTAAGCGTTCAGCAATGTTATAGGTCTCCAATTCTCTAAACACTTTCTCTCACCTTTCTTATGCACAAGCACAACCACCCCTCTTTCATTGATTCACACAACTTACCACTCTCCCACATATACTTACATATCTCAGTCAAATCAGCACCCAGAAAATCCCACGCCTTCACATAGAATTCTACCGGCAATCTGTCTTTACCTGGAGTCTTATTCTTTTTAGCACTCTTCATCACATTTTCTACTTCTTCCATAATTACGTCCTCATTCAAAATATCACATTCTCCACTACCCAACTTGTTCTCTAACCCATTCAGCACTTCTGAAACAAGACCAGAATCAATCCATTTTTTATCATATAACTTGCTATAGAACCTATTCACCTCCTTTATCACATTCTCACATGACACACACAAACCATTCCTATCCAGGATTTTATCCATATCAGCCTTTCTCCCATTCATTTTCTTAAAAAAGAACCTCGTGCACTTTTCATCTTTCTCAAGATGTTCTATTTTGGTCCGATAGATGATTTCTTTCCCTTTTTCATCCATAACACTCTTTAATTCACTCTTTGTCTCAGCCAGCAGATCAGACACATATATGCCACTTTCTCCACACTTCCTTAACCAGTCTAAGCGCCTGTTTAAATCATTAAATCTACTCCGATAAATAGCAGCTTTTTTATAGCCCCACTTTTTGAAGAAGTTTTTGCAACACACCTTAACCCAGTCCCACCATTCCAGTACACACGCAAAATCCCTCTTACATACTCTCCACTCTTTATACTTTATTTTTAATTCTGTAGGGATGTGACTCACTAAGGTGCAGCGGGAGACAATCAGGAGACAGGTTCTTCAACAGTGCATGCGGTTTATTTCTGTCATAAACCATAATACAGCGTGTCACCAAAAATAGCCTCTAGCTTAGGCAAACAAAAACATAAACGTTCGTGGTTGCAGACTCAGACTGCGAGTCTCAGCACATGCTGGGAGGTGTAGTCCTCCCCACATACAGCTCCCTGGTTCAGGAGCAGGCCACATTATAAGGCTGTAGCCACACCCACAAACCCAGCAGCTGACTGGTCACCTGACTGTGACCTCACCACAGGTCCTTCAAACCACAACAATAATAATAATATCTGGTACGCTTTACTTATGCCTTACATTATAGAGACAAGCCATTTATGAGGCACATATCTCCCATCAATTACACGACCCTTAGCCCTGCCACAATTCATTCATCACATCCTCATCTTCTAACAATCTTACATTCAGCTTCCAAACCCCACCCCCATACACACGGTCATCAATCGCACTAAACACACCACTCAAACACTCATGATCAGAAAAAGGTACAGCATTTTGTTCAAAATTCATACCCAACATATTTTTGGAAAACAACATTTTATCTATCCTGGATGCAATACCACCCCTATCAGCATGGTACGTTGGCAGTGGTGGGATGCCAAATTTCAGAGCAGCAGCATCTAGAAGGGAAAAATCAGAAATAAGATTGGATAACTTTTTACCAGTTATGTCACAATTCCCTTCTGTGGTGCAATTAAAGTCTCCAACTAAAACTGTAGGCATTTTGCCCGGAAGAAACAAACTTAATTTTTCCAAAAGAGCCAGACGCTCCTTTTTCCTGTCATGTCCTGATGGACAGTACACATTAATAATTCTAGCCCGCCACCCCCTATAGCTAACATATGCAATTATACATCTACCCACCTCTACCACAGTGTAGCTATCTAAACTAATCTCCCTGTTACCCATTAATATCCCTACACCATCATTCCTATTAACACATGAGCCAGACCATACATGCTGTCCGTAAGGCCAGTCCTTATTGCTTGGAGCGTCCACAATCTCACATTCCTGAAGACAAAAGATGTGAGCATTCATCTGTTTAATATAATCTAGAACGATTGCCCTCCTGAATTTGGATCTAATTTGCCTGACATTCAGGGACGCAATGCCCCAAACAGCTTGGGGAGCCATAACATGACTGTGTTATTTACATGACGACAAACACGCCACTTCCTCTTCAGCTGTTTTCGTCTTCCATCTGGAACTGCAACTCCTTGAATCTGTCTATGTCTGCGGGAATGCCTAAAAAAGCATTGGTGTCAGGAGAGAAGACATTCTGAGGGTAACTACGTTCACTCACCGGACTTAAACCAACTTCATCGGGGTCTGCCCAATCCGTTCTGGGCTTCTTACAGGAATTTCCAGGCTCCTCATCCTCAGAGGACCTCGCAAGAGTGAAGTCACCTTAATCTCCACAACTGGCCAACTCCTCCTCAGTAGCAAACCAAGATACACTGGGGGTATTGCCAAGAGTACTCTCCAACTCCCCCTCCCCACAGACATCAGACTGAAGAGTGAGCTCACATTCAACATCAGTAGCTTCCAAAACTGCCACCTCTGGGCAGGGAGACTCCGTTTGGGGCAGGGCCTCCTCATGTGCATCCATGATTTCAGGTTCCTCAATATGTTCTGGGTCTGAAACCTGTGGAATGTCAACAACAGCAGCAAGGGGTGCAGCTGCCCCACCTGAGACCTCAGCGTAAGACCTAGGACTGATCCTGGCCTTACAGTCCCGATACTTATGGCCCTCCTCACCACAAGCATTACACATAACAGGATTTGTGCAGTCTTTTGCCATATGGCCAGAAGCATTGCAATTCCTGCAAGTTGGCATCTCCTTGCAACTATCCTGGGTATGCCCGAAATTTTTACACCTCCTGAAATACATCAGGGCATCTGGAAAGAACAAAAAACAGTATTTTTCCCAATTGAAAAATTAAGAGGGGGGTAATGGATGCCTCCTGGGCCTTGGGGATCCATCCCAAATCTCACAAAAAATTTGTACTTCCCAGTCAAGAGCCCTTCTCCATTCAGGACCCTGTGGGAGTACTGAACATAAATGCAATGTCTTTTCAAAAATAAAGCAATGTCCTCCAGGGAAACAAAAGGGTTGTGCATGAAAACTACAAGTGGGATATCTCCCTTAGAGTTCATTCATCCTCATTTTTCACAGTCTTCTACTAGGCATTGCTCCTACTGGCCAGCTTCCTACTCCACACTGATGAGGTGCGGAGTTTCCTGAATACCTTGAGTGTTGTCTCTTGGCCTTCCGGCATCGCCACTTCGGTGGCTTAAGCCGGTCGCTGCTTTTGGGAGATAGCCAGGAGGTTTCGGGGAGGAGACCCTTGGAGTTGTGGACGATGGGAGTCAGACTTCAATTCTCTGGGACCGGTGATAGCCGGGTCAAAAATGGATTCAGGATTGACATCGCTGAAGATAAGAAGTTTCATTTTTCCCTGGGATATTTGGTCAACATGGTGTTTTATGACATCCTGAAGATTCGGAAGTCCGATATAATATGCCTGCAGGAGTTTAGGAGAGAAGGCAGGTATGTACTAGTGCTATCTTCTATGGCGGCTTGCCAGAATTTGTTTACTGCCCTGAAAAATGGAGTGGCAAATCCTTTGCTGGAAGGTCTTACCTTTACTGTGCTGTACTCTAAGGGAGATATCCCACTTGTAGTTTTCATGCACAACCCTTTTGTTTCCCTGGAGGACATTGCTTTATTTTTGAAAAGACATTGCATTTATGTTCAGTACTCCCACAGGGTCCTGAATGGAGAAGGGCTTTGGACTGGGAAGTACAAATTTTTTGTGAGATTTGGGATGGATCCCCAAGGCCCAGGAGGCATCCATTACAACCCTCTTAATTTTTCAATTGGGAAAAATACTGTTTTTTTGCTCTTTCCAGATGCCCCGATGTATTGCAGGAGGTGTAAAAATTTCGGGCATACCCAGGATAGTTGCAAGGAGATGCCAACTTGCAGGAATTGCAATGCTTCTGGCCATATGGCAAAAGACTGCACAAATCCTGTTATGTGTAATGCTTGTGGGGAGGAGGGCCATAAGTATCGGGACTGTAAGGCCAGGATCAGGTCTTACGCTGAGGTCTCAGGTGGGGCAGCTGCACCCCCTGCTGCTGTTGCTGACATTCCACAGGTTTCAGACCCAGAACTTATTGAGGAACCTGAAATCATGGATGCACATGAGGAGGCCCTGCCCCAAAGGGAGTCTCCCAGCCCAGAGGTGGCTGTTTTGGAAGCTACTGATGTTGAATGTGAGCTCCCTCTTCAGTCTGATGTCTGTGAGGAGGGGGAGTTGGAGAGTACTCTTGGCAATACCCCCAGTGTATCTTGGTTTGCTACTGAGGAGGAGTTGGCCAGTTGTGGAGATCAAGGTGACTTCACTCTTGCGAGGTCCTCTGAGGATGAGGAGCCTGGAAATTCCTGTAAGAAGCCCAGAACGGATTGGGCAGACCCCGGTGAAGTTGGTTTAAGTCCGGTGAGTGAACGTAGTTACCCTCAGAATGTCTTCTCTCCTGACACCAATGCTTTTTTAGGCATTCCCGCAGACGTAAACAGATTCAAGGAGTTGCAGTTTCAGATGGAAGACGAAAACGGCTGAAGAGGAAGTGGCGTGTTTGTCGTCATGTAAATAACACAGTCATGTTATGGCTCCCCAAGCTGTTTGGGGCATTGCGTCCCTGAATGTCAGGCAAATTAGATCCAAATTCAGGAGGGCAATCGTTCTAGATTATATTAAACAGATGAATGCTCACATTTTTTGTCTTCAGGAATGTGGGATTGTGGACGCTCCAAGCAATAAGGACTGAGCTTACGGACAGCATGTATGGTCTGGCTCATGTGTTAATAGGAATGATGTTGTAGGGATATTAATGGGTAACAGGGAGATTAGTTTAAATAGCTACACGGTGGTAGAGGTGGGTAGATGTATAATTGCACATGTTAACTATAGGGGGTGGCGGGCTAGAATTATTAATGTGTACTGTCCATCAGGACACGACAGAAAAAGGAGCGTCTGGCTCTTTTGGAAAAATTAAGTTTGTTTCTTCTGGGCAAAATGCCTACAGTTTTAGTTAGAGACTTTAATTGCACCACAGAAGGGAATTGTGACATAACTGGTAAAAAGTTATCCAATCTTTTTTCTGATTTTTCCCTTCTAGATGCTGCTGCTCTGAAATTTGGCATCCCACCTCCGCCAACGTACCATGCTGATAGGGGTGGTATTGCATCCAGGATAGATAAAATGTTGTTTTCCAAAAATATGTTGTGTATGAATTTTGAACAAAATGCTGTACCTTTTTCTGATCATGAGTGTTTGAGAGGTGTGTTTAGTGCGATTGATGACCGTGTGTATGGGGGTGGGGTTTGGAAGCTGAATGTAAGATTGTTAGAAGATGAGGATGTGATTAATGAATTAAAAATAAAGTATAAAGAGTGGAGAGTATGTAAGAGGGATTTTGCATGTGTACTGGAATGGTGGGACTGGGTTAAGGTGTGTTGCAAAAAATTCTTCAAAAAGTGGGGCTATAAAAAAGCTGCTATTTATCGGAGTAGATTTAATGATTTAAACAGGCGCTTAGACTGGTTAAGGAAGTATGGAGAAAGTGGCATGGATGTGTCTGATCTGCTGGCTGAGACAAAGAGTGAATTAAAGAGTGTTATGGATGAAAAAGGGAAAGAAATCATCTATCGCACCAAAATAGAACATCTTGAGAAAGATGAAAACTGCATGAGGGTCTTTTTTAAGAAAATGAATGGGAGAAAGGCTGATATGGATAAAATCCTGGATAGGAATGGTTTGTGTGTGTCAGGTGAGAATGTGATAAAGAAGGTGAATAGGTTCTATAGCAAGTTATATGATAAAAAATGGATTGATTTTGGTCTTGTTTCAGAAGTGCTGAATGGGTTAGAGAACAAGTTGGATAGTGGAGAATGTGATATTTTGAATGAGGACGTAATTATGGAAGAAGTAGAAAATGTGATGAAGAGTGCTAAAAAGAATAAGACTCCAGGTAAAGACGGATTGCCGGTAGAATTCTATGTGAAGGCGTGGGATTTTCTGGGTGCTGATTTGACTGAGATATGTAAGTATATGTGGGAGAGTGGTAAGTTGTGTGAATCAATGAAAGAGGGGGTGGTTGTGCTTGTGCATAAGAAAGGTGAGAGAAAGTGTTTAGAGAATTGGAGACCTATAACATTGCTGAACGCAGATTACAAAATCTATAGCAAATTGATGGCGAATCGTATGTGTGAGGTGATTGGTAGTGTTGTGGATGAGGATCAAGTGTGTGCTGTGCCTGGAAGAAGTATGAGTGATAACTTATTGTTATTAAGGGATTTGATTGGAGACTGCATGGGAAGGAAACGGAAGTGTATGGTTCTGTCAATTGATTTTGAGAAAGCGTTTGATAGGGTCTCGCATGTGTTTTTGTTTAAAGTTCTGGATAGAATGGGATTTCCTCAAAAATTTGTGAATGGGATAATGTCTTTGTATGATTGTGTGTCAAGTGAGTTTCTTGTTAATGGGTGGTTGAGTGAGAAAGTGAATATTAAGTCTGGTGTAAGGCAGGGGTGTCCCATGTCCCCTGTCTTGTTTGTATGTGTGATTGAACCTTTGTTGTGCCTGGTGAGACGTGATAAAATGATGCGAGGTTTGTTGGTACCTGGGAGTGGTGGGAAGCATGTGAAAGTTCTTGGATATATGGATGATGTTGTGGCTGTGAGTGAAAGTGTTGCGTCTAAGAGTAGGGTTAAGTTGCTTCTGGAGTTTTTCTGTGGTGCATCTGGCTTTAGAGTGAATTGGAATAAATGTAGTTTTAAATGTTTTGGGGATGACAGGATTAAAATGGAGGGGGTAAAGTGTGAGGAGGGTGCTATCAAACTGCTGGGAGTATTATTTAATAAGGACTTGGAAGGTAAGGAGAGCTGGGAGGAGTGTGGATTGCGCATAGAGCGCAAGTTAAATTTTTGGCGACTGAGAGACTTGACCTTGAGTGGTAAGATTTTGGTCATAAAAGCGGTGATTCTTCCGATTTTGCTTTTTATTGCAACAGTTTTTCCACCATCATGTAGGAAAATAAAAAGAGTGGAAAAGTTAGTTTTTACTTTTTTCCAGAGCAATAAAATAGAGAAACTTAAGAGAGAGAGTCTTTTCAAGGTGTGTCACCATGGTGGCATGGCCTTTCCAAACATTGAGATTTTTCTGGGGCTTCAGTATATCAAAACTGTTGTTGCTGAATAAAGGAAATAAGGGAGCGTATATGGCAAGTTATTCTGCTGGTTGGATGTTATATGGCTTATGTTGGAGAAAGAGGGATGCTAGAGTGCCTGTTGCTTTCAAGTGTCTGCTCTGGTATGAGGTGATTGAGAAGTTTGCGAGGAAGCATGATTTGCTGAGTGTACCGATGAATGATTTTAGAATGGCTAAGAATGTGATGAAAATAATACGTAAGAATGATGTGGAATGTAATATTGTGGGGTTGATAGGGAATGAAGTTTCGGTTGCATGGAAGAGTTTGGAAACGCACGGGATGTCTAATAGACAAAGGGATATTGTATGGATCTGGCTTCATGGGAGCGATCCAGTAATGTTCAGGTACAGATTGCACTTGATGTGGTCATGCTCTAAATGTATTTAGGAGGCCGTAATGGCACAGTATTTATTAAAAATATATAGAGTAGGACCCCCCATATGAGATTGCCTTGGCGCGGCGGGGTGGCTCAATTGAATTGATCAATTTTTTTGCTAAATATCTCATTTTTGAATACAGCTAGACATTATGTGCATATGCACTCCAATTTATGCGTTCTAACCTTAAGCAGTGCTGGCTTCCCCCCCTATTTTCATATTGTATGGATGTCCTTGCACAATATTTTGCCTGTGCGACAGGTTCAGAAGAGACGAGGTCTGACCAGAACTGATGTGTGCCCGAGGGAAGGATGTGGTGGATGTGAGACTGTGTGGCATACTATGTGGGACTGTGATTACGCGTGCAGTGTGTGGAAGTGTGTAGGTGGGTTGTGTAAGGAGTTAGCAGGTGTGAGTTTTATTGACTGGCGTGTTGCGATGTTTGGAATTGGTGCATGTGGTCGTGTGAAAAATAGAATCCTATGGTTAATTATGACTTGTGTGATGCAGAGTTTGTGGGATGTGAGGAATTTAGGAATTTTCAAAGAGAAGCATGTATCTGTGAATAAGTGTGTCGGGCTGATCCTTTCTAGATTATACTTGATTTATAAATTAGACAGCGAAGGCGGTGGTGGTTCTGATGCAGAGGGTGTCTGGAAATTTAAAAAATGGCAGCACCTGATCAAATATCAGTGAATTTTAGTGATGTTTATTGATGTTCAGGATGTCTTTTGTGTATACCCTTGGTTTGTTATACTAAAATAAATATGAACCATGATGATGAGAGTTGAAACAAGGACGTTTAAGTTGATGAGCTTATATTGAGTTGTTTATAACTAACCTGAATGGTTTTTAAAAAAAAAAAAAAAAAAAACAACAGCTGTCTGTGGATGGATACCATGTTTTGGCATAGGTGGTTTCCTTCATTGGAGACTGCCCTTCCCGTGGTTGTTCCTTCCTGGGGAAAGACCTGGCTAGTCATTGCTTGCGTTGAGAAACATGTGATGGTGTCTCCGCGGCTTATGTTTTGCATATATTTACATATTTCCCATAAGGGTGGGGGCATTGCCCTAGAATCACTGCGTTGAGAAACATGTGATGGTGTCTCCGCAGTGTTGGATGTTGATCTCCGTGAGTTCATTTATCCTCATTTTCACAGTCTTCTACTAGGCATTGCTCCTACTGGCCAGATTTCTACTCCACACTGATGAGGGGCAATACCCCGAAACAGCTGTCTGTGGATGGATACCATGTTTTGGCATAGGTGGTTTCCTTCATTGGAGACTGCTTCCTGTGGTTGTTCCCTCCCGGGGAAAGACCTGGCTAGTCATTGCTTGCGTTGAGAAACATGTGATGGTGTCTCCGCGGCTTGTGTTTTGCATATATTTACATATTTCCCATAAGGGTGGGGGCATTGCCCTAGAATCACTGCGTTGAGAAACATGTGATTGTGTCTCCGCAGTGTTGGATGTTGATCTCCGTGAGTTCATTTATCCTCATTTTCACAGTCTTCTACTAGGCATTGCTCCTACTGGCCAGATTTCTACTCCACACTGATGAGGGGCAATACCCCGAAACAGCTGTCTGTGGATGGATACCATGTTTTGGTATAGGTGGTTTCCTTCATTGGAGACTGCCCTTCCCGTGGTTGTTCCCTCCCGGGGAAAGACCTGGCTAGTCATTGCTTGCATTGAGAAACATGTGATGGTGTCTCCGCGGCTTGTGTTTTGCATATCTTTTCTGATCCACGTCACCGACCTCCATTGCACTTAGTATATAAAGTTATAACAGAATACTCAAGCCATTAAAGATGGAGATCTCTGGGTCAGATTCTATGGAGGTACAAATGAAGAACCTCTGCTCATTTGTTTCTGGACTTCATGGGGAGCTGCAGGCTATTAAAACAAAGCTGGGGACCTTAGAATCACAAACCAATCATAACGCGAATGTGGCCGATACGTCTATTCAGGCCTTAGCATCTCGACTTTCAAATGTAGAGACTACAGCTGCAGCTGTGGTTGCTGCCCCGGCTCCAATTCCAGCTCCGAGTCCGGGTTTTCCTAAACTCCCACCATTCAGGTTCGGTGGTGAAAGAGAGAAATTTCGGGGATTTTTGAATCAATGTCAGCTGTATTTCTCTGCACATGTGGCCCAGTTCTTAACTGATCGAGATAAAGTATTGACTATGATTATGTTGCTAACAAACAAAGCGTTAGCCTGGGCTAATCCATTGATCGAAACTAATGATGTATGCCTGAATTCTTTGAATGACTTTACTGCAGCAATGTCTCAAATGTTTGATGACCCCAACCGAAGTTTAACAGCAGAAACTGCACTACTGACACTTCGTCAAGGAAAGCGTCCGGTGATGGAATATGCAATGGAATTCCGGTGGTGGGTGCTGGATACTACATGGTGCGATTCTTCAAAGTATGCAGTGTTCAGGAGGGGCTTGTCTGCTCCAATTAAGGACGAACTGGCTCGAGGAGAATCACCTACTATTTTAGCTGACTTTATACATCATTGTATTCGGATTGACATTCGTCTCACTGAACGTCGACAGGAAAAATGGGCTGAGGCTAATCGTAATAACCTCATGTCTTTCCCTTCCCCCACCAGGGAGGCGTCAAGTAAGACTTTATCCCAGACGGAGTCAGAACCTATGCAGGTCGTCGCAGTACGGAGAAAACTCATTGATACACATAAGGAATATCGTTTCAAGGAGAACTTGTGTTTCTATTGCGGAAAGTCGGGTCATTATATATCGGAGTGCCCTGGAAAAAATCGCAAGTCCGCAGCTGCAGTGACCGAACTTGACTTTTCAGATATATCATCGGTAGGTTCTCATTCACACAGTCAGGAAATAACTGCTGCAAATTTTGATTTCCCTGATGATTCATCAGAAGCTTCATCACCTGTGAATATTGCCTTACTTTCTGCGAGTTCTACCACAGCAAGGAGAGATTCACTCTGTTGCATTTCTATCAAGATCTGAGTACATTCCCGCTGGATCACGTGCTCCACCATGATAGACTCTGGAGCTTGCATCAATCTCATGGACACTTCCTTTGCTGAGAAACATGGCATTCTTTCACGAAAGAGGGACTCTCCGGTGTTTATGGAGACCGTAGACAGGTCTCCATTGATATCTGGGCCTGTGAAACTCGAAACAGTCCCACTAAAAATCCCATATGGGGGTGGATCATTCGGAAAAAATGTCCTTTTTACTGATTTCCTCTCCTAATTTTCCTATTATTTTTAGGTCTGCCCTGGTTGTGGCTGCGCTATCCTACGATCAATTGGACAACAAAGGAGTTACAATTTCCAAATGAATCGGCAGCGTCCGGAGTGCTGGCTCCAGTGAAAACAGCAGTCGCGGTCGACTCGACACTACCGGTAGAGTATCGGAATTTCAGTGATGTATGTGACAAGAAAATTGCGGATAAATTACCACCACATCGGCCATATGATTGCCCCGTGGAATTATTGCCTGGTGCCGCGATTCCATTCGGGAGTATTTATCCATTGTCTGGTCCGGAATTAAAAGCTCTTAAAGAGTATATTGATGAAAATTTAGCTAAGGGGTTTATACGACCATCGTCCTCCCCAGCGGGTGCCTCAATCTTCTTTGTCAAAAAGAAAGATGGTTCACTTCGCCCATGCATTGATTACCGGGAGCTCAACAAAATCACAATCAGGAACTCTTACCCACTCCCACTAATTCCCGAGTTACTTGAGAGAGTTCGACATGCCAAAATCTTCACTAAATTGGATCTTCGTGGAGCGTACAATTTAGTACGGATTCGTCCTGGCGACGAGTGGAAAACGGCATTTCGATCACGTTACGGACATTTTGAGTACCTAGTTATGTCTTTTGGCCTCCGTAATGCACCAGCTACGTTCCAGCACTTGGCAAATGATGTTTTCAGAGACATACTTGATGTTTTTGTTGTGATTTACTTGGATGACATTTTAATTTTTTCCAGCAATATCGAGGATCATCAGCGACACGTGAAAATGGTTTTGGATCGTCTACGGCAAAATAACTTATACATTAAACTAGAGAAATGTGAGTTTCACAAAGCAGAAATTCAATTTTTGGGATATGTTATTTCTCCCCAGGGTCTTAGCATGGATGTAAGCAAGACGCAAGCCATTCAGGAGTGGCCAACTCCCAAATCAGCGAAGGAGGTACAGCGATTCATCGGATTCGCTAATTTCTACAGACGATTTATTAAAAAATTTTCAGCGATCGTTGCACCCATCACTCATTTAACTCGGAAGAAGACGCCATTTGTCTGGTCACCGCAAGCTCAAACAGCATTTTCCACATTAAAGTCTAAATTTATGACAGCTCCCGTTCTCGTACATCCTGACCCAGGCAAGGCCTTCATAGTGGAAGTGGACGCCTTGGACTGTGCTGTAGGGGCCATACTCTCGCAAAGGACAGGTGAGAAAGATCTCTTGCATCCGTGTGCCTTTCTCTCTCAAAAGTTATCACCTGCAGAAAGGAATTACGATGTTGGCAACAAAGAACTGTTAGCCATTATAACAGCATTTAAGGAATGGAGACATCTGTTACAAGGAGCATCCCAACAGATTGTTATACTCACGGATCACCGAAATCTCGAATTTATGAGGTCAGCAAGATGTCTAAAACCCAGACAGGCTCGGTGGAATCTTTTTCTTAACCAGTTTGATTTTGTAATTTCCTATAGGCTGGGCTCTCGCAATGGAAAGGCTGATGAACTGTCCAGGATTCATTCAGATGAAGCAACTCCGGCTTCGTCTCCAAGGACCATACTATCTGAGAAAAACTTTGTAAGTGTCCTACATAATCAAGATCTTTTAATGGAGATTAAGGAGGCTTATGCTGCAGATTCGCTTTTGGGCCTACCCCCCACCCAGGTAAATCTAACTTTCAAGAATGGACTTTGGTTTCAAAGACAGCGTTTGTATGTTCCAGAAAACAGTAAAACTGAGTGTCTTGAAACTAATGCATGACTCTAAGTTTGCCGGCCATAGGGGAGTTCAGAAGACTCAGGAATTTCTGTCTCGTTTTTTTTTGGTGGCCAACCTTTCGGAAAGATGTTCTTCAGTATGTGTCATCATGTGAGGTATGTGCCAGGTCAAAAGTTCCTCGCTCCTCACCGACAGGACTCTGGCAACCTCTGCCTGTTCCATCTCGTCCTTGGGGGTCTATTTCAATGGACTTTATTGTTGAGTTGCCTCTGTCACAGGGAAAAAACACAATTCTAGTAGTAGTTGACCGGCTGACTAAAGCTGCTCATTCCATTCCCTGTGCTGGTGTTCCAACGGCTAAACAAACAGCGGATCTTGTTGTACAAAATGTTTTTCGTTTGCACGAAGCTCCGGATGAAGTAATATCAGATCGTGGGGTTCAATTTACCTCACGGTTTTGGCAAAGCTTCTGTGCTGCTCTGGACATCAAAGTAAAATTGTCATCTGCTTTTCATCCACAGTCTAACGGCCAAACTGAATGGACCAATCAGACCTTGGAACAATATCTGCGTTGCTATGTGTGCCATCTACAAGACGATTGGGTGAGTTTTCTTCCGTTGGCTGAGTTCACATATAATAATTCTCCGAATGCCTCCACCAAATTGTCTCCGTTCTTTGCCAACAAGGGATACCATCCCAGTATTCTTCCTCAACTTCCAATAGACATGTCTGTGCCTGCAGTAGCTGACCGCATTTCGTCCTTGCAATACAATTTGGAAGTTCTTAAAGACACTTTAGGTACCGCACAGGAAAGATACAAGAAGGCAGCAGACAAATTCCGTAAGCCAGCTCCAATGTACAAGGTAAGAGACATGGTTTGGCTCTCAACTAAGAACTTGAAACTCAGGATCCCAACATCGAAACTGGGGCAAAAATATAAGATCAGCATATAAGATCAGCAGTACAGTGAATTCTGTAGCCTATCAACTCAAGTTGCCTAACTCATTGAAAATTCATCCTGTCTTTCATGTCTCTTAGTTAAAGCCGGCAGTGCCTAACCCTTTTCCCGGACGCACCTCTCCTCCTCCTGACCCAGTTCTCATTGACGGGCAAGAGGAATTCATCGTGGAAAGGATCTTGGATTCACGGGTTCATAGGAGACGTCTCCAATACTTGGTGAAATGGCAAGGATATTCGGCTGAAGAGAATTCCTGGGAACCAGTGGAGGACGTCCATGCTCCTCACTTAATCAGACTGTTCCACAGCAGATATCCCAATAAGCCGGACTTAAGATCGTCCAGAGGATGTCTTTTAAGGGGAGAGTAATGTAAGGACATGGACTGCATATCCGTTTCTCTGAAATCCTTGCCTTATGTCTGTCGCTCAGTTTCTGCTTTGCCCTTAGTTTAGTTCATTTTTGCCCTCATCCAAGATGGAGTCACTAGCCTCACGGTGGCCATCTTACTTCCTGTGTTGATCTTTCTTGTTCCTGTCTGCTCTGTATATAAGGATGCTCTGTATGATTACTCATTGCTTGAGTATACTTGTTCTTGGACTTGTTATCAAGCTAGAAGGACTGCTACCTAGCTCGTCTCTTCGTTACCTTGGGATAACCCTCTTGCCTGTGAATCTTGGTCTCATTGTAAAGACTTGTTTCTTCGGATCAGCCTCTGCACCCACCTCCACTTCAAAGACTGTTTCCTGCTAGCAGGCCTGGCCTGCTCTCCAGGTCTCCGGATCTGGCAATTTGGACTTCATACGTCTCCACGGTCTGTACGGCTGTTCACTGCATTATTATCTTCATCTGCTTTTACCCTGCTGTCTTATCTGTAAACCTGCTTGACTCTGATAAGCACTACGGAACTAAAAATCTATGAGCTTAGGCCTCTTTTCTGATCCACGTCACCGACCTCCATTGCACTTAGTATATAAAGTTATAACACGCGCACTGGCTCAGTAAGCAAGTGCAGTGCAGTGTTCCTGACAGCTGGATGGCCGCTGTTTCACTATTCTGTCCTCACTAAATGAAGCAGAATTCATGTAGCTTATACAGCCAGCTAAACCGCTATACCAGGGTCCAATAAGGAGACTGTAGGTTGAATCTGTGCTTTATTGAATGTGATGGTATATTGATGCAATGAAACAGCAATGCTATCACAAGAGAAGAGAAATGAGATGTTTCCTGAAGGAAAATTGTGGACTGGAGGGAAATACCATAATCCTTTGCAAAAGGCTACCAGGATGCATTGCAACCTTACCAGAATGCACTGCAAAAGCTTACCAGAATGCACTGTAACGGAGGGAAAATACAAGCAAAGTGAAAATAAAATAACACTGCGGTTATGACTGTGGTCACTAGATGGAGCCAACAAAACACTGTAAACATTAACAAGCAGATAATCAGGATTATGAATCAGATATCGGAGACAGAACATGCAGTATCTGCTATAGACCTCCAATTGGCTTAATTTGCACCAATATTTTGCTGCATGGTGACGTTTGCTAGGCCACACCCCCTTGGACTGCAAGCCACTCCTTTTTAGTGAAGTAACATCCCTCTTGTCAAACAAGAAGCATGAGGTGTTAAAAAACATTTAATATGCCGCAGGTTGACAAATTTTTGCCCTCAATGTCTCAATAATTCTGATTTACTCAGTCACCCTTCAAGGTGTTGCAAAGAATGCCCCTTCCAAGCATTGGCCTATGCCATCTCATCCGACTGGTGAGGAAAATGATGGTTGGGCATTTAATGATGTCATTTCTGCAGCCTAAAAGCTCATCTTTGCCATCAGTACATCTCCCACATGGACAATATGGGAACCAGAATATTGTAACAGCCGTTGTTCTTCCTCAGGCACGGCCTTACATGAGTACAGATTGTACTTGGGAGCGGAAAATAACATAGCGATAGCACAAATCAAAGTCATTAAGCTATAACTGAGCATGGATAAACCACCTCCCTCTGAAGAAGATCCATCTAGTGTTACAAGAGTAGAAATCAAAAACTGCCATCATCAAGAAGCTTCTACACTAAGTATCCATGTCAAAACACTTAGCAAATTATGCGGAACATAAGGACTAATACATGTGGTGTTACTCTTCTTAGAGCAGTAATGTCGCATGTTGGGTGATTATTACGGAGTCTGATCAGTGACCACATCAATCATAGTAAACTGGCCATCCTACCCAAGAAGGCCACCATGGTGATGGGCTTATGCTCTTCACAGCTCATCCTAAAGTACTGATTCTCTCCTACAAGCTGTATATTAGAAAACTTCATGTCACTGTTTGATCGGACGTAACACTCAGATCTCCAAAATAGTATGTCATTGCCATAAGATACCCTGGGGTCAGCAGAAGGAAACTTACACAGAAGCAAGCCTCTCCACAATCAGTACAACTACGTGTAACATGTTCAGCTCTTGCTATGAAATTAGCCACCACACCAATGTTTCTAATAGTGTCACCTTTGCTTCTCCACAGGGTTTGAAGTGAAGAACTTACTAAAGTCAATAAGGAACCTTCCAAATCCCTGCCGCTGGTACTGAGGCAGTATCATAATACATGACACATTGTATTTCTGCTGGCAAAGTTTCTCCTGTGAAAAAAAGAAAATATCAGTCAGAATAGTTACATCAGATTAAGATAACAAAATTGAAAATCTGTTAAAAACAACAAAGATTGCCCTTCTTTTAGGTAGATCGCAAAAAAAATGAATATATACACAATTATGAGTATTATTAAAAACATTTGGAGATTTGCTTTCATCATGCATGATTTCTAGAGGGAACAAAGGTAATTTAGAAGTAGGGGCAATAAAACGGCATCTGTCATTACATGATCAGAGTAAGTGCCAGCTTACTAACCTCTTTCTCCATACAATGGACAACACATTGCATCATGCCCAGCGCAGAGTAGGGGATGGCTTCTGCTAATCCATAGTAAAGCACGGGTAACACAGAATCAGTTTTCCCTACACAGCTGTAACCCTACCTTTGAGAAATATCCAACCAAATGACATCCTTTCATATCATTTTTTGTAAGGACATAGAAAAGGAAGGGCTCAACATCATAAAAGAGTGTTTTGTGATCCAGGAAGAGCTTGGCTAGCAAACACAAATTTTGGCAATAGATTTTGCTGATGTTCCCATCCACCTGAAAAGGAAAAAAGCGATATCCATTATCTGTACACATAAGTAACAGTCACACTGCTCACACGCCATACAAGAGGCTGGTCTGCTCTCCAGACGCTGAACACTTTTATTTCTCATGCACTAACAACTCTGGAGCGTCTTTTCTAGCAGCTCTATGTTGTAACATTCTTCTGCTTTTTTTCTCCTAGACATTTATGAAGAAATTGACAACTTTGTGTTACCACAGTTTGGGGCACCTCCCTACACAGTCTGACAAGGGGGAATGGTAACACCTATTTGTTAGTTTGTTAACCCATTAAGGGCCAAAGGATTCTTCATTTTTCAGAGATTGTTTTCATCTTCCCTTATACCAAGAGTCCTACCTTTTTTTAGTGTTTCCATCAACATAGATGTACGAGGGCTTGTTTTAGTGGTACAAATTGTAATTTTGAATTACATCATTTATTTTGTCATATAATGTACTGAAAAACAGGAAAATTCTGGGTGTTGCAATTGGTATCACGGATTTGCATCATTGATCATCGCTCGGCGGTTGCAAGACGCACAAACAAAAAAACATCTGCCAAAAATTGGATCAGAAATGGATCAGGGAAGGATCAGGAACATCTTCTTTCTTCAACAAAGAAGGTTTCTAATAACCTACCATGACAGCAAACAGCAGGATGTCATCTCATCCTAATAGGGACAGGAAACACGAAAGAGGTCAAATAGCCCCTCCTACCTCCAATCCTCAGTGTTGTTGTAAAGAACTACAATAGTATAAATGCTTAACCATATTTACTACTACTAGAACCAATAATTGAGTAGAGGGGAGGGAATTACTCGTGCTTTCGTGATAGGTTATTAGAAACCGAATTACCGGTACATCTAATTCTATTTTCTCTAATAACTCCCACCACAGCACACAGGAGGAATGCCAAAGACTAATGCTTTAGGGAAGAACAACCTCCTGGAGAATCTTTTTCCCAAATGATAGATCTTTGACGGATGTTAAATCAAGTCTATAATGTCTGATAAGGTGTATACAGATGACCAGGTAGCGGCTCTGCATATCTGCTCGATGGAGGCGTTGGCTTTTTCCGCCCAGGAAACCACTACTGCTCCGGTGGAAAGAGCTGTGAACCTCTCTGGAGGTGTGAGATTATGAATCTGATAAGCTTCAATAATTGCTCTCTTTATCCAACTTGCCACCATAGTCTTGGATGCCTTCTTTCCCCTATTCTGGTCATAGGGTAAAATAAATAGGTTCTTTTCTTTCCTCCATTCTTTGATTATGTGGAGATAATGCAAGACCACTCTCTTTATGTCAAGAGAATGGAAATCTTCTTTCTTGTTTTTTTGGATTCTGGCAAAAAGAAGGTATTATTATGTCCTGATTCTTATGGAAATCTGTAACCACCTTTGGTAGAAATGGGAGATCCAGACGGAACACCAGCCGGTCTTCCAATATCCTCAGGTAGGGCTCTTCTATTGAGAGAGCCTGTAAAGCTGGAGTCACACTTACCGTATAAAAAAATCGGTCCGATTTTGATGGCCAAGAATCGCAAAATGTTCCCTGAACAGCGATCCGTATGTAATCCGTTTGCAATGCGAGGATGCAATTTCCTTGCATCTAGTAACAGTGTAACATCCGTATGCAATGCGAATTTAACATGACCTTTTACATACAGTAGTTCTATATATGTAAAAGCTCATGTTAAAATTGCATTGTAAAATACAACTGTAAACATCGTTTTAATACCAAATAATTTTCAAAACTATATATATATATATATATATATATATAGATAGATAGATAGATAGGTTAAAAGACGGCAGATGATCTGCCGCGTACAGTATAGAATAGGTTAGAGTAGAATAGATAGAATAGATATATACACGTAAAATAGGTGTGAGTGTATATATATATATATATATATATACTAGATGGTGTCCCAATTCTAATGCATCGGGTATTCTAGAATATGTATGTAGTTTATTTATGAAATTTTAATAATAATGCACCCCCCAATCCTGATATGCATGGTCCTCTCACCCCCGAATCCTGATATGCATGGTACCCCTCCCCCCTATCCTGGAATGCATGGTCCCCTCACCCCCCAATCCTGATATGCATGGTCTCATCACCCCCCCAATCCTGATATGCATGGTCCTCTCACCCCCCAATCCTGATATGCATGGTACCCCTCACCCCCCAATCCTGGTAAGCATGATCCCCTCACCCTCCAATCCTGGAAAGCATGGTCCTCTCACCCCCCAATCCTGGTATGCATGGTCCTCTCACCCCTCTTTCCTGGTAAGCATGGTCCCCTCACCCCCCTTTCCTGGTATGCATGGTCCCCCTCACCCCCCTCTCCTGGTATGCATGGTCCCGTCACCCCCCTTTCCTGGTATGCATGGTCCCGTCACCCCCCTTTCCTGGTATGCATGGTCCCCTCACGCCCCAATCCTGATATGCATGGTCCCCTCACCCCCCAATCCTGATATGCATGGTACCCCTCACCCTCCAATCCTGATAAGCATGGTCCCCTCACCCTCCAATCCTGGAATGCATGGTCCTCTCACCCCCCAATCCTGGTATGCATGGTCCTCTCACCCCTGTTTCCTGGTAAGCATGGTCCCCTCACCCCCCTTTCCTGGTATGCATGGTCACCCTCACCCCCCTATCCTGGTATGCATGGTCCAGTCACCCCCCATCCTGGTATGAATGGTCCCGTCACCCCCCATCCTGATATGCATGGTCACCCTCACCCCCCTTTCATGGTATGCATGGTCCTCTCACCCCCCTATCCTGGTATGCATGGTCACCCTCACCCCCCTATCCTGATATGCATGGTCCCCTCACCCCCTATCCTGGTATGCATGGTCTCCTCACCCCCCTATCCTGGTATGCATGGTCACCCCCACCTCCCTATCCTGGTATGCATTTGCCCCCTCACCCCCTATCCTGGTATTCATGGTCACCCCCCACCCCCCTATCCTGATATGCATGGTCCTGTCACCCCCCCATCCTGGTATGCATGGTCCTCTCACCCCCCTATCCTGGTGTGCATGGTCACCCCCACCCCCCTATCCTGGTATGCATGGTCCAGTCACCCCCCTTTCCTGGTTTCCTGGTATGCATGGTCCCCCTCACCCCCCTTTCCTGGTATGCATGGTCTCTGTTAAAATAAAAAATAGTTGTATACTCCCCTTCCGTCGGCGTCCGATCTCCTTTCCACGCGCCAGGCCTCGCGGTCCCAGTAATGCCTTCCGGCTTAGAACGCTGATGACGTCGCGCTCTCGCGAGAGTGACGTCATCTCCGGTCTAAGCCGCAAGGCATTACTGGGACCGCAGGGGCGTGGAAAGGTGATAGGACGCCGTCGGAAGGTGAGTATAACATTTTTTTAATTTTAATTCTATTTTTTACAGATTAAGTGCTGCACCCGATTGAGCGCTACGCCCGACTGCGCCTGCCGTTACAAACAGCTACGCCTGGCGCTGATTGGACGCGGCCCTCAATCAGCGCAGCGGGATTTCAGTTACAGACAGACAGACACGATAAGACGATTAAATATATAGATATACATATACAGTATATACAGTGTATATATATATAAATGTCAGTGACACACATATATATATCTATATCTTTATATTTCATAGAGAAATAGATAGCAGAATGGCCGATAATTCACTTGTCGGCTTCTGTAAAATCATTGCAGAAGCCGACAGGATAGGAGACATGGTTTACATACAATAAACCCATGCAGAACAGTTAGATTTATATATGTCAGTGTGTAATACTGTTAGTAGTATGTGTATGTAAAATTTGGGACCTGTATGTATTTACTAAAAGAATGTATTCACGGAAAAAAATGGTGTGGGCTCCCAATTTTCTGCACCAGAGAGGGAAAGCCAGTGACTGAGGGCAGATATTAATAGTCTAGAAAGGGACCATGGTTTTTGCCCCCCGGCTAAAAACATCTGCCCCCAGCCACCCCAGAAAAGGCGCATCTGCACTTAGCCTCTCTCTCTTCCCACTGCCTTGTAGTGGTGGCATATAGGGTAATAAGGGGTTAATGTCACCTTTGTATTGTAAGGTGACATTAAGCCTGGCTTAGTAATGGGGAGGTGTCAATAAGACACCTATTCATTACTAATCCAAAAGTTTGTAGAAGGGTTAAATAAACATACACACATGCAGAATAAAGTATTTTAATGAAATGAAAGAACACAGTTTTGCCATCTTTATTTTTCTGCTAATCCAAACGATGCCCTCAATCTCCTCAATATACCATACCTGTCCGGCAAACAGTCCCACGGCATAACCCATATCTGGGGGTTAAATAGTTTACAACCAGGAGCAGTGCTAATGCTACTGTCCTGGCTGTAACCCACTGAGGAATGAATGAGTAGCTGCTGGCGTCAGCATCAGTAAAGTCAGCGCAGCCTCCCAGCCTTACCTGAGGCGAAATCTTGAGCGTGAGAAAGTGACAGTTCATTTTCCCTCACTGCCGAGTTTATTGCAGGTCAGGCTGTGAGTCTGCACAGCATCAGTGACATCACCGATAGCTGCTGTCTTGAATCGTTTTACCCACCGGTGTTCCGCAAGGGCCTGGTCAAAGTATGAACTCAACATCGCCACCTGTACTTTAAGGGTACTGGGTCTAAGTCCCTTCTCCAATCCTTCCTGCAGAAAATCTAGGATCCAGGCGTTATTGGCCTGTCGGGGATCCGGCCGTTCTGGTGCACACCATGAAACAAACGTTCTCCTGTATATTGCATTTGTCACCGGCTTTCTACTTTTCTGAAGCCTGTTTACGACTCTGTCAGAGAGACCCTTGGCCTTCAGGATCGATAACTCAGAAGCCAAGCTGCCAGATGCAAGTTCTTTATGTCTGGGTGATAGACTGGCCCCTGGTGTAGGAGATCCCTGATTGGTGGAAGGATTAGAGGACCGTCTACACTTAGGCTGGATATGGTGCCATACCAGCTTCTTTTCGGCCAGAGGGGTGCCACTAGAATGACCTCGGTCTGTTAGTCTCTTACTTTCTGTAGAGTCCTTGGTAAGAGCGGGATCGGAGGAATGGCATAAGCCAGATTGAATTGCCATTGGTGGGTCCAGGCGTCTGTGTTATGTCGTCTATGTTTAGTGAAAAATAGTGGGTCTCCTTTGCATTATGGTGGTCTGCAAATAGATCGACCTCTGGATAAACCCATCTTTCGGCCAACATACGGAACACCTCTGGATTCAGACTCCACTCCCCCGTGTGGATATCCCTTCTGCTCAGGAAGTCAGCCTGCTTGTTGTCTGTTCCCCTTATGTGAAGGGCTGACACAGAAAGAAGATATTTTTGGGTCCAAGAGAATATTCTTGCTGAGATGGCTTTTAGCTTTTGTACTTCGAACTTCCCTGGTGTCGGAGGTGTGTGATCATGTTTACATTGTCCGAGTAGACATGGGACTGACATAGCAAACACCAATCTTCTGCTTCGCATGATGTTTATTTTTGCCCTCAGTTGGATCTGTTTTTCTTTGGGTAAGAAGGATGTCTGTGCCTGAGAATTCAGGAGAACTCCCAAGAAGGTCTTCTGTTATGAATGGGTCACCGAGGAGGAACAACAAAAGCTAAGTCCCAGAAAACCAGAGAGGTTGGTAACTATGCAGATTGCAGATCCCTGATCTTAACCACACAACTAACAGTAGCAGTGGAGCGTTCCTACGATGTTCCTAGACGCCTCGTCACGCCGGAGGACTACATAAACCTAAAGCAAGAAAAGGGAAAACTAACTGCCCCAGAGCAGACCCCAAAGGAATAGACAGCCCCCACACATGTATTGACGGTGAAGCAAGATGAAAACACAAACACAGGCAGGAAAATAGGCTGAGCAAACGATGGGGCCCGACTAACTAGACAGGACAGGAAAGGAAAGCCACTGTCTGCAATCTGCCAAAAAACCCTACCAAAATAATGTCCAACACGTCTGATAGCAAAATTAACCCTGAAGTCACTCGACTTCTCCCACTATATCAGCAGTCTGAAATATTCTGAAACAGAGCAAAAAGAGGCCAATCTAATAAGGGACAAAAAGGCAAATTGGCAAATACAGACAAATAGGAGTGGAAGTTCAGCATAGCCCCAGCAGGGGCAAGCTGACCACACAAGAAACTGAATTGACCAACAAGCGCAAGTGTGAACATTAGCAAAAAACAAACTTAACTTGAGAAGACTGGAAGAGAGCTGAAGTCCAAGACCTGAGAAGCAGACTGAATCACCAGCACCAGGATAGGGCGTCGGCTGTCTTATATCCAGTCTGATACTCCAGAGATCCAATCATTATCCTCCTCATCAGGTGGCAGATCACTACCACTTAAACCAACCTCACTACCTCCTGTCACCACCAGAGGGAGAACGGAAGGAGAACTCTCAACTGGTGGAGGAGAAAATGAGCTCATAACAGTCATCCCTGTGGAGGGACAGAAATCTGATTTTTGTTGATTTATTAACCATCCATTCCAGTGATGTCAGTATCTGAGAAGTCGACTGTTTGTGCCCCTGTAACACCCGCACTGATGGTGCTACCAGCAGAAAGTCGTTGAGATATGGGACAATACAAATCTGCAGACCTCTAATATGGGCCATGGCTTCTGACATAATTTTTGTGAAAATTCGGGGTGCTGACGATAATCCGAATGGGCGTACGTTGAATGGATAATGAATTACAGTACCTGCTCCCCTTGGGCCACTGTGAATCTCAGGAACTTCCGATGGTTGGGGTGAATCGGGACATGATAATATGCGTCCTGCAGATCAATTGTTGCCATAGCGAAGATTTTTCCTATCAGGGGAACTGTGGATTTGACTGACTCCATCTTGAATCTTCTGTAACAGATATTTTGGTTTACATAGTAACATAGTAACATAGTTATTAAGGTTGAAGGGAGACTTTAA
Source organism: Dendrobates tinctorius (assembly GCF_039654945.1). Taxonomy (NCBI): domain Eukaryota; kingdom Metazoa; phylum Chordata; class Amphibia; order Anura; family Dendrobatidae; genus Dendrobates; species Dendrobates tinctorius. The sequence continues at coordinate 3,595,905 of NW_027361736.1, read as the reverse complement.
GTCCATCTAGTTCAACCCATATCCTATCCTAACTTGCCCTAACATGTTGATCCAGAGGAAGGCAAAAAAAACCCATGTGGCAAACAGTAAGCTTCACATTGGGGAAAAAAATTCCTTCCCGACTCCACATACGGCAATCAGACTAGCTCCCTGGATCAACGCAATATTAAGGAAGCTAGTGTACAGTATATACCCTGTAATATTATACTTTTCAAGAAAGGCATCCAGTCCCTTCTTAAATTTTAGTAGGGAATCACTCATTACAACATCATATGGCAGAGAGTTCCATAGTCTCACTGCTCTTACAGTAAAGAATCCGCGTCTGTGAGTATGCTTAAACCTTCTTTCCTCCAGACGTAGAGGATGCCCCCTTGTCCCCGTCACAGGTCTTAGAGTAAAAAGATCATTAGAAAGGTCTTGGTATTGTCCCCGCATATATTTATACATTGTAATAAGATCACCCCTAAGCCTTCGATTCTCCAAACTAAATAACCCCAAGTGTAATAACCTGTCTTGGTATTGCAGACCCCCTAGTTCCCTAATAACCTTGGTCGCTCTTCTCTGCACCCGCTCCAGTTCAGCTATGTCTTTCTTATACACCGGAGACCAGAACTGTACACAGTATTCTAAGTGTGGTCGCACTAGTGACTTATATAGAGGTAAAATTATGTTCTCCTCATGAGCATCTATGCCTCTTTTAATGCATCCCATTATTTTATTTGCCTTTGCAGCAGCTGCCTGACACTGGCCGCTAAATGTGAGTTTGTCGTCCTCCCATACACCCAGGTCTTTTTCAGTGACTGTTTTGCCCAGTGTTTTACAATTAAGCACATAATTATACATCATAGAGGCCTCAAATCTCCGGTACTAGTGAAATTGCCCCTGAAGCTAGTAGTTTCTTGAAGCCTGACTCCAGGGCGATCTGGAGTGTCTGTATAGAGAGGTGCGTAACTCTTACTTTCTGCAGAGGGTAGAAGGTAAATTCTATCCTCACCCCCTCCTGGATGGATCTTAGGACCCATGGGTTGGTGGATATGTCCCACCATTTCGGAAGCAAGTGAGAAATGCGACCTACTCTTCTCTGAACGTCATGGTTTACTTTGACGCTGGCCCTGGGAGATAAAAAGATTCCTGCCCCAGCCTCCTTTGGGGTAGCTCCATCTACCTGTCTTTCCTTTACCTTTGTATTGGGAAGACTGTTCCTGTGGGGGCCGAAAGGACCTCTTTTTGGCACTCTTCGGCTCCGGTAGAGACTTCTTTTTGTCCGAAACCTTCTTCAATAACTCATTCAATGCAGGCCTGAACATATATTTCCCTTTAAAGGGAATGGAACATAGTTTGATATTAGATGCTATGTCCCCGCTCCATGATCTCAGCGACAGGGCTCGTCTCACTGAGTTAGATAGCCGCTGATCTAGCCACCTCTCTGAGAGATTCTGCTGAGGCATCTGCCAGGAAGGCTGTAGCATTTTGGAGAAGCGGAAGTGAGGCGAGGATCTCTTCTCTGAGGGTCCCTGCTGCCAGGTGTTCTTCCAGCTGCCCAACCAGCGAGACATTGATCTAGCGACCGATGTAGAGACCGCATTTGTATTTAACAACGCCGCTGATGTTTCCCAGGTTTTCCTGAGGAGTCCTTCCATTTTGCACTCCAAAGGATCTTTTAACTGAGAGGAATCCTCAAATGGCAAGGTAGTTTTCTTGGCTACCCGTGCAACTTGAATGTCCACCTTGGGCACCTCGGACCAGCATCCTGCAGTCTCATCATCGCCTGGGAATCTATCCTTTAGCTCTGAAGGAGTGCTTAGTCTCTTCATTGGAGTTTCCGACTCTTCCAGCACCATCTCCCGGATATTCTTGTGTATCAGGAAGAACAGCTTCTTTTTGGATCGGAGGCCTCCGAACATTTCTTCTTGTACCGTACGTGCTGGTCTTTCTTCCTCCACTTCCATGGTTCTTCTTACCACCGTGATGAGCTCCTCCATGGAATAGTAGTACCTCTTCTCCTGAGATTCCAGGTCAGAACTCAGCTCTCCTTCTTCCTGGACCTCCTCCGGTCTGGACTCCTAGGAGTCAAAATCCACTTCCTGCTGAATTTTCCTCTTTTTGCTGCTGGAGGAGCACTAGGGGCTGGTATTAGCTGGGAAAAGTATGCCAGGAAACTTGTATCTCCTGACGTACAATGCTTTTAATGTTCTCTCTTAAGGAGGCCTGTTCTTCCTTCAAAAGTTTCTCAATACACTCCTGACATAAGGGTTTCCCATGTGAGGAAGAGAGTCTTTTGGCACATAACGCACATTTGCGGCTAGTGACTTTGAATTTGCTCCTGGGTGCAGTATTCTTGTTTCCCTGAAAGTTGAAATGATTTCAGTATCAAAACCTGCACCCTGGAGGAGACCCAATGCCTGCATACCTACAGGGATCGGAATAGCACTGGGCTCCACAGACGCAGAGCAGTAGGATCAGACTCCATGCTACCATAGTTTGTCCTACCTTATTTGACCTTCTGTCCGGGGCTCCTTAAATAGGGTGACCGGACCAGCGCCTCCCTTCAATCTGAGGGGCTCCTCTCCCATTTGGTGGAAACCTTCAGTTGAGTCCACCTGAGTCCACTGTTCAAATTTCCTGCCGCGTTCCACCCTGGAATGCAAAACCGTAAGTGACGATCGCAGCATGTCGGCCGGCATCTGACGTCATTTCCGGCCACTGGGACCGCACAGCTTAAAAAGAGGGAAGCCGGAGGAACGCCTCCATCGCATCACAGCAGTCCGTGCCAGCAGGAGCAGGGGGAGGAGATGGGCCTGGAGAGCTCAGAGAGGCCACCCGCCCGAGAACTCCCCCAGACTTTACCCAGACTGGGGGAAATATGTCCTGAGTCCAGAGGAGACATGAGCAGCGTCACGGAGAGGAGGGTAAGACTGACCGATCTCCTGCTACCTGGCTAAGGTAGCTGTCCAGTGTCTGCCACCGGCACAGAGCACCGAGGATTACCTTCATCCCTACAGGGGCAGGAAAAACACTGGGGAATGGAGGTGGGAGGGACTATTTGACCTCTTTCATGTTTTCTGTCCCTATTAGGATGAGATGAAATCCTCCTGTGTGCTGTTGTGGGGAGTTATTTGAGAAAAATAGGCCCTCATCCAAACCGAGATCATGAAAAATAGAGATGCTACGGGTCTTGGAAAATGGCACAATTTTTTTTTTCTAACAAACATTGGATTTTTTTCACCACTTAAATAAAAAAAGAACCTAGACATGTTTGGTGTCTATTAACTTGTAGTGACCTGGAGAATCATAATGGCAGGTCTGTTTTAGCATTTGGTGAGCATGGTAAAAAAAAAAATCCAAGAAACTGTTGTGGAATTGCACTTTTTTGTAATTTCACCGCACTCTGAATTTTTTTTTCCCATTTTTTAGTACACGATATGGTAAAACCAATGGTGTCATTCAAAAGTACAACTTGTCCCTCAAAAAACAAGCCCTCACTTGGCCATATTAATGGAAAAATAAAAAATGTTATGGCTCTGGGAAAAAGGGGAGCGAAAAACAGAAACGCAAAACGAAAAAAGGCAAGGTCTCAAAAGGGGTTAAGTCACACAAAAACAAAAACTTTTTCTTAATAGTTATTTTTACAAATATATTGATAAACAGCAGTAATTGCATTAATGATTATTCCCCATTGTCTGTATTCTTACAATTATAAAAACGGCGGTCTAATGTTTCCTACAGATGTGCTACGAAATCTTGTGACTAACTGGTAATTGAAGAAAGCTCCGGCATTACCAACAGTAGTGAGTACTTTCTCTATCTGATAACTGTATCCGACCAAAAGGTTATTTGCATTTTTATATTTTGCTAGTTCTTCAACTCATTAGGACCCAGCCTATTTGCATTGCAACCCCTTCCAGCAAAAGAACATTGCATTCACATCCTGGGAAAGGTCTTTATTTGTGGAGGAGTCTCAGGAGCTGAACTTCCTCCACACAAAAAATAAAAAAAAGTTTTGGATTGTGAAAGAGAGAAAAAACAAAAGCACAAACACTAAAAATGATCTGGTCCCTAAAGGGGATTTCCCAAAAAAAACAGTTAATTTTAATCAATAGATCTTGGAATAATACTAACTTCCACAATTGGATGTGTGTAAATAAAATGTCCCTGTGCTGAGATAATCTTATAAATGTGCCCCTGCTGTGTACTGTGTAATGGCTGTGTCTGACCGTACAGGGACATGGTCTGATCATACCACATCTCCTGGGCAGTGGAGGAAGGTAAAAAGTATGCAGATATTATATACAACACAGGATTGCAAATATTTTTTTTCTTTGAGGCAAAAGGTTTTTTCAAAACAGGTAGGGAAATGTTTAACCTCACAGAAAGAATCATCTGCAATTGCATGCTGTCCAGTCTGTATTCTCTCTTTTGGTTCCTCCCCTGCCCAGGAGACATGTCATGATTGATCTACTGCAGGGAGATCAATGTGTAGAGCGGGGACTCTGCACCTGGCTCATTATCAACATTTTCCTGAAGACCACCAATGGGAGATAAATGGCTGTTGCCTCTCCCTGCTGGGACACCCCCTTCTAGCAGCTCAGGGAGTGCAGCATTGCCCCACTCCTGCCACCGCCAGCTTCCTGCAGCAGTGGCCCTGCTTCCTGTGACTCCGCACCATAACCCTCCTCTCCTGATTACCTTGATTCGGAGTTTAAGACAGACCACCATGTGACACATTGACATTTTTTTTCCTATTTTCCTCCTCAAAATTTGTGGTGCCTCTTATGGCCCTTATAGACCTTATAGTCTGCGAAATACTGTAGTTTGAAATTTAAAGTGTAACCATCATTTTAATGTTAATTTCATTAATGAACAGTACGTTTGAAAATAAGCAACTCTGTATTAAATCTTATCAGAGAAATCGGCTTCTTTCAGTCATTATCAAAATTTGCATTTCTGAGGTAAAATCTGTATTCAGTGAAGACCGAATGTTATATTACTGAGATAGAATCTTATCAGTAGCAACTGCCATCTTCTTCATAAAAGATGGCATTTATTACTTTTAAGATTCTATGTAGAGCGTCCATAGGCTGCAGTCAGGTGTACGAATAACGATGGTGTTCATTATTTTCATATGTGAAAAGAAACACAGTATTACTTGAAACAAACAGCTGGATGAGGAACAGCCAAACTAAACTACAAATCTAAGGTTGTGGAAGGCCATTTTATGTCACAGGGAAGGATCAGTGACCTGTCATAAGCCATACACATGAATGCCTAATCAGAGCACCACATTAAGCCCCTCCCACAAGCCCCACCCACAGGCCGCCCTGGAGCATGAGAATCTCATTATCTGAAAACAGAAAATAAAGATTAAACAACAACCATAAGACGGATTTAATTAACCAAGGAATCATTTTAATCAGTATAACGGCGCTGACCTGACACTGTAGGTTACTGTGCACAATCCTATTGACAGGTTCCCTTTAATCAGTATAACGGAGTCAACCTGACAGTGTCTGTAGGTTACTGTGCACAATCCTGCTGACAGGCTCGCTTTAAGAGAATTACTCACTTCAAATACAGACAGGTCATCTTTCCGGTAGATTTCATTAGCAGGAGGGTGGAACCAGCCACATTTCTTTAAGTGTCGCCATAGGATATTCTTACTTTTCATATACTTCAGACAAAACTCACACAGGTAAAGCTTAGGTGATCTAACAAAAAAATACAGAAATCTGTTTACTGACATCTGTGTTTTTTAATGTCGCATATAGCTTCTATTTTTGCATAAGTATTTATAATAATGTCACAATTCTCGCCATATGAGAATATCACTGCCCATGTGATTATCGTTACATATAGTGGGTATGGAAAGTATTCAGACCCCTGTAAATTTTTCACTCTTTGTTTCATTGCAGCCATTTGGTAAATTCAAAAAAGTTCATTTTATTTTCTTAATAATGTACACTCTGCACCCCATCTGGATTGGAAAAAGAAAAACAGAAATGTAGAAATGTTTGCAAATTTATTAAAAAAGAATAACTGAAATATCACATGGTCATAAGTATTCACACCCTTTACTCAATATTGAGTAGAAGCATCCTTTTGAGCTAGTACAGCCATGAACAGGGCTGGACTGGCCATCTGGCAATTCTGGCAAATGCCAGAAGGAGCCGTCTGGTCATGGGCAGCCTTGTCTGCTACGTTGTTAACAGAATAATTGTTCTCTAGACACCCAATCTGTTAATAGGTGTGATGGAGCACAAAGTTGATGGCTCTGTCACTTACCCCAGTAGGCCATGGGTATTATTAGCAATATTGGTCTTGTAGTAAATCTTCCTTTCGTCCATACAGGGTAATATTAGTAATATATCCCATCTGGTGCTTGTGGACATTGACAAAATGGGCCTGTGTGATTTCAAATTCCAGGGCTGAATTTCAGTCCCAGTCAATACCTGGCCATGAGTCTTCTTGGGAATGATGCAACAAGTTTTTTACACCTGGATTTGGGGATCCTCTGCCATTCTTCCTTGAAGAGCCTCTCCAGTTCCATCAGGTTGGATGGTGAACATTTGTGGACAGCCATTTTCAGGACTCTCCAGAGATGCTTAATTGGGTTTAGGTCAGGGCTCTGTCTGGGCCAGTCAAGAATGGTCACAGAGTTGTTCCAAAGCCACTTCTTCGTTCTTTTACTGTGTTCTTACGGTCAGTCTTGTTGGAAGGTGAACCTTCAGCCAAGTCTGAGGTCTGAGGTCCAAAGCACTCTGGAAGAGGTTTTCATCCAGGATATCTCTGTACTTTGCCGATTTAAGGATTACGGAAGCCACTGTGCTCTTAGGAACCTTGAGTACTGCAGCTATTCTTTTTTATCCTTGGCCAGACCTGTGACTTGCCACAATTCTGTCTCTGAGCTCCTTGGCCAGTTCCTTTGACCTCATGATTCTCATTTGGACTGACATGTACTGTGAGCTGTGAGGTCTTATATAGTAACATAGTAACATAGTAACATAGTAATTAAGGTTGAAGGGAGACTTTAAGTCCATCTAGTTCAACCCATATCCTATCCTAACTTGCCCTAACATGTTGATCCAGAGGAAGGCAAAAAAAACCCATGTGGCAACAGTAAGCTTCACATTGGGGGAAAAAATTCCTTCCCGACTCCACATACGGCAATCAGACTAGCTCCCTGGATCAACGCAATATTAAGGAGACTAGTGTATATACCCTGTAATATTATACTTTTCAAGAAAGACATCCAGTCCCTTCTTAAATTTTAGTAGTGAATCACTCATTACAACATCATATGGCAGAGAGTTCCATAGTCTCACTGCTCTTACAGTAAAGAATCCGCGTCTGTGAGTATGCTTAAACCTTCTTTCCTCCAGACGTAGAGGATGCCCCCTTGTCCCCGTCACAGGTCTAAGAGTAAAAAGATCATTAGAAAGGTCTTTGTATTGTCCCCACATATATTTATACATTGTAATAAGATCACCCCTAAGCCTTCGATTCTCCAAACTAAATAACCCCAAGTGTAATAACCTGTCTTGGTATTGCAGACCCCTAGTTCCCTAATAACCTTGGTCGCTCTTCTCTGCACCCGCTCCAGTTCAGCTATGTCTTTCTTATACACCGGAGACCAGAACTGTACACAGTATTCTAAGTGTGGTCGCACTAGTGACTTATATAGAGGTAAAATTATGTTCTCCTCATGAGCATCTATGCCTCTTTTAATGCATCCCATTATTTTATTTGCCTTTGCAGCAGCTGCTTGACTCTGGCCACTAAATGTGAGTTTGTCGTCCACCCATACACCCAGGTCTTTTTCAGTGACTGTTTTGCCCAGTGTTTTACAATTAAGCACATAATTATACAACTTGTTCGTTCTACCCAAGTGCATGACCTTACATTTATCCCCATTAAAGCTCATTTGCCATTTATCAGCCCAAGCTTCTAGTTTACATAAATCCTCCTGTAATATAAAATTGTCCTCCTCTGTATTAATTACCCTGCAGAGTTTAGTGTCATCTGCAAATATTGAAATTCTACTCTCTATGCCCCCTACAAGGTCATTAATAAATATGTTAAAAAGAAGCGGGCCCAAAACTGACCCCTGTGGTACCCCACTGCTAACCGTGACCCAGTCCGAGTGTGCTCCATTAATAACCACCCTTTGTTTCCTATCCCTGAGCCAGCTCTTAACCCACCTACACATATTTTCCCCTATCCCCATTGTTCTCATTTTATGTATCAACCTTTTGTGTGGCACCGTATCAAAAGCTTTTGAAAAGTCCATGTACACCACGTCCACTGCATTCCCTTGGTCCAGTCCGGAACTTACCTCTTCATAAAAGCTTATCAGATTAGTCTGACAGGAACGGTCTCTTGTAAACCCATGTTGATATTGGGTCATAAGGTTATTCTTCTCCAGATACTCCAGTATAGTATCTCTTAGAAAACCCTCCAGGATTTTACCCACAGTTGAGGTTAAACTTACAGGCCTATAATTTCCAAGTTCAGTTTTTGTCCCCTTTTTGAATATTGGCACCACATTTGCTATACGCCAGTCCTGTGGTACAGACCCTGTTATTATGGAATCTTTAAAGATTAAAAATAGTGGTCTATCAATGACTGTGCTTAATTCCTGCAGTACTCGGGGGTGTATCCCATCCGGGCCCGGGGATTTGTCAATTTTAGTGATTTGTAGACGCCGCCGTACTTCCTGCTGGGTTAAGCAGGTGACATTTAATGGAGAATTTTTATCCCTGATCATGTTATCCATCATGGGATTTTCTTGTGTAAATACTGTTGAAAAAAAGTCATTTAGCATATTGGCTTTTTCCTCATCCTCATCCACCATTTCACCCAGACTATTTTTAAGGGGACCAACACTATCATTTTTTAGCTTCTTACTATTTATGTAGTTAAAGAATATTTTGGGATTATTTTTACTTTCTCTGGCAATGAGTCTCTCTGTCTCAATCTTTGCTGTCTTGATTTGCTTTTTACAGAATTTATTTAATCTTCTGTATTTATTTAATGCCTCATCACTACCTACTTGCTTTAATTCTCTAAATGCTTTATTTTTATCTCTTATTGCGCCCCTTACAGCTCTATTTAGCCATAGTGGTTTCCTCCTATTTCTCGCATGTTTATTCCCATACGGTATATATTGTGCACAGATCCTATTCAGGATGCTAATAAACGTCTCCCATTTTCTTTGTGTATTTTTATGTCTCAGGATATCGTCCCAGTTAATTGCGCCAAGATCATCTCTCATCCGTTGGAAATTTGCCTTCCTGAAGTTTAGTGTCCTTGTAACCCCTCTACTACACATCTTATTAAAGGATACATGAAAACTTATTAATTTGTGATCACTATTACCCAAGTGACATTACATTACATTACCCTTACATTTGATATGCGGTCTGGCCTGTTGGATAATATTAGGTCTAGCAGTGCCCCCCCTCTTGTTGGGTCCTGAACCAGTTGTGAAAGGTAATGGTCTCTCATAATAGTCAAAAACCTATTACCTTTGCTGGAACTGCAGGTTTCGGTTCCCCAATGTATTTCAGGGTAGTTGAAGTCCCCCATAATAATGACTTCTCCTTGAGTCGCTGCTTCATCTATTTGCTTTATGAGGATATTCTCTGTAGCTTCCATTATTTTTGGAGATTTATAACAAACCCCTATCAGTAATTTATTATTTTTCCCCCTCCCCTTATCTCTACCCACAGGGACTCTACATTTTCATTAGATTCATATATATTATCACGAAGGATGGGTTTTAAGGATGATTTTACATATAAACACACGCCTCCCCCTCGCTTATTTGTACGGTCATTTCTGAACAGACTATAGCCCTGTAAATTAACTGCCCAGTCATGGCTCTCATCCAGCCATGTCTCAGATATCCCCACCATGTCATAATTATGTTCCAACAACATTAACTCCAATTCCTCCATTTTGTTAGCGAAGAAAGGTGTGTGCCTTTTCAAATAAAATCCTCTCAGTTTAATTAAACACAGCTGGACTCCAATGAAGAAATAGAACCATCTCAAAGAGGATCACAAGGTAATGGACAGCATGTGACTTAAATTTGAGTGTCTGAGCAAAGGGTCTGAATACTTATGACCATGTGATATTTCGGTTTTTCTTTTTTAATAAATTTGCAAAAATTTCTACATTTCTTTTCTTTTTTTCAGCCACGATGGGGTGCAGAGTGTATATTAATGAGAAAAAAATGAGCTTTTTTGAATTTATCAAATGGATGCTATGAAACAGAGTGAAAAATGTAAAGGGGTCTGAATACTTTCTGTACCCACTGTAGATAGTATAGCTGAAAATAGACATGCCCAAGTTTAAGTGTGGGATGGGAAAGGATAAAGAAAAGTGGTATAGTGGTATATAATGCATGATCCAGCATGCCCTAAAATAGCTAATCTTTCCTTACGGATTCCAAGTGTCGGTCCACTAGTCTAACATTCAGAACAAGAACTTTATACATTTAGAGAAGAATTTGTGTTTTTTTCTTAAAAAAAATCATCTAAGATGTGACCAGCTCCTTAGGCCAGACTGTACTACAGAATAATAGTTCTCATAGTAAAGAAGCCTCGTCTCCTCTGGAGATTGAACCTCTCTCTCCAGACAAAAGGAGATGGCTTTTGTCTTTGAGGGCTGTTTTAAATGGAGCAGCATTTGGCTATATTTTTTGTATAGGTCATTCATGTACTTGTACATTTTAATCATGTTCCCCTTATATGTTTCTTATCAAAACTAATTAAATTTAATTATTTTAATCTTTCCACCTAGATTGCTACATATCTCTTATCAGTTCTGTGGTTCTTATTTGTACCTTTTCTAGTTCCAGGGCCTCCTTTCTATGAACTAATGCCCCGAACTGAACTACCTATTCCAGATGAGGTCAAACTAATGCTTAGTAAAGTGGTAGCATCATGTCCCTGTGCTGCTAGTCCATGCTCTTTTAATACATAGACAACAGCTCTAAGTATATGGTGCCTTTTTGGTAATAAAGGGGGGTCAAGATTCTCAAATTAGCAAAGTATCAGCGCAAAAAGGAGAGAACAAAAATTAAAACATGCATTTTAATTGAAAGTCTTAAAAGAGCTAAGACGCTAATAGTATGTGCACACATTGAGTATTTTCAGAAATTTCTGCAATGTTTCTGTATCTCTAGGAATTTGTTGGCATCAAAAATGCAGTTTAAAAACGCACGTTATTGGTGCAATTTTACATGTGTTTTTGTACAGCAATGAATGCTTTTTGGAGCTAAATATAGATATTTGAAAAAAGGGCTAAAAAAAAATATATAATTTCCTTGTTCACCACCTTTTTCTTGCTTATTTTCCCCATTCCAGGCTTAAAATACCAGCCCTCAGCTGCCCCAGAAATGGCACTTCATATTTCAGTTGCCAATTCTGGCACTTATCCTGGGCTCTTCCCCATGCCCTGGTGCACTCACATCAGGGTAATGGGATTAGGGGTTGGTGTCAGCAGCTGTCACCCTAGGTTTTATAATGAAGAAGTGTCAGCCAGACACCCTCATTAACAAACCTGTAAGTAACGAGTTAAATAATAACATACCGAGAATAAAAGCACTATTTGAAATAAAACAGACACATTCTTAAATCACTTAAATTAACCCAATATAGTCACCCCAGATCTGACAGTAATCTAAGGGTTAAAGTGATGTCCCATGTTGTCACCAGCCTATGTAGGAGAATTCACAGAATGAACCTACATAGGCTGTAACCAAACAACAACTGGCAGAACTTGGCATGCCCTGTGATACCTGGCGGCAGTGACATGCATTGGGTTATAAGGGCTCATGCTCATTTGCGAGAAAATCCGAGCAGAGAAATCCAATTACAAAAATCAGACTGCACTCTGACCAATGTTAATGTAGGAGTCCCTGCACATCTGCAATTTTTTTTTCAGCTGACTTCGAGGATTGTCCTCCTATATCAGATGAGACTTGCCAATGCAAGTCAACGGGTGCGAGAGAAAAAATGGACAGCTTACAAACCATGCAAGTGCCTTCCAATTTTTACACACCTATGAAAACCCGACATTTTATCTACATCTACCATGTACAATTTAATCACAGCATGACCCAACAGAATAGAAAAGATGCAATAGATGTATACATATAGAATATATATAAGGAGGTCACATATATAATTAGTACAGTGCTTGCTGTTGCTTACTGTACATGTATTTTATTACCGAATAAATTATTTTCTGAAAAAAAAAGTAGTGTGGGGCTTCCCGAAATTTAGATAACCAGCAGAGTAAAAGCTGACAGCTGGGGGCAGATGTTTATAGCCTGGGAAGGCAGGTAATACCTATGGAGCTTTCCCGGCTATTAATATCAGCTCACAGGTGTATACTTAGCCTTTACTGGTAATTAAAATGGGGGTACCCCCCAAAAAATGGGGCTGATATTATTAGCCTAGAAAGGAACCGTGGATATTGGCCCCTTCCCACACTAAAAACATCAGCTCTCATCTGTCCCAGAAATTCTGGCACTTAGCCTCGCTCTTCCCACTTGCCCTGGTGCATTGGCAAGTGGGGTGATAGTATTGGGGTTGTCAACTATAAAATAATTAAAATAATTAACAACCATATTCCTCACCTGTCCGACAAGAAGATAATATTCTATAATGTCCCATGACAATTCTGAGGACGTTGAGAGCAGTCACTTGCAGTCACACTTGCACAGGAGGTAGTCGCTTCTGCAGTGTGTAGTGCTAAGAAAGTTCACCGGAGTTCATCAGCCTGTGTATACTTCAAGGCGGCGTGTGGGCAGGTCTTTTCTTGGTTTCTCTGGCTTGGAGCAGGAAGATAAGACCTACCTACAGTCCTGCCCCAAAGCACAAGACTCTCATTAGCTGAAAACTTTTAACACTGATTAAACAAAAATCAAAAGATGGATTTCTTCACCCCAGGTATCATTTTAATCAGTATAAGGCTAGTTTCACACTAGCGTTTTGGAGCGCAGCGACGGCCTGCGCACGGCCGCCGCTAAGCCCCGCCCCCTGCCGCGCCTCTGCCGGTAGCTCCGCCCACCGGCGCATGACGCTGCATGCGCCCTGCGTCCCCTATCTTTATCACAGGGGGCGCAGGCCGTGCGCAGTATGCGTTTGGCAGCGCATGCGCCTTTTTGACGGTGCGCCGACGCAACCAAACTGCAGCAGGTTGCGTTTGGCGCAGGTCGGCGCACCTTCAAAAGGACGCATGCACCGCCAAACGCAGACTGCGCACGGCCTGCGCCCTCTGTGATGAAGATAGGGGACGCAGTTGGTACGGAAAGTATTCAGACCTCTTTAAATGTTTCCCTCTTTGTTTCATTGCAGCCATTTGGTAAATTCAAAAAAGTTCATTTTTTTTCTCTTTAATGCACACTCTGCACCCCATCTTGACTTAAAAAAACAGAAATGTAGAAATTTTTGCAAATTTATTAAAAAAGAAAAAATGAAATATCACATGGTCATAAGTATTCAGACCCTTTGCTCAGTATTGAGTAGAAGCACCCTTTTGAGTTAGTACAGCCATGAGTCTTCTTGGGAATAATGCAACAAGTTTTTCACACCTGGATTTGGGGATCCTCCGCCATTCTTCCTTGCAGATCCTCTTCAGTTATGTCAGGTTGGATGGTGAACGTTGGTGGACAGCCATTTTCAGGTCTCTCCAGAGATGCTCAAATGGGTTTAGGTCAGGGCTCTGACTGGGCCAGTCAAGAATGGTCACAGAGTTGTACTGAAGCCACTACTTTGTTATTTTAGCTGTGTGCTTAGGGTCATTATCTTGTTGGAAGGTGAACCTTCGGCCAAGTCTCAGGACCAAAGCACTCCTATGTACTTGGCCGCATTCATGTTTCCTTCAATTGCAACCATTCGTTCTGTCTCTGCAACTGAAAAACACCCCCAAAGCATAATGCTGCCACCACCATGTTTCACTGTTGGGATTGTATTGGGCAGGTGATGAGCAGTACCTGGTTTTCTCCACACATACCACATTATCACCAAAAAGTTCTATCTTCGTTTCATCAGACCAGAAAATCTTGTCTGGGAGTCCTTCATGTGTTTTTTAGCAAATGCTATGCGGGCTTTCATATGTCTGGCACTGAGGAGAAGCTTCTGTCGGGCCACTCTGCCATAAATGCCTGACTGGTGGATGGCTGCAGTGATAGTTGAATTTTTGGAACTTTCTCCCATCTCCCTACTGCATCTCTGGTACTCAGCTGCAGTTATCTTGGGGTTCATCTTTACCTCTCTCACCAAGGCTCTTCTCCCACGATTGCTCAGTTTGGCTGGCCGGCCAGGTCTAGGAAGACTTCTGGTGGTCTCAAACTTCTTCCATTTAAAGATTATGGATGCTACTGTACTCTTAGGAACCTTGAGTACTGCAGAAATTCTTTTGTAACCTTGGTCAGATCTGTGCCTTGTCACAATTCTGTCTAGCTCATTGGCCAGTTCCTTTGACCTCATGATTCTCATCTGGTCTAACATGCACTATGAGCTGTGAGGTCTTATATAGACAGGTGTGTGCCTATACAAATCAAATCCTATCAGTCTAATTAAATACAGCTGGACTCCAATGAAAAAGTAGAACCAGCTCAAGGAGTATCAAAAGGAAATAGACAGCATGTGACTTAAATATGAGTGTCTGAGCAAAGGGTCTGAATACTTATGACCATGTGATATTTCAGTTATTCTTTTTTAATAAATTTGCAAAAGTTTCTACACTTTTTTGTTTTCAGCCAAAATGGGGTGCAGAGTGTACATTAATGAGAAAAAAAAGAACTTTTTTGAATTTACCAAATGGCAGCAATGAAACAGAGTGAAAAATTTAATCCCTTAGGCTAGTTTCACACTAGCGTTTATTCCATGCAGCGCACGGCGCCGCTAAGCCCCGCCCCCTGCCGGCTCCCTGCCCGCCCCATCCGGTCATCACCGCCTACTATCGCACATGGACGCAGATCATGCGCTGGCCGTGCACTAGTAGGATTTTAGCGTGCGCTGCGCATTTTTGAAGGTGCGCCGAGCGCAACAAAATGCAGCATGCTGTGTTCGGCGCACACGGGCGCACCTTCAAAAGCTAAAATCTTACTAGCGCACGGCCAGCGCACGATCTGCGCACCCTATGCTAAAGATAGGGTGCGCAGATCGCATGCGTCCATGTGCGATAGTAGTTGGCGATGACCGGACGGGGCGGGCAGGGAGCCGGCAGAGGGCAGGGCTTAGTGGCGCTGTGCGCTGCATGGAATAAACGCTAGTGTGAAACTAGCCTTAACGACTGCCGACACGCCTTTTAACGGTGGCAGTTAAGAGAACTTAAACTACAGGAAAAAGTGTATAGTACCCCCAGAGTAGGAATTTCTCCGAGGTCTCAGGTGCTGGGGGTAGCCGCGACCCCAGAGAACATGATTCGGGTCGGCTGTTACCGACTGCTGTGTTTCGATCGCCGTTATTAACGGTATAACGGCGACCACAAAAAAGTCTGATTTCCCATTTAATTTCTCTCTCCTCTGATGTGATCGCAGAGGAGTTAGAATTAAGGGGGTTTCCACTGTTTAGGCACATCAGGGGCTCTCCAAACGTGACATAGCATCCGATTTCAATTCCAGCTAATTCTGCGTTGAAAAAGTCAAACGGTGTTTCTTCCCTTCCGAACAGTGGTTTACCCCCACATATGGGTATCAGTGTACTCAGGACAAATTACACAACAACTTTTGGGGTCTAATTTCTCCTGTTACCCTTGGGAAAATAAAAAATTGTGGACAAAAAGGTCATTTTTGTGGAAAAAATATGATATTTTTATTTTCACGGCTCTTTGTTATAAACTTCTGTGAAGCATTTGGGGGTTCAAAGTACTCACCACACATCTAGATAAGTTCCTTGGGTGTCTAGTTTCCAAAATGAGGTCATTTATGGGGGGTGTCTACTGTTTAGGCACAGCAAGGGCTCTGCAAACTCAGCAGGCCATTCCATCAAAGTCTGCATTTCAGAACATCACTACTTCCCTTCCGAGCCCCGACGTGTGCCAAAACATTAGTTTTCTTGCACATATGGGGTACTAGCGTACTCAGGACAAATTAGACAACAACTTTTCAGGTCCAATTTCTCCTGTTACCCTTGTGAAAATAAAATATTGGGGGCTAAAAAATCATTTCTGCATTGTAAACTTTAGTGAAACACTTGGGGGTTCAAAGTTCTCACAACACATCTAGATAAGTTGCTAGCTGATGACAACACCCATGAGCCATTGCCGAGGCAGCAGGTGTCAGCTGATGGGAGTAGTAGTCTCATCACTTGATGCACATGACTTCGGGTAAGCTTTTTACTGCTATTCGCAGTCACAGCTGCGGGGCCACGCTGACATCTGACAGCATGACCCCGCAGCACTCTGACCGACGGTAACGATCTTACCGGTAGTAATTTTACCACAGATTAGAACAACCATGTCGATGTTTCCCGCACTGTCAGAGAAGACAGCGTGGGAAACACCATATGAAGTCTGTAAAAACGCAAGCAAAAGCTCAGCAAATCTGCAAACATTTTTATACCTGCACTTTTGCTGCATATTTGACTGACTCAATTGAAATCAATGGGTGAAAAATGCAGCAAACGCATACAAAAAGTTCACATGCTGCAGATTTAAAAGTAGCACAAATCCTGAAAGGAAGATTACTGACCATGTGCACAGCACTTCAGGTTTCTTTTTTATTTTGCTTTCTTAAGGATTCCCTAGCGTTTTTGGGACAATTCCATGTAGAAAAAATGCACTGTGTGCACACAGGCTAGGAAGCACAAAAAAATTTTCGGACTTAATTTGGTGAGAAGCACTGGGGGAGACTTAAAGGGAAACTGTCACCCCATTTTTCGACTATCAGCTGCGGCCTCCACCATCAAGGGCTTACCTACAGCATTCTGTAATGCTGTAGATAAGCCTCCGATGTAACCTAAAAGAGAAGAAAAATGAGTTATATTATACTCACCCAGGGGCGCTCCGGATCCGGTTTTGGTCCGATGGGTGTCACGGTCTGGTCCGGCGCCTCCCATCGTCTAACAGTGACATCCTCTTCTTGCTTCCCGTTGTGGCTCCTGCGCAGGCACACTCTGCTCTGCCCTGTTGAGGGCAGAGCAAAGTACTGCAGTGCGCAGGACCAGGTCAGAGAGGTCCGGCACCTGGGCACTGCAGTACTTTACTCTGCCCTCAACAGGGCAGGTAAAGTACAACTGCGCCGGAACCGCGACGGGAAGCAAAGAAGAGGACGTTACCGCTACAAGATGGGAGGCGCCGGACCGCGATCATCTGTTGCCGCCACACTCCAGCCCGTGGCTGCAGCCTGCCCACGGTCACCCGCGGCCATTGCCGCCTCACTCCAGCCTGCGGGCAGGCCTACCCCTCACCGCCCGCAGCCACCTCGCTCCAGACAGTGGCTGCGGCCAGTTCATTGCAGACGGCAGCCACTAGTTCCCTGCTCCAGTCCGTGGCAAGAGTCAGGCCGTCGCCCGCCGCGGACTCCCGGCTGTGCCGGTGGCTTGCCAACCGCCACCCCGGACAGGAAGGTATCAGTTGAGTTTATTGTAGGGCCTTGCAGCATCTCAGTTTAGGTCTATATTGTGGCATTTGCCAATATTTCACTGGGAATGGGTGGTTTTTATAACTATATGAAATAAAAGTTGTTTTTTTATAGGGATTATATGTTCACTCTTGAAGTTAGCAGCTGGCTTGAAGGTTGGAGCCACTGCTGAAACTGGTGTTGAACTCTGGCTGCCTGGTGTCCGCAGCAGAGTGAGATGGTGAAGGTGGCAGCAGGCTCTGAGGTGTCGAGCCACTGCGAAAAGTTAATCCGGTGATGCACTCTGCTGCCTGGTGCTGCAGCAGAGCAAGATAAGTCTTTTTGTGTTTCACCTGTTTGTATTTTTCCCTGGTGTGTATTAGTACAGCGGTGGGGCCAGTGCCTGCACCACCCAGCTCCCTAGCAAGGGATAGATGTAGGGTGTGCTAGGGTGACAGGTATCCTGATCGGCGCCCGGTGCGGAACCGGCCTAGGGATCGTTAGGAGTGGAGGGACACTGACTCAGGGGAGTGCAGGAGGTCTCCACATCCCCGTTCCCTATCGCAGGGCCCACCGTTGTAACTGTTGCCCCTTTCCCCGTGTCTTGCTGTTTCAGTTAACGGCCTGCGGGTCGCGTTACACAGGACAGTTACACGTGCCTTGTCGTGTTGTTTTAGTACCGGCCTGCGGGCCGTGTCACACAGGACTGGTCCACGTGACATTATCACCAATCTTAACATTTTTCTCTGCTGAGCCATGGGCCAAGTGCAGACCGGTGAGCAGTTGCTGCTGACCCTCACTGAGGTTAGTGAGAAGCTGAATGATGTGTTTCAGCAGCATCTGCAGCGGAATTATGGGTCTGAGGCCTATCCTCTGCCTCAACTAGAGGGTCCATATACGGCTTTGGCTAGGATGTGCCGTGGAGTCCCTGCTGGGGAGCAGGACTTGCTTATACAGGCGGACGTACCAATGCAGGTGGGTGGAGTCGGTGTCCCCATGGTGCTGCCTCATGTTCCCCAAGGTGAAGGGGTACGTTCCTGTAGTGAGCAGACTAATGATTTAGTCCATGGCACTGATGCCGAAATTTTCGTACTATCAGAGAAGCCGTGCCCCCCCTGGTCGTGCGGAGGAAGACGACCTGGGAGTGTATATTTCCTCCTCGCCCTCAGAAGGTACTATGTCAGCAGAGGTGATGGTTGGCGAGGTACCTGAGGGCATACCGGTGCTTGTTAGCAGTGGAGCAGAAGTCAGTCTGGTGGATGCTCAGGTTGTCCAGACTCATAGTCTGAGGTGTAAGACGCTGGACAAACCCATAAGCGTCCAGGCCATTAACTCTGTCCCACTGAGTCAGGGGGGGTTAAAACTGTCATGATCCAGTGTTGGATCTGGCGGTATTAAATGCATTAAGTGAACTTTTTTTCCTTTGGTTCCAAAGTTGTCGTGATAGCCCCCGGTGGCCATTAGAATTATCACACGTGGTGTCGTTCATTCTAAGTTGCCCGGTGGTGGGGAATGGTATCGCACCTTAGGTTTAGGTTAATGTTCACTTAATTATGGATCAGGTGTGACACCCTATAAAGGTGTGCTCAGGGTATGCAATCATCGTTGGTGATAGTTGTTCATTTGCAACCAACCTTGGTGGTGGAAGGAGCTGAAGAGAGTGCTCAGCTCAATCTGAGTCCTGGTGTGGAAGGAGTCACAGAAGGGAGTTCTTGGCAGCTATTCAGGAGGAAGGCTGCAGTCTGTCGCTGGACTCTGTGCTGGAGCTTTAGCACAGAGAGAGCTAAGTTTTCTGTTTCCCCTGTTTGTGACTTTCCTTATGTGTGTTCTAGTGCAGTGGTGGGATTAGTCTCCGCACCAACCTATTCCCTAGTGAGGGTTTAGGGCGAGCTAGGGTATTTAGGCACGCGTGCGGCGACAGGTGAGGAGCCTGTATAGGGAATGTTAGGAGTGTAGGGACTCTGGCTCAGGGGAGCTTAGGAGGTCTCCACGTCCCCCATTCCCTATCGCAGGGCCCACCACTGTAATTGTTCCCTGCGTTTACCCTTATTCTTTAAATTCGCCAGCTGGAGGCGGGGTATCCAGTTCTACGTGTATTTCTTAAATTCCCCAGCTGGAGGCGGTGTATCCGGCTGCACGTCCCATTATTGTTTAAATTCGCCTTGCTGGAGGCGCTGTATCCAGGATCACGTGTGTCATAAATTCGCCCTGCTGGAGGCGCTGTGTCCAGTCACACGTGATCATTACAAAAACAAGTCGTAGAAGACATTGAGCTGCATAGCGGACATCAGGATGTGTCCCAGCCATACTACGTCTTGGAGGGAAATCCAGCACCTATCGTTGTGGGCACCCCTTGGTCTAAAAAACATAACCCAGTCTTAGGCTAATTTCACACTTGCTTTTTTTTCCAGCGCGTTTTTAGCGCAAAAAAACGCATAGAAAAAACGCATACAAATGCATACAAATGCTGCGTTTTTTTCAAGCATTTTTATGAGCATGCATGAAAAAAACGCAGCGTTTTTATGCGTTTGTATGCGTTTTTAGTGCGTTTTTACCGCGTTTGCGGTTTTTTCCAACATTAGGTGGCCCCTCACACTAACCCAAACCATGACTTTACTAACCCTAACCCTAACCCTAACCCTGACCCTGACCCTGACCCTAACCCTAAACCCTAGCTAACCCTAACCCTAGCCCTAAACCCCCTTAACTAACCCTAACTCTAACCCAAACCCCTAAATTCCATTGTCCAACTAATGGTAAAAAAAAAAACGCATGCGCAAAAAAACGCATACATAAGCATGCCAATGCGCACATATGCGCACCCATAGACTTATAATGGGTGTCTTGCTGTAAAAAAACGCATTGCGTGCGCATGCGTTTTTTTGAGGCAAGTCGGACGCTCAAAAAATGCAACAGGATGCATTTTGTGCGCCCGAGCGCATACCGCAAAAAAGCATGCGCGGAAAAACGCATACAAACGCATGTGTATGCGCACATAAGCGCATCCCATGCAAAGTATAGGAAAAAAAATCGCATGCGTTTTTTAGCGCTAAAATCCCGCAAAAAAAAACGCAAGTGTGAAACCAGCCTTAGATTGGCGGACTAGGGAAGTAGTCAGCTGGAAGCAGTCGTGTGAGGGCTGCTGCCCAGGGGCTACTGTCTTTGCCGTCTCTCTACAAACATCCCCTTCCTCTCCAGTGGTAGCAGCTGAGGTGTTGCAGGAGAGTAGGGGCAAGGCTCTACCCTCGCCATTAGCCAACCCTGAGAGGCACAGACCTCGTAGTAGGAGGGGTTGGATGGTGGTGTTTCCCTTGATGAATTGCGGGGGTGTGAGTTTGGTGACACAGGGGGACGCCTCTGTTGTCAGTTCCAGAGAGAGTTCACCATGTTGTGACAAACGAATGTGTGGCAATAAATGTTCAGGTCCAGACCTGTGTGTGAACGAGCATGTATGGGTGGCCACCAAAAACATCCAGTGGAAGTGTGTTGCGGGTGTCTGAAACTCTCAGGTGATCGGGCCGTATCTGGTGTCGGCTATCCAGGGCCCGGAGACTTACCAGCTGGAGTTACCCACATACTTGCCCATACACCTCTCGTTCCCCAGATCGGCGCTTTGGAGATGGGTGGTGCCTCCGGAACATACATTGCCAATACCAGTGGTGCTCGTTTGTCATAAACCTGAAGTGCAGGTAGTTGCTGGGGTGAACTCTGGACCTGGGCGTCCCCGCTGTAGGTGGTTCCCTGATGAGGAGCGGTCTTGAGGGTCCAGACGCCGCCCCTCATTAAGGGGAGGGTACTGTCAAGATCCATGCTGGATCATGACAGATAAAATGCACTAGTAACCCTTTTTTTTCTTGCACTGTGGTGGTTTGAGTTCTAGTTTTGCCCCCGGTGGCCGTTAGGTTCATTGCACTTGTTGTTTTCTTTGGTTTGCCTTTTGCCCCCGGTGGTCACTGGGATTATAGCAGCTTTTAGCCCCTGATCATTTGACCATTCCCTTTTCCTATATAGGGTCACATGGTCTATGAGCAGGTGTTGGTGATAGCGTCTTTTTGGGATTCCAACCACGGTGAAGGGAGCAGCTGGCTGAGGTTTGAAGCCACTGCAGAAACCTGGTGAAGTTAGCAGCTGGCTTGAAGGTTGGAGCCACTGCTGAAACTGGTGTTGAACTCTGGCTGCCTGGTGTCCGCAGCAAAGTGAGATGGTGAAGGTGGCAGCAGGCTCTGAGGTGTCGAGCCACTGCGAAAAGATAATCCGGTGATGCACTCTGCTGCCTGGTGCTGCAGCAGAGCAAGATAAGTCTTTTTGTGTTTCACCTGTTTGTATTTTTCCCTGGTGTGTATTAGTACAGCGGTGGGGCCAGTGCCTGCACCACCCAGCTCCCTAGCAAGGGATAGGTGTAGGGTGTGCTAGGGTGACAGGTATCCTGATTGGCGCCCGGTGTGGAACTGGCCTAGGGATCGTTAGTAGTGGAGGGACACTGACTCAGGGGAGTGCAGGAGGTCTCCACGTCCCCGTTCCCTATCGCAGGGCCCACCGTTGTAACTGTTGCCCCTTTCCCCGTGCATTACTGACTATCGCTGACCCCCGTGTGGTTTGATCTGAGGCAATTTACCAGGGTCCGGGAATTTCCATTGTCCTGGCGGGGGGGTGCCCGCAAATATATACAGCGAGCTTCTGTGCGTTTGGATTATGGTTGTGGAGAAAAACTGTGTTGGATTGGAGTTATGGGAGGACTTCCTGCAGATATCCTCCTTAGGAACAACATTGGGGAGTTACAGTGCCAATTTGTGGGATCAGTCACCCGACTACAGGCCCTACAAGCACTTCATCATCCGGACCTCACCGGGGAGCAACCACCACAAACCGCATCAGAGGTGGTAAGCAATACGTTCGCTGCTGCTACATTGGGAGAGTCTTGGGACAGAGGAGTTTCGGAGAGAAATAGAGGGTGACACTACCTTAGCAGCCCTTAGGCGAAAGGCAGAAACTGGGCACATGAGAGATAATGGGGATGGCTTCACTCGAGAAAACAGCCTGTATTATCGTGTAACAAAGGTCAGTGACCAGTGCAATCCTGACGCAACGACCAGCCAACTCATTGTCCCTCAAAAGTACAGGGCACAGCTACTCCAACTGGCGCATGACATCCCCTTGGCTGGGCATCCAGGGAGGAAAAGGACTGAAATGAGACTCACCCAAAGTTTTTACTGGCCTGGCATCTCGCAGTCGGTAGCCCATTATTGCCGCACAAGCGATGTCTGCCAGCAAATGCGGCATCCAGGAGCTCGACATAAGGTACCCCTGCAATCCCTGCCCATAATTGAAGAACCATTTTAACGTGTAGCTGTTGACATCATAGGTCCTCTGGCCCACCCCAGTCAATTGGGGAAAAAATATATCCTGACCGTGGTGGACTATGCCAATAGGTATCCTGAAGCTGTGGCCCTGTCCAGTATTACATGAGTAAAGGTAGCCGAGGCCCTTGTTACCATCTTTACCCAGTATGGTTTCCTAGTGAAATATTATTGGATCAAGGCACTCAGTTCATGTCAGATCTGGTCCAGTCCCTATGGCATACCTGTGGTGTTGGAGCCATTTGAACCACCTCATACCACCCGCAGACCAACGGACTATGTGAACGCTTTAATGGAACCCTAAAAAATATGCTGAGGGCTTTTGCTGACATTGAAAAAGACTGGGGAAAGTACCTGCCACATCTCCTCTTCGCCTATCGGGAGGTTCCCCAAGAGTCCACAGGGTTCTCTCCCTTCGAATTACTGTTTAGCCAGAAGGTACGTGGGCCTCTCATTCTTCTGAAAGAACATTTGGAGGGAGATCTCAGACACCGGAATGCCCATCATTCCCTATGTTCTAGAGTTCAGAGACCGTCTCGCCCAGCTAGCTACCTTGGCTAAAGAACATCAGTGAATGGCCCAGTCCAGACAAAAAACCTGGTATGACCGTAATGCCAGGACCCGGGAATTTATGGAAGGACAACAAGTGCTCATGATTACTGCTTCCCCTGCTAACAAGCGTCAAGCAGTGTGGGAAGACCCTTATCAGGTTGTCAAGAAAATTAATGACACTAACTACGTTATTGCCCTGGACTCTAGTGGTAGACAACAGAAAACCATCCACATTAACATGCTGAAAGACTACCAAGACCGATCTCTGCCTGTTCTAGCTGTCTGCCATTTTTAGCACCACCTGGGAGGAACATCTTAAACACTTGGGCATAGTGCTAGACTGTATCCTTGCTGCAGGACTGACCATTCGCCCTGATAAGTGCCAAATAGGGATGGCTGAGGTGCAGTACCTCGGGCATAGGGTAGGGGGTGGGACCCTCAGGCCTGAGCATGCCAAGGTGGAAGCTATTAGCAACTGATGTAGACCCCAGACTAAAAAGCAGGTACTTGCATTTTTAGGAACTGCTGGTTACTATCGAAAATTTGTTTCTAACTTCAGCACCTTGGCCAAGCCCCTAACCAATCTGACCCGCAAGAACATGCCTAGGAATGTGACGTGGACAACTGCATGCGAGGATGTCTTTTCAGTGTTAAAGACCACCCTCATCACTGCTCCTGTCTTGGCTGCCCCTAATTATAAGCGCAGGTTCCTCATGCAGACAGATGCATCCACCTTTGGGATTGGGGCAGTACTTAGCCAAGTGAATGCCGCTGGAGAAGAAGATCCTGTTGCTTTTGTCAGTCGGAAATTACTGGATCGGGAAGTTGCCTATGCCACTATTGAAAAGGAGTGCCTAGCCATCGTATGGGCGCTAAAAAAATTGCAGCCATACTTGTATGGCAGAGACTTTACAATTGTTACAGACCACAACCCCCTCACATGGCTGAACCACGTATCAGGGGACAATGGAAGATTGCTGTGGTGGAGCTTGTCCTTACAACCCTACAGCTTTTCCATCCAATACAAGCGGGGAAGCCAACACCAGAACACCGATGGACTGCCTCGACAAGAAGAACCATAGGCTCACCAGGCCGACCTACCACTGACACTGTACAAGGAATTATAAACAATTGAGCAATGTGGACTAAAGTGAGCAGGTCAGAGCTCTGTGTAGACCCCATGGCGTGCTCACTTATTAGGCTGTGATGGTGTGATATGCTATATATATCATTTTGTGTATATTTCTATTTCACTGATTTTCATAATGTTTACTTGTTGCCTTGTATCATTTTGTGTATTCCCCATATTGTCTGGAGTCTCAATTACCTTCTAAAAGTCTGATAACTGAATTAGATCAATTACTGTCTGCAGCCTGACTGTACATAGTGTGTGTTTACCTTTGTCTATTGATGTGTACTGATATGCTAATTGTGCATTGTATTATGAAACTAGTTTGTTGACTTCTAAAGAGGGAACAGAATGTGAGGGTGTACTGAAGGACACTGGGTAATTCTAACAATAGCTTACCTTTCTGGGGTATAAAAGACCCTGAGACGGAGAGACCACATCTCATCTCATCTCATCACACAGCACGTCAGAGAGAAAGGGAAGCGTATGGACCCATTTTATCCTCTGGCTGCTGGTTATTGGATGCTCATCTCCCTGGACATTTTATCCTGCTACTGAACTTCATTCGTGTTCTGGACTATTGTATCCTCAGTGTGGTGGATTGTTTATGGACCTTCTAATTTTGCCTATAATAAAGGTCTTGGGATTGTTCACACTTCCCTCGCTCTGTTGATTGTGTGATCCCGGAGAAGGACCCCATGACATAGGGAATAGACATTTACCTATATGATCTTTGGCCCCAGAAGCATTCCTGACCATTTTTGTCCATAGTGCTCAGAGGACCTGGTGAGATTTAATTTTTTCAAGAGCACTGCTAGTTTTGGGCACTTTTTAATATTGACATTGGATGTGACACTGGATTATGACATACTCTGACATGCTAATTAGCAGCATACTCCTCTCAAGATTGTTAATGGTCTTCAATATTGCATTTTATTCCTCCAGATTTCTACTATGAGCTTCCAGGTCTTAATTTTTTAAGAGCACTGCTAGTTTGGGGCACTTTTTAATATTGACATTGGATGTGACACTGGATTATGACATACTCTGACATGCTAATTAGCAGCATACTCCTCTCAAGATTGTTAATGGTCTTCAATATTGCATTTTATTCCTCCAGATTTCTACTATGAGCTTCCAGGTCTTAATTTTTTAAGAGCACTGCTAGTTTGGGGCACTTTTTAATATTGACATTGGATGTGACACTGGATTATGACATACTCTGACATGCTAATTAGCAGCATACTCCTCTCAAGATTGTTAATGGTCTTCAATATTGCATTTTATTCCTCCAGATTTCTACTATGAGCTTCCAGGTGAGTAATATGCTCACTTCTACACAACAGTACTTGCCCTGATCTGCTCCAGATGTGCATACAAATGGCAGACCGTGCATGGAAGGAAACCTCCAACCCACCAGTGCCACATAAATGCACAACTGGAGCAGGAGATCAGGGAAAGTTCTGTTGTGGTAGATGTTCGCACACTACCCACCTGGAAGCTCAGACAAAAACAGTACAAAAATGAATATGAAGAGAAAAATAATCTAGTGGCTTTCATGGTTTCATAGTTTTAAGGTTGAATGTATATTTAACTCCATCAAGTTGAAACCTATAGTCTTGATCTGGCAGGATACCCCGACTTCCCTTGATGAATTTATTCTCAGGTTGAATAGTAATGTCCGCAATATACACCTTACGTTTAAATATGATTTGAACCAGATTGAATTCCTGGATGTTACTCTAAGAAGGGACTCCCTGGGGTATGTACAGACCAATAACTATAAGAAACCAACAGCAACCAATATGCTGCTGCATGCTTCCTCTTTTCACCCTGGCCATATGGTGCGTGCAGTGGCAACAGGCCAGTTTTTCCGTCTACGACGAATTTGTTCTACTGAAATGGGCTTTGAGAAGCATGCAGATGAGCTTAAAACACGACTCCTTGATCGGGGCTATAGCAATCGAGCTATAAAAAGGCCTATCATAAGGCTAAATACAACTCTAGAAACTCTTTACTCTATAAGCGCCCTGAATCGGATAATATTTTGGAACCTATCAGATTTATAACCGATTTTCATTGCCAATCAGAGAAGTTACGTACTTCTCTATTTAAATCATGGCCAATTGTTATGACAGATCCTATTCTGGCTAAAATACTACCTAAAAGACCACTGGTTAAGTATTGCAGAGCCAGAAATCTACACGATTAATTAGTACATAGCCACTATAATGTTGATCCCATTCCTATCTTCCATAGTCAGGTTACTCCTAGGTGTGGATGTGTTCCTTGTGGCCACTGTGTTGCCTGTACTAACATCGAGCGCAGTAGTTCTTTCTCTGATTCTACTGGATCATGACAATATAAAATACGTAAGTTTATTACTTGCACTACTAAAAATGTGATCCATTATGCCACCTGCCCATGCTCCCCGATATATATGTTGGTTTAACCACTAGACATCTTAAGGTTCACGTCAGGGAGCATGTGTTGGGCATACAGGCTGCCACTGGCCACGACGACGCATCTACACTTAAGACACTGCCACGCCATTTTAAACTGCACCATCAATGTGATGCCAAGGGTCTAAGAGTCAGGGGTATTGACACATTGGAGGTAGGTATCCGTGGAGGTAAAAATTCTCAACGTCTCGTACAACTGGAAACCCGGTGGATTTGGACGTTAAATACCGTCCAACCACACGGTCTGAATGAAAATATAAGTTTCGCCCCTTTCTATGATCACCTGCTGCTGCAACATTGTGCTGTTATCTGCATGCCAAGTGGTTATTTGGTTTTAATCATTTTATTTCTATGTTTTATTTAGTGTCACCTGTTCACGTTCTCTGTGCTTGATACCGTCAACGCTGAGGATCTTTTGGGAACAAACCACAGCGTCCCGCAGCTTTAGACACGCGGCATCTTACGTTTCATCTTATTGTCATGATGCATTCGTATATATGTATTGGAATTTGAACATCTTTCCTTTCTCTATATATGTGTCTTTGAATATTTATGTATTGCAACATATATATATATTGGAATTATAATATATATATTTTTCATTGTGTGTATGTATTATCTTGACAGTTATAATATAATAATTCTGATATGTGTATGTCTCCTGTACATTAGTTATAGTGTGCTTATTTACCTTTTAATTGTAGCATGTATTATATACTGCATCGTTGCAATCTTTTTGCTTTTTTCCTATAGGCAGTATTGTTGAGTACAGTTTGACTAGTGATGCACACATATGCATATACCTAGGTTTATTGAATATATGAAATTGAATGTATACTAATAATATTGTAGTCTTATAGATGTGGTATTGTATGTATATTGTAAGGTAGTGCCTATTGTACGTGTTGGGGGACACTCGCTTGGCAGCGGATTAACCAGGTCCGGCACGGGTTTTTCAACATAAATCAGTCCATGTGGTTTATTAGGCAGCATAAACCATAAATAGCAACAGGCTTATATCAAACAGCATAATGTTCATGACAGAGCTCCGCTCTGTTAAACCTGTGGTCACACAGGCTGTGCAATGTCTGGTACGCAGGTTCTCGCCTAAAACATAGTTAGCTCACCCTGTCCGTGTTACCTTCTTAGTTCCTTTCTCATTCAGGATGTCCATTCCTTCCTGGTGACTGCCACACAAACAGGCACTCACCAGGTCCGTTGCCTCAGCATGTGCAGTTCAGGAGGGCAGCAGACCCTCTAGCACGTCGGCCTTCCGGGACCTTCCACACGTGCTCCAATCAGATCCAGGCACTCCTTCTTGTGGCCTACTCTGGTAACCTTATATGGTCCGTAGCCACGCCCACAGGATCACATGGCTATGACCTTATCGCAGGTCCTATCTCAAACACCCAGTCATACACACATATATACAAGCTTACTATGGGCGTTTAGCCACACGCCACTGGGTGGGTTTGTAGGTGACTGGTCCCACCCATCTCACCAGCCACATAGAAGCTTCTCCCTGATACAGTGTAACAAAACCTCAGCAGTACCTCTGCTGATAAGCACATGTTCAAGCTCCCATCCCAGGGCCACCCACTCTGGGATACATAACGGTCATTTACCATCCTGGCATTCATCGTATATCCATTACCACAATGGATATACCTGTGTGCATGACCCATACAGCACCCCCTAGCTGTCACAGCGGTCACTGCACCACAATATGTATGTGTTTGCAGCTTCTTATATGTACTCGCCAGGTTGTGCATTTAACACTCTTTTTGTGCTCTAGGTTAATATTGTTAACATTCATTTCCAGTTTGCTGGCATTTAAGCACAGCTATTTCCCTCACTTATCATGCCCCCTGATGAAGGAGTAACCTGCGTTGGGGTGGGTCGCTGACTGCTGGAACCTGGTGCCCGCCATTTATTAGGTAACTCATGCTCTTTATTTTTGCTACCTTTCTTTTGGCGTCATATACCTGTTTAACCATGGTGAACGTTCACCTGTTTTCTGACAATGATTCATCCAGTTTCTGACCATTTGATTGATAGAGCTTGAATATGATCTTTCTGGTGGTGCACTTTTATTTGTCATACATTGCTATGCACTATATGCACTTTGCAATAATTTAGTCATTTTATCCATTTATGTATGATGCATTGGTTCTGACTGTGCAGCAACCCCTTCCTACCCATGCGGTTTGGGGTTTTCCGCACTCCATTGTCCACTTCCCCCCATTTTGTATCTGGATTTGTCTGAATAAAATTATTGATTTTACTCTGGACTTATAGTCGCCTTCTTTGGAGCTTTGTTCACTTTTTCAGTCTAATTTGTTGACCCAGAGGAAGGTAAAAACCCAATGGGGTAGACATTAATAGCTCCATATTAGTAGAAAAATTATTTCCTGACTCCATACAGAAATCCGATTACTTCCCTGGATCAATGCCCCATCACAAAATCTACTGCCTATAACCTGTATTCTTATACTTATCAAGAAAGGTATCCAGGTCCTTCTTGAAGTTTTTTATTCTTATATGCTCAAACAATGAGAAAAAAAAACGCATGTTATATAAAGTATATGTCCTTGTGGTCTGCTTGACTCCCAGGGCATTTTTTGCGTGGTTTGTGAGTACCGTATATAAGAATACATCATCTTGTGATTATATAAGCTTGATGTCATGATCCAGGCCGGGGTTTGTTTCTTGTTATTCTCTCCCCGGTGTGGTCATGCAGGGGTTAACCTCTGCCTTGTTCTGGCTTCTGTGTAGCTATTTCAGTCTGCTGTGGCCTGTAGACCAACGTCAGTGATAGTTCATGCTCCCAGGTTAAAGCAGCTGACCCCTTGATACCGTGTTTTGTCCTCTGCCCGTTTACTCTGTTCCCGTGACTTCCCTTTCCTGCCACCCCGTTTGTCTTAGTGTTCGCTCCCTGTGCTTCGACCTCTTGGTATGTGACCCGGCTTGGCTTCTGACCTGTTTAACTGTCTCACGTCTCGGTTATTTCTGCTCCCGTCTGGCTTTGACATCTGGCTTGTATTTGACCATGTGGCGATTGCGCTATACTGCACTGCAGCAGCATTACATTATCGATCCATAAATTTAAAGGGATTTTGCATTTTTTTCTCTGATCATGGATCCGCTTCGTAACTTGGCAGATCAGGTGTCCAGTTTGACACAGATGATGTGGGATTTATCAGTGGAACATCGGGCCCTAGCCACCTCCCATACTCAATTACAAAAAGAGTTGATGGAGACTGTTAAGACCGTGCAGGGAACCTCTCTTCACATGCTGTTAGTCAACCTAGTGATTCTGTAGATGTCGCTTTGCACTCTCCCGAACCCTCGGTTAAGCTTCCTGACACCTTTTCTGTCAAGAAAGATAAATTTTGTACGTTCAGGGAGAGATGTAAAATATTGTTTTCTCTTAGGGTCCCGTTACACATAGCGACGCTCCAGCAATCCAGACAATGATACGACCTGATAAGGATCGCTGGTGCATCGTTACATGGTTGCTAGTAAGCTGTCAAACAGACAGATCTATTCAACAACACAGCAACGATACGGCAATCTGTATAACGACCTCGGCGGTCATTGGGACCTTGTCACACAGAAGCTATTCTGATGACTCACGCCTGCATCCCTGAGTTCTGCATCGCCAACGAGGTCGCTAATCGGCGTCAAACTCAGCGATGCCTGCTGGCCAGCAGGACGCCAACAATCAAAAAATGGCCTAGGACATTCGAGCATGATCAGCGATATTCAGCTGGGGGGCAGTCGCCGCTATGTGTCACACGTAGCGAGATCGCTGGGGAAGTCGCTGTTGCGTCACAAAACCTGTGACGTTTCAGCGATCTCGCTAACAATCTCGTTATGTGAGACGGGGCCTTTAGACTTCGATCATTGGGGAATGAGACTCAGCAGGTGGGGATTATTATCTCCTTACTCAGGGAGGATCCCAATCTTGGACTTTCTCGTTGCCCCCTACTGCCCCTGAACGGATGTCGGTGGATAGGTTCTTTGAGGCCCTAGGACTTATCTATGATGAACTGGACCATGTCAGGGAGGCAGAGGACAATATCATGGGTCTGGTTCAGGGAAAGCGCTCAGCCAAGTGGTATTGCTCGGAGTTCAGGCGATGGTCCCCTGAAGTGTCCTGGAACGACTCAGCGCTCAGGTGTCAGGTCCAGAGAGGACTGTCAGATCATCTGAAGGTCGCTCTGGCTCTCCATTCACCACCTAGTTCCTTGGAGGAGGCTATGACTCAGGCCATCCGTATGGATCGTAGACTACAGGAAACGGGTGTCATGCAGCAAGAAGTACCTCTCCTTTCGAGTAATCCCGACGCCACACCTCATTCCGAGCCCATGGAAGTGGATAGGAGGAGAGACGACGACAGGAAGGGAGACTTTGCGTCTACTGCGGTTATCCAGGACACTGGAGAAAGGACTGTCCTTTCTGTCCTCCAATTCCCAAGGTGTCGGGAAATGCCTAAGTTTGGGTGACTGACAAGGAGGTTGCCCAGACTCTCGGGTACCTTTTTCCTCACTACTTAAATTACAATTGGAAGTGGAACTTTTTGTTTAAAACTGTTGTACTCCCACTTTAGTCAGGTTAGAGACTCCCACTTATATTGTGGCCATTGATAAAACTCCTCTTGCTAAGAATGTGGTTAAATTTGTCTCTGAGGAGTTTATCCTCAAGGTGGGGTCAAGAACATATTACATGTTTTGCTCTGGACAATCTGCCAGCGGGATTGGTGTTGGGGTTCCCCCGGTTACTAGTACATAACCCGATCATTGACTGGAAAGCTCGGAACATTGTTAACTGGGGTCCAAATTGTTCTAAGAAATGTCTTGCTTCTGTATCTGTGTCATCCGTCAGTCTGAAGGGTATTCCCCAGTGCCTGAAAGACTTTGAGGATGTGTTCTCCGAAAAGGAGGCTAAGGTTCTACCACCACACCGCCCATTCGATTGTGATGTTGATCTTGTTCCTGGTGCCAAATTGCCCAAGGCCCGTCTGTGCAATCTCTCCCGCTCTGAGCGGGCTGCTATGAAGGAGTATATCTCTGACAGCCTTCGTAAAGGGCACATGTTTGGCCATCTGTTTCCCCAGTGGCGGCGGGGTTCTTTTTTGTTAAGAAAAAGGATGGTGGTTTATGCCCATGCCTCAATTTTCGAGAATTAAATAAAATCACTGTAAGGAACACTTATCCACTCCCACTTATACCTGATTTGTACAATCAATTGTCGGGGGCCAGGTGGTTTTCTAAGTTGGAGCACTGAGGAGCATATATTCTCGTCCGTATGCGGGAGGGGGAATGAGTGGAAAACTGCATTTCTCACCTCTAAGGATTTTTTTGAGAATTTGGTTATGTCGTTTTCCCTGACTAATGCGCCAGCAGTATTCCAGAGTATCATTAATCATGTTTTCTCAGATTTTATTGGGCGTTTCATGGTAGTTTATCTGGATGATATCCTTATATATTCTTCTGATAAATAGAGTCACATGGGTCACCTCTGTGCGGTTCTCCTTAGGCTCAGGGAGAACTCACTCTTTGTTAAACTGGAGAAGTGTTCATTTTTTGCTCAAGAATTGTCCTTTCTAGGGTTCATTTTGTCTGCTGAGGGGTTTCGTATGGACCCTAGAAAGGTACAGGCTATTGTGGATTGGGTGCAACCCAGAGATCTCAAGGGTCTTCGGCGTTTTCTGGTTTTGCTAATTACTATAGAAAATTAATCATGGGGTTTTCTCAGGTGGTCAAACCCCTCACTGATTTATCTCGTAAGCGGGCTAATCTCAAAAACTGGTCAGCTCCAGCTTTGGCGGTATTTTCTTCTTTGAAAAACAGTTTCATGACCGCCCCGTGCTGATTCAAACTGATTTGTCTAAACTGTTTATCGTGGAGGTGGACGCCTCGGATGTGGAAGTGGGGGCGGTGTTGTCCCAGGGGCCCACAATATTAACTAATTTGAGACCCTGTGTCTTTTTGAAAACAATTTCCTCTGCTGAAAGGAATAATGATGTGGGTAACCGGAAGTTATTGGCTGTTAAGCTGACGTTTGAAGAAAGGAGGCATTTTTTGGAGGGGGCTGTCCATTGTGTCACTGTCATTATGGATCACAAGAACCTGTCTTAAATCGAGTCCGCCAAACGTTTAACCCCGAGACAGGCGAGCTGGTCACATTTTTTTTTCTCAATTTCAGTTTTCAATCACTTTCAGGCCAGGGTCCAAGAATGTGAAGACTGATACTTTATCTCGCAGCCTGGATCCAATATCACCTCCTGAACCTCCTTCCTCCATTCTTCAGCACGGAGTGGCGGTGGCTGTGGTTTCCTCGGCATTGGAGTGGGAGATTCGTGAGGCCCAATCTCTTGCTCCTCCGTCCGTACCTAATAATAAGTTCTTCGTGCCTGTCCAGTATCAGTTAAGGGTGCTTCGGGAGTTCCATGGCTTGGCAATGAGTGGGCATCCTGGAATCTCGACCATGCGTTAAGCCATTGCTAGGCTATTATGGTGGCCCTTGTTGGCTTCTGACGTCACTGGGTTTGTGTCCTCCTGCGAAACTTGTGCCCGCACAAAACCTCCCATAATTGGCCGGCCGGGGAATTGATGCCACTGCCAATTCCAGATAGACAGTGGACTCATCTGTCCATAGATTTTATCACCAATCTTCCCCCCACCAATGGCAAAACCGTGATCTGGGTAGTTGTTGATAGGTTCAGTAAACAGGTGAATTTTGGACCATTGGTGGGTCTTCTTAATGCTGACTCTATCAAAACTATTCATTGAGCACGTGGTCCGATTGCATGGTGTGTCTGTCAGTGTGGTGTCTGATAGAGGAGTGCAATTTGTGTCGAACTTCTGGAGGACTTTTTGTAAAAGGCTGGGTATCAGTCTTTTCGTCGGCCTATCATCCCGAGACCAAAGTTCAGACTGAAAGGACCAATCTGTCTTTGGAGCAGATATTGCGGTGTCTTGCCACGTCTAGACAGGATGACTGGTGCTCTTCGGTACCCATGGCAGAATTCACTTTCAATAATGGTGTCAAATCAATCCACTGGTACTTCCCCGTTCTATTGCAACTATGGGTTTCACCCTCACTTTGGTGAGTTTTCCTGGCTGGATTCGGGGTGTCCAGGGGCTGACTCGGCCTTTCAGCAGTTGGGAGAGGTCTGGAGGAAGGTGTCACGCTCGCGCCTTGGCTGAATGGCACGAGCCGGGGGTTTGTGGCCCCACTGTGCCACAAACCAGACTACCCAGGAAGGGGCGTGACTACGACAGCTGCCTCAGTCTTCACTGGAGCCTCTGATGGTGAGGTCAGGCTTGTGCGGCAGATAGCTGTCGGGTGCCACTCCAGGGTGGTGTCTGGCTGTGGCTGCTGATCCCACACGGGGACAAGTCACTTGGACAGGTGTGACTAACAGGCAGACTGAGACACAGGGCAAGAAGGTATGACAGATACAGGGCAAGCAGGCGTGGCTTGGAGACACTGGGCAAACAGGCACGGCTTGGAGACACTGGGCAGACAGGTACGGCTTGGAGACACAGGACAGGCGGGCACGGCTTGGAGACACAGGACAGGCGGGCACGGCTTGGAGACACAGGACAGGCGGGCACGGCTTGAGACACAGGACAGGCGGGCACGGCTTGAGACACAGGGCAAGCAGGAGTGGTATATGAGAGAACAGGTTTGGACCTGTTCACACAGGAGATGCAGGTATGGATATAGGCAGGAAGGAGTGGTATATGAGAGAACAGGTTTGGACCTGTTCACACAGGAGGTGCAGGTAGGCAGAGCCGCAGGAGTGCGGAGCAGGCAGAGCCGCAGGAGTGCGGAGCAGGCAGAGTGGCTAAGAAGCCGTGCAGAAAGAGCTGTGAGGGTGCAGATGCACAGATAAAGCTGCGAAGGTGCAGATGCACAGATAAAGCTGCGAAGGTGCAGATGCATAGATAAAGCTGCGAGGGTGCAGATGCACAGATAGAGCTGCGAGGGTGCAGATGCACAGATAGAGGGACACAAGGAAAGACACGGCAGAGAAGGAACCACAAACAAGGAGACTGACAGACAGAGGTAAGACTGAGTTCAGACAGAGACACCGGGACAAAGACACAAGGACCAGGATATTTTGCCTCCTGGCAAGCGGACAGAGAACAGACAAGGCACTGGGAACAAGACTCAAGGGCCAGGATATTCAGCCTCCTGGCAGGCAGACAAGGTACAAAGCAAGACTAGGAGTAAACCTCCAGAGAAGGAGATACACAGAACAGGGCCTGGCCTCCTCAGCAGCAAGATACTAACTGAGTATAGACATTGCACAGGCAATGTTTCAGTGGGAGTGGCGAAACTAAATAGTCAAGCGCTCCAGGTGATTGGTCAGGGACAGATTACCCAGGTGCACCCAGACTGCATAAGAACCAGAGAGTTCAGGCGCCGCCCCCCTATACACACAGTCAGGAAACATGGAGAGCAAGCAGGAAAACAAGAGGCATAGCACATGGAGCTCAGAGCTGGCAACAGACAGATTTCACAGCATGGCTTGAAGCAGAAAGTAAGTTGGTGTGCGGGGGATGGGAGGCCATGAAGTGATGCCAGCAGGGTTGTTACAGAAGGTTTAGAGAAACATTGGGGAGGCTCAGGTTAAGTACAAATTTTTTGCAGATAAACGATGTTCGGTGAAGCCGGCTTTCCAGGTGGGGGATGAGGTATGGTTATCCACCAAGAATATAAGGTTGAGGATTCCTTCTGCTAAGTTGGGTCCCAAGTTTATTGGTCCTTATGAAATTTTAGAGGTGGTTAATCCTGTAGCTTTTTGCCTGCGCCTGTCTTCGTCGTTGCAAATCCTCAATGTGTTCCATAAGGCGCTTCTGAAGCCGTCGGTGTCTTTCTCAGGTGAGTCTCCCTTGCACCCACCACCTATTGTGGTGGATGGCCAGACCGAGTACGAGGTGGAATGGGTTGTGGATTCTCGTATACTTTGCTGTTCTCTTCAGTATTTGGTCCATTGGAAGGGTTTACGGTCCTGAGGACTGGTCGTTGATGCTGGCGCATTGGTTCCATGCAGATCAGTTGGTCCGGGCCATTCATACTCGTTATCCAGGTAAACCTGGGGGTGTGGTGGCCCCCCATTGAGAGAGGGGTACTGTCATGATCCAGGCTAGGGTTTGTTTCTTGTTGTTCTCTCCCCAGTCTGGTCATGCGGGGGTTAACCTTTTCTGCCTTGTTTTGGCTTCTGTGTGGCTATTTCAGTCTGCTGTGGCCTGCAGACCAACGTCAATGATAGTTCATCTTCCCAGGCTAGAGCAGCTGACCCCTTTATACCAGGTTTTGCCCTCTGTCCTTTTACTCTGTTCCTGTGAATTCCCTTTCCTGCTACCCCATTTGTTTTTGTGTTCGCTCCCTGTGCTTGCACCCCTTGGTATGTGACCCGGCTTGTCTTCTTACCTGTTTGACTGTCTCAAGTCTCGGTTATCTCTGCTCCCATCTGGCTCTGACTTGCGGCTTGTATTTGACCACATGTATTGCTGTGACCTCTGGTACTTCTTTTCCTGACTGTTTCTGACTTGGCTCATTTGACTACTCTTTCGCCACCAGGTGGTGCCTGTGCTGCTGCTCAGTGGTGCTATGCTGTATATGAAACCTCTCTTCCCTCACCAGCAACCCCATGAGCTCTGCTGGACTATGGCATTACACTTAATATATCCATAGGAATATCAAGATCAAAATTGAGATTGTATATAAAGCAGGACTAGAGGACCACAAGTAACAGTGGAAAACCCTGCAACAGAGCTGTTCTGCTATGGAGACCTTTTTTGTCCTATGCAAAGGCGATGAATAGTAACCGCTATTCAGACTCTGACCATATGTTGGAGTGTCGAGAAAGAAATTCAACTGACCACATACTGTAGGAATTATGGACTTCCTTTTACTTGTTCTGTTGGTTCCCCATTACAACTGTAGTCTTTGGCTTATAATACTTAAAGGGAATCTGTCACCTCATTTTGGCCTATGAGATGCGGCCGGCCACCGCAGATGGGAGGCGCCGCGCCGAACCGGACCGCGACACCCATCGGACCGGACCGGACCCCCAGGTGAGTATAATCTAACTCGTTTTTTTTATCTTTCAGGTTACATTGGTGGGCTTATCTACAGCATTACAGAATGCTGTAGATAAGCCCCAGATGGCGGTGGCCGCATCGCATAGGCCAAAAATGAGGTGACAGATTCCCTTTAACATTGATATGGTTATATATAGGTAAAAAACCTACCTTCATTAGAGATGTCTGAATATAAAAAAAAACAAACCTGTAAAATGCACCATGGCTCCAAATAAAACTTTACACTTGACCATAAATGTATGGCTAATGGCTCCATACACATTGAAATCATCTGATCCCAACCACATTCGCTACTTGTTATCACTGCTCTCCTCCCTGAGAAGACAAACACTGGACTGAGGTGTATCGCGGGGAGAGGGGTTAGCTGATGCTATCATATGTGTGTGGCAGACATAGTCTACACAAACATGATTCAGCTTTCATTCTTTCCTTTCTTATGATCAGTTCACGGTCCAAATGTGTAGATGTCTACTGTCTCCATACAAATGGCAAAAATCAGCTTTTACAATTTACTATTTACAATTCATTACTACAGTAAATCACATGGTGTAACATAAAGGGCGCAGTCAGACAGCCGTATAACATGGATAACGATTGCATTGCAATGCTCGGACTGGCCGGCGGCTCTCCTGACACAAGTGTGACAGCTGCATTGAGAGCCGCCAGCCAGTCTGGGCATTGCATGTAATACAGCCATCTGACTGTGCCATAACAAGAAGTGCATTCCTAGTAAAACCACACCTTGCATATTCCTGTGGGTAAGGCGAAGAGTACCATGTCTGAATTTCATATTTTCCAAATTCAATGACTGCTGGATACCGGCCAGTCTGTTCACTCATAGCTTTGCATCCTATTTTCTATCCAAGGTGGAATAAGCATATATTAGAAAGGCATAAAAGATAAGCAAATAAATACATAAAAGTCCTCCAGCAAGGAATTAAGCTCCATAGTCAAAGGAAATAAAAATACAGCACAATAATCTTGACAGATATAACATTGTGATGTCTTCCCCTCCCTCCGACTGTAGTTTAAACTTTGTCTTGTGTCAGCTCTGAATTTTCTTGTTACTTTATTCATCCTCTTAACAGGACATCCACTGTCTCTTTGTCTACACTGACCTATACTGTCATCTGCCATTATGTTAGAACATTCATTTTTTAATAAATATGAAAAAAATACGAGTGTTGTCACTTAGAGGTTTACTTATTTTTTTTCTTACGCTGGCATTTACGTTAATTTTCTATAAAAAAAAAGTTTGTATAACAGTAAAAAAAATGCATTGTAATAGCTACAATACATGCATAGAGTATTATCCAATTATGAAGCCATTTAAAGGGAATCTGTCAGTAGGATCAACCCTCCTAAGGTGTCTATATTCGGCATGTAGGTCATAACTTGATATTTCCGATGTCTTATTCCAGAGAAATCAACATTATTCTTACATGTAAATAAGCTGTTCAGGACTATGAGCAGGATGCATAGCCATGGGTTTAGTGGGACCCCTGGTAAAGTCTGCCAGAGGACATTAGAATATATTGGTGGTCCTAGATTACGCTACACGGTACCCGGAGGCAGTGTCTTTAAGAAACCCCTCATCTGAGTGTATAGCTTAGGAGTAATTTCATACTTTCTCTCGAACGGGCCTCCCTACAATAGATATTAACGGATCAAGGGACGACGTTCATGTCAAAGGTCATGAGGGAATTGGGTAAAGCACAAATTTTACAGCGTCAGACCTCGGTATACCATCCACAGAGAGGGCATGTTAAAGGTGGTAGATTAGGATGGTCGAGACCGAGACTGTTTTATAACCTATTGTTCTGCAAAACGGAGGTTCCACCATGAAGTGGTGGTAAAAGTGTGAGTAGTCAGTTATGAAGTACACCAGCCAAGGAAAAGAAGCCTTTCCAGATATATCATGTTAATCTAATCAATCCCTAGCAGGATAGAGAACCTGTCAAAGCTCTCTACTTGTTGGCCAAGTTTGAAACCAGCATTGAAGATATCAAGGCTGTGGAAACTTTGTTTCCATGTATTACTAGGTCAATTTAAACCATAAATGAAGGGATTGTCCAGCTCCATGATGTAGTGAAAATAAACTATTCTTTTATTCACTTCAATTCATATGATACAGACGAGGTAAAATGCCAGCATAGTACAATGGTGATAAAAAAGCAGCAGGATGGCACTCACCATTCTTTGGACCTGTTGAAGTGCATTGCGCACGAAACGGCTGTTGTCCGTCTTCTTACATTCCTCCCGCGCCGACGCTTATGCTTTGTTAACATGAAATAAAGTGAATTATTCCAGAGAACGGTGAGTGCCATCCTGCTGCTTTTTTATCATGATTTTTCATGTTTTTCTTTTCATGGATAGAGCGCCCGTTCAATAAGGGTAACAGGTGCTACACTGATAGCGGTTAAAAATGGCCATGCGGGTATTTCTTTTTTAGGGACAGTGCCGGATATTTCTCCTTTCTATGGCTGAAAATTATAGTACAATGGTTGCTTGCGTTATCAACGCGTTTCTGGTGACTGCGCACCCTTAGTCATGAACAAACACATAAGTGTGACTAAGGGTGCGCAGTCACCAGAACCGCGTTGATAACGCAAGCAACCATTGTACTATGCTGGCATTTTACCTCGTCTGTATCATATGAATTGAAGTGAATAAAAGAATAGTTTATTTTCACTACATCATGGAGCTGGACAATCCCTTCATTTCTGCAGTTCAAGCGCTCTGACACGGCGGCTCCGTGCTCCGATGTTCAAGATGCCTTCTCTGGTGAGCTGGAATTTTTGATTTACCAATTTAAAGCATACAGCATTCCTGAAGTCCGCCAGGAGATAATCTTGAAGGAGGTGAAAATGATGCTAAATTTGCAGGAATTGAGAAATGCAAGAGTGGATGGTCCAGTCCCATAATGTTAGTGCCAAAACCAGATGGGGAATGGCTGTCCTACAATGACTACTGGAAGCACAATGAGCTCTCCCAGTTTTGACGCCTACTAGATGCCCCGGGTAGATGAGCTTATTGAACTGCTGGGGCAAGCTCGGTACAATACCACCCTTGAACTCACAAAAGGTTGTAATAATAATAATAATAATAATAATCTTCCTGGCAAATCCGCCTGTCAAAGGAGGCCAAGGAAAAGATAGCTTTCTCAACGC
The DNA here is from genome assembly GCF_039654945.1 of Dendrobates tinctorius. NCBI lineage: Eukaryota > Metazoa > Chordata > Amphibia > Anura > Dendrobatidae > Dendrobates > Dendrobates tinctorius. Next base: position 3,555,536 of record NW_027361736.1, on the reverse strand, counting down.
CAGATGGATGTTATCAGTATGTCGGAATGCCATTGATTGTGTCCTAGTCCCCCATAAAAAGTATGCAGCTACCTACTTGTATGACATTGTAATTTTTAGCTGGGATTTGGGAGTCATTTGAACGAAGTCCAGGCAGCAACTGATGCTCTAAAGCAGGCTGGCTTTACAATCAACCCAAAGAAATGTGCCTGTCACATCACCACCAGAACCTGCTCCTGCGATTTCTGCCGCCAGGCATCACCATATATACTATGCGGGCGGAGTTGGTGATTGAAGAGATATTTGAACCAGAAGCTCTGGATGGTGCAGGATCTGTCCAGCCACCATGGTTAGAGTGGCTGGGACCTGTAATGATGTCCTTCTTGCCATCGTGTGCCACCGAACAGCAGCTGACTTTGTGGTCCATGCCCAGGGAACCCTGTGTAAGTCCAGATCCCTGTATAAAACGAGTTAAAGGGTGAATGCCAGGGAAACCCCACGGCTTTGAGAAACTGAGTAGCTAATTCCAAGCCTGTTTGTGGTAGCCATTTTAGAGCTGTCAGGCAACCACTGACCGAGCCATCTGACAGTGCCATAGCAATGAAGTAAGCCAAGTATTTGGGCAGGGGTGAGATCAAACCCCAGGTTAACAAGGTAGAGCCAAAACAGAGTTGGCCATGCCTCCTCACAAAGAAACAGGTCAGAGCATTCTTGGGAACTGTGGGCTACTACAAGAGATTTGGGCCTAATTTTGCCATGAGAGCAGTTCCTCTTACTGACTTTATAAAAGATAAGAAGTAAGCTATGACTAAGTGGTCACCGGAAGATGAGAAGGCATTTCAGGAACCAAAAATAACCCTCTGTAGGCAGCCAGTGTTGGTAGCGTTGGACTTCGCAAAATAATTCATAGTTCAGACAGATGCATTAGAGGTTGGACAGTGAGCTGTCTTGTTGCAGGAAATTAATAGGGAAGACTACAGACATCCGGGGTGGCAACATCTCATTAGAACTCTTGAAAAGGGAATCCAAATGGATTTATAACCTTAAAAGTCGGACACCTCTGGGACTAAACGAGGATCTCCTGTTTACAGGGTTTTATAAACAAGTATGAAGTGACTTTAAGATACCTTTTTCTTTTCCCTGTTTTCAGACTCAATTAAGCCTCTATTCATGTGGCTTGAAATTTGAAGTGCAAAAGGCGCATATGGGGAATGATCTACAACGTTGGACCCCCGACTATACACTGGACAAGCCGGGAAAAAAAAATTTTTCCATGATGGATCGTTATTTGACTCATTGTAATTGGTTTGCTCCCCCTGGATGAAAATATCACTCTTCGAATTTTTGAATGTCTCTTGTTGAACCATTAAATGAACTATTGGTTATGCTTTCACAGTGATAAGTGTTTATAATTAACACTTTGGTTTACTGTTGATGTATAGTGTATCGATTATATCTTATTATCGACACTAGTGTTTACTACTAATTGCTATTTCAGGGATGGATTTGCAGATCATTCATATCTTGCACCATCTGATATGGAATTGGGTTCCTGATTGGTTTCCCACTCATGTCTTGAGGACGAAGCGCTCCCCCTTTACTTGTATCTCGACCATTGTGCAGTCCTTATTATACTTTCTTTTTGGCTGCCTAGACTATACTTGGTATTCTTACCCTAGGTACCTCCTAGGGTTTATTAGGGTAAATGGGGATGAGCCTGATCAGTAGTATATTGTCATACTTGATCCTGTCCAGCAAGAACTTCGGGTCTTATGTGACGTCTTGTCAATTTGGTTGTTGTCAGGACTTTTTGTATGACCTATATTATATTCATAGACTTTGGTTCGCGTCACACTATGGCAGGTTAAAATCAAAATTGATGGGTCCTTTTTTGGACCCGTATCACACTATGCTACTTGTATCCCTCTATTTAGTTAAAAATTCTCGCTGTGAACTAAGGAGTTGATGATCAGAATCACATTTTTCATTTTACAGTCTTTTTTGTTATAGTTTAGTATGTCATTCTATTACACATTGCCATGGCTCTGATGGTATGGATAAGCCACACAAGGGTCAACTGTTTTTATTGGGTCTGATCTAGCATTACATAGAGCTTGGTGCTAGAGAGTATTGAATACATCTCTGGCCGATTTCTCTTTATGCATAAATCCTCAGTACATTCAAGCCTGGCTTAGCAGGGTGGAGCCTGTGGAATATCAGTACAGTGCATTTGGATATGGATTTTTGAGAATATTCGGACATACATGATGATATGCCATTTTTATGGAAATCATCTTTGATATGACTTATATTGCTCCTTCCATAGATTTGCACTATGGTGGGTCCTATTTAAAACAGGTGGGCCTTTTAGGACTTGTATGGTATCATTTTCTATAAGTTTTTCTTCTGTTCATGTCTACATATAAGCGACTGGTAGTTTTCTTGACGGTGGGTGAATATTATGTATGTACCTAGACACTTGGGAGACTGTTATAAACTTGGAAATAAGTGACCATTATGACCAGGGTATTTTCCATCTGTCCTCTCTATACACATTGTTTTGGCGTATACGTTTGGTACCTTTTTCAGATAAATGATCTACTGTAAAGTGCATTGTATAAATATAATATTGCTATCCATGATATGAGATAATGAATTTTTTGTCTCTGTGTGTGCAACAATACAACCTCATGTTGCATTCGGATGTGCAGATATCTTGGTTATTCCAATAATAGGAGTAATGTCCTTCTCCTTATGACACATTTTAAACACATGAATGGAGGCATGACTGGAGCAATTACAGTCACAGCTCACAGCACTGACAGCCGTGGGTGTAAGAAGATGAGCCGAGACAGAGTCAGCGGTTTTCGGTGCACTTTGGGGCCGGAACTATCGGGACTGTCACCACTGTTGCCAGGAGAAGGTTCTTCTGGGAGGGGAGGACCTTTGCACTGGACAGCAGGAGGCGCAGGGGAGATAAAAGGGACTGAGCGCGGGAACAGAGGAAACTTGGCGGGAAAGCGACAGGAGAACAAGGAGAAGGTTGACTCCCTCCCCACTTCTCTGACTGCGTCATCTATCCCTCAGCATTCTGACTTTAAACTGGACTGTGTCACTACCGAGCTTTCTTCGGACCCTTCCTTGCTGGACGGTTCCTTCCCGCCCACAGTGACAGATAAGCTGACTTGCTCCATACTCAGACTACTCCAGAGGACCGCACACTGCCGCGGTCTGCGAGCGTGCCCACAGTTCATGTTCAGCGCCATTCCCGAGGAATCTACATAAAGGACTGTTTCAACGTTCCAGCGCACCCAAGTCAAGTGGGACCAGATACATTGGCACAGTCAGGATATGGTGTTTTTCATTCCTCCGTAACAGAGCCAGAGACATTGTCCATGACCTGCAATGCCATCGGGAGATATTCCAGCCTTTCCCCAACAAGAACTGCAAGCGATAAGTTACCTTTTTTTGTATACCTTTTTCTCAAGCATTGCGTTTGTATGCAATTTCCTGTTGTTGCCGTTACTGATCTTTCTCCCTGTGTGGAGTATTTCTTGTTTAATAACCTGTTCAGTAAATCCTGTTAACCCCTTCTCTGCCTCTGGCTCTTCACTGCATCCAACGAATCTCTTCCCTTTACATAAGCACATCCCGGCACTCACTGACAGCAGGCTGTGCAGTACATTAGCGCACAGTATAGCTGCGCTCTCAGTCCTGTGCCTGTATTCGCTCCGGCACACCTGCATGACTGATAGCCAGTAGCTCCCAAAAGGAATAAAGTTCATTTTCTCCTGGGTGTCACACTTTTAATACAGCAGCGGAGCACCTTCATAACATAATTAGCTTGCAGATTAACTCTATGCAAATCCATTCTCCCACCTCTAATTAGCACGTTTCTCAATCCATTCCTAAAAAATGTTTGCATTGAGGCAGAGCTCTTTATCCTGCAGAACACAAATGCCATTACAGAATGTACTTAGACTAAAACATTTCATCATTTGGCTTGGAAAGTAAATGTGAGGACTCAGTTTTCCAGCGCATCAAACGGAATTTGGTGGCTTGCCTTTTTTTCCATAGCATATTCGGTCACCATCTCTTCCCAGCTATCCAAATGATGTAAAAGAAAGCCATGTTCTTCCACAGCTCAATAGTCCGGTGTGAATATTTGTGCAATGGATAGGAGTCATCATGAGCATGTCAACTAGTCAGCGGCTACGTTGCTCCATATACAGGAAGCACTGGATTTCACAGTAGGAAATTAGTCAGTTGTTTACTCTTCCAAGCTAAGTCCACAGTGGTTTATAAAAGGGTCCAGCTATGTAAAATAATGCCACAGGCTCATGAAACGTGACAACTACAATGTTTACAGCTCATTTTTGTTACTCTTGCACAAATGGATTAATATTCTATTATATGGTCATTTGTTCATTTTGGATAGAAATTCCCTTCACCTGCCTTACAAAATGAGGAAAAAAAACAGAAAGAACTGAAAGGGTCTCCAGAGAAGCAAAGTCATTAATCAGAATTACTCACCTCAAAAGACAGCTCACGAGCCTGTCTGAATAGATCAACATCTTCCTGGGTTACAAAGTCTGGCCTTTTGGGAACACAAATCATATCCCATATTTCTTGTTTGATAGTCATCTTTGGGTCATTATCTGACATACAAAAGGAGAAAGATCACTGAAAAATTATGGAAATAAAATTACTGCAATTAATGCAGAAAACTATTGTAAAAAAAAAATCAGATGTAGACATGTAACACATACTATTAGTGGAATGGTGCCTGCACGCAGAACAAGGTACAAAAGAATTCACAATCTGGAGGCCTTCCATTTTGGTCTCTATATATAAAAAAAAGGAAACAAACTAATCTGCTATTACCAAGCCACACTTGCAGCCTACAGAGCCACAGACTAACCAGCAGCTTTCTAGTTACTTCAACATAATCAAAATTCTGAGGATGACCTGCTTGGCCAGTGCCCACAAAGTATGCTCAGTCTGGAAAGTGTAAACTTAACAAAATGTAAAGAGGATGTCCACCCAACCCTCAGAAAACCCCTTCTTAATTACTATATTCCACTGGGTAAACTAAAAACCACCTATAGTCTAGCCACACTGTCGATAGGCCTCAAATGAAGGCGCTACATCACGTGAGCCCTGCAGCCAAACAGTGGCCGCTAATGGTCCACCTCACTCTCACTTCCTACGCATGGAACAAGACATCTGGAGGAATTTAGAAAGCAGCAGCTCTTGCCAGAGAAGCGAACAAGCTGTTTTTATTTTACATGGAGGAATATAGCAATTGTGAAGGTGTTCTCCGAGTAGTGGACAACCGCTTTAAAAATATCACAAAGGGTTTTCCCAGCACATTAATACGTTGTACAGTTAGAAGATATACTATATTGGTGCAAATCCAAAAGCAAGGAGCACCACAATATCCTTAAAAAAGGGGATGCATCACTCTTCAAAACACCAACAATCAGACATATATATAACCTTCCTCCATGTCATATATGTATATAGAGGGAAAGTACTTGTATGTATAGAAATAATATCCTGAAATGCAGTGAATAAGTAGGCATTACACTTAGGTCTCATACTCATCTGTGAATAAATCGGACGAGTGAATTCCAATAAAAAATCTGATTGCACTCTAGCTAATGTTATTCATTGATATACTGCTCATCTGCAATGTTTTTCTCAGTGGCATCTGGATGAGAAAAATATTGCGAGTGGCTGTGTACATCGGACGAGACTCAGCAATGTAAGTCAATGCATGCAAGAAAAAATGTATTTTTACAGATACATTACCATTCTGTAGCATAGAACACTGTAAATGGTCCTGTAAATGACTGTAGAATAATAATTGCAGAAGAAAAAAAAACACATTGCATACGCATGTCGTACAGATGTTGTGTGAGAAAAATTCAATTGTACTCGCATGACACGCCCCCTACTTTTCTGGATCAACATCGGAGCGATGGAAGGAGGAGCAGAGGTACTTGCTGACTACTGGCTGATAAAAGAACCAGCCATCAAAATGACTACACCGCATTCTAAATAATTATGCAACTGCTATTTTTCTTTGATTTTCCTAAATGGTCGATGCAACAAAGTCAGCATGATGTTCAAATCAACCGTCAGAGTATAAATCAAATGTTAGTGGATAATTCTCCCAAAAATAATAGTCGTTTTTTCAAAACTAAAAAAAAGTCAATTGCAACGTTCTAAATTATTATACACAACAGAGTTTCTGTTACGCTGTTGGAGACGGGAGCAAGAGTGGACCCACTGGACCGTGACGTCGAACCCTCCCCGAGCAAGCGCACCAGGTGGACCGACCCCTATACAGGGACCGTTTGGGAGCAGGCTCAAGGAGTTCTAACATCACGGCAGCCAGGACCAGGGGTCGGCTCGAGAAAAGGAGCAGCAGAGGAGAACCTAGCGAGACGTCCGGAAGAACCAGGGTCCAGGGACTGGCGAGAGTGAAGCTGGCAGAGGAAGGAGGACAACGGGACCAGGTGGAGGCAGGGTACAGTGGACTGAAAAAAGGAAAACAGAGAAGGTTAGCGGGGAACCAGAGGAGAAGGACACGGGAGCCGGGAGAGAGAGCTGGAGCAGGGGCTAACAGCAGCGAGTAGGGCCTAGACACAGTAAGTAGTAACTCGATAGTCAGGCGCCTCCCAAAGGGAGGGCGGCCAGAAATAACTGATGGTAGCCTCTGATAGGCCAGGTGGAGAGTCCGGGTCAGGTCAGGCTGGGAGGCGTCCATACTGCATGGACGTGTGGTCTGGCCGCCCGGTGGAAAGGAGGAAGATGGTAGGTGCGTGCTGGAGCCGAGAGACAGAAGGGACCCAGGCCGGAAGCAGAAGCGGCGGCGGGACCAGCGGTGAGTATGGAGGCGGCAGGGGCAGCGGAGCCAGGAGCGACGGTGCTGACAGTACCCCCTCTCTTACACCCCCCTCTACTGTGTCTGGATAGAAACCTCCTGAGGATGCGTGGAGCATTGATGTTCTCTTGCGGCTCCCAGGATCTCTCCTCGGGACCGAAACCCTTCCAATCGATGAGAAAAAATGTTTTACCCCTTACCCTTTTTGAGGCCAAAATGTCTCTCACCTCAAAAACATCATCAGAGCTGACAGGTGGGGAGGAAGAGTTTGGAGCAGGGTGGAAATGATTCAGGACAACTGGCTTAAGGAGAGAGACGTGGAAGGTGTTGGGAACCCGGAGCGAGGCAGGCAACTCCAACCGGTAGGATACGTTGTTGATGCGTTTGAGAATCTTAAAAGGCCCAATGTAGCGAGGTCCTAACTTGTAGGAAGGAAGCTTCAGCCTAATATACTTGGCCGAGAGCCAAACTTGTTGACCCGGGAGATAATTCGGAGAGTCCAAGCGTCTCTTGTCAGCGTGTCTCTTCATGCGCTCCCCGGACTTCTTGAGAGCCTCTTTAGTCTCGGACCAAACTTTGGAGTACTCTATGGCCAGGGAATCTGCTGCAGGCACACCGGAGGTAGTGGATATCGGAAGCGGAATACCTGGATGCATCCCAAACACTACAAAAAATGGAGACTTGGCTGAGGACTTGCGGGAATGATTATTGTAAGAGAATTCCGCCCAGGGGAGGAGATGGACCCAGTTATCTTGGTGAGCATTAGAAAACAGGCACAAATATGATGCTAGCACCTGATTGACGCGTTCCACTTGCCCGTTGGACTGAGGATGGTATGCGGAAGAAAAGTCCAATCTGACGTCCAGTAGTTTACATAAGGCTCTCCAAAACCGAGAGGTGAATTGCACACCACGATCAGAGACAATATGCTGTGAGAAGCCGTGAAGGCGGAAGACATGCTGGATAAAGATCTTTGCCAACTCTGGAGCAGAGGGCAGTGCTGGAAGAGGAATAAAGTGGGCCATCTTAGAGAAGCGATCGACTGCGACCAGGATAGTCGTACATCCGGACGAGTTTGGCAGATCGGTGACGAAATCCAAAGCTACATGTTCCAATGGAACCGAGGGGATTGGCAGAGGAAGCAGAAGACCGGAGGGTGGCCGTCTTGGAACCTTGACCTTGGCACAAGAGGGACACGACGCCGTGAAGTCAATTACATCTTGGCGAAGTGAAGGCCACCAATAAAAACGAGCAATGAGACCCAGTGTCTTCTTGACTCCGACATGCCCAGAGAGTTTAGAGGAATGTCCCCAATGCAGCACCTCCTTTCTGTCTGCCTCAGAAACGTAGGTCTTGCCTGGGGGAGGAGTGATCAGTCTGACAGGAGCCACCATGATGATCTTGGCCGGATCGATGATGTGAGTCGGTTCCTCCGCCAAATCAAGAGACTGCAGCGAGCGGGATAATGCATCAGCCTTGACGTTTTTAGGTCCGGGACGAAAACGCAGCTCAAACTCGAACCGGCCAAAAAAGAGAGACCATCTGGCTTGCCGGGGGTTCAGTCTGTGGGCTGACTGGAGGTACGCCAGATTTTTGTGATCGGTAAAGATGGTAAACGGGTGGACCGATCCCTCAAGAAGATAGCGCCACTCCTCCAGTGCCAATTTTATGGCTAACAACTCGCAGTCCCCGATGGAGTAATTACACTCAGCAGGAGAGAAGGCCTTTGAGAAGAACCCACAGGTAACCAGCATTCCAGACGGGGATCTCTGAGAGAGAACTGCACCTGCTCCCGTGGATGAGGCATCTACCTCCAAAACGAATGGCTTGTTAGCCTCGGGTCGGTGGAGCACAGGTGCTGTCGCAAAGGCTTGTTTCAAACTGGAAAAGGCCTCTTCAGCCTCTGGAGGCCAGAGCGAGGAGTTGGTACTCTTGTGAGTAAGACTGGAAATGGGTTTGATGAGAGATGAAAAATGTGGCACAAATTGACGATAGTAATTGGCGAAGCCGAGGAACCGTTGGATCGCCTTGACCCCCACCGGACGAGGCCATTGAAGAATTGCCGACGATTTTTCAGGATCCATTTCCGGCCCAGAATCTGAAACAATGTAGCCCAAGAAGGGCAACGAAGACTGCTCGAAGAGACACTTCTCAAGTTTCGCGTAGAGCTGATTCTCCCGTAGGCGCTGCAGTACCAGACGAACACACCTTCTGTGGGACACCAGATCCGAAGAAAAAATAAGGATGTCGTCTAGATACACGACCACGCAGGAGTACAGCAGCTCTCGGAAGATGTCATTAACGAATTCCTACGTGGGAGCATTACAGAGGCCGAAGGGCATAACAAGATATTCATAATGCACGTCCCGGGTGTTAAAGGCCATTTTCCATTCATCGCCAGAGCGAATGCGGACGAGATTATAGCTCCGCGTAGGTCCAACTTCGTGAAGATACGGGCTCCCCGTAAGCGGTCGCAGAGTTCAGGAATGAGAGGCAAGGGATACTTATTCTTTATCGTAATGTTGTTTAATCCCCGAAAATCAATGCAAGGTCGGAGTGAACCGTCCTTTTTTTCACAAAGAAGAACCTGGCACCGGCAAGAGACGAAGACTTCCGTATGAACCCTCTGGCTAAGTTATCACAGATGTAGTCGGACATGGCCGTAGTCTCAGCTGGAGACAGGGGATAAATTTGCCCCCTGGGCGGAGTGGTCCCGGGTCGTAGATCAATAGGACAATCATAGGGGTATTGCGGGGGAAGCGTCTCTGCCTCCTTCTTATCGAACACGTCAGAAAATGACCAGTAGGCGGCAGGTAAGCCCGCAGGCCCCGAGGAGACTGGGAGAGGAGTGACAGGAAGAACGGAACCTAGGCACCTCTCTTGGCAAGGATGACCCCAGCGGAGGACCTCACCGGAGCGCCAATCCAAAATGGGTTCATGTGTCCTAAGTCAGGGGAGACCAAGTAGCAGGGCGTGAGACAGGTTGGGTAGGACATAGAAGGCGATCAGCTCCTGGTGCAAGGCCCCGACTTGCAGACGTACCTCCTCCGTAACCAGGGACACGGATACTTGTAAAGGTCTTCCATCAACAGAGGTGATAACACGAGGCGTCTTCAGAGTAATCACAGGAATCTGGTACTTCTTCACCTCCTTCAACCGGATGAAGTTCCCCGCTGCGCCCGAGTCCACATAGGCCACCTCCAAACCACGACCAAAAACCAGCTGTACAGAAATAGTAAGAGGATGAGAGGAGTGAGACACACCTAGGACGGCCTCTCTTACCTGGCCTATGTGGAGGAGTTTCCCGGCCTCTCAGGACAAGAACGCAGGAAGTGAGACGCGCTGCCACAATAAAGGCACAAGCACTCCGTCACCCTCTCCCTCCGGCGCTGTTCTGCCAACTTGACCCGACCTACTTACATCGGCTCAGGCGCCGGACTGGAGGACGACCCAAGAGGACGTGGACTGGATGGCCTGTGAAGAGAAGAAGAAGGTCTAAGCGGTCTCCTCTCCCTAGCGGCCTCGCGGGTGCGTTCCTGGAACCGGAGGTCAATCCGTGTGGCCAAAGAAATGAGATCCTCCAAGGTAGCCGGGGTATCCCGTCCCGCCAGTTCATCCTTAATTTTGCCCTAGAGACCACGCCAGAAGGCCCCAACCAAAGCCTCATTATTCTACCCCAACTCAGAGGCCAAGGTACGGATCTGAATGGCGTATTGTCCGACCATAAGAGATCCCTGAGTGAGGCAGAAAAGGGACTCAGTTGTAGACGCCAGCCGGCCAGGCTCATCAAAAACTTTACGAAACGTGTCCGTGAAGGTCTGAACACTAGAGACTATGGGATCGTCCCGTTCCCACAAGGGATTCACCTACGAGAGGGCCTCTCCTTCTAAATGGGACATAATGAAGGCTACTTTTGCCCGGTCAGTGGGATACTGCTGAGGTGGGAGTTCAAAGTGCAACGTGCACTGATTCTATAAACCCCTGCACAACTTTGGGTCGCCGCCATACCGTGGTGGTTTCCCAAGCCTAGGGGGCGGGACAGGTCCAGGATCTGGGCTGCGAGCAGCCGATCATCGACCGACGCCATGTAGGAGAGAATATGGGCCTGGGTATCTCGTTGCTGGCCCAGCTCCTGCTGAAGACAGGCCAATTGGGAGGCGCTGCTGGGATCTGCGGCCTGCAAGGCTGACAGGTGGGAGTCCATGGTCTTCATAAAAGACATTATACGGGTTTGGTTCTCCCGTAGGAACACTAAATCTTTTTGGGCGGCGGCCCCCGGCAGGGTCCATGGCCTGACTATTCTGTTACGCTGTTGGAGACGGGAGCAAGAGTGGACCCACTGGACTGTGATGTCGAACCCTCCCCGAGCGAGCACACCAGGTGGACCGACCCCTACACAGGGACCGTTTGGAAGCAGGCTCAAGGAGTTCTAACGTCACGGCAGTCAGGTCCAGGGGTCGGCTCGAGAAGAGGAGCAGCAGAGGAGAACCTATCGAGACGTCCGGAAGAACCAGGGTCCAGGGACTGGCGAGAGTGAAGCTGGCAGAGGAAGGAGGACAACGGGACCAGACGGAGGCAGGGTACAGCGGACTGAAAAAAGGAAAACACAGAGAAGGTTAGCGGGGAACCAGAGAAGCAGGACACGGGAGCCGGGAGAGAGAGCTGGAGCAGGGGCTAACAGCAGCGAGCAGAGCCTAGACACAGTGAGTAGTAACTCGATAGTCAGGCGCTTCCCAAAGGGAGGGCGGCCTGAAATACCTAATGGTAGCCTCTGATAGGCCAGGCGGAGAGTCCAGGTTAGGTCAGGCTGGGAGGCGTCCATACTGCACGCGTGGTCTGGCACCCCGGCGCGTGCGCAGAGGCACAGTGCGCGTGGCCGAGGGCAGAGGAGGAGCATGCCGGGTAGCCGCCCGGTGGAAAGGAGGAAGACGGGAGGCGCGTGCTGGAGCCGAGAGACAGGAGGGACCCGGGCCAGAAGCAGTGGCGGGACCAGCGGTGAGTATGGAGCAGGAGCGACGGTGCTGACAGTTTCCAAGCATTTTATTGGTTGTAAAGAGCTAAAAATGGTCATTTGTTGAATTAGCAGCATTAAGAGATCACATTTACTGAATTCAAAAGCTTTTTCAATCAAGTAACAGGCCAAGACCTCTTCTTTGCGACCACCTTCACAATTCTTGCATACACTGAACTTGTGAGTTTTTGGATAGTTTCTGATTGAAATTCTATGCAGGATGTCAGAATACTCTCCCAGAGCTAGATGTGAACTGCCTCCTCCTGCCTCCTCATAGATCTTTTACTTGAGGATACCACAAAAGGTCTCAATAGGGTTTAGGTCAGGGGAGGATGTTGGCCACATTTATGAAACTAGCAGTCAATAACTAAGAATTATTCTTTGCAGCATGAGATGTTGCATTGTCAAGCATGAATATGATTTTTATACGGATGGTAGCATCATTCTTTTTCTACCAAGAAAGTGGTCAGTCTATATATTTTGCCGAGGTCAATTTCACACCGTTAGGGACTTTAAAAGGCGTCTATCTGCTCTCTCCCCATGATTCAGGCCCAAAACATAACTCTGTCACCTTCTTGCTGATGTTCCAATGATCCACTAATCCATGCAACCCATCCAGGGTTGCATGCCAATTATCAATAAACAATACTGTTTTAAAATTAGTCTTCGTGCATATCTAGACCCACTGCAACTGCATCTGATTGTGAACATTGTTTAGGAGTAGACAGATATTAGTTGGTTTATGCACAATTGCAAGCCTCTCAAGATCCTACAACTTGAGGTCTGCTGGACTCCAGAGGTACAAGCAGCTTCAAATACTTGTTTGCTGTTTTGTAATAGTATGCTATCAACTGCTCCCTTAACCCGATGAATTTGTCGACCAGAAACCTTCCTCATTATGCCTTTATCTGCACTGAACACTGTATGAGCCACAAATCTCTTCACAGTACGATGATCATTCTTAAGTTTTGTGAGATATCTAACATTTTCATGCCATGTCCAAGGCAGTGCACTATTTGACACTTTTCAGCAGAAGAGAGGAAGGTCCATTTTTCTTTCACATATCACTTGAAACCTGTTGCCTGAACATGTGGAGCGCTCGTCTTAAGTAGTTTTCCTTTAATTGAGCTCCCCTAGCAAACTAATTATCACAT